>NC_132781.1:72875305-75667339 GCF_048418805.1 Vulpes vulpes
ATACTGTGTCTTTCCATTTCCATATTTAATTGGCTGAAAATGGCATCAGCAGTACTTCGAATTATCCATCAGCATTCTCTCTTCTGGCAGCTGAGCTGGCATCAATTGTAGATGATCAAAGTGACACAGAAAGCCAAATTCTGTCTTTATTGTCACTTGGTCTCTGATATAACTTAGTTTAAAAATGTAATTATCATTTTAGTAAAAACTTGTTTTAGCCTTTAGGGTCCTGATTGATAGGTTTCCACTTACAAAATCTTATTTAGTATGGATTTTGAAGTGTTGAGATTGGTATAAATTTTGAAACATTATATGTATTTGCATACTGTTATTTTAATTATGTAAAACATTGGTTTTAGTTTAGAGACACATTTTTAAACTAATTAAAGCGCTTAAAAAACATTTGTAGCAACAATGACATAAATAATGTCATATTTAAATTCAACAGAATAGGGATGCCTGGGTGGCTCAGTGGTTGAGTGGCTGCCTTTGGATTCAGGGCATGATCCTGGAATCTGGATGGAGTCCCACATTGGGTTCCCTGACGGGAGCCTGCTTCTCCCTCTGCCTATGTCTCTGCCTCTCTCTCTTTGTGTCTCTCATGAATAAATAAATAAAATCTTTAAAAAAAGTAAAAAAATAAATAAATTCAACAGAATATTCTTCAGGACCACATTAAGGTATAAGGCAAAAGACACTAAATGTATCTCAGACGATTTTCAAAATAAGGAAAAAATTGATATTTCTTGGAGGGCTTATTTTATTTCTCAGTTTTCCCCCTCGTGTTTTCTTGCATAATGACCATTATTTTAAATACCCACTTTTTCCAGGAATATATTTCATGAGCACAAGGAAAAATGCACATTAAATGAAAGATATATGAAAGCCGATTATTTTATTGGTACTTATCACTATGGAAGTGTTCAAGCTTTCTCCACAAGTTTTGTTTCATTGGTATTTTTATCTTCTAATCTTTCAGTTAAAAAAAAAAAGCAGTTATGGGAACACCTGGGTGGCTCAGTGGTTGAGCATATGCCTTTAGCTCAAGTCATGATCCTGGGATCCTGGGATCAAGTCCCACATCAGGCTCCCCGCAGGGATCCTGCTTCTCCCTCTATGTTTCTGTCTCTTTCTGTGTCTCTCATGAATAAATAAATATTATTTTTTTAATTAAAAAAGAAGTTGTAATGTTAATGAATATATGATTTTTAAGAATCAGTAACAGAAGCATATGTTTGGGATTTTTATGACTAAATATTGAGTTGAAAATAAGAATATATTTAAAAGCTGAAATAGACAGGTGGAATTTTCAATTTAATGTATCTTATATATATTAGATTTTTACCTTTAATTCAGCTTGTTTTTATTCTAACTGCTAAAGTTATGGTTAATTAAAATAAATCTGTATATAATAAATGTTCCTAAACAACCGTTATTTAAAAATGAGAAAGCAAATCACAACTATTTTTTAAATATCACCAAAGCTCAGCACAGTTCTGGTCATATTAGACACTGAATATATGTTGACTACAAATTTATAATCATTTTCAGATTATGTGAAAATGAATATCTTGTTATAACAGAATTTAGTTAAAGCTATTCCTTTCCCAATTCCCAGGGTTAATCTTATAATTAAAAACTGAAATGGAAACAACAAAAGAGTGGCTAGCAGCTCAGACTTTAAATTCATAGATTGGTTCTTAGTGATTTTATAGATATAATTCTCCAAACTCAGCTTTCATCATAGTAGCAACTTGGTAGAATTTTTATAAACATTTTTTTGGAAAATTTATATAAAATATTTATAATGTATAGCATATATCAGGTATTTAATAGGTACTAGCTGCTATTGTATATAATTCTTGTGTTATCAGTTTTCCTATCCATGAAAATAGTCACTCTCCTTACTTTGAAGAACTTCTCTTCTGTAGATCAGCAGTTTTATTGCTTATTTTCTTTAGGAACAATATATTTCTTTTTTTTTTAAGATTTTATTTATTTATTCATGACAAACACAGAGAGAGAGAGAGAGAGGCAGAGGGAGAAGCAGCCTCCATGCAGGGAGCCCCACACAAGACTTGACCCGGGACTCCAGGACCATGCCCTGGGCTGAAGCCAGGCCCTAAACCGGTGAGCAATCCAGGGATCCCCAACACATTTCTTTTTATCTTTATTTCTAGTTAGTTTATATTATGTTTGTCACTGTAAATGTAGGTTTTTATTATGTATTCAAGTTGGTTTATGTTAATATAAAGAAAAAATATATATTTTCATATATTTATTCTGTAGTCATCTTCTTTTCTAAATTCACAAGTCTGTTTTTTTGTAGTTGTCTGAGTTTCCACTGTGCTTCATCTAAGCTTATTTTAGTTATGTGTCTCTTACTTCAGTGTTATGACTTTTGAGAATAATATTAGATGAAATATATATAATGAAGCAACTTTATTCTCAACATAATGATAATGAAATTATGATTTCATAGTAATTTCAATATTTTCTGTTGATTTGAGATAAGTTTATTTACATACTATACAAATATTTCTATTCCCAATTGCGTAGCCATTTTTAAAAATCAAGAATATATGCATTTAAGACATGAAGTTTTAATACTTTTATGAGTAGAGAATACTTTTTGTTATCTCCTGTTCTGTTTTTATATCCTTCACTACAGGGTAGAAAAAAAAAAAAACATGATCAATAAAATTGACCAACTATGATCAGTATGAATTAATGCATATTTTATTTAGATGTAGAAATTGTATTGATTGTTGAATCAATATTTTGAAATCATTAACTTGACTGATTTTTTTTGCTCTACTGTGATCTACATTATTGATAATAAACTGCCATCCTGTAATAAAGCCTATAACTATGACTTTTTTTTAAATATTTTATGTAAGAAGGCCTCATCTTAGTTACTGTGGGCATTATAACCAAATACTGTAGACTTGGGAGATTAAACAACAAAGATTTATTTCTTATAATTCTAGAGGTTGAGAAGTACGAGATCAAAGTGTTGCTTGAATTTAATTCTGGAGAGAGCCCTCTTCATGGTTTGCAGATGGCCACCTTTTCTCTGTATCCTCACATTATGGAGAGAAGGTTTGTCTTTTCCTCTTCTTTTATGGGCACTAATCCCATATGGATGCTCCACCTGCATGACTTCATCTAAATCTAATTGCTTCCCAAAATATCATTTGAAGAATCAGGATTTCAACATAGGAATTCGAGAGGTGGGGGTGGGATCCAAACATTCAGTCCATAGCAGAGCTGGAGAGGTCTCCTTATCAAACAAGAAAATTCTTAATTGCTTATTTATATGTATAGCCATGATCTCCAAATCGTGTTGTAACTATTATGTTGTAAAAAGAAAATCTATATGCTAGACTTTATTTGAGTGACATTTGGTAACATCTGTAGTCAGTTTTGACTGTTTCCACAGGATTGGGAATGTGCAACTAACTGCACAATGAATTAGCAATGCCAGGGACACTGATAAACATTTACAGTGCACAGGACAACCCCCTGCAACAAAGAATTATCCAGTCTAAAATATCAACAGTGCCACTTTGGGAAACATCAATATAAAGAAAAATAAACTACGGTTTGAGGTATCATTTTGTTTATCCTATTTTCAGATTATTATAGAAATTTAAGATTGGTTCTGATCAAATGGCACATTTTTCCTTCATTTATGCTTTTTTTTTAAAAAAAGATTTTATTTATTTATTCATGAGAGACACAGAGAGAGGCAGATTCATAGGCAGAGGGAGAAGCAGGCTCCCTATTGGAAGCCCAGTATGGGACTCGATCCCAGGACCCCAGGAGCACGACCTGAGCCAAAGACAGACACCTGACTGCTGAGCCACCCAGATGCCTCTTTCATTTTGTGCTTTTGCAAGTATAAAGAAAAATAAAACAAGGGTGATTTCTACAAAGTTTTAATATTTATGACTAGCCAAATTAAACCTTCCCAACACCTATATCCCATGTACCTATGGGGTCTGGTGAGCCTCGGTCATACAGAGCTTACCAGCCATGGGCTTTTTGTGACCTACCTCTGAAAGAGGTCTCACACACATGAGGTACAGACAGTTGTTGATTTTTACCTTCAGATATTTTATTCTGTTACTATTTGCCAGGAAACTTTTTACAGAGCTGCACATAACACTTTATATCTGAGTTTTGCTCAAGTAGAATTTCATGGCTGGAAAGCATTGCTTAGCAAACATTGTATCTTATTTAAAAGGAAGCTAGAGAAGTTCATGAAGGTTGGGAGAAGCCTTCAAGTACAGTAGGTAGGATCACCTATTGAATTATATCTTACAAAGAGACTGTTAAGTGTCCATATGATGGAAACCTAGATTCTGCATTGTGCTTTATCAGGGATGCTATGTCTATTTAAACAATTGCACACTCTAGCTGGAAAAACACAGGAAAAATGTAAGTTTGTAAGTGAGCCACGTTTAAAATGACGGTATAATCTCAATCATGTGGATGCTTATGTAATTCCCCTATTAGGTTTTTGGCTGTCAAAATTAGATTCAAGCATTTCTTTCAATTGAGGGCCTTCTCATAACAATAAATTAGTATTCTTTGACAACTAAATTATGTTAAATTCAAAAGCTGAGAGATATAACCATTAAGATTGTTTTGCCCCTTTTAGAAAATAACACATTTAAAAGAAGAAAATCTTAGTAACTTCCTAAATATAGCTGTCATATATCTTAGGTATTCCCCAAAAGTGAATTTTTAAGCATGTTATTGTTTGGTTAACTATTTTACCAGACCATATGGTATTTGTATCTATAGTATATGAACAAGTATACTCTGAATGTTTTTTAAATTATTTTCTCCATATGTTTAGTCTTACTTTTTAAAACTTTCCTGTCTAAAACATACTTTTAGAAAATCTAGGTTTTTTGGGCACCTGGATGGCTCAGTTTGAATGTCTGCCTTTGGCTCAGGTGGTGATCCCAGGATCCTGGGATGGAGTCCTGCATGAGGCTCCATGCAGGGAGGCTGCATGGGCATCCCTCTGCCCATGTCTCTGCCTCTCTCTATGTGTCTCTCATGAATAAATAAATAAAATCTTTAAAAAAAAAAGAAAAAGAAAATCTAGTTTTATAAGCTTGAGTGCATAAGTAGCCTAATATCTAATTATTTAACACAACCTACCTATATACTTTTTTAGTGGGAAGAAGTGACTAGATTTTAGGTAAAGGCAGGATAATATTTTCTCACCTGTCAATGTTAATGTGGCCTGTACTCTGTGTGTGTGTTTGTGTGTGTGTGTGTGTGTGTGTGTGTAGGTGTGTAGAGGTGAATGAGATAGGAAGGAGCGATCAGTTTAGAAATTTTGCCCTTCCATTTATCTTGAAATTCATTAATATTTTCTAATAAAGTTTAATCCTTTCTCCATTAAAATCTGTTCCTTTTCTGTCAAATTTATCCTCAAGTATGTTTTTGTTGTTTTCTTTCCATTTATATAATAATTTATTTAATTATAATCTTGCACTGAATGTTGCTGTTATATATACAGTTATCAGTTATCTGTTGCATAATGATTTACATCCAATTATCTTGCTATTTTCACTTACTAATGCTCAATAACTGAGTACTTGGAGTTTCCTAAAGAGGTAATTACAAAAACTCTTGGATATTTAACCATTTTCCCCTCAAAAATGGCAAATCCATATGGTTATAGCATAATATATATATATGAAATCATGTTATTTGACTTTCTGATATGAAAAAAAAATGTGTTTCCTAATCTCTCTTTTCTATATCTGTCTTACCATCCATTCAAAATAAAATATTTGAACCTCTCTTCCAGCTACAATAATCCTATCTTCGGGTATGTATAATACAATGACTAACATATTCATTTAGTTTTTACTTTCAATATCATATTTTCCATTTCTCACTTTTGTGCTTTTAAATCCTCGTGGTGATTTTTACTTGCTCAGTTTCTGCCTTATTTTCAGGCTTCATTTTTATATCATGAAACATGGGATTCCATTTTTCTTATCTGTGAAAGATAAGGTCAATATTTGAAGCATTCATTTGTCTGATTCTGCTGGTTTTCATTTGTGGTATGCTTCGACTATGTATTCTTGTTCTTATTCTTATTAGTTACAATGCATACATTTTACCAAGACTTTTATCTAAGGGTTAAAGTTGGACTTTTTTCCAGAAACAAACTGTTTTCTTTTGCCTGTTGCCTGAGAGCTCTTCTAATGCAGGACCATAATCATCATTACCACAATGATTTTTAGAACATGTAGGTAGCATGACTTCAACTGCTAACTTATATGGTGATAGGCTCCAAATGCTTGTCAAGGGAGATCATTTTCATGCCTTTCATAGCAATGTCAAGACATACAAGTTTCCTTTGTTGCAGAAGGTTTATACCTAGGAGAAGGTCCATTTGATGATGCTTTGTATTTTGCAAAAGATCTTCCATGTGATAACTTAAATATGAGATCACACTTAGCTTTATTTCCTTATTCCAAAACCTCATGTAACTCTAAATAAAAGAACACACAGGATCTTCAGAATTTGGCAGAACTCAAGAGAAGTGTTTTTTAAAGTTTGTTCTCGGAGAGCCTGGATGGCTCAGTTAGTCAAACATCTGGCTCTTGGTTTGGCTCAGGTCATGATCTCAATGTCTTGAGACAGAGTCCTCTCTCAACTCTGTGTGAGTGGGGAGTCTACTTCAGATTCTTTCTCCCTCTCCCTCCCACTCTCGTCCTCCTCACTCTCCCTCCCCCACCCCCAATAAATATATCAAATCTTTAAAGTCTGCTCTCTAGAAATATTCTGTCTTTCATTTGTTTTGCTTGAGGCTACATTCCTCCCAACTGAACAATTTTTTTCAGAATATTATTTTTATTTTTCCCTGTTTCCTTTAACTGTTTGATTGCTGAAATCAATTAAGTAGGGGAAACTCTCTCTCTCCTCCTCTTGGTCCCTAAACTTATCCACTTGTATCCTCCAAACTCTCCCATCTTTCTTTCTTTCTTTTTTTTTCTTTAAGATTTATTTATTTATTTATTCATGAGAGACATAGAGAGAGAGAGGCAGAGACACAGGCAGAGGGAAAAGCAGGCTCCATGCAGGGAGCCCGATGTAGGACTCGATCCCTGGTCTCCAGGATCAGGCCCTGGGCTGAAGGTGGCTCTAAACTGCTGAGGCACCCAGGCTGCCCAGACTTTCCCATCTTAATCTAAATTCAATCTATCCTTACCATAAAGTAGTTTAATGAACTGAAAGTCTAAATTCCCCTCAGTATTAGCGTGGCTACATTCTGCTTCTGTTGAAATGATTATTAACACAGCACTTGGCTCACAGTGTAAGGTGAATTAGGGGAGAAAAAAACTCAATAATTTCATAAAACTTTGGAAGTTTGAAAAAATTAGGCCAAGCTGCCTTTAGATGATTCCCATGAGTAATGAAATGAACTCTGCTATATTTATACCTCTGCAAGTTATAAATAGAAATGTTATTCATTATCATGAATAACATGAATGTCTCACAGTGACATTAAATAGGCTGTGATTATTCCATCAGGAATCATGACGTTAATGTAGGTAACAAAACTGTTGTTTTATGACATAACGAAAACTTAATTCATAGTGCTTCTCTACTGTCAGGGCAAAGGACACCAAGGGACAGAGTTTCAAACTTCATCCATAACTCGGTCAGAAAGCCTGAAAGTGTAGACATCACTTAACTTTTCTGGGTATCATTTGACCTCTTGGTCTCATGAATATAAAATGATGTTAACTCAGGTGCTAAAAGAACTGAGTAATTCATATTCTATCTCATAAAAAGACTGGTAGAAGAGAAAACAATAGCTACAACAGTGGATTAAACACCTAGCTAGTGATATTTAAATAGAGGACATTTGGGCTAGATATGTGTGTTTTTATTATTATTTTTTTTAACTCCAAGTTGAACTGGTAACTTAATAGAAGACCTTAAGATTTATCAGAAGCACTTGTAATGGTAGTCAAATAATGTGAATAAACAGGGGTGGGGTGGGGGGTTGGGAGCCCAGGTTGTGTTTAATATTGACTGTTACTATTAACTGCCCCATTACAAGAAATTGCTTATTTAAGTGACTTGTGAATAGGGGTTTAACTTTATGGAAGCTGATATTGTTATTTCTAGCTTTCTCCATTTGCTGTTTCTTAAGGTTGACTTAACCGATCTCTGGTATTTCAGCAATATTATTCCAAAGAACTTGTATTTTGAACAAGTCACTGCTTGTTCAATGTACTGTATCTTTTCACTCTGACTTAGTCTCCACAAGGTAAATCTTCTTGCTGCATTGCCTATGAATTGCTAGGATTTATTCTTCCAATGAAACTAAAAAGTTAATATTCTTAGCAATGAAAAAAAAGTGAATCTTGGGATTTTTTATCCTCTCTAATCCTGATCTGTATTTTCCTTAAAGACAGTAACACTGGACAATTATATATAAAATAAAGAGGAAAATCTCTCTGAAGAATTAAAATCCTTAGCACTTTATAATCAGTTCAAAACACTAAAGTCATTTTTTTGTGTATATATGCTTTGTTTTCCAGTTTTGTAGTTGAGAGTTTTCCATAGGCCAAAGTAGAAGTAAAATCATTTTGCAAATTGGCAAACTTAACTCAGTGGTGTCAATTGTAGACGGTACAAAGTAGAATTGTGCCAGTTTGGGCACATTTAATTATCTAATACAGGAAACAGTGAAAATTTTAATGGTATTTTATTTTCAAGATTTTATTTATTTATTCAAGAGAAATACACACAGAGAGAGGCAGAGACACAGGCAGAGGGAGAAGGAGGCTCCATGCAGGGAGCCCGATGTGGGACTCGATCCCGAGGCCCCAGGATCATGCCCTGAGCTGAAGGCAGGTGCTCATCCAGCATCCCATTATAGTATTTTAAGATGAAAAAGAACAACCTCTTTTTTTTCTACTAATGTCATACATACTTTTTCTTATTTTTATTCTGGTGTACATGCATTATTTATTTTATCATAAAAATATTATAAAATTATAATCTTTCTACTCACCTTCTAAAAGACTATAATATTTTGTGGATTTGACATACAATAGTTTCATTATTCTTCTATTGCTATTTATACTATGTCCATTCTGCAATATTTTAAATGATACCATAATAAACATCTATGTTTTATTTCATATTTTGTTTATCTGTTCATTTGATGGACACTTGAGTTGTTTCCCCTTTGGAGCTTCTGTGAATAGTACTATAATAAGCATTGATATAAGAATATTTGTTCAAATATCTATTGTTAATAGGATGAATAATGTTCTCTCAAAATCCATTAGTTAAAGTCCTGTACTTCAGTTGCTCAGTATGAGACAGTATTGGAGATTGGGTTTTTTAAAAAGTAATTAAGGTTAAATAAGGTCATAACAATGGGGCCCTAATTCAGTGTGACTGGTGTCCTTGTAAGAAGAGGAAAAGAGGGGACATCTGGGTGGCTCAGTGGTTGAGCATCTGCCTTCGGCTCAGGGTGTGATCCTGGGGTCCAGGATTGAGTCCTGCATTGGGCTCCTTGCAGGGAGCCTACTTATCCCTCTACCTGTGTCTCTGCCTCTCTCTCATTTTCTCTCGCTCTGTCTCTCTGAATAAATGGATAAAATCTTAAAAAAAAAAAAAAGAGAGAGATGAGGACAGACGCACTCCAAGGAAGACCACTCTGAGGATGGAGAGAGAAGCTGATCATCTATAAGCTAAGGAGAGAGGCCTCAGGGAAAAAAAAAAAATCAACCCTATAGTCACTTTGAACTTGACTTCTAGCTTCTATAACTGTGAAAAAACAGGGGTTTTTTTTGGTTTGTTAAAGGCACTCAGTCTGTGGTATCTTGTTATGGCAGGTACCTAGCAAACTAACATACTTAATTTCTTTGGTATATACCTAGAAGTGGAAAATCTGGGTCATGTTTATTTTTATTTTATTTTTTAATTTTATTATATGTTTATTCTGGGTCATTTATTAGCTATGCTTAGAATTTTGAGGAACGATTCATTTTTTAAAGAGTTATTTATTTATTTGAGAGAGAGAGACTGTGAGCATGTGTGGAAAAGGGCAGAGGGAGAGGGAGAGAGAAACTCAAGCAGACTCTACACTGAGCATGGAGCCTGTCGTGGGGCTGGATCTCAGGACCCTGAGATCATGACTGAAGCCAAAACCAGGAGTCGGTCCCTTAACCAACTGTACCACCCAGGCATCCCCAGGAATCTTTTATTTTTTAATGAACATTTGAGCAGTTACCCCATGCCAAGATTTTGAACTATGAATTTAGAAACCCAGGGTGAAATAACATATTTCTAAGATCATAGTTAAAGGATCAGAGAAAAATAAAACAGGAAGCCAGATGCATTGACAGAGCTATTTAAAAGATATTGAAGTTCAATTCACCACACCCTTGACAACATTGAATGATTTTATTTCTTCATCTCCTAAATTAACCAAACATAACAGTATGTCCTGTATCTTTGTATACAGTATGTTGTAAAAAAAAAAAAAGTCATAAACTCCTCCTTTTTTTTTTAGCCATATGCCTGTAATGTGAAGTTGTATGTCCTCCCATCAAGAACTAGAAGCTATTTCTCTATGTCTTGAATCTGTTTTGGTCACATGACTTGCTCTGGCCAATGCAACATTTAGCAAAATGATGCAAGGAGTCTTGACAAGACTGAGGCTCATTCTTTTGGTATCTTTGAATCCCTGAGGCCAGCATAAGAAAAAACCTAATTTAACCTTCTGGAGAATGAAAGGCCATGTGGAGACTGAGGCAGCCGGGGACACCTGGCCAAATGCCAGATATATATGCAAGGCTATTGGGAATCATCCAGCCACCAGCCAATATGCTGATTACCAAAGAAGCATGAAAGAGCCCTGGAGATCACTCACACCAACTCAGATCACAGCTGTTCAGTTGATCCTCAGAAGCATGAGCTGAATAACATGGTTGTTATTTTTAGTTGACAGAGTATTAGGCAGCAAAAATGAACATTTTGACTACTGGCTACTTTGACAATATTTCACATAATTTTATTTCTTCCAAGGTCAATTATTCTTTGTCCTTTTTTTCTATTACTCTATCAGTATATCCAAGCTGTCCGTATATGTGTACACTTTCCTTGATGATATGGGCCATTTTTTTCAGGATTCTAACTCCGTGTTTAGTGAAATTTGAACACACTGTTTGTTGAATGAATAAAAGAGCTCTTTACAATCTATAGATATTTCCCTTTGCTATATATAATTTGATTTTTTAATGACTTTATTTATATATTCATGAGAGACACAGAGAGAGAGGCAGAGACACAGGCAGAGGGAGAAGCAGGCTCCATGCAGGGAACCCAACGTGGGACTGGATCCCAGGTCTCCAGGATCAGGCCCTGGGCTGAAGGCGGTGCTAAACTGCTGTTCTACCCAGGTGTCCCTATAATTTGATTTCTAATAATTTTTCAATAACAATTCATTTTTATGTTTTTCTAATGTAAAAAAAATAATCTCTCTGCAATATGTTCTATTTGTTTGCCTTTGTGAATATAGTTCTATTAATCCAGCCTTGGAAAAATTATCTTGGTGTCAGAAAAAACAGAAAGATGGATTAACCATAGGGCTTGTATCTTTTGCTTTCCCTCTTTCAGGGGTCTCTGTCCTTTCTTCCCTAATGTTTAGTGTTTGAAATCCATGATATTTTATCTAATTTTTTTTAGTTGTTTAAGGCAAAACATATAAATCTAGCCGTATTACTCCATTTGATCAGAAGGAGAAAACCTGAGGATAAAAAAGCATAAGAAATCTGATGTGAACGCCAGCCAAAGCAGACTTCAGAGGAAAAAACACTATCAGGGATAAAAAGAAACATTTCATAATGATAAAGAAACAATTCAACAATTCATCCAGAAGACAAAGCAATCTTCATTGTGTATGCTCCTAAAAATATGTCAAAATGCTTTAAAATTTTCTTTATATCACTTAAAGAACAGACAACACTATAATTGAAAGAGAATTTAACATCTTTCTAACATTTTTGAGAGAACGAATACCCCAACATACCAGCAAGTACATGGATGGATTGAAAAAACACAAACAAAAATAAATGTGGATGTTTATCATTGAATAACTCTAAACTACACATTTTTTCAAATACTTATGAAATATTCATCAACATTGAATATACGATGGGCCGCAAGTCAAGTCTCAATAAATTTTTAAGATTTGAAATCATAACGAGTATATTCTCTGATCACAAGCATATTGTTAGAAATCAATAAAAAGATATCTAGAAAAAGAACAGCGCTTTGGAAAAGACACATCACACTTTTGCACAGTCTGTACAATGTGACCTTCAATTCTGATATTGGTATTTTGTGGGTTTTCTCTTTATTTTTCAAGCTTATGATGTGTTAAACATATATTTGTCTTTTCAAAACTGAAACTTATTTTTTTGTATTTTCTTTGTCTTTAATTTCTACTTTTATTTTTATTGTTGCTATTCTTCCTTTTACTTTTGATTTTTTCCTGTCTGGGTAATGACCTCTTGTTGTGGATGCTTAGATCACTTATTTTGTACCTGTCTTCTTTAAGTATGCAAAATTATAGATTTTGCTTTTATAGATCTCTAAAAACTATAAATTTCCGACAAGTTTGATATATTTAGTATCACTATGATTCATTTCAAAATAATTTTTTAAATTTCCTGTGGGTTTTCTTTCCTTTAATTGATGGGTTTTATAGACTTGTGAGAGATGGGTCTTTGGGGAAACACACACTGAGATATATCTGGGGATAAATGGACACCATGTCTGCATGTTATTCTAAGGAAAGACCAATAAAGCAATTATGGGGAAGTTTCAGTTTACAGTTATTATTAATACTATTATGAAGACTTTTCTGTAAGTCTGAAATCATGCCAAAATGAAAATTTTAAAGAAAATAAAGCTGTTAGGGAAAAATATTTACCTTAGGAACAAAAGAATTGTTCAACGTTAAGAAACCAATAAGTGCATTTCAATTTATTAAAATATTAAGACAGAAGAATTACATGACTACCTCCATTGTAAAAGACAATGTTAAAATTAAATATTCCAAATGAAAGTTAATAATAATTTTTAATGACTATAGAATAGAAATAAGGTCCTTGTTTTGGTAGGCCACATTTATGAGAAACATACTGCATGTCATATTTATAGCAAAATATTAAAATGATGCTTTTAAATTTTAAGAAATATAGATTAGGATGCCAGTTACCATAACTACTATTGAATGTTAAACTTGATATAATTGTCAATTAAATAATGGAAATAAAACCAAAAAGTATGCCAAAGCGCAAATATTAGAAAGGATCAAGTTTCTTACTTTCAGCAGTAATAATAACTATTTAAACTATTAAGAACTAATAAAGTATAAAAGATGGCTAATTACAGGATCACAATAATAAAACATTTTCTCATATAATATATATTATCATAATGAGATTAAAGGTATATAAGAAATTCATTTCATAATAGGAAATATGTACCTATATACATATTACCTAGGAATAAATTGACAAGAATAGGAATAATCTATTAATGTTTGCTAGACTATATAAAAGAAGCAAAAAATAAAATAATTACATTTAATGCATGGCAAACTCAATATTTCAGTACCTCAATTCTTACCAGTCTATGCCATTAATTCAAAGCAATTAGATCCAATACATTTTTTGGAATCCAGTAACCTGTTTCTAAAATTTATCTAAGGACTAGATGGAGTGGGAATTGCAAAGACACTTTTGCAAAGAGTATAGTATTTTACCAAGCTTAGGATCCTTGTTCATGGATACTAAATATATGATATTGATCCAAATATATGATATTAATGTTGATTCAAAACAAAATATTAATTCTAGAACAGAAAAATGAAGTAATAGAAGAGAGGCATAAGAATAAATATATGTATAATAGTTTAGATTTTGTTAAATTTGGTCTTTCGGAACATTGCATTCATATTATCTGATTATATTTATACCAGTTACATGTGAATGTGTACCTCAAGACATTTAACAATTTGTTTTTCTTCAGTAAAGTGATAATACATTTTTTATCATTACAATTTTGTTTTTCTTTATTGGATCATGTGACATGATAAAAAAAATCTTATTTTTTTGAGCTCACTTATCAATTTTAATTTCTGTTGGGTTTTTTTAGATTTTTAGATTTTTCTGCATTCATATTTTAAGTAATATTAATTTGGTATACATGTGCATGAACATGCAAGGCACATGCATTTTTTTTTTTTTTTTTTTTTTTTTAGGAAGGGAAAGGGCAGAGAGAGAGGGAGAGAGAAAGAACCTTAAGCAGGCTCCATGCCCAGCACCTAGCCTGACATAGGGCTCAATGTCATAAACCTGAGATCATGACCTGAGCCGAAATCAAGAATCAGCTGCTTAACCAGCTGAGCCACCCAAACATGCCAGGTGCATGCATTTTTTGAAGTTAATATTAGCTTTATAAAAACTTATTTCTAGAGTTTTTTTCCCATTTCTCTTTTTGTTTTGAATAAATTTATATATTAAGGCAATTATCCATTTTCCCTCTTTCTGAAGTATAAATTCTGGGCACAGAGACTTCATTAGGGATAATTCTTTGTTAAACTTATTTAATTTGCTCATTTGTATTAGTGTTTTAGTATTGATTACTTCTAGAGTCAATTTTGATGCTTTTAGACTATATAATTTTTAAATGGATTTGCAAATGACATTTATTGTTAGTTTTGAGGATTTATATACTTTTTTTCCCGAACACATCTTCCATATTCTGTTTATATCTTTGAGCTTTTAATGTAGCTAAATATTTTTAACAAAACATTCTCATGATGTAGAAGAACCTACGCACTCTCTGTAATTCATATCATTAAACCAATTTATACATCAAAGAAGTGAAAAGCACTATTAGTTTATCAGCAAATAATTTCTCCACACCAGACACCAAGTGAGTGATGTGAAGTATAAACCAACCATCTGCTGTGTTTTATGTTTTTGTAATACACTTGTTTCCTTCATTATAATGCTAGCAAAAATTCTGTGTGCAGTCATTAGATGATTTTCTGGGCATGGTGCTCCTTCCAGATGTAATTTTATGATCATCCATTTTTGGTTTCCCTTGCAATATACTCATTTAGTAGGAATTTGGTGAGTATCTTCTATGTACATTACTCTGTACTGAAATTAGTGATTTAAAAAAAAACTATAAAATATGTTCTTTAGTTTCTGGCAATATTCTTTGTTCATGGACACCAAATAAATAGAGATGTACACAGGAAGAAATTGTAACAATTTAAATTCATGTATAATACAAAGTATACAAATGTATGATACAGAAAATAAATACCCTAAGTGACAGACTATACTTCTAGGAACTTGATTAGAAAGATAATAGAATCAAGACTTGGGGCACCTGGGTGGCTCAGTGGTTGAGTGTTTGCCTTTGGCTCAGGTCGTGGCCCTGGGGTCCTGGGATCCAGTCCTGTAAGGAGCCTGCTTCTCCCTCTGCCTATGTCTTTGCCTCTCTCTGTGTGTTTCTCATGAATAAATAAATAAAATCTTATAGAAAAATCGAGACTTGAACTGGACATTGAATAAATCTTTTTTGGAAGGCAAAGAGAATAGAGAGACCATTGGAAAATTAGGCACTTGAAATATTTTTTTTAATCACTCTTCTTATTTTTCACTCCAATAAATTTTGGTAATGTTGGCCCAATAGAAATTAAGAGCTTACCATGTAATAGTAAATATGTATTTACAGACCTTAATTGTTTTATTAATGCAAAGCTGTATGTTGTTGGTTTGTTTTTATTTAAGAAAACTAGGCATTATTTTAATCTTTACTCTCTCTGATGAATCATTTATTTTCTCTTCAGAAATATATACTATATCCATTTTATAACAGGTGCCTATGTAGATAACTGAGCAAAGCCATGACAAGAAAATTGCTTTAGCTCTTGTGGAATTTACTTTCTAGCAACAAGAACAAAGATTTAACATATAAACCAAATACTATGTGTTTATATGACAGGAGACATAAACCAAGTCTAAGGTCATAGAAAGTCACCTGCATATGAACTTGATATGGCAACATATGCATTATAGAAATATCATAGGACCCTCAGTGTGGAAAATAATTGGAAGAACCAATCCTGGACACGGAGAAATATATAAAAAGTTTTTGCAGAACTCCAAGCAGAAGATAATGATGATTTAGAAAGACAAGTGAGAAGTGACTTTGGAAAATGAATAAATTAGGAAAACATTCGAGAGAAATGCATTCTTTGGCCCTTATTGATTTTTTATTGAGAGGAATCATGGAAAAGGTGCAAATGCTGATTTTTAGTCTTCTGGCCTAAAACTCTGCTAGTCCATTGCTTGGCACGGGGGGTATTTGTTAAAACTACTTAGGTTGCCAGCTTAAAATCTTGACTTGGTCAGGATGAGGTAGGAATAGATATACTAGGTCTGTGGGCCAAATTTACTCTGCCACCTGTTTCTGCATATCAAGTTTAATTCCAACACAGCCCTGTTCATCATCAGAGTTGAATAGTTGCACCTGAAACCATACAGTGCACAGAGTGTAAAATATTAAACATCTAGCCTTTACAGAAAAAAGTTTGCTGACCTTGGAGCAAAATAAAACAATAAAATCCATTGGAATCACTTGGCTTTAGATAATCAGATAGTGTCATCAGGTCTCTACCTCTGTATCTTTCAGTTTTGCATTTATGTTGACTCCTTTTTCATATGGCTCAGCAGCTTGCTGTACAAAAAGACAGATAGATTATCCCACCAATTTAAAAGTGGAGTCCAAATAGAACAAATCATTTCCCCCAAAACTGGCAAAATTCACAGAAGCCATTTGCTTCATCCAGACTTCAATTGTGTATCTTTACAGTCATGGATGGAATAAGACTCCAAACTCACTTGGAGACTAAGATTTGGAGTCTCTAAAGGAAAATTATGGTGCTATTAACACACCAGTAAGTAATGTTAAGAGAGGTCTAGTATATTGGGAACTAAGAAGCATTAGATTTTGAAAAAAAATAAAAATTTGAGAAAAAAACTTTGGGGAATTTTTTTTGAGAAAAAATACTGTGAATCATAATGACATAAAGAAAAAAAAACAATAATAAAAATTTTACATATGTAGTGCATGTTATGTGCTAGTCATAGTTTTGTTGTTTGGAAAACTTTACCTATATTGGCTCTTTTATCTCTCACAATGGTGCTATGAGGTAAATATTTTTATTCTCTTTTTGTAGATGAAACAATTGAGGTAAATGGAAAATATCCAGGAATAATAAGAGCCAACTATTTATTCACTGTTCACTGCACACTTCAATCAGTAAAAGGAATAGTAAGTTAGTGTTTCTTAAGATTCTCCCTCCTGACAACGTATAATTATTGATGAGTTAATGCTCTAAGCATCAAGTGCTAAGCAATTTACGAAAAGACAAAGTCCCTATCGTCTTGGAAATTACAATCTACTATGATGTAAGAGGAAAAGGCTGGGAAATGCTAGCTTTCAGTATCTATATAGCATTAGCAAAGTATAATAGGACGCTTTCCTTTTAAATAAACACTGCATATTTAAAGTCGAGTGCATACACTCGACTCTCTCTATGTAGAGGTGATCAATGAATTAATATTACACTGGATATTCCTTTATCTTGAGAGTCAGCATAAGTTTTGAGGGAAGGGAAGAGAAACATACTACTTTACCTGCTATATGATGTTTCCTTTACTGGACATCAACCTGCAAAAGAAAGTAACCAGGCCACTTTCTTATACCATACACAAAAATAAATTCAAAATGGATGAAAGACCTAAGTATGTGACCGAAACCATAAAAACTCTAGAAGATAGGCAGTAACCTCTTTGACATAGGCCATAGCAACATTTTCCTAGATACATCTCCTGAGGCAAGGGAGAACAAAAGCAAAAAATAAACTATTGGGACTGCATGAAAATAAAAAGCTTCTGCATAGTGAAGAAAGCAATCAACAAAATAAAAGGCCATCTATGGAATAAGAGAAGATATTTGCAAATGATATATCCAATAAAGGATTAGGATTTTTTTTAAAAATGGTAGTAATCAAAAAAGGTATAAAATTCAACACTCAAGAAACAAATAATCCAATTAAAAATGGACAAAAGACATGAACATACATTTCTCCAAAGACATACAGATGGCCAACAGATAGATGAAAGGTATTCATCATCACTTCCCATCAAGTAAATGCTAATCAAAACTACAATGAGCTATCACTTCGTACTGGCCAGAATGGCTAAAGTCAACAACACAAGAAACAAAAGGTGTCGTTGAAGATGTAGAAAAAAGGAACACTATTAAAAAAAAAAAAAAAAAAGAAAAGAAAAGAAAAGAAAAGAAAAGAAAAGAAAAGAAAAGAAAAGAAAAAAGGAACACTTGTGGACTGTTTGTGGAAATGCAAACTGGAGTAGTCACTGTGGAAAACAGTATGGAGCTTCCTCGAAAAAATTAAAAATAGAACTACTTTATGATCCAGAAATCACATTACTGATTACCCAAAGAATACAAAAACACTGATTTATATGCACCCCCTATTGCAGCGTTGTAGCCAAATTATGGAAATAGCCCAAGTGATCATTGATTGATGAATGAATGAATAAAGAAATTATATATGTAGATATTTAAATATATAATTAATATATAATATATAATTTAATAATATAATATATTAATATTATATAATATATTAACATAAAATAATATAATTTAATATATAATATAAATTATATATGTTAAATATATATCACAATAGAATATTATTTAGACACAAAAGGAATGGCATCTTGCCATTTGCAAGGACATGGGTGGAGCTAAAGTGTATTATGCTAAATAAGATAAGTCAGTCAGAGAAAGACAAACACCCATGATTTTACTCACATGTGGAATTTAAGAAATGATACATATGAGCAGAGGGAAAAACAGAGAAAGAGAAAAACAGAGAAAGACAAATTAAGAAACAGACTCTTAACTACAGAGAATAAACTAATGGCCACCAGAGGGGAGGTGGTTGGGGTGGTGGTGGTTAAATAGGTGATGGGGATTAAGATGTGCATTTGTTGTGATGAGCACTGGGTGTTGTGTGGAAGTGTTGGATCACTATATTGTACACCTGAAGCTAAAATAACACTGTATGTTAACTAACTAGAATTAAAATAAAAACTTAAAAAAAAAGATGTTTCCTCTGTGTGTATAAAAAAAAAGCAACTTAACTTTGTTGTTTCAAAAAAAGTAAGGTTCCATTTTTTGATTTAATAAATGTAAATGATCATTTTTTTACTGAAAGTAGGGAAGAGGAAGATAATGACTACAGTGAGTCATTATTAATCCTTGCAAAATGCTAAGGGTTCTTCAGTTAACCCACCTCAAAATAAACCATTATTACTAACCTATTTTAACAGCATAGAAATTCTAGTGGTCACTTGGCTGGAGATATATCATAGGCTGTAAAGGCAGGATTTGAATTTGGTTGAATACTGCTGGAGTGACAGGCTTCTCTGCACCACCCCATGCTGCCTCCCCGGAAGCCTATTGCCTTATACAAGTGCTGATTGCTCACCATCTTGTGGAAATATGGAGGCTTTGCAGTTGACTCAGAGAAGGAGGAAATCACTATCCCTTTTCTGATATTACCAAGGATGGAAGAGTGGTTGAAAACATTCTACACAATTGTAAAAAAAAAACATTCTACACAATTGTAAGCGTAAGAGATCTTTGAACTCACTGTTTCATCACTCCCAGGATAAAGAATGGGAATTCTGGCCAAGACTGGCTTTGTTCCCCAGCTGTAGTCATGGACTGGAGCCTCCAGAAGGGGATTCTAGGTTGGTTTTTCTGCCTATGACACCTGGGTGTCAAGTGGCTGTGGTCCTTTTTTTTTGCACTAAGCAGGTTACAGAGCAAATTGATAGATAGGAAGTCTTCTATGAAGGAGGTGGTTGGTTATGGAAAACAGACTTCATTTGTGAAAGAAAACAAAAGCCAACTTCTTACAGTCTGTCCTTGCGAAGAAAATACTGTCTCCACCGTCCTCACAGTTGCAGAAATCACAGGCAGAGAAAGAACCCTGCTCTTCTACCATTTACTTTGTGTCATGTTTGCATTATTCTCTAATAAGACTGTTTAAAATGTTATGAGGAAATAGAGGGAGATGTAACACCAATGTTTCCAAAATAAAGATAAAATAAATAGTGAAGATCATACATTGTGAGATATGGGGATATAGTATTTTTGTTTCAAAATATTTAGAACATGCTCATTACTCTAGATAAATTATATATTTTCTTCGGAAAGAAACTTTCCATTTGATGATTATATAAGAAAATAATTTTAAAAAGAAACTATTTTGAAGGATTGCTTTTCTGATTTATAAGTTACTTCCTGAGATGCTAAAATCAAAATTTAGTCTTGATTGTCTTATTACATTAGTTCTTCTACTCAGTTATGCATTTTAAGTCATCTAAGCAGCATCCAGAATTTACATAAAGTTTAGCAGAATTCTAATATATGTATTGATATTCTCAGAAAACAATATTAAATAAAGAGGAAATTAATAACAACAATCATGCAGAACACTGATCATATTAGACTCGAAATGCCAAAGGATTTAAAGGATGATGTTTTTATTTCAGATTGGATGATCTAAAGAGTTGCTTCAATATTTTATTTCTGTTTCCTAAGCTAGTTTCTTAAGGCCATTCTCTATGTGGCAGGTAGGGGTGTACAGAGTGGATTAAATAAAACCCCAGGAAACTGCTTGCTAAGCTCGATTATTATAATTCTCATTTATAATCTAATTCAGGCAACCGTAGACAGGTATGTATTTTGAGTCAGTGTTCGGGCCTTAAACACAAAAACAAAAACAAAAACAAAAAAACAAACCTTAGTTTGTTATATAATTATGCTTGAGGTATAATTATCAATATCACCGTCTCATACATTTGCTAATATTTAGATGTTGATATGGATGCATGATAGATATGGATATATCTCTTCAAGAAAGTTTCAGTCCATGGCACCAGAAGCACAAAGAGAGGGTGATTGTGTTTGCATTATGCATGTTAACAACACACAGAAATAACTCAGGTTCTAGTTCACTGAAGCAAATGTAGGGAAGGAGGACATTATACAATGCTAAAGGTCATAAATTATAACTATCCTGGAGAATGGATTTGCTATATAAAATAATTACGATGTTACTCAGTGGAGAGGTACTATTTAACACTTTAAAATTGTATTTTTCTACTAACCTCCAACCATATTTTTCTATTGTTTTTCCCGGGAATTGACTTCTCAATTTGGGGAGCTGTCATTTTGACAGGGGTTAACGCCAAAGATCATCTTTGTGCAGGGTCATTTTACTAGAGAGCTTGAGGACAGCTGTGGTGGGATTTGCTTTATATTAAACTTAGTTTAGAGGAAAATGCAAAGCCCCCAAGTCTAGTGTGAAAGCAGGACATTTCAAAGGACTGCCTAGCCCTTGGCACTTTGAGCCGCTATATGCTGATATTGCTGAAGTGTGTTTCTTTTCCTCTGCCATGAAGGGTATTAACTGTAAATGTTTCAGAGGCACTTTTTACAAAGTAGAATCTTCTATCTTTTCTTTTTTTTTTTTTTAGTTTTCAAAATACAGAGAACTAACTATAGTTTTAATTTTATGTAACGGTATTTTAAAATGTTTTTGTGCTGTCCACAGGATCATACAATAAAATTATCTTCCGTAGAGGCACTTCTATTTTTTTTTAAACATCAAAAATGATACATATGTACTGAATTTTTTTCAGTGTATAAGTATATGCTGGATGAAAATATATATGCCTTGAAAGTTTCAGGGTTTCCATACAGTTTTTACCGATATGGAAGAATGTGGATATAAAAAATCTCTCTAAATTGAAAAGGTTAAAAAAAAAAATCTGCGTGGCTTAAGTAGCCCAGACTCTCAGAACCCAGATACGGATGAATTAATCATCAATGACTAATATATATTTTGTATAGTTTGAATTTTATTAATTTGCATAATGAAGGGAACTTCAGCCTGTTGTAATCCATGGGAAATCAATCATCTCATGCGCAGTGTTCACTTCCCAGCTTTGGAACTATAATGCCTGGAAATGATAAAGTAGTTCCCAGAATTTCAGTGTTAATTACAGTGTAGTACATCAGTGGGGCCCTCGTTTAGGAAAAAAAAAAATCAGAGATCTGCTTTACATTTCCGACCACTTCATATACAGTGTAATTGTAGAAGAAACACATTACTTCTTCTAATTTTGATTTTAAGTATTTTCCTACTAACATATCAAAGATACTTATCTCATGCTGTTTGTAAACATGTTTTAGGGACTAAAGTAACCCCAATACATACCTTAAAATTGTTTTGGATCCCAGGATATTGTGGTGGATATTGTGAAATTGTCCTGATTCCCTCCTTGATGCCGTCAAAGCACCCGTTTCCCCAGCTTATGAGAATAGCTGAGACCATTCAGAGCTCTACCACTGTACGGGGGACTGTCCTCAACCACAGGGAGCTGCACAGCTGAAGATGATGCCCTTGCTAGAATCCAGCCTGAGGCCAATTGTGATCCAATGGAAGGGAGGGGATCTAAGAGTCTAACAACCTTACCCCAATTTGGGACAATGTCAAAGGCCCACCCCAACCCCAAAGCTCATTATAGAACTAGCTGAATCCTCTGATATCTTATTTTTGATCAGCTTCTCTCTCTGCCACTCATGAGTATCAGTTTTTGACCGATGTGTATGTATGTGTATGTATGTATGTATGTGTATGTATCTCAAAAGCACTCCAGAACAAATCTTCTGCCCAAGGCACCCCCACCCCACTCCCACCATTTCACAGTTTGTTCCCGAAAGCCCATATAACACAAGAATGCCTGGAGTGGTGTTGGGAAGCAGACCCTAGAATGCAGATTTAGAGCTGGATCTCTTGCCAATGTATTGGATATCCAAAATAGCATATGATCACTTTGTCTGCCATGGCATGTCCTCTCAAGTAATCCTCAAAGTTTCCTTGTAAAACATCAGTTTAAAATTAAGGTTTATGAATATTTCATATCAGTTATTCAGCCTTCTGAATAGCAGAATCCAAATGAAGCTTTCATTCTGCTTGTATATAAATTCTATTGTTTGTTGTCAGATTCCATAATTTATATTTCCAGACATTTTAAAATAGGAAATACCAACATAAAAATAAATCCTTTGAAAGAAGTCACCTTGTTGTCCCATTTCAAACATTACTTACATGTAGAAAATATTATTACTAACAAAACAATGAGAGTAACAGATGCTCTCATTTATCACTGTCTGATACTTATTAGGAGCTTTACATCAATTCTCTTAATTTTTACCCCTACGTTTTCAAAGAAATTTTTGTTTTTGATAACTAATTTTCATTTATCTAAACCTCAAAGCTAATTGTGGATGAAATTTTTAACAGATTAAAAAAATGATTTGTGAAAATGTTGATTAAGTGACAAATGCCATAGAGATAATAAATGCCACACGACAATATCAACCCCCCCAAGACAGTATCAAATCCAGATTAGAGAGATTCCAAAACCCAAGGTCTTTCATGTGCTACATAGCTTCTTAGAGTGTAAAGAAATTAATAGTCTAGGAACCATTTATGGAATCATTTATGTCAGAAGAAAGATCGCATATAGCTAATAAATTAAGAGCAGGAGAGGGAGGAAGAAGACAGGAAGACATTAAAGCTCAGCACATTACTCTAGTCCCCAGGATGCTCAATGGTACCTCTTTCCCATCTAGGCCTAGAAAAAAGGATAACATTCATGAAAGACATTCTCAAGGATTCAAGGAAATTCCCTGGGACACAAAGTGGGGTGGAATACCAAGAAATGGAGGGGTTTTGTTTTGTTTTGTTTTGTTTTTTTGCATGTGTAAACATAAACAGATGAAAAATCATTGACGCATAATCCTTTTTTAGAATCTCTTTCTTTTTCTTTATGTCCTCCTCCACCCTCTATCTTCTAGAATACTGGTGAAGTAAGATAGAATAAAAATAAGCACAGGAGTTTTCTCTGCCTCAGTAGATTTTTGTTCCTGTTATTTATTGCTCAATCATAAACTGCCCTGTTAAAATGTGGCTTCAAAGAAAAATAATTTATCTTGTTCATAAAACTGTATTTTGGCCAGTCTGAAGGCTTATCTATATGTCAAGTGGGTCAGCTGGGGAAGGTCAACGGGGGCTGGAAGTTCAGCTTCCAAGATGGCTCACACATATGGTTATGGAGGCTGTCACCTGGTATCTGAGCCATGACTGTCATTCAGAAGTCTCAGTTCCTCTCCAAATTGGAGTCTCTGCAAAACTTCTTGTGGTCCCAATGGTATGGTGACTGAGTCCTAAAAGTTAGTGTTCCAGGAGACAGGAAATGAAAGATGCCTGTTTAAGACATGGAACCAGAAACTGGCACAGCATAGCATCAACCCTGTACCATTGCTCACAGCAACCACAGAGCCTTTCAATATTTAAGAGGAGACAGACCAAATTTACTGATGTGAGGAGGGTCAAAAAAATTATGGCTACCAATAGTCCACAGTACTCTTAGAGGAACGTTGGCAACAACTACATAAACCAGGCAGCAGATATATGCCAGGCTATTCTCCTGGAGATGCTGGGGCTCTGAAGCATGGCAGAGGGTGAGTATGAAGATAGCACCCACTCTCTGAGGTCTCTAGATAGGATTTACAGTAAAGTGTTAGATGTATTTTTAATTACAAACCTCCCCACAGGCCACAGTCTTGATGATTAGCTAATAGGCCTCTTTCACAGAAAGAGCTTCTGAGTCTATTGCCTCCAGTGCCCTGGGGATGGTAGCTGTTTAGGAACTCTTTTTGTTTGGTTACAGTCCTTTGGGACCCACAAGCCCAAGCCCCATTGGCCAGCAAAGCCAAACATGTGGAAGTGTCCCCTGGCAGCTGTCACAAAATCAGAGAGCCAGACGGGGTTATGAGCTCCTTTCTGGGTGACAGTGATTATGACAGTCTCATGTGAATGGGAATGCAAGCTCCCTGGTCTCCAGAGTCAGGTGATCAAGAGACATCCCCTGGGTGGAAGCTGTAAGAAACGGGGCAACAGATGCACGTGAAGGCTTCTGTCCAAGAGGTACTGATGCTCTGGGCACATTAAAGGGGAAATGTGAAGATGGCACCCCCGCTGTGTATCCACAGAGAATCTTCCAGCAGGCTCTTAGGTGTGTGTGTAGAATCAGATGCCTGCCCTACAGGCTCAGGTTTTAACATAAGCAGGTGAGCCCACTTCATTTTAAGCTTGGGTGCAATTAGCTGCCTCTGAGTGGGGCCCTGGGGTGTAGGAGTTGGAGAGCATGAATGCTTTAAGAGGTGTTTCTCGAATTGCTCCTGTCTGTAAAGTTTCCAGAGACAGCCCTGTTGGGAGCCTTCCATGGGTGCCACAGCAGGGGGTGGGGTTTATGGTGCGATTGTGTGCCAGCTTGTGCTTTGATATGGTTTTCTCCCCCCCTTTGCCAGGTATGTAGTATCACTCAGCCAGGTTCTAGGGTTTTAAGAGCATATCGTTCCATACGTAGCTTTGTATGTAGTGGGAGGAAGGGAGTTAGGATCTGCCTAGGTTTTAATATGAAAATTAAACTTTCCCTTTAATATCTTCATAGATCAAGTATTTCCTGGATTACCATAGGCCTTCCGCTTCCCAATGTTATGCATTTGGTCCTTTCATCATCTGCCTGACCCCAGACTTCATCTAAGTTTGCCATCGCTCTTCTTGTGCTATTTTGACCAAATTCTAGTTTCTCATAAAAGGAAACCAACTTTCCCTCTCTACATTTAATCCTTGGAAACTTGTGGCCATAGTAGGTCCCAGGATTCAGAGATCTTGTTCCCAGCGATCTCCTTCCCTGAGGACAGTCAGTAATCCTCATACATAAAACTGACTTGGGAATC
Source organism: Vulpes vulpes (assembly GCF_048418805.1). Lineage (NCBI taxonomy): Eukaryota > Metazoa > Chordata > Mammalia > Carnivora > Canidae > Vulpes > Vulpes vulpes. The sequence continues at coordinate 72,901,382 of NC_132781.1, forward strand.
TCATCTGTTAGAGACTTCTATAACTGGGTATGTCATCCCAATAGTAAACATATAGCAAATAGTGAAAATGGTTTCCAACCAGGATTCACCAGGTTTGGTCTTGATGTAACACATTTTCTAAGTGAATCCAGATACCCACTAGTAATTACTCTAATGACATCAAAATTTTCAAGATAAGGATGGGCTTCAAAGCATCTAATTGAGTATTTCATTTTACAGATGGTAAACTGGAGTTCCAAGGAAATTAAGTGGCTTATCTAATCACAGATTCATGATAAAAGTAGGACTGAAAGTTAAGTATCTTATTACTATTATGGATTTATTAGAATATAGCTTAATATTCCACGATACCCTCACTGAAACATCAAAACAACTCATGTGCCAATATTCCTTCTAGCTTCTAATACATAGTTGGGCAATCCATTTCTCTTTATATAGAGATGTATTTAGAACCAGTGTAACTTCATTTGATACAATATTTAGTATCCCTTTTTATAGTTTGTTATTCCAAAAAGAGAATATAAATTTGTTTGGGAACCCTTGCATTTCCCAGAACTAAAATAAATCTGAAAGGTGAGTGTGTGTGTGCATTGTCTCCATTTTAGTATTCTCACATTTCTATGAAACCAGGAAAGCAACTTTATGGAATTAATCTATTTTCTAATAACTTCGATTGAGACCACAGATAAGCAAATTATATCCCCTTTCTAGGAGTAGTGATAGGATGTCATGTACAGAATTTAAAAATCACAGAAAGTTATATTAAAACATCAGAGATAAAATAAAATAAAATAAAATAAAATAAAATAAAATAAAATAAAATAAAATATAAAATAAAATAAAATAAAATAAAATAAAATAATAAAATAAAATAAAATAAAATAAAATAAAATAAAATAAAATAAAATAAAAACATCAGTGTCTCTGGCTACTTTACTTCTCTGCTTCTCAGGTTTCTAACCTAACATGGTTGTTTGGGGAGCAGAAGTAATATATCCAACTCGCTGGAATATCAAGTCTCTAAATGATATGCATGTTACCTTTCTATCATTGTTTCTCAGAAACTTTAAGTTTACCTAAGCAGATTGTGTGACTACTTTAAGATGTTAATACAAAACTTTATACCAACATTAAGCTACATTAATAAACAGAAATACAGGTATTTGAACAGCCACATTATTTAGGAAGAGCCAGTCCTACAGTCAGGAAAAATATCTTTTACTTAGATGATGTCCTATGAGGAACAGATAATGGGAGTTATTAAATTGTAATGGCTTTAGAAATCACTGGAATCTGTATCATTCAATAAGGTCTTTCTCAAAGACACAGGTTCTGACTGATTATTATCTCTGAGCTAATACATCAGTAGCATGAAGTTCATTAACCGGTCAGGACTTTTCAGCCTCATAACACTGATGTTAAGTCTCACAATTATCACTGCATTTCGAAAGTATCAGGGAAAATCAAGTTTCTGATTGTGATTCCGGAGTCAACTTTTCACTTTCTTTATTTGTATGAGGAAGAATAGAAATTTTAGCTATGCATCTAATTTTAAGGGAATCTGAGTCTTTTGAGTTGATTAGAGCTGGATCCATGAAGTTATAATCACTAATTATTTTTAAAAATTGCTATGACTTATATTTTTTTTTCTTTTTTTTTTTTTATGATAGTCACAGAGAGAGAGAGAGAGAGGCAGAGACACAGGCAGAAGGAGAAGCAGGCTCCATGCAGGGAGCCCGATATGGGATTCGATCCCGGGTTTTCAGGATCACGCCCTGGGCCAAAGACAGGCGCCAAATCGCTGCGCCACCCAGGGATCCCGCTATGAGTTATATTTTTAAGTGAAGAATCTTGAAGTAAAAATAGCTAACAAGTGAAATTTCCTATTATAAGCATAAAAGCCTCAAGGTGACCAGGAATGATCCTTGGAGGTACAGAAACATTATTTTAATAAAGTAGGAAAGATATCCCTTTAGTAAGTAGATTAAGACATAAGCTCAACTTTTTAAATGACAAAATAGAAAATAAGTATAAAGGCAATAAAGTTAATGAATATTGATTTTAAAATTTACTTTTTCTTCATGTTTTTCTTTTTTTCCTTTGTATTTCTTTTTAAATAAGAGTAATGATTAATGTGCTGTTTTTCAATTCCCAAAGCACTTATGTCAACAGTTCTTCATACTTACATGTTTCCTGCTAAACCAAAGAATTTTGGAGTGGAATTAAAAATATTTAAGGCATCATCATACTTTACTTTAAAGTATAGAAAAGCGCGTGTTGCCCCCCCCCCCAAAAAAAAAATCCTAACTGCTAAATTCTAAGAAACCTGAATTCTAGGAAACCTGAATCTAATTCCTAGCTATGCCAGGTACTGTCTGGGTAATTTTGTGCTAATCTATCCCTACTGTGACTCAGTCTATGTCTATCAAGTGGGGATAATAATAATAATGGTACCCCCTACTGATAAGAACAATATTTGACACATCCCATTTTAAAGATTAACTATATATCTCAACAGGTTTTCTAGGTAAATGTTCTTGTTTTTACAAGTGAGGTCTTTCTCTTCATTCTCCTCTATACTTTCCTACCCTGGTGCGTAGGGCTGGAGTTTCTGGGAGCTCTGAAGACTTATTCTACCTAAATAAGAGAAGGCTTCTTTTTCCTTTGCATCCCATTTTTGCAAGGCTTGAGAGCAGGAAGACTTTTTTTCTAGCAGGAATAGAATCCACTACAAATCACTCCAAACATGAAGAGCCTGAGAGATCATGTATCTTAAAGGAAGGCTATATTTGAATTGTGAGTTCAGCAGAAAAGAGGATAAGAAGAGAAATGTAAGAGTGAGACAGAGAAAAAGAGGTAGAATTTAAAAAATGTTTAGAAACCTTAGTATTTACAGCGATTTCATTTCCTCAAGTAAACAATTCACCCAGAATGTTTCATGATTAATTTATTCTGAGAGTTTGCAAATGTATTTTGGTTACTGGGCCCTTACTTCATGAAAACAATAGAAAGGAGCCTCTACTATTATACCTATAAACTGTTCCCAAGGAGCTATGAATGACATGCGAGTCTCCAAACCGGCAATTTTTTGCTTCAATTCCTAGGAAGGCAAAACCTTAGGAACAGCAGAATAGGCCTGTAAAAGAGACATGCCCTGCGAAGAAAGTGTCGCAAAATTAGTATTGGGATCCAATCTAAAGGATCTCTGTCCCTTTCTCATGCAGTTTGACATCTGGACACCTGGTCCAAAACATCCTTTTCTTTCTGCTTTGTCTTCAGTACTATGTCAATTTTGAGTTTTCCTCCAAATACTGATTTTTGATTTGATTCTATTAATATATTCACTGGCTTGGCCTTCTAGCAGTTTCCTTTTCCTTTTTCTGACCATGATCCCAACAGAACTGTTCTCTAAAGTTGACTTGGATAACTTGGCATAGTGTCTTCCCTGTAAGTTTGCAACTGTTTTCTTTTATGAATCTTCAGTGGGAGATATTTCAATGGGTTTCAAGGACACCTTTATTCTAGGAGAATACAAACATAAGCAAGCTGGTCTAATGACTAGTGAATGAATTTCTTTCCAAAAGCATTCATGGGCACGCTGGGGAAACATATACACTCGTCAGGTGTGGTCATTGCACAATATCAAGAGTTATACAGAGCAAGCGATCTGTGATACCTGTAGTGAGAAAACAACGTCACGTGGATTAAAAATGTTTCGTTTAGGAACAAAGAATGCATCAGGCATTTCTGACCCAACTACAATGTGGAAACTTACCTGAGACTTGAAACTTCATACGATCACCAAACATTGTGCCTTCTCTGAACTGTGCCATGTGTTGGTCTCCACACCTTCCTGAGCCAGCTCCCATCCCCATGTCCCATTTCATTCTCAAGCAGCATGCCCGGTCACTGGTGCTAAGGACTTAAAGTGTAGTGATTGCCTTTTGCCTTTGCAGATTGCATCAAAATGTCCAAAAACAAAATCAGCGGTGTCATAGTGGCCATATCGAACTGCTAAATAGCTGTCCAAAAGCCCTCACCGACTCGGTTCTACAGTAAGATAATTTCCCTGTTTACCATGAACAAGATAACTGACGCCTTCTGGAAAAGACCAAGGAAATACCTGCTCAATTTTCTTTTCATTTAGTTTTTTTTTTAATTTTTTTCAACAAAATTTATATTCTTACTTCCAGTTATTGTGACCGTTGGTCTGAGATTTAAAAAAATCTACTTTCAATGCAGGGTTATATCATGGAAAATCAAATTGACAGCTTAAGTGATTTTTTAAAAAATTTTCTAGACAAAAATTCCTAACTAAATTACACAGATAATAGAGTAAAATTAACTCTCAAACAGAATTCCCTGTAGACAAACTCCTAAAACCTTCAGAACTTGGTTGAGATCATGCAATTATTTCAGAAAATGGAAAAAATTCATTGTTATGGAATATCCTGCCTGTTTTTTTTTTTTTTTGTGGGTGACAGAGGAACTAATGATTTTTTCTGTAGTGATCATTGCCATAAGCCTTGCTTTCTGCCAACCAAACTCCAGCTGCTTTCTCAGACAAACTTTTTATTATGCTCATAATTTTTTTTTTTTTGTTTCTTGTCTGCTCAAGTATTAGGACAAAAAGCAAATATGTTTCCTATCCCTTTGCCTTTCCTTGACCCCTCTCTTTACCTGTGGAACAATCAGAGCCTAACGAGTAATATATGAAATACCGCACTGAATATTAGCAACACTTTTCATTTATCACCTATAAAATAGATAGTGAAGGAAAACGTCTAACTGACAGCTGACAAAGCTTTTCTTGTCTTCACTCCCATGGCACAATTCTAACAGTTGCAGTTTTCCCAGATGTATATGGATGCTGACTGTGCTAGTTGACATGCTGTTCTTAGCAAAATGCAATGTGTTCAATCAAGCTGGTAGAGCCAGAGTCCATAAATTTATCATGCAAATGTTAGTGGGGGGAAAGCCTTCTCAAACGATGCTGATGCACAGGGAGCCAGGTCTGGCTCCTGTTTCCAACCCTACAGATTCACTGCTATTGTTTCCCTAGGTTGTGGCCAAGTTTCACACCACCGCTCAAAACACTGGTAAAATTTACTTACAGAGCAAGATTATCATAAAAGACTCCATTTATAAAATGAGCGTGCATCCACAAAGCTTTTTCAGGCACATTACATATGCTACTACATCTATTTCATATATATATATATATATATATATATATATATATATATATATATATATATGAATTTGAAATAGATATACATATATATTTTTATATATGAACAAATGCATGTATATTTCACACACACACACACACACACACACATATATGAATGTTAGAATACTAAACCATAGTAGGAAAAGATTCGGATTTAATAATGAAGTTTATCTACTAATAAACAATGGCTGTACTGTCTTCCAAAATACAGATCCAGTGTTACATTGTTTATTTGCCAAAATTCACATTAGCAAATATCAAATTTATAGACTATAGTTACTCACATATTGTATCCATTTGTTTGAAATTAAATAAAAATAAATTTAAAATTTACATAGTTAGCATCTAATGCATTATAGCAATATTTCTTAAATTCCTTTCAAAATATTTTGATTTTTCTAAGTGAGAATTAGAGAAACAATTGATTTTAATAACGTTTGTTAACATGGATATTTTACATCTGTCATGTGTTAGTAGGAACGGACCTTTTTAAAGATATTTCTTTAAGAGTCTGGTATTAGAGCATCTCAAAAGTTTTCTTTTAATTTCTCACTAGAACCCTTTGATGTTAGTAATTTCATTCCAAATTTTTCTCAGTTGTTTTTCTGATTCTCTCCTCCGTCATTTCCATTCTGCTCTTGGGATTTTCCACTAAGTTTTGTTTTTTCTTAACCAGGTGACATAATTCCATTTATTATTTGTCCTAGAGTTTTTAAAATGTGTGTTCATATAGAACCTTGTCTTTAAATCTTTGTAGTGACTCTATTCACAATCACCAAAAACTGGAGAGAACCCACATATACTTCAACAAGTGATACATAAACGATCTCTGGTGCCTCCACCAGAATGGAATGGAATACTATTCATTAAAAAAGAATAAACTATTGATACATACAACTTGAATTGATCTTCAAGACATTATACTGAGTGAAAGAAGCCTGTCTTAAAATGTTACATATTTTAGGACATTTATGTATTTATATTACAGTCTATAAATTATTTTTTTAAGATTTTATCTATTTATTCATTAGAGACAGAGTGAGAGAGGCAGAGACACAGGCAGAGGGAGAAGCAGGCTCCATACAGGGAACCCAATGTGGGACTCAATCGTGGGACTCCAGGATCACACCCTGGAGTGAAGGTGGTGCTAAACCACTGAGCCACCTGGGCTGCCCAACAGTCTATAAATTATATGCTTTTCAGTTTTTGCCTTGGTCTATGTATAAAGGACATGTGATTTTTTTTTTTTAAGAACGTGATTTTTAAAGGGATAACGCAAGGAAGGTTTTCTGGGATGATGGAACTGTTTGGTATTCTTATTTTTCTAGTTGGTTACATGAATCTTTACATGTGTTACAATTCATAGAAATGCCTGCCAAAACATAGATTTTAAAATATGATAAAAAAAAACCTGAAGACACAACAGTGCAAGATAATTTTCAGAGAGGCTGCTGGGGATTTACCCCCACCTCCAGAAATGAGAATAATTTTGTGGAAATTATAATAATCTTTAAATATCTGAAAGACTATCTTATGGCTTACACAACATTATTAAAATTAAGAATGTTTAACTTATTTAAAATCATGACTTGTTTATATAATCTCACTCATTTCACCTTGGTATCACATACTCTTATTTATAATTATCCCATTCTTTTCAGCTCAATTTTGCTAATTTAAAACCCAACCTTGTAGGCCAACTACTGCAATCAATACTCCACTAATTTTAGATTATTAAAAGGATCCTTAGTATTGTTGGCCATTTAGAGAGGTCATAAAGTTGAGGAAGAGAAGTGGCTGGGTTCTTTTCTTCCCTCTGGTATTATAAGTCTCTTTCTGAGTTTATTTAAGTGAGTGAGAGCTGCCAAGATCTTTTAGTTTGGAAATTGGAGATACTTAATGCTTGAGCACATGGCTCAACAACATTAACATTTTAAACTTGGCATAAGCCTCAGTCTCAGAGAAAAACAGCTGCTTTACTAAGCACTGGGGTAGGGGGGAGCGTTGATCATTAAAAAGTTTAAAATAAGTGGAAAATGTTATTCTGTCCTCTAATTAGAAAGTTTTGTGAAATGTTAGCAGTTGAGGAAAACCTTATCCCAACCTTATTAGAAAATATAGTGTGTGTGATATGTGAATAGGGGGGAAAAGCACAACTGTTGAACATTGTATTGAAACAGAAATATATGGGGGTGCCCAGGTGCCCAGTCAGTAAAGCATCAGACTCTTGATTTTGGCTTGAGTGGTGACTCAGGGTGGTGATCTCAGGGTCTTGAGACCGAGCCCCATAGTGGGGTCCTCACTCAGTGTAGAGTCTGCTTATGACTGTCTCTCTTCCCTCAGTCCCTCCCTCTTATGCTTTGTCTCTCTCTCTTTCTCAAATAAATAAATAAATAAATCTTAAAAAAACACAAAATTTATAATGGAAGCCTAATAATTCTTTGGAGTTATTTAAGATTTGTTTCTGCACTTCAAGTTGAATATGTCAAAATGCTTTTGAAAGCTACTTAAAAGGAGACTGTTTGATGTAGCTTCCTGGACACTGCCCAGGTGCCCTTACATTGAAACACTTCATCTTAGGACATTGACTTTGAAGCTTTTACCCAATAAGTGATATTTCCTCCTATAGTTAGTAAACAAGCAAGAAAAGAGTAAGAATTATTATTCAGTAAAAGAAGACACACATATATACATATATATATGTATTTTTTAAAGATTTATTTATTTGAGAGAGAGAGAGAGCACAGCAGGAGAGGCAGAGGGAGAGAGAGAGAGAATCTCAAGCAGACTCCTCACTGAGCACAGAACCCAAGGTGGAGCTTGATCCCAGGACCCCGAGATCAAGAAAGACCTGAGCTGAAACCACGAGTCAAGCTTAACCAACTGAGCCACCCAGGAGCTCCAAGGTAGTGGAGCTTTCCCTTCCTTCTCTCTCTGTCTCCTCCTCCTTCCCTCCTTCACTCCCTTTCTTTTATTTTTCTTCCTTTAAAAAAAAAATTAACACAGAATGGCATAAAACCTCAGTCCTATAATAATTGTATAAACAAAAAATAAAGAAGAAACAAAAAGTTAAAATGAGTTAGAGGAAAGAAATAACAGGGTAATGGTATACCGTTTTTCTTGTACTCTTAAATTTGATAACCTCAAGTTGGTCTCAATCACCTTAACGATATGGGCATAATTTTCTATATGTATTTTACATATAGATAGTTCTCTGTTATTTGCTTTCTTTAATTTTACCTATGGATAAAACTTATTTAGATGGAAATAAATATAGATTTTCATCACTGAGTCAATTCATTTTCTATTTTGGCTTTGAGCATCTTATCCCACGGCCAGTTTTGTTTCATTTACATTCTTTTAAAATGTCTAGCATTATTTAGAATTTTTACTTAAAACTGAGAGAAAAGAATGTCAATTCCTTCTCAGAAATCAGTGTAAATCCACCCACTCTCAGAAAGCATATGTGGCCTATGAATACATCATCCAATTTTTTTTGAATAGTATGTTTGCCATATAAAAGAGTAGCCTTTGATAACATTTATGTCTGAAGTACCTGTTCAAAAACTATATCACTGTGTTAGAATCCTTTTTTTTTTTACTTTTTTGTTTAAGTACATTTGGGCAAATGATAAATAAATGGTGTTTACATAACAGATGAATAGTTAACATCCTCCAAGTTTATGCTATAATTAGTTTTGAACATTTGTCACAGTCCTAGACAATTACCTTTCTAAGGAAGGTAATTCTATATTTCTTAAAGATGTATTTATTTGCCTTGGGGGGAGAGGCAGGGAGAGGCAAGGGGAGTGGGAGAGAGAAACTCAAGCAGACATCACACTCAGCATGAAGCCCTATGCAGAGCTCAATCTCACGACACTGAGATAACAGCCTGAACCAAAACCAAGAGTCAGATGCTTAACTGACTATGCTATCCAGAAGCCCCAGAAAGTTAATGCTATTTTTATATTTACATCAAACAAGAGCATTCTAAGGCTAAGATATTATACATATATATTATATATTTTCATATATGTATATATATGCACATCTACATATATATGTATTAACAAAAAATAAGTATCTCACTATAAATTCTCCAACTGAAAAGATAATCTTAAATATTATTTTCTTTGAATGAAGATTGTGTCACAATAAAAAAAATTCTAATATTGTGCTCATTAAGTTTTACTTTTTATTTAGGAACAGAAAAAATTTCAGGGTTTGTGCTCTTATTTTTCCATTGTGTTATATTTGGAAAAATAAGTCAACTAAAGAGTAACTCTTCCTTTTATTCTTCTTTCTATGTAATGGAAGCAGTAATTCAGTAATGCTGCCCTAGAAAGCTAATAAAATCCCATCCCTTTGTCTCCTGTGATCTATGTCTTTTAGAATTACTCTTTAAGAAAGACAACATACAGAGAATTTCCAAAAGGAGTCAGGTTTCCAGCATTTTTATTGAAAGGAAGTTAGCCTCCTTTTTTTTTTCACTGAGTATAAGTTTAACATATCCTATAATGTACCTATGCAAAATATATATTTTGCATAGAGAATGTGTTTCACTTTCTAATGATCATCACATTCAGCCTCTTCCTGTTTACCCCATGTCAGTGAGACCACTGACCCATTAAGCTTTGCTTTACTCATTGAGAAACAAAACAGAATACTAATGTAAGTTTTCTGGCCAGAATATTGAGTTTCAGTATTAACGATGTTGCCCTGCTCCAATTAAGAGAATTTTTCCATGATTTATTATTTTATTAAGTTTATAAGCAAGGTCCTTCAAGCTTTTGTTCTGTTTATCTTACACAAAGGATTAAAAATGAGCATAATCTATACTGTTTCCATAGATTCCATTGTTTTAGGCTATAACTGTTCATAATTAATGAATAGGTAGAAAGTTGGTTACATTCATAAGGTAACACAATAGGATAGGCTCATACCAAGAACAATTCATTTTGTAGAAGGGTCATCATTTTGTAGAAGGGTTTGAAACTTAATTAGTTAGAGTGTACAGGCCTATCTAATGAGACACTTAAGAAAGACCTAATTACCTCAAAATGATTTCATCGAGATATAGGAACCACTGACCCAGGTAGAACTTTCAACATTAATATGGGAAGAAATTAATCATAATAATTACTAATATTATACACAGATATAAACTATCTCTATATAATACATATACATACACACATAGAAACTACTATATACAGTATATATGCTACAATATATGTGCTAAGTAGATATCTCTCCATATATAGTATAAATAGATGTATAGTTTTGCACATAGTATATATTTATCTCTCTATATATACTTGACTCCTCAAGCCATTTCCTTAAGATGTTTCATATCCCCTCGATGAGATAAGCATTTTTATTCCTGTTTTACAAAACAAATTGAAGTGGTTTTAATTTGTAAAAACACAAATTTATACTTCAATAACCAAGGACGTTTCCAACATTTCAAGGTTATCTTTGCAGTTATGAAACTTGCAGTAGAATAGATGTGATGCTATGCTATGACACAAAATCTTGACCTTGGAATTTGCTTTAAATATAAGGAAATATTACATGATGAGCTCAGATGTATTTATTTAGAAGGTTGCATTCTGATAAACATTTTATATTGTATGCTATGGCATACAATGGATAAAATACATGTGGTTTACTGAATTTATTTGATAAGATATTCTATAATTTTGGTAATCATCTAATACAACGCAGTTAAAATCTAATTAGGATATCTCATTATCTCTCTCCTTACGTAGATCCACAGTATAAATTTTGGATACTAAGTCCAAACTCTTCGACTATGTGGACCTTGAAAATATTTTTAACATACAATGGACATGTACAAAAACTATTAGTTAAATAGCAATATTGTCCATCCATACTATGAGATTTTTCCACTTAGATAACTTCTGAATGTCCATGGGAATATTATAATCTTTGCTGCAAAATTGGCATGAACAAAATACTATCAAAAGATATATTATGATTTCAGATTTAATAATTGATCCTGCATGTAAAATAAATAACTTTTATTGTATGAAACAATTACTTTCTCTTCATAGATATTTATGTGTGAAATTAAATATTTCATACATTCATTAATTTTATAATTTTAGAAACCAGCCACTCTGAGGTGCACTAATCAACTTTTCCATTTGTGTAAAAGCTAATTCTTTAATGGGCAGTAATAATTTTCTCTGCCTAATGAGTCATCATGCATGCCCTGCATACTGAGCACTTGAAATAGTCTTTTTTTCATCATCATCAACAATGTTGTACTATGCATGTCAGTATAAAGTTTTTGATCTTTTGAATTACATATTTAAGTCCTTCTCTAAGTGTTGTTAAACATTAACATAATTTAACCCTTTAAAAGGCCAGCTATCATTTTATGAATTCATGCCCTTCTGAAAGTGCCCTTGTTTGTTATTTATTAATTCTCATTAAAAACCTGCCAAAATTTAGAAATGAGAAAAACTTGAGATGGAAGTGCAAAATGGTGCTTCCTATGATGTTGTAGTAATAATAATAATAATGATCAGCTCAAACATTAAGCACAATACATATAATTGTTTGCACACTGGCAATTTTAGCATTTTTATGAGTGAAAAGTGAAGCCACTGTGATTTTACATGAGAAATCTGAGGCCAGAAACTACAAAAGCAAACTATTTCTTAAAACTTGTAGCATATTACCATACTCAATCATTTTAGGAAAATATGAAATATGAAAGAAACTTATTCATTATAAATGAAAAGACATTTATTTTCCAGGAAAATATTATTTGTAAGGAACCAAATTAAATATATCGTAAAATGTAATTATAAGACACATGGTAAAAACACAATACTTTTATTGCAATTAAACAAGTTTTCAAAAAAAAAATTAAAAAAAAAAACAAGTTTTCACCCACATGATAAGAGATCCAACTGTAATACATAATCACTGAACTCTTTATGTGTGAAATTATATCTGACCCTCAGTTGACTCTAATTGCATCCATATCACTATCTTTCTCTCATGTAAAATGTTAAGTAAGAAACAAAAGGGAAGCAAGTCATTTATTTTTCAAAATCATTTCATGTCCTTAAAATTAGAAAAGTAGAATTTTAAGGACATGGGGGAAGTTGAAAAAACAGTTTAGGTTAAGATTGATGGGCAGCTAAAAGGGATCTGGCCAGTACCTAAGAACAAATAAAATTTTCCAGGATTTTTAACAACTAAGCATTTACAGCCCTAATGTTGTCTCCATAAGGATGTTATTGTCAAATGAATTCTATTTTCTACCTTAAATTTTGACCTAGATCAATGCATGAATTTGTGGCAGTGTGATCAATCACTATGATTGTTATCAGTAATTTTGTGCTTCACGGCAGACTCTGTTGAAAATGGAGATTAAAAACAGATTAAAAACAAAAACAACAAACAACAATAAACTTCAGAAAGACTTATACTATTGTAGCTAATTTGACAGAGCTGCATCACATGGATTTGGTAGTGCATTATGATAATGAACACTTACTTCTTACAGATATACAAAGTTTCAGATCTACCAAATTTTTTTTTAAAACTAGTTTATTCCATAGCTTTGAAAAACAAGTAATTTCTCTATTGACTATAATAATGCTCAATCTCTTCGAGATGAGCACATCTGTATCTCAGTAACTCTTTGGGCCCAGAAAGTATTTAGTTCATCATCAATTATCCTCATTGTATAAGCCAGCATCATTCTGCAGATATGTGTGTGATTAGAACAAAGGATTACTAACTGAATTTTCCACCAGAAATATTTTTATTCATTTCTTCTATTCCTTCATAAGCACCCCACTGCACTTTCTCGGTATATTAGATTTCCCACAAACCATGTGCATTAACAGATTTATGCCAATGAAGACTTTTTCCAGAAGAACTCTTTGATTTCAAGCTTCCAACTCCACATCTCCCATCAACCAACTTAGTGTGTAGGAGTTGGGAAAGGAGAGGTGGTAATATCAGTTTTTACATATATATATAAGCTAACGGTTTAATTTTTGTAGCTTTTGGCATATGTTAATTACTTGAAGGCGATATTTCCCCCAACATGGCTCTGTCTTTCCCACTTTAGCATTCTCTACTTTAGCTCCATTAGTACTTCTCTTTTCCTCAGATAGGAACACTTCCCACCTAAGCACTTATCACAATTTTAGATGTGCTTCAACACATAATTAGCCTTTTGAAAAATAGCTTTAAAAAACTTAGAATACATTTGCAACTAAATGAACAAGGAAAAAAGTTATTTCTTTTACAACTAAAGCAGTCTGAAAAGTGATTAAAAAATCAAAAACTAGTTGTTAAAATTGCTTATTGCAGAGTAAGTTAATTTGGCTATATCTATATGGATACAGATATTTATATTTATATATTAACTTAAATTTTAATTGTCTTCTGCCAAATTGTGTTTGTATATGTTACATGAAATATTCCTCTCTTTTAATGTGTACACAAAGATACATTTGTAAAAAATTTCCCCAAATATGTATTCTTATTTCCCAGTTGTACAGCTCAGTAAATTATGGCCAGAAGGCCAACCATTTGACTTTGCAAATAAAGTTTTATTGAAATAGAGCCATCCCCATTCATTAATTTAGGAAACAGATGGCTGCTTTCCTAGTACAACAAAAGAGTAGCTGCAAATGTCAATTTATGGTCTGCAAAATTTAAAATATTTACTATCTGGCCCTTTTAGAAAAGTTGTCAGTGCCAACACAAAAGTTTGTCTTGATCTCAGTTTCTGAAATAATTTATTCTATGATATACGCACATGCTGTATTAAGAGTAACTTCTGCCAGCAGAGCTACTGCAGAAGCTCTTGAGGTTTCTACTTAGCCAGTGCCTCCTTTTTTATTTATTTATTTTTATTTTTTAAAGATTTAATTTTTTATTTGAGGGAGAGAGCATGTGCATGAGTAACCAGAGGAAGGGCAAAGGGAGAGGGAGAGAGAGAGCCTTTAGCAGACTCCCCGCTCAGCTCAGAACCAGACAGTGGGCTGGATCTCAAGATCCTGAGATCATGACTGAGCCATAATCAAGAGTCTGGGGCTTACGGACTGTACCACCTAGGCACCCCTAGCCAGTGCCTCTTTTATAAGAGTTCTTCAAAATCCATCCACTGATGATCTCCCTCCCAAGATTCTTCCAAACATCTTGCCGAGTCTGCAATGTGACACCAACTCTCTACAGCCAGCTGGATAGAAATATTTCCTCAAGTAGATCAAATTGATTTTCTTCTTCCTATGTTATGAAATCAGATAGTTATTTATCTATGACTGTTTGACCTGTAAAGCAATGTATACTTTAAGGCAGAGGCCATCATGTTGAAGATATAGTTTTGAACTATATGATAGTGAACAAATGGAGAGAAATATCTACAGGAGAAAAATGTGGAAGTGAAAAGACACACAAAAAAGGAGCAAAGACGTGTTGAAAGAGAAGAGGATTCTAAAAAACTACTAGTTCAGGCTTTTTAGGAGTCCAACCTATTATACTCAAAGAAATTTGAAGATATTACAGGCATAAACATAAAAATAACATGGCTTAAAATAAAGAATTGGGTTTTTTAAAAATGTTTTGATAAGTTACAAATAAGTTAAATAAAAATAAATAAATAAAAATAACCCATTTGAAATGTGGGGAGATAAAGTCAAGAAAATAACAGAAATAATGAGAAAGAGAAAGAGAGAAAAGAAGGGAGGAGAGAAAAGAAGAGACATTATATGGAAGAAGAGACATAATCATTTAAACAGGTTTAATATTTGAATTAAATGATTTCCAGAAGGAGATTACCCAGAAAATATTTTATCAAACAGTTTTTAAATAGTCAAATTCATGAAGATGTATTTTGGGCTTGATTTTCCTAAAATCTGAAAATTCCTAGAGCAAATGCAGTACCTCCACTCCAGGTCTTCTTTGAGTTACCAATTTGCTACTCATCTTTTTGGTATGTTGTTCTCTTAGTGACCAAGTCTAATCAGATTTATCATGCCGACACCATCTTTCCAAACCCATGCCAATTTTGTTTTCATAGCACTTGACCTTTTGAAATTAACATTTATGTGATTGTGTGTTGTTTGTTTGTACCAATATCTGTTGCCCTCATTCAACTCCTCCCTTCATGAGGATGAGGGTTATGCATCAATTTTCATTAGGCTCTATGTTCTACATTTCTCATCAAGCCTTACACATAGTATACTATCAATAAGTTTTTTTTGTTGTTGTTGTTCATCTTTGCATTCACAGCAAAATACTGACATTATAGAGAATTAGGAATTACTGAATGGTTTTTAAATAGAAATTGTAATAAATAAATAAATAAATAAATAAATAGGAATTGCAAATAACTCTACTCTTTAATATATGTTTTGAAAGATATCTAAAGGATGGTAATTTCTGAATAGAAGAACCATTTCCCTTTTGTGTTTCATATAGTTTAGCATGTATATAAATAGAAAACAATAACAGCTTATACTTTTACAATAAAAACATTCAGAAGCAAATGTTACTAAGGAGATAAAAAAAAATGGACTCTTCTTTTTTGCCCATCCTATTTTAAAAGTGTTATTATATACGATGATCTTCTTTAGTATTCTTGGAGTATATCAAAACTCCCTATTTATGTTTATGTTTTTCCTCCTATTAGAGGAGATAATCTATAAATACTAACATTGTAATGATCTTTCAGAAGAAAGGAGTAAAAGAGACTGCCATTGCCAAATTATTCAGTCTACTTAACGGGAAAGTCAATGTAGTAACATGCATGTATTATAAATATAGTTACATATATGCAAACATTAGTGCTCTTATAGCAAAAGCACGTGGTTATGTACAATTGAATAGACATTGAAAAACAAAAGATTAACCATGAAATATATGTTCAACAACATGCAAATCTTAATGCAACTGTTTTGCTGATAGAAAAACTACAAGAATGATAAAATAAAAAATGGATTGGGGGATTTAATTAAAATTGGAAAGAAGTTGTTTAGAAAGATAAAGGAGATACTGCATTAATGGGTTCCATCATAGTTGCTGTATGTAGCTACAAGGCAGAATAGGACTTACCATTAACAGAAAAAAAGTGACACAAAGGAAGATGTAGCATGGTTTAATCAAGGAAAAGTTAGAAATAGATGCAAACCTTTACTGGTAAGCAGAAATGGAAATGCGTCTGTATTGGGCTATTATTTGAGAATATTTCACAGAAGACTTTGCATTTGAGAGTCTTAAATAATGAGTAGAAGCTTTGCAGAGAGAAGGTGGTAAATTTCTAAAGAGGGGAGCAAAAATCTGTGTATAGGAATGGGGTAAAAAAAATAGAGTGGTGAGGACCTTTATGAATTTGCTTGGAGAACCTAAAGGATTTGGTAAGTGTAATGTAGGGTATAAAGAGTGAGAACAATGGAAAACAAAGGTGAATGACTTGGCTGTGAAAACCTAGAACAAGTAAAGAGGTGCACAGTTATTCTAGAGAGAACTTCATGTTAAGACAACTCAGTTGGAAAAGAGCACTTTAGTTTTCTTTCGAGGATAATGCTTCTAGAAATGTTGGAGTGGGGGAAGGATAGAAGAAAAGAGGAAATGGAGGCAGAAACATTGGTCAGGGAGCTGTGGCAAGAGTCAAGAAGAAAGTGACTGTGATCTGACCAAGTTAGTGGCACAGCTCATTTTTAGGAGAGCCGTTTAGGAGATAAAGTTGGCAATACAGTATTGTTAGTTTTAGTGTCAAAGTCAAAGTAGTGTAAGTTCGTTTTCATCTTCCTATTTCTATGGCCTTATTAAAGACAACAAAAAAAAAACCCTTTTCTTCAATGTGATATAGAAACAGTCACCCAAGGGTGTCACCCATTATCTAATATAAATTTACAAGGTGATATAGAAACAGTCACCCAAGGGTGTCACCCATTATCTAATGTAAATTTACAAATCATAGTTATATTTGTGGGGGTTTTTTATTATTCATATATTTCCAAATGTTGAAAAAATATTAGTAAACATCTTTAGGATGAATGAGTAGATAGATAAACTTGACAGCAAATTTCATGTACTTCCATGAAAAGAATAAATGGCTACAATATTAAATAACTATAAATAGGTCATATTTAATATATGTTCTTTATAAGCGTTTATGTATTATTGTATACTGCATATTTAAATTTTTATAGTTCATATTTTTATTGATTGATAATCGCTCTCACTGCAATTTCTATGGTGAAACTATGATTTTAGTAGCACTTTTTTCTTCTAAATGTGATGTAAATAGAAGTGCTGCCAAATAAAATAAAATAAATTTTGTACCTCCCATGGCTAACCAACCTCCATAGGTTCTAGTTTTAAACACTCAAGTACTTTCTCAAAATAACAAAAACAAATGCTTTTCTTTATCATTAACTTTTCAAAGCCTGCTGACTTTTGTGAAATCACCGCAGCTAGGCTCAAATGGTGTATGAAATGAAAATTTCCTGCCTAGCCACTGCACATAGGAAACATCATGACAATGTCTTGCAATCAATGTTCTGCACAGTTATTTTTTGTAATACTGAGGTCGTGGAGTAAAACTTACTGAGGAAGAAAAGAAGGGCAATTGAAACTTTTCTACAAGTATCATTTTGATTTACCCTTGTCTGCATATGCTTAATTGGAGATATTAGATCAATTTGAAATCAAGTGCTGCATTCAGTTGAGTAGTCATGGATGCTTCAATCCCAAATATTTCATCTATACAAGAAATTTGTATATAAAAGTGTTCACAGTTGGTGAACACCAGCCACCGTGGTTATGCTGGGTTTAATACCTCCATGACCCCAGGAGAAGGTTCTGGCCTTATCTGTCTTTTTTTGTGTTCACAATAGCAGCTTTGGAAAGTAAGCATGCGTTCTAACATATGTCTATTGCTTTTTATGTCTACTGAATTTTATGTAAAATGTGGATACAAACTGACTTGGTTTATTAAGAGATATGACAACAGCTATAGACACAAAACACAGAACATAAACTCCCACATAAAAGTGTTTCTATTTCCTCTTGTAGTACTCATTTTATTTTCCTTTCATCCATATAACTAGAACCCACTGATATATAGCAGAAGAGGTATCATATTCCATTTTTAAAATGTGCCTTTCCCCAAAAAACCCACATAGACATGCCATATATTTATTCTTGTGTTTGCACTTTTTCTTCTGAATTGCATTTACTCAATTTCCAAGGCATTTAGAGAGAGTTCATTTCGGGTGTTTTTCTAAGCCAGTGTTCAGTACAGGTGCAAGAGTGACAGGAGAGGACATTCATTTATTGAGAACTTCATGTGTGCTAGTCACAATTTTATGCACCAGCAGAAGCTAGAACAAGTGGAATTAAGCACTATTTCAAAATGCTCCCCCCCTTTTGGCATTTGACAATAAATAGAAAGAAAAGATAAGCTTTAGCCTATTTACCTATGAACTGATCTTGTTTGTGTTGTTTTTGTTTTTATTTTTGTTCTGTAGACCTAGAATAAAGAACCAGGATGTGGTAATCCAGAATCACCAAACTTGTTTAATGAAAAGGCTAATTGTCAAACCATAGTCTGAAATGCAGAAGAAAATTGCCCATATAAATCACGACTGGGTTCCCAGGCAAGGTGATAAATGCCTATTTTGTGGTATCATTTCATGTATTTAGTTCAAAGAGGATCAGGATCAGAATCATAAAACATGACCTGAATTTCTGGTTTCCCATTTACTGTTTGATTCTGCATGACTTAATTGCTCTTTGTGAGTAGCACTACTTTAATTCCTATAGTAATCAAATAGGAAAGTGTTTTATATTCTGGAAAGTGCCTTATACATTGCATTAGTGTCCTAGACCTACCATAAAAAAATATACCACCAACTGTGTAGATTAAAACAGAAATTTGTCTCATAGATCTAGAAGCTAAAAGTCCAAAATCAAGATGTCATCAGGGCCACACACACACTGACATGTGTACAAGAATCATTCCTTGCTCTTTGTAGCTTCTGGAAGCATCTATTCTTTCATCTTTGTATGGCATTCTCCCCGTGTTTGTCTTCACACAGCCAACTTAGGAAGATTCATGTCTATTCCAAAATGACCTCGTCTTAATTAGTTACTACTGTAACCACCCTGTTTACAAAAAGATCATATTCTGAGGATATGGACTTCAACATAACGTTTTTGAAGAGGCATGATTCAACCCATGATATAAATATTTAAATACTATACTGGTTATAAGTAGTTAAATTCTGATAATTTATGTGTAAATGATCAGATCAAGCTCTGCATCGGACTCGTGCTCAGCAGAAAGCCTACTCCTCCCTCTCCCTCTGTCTCCTGCTCCCCCTCCTTGTGCTTTCTCTTTCCCTGTGTCAAATGAGTAAATAAAATCTTTAAAAAAACAAAAAACAAAAAACTCTTTTCTTCTCATCCCAAGTATATTCTCTGCCATCTTCCTTTGCTCATTGATTTAACTACCACCTTTACACTGATGGGGACTTAAAAAAATTCTGGACTTTAAATTTGTATTTCCAAAGCCTCATGAGACATCTTCCTTGTGTTGGCCAACACTAGAATGGGACATGGTTAAAAATGATTGAGTAGGAGCAACTGGGTGGCTCAGTCAATTAAGCTTCTGACTTTGGCTCAGGTCATGCTCCTAAGAGTCCTGGGATCAAGCCCCAGGTGGGGCTCCTGGCTCAGGGGGAGTCTGCTTGCCTTCTCCCTCCTTCTCTACCCATCTCCCCCCCCCTCACTCTTTTTCTCTCTCAAATAAAAAAATAAAATCTTTTAAAAAAGTAAATAAATGATTGAGTCTTGCTCCAATCTCTAAGACTCTTAACAGCATTGGGAAGCTCTCACCAATTCAGAACAGTAACTTGAGACTCATCCTTGAGTTTTCATTAACTACTTTCCTCCCAGCCCCCACTACCCCTTCCCATAATGAAACAATAATCAAACTCTAAACCATTTTCTCAGAGGTCTTCTCCTATTGATCTACAGATTTGGCATGTTAAGTTCCCTGTGAACAGTTACCTAACTCGGTGGAAAGAAAAACTGATTTCATTGTTAGCAACATTTTTTTTCTATCTCAAATGAATGCTACAACACAGTACCTGCCTGAGTTATTTTACTAAGCATCATATCACTTCACATATTAAAATATGCTTATTAATTGTGTTTAATTTAATATCAAAATCCCTTAGTAAAGAATTAAACATACCTCAGGGTCTGGGTTAAATTCTACCTTTTTCATATCTCATTATTTCTTTACTCCTTATCCATCTGAAACAAATGTTTGCTATTTTCTAAATGTGTTTGTCATGCTTTTAGAATAATCATATGTAGGCATTTATCATGTTGTGAACACTATTCTAAGCACTTTAAATTTTTTAACCGATTTTCATCATCTTGACAACTCCTTGAGGTAGTAAGTATTATTTTTCTAATGTTTATGTTAGTCACAGCTATATCATGAAGGAGTTAAATAATTTGCCCAAGGCACACAGCAAGAAGTCTTTGGCTGAGAATTTACACCGAAGAGGATGCTTCCAGAGTTCATTACCTTAACTGCTTTGCTAACATTTACGATACTGACGTTTAAGCTCTGTTCTTTGCATCAAGTATTTTTTTTAATCCTCTTACCCCACTACTATAAGGCTTCTTTGCCACTCTGGCAAACTTTTTCCCATTCTTTAAAACCAGTTCAAATTACATTTCCTTTTCCAATCCAGTCTGTTCACAGAGCAAGCAAATATAATTTTTCTTTTATTATGGCTTGTACAATTTTATGTCTCGGATATAACAGCAATATTACAAATAGTCCACTCTATTGTCTGACCACATGTCCAAATTTTTGTTTGAGAACACATGGCCATAATAAATACACCATTATTCTATATTTAGTGTATGTTTTTACTTAAAAACATTAAGTAAACACTTAACTATTTAGTGTATGTTTTTCGTCTTATCGACTGTCATGATATCTGAGAATAAATGTTCTATTTTACTCATTATGCACTCTTAAGGCCTAACATGAGGTCGAGTCTAAAAATTTAATAACTGATTACAATTGAGCTGAGTTCTCTATCCTTATTCTTCACTGTAAGTAAGGAGTTTTTTAATCTTTATAATTCCAAGGGAAAAATGAAATATATTATCTTCTGTGAAGTGACATGAGAGAAATATTATAAGATGGAGTAAATGGAATGGTGATAAAATGTTACCTAATATTAGACAATAGCAGAGAAAAGTTACTTTTAAAAGTGATATTTAATTCACACTAGCCTTTGGGATGTAGCATATTAATTGTAATTCTTATAATAATTTTGACATAGTACATTCTTATCCCCAAAATTTATTTACTAATAAAACAGTTGTAGAACTTTGATCTCCCTACCTTATACATATTGTAGAAATAGTGAATATCATCATGTTTATTATGAAAACACACAGCCTGACCCCAGTACACTAAATTAAAATAAAATTATTTGGTTGTTCTGGGATTTGGGAATTTTCTATCTACAATCTATGAATTTTTAAGAATAATTTCAGTTTCTTACATATCAACATACTCATCTGTGAGCTCCAGAAACAGGTAAAATCATAATTAGTTCAATCAGGGTAAAGGCCAACATATATTTTTAGATATTAGAATTTTAAACTTTAAAGAACACAAAGTGTTATACTTTGTGTATAAATTACATGTCTTTGTAAAGACATGTAATTTCTCAAACTAGGCTACCAAATGTTGGAACATAAAGCTGCTTGGGAGACTTCATTTAAATAATGGATATTTTACCATTATCATGTTAGTTTGCTATTCAGGTCCCGGCACAAATTTTGAAGTAGAGGAATTTTCTTCATCAATGTCTTAAATTTTTATAGTTTTCTATTGTGAATGGATGTGATAAATAATATTAGCTTGTAGTGACATTCTCTTCAGAAATTTCAATAAGATGCCTTTGTAGTTCCCTAAATCTTTGATACTTAAAAGATGAATAGTGGTTTCTAATAATAATAGGAAAGGATATTTTGGAAAGAAATACTACCCAATATGTCTCAAACTACATCACATAAATAGCTAATTTTCAGCTGCTTAACAAAATCCATGTTCCCTTTTTCTATGATATTTCTTATCTCTCCTTCAGTGGTTTGTGGCCACATGACAGACTCAGGTAATTGAATGAGAATAATAAGAATCAATTTTAGATTTTGCACATAAAAACTTCTTTTGTGTTTTTCTGTGCTCACTGCGACTTCAAGTTGGAATGGTGACCTTGAAAACCAGGTACTAAAGAAAAGAGATCTTCCATTAGCCTAGATCCCTTTTAGGAAGTATAGAGAAGGGGCACCTGGGTGGCTCAGTGGTTGAGCATCCACCTTTGGCTCACGTAGTGATCCTGGGGTCTTGGGATCAAGTCCCACATCTGGCTCCCAGTGAGGAGGATGCTTCTCCCTCTGCCTGTGTTTCTGCCTCTTTCTCTGTGTCTCATGAATAAATAAAAAAATCTTAAAAAAATTATAGAGAAGAAATACCTGCCAAAATGATTTGTCTCAAATTATTTTATATTCCCCTTGCCCTAGATGCTCCTGATAATACACACTATAGTCTTTATTTTTTCAAATGTTTGTTGTTTATCATAAGGGAAAATGGGCTAGTGCTAAAAACTTTACCCCCCACATATTCAGAGACCTCATTTTGACTGCTTCTACATCTTGGGTTCTTCATGTTTTATTGAATTGTATAGAATAGACGAGTCCAGTTATTATCCACTTATTCTCAGTGCTTGTGTTATCTGTTCTTTTGATATGCATATTATCATAAGTATATATTTTGGAAATGGCTTTTAGTTTCCAAGAGCTGAATGTTTGAAGCCATTGTCTTCCCTGCACTATTCAGATGTATCTCCTATTAGATGGGCAAGACAGGATATTAACAGGTACTTTTTTACTATAAAAAATAATTTATTTTAAAGTAAAAATGAAAAGGCACATGAGAACCTGTTAGAGGGAAAAGAAAAAAAAAAAAAGATTTCTCTGATTTGACAAAGAAAATGAGAGACCAAAAAAAGTAAAAGATGGAGAGAGAGAGCACTCTATATTTCATGGAAAGATAAACTTAAAAATCATGGTATAAATAGGATTTGGACAGACTGTGCATTTTATTATGTAGGTTTAGTGCTAATAGTTTGGCATGCAATGGCACAAGTCCCAGGATGAGCAATTTCATTTCATAGTGTTCTCCATGCCCTGGACTTAGTACACATCATCTAGCAACTCCTTCTCCCCTCACTAACTTCGGTCCCATTTTCTCACATAAAGTCAAAATAGGACCAAATAGCTTTACATCTTGACTCTCTCCTGAGGCTCTTATATTGAAAGTAGGTGAATCTCTTTGTGTGTATTAATGGTTAAGAATGCAAGTCCTGGGGTCAGATTGCTTCTGTTTAAATCCCAAATCTACCATTTAGTAGTGACCTAGTAAAACTGGGAAGATAAATGTTACTACTTCATAATTTATTGTGAGAATTAAATGGTATAGTCCATAAAATATTTTTTGAACATCACTTCGAACATGGCAAGTTTAATACCCATTAGCTAAAATAATTTTAATTTGCCCGTTATATAGACACATACAAATCTCAAAATAAAAGTTGATATTTGCTTTACTTTTTTATTCTAATCTAATTTACTGAATTACTTAGTAGATAACTCAGCATTTTTTTCAGTTGTGACAAACAGAAAGGAAAATCATAATTTTTTTCCTAAATTTTTCAACTTGGAAGATTTAAATTTTTGCCACTTACATTCAGCATTACTATTGTGAAATATCCTTTACTTTATGGTCTTTTAATGATTGTCTTGAAGTTAAAATTATGAGCATGGAATACTTTTTTCTACTTTGTAAACAATCATATATTTGTTTTGTTGTAGAAACAATGTAAATGCAATAAATTTAAAATCATGTTAGCCTTACTAATTTAATATCCTTCTTTCTTTTATCTTATAAATATAAGCTGATAAATCATAACATTGTTTTCAGAAATATAATGACTTTCTTGAAGAGTATAAACATGAGGTACATAATGAAATGTAAATTTAATACATAGGTCCATATGTGTAGTGATAGAGTCCATTTTTTGGGTGGTACTTAAAAAGATATTCAGATACTACCAAGAAATCCTAAATTTATTACTTTTCAGCTTATTTTATTTATTCTCTGGGCCAAAAATTCACTATTCATAGTTTGAGACTGTCACATTTTCTCAGAATTGTCTTCAGACTTTATGATAAAAATGTGGCATGAGAATGAGAACAGTGAAATTACATTGAGCTCCTTAGAGGTATATAAACCAAAAATAAATGCCATGAAACTGCATAATGTCCTAGAGCCATCTCAGACCAATGATAATCTGTATATATGATACAGATTTATGGAAATATCTTAAAGATTTCTAAAAGAGATGGTTTAATACTCTGAGTATTTATCTACATATATAATACAATTAATATACAAGTAATATACAAATAAATATTTATCAGTTTGTATACCATATCACTTATGAAAATCTACTAGAAAACATATTTTTTTATTTCTTTATTGTTTTAGGCTGTCTTAAACTTGCAGTTTTTACTTATTTTGCCAGAGCAAAAGTTAAACTTAACACACTTAAGGATTGTTGTCATTACTATATGTATCCATTAGCATAAGCTTTCTGTACACAATTTCATGTGAATGCATCCTTAAAATATTATGCAGCACTCATTTGTTAGCTATCAAATAATATGAGTGCATCAGTATTCTTGAGTAGACATTTTTTTCCCCAAAGAAGACATACAGATGGCCAATAGGCACGTGAAAGATGCTCAAAATCACTAACCATCAGGAAATGCAAATCGAAACCACAATCACTATCACCTCACAACTGTTAGAATAGTTATCATCCAAAAAAACCAAAAGATAGCAAGTATTGGTACAGATGCATAGCACTGTTGGTGGGAATATAAATTACTGTAGCCACTATGGAAAAGAGTATGGGAATTCTTCAAAAAATTAAAATAGAGCTGTGATACAATCCAGGAATTCTACTTCCAGATATTTATCCAAAGAAAACAAAAACACTGATTTGAAAAGGCATACGCACCCCTATGTTAATTGCAACATTATTTACAATAGCTAAGATATGAAAGAGACCTAAATGTTCTTCAACAAATTAATGGATAAAGATGTAATATATACATATAATGGGGGGGGGGGGCACTTGGGTGGCTCAGTTGGCTAAGTGTCTGCCTTTGGCTCAGTTCATGATCTCACAGTCCTGGGATCTAGCCCCACATTGGGCTCCCTTTTCAGTGGGAAGTCTGCTTCTCTCTGCCCCTCTCTGCTCATGTTATCTGTCTTTTTCTCTCTCTCTGTCTCTCTGTCTCTCTCTCTCTCAAATAAATAAAGAAAATCTTAAATAAGATGTAGTATATCTATATATCAATCTCTCTCTATATATATACAATGAAATACTTCTCAGTCATAAAAAGAATTAAATCTTTGCAAAAACATGGATGGACCTAGAGGGTATCATATTAAGTGAAATAAATAGACAGAGGGATGCCTGGGTGTCTCTGTGGTTGAATGAATGTCTGCCTTTGGCTCAGGTCATGATCCTGGGGTCCTGGTATCGAGCCCTGCATCAGGCTTCCCGCAGGGAGTCTGTTTCTCCCTCTCCTTGTGTCTCTGCCTCTCTCTCTCTCTCTGTCTCTCATGAATAAATAAATAAAATCTTTAAAGAAATAAAACAAAATAATTCAGACAGAGAAAAACAAATACCATCTGATTTCACTTATACATGGAATCTAAAAAACAAACAAAACAAAGCAGAAACAGACTCATAGATACGGAGAATAAACTCATGGTTGCCAAACCAGAGGGGGGGCCAGGTGAAGGAGGTACAATCTTCCAGTTTTAAAATAAATAAGACATAGGGTTAAAATGGATAGCATAGGGAATATAGTCAATATCATCGAAACAACTCTATGGTAACAGATACTAACTAGGCTTGCTGTGGTGACCATTACATAATGTATATAAATATTGAATCCTTAAGTTGTGCACCTGAAACAAATACAATATTATACATCAATTATTCTTTAATAGAAAAAAAGAAATGTCTAACAAAGTAATAATGACTTTTCATTTTATCATTCAATTATCTAAACAACAAAATTTCATACAAGGGATTGTACTGTGTTGACTAGTAAATTCTGACCTAAACACTCTCATGCTCCCTGTTTTGTTTTTGGAAATATGGGAATATGTATCAAGGAATATTTAAACCAACTATTCTTCTAGGATTGAATGCTCAAGAAATAATCACAGATTATCAAAAACATTTCTTCTTTTTATTTTTTAAGATTTATTTATTTATTTATTTATTTATTTATTTATTTATTTATGAGAGACACACACACACAGAGATAGAGAGAGAGAGAAAGAGAGAGAGAGACAGAGAGAGGCAGGCTCCATGCAGGGAGCCCTACATGGGACTCGATCCCAGGTCTCCAGGATCATGCCCTGGGCTGAAGGCGGCACTAAACCGCTGAGCCACCTGGCCGCCCTATCAAAAACATTTTTATCCAATTATGTTACATACAGCTTTACTCTAATAAGGGAATAATCAAAAGTTATTCAAATGTTTATATAGTTTTGCTGTAATCACAAAAATTTTGTTCTTACTCCTCTAATTTTAAAAATAATGCTGAAAAGTGACATAAAACACTTGTCTAATTGTTAAACATGATTAACAATGATGTCATTTGTTAAGCAACATCACATTAGTATCTAGGAAATAAGTTATATTTCACATTTCATTTTTAAAAATATTTTAATTTTTTCTCATTTTACATACTCACTTTGGGCAGGATAACAAACTTTATACAGCAGTCCTTCTTTATCCATAATTTTGCTTTCTATGGTTTCAGTTACCCATGGTTAACCTCAATTTGGAGGCAGATGGTCCTCCTTTTGACAAATTGTCAGAAAGTCAATAGAAGTCTAGTGCTACATCATAGTACCTACACTATTCACCTCACTTTATCTCATCTCATAGGCATCTTATTATCTCACATCATCACAAGAAGGGTGAGTACCTTACAATAAGATATTTTGAGAAACAGACCATATTCACCAACTCTTACTTTTATTACAGAATATTGTTATAATTGTTCGATTAAAATATTTTTAGTTGTTAGTCTCTTACTGTTCCTATTTTGTAAATTAAACTTTATAATAGATATGTATGTATACAAAAAATCCTTAGGATATATAGAGTTTGATACTCTTTGGTATCTGCTGTTTTAGGCATCCACTGGGTCTTGGGATGCATCCCTTGGGTATGAGGGGGGACCACTGTATGACTGGTTCCATTGAACCACGATATCAGTGTTGTGGCAGTTTTAAATGTTTCTGAGTTCCTGCATCATTGACGATCTCCATTTAAAGTGTCATAACAGGGATCCCTGGGTGGCGCAGCGGTTTAGCACCTGCCTTTGGCCCAGGGCGCGATCCTGGAGACCTGGGATCGAATCCCACGTCGGGCTCCCGGTGCATGGAGCCTGCTTCTCCCTCTGCCTGTGTCTCTGCCTCTCTCTCTCTCTGTGTGTGACTATCATAAATTAAAAATATATATATATATATATGTTTAAAAAATAAAGTGTCATAACAGGTGTTAAAAGCATGGCATGAGCTCTAGAATCAGACTTCGTATGAATTCTAAGATTTGCGACTTCGGACAAGTTACTGAAACTTTTTATCATTTGTAAAATGGAAAGTATAACAAGAATCATTAAATTAATTATTGCCACTGAAGCATTTGAACAGTACCTGGCAGAAAATACGTCAAATAAATATACTTATTATTACATAATACATAAGATATATATATACTAATATTTAAAAGTATGTCGTGTTGTGGTGTCTAAAATCTTTTTATAAGCTATATATGTGTATCTATCACATAGATCTGTATCTGTGCTTACTTGAATGCCAAATTTACATCCTAAGTACAACAAATGTTATGTAAATATTCATCTACTACTTAACTATTACTACTAATAGTATTATTTCTTTAATTATTCTTTCAGTTTTATAGTCAAAATCACTCATACTCCCAAAAATATGTCATGGAGTTAATAAAAGGTATAACTGATTTGAACCAATGTCTTCTAACTACAAACTCCATACCCTTTCCATCACACTACACTCGCTGATCTGTGAAATTAACTGATTCTAAAATATAGAACTTTTAGAAACATTACAAAACCTCTGTAAATCTATGAAAAATAAGTGTAGGATATACAAAGCTAGAAATAAGCAAACAAGCAAACAAACAAAAAAGTTCTCTTTAAACACCCTAGCAATATGTGTTTCTTCAATTGAAAATATATTATGGATTCATATGTTTTCACTTCCCAGTCCTATATAGGATTCTGGGGGAAAATATCATATCAGTATTAATTATAAAACTCTATAGCTGGTAGCCATAAACATTTCTTTGTAACATGTAAAACCTTGAAAGGCATTATAAATATTATAAACTAAAATAATGCAAGTTGCTCTAGACTAAGAACATGTCATTGCTAAGCAAAATCTTCGGGCCAGCACTTCTGTTTGTTTTTATAGGACATGACTGCAGCATTTTTCTTCAGAAAATTATGTCGATATTTGCAAAACTCAGCTAGGGTGAAGAATTTTCATACGAAATCCAAAGACAGCCAACCACTCTACTAAGGTTAGCATAATAGGAATTTCAAAGGTAAATTTCAAATCAAAGGGTTTAAATATATCTCAGATTCCATGACACAACCTATGCAAAGCAGGATCAGTCAGTAGACTCCTTTTCTTACAGCAACTTATAGGACTAAAAGTTATTTTGTGTGTGGTTGGTTATTCATTCTATGTTGCCTATCTGTGTGATATCATGAGAGGGAAAAGGGGACAGAGTGAATAAAATCAGATAGTTTAAGCAGTTTTATCCTTTACAGACAGTATCACCTCATCAACAATTCTTATTTTCTTCCATGTGCAAAGTTATGCATATGGTGTTAGGGCAAAATAAGTTATGAAGATAGACTTCATGACCCAATCCATACCCTTTGAGTCCACTGTTTGACTTGAAGACTTAAAGCAAAAACATTTGAAAATTTCAATGATAAGTGGTATGAGATAGTAAGGCGATACGTACTGCTTAGGTTAAAAAGAATGTAAGAATTAACAGAATGTTAGAGAGTAAAAAAGCAAGCAATTGGGGGTAGTTTGCCTTATGTTTATTTGTGTATACGTGTGAGATGTGAGATAGTCTATGTTATGAGAATATACATATAAGTGTATATGTGTATACGTGTGTATATAGCATAATATTGCATATGCCACACATATATACATATATTTTCATGATATCTATGTGTGTTCTGGTTTAGGTCATCCCATTTAATGCAGAATTTCTTCACTACCAAGTGTATATTAAGTACTTCTTACGTGTAAATGTGTAGTGAGGTGAGGACAGTGAGAATGATGAATAAACCTTTTGATTGTGTAAGCGCTCGTCAAGAAAGGAAAAGGTGGTGGGATATATCTCCAGCAGAGGTTAACAGACCTTGCTTTATTTTAGTTGTTTCTTTTTATAACTTCTAATAAAATGTCTGAGCTGGAGTTAGTCCTTGCAATACATGAGAACCATTCTAACATTCAGTTTCCCATAAGAAGTGTAACCAGCTTTGTTATTAATAAAAAAAAGAAAGAAAGAAAACAAAAAAAAAGTTGTCCTAGCTAGACAGCTCCTCCTTGCTAAATAGTTCGGATTTCATGTAAGAAAATGATAAAACTATGTTTTTCATCTTTATTTTATATCAGTATTTTGAATGTCTGTTCTTTGTCTGATATAAACAGAGGCAGCCAAATACATTTAGACCAAGATCTTTAATTGAAAGCAATTGCTTTGGGCAATAAATTTATCTTTCCTTTTTTTTTTTTTTGTTCTGAAACCTGATATTTACAATAAAGAAAAAATTCGTATTCAGTCCATTATGTATTGATTGAACACATTTCTGTAAATGAGTATTAAGAATTGAGCATATTTTATTCAGTCTTTTCAAGTTCATCTCAAGACCACATTATGTATGCAACATGTAAACTATGAGTCATATTATCTTTGACTTTCTCTTTGCTTATAACAATGTGTGTGATATTTCTTCAAGGTGCTACTTGACAATGTGAGGATAGAGTATTTTAGCCAAATACCTGTGGAGAGGGTGATGATGTCTTGTGCCTTCAAGATGGTGCCAGCAAGCTTATCATCCATCTTAATTTCTCACGACATGTTTATCTACTCAATTCACTGTGGCATGAAGGAGAGATGAAGATTGTATGCTTTAGGTAAACTTGACAATATGCAATATCCTTTGCACCTCATTAGACCTATATATTTAAAAAGAAAAGAAAAAAAAACAGAAAAAACCCTGTTATTTAAATAGCCATCTTAGAGTTCCCTCTACAAATGACAACAAACAGATTTCAAGAGGAAGTTTATGCACCAACAATTATGGATCAGAAACAATCTGCTACATGAAGACTCTCTTGACCTTTAAACAAAATTTTATATAACCTTGTTAATATTATTTTCACAACTCATTTCTTAATTCTGTGCCAACAATTACCTTTGTGGGGAATTAAAATCCAATAGCCACTAAAATATGCAGGAGGAATAGAAGCATGAGAACATTTTAAGTTATACTATTACTTTAAATTGAAGACTAAATAATGTTTATCCTTCACGCAGAGAAAAGATTATATGCCATTTTTAGATGCTATATCTTTAAAGTCCTCAGAATTATGACAGTATCTAAATTGGTTAGTTAGTCACAAGAATAATACAAGTAACTGTATTCACCAAAATATAATATTATAAAGCCTAGAGATTTATTTCAATACATTTATTTAAATAAATTTTAAATGGAGTTTCATGCATGGTTTATCTGATATCAACTTCCTAGCAGTTTGGGGTTTGTGGCATTGTGAATTCTATTTAGTGCAATGTAATATTTTAAGGCTATTCATCTGTTCCAGATGTTCACATAGTTTTATTGTGTTATAATTTATATTTAGTAGGTTACCAGATGCCCCTACCCTCATTCTATGGCACAGTGCTCTCTCTTCCATATCACTACCACTCAGCAGAGAAGCACTGCCTTCAGAAATAGATGCTGTTTTCCAAAGGATGGTATTGTCCAAAGTTTGTCCTAATATGCAAGAAATAAGAGCTTCAGGATACCTTATGTTTGAGTGACACTATTTAACCAAAGAATTTTAATTTCTCTCTCTGGCGTTCAATCACTGGTTTTCATATCTTAATTTATTTTCTGAAAAATACAATAGGATCATTTCCTATATTTTAAACTAAACCTAAAGTGTATGAAAATGGAATTTTTGAGCAGAAAGGTATAGGGATAGAGCTGGGTAGGATGTCTCATACACTCAGCATGGTATATAAAAACTCTGGCTCTGGAAACTGATAGACCAATTAGTGGTAGTTCCAATTCCACTATCTGATAGCTGCATGACCCTACAGAAATTATTTAATTTCATTTATACTTATTTCTTCATCCATAGCATGAGGATGATAATAGTATCTATTTCAAGGAGTTCTTGTGAGGATAAGTGAGATATTGTAAAAATTGTTTATCTCTGTTCTCAGCATAAAGGTGAATAAAGACACATTTTCAAAGATAATTTTTCCAAGAGAAATTTAATGACTCTTTTTTAACTGGTTTTGTACAGTCACAAAAAAAATGGAAATTCATTATTAATGTTTTTGAACCTAGGAGATACACAGAGAAGTGATAACATGTTATTTTCCACATACTTATCTGTATGTCAACCTTACATAATCACTCTATATATTAGCCTCATGTAAATATAAAAAAGCAATATTTTAAAAACATAGCTCCATTTTCTTGAGACTCTGTGTAATTTTATACCTATTAAGTCATTAAAAAATACACGTCTAAAAAAAATAAATAAATAAAAAATAAAAATAAAAATAAAAATAAAAAATACACGTCTAGCCCTTCTGATTATTCTCATTAACTGACATAGTGGATTGGTGATGTTATCACTACACTCATCAGCAATAGGAAGAATTGCTTATCTATTTTTGGGCTCTATTTTGGACCCAAATTATATAAATGAGCATTATCCTAGCATTTCAACTGTAGAGATGGGATAAATTGTCTCTCCTGGTTGCCCAATTTGTGTAGCTGATTTTGCACATACAAATGTAGTGTGAATTGCTAACATCAAAGCTGGACACTAGAGAGACCTTCTTCCCTTTCTGGCGCAGGCTTACAAAATGGGGATTTTCATCACAATATTTGTAAATCAAGTGGGCCTCACAAACCACTGTGGATGAAGTCTTAGGGTTGTTTTATCATTGAAATAAAATTCTGAAATAGAAAATGGTCTAAAAGTTCTTTTCCTTTTCTCAGGTGACAAAATGCTCTTATTTTTAACTCTATCTGAAGAAATATATTGATTTCTGATTCCTAGTTTATTGTAAGAAACAGTAAAGCAAATGTGCCTTCTCTTGTCACTATTCCTGAATATGTACTTAGACATAATTTTCTTTGATAGTTAGAAATTAAATATATAAATTGAAAGATGTATTTTTAAAAAAATTCCATGGCAGTTAACACATAGTGTCATATTAGTTTCAGGTGTAGAATAGAGCAATTCAACAATTCCCTATGTTTCTCAGGGCTCATGAAGATAAATGTGACAAATGACTTTGAACACTATAATTCATATGTATGTTTGCATGCCAGTCCTTATATTTTGAAACATGATCTCTTCACAAAGAACAGAAAATATGTTTTAATTTTTCAATATTTCATATTAGCAATATTATGAGATTTATTTCTCAAATGAGAAAATACACCAATGAAGGTATAATTCCAAAGATACTATAGTGTCTAATTCCATCTTGGATAATTTAGATTGAAGTGGAAAATAGATTGTTAAAAACAAACTGTAGAATGTTTTGCAGAAGACAAGGGAAACTCGAAAGATGAAAGATGGGTTGACATTGTTTTCAATGACCCATCTTCATTATTCTGAGTATTTAATACATGTATAATATTCTATTTAACAATCAAATTAAATGCTAATTTACTTCTCTGGTTGCATGTCCATGTCATGAATAGTGATGATTTAAAATATTTTAAGGGAGGTATTTGTAAGGCACTGAACTATTGGAGGAATGATTCACTCTTCATGTTCATAGTGTTGTGTGTTACATTCCCCTTTATAATATTTCTCCATGATTAATGTTAGGATAGTAAGCCAACAGAAGCAATAGTGTTTGCCAGTTAATTTTTGTTATTATCATTTAAAAATATTGCATTTTAGTACTATTCCTTTTCTCTGAAATCAAGTATAATTTTAACAAATAAATTACACTGAATGGTATCCATTTCCTGTACTATAATTGTTTTTTGCTTTTTCTTTTCAGCCATGGTAAATTTAACATTAATGATATTTTGCAATCTGATAGCTCAGGCAAGTGATGACATGTGTGTATTCTTAGGAAAGAGATCGAACAGGTATGAAGCATCTTCCAAAATAATACCTATGCTTGTGTTTGAATCTAGAAATTCATCAAACTGTCTTGATGAATTTATACCAGCTTACTTTATACTTTTCTTCTGAAGTTCTGGTACATAATAACTTATTAGAAATTCTTGGTAGCAGACATGTTTAAAAATTCATAATCTCCCTAAACATATACATGTAATACAATTCATTAAAGTATATTACATACTCTAGTTAGCAAATTGATTTTCTGCAGGGTATACAGTAGCAATTCTGAGACTATTTTATGTGTATATGAGGATAAGTAAATACAAAAAGGTATTGTAGATAAAGAGAACTACATTTGTCACTGTTAAAGAAAGAAGTAATGGATATAAGAATTACTTATATTTCATTATTTATAACATCATAAGTAACAGAAAGTAGGAAACTGGTATAATTCATGTGATACTAAATTAGAAGTACTGCTATGACACAAATATATAACATATACAATATTATATCATATACATGATATCATAAATATATATATTGATTGATTAGTATTGATGCATGTGCATGCAGTTTTGTGGTATGTACATATACGTAATCACGTGTATACACACATGCTATACATACACACAATTTCTATGCTTAATCCACTGAAAAAGCTTCAAACCAGTGATATCCCAGTAGCAGTGAACACAACTAGGATCTAGATCATGATCTCTAAATACCATCCCAGTGAAAAGAGTCAGAGCTACCAGGAGAAGTACTTGATTCCAGAGCTGTTGTAGTGAAAATACAAAGTAAGGCAAAAATATTTTGTGGTGCCAGAAACATAGCAGTGTTCCACACCGAGTGAGATCATTTCAGAAGGACAAAGGAGCCAATCTGAAGAAACTACCAAAGGCCAAGCTGGAACAATTTAAGCAACAAACTAAACTGTAGTATTGAATTATAATTGATAGGATGTAACAAATATCCATGAGTTTCATACTTACATGAAATAATGGAATAATAAATAGATGTGAGAGAGAAGAGAGTTCTCCATTATAAAAGAATTCAAATTTAAAAATGTAGAAGGAATGAAGCAAGTATAAGATCACTATTATGCAAACATTAGATTAATAATTATTGCAGGCTAGGGCTCTTGGATGGCTCAATCCATTAAGTGTCTGCCTTGGGCTCAGGTCATGGTCTCTGGGCCCTGGAATGCAGCCCCACATTGGGCTTCCTGCTCCGTGGGGTGTCCGCTTCTCCCTCTCCCTCTGCCCCCAACCCCTCAACATGCTCATACTCTCTCTCTTCCTCTCTCTTAAACAAATAAATAAAATCTTTAAAAATAATAATTATTGTAAGCAAGCTCCACACATGGATGGTAAAATCGGTGACCAACATTTAAAAATTAGGTATCTGTGTGGCCTAAATGTGTCTTTCCCAAAGCATTTTTAATTATAAAAAGGAATAACAGGAACTTTACAGTGGAGCAACCTGGCAGACAATTTCAGCAAGTTATCAAGGTTAGCATCACTTGTTATAAACATGTCAAGATCCTGGACCACCTGACATCATGCACCAAAAAGGACACACCATCACTTCTGTTGCATTCTTGTCAAAAGTGCAGAATTTCAACCAAATCGGAAAATACCAGACGAATCCAAATTTAACAATATTCCACAAATAAGTTATTGATCATCTTCAAAAGTTCAAGAAACATGAAAGGCAAGGAATGAATGGGAACAATTGCAGATCAGAGAAGATTAAGGAGACAGGACGACGGAATTACTTCATAAAAAACATTCTTCACAACTTGAAGAGTTACTTTATAAATCAACCTAAGTGTTCCACAGTGGTATTGAATTTTGTAAATGAATCCTCTGAATATTGCTTGTATTTTTTACAAAAACATTTGGAAATCTTTAATCAAAATATTCAGCAAATGCAACACAAGAACAATTCAGCTTCCAAAGCTTTTAAGGCAATGTGATTATTGACCATCTTGCAAACAGGCAGGCATTATAATGTATCTCTGCAAAAAGCAAGGGAGCTAACAAATGTAAAAAGAGAGGAGCTCAAAGGGTATACTGGATTTAACTTGAAATTACCAAGCTGCAATTTGGAATGTCTCAACTTCTGGTAAAAAACATTTTAAAGGAATTCAAATTTCTAAATGAATACATTTATGTTCTATGATGGAGTTGAATAAAAATGAGAAGACTTATTTTTTGCTGTATCTAAATTGAGCAAAATATAAATAGTCATAGAGAAAATGGATTTATGAGATTTTTCATATAAGAACACTTTCTGAAGAAAGGTAATTTGAATGGAGGCCAACAGTAAATGTGTATTAAAATAAATAATTGCATTGAAATATTTACACATTTAAATATAAAAATATTATAATGAAGAATATCTTTTGTGTCACAGAAGATGCTTTGAGGTTATCAAATACCTCAGCATCAGTAGAGTGTGTATCAGTTAAAACTATTACTGTCAGCAGTGAAAAATTAATTAATGGTGCACATGTCACATTTAGTAACCATACAATTCAATTTTAAGTAAGATTACAGGGAATTATATGAAAAAAATGCAAATATCTTGAAAAATGTACCCTTCAGAGAAACAAATGGTATTAGTAATGTAATGTTAGGGATAGAATGACTAAGAAATTCAGTGACTATTCACCATAATTATTATACACCCTATATTATTTTTAATGTTTGATTAATAAATGTATATGTTTTGTTTTAATGCACATATGTTGTTTCTATTATATTACAAAGAAGTTTTCTTAAAATAATGTTTCAATAAATTACCAATTTGTTAGTTGTTACATAACTCTTCCAAAAAGTATAACATTTATATGAATTTTTAGCTACCTTTCACTCTTAAAGTATCTCTGATAAACAGTATATAAACATTTCATAAAAAAGCTATTTATTGGATATAGTATTCACTTACTGCAAACATACAATCTAAACAAGAAAGCAGGGATGCCTGGGTGGCTCAGTGGTTTAGTGCCTGCTTTGGCCCAGGGCATGATCCTGGAGTCCCGGGATCGAGTCCCATGTTGGGCTCCCTACATGGAGCCTGCTTCTCCCTCTGCCTGTGCTTCTGCCTCTCTCTTTCTCTCTGTGTTTGTATTCTCATGAATACATAAATAAAATCTTAAAAAAAAAAAAAAAAAAAACAAGAACAAAACCAGAAAACATTTGGCAAGCCCGAGAGATTGAAACCTTTCAAAGACTGTTGTCACTGGGTACTGACTCAGGTGGGGGGGTGAGGAGTGGCATGTGATAAAGTTAGAAGAGTGGGTAGTGAACAGAAATGCCTTGTTCTAGAGTAGTTCCCTAGGAAACATACTCTATGAGAGAGATTTCACATAGGACTTTTTCCTGAAAAGTGTTCTCAATGACAAGTACAAGACAGTGCGACAGCCACAACTGAGCATACAGAGCAGTTGAATGGGCGTGTGTTGTGAGTATGTCATATATCATTGATAGTTTATATTACAGATCATATGTATCAGAGGAGTTGGGTTGCATCATTCAGAGAGGAAAAAACAGGAGCGTTACTGGCTTTTATGTGCTTTGCCTAAAAGCAAAACAAGTCACTCCTTCCACAGCCCATTGACTAGAGTAGTAATTTGGCTCTGCCTGATTATATGGCACCTGGAAAATGTGTAAGAAATAAGCAAAATGTTTGGTGCAGTTATGCCCTCCATTCAGAAATATTCCATATAATCAGTATCTATCTACATCACCTATCGTAGCCTAACAAAGTGTCAATAACATCTTTATGTGTCACCACATGTGAGATTAGCATTAAACAAATAATCACGTGTAGAAATAGAAACTCAATACATATTTGTTGAATTGAATAAATAACCTCAATATTGAATTGAATAAATAACATTCCATGTATGTTCATCTTATATCAATTTTTATTTGTACTGTTATTTCAATACTGCACTCAGATTTCCTCCAAATGGGTCTTCCTTGCAATGTGTTGTTCCTCAAATCTTGAATTAATTGAACTGTGCTTTAATGTTTCAGCACCAAATAGTTAATAAATGTCTGAATAATTTGGTAGAAGGAAGGTGATGAATAGGTACCTACTGTTTCTGCATCATCTCATATTTTAGAAATATTGTCCATATAATATCTATTCCTTTTTTTATTGTACTCAGCCTGAATGAACTACCATATTTATTTCAAATAGTATATTCAGAGACAGAAATATTACCAACAATTTTCTTTACGATCCTTTTGGCCTTACCCTGAGGTAAACTAGGGTCAAATTTCATTTATCACTTGACAGCTATGAAGCTTATTCTGATCAATAGATTGCAATGGCATCCAGCTCATATATCTAAACAGCCACAGGTTCCAGAACAAAGGCTAAAAGATTTTACATCTGATCTATAAAACAACATATTTCCTGAAAGCTACACACCTTCACATTATTTGTTTTTTTTTAATTTTTATTTATTTTTATTTTATTTTTATTTTTTTCCCTTCACATTATTTGCCTCTTAAAGTACAGGCAACACTAATTTCAGATGATAAATCAGAAGAGAGTTTTCCTAAGCGAAGGTGGGATAGGTGTGATTGAAAGGGAAGATGAGGGAGATTTGGCAAATTGGGGTAAGACTCACAACACTCTGGGATCCCTGGGTGGTGCAGCGGTTTGGCGCCTGCCTTTGGCCCAGGGCGCGATCTTCGAGACCCGGGATCGAGTCCCACGTCGGGCTCTCTGCATAGAGCCTGCTTCTCCCCCTGCCTGTGTCTCTGCCTCTCTCTCTCTCTCTCTCTCTCTGTGTGACTATCATAAATTAAAAAAAATTTTTTTTTTAAAAAAGAGTCACAACACTCTGATATTTAAAAAAAAATAGCCTTGGCTTCCCAGATCTAAAGAAGCTTACTATGACATGAAGTAGGATGCTAGGGAGTTGCTCAAAGATATAAGTGGAAGGAAATGATGGAAATTGCTTGGGAGATGGAAAAGTTTTATAACTTATTTGAAGTGATGATTGCTTGGGGTATATACATTTACAAAAGCTCATCAGTTGCATGCATAAGAGCTGTGAATTTCATCCTGTGTAACTTTTTTTTTCTCAAAACAAAATAAAAAATAGCTTCTTTGGAAACTCCAAAAATTAAACTACCATCAAAAATGTGACAGATGCAGTGATAATGATTCCTACAGAATTTTCCATTTAATTCTCCAATAGCATAAGTACAAGACTGAAGGTATTGAAGAATAATTACCAGAAATAACAATACTGTCAGAATTGGTATTTTCTACTAAGCCAAATGATTCTAGTCCCTAGGAGTTAGTGTTCAGTTACTCCAAAGCAAAATAATCTAGTTTTTGGCACCTGATATGCATTTATTCTGGAAATAGATTTTTCTTTTTTTTTTTCCCTCTGATAACAATCAACTTCAGAAGGAGTTTGCTTTCATCTGAAAGATGTCTTGTGTTGTCCAAAATCTATTCACATAGACCTTGACCATATAACTATTTCAAAGAATATTACACTATTACACTGCTTTCATAATACTGGGCTAATAAGAACTAGAACACAGAAATGCACAGGTACCCTGAATGTCTTAGTAGTCACACATACGTAAAGAAGGTTAAAGATTAATTATTTGAAATTACAAAAAACTGCTGAATTAATAAAATCCCATGTTAATATTATAGGGACATTTTATCATACTCTCTCAAAACTAAACGAAACTGTGTATATCTTCTATATACTTTTACTAAGATACCATCTCTGATACCTTCATAATTCACTTGCCAGTTTTGAGTGAGCCATGCAAGGGAATCCTATCTGTTGCATGCTACGGCACAAGTAACACTTCCTATTGGCTCTTAAGGCTTTGCAGATTCAATTGCCCATGAGAATTTGTGGCAGAAAGAGATGCAATATGGACTCAACAAAACTAGAGAAACATAATCATAGCATCAGTCCCTTACTTTTGGGAGCAAAGCCATGCTCCCTTTTTGCACAAGCAACTCTCCTTTGAGAACATTAGTTCTCTTGGCAATAATAAATGAACAAGCATATAAATAAATAAAAGTTCTTCATCCAGTAGCTTCAGTGATTCTATTTCATTGGAACAAATTAGGTCATGGTCACATCTCTGATTTAAATGTAGTCTGGGAAATTAAGCATTTTGATCAGCTATTTCTGAATCACATTACCCCTGGAGCTTGGAGACAAGTAGAGAATCATCACCTGATGCAATGGAAGCCAAATAAAACAGGGAGTGAGTTAGTGTTAGCACTAGCAAAAAAAAAAAAAAAAAAAGGCAATTCTGCTGCAGCTTTATATTTACCTATCATCGGATTTTCTCTGATTGGTAAGACCCAAAATCATATCTGGAGATGCAAAATTGTGTCTGAAATCGGAGTATGTCCTTTTTATTAGTTATCTTAAAGATTAAATCTTACCTTAAAGGTTAAAGGTAAATAAACACTACCACAGACATTCACAATGCTAAATATTTAGAATTTCCACCCACTTTTCATCCTTCTTATAATGTTAGGCCATACCATTACTTTTGTTTTTTCTTTTTTTTCAGAGAAGTGAGGAACATGGTCCATATGTACTCTTTTATCATTTCCCCATCCTTTGTACTGCCCATCTCCCTCCTCTGATGGCAGTGGTGTGGAATACCAATGAGAATGGGACTTGTCCCACCCTGGCAGATATTTCAGGATAATTTGACAGGTATCTAAACACCTTTTGTGATTCCAACCACATGAGATACAATAGTTATGGAGTGTTATTGACAATATATCTTTCATATTTTCTTTTTCAGATTTCTTGCTATATTTTTCTTTAATTCACATGACTTACTATTTATTTATTTATTTATTTATTTATTTATTTATTTATTTATGAGAGAGAAAGAGGCCATGTGTGAGAGACAGAGAGAGAGAGAGAGAGCATGAGCCTAGGGAGGGGCAGAGGGAGAAGCAGTCTCCCCGCTGAGTAGGGAGCCTGATTTGGGGCTCCGTCTTAGGGGATGTGGGACTTGATCCCAGGACCCTGGGATCATGACCTAGGTAGAAGGCAGATGCTTAACTAACTGAGCCACCCAGGTGCCCCTCACATGACTCTTTAAACCTGTGGAGTACCTTGAATACTTTAAAGTAAAGTAATATAGATATAGAGAGTACCAAAAAAAGTCTACATATTTTTTTTTTTTTTTTAAATTTTTTTATTTATTTATGATAGGCACACAGTGAGAGAGAGAGAGAGGCAGAGACACAGGCAGAGGGAGAAGCAGGCTCCATGCACGGGGAGCCTGATGTGGGATTCGATCCCGGGTCTCCAGGATCGCGCCCTGGGCCAAAGGCAGGCGCTAAACCGCTGCGCCACCCAGGGATCCCAAAGTCTACATATTTTTAATCAGAGCATAAAGATTTAAAAATTCCATCACTTCATTGAAATTTATAGAGAACAAACAGCAATTATTTTGATTATAATTATAATTGTGTTAATTACAACAATCTGTACAAATTTTTCTAAAACCCAAAATCAAACCAAGAAATATATTGTGCTTGATAAGATAGCTTTATTTTAACTTTAACTATTTCAGAGACATTTTTTTATACTTTTGTAAAGCGTAATTTTTGTTTGTGAAAAACTAAAATCTCAGTCTTCGCAAACACCATAGCATGATTGCTGTATGCGGTCAATTTAACAGAGTAACTTAAAATTGTTCTCTGAGGGTAGAATTCTTTTTTCAAGAGTTTAGAAGTACAGAATATAAATAGAATGAATGAGATCTCCTTATTTTCATGTAT
Source organism: Vulpes vulpes (assembly GCF_048418805.1). Lineage (NCBI taxonomy): Eukaryota > Metazoa > Chordata > Mammalia > Carnivora > Canidae > Vulpes > Vulpes vulpes. The sequence continues at coordinate 72,943,096 of NC_132781.1, forward strand.
TTATACCTAGAGAATAGGTTACATTATATATGAAATCAGGCATATCCACAGACTGGGGTGGAAGCTTAATAGGCAATAAGATGAAAAGAAGTTATTTTTAAATAACAGGAAGCTTTGTTGGTACAGAGTAACATTTATTTTAAAGAGGAAGAAACACTCTAGATTGATTTTAATAGCTGAGAGAAAGGCATGAGGAAAGGTTGCAGGAGATCAGCAGGAAGGAAATGAATGTTGATGAAGTTCGTTCATTCTATTAGGCTTAATCTTCCTTATTCCACTTCATTTTCTCAGGAACATTTTGAGGTTGCAGTTATTCAATATTTATCTCATGAAAGCTGACTCTGTGTTAAGTAACTTCCCCAAAGATTTCAAAGTTAAGAGTGGTCAGAATCAAGAAGCAAATGGTGAGTGAATTATTGTATTCACAGCTAGCACTGAAGTTCCTTGTGAGGGAGAGAATTTTCTCCTTAAGGAAAATGTTTTTATGGAATCCATTAAGGTAGAAGTCCATGGCCTCTGGGAATAGGTGGAGGCAGGAGCTCAAACTGCAAAATAAATACAAAAAAAATTAATGTTTTTAATTGAAAGAAATAAAATGGACTGCCCACTTGGATGGCACATATACTGAAACTGGAAGGATACAAAGAGGAATAGCACAGCCCCTGCGTGCAAGGATGACACCCAAATTCATGAAGCATTCCATATTAAAAAAAAAAACAAATAATAAATAAGATAGAATAGAAGGATCACTATTTTGGTATGTTCATAAAAGGAAAGACAAAAAAAGGAAAAGAAAGAAAGAAGAAAAAAAGAAAGACAGAAAGAAAGAAGAAAGAAAGAAAGAAAGAAAGAAAGAAAGACAGAAAGAAAAGAAAGAAAGAAAGAAAGAAAGAAAGAAAGAAAGAAAGAAAGAAAGAAAGGAAGGAAGGAAGGAAGAAAGATTGAAAGCAGAGTTTTTGTAAAACTAGCCTTTATATAAGCTAAAATTCAAAGAGAAGTCCCAGGATAGATGAAGAAACTTTGAGGAACAAGAATTCTGAGTGTGAAGTAATTTTGCCTTGGGTTCCTTAAATCCTCAGTCAAGACTGATGAAAACTTGGTCAAGAGAGTTCTGCTGTAGTTGTCATGGGGGATTGGTGAAATGTGAACATGGGTCTAGATTTCAAACCCAAAAGACAGGTGTGAAGCCAGCACACATATGTGACAGGAAAGGCCTGGAGTTTGAGGCTCCTTGGTTCACAGAATTTTTTCTTGTTGTCAATTTACCTGGATCTTAGAAAAGGTTACCTAACACCTCTCTTTTATTTGACTTGTTTTCTTAGCTGAGCACTAGAGAAATAATTTATAGGAAATGACAATTTAGGCAAATTTGGTCTGAAATATTACTGAAAACTTTTGGAGATTTAGCATGAATTAGTGAAAAGCTAAATAAATGTGTGTGTGTTTTTTTAAGAAAGAAAATGATGCAGTTCTATTGGCTTAAAATACATATTTTAAATTGAAGTGCCTCTAAGTAGAGACTATGTCAGCTGGTTTCAATAAATAGATAAAATAAATTTGTAATTAACAGCATCTGCTTGGTTATAAACACACATATGTTGTAGCCCATAAACTGAGATTATTCTCGTAAGTAACATGTTCCCTATAGTACTACTTGCAATTTGAGTCTGTTTAGAAAAAACATTTCTAGATATATATTGAAGTTTTGAATTATGTAGTGGTTGAGACCATGGGATATATATTTAAGAAAATGTGATTCAAATCTTGGCTTAGCAAGGCTAAGTCTAAGGCTTAGTCTATATTCATGTGAACTTGGGCAAATTTCTTACCTTCCCTGAGCTTTTGTGCTTTCTTTAAAACAATGGGGTTTTGGCTATCTCTGCCTAAGGAACCCTCCCAAGCTTCCAGATAAATTCAAGAATCACCTTCAAAAGTTCACAGTGCCATGAGGAGGAATTTGAGCTTGGCACAAGGGGACTGTGGTCTCTGACTCAGTATCTGGCGCCAGTGCTCTGGCATTCAACTGGGTGTCAATGGTTTCTTCATAACTCCTGCCATCTTCACACTCCTTGCCCTTTCTCCACGTAGTATCTCATCCTTCAGAATCTTTCTAAGTTTCTTGAGCTTTTCACAATATAGTGGACTTAGGGATGTTGCAAATCCTACATGGTGACTGGTTTCCTGGAGATAGGAAGAGACAGGAAGAGGAAGTTGTGAGGCCAGTCAAGCGTTATATGAAATGGCACAGTGCCAGTCCCACTGTGTTCTTTTTAGAGAATACAGAGCCTGACCTAACTTAAGAATAAAGAATACTTAGGATGTTTTGGCAAAGAATGACAAAGTCATGTTGCAAAAAGCACAACCAATGTGAAGCATGGTTCTGGCCATATTTAAGAAATAAAATATGTCACATAGGATAATGATGCCTATCTTGCAAGGGCTTTGTGAAGTTCAGATGTATCAGGATCTGGCACACATTAAGCACTCAATAAATGGTGGCAGTTTATTAGACTGCTTGGCTCAATTTGGATTATAACAAATTCTTAAGTAGTAAAATTGAAGTTAGGACTATTTGAAAAATATTGTGACTTGGCCATATTGCTAAATCAAAAAGAAGAGAAAATTAAAGTGACAGGATTTAGTACAAAATACATAAACCCATCATGTATTCATAAAATTATTTTTATGATTTATATTTATAAAACTATTTTTAAAACTACTTTTATAAAACTATTTTTACTAATATTTATAGACTCTGAACTCTTCTTGGTTGTTGCTACAATCTCCCCAACAAAGCAGAGGAGAGGCCAGTCCTAAAGCTACCCTACCTTGGGGAATTGTTGAAGGATCAGGATGTAGGGGACTATTTTTCAAATAGTCCTAACTTCAATTCCAAAGTCCTTTGGAAAGAGCCAGTTTTAGTTTTTATTACAAAAAATATCATATGCCAGTAACCAGAGACAGAAATTGAAATAGGTGGTCATGGAGTGAGTGGTCTAAAGTTGACGCCAGTAGTGATGGTGAAGTCAATTGTTTGAATAACATCAGGACTTCAGATTTACCTATATTTGCCTGAAGATACATTTCTCTGTTTTTTAAAACAAACAACTAAGTCTTCTGCAGAATTTTGGATGACACCTGAGCTGAAATAAATATTTGGTGAAATGATAGCCTCAGGGTTTAATCTATCTTATGCATTAATATCAAATAAACTATGACTTTCAGTTTTATTTTGTGACTCATTGGTCATTTGTCAAAAGAACACCAAGCTAAAAGAAAAAAAATAAACCAGACTAAGGTGAATGGTTCTAACTCATCAAAGATGGAAATGGTTGGTGGATGTTTATCTCCAAATTTTTCTGGTAAATCTGGGTAAAGGAAGGATATTTCAGGAGTGTGAGTCACACTTGTATTTTTATCAGTACCTACATTTTCACTTGCATTGGCTTGCCACAGACATAGGGAAGTAAAGCATTATTTGTTTCCAGTTTGGTGCTAATGTACATGACTAATGCACTAATAAATATTGCAAGCAAATCAATTGTACTTCCTAATAGCAAGGTGAACAGCAATAGCATTTTATGCAAGATCATAGGAGATTGAGCACTAAACCTGAAAAGGGATGATTCTACCCCTGACATTTCATTATTTCTTGGGATTTGTGCATCTCCCTTAATGTACAGTTAATGTAATTTGAGGTTATGAATCTTTTTTATAGTCTTCCTTTATATCTTTAAAGTAACAAATCTCAAGTTGTGACGATCGCAGAAAACATTCACAGGATTCCGACAAGGAAACTAAACTAACTCACAAATTTTCATTCTTCCTGGGGAAAATGTATAAATTCTATTTATTTTTCATCGGGATATATACCTTGGGTGAATAATGTTTGACATATATTTGTTGCTAGTAAAATTCTCAGAATCTGTCCCATTCAGTTGTTTCTGCCAGGGAAGCATGGGGTTGAAATAACAAGAATAAACAATGAAAATATTGGTTTTAGCAGTAAATGCAATATGATTGATCATCTCAGGACTCTCAGTGCCCACTGACTTATATTCCCAGCATTATTTAAAACGGCTTAGCACCTTACATGACCAATCCTGTAAGGCAGCCAATAGAGAATGAATTCTCCTCAGAGGTTTTGAAACATATACAAAGGAGCATTTTCCATTCATTTAAAATCTGAATGGGACTAAAATGTTCTTTCTCAGAAAAATTTACAGTTTTCTTTTTTACATAAAACACACAAATATTTTTCCCTGTAGTATACAGACTTATTGAGACCTAGGGCAACATCTGCGTGGGTATAAATGTGTGTGTGTGTGTGTGTGTGTGTGTGTGTAGTCATTAGATAAAAGAGTTCCTTTGAGCCCTATATCATTATTGTTGAAATCCATCAATCAAAGATCAAAGGGGACACTCTTGCACTGAAACAAAGTCAGTTTTTTTAAGCTCTCTACAGCAAGGGAAAACACACATTAGGAAATATTGGGGGACATTTCAGGAAAGGGGAGTTGGGAGGACTTCTTCTAGGGTTTGAGGTACTCTTCAGTAAGTTTGTGGAGAAATTAGAGAAGTAGAGACCTATTCTGGGTCGGATAGTGTCAAACAGTGGAAAGACATGTTGTTTGGGGGATTTAATAATTTCTAATCCAGGAGGAAGGAAGACTTAAATCAGAGCAAGAGGTGGAGATGGTAAAAAGCAATCACTGCTAAGAAGGAGAGTATTAGTCATGTTCGCAGCTACATGATGGCCTTGACTATGTCCTGTGAGAAACCAGGTTTATGTTCTAATGATCTGATTCTCAGCAGGGCCAATTTTGACTTCCTCATTACATTGGAAAAATACGGAAAAAAAAATTAGCCCACATTTTATCTCTTTCAGAAGTATGGATTTTCAGGATTTTAAAATTCTTAAGAAAAACAAAATTAGAAATAAATCTGTTAGGAAACATATCAAATTAGATATCAAATTAGATATCAAATTAGATAGATGGTATATAGAGATAGGGATATAGAAGGTGAATAAGATACAAGAAAGTATATATCTCTACGATATATACAGATTGTGCCCAACTTATAAAGGTTTGTTTTATAATTTTTTGATTTTACAATGGTGGGAAAGTGATATTCATACAATAGAAACTGTCCTCCGAATTTTGAATTTTGATCTTTCCCTGGACTAACAATATGTGGTGTGATACTCTCCTCTCTTTGAATTTTGATCTTTCCCTGGACTAACAATATGTGGTGTGATACTCTCCACCCTCCATGATGATGGGCAGGGGCAGCACTGCAAGCTACCAGTCAGCCCGGCGATCACAAAGGGTAAACAACTCACAATTACACTCCGTAGCCATGCAACCATTCTGGTTTTCACTTTCAGTACAGTACTCAATACCTACATTAGATATGCAACACTTTATTATAAAATAAGCTCTGTGTTGCATGGATGATTCTGCCCAATGGTAGGCTCCTGTAAGTGTTCTGAGTACATGTAAGATAGGCTAAGCTAAGTTATGATGTTTGGTAGGTGAAGTATATTAAATGCATCTGGACTTGTGATATTTTCAACTTAGGATGGGTTTATCGTGAGGTAACCCCACTATAAGTTGAGAAGCTCTGTAGATCTTATATAGATATAGTAGATATAGATCATATATAACATAACAAATCATCTCTATAAATTTATGAGTCAAACTAGGAGCAAAGTATTTGTAGTTATAATGAGATTTATTGTTATAATACCTTAGAGATTCCCAGGACAATAATTTGCTACACGCTTTAAACTCTGTATTTGTAGGGATTTGTTTTAGAGTTATTGACATTTAGAAAATATTATTAATTCTAAAGTTAGAAATAAGGAAGTTCAATGCCGCGCCTCAGGTACAACCTAAAATAAAATAACTCAAAGGACAATTTGAAACTTCCTGTAGAGAGGAAGACAAAGAGAAGATAAACAGGGCTCCAACTTCATCTGCTTTGATCAATCCTCACAGAGATACATATAATAACATCTGAGGACTTCTGTACGGACTAAAATATCACCTTCTTTCCGGACTTATCTTTTTTCTGCTCTTCCATTTTTCAAATTCCTTTTATCCTTAGTGGTCAGATACTGCTACTTCTACAATTTGACAGAGAAAGCTGTGCCTGAGGCTGTGATAGTCAGCATATTGAATATATATATATATATTTTTTTCTTTAAAAAAAGAGAGAGCAATGGCAAACCATCATCACGATACATAGTCATTCCAGATTGAGTTCCATGATTGTAGGAAAATAATTTGCCTTTCCTTACCTTTAGAACCTCCGTATCTAGTACAGTGCCTGATATGGTGTAGTATTCAAAATATTTGTGATGTGAATGAACAAATCCATCATGAAGAGTCTAGATTAATGTGTTGCAATGATAAAAGACCCTCAAATCTCAGTAATTTACAACATGGAATGGTCATTTCATATGAATGTCATAAAACTGTCATGTGGACCTGTGGATCTCTTTTGCTTTGACTGCTTTCAGCAATTAGAATGATAGAAGGACTTCTGTCCTGGAAAATTGCTAACTGAGAAGGTAGAGGAAAGGGTACTGCTACTGAAAAATTATCTATGACGTTTTATGAGTTAAACAAGTCATAAGACCAAAATTAACAGGTGGAGAAGAATAATAGTACCTCAGAAAAGACAGAGAATATTTGCAAATGATCACATAATATTCCATATTTGGCCTAGTGAATGCTAAAACTATTTGAAAATGGAAATCAGAGAGAGACTGATAAAATCTTGTCTTGAAAAAAATTATGACTAGAAATTCACTTTAGGATTTATCTCAATACTTTCAACTACATTATTGTGAGAGAAGTTAAAGGATCCTATGAAGGCATTAATAGATTAAAGCAAGGCTCTTAGAAAACTGAATATAATCACTTGCATGCTAATAAGTTTTGGCTTAGATCTTCTTCCATATTTATGGAAATAAATCGAACGATCCTTTTCTACATTCCTTGTAAAGATGCACTAGTAAGAATGACAGTGCTCCAAAACTTCAAGTTTTGAAAGAATTTGAGAGAATGAAACACAGATGATTTGAAAAGACTGGAAACACAGATATTCCACAGACAATCTACTCATATGGCACAAAATAGTTGCATCCTATAACTAAAGTAAATGCCCCCTCATATTTTAAGTATGACGGCCTACCAGGAATCAGGAAAATTACTGTAAATCTGACACATTTAGTAAAACTCCCTCAGTCTTTTATAAGTACAAGTGGTTAAGAATGAGATTTTTAACCAATATGATTTTTTTTTTTACTCTTCATTTTCCTATAAAGCAATTCCATTGGTGACACTAGTGTCCAAGAATGAGATTCAATGAAGGTTGTTTGAGGTAAGCTTAATTAACCAGGTGTTTACAGTTTATTATAGTTATCCCATTCAAAGAATGCATTGATGATGCTTCTCTTACTTTTAACAATAAAAATGCTGTATTAAATTTCTGCTTCTCTCCAAATGATGTTCATCCTTAAAAACCTTAAGAAGCCTCACCTTTTGCCTAATTTCCTTTCCATCCATTCTAAATCCTTCTAAATCCCATTGATCTCTTTTTTTTTTCTGTACCATATTTTGTTATTTTATAATGTGTACCATCTAGAATTGTTCCCAGGGTAACCAATCTTCTACAAAAAAAAAAAAAAAGACTTTATTTTACTCCCCCCACCTTTTTTTTTTTAAGATTTTATTTATTTATTCATGAGAGACATAGAGAGAGAGAGGCAGAGACACAGGCAGAGGGAGGAGCAGGCTCCATGCAAGGAGCCAGATATGGGACTTGATCCCACATCTCCAGGATCAGGCCCTGGGCTGAAGGCGGTGCTAAACCGCTGCACCACTAGGGCTGCCCCTCTCTCCTCCTTTAATAACACTGAATAGAGCTAGCAGCCACCCAACCCCTGTCACCTCCCATGACAAATTTAGTATACTAGACCTTTGATATTCATTACTTAGTTATAAATCCCTTTGAGACTTACAGTCCCAAGCATCCTTCTATTCTCTTAGAATATGGAAATGAACAACACAGACAGAGCCCTTATATTTATGGGCACTATTAATATTTAATAGCTACAACAGCTTTGTAAGATGGGAATGATCTTCCTTTGTAGATGACATAAATAAGTTGGATGAGTGGGGCAGAAATGAGTGACTTTTTCAGGTCAAGCTACTAGTAACTGGCAGATTGTGTTAGTTTGCTTGGGCTGCCATAACGTTTGCTTTCTCACAGTGTTGATGTTGATTGGCTCTAGTCTCTCTGTTCAGCTTTTCTACTTCCATTATGATTTACTGCATGGTGGGCTGTGGGTCTCTTCCTCAAGAAGGCTGTTTGTCCCTTCATGTTTTAAACAGTTTTATTGAGGTATAATTGGTACACCAGAAAACCCCCACAAAACCGGACATATTTAATGTATACAATTTGATGAGTTTGGAGATATGCCTATACCCATGAAACTGTCACCACAATCAAGGTAATAAACACATCCACCAGCTCCAAAAGTTTCTTCTTGACCCTTTTTGTTTGTTTTTGCTGTGAGAGTAATTAACATGAGCTTCCCCCTCCGAACACATTTTTAAGTGAGTAATGCTGAATGGTTAATTATGAGCACTATTTGTACAGCTAATCTCTCTTATTTTTGTCATGTAAATGAAACTCAATACCTACAGACTAACAACTCTCCATTTCCCCTTCTTCCCAGCCCCTGGCAATCACTATTCCACCCTATTTCTGTGTGTTTGATTGTCTTAGATTCCTCATATAAATGGGCTCATGCAGTATTTTTCCTTCTCTATTGGGCTTATTTCACTCAGCATAAGGTCCTCCAGATTTATCAATGCTCTATGACAGGATTTCCTTATTGTTTTAATGCTGAATAATATTCCATTGGATACAGAAATCACCTAAATGTCCATTAACAGATAAATGACTAAAGAAAATGGTCCTTTACTTTTAGTAAAATGGCTTTTCTAAAATCATTCTACCATTTCTATCCTGAGTCATGGGAAACCCCTGGACCTAACAGTACCTCAGTCACTGAGAATGGGTAATTGAGAGATTTGTTCCTTACAGTACCATGGAAGAAACTTAAAGACACTTAAAGATGATACATCTTTCTTGCTCCTCAAAACAAAACAATCTTTTGATGTTAATTTGATCAAGAATTTTTTGAAACAATGTAAACTTCCTTGAATATATATGTATATAGACAGATTGAATGGCATCAGCAGCAGGATTTTCAAATGATAACTATGCACAGAGGCACCTGGGTGGCTCAGGTGGTTAGGCGTCCAACCCTTGATTTCTGCTCAGGTCATGATCTCAGGAAGCCCCGCATTAGGCTCTGTGCTGAGCATGGAGCTTGCTTTAGATTCTCTCCCTCTCCCTTACACCTCCACCACCCGTACTCACATGTTCTCCCTCTCTCAAAAATATTTAAAATTAAAAAAAAAAAAAACCATGCACAGTTATTTAAGCCACTTCCTTCTAGTTCTATACCATCATCATCATCATCATCATCATCATCATCCATTGTAGAACACTCATCATGGACTACATGGCTTAAACATTTTCCCTGCTTATATTGTGTATGTGTATATATATTCTGTGTGTATATTTTCTGCTTATATTTTGTGTGTCTATGTATTTATAGAAATAGAGAGGGAGAGAGAGAGAGAAGAGGAGGTGGAAGAAGGGAGGAGAGAGGGAGAGAGAGGATGATTTTAAAGAATTATGGGGCACCTGGGTGGCTCATTGGTTGAGCATCTGCCTTTGTTGTGATCTGGGGTCCTGGTGCCTTTGGCTCAGGTTGTGATCTGGGGTCCTGGGATTGAGTCCTCCATCAGGCTCCCTGCATGGAGCCTGCTTCTCCCCTGCCTGTGTCTCTCTCTCTCTGTCTTTCTCTCTCTCTTTCTCTCATGAATAAATAAATAAAATCTTTAAGGAAAAAAAAAGAAGTAGCTTACATGATTGTAGAGGCTAGAGAGTTCAAAATTGAAAGCCAATAGGCTAGAGACTCAGGGAACAGTTGGTACTGTAACTGGAGCCTAAAGGTAATCTGGAAGTAAAATTATCTTTTCCTTGGGTGACCTCAGTCTTTTTTCTCTTAAAACTGTCCCCTAATTGGGCAAGATCCACGCACATTCTAGAGAATAATCTACTTTACTCAAATACTACTGATTTAAATGTCATCTAAAAAATATTTTCACAACAACATTTAGACCAGTGTTTGACCAAATACTTGAGTGGCATGGCTTAATAACACTGACACATAAAATTAACCATCACACAGAACATCCTTTAGAGCAAGGTATCTCTCTTCAGAATGTCTTAAGCTTTCCCATTTTAATTTGCTGACAAGCACAATGCTCTGAATATAGAGGAACAGAAATCCTATTGATTGAATGCATAAAATAACAGACATTCATTTTTTTTTTCTTCTCCCTTTACACGATGTTATTTATTATTCTAAGCTAAATTAGAACCTCAATATGATAGCCATTTTGGTTTGTCTCTTGATACTTAATGAGAGTTATTTGCTACCAAGACTACCCAAGTCAAAGTGATTATAATCAGTTCCAAAGTTATATTTTGATTGCAATAAATAGATCAAATGTTCATTAATATTGAAGCCAGAGCACTAAATCTACTGTTCTTTCCTCATTTACTTTTATTAGCATTTTAAAAATTTTAGATAAGGCCTAATTAATTTCAACTACTTTCAGAGAAACTGGCTTTATTAGGAAAAAAACAACAACAACAAGAAATCATGAAATGTGCACATGAAGGGGGGAAAAAAGTGTGCCCTGTGGGAGGAAGACAGTGGCCTACTGGAGAATAACACTCCATATTCATTCTAAAACATTTTGACACAATAAAATCTCCACTGAGCCTACCTGTCTCCCTAAGCTACTCCTTAAATTTGCTCCCCTGAACGTCCCTGTGTTTGATATTAAACAGTTAACATTAAGTTTTCATCTGTGGGAATTTCTGTTAAAGGACAGTACTTAAGGGTTTAATAGTTAATTTAAATATATCCAGATAAATTATGCCGCTCTGATCCACTTTGCAACGATCCATGTAGAAAACAAAAACAACAACAGAAAATGTAGCTAAAGAACTCTGTCAGATAAGTACAAGTAAACAAAGGAACCATCATTTTTTATTGCAGCTTTTACACATCATATCTTTTTTATGTAGAACCTACGTGTATTTGAATTTGTGAGATGTGGTGGGTGGCTTTTGGATGAAACAACTTTAAGCTCTTTAATGTTTCGTTTTTGTTTTATTTTATCCATATCTAAAAATTTAATCATAGCTGAGGCCCTTTGCATACAGTCAGATTAATAATGCATTCAGATTTCTTTCAATTCTCATATTCATCCATACATGCAAATGTTCATACATAATTTCCATTTGAATGTTCCTTTGTTTCCAATTTAAATAATGCCATTGATTAAAGAAAAATATCTCTTTAGTTAAATACTTACCTTGAAATTCAAATCTATTATATGCCTTATTTCATGAAAACATTAAAAAATTATTTTAACTGTCTAATGTCTAAGCTTGTATACATTTGCGAACGTAGAAGAATGTAAGAAATAGCCTGCTGCATGCTCCACTGGCTTCGATTGTTCTTAGAATGGCTGGTTATAAAATGTATAGCAATTCTCTTCTCCCAAAATGCACATGAAATGTCCAGAGATATAAAATAGTACTTAGAGAGTGATATACTCGGTCCATTCTCCCTGCTTAGTCACCTCAATCACAATTTACTGCTCTGGTGATAAACAACAAAACTCTTAACAGAGGTCTCCAAGCTCCGGCTCATCTCCTTCCTATCTGGTTCTTGGACTCAGCCACCTCTTTGCCTTCTCAGCTTTAGCCTCACTCATCTTCCAATAACTGTCCCCAGCCAGTGTTGAGCACACTCTCACATGAGGGCCCTGAGCTGTTCCTTCTGCTGGGCCCACTGTCAACCACCTCCCTTCTCCTTCCCCTCTGGTAGCCCTGACTCTCTCCAGCAGATCTCCCTGTAATCATCAGTTCTTGAGAATATCCTCCCCATAACTCCTTGACAAGGCAAAGCCTTCCTATTATGCATTCCAAAGCACTGGTTACTGCCCTCATGTCACTGACACTGAAAAGTTTTCATTTATTCGAACATTGTGAGTGCCTATTTTCCCTATCAGTCTACAGGCTTCATGAGCAGAGAGACCATGTGCATTTTGAACAGGCATGTACACTTGGAATCTGCTCTGTGTCCAGTGTATAATAAGTGCCAATTGAATATCTGTAGAGTAACAAGTAGTAAAGGAATAGAAGTACCAACTGTACTTATCTGATTTTGTGTTGTGTGGAGGAACCAGAAGAGAAGAATAAAGTTCTCCAAAAAAGGTGTCCAAGAGAAGTTGGCAAATGTAGGTTCAAAAAAAAAAATCACGATTTTGCAGCTAGAGGCACAGCATCTGTATTCAATATCAAGATTATATGTATCAAAATGGAAGAATAGGTAATATTTTGAATGTCCATTATGACAGACTATGATAGCAATCATGTGTTTTAAAAATACTCCTTGTATCAAAGACAAATTTCTCTTAATATCGGTTCATTCCTTCTTCTTTTCATTGACTTGAAAAATACTGTTTTTCCCAGCCTGCTGAGGAGGCTCATGACTGCCCCAACTAAAGCTACATTCCCAAACCTCCTCTGTACCTTTCTGTGGCCATCTAATTGATTTGTCATTAGTATGTGAATGCAGCTATGGTGTGCAGCTTCTGAGTCCTGCCTCTTCCCCTCTTCTAATGAGCTGTATATGCATACAGCTGAGCCTGTTCTGACTCTATGGATGAGGGCAACACCCAAGGGCATGATGAAGCAAGATAGAAGGGTACTGAATCCCTGGATAACCCCATAGAACAGACCTGACACTCAGCTTTGAATAGTTCCCTCTGAGTTTTCATATGAGAGGGGGAAATGACTTCTGTCTTTTTTAGGCTCTATATTTTAGCATCTCTTTATCAGAGCCACTTAGTTTATTTCCTAGCTACTAAAATACCTTTTCAATTCTATTTATGTGAGTTCACATGACTTTTAAGCTGTGCAGAAAAAAAAAATAGAGCTTATAAATTGATATTCAATTTTTGCAGAAAAAAATGGACCTATAAATGTGAAGAATGTATCTTCTCTGGGTTTATGCTGTTTTATGTATAAGCTTCTTTTTTTTATATAACTAGAACACAGAGTAGATTTAACAAAGATTACCTTGTTACAGCTAACAAGGTTAATAGAGATGAGGGTTTTTCCTGAAAAGGGATGAGAGGAACTGTAGTTATGGGACATAGATTATATGACCAGTTTGGGTCTGTTTAGTGATTTCTCAGAATTACCAGGACCAAAATTATTTTTGCTATGAGTCACTACATTATTCCTTAAAGTTATAGCAGTAACATCAAGGTTATAACAATAAAGCAATAATGTGCCTAAGGAAGATAATGTGATTTCTCAAAGAAATCACTGTTTAACATTGAATTCAGCATAAATGACACCCCCAGGAAGAGCACCTTCTCACTATTTCTTCCCTTTACCTGAAGCCAGCTAAAAGCCTTATGCCTCATTTTCTTCTAATCTATTTCTGTGGCTTTCAATTGCACCGTTGATCTCATTTTACAAATGTAAAGAACAAAGGGTGATAAAAAAGGTCAAGCTAAATTTAGGCTTTTAAAAAAATATTTTATGTATTTATTTATTTATTTGAGACAGAGAGAGAGAAAATATGTGCATGAGCGGGGAAGGGGGTAGGGCAAAGGGAGAGGAAGAGAATCTCAAACAGACTCAGAGGGCAGAGCCTTACTTAGGGTTCGATCTCGCAACCCTGAGATCATGACCTGAGCTGACCGAGTCAGAGGCTTAACCAATTGAGCCACCCAGACATCCTTCAATCTAGGATTTTTAAAAATCTGTTTATCTCCTTTTCATGAAATGCTCTTCTGTGAAACTTCACATCTGACTTCTACACCAACTAAAATACCACTTTTACAGAGAGACATTTCCTTACTAGTAAGATATGTTTCCCTTATTCTTTATTATTATCTCTTCATTTTTTCTCAATGGCACTCAATAATTGTTAGGATGATTGCATATCTGCAACCTGCAGTGTGTTTACTTGTTTAACTCTCTGTCTCTCCCATTGACCTGTAAGGATCATGAAAACAAGCACTATGCCTCAATTGTTCTTCTCTGGGTTTTTTAGGCTCAATTGTTCATCACTGAATGTGTAGAGTTTGATCTAATGACTCTAGGTACTCAATGGATTTCTAACAAGCTTCAAAGGAAACCAGAAACATAAACACCCAAACAAAATAAAAGGAAAATCAGAGTTTGGCATGCAGTCAATAATGATTTATAAAGAGAGGAAATGAAAAACACTGAAAATGTTTTTACTGAAAGATGAAAGATATTCTTTGAATATAGTAAATTAGGGACAAATGTCTCATCCTTGTCAATGACTGAAGAGATGCTCAAGATTATCTATAGGAATGAATTCCAAATAAATTTTTTCTAACATTGATCGATAGCAGTACACCTATGATCCTGATTATATGAGAATATTTTGCTGTCAATGGGGGTAAAGGTCAGAAATATATAGAATCTATATCAAGTAAAGGAGTTTATCTATAAAGAAGACACAGAAAGACACACACACAGAGAGAGCAAGAGTGAGAGAGACAAGAAAGGAAAGATTATTTCCTGTTTCCCTACTATTATATGTCAGTATATCGGATATACTGGCAAATGCAGCTTTCTTCATCAAATGACAGAGGCTGGATTTGACGTTTGGCATTCTTTCTCTACATTCTAGTTCTTACCTATGCTCCATCAATGTGCCATTTTATCTGTAATTAATGCCTGAATCCCATCTTCAGGTTTAATTGAAAGGAATTAAGATGATCCAGAGCAAGGGATGTTATTCCACTTTTACTGATAAAATTGTAGCTTCAAATTATTATGTAGGCCAATGACATACACGTATGAAGAACCAATTTACAAACTAAATATTACAGGAGTGAAAATTGTAGTTTTATGTTCTTTTCTTCTACAGCATAATCCCTTATCTTCTTGATTCTTTATTCATAAATCACAGGAAATAGCATGTGATGGGTATTACTGTAACCTGACTTCCCTATTATATCCCTACCTAAGAATTGACAACTGGCAAGTGTTAAAAAGTAGATTTGAGGACACTATTAAGGTTTAGTCTGCATAAACTGTTGATTACGTCAATTTGCTGTTATTTGGATAATGTATGCATCTATATCTAGTCTAGATGACTGTGCCTTCCATTTCTCTTTTTTATTCTTTTTTAAAAAAAACTAGATTGTTATACAAAATGTCTAAACAAGAACATATCTCACCAAACGGTATATCAAGTTCTTATTTTACTGAATGATTTGCTTCCTGGATTTTAAATGCTTGAACTGCAGAACTGCTTCTAGCTCTGGTTTTTAGAAACTAGCAGAACAGGCATGCCTGTTGATATTGTATTTGATTTAGTAATAGAAACAAGTGAATATAATTTCTCTTGGAGAACTATTTTAATGGTATTTATAGCAACATATGAATATGTTTCTAGAACCTTCTGATTGATTCTTCTACACACACACACACACAAGAATGGAATATCATTCAATATCATGAAATAATATTTTTGTAAGCCCTCTGTGTTCTGTAATTCTTTTTCTCCTCTTTCTGTCACTGTGGAGATATTTGCATGAAAATAGTTTCTCTATTGCTAAGAGTTCATCTGTTCCTGCTGCTTATTTCTCACCTGAAGTCACAATTGTCTGAATGTACATCATAATCATCTCTACATAAGCCAATTTCAATGCCACAAACAAAAGATTATGCCTTCAACTGAGAAACAAACAGCAGGAGCAGATGAAATCTAAAAACCAAATATCCCACTTTATGAAAATGTCCCAATTAATAAAAATTCAATTGAAGAGAAATATTTTAAGTTATATATCAGCAGAATTATCTCTCAGCAGAAGTTTTTCGGTTTTTCATGATGTTCCAATGTGCTTTATACTATACAGGCTAGTTAAACCTGGTTTATTCACTGTTAATTATGCCAGATGTCTTTTTATCCTTCTGTTTATGTTTAGCAGTCTGTCCCAATTCTATCATTTTTAATTATCTAAAGCCTTTGTGCTAAGATTCATACAGAAGTAGTAACTCCTCCTTGGCATCCATTGATAGCGATTGAATAAAGTAAGAAGACAACAGATGGGCATGAACTGTTTTGTGGACTCACATAGAGACTTGAATGAACCTTAAATATCTGTCTATTAAAAATCATGTTCCATATTTAATCATAATTCCACATACCATTTTAACTGCTCTGCCATGATGCCATAAATACAACACTTCAGAGATTATCTCATAACCTGGAATATATTTCAGTCCGATTTCTTTTTTGGTGGTTGAAGTACTGAATAGAAACAAAAAATAGTTTGATTTACTCCCTACTATGTTATTATTCCCAGAGGGTCAATACTTAGCAAAATTTACCAGCTTGTGAATGTTTTCCTTTTAATTAGGTTAAGTAACCTTAACTCAGCACCTAAAATTTGTCTGACACTATAGTAAGGAACAGAGACACCATAAGAATAAGGCAATATATTTTTTAAGAAAGATAAGTGAGCAAATGGAACAATAAAGTTTAGTTGTTTTATGAGGATTGCATGCAGTTGATAAAAGTTATGAAAAGGAAGCGCTATCTAGGAGAGCCCAGCTAAGCTTTCTAATGTAAATATAGCAGGGTCTGCATCTTTACGTGGTGGTCTTTAGCCAAGAAGAGTTTGGGGGAGAATAAGGGAGAAAATAAATAAGAGAAAATTGTAGGCAGAGATCAAAAATGTGAATCAAATGGAAAATCAATATAGAAATAGCCAACTGAACAATATAGACCAAGTGAATCTAAGAGACGTATACAAAACTATCCAGTTGACAGCAGAAAAATATACATTCCTTTCAAGCACACATGGGATATTCCACGTGATAGATCACATGTTAAGTCACACCATCAAACAAACAAACAAAAAATCTTCACAGCAAATAAAACAGTCCACAGGGTGAAAAGGCAACCTACATAATGGGATAAAATATTTGCAAACCACATATCTGATAAGGAATTAATATCCAAAATGTATAAGGATTTCATACAACTCAAAGGCAAACAACAAATAATCTCATTTTTAAAAATGAGCAAAGAACCTGAACATATATTTCTCAAAATAAACACGTATAAATGGCCAACAGGTATTATGAAAAAGTATCCAATATCATTAATTATCAAAAAAATGCAAATGAAAATCACAATGAGATATCTAACACCTATTAGAATATCTATTATCAAAAAATGAGTTGTTTCTTTATTTTTTTAAAAAAGTCAAAAGATAATAAATATTGGTGAAGATGTGGAGAAAAGGGAACCCTTATACACTTCTGGATGGAATTTTTAATTGGTAAAGCCATTGTGGAAAAAACATGGAAATACATCCAAAAATTAAGACTAGAACTACCTTATGATCCATCAATCCCACTTCTGGGTACATATCCAAAGGAAACAAAATCAGAATCTCAAAGAGATATCTTCATTCCTATGTTCATTGCAGCATTATCCACAATAGTCAAGATATGGAAACCACCAAAATGTCCAGCAACAGAACAGTGGATATAAAAAGCGTGTTATATAAACAATGCAATATTATTGAGCTATTAAGTGACAAGAATTTCTGTCCCCTTCAAGAGTCCTTCTCACTGGACTATGAAGCAAATCGACATGAGACAGATTAACAGGAGAAAATAAAATTTAATAGTGTGCATATGGAGAATCCACACAGACATGGAAATATCAAAGACAGGCAAAATTAGGTAAATACATCATCTTGAACTAAGGAGAAAGAGGCAGGAGTCTGGGATTTCAGAAGAAAGGAATGCAATTCACAAGGCAATTAGAAGAAGAGCAGATGTTTAGGAATTAGATGTCTCTGCCACAAAGATGCATTACTTAGGTAAAATTTATCTCTGTTAATGACCCTTATTCTGGGAAAGACCTCCAGTTGAGATTTTTTTATGTGTTAAGGAAGGGGCAAAGCTTTCTCTTGAGATCATAGGGTCTTGATTATCTTCAGCTCAGAAGAATCGTCATGTCAAAGTGGCCCATCTGGGGCGGGGGTTGGGGGGTGGTCTGCCCTAGACCCCTATAGACCCTTAAAATAGGAGAAAATTTTATAATTTGTGACAACATGGATGAACCTGGAGGACAATATGCTAGGTGAAATAAGCCAGACATAGAGAGATAACTACTGCATGATCTCAGTTATATGTGGAATCTGAAATAGTCAAACTCATAGAAACAAGAGAAGAGAACAGTGATTGTCAGGGGTTGTGGGGAGAAGGACATTGGCAGATGTTGGTGAAGAAGTACAAAGTTCAAGTTATACAAGATGAATAAGTTATTGAGATCTAAGGTACAGCAATAGGACTATAATTAACAATACTGTATTGTATACTTGGGATTTGCCAAGGGATCTTAACTGTGTCCTTATCACAGACACACACATACACACACACACACACAAACGAAAGAAAAAAATGATTAATTATGTGAGGTGACAGATATGTTAATTAGCTGGATTTTTTCAAGTTGTACATCTTAAAATGTACAACTTTTATTTGTCAATTACATATAAATTAAAATTGGAAAAAAATAAAGGAAAACATACAAAAAATAAAAACCCACCTCAGCTCTTTTCAGAAAAAGTATACAGTAATGAGAAGGTAATCAGTCTCTGATTATCCAACACCATCAGTCTGGGCTCTGAAAATGCTCATGGTAGGGAAATTTGTGGCTAAAGAATTTATTGTGAAAAGAGAGCTGGAGAGATGGAAGTGATCAATGACCACAGGAAAACCATCGTAATTACTGCATGTGCACTCAAATAAATAAAAACAGCAATAAAATTAAAAACAAATGCAAGTTCTATAAGAGAAGGGACATTTTGATAAAACAAAATCAAATATATAAAATAATAAGATATCAACTTTACTGTAAATATGCAAGATCCCTATCAAGGCAAAAGAAAGTAAAAGAGCATCATTATGAGAAAGACATGAATAAAGGGAACCAGACCATGGTCCAATACATAAGGATATAGGTATATATACATAAGGTATATAGGTAATAACTCCTCACACTAATCTACACATTTACAGCAAGTCCATTAAAATTTCAATTGATTTCTTATTCTAGGATTTATGTGGAACATTAAATGTCAAGTGAACTATGTATCAAAATTCTTTGTATAATAACTATGGCAGTGTGGTATCAGCACCTAAACATGGAAGTAAATTTATGGAACAGACAGATGCAGAAACATACTTGAGAAAGTACATTATAGGGCAGCCCAGGTGGCTCAGCAGTTTAACGCCACCCTCGGCCCGATCCTGGAGGCTCATGATGGAGTCCCACGTCGGGCTCCCTGCATGGAGCCTGCTTCTCCCTCTGCCTGTGTCTCTGCCTCTCTCTCTCTCCCTGTGTCTCTCATGAATAAATAAATAAAACCTTTTAAAAAAACGTATATAATAATGACTGAATATATATCATATATATATATATATGGAATCAAACTGGTTGGTACTCAATTTTTACCTCTGTGATGTTGAGTTAGTCCTCCCTCACATCATTTTTTTCTATTCTGTAAAATAATAATAATAATAATAATTAATAATAATAATAATAAACTAGTACTGACCCTTAAGGATATTGTAGGGATACATTAGAAAATGCTTGTGAAAGATTCTTGAATGTAGTAAACATTGTGCCTTTCCTTTAATAATATAAATTGGAGATGTTTCCATATCAATGCATACACAACTATCCTATTCTTTTGATGGATATTTGGTGTTTCATTTTATTTTATCAAATATGTGGTAATTAATACCTAATGTTTCCAATACTTAGGCAATAAAAACAATGAATTTTCCACAAGCTGCCTCGTGAATCGTGTGGTTCTTTAATACAGGTAATAAACATTGAAATACTAGGTAAAATGGTCCCCCACTTTAAATCATTGCAAATAATCATTAAAAATTTGTACAAAGTTATACTACCATCAGATATATAGGGGTGTATTTAATTTAGACACATTTCCCCATACTCTAAGTGATAATTTGGTATTAGTAACATTTTCATACACTTCAACTGTATTGGTGAAAATTATTTCTTGTTTTCATTTGCATTCCTTAGGTTATACACAGAATTAACCATCTGTTCATATGTTTCCGAGATAGTCTTATTGTCACTTTTCTTTCTTTCTTTCTTTCTTTCTTTCTTTCTTTCTTTCTTTCTCTTTTTTTTTTTTTTTTTTTTTGAATTCTGTCTTCATATACAATGCCTGTTGTTCTGTTGGGTATTGTGTGTTTCTTTTCTTTTTTTTTTTTTTTAAGACTTTTTCCTGTTTGAATGAGTTATACTCTTTCTAAAAGTTAAGAAAATTGGCAATTTATTTTGTGTGTTCAAGAAGTATTTTTCCTAATTTATTATTTCTCCTTTGATTTGGTTTTGATACTATTTATCATTCAGAAAGTCTTTACTGATTGAAAACTCCCTAGGCAGTATGTTATATGCCAAAACCTCTTCAGTGGTGGTTCAGTAGACCAGTTGGAGATTTCGGTATTGCAAGAGGTGTGTATAATGAAGAATCCAAATGTATTCATGTATTCATGGCCCTGGAGATTTAAAAAAATCTGTTTGTAAATTACAGTACTTTAACCCGTTTTGGTGATTGCCTTTGTCAATGTTGTAGGGAGCAAAAGGTAATCTGAATTTCTGACTTGGTTTTTAGATATGTCATGTACAAAACTGAAAAGTTTGTTTAGGAGGCAATATTTTATTTTATTTCTAAAGATTTTATTTATTTATTCATGACAGAAACAGAAAGAGAGGCAGAGACATAGGCAGAGGGAGAGAAGCCGGAATCCTGAGGGGAGTCCGATGTGGGATTCGATCCCAGGAACCCAGGATCACACCCTGAGCCGAAGATGGATGTTCAACCACTGAGCCATCCAGGCACCCCAGGAGGCAATATTTTAATACAAACTACCATCTGAATTATTTTGAACATCTATTTGGAAATGTCATAAGGACCTCATGGCATCTGTTCTTCTTTAAAGCATACAGTGAACTATTGTCTCCATATTTTAATGGCCTTAAATTAAACATTTTAAAATAACTTTGGTTAAATAATGAGTGAATTATATAATAAAAATATTAAACAATACTAGAAAGTGCTTTAGGAGGAAGAAGGAGGCTCACAGTTATTTAGAGCTTAGTGTATTCCAAAATGTCTTGGAATACGTGTTTACATTTACTTCTCATCACTATGGAAACTGATGACCCAAAGTGATTCCTGACTTCTCTTCACTTAACTTAATATTTATTGAGACCCTGGTATATGAAGGCATTTTTCCCAGACCCATGATACACAGTGTCAAAAGTAAAAAAGAAAAGAAAAAAAAAAACCTAAATTTCCTGCCTTGAAAACTACAGGGGAATAAGAAGAGGAAAGTTATAAATAATGAATTATACAGTTGGTTAGAAAGGTAAAACCTTTTATATAGTATAGCACCTACTATATATAAAAGCTGAAATGTAAACCTAAATTTTCTCTCACTCTACTGGCTAAGCCCTTTTCTACTATATTGTGTAATTAAGATGTTAAAACTGGATTTCTTCTTCTTTTTTTAAAGATTTTATTTATTCATGAGAGACAGAAAGAAGCAGAGACACAGGCAGAGGGAGAAGCATGCAGAGAGCCTGACATGGGACTTGATCCCAGGTCCCCAGGGTCACACCCTGGGCTGAAGGTGGCGCTAAGTCGCTGAGCCACCCAGCTGCCCCAAAACTGGATTTCTTCTAAAAAGAGAAGTTCCTAAAACTTTAAGCTCTGTCTTTAATATCCAGAGCCTTCATGAAAGAGCATGGAATAGAAATCTCTTCGGCAGGGAACCAGAGGCCTTTGTAGCTTCAACTATGGAATAGTGAGAAAAAAAAAGAATTCAAAATGGCCTTGTAAGTAGTTTGATTATATAACTTGCCATCCAGTATGGTCTCTAAGACTGAAAGTGAGACTGTTAATAATTATACCTAGACAACACATAGAATTCCACAAGGTGTTCCAGACGAGTTAAAACTAAGAGCCACTCTATTGATCTTTGAGGGCAAGATTTCGCAGACGCTAGCTTATATACAAATATGAAGCAAACTGCTTTTAATATTGCAGTTCCAAGGAATTCAGATGTTTTACCCTATTTTATCATACATCTGAAAGCTTCAACCTCTTAGGAGAATAGCAATGGAGAAAGGCTTCTCGGCAAGGATTAGTAGAATTCACTGTCGTATCCTATCCTATGGAAAACAAAACAAACAAAACAAAACAAAAAACAGAAACAAGTGAACAATCTTAGAAGCTTATAGACACTTGGCACCAGACATGTCTGGTAGAGGTCACCGTGGTACTGGGTGGACTCCAGTTCCTGATGCTTGAGTGGTAAATTTCATCCTAAAATGTATAATATTAATAACACCAGGGTAGTGTCATTACATGGATGACTTCTTTTAAATTTCATGGAACTTTGACTCCCATAAGGTCTCAGTGTATCAAAAATGACATGTAATCTTGAAATTTTGATTTGTGGGAGATGCCACCAGGCATTGGGATCATGACACTGATGAACATCATCCCTTACCATCTCCTGTCTCATATCATCCCAGGTTTGCCACTGCACATAGACACAAGGATTACATAAACTTGAGAGGTCTTTTTTTTTTTTTTAGATATATATAAATTTAGTAATCGGTAGTGTAATTCAGGAAAATATTTCATAAATATAAAACACTGCCATGTGTAGTAGATTCAAGTACAAATATGTGACACCTTAATTGGTGTCATATATCACCTACAGTTTCTGAATTGAATTGGAAAGCAAGAAATTGAGTATATGATAATCCTTGCTATCAGTCAACATTCTGTGAGTTGTCAGTGATTCTGGAAGTCAACCAGTATATTAATTTTCACAAATATTATTTGGATGTGATAGTCATCTAAGTTCCATATGCAGAATGATAGATCACTGTCCAGTATCCATTGATAACATAACTTGTTCTTGCTTCTGATCTGAAAAAGTGTATCCATATAAAAGTGATCAATTTTAGTTGCTACTACAATGATATTTGATTTGCACTACAGCATATTGTGTAAATAAACATAGCTCAACAATTATGCTAAATGAAATGTCAGAGAAAGACAAATACTGTATGATCTCCTTTATTTGTGGAATTTATGAAAAAAAAAAAACTAACTAATAGAAATAGTGTAGAATGGTGTTTACCAGGGGCTGGAGGATGGGTGGGAGCAGTGGAACAACCTTTGTCAAATGATTATAAAATGAGTACATCTTGGAGATCTAACATTCAGCATGGTGACCACAGTTAACAAGACTGTATCATATACTTTAAAGTTGCTAAGAGAGTAAATCTGAAATGCTCTCATTAAAAAAAAAAAAAAAAGTAACTTTTAAAGGTGATGAATGGATTAACTAACCTTACTGTGGTCATTTTGCAGTAGATACATGTATCAAATCACCATGCCATGCACCTTAAACTCATACAATGTTGTATATCAATGATATCCCTATAAAACTGGGAAAAAAGAAATACATACAAAGTTATATGTCAATTATATCCCAATAAATCTGGGGAAAACGAGTAAATAAAATAAAACAGCTGAACATTGAAATACATTTATAAGGAGCAAATATGAAATGCTTTTATGTCCCTTTTAATATTTAAGTAAGCAAAATTAGTTACAGTTGTATAAATTGCTAATTGAGCTCTTTATGTGATTCAAAATAATCTGGGTTAGGCAATTACAAATGTAAAAACATATGAAATCAAGTATTCCTACTTTGTGTATTAACACTAAACTCTATATGAATCTGAATTCAAACATTGTTTGAAGTACTACTTAATATATAATCAACAAAATAAACAAAACTTTCAATGAATCCAACTTCAATTGTGATCAAAGCATACATTAGCCTCAGTAAGTATAAAAACAATCACATGAATGATATACAAGAAATAGTTTTGTCAGGAAAACCTGAAAAAAAGTAGGATTTGTGATTGCCTATCTGAATATTATTATCTGTAAAATTTCTATAGCTCAATATGGAAGACTAGCTTTAAAAATGACTATATCGGGGACACCTGAGTGGCTCAGTGGTTGAGCATCTGCCTTCAGCTCAGGGCGTGATCCTGGAGTCCTGGGATCGAGTCCCACATTGGGCTCCCTGTGAGGAGCCTGCTTCTCCCTCTGCCTGTGTCTCTGCCTCTTTTTCTCTGTCTCTCATGAATAAATGAATAAAATCTCCTTTTTTAAAATTACTATATCAAGCTAAGCCAAAAATATTTAATCTAAAGTGTTTGCATTGGTGATCCTAATGGACTGTCTTGGTAGCTTGCTAAATAAGAGCAAAATGTTTTAAATTCTATTTATTCAGAAAAAAAACTTATTGCACTCTAATTCATGACAACCCCCCCCCCCCAAGAGTATGTTAGAATGAGTTACATACTTCTGAAATTATGTTATATGTAGAAAAGTGGCCATCAAGGGCACAAAATGCATCCCTGCCTGGGACACAGTATCTTTTAAACATTTTTAAATGGTATGCACGTAGACAATATTTCTACTTTTCTGAAACTCTCTAAGGATATCAACTGAGACTTAGAAAAAGGTGAATGTCCAATCCAAAGATTTCCATAAAAATAATATTTTCGGTGACTGAAAAGTAGACTGTGGCTACAGTTAGATATTTTTTATTAAGGTAATTACGTAAGTATAACCTTGATTGTATGGAGCCATTAAAATTATGATCATGAGCACAACAGTAACATAGAAAACAAACGAAAATAGCAGACCACCAAATGATCGATGTACCACATATTGTAGAATAACTTCTAATTTAATTTTAAATATTTAAAGATAGATTCCTTAGTTTAAAACAACTCATCCACAAATTGAGCAGTCAAACCAAACACAAAAAGAAGATAGACTTATTCATGTCTTAAAATAGAAAAAAAAATAAGTTTACCAACTATTCATTCACTTTTCTCAGTCCTGTCTACTGTTCAGGACACTAACACGGCCTTTGGATACTACCTGTGGATATAGAAGTGGTTAATAGCTCTTTATGTATCAGTGAGTCCCCTTGAAATATGGGAACATTGGATCATACCCAAAGTTCTGCTCAGATGTGTGCAAGATAAAAAATAGTGTATCAGGGAAAGGAAGTACCAAGTTGCATCTCAGTCTTTTGATGGTGTTCTCTCTTCCATGGTCTACAAAAGCAGAAGCAATTTGTCACTTGGTTCAGTCCCAACACAAACAGAGCAGCTTCCTTTTCACTGAATCATCTCCATTGATTACCCATTTTGAGGAATTAGTGACTACTACTGTCTCAGCTGCCCTATCTCACTTAGGAAAACAAGGTTTAACAAATATTGGAGTTCAAAATATGCCAGTGATCTGGTCTCATACAAATTTATCTCTGTTATATTTACTCAAAAAATATGCTCCCAGGCAAATGATATTTATGATGAATATTTTTACTTCTTTAGCATGAAAAAATCATTTTTTAAAAGTCTGTATTGGGACACCTGGGTGGCTCAGCAGTTAAACATCTGCCTTTGGCTTAAGGCATGATCCTGGGGGTCCTGGGATCAAGTCCTGCATAGGATTCCCTGTATGGAGCCTGCTTCTCCCCCTGCCTGGGTCTCTGCCTCTCTCTCTCTCTCTCTCTCTCACACACACACTCCATGTCTCTCATGAGTAAATAAATAAAACCTTAAAAAAAAAGTCTGTGCTTATTTTTCCATACAGAGGTTCACACATGCTCTCCTTTCTTCCCTTCCACAGAGAAAACAATCATAACCAAACTTTAATAAATCCTGTAAGTGTGTAATATATATCTTACCTTGTTGCCTCCACCCAATTGGCTGTAGGTTTTATGAATATGTAAATCAAGCAGTATTATTTCATTGATCCTGATGAGAGGTAGTTTGCATTACTGTCCTTAGGTACCACTTGTAGGTAGGAAATGTGACTTTGAGCTGAGTTGTTTTTTTTTTTTTTAAGATTTTATTTATTTATTCATGAGAGAGACAGAGAGAAAGAGGGGCAGAGACATAGGTAGAGGGAGAAGCGGTTCCATTCAGGGAGCCTGATGTGGGACTCGATCTTGAGTCTCCAGGATCATATCCTGGGCTGAAGGCGGCTCTAAACTGATGAGCAGCCCCCTGCCCAGGCTGCCCAAGGAGCTGAGCTTTAATCAAACAGACACTGGCTGGAGAAATGTCCCTTTCTGCTGTTACGGCCCACTTCTCTAAAACCACGTCAGGTCTCCAGGTTGCAACAAGGAAGGGGAATAAGATGGTGCAATACTCATAGTAAATTGTTACTCAAATCTACAGTTTCTAGCTATGACAGCTGCTGTCTCTTTGTTTGGATCAGTTTTAACATTTTCGATGAAATGAAAGTCAGACATTCTAAAAGATACTGCTTACATATTTATGTGTTAGTTCTAGAAGATAATGCAGTTGTTTCAGCACCCACTGTAGGAAGCAGGGAGACGGCAGCAAAGTCAGCTATAAACTGTATGTTAGGCATTAGGCAAAATATAAGATCTGTGTGTTGGATAGAACTTCAGCTTCAATATGATTTTATATTGAATGTCTGCTATTTGCCCGACATCTTGGTAATCACTGGCTGGTTCACAAGCTAATATAGACATAGGAAGCTAGAATGAGGACATATACCAAAACAGAAGAGGGACTGTATTGTACAATATCTGTTAGGACATTGCCTTGATAATTCTTTCTGAGAATTAGAGCCATTATTCAGAGTAGATACCCCATCTCACAAATTTATAACCAGTCAATGTCAATTTGGGGACACGTCTGTGTATGTCTATGTCTATGTATGGTGTGCATTCTTGGAAAATATGAGACAATCTCTAGAATTTCTTGCAATGCTGATATTCCATATTTGACATTCATTCTCTCTTTATACACACATGCATCCACATATACTCATACACACACACACATATTTACCTATGTATTTACTTATATATTGAAATATTTACTTAAATAAATATATATTAAACATATGTATTTATATTTAGTTACTTGTATCACACACAAATATACGTATATATATTCAAAAACATTATTTTATCAGTTAAAAATTGAGGTTAAACATTTTGCAAATATGTATTTCTATGTGAAAGAACATTCATATCTTCTGTCCCAGAATATTGAACAACTAGGATAAGACTATCTAAAATTTGACTACAATTGGAGGATTGAGTTAGATAGGCTCCAAATACTCATATATATTTTTAAGCAACACCTTCCAGATTAAAGAGAGTGAGGCAGTCTAGCAATGAAATAGTCCTTCTCTAAGGGTTATCATAGTGACCAGGTCTGAGAGAACAAGGATTTCACTGTCATGGTTTCATCATTGGCAGTGGGACCTCCAGAGGTCTTGTCATTTTCTTTTACTTACCACAGTCTTTCCCCTCCTTGGAGGCCTTGAATTGAACTTGGACATAATAAGAGGGGGAACTAACTTGAAATTGTAGACGGAAGTTTAAATTAACCTTTTAAGATCTGGATCTATTAGAAAGAACCAAGGGTTAACGTGGTTGGACAAACCTTTCTCAAGGAAATCACATAGCTTAGTCCTTGAATGTACGCACTAAACTTTTGAAACAGGTCTCAAGATAGATAGCAAGGGTTGTTTCTCATGCTAAAACATCAGTGTTTCCTTAAAAGTCATATCCTAAGACACTGAACAAGTTTTTCATATGTTTGGGCCCATGTGCAAAATCTGAAGACTTGGACCAGGTCAATAACTAGACTTCAGATATATAAATCCATTAATAAGAGACAGACAATAACCTGATGGAGAATAGATTCTAAGACAGTAAAGAGGGACACCTGGGTGGCTCAGCGGTTGAGTGTCTGCCTTTGTCTCAGGGCATGATCCTAGGGTCCTGGAATCAAGTCCCACATTGGGCTCCTTGCAGGAAGGAGAGCCTCCCTCTGCCTGTGTCTCTGCCTCTCTCTCTCTCGCTCTCTCTGTTTGTCTCTCATGAATAAATAAATAAATTCTTAAAAGAAAAAAGACAGTAAAGAGAAATTTTTGAAAGAAAATCACTTAGAAGAAGAATAAATCTTTCTGGGTAAGTTAGATTCAATATCAGATATTCAGTGTTGGGATAGAGAGCTACAGTTTTGTATCTCCTGACTTTCCCTGGAGCAGCCATTCACCCTGCAAAAGAGGGTAAAGAGCTCTGTCAAAAGAGACTTTTCCTTTTAGAATATGGCTTCACATTTAGTCCAGGGTTCTAAGAAGACATATGCTGAGACGAAGCTGACACGTTATGCTTATTTAGGGTGAGTAATCCAAAAAGATATAGAATGAGGGAAGAAGGAAAGGGAGGCAGAGACAGGGAAAAAGAAGTTGAAGCTCAAGCTTGATCTCAATCAAGCTTAGGATCACTTGAAAATATGGCTGATCACTCAATCATACTGGATACTCGATATCTTCAGATAAAGTAATGGATTTCCTGCATCTCAAAATAGTCTACTCTCCTTGGGAAGAAAAGGCAACCAGTTGACATGCTAATTCTTTTTTTTTTTTTTTCTTTTCATCAATGGTCACTCAACAGAGCATCTACTCAAGCATACAATCAGGGTGTGACTTAACACCCGGAAAGCCACAGCCTCTGTTATTTCTGGGTATCTGACCTGAAGTTGGTGTGGCTCCTGCTACAAGTATAATAGGACTCTGTCCAAGCCTAGTTTTGACCTCTGAGGGAATCTAAATATTTAAGAAACGGTCACTTATAATTTCCAAAAAAAAGAAGCAAAGCAAAAAAAAAAAAAAAAAAAAAAAAAAACCTATAAAACAAAAAACAAACTTAAACAGCTTTAGCAAAAGACACAGTCACTGCTTCTGCAGTTGGTCCTAGGGCAATATTTAATATTCATCACCAATCTCCTTCATCACCCATTCTGGATTTTACTAGGATGATTCAGAGTTTCATCATGATGTTCATGTTACTGCAGTTGCCCATTTACAGTTGTCGCCGGGCAGATAAATTCCAGGATAAAGTAACAAACTCCTGCATGGTAAACATATCTTCCTTCTTCCATTACATACTCACTCACATTCCATTCTCTCATAGTTAGCAGGGCCAGTCAGTCAACAGAGAAATTATTATCATTCCACGACCGGGAATGTTGATGAGAAGTCTAAAGTAAGCAGGTAGGAAGCACAGACTCCAGTTCAGTGAAATCTTACAATAGAAGTGTTGATAGAAGTATTGAACTCTTTGGAACATGGACTTCAAATCTAGCGGAGTATACATTTGCTGAGATGAAAAGTATAAATTCCACAAGTGGATGAATAAAAGTGAAAATGAAAAAGATCCATCCTATTTTATCCCTTGATTCCTACACCTTAATTTCTCATTGTGGGGAAGATACTATACTATATTGTCCATTTGGACATTATCCTAACCCTTCAGAGTGATTTGTCCATGCCACAGATTTTAGCTGCGGTAAGCTTTCAGTAGGCCCTTCCAATGTTTTATTAATCCAGCTGGTTCTGGGTGAAGAGCTACATGATATATATGACATACTCCTATAGTTTTGAGCACACTAATCTACGCCTGTGCTGCAAATGTGTCTCTTAGTTCAAAGTAATGTGTGGGATACCATCATGATAGATCAAGTATTCTGAACACCACTGACAAAAAAGGCACTGGTGAAGTCACTGTGCCAGAAAAGATATTCCAATATCCAAGTTACATATATATCCTCTTAAGGATGGATTCTCCTTGAGTGGAAATTGTGAAAATCTTAACAAGTTACCACCTAGTACATGGCTGGTCTCTCCAAAGTATAGTGCTATCTCAAGAGCTCAGCTTCAGTTTATATTACTAACAGATTGACAATGTCAGGATCTAGACCAGCTGTGGTGAGATAGACAGCCTGCACTGTTGGCAACAATCATAGTTCCATGCCTGCCACCATTTCCACTCTACTTTGAGTCCATGCCCGTCTAGGGTAAGCAGAAGAGAAACGCTGATGATCCTCATAGGTTGAGTTATCCTGTTCATCTGGTTTTTGAGAGCCTCATCTATATCAAATGATCTCTGATTGGTGTTATATGAGGAAACAAAGATCTGTATGTCCTGTTCCTTAGGTTCATTGATGCAATTCTTGTTCAAATCCCAGGCATCAACCAGGTTGTTCTCCATGTCCCACGAATGAAAGCATATCCATATGTTTTGCTTTCATAAACATATCCATATCCTTTCATGGTATATGAACAGCCAAATGTCCTGCTAGTAGCACTATGGATTGAATTTCCCTTCATCTCTGTCTTCAGGACCAATTTTATTAGGGGAAGTACTGTAGCAGCTACCTTTGTCCAGCTTACTGCCACATGACATGCCAATCTTCCTGTAAAGACTCACATCCTTCCTTCTTCCATCACTTGATCATTGGGATCTTCCCACAAAACTATGTGTGCACCATTATTGCAAAAGAAGTTGGTGATATGATGGTATAAGACAACCATTTTATTTTTATAATTTTTAAAATTTATTTATGATAGTCACACAGAGAGAGAGAGAGAGAGGCAGAGACATAGGCAGAGGGAGAAGCAGGCTCCATGCACCAGGAGCCCAACGTGGGATTCGATCCCAGGTCTCCAGGATCGTGCCCTGGGCCAAAGGCAGGCGCCAAACTGCTGCACCACCCAGGGATCCCCTAGGACAACCATTTATAGTTATAAGACAACTGTGTCTTCATTCCTTCTGCACCTGATCAGGCCAGTTTCTGATTATACCACAACCATCATGCTACAGATTGCTGCTGTGTCTGCCTAACCTTATGCACTAGAGAACTGTATGACACAAATCTCATGATGGCTGGCCATGATTGCCTAGTCCATTAGAGTATTAATTTCAGAGGCTCATTCTCTACATGAGTATCATCAGTTCTCTTCTGAGGAGGATATCACCTGTTTCCGGACTCCAGGTGTCTATTCTGTGACATTCCTGACTCCATATGCCATCATTATTCTTCACAGATACCTTTAGCAAGATTAAATCTATGAAATCTTATATCCCAACTGGGATAGCAGTGTTCCTCACTGCCTGAACATTCTTAAGAGAAGTCTTGTTCTGGGCCTCACTTAAAATAGACAACCAATAAAGTCATTCAATAAACTATGTGGAACAGTATAATAAAATCTCGAGTGCTGTGCCTGTATCTTAGTGACAGGAGATGTAAAGTGCAACTATTTGTCTTGTGCCTTAAAGGGGACAGCATAGTATATCCCAGACCACTAACTTCCTAAGAAGGGCACAGACTCTGGGTTTTTTTCTGGGACTTTGTCTTGTATCTACTCTCATAACTGTGTCTTTCTATGATGTCTATAGAATTTGCCACTTTCTCCTCAACAAGTCTGGTTAGTATTATTCATTAATATAACGCGCCAGCATAGTATTCATGACTATATAGTTACAGATTGCAGGACACTTGGCATAGACTTTTGTTTTACTGCTTTTCTTGCTATGCATCTGTAAACTTCTCTCAATAATCTCTAATAATGGATCAGGAAGAAAATTATCCACGTGTCATAGTCCCATGCCAGGTGCCAAATTTGTATAGATCAGTTCTATTAAAAATACTATATTTAGCAAAATGACTATAGTGGGGCCATCACTTGAGTAAATTACAAAATTATACATTATTCAGTATGATTCATTTATGTGCTTTTTCTTTCAATATTTTTCTTGTCCCCACCCACCCCCCCGGAAGAAGTCAGATGAAAAATTCAAATGACGATACTGTGTTCATTATCACCCATGCAAGTCCAGGTTTTTGTTTATGTTGATAATCTCTGTGTACTTTCAAGATTTTCAGATCACTTTGGTTTTACCATGAAGCAGGCAGAAATTCTAGATATGTTGCTCCCATACCAAGCAAATGTAAAAGCTTCTTGATCTCCCACTATTTTGCCTTCAAATTTTATCTCATCACTAGTAAGTATAGGTGAAAACTTTCATAATTGTGTTGTCATGCATGTCATGAATTTTGACCTCCACAGTTAACACAAGCTTCACAGCAAAATTTAACTAACTGCTCAGCCAAAACTATCTTTCCATTCATAGCAGAATGTCAATGACCCATTACTGAAAAGTATATGCTGATTTACTTTGTTTTACCAGAGAACATTTTCCACAAGTGGAAGAGATAGGAATTGAAAGGGTAAGAGCATATAAAGACTTTCAGAGGTCTATAAATTTAAAAACACATTTGAAGCCAGAATTTTTCACACTATTCTCTAAAGAACCTCTAGAGCCCCAGCCAACCCCTTTGAGGCTATGGAGGAGAGTACCAGCAGGAGGAATAAGCTGGGCTCTCAGATGTCCAATCACGTTTTGAAATTGAACAGCTTCAGTGTATGTGCTTTGAACATCAGACTTTCTTGTCAGATTTTTATCTTTAAAAAGTATGTTTTTCTTGTTAATGTTTTTTAAACCACTGATCTGATCCAACATTTTAATGTTCACTTTAAGTAATAATACATGTATTCCAGTTTAATTTTCAAAGCTTATATGCCATAAAATATGATGTATACAATATTATCACATATTTAATATTTTCATTAAAAATACTACGGCGTTTTCTTTTCTTTTCTTTTTGTCACTGAGTTTTCTTAGCTTATTCTCATTTTTTTCTTATTCTTTTTGCTGTTTTCTACCACTTATTTATCTATACTTTTAGGAAAAAACCTAGCCAGGTAAACCAATAATCCTTAATTCTTGAGATAGTGCTCATATTTCTTGTGTTTCAGGCAATATCATACTGGTGAAGCAAAAGCTCTAGTTGCGTAATGTCTATATTTTAGTATATCTCATAGCTCATTTTTTTCTTCCAATCATTAGGAAATGCATAATTGCATGTTTCATGGTATATAAAAACCTTATTCTGCTTCCCAATGAAATTCATACTACGGCAGCCCGGGTGGCTCAGCGGTTTGGCTCCTGCCTTCAGCCAGGGTATGATCCTGCAGACCCAGGATCGAGTCCCGCATCAGGCTCCCTGCATGGAGCCTGCTTCTCCCTCTGCCTGTGTCTGTGCCTCTCTCTCTCTCTCCATGTCTCTCTCATAAATAAATAAAGAAAATCTTTAAAAAATAAATTCATACTATTTTTTTAATCTTCTGGGAAATATTTTTAAAGTAATATGTAATGAATGACAAATATCCAACTATATGTCTCATTGTCATCCATCTGATTAACACAGAAATTTGTTTTGGATGAAAAGACTGGACTTAAATTTAGGAGAAAGCCATGGGAATAATGATTATGCTTATATGCTTGTCCATATACAGCACACATTTTCACAATTCAGTGAGATATTCTTCTGTCAAATATATGCATAAAGGTCTCTCTATAAAACTAAGCAAATGTGAAAAAATGTTGCATGCAAACCCATGAGTCTGACAGATCAGCTTAGAATACTTTGTCACTGAATTAACAGTGGGGCCAGGGAGAAAGTAGCTAAATTAAACAGAGACTGAAGCAAGTAACCACTCCAAAGCTTGGATAAAAATAAGCAGAATTGAAAGCTTTGCAGGAACAAAATTGCAATGGGCAGAAGACCAAATAGAATCTGACATTATGACTTTCTGTGGCCTAGATGTCTATGGCTGGAGATATCAAAATATATGTACCAAGTCTCAGGTATCAAAATCAAGTGGCTGAGCTTGACATCACTGCAAAGCAAATAATTTGAAACAAAATCAGTTAACATGGGGGAGTGTCATGGTGATTTGCTATTGTCTCTTAAAATTTGCTCCTGGTAGATATGTTAAGAGGAAAAGGAACTTAGATGAAAGTCAAATGTCACTTAAAGTTTCAGTTTTAACTTCATGACAAATAGCCTAGCTATATAACCTTTGTTAAGTGACTTGTCTGATCTTAGAGTTCTTTGTCTAAAATAAAGGTGTTGGGATCCCTGGGTGGCTCAGCGGTTTAGCACCTACCTTTGGCCCAGGAGTCCCGGGATCGAGTCCCACATCGGGCTCCCTGCATGGAGCCTGCTTCTCCCTCTGCCTGTGTCTCTGCCTCTCTCTCTCTCTCTCTGTGTGTCTCTCATGAATGAATAAATAAGTAAATAATAAAATAAAATAAAGGTGTTGGGCAAAACGGTAAAGATCTGTTCTGTTTTTATGTATCCTCATTTATATATATATATATATATATATATATATATATATATATATATATATATATTTTATTTTAGAAATCCAGGAACGGGATGCTAGGTTTGATTCCAGCTTCATCATTTATTATATTCATAATCTTTCTCTGCCTCAGTGTCCTTATTCATCAGCTGTGCTTAATAAAGGTATCTACTTCACATGGGCATTATGAGGAAAGGAATGAAATAATGCATGAAGAGCATTTTCAATAAAGCCTATTGGGAAAGCATTCACTGTATGTTAGCAAAGGTTGATTTGCCAAGAAGCTAATATAACTTACGCTTTCAGGTCTTTATTTGCTGGGGTTCCTTCAAATGTCCTGTACCTGATTTATAATTAAAAGGTTGCATTGTTTTTAAATACCACCCAAAATGTTGAATAAGCTTCAAAACCTCACAAAACTAAAAAGGACCAATTATTATTTATTATAATTTTAAAATCAATATCTAAAAATGCAATTTTTTCAATGAGCTACTTAAAAAATAATAGTTACATTCAAAGGTTTGGTGTGGCCAAGAAGTAACCAAGCTTATTTAGAAGAGCAATATCATAAAGCACGTGGTTTGTAAAATTACTACTTCATTATAAAAGTGAAAGTGATTTCAAGGCTGTCCCTGCTTATTTTAAGGGAAATTAGTGAGTCGACAAAGACAATTGGTCAGCATGGCTAAATAAGTGCATTTTCTCTTTTTAGACACTAGCTTGTGGTTACCATTGGGAAAATACAAGACTAGGAAGGAAGTAATCCTCACATGCACTAGGTAATAAAAAAGTCAAGTCGTTTAATCAAGTACATTTCTGAGGAGAAAGGACAAATTGTATTCATCCTTGAGTTTGAAGTTAAACAATTCTGTCCATCTTTTACTCCCGAATTACACAGAGTCTTGTGCGATGAAAGATAAAAGTAAGCTTCTTATGCTCTTAAATTCCTGCTCTTCTCTCACCTGAAAACTTCTTAGAGCAGAATTCAGAAACCTTAATTCTCAGAGGAAATTAAACGTGCCATCGCTCAGATAAGAAAACCCAATGGGGCATATAGAGCAAAAGGTAAATCCAGGAGAGATCTAGGGAAAGCAGCACTGCCAGGGTGCAGATGTGATGGGAAAGACTCTGATTCCATCCTCCCTAGTGCTAGAGATTTCACCTTCTCAAGTTCAGTGTTTGTTTTTATCTGTCAAAAATTAATGTTTCCTACTCTTCCTATCTCAAAGAGTTAACTGTCAATATTACATGAGATTGTGTGGGCCTCGTCATTCTGTTGTGAAGTTTCTACAAATAAAAGGTTAAATAATCACTGGAGAACAGTTTAAAATGTAACCTCCTGGTGGATCTTATTGATAGAGCTTTATTTTCTTAAAACCTTACTGCAAAAAACTTTCCTTTTTCCCTATATGATTTCAAGCCTGGATATCTCGAATACTTATACAAAATGAGTTAAGTGTACATTTATCATCCAAGTTATATAATTGGGTGCTGCTATTAGTTGCATGATCTTGGGGAAGCTACTGGAAATGCCCGTCCTTTCCATGCCTTTATTTATAAAACTGGGTTAAAATCATAGTACATGTGTATAATAGATTTCTAATTTTAGAAAATACCTGTGGTAAGTACAATATAGGATTTTATGTTATTATATTGCTATAATGCAATGTCAAGAATTGCATTTAATACATAGACAAAATTCTCCCAATAATGGAAATAAGAAGAACGTAAACATTCACAATTTTCATATTCCAACAAAATATTTTCACTTTTTCATGTTTATTCCACTTATTTTTTGGATTCTTGAGAATTTTGATAAAATTACAATCTAAAGTTTTGTAATTGTTTTAAAAATTAACACTATATTATAAACATTTTCTGTATTTCCTTCTAATATCCATACCTATAATTAAGGGTTATAAAATTTCACCTAGTGTATGACAATCAAATTATTTAATCATTGACTCATTGTTTGAAATTCAGTTCATATATGTAATGAGAATACCACAGTGTAGGAGACAAACTGTAAATGAATATTTAACATTCATTTTCTTTTATTATTGCTATTATCACTGTGCTGTTAATATAATAATTAATACATTTTATTTTTTCTTTCTTCATATTATTGCCTTAATACAAATTTATAAGTCTCCAGTTCCACTCACATTGACGTAAATGGTAAGATTTCATCTTCTTGATGGCTGAATAATATTTCCTGCGTGTGTGTGTGTGTGTGTGTGTGTGTGTGTGCCATATGTTCTTTATACATTTATCTGTTGATGGATATCTGAGTTCTTTCCATAGTTTGGCTATCATGGGCATTGCTGCTATAAACATTGGGGTGCAGTGTGCCTTCATATCACTACATTTATATCTCTGGAGCAAATATCTAGTATTGCAATTGCGGGGTTGTAGAGTAGCTCTATTCTTGACTTCTTGAGGAACCTCCAGTTTTCCAGAGTGGCTGTTCCACCTTGCATTCCCACCAACAGTGTAAGGGGTTCCCTTTTCTCTGCATCTTCACAAACATTTTTTTGTTTCCTGACTTGTTAATTTTAGCCATTCTGAGTGGTATGAGGTGGTATCTCATTGTGGTTTTGATTTGTATTTCCCTGATGCCAAGTGATGTTGAACATTTTTTCATGTGTCTGTTGGCCATCAAATAAAAACATTTTTAAGGAGTATGGAATATATTGCCATATTTAGAAAAGCATATTCCATTCAAACATTTAAAGAAATAAATGGGTATATGTTTATATAACTTCCAGGATTGTGTTTATCAGTGGTTTATCATTAATTTTCATTTTTAATAAATTAAAAAATGAAATCATATTGTCATTTTATTTTACATACCCTCAGAAACTATTAAATGTGTTTTAAAAAATAATTAATTGACTTTATGTCTCAGACTTTAGGTTTATATGAAAATTGAACAGAAAATACAGAAAGTTTCTACATATTACTTACCTTGCCAACAGTTACTCCTACTTTTTGAAGGATATATTGGTGATTTTTTTTTATGTTAACTCCAATATAGTTAACATAGAGTGTAATTTAGTTTCAGGTATTCAACACTTCCGTACAATACCTGGTCCTCATCACAAGTGCCCTCCTTAATCCCCATCACCTATTTCAACGCTCCTCCCACCCACCTCCCCTCTGGTGGCCATCAATTTGTTGTCTATAGGGTCTGCTTCTTGGTTTGTCTCTGTCTCTTTTTTTTCTTTGCTCATTGGTTTTGTTTCTTAAATGCTACATATGAGTGAAATCATATGGTATTTATTTTTCTCTGACTTATTTCATTTAGCATTATACTCTCTAGCTCCACCCATGCCATTACAAATGGCAAGATTTCATTCTTTTTATGGCTGAATAATATTCCATTATGTATGATTCCATTTTGTGTGATTTCATTTTATATATATCAATTTATATATATGTATGTTTTATATATATAACCTGTGTGATGTTTAGACTAATTACCCATAGACTAATTGTCCTAATGTCCAATTAAGTTCATCTCTAGCCTAAACTATACTGTCTATTAAATGACAGCTTTGATCTGTTGTTTCTTTGTTTTTTTTCTAATATGTTAAAAACTAGCTTTTAAAATAAAAACTCATTTATGTATTATTTAATGGCATCTTCCTACACCACATGGCATGTAAATCATGCTTTGGGAAATCAATATTAATTGTATGATTTGTTGTTTTCTTAAATTATTCTCCAGGCACAATTTTGATTCCTCAGCAAGTTTGTAAACTCCCTGAGAGGAATGACTTTCTTTCTTTCTTGTCATCAGTTTATGTTCCTTAGCTCCTCGATGATTGTCAAGCTATCATCACATACTCAACAACTGCTTGATGACTGAATATAACTATTACTTCAGATATACAGACATATATCTTATCTATCTATATATACATACATACATATAGATATGCATCATCTTTTTTTCAGTTCATCAGTTGATGGATACTTGGGCTGCTTCCATATTTTGGCCATTGTAAATAATGCTGCTATAAACATAGGGATGAGTATATCCCTTTGAATTAGTATCTTTGTAAGCTTTGGGTAAATACCCAGTAGTACTATTGCTGGATTATAGCATAGTAATATATTTAATGTTTTGAGGACACTCCATACCATTTCCCACAGTGGCTGCACCAGTTTGCATTCCCACTAACAGTACAAGACAGCTACCCCTATTTTTAATATCTTGTATACATGTGGTACATTTGTTACAACTGATAAACCAATATCGATGCATTATTATTAATTAAGTCAATAGTTTATGTTATTGTTCATTCTTTCTGTTAGATAATTATGTGAGGTTTGCCAAATGCATAATAATTTGTATTCACCATTATCTTATGATACAGAATAGTTCTACTGCCCTAAAAATTCTGTGTTTACGTCTCTACCCTCCCTCTAACCTCTGAAAACTGCTGATCTTTTACCCTCCCTACAGTTTTGCCTTTTCCAGAATGTCATATAGCTGGAATCAAAGCAGTAAATAGACGTTTGGACTAGCTGTTTTCACTTTGAGATTGTGTTTTTTTAATTTAAAAAATATACTTGACTCTGGTTGGTATCATTTATACTCTATCAGTTGATACTTTTTACTTTTTTGAGATTTCAGTTGTGTTTTTTACATTTTTTTTAGTGTTATTTACATAAGTTGGATTTTGTTTTGTCACTAATTATGAGAACATAAATTTTAGAATAACATGATATTTTTAAAGTTTTTGAGTACCTCTTACTGGTTTCAAACTGCAAATTATCCATATAATTTAGACATGATGAAAATGCCATGAGTGAATCGATTTTTATCTTAACTATCTTACTTTAGAATGGAACAGCATAAAATGTGTCAAAATGTCAGAAATAAAATTCAAACACCTATTTCATTATAAATATTTTTAGGGATATTCTTCCTTAATATTAAGCATTTTTTATTGTAATTAGGATTGATTTTCCTTATAGTCTTTCATTTGTAATTTTCTCAATAATATCAAATTAGGCATTTTATACAATTTTATTGATATAGTAAGTATATACCATAAAATTCACCCATTTTAAGGACAGTAAAATGGTTTTTAGTAGATTTACCAGAATATCCATCAACACAAGTGATGGTTTACAATTAATCCTGTCTTGCAGTTTCTACTCCAGGCAACCACTAATCTGCTTGTCTCTATAGATTGCACTTTCTGAATTCAATATATATTGAATTACCTGTATGTGTTATTTTGTGTCTGACTTTTTTCACTTGTTATAAATGTATCAGTGTGTATCAACATTCCATTTGTTTTTATTGCAAGTAGCATTTCCTTATATAGACATAGGATGTTGTGTTAAGTGTTCAACATTTGGATTATTGTGGGGTTTTTTTGTTTGTTTGTTTGTTTTCCTTTGTTTTTGCTATTATGATAAACGCTGCTTTGATTATTTAATTATCTTTGTATAAGTTTTTGTACATTGAAGTTTAAATTGGATTTTGGTAAAATAAATAATTTAAAGACTCCAATGTTAAGACAATTAATTTTAACAATGGTGATTATACATAGTGAATTATAGCTAATTCAGTTATTTATTAATGGGTATGAATGTTCTACTGTGTGACTGGGAAGCCAACTCAAATATATTTTATTAACTGTGCATTTTTGTGGATAAGAAATGATGTATTATTTTCTCAAGAATCAAGAAAAAGACCAAAAAAGATTTTCTTTCCTTAAGAATTGTTGTGAAGCAGAAGTTTATGAACTATAAGAAGTAACATTTTGAAAACTTTTCATTCTCACCCTGAGAAAGTATCTACTTATCAATTGCTGTAAGGCAGCACTCCCTACAGTAGCTAATCCATCAAAACAAGGTGAGAGAGATAAAAGAGAAATACAGAAATACATTTCCTTGCTTTTGCTCTTTGAACTCCAGACAAGTTGAACAGGCAAATTAAAAGGGTGAGATATTTAATGATACTTATATTATGGGATGTTATATATGTGAACGTATATATTTCAGATATATTCTAAAATCTCACTCCATTTTTTTACAACCTTTAATTTTTTTCACCTTTGCTTTTTTATGCAAAAAGCATCAAGATTAAAACCATTTCTTAAAACAATGAAATAGTATATATAAAGCATAGTACTTTTTCCATCTGGAACTTTTATTACATATATTTATGTTATTGAAAAGTGAAAACAAACACATACAGAATAGCCCGACCAAATAAAAAAATTAAAAAGGCTTCATGCTTTTGAAACATTCTGGTGGACTATTGCACAAATCATAAAATGTTAGAAGCTCATATTTTTGTTTTATATTTAAGAGACCGTTTTGTTCTAGGACTTTATAAGTTTTATATTAATTACTTACCAGGTAATTTTCATAACCACTTCAAACCATAGTCTTTTCAGGTCTTCAAAACAGGAAAAATAATAATTACATAGTAAACTTTTAAGAAATATTTCTTAATAAATGTAATTCATAATCTGGTGACCACTAAATGTGAAGTAGATATCACATATAATAAAATGTGGCATCTAAGACACAAATAACTATGGAGATCATCTGCTCAGTTATTGCTCCACCTATGTAGTTTTTGCTTTCTATTTCAGCTAGCTAAGAATTTGAAGATACATATTTAGGTAGATACACCCTCCTACACACAACTTCTATACCTTTTCAGGAATATATCTAAATATATTTTAAGAGTCCAGATAGAGTATGTTTTAATGTGTGAAAGAATAACCTGAAAATATCAATGGCTTTGAATAAATATTTTCTTCTTGTTCTTGCTACATGGCTCAGAATTTTGTACTGCACACTCATGGATCCTTGTGAAAATGCTCTCAGATCCCAATATGTGCTGCAAGTATCCATAAGGATGAGGAAGTGAGATATAGAAATTGAGTATGCCTCACATCCAGTCACATTGCATGGCCATAATTTATCTGACAGCTGTATACAATTCAAAAGTTTGGAAGGATTGAATCCTCTCTGTATATAGAGGCAGAGGAAAAGCAAATAATGGCCAGTATCATTAATTTTATTCTCTTAATTGACAAATCAAACTTTTCTTGTTTTTTACAATTGGATTTGTGGATATTATTAGAAAAAAAATGAGAAAAAAATTAAAAAGTGATAATTTTGTGCTTTTCAAAGTCACCCCAGTGATAATTTTCTGGTTTGACAAATGTAATGGTGTCACCATTCGTACTACCCTCATTTGATGAGCTCTCAGTCTCTCAACTTATGATTAAGTAGTTACTATATAGTGAGCGAAATTTATTAGCAAATATGACATGTAAAGCCCAAATTTATGCCATCCATTTCTAATCAACTTTTGCAATTAGAATGAATTTTGAAACAAATACAATATAGGTTTGAAAAACCAAGTGTTAAGAAGCATGGTGTATTCATTTCACCTTTTCTTCAGTCTTTCAACAATATATTAGTGAGGGTCTATTGAGGTAGATATTATATAAAATGCTGGCAAAACAAAGGTGAAATCAGGTATTATCTCTGTCTCATATGGATTACATAAGTGGGGGAAGGGTTAAAATTAATCAAGTGATCCACAATATTAACTGTAGTTAAATGGAAGCTAGACATACTTTCCAGAAGATCTAATATATAAAGAGAAACTAACCAGAGAAAGAAGGTGGGAAAGAGATTTTATTTGACCCTGTTGCAGAAGGAAATATTATGCATGTAACAAAAATGGAGCCACTGTGGCTGAAGGGTAGAAATCAAAAGGGATTTGGGGGCTTGGGCCAAGTTGAAATGGTTGCCATGGAGAAGTGATTGGATTCCAAAGGCCTAGGTACTAATTGAACTGGGGGCTGAAAGTGAGGAATCACTCTAAGATGTAGTGGAAAGTAACCAGCCTTAGATTCAAGTGGACTTTGCTCTACAGTTTTCTAGCTCTTATCCTGAACAAATGTGTTGACCTCTGGAATACCAACTTCTTATGGACATGATGGTGATGATGACATTTACCTTATATAACCATTGTTAACATGACAGAGACTGTCCTAAGTGTCTAGACCATTCCAGACTGTGTTAGAGATCTCTAGAAAATAGACACCAAAATGGAATATGACTTGCAAGAAATTCCATACCTCTTCTTCCCTGTCCCCATTGTGTAAAAGTAGTCACACCTCCTCCTGTGATCAAGATCCATTACCCTTGTGATGACAGTAACTCTTCTTACCTGCTGGTCCCTGGACACAAGGACTCTAAAGTGCTTTAGCAACAGCTATAGATGATAGTCCACTGGAGCACTTTCTGTGTCCCTGGCAAAAGGACACCCTTCTGGGGACTAGGACTTCCAACCATATAGACTCCAAGGGCAAGAAGCACAAACCACTCCATGGATCACTATGACTAATGGTAAATAAAGCCAGTTCTGCTTCCACTCCTTGGCTGGTAGACCCAAATATTTGTCCCTTGTGGATTTATATCCTTATATAAAGGTCTCTAACACATTTTACTGCATCCTAGAGGAAGTTATCCCATTCTTTCAGAGGGTTGCCTCAGAGTTGGCACTTCAGTCATTCTCTATGAGGCCAACTACTTCTGGATGGCACAATATTTTATTCTACCAGTGGATCCTACAATCCCATGGTCGTAGATGCTCTCACGCATCTCCTTCACTGTAAAGCAGATTATCTGACTAGATGCTATGTTCCGTGCATTATATCTCTATGGAATAGACACTCCATAAGACCTCAAGTGTGCTGCTGATTATGGATCTGTGATCAGGAAAAGCATTCAATACACAAAATACTTATCTGTTCCTCTGTGTATTTACTGTGGGCACTTCTAGTAAAGAATATGTCCGATTATAGCCTTATTTTCTGCCACCACAAACATTTGTTCATGTGCCCATTGTGCCAGTTCTGAGTATACACGGTGATGATTCAGTAGTGTTTATTGGCCAAGTCATTTTGCAAAATTTGTTATTCAATGCCTGTTGTTTTCTGGGTGATTGCTTCTGGCCAGTAATGTATGATACAAAAATTTTCACTCTCTGTGCCCACTCCCAATGTCCATCCACTTGTTCAATTCCAGATATTCTTTTTTTAAAAACATTTTATTTATTTATTCATGAGGGACAGAGAGAGAGAGAGAGAGAGAGGCAGAGACTTGGGCACAGGGAGAAGCAGGCTCCATGCAGAAAGCCCAATGTAAGACTCCATCCTGGGATTCTGGAATCGCACCGGGACCCCAGGATCACTCCTTGAGCCAAAGGCAGAGACACTCAACCTCTGAGCCACCCAGGCATCCAAATCTTGGATGTTCTTGTTGTCAGTCTTGAAGAGCTCTTTCTTTCCAGCCTTGATCTGATAACCAAGCCATTGACCATTGCCCAAGAATCTCTGTCTCTGTCCCTATCTCAATCTCTCTCTGTCTCTATCATGTCCTCTTGAGGCACTTCCCTTTCTACATAAAGTAAATGAGGAGCACAATTCTTGCAATTCTAATAATAGGAAGATTATCATTTCCCCATTATCTTTCAAGGACACTACTTTTTTTTTTTCAGTCTGCACCCACATAGAAAGGTAAGCTATCCATAAACTAACTTTGCTCATTTTCCTCTTCTTCAGTTATTTATATGGGGACACTACTAATTACAGTAGTCTACATTTATTCTCCAGATCCTCCCACCTTCTACAGATACCAAATGGCAAAATAAATGTATATATGATAGGTATCAGTGTCTCTGCATCATGGACATCTTTAATCACAGCCTAAAATCCACCATTTTCCCTTTCTCCTTCTAGGATATTTCATTGTTTTGGATTTATGTTTTGGCCAGTGTGTGAGGAGGCTCAGTTTCAGAGATTTCTACTTGGGCTTTTGCCACTATGATAGCTTTTACCCCATAAACCAAGAACCAAATGTGGCAGTTATTCCAACTGTCAAGTATATCAATTCCAATTATATGCTAGAGACTGGAGAAATAACCACGAGGTAGGTCCATGAATATAGTGGGCCTAAAAGGCCATGCTTTTTGTATCGTACCATGATGTCTGCCAGTTGCACACCTAATAATATTGGTGATGTAATAAATGTGAATGTTACTAAGTGATGTTATTGGTGCCTATCAAGTCATAAGCTCTCAAAAATTATTGGCTTTTTTCCTCTGAGCAGAAATGTAACTGGCATGCTATTCTAATAGGAGGTTGATTTGATGCTTTGGGTCTTCAGGTATCACTGAAATCATAACCTTTTTCCCTCAGTGTTTGTAATGCTTGGGTATCCTCTTGTCTCCACTATAAACACCTTGTCAAATGGCCATAGGTCACTTTGCAGTAGACTAGAGGATTTATTATAGTGCACACTCACAGTGGTGTTGCAGGGCCTTTCCTCCTCGGGACCCAGATACTTCTTCGGAG
Source organism: Vulpes vulpes (assembly GCF_048418805.1). NCBI lineage: Eukaryota > Metazoa > Chordata > Mammalia > Carnivora > Canidae > Vulpes > Vulpes vulpes. The sequence continues at coordinate 72,988,013 of NC_132781.1, forward strand.
TCTGGATATAAAAATTGGGTTTAGTCGAGGCATTGAGCAAAGGATTATGGCTTTTCATTAATAGAACTATCTTCCTCCTCCTAATCTATTCTCACTTTCTCCTGGTGATAGATGTTAAGCACCATCCATCTATTTCACCCCTACAGCCACCACAATCTGTTTATTATTTCTATAACTTACTGTGTCTCAAGTCCTTTTAAATGCCCCTCTACAGTGCCAATAGTTAAAGTAGGTATGACATCCTGGCTTTTGACAGGTTAGCACTGTCACTTTTGCTGCTAGGTTTCTCTTATTCTAAGGCTATATTATTCTCTGCCAATACCATCAAACCAGGCTCGCTGATGGCTCTCTTCACCTCAGGGTTATCCTGCAGAGGAGAGTCACCATTGAACTCCTTGGTGATGCTGGTGCTCCATTAATCAGTGCATTCTCATAGTCTTAATGAATAAATACTATGCCCCCTAGGCTTACCTGTGAGACATTGTCCTATGAGTCTTCTGGACTCACATTTATATCCATCCCAGGATTTCTACTACTCTCAGCTCCTTATTACTCTACCATCTGCCATGACAAGTCAAGGGTTTATACTTTATTCAGTGTTGACCATTGCTTTTTCCACAATTCAGAAGCCATTACAAGTGAGTGGGCCCCAATTTGTGGGGTTCTTGTTTCAATGTGGAATCTGGTATCCTGAGAAAATGCCTGTAAATCAATAACTTCTTGTTCATCAAGTCTTACATCCTAGTTGAGGTGATCCAGTATGTTCAAAATAAGTCTCAGGAATACTCTTTTACCTCCTCTGAGAAGTCTTTATCTAATCATTACAGCTCTTTTTAGCATCTAGTTTCCTCCTTCCCTGCAAATCTGCAGCTGAGTTTTCTTAGAATTTAACCCTAATCAGACTAGAAACCAAGAGAGAAGATGGAGACAACTTCTGAGTGTCACACCTGTGTAGCACTTCTTGAGGAGAGGCTTCTGTAGCATCTTCTAGAGTTGGAGAAATGCTGGCTTTAGGAATTAGGCTGGCAGCTTCTGAAGCTCTCAATACAGGGAAACTGGGATCCCTGGGTGGCGCAGTGGTTTGGCGCCTGCCTTTGGCCCAGGGCACGATCCTGGAGACCCGGGATCAAATCCCACGTCGGGCTCCTGGTGCATGGAGCCTGCTTCTCCCTCTGCCTATGTCTCTGCCTCTCTCTCTCTCTCTCTCTCTCTCTCTGTGTGACTATCATAAATAAAAATTAAAAAAAAAATACAGGGAAACTAAAGGGACCCAATGAAATAAAAAGCTGTTTTTTATTTCTTTGCTTCTTTTCTTGCTTCTATTCTTGCTAGGACCCACACCTCCACCTTACACATGCCTTAGTGTATGTCCTATAAAAGTAAAGGAGTTGATGGTTTCTTTGGAGTCTTCCAGCACAATAGATAAGGAGTTTCTGGACAGGGTCATTATGAACATTCTCTAAGACCACTGATTCCAAATGCCTTAACACAGAGACCCCAAGATCCAGGGCATAAGTAACTTATGAAGGACGCATGACTGTTCATCCTTGTTTGACCAGTTGCTGGATGCATAAACATCAAGACCACTATCCTCAATAAAAACTCCACACCCCTAAGCAAAGACAAGACCCATGCTCCTTTTCCATTCAGAGTCTCTCGGATGCTCACTCCATCTGTATCTGCTCTCTCTATATCTCCAGTATACTCTGCTCTCATTTCTTGCTGGCTCCATTGCCATGTTTGATTTTCATCTTGCATGAAGCCAAGGACCTTCTTGGGCTGGTCTATAGAACTCTTTCTGCATCCTCGGACCTGGCCTGCCTACATCACCCTGAGATCTCTGTAAAGCTAACATCTTTTGATACATTCATCTAGATAGATTCATCCCATGTTACTTGGTCCCAAGTTCAAACAGTAAGGGTCTGACTTTAGCATAATGACTTTAGCATAATTTCCAATTGGTTGGAAATTTAAATGTCACATTAGCTCTGTTATTCTATCTGGGCTTCAGTCCACTGCTCAGCTGTGTCTAGTCATCCATTCCAGGTGATAAGTGCCTCTTTGTAAATTACTAAAGAGACTCCCTGGCTTTCATATGTAGCCTTTAGCTGCTAATGAATGACCTTCAGTGTCTCACTATCCCTCTCCAATGTATCAACACAGCTCAGCTGTAACCATGGGCTCTACTATCTCTGTAGGCATTGCTTCCTTCTGTGATATTGTGATTTAAAGTAAGAAATACTTGGTCTTCATCTTTTCTGGCAGAGCTATTAACAAGTAATTTCCTAAATAATGGGATTGCTCCAGGTGTCTTTTGTTATGTTAATGAGGTGACTTCTGGTCTCCACCTAAGGATGGGGGATGGTTGCTAGAGGAACCAACTCGTGATGAGGGGTTTGGAAGTTTCAGTCCCACCCTCCTGACCTCCAGGGAGGGGAGAAGAGCTGGCAATAGAGTTCAAGTACCAGGGCTGTGTTGATTTAATTAATCATGCTTATGTTATGAGGCTTCCATAAAAACCCGAAAGGTTGGGGTTTGGAGAGCTTCCAGGTTGGTGGACTCAGGGAGATTTGGAGAAGTTGCATGCTTGGAGGGAGAATGGAAGCTCTAAGCCTGTTCCACTCTTAATCTGGTTGTTACATAGAAGTAATGTTTCTCAGAACCACTCTGGCAAATTAAACCCAGGAGGGCATCCTAGGAGCTGATAGTTGATGGGTCAGAAGCACAGACAACCTGGACTTGGCATTGGCATCTGAAGTGGGGACAGTCTTGTGGGACTGAGCCCTTAACACCTAGAATCTGATGTCATTTCCAAGTAGATAGTGTTAGAATTGAGTTGTACTGTAGGACACGTGGCTGGTAGTAGAGAATTGCTTGGTTGGGGCAATAGGGGAACTGTACCCCCCCCCCAAGTACATATATTGGAAATCAGAACCCATCTACCCTCATATTTTTAAAATGTGGAATCATCGTGCCTCTTAGAGATTTTCCCTCCTATAGGACATCTTTTCAGGGCACCAACAGTGAGATCTTTAGTAACGGAAACATCAGCAGCTGGGGCCTTGCTAACTTTGTGTTACGGTGCCTGTTTTCTCAGACCAACCCTTGGAATGCTTCTGTTTGTTCAGTTCCTCTGAGAAGCATATGACAAGATAAAATTAGATAGGTGAGTGAATGATGGCAGGAAATATGGGTTAAGGATAAAAATAATAAGGGAAAGGAAGAAGGTGCAGACAGCCCTTAGCTGCAAAGCTCCAATGATGCTGAAAAAGAGCAGGGGAAAGATTTGAACAGAAAGAGTCTCATAGTGCAGTGCATATTCAAGAAAGGTTTGGCAAGGCCAGCTGGGGTCCTAGAACTGAAGCCTCTCATCAGATAAGTCCCACGTCTCAAAGAAATGCTCCTCATTTGTACCCCCAGAGTGTTCATTCATTGGCTGGAATCAACCCAGACAAGCATTGCCTGGGAGGGAGTGTGATGAGAGTCTAGAGGGACAGCAGGTATATCCCTCAATTAATTACTCAGGGCTTCTAAGTGGGGGGCAGTGCCATGTCTGCTACACAAGGTCTCAATACACAGGATTAAGTTCTTAAAATTAAACATTTTCAGGTGCTGCAATTTACCAGGTCCTTAAGAAGCAACATTAGCCTATTGACCATTCGCAGGTAGTAATTTTAGCAAGGCTCACTGGCAAAGTGAAGTTTGGCTTTTAACATGTTTAATTCCTGCAACTGCTTCAAATATTTTTATTAAAAATCTACTTGTTACCATATATACAATAGTAAGCAAACACTTATTGTTAGAAATTGTTACTGCTAAGGAGAAAATCACATAGGGCCTAGAGCAAAACAATTGAATCAGCAGCTGGGTACATACCTGACTGAGGTCTGATATCAAGTAGTTCTTACTGATACTCATTTGAATGAATAAGCAGTATTCAGTGGTTCAGATTTTTTTTTTTTCCTTAGAGATCACACAGTCTGTAGTTAAAACACAATTCCATTAGAAACATATATAAACAGCGGGAGTTAATAGATCCTATATATATTTTGGCTCATAATTTAGAGCAAGTAGTAGATAGCCATATATGACCCGGTTTTGAAGATTATTGAACCATAGAGACCAATGGTGATCTTCCTCAGTGACTTGTGTGATCACATTGGTTTCCGACAATTCTACATATTATAAGACATATTTTAAAAATAAAATCTGAATATTCTTAAAATAGCTGAATGGATTCCTAGACTTTAATGAGGAACACTAAAGTTTGTGACATTACCTTCACAATCTAATGCTGTGTCCCTCTATGTATTTCTCTAGGTTCATCTCCTTTCACTTTATCTTTCCTGTCCTCTATATCATTCCCACTGGCTGCCTTTCTATTTCTACAAAATGCGCCATACAGTATTCTGTTATCCAACGTGATCCACCCTCTTTGGTAGCTCCATAGAGAGCGGGAATCATCCTTGTTTTTTGGAATCATTTTGTCACTGGCCATTACTGTCTTACAAAGAATTAGATGTGTTACTCTATCTCAATACCTTTCCACAAATCACACCTTTAGTTTATACTGAATAAAAAATACTGAATCTTTTATTTCAGTTATTAGGAAGCAATTTCAATAGTAGAAAGCAGAGCATGGGAAGGGACACTACTTTTAATCTGCCTCTCTTATTTCCTATGTGCCCTAAATCCTTTATTTCTTCAACGACACATTTGCTGAAAACAAAAGTTTACAGAGTTGTGAGGACAAAATAAAATGCTTTATTTTAACATAATTTTTAAACTATTAATAGAGTTCAAGAAACTCTTGGGATCTCATTTTTCGGGATAGAACAGACATTCAGTAAGTGTATATGGAAATGATCTAAATGTTTAATTCAAATGAACTGATATAGAAATGACATATGTGATTAAAATATCAAGAAATTTTACTTTGTTATATTTAAGGCATTTTTTGATTTAGCTTATAAATCCAAGAGTTGTATTTTTTTCATTGCACAAGTATGTAGAAGACAGCAGTTCTTTAAACAATTGTACTCCGCTCTAATATTTAAATGCTATTTTGTTATAAAATGTAGAAAGTGTGAGGATAATGAAGAAATCCTTTTTAAAGTCTTCTGATACAGATATTCTGTATTTTTTAATTTCTTTTTGATTTTTCTTTTAATGTATATGAATATATATGATATTCATACATTATTTTGGAATTATTCCACTGTATATCAACCCATTACCTTTAAAAAAGGAATCATTTTTGGATGGACCATATCATTCCACCACATTCTGAAGAAACTTAAATGCATTTCCTCTATGTCCTCTGATATTTTGAGGATGAGATTATGGTATTTGAAATAATATCACCTAAATATGGGGTACTTGCCAGAGTATCATCCTTTCTAGCTGAGTTGTTGTCCGAGACTTTTGGCTTTCCTATTTGGTGAAATGGTCTGTTAAGAAGACTAAATCATCAGTGGCCCAGTGTAATTTCCTGATAATCTCCCCACCCCCATGATGATGGCAAACTGAATTTCCTAGAAAGTAATCTGTTGCTCTCCATGACACGTATTGAACATTTTGAACTTGCTTTATGAAAACTGCAGCTCTTGTTTTCCATTCAAAAATTCTTTGATTCATTTCTGTCTTTTCTAAGAGGATCAGAATTTCCATTTCTTTAGGGGATAATTAACTTCCCCCATGAGACTCAGGTGGCCTGTTCTTTATCTGAGGACCATCTAGCAAATTGGTTCCTGACACCATTTTCTAAGTACCTATTTTTTTTCTCACCAAATCATGTTAAATTCATTTGAGTGAAGTGAAGTCTTCTCACGTACTTCCAACAGCTTAAAGGAAAGGTACGTCAGTAGAAACCGGGTTGTCAATCATAGGCAGTAAAAATAGGGGCTATGTACATAACCTTTTGTATGGGTGTGTCATACAAAACACCACTTTTCAAGACAAAGCTAAAACATGCCAATATCTAGAATGAGTTGGGTGGCCTTCTGCTTTCATTTATGGGCATCTTGACTTCACCAGTGGTGATAGACACATGCAGAAAAAGCAGAATTTGGCCCATTGATTTTTTTTTAAAGCCTCTCATCTCCCTTGAATAAGCTGAATGAATTCACTTTTCCACCCATCAACACATATGCAACATTTAAAAAAAAAAAAAATGTGTTCCTCAACAATGTCCAGAGGACAGAGCAGTTTATGTACTGCTGGCTCTTATTCGACTCTGACAGTCACTGACCCCATCTAGGTTTTAGGTTAAGTGCAGTGGATGGCTTTATTTGCTGGTATCATGGATGATTGCTCTAGGAAGAAATAAAACAAGGAAATGAAGCCAGGATTCTGTGAGCGCTGCCTACCATTCACAGCATGTAGTCAACTGACTGATATGAACATTGCCTTTTCTCACATTTTCCAACATTTTACAGTGAGCAAATGTGAAAGTAAAGGCTTTCATTTTCATCTGTGTAAGAGACCTATATTTATAGCACTAATGCTTGATGCAGCCAAACCTTTTAAAAAAGATGCCATCAAACAAATCTGAACTGGAAAACTTAAACTTTAAAAAACAATGTTGCTCCATCTTTCCTGTTTCGAAACGTTTGAGAATTGGAATAACTTTGTTAAGGTTAAGTTGTTGGTCAGAGCAAAGTGAAGGCAATTTTAAAATCCTGATTCCTAAAACAATATTTGCTAGGTATTCTAACAGAACTTCTAAAGCTCATCTGGTTCTTGGCAAAATTATGGTGTGCAGTGGTAATAAAGTAATTCCTGGAACCATAATGACTTTATAAAAATACAAATTAAAATATGCTAGTGAGGAAATAGTTCAGACTTTCCTCTTTTGTGGGTTTTCCGTACAGAAATAAAAAAAAAAATCATTATTTAATTTTGTTCCTCTAACAATGTTTAAAACACAGCTGGGAAATACAAAGTGCTTACCTTAGGAAACTTCTTTCTCCCCGACTCCTCTCTCTCTCTGTCTCTTTCCGCATCTGAAATCCAAATTAGATCCACTTCATTGATTAAAAATATTGCTTCTAGTGATTTGCCAAAAACTGTGTTCTGAAATTTAAATTAGGTTAAGTATTTTGTAGCAGACTGCCATAATAATTTTCTAAAGCAATAAAATCAGTTATCAGAATTAATGGTACATAAAATTCATTTTATGATTTTACTTACATTACCTTGCATCTCTATTTTATCTATTTTCAAAAGAACTCCTTTAATCCTTATAACATGTGTCTGCCCTATCTGGTGACCCTGGATGCGACAGAGAAGACAACCAGATTCAATATAATTTTTCGTATATATTCGTGTTTGTGTCTAGAAGTTGTGTGGATCGCATACGAGGAATAAGAGAGAGACTTGGATAGACTTGGTAGCCTGCTATCTCTGCAAATATGAAATCCCCCCTAAAGTGGTGGTTACCCCTTAAGTGGCCTTCCCTGGAGCTATCAGTGATGGAGTAGCTGGCGTTACCTGCTGCATGAGTGGAGCAGCTGCCACTTGAACAATCAAGGGATGGGCCCCTGTAGCGTAATGACCCTCTCCACACAACTGCCGAGGACACAGCTCTCCTTCTCTTGCCTTGTTAGACTATGATGACAAATGAAATCTTTTTTACTTAAACCATTTAGTCCATCCTTCATTTTGTCACTTGGCCAGTCCGTTCTTCCCTAATTAAGCAGGTATAAAGCACCTGCTGTGTACAGGCACCATGCCATGGATTCAAGCTATGGAAACAGAAAGCTGGGTCTGTTTTCATATAAACCTGTCTTGTGAGGAGACAAACATAATCTTCAAGGCAGGAATTAAGTTCTACTAGCACAAATTAAAGATTCTAATGATTCTACCAAAGATGTTCACTTAGGATATTCTTCCAAGTTTCTTTCTTTATTTTTTTACATTTGTTTTTACTGAAGTTCAGTTTGCCAACATAGAGTATAACACCCAGTGCTCATCCCATCAAGTGCCCCCCTCAGTGCCCGTCACCCAGTCACCCCATCCCCCCACCCACCTCCCCTTCTGCAACCCTTTGTTCATTTCCCAGAGTTGGGAGTCTCTCATGGTTTGTCTCCCTCTCTGATTTTTCCCACTTATTTCCCCTCCTTTCCCTTATAATCCTGAAAGGGATTATTTCTAATCCCTATTTCTAATATTCTGCATATGAGTGAAACCATATGATGATTGTCCTTCTCTGATTGTCTTCCAAGTTTCCATAAAGAAGAGGTTTTAGATGCCTGGTGGTTCTATCATTTGCTCATTCCTGGGAATGTATGATAGAAGAAAAAATATATATAGTTGTGGTAATAGTTCAAAAAATAACTTAAAACACTCCATTTGCTTGACCGCCATCTAGGTCAAGAGACATGCAAGTCCAGAATGTGTGATTGTATTTTGCTCGAGTTTATGGGAGCGTTTCACCAACATCTTAGAGTGTTTTAGGCACACTCTAAGGAACACGTTTAGGAACACGTTTAGTGTTCCCGAATACTCAGGAGGGTTGGGCATTTTAAAGGAGAACAAGCCAAAGAGCACTAGGAACAGCACATGAGCCCTTCTGTTTCCATGCAGGCTCTGCCTCTGCCATACTGACCACTCAGGTGTATCTCCTTTCTTACCTGTCGTTCCTGTCTCATTCTGTTTCAAGCCCCCACACAAAATTCTATAGAACGTGCTTCTTAATTTTAGTATACCATTAATCTGGACACTCCAAGATCTTTAGAAGTGGGTAGTCAGGGTGGGGCTGGAGATTCTTCATTTCAAGCAAATTCCTGGGTAACCCTGATTCTCAGCTCAAGTGGCAGGTAATACATACCCAGTTTATGCTCCTCTTACCCATCATATATGAAGAAAATGCTTTTATCTATCTATTTTGCTTTTATTTAAAGATAATTAGAATTGTGAAAACCATACATTTTTCAGGTTTCTGGTGGAAGAGGTTTTAAATGCATAGTGGACATGATATGAAACAGTGAGGCTTTACCATCTTAAAAAAAAAACAAACTTGTGGGCAAAATACATTAAGAGTCTTACGTGTATAATTAAATGTGTGGAAATTGGAAGAGCTTAAACTTTCTGTTCAAATGATTCTCTAGATGCCATCGTGTGTCATGAAGTAATAGTTTGACCATTTCAGTCTCAATCTTCCTCTTTGGTTCACTTCTGCTCCTTTTTCTCCACTGATCCTTAATACCTAACACAGTGACTTACAAAGGATAAACAGTCTATAGTGCTTTTATCAATGAATTAAAAAATAAACAAGCAAAACACACACACACACACACACACACACACACACACCTGCCTTCCTAACCTTTTTTTTTTTTTTTTTTGGCCCCCTCCTCAGGAGGTCACTGATTCTTTAGCTGAGAGTAAGACACTGAGGCTGCAGAGATGACATGGACAGTGTTTTGATAATAGAACCCTGAACTGAGAAAAGACCTAGAGTATAAAAGAAAATATGGTGTGCTTCCAGGGAGATCAGCTCAACTATTTTTCTATCTTTATGTAGAAATGTCAATCTGATGGCGGTGAAAATATTGATTTTTCTCTGAGAGCGGAAAGATGGTTGGGTAGACTATATATCATAAACATTTAAACTCTTAAACATTAAAATAGAGGGTTTGTGTGGACACATTTGTTTTTTTTTTTTTTAATTTTTATTTATTTATGATAGTCACAGAGAGAGAGAGAGGCAGAGACACAGGCAGAGGGAGAAGCAGGCTCCATGCACTGGGAGCCCGACGTGGGATTCGATCCCAGGTCTCCAGGATCACGCCCTGGGCCAAAGGCAGGCGCCAAACCACTGCGCCACCCAGGGATCCCGTGTGGACACATTTGAATATTTGGTCATTTTGCCTAAATGGGTGAATAAGCATTGTCCACACTTTACAAGTAATAATCAGAGAATAGTAATTCACACATGCATCCAAACAATACAATACATCCTATTGTAATAGAAGTATGTATATTATTTAAATTGTCTGAGTCTACACTGCTGATCTTAGACTGCTGCAGTTTATATATATATGTATATATATATTATATGTGTATATATATACATATGTATAAATAAATATATATAATTTTTTAACAGAATGGTATAGTTTCTATAAAATGCTTGAGGGAGGGAGGAACATCTTTTTTTAAATTAATTAATTAATTAATTAATTAATTAATTTCTTTATTTATTTATTGAGACAGACAGAGAGAGAGAGAGGCAGAGACACAGGCAGAGGGAGAAGCAGGTTCCCTGCAGGGAGCCCAATGTGGGACTCGATCCCAGGACCCCCAGGATCACGCCCTCGGCCGAAGGCAGATGCTCAACCACTGAACCACACAGGGGTCCCCATCTGCCACATCGTAAGTGTATTCTTGTGACTTAACACTGTAAGCAAAGTATTCATGGTCATATATATATATTGTTCACAGATGAATGAAGGAATAAATGAGCTGTTTCCATAAACAGGTTAGAAAGAGCAGGTTAGAAATTGTGACATAATGAAGAGTTTAAATATACCTAAATAATGGTTGTTCTTTTTAGAATATATAGTTTAAAAGGAAAATGTTACTTTTTGTTCAGGGTCTGGCTGAACAAGTTGTTAGATTTATTTCTAAACAAAACATGCCAGTTATTTCACTCATTAAGTGTCTTAATTAGAAACACATTAAAATTATATCTTGGAACAAGTACAAATTCACCATATTTTACTAATTTTCTCCTGAAATATTGTGCAATTATGAACCTTAAATATTACATTCATATATTTTGCTAGACTGTGGAAAAATACTGCTAGAATAACATGATAACTAATCAAATGTTTTATCATTTTTCTCTGTACTCAAATACAGTGAAAATAAAGTACATAGCATTTTCAATGAACTGGAAATCTATCCAAAATAATTATTTTTGGTGGAATGTTACTCAATTAAGTTTTTTTATGGATGCTAATTCTGGAATAGTAACAAAAATTTAGCTGTGCATTTCTTTACCTAGACATTTTAATTGTACTATTTAAGTTTAGAAAATAATCTAAGTAAAGAAATATATATTTCTCCTAATATAATTTGCTGCATTTTAATGCCCCCACTTTAAATATTCACCAAGGGAGAATTAGATAAAGAAATAGAAATATGCTCATTCAATAGAATGTTTTGCATTTATTTTAGAAAATTGATCTCCTTATGCTGCCATAGAAGGATGCCCAACCTATATTGTTAAATGATATAAAAATGTATTAGAGTCATATGGCATCACTTTATTTCTGTAAAAAATGGTAATTAACAATCACTTATAATTTTCCATTTGAAAAAGTGAACAGTTTTATCTTTTACCTCATATATAAAAAGGAATATTTATCTTTTAGAATACATATTCTAACAGCAACATCAAGCCTATAGTTATACATAGAAGCTTTCTTATATCAACCATGTCAAGATAATTTTTGATAAATACTCTAAATATTTTCTTTCCTAAATTTGGTTTAATTGTTCAGGAAGAATTAGTAAATTGTGAAGTATAAATTTATTAACAGAAGGGCATACATATATTTTTTGTTGTAGGTGTCATGAACAAAATTTAAAAACAAATGTAATCCATAGAAATGAATTTGTTCCTACATGTAATAGGTAGGATTCATTAGGATTCATGTGCCAAATTTTTTTTTTAAGAGAGAGAGAGGTGTGGTGTAGTGTGGGATGGGGAAGTGGGGGTGAAGGGGACAAAGGGAAAGAGAAAATACTGAGCAGGTCCCATGCCCAGCGTAGAGCCCTATGCAGGGCTTGATCTCAATCCTCATATCACAACCTGAGCTGAAATCAAGAGCCGAACGCTTAAGCACTTGAACCACCCAGGTGCTATGTGCCAAACTTTCTAACTTCTGGGGTTTCCTTCCCTGTTTCCCAGTGGAGGGGATTCCGAAGCATAACATTACTAGCTCCTCCTTCCCACAGCCTCCCTTAACTCCTTCCCTTTCCACAGATGAGTGACTTATTTGGCCACTGAGTTTTAGAGCAGAAGCTGACATGCACAGATGGCTTGTTATTTCTTCTCTTTTCTCATAGGTATATTTGGTATACCTATGATGGGGAGGGGTATATTAAATTCTGGGGCTGGGTATCAAGAAAGCAACTAACCTGTAGACAACTGGATTTATTTGCAGCAAATTGGTATTTTGGCTTCACATCTTCTTTACTCTTTTTGTTATATTTCTCATTCAGTTGAAACTATAGGTGGGAGAGATGAATGTTATGTTTTGTTTCCCTAAGTCCAAAACGGTTTCTGATGGGGTTCTAAATATTCAAAATACAGCTCATATTTTCTCCCCCCAAAAAATCATGTTACATTGTTTTGTTTTTGTCAATTTTTTCTGATTATAATACCAAAGTATATTGAAAATTTTATGAAAATGAAATAGAAGATATATAATATAAAAATATAAAAGATTAAAATAGAAGAATGATATAGTGTAACACTTAGAAGCAGTTGTAGCTAACATTCTGTCATAGTATATTGGGTTTTTAATAACTACTTTAAACATTTATGAATATCTGAAAATATAAGTTATATATTGATGTAGTCAGTTAACAACTATAGTATAAATTTTCCTTGTTCATAAGATGCCGAACAAGCATCGTTTTCTTTTAAATCTCCCTTGTATTGGGGATTTATTTCTAAATTCTCACCATTGTACGTAGTGTTGTTACAAATATCCTTGTGCCAAAATCACTGTTTGCATTTCTGTCATATGGACCTTGTACAAGGAAATTGCTGAATGCAAATTTACACAACAAACTCAATTTCCCAAAAAGTAATAGGAATTTAAATTTTCATGGGAGTGAAAACATTTACAGATTTTTCATGAAGTTTTTTTACTAAATCAAACAAACAAACAAACAAACAAACAAACAAAAAACAGCAAGGGGCATTGTAGAGAAATTAGATAAATATAAAACAACTTGGACTTTCAGAAAATCTGTATTAACTTATGAAAGTTTTGTATATCGTTTAGTTTTAATAACAACCTCGACGTCCTGCCCAATTTTTCTATTGATACAATGCAAGGCATTAAATGGGGTAACTATAATTTCCTAATTGCTATTTCTTCAAGATCAGTTACAGGGACACGCATACATGCTTCACACTGAATCTTTTGAGGCATTCATCTTATGAACTAACGCAAGTATGTCTGAAGTTGTGCTAGCTTAAAAGGGAAAAACTAGGTCCGAAATAACAGTTACAAAACAATTGCTGTGGTTTTAGAATCACTCCTTCTGCGTAATGGACTCCTTTTCTACTCCTTAATTTAAGTATCTCGGGGGAATTCATGGAGTTCCCAGGCAGCCCCGTGAGTTAGACACCTACTGTATCTCTAGGAGCATGGTATTTTGCCCCCTTAATCCGGCACATGGAGTGATAACCCTCTTTATTGCTGTCTCACAAAACGTTAGCCTCTTTGCTGATACAACCATCACCATGTTTCACATTTATTAAGTATTTTCAAATTGTACATTTCAAAAACAGATCTTTATTCCGCCTCCCTCTATAAATGTATTTCTTAGGTAATATTTTCTGTCTCAGGGAGTGATACCGCTAACCCCCACCCCTCCTCCCAGCTGCTAAAGTCAAATCCAAGAGATCACCCTTAATTTCTCTAGTTTTCTCACTCTTGACCTCCAATCCACATCATGTCTTGTCAGTTTTTCCCCCAAATATATTCTATTTATTTTCAATTTTCTCCAGTTTTGCTACTATGTCTCTGGTGTAAATCTCAACTCAATATCCCCTAGACTGCTAGAATAGCACCTATCTGGCCTTCCATGTCTATTTCTCCAGAAATCTCTCTGTGCTGAAGCTCTAGGGATCTTCCCAAAATGTAAATTATGCCAAGTAACTCCCCTGCTTGAAATCCTTCTATATCTTTCCATTGCAAAGAGATTAAACTTTCTGTATCTTAACCTAAACTGCAAGGCCCTACATGCATGAGACCCTACCTTAATTTCTGATTTCATCTCATAATACTCATGAACTAAGCCTTCCCACTCTTCTTCTGTCAGATTCTTAAATAGCTGGCCCCTTGTCATTTAGAATTCTTCTCACATGACAATTTAAGTGAAAAAGTATCCTTTTAACATGCACAATGATTTCCTTCCTACTTGATGGTGTCTTATACTAATTTATTTTTAAAATATTATAAATTTTTAAATAAAAAATGTAAAAGAGTAAATTTTCTGAGCACTTCTCTGTGAAAAACTTTCATTTGTATTAAATATGAAGAATAAATTGGCCATATTAAAAATTCCTGGAGAATACTTTTCCTCACAAGTATAGATCTAGATTCCATATGTCCTGGCACTCAGTATTTCAGGGAAATATGAAGCAAATTTGTGTCTTTTATTTAAAAAGGCTCCTATTTTTTTTTTTTTTTATTTTTAATTGAAGGCTTGTAAAGTATTTCCTAATTATTAAGGTTCTAAAATGTTATAGGGCATATATAGATTTTTCAGATGTATTGATAGTATTCCACACTTTCAAAGAGCATATTTTGATAATAACACCAGAAAGTCTCTGTAATATATTCATTTTGTTGATTTTGTTTTTATCTGTTCCTCAGGGATAGTTTAAAGAAGTACTACAGTGAGTTCCCTCCAGTTCTGCTTCTTCCACTCTATCAACTTCTTCCCCATCAGTTTACTCTTTTTCTTTTCTTCCTCCATATTCCAGAGGCTTCACTGGGAATCATATGGTGTTGGTTTTCTATTATGTTTTTGAGTTTATTTGTAATTATTCCTTATGTAATCTACTTCAATTTTCCACATATTTGTTTTTACACACACACATGCACACACACATGATATCAATGTATGCACATGCATGTGTAGTATGCATTTCTTCTTAGCTTCATCCTTTTCTGTACCTTTTTTTTTTTTCTGACGGGGGAAGTTGATTAATTGAACTTAAGTGGTTGCTTTAAAAGATAGCTGCTAAGCTGCTTGTTTCCAAAACCCTATTGCACTAAATACTAAGATCCCAGCAGTTTCTAATAAATGTGTCGTAAGAATATTCTTATGGTCAAATCTTAAAACACCTCTTATTATATCACTTTTTAAGGAATTTTATGTAAAAAGGCTTTTAAAAGATCCACAGTAAAAACATACATTAACTTTGCTTAATCTTTTATTTTTCAAACTTATACATATTTACCTTCTATTTTGATAGTTGACATCCATTAGAAAGTCTTTCACAGATATGTCATACAGTAGCTTGCTTACTCAACACTGACTCAAATTTGTTGTCAATGTGAACAGAAAAGAAAAATATTACTTTTCAGACTCCACTGATGTTAGAGTTTTGGATATGATCTAGATTTTACAAATCAGATGGAGAAACCTTTAGCCAGGTAAAGTAAGAAAAGTTCCCAATTGAGATTATTATTTTTGGGTGGAGTTACTTGCGGCAAGAGAGGCCAGGAGCAGACATGTCTCCTAATAAGAATCCTTGCAGAGGTTCCATAGTCCTGGAAAAAACAGCTTTGGTAGCAACTTCCTGTCAATTGGGATCTACTGAGGGCCAGAGGTGGCATGTGCATTGGTCTCTGGGTGTATGGTTTGGTTTAGGGAATAATTCCTAGAAATTCAGGTTTGAGTGTGTTAATTTAGTCCTCTAAAAGATGCTTTGAACTCATTATCTCTTAATAAGCTTAATTCTGTTTAAAGTCTTTGGAAGTAATTCTGTTATTTGTAAGTTACTATTCTCTGCGATAGTAGTTGTTACCACAACATGAAGGCAACAAAGCGGTCTGTAAAGGAAATGGGAATCAGGAATAGTTATATGACACGATTGGGGTTCAAGACAGCAAAGAAACTTGTCACCATTAGAGAATAAAAAACGAGTAAAACAAATACAGATATAGAACATACTTATTTCATGACAGCACACCATTGATGGGGCATGGCACCACTGCTATAAACCACCAGCAGGAATGTTTTCAAATAACAGCACTATCAGTTCTCTTTTAGGAAAGCTGATGTATTTCTGGTATTTATAGAGACCCCAATAATGTAACTGAGACATTTTGGTGGATTTGAATAAATTTGTATATCCCAAATTTCTAAATTCCATGAGATTCTCTGGACAGCAGAAGCTGCCTCTTTACCAATGCAATGAAGTAATTCAAGCCCTGAAAAACTTGTAATGATATCATTTGCACTATTTACATTACCAATCTCTTTACATGCCCAATTCTCTCATCTCTCCCTAATTACCTCTAGATTTATAACTATCTTAAATCCTAGCTTGCACCGAAAATGTATGCAATTTGAACTCAAAAGAAGAAGGCTTACATAACAAAATAATTATAGGGTCTAAATTAATTTATGTCCATGTAAATCTCATGCCTATGTGTGAAAATGAATTCAGAATGCTACATGAGAAAAGAGTCTTTAACTGAAACTGGCTTCATCAATAATGGCATATGAATTCTTTCTCAAAGATGCCAACTCCTGATTGTTTGACCAACATCTTGACTCTAGTTGATCAATGCTAAATGCAGTTGAGCTGGTGGAAAATGTTTGGTATAACGATATAGGAAGGAATCCTGGAGATCACTTATGGATTTTTGGTTTATATAATCTGATTAGTAAAAGGTGAGAAGCAAACTAAATCCTCTTGTAATCGTGCTAATACCTTGGCAAACTCACTAACGGCATTTACTGCCTGGAGAGTCCTTATCTCTGAGATGCTTTTAGCAGGACATAGCTGATATATTTTGGATCATTTATGATTAACACACTTGGAATGTATGAATCTATGAAATCCTTTGGGCATGGCTCCATGAAAAATGTCACTTAAACCATGTAACTGTTGGACTATAAAGTGAAGATATTTCATGACTAAAATAGCTTCTTTTAGAGAAACACACATCATTCAGGGACCTCTTATGTTAAATCTGGGCCAAGGAGCAACGTAACATGAAAAGGCAAGATCTGGAGAGTTGTTTTGGTAATCTAGATTTCTTCAGCTTTCATCCAGGTTTCACCATTACCTGCATCTTTTAAAAGTATTGCCACCATTTGATACATGGTAAGATCACTGATTCTCATTTGGTGACCTGATACTTCATATTACCTCCATACCATTGGCCAGAACTAGGATCTATGAGCCACAGCCATTTGAAAAGAAAGAAAAGGCTGGAAAATGTAGTTTGAATTCTGGATGTTCAGGTAGCTCTAAAAAATAGAAGATTCACTTATAAGGAAGAAGAAAAGCCTGTATATTGAGACAGTTCACTCTCTTTACCACAGAAGGTAGAGAGAAGGGAATCAAAGATCTTTTTAGGGACTTCTGAAGAAGGATAATCATGCGGGATCAGGGTGACTTGTTAGACTGGTGGCTTTTGGATCATAGATGGACTCGTAGCCGTAGCCTAAGTTTGCATGTCTTGGTTGTGATCTCCCTTTGTCTGCTTCAGCCACCATCAGGATAATGCTTCCATAACTCAAACTTTGTTCAGCAGCCACAATTGATGAAGCCCTATCTATTTGTAGCACTTTGAACCATTTGTTTTCAGTCAGATTTCTGAAAAGTGAAAGGTAGTTTTGATTATCAAAATTTATCTGTGTGGAATCCAAAATAATAGAACAAATGAACAAGGAAAATAATACAAAACAAACTTATAGAGAGAATAGACTATTGGTTACCAGAGAGGAAAGGGACTGGGTGAGGTGGGCAAGATGGATGAAGGAAGTGAATAATATGGTGATAGATAATAACTGGGCTTGTGGTGTCACTTTTAGGGTTATACAGATAGAGAATTTTAAAGCTAAAGTTATTTTTTTTCAAAAAATTCTTTATTTTCAGCATAAATTTTAGTAGATCTTACAGTGATTTGGTTAGATAACAGGCTCCATTTATAAATTTGATTATATGAAAGAAAATGTATGATAACATTCTCTAAAGTGTTGATATAAATCTCTGTGTAAGAACATTTGGTAGATATGCTTATGATATTGTTATCCATTTATTAAAACTTGTCTATTAAGGGCTTTTATAGTATTTTCTATTAAGCCAGGATGAAGAACACTTTATACAATTGCCAAGTTTTTCTTGTCACATTATATTTGTAGTAAAACCTCCATATCAAACCCCAAGCCACACCAATCTTAAATTCTTAAACATCTAGAGGATGAATAAGGTGGCTTGCCAGGATTTGTGCAGATATGGAAACATGGAGCCTGGAGGAAATACATTTACCCTACAATCTAAGGAAGAAACTAGATCCCAAGAAAAATGTCCTCAGGAACCAAACAAGGAACTATATTAGGATATAAGATAATAATTAACAATAAGTCCATAGTCAATTAAAAACAATCACTATATGCCATACCTGAAACTAATGTAACATTGTGTCAATTATACTTCAATTAAAAAAAAAAGAAAATAGAGGACAACCTAAAGACATTAAAACCTGTTAATAAACAATAAATACTGCCCTTGAGCTACAGGTTTGTAATCTCTATTCTGGATATTAATTTTTGGTTAAAGGAAAGGGAGCCACTGTGTTCACTGTAGGCGAAAGATAGAGTAAGAGAGCAAATAGAGGAATGAGCTGTTTGACTAAGGTCTCCATTGGACCAGTGAGAATGCCACAGCATCAGCAGCCACTGCAGGGATGCAGGCAGTGCCAAGAACAGGCAGGTCCTCAGACCACACATCAGTACTTACAACCTCAGGATCTGGCATCATTCCTGGCAGAGATTCCTCTGGGTATTGTTAGAACACAGTGTGCTGGCAGTAAATTTGGTGGTACCTGTGGCCAAACAGCTTCCTTTGTTATTCATAATACCAGAAGTTATCACTGATGATAATAGAAAAATATGCACGTGCCTCTCTTTGTGCCACACACTTTCCAAGGACTTGCATGTATTGACACACTGGACTCTGTGACCTCAGCCCTCTCACTCAGAGTCACATACAGTTTGAGTCAAGATTCAAACTCAAAATCCGTGTTTCTACACACTAAGCTATGCTGACAGAGTGTGTAATTAAAGGAACATAACAGAGATTTGCAGAGAATCCCAGAATGATTTGGAAACTTTAGGGTTTAGCATGAGTGAGGATTAACAGAGAGAGGTGATGGCATCACCAGAGAAATCATGTGGGGCCTATGATGTAACCGTATTTTCACTCTTTGGTAGTTCTTGGGAAATATAGGTTACAGATTATTTTATCTAATATTTTATCTATTTTATATTTTTGACTATTTTATTACTATTTTATCTCATGCATTTTATCTAATGCATTCTCTTAAGTAATTCAAAGGTAAAATGTATGCCTCTGAACATGATCTTGACCAAATGTCAATTATGAAGTTGAAATACTTCCCTTTGTTTTTTGCCCTATATCCATAGGAAAGTTAGAAAAGGAGCCCAGGTTAGCATAGATATACGTTCCATCAGTTTGCAGTTTAAAATTCACAAAAGTAAGATACATTTTCTGAAAATCTACACAATATTTATGTAAATAACTGCATCTTTGGACACAGGTACAGATTTTTTTTCACAATATTAACAGGTGATAATCAATTCCATAAGACATTAGTTGCATGCATGGGAATTATGTAAAGAATCCAAGATTTCAGATTGTGTAATTAATAATTCTGTTTTTAAAATGTTCAGATTTATAGACTATGTTAGATTTATGCTGAAGTTTTAATTGCTCAATTACAAATATTAAACTGAATTTCCACCCTCATTAAAAGCTTTCAAAGTCTCAGTTCCTAAAGAAGTGGTGTTCAAACTTAAAATCACAGACCTCTTACTAATTATTAACCACTACTCCCAATATAAATGTTAAAAGAAATTATAATTATAAGCAATTAATCTTACATGCTACACATTCTATCAGCATAGTCAGAATACTAAAAATATATATCTTTAAAAATATAGATAACTTTTTAATCTTCCTAATCACAAGAACTTCAGAACATTCTTAACTCCAAAAATGAACTACAAGACAGAGCACTACTTATTTTAAAATATAATGGAGGTAAATCTCTATTTCTGATAATCTGTTTTTTCCCCAAATGTTGCTAACCTCTGAGATATGATAAAATCATCATTGCTTTGTATCATGATATAGCAGATAAAGAGCTTTAATTATATGTGGTAAATATCATATTTGCTTTTTTGGTTGTTTATGGGTTTTTGAATCATTGGTGCTATTTTTAACAGGCTGTTTCCTTACAGGAATATTTTCAGATCATTATCCACTCTGAGACTTATTTAGTTTAAACTAGCTAATATAACCCATAAATCATGTTAACCTGCTATATGTATGCTGGACTTATTTAGAATACATTGAAAAGGAAGAAAATACTGAGAGTGCCATTTCTACCCACTGCCTCGTGGAACTTCTCTCTTTCTTAAGGGTAATGCCCTATTATGTACATTACATATGACCTTCTGAAATATAACAGCCTTAGAGAATGTGTCAGTCTGAATATTAAAATTTAAAGCATAGTTCTACTTATATTTTTAAATTAAAAAAATAGTATCCAAGCATATATTTTTCATTGTAGATAAATGCTATTTAGATCACTGGTATGCAAATATTTTTCATTATCACCAATGCATACTAGAAAGAGACAATAGGAAATAAATACATACATATATTTTAAATATTTCTTTTATAATATTTTGAAGCACTATTTTTTGTAAGCTATGTGCTCCAATCACTCTGAGCAGTTTTTTCAGGTCTTCTGCCTAAACAAAAAACAAATAATTAACAACACATATTTAAATTTCTTGAAGTCAGACATTAAGTATCAGAGGAGCATAAAAAAGATTTATGGGGCAGCCCGGTTGGCTCAGCGGTTTAGCACCTGCCTGCAGCCCAGGGCCTGATCCTGGAGACCCGGGTTGAGTCCCACGTCGGGCTCCCTGCATGGAACCTACTTTTCCCTCTGCCTGCATCTCTGCCTCTCTCTCTCTCTCTCTCTCTCTCTCTGTCTCTCATGAATAAGTAAATAAAATCTTTAAAAAAAAAAAGATTTATGAAAGCAATGTCCTCTCTAATCATATTTTTTATTATAAATTTTATTTACTTTGAAACAAATAGGTTTTACATGTTACTTTTATAGCATTCAATTCCCACTCTCCATGTTTACTATAAAATATATAATAGAGGGGTTTGTTTATTGTTTTTTAAACCGAGAGTTGAGTAGCTAATACATTTATTAAATAGGGCCTGCTTGCCTATATGAAAAGCACAGTCTACTGTCATAATACATTGTAAATCAGGCAAACTATCCTTGGGATTGCTTTTTTTTTCTTTCCCCTTTTTATCTTTTGACCCTCTTCAGCCATTTCTCCCACCCCAAACCCCTGCCTCTGACACCCACCAATCTATTCTCTGTATACTTGAGTTTGTTTGTTAGTTTTGTTTGTTTTTAGATTCTATATATAAGAGAGATTATATGGTATTGGTTTTTCTCTGACTTATTTCGCTTAGCATAATGTCCTTGAGGTCCATCCATATTCTTGCAGATGACAAATTTCATTTTTTATGTGGCTGTATAATATTTCATTGCATGTCTGTGTGTATCTACAATTTCTTTATCCATTCATCCATCGATGAACACTGAGGTTGTGTCCATGTCTTGGCTTTTGCAGATAATGTTGCAATGAACATGGGAGTGCACATAACTTTTTATGTTAGTGTTTTTGTTTTCTTTGGATAAATACACATAAGTGGATGTGCTGGATTGCATGGTAGTTCTATTTTTATTTTTTATTTTTTAGGAAAGTTCAAACTGCTTTCCTCAGTGGCTGCCCCATTTTACATTCCCACCAACAGTGCACAAAGGTTATCTTCACATCCTCACAAATACTTAGTTCTTCTTCTTATTTATTTTTTAATTTTTTGTATGTAGCACTTATACTAGGTATGAGTGATTACTCACTGTGGTTTTCACATGCATTTCCCTAATGTTCAGTGATGTTGGAATCTTTGCAATATACCTGTTGTCCATCTGTACTGTATCTTTGGAGAGATGTCTATTCAGACCATCTGCCCATTTTTTAAAATTGGATTGTTTGGGGCTGTTAAGTTATCTGAGTTGTCTATATATTTTGGATATTATTCCCTTATCAGATATTATTTGTAAATATTTTCTCACATTCAATAGGTTACCTTGTTATGGATGGCTTCCTTCACTGTGTAGAGTTTTTTAATATGAGGACGTCTCACTTATTTTTGCTTTTGTTGCTTTTGCTTTTGGTCCCAGATTCAAAAATATTATCACTAACATCTATGTCAGGGAGTATACCCACCTATGTTTTTTCCTAGAAATTTTGCAGTTTCAGGTTTTGCAATCAGGTCTTTAATCCATTTTGAGTTAACTTTTGTGTTTGGAGTAGGATAGTGGTTGAATTTCACTCTTTTGCAGTGGTTGTCCAGTTGTCCCAACACTGTTTATGAAAGAGACTGTATTTGCCCCATTTTTGGCTCCTTGGTTGTAAATTAATTGGCCATATGTGCATGGGTTCATTTCTGGACCATTCAGTTTTAATGATCTATGTGTCTGTTTTTATGTCAATACCATATAGTTTTGCTTTGTTTTGTTTTGTTTAAGATTTATTTATTTATTATAGAGAAAACTTATCCAAGGGCGGATAGGGGAAGAGGGAGAGAATCTTTCAAGCAGACTCCCTCCTGAGCATGGAGCACAATAAGAGGCTCAGTCCCAGGACCCGTGAGATCATAACCTGAGTTGAAACCAATAGCCAGATGCTTAACCATCTAAGCCGCCCAGGTGCCCCTACCATGCTGTTTTGACTAGTATGGCTTTATAGTACAGTTTGAAATCAGAGAGTGTGATATCTCCTAGTTCTTCTTTTTCAAGATTGTTTTTGCTTTTTAGGATTTTTTTTGTGATCCCATACAAATCTTAGGATTCTTTGTTCTACTCCTTTGAAAAATATAATTTAAGTTTTGATAGGGATTGCATTGAATCCATACAGTTTTGTGTATTGATTTTATAACCTACAACTTTACTGAATTTATTTATTAATTCTAACATTTTTTTTATGTAGTCTTTAGGATCATCTATGTAAAACATCTGCAAATAGTGTAAATTTTACTTCTTTTCCAATTTGGATGTCTTTATTTTACTTGCCTAATTACTCTGGCTAGAACTTCCAATACCGTGGTGAGTAAAGATTGCAAAATTGGTCTTGTTCCTGATCTTAGAGGAAAAGTTTTGAGATTTTTACCATTAAGTATAATGCTAGTCGTGGGCTTGTTATATAGGCCTTTATTATGTTACCTCTATATCTACTTTGTTGAGAGTTTTTATCATAAATGAATGTTGAATTGTGTTTGTTATGGATCTTTGAGATGTGAGATTATATGATTTTTATTCTTTATTTTGTTCCTATGGTATATCACATTGACTGATTTGCAGATGCTGAAACATCCTTGCATCCTCCAAATAAATTTGTACTTCATCATGTTGTATGGTCCTTTAATGTACAATTGAAGTTAGTTTGATAATATTTTGTTGAGGATTTTTTGCATCTTTGTTCATCAGGGAGATTGGTATGTAATTTTTTTTTTTTCGTGGTATCCTTTTCTGGTTTTGTCATCAGGATAATGCTGGCCTAAAAATGAGTTTAGGAGAATTCCTCACTCTTCTATTTTTTTTAAATACTTTATTTATTCATTCATGAGAGACACACAGAGAAAGAGGCAGAGACACAGGCAGAGGGAGAAGCAGGCTCCATGCAGGGAGCCTGATGTGGGACTTGATCCCGGGTCTCCAGGATCATGCTCTGGGCCAAAGGCAGTGCTAAACCACTGGGCCACCAGGGCTGCCCTTGGGAACAATTTTTAAAAGATTGCTACTAATTCTTTAGATGTTTGGTAGAGTTAACCAGTTAAACCATCTGGTTCAGGACTTTTGTTTGTTGTGAGGTTTTTAATTACTGATTCAATCTCTCTTTTTTTTTTTTTTTTTTGCAATTAGCAAGAGGGTTTATTGGACGTTTGCGCAAATGGGCTCTCCGCCTCCGAAGAGGAAGAGAGCCCCGATTAGCAATTACGGGTATCTTTTAAAGGCAAAAGGAAAAAAAAAAACCGCTTAAAGACAAAAGAACCTCGGGAGTTGCATAGCATTCAGGTTATTGATTTCACAGAGGGTCAACATGAACCTATTCAGGGACATTCCAATCAGGGTGTGGGGGGAAATGGTTTTCTTATTGTAAACAGAATGCTTTTAGTTGCTAAAATTTCCGGAAGACGCCTGGATGGGCTGCCTCTGGATTAGGGCTGGCCCTACTTACAAGGGGGGAGGTTTCTTCATTCCCTCCTCTTGTTTGGGCTGATTTTAACCTTAAAATCTTAGGGAACATTTATTTCTTCAGTTTGAAGGGCCCCACATTGCTGAGTTAATACCAGAGCTTGGGTAATAAACAATCTTTCTCGGATGAACTGGAGCGGCCAGTTGAGGACTCAGGGGCCGAAAGTTAGTAGGAGCAGGATAACTAGAGGGCCCATAATGGTAGAGATTAGGGTGGTTAACCAGGGAGACTGATTAAACCAGCTTTCAAACCAGCCCTGCCGGGCCTCCCGGTCCCTTTGTCTTTTATTTAACCTTTCCCTGAGTTTGGCCATGGAGTCTCTGATGACTCCAGAATGGCCTGCATAGAAACAGCTCTTTCCATTTAAGGCAAAAATAGGCTGGCTTTGAGAGCTTAACTTTAGGCAAAAGAATGCATCTTTAGATAGAGCTCAAGGGTCCTTCTGCCTCAGTTAAAACTGAATGTTGAGCTCCCGTAGCAACCAGGAAGGTCACTGGTTGACCCCCCCACTTTAAGGGTTATCCGAGGCTCGGTGGGGGGGGGGGGGGCTCCTGGCCCTGACATCCCTAATCTTCATCCTCTAGGGACAGTACGGGAATGGGCTTCTTCTTAGGTCCCTGTGTTTGGCCCTTCTTTGGACAAACTTTAACCCAATGTCCTTTTTCCTTGCAGTAGGCACGCTGGTCTCGTTCAACCCGTGGTCTTCTTTTGTCTCCCAGGTCCTTACTCTGTCCTGACTTACTCTGCCCTGAGCCCTGTACTATGGTGGCCAGTATCCCAGTCAGTTCTTTATTGCGTTTCCTTTATCTCTTTTATTTTGTCTCTCTCTCTCTCTCTCTCTCTCTCTCTCTCTCTCTCTAAGTATACATACGGTAGCCTTCCGTTAATCTTTCCAGAAAACCTGCACTATAGCACGTACCTTTGCCAAATTGGTGGGGCGTCGCCGTGCCCCTTTGAGACCCGCTGGGAGTACCTGGCGATAGAGACGGAGCCGCTCCCTCCCAGCAGCAGTGTCGTGGTCCCAGGTCGGGCCAACCAAGGGGAAAACGTCCTCGATTTCGTTAGGCAGCTGGGTCGGCCTCCCATCCGCCCCGGGGACGTTTTTCTGTAGACGCGCGGTCTCTCCTCCGTGGTGAGGAGAGTCTGCAGGAGCTGATCAGGGTGCCCATGGGGTCCTGGCTGAGAGACCCGGGCCTTCACCTGCAAGATAATGTCAATATTAAAAGTTCCATTCCTGGGCCACCCGACGTTGAGAGTCGGCCACTCTGAGGAGCAGAAGGTGACCCATCTTCGTCTTCTGACTTCGACCGAAAGGTTGTGTGCCCGGCCGGCGACTTCTTTCCAGTGATCTAGAGCGAGGCTTAAAGGGGTGGTTACAGTTTGTCCCATGGGTGTAGAAAAGAGGTGAGCGGGGAGGAGGAGGACAGGGAGAAAGACACAGAACAGACAGATGCACACAGATGACAGGATCGGCCCGGCGGATTCAGACGGGAGCGGTCGCCAACAACGACCCTCCCCGAAGAGGAGGGAGTGCCGGGCTCCCTCCCTCTTCCAGACCACTCCGGAGTCCGACTCCGGAGGGGGACCCGGAGTCTCGGGCACGTCTGCCTCCCCCGCTGGTCCAAATACAGAATACAGAGTACAGCGTCCTGCAGGCACAATACAGACCCGGCACAGACCCGGCCAGTCAGACAAACGGACGAGACAGATATGACATTTAGCGAGCTCGGTCTTACCTCCTACCGGTCTTACGATTGAGCCTGGGGCGTCTTGGATCCCGGACAAGCCCCCAAATGTTGGACCCTGGCTCACGGGTGCCAACGTGTCCCGGCGGATGCCCCAGAGACTCAGACCCCAGACAGGCAGATGCAATTAGCAAGAGGGTTTATTGGACGTTTGCGGGAAGGGGCTCTCCCTCCGAGGAGGAAGAGAGCCCTGATTCAATCTCTTAATTAATAATGAATCCACTCAAATTTTCTATCTCATCATGATTTAGTCTTGGTAGGATTTTATATTTCTAGCAATTTATACATTCCTTCTGGGTTGGTCAATTTGTTGACATGTGATTGTTCCTAGTAGTCTTTTATGATTCTTTGTATTTCCATGGTGTCAGTTATATTTCTACTTTCATTCTAATTTTGAGTCTTCTTTTTTCCTTGGTGAGTCTAACTGAAGACTTGTTATAAAACCAGCTCTTGATTTCCCTAATCTTCTCTACTCTCTATTTCATTTATTTTCACTCTAATCTTTGTTACTTCTTTCCTGGTACTAACTTGAGGCTTCATTTGTTCTTTTTCTAGTTTCTTGAGGTGTAATGTTGCATTATCTGAGACTTTTAATATTTCTTGAGGTATGCATTTATTGGTATGTTTTAATGTCTGTTTTGTTTGATATAAGTATAGCTACCTCAGCTTTCTTTTGGTTTCCATTTGCTTAGAATAGATTTTCCATCCATTCACTTTCCATTTGTATGTGTCCTTAGATCTGATGTGAGTCTCCCTATAGGCAGTATCTAGATGAACAGTTTGATAAGAGTGAATCCCCTGTAGGTAGTGTCTAGATGAGTTGTGTGTGTGCGTGCATGCGTGTGCACACATTTTAAATCCATGTATCCATTCTATGCCTTTTGATCCAAGTATTTAGTCCTTTTACATTTAAAGTAATTATTGATAGTGTATGTACTTATTGCCATTTGGTTGTTTATTAGTTCTGTTTTGTAGTTCCTCTCTTCTTTTTTTTTTTTAAGATTTTATTTATTTATTCATGAGAGACAGAGGGAGAGAGAGAGAGAGAGAGGCAGAAACACAGGCAGAGGGAGAAACAGGCTCCATGCAGGAAGCCTGACACGGAACTTGATCCTGGCACTCCAGGATCACACCCTGGACTGAAGGTGGTGCTAAACCCCTGACCCACTCGGGCTGCCCTCCTCTCTTCTTTCTTTTCTTTCTTTTGTAGTTTGATGACTTTCTTTAGTGGTATACTTACATTTCTTTCTTTTGTGTATTTTCTTGCTTTGTGGTTATCATGAGGCTTGCAAATAACTTAAGGCTATGTCAGTCCAATTTAAGTTGATAATAACTAAGTTAGGTATCATTCTAAAGCTCAACATTTTTACTTTCGCCCCCAATATTTTATGTTTTTGATAACTCATTTTAAATCTTCTATTTTTAAGATTTTACTTTTTTTTTTATTCATGAAAGACATAGAGAAAGAGAGAAAGAGAGGCAGAGATACAGGCAGAGGGAGAA
Source organism: Vulpes vulpes (assembly GCF_048418805.1). Taxonomy (NCBI): domain Eukaryota; kingdom Metazoa; phylum Chordata; class Mammalia; order Carnivora; family Canidae; genus Vulpes; species Vulpes vulpes. The sequence continues at coordinate 73,015,633 of NC_132781.1, forward strand.
GCAGGCTCCATGCAGGGAGCCTGATGCATGACTCAATCCTGGGACTCCAGCCAGAGGCAGATGCTCAACCACTGAGCCACCCGTGTCCCTCATTTTACATCTTTTTATCTTGTATATCCCTTAACTAATTACTATAATAACTTTTTGCTTATCATTTTTGTCTTTTAACCTTTATATTAGCCTTATAAATGATTAATATGCTACCTTTATTATATATTCACCTCATCAGTGAATTGAACTTTTCCTATGTTTTCTTATTTTCAATTAGCACCCTTTCTTTTCAGCCTAAGTCCCTTTCACATTTCTTGCAAGGCCAGTTTAGTGTTTATGAACTCCTTTAGCTTTTACTTGTTTGAAATTTTTTTTTGTCAGCATCAGTTCTGAATAATAACTTTGAAGGTACAATATTCTTGGTTGGACATTTTTTTCTTTGAGCATTGAATATCCCATGTCACTCCCTTGGCCTGCTAAGTGTGAGCTGAAAATTCTACTGATATTCTAATGAAGGTCCCATTGCATGTAATTACTTGTTTTTCTCAAGCTTTTTAAAATCTTCTTTCCTTGTCTTTAACTTTTGACACTATGATTATAATGTGTGTTGGTATGGTTCTGTTTGGGTTTCTCCTATTATGAACTCTCTAGACTTCCTCAATCTGAATGTCTGTTTCCTTTGCCAAGTTAGGAAAATTTTTAGACATTATATTTTCTTTTTTTAAAGATTTTATTTATTTATTCATGACAGACACAGAGAGAGAGAGAGAGAGGGAGAGGAAAACTGCTAAAGAGAGGGAGTGCTAAACTGCTGAGCCACCCGGGCTGCCCACTATTATGTTTCAAACAAGCTTTTTGCCCTTTTTTCTCTCTTCTCCTTCTGGGGGCCCTATAGTGAAAGTTAGTCCAAAGTCCAATTGATGTTGTCCCATAAACCCCTTATGCTATCTTCACTTTTTTTTTTTTTCCTTTAGGCTGTTCTAATTGGGTGAAATCTACTGCCTTTTCTTCTAGTTGACTAATCTTCTGATTCATCTGGTCTGCTGTTGAATCCTTCTAGTGTGTTTTTTAGTCAGTTATTGTGATCTTCAGCTCCATGACTTCTATTTGGTACTTTCTTATTTTTCATCTCTTTGTTGAAGTTCTCACTATGTTCATCTTTTCTTCTTCCCAGGCAGAGAGTATCTTAAGGACCATAACTGAACCCTTTATCAGGTAAATTATCATTAAATTATTTTTTTTTTCCTGAAGTTTTGCCTTATCCTTTCAATATTATAATGAAAATATACCTAAAAGTAAGAAAAGTCACCATAATGGTGGTGAATTAATCTAATTTTTTTAAATACAAAATTTTTCTACTCTAGTTGACTTCTGTTATTGAGTATATTTAGCAGTATCCATATCTGATTTATATTTTCTGAATTCACCTGTATATTCATAGGTGACACATTTTGAGCTATTCAACAATAAAGCTTTCTGTTTCTTTGAAGGTATCATACTTTCAACTTTAAAAGCATCATGTTAAAATTAGTTTTATTTCAATTTTATGACTGGAGTACAGGGATTTTAAAGTGTCATTGATAAGCTACTGAGACTCTCAACTGGAACACATTTTCCACTGGAAATTAAATGTAAATTCAAGTAACAATTATTCTATGTAGTTTTCTAGGTCTGCTAGTTCATAATAGTCATTCTATGGCAGCTAAAGATATCACATTCATAATACTTCCCACACCTGCCAATGCATTCATTTTCAAGCACTCAGTGATAAGAGGTGTTTCCTATGTCCTATGCTAAGTGAGCTGCCCCTTTAGAACAAGACTAAGTTATTTATGGGAAGTGAGTGCATCAAGATCTGAGTGGAGTGACAGCAAAGAGGTGGTTTCTGTCACTGCTTGATGCCAATAAAAAATAGAGTTCCTAATCGCTGGGACACCTGCACCCTGATGTTTCTAGCAGCAATGTCCACAATAGCCAAACTGTGGAAGGAGCCTCAGTGTCCATCAAAAGATGAATGGATAAAGAAGATGTGGTTTATGTATACAATGGAATATTACTTAGCCATTAGAAATGACAAATACCCACCATTTGCTTCAACGTGGATGGAGCTGGAGGGTATTATGCTGAGTGAAGTAAGTCAATCAGAGAAGGACAAACATTATATAGTCTCATTAATTTGGGGAATATAAATAATAGTGAAAGGGAATAGAGGGGAAGGGAGAAGAAATGGGTGGGAAATATCAGAAAGGGAGACAGAACATGAGAGACTCCTAACTCTGGGAAATGAACTAGGGGTGGTGGAAGGGGAAGGAGGGTGGAGTGTGGGGGTGACTGGGTGGCAGGCACTGAGGGGGGCACTTGACGGGATGAGCACTGGGTGTTATTCTGTATGTTGGTAAATTGAACACCAATAAAAATAAATTTATTATTAAAAAAAAAAAGAGTTCCTTCAGAGGAAGCAAGTTGTTCTGCACCAAAGATTTTAGGATAGTTGATCCTTTTTGGAGAGAAATAATAAGCTTTAGGCCTTAAGACAGTCATTTAATTGTCGTTTTATCTAGCCCACTGCTCATGCCTCTTCCAATAGTTTGTTTATAAATGCAGGGGCTTGTCTTGCACTACTTTCTCAGAGAAATTAACTTCTGTTTAGAAAAGCAAAGGGAGGACATCTCTCAGATAACACAAGATTACAATCAAAGATAGTATAAGTGAAAAGACCAGTGCCCTAATATAACCAAAATATAATGGGCAATATCCTGAAAAATCTGTATTTAAGTTCTCCAATTCCAATATGTTGCTTTTTAAAAGCAGATAGGAGAGGATCTAACATGAGGGAATGTTTCTACCAAGATGTGCTTCTTAATAAGTGAAAATATATTATTCACGGTCATCGGACTCCTGAGTCACTTAGGATCCATTTATTTTCAAGAAACAGATACCTATTTAAAGTAGACTAAATAATAGAAATTTAGATTTTCATGTAGTAAGTAGTCCACATATGGAAAGTTCCAGAGCCAATACAGCAGTTGAGCAAATTAGGCCTCCAGGTTCCTTTCTCTGATACATTCTTGGATTAGTCCTTTTGATTATCAGAAGTCTGCAGCAGACTCTGAAGATTATTTCCTTGTTATAATGACCTAAAAAGAAAAAGGGAAAGGACTGTTTATCCTTATCTATCTATTTTACTTAGAGGAAAATGTTTCCCGGAAGCTACCTACCATACTTTGCTTTATAAGTCAAATGCCAGAAATGAGTATGTGTTTTGTTTTGTTTTTTGTTTTTAAGATTTTATTTGTTTGAGAGAGAGTGATCCAGAGAGAGAGAGAGAGAGAGAGAGAGAGAGAAGGTAGAAGCAGGGTGAGGGGCAGATGGAGTGGAAGACACAGACTCGCCACTGAACAGAAAGCCCTATGTGGGGCTTGATCCTGAGACTCCTGGATCATAACCTGAGCCAAAGGCAGACACTTAACTAACTAAACCATTCAGGTGCCCCTCATATGTTCATTCTCTAGCTAATTATTTGTAAATTGGGATGGAATTCCATAACAGACAGATTGAATAAGATTCACTCCCTGGGTCAGGGAACATTTCACCAGTTACAAGTGAAAAAAGAGACAGGGATGAAGTGGGCTTTTGTTAATGGGTAGTTCATCAACATGCTCTGGTACATCATTTTATTTACATTTTTTTTTTAAATCCCCAACTTTCATCCTGTATACATTGGAAGTAACAAAAATTATCTCATGGGCTTTCATGCACTGTTTCATTAAACACCAGTTGAGTTTGTGCACTGGATGCTATAAATATAAACATTGTTTTGAAAAGGATCTTAGTAGAAGATTCATCTTACTCAGTCTAAGAGGCAAGATTTGAAAAACAGCAATAACAAAAGGTTTCCCATATGAGGGCTCTAAGCAGATATTGTCCATGTGACGATCAGATGAGGAAGAATAATATGTGCAGGAGGAGTAGAAACAAAATTACAAAGGACATAACAAAAAGCCTATTTTACCTGGAGGAACTATAAGTACCTTCATGTTTCTGAAGAGTGTAGCTCAAGGCTAGTGGTTACTGGACATAAGGTGATATATTTCCTTCTTTAAAATTGACATTCTAGAGTTATAAATTGGTGAGTTGTTATGAACTGAATGTTTGCGTCCCATCTATAATTCCTGTGTTACAATCCTACCCCTCAGCATGATGTATTTGGAGATAGAATCTCTGGAGATAATTATATTGAGATGAAGTCTTGAGGGTAGAGCTCTTATGATGAGATTAGGACCCTAAAAGAAAAGATCAGAGCTTTCACCCTCTCCCACCCTCTCCTACTCTCTCCCTATCATGTGTGACTGCCACCTGAGAACCCCAAACAGAGCTCTTACCAGGAACCAATGATCTGGCACCTTGATATTGGACTTCCCCACCTATAGTCCTATGATAAAGGTATTTCTGTTTAAGCCACCCAGCCTCTGGTATTTTGGTATAACAGCTGGAGCTAAGACATGAATACATGAAAACACTGGAATACTTGAATAACCTACATAAACCTAGACAAATCAGAAGCACAGCACAGAAGTCCATTAGCATCGATCACAGAACAGAGTCACAGACAAGAAGCAGAGCACAGAAGTCAATTAACATCAAATGTCTTAAGGACAGAAGAATGAAGGAAATCTACATGTTTATTATGAAGAGGAAAACAAGCTGCTTATGTAAGAATCTAAGAAGCCATATAATCCTAAAGAACTCTGAGATCACTACACTTAAATAGTATTCCAGAGAAAAAGACAGAAGCCATATCAGTCTCCTAGAAATTGAATCAATGAGGAATAAAGGGGCTACTTATGCCTCTTCTGGTAGATTTTTTTAAAAAGATTTTATTTATTTATTCATGAGAGACACAGAAATAGAAGCAGAGACATAGGCAGAGGGAGAAAGAGGCTCCCCCAGGGTAGCCCAGTGTGGGACTTGATCTTGGATCCTTGGATCACATCCTGAGCCAAAGGCAGATGCTCAACCACTGAGCCCCCCAGGAGTCCCCTCTTCTGGTAAATGTTAAAGTGTGTTGTTGTGTCATGGGGACAGGAGTCACTGCTAAGAGATCTGTCAGGTCATTATTAGTCTCAATGGGCAGCTGAGTTTTAGTTATAGCAATAAGATGAAGGGTAGGTTCAGAGTAGTGACGCTTTGGGAAAATTTGCTAGGGAGCCAGATTCAGGGCCAGACCAGGGACAATATGGTTCTCTTTTTGAGAATTTTCTTTGGTGGTTACACTGTAGATCAGGATGCAGTTAGAGGAAGCTCTTAGATTCTTTTTGTTTGTTTTAAGATTTTATTTATTTATGAGAGAGAGAGAGAGAGAGAGAGAGAGAGAGAGAGAGGCAGAGACACAGGCAGAGGGAGAAGCAGGAGTCCGATGTGGGACTTGATCCCGGATCCCAGGATCACGACCTGAGCCAAAGGCAGATGCTCAACTGCTGAGCCACTCAGGCCTTCCGAAGCTCCTAGATAGAGCTTAGATTCTATAACCTCCTTAATACCAGATAACTGTGGAGTCTAGTGTACTTGCAAGAAAGAGGCTGTTGCACATAAAACAAGAGAAGCTCTGGTTGTCTGTTGGGCTGGTGAGACTGGGGACCTCAAAACGGCAACTCCAGGCCAGCAACCTCCCAATAAAGCCGCCTTGACGCCCTACCCTAACTTAGCACACAAAGACTGTAACCCTTGCCCTAATTGGAATGCCACCCTGCCCCTATCTTCCAACCAAAAACTCTTTGTAGACCCCCCTGCGGTTTGCCTGGGTGCAAGTTCCCTGACTCAAGCCCCTCTAAGTCACGGAACCTCACCTGGGAGCCTTCCCCATTAAAGCACTCTGGAACCTACTGCCTGGCTCTGCCTTTTTTTAAATTTCTCTGCCATTCACTTGGGAAAAACCTAACACTCTCTTAACTCAGACATTTGGTATTTCCAATTTATTAAAGGGAATAAAATATACTTATTATTACTAAAATGTATTTAAGATTACTTTTTTGAATATTTTCTTAGAAAGATGTAGAATAAACCACATGCCCATCTATGACAGAACCCCAGGATGAATTTGAAGCACATACTATGGATTTATGTGGTAGCATTTGGACAACATGTGGACTTCCTTAAATCCAGATTGAGTGGTATATGAACTGTTGAAACTGAGGCATATTAAAATATTTCAAAAGTTTATTTGATCCTATATTGATTCCAACTGAGCTAAATGAAAGGTAGTTAGGTACATACCAGAGGAAGGAGTTAAGGAAGAGGTTTTTAAGGGAAGATGAGGAAGCAAAGCATGAAACTTAATTTGATTAAGTTGATTCTAACTTGAGCAGTTGCTGTATTTGGGAAATGCTAGTTGGATGGTTGTGATTGGTTGCTCTTAAATTTCACATTCTTGGATTCAAGTGCATTGACTCTGGCTTAGGTTTGGTTTGCTTATACAAATTACCAAGACATTAGACCCATTTTAGTCCAATGGCCTCTTTGTTGAATACAATGCTATAGAGAACAAAAACAAAAATTTTGCAATTTATTTGCAAAATAGTCACAATTATAATTTAAGGATTCCATTATTTAATTCATTTTAGATAAAGGATAAATATCACAAAACTTTCAAGAACTTTATATACCAGTTTTCTTACACTGTATTCCAAATATTTCATTTTCAAATCACAGATTAATACCCAAACCAAAGCAGCTTTATAGAAATGTAGACTATATGTTGACACAAATGTTTTTTCTTATTCAGTTAAACATTTCACTCACAAAACCTTGATATTTACTTTGATTGTACTCTATTTTTTTAACTTTACCCATTTTTAAAAATGTGTTGCTTTATTTAACCATCGATGTGAAATTGTATTTAAAAATTAATGACATTAAAAGCATTAAGTAGTGAAGATAAATATTTTCTTAGAGTTAATCATTTTATAAAGTGACTCAATATTTTTAATAAAATTTTATTATTTTCATGTAGTTTTAGGTTCATAGCAAAATTGAGAAGAAGTCATTGAAATTTCCCATATATCCCCTGTTCCCACTCACGCATAGCCTCCTGCATTGTCAGTGACCCCCCCCCCCCCCCCACCAGAACATTACCTTTGTCACAGCTGGTAAACCTACATTGATGGACACATCATTATCATGTAAAGTCCACAGTTCACGCTAAGTTTTACTCCTTGTGTTGTTATAATCTTTAGGTTTGGACAAGTGTCTAAGCACATGTATTCACCACTATAATATACAGAATGGTTTCACTGTTCTAAAAATATCTTGTTTTACAAAATAAGATATGTTTATGCATTTTGTTCTTACTAGAGTAATTCCAACTTCCTGTCTTTTTGCTCTCTGGATCTAAAACAATTTAGAAAACTATCATGCCCTTCCACAGTGGGTGAAGACAAATTTAGAAGACTCTGTTGTCTATCTCACCATTTCTAAAAGTATTTATTCCTCAACATGAGCAGGTAACTCCAGAAGAGGGAACAGATGGTGGCAGGGGCATAAACAGGATATAACTGATTTGCATGGGGCTGCACCTGGGCACATCACACCTCTGACCCTCTCTTGGAGAACAGGAGAAAGGAGTTCCAGAAAACATTTTCTCTGTCTTGTTTCCTGTCACAGCATTATTAATCATCTTTCAAATCCTATAAATTAACTTCAGCTGGTCTTAAAAAGATAGTCTTTATCTTGTAACTTAGGCCATGTAAATGTCTCTAGATCAAAATCAAGCTCATAATCACTCTATAAAACTGTAAAGTCTAGGTCTTTCCTCTGAAGGCTCTTTTCACTTGTCAAGGTGACAGGTGACCTGATTAATTAAAGTTAGGTCTTTAGGATAAAGGCTTCTGACTTTATTCATTGCTTTAAGTCTTGATTTAATAGCTGTCAACCTTTTAAAAAAATCCGTTTTCTAGATCTACAAAATTATGTAAGTTAGAGATATATCTGGCAACTATATTAGAGCTGGTGGAGGTTTTATGTGGCTTAAAAATTAGATATATTTTTAAATACAGAATAAAAATCTGATTATAGTGTAAACAGTTTTCTTCTGTCAGATTATGTCTAAAGAAGTTTCTGGATCTCAATATAAAATAAAATTAGTAACATAGAAAACATCTTTTCCCAAGCAAAAGGTAATTTTTTTTTTTTTTTTAAGAAATGGGAACAATATAATTTTGCATCATGTTGTAAAACTACTAACAATTGATGGATGAAAAAGATGCAAAAATGTTTAGAAAAAATGTTTTAAAACTTTATACATATTTTCAGGTTTTCTTCCAAAATCTGAGGGTGAGTGTCATATTATGTCTATCTAAAGATGCCTGGAAGGAGGAATGAACAGATTCTCTGACAGTATTTGTAGTTAGTTGACTTTTACAGGAATTACACCAAGTGGAAATCTCTTGAACTATGTTTTTTTATACTATTTTTATAGAAGTGTTTGCAGTAAAATAAAAGAGGTAGCATTCTGTTGGAGAAAACACATCAACATCAAGCTCTTTACTCATGACATTGTTCAATTGTTTTTGCTAGTGGAGTGTTTCTTAGGTAAACAGTTGGTATCTACTTTCTCTCTTCGGACTTCTATGTATTTATTATGTAGATGTGAACAAGGACTGCCTGCAGAGTGTTTCTGAGCACCGCATAAAGAAAATAGGGAATTCTCATTATTATAACACTTTTTGCATTTTTTCTTTTAAACAATATTTGGTTAATAAGCTATTATATGCATCTACCATTAGCTTACTTCCCACAAAACTAAAAGGCAACTTTTCAAGATAGAATCCAGAGCTATTTTGTTATAGCTGAAATAAGCAGTCTTCAAATTGCCAGTTAAATGAATTGTTATGTCAGAAAAGATATCTGGTTGAGAAATGTAAAAACAAACGTGTTAATCTCACACAAACGATAATTAAGGCCAAATCCTCAGTATCAGTGACATCCTCTGTCTTTCTTGTAGTCAGTTCACTTTTTGTGATTCCACAACACTGAGCTAGCTTCTTTTCCAGTGTTGCAATTGTCCATTTGCCTGCCACCTGGCTGCTAGATTGACTGGTCCCTCTAGTTCTAGAGCTTTGTTTTATTCTTTGCAGCTAATCCGATGCCTACATAGTGAATGACTGAATGAACAAAGAGATGAACATGTGAGCAAATAAGGTAACATAAGTATAAAAATATTGAAATCTAGGAGCACCTGGGTGGCTTAGACAATGAAGCATCTGATTCTTGATTTCAGCTTGGGATATGACCTCAGGGTCCTAAGATTGTGTCCATGTGTTGAGTTCCATACTCAATGCAGAGTCTGCTTGTCCCTATCCCTTTGTTCCTACTCCTCCATTCCTACACCCTCCCTGGTTCCATGAACATGGTCTCTGTCTCTCTCTCTCTCTTTCAAACAAATACAATCTTTTAAAAATTGAAATCTAATTTAATTTTTAAAAATATTTTGCTTAAATTCAATTTGCCAATATATAGTATAACACCCAGTGCTCATCTCATCATATGCCCTCTTTAATGCAGGTCATCCATTTAGCACATCCCCACACCCACCCACCTCCCCATATGTAACCCTTTGTTTCCCAGAGTCAGGAGTCTCTCATGGTTTGTCTTCCTCTCTAATTTTTCCCCACTCAGTTTCCCTCCTTTCCTTTATGGTACTTTTCACTATTTCTTATATTCCACATATGAGTGAAGCCATATGATAATTGTCTTTCTCCAATTGACTTATTGAAATATAATTTAATATAGATAAGTATTCCAGTATACAAGAATATATTTGTAGTGCTAGTTTATTTCAAAAAGATTACAGAAATAAAATGTATGTGTATGTTTGTTTTTTATTCCTAAACTGTGTGATGTGAATGGAGCTATAGTGAATGCCTTGTTAGGGTTCTTGGATAGAAAATAGATAGAACTAATTAGTCAACTTAAAAGCAGGGAGAGGGGAAGGGAGAAAGGGAGTTTATTAACTATAAGGATACTATTAATCACATTTTATTAATTAGAGTTTGAATTTTAACCATAGAAACCTATCCAGCTTGAGCATTCAATAAGCTTGGGAATCAGCTTCTTGTCATATTTGCTTTGGACTTTTTTTAAAATGTGATTTCTAACAATTCATGGAACAGGATCAGAAGGCAGGCTGCACTCCCTTATCTATTTCTTGTCAAATAATTTGAAACATAAATTTATTCTTCCTTCTCTTTAAAGTGTCTGAGGGGGAACTAGACTGATTACGATTAGCCCAGAACTGATTCCTAAAATTAAGTTCTATTTGGTAAACTCCATAATTCTTATAAGGAAGGATAATGTCATTTTCTTATATCCATTATGTAAAATATTCTCATGGGCTTCTAATCTGCATTAGAGGGTTACATCAGAGCACTGCTGGTGGGAAGCACAGTGGATGGGGGACAGTAGAGAGAGGCTGGGTAGCTTCTGTTGCCAAATTTTTGTTCTCTATAGCTCTTCATGGAATAATAAAAAGTAACTGTTAAAGCTTATTGAGCATACATGAAGAACACTTTTATTTATAAACAGATCATTTTTAATAAATTGATGCAATGTAGCAATTATGTATTTATGAGCTTTGATGCTAGACCACTGAATTTCAAATGCTGCCTTTCTTACTTGTGTGGTATTTGATCATGAGTAAATTACTTTGATTTCTCTGAGATAATCTGAATTTATAAGATAAGGAAAATCATACTTAACTCTTAAAATCATCATGAGGCTTGCTTGAGGAAAAAAATATGAAAAATGCCTTTTACAGTGCCTAGGTCTGGGTAAATGTCCTATGAGCTCTATATTTGTACATATCCACATTAGTGTCTAGAGATGTTAAACCATTGGCCCAAATCATGCTGCTGATATGTTAAGCTTTTAACCCATGTCAGATAATAAAGTCTTCTGCCTCCGGAGGCTATTTTTCACTACTTTCCACAGACTTCCTTAACTCATGAATTTGAAAATTAATAAACCTGAAAATAGCATTTAGGCAAGTTCTCCATCTCTGCAACAGGAATTTTTCTAGCCATTTTAGATTACCACAGGTTATATAAGAGTGATAACTTTTACCTTTAAAAAAAATAATGAGGAAACATTTTCAGCAATTTACATGTTGTAGAAGTTTTTTGTATTTTCTGGTACTTGAGTTTTATTTTTCAGATCCTTAAATTATTATTGACCAGGTAGGAAGGTAATTATCAAATGTAATTGTGTCTTCTTAGAAGGAACACTTTAAAATGCTTCTTTTAAAGAATTAAGTGTAATTTTAAACTCTCAGATGACTTCATTCTTTGCCTCTGTTACTTCTATTTGTTGAGGGAAGGGATGAATTTATTTTCTCTTGTTAGAAAATTTTGCTCAGTATTTCCTGGGGAGGAAATGTGGTTGGATATTGGGATTAGAAGAAGGGTATAGAAGGTATGTTACATTGCCAGATTATGAATACCACTAAGAATAAAAGTAAGAGGAAAGGAAACATCTGTGATGCTTTTTACTCAATTCAAATGTTTATATAATGGAATAGGGTAATAAATAATTTATATTTTCCATTCCAGGTTGTAAATCTGAAGAGCTCTCAAATCATACTTCTAATCAGACTTAGACATATAGTTAAATAGGTAATTTTTTCCTATTGTCTGATATTTAAAAAATTGGCTGCTAATAAATTTGAAGAATCAAAGGATTGAGTTACCATATCAACAGTGAGAGAAAATAAAAGATAATACAGCTCACCTCTTATTATGAGATAGAAATTGCTTTTATATGCAGTTAACTCAGCCCAACTGATCTCATTTACTGAAGCAATAGTTAACTTAATTTACATTAGGTTAGATAAGAGACCTAGATGGTAAAATACAGAGAATGAAATTGTAATCTATTATCAAGAGACTTCTAAAATATTAAGTTGGACAAGCGAGGATTTTTTATTTCATCTTTAACATTTATACTACATATGAAAGTATGAATAGATATATCTCAACAAAAGCATAAAAACAGATGAAAGGATAAAACCTTGAATATAATACTTTTTGAACTAATAATTTTTGATAAATGATTCACAGTTAGTAACACTGGGGCGTAATAAGGCCACAGATCTTTTAATATGTTAATGTTACTGGCAATCTACTAAACATTCTCAAAGAATTGCAATTTCTTGATTTATTTTAATATTTTGTTGATAAAACTTACTGCTTTTACTATTGTTCCTATCTGCTTTCCTTTCTAATTCCATGTGTTCACATAATCCCTAGTTTCTTTTTATTCCAGAGAATACAAAAACTTCTTTGGCCTATGTCTGAATATGATCATTCATCATACAGAAATGTTGATTCAATCAATTCCCTAAGAGCTTGAAAGATCATTAAGCAGAAAGCAAGCTTGATGTATGGGACCATGAGAATAGCTGGCCTTATATGGAGGTAATTTTGCTTTCCAGGCTCCACCCTGCCCCTTATTTTATTAAAGAATCTATTGAGGAATTGTTGGGGGTATCCCTGTAGACATGAAGCATAGGGATATGGGCAGTCTGACCATGGCATAAACTGACACTTTTCTCTGAAATTTCATGTTTACCCTAAGATAGAAGATAATATTTATATTATTCTAAGTAATAGTTAATAGTGGACACATGTATGAGATTTTTAATGAAATACATACATATATAAAGTTATTGAAATGCAAAATAGGATTTGTATAAAATATTGCCCCATACTTTGGGAGATAGGTGTTTCTTTCCTCTGTACTTCACAATATATTAATCTAAATTTTTGAGAATTCAGATGAAGCATAATTAATAATATTGTTCATTTTTATATAATCCTGTAAAGGGAGTACACCTTCTCTAACCCCTTTTCCACCAAAGGCTACACTGGACAGAGGGGCTCTGGTGGTAGTGGTATATGAAGGGGACAAAAGAAAATGAATTATACATGACAATGTTTTGCCAGAAAAGGCAAGTCACTTAAAGTTGTCTCTGTAATTCTTTTAAATTTTGCCAAATTTAGATGTTGCAGTACTTCAGTTTATTTTAGTCCAATATTGAAATATATTTATTCAATTAAAATTAAAAAATTGAATAGTTTTTTTTAAGGTTGAACTAGAACAAAACCCAATGATAGAATTAAAAACAATTTCTCTTTGAGCTCTTACTGTTTAATTTGTTCATTCCTACAAAATAATGATGAAATCAAATATCTATATTACTTTGGAAGCTTTACTTACATTAATTTTACTTAACAAAAATGTTGAAGATTTTGCTTTCATTTCCTATACTGACTAATAATTTTCAAATGATTTTAAACAAATTACAACCAAAATTTAGAACACCAACAAAAAGTATAATACCATTGTAGCAGAATTAGGTTAATTTACAAAATAGTTCTTCAAAGATGATAACATTTCCAAAATCTAACTGATAATAATCAGCAGAGGAAAAACATCCAGCATGCATAAATTTATATTTTTGTCTCAAAATTTTATAGAACAAGTATATTGTATATGTAAAATATTTTTGAATTCTGGCAAATTTTACATCTTTGATAATATAATCTGTTCACATGCAACCTTTTTTAAAAGATTTGTTTGTTTGTTTATTTATTTATTTATTTATTTATTTATTAGAGACAGAGAGAGAGAGACAGAGACATAGACAGAGAGAAGCAGGCTCCCTGCAAGGAGCCTGATGTGGGACTCTATCCCAGAAGCCTGCCATCATGGCCTGAGCCAAAGGCAGATGCTCATCCACTGAGCCACCCAGGTGCCCATGTTTACATGTAATTTTTTAATATGTGCGCAATAATCAATTATAAATAGATTTCTGCTCCACAGTTTTCCCATTTACTACCCAATATGTTTACTAAGATGATGTGCTGTAGCAAAATTGTACTTGTGTTCCACTACAAAAACAATTTATTTTGAACTTTGAGCTTTCTAACTGCATTTGTATTAACAACCCCAATAATTTCAGATATTTCATGTTTACCAGAGTGAATCTCCAAAATGCCTACTAATTAATTCCATGAATTGGATGAAAACTTAAATCATATTTAGTATTAATGCAACTGATTTTCTCTGTGAAAAATAAAATGTTAACAATATAAATGTTCTTCGTAAACTTCTGCTGCAATGAAGCTAACCAATTAACATCTGTCACCTCACCTGCACTCATGCATAAACAAATTAGCAGGATTATTTCAGAAGCATTATTTGAGTGAAAAGTCATGTTTCTTGTAGAGATACATAAGAATATAACTTCTACAATTGTACTTGTTATCATGTTTGGACATACTGTTAAATAACTGATTGAATGAAGTCCACATATTTTTGAAGAATAATCGGCTGTACTCAAATTTTACTGATTGAAATGTTAATCTCATCCAAAAAGTACCTTCAGAACAACACTCAGACCAATTTTTGACAAAATATCTGTCTACCTTGGCCTATCCAGGTTGATACATAAAATTAACCATCACAAGGCCCTTGAATGAAGTAGAACTGCTACAACAAACATAGAAAATATAGCCAAAAAGGCATAATGTATTCACTTTTTCATATGACTACTTCCTTCAGCATGGAAAGTAGTTTTTGCTCGAGAAAATGGGAGGCAGGGTCTTATTCTTTTGTTCTGAGTAACCTTGGCAGACTAGGTCCTGAGGGCCAATTCTTATCAGCCACCTCTTTTGTACATAAAGTTTTATTGGAATACAGCCACACCCATTAGTTTAAGCATTGTCCACAGCTGCTCTCATGTTACAAAGGCAGAGTTCAGTAGTTGTCGCAGAAACTGTACTACCCAAAGCCTAAAATATTTACCTTTTATATATAGAAAAATGTTTGCCAATATCTGGCCTATAGTCAAAACTTCCATGTATTATCTGAACTTCCTAGAATTTAAAAACAAAAATAGATAAGGTCCAATAAGAGAAGTAAAGCCAGATTATTTAAGGATATTTTCCTCATGCACTTACTCTGTCAAACAGTGAGAAATTACTTCAGTTGGTGCTAGAGTTGTACCCTTCGAAATTTTGACTTAATTATGACATGTGCTTGAATGAAATAGGTATGAGAATGTCTTAATACCTTTAGAAATTACAACCAAGATTTTCAAGGGAGTACTTTTGTATTACTGTTCATTCCAAGAGCTTTACTAAATATTGAAAAAAAAAGCCAAAGTTACAGCTCTCAAGACTTGTAAAATATATCCTTGGAATAAACACTGAATTATGCAAACTACGTGGGTTTTAAAGTGTGACCAGATAGGCTGTTAGGAAATTAACTCTCCACCAGTTTTCCAGTTGGAGGCAACTTACCATTTTTAATCACAAACTCACCACATCCCACTATATTTTGCATAGAGAATAATGCATTCAATAATTTTGGCTTCAAAGGCTAATGTGGTCATGAAAATTCAGTGTTTGTAGCCACTCAAACTAATTGTTCCATTGAAAATATAATGAAGAAGCCATAAAGGAATTTCATAGATTTTTCAAAGTGCTGGAGCAATAAATGATCCCTCATGGTTCCTTTTTGAAACATTATTTTCTGTGCTTCACAGCTCTTACTAACAGGATGAGAAATATTCGGGATGTATTTATGCATCAAAGGAATATGGACATTTCTGGCCAAGGCACAGATGGTGAGAATTAAAGTTCATTCCCAGGGACAAGATTCAATATATGAATACAGAGAAGCTAATAAATGATTTAAAAAGGAGAAGTTAACTGTAGAGTGAAATCTTTCGAAGAAATACGTGAAGCTCTAAAATACTACCAGATGATTGTCCAAATGCATTTTAATACATGTTTTTTTGACTAAAGATTGTATTTATTTTTAAGTTATACAATTGTTAGGCTGGTGTTCGTACCATCTGGAAAGTAATAGACAAAATACCTATGCCAATGTAGAGCAAAAAAAAAAAAAAAAAAAAAAAACCAAAATTACATTAAAATAAAAGGTTATGTTATACTGGTATTTTAGCTAAACTGTTGTTGATGACAAATATTAATATCCTCCATTAAATAAACCTCACTCGATTAGAAACCTTTATTCCGTGTTTAGATCACTAGCATTTTGGTGGCCATGTTTAGGCTAAAGCATGATTTTTAAAATTTTGCCTGTTTTCTGATTGTTCCCAAAGATAATTTGCTCATTTTTAAATGAAATATTGTATCATTTATACATTATTTTTGTATATTTGTATATTGTATATTTATCATTATACAAATGATACAATAAAGTATCATTTATACTCTATTTTTAAAATGTCTTTTGTAAGTATATGTTATCTGCCAGCATGGTATTTGGGGTATTGGTTTTGCAAAGGAAGAATGGATACTTATGGTAGACAGAGTTCTAGGGTGATCCCCATGAGTAAGGCCATTGAATAACCCTGGCATTTAATGTGATCAGACCTCTGAATATATAGGATATCACTCCCAATATCTGTTGTTAGATTGATTTCTCCCATAAGCAAAGAGCAATTAAAATGCAGAAACTGTTTAGCTATAGAGTATCTATACTGTGTCATTGTCATCAATATAACTTAAATTAGACCAATTAACAACTAGGAAGCAAGCTCATAGCTTAAAACTTTAAATATTCATATGCATATCGTTCATACAAAGGTGCAGATACAGCTTTACTATGGACAATTTCATTTTACTCATAGCATTTTGTTTATATTGCAGAAGACCAAATAGTTGCATGTGTAGTAACCATTTCCTATGTTTATTGTCTATGTTTTTAATATACATTTTTATAAGTTTTATATTTATCAAAATACAATTTTAATAGTGAATTTTGGGGTTTTAATTTGATTATCCTTTTTCAAATTTCATTTTCTATTTCTTAGCTTGAGTTATGTGTGTCTGTGTGTATATGTGTGTGTATGTTTTACAGAAGAATCAATCCAGGACTAATTGGTTGAGAAAATTTGGTTGTTCTTCATGGGTGGTTTGTAAGTCAATATCCTAGACTTTTAAGGACACAATTTTTTAAAGTTATATGTAGAATATTTCTTTTGTTAAAAAAGTCCTATCCAGATATGACCCTTTAACACTGAGCCAACTCAAGGACTGAGATAGGATTGAGATGTTAATAGGGATGGTTCATAGATTTAGTTGTGCAAGCAGAGAAGAATGGAGTTATGAGTTATGTTTAATATTTATTACAAATAAATAAAAAAAATAACTCAAGAGTAATGAAAAGCTAGAGAAATCAGTATCTTAATATAAACTCAAAAATTATTTTGATTAAAAGGTCAAAGGGTATATAAAGAAACACAGTGGCAAAGGATGTTCTCTGTTGAGCTCCCCTCTTAAGGGGCCATTTGCAAGATAGGTTCATGGCTTTGCCTAAATATCAAAAGAGGCATAATAATATAAATCCAGAATATTCAATTACCTTTACTTGGCTATTGGAAAAAAAAGCAGTGAAAATACCAGTAAATTTGAAGATCACTAAAACACTGGTTCCTTGGGGATAAAGATGTTGTTGGAACATTCTTGGTGATTCTTACCACCACGAGGCCCACATAGCCCTTGCAGAATAGATAGACATCAAAGTAGCAGGAAAAGAAGCATTGATTTAGTTGCTAGACATTAAAGATGCACATTTCTTAGAATGCCCTGAAAATCTAAGTCTTCACTTTGCTGTTAAAGGGTCATTTTAACAGGAAAACAGGCAGTCTCAGAGGACATTGCAAAATTTACCAAGCAGGATTCATGATGACATCCCAATAAGATGGGAGGTCAGGGATTAGAACTAAAGTATGTGCTCTATGATAAGGAATGATAACTGATGTGAACTTTAGAAGTGGAAAAAAAATAAATAAAACCTGTGGTTAGAAACTGCACCTCAGATTTTACATAAATAGACCTGTAATAGTTGCTCTAGGAATTTTTCTTCTACTCTCATTTTGACAGTCAATTCATGGCTGAATGGAGGGCAGTCCAGCCCATGCAGTTCACAAGTGGTTTCTTTGCATGTGGACCTAAGGTGGTGAAAACCTGGAGTCATAGTCAAATATGCCAAAGATGACTCCTGTCAAAGGAATTATATGGCCAAAAAGGGTCAAAAGAATGAACTAGAATTAGATGTAGGCAATAAGAGAAAGTGGAGAAATCATAATATTAATAGCAACAATAAGACCTAGCATAAGTTAGTTGTACATACTAAGCAGTGTCCGAGGCACTTTCAGTATATGTATTTAATCCTTTCCACAAAATTATGGGATGGACCTTGTTAATACCATTTTTTTTTTAACAGATACAGAGCCTGAAGTACAGTGAGGACAAAAACTTACTCATATACAAATAGAGAGAAGTTGGCTTAGAGATATATTTACTGTAGTTATACCTAGAAAGACATGCAAGGCTCATTTAAAGGGTAAACAATGAAGGTTGACCATCTATTTGAATTTAGTTTGTAAAAATGTTTGTAAAAATGAACAGCATTCTAAGTCATTTGGATTTTATTATATATCTCTGGTCAGTATTTCCATAACTCCTTCTTTAATAAGAAATAAAGAATGGCCTAATGATTAGAGTTTTTAAAAGTGCATTAGCCACCATTAGTGTTCAAGATTACTATACTCTTGAACATGCTCAGTCTAGGAGATTGACAGGATTGCTTTAGAGAGGATTCCTGCATTGGGTAAGACATTCTTAACTGTACCTTCCAA
Source organism: Vulpes vulpes (assembly GCF_048418805.1). NCBI lineage: Eukaryota > Metazoa > Chordata > Mammalia > Carnivora > Canidae > Vulpes > Vulpes vulpes. The sequence continues at coordinate 73,034,348 of NC_132781.1, forward strand.
GACAGAGATTTTAAGATTCACTCTTGTCCAAAGTACTTACTGTCTTTCCAACAAATAGATACTCTTCTGATTAATATATGACTGATTACAAATTTTTAAAATCCTACCCTATATTGTCATAGAACGTGGTATGTGGGATTTTACTAAAAATTTAGAATGAAAATCATCTACTTGGATACCCCCTAACCATCACTGTCTTTTGAGTTTGCTTAAAGGAACATTTAATGAGTCATTAAACTGAACTTCAATTATGTGTGTTTGAAAGAAATGTGAGGGATAAACTATAATTGTACTATTTTCATTTTCTAATTCAGCCAACCATTAATGGTTGATAAAAATTGATGTATAAATTGAAAACTTCTTATCCTTAATTGTCAATGTGCCTTGGCATCCATTTTCAAAAAGGTGAAGTTCACTGAGATAATAACCAGAAGAGATGAAACAAATCTAGTCTGTTGGATAATAAGCAGACTTACATGGAGGGGATATAGGATATAGGTTAGGCTTTGAGTTTAGAGTTTGTTATGCCTGAAGCATGAAGTAGTCATTCTATTTAATAGGAAATTATAAACAGTTTCAAGGAGCACTAGAAGACTTTACAGGTGGAATTATAGATTCGTAGTGCATCTGTCTATGGACAATAATTGAGAGTAGGAGTGGGCTTTCCTAGAGAAAAAAAAAAGGCAGGATGTATTGGGACTTTGGGAGGGAACATTAACTAGAGGACATAGTGGAAAAGGAATTAGCATCGGGTCCTTCCTCAGCTGGAGAGGCAAAAATGTGTTTTAGTTAGACCATGGAATCCTGGGAGTTACAATATAAGGGAATTTGTCCTAAGTCTAATCGTGGACTTATAGAATTTGAAGCTAAGCAGGCCAGGTTAAGTCCTGGTGTTACCTTTCTAATATACTCTGTTTAGACCACTTATTCTGACAGCAATCCACTGTCCTTGTCTGAGAAATCATCAGCTCTCTTCACATGGTCCCCTCCCCATCTCACCACTTTTCATACGCTCAATCTGCTTTTTCCACACAGGAGCTAACAGAATACTGCTAAATGTAACTTAGATTTTATGATTGTCTTCCTTAAACACTCTAGAAGCTTCCCATCTCACTCTTAATAAAACCTAAAGTCCTTATGATATACAAACTATGTGATCTGCCCCACCTTGTTCCCTCTACAACTTAATGAAGTAGATTTCTACTACTTTTTTTTTTAATTTTCATCTCTCACACTGTATTATACTCTCCTCCTTTGCTCTACCTTCCACTACAAACATATGTCTGCCCGAGACTTGCAGTTTCAGCTTTCTCTCATGAATGTCCTTTTCTAGATGTCTGCATTACTTTCTCCTCATTTCTATTAGGTTTTGTCTCAAATCTTATATAATACATAGCAGCCCCATCCGTTCAACACTCTCTAAAAGAGTGAGCTGCTTGGTTTCTTTCTGCTTAGAAATAGGAACATTGTCACCCAAAATGGTAAAGAATTGTGGTGAAAACACAACAGCTAGTCAGAGGCTAAGACAGGGCTACAATCCAAGCAGTCTGGCTTCAATTAAAAACTTGTCCCACCAGTGCAGTAGGCTGATGGATAGATACATGGATCATATATGGGTGGATGGATGACACTTCCAAAATAGCTATATAACAAATATATACCCTCTCTCTCAATTCCTTTCCCTGCAAAATGAGAATGTGTATAAAATTATCTAATTCATGATGTTTTTTATAAATGTTAGCTATTAAAATTATGAACAAATTAACATGTTAATATTAGTACACCAGTTTACCACTCTGAGACCCGGTTTTTCACCTTTAATAGGTAAGATCAAGCCAAACAAATAGTAAATTTTTCTTGTTGCTCCAAAAACATGGTATTAAGAGCATGGTCTCCGGAACCAGAATAGCAGGGTTAAAATCCAGGCTCCAACATGATGTGGAATAGAGTTCATTTACTTCTGGATCTAGAAAGCTCTAGCTTTACCTCTGGGTTACATTCACATATCTGACTTTGACTATCGACTAACACAAGGGCAGTGGAATTTATGATGTGTTGTTTAAAGTCTAAAACTCCCTGGTGACACACTGAGCTGGTTTGTTTATTGATGGTTTTCACTTGACCTATGTAGTTAATCTGCCTGGTTTGACTAGCGATTAGGCTTAAAAAAGACTCCACTGAAACTTCTTCCCTGAGCTATTCTGGAGCAAAAATTCAGAACAGAGATCTGGATAATTTAGTCCAGAAAGAAAAAGCATGTCCGTGTGTTCATGAGGACCTTGGTAAGATTTTGCCTGAATGACTCTCGTTTGCCCATATTTTTCTCTCATTCTGTACTTTTAAACAAGAGTTTTGCTGTTGATATGCTCTGTGGAGTTTGGGTCTGTTTGAACACACAAATTTATGAAATTTTTGCAAATAATTACCTGTGTGTTGAACAAATTAAATAGTTTCTCTGGCCCTCAGTTTCTCCTCTAGTGACCAAGGAAACCAACAATAGCTCATATAAAGAAATTTAAAAGATTTATTAATTATGTTAATTGCTTAGGAAGTATATGATATATAGTGGGAAATTAGTATTTGTTATTTTTATACATTTTGGCTATTTAAAAGAACCTTTCCACAGTAGTTTGAATATGTGCTAAGAATAATAATATTAAAGGTCAAACTTGCAGTCTACACTTGACACTTACAAAGGTACATTTGAATGTCATCATCTGATTGGATATTTTTATAAAAGTAAAAATATGGTGAAGCATCACATATGTATAACTACAATTCCAAACTCATCTATAACAATATATTCTATTACCCAGGAGAAATAGACAATGTGGAAAATAAGCGATTGTGAAAATGTCAATTGATAGATTATTTTCTTTGGAAGCAATATCTTCTTTCAAATGTAATAAAAATTAGCAATTGTAAAATAACAAGTTGTTGAATTACCTCTCAAAATTTCATTTTTTCATATCCTGCCCAGTTGCTAACCAATTATAACTTAGAATATCCATTAACCTTTCTATGGTTCAATTTCTTTATAAAAATAGGGAAAATAATAATGTTATTTTCATAAATTATTCTTAGAATTCAGTGAGATAGTCTGTAACACATAAAATGCTAAGTTGATGCTGTTTTTCAGTTAAGATTGGTGATCAGATAATTCTAGAACAATATAATTAAAATGTGATATTTTTCTTAAGCTTATCCATTTATTTATTCTTAAATAAGGATATAGTGATAAAAACCCATTCTAGTATCATATTTCGATTGTTTCCAATGCTTATTATGGGCCAGATAGTTTGCCAGCTTATGGGAATATAATATTGAAAAATAGAGTCACAGTCCCTTTTAAGATAGCAATAAATCAATAACTTAAGTTTTGGTAATTATTATGATAGGAGAAATGCCATGCAGCAGTCTCATATGTGGAAACATATACAACTACCTAAGCAAATTCAGAAATAAACTCAAAGAAAACATATTTTATTTGAGACCTGAACGATAAGTAGAAATTAATCCTATGAACTCCAGAGCTAAAAGCATGTATAAATGGACAGAAACTTAATATAGGTTTATTTCACTGATTGGAAGGAGTTCCCAAATTAGAATCCATTGATAGCTAATAGTTTCAGAACTCAACAAGAAACTAGTTGAGAGTGTCTAAATATATCAATGTCAAATTTTATGTTTTTTTGTTTTATTTTCAAATTTTATGTTATTAAAAAACATATGTAGAATATCCCACAGTTTATCATTTACATTATGTCTAAAGAATTTCAATTAGAAATTAAAGCAATTTTGCCGGAAAGAAATTTTCTTAGTTTCTTTATATGCCATTGTCTTTATTTCTCCTTTGTCCTGAAAGATATTTTTATTACAAGTAAAATTATGGATTGATCGTCTTTCTGTTTTAGAATTTCGAAAATGTTACTTGTCGTAACCTCCTGGCTTCTGATGAGATACGCTGTCATTCAAGTTGTTGCTACCCTTATAGACTATGTATCTTGGGTTTCTCTCAAGATTTTTCTTCTGTCTTTGGATTTTTGAAATTTGATTATCGTGTATGTATGTCTGGTTATTGATTTCTTTGGGCTTACATTGCCTAGAGTTTACTGACCTTCAAGTATCTGCTGATATACAACTTTAACATTTGGAAAGTTTTCAGTCATTATTTCTTCAAACATTTCATCTGATTACTTTTTTGTCTTTTTCTTTCTGGAATATCGATGACACAATGTTAGATCTTTTGTTTTCCTTGCTCCACAAGTCATATGGAACATGTTTTGTTGTTTGAGAGAGAAAGAGAGAAAAGAGAGAACAGGAGAGGAGCAGAGGGAGGGGGAGAGAGAGAATTTTAAGGAGGCTTCATGCCCAGGAGAGAGCCAGATGCAAGGCTTGATCCCACACCCCTGAGATGATGACCTGAGCCAAATTCAAGAGTTGGACACTTAACTGACTGAGCCACCTGGTGCCCCTGTGGAATGTGTTTAATTCATTTGTTTTTCTATCTATTTTGCAGTTCAAATTAGATAATTTTTACTGATTAATCTTCAAGGTCACTGATTTTTTTTTCCTTTTTTCATCTCCATTGCATTATTGAGCTCTCTAGTAAGGCTACTGCTTTTGTTTTGGTCTTATATTTTTCAGTTCTAAAATGAGTTTACAGTTTTTCTAAATATATAATTAGAAAATGTAACAATCGGGCAGCCCCCGTGGTTCAGCGGTTTGGTGCCGCCTGAAGTCTGGGGTGTCATCCTGGAGACCCCGGATCGAGTCCCACATTGGGCTCCCTGCATGGAGCCTGCTTCTCCCTCTGCCTGTGTCTCTGTCTCTCTGTCTCTATCTCTCTCTCTGTCTGTCTATGAATAAATAAATAAAATATTTTTTTTAAAAAAAGAAAGAAAATGTAACAATCTTCTATTTCTTGCTGATCATCTATTTTTTTTTTTTTTTGTCAAGTTAAATCTAAGAGCATTAGTAATCACTTGTTGGAGCATTTCAAAGAATGTGGCTTTAAAATACTTATCAGATTATTCCAGCAACTGTGCCATCTTGGTGTTGGCATCTGTTGATTATCTGTTTTCATTTAAAATGAGATTTTCTTGTTTCTTCTTATGATGATAAATTTTGCATCAGACCTTGGCAGTTTAGCATTTGTTATGAGACCCTGGTTCATATTTAACTCTTCTAGTTTAGTGGACAGACAACCTGATTGGGTTTAGAATCCTACTGTGGGGTATGGTTCACATGCAAATTTAGTTTTCAAAATTTTGCCTCACTGTGTGCTCTGTGCCAGTTGGAAGTCAACTTGAAACCTGGGCACTATTCCATAGCATTGATCAAGGCATTTGTTGTGCTATAACCTATGGTTTGTAACCCAATCTCTTCATACAAAACAGACACCAATAACAATATGAATACATTTAAAAACTAGTAAAATCTGGATGATGTCTGCAATTTAATAGTATTGAGCTAATGTTTGTTTTTTTATAATATCATTATATAAGATGTTATCACTGAGGAAATACAAGTTTAAGGGAACACTACTGTTTTTGCAACTTAGGAGTCTAAGAATTTAAAATAAAATGTATAAAAAGAAGTAAAAAGATAGAAAAATATCTTTCTCTCTCTCTCTATATATATATACTTTTTTGTAAATAATATTACAAATAATATTGCAAAAAAATATACATATACTTTTAATAAATAGAGAGCCTCTGATGATGGATAATTGTGGGGGATGGTATTGGGAAAAAATAGATTTTCCATGTATAAAATTATGTAATTTTTATTGTCTCTTTTATTAAACTTTGGTTGAGATAGAAGTGAGAAAAATTACCTTGGCTTTGGTGTACAGTTCTGTGAATTTTGATAAATGCACAGTCATAATCAACATCACTATCAAAATATAGAACATTTCCATAACTCTCAAAAGTTACCTTATTACCTTTTGTAGTTAATCCTTTGTCTTCATTTCCAAATTCTGGAAAGCACTGTTGTATTTACTATCCCAACATGTGTGTGTTTTTTAGAATGTCATTGAAATGCAATCATAGATTATGTAATTTCTGAACCCGGCTTTGTTGTTTTTTTTTTGTTGTTTGTTTTTTTAGTGTAATGCATTTAAGATCATCTACATTGTTTTATGTATCAGTAATTTGTTCCTTTTAACTGCTTGGTAGTATTCTATTATATGGGTACATCCCCTCCCCCCCCATTTATGATTTGCTAAACAATTCGTTTCCTGTTTTGTGTTACTGTGCATAGACCTCATATAAATATTTGTATACAAGTTTTTGTGTAGACAAATGAGTTCTTATCTCTTGGGTAAATACTTAGTAGTGAGGTTACTGAGTCATAAAGTAAAACTATTTTACTATATAAGAAATTTCCAACTACTTTTGCAAAGTATCTTTATCATTTTGAATTTTCATCAGCAACACATGTATTGCAATTAATTCTTTCACTCACCCGCATTTGGAATGTTTAGCTATTCTTTAAACCACTTTAATAAGTGTATTGTAATATCTCATTATAGTTTTGATTTCCATTTCCCTCATGAGTAATGATGCTGAACATCTTATCACATGCTTAATCATCATTTATGTATATTTTTTGAGATGTGTCTATTCAAATCCTTACCTATATTTAAATTTGGTTGTTTCTTATAATTAAGTGTTGATAATTCTTGAAGTATGTAGACTATACGTCATTAATGTGTGCTATGTATATACATGCTGTGTAAATATTTTCTCCTAGTCTGTGTCTGGTTTCATTCTCTCAACTGTCTTTCAAATAGAAGAAGTGTTAGTTCTGACAAAGTCAAATTTACACATTTTATTCTATTTTGTTTTCTGATTTATGTGTGTTGTCTAAAAAAAAAAATCTTTGACTAATCCAACTGTAAAGGTTTTCCAATGTTATTCAGAAATTTTATAATTTTAGATTTCAAGTTAGATTTATGATTCCATTTGAATTGAGTTTTGTGTATGGTTTGCCACAGCACCTCTGTTAGACCTGGGCAAAAATGGAGTTCTTGTCCCACTTAAAGGTCTACATCAATGCACCATCCCTCCACCTTTTAGAGCTTCCCTCAAAATGTTCAAAGTACCTCTTAAGTGCCTGAGACAACCCACAAGAGCCCCATTTTATTTTTGTTTTTGCTATTCTAGTTCCTTTGGTTCTCAATAAAATCTTTAGACTCAGATTGTCCATTTTTATTTAAAAATTGTCAATTTATATTAAAACCTGATGGCATTTTATTGCAAATCCATTTAGTATATAACTAAACTAATTACATTTAATGTATAGCCTAATTAGGGGGAGAATTTTTATCTTTACAATATTGAGGAATATAATCCATGAAAAAAGAATATTGCCCCAGTTACTTAGGTCCTCTTTCCTTAACTAAAGAGCTGTTTTATAGTTACAGTAAAAAGGTACTGTATACATGTGACTTGTTTAATATTTTCTTGCAATTTTAGCATATTTTTAAAATAACTGATTTTCATTTATTCTTTGCTAGTATAAAAAATGATTGCATTCTATACTCTTTTTAAAATTTTTTTAAAGATTTTATTTATTCATGAAAGACACACAGAGAGAGCCAGTGACATAGGCAGAGGGAGAAGCAGACTCCATGTAGGAAGACTGACGCAGGACTCAATCCCCGGAACAAAGATAACACCTCAAGCCAACAGTAGATGCTCAACCACTGAGCCACCAGTCGTCTCTTATAAAATTTTTCTTAACTTATTCCATTTGCTAGGACTTTCAGTTCAATATTTAATAAAGAGTGATATCTTTGCCTTGTTCATAATATTAAAGGAAATACTCAATGTTTCACCATGGAGGTTCATGCTAGTTCTAGATTTTTCAAGGATGCTTTTTATCATGTTGAGAAAGTTCATGTTAATTCCTACTTTGCTTATAGTTTTTTAAATCATAAATTTATGTTGGGATCCCTAGGTGGCTCAACAGTTGAGTGTCTGCTTTTGGCTCTGGGCATGATATTGGGATCTGGGATCAAGTTGCACATTGGGCTTCTTGCAGGGACCTTACTTCTTCCTCTGCTTATGTCTCTGCCTCTCTCTCTGTGGATCTCTCATGAATAAATAAACATATTTTTAATAAGCATAAAAAAATTTCTGTGAATTTTGTCAAAATGCTTTTTCTGCATCATTTGAGATAATCCTATTGGTCTTTAATCTGTAGATATAGAGCTACACTGATTGATTTTCAGATGTTGAAAGCCTTAAATTTCCAGGATAAACTCCATTTGATCACCATGTATTATCTGCTCTTTTTCTGGTGCTCTGCATTTCCTCCATGTAGCCTTGTACAAGTAGGTCAAGACTGAATGTTCTATCTTGATTTGATTTACAAATATTTTATTGAATATTCTTGCATTTATGTTCATGAAGAATATTGTTCTATAGTTTTATTGTAATTTCTTTGAGATTGGGATAATTTTGTCTCAAGGAATCAATTACATTGTATTCCTACTTCCTCTACTTTCTAGAGGAGATGATGTAAAATTGTGATTGTTTCTGCCTTAACTATTAAGGAGAAGTAATCAGTGAAGCTATCTAAATCTCTAATTTATCTGTCAGAAGGTTTTAAAATATAAATTCAATTCTTTAATAAACAAGTTAGGTTTTTCTATTTTTTCTTGAATTAATGTTGCTACTTTCTATAATTCAAAGAATTTATATACCTCACTTCAACATACTGGAATGAATTTGTTTGTAATATTCCTTAGTTTCCTTTTAATAGTTGCAGAATCTTTAGTGATACTCTGAATTTCATTCCTAATTCTGGCATAATTTGTTTCATTTCTTTCTTTTTTCCTTTGGGAATAATATTAGATTTATAGAAGAGTTATAAAGGATTCTCTGGGTAATCTTCACCCATCTTCCCTTAAAGCTAATTTTTTCTATAACCATAGCATGATTATTGAAACAGAAATTAATATTGATATATGTTATCAACTGAAATATTGACTATATTTAGTTTTATCGAATTTTGCTAATGTCTCTTTTTTAAAAAATATTTTATGTATGTTAGAGAGAGAGAGTGTGCACGAGTGGGGGGAGGGGCAGAGGGAAAGAGAGACTCTCCAGCAGACTCCAGGGTCACGAGCCTGAAACAGAGTAAAGTCTCATGACCCTGAGATCATTACCTATGTCAAAACCAAGAGATTGGTGCTTAGCTGACTGAGCCGCCCAGGTGTTCCTCCATGAAAGTCTCTATGTAATTTAGGATCTAATCAATAATCCCACATAGCATGCAGTTGCCATGTCTCCTTGGCCTCTTTCAATCAATGGCAGTTTCTGAATCTTTCTTTGTTTTCCATGATCTTGACACATTGGGAAATCCTGATCAGTTATTTCTAGAATGTCCCTACACTTGATTTTGTCTGGTGTTTCTCATGATTAATTTGAGCTAATGTGGTTTTGACAACAATAACACAAATGTAATGTGCCCTTCATGGTGCATTATATTGGAGGTATATGTTGTTGATACATATTATTGGTGATGTTCAGCCATTCCTATACATTAGTGCCACAGAGGATGTCTCCTCCATTATCTTGTCCCTGCCTCAGGGTTAAGCTGTTGCTTTTTATTAGTCACTGCTCAATAGTATAGTGTTAGAGGAAGAAGCCTGGCTTTCCAGGTCAGATTTTCTTTTCTTCCCTATCTCCCTAGGATAGTGAAATTCTGTACATTTGGTGGGCCTTTTGTAGAAAAGTTTGCTACTCTAGAAAAAGGAGATCTCTAATGGTACTGACATAGAATCCTGAGCTCAGGAATGTTCCTTGTCCCATGTCAGGTTTTTGAAGTATTTTCCTGATGTTTATCCTCCATTCACAATCAGAGTTTACTTATAGCCTGATAAGAGCAGAATTTGCTGCTCCATTCTCTGGTTAAGTGTTTTTCTCAGTGAGAGGGACAGAGTTCAAGCAAAGGGTAGAGTTTTGAACCTTTTTAACAGCAGCAGCAAATCCCCTCCTATAGGCATTGAGGGACAGAGGTTTTCTTTGACTCATCCACTACCCCCGTCCCCCAGGCTTTGTTATAAGCATCTAATAAAGGTCTATGAAAAAAGAGCCTGCAACTCGCGTGATTTCCACTTTTTTTCTGGGGCTCCAAAAGGTCCTATAGTATTACTCTAAACCATACTCATCCTTTTCACAATTATTTATTTAATTTTATTTTTGAGGGAGTGAGAGAGGATGAGTGCGAGGTATAAAGGGAGAGAATCTCAAGCTGTGTGCTGAGTGCAGAGCTCGACAATTATTTAAAATGTTAGCTCAATTTATTCTTATTTATCTATGCCAGCCATGTCTTCCTCCTATTTTCTGCCACAGAAGAGCCAGTTCCTGGCATCCCTTCTTTCCTTAGAGGGGTAATCACTCCAATTTTATAGTTCTTCCAGATTTTTCTTAGTTATGGACTGCTTTTTTCTTTTCCCCTACCATTCCACATTTGAAGAGAGAGATCTGTATTTTCTTTAAAATTTATTTTAAATATGGTTATAATTGGAAAATACAACCTAATTTTGATAATCTTAAATAAAATATATACAGAACTTTGATTTTTCAATTTTACCAGATCTTTTGATAATACAACTAAGATATCACAGATCTATATTTCAAAGAGAAGCTGTCATGAGATGAATTTGTTTAAATCTGTTGGAAGAAGTTATCTGCAATACCTTCTATATGCATGGTGCTCCAATAGCAGTAAAATTCTTGTTGCTTCTTTTCCCATTAATCACTCCTCCCTAGAGACACTACAGTGACTTAGCTGATTAGAAATTTAGAAAGAAATAAACTGAGCATGCATAGCCCAAGCTATTCTCTTTATCTTAGGCTCTGTGTGCCAATAGAAATCATAGATTTCCTCTCCTTCTCAATGCTACAAATGTCAGTTGGTCAGACTATCTACATGGAGTGCACTTCTTTGGTTTGATATTGTTAATAAATTGGTGAATATAATTCCTTAAGCCTTGAGTTCAGTTGAGAGGCCCATTTGGATTCCATGCTAAATACATCTCCCAATCCAATTGGTAACAGAAATAATGGAAAAATAATGGGTATATTCTATCTTCCACCTAATCAGTCACTCTTTTTGAATTTTTAAGTTTTTTAGAACCTCATCAGGGAAGCTACAGATCCAGGACCCAGTATCTAATATTACTATTTATGTACAACTGTTTCTGGCATACAATGGAGACACCAATACCTTTTGCAAGACTGGAGATAATTGTGGAGTAGGAGAATCCAAAATATAATGTGAAATATACAGGAAGAAAGTCCCTGTAACACTTAGTAAGTGGGCACAGATGAAGGAGGAATATAATCATAAAAACAGCAACGATCATGGGTCATCTCTTTAAGACTGGCCCTAAAGTGGCTAAGATCAGTCACAGTCCCAAAGCCACTTACACAGGCTCAGGCAGTGTCACTTTGCAGGCTGTTGCTAGCTTGCAACACAGGTGCAGGATTTTCTGAGAATATTTGGCTGAAGCAAAGATTTGATTGTTAAAAAAAAAAAAAAGAATATTTCTAGTCTTTTGGAAGCATTTATGTGCAGAACAATTTCAACTGCAGTTAAAATGTAAGGCATCTGAGTTTGCTTGTTCTATAGAGCACAGGGGAATTTCTAGCTTTAAATTGTTAGAGCTAGGCTTATGTAGACATGACTAAATACACTGAATCAAATTCCATTCTGCATTTGGGGCCGGAGAGGATTCTGTGGAGGGATATAGAGACTTGTCCACAAGCTCAAGAATGAAAAAGACTCTACAAAAATATTAGAGCGTATTTTAAGGCAAGAGAATTATAGTAAGTGGGTGTGCAGATACTGCTTGTGCCCAGAGGAGAGATTACAGAGCAATTTATAGAATTGAAAATAGAGGGGGAAAGTATTTTGAGGAGCACATAACTGAAGTTTGGTTCATGCAAGTCCATCCCACCCCCACTTTCTACCCACCATGGCACAGGCTTCAAGTAACAGTAGCTCTGGTTCAGAAATCTGCTGAGTATGATTCCCCAGCTGATACAAATGTGAGAACCTTGCCTAGGAGGCAGATTTCATAGAATGGCTGGCTTCTAGATGTGGTAAATGTGTTGTGACAAAATGAAGTTCTTGTTGGGACTTTTCCTAATTGAATGTTAATGAATTCATCATGGATTCCAGACAACTGGCACAGACCGCTTGGTGTTCCAGGCTGCTTGTCTATTTCTGTTTTTTGGCTAAAACCAAACACATATTTCTGTACTCCTTAACTTTCATGGGAACGAAACTCTGTCTTGGACTTTAGTATTGCTAAGTCCTGGGTCCTGGAGTGTGTAGGATCATACTACAAGAATTTGTAGGATTCTTCTCCCACAAGATGGATTTGTGGATTTGATGGATTTTTCTCCCACATTTGGTGGTTGTGTGGCTAGTACTCTAATGATCTTGTTTCTTAATGTTTTGATCTCTCTAAAATGTCAAATATTCCGTTGTATAAATGTATGACTAATTTGTGTATCTATTGATCAGTTGGTGAACATTCAGGTTGTTTACAGTTTGAGATTGTGTACTATTGAAAACAAAGGGGAAGATGACAGAAAAAGTATACATATGTTAATGCTCCATTCATATAAAATCCTGGAACATCAAAACTATAATAATAAAAAGCAGCTGAGTGGTTGTCAGAGTCCAGGAGTTGACTAAAGAGCACTACAGGGAGATTTTGGAATGATGAAAATGTTATATATCATCATTGTGGTAGTGGTTATATGACCATACATATTGGAAAATGCACTAAATTCTACACCTAGCCATGGCAGTTTAAATATACAATTAGGCACATTATAGACTTTATGTGGAACCAGTACAAATCAGAGACTTTGAAGAAACTTTACCAATTACATACAAAACAGCACAGCCTCCAGCTGTAAAGAACATAAGTTTTGAGAAGGAATCTATATGGGACTCAACACAAAAAGGAATTAGGGAAAATAATTTTAGACTTAAATTTAACTTCAAGTTTGGTCTTCGGACTTTTAAGTGAGAAGTAGAAAAGTGTGTTTTGAATTTAAATAAAACTTTATTATTCTAAAATTCGATAAACTAATATTTAATTTTAATTTCCTCCTGAGATTGTTAATTAGAGTAGAATAATCAATTTTGGTCAAAAACTATACAAATATGTAAAGTATCTTAAACAATATTTATGATTTTCTTTTTTTTTTTTTCTAGTATGAGTTTAGAGAATTATGTTAGCTGCTTAAAGTAGTTGGGAAGGTTTTGTTGTTTGTTTTTTTTAAACTCTTACTGTCTGAAAGAGTTTGACAAGATTGGGATGAGTTGTCAAGAATTAGATGGTTATAAAACTCTTGTGCACTAATATATTCCAAGGACCTCAAGTAGGGTCAGGAACTTTTTTTTTTTTTTTTTTTTTTTTTAATTAATTGGTTCTTCTACCCAATTTAACTAAAAGTGTTGTCCCCTCACCTTTGTATTTTAGGTACATTATTTTAAAAATATATATATGTTCTCTTTTTTAAATTCTTGAGTTCAATAATTTATTTTCTCTCTTCTTATTCAGTAATGTTTAAGCCACAAATTTATCTCTAAGTATAACTTTGGCCATATTCCATAGATTTTGAAAATGTGCTGGGCTCATTATAGCTATTTTCTTAACATGCCACAATTATGCTTTTGCTTTATGTACTCTGGTTCATTTTCATATAGCTTTGTACATTTTCCCATTATTTTTGTTGAATTGATGTAGTTTCTATTTCTAATGTTCCTGGATTTTTAGAGCTCTTCTTTGTCTTTGTTGTGTTCTTGACTTAAAATATATCTAGAGCTTCTCTATTACCTTTTTTTTTGTCTGCTTATCTTGTAAGAGGAGACAAATGCATTTTTTTGCCCTTTCTTGCATTTCTAGCATTTTTTTTGTTTTGTTTTAAGTATTTTGCTATTTTTACTTTCAATTTAATTTACTTTCTGGCATTAGCATTGTGGAAACTGTTTTCATTTGCATTTTTCATCTCTTCCATTCTTTTACATTCATGCTTTTAAATCACTTGGTTTTAGGTATGCCTCTTTGTAAACAATATACAGTTGAATGTAATAACTCTATGTAGTTGGATTTAATTTTATAATCCTGAGTGTGAAGTTATTACAATATAATAATTATATATTGATTTGGAGTAAGATTTTGGTTTTACTTCTATCATCTTGCTGGATTTTCTGGTTTTCAATGTTTCCTAGCAATTGCCTTTATTTTCTAGCATGTGCTTTAGGATCTATTTCTATTCCTTGTAATAATCTGGAAACTATAGAATGCTTTCATTCTATTCACAGAATTTTATGTACATATCTATATCAATCTTTAATCTATATTTCTTGATTTATCAACCTTACTAAACAAGCTGAATACTGATTATCTTTGTAAAAAACTAAAATGATAATTTACTTATATCTTCTTCAACTACCTTCTCAAGTCACTTTTTCATGTTTGAGATTTTTGTCTCAGACTTTTTGTAGAAAAAGTCTTAAGATTTTCATGAGGTAGTGAATTTTTCGCAATTTACAACAGAGTTTCGTATCTGTAATTATCTGTGTTAAATTAACACAGTTCTATATAAATAAATTCAGTGCTACCACCAGCACTTTGTGGTGGATACTGTTGTGTTTTGATATTTGCCATTTTTATTTCTGCTTATTGTTCAGTTGTCTAGAGAGTGATATGAAGTAGATTTTATTTGGAAATTATGTAGATTCTATGCTTCCACAGAGAGGATCATTAGGGATTTCTGTTAAAACTATTTAGGTATTGTTTGACTACTAGCATATGTTTATTAATGTGTCAAAATATTTATTAATAATATTGACTATTTCCTTTCACATACATTTTCAGATGGCTGAGTGGATAGCAGTGCAGAAGCAGCCAAGACCTCAGTCAACCCTAATTAAGTTCCCATTGCATTGTGGATACAATGAACAAATAAACAAGTAAATATATAAGATATACACCAAAAATATCAGTACACTAGGTAGGGGATATGAGGGGAAACTATTGCCACAAAAAATGCCATGTAAGAGTTCACCTAAAAATTCATTGATTTAAAATGGTAATTGACATGTGATTACAGGATGGTGGCTTTGCCAGGGAGCTGATCGATTTAGACCGGGATTAGCTGGACATGGCTTTAAGCTGCAGCCTGGGCTCAGGTCTGCCTCATGTTTATTATACTCTCTGGACCATTGAGTGGGGAGTTGGAAGTTGCCTGTGAGTACCCTGGACACCAGAGTGTTGACAAAATCTTCATAGGGTTAAAAGAAGCTCACAAGAAACAAGAGGAAAAGTGATATCTCTTGATGTTAGACATAGAGGTTGTACACTGCCCTTTCCTCACATATACCTGTGGTCAAAGTGAGTCTCATGGTCAGTCCATCCTCAGAGAAGCAGAGAGGTAAATTCCACCTCCAGTGTGGGAAAAACTATAAAGTCATTGTGAACAGAGGCTCTGAACACAAGGAGGAATGGAGAATTGGGATCGATGTAAATTTTGCCATAGTCAAATTTCTTTCATTTTAAATTTTTTGTTAAAGATTCAAATTTTCATTTACTGCATTGAAATTTTCTTTTTCTTTTTAAATTTGAATATTTCCTATTTCATTGTCTTTGATCCTTTTAGATAAGCTAGAGTATCACTATTTCAGATCTCCCTTGTCCTTAATTATCATGTTATTTACATAAACCAACTAGCTTTCTTTGCCCTTTACTTTCACATCATATATGATTTTCTTAAGCCTGTCTTCCCTAAAACTGATTTGTCTTTCTACACTATTGATTATCCCTTTTCTACTTCATTTACACTTGATTGTATCCAATTGTGTTATTTCTCCTTAATTTATTTCCTTGATTGGCCTGGCTCAATTATGACCATATTCCACTGCCTTATCTTTTTAAAAGTTTTTATTTATTTTTTTTGTGAGTTCCTGGATGCTTTTTATTTTGCTTTGTTTTGTTTTTGTTGTTCATAATTTAAAGTATGAATGCTACTCTTTACTAAATCTTTTCTTCCCAATTTTTCTTTGTTTATTGATTTTTTTTGCATGATATTTATATTTTCTTTCCTTTTAGTGCCTTTTATTTGCATTTATCCTTTCTTCTTTTGTTTGTATGAGGTCAATTCTACACAAACCTAATTCTCCATATTAAATGGTGACACAATGCCTTCTCAGGAGGCCTTCTCAGGAGACCCCCTTCTCTTTATATATACTCTCTTCCTAGTCCTGGACAACTTATAACCACATACCAATGTATCCTAAAGGTGTATTTGACTGAACTGCTTAGTTATATAGTAAATTGCCCACTTTACATGTTAATTTTGAGATGTAATTATCCTTATGAAATTACTATGTAAAAAAATAGATTTTTTTACATTAAGCTTGAAGCCTACTTCTCCCGCTAGCTACTTGTATCATTAAATGGTACCCTTGTCAACTCAGTTGTCAGGCATCCTCTTTAATTGGTATTAAATAGTGGTTTATCTGGCAGATAGCTAAGTTTGTAGTATGAGGTTACGACCATTTCCTAGCATTTAAGCATAGATGAGGGTTTTTTTGTTTTTTGTTTTGTTTTATAACCTCCTTTTGGTAAATTATGTTGTTTTCAATAAGAGTATTATAATTATGCAGTCTACTTTCCAGAGGTTTAACTAGTTTTTAATTGATATGAAGACAGCTATCACTCAGATTAACTTCTGTGGGAAAATCAAAGTTTTTCTCAAATTGGAAACAATTAATGACACTTTCTATAAATAGTTACTCTATTTTTTCCAGAAATATTATAGTTAGATTTTCATTGATTTACAAAAAATAAACCCTGCCTGTCAAAAACCTCATCTCTGTAAAGGATCCACACTGGTTTGCTTGCTATGGCAATGTTAGTAGAAGGCTCTGAGCTTGTATTAGAATGGCAAGGTCAAAATAGCAGGTTTCTCATAATTTTTATAGCCTAATCTAATAATTAGGATCTATGTGGAGTTAAGACTTATTTTATGTATGATGCTTGTATTAGTTGCCTGTGGCTGCTATTACAAATTAACATAAATTGAGGATTTAACAAGAGAAAGGTATTCTTTTACAGTTTTGAGGCCAGAATTCCGAAATCCTTGTCACTGGGCTAATAGCAAGGTGTCCACAGGGCTCCCTCTGGAGGCTGTACGGGAGAATCCACCCCTAGCCTCTTGCAAGCTTCTGGTGGCTGTTGGCATTCATGGTCTTGTTGTGCCACACACTCCAAACTTTGAGGCCAGCATCTCAAAACCTTTCTTTACTCCATTTCATATCACATCTCCTGAGTGTGTGTGGGGTGGGGGGGTGGGGGGGGGGTGGGGGGGTAGCGTCCAGAGTGTGGTGTGATATGAAATCTTCCTGTAATTCCCTGGTAAAAAGACACAAAGGGATTTAGGGGCATCCCAGGTGGCTCAGTGGTTTAGTGCTGCCTTCCACCCAGGGCCTGATCCTGGAGTCCTGGGATCGAGTCCCACATTGGGCTCCCTGCGTGGAGCCTGCTTCTCCCTCTGCCTATGTCTCTGCCTCTCTCTCTCTGTGTCTCTCATGAATAAATACATAAATAAAATCTTTAAAAAAAACCAAATGGATTTAGAATCCACATTTATAATCCAGGTTGATTTCCTTGTCTCAAGATCGTTAATTAATTACATCTGCAAATATCAATTATTAATTAATTAATTTTATTTTATTTTTTCCAAAAAAGATTTTACTATGTACAGGAGGGGATTCAGTTCTTCTTGGCTGATGCTTTTCTTATGGCTGCCAGGATGTCGTTCAGCTCTTCTCTCTTCCTCTTGGCACAGATGTGCATCTGTACCTGTTTCTTGATGAACTTGAGGACTTGCTTGTCCTTAGAGATCATGAATAGCTACACGCACACAACTCATAGGTGGCCGAGCTGCACACCTCTGGGATCCTGTCCCAAGGGAATTTAATGATTAGTGAGCCGCTCCCGTGGCTGTGCCCAGATTCCTTATGTTCTTAGTCACCTTGTGGCCCTTGTTGAAGTCGAAGGCCATGAGCTAGCACAGAGCCATGGCTGCTGCTCTTCAGAAGTGGCTGAATGGGGTCATTTTTCAGCCTGCCACAATATTGCTACGTGTCTCCTCTCTAACATCACTCCTTATCTTTCTTTTCTTTTTCTTTTTCTTTTTTTTAAGATTTTATTAATTTCATGGGAGATGCATGGAGAGAGGCAGAGACATAGGCAGATTCCCTGTGAGGAGCCTGATATGGGACCCCAGGACTCCAGGATCATGACCTGAGCCAAAGGCAGATGCTCAACCACTGAGGCACCCAGGTGTCCCTCTCCCTATCTATTTTAATTAAAGCAAACCCTTCTGAAATTCCAACTCTTGTGTCCTCTTTCTTTCAAATGCTTACTTTTCTCTCCTTTGGGTTTTTAGTGCACCCAAGGGAAACTCTTCAACTGCCTTCAATCTCTCCTTATATTGTTCTCTGAACTATATCACTCTCCTATCTTTTCAGCTTATTATTTATGCATGTCTTTTTTAACTTGAAACGATTTTTTAAAAAGTTGTAGTTTAGCCTATTTTATTTCACAAAAGGTGCAAACATCACTGTTTTTATTCACATGTAAATAATGTATATGATAGTACTGGATTACTGCAAGCCAAATATTATAAACATTTCCATTATTAATATATTTCTTACTCTTAGTATATGATTTTCTTTGTAAATAACTTGATCTTTATAATAACATTGTGAGTATGTATATCTGTATATGTGTATTTGTGTTTATTTTTAAGGTATTCAAGTGGGTTTAGACATAGGGAAATGTTGCTTGTACTAATGAGAATTAAACAAACAAACATTATGCATTGTCACAAAACAGAAACTTCTTTTAAAAAAATCTTTCCAGTTTTATTGAGATATAATTACATATAATATTGTTAGTCCAAAGTATACAACATAATGATAGGTATATGTATATATTGTAAAATGATTGCCACAATAAGTTTAATTTACAATCACCTCACATAGTTACAAAATGTTTTTCCTTTTAATGAGAAAACTTAAGATCTACTCTCCTAGCAATTTTCAAATCTACAATACAATATTAACTATAGCCACCATGTTGCATATTACATCTCCAGAGCCTATTTATCTTGTAAGAGGAAGTTGTAATCTTTTATCTAAAAAAAACCATGAACTCATGGATAAGAGAACAGATTGATAGTTGTCAAAGACTAGGGGTAGGAGGTAGCAGAAATGGATGAAAGTAGTCAAAAGGTAAAATAATACAATTCTTACATGGAATTTCTGTTGCTAATATTATTTTAAAGAAGTGACTTGGAATTGCTTAACATTAGCATTTGGAAATACTTTTCAGCTTAAATATCAACAAATCACTTGACTGAATCATGAATCTGTAGATAAGGTTCATGTTTTGCAATAGAGAATGTGAAGAAAAAGTGTTTTATATAAAACACTTTTGCTAAATTTGTATAATTCCTTTGTATCAAGTCCATAACTGTCCTTGGTTGTTAGGTTAGTGCATTTTTATCAGCCTTCACTTGTCTGATTCAAATCTATATTTCTTTTCATTATTTATTACTAACCTAACCAATGAACTGAAGACACAGTGAAAATACTGCACCTAGGAGGACATTTGCCCACTTCCATCCATTAGCATTTTGTTAAACTTTTTTTTTTTTTGCTGTAATGATGATAAAGTTGTATGAAAAATAATAAATTCCAAACTACTTTCTGTGAAAAGCAGAAATGCTTCTTCTAGCTCTGCTGGCAACCTGGGTACGATGTTCCCAACCACATATAAATAATGCTTATGGAATACAGGAAGGGATCAAACCATACCATTCTGTGAGCCGGATTGAACTATGACACAGGCAAGATGGCAACACAGCCACATTGCTAACAGCGATGACAGCGGCCCCCTCAGCAAGGACAACCCTAGTCATGCATTTAATCATAGAATTCCTCCCACTTCTGGACACTGTGCAATCAAGTAGCTGTTGCTGCCTTAAAAACTTCTCATAATTTCCAGCACCAGCACACAACCATTGGAAGCCTACAAGCCCCTCCACCTCTCCCTCCCTCGTCATCATGTCCCATGCTTGTTCCCTGCTGTACCCTCCCTTGCTGCAGCAAGCTCCCTAAACTTTATCATCAATATTATTATCTACCAGTGTGTTTGTTGTGGTATTTGATCAGTGGGGTTTTCTAGTGATCTGTCAAAAAATTGCTTTTTCGTTGATAATTTGCCCATAACTTTACTTTCATTAGAGGTATCTACTGCAAAATTTCATGACACATTTTTAAAATTATTTTATTTATTTATTTGACAGAAACACAAGTGGGGGGGTGGCAGGCAGAGGGAGAGGGAAAAGCAGACTCCCTCCTGAGTAGGGAGTCCTATATTTCAGTTCTACTTCTTGTCTACTTCCATCGAAGCATAGGATACTATTGCATTTTTATATCCTCTTTGAAATTAGACATGTCTCTACCATTTTGCTCAGGTTAATGAAATGAGTGTCAATTGTGCACAGAAACTTTCAAAAATTAATTGTACTTTACCACTCCCTCCCCTCTGCCCAGTTTTGAAAGCATATATTGATATGAATACTCTCACTCTACAACCTGAAGGAACTACAACGAGAAGAGAAGCTCTTGCCCTTCCTGCCCCATAGTAGATACGTAACCTAAATAAAAATAAGCTGTGAACAAGTTCAGTAGCTGGTAAATGTGTGTTTGAAACCACCACACAACCCAATTTATCTTGATTTATACCATGTACTGTTGAACTTGTGACTAATTTTTGGTTGCAATATTACAACACAAATTCCTAGACAGTTCAGAATCGGTCATTCATAACTGAATTTCATTATTATGTCAATGACAAGTTAATTAATTAATTAATTAATTTTCAGATTTTATTTATTTATTCATGAGAGAAACGCACACAGAAAGAGAGAGAGAGACAGACAGAGAGAGGCAGAAAACAGGCAGAGGGAGAAGCAGGCTCCATGCAGGGATCCTGACGTGGAACTCGATCCCGGGTCTCCGGGATCTCGCCCTGGGCCAAAGGCAGACGCTCAACAGCTGAGCCACCCAGGCGTCCCAAGTACCCCTATTTCTACTGACAATTCTTTCTGATGCTCCAGAAACTCATGTATTTGTCAAAGGTTCAACTGTTTTTAAATGCATTTTGTCTAATCACTTCCACAAATGTCAGTCATATTTGCTAAAAATTGGTGGATGTTTATTTTTAAGCTTCAGAAAAATTTTAATTTTAGGGGCACCTGGGTAGCTCAGTGGTTGAGTGTCTTCCTTTGGCTCAGGTCATGATCCTGGGGTTCTGGGATCAAGTCCTTCATGGGGCTCCCTGCAGGGAGCCTGCTTCTCCCTCTGCCTGTGTCTCTGCCTCTCTCTCTGTCTCTCGTGAATAAATAAAATCTTTTTTATAAAGAATAATTTTAAATTATTTTAAATTATCACAGTTGTACATGAGCAAAAACACAATTAGGATTAAGAAAAGTGACTGTTTTTTATTTGTTTAGTCTTTATAATAACTTAGTTTGAGAGTCTATGCATGTGCATCTATGTTGTATATGTGTATAGATTACAGAAATTTATACTTGAATTAATTGATTTGGTAATATTATAGAAGATACATTAGTGAAAAATTCTGATGGAAATCTCTGCCTTTGCATCTCCAATTTATATTGGAGAAAGGCATAAAGATAAAGGTAAAAAGAGAGCAAAATTAAAGAAGAGAGGACTAGAAGTTAAAGGTATTACAATTTTAGTTGGTATCATCAAGAATCCAAAAGCAAAAGGTAACATTTGAGTAAAGGTCTGAAGGAGGTGACTGAGCAAGCCATTGTAATAACTTTTAGTTTTATTCTGAGTACTATACAAAGGCATTAGAGGATTTTGAAAGAGAGGGATGACAATCTGATTTATGCTATGTTAGCATCACATTGGCTACTCAATGGGTATTATTTGAGCATACTGGCAGAAAATGTATTTATGGCTACATAATATAGAAATATTCCCTTGGACAGCTAACCCCAACATTTAACCTGCCTTTTTTCATTAAGTTAAACACTTGAGTAACTCATCACATATTCCAATCAATAGCCAAGACTTGCTGGAGACTAAATTTTGAAAGAGACATCCTATTTTTAATTATTAATTATCCTTGGCTCACTAATCCCTATCACTTTAATAAAATAAGTCATCAGAAAACATTGAATTGATCCATACTATCCCTTGAAATGTTCTTTGCAAGTTGAGAGCATAATGGTATGCTCTCAATTGTATTAACAAAGTACAAAAAAATGGTCCACTTGAATAAAATTTATGAAGTTTTTGCAAAATCATAACTAAATGTTCATAAAGTAGGCCAAAGAAAGCATAAAAACACCACACACAAATATATGTGTGTGTGTGTGTGTGTGTGTGTGTGTGTTAGATTGTGAAGGAAAAAACAAACAGGTAAGAATGCCATGAGAAACTAGGGATGGGGGTTGAAATTTTAGATAGAGAGATAAGGAAAGGTCTATTTAGAGTGTGACTTTTGAATGAAAAGCTGAGAGAAATAAGGGAGTTGGCCATATAAATATATGTGGAAAGAGAAATCTGATAAAGTGGTAAATGCCCTCAAAGAAGAACCTTCTTGGGATGTTCAAGAAATATCAAAGAAATCAGTGGGTTGGAGGTAAAGGAGAGGGAAGGTAAGTTAAGAACTACTGGAATCCTGGTCATGATTAGAAAGTGGGAACAAGTCCTGTGAGAACTCACAAGATTTTGGCTTTTACTATTAATGGACACCTAGGATTTGGGACAAATGAGTGACCATATTATACCAGGACAAGATCATTATGGCTGCTCTGTGAATAGATAGAGATGAAGATGACTTAGCTATCCTAGCAGAGTATCTATTTTTAATTTTATTTTTAATTGAGATATAATTGACTTATAACATTGTATAAGCTTAATGTTTATAATATGCTGAATTTATACATTTATATATTGCAATATGACTATCATCCTAGCATTAGTTAACACCTCCATCATGTCCCATAGTTACCATTTCTGTTTTGTGGTGGGAATCTTTAAGATGTAGTTTCTTAGCAACTTTCAAATACACGATACAGAATTGTTAACTATAATCACAATGCTGTGCCAGTAGATCCCCAGAACTTATTCATCGTCTTTTTTTTTTAACTTATTCATCTGCCCTCTGACCAATATCTAAGATTAAACAAATAAATGGCTAGTTTTGACAGCTGACTCACAAATAGGATTTTGATTGATGCTATTTCAAAATTTTCTTCTCTGTTCTGAGAAACAGCTGACAGATTGTTTAAAACTGAAGCCAATATTTCAGAAGTTGCATGCTGGTGATCTAAAGAACAGATTTAGCCTGTAGATTTATTTTGTTTGGTGCATAACTGTTTTTAGCCAACATTTAAAAATTGGGAAAGTTCATATAAAATATGGTCTTCCAGATTATCTTCAAATGTCAGACACACTGGCAACCAGCATCAACAACAAGAGCTGGTTAGTGTCTTCCTGATTTACACAAGGCCATGGACTTTTTAAAGTTCCATAATCCCTTCCCACCCTTAGCCTCGCTCTAATGCCAAGGCTGAAGGAAACCTGCCTTATGTCATTATATTTTCCCGATTGTTTCTCTTATGATATAGAAATATTTTACCACACACACATATCTCTCTAAAAAGTGGCAAAATAAAAGATATGAAGAAGGTGGACTGCCTCAATTTTTGTTTTCTCAATTTATGAGTATTTGAGGTTGTGATCTCTATAGATATTTTATAAAATTTAATTTCCTTTTATAGGAAAATAAGGCAAGATATTCAATTGAGTTAAACTTTGATTTTAGAAGAAAAAAAAATCACACAAAAATTCCATTGCTAACAAGGGCCATATTCTAACATGTCCCTTCTTAAGTTCTGAAACTGGTAATGAGGAAAATTATTATGGGTCTGGAGGTCTTTACACATTCTAGAACTATTACACTTCCTGACTCTGCCTTAAATCAAACTGAATTTGTATTCCCATTTTTCATTTAATTATATACACATCTTATTTAAATTCTAATTATGAGTAATTTGTTTTTTGTGTTTAGAAAGAAAAATGTCCATAAAGACTAGTATATTTCTGAAACAACATATTGGTTTGATCTCCTATAAGTATTTAACATTATAAGGATTATCATGCTTAAAAAAATCCATGGAAAATAGATACATGTATTTATATGTTTATTTATTGAATAAATTCGAATCCTGTGTTATTATGAATTGAAAAAAATGTGAAGAATCGTTAGTACCTTAAATAATATATTTCTCTGGATTAGTTTTGTGTTCACGAGGGAGAACAGGGCATAATGGTTATTGCATATTTAGGAGATGGATAATTGGCATTCAAATGACTGAAGGATGGGAGCGGAGTTTCATTAAATACATTATAGCACATTATTATCACATAAAGTGATTAAGTATAAGAGTTCTGGCTCTCAAGGGAATAGATGTGGGTTCAAGTCCCAGAACTGGCCCTGAATATGTGGATGATTTGAAACTAAGAGATTTTATACACTCTGTGTCCAATTTTCCTCATTTATAAAATGAAAAATAATAACACCAATAATAGCTCATATAGTTGAATAGTAGAATATTTAAAGGTTATTTTAGATTCTTTAAAAATATTTATTATTCTAAAAAAGTTGTGCCATTTGAAATACATCCAGTGGTCTTGGATATGATATGACAAATAGGAAACAGTATGTAGAATTTTTTTTTTATCATTCAAATCTAGGTATTTCTTTGAAATTTTACACCAAAGTGAAACAATTACATCATTATTACTAAAAGATTCATTATTTCTCCTAAAATGACACAACTAGTAAGTTGTGGATCCAATATCTGAAAAATCCAAACTTTTAAATACAGGTCATGGGAAAAGCATCAAGTCTTTGATGGTTTTGTCAGATAGTTCTGGATATGGCGATTTCTTAATATGAACCCATTTCAGTCTTCTATCATATACTAAGTCCAGGATGACGAATGTCCTATATAACAACAAAGGGACTTTAAAGATTCAGGTTATAAAACAGAATGTACAACATGACTCTTCTATAGTCAGGGTTCAGGTAGCCTGGGTTTGTATTTGGCAATGTGATACTGGGAAAATTACTTATTTTCTCTATTCCTAAGTTTTTCCTCAATAGTAGGATAGTGATAGTGGTATGATTTGATATTTTCTCAAATAAAATGAAACTAATTATTGAATTTGTTTGCAGAGTCACTGGTGCAGAGTCTGGGTTTTGTAAACTATGACAATTATCACTACATAAGGACAGGAAATACAAAGTATACATGAAAAGCGAGTGTCATGGGTTGAATTGCCTCCCTCCAAAATTAATTTGCTGATGTCTTAACACCTGGAACCTTAGAATGGGACCTTAGATGTAACTAGAGTGATTGCAGATGTAATTGATTAAGATGAGGTCAAGGTGGAATAGGGTGGACCACTAATCCAATATGGTAGCTGTTCCTATTAAGAGGAGAAATTTAGAGACAGACATGCAAATAGGTGGAATGCCCTGTGACAAAGAAGGCATTAAGTAAGGATGATGTGATCAAAGCCAATAAACAGCAAAGATTGCCAGCAAGCCTCTAGAAGCTAGGAGAAGCAGGGAACAGATTTCCCCCTTACAGTTCTCAGAAGGAACTCTGCCAACACCATGATCTTAGATTTCAAGCCTCTACAGCTGTGAGACATAAGATTTCTGTTGTTTAACCTATTCAGTTTGTGGCACTTTGTGATGGCATCACTTGCTGACTAACGCAAATGGTAAATCGTGGTTGCCTCTAAAAACAGAAACAATGAGAAATTTTAATTTTCTAATTTAGTCACTTTTGACAAAGTTTATAATGTTAATATATAGTACTTTTAATATTGATGTATTATTAAAGTTATATATATCTTTATTTTACAACTTAGAAAATTAATAACAAAATACACTATATATCATACAGGACTACTTGATACATTATTATTCGGACAATATTTATACATGAAAGTAAAACTAAAGTGAGTTGGAATTATGTTGAGATTGAGCCTGTAGCCATGAAGAAAAATGGGAGCTGAGAGACCCCACAAGCAATGACAGTTCAAATTCTGCAATAACCATTGTCACGGCTCAAAGCAGGTCCCAGTAAAGCAAAATATAACAGACTTCTTTATCCCATATGATTGATAGACACGTTGGCCTTCATAGGCTCATTTTGACTTCTTAAGTGTCAGTGTGAGATAAAGAGAGGAGAGAACCCAGGATTTCTAGAACATATATGGATGCACTTAGCATGGAATTTGCTCTACCACTGACAGTTTAAAAAAAAAAAATGGATGGACTATGCTCTTGTATGAAGAGGAAAGCCAGAAAACAGTGAAATGGGGGTGTTGCAGGAAACTTACATCATATTCTCATTCACAAAGCTTTTTGTTTCTTAATCCCTTTGCCTAATAGCATTAAATATGTCAATGTAACAGACGCAGACGTTGCTTCATATAAATTACATATAACTTAAGTCCTACAATGGGAAATGCTATTTATATGATCACAAGTCTATAAATAAAAGAAAAAACATCTATTTTTGTGGACCTCATGTTATTGACCATGTTGAAAACACAGGCATTTTAATGTGGTAATTTGAAAACACACATTATTCTTTAAGTGAATCAGTTAAATAATGATGTGAAAAACTAACATTTTTATTTTTATAAACACAGAGAAAATATTCAGTAAATGGTTATAATAATTCCTCTTTAGACCTGTTACTCATCTTAATTTATCCCAAGTTTAGCAAACTATCACTAATCCTATCTTGTGATTGTACTGTTTAACCATAAAATATTATATAGCTCTCTTCCTTGGAATTGTGAAGCTCTTTCGAAGGGTCTCAGGTGGCTTTTACTAGCTCTATTTTGTTTATTTTTTTCTTTGTAGAACCTCCAGCTAACAGCTGACTGCATAACCTTCTATACTGGCTTTGGGTATTCTGAAGGAAATCAATATTGTAAAGGTTACACTACTTGGCCCTCATTTTAGCATTACTTAAAGCAAAGAAAGGAACCGAGAAATAGGGTTTAAGATTAAGGTCTCCTCACCAAATATCTTGTGAGAAAAAGCTTTGTTCAGTCTCAAAATCCAGATATGCAAGTGGTATAAGCAACAAAAAACTAAAATTTCTAGATCCAAAGCCACTTTATATATTCTTCCCACCCACTCTGCCTCAGCAGCTGAATTTGATAAATTCATGTTATTGAATGATTATGAAATTAGATGAAATTAATTAATAAAAACAAAATGAATGATTCAGGGATTGTGAGTAGTCACTATAGGAAGCAGAAAAGATGAGGCTAAAAAGAGAAAGAAAAGGAGAAATTTTACTGATCTGAGAACTGCCCTTTTGAATGGACATATTGATTAAAATAATGGTGTCCTCCTTTAGAAGTCTTCATTTTCTGAATTTTTAAAATTCCCTCAGCTGTAAACTTAAGTACATACTGTTGTAAATGATGAAATGTGGTGTTACGATTAGAACTATAACATTTTCCTTCTCAAGAAAGGCCATCTGGCCCAGGAGAGCTTGAAAGCACTAGAATTTCATCCTTTGTCTATTGTATTATGACTTGTGTCACAGAAGCTAGAACCTCAGGTATAATTAAACCTTGCATTGTAGAGCAGCCCTTGGCCACCGATCCACATGTTTTGCTTTCATGATGACATTGCTATGTCTATAGGACAACTCAAGTTTCTGTATTATTTTACTTTGCAGATTACTTTCAGCTCATAATTCAGTAAAAGGAACTAACTGCTTATCAACGAAATGAAAAAAGCAAAACATCAATCAGCAGCTCTTTCCATCCACTGGTATCTGCTTACTTACTAATTCAGTGGTTGAGGCTGACTGGTATATAACTTAAAAAATCCTGTTAGTCAGGCTTGCCTCATGCTAGCCCATGCTCAGGGTTCAGATTACTTCTTTATTGCATTTAACATTAAGCAAACTGCTTCCAGTTATTTTATTTGTTTTTTATCTCCTCATTACCCACAAACTTCCAAGATTAGATGCACAATGCCTTATTACACATTATATCATTGAAACATCCCCTCTCCCAAAAGGAAAATATTTGCTCTGGTTAAAATGCATCCTTGGGGCTCCATAATGTTAAATATCTCACAGAAAACTCTAAGGTTCTATTACGTGCATGATATAATCCTAAGGAAATGTATAGGGTAGAGATGAATATTAGTTACTGATTCTTCAGAAGTCTCTCATTTTATAAATATATCCAGAAGAAAATAAAGATTCTCTGCATTTTGAAAAAAAAGAATATAGTGCATTAAAACATAGTAAATCAGCATAAGGAATTATTGGTGTATATTAATCAGCCAGAGTGAGAGTCTAATGTTAGATTTAAATAGACTCATTTAGCTAGAATATTAATATAATTACAACAGGAATAATAAATTATCTGTTATCTTTAATGACAGGGAAATGTGGTATTATAGTTAATCAAATATTTGGATTAATGCTATTGTGCATATCATGTTTTTTTTAATCCAAATACAGCATATTAAAAGTGTTGTTAAAATCATGCTGAAAGGAATTTAACAGATAATGAGTCAGATAGCATCAAGGTGTTCACATTATCATCATTCTAAATAAATGCTGAAATTCTTGTTAATAGAATTCTGATGACTATCAGACTGGATGAGAGAGAAGCGAAGGAAATACCCACATGTTCCAATGCTAAGCATTTCAATTTCAAATCCACAGTTGTAACAGTCACTTTCTTGAGTCCAGTGAAGTCATTTATTCACTCATTCATCAAATATTTATTGAACATCAATAATGGACCAGTTGGTTGAGTAAGAGCTATAAATATAATAGGGGACAAGATACAGTCACAATCCTCAAGACGCAAACAGTCTAATGGGCCATTTAAGCAGGTACACATATTACCTATCATACAAAGGGCCCCTCTCACAGCTCTGCAGTGTCATAGAAAGATTCATGGAGCCAGTAAAAGGGAAAGTGGAAGAGCATCCAGGCAGCATTGACAGCAAGGGCAATGGACCAGAACTGAAAAAGCATATTCAGAGAAAAAAAGCAAAGTTTCCTATCTTGAAAGGCCAATGTCTTAAATTACAAAATTGTTTAATTATGTTCATTTTAAAATATGACATAATTATAAAAAATAGCTGAATGGCATTGGATCGATATCATACTATTGACGTTAAAGAAGTCAATATTTGCTTCAGACTTCCTAATATCACAAAAAATAAATTCTACAATTTTTAGAGCAAAATGAGTTGCCTCTTATAACTTTTGTTAGTTTTCTGTCACAGTAGGGATGAATGAGATGGCTCCAGCATCTGAGCTCAGACTACAGTTCCTTAATTAGCATTTTTTTAAAGATTTTATTTATTTATCCATGAGAGACACAGAAGGAGAGAGAGAGAGGGAGAGAGAGAGAGAGAGAGAGAGAGAGGCAGAGACACATGCAGAGGGAGAAGCAGGCTCCATGCAGGCGGCCCAACATGGGACTCCATCGGGGTCTCCAGGATCACACCCTGGGCCAAAGGCAGAGCTAAACCACTAAGCCACCTGGGCTGCCCCCTTAATTAGCATTTTAAAGAGACTGCACTAAAACGGGAAATTTAGGGGCATTCCAGCAAAATTCAAAGTATTCATTCCTAAGTGATCTGAGCACAAATAAGAGACTGTGAGGAAAACTTCCTACTAGTTTGAAGAACAGATATTAGAATGTGTGCTACCAGGCCTATAGATATTACTTGATCAACTTCTTCCATCATTTATTCATTATATATAAATATATTTATATAAATTTTAAAATATATATTTTAATGTTTTTAATTATATTTATTATGGGTTTTGTTTTGTTTTAATATTTTGAGAGAGAGCACGAGTGGTAGAGGAGCAGAGGAAGAGGGAGGGAGAGAATCTTAAGCAGGTTCCATGTCCAGTGTCTAACCCCACAGAGGGCTCAATCCCAAGACTGAGATCATGACCCGAGCCAAAATCGAGAGTTGGATACTTAACCAACTGAACCACCCAGGAACCCCTTTTGGCTTTTTTGTTTATTTGTTTGCTTGTTTTTTTACAAATATTCCATGGTAGTTATGTGCCAAGCAGTTTTTTAGTCTGTGAACTATGATGAGCAGCACAGGCCACATCCCTGCCTTTATGGAACTTAACACTATATTGCATTACAAGCTCATTACTGTGAAATCTGAAGTGGTAAAATATGTTCAAGTTAAGTCAACTTATCAGTTGTAGAAATTGTGTGTAAGATTATGGGGAGATTTTACTGAAACACAATGAAGGGTTAGTCTGTGAAATAGAGTCTGAATGTTTGTTTGCTTTTGCTCATGTAAGTTGAATCTTCAACAAATATTTACATTTGGGAATTAGTTCTCAACACTGAATTATAAGGGAATTTCATTTAAAATGAAGATTCTCAAATTTTTCTTAACATTGGGAACTGAGTATATTAGGCTTATGTGATCTCATGGAACCGCTGGGCTATTACTGGATAAAGAGTAGCTGTACCTCTAGAGTTGGGGCAGGAGAAGGGACACCTATTTTTAAGTGGAGCCTTAAAGTGCAAAATTCATTTGATATTCTTTATGTTGTTTTTAATATTTTAATTAAAAAATTAGGTAATTTTTTAAGAGAAGTTTTAAGTTCACAGAAAAATTAAGAGGAAGGTACAGATATTTCCCATACATTCCTTGCTGTATACATGCATATTGTCCTCCATTACCAGCTTTACAATCCCCCCTCAGAAAAGTACATTTGTTACAATTGATAAACCCAAACTAACACATTATAATCACCAAATTCTGTAATTTATATTACCATTCACTCTTGGTATCACATATTCCATGGGTATTGTATTCATTGTTATAGTATCACACAAAATATTTTCACTGCCCTAAAATCTGGTCTCCACCAATCATCCACCCTTCTTCAGCTCTTCAGACCCTAGCAGTTACCGATCTTCTTTACTGTTTCTATAATTTTCCCTGTACTTGAATGTCATATAGTTGGACTCAGACAACTTTTTAAAATTTGGCTTCTTTTACTTAGTAATATGTATTCAAAGTTCTTCCATTCTTCTCACGACTTGATAGCTCATTTCTTTTTAGCACTGAATAATATACCATTATCCGTATGTACCACATTTTATTTATCCAATCACCTACTGAAGGACATCTTGGTTGCTTCCAAGTTTTGGCAAATACGAACAAAGCTGCTATAAACATACATGTGCAGGTTTTTGTGTGGACATAAGTTTTAACTCCTTTGGGTAAATTCCAAGATGTGCAACTGGTGGATCGTATGGTAAGGATATTTTTAGTTTTATAAGAGACTGCCAAACTGTCTTCCAAAGTGCCTGTACCTTACTGCATTCTTACCAGCAATGAGCAGGGGTTCCTTATGGCTCAACATTCTCACCAGTATTTGGTGTCGTCCATGATCCAGATTTTGAACATTCTAATAAATGTGTCGTGTTATTTCCTTGTTTTAATTTGCATTTCCCTGATGTCCTATGATGTGGAACACCTTTTCATATGTTGTTTGCCATTTGCATGTCTTCTTTGCATGAAGAATCTGATAAAGTCTTCAGCTCATTTTTTTTTTTTTTAAATCAGGGTTTTTTTTTTCCTCTTATTGTTGAGTTTTAAGAATTCCTTGTATATTTTGGTAACAACCCTTAATCAGATTTGTCTTTTTCAGTTTTCTTTTACCATTCTGTTGCTTGTGTTCTCATTCTTTTGGCATTGTTTTTAGCATAATAAAATGATTTTGTTTGTTACATTGGTTGTTTTGTTTTTTACATAATGAGGTTCAGCTTATCAATGATTTTTTTTCATGGATCGTGCCTTTGGTGTTGTATCTAAAAAGTCAATGTTACATGTTATCTCATGTGAGTTTTATAGTCTTTCTTTTTACATTTAGGCCTATGGCCTGGTTTTAGTTAATTTAGGTGAAGAGTGTAAGATCTATATTTAAATTCATTCTTTAAAAAAAATAAAAAATAAATTCATTCTTTTACATGTGACTGTCCAATATTTCTAGCACTAGCTATTGAAAATACTGTATTTCCTCTGCTATATACATAACCCTTGGTCCTCTGTCAAATATAAGTTGATTATATTCTTGTTAGTATCTTTCTAGGCTCTCTATTTTGTTCCATTAATCTTTTTGCCTATATTTTCACTAAAAATGCACTATATTGATTACTGTAAGTTTATTGTAAGTCTTGAAGTCCAGTAGTATCAGTCTTCCAGCTGTGTTCTTTTTTAATATTGAGTTAACTATTCTAGGTCTTTTGCTGTTGCATATCAATTTTGGAATCATCTTGGAGATATTCCCAAAGTAACTTATTAGATTTTGATTAGGATGGTGTTGAATCCATAAAATTGAGAAGAATTGACATGTTAACAATATTGAGTTTTCTATTCATGAATGTGGATTATCTCTCTATTTAGTTTTTCTTTGGTTTTATTAGTCAGGGTTTTCCTCATATAGATTTTCTACATTAAAAATATTATATATCAATATTTCATTTTGGGGAATACTAACTTAAATACTTTTGTGTTTTTAATTTTCTATTCCATTTTGCTCATTGCTTAGTAGAGGGAAGCTATTGACTTTTGTATGTTATGTTGTATCTTATAACCTCACTATAAATGCTTACTAGTTATGGGAGGTTTTCTTTCAATTATTTTGGATTTTCTACCTAAGTCATCACATGTCATCTATGAACAAAGACAGTTTTATTTCTTCCTTTCTGATCTGTATACCTTCTGTTTTGTTATCTTATTGCAGTAGCTAAGACTTCTAGGACAATGTTGAAAAAAAATGGTGATAAAAGAAATCCTTGCATTATTCCTGATGTCAGTAAGAAAACTTTGAGTTTGTCACCACTGGATATGATGTTAGTTGAAGGTTTCTGAAGGTGTGCTTTATCAGGTTGAGGAATTTCTTCTCTATTTCCAGTCAACTGGGAATTCTTTTTTTTTTATAATATTTATTTATTTAAGAGAGGAGATAGATATATAGAGAGAGAGAAAGAGAGAGAGAGAGAGCAGGAATAGGAGCAGAGGAGGGTAAGGAGAAGCAGACTCCCAACTGAGCAGGAAGCCTCATGCAGGGCTTGATTCCAGGACTCTAAGATCATGACCTGAGCCAAAGACAGATACTCCACTGACTGAGCCACCCAGGCTCCCCTCAACTTAGAGTTCTTAATCAAAACTGGATATTGGATTTTGTCAAATGCTTTTTCTGCATCTATTGATAAGATCATGTCATTTGTCTTTTTAGTTTGTTCATGTGAAAGATTACATTAATTGATTTTTAAAATTTTAATCAGATATTCATACTTGGGAAAAATCCTACTTGGTTGATGGATATAATTCTTTTTTTAAAAAATTGTATTTATTTCACTGAGAGCGAGAGAGAGAGCATAAGCAGGGGCAGAGGGAGAAGCAGACTCCCCACTGAACAGGGAGTCCAACTTGGGGCTCGATGACCTGAGCTGAAGCAGAGGTTTAACTGACTGAGGCTCCCAGGCTCCCCAAGGAGTATAATTCTTTTTACATATTGTTGAATTTTATTTGATAATATTTTGTTTATGAATTTTCCATTAATTTCATGAGAGATAGTGGTCTGTATTTTCTTTTCTTGTAATGTCTTAGCCAGATGTTGGTATTAGAGTAATCCTAGATTTACAGAGTAAATTAGGAAATATTCCCTCTGCTTCTGGCCTCTAAAAGAAATTATAGAAGATTGGTAGAAGTTCTTCCTTAAAAAAGAACTTCCTGGGATCCCTGGGTGGCGCAGCGGTTTGGCGCCTGCCTTTGGCCCAGGGCGTGATCCTGGAGACCCGGGATCGAATCCCACGTCGGGCTCCCAGTGCATGGAGCCTGCTTCTCCCTCTGCCTGTGTCTCTGCCTCTCTCTCTCTCTCTGTGACTATCATAAATAATAATAATAATAAAAAAAGAACTTCCTTAATTCAGTAGTGAATCAATTGCTTTCTGTTGTGGAAGATTATTAGTAATAGATTTACTTTCTTTAATAGATATAGGCCTATCTTATTGTCCTTTCTGTTTATTTGAGTTTGTGCCTCCTGCAATTCTTTCAAGGAATTAGTCCATTTCATCTAGGTTATTAGATTTGTGGGCATAGGGTTGCTCATGCCATTCCTTTATTAATCTTTTAATGCCAATAAACTGTAGTGATGTCTCCTGTTTCATTTCTCATATTAGTAATTTGTGTCCTTTCTCTTTGTCTTAGTCTGGCTAGACATTTATTAATTTCATTGACCTTTTCAAAGAATCAGTTTTTGGTTCCATTAATTTCTCTATTGATTTCCCGTTTTCAGATTCACTGATTTCTCCTCAAATTATTATTTCTTTTCTTTCTTTTTTTTAATGTTTTATTTATTTATTCATGACAGACAGAGAGAGAGAGACAGAGACACAGACAGAGGGAAAAGCAGACTCCACGCAGGGATCCCAGTGTGGGACTTGATCCTTGAACTCTGGGATCACTCCCTGAGCCGAAGGCAGATGCTCAACCGCTGAGCCACCCAGGTGTCCCATAATTATTATTTTTTTTCTTCTGCTTATTCTGGTTTCAATTTGCTCCTCTTTCTCAATTTTCCAAAGGTTAAAACTTAGATCATTGATTTAATACTGTTCTTCTTTTCTAATATGTAGATTCAGTGCTATGAAGTTCCCTCTAAACGTGCTTTCACTGCATTTGTTTATGTTTTAGTCATGCATATTTCATTTTCTGTTCCATATTATCCCTTTGTAAATGAAAGCATAATCTAGGAAAACTAATACAGAATTCTTATTTTGTTTCTTCAGGTGCTGCTAGCATGTATTATGGTACATGACCCTAAGGATATAAACATCTCAGGTAAGAAACAAAATGCTAAGTTAATAGTATGTAAGCAAACAATTGTGGTTAGAAATTTGGCTTGGGAGGCAGGATAATTTTTTTAGATTACCAGAAATTGTCTTACCTCTCAAAAATTGCCTGTTGCTCTAATACTGTTTCTAAGCTATAACTGGTGTCCAAAAAAAAAAAAAAAGATAAAGCCAATTATCTAGCAAGTTACAAAATTGGAAGAAACATTTGCTGCATAATGTGAAGCTCAGGCTCAAAAAAGAGTGTGCACAGAATATTTTAGTGTATTCTTTAGATTCAAATTTCTTGCTGTAATGGAATCTATCTCAGTGAAAGGGAACAATACAACAACAATATTGAAAATTCTGAAAATGGACCTTCTTGTAGGAAAACATTTGTTAAGAAGTCTTTTTTTAGAGAAGATATATTGCTAGCAAATGGTTTTTAGCTAACCTGAGATGTGTTTTCTCTTCTGTATTGATAATTTTCCTAGGTACATGATTTTATATTGACAAATACATTCTCATGTTACTTTGATGTTATCAATATAATATTTTATATGCTGTTGATAAAAGTGCTATCAGTCTAATATTCACTTCTTTGTATGTAATTTGTTTTTTTTAAAGATTTTATTTATTTATTCATGAGAGACACACACACACACACAGAGGGAGAGACACAGGCAGAGAGAGAAGCAGGCTCCATGCAGGGAGCCCGAAGTGGGACTTGATCCCGGGTCTCCAGGATCACGCCCTGGGCTGAAGGAAGACGCTAAACTGCTAAGCCACCCAGGTTGCCCTATAATTTGTCTTTTTTATTTGGCTACTTCTAGACCTTGTCTTTGTATTTGATATTCCTTAGATATAAATTTCTTTATTATGCTTGGAATGTGATGTCCTTCATGAAATGGAGGATTTATATTCTTCATCAATATTGGAAAATTCTATATTTTTTTCATATAGGTTCTATATTGTTTCCTTTATTCTTTCCTTGAAC
The DNA here is from genome assembly GCF_048418805.1 of Vulpes vulpes. Classification (NCBI taxonomy): domain Eukaryota; kingdom Metazoa; phylum Chordata; class Mammalia; order Carnivora; family Canidae; genus Vulpes; species Vulpes vulpes. The sequence goes on from NC_132781.1 coordinate 73,070,463, forward strand.
TTAGATTAGATATATGGCATACCTTTTTACATTACTGAGTGTGCATTTTACCTCAATTTCATATTTTTCTCTTTCTTTGGGCAGTATCATAAGTTAGGACCAATCCACTAGGTGTTGCTACATTGGTTTCAAATTAAAGTATTTAAATAATCCTTTTAAAAATATTCTCTAAGATTGTATTTTGTTTTGTTTTTATTTCGTTGGCAACACTTTTAATTATTAGAAAGTGCAATTAGTTTATTTCTAAATCTATGCAGTAATATTCTGAATTTTCGTTGTATCTTTTTCTGGCTTATTTAAAAATGTTATATGTATTCTTTTTACAGCTTTATAATCTGTATTTAATACTTCTAATTTTGAATTACTTGAGATATACATTTATTGCATACTGTTTTTGCTAACTTTGGATAGTCTTCTCATGGCATTTGTTACAATTTTTTTCTTCTTTCTTTCTTCTTCTTCTTCTTCTTCTTCTTCTTCTTCTTCTTCTTCTCCTTCTCCTTCTCCTTCTTCTTCTTTCTTTTTTTTTGTAAATTCACATTTACCAGCACTCAATCTATATAAATTGTGAGATGTCTATGTTGGGCGATGCCTTCCTATAAGGGTTCAAGACCAGAATCCTATTCTTTGTGGATTCATTCATCCCTATACATTTTGTTTTTAGAATCGCTAATAAATTTAAAAATATACGGCTTCTGTATTCAATATCTTTGTAGTTTTAGCTTTAGTCTTATTTATTCTATTTTATTAATTATGGTTAACTTCCTCATGTCTAATAAATTTAAAAATATTTTAGAAATGTGTTTGCTATAATTTATCTAGTATGGATTTGTTTTTACTGATTTTTTTTTCTCAGAATACCTATACCACCACACTTCCAGACATGATGTTTTGTCATGTTGATGATTTTTTCTCAAAATTTTTGCTTACTAATTCTTGCTACAGAAGTATGTAAAACAGAAATACAAACTCGATAAAATTTATGTCCAATTTATACTAGCCTGATATTCAGTAAAATTTGATATTTGATTAAATATTAAGAACCAATAGTTAATTTTAAATTAAATATTAAAATAAATATAAAACTTTTATTATTGCTGTTCATATTCAAGTTGTGATATTGTATTGACATTTTATATTATATAAAATATAAATGTAAATAAATATTATATTATATTTATATATAAATTATATATAAATAAGCTATCTTTCTAAGTATGTAGAAATTGGTTCATTTACAGAATGAAATCTCCAAAGGAATTTGAATGCATATGAAAGTGTTTCTTAAGTAAGTACATTGGACCAGCAAGAGTGTTATAGAAAGATAATACAGTATAGCTACCTTGTAGCAAAGGATACATTAGTTATTTCCTGAATGCAAAGACAAGTTAAAGGATCCCAATCTAGTTTCCTAGTTAAATTAATTAAATGAAGCATGGAAAAGGCCTCACTGGAGACACATGTTTATAACTTCTATAAAATACATTTAGAATCTATGGGAATATATCTGTGCCCTTGAAGTTAAGGATGTGTTTAAATTTTTACATGTTTTATCAAATAGAATTTTTTGAGATTTTTTTGTTTCTAAATAGGCATTTTTTAAATTACCTGAAAACATTTTCCTAAAAAGCTAGATTCTTCTCTATATTTTTACATGGAATATATGATGTAATATTTTGAGGACAAGTTTTTACAAAATGTTCTTGAATATAATGCAAATATATTATGAGCACAAAATGTTTAAGGCTTTCTCCCAATTTGCTTCATTTATTAATGGAATATTAGGAGTTCTAAACAGAACTGAATGTCAATAAAGTAATACTTAATGATAAATGTAAAATTAATTAATATGTGATGATTAACATAGGTAATCTTAGAGAAGTGTTCACATAATTGTATATTATCATCCTAAGCTTAGATATTGCTCAAAATTATCCTAATATTTTTATTATGAGTTATTCATACTTGAATTTTTCTAAAAAGGTTCATGGTTTATGGAGTTTACTAACAAATAATAGAAAGATTAAAAATTAAATATCATGGTGAATTCTCTCAGAATCAGAAATTGTGCCGAAATCCACATTAAAAATAAAAACCAGAAGTTAAAAACATTTATTGAACGAAATGGTTTTGTGCCCTAAAGGATATTAGTAGCCCCACCCTCCAGTCCATATAGGCCATTCCTCAGTAATCATAAGGGAAAAAAAAAAAAGATGATTTTCCTTACTTCTAAAATTCCCTAGAGAAGTAGTGCCACTCCGAGTTAACAATAAATAATGGAAATATTTATCTGAGTTTTACAGTGATGTAATTTATAGGTCCTCTCTTCTCAAATTATCTGTCATATACTAAAATTTCTGTATTTTTCTAAACATATGATCTTCTCACAAAAATTTCTTCAATCACAAAGTCTTAATTGCAATTTTGCACAATTCTTTGAAAACTAATTTTTGAAGAGTCAATTAATGGTGAATGTGAAATATTTCTAAGATGAATATGCAATGCTTTATCATTTTTATTGACAGATGATATTATTGTCAATTTATTATTTTGGGGCACCTGGGTGGCTCGGTGGTTGAGCATTTGCTTTTGGCTCAGGTCATGATCCTGGGGTCATGGGATCGAGTCCCACATTGGGCTCTCTGCAGGAAGCTTGCTTCTCTCTCTGCTTATGTCTCTGCCACTCTTTCTTGTCTCTCATGAATAAAGAAATACAATCTTTAAAAAAATATTATTTTTTTTCATTAGTGGACTTCCTTTTTCTTTTTGGACTTCCTTTTTTATTACTTAAGTCTTCAAGGTATATATATTGATACATTTTATTCTATAATTTCAATAAATTTATTTTTGCCTACAAATTATTTATAATTTTCTCAGTGTTTTAATTTTGTTATTTTAGTTTCTCATGCACATGTATGTGGATATGTGTGAAAGAAAGAGATGATTCATGCATGTCATTAAATGCTTCTAAAGAATTAAATAAAATTCCCTAGTGTTATACACTAAATAATATTTTTAAAGATTTTATTTATTTTTTTGAGAGAGAGCAGGAAAAGGCAGAGGGAGAGGGAGAAGTAGACTCTCCACTGAGCAAAGAGCCCAATAACATGGGGCTCAATCCCAGGATCCAGAGGTCATGACCTGAGCCAAAGGCAGAGCCTAACCAATTGAGCCACCCAGGTGCCCCTAAACTAAATAATATATATATTTTTAAATTTATTCATGAGAGACACAGGGAGAGAGAAAGAGAGAGGTAGAGACACCGGCAGAGGGAGAAGCAGGCTCCATGCAGGGAGCCTGATGTGGGACTCGATCCCAGGACTCCAGGATCAGGCTCTGGGCTGAAGGCAGCACTAAACTGCTGAGCCACCTGGGCTGCCTTAAATAATATTTTTAATTGAAATATAATTGACATACAACATTATGTTAGTCACATTATGTTGTACAACATAATGATTCAATATTTGTATATATTGTGAAATGATCACCACAATAAGTGTAGTTAACATCCATCATCATATATATTCAGATTTTTTCATGTGGTAAGAACTTTTAAAATCTACCCTCTTAGCAACTTTCAAAATAGGCAATATAGTATTTTTTCAATGTGTGAATGGAGGAGAGGGAGGGGGGAAATAGACTCCCCACTAAGCAGGGATCCCAACTCAGGACTTGATCCCAGGACCCTGAGATCATGATCTGAGCCAAAGGCAGATATTTAACCAGTTGAGCCACCCAGGTGACCTCGCAATACAGTATTATTAGCTATACTTTCCATGTTGTACATTACCTCCTTTTGACATTTATTTTATAACTGGAAGTTTGTATTGTTTGACTCCCTTTATCCACATGCCTACCCCACACTCTCACGTCTGGCAACTGCCAATCTGCCATTCTCTGTATCTGTGATATCTATGAACTAGGGTTTTTATTTTTTTTCTTTTCTTCTTCTTTTTATTTGAATTCCACATATAGGTGAGGCCATTATTTCACTTAGCATAATACCATCAAAGTCCATCCATATTATCAGAAATGGCAAAATGCTATTCCTTTTTAATGGCTGAATAATATTCCTCTGTGTGTGTGTGTGTGTGTGTGTGTGTCTATGTGTGTGTGATAGTTTTTTATCCATTGATCCATTGATGGACACTTAGGTTGTTTCCATTTCTTGCCTATTGTAAATAATGCTGCAATAAACACGGGGTTGCATATATTTATATTTTTTCAATTCCATGACTTTAGTTTCTTTGGATAAATACCAAAAGAATTGCTGGATCATATGGTAGTTCTGTTTTTAAATTTTTGAGGAAACTCCATAATGTTTTCCATAGTGGCTACCTCAATTTACACCCCTACCAGTAGTGAATAAGGATTCTCTTTTCTTCACATTCTCTCCAACACTTGTTATTCTTTGTCTTAATTATAGCTATTCTAACAGGTGTGAGGCAATACCTCATTGTGATTTTGATAAGCATTTCCCCAATGATTAGTGATGTGAGCATCTTTTCATGTATTAATTGGCCATCTATATATATCTTTGCAAAAATGTCTATTCAGATCCTCTGTCCCATTTTTTAAATCAGATTTTTTTTCTTATTTTTGCTCTTGAGCTGTATGAGTTCTTTATATATTTTAGATATTAACCCCTTATAAGGTATGGTTTGCAACTATTTTCTCCCATTTGATAGGTTGACTTGTCATTTTGTTGATGGTTTCCTTCACTGTGCAGATGCTTTTTCAAATTTGATACAGTCTCACTTGCTTATTTTTGCTTTTGTTGCCCTTGTTTTTGGTTCCAAATCTAAAAAAAAAAATTATTAAGACCAAAGTCAAAGAGCTTATTTCACAATTTTGTCTAGGAATCCTATAATTTCAAGTGTTATATTTAAGTCTCGAATTCATTTTTGAGTTAGTTTTTGTGTGTGATGTAAAATAAATCCACTTACATTTTCTTGCACATGGCTGTCGAGTTTTCCCAACATCTTTGTTGAAAAGACTGTTTTCCATTGCAAATTCCTGGTTTCTTTGTTGTAAATTAATTGGCCATATATGTGGGTTTATTTCTGGACTCTCTATTCTGTTCCATTGACCTATGTGTCTGTTTTTATGACAACATTATACTGTTTTAATTACTATAGCTTTGTAATATAGTTTAAAATCACTGAATATGATGCCTCCAGATTTGTTCTTCTTTCTCAAGATTGCTTGTTGCTTGTTGATGGTCTTTCATGGTTCCATATACATTTTTGGATTGTTTGTTCTATTTCTGCGTAAAGTGGCATTGGAGTTTTTTGAGTTTTGTTTTTTGTTTTTGTTTTTGGCATTGGAATTTTGATACAAATCACATTGAATCTGTATATTGCTTTGTGTACTATGAACATTTTAATTGTAATTCTTCCAACACACTACCACAGAATTATCTTTCCATTTATTTGTGTCTTCTTCAATTTCTTTCATCAATGACTTATGGTTTTCAGTGTATAGGTTTTTTACCTCCTTGGTTAAATTTATTTCTAGATATTTTATTCTTTTTGATATAATTGTAAGTGAAATTGTTTTTTAATCCCTTTTGATAATTTCTTATTAGTATATAAAAACACAACAGATTACTGTATAATGATTTTTTATCCTACAAATTCATTGAATAATTTATTGGTTCTAATAGTTTTCTGGTGGAGCCAATAGATTTTTTTTAAACACCATATTTTCTACTGCTCTTGGAGATTTTTAGATAACACGAATTATAGAACTAAGTCATATACAATGCAAAGATATTTTCATAATTTGAAGTATTCAGTTAACCCAATGCCAATCTTTTCTCCTAGAAAAAAAGAAATGAGGCTAGCAAGCAGTCATGCTCATATTCCTTAGAATTTATAATTTTAAATGTAAGATAAACAAAAGCATGGTAAAAATTAGAAAATGACTGATGCTTGCAGATAAACCTGTATGTGGAACCTTGGATCTATACAAATTTACATATAGAATAAACTTAGTTGTTTATAGCATATATATAGTTAAGTAATGATTAAAATTTAAGATTTTAGAATGCCAATGAAATAAAACCCTAAAATTCTTAATGCTAAACATCAATTTAATTAGTCTGAAATCAAACCCTCTTGACCTTTTAAGTTAAAATTACTAAAAAAAAAAAAAAATGAAATATAAATGTCATTATCTTCAAGGTCTTACTCTGTTCAGTCCTAACCAGAGACATGTCGGAGAGACATGAAGTTACTTCAGCAGCTACGTCTTAGGGTGCTTTCTCCCTATAATGCCCATATTTATCTCAGGGTCTTAGATTTCAGTAGGTATTTTATGTAACATACTTTGCAGGAATTCTTAGGACACTGTAGATTATTTTTTAAAGGATTTTATCTATTTATTCATGAGAGACACAGATAGAGAGAGAGAGAGAGAGAGAGAGAGGCAGAGACACAGGCAGAGGGAGAAGCAGGCTCCATGCAGGGAGCCAGACGTAGGACTCAATCCAGGGTCTCCAGGATCACACACTGGGCTGAAGGCAGCACTGAACCGCTGAGCTACCCGGGCGGCCCGATACCGTAGATTATTATAACATAATCCACACTGACAAAATTTAGAAAGCATGCCAACTTTTAAAGAAGTTATACTGGGAAAATTTATGTTCGCAAAATGCCATTATTTGTATTTGTTGACATCATAACAGAACTCCAAGGACTCTAAGAACATTAGAGAAGACAAATCAAGCTTTCAGTTTTTTAGGGATCTAAGCAGTCTGGACCAAGATGTCCAAGGACTATCACAGTTTTCTTCCTTGACCCTAAAGGCAGGTTTTAAAAAAGAAAAGTCTACTTTATATTAGTGGCTGAATTTGAATGTCTTAACCTCCATTAAATAATGACTAAACGTTATATTGGAAAGACTTTATTTTTTTTTAAAGATTTTATTTATTTATTCATGACACACACACACACACACACACACACACACAGAGGCAGAGTGAGAAGCAGGCTCCATGCAGAGAGCCTGACATGGGACTGGATCCCTGGTCTCCAGGGTTACCCCTGGGCTGAAGGCAGGTGCTAAACCGCTGCCCTACCAGGGCTGCCCAGAAAGACTTTTTATAGAGCTGATTTATGAAGTAAAAAGTGAACTTGGCTAGTCCTATATCAAAGATTAATTTTGGCGACAAAATTTTATTTTAACTTATTAAAATAAAATAAGCTTTTTTAATAAGCTCCTATTTCTTGTTCATGTTTTTAGGTCCTTTTGTAGTACTTTGATAATTTTAAATACACAAATATAGTCAGTAGTTGATCCTTCTAATAAGAAATGGCACAGCCTAGTAGTTAAAAACAAGAATGCCAGAATTTGAATGTGTAACTTTAATTTCCTATGTGAAAAAGAGGAAATACTCCAAACTTATCTATTTCATTTTTCTCCTTTGGAAAATCAGAATATCACCAATATATGTTTGTATTTTTTGAGAATTAAATGTTAGCACATGAGAAATTTTTGACACAGTGCACAGTCCTCAAATTATTAATTAGATAAAGGTTTGGGGTGTCTATTTCTGCTGTGTGTTCTTTCTGCTTATTATTTCTTATGGTGGTTGGTTGGTTGATTGGTTTTGTTTTATTTCTATGGTTTGTGATTTTTTTTCTCTTTTTTTTTTAGTAACAATATCAGGCAGAGAATCGCTGATAGAAATGATCTTTAGTTTAGCCTTGGAACTATGCCCCCTAGCAGTGCATTGCATTCACTCTAGTGGAGCCACTTCTGGCTATTATATAGCCTGCACCACTTGTGGAAGCTGTGGCATCAATTTACACCTCAAACCTGCAGCGTTTGTGCTGCTGATTTTCATGAGTAACTGTATTTTTGTGTATAAAGCTAGGTGAGACAAAGATGTGCTTTGTCATTTCTCTTGATGGATGATGTTTTATTCTATTCCACAGGCTCTCAGAAAAGATGGGGTCTTTTTAGAATTTTATATTTAATCCATGTTCACAGTTCTCTATATTTTGTGCAGTCCCAAGATATAACTTTTCCCCCCAGACGTCTGAATATAAGCTTCTCAGTTACAAGGATTGATAAATGCCTCCTGGGCAGCTGAGTATCAATGCAAGATAAATTCTCTAATTTCATGCTTGCTCTTTATGTTTTGGCCTTTGGGTATTTACTTAAATTCTTAAAAAATCACAGCTTTATATTTAGAAGAATTTTTATACCTATTTTATCGAGTCTTTCAACATGTGTGGTGGGGGACTTATTTTAGACAAACATATTGCAGGTAGTAAAAATTATGATCTGACTTACCCTTTAGAACAAGGTTTCACACTGGTGTACAAAAGTGATGTGGCAAGACTAAAGATAAGGTGACCAATTTGGAAGCTATTGAAGTAGTCTTAATAAAAGATAAAGATGACTAGAATGGGTTTTTCAACAGCAATGATTAAATGTGGTCAAATTAGGGATACATTTAGAAATGGAGCCCATAAGATTCACTGAAGATTAGATACTGCTTGAGAAAATAATGAAAATAAGGGTGATTTCTAAGAGTCTGTCCTGAAGAATACAATAGATGGAAGTGGATTCCAATTATTCAGGTAAAAATGACAGTATCATCACAGTCTCTAGTACTAAGGCTAGAGATACAAATTGACTAAATTTGGTCAAATTTGATGACAAAAGGGTGCAGCACATAGCATAGAAAGGTGATTTACATGTGGTGTCCTCATTTGATGAAGGTTCCAATAATTAAGATAATTAAAGTGGCAAGAGGAGCAGATTTACAGAGAATGTTGACAGTCCAATTTAATTTTAGGCATGCTGTGTTTGACATGCTTATGGGACAATGACATGTATATCAACATTTTAAAGAAAGGACTGCAACCCAAGATAAAATTCTGAGGTAGAGATAAAGATTTTGAAGGCCTATTTACATTAATTAGTTCAGATTCTGAGATGTAAGAATAGGTGAACTTTCTGAACTTACTGGATACATTTTACAAAGTCAGTAGCATTTATGAAACAAGTAAATAAAACTATACCACAATATCCTGAGATTCCCAGTCTCTCCTCACATTAGGGGTTTTACCTGTAATTTAGCTTTATTTACAGCTTCTCTGCCTTGCAATAATGAATTCTATTAATATGTATTTGAATTTTAAACCTTGACTTCAAACACTATTCTCCTGTGGCAAGTAAACTGATTAAAATTAAGACCCAGAAAATTCCTTTATTAATCTGTTGTTTGGATGCTTACGTTCAATTTCTTGTATTATGTAACTTTGCTTCCAGCCTGAAATCTGCAAACAACTACAGCACCATAACTGAACTTTGGCCAAAACACAGGAATTTATTTTAATGATCCCCATATTTTCAAATTCTTCACTTGAAGTATAGGGCACTCTCTGGAGAGCAGAATCAATAAACCTTGAAGAATGCATATGGAACATTATTTAAACTAGGAGCTGAAGGGAAGCTAGCAGATGCTAAGGAGCACTGAGGGTGAACTGCAGAAATCTGCTAGGGACAACAGGCACATAAATGAAACATGTATCCACAGGATGGTAACCGTGGTATAATGAGAAGAGTGAGAGAAGAAAGAACAGGGAAGCTAGTTACCTGAGAACTGGTAAGGGCCCTCTGTAAGTGCACAGGCACAGAAATGGTATAATCATTCATTCCTTTAACTGAATGATTTTGCTTTCTGGCTCTGTGCGAATCAAGAGGGGTACAGAGGTGAATAAGAGTTGGGAAGGGATGCTAATCACTGTGATATCATTTAGGTACTTACAGCTGCATTCAGTGGTGCTAAGGGAAACCTTAGGAAAAGCATTCAGTGCAAATTAATGGGTTAGAAGAGATATTCATCGCCCCCCAACCCCTACTCCAAGGGTTTAACCCTTCAAGGCGTGAAAGCAAGCAACAAGTGTTCTGGGGATTTGGCTTCTCCAATGTTGTCCGTCATGTAGAGCAGAGGAGGAAAGCAGAAAGAGATGAAGCAGAAAGGGTTTTAAAAGGCTCAAGATATGAACGAGTGTGAGTTCTATATACCCCAGAGTTGGCATCTAATTTGAAGGTGATGGAGAGGTAGAAGGATGACATGAAGAGATATGCACTTCGGTGTCGGGGACTTCATGGAGGGAGGCAAATTCTATATTGGACTTTGTAAATGTCACTCGTATTTAAGAAGCAATGGTAAAAAGGACATGTAGGGAGAATTTGCAAAGAAATCAACTAGCAAGCATTAAAATCCCTGAAGTTCGTTAAAATTAATCACAAGTACTCTCTATTAGTATGTTTTTTCTGGGCACCTGGGTGGCTCAGTGGTTGAGGATCTGCCTTTGGCTTAGGTAGCTATCCCAAGGTCCTGGGATCCAGTTCCGCATCAGGCTCTCAGCAGGGAGTCTGTTTCTCCTTCTGCCTATATCTCTGCCTCCTCTCTGTGTCTCTCATGAATAAATAAATAAAATCTTTAAAAAAAGACTTTTTTTCCTAAGAAAATGTATATGTATTATATTTTGAAATAAATAGAATAACAAAAAAAATTAAATATAAAACTCAAGAGTAGTCCTTGGTTAGCTTTTTCAATGCATAGCTGTAGCAGCAATGTCTAATGAAAATTTAACTCTTCAGAAAAGTTGTATATCAAAAACTGTTCCTCCATTAACTGCTTGAAAAAAAAATCCAGGATATGACATATTTCAATAACTAACAGGATTAATACAGACATTCCCAAACCTAACTTTACATATATAGAAACCTGATAATTTTCAAAAGTACTTGATATTTACCTTTACTTCTTAGAAACCTTTTAAGAGATGTGATCTGCTCACCACCTTTTAAACTACTGCGTAATAGTAGTAACTATTACAAAATGGCCAGTAGCAGCAAAATAAAGGCAGGGATGTGTTTATTGTTATTATCTATGTCTAGTAATAAATAAATTTCCTGTTCTGCCATTAACTTCAAATTAATTATCAGACTGACTTACATTGAAATTCAATATTTCATTCTTTCATCTATTCAAATCATTATATTAATCAATATTTCTTGAGGTTTTCCGCAATGTCCGTTACAGAGCAAGAAATCAGGATTATGAAGACAAAGAATCTGAAAGAACTAAGTAGATAATGATTTAGTTACAGAGAGACCATACAAACAGAAACTTATCATAAAATGCAGTCAATGCAATGACATAGAGCGGATACATATAAGGACACAGAGCCTTGAAAAGGCTGATGTCAACACAGTAGGTGGGATTATAGTCAACAAATGCTTTCTGACTAAGGTTAGCATGCCTGTACTAAACCAAAGTAAGAATATGAATGAAATGGTAAAAAATGTAGTGAAAACAATATTCCAGTGGAGTATTTACTTGGATTTTATAATGTAGACAGTTGGGAAGTATTGGCCTTTTAAAAAGACCAATCATGTATTTGTTTTACTTTTATCATTCCAGGGGCCTTGTGAAGAAAGGATTTGAAAGTGAGAAAAGATAAAATCAAAAAAATTGAGAAAGTCCCGTAGGAGTCCAGACAAGAGAGACTACTAGGTTCTTCTGAAAGTATCAAAGAGGGTGATAAGTCTAGGAATGCAAAGTTGGCCAATTCTGAAAAACATGAAGGCAGTTGAAGGTAGCAAGAGTGGGGAGGACTTTTATTAGGTTGAAGATAAAGTCAGAGGAGTGAAGGAACAAATGAGAGAGAAGCAAAGCAACATACATACAGATGACAATTCTAAACAACTGTGTGCTGTTACATTTGAAAAACTTAGTGAAAATGGACAGATTCCTAGAGAAATGCTGAAACAAAGATGACACACAAAAATCTGATTAGCTATCTATCAATTTTAGAATCTGCATCTGTCATTTTAGAATTTTCCCATACATGAGCCTCAAATCCTAAGTGGTTTCACCTGTGAATTACAACAAAAACTGCAGTGATAAATTCTGCTAATCTTACAAAAATCTTCCAGGGAATAAAAAAAAAGTGGCAAGACTCCACAGCTGATTTCATAAGGATCATATACCCTTGACACCAATACCTGATAAAGATAATATAAGAAAATTACACACCATATCATTCATGGATGCAAATATCCTTTTTTTTTTTTTTTTGGATGCAAATATCCTAAACAATATATTAGCAATGCAAATCCAGAGATATATAAAAATATAGAAACACAATTACCAGTTATTTACAAATATTAATAAATTCACTTAAAAACTTTAGGATTTTTTTGAGGATTATTTTTGATCAGTATACATAGTTAAGAGAGAAAAATGCAATTTGTTCAATGATAAAGAGTATTTTTAATTCATATAACCCACAAAGGTCAAAAATCTACTTTATATAAAGTATTATCTTAAAGCAATAGAAATATCAAAAACCTGGTTTTTAAAAGGTTGGGAGACATAGAATCACTTCACAGCTATGCAATTCTAAATAGCTTATAAATATGGAAAGGTGCTCAACTCATATGTAACCACAGAAATGCCAATGCATACTGAACTGAATGGTAAAAGAAAGAAAGATTCTAACAAAATGATGAGAAAAATATGGAGCAGCAAGAGCCTCCATAGTCTACTTGAAGGAATATAAGTTGTTAGAATTTCCTTTTGAAAATTATTTCACATTGTCCACTTAAGTTGATCATGCAAATGCTTCATGAAATAAGTCCACTTCTCATTCATGTGTATAGCTCCAAGATTTTAATAGCTGACTAGTCACGGGAACACTATAATAGGCCAGAAACTGAAAAAAACCCAAAAGTTGTCAGCCACCCAGAGTAGATTAGATAGATTGCTGTGTATGGATACAATGGAATGGTATGTAGTAATAAAAACAGAGAAATTATGATCAGTAATCATTTACACATATTTGGTGAGCAAAAGAAGTCAGACAGAGAATAATACATGCTGAGAAAAAAAAGAAAATGATATATGTGGGATGATTACATTTCTATTAGCTTCGTATGTATCACTTAACTGTTCAAGGAAGTCATTGCCATAAAATTTAGAATAATATTTATCTCTGGGGCAGAGGAAGAGGGATACAGAAATTAAAAGTGAGAGTGAGAGGGGTGGGGGTGACTGGGTGATGGGCACTGAGGGGGGCACTTGATGGGATGAGCACTGGGTGTTATGCTATATGTTGGCAAATTGAACTCCAATTAAAAAAAAAGAAAGAAATGGAAACAGACCCCCCCCCCCCAATAAGAGTGAGAGTGAAGAGTCTTGAGGACACTGGAACCCCATATCTTTATCTGGGTTCTGGTTAAGTTAATTCACTTTTTGATATATCATGGAGCTGTCCATCTTTGTTTTGTGTATTTTCTCTGGGCTATATTTTATAATGAAAGGTATGAAAAGCTCTTATTGAAAGATAAATAAGTTCTTCCTGGTTTGGTCCTATTTTGTTTTCAAATAGCTAAATCCTATCCTGAGTGACCACAAGTGTGGACCTAAGTCAAGTAACTTGACTGCTCAGAAACTTATTTTTCACCAATGGAAAAGAGTAATATTGGTAGTTACTCTACGGTTTTATCATGAGAGGTAAATGAGAAAATGTTTGTCAAGAGAACCTGGAATAGTAGGTTTCTGCTATGTTTTAAATTCATTCTTCTCTCAATTTATTTTCCCTTCTAATTATCTATATCATCTCAAACACACTTGCCATCGTCCGCAGTCTCTCTCTGTCTCTCTTTCTCTGCCACTTTCCCATCTATATCTCTCTTTCTTCTCCTCTCTCCCTCCCTCTCTACTTCAATAATGATAAAAGCATATCGATTTATTATCAAAATACCTGAATTCTCCCTCAACTTCCCTATTCTTTCTGCTATAATAGATTTGAAAAATATTTCAATAGTAAGGGAGGGGCCCTGGAAAGTAACATCAGGTTGAGGAGAAACTAGTGATATGGAAGCTGTGGTATTTAATAATTAGGAGTGAGTTCAGGGCACCTAGGAAGCTCGGTGATTCAGAGTCTGCCTTTGGCTCAGGTTGTCCTGGAATCCAGTCCCACATTGTGCTTCCCGTGAGGAGTCTGCTTCTCCCTCTGCCTATGTCTCTGTCTCTTGCTGTGTCTCTCATGAATAAATAAATAAAATCTTAAAAAAAAAAAAAGGAGTGAGTTCAGTAGTAGAAAATCCTTTAAGTAGATGGATGGAGAAAGTGGTGTTTATTGATATATTTAGGATCAGAAACATGCTATGTAGAATAGTTAATAAATTTTAATCTAGATATTGTATATTTCATGTGACTATCAAGATGGAGTGCTGAGATGTGGATGCAATGTGCAGATTTAAAGGATAGTGGTTAACTGTGTGTAAATATTTAAAAGTTATTCATATAAAGATAGCTATTGAAACATTATATGTAAACCTGATCAACTGTATACAACAAATAAAATAAGAAGGACACAAAGCCAAAAATAAAACCTATAGCATACACAGTTTGAAATCATTAGTCATTGGAAAAAAAAAAGTATCAATGAAAGAGACTATAAAGAAATGAGTTTTTAACCTACTTGCAAGCTATTAACTGAACTTGTCATGATTTCACATTGACTCAGAAGACATGAGGCTTCTGGCAAAGATGAAAAAGGACTTTATTATTCATAAAATAACAAGTAACCTGAGCTTTGCATTCTTGTCAGTTTCTCTTGCCCCCTTAGTCTCACGGGGATGGTGTAGAAGCGCATTGACATGGATGCTGCAAAATTTCCATCCATGAGAGAAAGGATAAACAAATTGTGGCAGATTCATAACCTCTCTAGCAAACCTCTCTAGCAATAAAAAGCACGTATTTCAGATACACACAACATAGTTGGATCTTAAAAGCTGTGTGCTGAGTGACAAAAGCCAGACACAACATATTTTATAATGTATAATTCATTAATCTGACATACTAGCTTAGGCAAAATTATAGTAAGAGTAAACTTTAGTGACTGCTGTGTATTGGGATGGGGTGGTGCATTGTTTGTAAAGTATCAGGAGAAGCCTATTTGGGGTGATGAACGTATTCCCTACCTTGAGTACGATGGTGTTTACATGCAGTGTTTTCTTTACTAAAAGTCAAATAATTATATTTTTATGACTAGTGAATTTTGTTGTATGTACATGTCGTCAGTTGAATTGTGTTCTCCCAAAGAAAATATTGAAGTCCAAACCCCTAGCAATTGGGAATGTGACATTATTTGCCAATAGGGTCTTCATTTGCTGATGTAATCAAGATGAGATCATGGTGGATTGGAGTATGTTCTAGATTCAATGACTGGTGTCCTTATGGGAAGGCACAGGGTACGGAGACATCCAGAGAGAATGCTGTGTGTAAGAGACACAGGGATGGGAGTGATGGGGTCATAAGTCAAGAAGTGCCAAACAAAGATAGCTGGCAACGGCCAGACGCTGGGGCAGGGGCATGGCGCAGATTCATCCTCAGAACTTCCAGAGAGAACCAACCTTGCTGACATCTTAATTTCAAACTTCTATCCTCTTGAACTATGAGAGAATACATTTCTGTGAGCCACCCAGTTTGTAGTAATTTATTATGGCAGTCTGAGGAAATTAATATATATTTTATCCCCGTAAAGCTTTTGAGAAGTAATATAAGGGCATATGGCGAACAATAGATGTAAACAACACAGTGAAGTACCATGTCACTATAATTAGCAAAGAAAAGCTTATGATAATTACTAGTTTAGAGAAAAAATAGGTGTCATACAACACATTTTCTAACTGAATTAAAGTTATTATATACAAAGACTTTTTTTTTTATTCTTTTTAAAGTATAGTTGACACACAGCATTGCATTAGTTTCAGGTATAGAACATAACAATTCAACAAGTTTATACAGTATGTTATGTTCACCACAAGTGTAGATATCATCTGTCCCCATAAATTCCCTATTACAGTATCATTGGCTATATTCCTTATGCTGTGCCTTTTTATTTCTGTGACTTATTCATTCCATAATTGGAAGCCTGAACACTCCATCTGCCTTCAACCATGCTCCCTCCTCTGATAACTTGTTCTCTATTGCTTATAGGTCTAGTTCTGCTTTTTATTTGTTTATTCATTTTTTTATACTTACTTCGCTTAGCATACATAGTACCTCTAGGGTTATTCGTATTGTCTCAAATGGCACAATCTCATACTTTTCTTTATTTTTAAGATGAAATCTGAGGTTGTGTATTAGTTAGCATAGCCTCACTGATAATATAAGTAGGCTCCACGTGTGTAACATTTTTGCTTTCTTAATAATAATGGACAGGTGAAAAGCTGTCAGCGATCCAGCTTGATGTAGGCTCTGCCATAGTCCATGGTTTGTTTCCCACGTATCCTGCAGAGAAACACAGAGGAGCACAGGTGGGATAGCTTTATGAGCCAAGGCTGGAAGAGGTGCCAATCACTTCACACATATTTCATTGGCTGTAACACAGTCACATGAGCCCACATAACTGCCAAGTAATGTAGTAAATTTATTCAGCTGTGCGCTAGCTCTTGGAGAAATATTGCTTCAATTTGAAACGAACAAAAATTGAATATTCTCAGCTAGGGAATCTTTGAGAAAGTTTATTACTACTGCTCTACTGTATACCAGGCAATAGCACTAGCATGCTATAGCCATAATATTTTAACTGATCTTGCATATATGCACTCATTCTCCACACCTAATGTAAGGTGGGCATCTTAAAATGTAAGCCTGTTCATATCACTCCTAAGCTTAATAATCTTTGATAGATATTCATTGTTGATTTAAGGGAAAGTACTTAATAGGTCCTAGGAATTCTAAAATGATCTGAGTTCTTATATTTCCAAACTCATCTACTTCCAGTCCTTCATTTATATTCTTTTCTCAAGCCATTTTGATCTCCTTTTAATACCTAAAACTTATAGTGCTTTGCTTCCTACAGCATCTATAACCATCATGCTTTCTCTCACCTTTGGATGTTCACATATCTAAATATTTGTCTTCCTTCTCTTTACCTTGTTACATTTTTCTCATTATTTAGATCAAATCTTAAAAATCATTTTCTTTATGGAATCTTTTTTTTCTTCCCATCTTCTCTTACATTCCAAGGCTAAGTTAGTTTTCCTGGGTTTAAACTTATATAACATCCTGTATACACTCATTTGGAGCACATGCACATAAGTAATTATTTAAATAAGTATGACAATTCCTTTTCTAATCTGTGTTTCCAGTAAGAATTTAACAAGGAGTGATTGTGGGAGTTTTGTTCACCACTTTCTTTTTCAATGATGATCATAATACAGTAGATTGTTTAAAGGTTAATTGAAGGGTATCTATCTAATTATATATTTTCCAAAATGGATATTTGTTTGAATTAAGAGATACGTAGTAAGGTAACCAAAGGATTGTAGTATTTTGGAAAAATAGTGGAATCTATGAGGTAGCAAACTATTGGTGATAACATATAGCAACACACACGTAACCCCATTTTGCTTCATAATCAGGTATATAATAAAACTGAAGAATGGAAATGACAGGGGCTTACCATCTGGTATAAAAGATTTTAAGATTCTATAAATATTTTAAATATCTTAATTGTTATGCCCACATAAATTTTGCATTGAAGAACAGACATGTTTCCCAGAGATGCAGTTGATTTCATATTCAAATACATTTAAAACACCTATAAACCCCTGCCTCACACCACAAATCAATAGTGCCTGATTAAGACTGATGGAATAAATAAAACAACAAAAACTAAGGTTTGATGCCCTAAATTGCAAAATTGTGTTCATTTAAAAATTCTTCATGCTTGAAATATGCATAAATATAACAATATATAAGGTAGAATATTTATTAGGTATTGCTCTCCAGAACTTATTACTTACAAATCATAATATGCCCAGAATGTGCACGAATATATAATGTTCATCACTGATATAAAAAATACAATGTATGATGAAAAATTATACTACAATATTAGGAGGATTCACTATATTTATGTGTTTTCTCATTTATCAATTAATGAAAAATGTGTTAAATAAATGTTTAAATATCTTAAGTTTTACATTTAGAGAAATATAGGAAGGAAATAGCATCAGATCTTTTATCACAATAATCTTGCTTGAATTCCAGCTTAGACACTTAGTTGTGATGTGACTTTGGGAAATAGCTTGACAGCTCAAAAACGTAATTTTCTTTTTCTTTTTTATCTTTTTAACAATAAAATAGGGCCATCAGTAGGTGATTTATAGAATTCTAAAGAGAAGTAAATGAGAAAATGTTTTAACAAAACCTTTTGGGGTATGTAGAAAATATACCCTGGATCCATTATTTGTTCTCTTGGCTTTTCTTCTAATGTGCATGCATTTATCTTATCAAATAAAACTAAAGTAATCCTCGATATTTTTTTATCCCTTTTGCTAGTTTCCACTATGCAAAATGTCAGCAGCGATATTGATTTATTTCCCAAACTTCTTTTTTTCTCCCCTAATTGCCCTCTTCCTTTTGTTAATTCACTCACGTGACTTTATGTCATCAAAGCATGTCAACTTATTTCACAACTTTTAATATATGATCTTTTCCTGTTTTTTTTTCTTGTACTTAACTTGGTCACTTAAATTCTAGTCTATGAACTATTTCAATATTTGTGAAGATAGAACTAAAATAATATTCATGAACAAAATGTAGGGATTTTAGGAAAGGATAGCATCTTAAATAAGAGTAAATGGTGCATGTTCAGCAGTATATTTGAATCAGGAATATGACTTATTATGAATGATAATAGACTTAATTATAGATATACTACATTTTACCCATTCTAGTGATATCCATATGAGAATGTGCAATGTGTGGCTTGATATATAGTGTTAAACTAAGGAGAGATATCTAGAATATACATTAAAAACTTGAGGGTAATTTCAATGAGATCCATGAAGTCAGAGATGCAAATTAAATACTGGTTTTAAATAAGCAGGCAGTAAAAGAGGAACCAACAAAGATACAAGAATGAAGGAAAAGAAAAGGATGAATTCTGAAAGCCTAGAAAGAAAACAATTTCAAACTGCAAATCACTGGTTAAATAAATTAAACTCAAAGATTGACTTGGATAGGAATTGATACATATGCTGGAAATTTTTACCAGTCTTCTTGACAGAAATCTGACTGAAGAATGGCAGATAAGAGATGAAGAAATAGACTCTAGATAATTTTTTTTCAAATCCTGGGGTAATCTGAATGTAATAAGATAAAGTATTAAATAGAAAGAATAGGTTCCAGATAAGTTTTGTTTCTTTAACATAAAAGGGGTTGGAAAATGTTTATAGATATTTGGGAAAGGCCTAGGGAAATGTGAAAAGATAAAAACTAAAAAAGTGAATAACCAATAATGCAAAGATCAAGAGCCAATAGTTATCAGATTAAAATGCAGTAGATGAAAGCAATCACATAATTCTCTCCTTTGATATGGGAAAAAAGGACTTGAGATTGATTGACAAATGAAAGAGGTATAGAAACATGGGGAGGGGAAGTCAAATTTTAAACCACATTGTATCCCCAAACTAGAATAACCATTTTTATATTATCGTTAAAATATAAGTTCCATGAGGGCAGGATTTTTTCTTTAACCTGGTGAGCTTACTGCTAAATTCCTGATGTTAGACATACACCGTCCACATATAAAACTCATTAATAGGTAAATATTACCTGAATAGGAACTTTAGTGATATTAAATTAGTGAATATCACTGAATTCTACTACTGGATAAAATGTAAACAGAAAAAATATAAGAAAGCCTTTCACTCCTGTTATGACACAAAGCAAAATCTAGATAAAATAAAATCATATATATTTACGATACTCTCAATGAAAATCACATGGACCAGATACTAGAACTAGAGAGGATACATTTGAGGAATGAACCATACTAGCTGGAGATGGAAGCCAGGACTTAGTTCTGTAGGGACCTTGCTGGACAGAGGAAAGGCCAGACAAGCTATGAATATGAGTGGGGTAAATCAAGACAGAAATAAGTCTAAATGATGACCAAACAAAAGAATAATATACCCGATTAAGCAGTTTGTGCCTTTCCTAAACCTTGCTGAAAAAAGATTATAAAAGCAGGGGTGAACTTCTCATTAAGGGCATAGATTTCTACATTCTTGTAGCTTCTTGAACCTAGAGACCTCTGAATCCAAAGATGAAACTTTGGCCAAACCCACTTCTGGCTCAAACAGTGATGCAAATTAAAGAAATTAATACTCAGGATTATTGCATAAGATTGGAGTTGGGCCAACCGAAGTTAAACTCAATCTTTTTAAAGTCCAGTTTAAAATCAAATTAAAGCTTACTGAAATATGAGTGATTTTTTCAATTAGCTGCTGGATATTGGAAGAAGTTTGTACTCTTAACACTCAACAAACATGGACACAAGGTCAAATTCTATTTTTCTTCTATTAAAATGACAAATGTAAAATATTTTTAATGTATTTTAAATGCTTTCTACAAACTTAAAAAAAAGAAACTACAGTCCAAAGCTGATGGAAAAAAATCATTTTTATCTAATCACTGATACGAAAACTGTTTAGAATGACTGATCAGATAAGCAATATCAATTTAAAAAGATATTTTTAATATCTTTAAAAATCCAATAAATAAATTTTTAGAGCCAAAATACAATACAATTGGCTGGCACAACATCAACATGGACAATATGGAAGAGAGAATGAACTTGAAGTTAGGCTGATAAAAAATCATTTAACTAAATAATATAAGAAAAAAGATGCTAAAACAGAAAAGATTTTCAGTGACAATGGGACAATACTCAATTGTCAATATATGGATTTTTCACAATCATACAAAGTAGGAGATAATTTAGCAGAAATAAAATATTGCAAAAATCAGTCCTTAAATCTTAAAAATCAGGGTTACCGGAAGCATAATTAATTTTTTTCAAAGCCCACAATTAGGACACTTTACATCATAATGCTGAAAACCTTAAAATAAAAATTATTAAAATACCTGGACAAAAGATATATAATACAAAAATATAAAAATATATATTATATGAATTATGTAAAATTTATCTTTCTCTCTGTATAAATATGTATCTACATATCTATAAAATTTTATCATTTTGTAAATCTTTACCCAATAGAATAGGTATACTTCAAAAAATAGGACAAAAAATATATGAAATACAAAAGCTAAGGGAGACTCAGCTAGCAGAAGGCATTAATATAAAGATTTATTTTTTATTATTTTTTTTTTAAGTGATTTAGGAATGCCTGAGTAGCTCAGTCAGTTAAGTATCTGCCTTCAGTTCAGGTCGTGATCCCCTACTGAGCAGGGAGCCTGCTTCTGCCGCTCCCTCTGTCTCCTCAGCTTGTGCTCTCTCTTTCTCAGATAAATAAAATCTTTTTTTTAAAAAAAGAAAAGTATATTTTAAATGATTTTTTTAACAAGGTCCAAAGTTAATGTAATGGAAAAATTATAAATTTTTTAATAAGTACAAAGCATTAGATATCATTAGGAGAAAAAAAAAAACTTACTTTCTACCAAACACCATATGTAAAAATGTAATAATTGATACATTATAAACTAAAAAAAAAAAAGCAGTAAAACTTACAGAAGCATATATAGGTGTATTATTTTACCTTATTTTCATAAATCTATAGGCAAGGTTTTCTCAGAAGAAATATTAAAATATTTTTGCTTTTCTGTTAAACTAATATGAATGAAAAGAAATATTTCTGTTAAAATGAGAATGTGAACTCCACTGATATTGAAAATGTCTTCATCAAGAAAATTGGTTAAGAAGTGAAAAAGTAAACCATGTACTGGGAGAAGATATTCATAATGAATAAATTTGACAAAGGACATATATCAAAAACATACAATTTTTAAACTTGCGTAATAAAAGTAAAAACAAGTGACTTGCTATGTAAAAGCATAAAAACATTCTAAAACATGGTGGCTTAAGACAAGTCTTTTATTCCTTCTCATAACTCTGAGGGTTGCTGTTAATGAGATGGGCTGTTTTGCCATTGTGCTAGCAGCAGAGGCTGTCCTCAACTGTCCTCAACTGGGTAGGATGCCAAAGATAACTCATGTTAAGTCCCGTCCTCTGTGTTCCTCCGGGTGAGTGTTCTCTCCATGTGGCATCTCAGCCTCTTGGCTCATCTTAACTTTTTCTTTTTTAAAAAAATATTTTATTTATTTATTTGATTGAGAGAGTGAGAGATCACAAGCAGGGGGGCTGAGTAGCAGAGAACAAGAGAGAAGCAGACTCCCTGCTGAGTAGCAAGCCTGAGCAGGAAACCTGATGATCTCAGGACCCTACGATCAATCATGACCTGAGCCGAAGGCAGATGCTTAATCACCTGAGCCACCAAGGCACCCCATGGCCTCTCTTTCCAATAGAATAATTGGCCTTTGTACATGGCATTTGGCATGTTACAGCTTCAAAGCAGAAGTTTCTAGGTCTAATTTAAGTTTATGTCTGAAACTGTTAAGGTATTACTTGTACCACATTCAATTAGTTAAAATGTGTCACGGCCATTTGGGCGTGTGGGAGGGGACATGAATACCAAGAAGGGTATTTGATTGGAACCATTTGTGGAAACTAGATGCCATGCAACCTAATTAACAAAATATGGGCAAAGACTTGAGCAGGCTCTTCACCAAAGAATCCATAAGGATGCCCAGTGTGTGCATAAACATTGGTCACCATCATTAGTTACAAACGAAAGCCACCATGGAATCATTCACACCCACTAAATTGGCTAAAACAATACCAGTCATTGGCAAGGATGTGGAGAAACTGTTAGATTTGTATACAGCTGGTGGAAGTTGAAAATAGTACAAACATGTCGGAAAACAGTTTGGCAGCTTCTTACAATAAAGTTTTATATACACCTACTTTAGGATCCAACAATTCCACACCGAGACATTTAACCAAGAGAGGTAAACACACATCTAAATGAAAAGATTTGTAGAACACATGTTTATAGCACTTCTATTTCTAATAGCCAAAACCTGGAACAACCCAAATGGCTTTAAGAGGTGAATATATAAACAAACTGTGGTGTACTCTAAACATAGAATACCACTAAGCAATAAAAGTGGAAAAACAACACCTAACGCACACAAGAAGATGGATGAATTTCAAGTCATTGTGTTGAGCAAAAGGAGCCAAACACAAATACATACTTTACGGTTTCACTTACAGGATGTTCTGAAACAGCAAAATGAAGCTAGGGCAATAGAAATTGCATCAGTGGTTTACAGGGGTGATGGGGAAAATGCGACAGTGACAGCATATGGACACAATAGAACTTTCTGGAGTGAATGGACAGTAGTTATGTTTTTCTATACATTTCAAATCTTGATTAGGGTGATATAAATATGTAAATGTGTGCATATGTGTATACATACACACTCATATATATTTCAGAAATTATAAACCATTTGCTTAAAATTTATCTACTTTATTAATGTATTTTATCAGATATAAATAGCATTGATTTAAAATCTCATGGACTCAGTAGTCTATTTAGTAGTCATTAAAATAGAATGTGTTGAGCATCTTAAACTACATTTTCATTTGCAAACATGACTATTTTCATTATCATTTTTCTTGCATGTATCTCAGTGAGACAGACGTAACAGCTGAAATTCTAATCATGTCACACAGTTTTAGGAGATAAAGTTATAATGAAAGGCTCAAGAAAACTTGGGAAGGAGTATTTCCTAAATTATGGAGAAAATACCTGAATTTACTTTCCAAATTCACTTCTAAAATTAAATGGCAGCAATATAGGATATATTAACCCTTCACTAACTTTCAACTGAACAGGAAAATATGGGAATTTATATAATAGTACCATATGAAGAATGGTGGTGCTGTAAGTATCTTCACAGGTCTCAAACACATTGTAGGAAATTCTAGAATAAGATATCTGTACCTACGGAGATTCTTAAATTAAGAGATTAATAAGAAGTTGACTAGGGATGCCTGGGTGGCTCAGTGGTTGAGCGTCTGCCTTCAGCCCAGGGCATAATACTGGGGGTCCTGGGATCGAGTCCCACATCAGGCTCCCTGAGAGGAGCCTGCTTCTCCCTCTGTCTGTGTCTCTGTCTCTTTCTCTGTCTCCCATGAATAAATAAATAAAATCTTTAAAAAAATAAGAAGTTAACTAGCCAAAAGATAATTTCACTTAGGAGATCATTCCAAAGTACATGGTAAACTGTAGAGCTCTGTCTCAGCACTGCCATCAACAATGCAAGAGGGGCAGAAAGGTTTTAAGCAGCATAGGCAAAACAATATAAAATGATGTACTGAAAATTACAAAGAAGGAGTTACAGTCTTCAAAAATTGAAGCACAAACCTGCATTTATTTGAAGATTTGTATAATTTTACACATTATCTTATACATAGAGAGATGATATCGATAGGAAGGTTTGGGTTTTTATGTCCAGATATCCCTATGAGTCTCTTCAAATTAAAATTTTAGCATCACTGTTGGGTCTTTCTTAAAATCCCTCCTTTGGGTTTTCATAAAAAGAAACTTTTAAAGCTTTGGAGTGGATAAACAATAACTCTTTGTTGTTAGGGAAACAGATTTTACTTCTGCTTAAAAGATACTTGGGAAATCTGAGCTCCACACTTGCTTTTTCTTTGTGTTTTTACCTAGAGATTTTTTTTATTGTTCTATTTCTAAGAGAAAGCTTTTAAGAGCACTACTTTAAATACATGGTGAATTAATAGATGCCTCTTTGGTTTTTTTAAATGTAAATGTGCTTAAATTCAGTTAGTAACATATTCCACACTGCTACTGAGGTATGGAAAGTGTACAGGGGTGTGTGTGTGTGTGTGTGTGTGTGTGTGTGTATGTGTGTGTGTGGCATAATGATGTATAATCAAGTAACTTACAAATACTGTATTCTGTAGCTATACAATAGTAGGAACATTAAATTTAATAATTTGTGGGGTCTTTCAACAGTTTCAACCAATGACTGGATATTCCACGAACATGAAATATGTCTTTTTTTTTTTAGAATTTTATTTACTTATTTGAGAGAAGAGAGTGTGTTTGTGAGAGAGAGCATGAACAAAGGGAAGGGCCCAGGGAGAAGCAGACTCACCACTGAGCAGGGAGCCCAAATGGCACTTGATCCCACAATCCTGCATCATGACCTGAGCTGAACGCAGACTCTTAGCCGACTGAGTCACCCAGGTGCCCCTGTGACATGTCACGTTTAAATTAAAGTCCATTCAGTCTGACTTGAAACTGAGCCACCTATATGGCCAATATTTTTCTTATAGGAAGATAAAAAGTTAATTTTTAAAACACGTTCATAAGCATAGATATTAAATGTGTGAAACTGAATTATCAACTTTAGAAAGAGGATAAAATATATATTTAACTGTTTACTATATGAATAGATAGAAATTATTAGAATTACATAATTCTCTAAAATTAGAATGTTCATTAACAGCTTTATGATACATTATCCCAGGGAGGATTTATTATTTACTTAATGTTTATTTCTTCTATTGGGTGAACTTATATACACTGGGTACATAGCCATAAATTCATTTGTCTCATTCTTCAATTCTTTCCAACTGTGGAGATAATTAAAATTTATTTTTTTAATTCTTTTCAGAGATATATAAAAATTTTAAAGATTTTCATAGGAAAAGCTTCAAATTACTTTCACATGCAAAAAAAGTACTTGGTAAGGTTTAATTAAACAAGAAAACTCAACATTCACTAGGGCTGTTTTGCCAACTTCCCCCACTATATGGTTATTATATATAATTTTACTTATGTTATTTTTTCTCTCACACATCTCAGGGACTTTATTCCTACTGGAAAGAATAAAACTCTAAAGACTCAGTGAACATTGACTCATTTCATTTTCCCCAAGGTCACATTAAAAGAAGCATTATTTCTATTTTGCTTCTGTTCTACTTCCCTTCCCTCTTCCAAATCATTATTGACAACAATAAAGCAACAACAATAGCAAAATGACACCACTTTTAGTGGAAATACTATTTTCTAATGATACCTGGATGATGTAGAAATCATGAGGAAAGAATTATTTGCATCATTAAAGACAAAATTAAGTAACAGATCAGAATTAGTAAAATGAAGTATCTGGCCATAGATAAATAGCCATGCAAATAAAAGGAGAGGAAAAACTTAGTGGCACCTAGGATGTGGTCTGTGGTTTGCAGAGGTGACCTGGGGAGTGGCTGACAAGATTGAGAAGACTATCAGAGCCATAAACAGCCAGGAATTGAAACTCAGAAAGAGATATCTGATAAGGAAATGTGGGATGAAACCATGCAATGAAAATCTCTCCTCAATCTGCCCAGAGTAATAGATGGGAAGCACAACATCATCCCTGGGAATTGCCAATGTGCCCTCTTTTTCCTCATTCCCTCCCCACTTGGTGTGTCAATAGGAGTTAGAGGAGTTGTAGAGGGAGCAAAACAGCAATAACCCATTTCCTATTTTATTTATGGTTGGTAAACAAGGAACTTTTAGTCCAGGAGTTAAACACATTGTACTCTGGAGGAACAGGCAGCTTCACAGAGTAAGATAAAGCACACTTGCAAATATCCCTGATGGCCCAGTAAACAATAAGGTAAAGTGCTTGGAACATCTTAGGCTTAGAAGCCTCAGGCTTTCGTTTTCTGTTAATACATAAACCTAAAAAAGTGATAATTGGTCCAGGATGGACAGGTTCTCAGTAGGACCCTGGCTTTACCCTAACAAACAAACAGTGACAGTTTGAAGTCCTCTTTTTTGTTGATTTGGTTTACCCTTTGTAGAAATGAAATGGTGACTTTGTCTTGAAAAGATAAGAGTGATTATCATAACTTCCTGCACCTCTAATATGACAGACAAAATTCTCTCTTAATTCAGGAGATCCACACATACCAAATTTTA
This sequence comes from Vulpes vulpes, assembly GCF_048418805.1. NCBI lineage: Eukaryota > Metazoa > Chordata > Mammalia > Carnivora > Canidae > Vulpes > Vulpes vulpes. The sequence continues at coordinate 73,097,385 of NC_132781.1, forward strand.
TTGGAGATAACTTTCTTGGGGATACCTAACATGAGTAAAAAGAGATATTTTAAATTTCTCTGACCAGCTAGGCCAGCCTCATGCATTTCATTTAAAAATGAAAATTGTGTTTTTCCAACTATTGAAATTACATTTTCTCCTTCCCTATTGACTTCTCTGACAAAATGAATTCTGGGCCTTGATGTGCAGAAGCAAGGGGTCAGAAATAGGAGAGATAACGTATATATTGCTTAGAAAAAGCAACATATTCCTGAATGCAAGAACTCAGGGTCTGTAAGACTCCCCAGTTTGTTCAGTGAAGCACAGTTGATGATGTGAGCATGCGTGTGGCTAAGGCGCTCATTTACAGAACTGGAAGAGATGGGTCATCTATTGACAACCAGAACTACCAAACTTCTGAACCAAATAAACAAGAAGTTTATATGCATTTGCAGCCACGATGAAAGCAAATAGAAAAAGATAGAGAAGCTAATCAGAGGAAAATTATTTCTGAAGTCAGAACACCATACTGTGCTAAATTATCTTTTCTGGTTGCTGCGTAATGAATTTTAAATCAATAGCTCTAGTGTACACTTATATATAAAATTTTCAGTAAATGTATTTTACTTTTTAACATTGTGGATAAAGCTATTGTAGCAGAAAATTGCAAATGATTCAGAAATGGAAAAGAACAGATGAGAAATTCTAAAAACCTAACAAAAATGGAGTGGTAGGGTTTCGGTAAGGAAGTATAAAATAACTTTTGTGAAGAGAAACATTAATTTCGCAGCATGTGTATCATTCATCTTTGTCATATTTGAAATACTTATTTCTAAATCTTTGACTTTTTTTTATTTACAGCGATGCTGCCATACATACTATTTTCTCTAGGTTAAAGGCAAAATCTGAAGAAGTATGACTTTTCCTCTCAAGATTTTTATTTGTATCCTCCACAGTGGGCCTCGCTCTGCACCAAGAGCCTTTGTCTCGTGGCTTCCATGACACTTCTGTGAGGTTTGTTTTGGGCCATCTCTTTACGCATGCTGCTAAATTCTTCTCAATCAAGATCGAATGACTGGGGATTATTAAGAAAGAGAGAGGTAAAACCTCTTTCTCTAACTACTGAGCAATTATAAAGTTTTATATGGTTGGCTATTTGATCATTTCTTTTTTTTTATTTGATCATTTCTTTACGAGCTATATGTCATATGTATGTGCCATGTATGGGGAAGATAATTGTCTTTGAATGCACGTATGTCTGTGTGCTCTCTCTATAATTATATGTACCTAACATCAGTCATTTTAAGATATAGAGAATATCCGCCAAATAAGTTTGCTATATAGTATTTAGAGACCAGATTGCTGACTGTTGTCAAAATGTCATCAGTCAAATCAAGTTCTTTTCTTCTCTGATCAATTGGCCTATTGGAACCATTACCTTTATTCAAAGGGATCTGGTTTTCTATCTCAAATATCTGATTAATTAGTAGTTTTTCTTTCTTAGAATGGCATTAGCTTCCTTTGTCTGGAGTCATTATACTTCACAAACCCACATTTAATTTTTTCAGGCTATTTATCTTAGAAACAGAGGCTTCCAAGTAGTCAGAATGACTGATCCCTTCGTGGTTTAACCAGTAAGAACATGAGTATGGGGTCATGCTGAAACAGATCATTTTGTCTCCAGCCACATCTTTGTACATAAAAGAGCCAGCTGGAAATAAAACCTATTGTTTACTTGCAAATAATATTGTTATGTGGCCACAGCTTCAGATGATCTTTTAAATGTGAGTTATATATTGGCAATAAAAACAGAGTGGGTACCCATCCAAATTTGTACTCTCTTGAATGTGCATAACCTCATCATCACTGAAGAGTTTGCCAGTGTTGAGAATTTGGATTGTAACATGGCATTCAAAACCCACAAAATCATTTTTTTTTTTCACAAAGAAAACCAAGATTGCCATTTAAATAGAAGATCAGAGTAAAAGACAATGAGAGATTCATAATATTGAAGAGAAAAAAATATGGATGGAAAGAAGAGTATAAAATAATTAATGGGGATGCCTGGGTGGCTCAGCGATTGAACATCTGCCTTTGGCTTAGGGCATGATCCTGGAGTTCCGGGATTGAGTCCCACATCAGGCCCCTGCATGGAACCTGCTTCTCCCTCTGCCTGTGTCTCTGCCTCTCTGTGTGTATCTCTCATGAATAAAGAAATAAAATCTTTAAAAATAATAAAATAATGAATGGCGTAATGTTAGAAAGTCTTTTGATTGAGATGTAATACATTAAATACTTCATACGTTTTCTTATTGAGATGTAATACATTGAATACTTTATATGTGATCAACATCGCAGGACCATGAGCTATACAGAAATAATAGATATAAACTGAGAAGTGCAATAAACTTTGAGAAGAAAATTGATAAAAAAATCAATTGAACAATCGATTATAAGATTATGAACTAAGCATTGATTTGTGTGGCAAAAGTATTAAAAAGCTTTCAGAGATGAAGAGATCATGCGGACTCGTGTGACAGGACAAAGTTTATGGCAAATGTTGAAACCAAAATGGATAATACTTGTAGAGTGAACACAATGTGATGAGGTTAAGGAGAAATGGGATGGACTTCTAAGTGACTTTGAAGCCCAGAGTAATTTATAGCTGATACCATAACAGATTATTTCCCAATCTATTTTGTCCTGAATGTCCCTTTCATAACAACACATCATTCTACAAATTTCCCCTAGATACTTTTTAAAAAGATTTTCTTTATTTATTCATAAGAGACACAGAAAGAGGCAGAGACACAGGCAGAGGGAGAAGCAGGCTCCATGCTGGGAGCCTGATGTAGGCCGTGATCCTGGGACTCTAGAATCACACCCTGAGCCAAAGGCAGATGCTCAACTGCTGAGCCACCCAGAGATCCCTCCCCTAGATATTTTAAACTTCCTAACTTTTGAGTACTTTATTATGAAAATACTTTGAGTATTAGTGTTTCTGAAAAACACATAATCTTATGATACTGATCCTCTATAAAAATTTATATTCAAGGAATATAGTTAGAACACATCAGTCTATAAGAAATTTTCAAGTATGTGTGTGACATGATGAACATACTTGATTTTAAATGTCATAACTTTTAGTTTACTATCTCTCAAATGCTGCTAAAAATAACATTTAAAGATTTAATAATGATTTACAATATATTCTTATTGTTAATATTGAATTGGAGAGGAGTAAAATGCAAGTTTTTACGTACAAGCCTACCATATAAATTTAAATATAAAAACTGCTTTAAAAAAAGAACGGCTTTGATCTTTCTAAGTGAAAATTAAAATAAAGATGAATTTGAGAAAAGAAAGAAACTTTCTTTTTTCATTTTGTAATATGCTATTACTCTAGCATGACCATATCCTTCTCCACAGGTATAAAAGAAAAGACTTAAAAAATAACCTCTCAGAGTCTCCTCATTTTGTGAATGAGGAATTCCCAGAGAGTGTTCAATACTTCCTATCAACTCCAAAAAAATGTGGTCTGGGAATTATGCTCTCCATTTTGCCATTAATCTGCAATCTTTCATTTATGTAGCTGTCCCTTTAAACAATGTGTGTTTAGATAGAACTGTATTTGAATATAATGATAACTTCATGAAATATCTTCAACTTAATAAAATTATACTAACAGTATGTCACTTGCTCATTGTACTAAATAATTCATGAGCTCCTTTATGTAATAATCACTAAAACTTGACAATATTTGCACATTCAATCCCACCAAGGGGATTCATTTTTAATTACCTGGTTCCTTTGTTAATATATATAGTACATATATATATATATTTTATATAGTATATTTTTATTTTGTTTTTATGCATGCTTCTACAATAGTAATCAAAAATAAAAGATATATCATTCGCTATAACGCATTTTAGGCAATCAATATTTCCCTAACTATTCTCAAACTTTCTTTAAAGTTTGGAGGATATAAGAAAAGTTACTTAACCAAATATTGGGAAATCAGAAAATGTAGGCCAACTGATTTTAACAAAAAAATTCCAGTTAACCTTAATTAATTCTAAGAGTAGAATTTCTCTGTATTATCAATCACAACATATATTGGAAGAAAACCCCAGAATAATTACAAACAAAAAACAACAAAATTTTCTATGTAATATTTTGCTCCAGTGAAAGAAAATGAAATATTTTAGAGGATAAGATTCTTTCAGCAATTTGAGAAGTCCAGATAATCAGCATAACATTTCATTTCATATTTAACTATTACATTTAAGCAATTTGCCATAAAAACAAAAGCTAATAACTGCATGATGCAGGTCAAAAGATGCTTTCAGTGAAAATAGTCTGAAGACTACAGGAAATTGCAGCTTAATACAGTGAAAAAAACTTTTAATACAAAAGAACATTTGAATACCAGCTGGAATGTGAGCATTTGGTGCTTTTTAAGTATGTTAACATTTCAGAGGTTTCTATAACTAGTCTTCTATAAAATATGGAGATAATACCTTCAATTGTTTTTTTTAATTGGAGTTCAATTTGCCAACATATAGCATAACACCCAGTGCTCATCCTGTCAAGTGCCCCCTCAGTGCCAGTCACCCAGTCACCCCTTGCACATCCCCTTGCACCCACATCCCCTTGCACCACCCCTTGTTCATTTCCCAGAATTAGGTGTCTCTCATGTTCTGTCCCCCTCTCTGATATCTCTCACTCATTTTCTCTCCTTCCCCCTTTATTCCCTTTGACTATTTTTTATATTTCCCAAATGAATGAGACCATATAATGTTTGTCCTTCTCCGACTGACTTACTTTACTCAGCATAATACCCTTCAGGTCCATCCACATTGAAGCAAATGGTGGGTATTTGTCGTTTCTAATGGCTGAGTAATATTCCATTGTATACATAGACCACATCTTCTTTATCCATTCATCTTTCGATGGACACCGAGGCTCCTTCCACAGTTTGGCTATTGTGGACATTGCTGCTAGAAACATCGGGGTGCAGGTGTCCCGGCATTTCACTGCATCTGTATCTTTGGGGTAAATCCCCAGCAGTGCAATTGCTGGGTCATAGGGCAGGCCTATTTTTAACTCTTTGAAGAACCTTCACACTATTTTCCAGAGTGGCTGCACCATTCACATTCCCACCAACAGTGTAAGAGGGTTCCCCTTTCTCCACATCCTCTCCAACATTTGTGGTTTCCTGCCTTGTTAATTTTCCCCATTCTCACTGGTGTGAGGTGGTATCTCATTGTGGTTTTGATTTGTATTTCCCTTATGGCCAGTGATGTGGAGCATTTTCTCATGGGCTTGTTGGCCATGTCTATGTCTTCCTTTGTGAGATTTCTCTTCATGTCTTTTGCCTATTTCATGATTCGGTTGTTCATTTCTTTGCTGTTGAGTTTAAAAAGCTCTTTATAGAGCTTCGATACTAGCCCTTTATGTGATAGGTCATATGTAAATATCTTCTCCCATTCTGTAGGTTGTCTTTTAGTTTTGTTGACTGTATCCTTTGCTGTGCAAAAGCTTCTTATCTTGATGAAGTCCCAATAGTTCATTTTTGCTTTTGTTTCCCTTGCCTTAAATGGATGTATCTTGCAAGAAGTTGCTGTGGCCAAGTTCAAAAAGGGTGTTGCCTGTGTTCTCCTCTAGGATTTTGATGGAATCTTGTCTCACATTAAGATCTTTCATCCATTTTGAGTTTATCTCTGTGTATGGTGAAAGAGAGTGGTCTAGTGTCATTCTTCTGCATGTGGATGTCCAATTTTCCCAGCACCATTTATTGAAGAGACTGTCTTTCTTCCAATGGATAGTCTTTCCTCCTTTATCGAATATTAGATGACCGTACATTTCAGGGTCCACTTCTGGGTTCTCTATTCTGTTCCATTGATCTGTGTGTCTGTTTTTGTGCCAGTGCCACACTGTCTTGATGACAACAGCTTTGTAGTACAACCTGAAATCTGGCATTGTGATGCCCCTGGCTCTGGTTTTCTTCTTTAATATTCCCCGGCTATTCGGGGTCTTTTCTGATTCCACATAAATCTTAAGATAATTTGTTCCAACTCTCTGAAGAAAGTCCATGGTATTTGGATAGGGATTGCATTAAACGTGTAAATTACCCTGGGTAGCATTGATATTTTCACAATATTAATTCTGCCAATCCATGAGCATGGAATATTTTTCCATCTCTTTATGTCTCCCTCAATTTCTTTCAGAATTGTTCTGTAGTTTTTAGGGTATAGATCCTTTACCTCTTTGGTTAGGTTTATTCCTAGGTATCTTATGCTTTTGGGTGCAATTGTAGATGGGATTGACCCCTTAATTCTCTTAACAATTTCTCATTGTTAGTGTAGAGAAATGCCACTGCTTTCTGGGCATAGATTTTTTATCCTGCCACACTGCCAAATTGCTGTAGGAGTTCTAGCAATCTTGGGGAGAAGTCTTTTGGGTTTTCTATGTAGAGTATCATGTCATCTGCAAAGAGGGAGAGTTTGACTTGTTCTTTGCCAATTTGAATGCCTTTTATTTCTTTTTGTTGCCTGATTGCTGAGGCTAGGACTTCCAGTACTATGCTGAATAGCAGCGGTGAGAGTGGACATCCCTGTTTTGTTCCTGATCTTAGGGGAAAGGCTCCAGTGTTTCCTCATTGAGAATGATATTTGCTGTGGGCTTTTCATAGATGGCTATTAAGGTGCTGAGGAATGTTCCTTCTATCCCTACACTCTGAAGAGTTTTGATCAGGAATGGATGCTGTATTTCATCAAATGCTTTCCCTTCATCTGTTGAGAGGATCATATAGTTCTTACTTTTTCTCTTGTTGATATGATCTATCATGTTGATTGTGTTATGAGTGTTGAACCAGCCTTGCATCCCTGGGATAAATCCCACTTGGTCATGGTGAATAATCTTAATGTACTGTTGGATCCTATTGGTTAGTACCTTTTGGAGAATTTTTGCATATGTGTTCATCACGGATGTTGGTCTATAATTCTTTTTGGTGGGGTCTTTGTCTGGTTTTGGAATTAAGGTGATGCTGGCCTCATAGAATGAGTTTGGAAGTATTCCATCCCTTTCTATCTTTTGGAACAACTTTAGTAGAATAGGTATGGTTTCTTCTTTAAACGTTTGATAGAATTCCCCTGGGAAGCCATCTGGCCCTGGACTCTTGTGTCTTGGGAGGTTTCGGATGACTGCTTTAGTTTCTTCCCTGGTTGTTGGCCTGTTCAGATTTTCTATTCCTTCCTATTCCAGTTTTGGTAGTGTGTTTTTCCAGAAAGGCATCCATTTCTTCTAGATTGCCTTATTTATTGGTGTATAGCTGCTCATAATATTTTTTTTTTAAATCATTTGTATTTCGTTGGTATTGGTGGTGATCTCTCCTTTTTCAATCATGATTTTCTTAGTCTTTTCTCTGTTGTTTTTAATAGGGCTGGCTAATGGTTTACCTATCTTATTAATTCTTAATTGATCTGTTCCACAGTTCTTCTGGTCTCGATTTCATTAAGTTCTGCTCAAATCTTTATTAACTCTCTTCTGCTGTGTGTAGGTTTTATTTGCTGTTCTTTCTCCAGCTCCTTTAGGTGCAAGGTTAGCTTGGGTATTTGAGTTTTTTCCAGTTTTTTGAGAGATGCTTGTATTGTGATGTATTTCCCTCTCAGGACTGCTTTTGCTGTATCCCTAAGATTTTGAATGGTTGTATCTTCATTATCACTAGTTTCCATAATCTTTTTACTTCTCCTCTAATTTCCTGGTTGACCCTTTCACCTCTTAGCAGAATGCTCTTTAACCTCCATGTGTTTGAATTTCTTCCAAATTTTTTCTTGTGATTGAGTTTAAGTTTCAAAGCGATATGGTCTGAAAATATGCAGGGGACAATCCCGATCTCTTGGTACCGGTTAATACCTGATTTGTGACCCAGTATGTGGTTTATTCTAGAGAAAGTCCATGTGCACTTGAGAATAATATGTATTCAGCTGCGTTTGGATGTAAAGTTCTGTAAATATCTGTGAAATCCATCTGGTCCAGTGTATCATTTAAAGCTCTCGTTTCTTTGGAGATGTTGTGCTTAGAATATCTGTCATTTACTGAAAGTGCCGTGTTGAAGTCTCCCAGTATAAGTGTATTATTATCTAAGTATGTCTTTACCTTGGTAAATAATTGATTGATTTACTTGGCATCTCCCACATTAGAGGCATAAATATTCATGATTGTTAAGTCCTCTTGTTGGATAGATCCTTTAAGTATGATAGAGTGTCCCTCTTCACCTCTTACTACAGTCTTTGGGATAAACTTTAATTTATTTGATATAAGGATGGCTACCCCTGCTTTCTTTGAAGGACCATTTGAATGGTAGATGGTTCTCCAACCTTTAATTTTTCAGGCTGGAGGTGTCCTTAGGTCTCAAATTAGTTTCTTGTAGACAGCAAATAGGTGGGTCTTGCTTTTTTATCCAGTCTGAAACCCTCCATGTTTTGATGGGATCATTAAGCCCATTCACATTCAGAGTTACTATGGAAAGATATGAATTTAGTGTCATCAGAATACCTATTCAGTCTCTGTTTTTGTGGCTTATTTCTTTGAGCTTCCTCTTTCTTTTACAGAGTCCCCCTTAATATTTCTTGCCCAACTGCTTTGGTGGTCACATATTCTTTCATTTCTGCCTATCTTGGAAGCTCTTTATCTCTCCTTCTATTCTGAAAGAGAGCCTTGCTGAATAGAATATTCTTGGTTGCATGTTCTTCTCATTTAGGACCCTGACTATATCCTGCCAGCCCCTTCTGGCCTGCCAGGTCTCTGTGGAGAGGTTTGTTGTTAATCTAGTCGTTCTCTGCATATAAGTTAGGGATCTCTTGTCTCTTGCTGCTTTAAGGATTTTCTCTTTATCTTTGGAATTTGCAAGTTTCACTATTAAATGTTGAGGTGTTGAATGGTTTTTATTGATTTTAGGGGGGACCTCTCTATCTCCTGGATCTGAATGCCTGTTTCCCTCCCCAAATTAGGGAAGTTCTCAGCTATGTTTGTTCAAATAGACTTTCTGGACCTTTGTCCCTCACGGTGCCCTCTTGTAACCCTAATTAAAGGTAGATTTTTCCTTCTGTGGCTGTCATTTATTTCCCTTAACCTTTCCTCATGATCTTTTAATTGTTTTTCTCTGTTTTCCTCAGCTTTCTTCCTTCCCATCAACTTGTTTTCTATGTCACTCACTCGTTCTACCTCATTAACCCTCATCGTTAGGACCTCCAGTTTGGATTGCATCTCATTTAATTGATTTTTAATTTCAGCCTGATTAATTCTAAATTCTGCAGTCATGAAGTCTCTTGAATCCTTTATGCCTTTTTCCAGAGCCACCAGTAGCTTTAACTGTGCTTCTGAATTGGCTTTCTGACATCAATTTGTAATCCAAACTCTGTAACTCTGTGGCAGAGAGCACTGTTTCTGATTCTGTCTTTTGTGGTGAGTTCTTCTTTCTAGTCATTTTGCTCAGTGCAGCGTAACTAAAAACAAGTTGTACTGGAAAAAAGAAGGACGAGAAAAAGAGGAAAAAAATGGGAAAAAAAGAAAAACAAAAACAAGGAGGGGTACCCTCTGGTTCTATATACTGTAAATCCCTTGACTTCCCTGGAGCTTCTCAGCGCTGCTCGGTCCAGAACTTGCTATTCCCCTGTCCTTCCAGCTGGTCTCCTGGGGCAGGGGCTGCTGTGCTGGTTCTCAGGTGTGTGCACCTGGGGGAGCTGCTCCCGCCCCCCTCCCCGGCCAGGTGCGGGGCCCAGTGGGAGTTGTTCACCCCGTGAGGCCCCTGTTCCCTGTCTGCCGCCCCCCCCCAGGCACAGGGTGACCCCAAGAGGGACACCACCACCGGCCCGGCCAGGTCCCCAGCCCTGGAGTCAGCTCCCCAGGAACCACCGCAGTCTCCTGGTCTGCAGGGGCCTGGGTGCTCCCGGGGGCGGGGGGCGCTGCCCTGCACAGCTGGGGGCCCTGGGGCAGGAGCGTCCTCGCTGTCCTGGGCCCTCCCCGCCTCCGCCCGCCCCGGGGGGAGCAGGGTCCCGGCCGTGTCCCCGGAGCCCTGGGGTCGGGGCCTGCCTGCGGGCATCGCTCTCCTGGGGTGCGGCTCCGAAGGCAGCAGGTACAGCCCCCCCCCCCACCCCCCGGAGCCCCCGCCTGACCCCCGGCTTCTCCCCGAGGCCCCCCCAGCCCCCCCAGCCCCCACCCTCTCCACCTGGCCGTGGGGTGCAGCGCTCTCCCCGGGCCCCCTCCTCTGTGAGTGACCCCGAGAGCCTGGAGGCCCCGCGGCACCCCCCGGCCCTGCCCCAGGTAGGGGCTTCTCCGGGGAGGAATCGGGGGTCGGTGAGGTTCCCGCTGCTCCGGGCGGGGCCCTCCTGTCCCGGGGGCTCTCCCGGGGCCTCAGCCCGGCTCCCCAGGGCCTCCCCCACTGGGTTCTTTTTTATTTATTTATTTATTTTTTCCGCCTTCCTACCCTGTTAGAAGCGTGAACCCTTCTCTCTCTAGCGTTCCCACTGTTCTCACTTTAAATCTCAGGCCGAATTCAGAGGTTTTCAGGGTGATTTGAGAGTTATCTAGGTGAGTTGGTGGGGACAGATGACTTGGGGACCCTACTCCTCCACCGTCTTGCTCCACTTCAATGGTTTTTGGACATTAAATTGATCTATTTAATATAAACAGATAATAATTCCCTAAAGCCGATTGTATGACAGGGACTACATACAATGCTAATTATTATTTCTATATTCATTTGTTTGATCCTCATAATGACTCCATGAGTAACATACTAACAGAGAAGACACTGATATAAAGTGGATAAATAACTTGTCTGTGTCACACGTTTATTAGATGAAAAAGCCAAAATTAAGACTTAAGCAGTTCTACTCCAGAGCCCTTGCTTAATATAGACATACCTTGTTTTATTGTATTTTGCTTTATTGAACTTTTCAGATATATATATTTTTTAATAAATTGAAGGTTTATAGTATCACACTATCAAGTATCTTTGTGCCATTTTTCCAACAGCATTTGATCACTTCGTGACTCTGTGTCACAATTCAGCAGTTCTGTCAATATTCCAGACTTTTTCATTGTTATTTGTTATGGTAACCTTTGATGTTACTATTGCAATTAATTGGGGCCACCATGAACCATGCTCATATATGACTGAACTTCATCGGTAAATGATTGCTCTCTGGACCAGCCATTCCTCTCTTTATCTCCTTGGCTTCCCTATTCACTAAGACACAATACTGAAATTAAGCCAATTAATTCTGCAAAGTCCTCTATGTGTTCAAGTGAAAAGAAGAGTTATATATCTTTACTTTCAATCAAAAGCTAGAAATGATTAAGCTTAGTAAGGAAGGTATGTCAAAAGCTGAGATAGGCCAAAAGCTAGGCCTCTTTTGTCAAACAGTTAGCCAAGCTGTGAGTGGGAAAGAAAAGTACTTGAAAGAAATAAAAAAAAAAGTGCTACTCCAGTGAACACATGAATGACAAGAAAGTAAAACAGTCAGTCTTCTTGCTGATATGGAGAAAGTTTTGAGAGGTCTGGATCGAAGATCAAACCAGATGCAACATTCACTTAAGCCAAAGCTCAATTCCGCCAAAGCAAGGCCCTGACTCTTACTCTCTGAAGGCTGAGAGAGGTGAAGAAGGTGCAGAAGAAGAGTCAGAAGCTAGCAGAGATTGGTTCATGAGGTTTAAGGAAAGAAGCCCTCTCTATAACATAAAAGTACAAGGGGAAGCAGCAATTGTTGATGGAGAAGCTGCAGCAGTTATCCAGAAGATCATATGTGTGTGTGTGTGTGTGTGTGTGTGTGTGTGTGTTATACACAAAAATATTACACATATATGAAAGCATATCCAGAAGATGCTATGAAGAATGTCAAGATGACAACAAAAGATTTAGCATTTTATATACACCTAGTTGATAAAGCAGTGGCAGGGTTTGAGAGGACTGAGTTCAATTTTGAAAGAAGTTGTACTTCAGGTGAAATGCTATCAAACAACATTCTCTGCTACAGAGAAATCATTCATGAAGGGAAGAGTCAAGCAGTGTGGTAAAATTCATTGTCTTATTTTATGAAATTGCCATAGTCACCCTGACCCTCAATAATCACTGTCCTGATGTGTCAGCAGCCATCAACATGGAAGCAAAACCCTGCACCCACTACTCTCTGCAAGCTCAGGTGATGGTTAGCATTTTTTAGCAATAAGGCATTTTTTTAAAGATTTATTTATTTATTTATTTATTTATTTATTTATTTATTCATGAGAGACATAGAGAGAGAGGCAGATACATAGGCAGAGGGAGAAGCAGGCTCCCTGTGGGGGAGCCCGATGTGGAACTCGATCCCAGGACCCCTAGGATCATGCCCCGAGCCATAGGCAGATGCTCAACTGCTGAGCCACTCAGGCGTCCCAACAATAATATATTTTAAAATTAAGATATGCTCAGTGGTTTTTTAGATATGATATTGTTGCACATTTAATAGCTTATACTGTAGTTTAAACATAACTTCTATATGCTCTGAAAACCAGACAATTCATTTGACTTGCTTTATTGTGATATTCCCTTTATTGTGTTTGTCTGGAATCAAACCCTCGATATTTCCATGTTATCCCTCTAACTTAATAGCTTAATTATCAAAACAGTAAACTGTCTCCCTAGGACATATCTAACATGGAACCTGGAATATAGCACATGCTCAATAAATGATAGCTATTTCTTCAAAACTTTTGACTCTCATCCATGATGTCCATTAGCTTTGGACAATTAGTAATCCTTTCTAAGCCTTAACTTCCTCATTAACATGATTAAAAAAATGAATCTCATTGTTTCCTCCTAAATCACAAATTCTATGATGTTGCCATTATGTTCATATAATAATGTGTAAAAAATAATTTGAATTCTTTTCAACAAATTATGACAATTCTGCTTAAATTACATCAGAGTATATAATTAGAAGCAATTTTTATGGTGAATACTTATAAATCAGAGATAAAACTTGAAATAATTATGGTAGACTTATGTCAAACAACTTTCACTTTTCTTAGGGCACACTATTTAGGACAGTTGGTACTTATCTGTACCTGAGTAACCCATATTTTCAAGTTAATCAAAAAAGAAAATGGTCCTAGATAATGACATCTTCACATACGAATAACTTGACCTTTATCTCTGAAAAAATACCTTTTGATACATAAATTTCATCTGCTTCAACATGATCCAAAGTTTAATCAAAACAGTGTGATGTTTTGTTTTTTCCTGAAGTCTCCCCAGTCTAATTATAATTAAATTTAAGAAATGTTTATTATACTTTACTCTGTCAAGTACTAAACAGTGCAGGAAGAAAAAAAGGACCAAAACATGGTGCCCAGTGTTCAGATTATCAGAGCTGCAATGGCATAACAGCATATACATACAATACAAAGCAGAGGGAGATAAAATAAGCATGTGTGTGTGTGTGTGTGTGTGTGTGTGTGTGTAGGTGTTGATTAGGAAAAGAAAGAAAAGCAAAGATTATAAATTGCTGACAGATCCAGATAACTGAAGATAAAATTGAGATCAATGAGGCACATTACACAGGATTTTCACTGACAGCGACCACAGGGGAGTAGAATCATGCCCAGTAATCTGGAATAATAGCATTAGTTTTAGAAAGTTAAAAAAAAAAAAAACACATTGCGAAGATGATTTTTTTAAAGTTCTTCAACCTTGCTAAAACTTAGAACCATGCTTAAAAGATTAAAGGGTAAGAGAGGGAAAAAAAAAACAAACCCAGCAATGAAGAATTCTTCCTTGATCAAAAAAGAATTGATCAGACAAATTTTTTAAAAACAGTTTTGACTCAAACCAAAGTCAAGTCTGACATAATTATAAATTCTAAATACAGATCTCTGATGAAAAATATATATGATTGTCTGAGATCCATTTACAAATGGGGTCAATATATCATGCTCTTGGTACACTCATCTAAATTTTTGTCAAGTACAGGTGCGCCTGGGTGGCTGAGTTGGTCAAGTGTCTGCCTTCAGTTCAGGCATGATCCCAGGGTCCTGGGATTGAGCCCTGGGGTCAATCCAGGCTCCCTGCTCAGTGGGGAGTCTGCTTCTCCCCGTGCCCCTTACCCCGTTTGTGTTCTCTCTCTCTCAAATAAATAAATAATATCTTTATGAAAAATAAATTTTTGTCAAGTACAGAATGCAGCTCTACCTTAGAACACTGAAAAGGCTTTTCATCTTGGAGAGGTGACCTGACAGTAGTAAGAAGGTAATAAAGTTTACTTCATCTGGATTTTAAAGTTGCCGGAATCTTCTGAGCTTCACAGACATAAAGTTGGCTTGGCTGTGGTAGTTTGTTTTTACTTGAAAGGATGGATGCATTTATTAGAAATCCCACTTGGTTTTGTTGTTAAGATATTACACACATGCTGCTCTAACAAAGGCCCTAAGTAAACGTGGCTCAAATAAGAGGCAAGTTGATATTTTCTCTAATGTAACGATGTGAGAGTAACCTGTGCAACAATGATGGGCTACCATCATGGTGTTGGAGACACAGGCTCTTGGGTTGTGGCTCTGTCATCTATGCAGCACAGCCCTCATGTGGGCCTTGGTGATTTATCTATGGGCTTAGGTGTCATCTATGCAGCACAGCCTCATGTGGGCCTAGGTGATTCATTACCATACTTGTGCTCTTCTAAGAAAGTTGGAGGAAGAAGAGAAAAGATGCTGAGGCTATTGTCTTAAGAATAAAACCTACAATTTCTACTCCCCAATACCTCTCATATTCCATCAGCCAGCACTTTCTGTGGCAGCACTTACCCTCAAGGAAGGCTGAAGAACGCAGTCTCAATCACCTGCCATGTGCCAAACTATAGCTTTTATTTTTTGCACAAAAACAGGGAGACATACTGAGTGGAAACTAGCAATTTCTCCCATGACAATTCTCACATTGTATTGAAGGTGGTTTTTCTTGGTAACTCAAAGTCTCCGACACTCAGGAGCTGGCCTGTTTTACTTGATAATTAGATGACACCTTGAAGTTTTTCCAGCAACTTGGAACCAAGCCTTTGCAGAAATATGCACTGTTCACTTCAGCTAAGGGAAATGTGGTTGGTGTTTGAGAAGAAGGGGTGTGGTGTGATCGTTTTCTGTGGTCTAGCCCAGGACACATTCAGAGACATAGTCACACGTACAGAAACTTTTAAAGTCATCCTGGACTCTGAGGATAAGTTATCTTCCTATTACCTTATTGAAACATAAAATATAAACAAGAAAGACATAAATATAGGAATTTCTATAGAGGCTTCTCACATAATTTCCCTCTCTCTCTCTCTCTCTCGTATTCATTGGCTGCATTGTACAAATTGCTTAAATATAAGAGACCAGAAAAAGAACAGTTTTTAATACAATCAGGGAAATAGACGGAAGTGTAATACCCATGATTGTCAAGGAGCTGTAAGACCATGTGGTAGATCTTCCAAGGGTCTCTCATAATTAAGACCTGGAAAAGTAAGTGTGTTCCCATCTGAAAAGTGATCTGCTAATGCAAATATGAAGACATTTTAGTCTGTAAAAATAGAACTAATGGTTTTAACATAGTCCAGTTTAAGATTTTAAAAATATATATATATTTATTTGTTCATGAGAGACACAGGGAGAGAGGCAGGGACATAGGCAGAGGGAGAAGCAGGCTCCCTGCGGGGTCCCCCATGAAGGACTCGATCCCAGGACCCAGGGATCACCCCTTGAGCCAAAGGCTGACCCTCAACCATTAAGCCACCCATGTATCCCCCAGCTTTAAACTAAAAATCTAATTCTGAAATTCAATAGTAATGACAAAATAAATGGGAAAAAAATCCATCCTCCTCAGCTTGGTGGACCTGGTACTTTGGTAGTGTGGGATCTGGTCATAAACCAGAACTCAAGCTGAAAATTGTGGTTTTGCTACTTGTAACAGTAGCCGGAGTGATCTCTTAAACACTGGTCCTCTCATGTCTGTCGCTTCCATGGATTCCACTGCCTTCAATAAAGGCCAAAATCTTGCTCTTGGCCTCCAAGCATTGCATGTGCTCTTCTCCTGCTCCTTCTGACTTCATTTCTCCTTCTAGCTGAGTTAACTATAGCCACTTATTCTTCCTGTTAATTCTGGAACACAGCAATAATTCCTGGAATTCTGCCTCAGAGATTTGGCAATTATTGTTGCCTCGGCTTGGAATATTCCTGCAGATATCTACACAACTTGCTCTTTACTTTGTGTCTGCTCAGAATGTCACCAAGTCGGAGAGACAGTCCCTGACTGGTATATTTCAAATAATAAACCCTGGCACTGTCTGCCCACTTAGGCTGATGTATTATTTTTCCCTTCTTAGTATTTATACATTTAATTCATTGTTCATCATTGTCTTTTGTCCTACTGGAATGTCATTCCCGTGAGAGTAGGGACTTTCTATGTCCATGTTCGTTGCTGAATCTTCTAAACTGAGAACAGTACCCAATGATTTGTGGGCTCTCAATAAATATCTGTTGAGTAAAATAATAAAATAGTGTGGTAGAGACTCTAACAAGAAGAAACAGGCAGTTGTTGAACAAAGCTTCTCTTGATATTGAAGCCGAACAGTGGATTTGGTGTATTCGTTAGAAAAATTCATGACTTCACTCATCCAACTAACTTTTTAACATTTGGTCCTGTGTGTATCCCATGGAAGGCTTTAACTATTACTGCTTTACATGGCCTAACAGTGACACCTGTGATCCATGGCATTTGTTTTTGTTTTCAAATATGATTTGAAGCTGAACTAACTCTTGCCATTTTATACCAATAAAAGGGAGAGCTCTTTATCTAAGACCAGCATCTTAATTAATAGAAAAACAGGTCCATGTAGCTGTCAGAGTCATACATGGCTAAGAAAGTGCAGTAATAAATGATGCACCCCAATAAGAAGGGGTAGACCTGCAAAGTGTGCAAAGAATTGTCTTGTGACAATATCCCACTGATTATCGAAAAGACCCGTTCCCCTGACTATTCACAACCCAACCTCTCTCATTTTGATCTGCAATGTCTAACTGAAGGGCATGATATGCAAAGAGCTGGTGCTTCAGAAGGTTACATTTTTTTTTTTACAACAATGTACCTCCACTGACAGAGAGCAAGGGAGAATAGAGCTGTTGCTGCAGCAAAGAATTCATAGGAATATCAGTTGCAGGGTCCCTAGGGACACAGTAGCAGAAAATTGCAAGATATGGTTTCAGTAAGGGATAAAAGTAATTCCAGAAGGTAGGGCGAAGCCAGACAACCTCTTGATTCATTTATCAAAGTGCCTGCAGCTCCCATTTCACATCAGGTAAAACAACAATAAATATTTGCAAAGTAAATTAATCTGTACCCAAGGCATTTTAATAAATAAAAGGTCAAAATAACACAGTACAGAGCTTTTAGTTCTTGCCAAATTCTGTGATATTTGATTGCAAAGAAGAAAAAATATAAAGGAAATAAAAGCACAAAGAGCTGTGCAATCTTGGAATTTGATTTGAATCCTAAAACAGTCACATAATGTAAATTGCAGCAGGTAATTAGTATCTAAAACATGGACCTGTGGTTCCCATTTTGATTAGTAGTAGAAAGAATAAAGAAAGTTTAAAAAATGCTTAAGACCAGAGGAGTTGAGTGTTTATTTTACTAAATTGCAATGGGGAGTTAGAGGAGTTTTTAGTTTGAGAAAGAATTCTTCTAGGAACAAGCTAAAATAATTCCTGTATTTCAATGTTTCATCTGTCCCCAAGCTGAGAAAACTCACATTTTCTTAAAAATGTACTGAACCATCTAACAAAAATATTTATTCTAAAGAACATTTGCATATTTTGGTTTACTTATTTTCATTTAAAAATATCAAAAGAATTTCCGTAATTTAAATTAGAGTTTGGCACCAGTCATATTAACCATAACATTTATCAGTTTAAGAGACCTATGAGTGGTCTAGAGCCCTATGAATGGTTAAAAACAAACAACTTTAGGCCAATATATATTTTCCAGATTGGTACTCAATATCCTCTACATCCGTGCCAGCCATCATAAGCATGTGTTACAATGAATTTGGCTCCTGTTGTGCCCTTTTTATTTTTTTTTTTCCTTCTTATGTGATTAACTTCAGTCAATATTACCAAAAGCTTAAAAGAAGTCCCAGTGCTCTCCTTTGTACCCACCATTTATATTTCTAAAATTTGCTTGCCCCTTTTATTGGTATCTAATACTCTTGCACCAATTTGAGTCCTCATCATTTCTCATCGGGGCCATTAGAGTAGCCCCCTAAATATTCCTGCCTCTGGTTATGCTACACCCAGATCAGTTGTCTTCACTCAGGGCGGTACATAAAAACACAGAATGTGCCAATGTCAGAGCTTGAGTTCTTCTAGTGGTTTCCAGTTACAAAGTTGACGTCCTTCAACATAATCTTAAGTCACTGTGTGCCTTGGACCTGTGCTACCTCTCCTGTGGTCCTCTTAGCCCTCCATACCTCATACACTGAATTTCCCACAGTTACATAAGCAAACAATGCTCTTTCTTGTCCTCTTGACTTAACAAGTATTTTAGGGTGTGTGTGTTATGTGCTTGGTGCATATCATGTCTAGAATTAGTAAGAAGATAAGAATAAGAATAGTCACTATTATAAGTCTTTCTCTAAACCAGGCCCTGTTCTGAGCAATATGCATATGTAAATGAATTTAAATCAAACAAGAGATCTATGACAGATGTACTATTATCATCCTCATTTTATAAATAGGGGAACCGAAGCCAGTTTATTCTAATTAACTTACTCAGCTGGCGCCATGGGGAGCTGGAATATAAACCCAGGCAGTCTGGTTCCAAATTTCATGCTGCTCGACTCTTGGTTATGTCCATTTGTTGTTCTAAAGCCAAACTTAGAATTCCATTCCCCCCAAACACTTTCATTATCCATGAGATAAAATTAGGTGTATATTCTCTCTACTACACTCTTTATTTATTGACTTGTATCCATTGACATCGAACCAAACCATTAAACTATAGGCTCTATCAAAGAAGATACCAAATCTGTTTCATCTATAGGCTTCCAAGCATGTAAAATAGTTGATAAATATTTTTTAAATGGAACATCCTTATTATACAAATGTGTTTATATATAACACATTTATATCAAAATGAAGAATTAATATATCTTACTTTTCTGGGTTTTTCTCAATAGTTCTATTTAATTAGACCAGATTTCTTTTCCTGTATAAAATTTTAATTAAAAATTATATCCACCTCATAAAATGCTGTTGAGAAAGAGTGATGTGATGTATGTGTTTACCACAACATAGACACTGTGCCAGTAGATTGGCTCTGCTTATTTTATCCTTAATCTGAGCAATTTTTCATCATAGATTTCAATTGTGAGTTTAAATCATTTAATTCCAATATTGGTTTCACTGTATTCAATATATTTTTGCATTTTTAAAAAAAAACTCCTCATTTAAAACCAAACAAAACAGCTTAACAAACAATACTATTAAATCAGGAACACTTGACATTTTAAACTTGCCATTTAAACTTGCCATATTTTGACAAGTCCCTGGAAAATTTTTAGAGTATTTCTTTATTTAATCATAGTTGATATCTTAATGCCTTTAATAAGAAAAGTAAGGAATCTCTTGAGAATGAGGGGATGTCGTAAAAAAAAAAGTATTGCCCTAAGGGCAGAAATTATTGATGACATTATTTTTCAGATAAATTAAGTTAGCCCAGTTGCACTGGCAGCTACCCTCTTCCAAGGGTGTAGTGCCTTCCTACATACTTGATAAAAACTTTCCTTGATAGAAGAGTTGTGAAAAATGACTTGTTTTAGCATATGTAAATGATACCATCTTTAAAAACATGTGCACATGTGCACAGCCATGTTCACAAGCCTAGAATGAAGGCGTGATTTGAACCAGTATTCTTGGACTGAATCTTGCTTCTAGCTTTCCTCACCCCCAGCTCCAAAATGTCAGCAAAAGGATCTAACCATGTTTGCCTCCTGTCAGCAAGTTCCTGGTGGAAGGATTCAATGCCACACTGCTTCCTTTGTATTGAAAGCAATTTCCTAGTAAAGATCACATATTTGCAGGTACTTCAGCCCTGCTACTATCCCAAATCCCCATTTCTACATTATTTTGCTTCCTTAGATCAGAGAACCCATAATTACTAATGCTACCACAGTTGGGTATACGTTTTGCTTGTCTGAAAAAAAAAATTGCTTCAGTTGTCCTACTGTTTTTCCTGTGTTTACTTTTTTCTTTTCACCTCAGACTTTTCTGAACTCCAATGAAGCCGACTTTGAAGCTCAGTTTATGACATCTATATTATATCACATTATTCTCTCTCTCTTCATATACACACACAATTTCAGTGTATATTATCCTTGTTTCTCTTGACATTCATTCATTCATCCATTCAAGGCTTATATCTCTTAAAATATGCACCTGCCTAAGAAACTTCTAACATGGCAATTATTTTGCATTTTATGTCATATCACTTAAATACACTTAGGAAAAAAATGATTATTCACTCTAGGCTTAAGTCTGTAATGTAATGAAGCTAAACAATAGATGATTATATAAAACAAACCAGAAACATGCTTTTTTCACATGTAAAAAATAGGTTGAAAATTATATTTGATAGTGTATAACTATATATAATTCTTCTAGAAGGAGACTGGCAAAACCATGGTTGAAAGCATGACTGTGTTGTAAGGCTGTAGACTGTATTGTATTAGGCTGTAAGTTAATATCAAACTCAAGGAAAAACACTTCCCAATACAAAAACTTTCCCCAAAGACCTCTCTCTATTGATTCTAAACACATAAGATCAATTGGCTGGTTTAAAATCTGTCCACTACCTACCCAGATGGGTTGCATAAAGAGCAACAACAAAATAAAATGCATTTACACACAAAAAGTACATTTTGGAGGAGTGGCCTGCATATAATTAGAGTAATTCTGTATTATTAATAACTTTTTCCAAAAAGAGTGTATGTTTCCTAGAAAGTTCATTTTTTGAAGGCACATTTTTTCCTATAAAGTTCCTTTTTTTGAAGGTACATATTTTTATAAATTCTCTAATATACCATTTTAAAAGGAGGGAATCATTTTCCTCTTAGAATAATTATATGTGATAACTGTACCAAAGACTTTGAAATATAAGAAAAACAATTTTAGCATAAAATAACAGGTTGAAAGGATTTATACATTTTGTGAAATATTTTATCTATTGTATTCAGATTTCAAATTCCACTTTAGAACTATTATGCATTGATTAAGTGTATATTTTGTGTCAAACACTGCATGAATTGTTTAATTCTAGTTGTTTTACTTAATAGTCCTAGGAAGAAAACTAAATTATATTCTTTCACATTCATTTTTTACAGATATTTGTTGTTTTTAATATTCTTAGGAACTGTAAATTTTATTTTTTTATTTTTTTTTTAATTTATTTATGATAGAGAGAGAGAGAGAGGCAGAGACACAGGCAGAGGGAGAAGCAGGCTCCATGCACCGGGAGCCTGATGTGGGATTCAATCCCGGGTCTCCAGGATCGCGCCCTGGGCCAAAGGCAGGCACCAAACCGCTGTGCCACCCAGGGATCCCAGGAACTGTAAATTTTAAAGACAAACAGGTGCATTGATTTTTCAATATTCTAATTTGAGGTGATAATTTAAACATGTTTTAGATTTGTTATATTGAAATAGACAAATCTGATGAAAAGTTAGAAGGTCAAAATTCACAGTTCATTGAAATGAAGAGGTAATACATTAAAAAAGAGATTAACTAAATGTGTATAAAGTTTTTTAGTATTCAGATACAGAAATGCCTGATTTTCTCTTTTTTGAGATAGATGAGGGATATTTATACTATTTAGGTAAAGCATAGGTTATATTGTCTTGGGTTTTGTTTTTAATGAAAACATTTCTTTCTACAACTCAGATTATTCACTACTGCCAGAGTTTGCAACTTTTTCCTTTTAATCCAAGATTTTATACTTAGCTATTTAAATAGACTGAAAGAACTTATTATTTTAGAGGCAATGTATCTAACATATATACATTTACATCATCACTATGATGGCTCCATGAACTATAATGTGGTTTTTTTGGATTCTGTTTTTTATTAAATTAAAATAACCTATATAATATTCTCTATAGGAAAAACTAATCATACATTTTCTAAAGCACCTTTTGAAAAATAAGAAAACAAAATAAAATTGTAACATTATTACATTTAAGCTTAAGTTAAATTGTCTTTTTCTTGCCACAAACAAAAGCAAAACAAGAGTCTATTTCATTTGTCAAGTTTTAGATAACCTTCATCATAATCTTCAACCTGAAGGATAAAAGACTTTCTACCCTAACCGTATGAGTGCCTATTATGGAAAATCACAGTAGCCAAATGATGGCTCGTTGACTTCTTGTGGATTTGTCATATGCCATTAAATTATCTTCTTCCACTAACTTGCCCACCCATTTTATTGAAAATGTTGTAATTTCTGAAATTGTCACAATGAGGGCAGCAATCATCATGATGGAATACCTCCAGATTGTACAATTCAAAAACCTCTTCAAAGAGTAAGAAAAATACCAAGGAGAAAGAAGACCAGTCAGTAATAAAGATCTTATCAACAAGACTCCTAACTCGGGGAAACGAACTAGGGGTGGTGGAAGGGGGGAGGAGGGCGGGTGTTGGAGGGGAATGGGTGACGGGCACTGAGGTGGACACTTGACGGGATGAGCACTGGGTGTTTTTTCTGTATGTTGGTAAATTGAACACCAATAAAAATTAATTAAAAAAAAATAAAGATCTTATCAACAGTGAAAGTTTTGCCACTATGTTGGTAAAGGGCCAAAATTAACCCAAAATTTCAGAAGACATTTAAATTTTCCCCTAAACATTGTAGCCAAGTTTATAAAAGAAATAAACTTAACTATTAAATAATATGTCGAGTGCTTTCATATATAAAGGGCAACTGTTTTCATCAAAGGGCAAATATTTTCATTATTCTCATCAGAAAATATGTATTAATCAAATTATTGGCCTCAGACTGAAAACTTAGGCAGAAAACCAAAATAAAAAGAATGTAAAGAACATGTATTACCTTTGAGCTACTAATTTAAGGTTTTCCAATAATTTGTCACCTATTAAAAGAGGTAAATATTCCAATTACTTCATCCATACTTCCTTTTTGAGACACGAGGAGAAGTATTTAATATGATTTTTTTTTTTTACACTTTACTGTTAGCATACTTATTTTCCTACTTGGGACAATCTTTTGTCGTTACCAGAGTTCTCATTTTCAATTTTAATACTTGCTGCTGAGAGGCATTTCACCTATAATAGACTATTCCTTTGATCAAATAATAACATGTGTGTTCAGTTTATCCTTAAACAAAAGTAATTTTCACAATATTCTCTCAGCTCCAAACATAAACCCTCTGAAGATTTCTTCAGTTAGACTATGGCAGATTTAGAGAAAATTAAAGAAGACTTCTACGCGTCTAGTCACAAAAATATTCTCTTTAAATATGTAAAAAAAATGAACTGAAAGTTTATGTAAAATTACTGTTAGACTCACAATGGCTAACTTCATTGAGATTATGAATAGAAACCATATAACTTCTACTGATCAGTTTTATTTGATATAATTTATAATGTATATGTGTGTGTGAGTACATGTTTGTGCCATTATTTGTAAAGCACTTGCTTATCACTCCTTTAGGATTATTCCAGACATTGCAAGAGATAGCACATATACATACATAAATCAAATATTTCCTTATACCACAAAGATGAGGAAGATGCAAGATATGGAAGTACTGAGGTAGTCTGAGCAAGGACAGGTGTAAGACTGGGAAAGATTTGTCTCAGTAAATGGATATGTTAGAATATAGATCAATTAAATGATGTATATTTCGCTTATTAAATATATATATCTCAAAGAGTAGTGGAAAATACGTTTAGATACATATGGATGAATAGATTTCTCAAGTCTGAAAGCTAGATTTACTAGTAAAAATACAATGCTGAGTAATTTTGGCATTAACTTGCCACTGTTATGTTGAATAAAGAAATTTAGCTAGATGTTAGCAGTTGGTATTTATCAAGTTGGTCCTAATATCATTGAAATGTCTCACATAATGAGAAACATTTTTAGCTGTCCTTCTCTTTAATTTGATGGAGTAAAAGGCCAAAATATTAAAATGACTGCTTTTAGAAAAGCAAGTTATTCCCAGATACTTTAAATTTTTAGTAATCATGAAATTACATTTTTAAGAAAATAAACAAGTGAAAACAAGAACCTAGCAATTATTTATAGTAGATGAAAAATTGCTTCAAAAAGTCTGTAATTATTCTGGATTAATTAATATTATTTCTAAATATCTCCTTTTCCCCTAACCATCAAGTTATAATATGTATCTCATTTAAGAAATAGAGAGAGAGAACAATTTTTCTGACAGCTGAAGAGTAAAAAGTTTTACTAATTTTATTTTCTTCAGGTGCCATTTGTACAAGAGAAGAATTTTGCCATCATTTTTTCCACATCTCTCTTTCCCAGTCCACTTTATTTTCCTAAATCTTACATTAAAAAATAAACAATGTGGGTACCTGGGTGGCTCAGCAGTTAAGCATCTGCCTTTGGCTCAGGGCGTGATGCCAGGGTCTCGGGATCCAGTCCCACATCAGACTCTCTGCAGGGAGCCTACTTCTCCCTTTGCCTGTGTCTCTGCCTCTCTCTCTGTCTCTCATGAATAAATAAATATTTTTTTAAATAAAAAAAAATGTTATTAAATTGCTTAATTGAATAAATGTCTTTGTCCATTCAGGCTTCTGTAACAAAATACCATAGAGTAGGTGGTTTTTAACCCTAGAAATTTATTTCTCAAAGTTCTAGAGTCTGGAAGTCCAAAATCAGGATGCCACCATGATTGAATTCTGTTGAAGGCCCTCCTCCACATCACAGATTGCCGACTTCTCACTGTGTCCTTAAAAAAGTAGAAAGGAGCAAGAGATCTTTCTAGAACCTCTCTCATAAGGACACCAGTCTAATTCTTGAGGCTCCTCCCTCATGACCTAACTGCCTCCCAAAGTCCCCATCTCCAAGTACCATCACCATAAGGATGATTCACCTTGTAAATTTTGGGAGGACACAGACATTCAGACTATAGCTTTTATATACTCATCTGTTGACATTGGCCAGAGTATTCTTTTATGGACTGCTTAACTCAGTCATTGGTAGGTGTTTCTAGTTTAAGAAACGGATTTGGATTCAAGGTAAAATTGATTTTAAAAACTGTGGCAATTAAACACACTTCACAAAACTACCAAACCCATTTTTTTTAAGATTTTATTTATTTATTCATGAAAGACACACAGAGAGATGCAGAGACACAGGCAGAAGGAGAATCAGGCTTTTCACAGGCTTTTCACAGGGAGCCCAATGTGGGACTCGATTCCAGACCCTGGGGATCATGACCTGAGCCAAAGGCAGATGCTCAGCCACTGAGCCACCCAAGCACCCCTACCAAATCCATTCCTAATCAGCTACATTAGTGTTGCTCACTGAATATACAATAGAAAGGAAACTATTATCTATGGATGAAAGTTGTTAGCATCTTTGTTGAATAATACAGTTTGATAACAGTTCTAAAAGCTATTTGAGAAATCACTGGAATCAGGAATTGAATAGCAAATGTCTCAGCTTTATGGACAATCAGTTCAGTAGTCTTTTTTTTTTTCCCAAAAGAGTAAACATGAAAAGAAAGGTGTATAAATTTAAATTTTTTACTTATGTAAAAAATGATAAACTCCACATATATGTCACTCTAGTCTTAGGCTAGAAACTGAATACTCATTTATGAGTGAGAGGGCGTGTATTATACAACTGAACCATTTGGAAATACTAAACATTTGTGATTATCTTCAATACATATTAAGATTTATCTCCATATAATCATGTAGTAATGTTAACTTTATAATGCCTTACATTATATTGCTAAATTTTATGCTAAAAATTGTATAAGATCTTTATATTCAAGAACCTGTTAGCATAATTACCTACATGTGCATATTCACTTTTAATTTGGGGAACTATTGAAATAAAAAAGCTCATTGGAATTTAATTTTAATATTAGGAATATTGTACCAATTAAAATTATACATGCATAATTTTACCTATATTAAAATTTGGGAGACTGAGGCATATTATTGAAGCTTGATGTTACCTTATAATTGCAATTATATGATACAAATGTTTAAATTTTTAGCCATGGCTGAAATTAAAGAAAAATCAGATGATGAAGACCAGATTTTGTCTTTACATGTAAGTAAAATTGATCACTGAGTTGGCCATCAGCTGAAAATCAGAAATGTGGTTTAATTTACTGTCACTGGGGGGACTTATTTGACAAGGTATAGATCAGTTCATAGCTATTCAAGATAATTCTAACACTGATACAGTATTTAATTGGAGATTTATTAAATAAATTGTCATGGCTCAGGAGAATATATATCTGAAGTGTTAACCTTATTTTAATACAGGATTTTTATTATTTTCATTTGTTGGTTGATCAGTTGGTTTTACATTAAGGTGGGAGTGGGTCCTTAAAAAATCTGAAATCTGGTGAAAGAAAAGTGAGGTTATTGAAGCTGAATATGAAATTGACAATCTTAAAATGTGTAAAAATAGTCATCATATTAAAATAATTCAAGATGCATTGTTGTTTCCACTGTAATGATAGTAATAAAAGTTACCAGCAGCCCATGACTTGCCAATGACTTCCACGAAAGAAAAGGACAGTTTTAACATTTTTATAACAAAATTCACAACAAATCTCAAAGTAAGGCTTTATGGATAAACATTTTTGGTTGTGAGGCATATTTTTAAGAGATTTTATCATTGTGTTTGTACTTTGTTTCCAATGCTGAGGCATTTGTGCCAGTTATATTGTCACTGAAAATTGTCTTTCATTTGCTTAAAAATAAGGCTCAAATTAGCTTTAAAAATGTCAAAATTACAAGAAAAAAAACACAGGAAGAAAATATGCTTGATGAAGCTGGCTGCTATTATATTTTTCTCTTATGATTTTCAATGTGATTTTAATTTTTTATCAAATAGAAGAAAGAATATATCTTAGCTTGCTTTAAGGAGAAATGGATATATAGACTAAGTTCTATACATTTATAAGACTATTTTAAAAATGTATTACAAGAAAAAATGTATTACAAGAAATAAATGTGGCCTATTTTTAAAAAATATTTATCTATCTATCTATCTATCTATCTATCTATCTATCTATCTATTTAGAGAGTAAGGCAGGGAGGGGCAGAGAGAGGGTGAGAGAAATCTCAAGCTGACTCCCTGATGATCACAGAGCCCAACACAGGGCTGGGGGCTCCATCCTACAACCTTGAGACCAGGACTTGAGTGGAAATCGAGAGTTAGATGCTTAATGGACTGAGTCACTCAGGCACCCCTGACTCTAAATAGAGCTCCAATGCCCAAAATGGTAGTCACAGGTGCATAGCTTGGGCATTTAAATTTAAATTATGAAACTAAATTCCATTAGAGTCACACCAGACACATTTCTTTTCTTTCTTTTCTTTTTTTTTTTTTTTTACACCTGGCACCTTTCAAATGTTTCATAGCACATGTGGCTGGTGGTTAGCATATAGGATTGAAAATACAGAAAATTTCTCTCTGAACAGATCTGGAGGGTGTCTTTAAAAAACAATGCACTTAAGAATTGCATTATAGAAAGGTCCCATATTTCTTATTTTTAAACACTACCTTTTTTTTTATCCTATCACTAGTCTGAGAGAAACACAACCTAGGTAAGAAAGAAAGTTAATAAATTTATCTTTTATTTTTCTTTTTATTCTTGATGACAGTAATACTACATAGCCATCTACAACAAATAGATGGTTACAAACTTTTTTTTTTGTTTTTTTGAAAAATGAAATTTGTGGGCATATTAAAACTGATTTCAACCTTTCTATGAATCAGTCTTAGATCAACAAAGTGGAAAAAACCAGAGCAAGAGATGCTAATCACAAGATTTTGGTATCTGGCAGGTAGATGGAGGAAATGCAATATAGACCTGAGACTGTCTATAAGCCCCTAATGAAAAGAATGGCAAAGCAACACAAATTGTACAAGGAATCCTCAAACATTTCAGGAAAGAGCGCTACTGTTTTGGCTGAAACATTTACACATGAAAAAATATTGAAAACAGATTACAGTTGACAAGGGTCTCCATTACGCAGGCTTTGATCTAACCTTACATAATGTATCAGGACTAGTAAAAGGAATATTTAGTATTTTGTCTTTCAAATAAAGATATTATAGACTAGAAAGAAGAAACTATAGAAATGGCATTTTTTCCATACATATAAATCAGAAAATGCAACTTCAATAAATATTGCAATAAATAAAAAATAAAATGCTGATAACATGTGGCAAAATAATTTTCTTTAGAAAAATAGTATAGAAATGGTACTAACATATAGAATGCAAAAAAGATAGATGTATATAACCTAGAACTTGATTAAAATACATGAATATGTACATAGAGTCATGATAGTACTTTTAATGTTCCAATAATCAACACAAAGATGTTTTCTTGCTTTAATATGCATAGAAACATTTTTATTTTATAGAACATTTTATTTTGAAAATATATATCCAACAAAATATTGTATCAATTCACATTTCAAAAGTAATAAATTTCAATAATTTTAGTATTGTTTCCATTTTTTAATAGGTCCCAGATTGAACTATACATTTTTGATTATCTGACCTCTAACCCATGGAGCTTACCCAATGTGCCACCTGTACTACTAGCTGGTAAGTCTGTCCTAGGTAACCCTCTGAAGGCTCATTGCATAGAAAGCCATCTATCCTGAGAATCTGAAATAGTGAAAGGTTGACCTATACATTCGTTAGCCCTTTGAAATAACAGATGTTTTAGCTAAGTATTTTGCTGAAGTTAAATAGCTGGCAATCTAAGATTATTATTACCAGGTATAATGTTACAATTTGAGAGAAGACCTGTAATCTACAGATCTCAATAGTCACTGAAATGTGTGGGGTTGTGGTTGAGACAACTGGATTGGAAAGAACCCTGAGTTCTGCCTGAAACTTCAGCAGAAGTTTATTCACTTAAAAAATTATCACTAAGCTTTCTACCCTAAAACTGATCATATTTTATCTATTTCTTAGATACTAGTGTGCCATGCTAGATTGTGTTTTGATTAAAAATTAAATTTCCAAATAATTTACACTGCGTGGCTTATATTCCTGACATAATTGAGCACTATTTTTTTTTCACTATATAGGGTAGGAGCAGGAATTCTGAAGGCAGGATTAGGACTTTCTGAAGGAAAATAGTTCCGAGTTTGCTCAAGATTAAATCTCAAGGGGCACCTCAGTGGCTCAGTTGGTTTAGCATCTGCCTTCCACTCAGGTCATGAACCCAGAGTCCTGCGATCCAGCCCAAGTCTGGCTCCCTGCTCAGTGGGGAGTCTGTTTCTCCCACTCCCTCTGCTTCTCCCCTCACTCATGCTCTCTCTGTCACTCTGCTCTCTCTCTCTCTGAAATAAATAAATAAAATCTTTAAAACACAAAAAATTAAAACTCAAAAAATAAGGGGCGCCCAGGTGGCTCAGTCAATTAAGCATCTGACTCTTGATTTCAGCTTTAATTGTGACCTCAGTGTTCTGAGATCGAGCCCAGCTTCCCTTGTGCCCTGCCCCCACTCCTGCACACACAACCTCGCTCTCCACCCCCCAAAATAAACAGACAAATAAATAAATAAAATCTTTAAAATCCATTCAAAAACCTCAAAAACTCAGTACCATGGAGCATGAAGGGGATAACTTAGAGTAGGAAAGTGTTGCCATCACATATACACTTTTAAGTTTCTTGAGAGTAACACTGGATGTAATTTTTTTAGCCCACTCTGTTATGTAACCATGTAATTGGATGTAAAAGGATTTAGATTAGTGTGGATTAGGCAAGTGGTAGAGGTTAGTGAAGACCACTGAGGAGAAGCAGAATAAACAGTTACTATCAAATTAAGTACTAGACATGGTCCAAGACAAAATCATGGATTCTATTTCCCCCATGGTGTTTTCCTTCCACATAGAAAAGTCCCCTTACTACTGACTTCTCAGGCACCATTACTCTGGTGTTCTTCCAAAGCCATAACTGTCTTCTTGTTTCAAAATTTCCATTCCTTACCACTAAGGAAAACATGTTTCTTCCGGGCTCTGTTTCCCTCAGGCCATCTCCTGATTGCTAAATTGGTGGTCCATTAATTTGACAAATGAAGACATCACAATGCTAACTCAAATTCATTTAAGCTTTTGAGCATCCAAACCAAGTTTAAAACAGATCCCATGGGGATTATAAAGAGGACGTGTGAATCCAATTTTCCAATGGCTAAGTTAACTGGATTGGTGGCCATTCCTTTCTTCTCTCTCACATTAGATAAAGATAGAACCTGGAGGGAATAGTCCTCATTAATGTATTTTATTTAAAGGGCAAAATAACACAGTTTCTTTTCTCAGAGTTATTATAAATAAAGCATTGTAATGCAAAGGCTTATAGTTCAATTTTAGGAGTCAGATTAGGCTATGGCTTTTTTCATGAGTACTCCTTATTAAATATAGCTGTAGCTATATATTTATAATGTAATAATTGTCTTTTGTCTATTCATGATCTCACATAGGCAAACCTTTACAGTTAAGATTCATAATTGAGAGTTTAAATAACTACATTCTACATATAGTGGAAAAAATCATTTGTAGGTTTAAGTAGTGATTGGTGTATCTGTGTATGTTTATTTATTTTATTTATTTATTCATTATTTTTTTAGTAAATATTTTATTTATTTATTCATAAGAGACACAGAGAGAGAGGCAGATACATAGCAGAGGGGAAGCAGGCTCCATGCAGGGAGCCCATTGTGGGACTCCATCCCGGGACTCTGGCATCAAGTACTGAGCCAGAGGCAGATGCTCAACTGCTGAGTCACTCAGGCAACCTTGTGTGTGTATATTTAAATATTAACATGTAAAAGCATTTAAGTGCCTATAATTCTAGAATGAAATGATCCATAAACTTGACATATGTCTAAAATTCCTGTGAATTATCTCTTACCAATAGTGATAACTATTCCTATAGAAAGTAGATTTGGTTAAAATAAATCATTAGCATTTCCATGGCTATTGTAACTATATTCCTCTGAATTAATTTATTAATTCATATTGATTAGTTTAGGTGCCTTCTAGAAATATCTTGAGATATTTGCCTAAAGTCTTTTAAAAAGAATCACATTGTCTCAATGACTCAGAATAGCCCACCACAATTATCTAGAGCTGTTGTTCTAGATAATTCCAGACTCTAATAATTCAAACTCTGTTATGATCTGGATGATTTACTTGAAGATTTATCATTACCACAATCAGTTTATGCAAAGACATATAAACACATAAGACAGAACTTTGTTTTAAGGCAATAAGTGGCAAGCAAGCTTTTCTCTTTGCTTTTAGCCATGTATCCCAAATTGTAATTAGATGGCTAATGTAGAAAAAAATCAAAAGGTAATTTATATTGCAAATTAACATTTTTATACAATTATTATTTTCTTATATTATCCTTTTAAACATCTCAAGTCCATGACAGTTCAATATTGAAGGGAAGAATGAGTAATTCAAAGGATCTCATGAAAGCAACAGGAAATAAATAATTCAGATTTTGTTATTAAGGAGTGACTGGAAAAATTCACACAATTGTCATATAACTAAATATAATCTAGGTAATTCATTACTTTATAAGGAATTTCAAATATTGATCAGCAAATGAGGTATCTTGATTTAAAACTTAGAAGTTTGTAATTTTGCATTTGTTTGGTGTAGCGTACCCTGGGCACTGCTAAATTTCGATGTTGCAGATCATTTAAGTATCTCTAGTCAGTAACCTTATATCTTTTCCCAAAAGGAAATATATTCTTGCTGAAAATAATCACTGGGCCAAGCCACTGGATGTTTAATCTGGAGGAAAGTGAATGTTCCCATATTATGAGATTGAGTTGATAATCACCTGTTATGAATGAAGAATTCTTTCTCATGTCCACATTATGCTTTTTCTTCTTCATGGGAGAGAGGAACTGTGGATATTCCATGGGATTTCCTATAATGTCAAATGATACGTTACTTTTAACAAATATACTAAGCCTTCAGTTCTCAAACCTGCTGGAGTCAGCAGAGCTTTAATTTTATAAACATCATCAGTTTTTAAATGACTGCAAAATATGGCCCCAGAAGACAGAAATTCACTGCCAATTGAATGCCCTCATGCCAGCTACTCTATTTTTAAGTATTTTTGGTACCTTGATAAATAATTTATTGGTGATTATAAAAATGGGATAGCCTTTATAATGAGCTAAGTGACCCATCAGGCAAGGACAGATTCAGTTTTCAAATATGCAATGAAATTTTACCAAATAGAGAGACATATCCTGAGTAAAATAATTTGTATTGCTTTCATCTTAAGTATTTTTTTCTCCTGTTTCTGAAGCTCAATAATGGATTCTTAATTTTCTTTTTATATAATTACTTAGGGAGAAAGACAATATCTCAAAAATTATCCAACTTAATGTAAATACTTCCTTGGAAGCTAATCTCTATTATTCTTTTGTAAAATAACAAGAAGTTCCAGGATCTTTCTCTTCTTAGTGAGTGGAAACCATGCTTATGGGATGTACAATACAGGTATGCATACCCTGTAGAAAGAACAAATAGCAAATCACGGAAATTAAATTAATGGTGTAACACTATTGCTAAGATGAACCAACAACTTATTTTAAGAAATAAATTTGGCATTTAATAAGTTTACCGGAGCCCCCAAATAAACATATACTTGCTATTTTCCAAAAGATGGTTTAAACTTTGCACTCTGATTTTAATTATATAAGTAGCAACATAATATTCTTCTGAATAAGAAATGACATATCATTAAATAAGAAACAGTTCACAAATCGTATGTTATTTGATGCTCACTCCAAATATTAACATTTCATTAGCAATAATTCACACAATTATACTCATGCACACACAAACACAGCATCTGCAGAAGATAGATAAGTAGGACTTCTTAATAATTCTTAATAAAAATGTGTGTTCTAAGATGGAACTATGATTTCTAATAATTTTAGATAATGGTAGAGAAACAGTATGGATATGATTTAGTCAAACGTTCTCATTCTACAGATAAGGGAAGGGGCTCTGAAAGAACTTAGTGGGGAAAAAAAGAATGGTGGATCAAACTAAAATTCAGATCCAATGTATAGTTCCACTTCCATATTAAGTACCATAAAAACATAACTTTTGAACATAGTTCCTGTTGTATATTTACACTGCTTATTAAAGAAATTGAGGCATAGGAAAATAAATAGCTTGTCCTTGAATAAATAACTAATAATATAATGATATCACCTTGAGGTATTTACTCAAAAACCTGTGACCTTGAGACTCTAGATTTTGTTAACAATGTGCAAACCTAGAAAAAGCATCATTCCCATATCTACACCAGTAATAACAGTAGAGTCCCTGAACAATTTCCAAATACACAGATTCACTTTAACCCATCAAATAATTGTAAGACAACCTACTAACCCAAATCTAGACAAAGACAGATACCTACAAGAAAGTGAGCATTTACTACTGCCACAGGCAGTAATAAAAAGAGATCAGCTAAAAGAAGGATGAGTGTGGGATATTGAGAGGATATGAAACCCAAAGAGTAGCAGACACACTGGGAATTTGGAGCCACTCTCGGGCTTTTCTCCACATGCCTCACAGAGTGTTCACAAATTGGAGGCTGAAGAGAACAGGATGTGTCCCCAGTGATGCACACAGAAGAAAAAAATATCTTCCTTAGGAGAAGCACAAATCCCATTTGGATTGTTTTGTCCTGTCTCTGCAATGGAACTGCAATTGAAATTCTGAAGAAAGTTTCACACACACACACACACACACACACACACACACACACACACAATGGTAGAAATCCTTTGCAACTGGGTGATTGGAAAAGGAAAGGCCATGTACCCCTGGATGAGCAGAAAAATAAATGTTATGCCTAGACCATCTGCTGATATCAGGGCAAGATCACTAAAAAATCCCTGGCCCCAAAACCCAGGAACAGTGACTACATAAGAGGCATAGTCAGAGCTAGAGAACATCTCACTAACCTCTCCCCCCACCCCCGCCCGGGGGCTAACAAATATTGACCAAAAAATCACAGCAACCAACTGTTGGAAGAGGGCAAGAGCATGGAAAAGGATCCTTTCCTAGCTAAAAATCAAGTCCTAATGCTGAAGGTAGATGGAAATTGAGAAAAATTCTCAGAAAAAAACAGTCCTTGTTATAACAGAAGGTAATAATAGAGGAATCTATTGTACTGAGAGTAACCATACCCATAATAAATCCCAGATCAACTATTTTGTAGGTAGTCTAAGCACTCCACACTAAAGACCTAGCAGAAAGACATGCCCATTTCTATGCATAAAAACTATTTACCTCATTTTCTGCTGTCCTACACAAACCATCTTTCAAAAACAAGCAAACAAACATAATGTAAGACATAGAAGAAAATCAAGAGGACAAAACATGTTATTAAAGCCAAAGAAATCAACAAACCAAACACAGAATGACCTAGATATTGAAACTATCAGAATGGGATGACTATGCTTACTGGTTGATAAGTAAATACTGAAAATGGTAAAAAAAAAAAAAAGAAAGAAAGAAAGAAAGAAAGAAAAAAAGAAAGTTATGATCAAATGGGTAATTTCAGCAGAGATATAAAATATAAGAGTATCTGAAATATCCCCAGCCTCAAACTATAAACAGTGGTAAAAGAAACCGAAGGGCTAAATAGAGAATTATACTAAGTATGACTGA
Organism: Vulpes vulpes; assembly: GCF_048418805.1. Lineage (NCBI taxonomy): Eukaryota > Metazoa > Chordata > Mammalia > Carnivora > Canidae > Vulpes > Vulpes vulpes. The sequence continues at coordinate 73,132,395 of NC_132781.1, forward strand.
ATTGTCTTCCTCCAAGAATTGGTATTTTGAAGCCCCAACTCCCAGTACCTCAGAATGTGACTATATTTGAAGACGAAGTCTTTAAAAATATAACTACATTAAAATGAGGTCCTTAGAATTGGCTCTAATGCTATCTGACTGACATCCTTAAGTGATTAGAGCAGAGTGATGCACACAGAAGGAAGACCACATGAAGATACAAGGAGAAGACAACCATGAACAAGCCAAGGAGGGAAGCCTTACAAGAAACTCGTCCTGTTGAAAGCTTCAGTTGGAATCCAGCTTCCAAAACTGTGGGAAAATTAATTTTTGTTGTTTAAGCCACCCAGTCTGTGGTACTAGGTTGTGGCAGCCTAGCAAACTAATAGATATACCACTTTCATGGATTTGAAAAGTCAATATTACTAAAATGTCAATTTTACTCAAACTTATAGATTCAACACAATTCTGAGTAATATCCTTTTATGGTTTGGTAAATATTGGGGATCCCTGGGTGGCTCAGTGGTTAAGCGCCTGCCTTTGGCCCAGGGCGTGGTCCTGGAGTCCTGGGATTGAGTCCCACATTGGGGTCCCTGCGTGGAGTCTGCTTCTCCCTCTGCCTGTGTCTCTGCCTCTCTCTTTCTCTCTGTGTCTCTCATGATAAATAAATAAATAATTTAAAAAAAATAAGGTTTGGTAAATATTGACAAGCTGATACTAAAATATATACAGATCATGAGAGAACTAAAATATTCAATATGATTTGAAAAAGAACAAAGCTAGAAGACTTGGACTACCTGATTTAAAGACTTCTATCTCTTCCGTAATTGGTGTTGGGAAAACTGGATATTCACATGCCGAGAGAGAGAGAGAGAGAGAGAGAGAGAGAGAAATGGGACCATTTTCTTATGCTACTCACAAAACATGATTCAAAATAAAACGAAGACTTAAATGTAAGACACAAGACTATAAAACTACTAGAAGAAAACATAGGAAAATCCTCCCTGACAACACTGGTCTTGGCAATAAATTTTTGGATGTGATTCCAAAAGCACAAGCAATAGAAGCAAAAATAAACAAATGGGACTATATAAAAATAACGAGCAAGGTACAGCAGGGAACATACCCTTACAGATAGAAATTTCCCTTATAAATATAAATGTTTATTCCAAAGGGTGACTTCCATTCAATTTTCATAGCTTCACATGTCTGCTGTTTCTTAAAAATAACCTGCCAAAGAGGCTTATTTTGGGGGAGTATATTTTACTCTCCTTCAGTACATTTATACAACAGTGGGTTATCGTGACCCACTTATTAATGTGACTAAAATAAATTTACTAGGGCCCCCCAGGTGGCTTAGTTGGTTAAGCATCCAACTCTTGGTTTTGGCTCAGGTCATGATCCCAAAGTCATGAGATTGAACCTCACATCAGGCTCTGCACTGGGAATGGAACCTGCTTAGGATTCTCTCTCTTTCCCTCTTCTCTGCCCATCCCTTACTCTCAGACTCTCTCTCTCTCTCTCTCTCTCTCTCTCTCTATTGCTCTCTCAAAAGAAACCCATAAACAAATAATAAATAAAATAATAAAATAAATAAAATAAAAAGCTGACAATACTAAGTTCCAGCAAGGATGTATAGCAGCTAGAACTTTAATAGATTGCTGATGGGGGTGGTGCTTGGGTAGCTCAGTTGGTTAAGCCTCCAATTCTTGATTTCAGCTCAGACCATGATCTTAGGGGTCATAAGATCAAGTGCCACAAAGGACTCTGTGCTGAGTGTAGAACCTGCTTAAGATTCTCTCCCTCTCCCTCTGTTCCTACCCTTCTCATGCTGGTGCTCTCTTTCGAAAAGAAAAGAAAAGATAAGATTTCTGGTAGGAATGCAAAACATATTTTGGAAAACAGTTTTATTTTCTCTTATGAAGTTAAACATAAACATAAACTTATGTGCTCCACAATCCCACTACTAGATATTTATCCAATTGCAATGAAAATCTGTGTTTTCATAAAAACATGAACATGGTTTTTTAAAGGCACTTCGTTTATAATTGTTCACATCTGGAAACAACTCGGAAGTCCTTCAACTGGGGAATGGGAATATATATTGCATTAAACCTATGCAAAGGAATTCTACCCAAGAATAAAGAGAATAGACCCAACAGCATGAATGAATCTAAAATACATTATACAGTTTAATAAGCCAGACTCAAAGAAGTGTAGACTATGTGATCTCATTGTTGATATTGTGATAGCAAAACTATCAAGGCAGGAAACAGCTAAGTCATCCCAAGGGGCCTGACTTGAAGGAACTGTTTGATTTTTAAAGGGTGACCAAGGCCCTAACATTCCCCTCAGCCTGATTAAACTCCAGGCCTCTTTCTTCCTGACTGTAGGTACCTGGCTTCCCTTCTTTTGGAGTCTTGCTTTGGAAAATTTTCTGTGTAAATGCTTTCTCTGTCTCTTGGAGATGTAAATCTCCTCCCAACTTCTTGCCATTTTTGTGATCCAGGGAGATCTTTCTCAAGGACTTTGGAACCATCCATTTGAAATGTAATCATCAAGAAAGAACTTGTAAACCCCCAGTCTCTGTGAGACGGTAGAGGCACAACTTTGATGGATACCAGGTAGCAAACATAGCTAGTCCATTCTCATTGACCAATCTCACCCCAGCCCTGTCCATTAGTGTGCTCCAGCTCTTGAAAACACTCCTGGCTCTTATTTCAACGAAGTTTTGCTCAGTCCTTCTCCCTATTGCAATAGTGCTTACCTCTGTTGTAAATGTCTGGAGCAAAGTCTTCCTTAGGTGTTTAACTCTGTCCAGTGACATTTTTCCTTAGCAAGAGTAGCAGATAATTTTTTCAGGTGATGGGGCTGTTTTTTACTTTGGTTCTGGATGTAATTTGAAGACTATATACATTGTCCAAATTTGCAGAACCACATACTAAAAATAGTGAAATTGGTTGAATGTAACTCATATATTAATTTTTACATATGATTTTTTAAAAATAAGGAACATGTTCTTTTTACCTTGCAACATTGTTTTTTTTTTTTTTTTAGATTTTATTTATTTATTCATGAGAGAGACACACACACAGAGAGGGGGGCAGAGACATAGGCAGAGGGAGAAGCAGGCTCCACTCAGGGAGCCAGACATGGTACTTGATCCCAGGTCTCCAGGATCATGCCCTGGGCTGAAGGTGGCGCTACACCACTGAACCACCTTGGCTGCCCACAACATTGATTTTAACCAAAGGGCAAAGGTGAAGAACAAAGGTGAGGACTTTTGTTAAAGAACAAAAATTCAAGTGAGTAAATTTGAAGATCTAATTGGCTTTATTAACCAATTCATGAATCAGTTGGCATCTTATCTATCAAGTAGAGGGGAGCTCTAAGAAATTGTATAACAGGGCAGCCGGGTGGCCCAGCGGTTTGGCGTTGCCTTTGGCCTGGGGTGTGATCCTGGAGACCCGGGATCAAGTCCTATGTCAAGCTCCCTGCATGGAGCCTGCTTCTCTCCCTGTGTCTCTGTCTCTGTCTCTCTCTCTCTCTCTCTCTCTCTCTCTGTCATGAATAAATAAATAAAATCTTTAAAAAAAAAGAAATAAATTGTATAACATGAAGATTTTTATAGGAAGAAGGGCTGGGGAAGGAAATTAATGCAAAAGGCAAAAAAGAATTTTTTTTCTGGACTTGGTCATTTTTCCTTGGGAAGAACATAACATCTTATGCAGATTACCTCTTCTTCCTTTGGGAATGGAGAAAACCCATGTGACAGCTTACCTCATTGGTGATGACCAGAAAATTTCTGACTGACTGGTTAAGACATTTCTGGGGAGATTAAAATTGAAATTCGGTTAGGTATTAAGCCCCATTTGTGGTGACATGATCTTGCATATATGACTCCATATTGGTCCTGTGGGACTTTTTTTAGCCTTTTTTTTTTTTCTGTCCTGCAAAAGTCTCATTTTAAGTTAGTGAACATAAAGACGCTAGCAAAGGAAGAGAATAAACAGAGGAAGGACAAAGGAGATTTCCAGAAAATGTGATGTCCAAGTTGAGCTCAGAGGTCAAGGAGAGAAAAGAGTGTTCTAAATGCTTTGGAGGAACTTAAAGAAGTAAGTGTGACTGGACCAGAAGGCGAGAAGAGGATTGTTAACACCCTATTTAATGATCAGAGAGAGAGAATTCACAAAACATAATTAATTACCAGAACAGGAAGGACTATTAGGCATGAAGTTGGAAGAGTGGAGAAATAGCACACTTAAAATTATGATGGCCCTCAGGTTCTATTTCATTCAAAGATAGAATCTTCTCTGTACCATATCAGACGGGAGATCCCCAACATCTTCTTGAATACATCGGAATAACATAAGATCTGTTCTATTAAACTGAAGACATGATAATTTCTTGACCATTTGGTCAAGAATGATATCCTGTCTCATTCTTCCTTGATTTATTTCACCAATTTCTGATTGTCTAAATAAAAGGAAAATTTGTGGCATAAAGCCATTGTAGTTAGCATTAAAATTAGGGGTTAGGAGAGAAAGAATATGTTAAATGACTGTAGTTTCTGTAAAGACAGGGAAGTCTTCTTTCGTGCTTTCTGTAAGGCTTGTGGATGCAAATGGCAAGGAGCCTTAAGTGAAACCAGGAGTTTCCATGCATATTCATTCAGGTCAGGTATTTGAAATTAAATAGGACTTACCTATGCCATGTAATGCTATTAAAGAGACAAAGCAACATGTTCCATTAAGGATGTCTTTGGACAGAAATGGTCAAATATCTTCAATAGCTTTGCCTAATACGTATATAGTGGATGCATGCTTTACTTTTTTATTCTACTTCAGTACTCACATTTTTCACTTTTAATGTTTCTGAAAGATAATACATATTATGATTATGTATACATTTAATATATTAGTGTTCCATTTGTATTAGGTGTGATTAACTGATTATGAATCATATTTCATTGAGTTTTGTAATTAAGGGAAAAAGGTATTGGAGCACTTGGGTTGCTTCACGGGTTTCATGTCTGCCCTTAGTTCAAGCTGTGATCTCTGAATTCTGAGATAGAGCCCTGGGTGGGGCTCCCTCCTGCGCCAGGAGCCTGCTTCTCCCTGTCCCTCTGCCACTCCCCCCGTTCATGCTCTCTCTCACTCTTTCTCTCTCTCAAGTAAATAAATTCTTTAAAAAAAAAAGGAAATAAGGTATTTGTACCAAGCCCTTTGGTAAAATCTGGGCCTTGGTGATAAATCCAAATTGTTGATTTCAGTCTTTGTTATGCTTTATAGTCTTATGGAGGAAAATACCATTAAGCAATAATCTCAATATAACTATGTAATAAATTAAATGTAATTGTATTAAGTATTCATTCATCAAAAGTTTATAATCTGCAAAATGCCAAGTTGTATTCTAGTTCCGGGGACAGCATGATGAAAAACAAGACAAAACAAAACACTATATCCCCTCTCTGATGGAGCTATTATCTAGCAAAGGAGAAAATAACACAGTATTTTTAAAAAATAATAATTAAGGTAAATCAACATAATGACTAATGTTATAAAGAACATCAAATGAAATAAGATGTTAAAGGGTAACTGGGGGAAGTAGATGTTGGAAGGATGATTTAGACTGTGTGCTCTGTAAAGCCTTCAATAGTTATATAAATTTTGACTGTAAAAGGTATAATATGAAGGAACTAGCCACAGAAACGTGTAGTACAGTAAACCATAAACTATAGCCTGTGGACTGAATCCAACTTTCTATAAACAAAGTTTTACTGAAGCACAGCATCACCTATTTGTTTACATTTTCTGTAACTGCTTTAATGCTAAAATTAAAGTTCAGTAATTATTACACAGACCATATGGCTCACAAACCACAAAATATTTACTATCTCCCCTTTATAAGAAAAGTTTGCCCATTCTGGTCGAGAGCAGTGCTATCCCATTGAACTAAGTAGGATAGAAATATTTTCCACATGTGTCAATGAGATTTGAAATGTGCCTAATGTGACTAGGAATGTGAGTTTCTCAATTGAATTAATTTAATATCAAAATTGAATAGTTTCATGCAGCTTCATGGCTACTATATTGCCCAGAACAGGTCTAGAATAAAAATGTTTGGTGCATAGAGAATAGCAACACAAGCTATTGGAATGGGTCTATAAAATTCCTACAAAAGAAAGACCATCAGGGTAGCTGACATGAAGGAAGCAAGGGCCAAAAATGAAGTTCAAAAGGTCAATAAAGAACAGATTATAAAATCTTGGGGACAATAGTAAGACATTTGGATTTCATTCTAAAAATTATGGGAGATCACCATAGGATTTTAAGAAATGATGTGAAATAAATGTTTTAATTAAACAGAATCACTAGGGCTTCTGGATATTATAAAGGAAAATTATAGGTTGTTTTTAAAATATAAAATGATAGCCTTAATGTTATTCTAAGTTTCAGAAAACTTTCCTGAGGATGTGAATGTTAAATTGGAAATTTAGAGATGAATAAGAAGCAGAATATAAAAGGTGGGAAAACAGTATTTCAAGTGAAGTAAGCAGCATGTGCCATAACTGGCCCTGAGGTGGGAGAAACATGACATATTCCAAAACCTGTAGGATCAGTAAGGCCAAAAGATCGGGAAACAGATGGAGAATAAGTAGGAAGATGTAAGGGAGCTACATCATGAATGTCTGGATGTTTCCGACAGCAGCTACACCATTTTACTTTTATACCAGCAATGCATGAAGGTTCCAACTTCTCCACACCCTCAACGACACTTCTTCTTTTCTTTTTTCCTCTTAAATAATAACCATCCTATTGGACATAAACTGGTAACCCATTGTAGCATGTATTCAGTATTATTTGAATGTGCTTCTGGGTATTTTATCTCCATGTTTTGTGTTTAAAGATAACAAACTTAATAATTAAATTGATTATTAAAGCATCATCTGATTTTTTATAATGGCCCACCCTATGTCTGGGGTTCAGGATTGTACTGTGTGGAGTGTGTGCCTGTCCTCAGGAGCAGCTCCCCACTGTGTGTCTATCTTAGGAGAAAGTAAATCTCCTAAGTGTCACAAATGAAAGAAAGAGAAAGAAAGAAAGGAAGGAAGGAAGGAAGGAAGGAAGAAAGAAAGAAAGAAAGAAAGAAAGAAAGAAAGAAAGAAAGAAAGAAAGAAAGAAAGAAAGAAAAAGAAAGAAGAAAGAAAGAAAGAAAGAAAGAAAGAAAGAAAGAAAGAAAGAAAGAAAGAAAATAATCCAATAATATTAGTTAAAAGTACTTTATCTGACTCAGACAGCTAAATTTTTATATCAGATATTTAAAAAAATTAAAAGTTAGGTATTTTTTACTATAAGACTCTCTTTTCACTCTCTTATCCACTCTTTTCACCAATACATTCCAAGTTCATATACAGGTTTCCCCTGATTGACCTATAGCTCTGCTAGAGTTGATCATAGTCATATTTGTTGAATATTCAGTATTTGCATGGTTTTATTTTATATACTTAGAGTTATCAGTGAATTTGGTTACATCTAACTCTGTAAGACAGTGTTATTATTCCCTTTTTCAAGTTAGTAAAGTGAGAAATATAGAACTTGCTCAAACCACAAATCTATTGGTGGAAATTGAAGAATTTGAGGAAGTATAATTCTAGAATCTAACTCAACTAATATTTTCTATTTAACTTCATATAAACTGAATGAAGTCAATGTGCTATCTCTGAGTCCTTACAAATATAACTATCAGCTGATATTTAGTCTGAATTTACATTTCTTTATCATTATTAGTCTTTAATTATTCATTATTTACCCCTACAACACTGAGTATTGGGGAGATGACTGAGCCTTGGTGGAAAATAATTCAGAATATAAAAGACTTTGGATAATGTATTAAATAATTTGCATATTATTTAGGAAAAAGACCACAAAGATAAAGTAATTGTCATCAACCTATATGAAAAATTTTGCCTTCCCTATTTTATGACCTTGTCATCCTATCACACACTATCTATGTAACTTAGCAATTATCTTAACTATTGTATTAGTCATCAATTTATATTTATTGCTTCTCCACTCCAAATACATTACATCTTCCTCAATAGGTTCAGAACCCGTAAGCTTATTATTTCTTTCTTTCTTTCTTTCTTTCTTTCTTTCTTTCTTTCTTTCTTTCTTTCTTTCTTTCTTTCTTTTTTAAGATTTTATTTATTTACTCATGAGAGACACAGAGAGAAGGCAGAGACATAGGCAGAGGGAGAAGCAGGCTCCATGAAGGGAGTCTGATGTGGGACTTGATCCTGGAACTCTGAGATGATGCCCTGAGCCGAAGGCAGAGGCTCAACCGCTGAGCCACCCAGGCGTCCCTAAGCTTATCCTTTCTTGAGTACTTTCACTAAGTCTTAGGGTACCATATACAGTTTCCTTACATCTTATAATTAGTCTTTTATTACAGTTAATAATTCTTATTTTAAGCTTCCATTATCTATGTGATTTCTATTTCTTGAGTGGGCTAATACTGCTGCAGTTACAATTGCTGGTGATGTAGGAATATATGGCAGGAGTCATGCCATGTTACCTAAAACATATGGTGAAACAAGTTTGTTGATACACACATGACCCCAAATTTTGCCAAATTTAGTTATATAACCTTTAATTTTATTTTACTCATAATCATTTCCTTTACATTTGAAAAAGCTACCACTTGCTCACAATTCAAGGATCTAGGATCAAAGATTTCAAAGATAAAACAAGAATGATAAAAGCATCTCACAACCATCCATGATTTTCTAACGGTGAGATAATTTGGATAAACATCTTACCCAGAACTTTCCAGGGGGTGCTTAGCAGTGATGCAATTACTTTTACTTCGATATTGCTGCAAACTAATGAATGAACAAGTGAAGGTCATATATTCCTATTCTTGATATACTATATCAGATAGTAAAGAGTCCTGGAAAGGCTATTATGAAACTCAGAAAGGCAGTCTTTTGTAAAGGTAACTGGCTTTTTCACTTAAAAGAATAATCTTTTAATGAGTGAAGTGTAGCAGCAGAGAACTCACTGTGTGCTTCCTTCAGGGAATGTTTTCAATTTAATTAGTATGTAGGATTGTAGATTAGGAGACAGTAGACTTAGTCTATCATCTCTTCTCAGCTGTGATAGTGACTTGCTCTGTCAGTCACATACTCTTTTGAGTTTCTTGGAGCTATAATTTAAGATAATGAATATTACTGGTTTAGGATATTCATAAGTTATTTCCCTTAAGTCTCTAAAACACAGGGAAACTACATGAATTGATAGAATTGTTTGCATCCAACCCACTAGATATTTAGCTGGAAGTCATGATGGTGTGGACCATCTTTTTGAGTTCCAGTTGGAAGCCAGGTTTTATTCGGGCTCTATCACATATGAACTCCTTTTCACATCAATGGTAGGTATCATAAACTATTTGAATATACAGTTAGGGTCATTAGAGTTGACAAAGTGAAATGAGGTTAGATATTTTGCAAACTACTAAATGCCATACCAACACAGTTATTACAGAAAAATTCTCTCTATATATAATGGAAATTTAACTTTGTTATTTTTATAAGAAAGCTTCCAAGGAGAAGAAAGTGACTTAAAAGGTCCAGAAAAAAGCCCAGATACCATAAGCTCTTCCACCATAAGTGGAAATTTCAGCAAGCCAATTCAAGAACGGCACTTGGAACAGGGAGGAAGTTTTCCAGGATGCAATAGGTCCACAGAAGGAAGTGTTTGCAGTTCCTAAAATGATTCAAATGAATCATCTGAAACTTTCCTTGTCCAGAAAGTACAGATCTCTGAAACAAGGAGAAATACTGGAAGTAAAACCTAAATTGAACAAAACAGGTACAATAAGAACAAAGTAAAGAGAGTCCATGTAAAGATTGGGGAGATAAAGAAAATCACATTTGTAACACTTGGGGAGAGCAACAGGAAGAATGCCTCTAGATGATGAAAGTAAGAAAATTGATTTGGCACGCCCTCCTAAAAATTCAAGAAAACATGAAGACTCGTGAATATTGTGGGAACAATGCAGTCTCACATAAAAATGCCCAAATAATCATTATCAGAGAGACTAATTGGATATACTTTATTATATTAACATACTAGAGTGTGATGAAAATGCTATATCAACTTAAAAAAAAAAAGAGTAGTGAACAATCAACAAACTTTGGTCTGATACAAAATTTTAGTTGTTACTAAAAGGGAACTTTCAGAATAGGAGAAGATATTTGCAAATGACATATCTGATAAAGGGTTACTATCCAAAATCCTTAAAGAACTTATCCAACTCAACACCCAAAAAGCAAATAATCCAGTTAAGAAATGGGCAGAAGACATGAAGAGACACTTTTCCAAAGAAGACATACTGATGACTAACAGATAATGAAAAAATGTCCAACATGACTGATCATCAGGGAAATGCATATCAAAACTACAATAAAACATGACCTCATACCTGTCCGAATGGCTAAAATTAATAACACAGGAAATAATGAATATTGATGAGGATGCAGAATAAAGGAGAACTCTCTTACAATTTTGGTGGGAATGCAAACCAGTGTAGCCACTGTGAAGAACAGTATAGGGGTTCCCCAAAAAGTTAAAAAAAGAACTTCCCTATGACCTAGCAATTGCACTACTAGGTATTTACCCAAAGGAAAGAAGAATACTGATTCAAAGGGGTGCATGCACCCTGATGTTTATAGCAGCATTACCAACAACAGCCAAATTATGGAAAGAGACCAAATGTCCATTGACTGATGAATGGATAAAAAAGATGTGGTATGTACATATATGTAATACATGGCATATATATATATATGGCATATTACATGTGTATATGTATATATGGCATATTACTCAGCCATAAAAAAAGAATTAAATCTATAAAATCTTGTCATTTGCAATGATGTGGAAGGAGCCAGAGAGTATTATGCTAAAGGAAATAAATCATCCAGAGAAAGAAAAATACCACATGATTTCACTCATATGTAGAATTTAAGAAACAAAACATGTACATAAAGGAAGGGGGGTGGGAAGAGAGGAAAGCAAACTATGAAAGAGACTCCTAACTATAGGGAACAAATTGAGGGTTGCTGGAGGGGAGGTGGGCGGGGAATGGGCTAGATGGGTGATGTGTATTAAGGAGGGCACTTGGTGTGATGAGCACTGGATGTTGTATGTAAGTGATGAATCACTAAATTCTACTCCTGAAACACAATATGTTAACTACCTAGACTTTAAATAAAAACTTGAAACATAACAACAGAAAAGAATAAAGGCTGTCTCTGTATACTATGATGAGGTGGGGTTCAAAGTTTAGTATTATTTTAAAATCATTGCGGAGAAAAATTTGTATAATGTAACGTAAAAAAGGAAGTGTCTTAGTCCATTAGGGCTGCTATTTAAAAAATACCATTTAGTGGATGGTTCAAACAACAAACATTTATTGCTCACATTTATTGCTAGTTCTGGAGACTAGCAAGTCCCAAGATCATGGTGCCTGCAGATTTGGTGCCTGGTGAGATCCTGCTTGTGCTCATTGACAGCTGTTTTCTCAGTGTGAGCTCACATGGAAGAAGGGAACAAGGGTCTTGGTGGGGTGTCTTTTCCAAAAGCTAACCTCATTCATGAGGGCTCTGTTCTCCTGACCTAGGCACCTTCCAAAGACCCCCTGTAGGTTTGTTTGTTTTTTTCTTTTCAAGATTTTATTTATTTATTCATGAGAGAGAGAGAGAGAGAGAGAGGGGAGAGAGAGACAGGCAGAGGGAGAAGCAGGCTCCATGCAGGGAGCCGGACCTGGGACTCCATCCCAGGTCTCCAGTATCACGCCCTGGACTGAAGGCGGCGCTAAACCGCTGAGCAACCCGGGCTGCCCATCCCTTTCAGTTTTAATATATTAATTTTGAGGGGTTACAAATATTCAGTTTGCTGCAGTGATGGACCATGTACATATGCATATATAAACACACATAGTTATGCATTTTACTTATATAATGAAGAAAATAAAAAATGGAATAAACCAATGTTATCATTGGGGGTAAAATTATCTATAGAAAGGGAGAAATTAATGTGGAAGTGCATAGAGATAGAAACTAGACATTTCTGAATATACTATTTTTATAGTTTTGATTTTGGAACCAAGGAAATATTTTACATGAGAAAGGTTACCTTCAAAAACAAAATGTAAACTAAAACAAACTGGCTTAACTCCATTTTGACTTGGTACACCACAGAGGAAAACTCAAGTGACTTTGAAATACAGTAATTTAACTGTATGTCTTAGTGTGACATGAATTAAAGACACAACTGCAAAATAATGTATGGTTTCAGAATTTGTATCATTAGTGACAGTTCTGTGATTATTATTCTGAGACAGTTGTATTGCATTTTGAGAAAAATAAATGGGTTATGGTGGTGCTGCTGTAAACTAGGATTTTTTTTACTGAAAAGAGAACGAAAAACAGTTACATGATCAATGAGAATAAGTAAAAGCTCTGTAGTCCTCAACTTGCACTGAACATGCAGGAAGAGACTCATAGGATACTTTGTCTTTTATATTAGGTCACGTGTTCATATATGGGTTCATGCGTGTCTGTGTACTGATTGAGCAGTGTAGGGTTCCCATCATCTTGACTGTACTTAGGACAGGTTTCTTTCGACCTCTCTTAGAACATTTACTTCAGAAACCTTTTCTGTTGTAAATGCTCTCTTTGTCCCTTTGACATGTAAATCTCCCAGCTTCTTACCAGTTTTACAACACAGGGTTTCTCTCTCAAGGACCTGGCAGCCCTTCAGCTGAAATATAATCTTCAAGGAAAAGCCCCTGTCTCTCACTCTCTGTGTGAGCATAAAGGCGTGACTTTGATAAGTACCAATTAGCAAACACAGATGTCTAGTGACATTGACCACCTCTGCAAATGTCCTCTAGTTCTTTCCCACTAGCTCATTCCTTGCTCTTTTTTTTCCCCCTCAGGGGGTTGTGTTCAATCTATCTCCCATATTGCAATAGTTCTGAGTAAAGTCATTCTTGCCTGTTTAATTTCTGTAGCTTTTCTTAGGCAACACACACATAGACACACACAAATTTCATTTCAAATATTTTTATTTCCTATTTCTAAATTGCTTGGAAACAATGCCCAGTCTGATAGCAATGAGTCATTCTAATATGCATATTGTAGTCTCTAAATACCATTTTCATAGAAAAAGGAACAAGGAGACCCTTGGAGAAATGGCATATAACGAGGCAAGTACCACAGAGAAAAGTAGCTGTCAAAGCCACAGAGGATGTCAAAAGTGTCAGGAGCCGACTTGATGTGACCAACCCACTGGCCAACAGTGAAACAACTTAGGCATTTGTGAAGTTAAATTTGGTTAAGACACAGCTAATATGTTTAATTCAAGAATCCATCATGTATTCGAAAACAAAAGCAAACCATGAAAAGCAAACAAAACAATACAAACAAAAGCCTTCCTTGGTCACATTCAGTGAATGCTAGGGAAACAGCCCATTATTTTAGAAACATTATTTTAGAAATTTCAAATAATAGGAAATAGGTATATATTTTCTAACTCTCATCTCTGTCTCTATATCTCTCTGTCTCCATCTCTCTCTCTCTATTTATATACACATATGTATGTATTCTGGCCTATAATTGATGAAATGGGATAATTAAAATAGTGTCATTTTGCAGGGCACCTGGGTGGCTCAGTCAATTGTCAGATTCTTGATTTCAGCTCAGGCCATAATATTAGGGTCATGAGATTGAGCCCTGCATCAGACTCTGCCCTGGACTTAGAGCCTGCTTGCAATTCTCTCTCTCCCTCTCCTTCTGCCCCTCTCTAACCTCTCTTTCTCTCTAAAGAAAAAAAAAAAGTATCCTTTTGCAACCTCTAGTGAATTAATGGATCAATGTTTCCTAAAATAATAAAAGGGGACAGTGTTGAATAGCTGTTAGTAAAACGTATAAACACCTGTACATCAAATTTGACCTCCAGAATGGCCAAGTGAGGGTCATAGTGAACTATTCTCCCACAAAAATGACAGAAATACTGGAAAAATAGCTAAAGTTGACTGTTTCAGACTCTGGAATTTAACCAAATCCACAGAATTAACTGAAAGTTGTTTATCCAAAAGAAACTACTGAACCTTGAATAAGATAGCTGTGTCCATGGCATTTCAAACTTGTGACTACTCCCCATTCCCTCCCACTATTTAGCTCTTCGTTTCAGTAGCCATGAAAATCAGCAGACTCACAGCCAAATGAGAAGATTAATCTCTTTCAGAGCTCCATTAAAAGCTCCCTCCCCAGACCACAGTGAATATTTCGTCCAGCCTAGCAACAACCTGGAATATCTCCATTCTCAAGGTGTTGTGGCTATTTGATTTGACTCAGTGATCAGTTCAGGGGAAAAAAAGAAAAAAAAAGAAAAAAAGGAAAAAAAAGAAAAAAAGAAAAAGAAAAGCTCTAATTCTAAGGCATTGCCAAAAACAATAGCATTTGCTGACAAGATTGCAGCCACTACAATAACTAGGATCTAAGTGAAGAAATAAAGAACAGAGGTCCAATAAGGATAATTACGTAGGTAAATATAATAGGATAAGTATATTTCTGTTTGATAACCTGGACTTCTATTTGAATTGAAATGCAACTACTTAAAGCAATAATTCTGAAACCATGTTAATGATAGAGAAAATTTATGTGTACAACAATAATAGCACAACAGAGTGGCAGATAACAGATGCATATTTGAGCAAAGCTTCTATATACCACTGAAATTAGGTTAATATTAAAAAGAACTAGATTGGGGTGCTTGAGTGGCTCAGCTGGTTAAGCATCTGCCTTTAGCTCAGGTCATGATCCCAGGGTCCTGGGATGGAACTCCTCATTGGGCTCCCTATGCGGAGTCTACTCCTCCCTCTCCCTCTCCCCTTGCTTGTGTGCTCTCTCTTGCTCTTTTGTTCACTTTCCCTCTCAAATGAATAAATAAAATCTTTAAAACTTTTTCTTTAAGTAGAAAAATAAAAAGAACTAGATGGATTTAAATTTATATGCTAATTATAATCTTTAGGATAACTGTCTTAGTCTGCTTCAGCTGCTATAGTAAAAATACCACATAGACTAGATAGCATATAAACAACAGAAATTTATTTTTCTTAGTTCAGAGACCGGGAAGTGTAAGATCAAGATGTTAGCAGATTTAGTGTCTGGTCAAAGGCTGCTTCTTGGTTCACAAATGGCCATCTTCTCTCTGTGTCCTCACATGGCAGAAAGGGTGAGGGGTATCTCCGGGGCCTCTTCATCAGAGCACTAAATCCCATTGATGAGTGCTTCACCTTCATGACCCAACACCTCCCAAAGACCCCACCTCCAAATGCCATCACATTAGTGTTTGAGTTTCAGAATATGGATTTTAAGAGGAGACACAAATGCTCAATCTATAGCATCCCACTCCTGACCTTCCAAAATTCATTTTCTGCAAAATGAGTTCATTCCACCCCAACAGCCCCAAACATCTTAACTTATTCCAGCATCAACTAAAGTCCAAAATATTATTTAAATACCATCTAAATCAGAGATGGTGAGACACAATTTATGATTCATCTTGAGGCAAATCCTCTCCATCTGCTATCTGTGAACCTGAGAAATCAAACAAGTCGTATACTTCCAAAATACAATGGTGGGACAGGCATAGGATGGACATTTCCATTTCAAATGGGAGAAAGAAAGAAGAGTGGCAAGGCCAGAACAAGTTCAAAATCCAATGGGGCAAATTCTATTATACTTGAAGAACCTCTTTGGTTCAATGTTCTGTTCTCCAGGCCCACTGGGGTGGGGTTCTACCTTCGGGATCCACTGAACCAGCAAGAGAAATCTTGTCCCCTGGGCTTGCAAGGCAGAGATTGGATTCCCAAGGCTCTGAAAAGATCTGCCCCATGGTGTTTCTCTGTCTGGGCCCTGTGGCTCTGTTGGGCACAGCCCATACTGCATTGGAGTCCACTGGAGCCATAGTGGCAGAGGAACATAGCACCAGAACGTAGGGAATGGAGGCTTCCACGTGAAGCTTCAGTAGACAGTGTGCATCAGGCAGAGCAGACAGAGGTCCCACAGGCACCAGCAACACTTCCTTTGAAGCCAGTCTGTCCCTGGGGCTTTTGTACTCGACCTTGGTGAGAGTAGCAACCCTGATGATCTCTGAGTCATCTTGATGGGACAGAGGGTTGTTCTTTTGTCGTCTTGAACCATAGCTCCTGGTTTCTGTTGAGATAGTCCTTTGGCATATTCTTTATATTCTTTCCTGATCATGTTTTCTAATTCACTTAAATATGCATGAGCTATGAACATGTGAAATGTTTAAAATTCCCTTCCCTTTTGATTAACAGTTCCAACCTTAAATCATTCTCTCTTCTCACATTATACTACAAGAAGTCAAGAAGAACCAGGCCACTCCTTCAGCACTTGGCTTAGCTATTTCCTCAGCCAAATATCCACTGGCATCTTTTACAAATTCTACCTTTCACAAAACACCGGGATGTGAACACAATTCAGCCAAGCTTTTTGCCACTTCTTAACAATTATTGGCTTACCTCTGTTGTCCATAGCATATTTCTCATTTTTGTCTGAGACCTCATCAGAATGGTTTTCACCACCTAGATTTCTATCACCATTCTGCTCAGACTACTTACATCTTTGTTTGTTTTGTTTGTTTGTTTTTGAGAGACAGAGCTTGCCCCAGTGGGGTGGGGAAGGGCAGAGGGAGAGGAAGACAATCTCAAGCAGGCTCAACTCGAACTCAGGGCCCTAAGTTCATGGCCTGAGCAGAAACCAAGGGTTGGCATTCACTGCCTCACCACCCTGGCACCCCCCAGGATTACTTAGACATTTTCAAAGGATTCTGAAGCTTTCTTTATGGCTCTCCTCTTTTCTTTCTGTGCTCTCACCAGAGTCTCCTTTAATGGTTCTTTCAGACAATGTGAGATTTTTCTCACATAAATGGCAAAACTCTTCTATCTTCTACTCAATACTGAGTTCTAAACCTGCGTCCGTGTTTTTAGATATTTGTTACAGCAGCACCCCACCTCTGAGTACTAAGTTCTGTCTTAGTCCTCTCAAGTTGCTATAACAGAATACCATAGAGTGAGTGGTTTATGAACAACAGAAATTTCTTTCTCAATTCTGGAAGCTGGGACTTCCAAGATCAAGACATGACAGATTCATGCCTGCTAGTGAGTGCCTGCTTCCTGGTTCATAGTTATCTTTGTGCTGCATGGTACAATGGGTGAGGGATGTCTCTGGGGACTCTTTTATAAGGGCACATTATGAGTGCTTCATTGATTAGTGCTTCACTCTGATTATTTAAGTACGTCCTGAAGGCCCGACTTCCAAATATCATTACATTAGGTTTCATATATGAATTTGGGGAAGAGACAAACATTCATCAGTAACAAAATTAAACTAACCACAGATATAGAGTAAAAAAGGGAGGGATTAAAAGTATTTTGTATGGTTGGAAATATCTACTTAATGCAAAACAGTCCTTAATTAAAGAATAGATGAACAAAAATGATATAAGGCCTAAATAAGCAATGTGGGAGATATAAGTCCTACCTTATAGTACTTACATTAGTATCTAAGTTATTTCCCAATTTGTATATACACTGATTTATTATGCAAAATATTTTATTCGACTATGATAATCTAAAATCTAACATTATACATCTATGCAAAAATTGTTCTCTAATTTGTAGAAAAATAACAACTTTTGAGTAAGAAAAATATGTTATATTGGATAACAATACTTTACTGCAATGCAAACAATTGCATCACAGGTAATGGGAATAATAATGAATGTTTGAAAGCTATATATTCAATGAAATAAAACCTGCATAGTTAAGAAAAATAATATTTTAATACAATAAAGGTTAGGAGTCATCAGCAACATGTAACTAATTTCGACTTTTTCTCTAAATTAATAATTTTCAAGCACTTAATATATTTTCTTAGTTATATATTTTACTAGATACCTAAATGTCCAATATTTTTTAAATCTTATTCTGAACTATTGGCCACAGTCTATCTCACATTTCAACACCAAGTATTTTAAAAGTCTGTTATGCAGGGGGCGGGGCAAGACCAGAGGAGTAGGGTCCCCAGGTCACCTGTCCCCACAAACTCACCCGGATAACTTTCAAACCATCCTGAAAACCTATGAATCCCACCTGAGATTTAAAGAGAACAGCTGGAATACTACTGAGAGAAGGGTTTGACCTTCTAACAAGGTAGGAAGACGATAAAAAATAAAAAAGAACCCAGTGGGGGAGGCCCCGGGGAGCCGGGCTGAGGCCCCAGGAGAGCCCCCGGGACAGGAGAGCCCCGCCCGGAGCAGCGGGAACCTCACCGACCCCCCGATTCCTCCCGGAGAAGCCTCGCAGGGACCTGGGGCAGGGCCGGGGGGGGGGTCGCGGGGAGACGCCGGGGGTCGGGCGGGGACTCGGGGGGCCTCGGGGGGAAGCCGGGGGTCGGGCGGGGGCTGGGGGGGCTGCACCTGCTGCCTTCAGAGCCGCACCCCGGGAGCACGATTCGGGTGGCGCAGGCCCCGATCCCAGGGCGCCGGGGACACGGCCGGGATCCTGCTCCCCTGGGACAGGCGGAGGCGGGGAGGGCCCAGGACAGCGAGGACGCTCCTGCCCCGGGGCCCCCAGCTGTGCAGGGCAGCGCCCCCCGCCCCGGGAGCACCCAGGCCCCTGCGGACCGGGAGACTGGGGTGGTTCCTGGGGAGCTGACTCCAGGGCTGGGGACCTGGCCGCCGCCGGTGCTGGTGTCCCTCCTGGGGTCACCCTGTGCCTGGGGGGGGCGGCAGCCGGGGAACAGGGGCCTCAGGGGGTCTACAGCTCCCACTGGGCCCCGCACCTGGCGGGGGAGGGGGGTTGGGGCAGCTCCCCCAGGTGCACACACCTGAGAACCAGCATAGCAGCCCCTGCCCCAGAAGACCTGCTGGAAGGACAGGGGAAGAGCAAGTTGTGCACCAGGCAGTTCTGGGAAGCTCCAGGGGAAGTCGAGGGATTTACAGTATATAGAACCAGAGGGTACCCCTCCTTGTTTTTGTTTTTGTTTTCCTCATTTTTTCTCTTTTTCTCTTCCTTCCTTTTTCCAGTACAACTTGTTTTTAGTCACTCTGCACTGAGCAAAATGACTAAAAAGAACTCACCACAAAAGAATCAGAGACAGTACTCTCTGCCACAGAGTTACAGAATTTGGATTACAATTTGAGATCAGAAAGCCAATTCAGAAGCACAATTATGAAGCTACTGGTGGCTCTGGAAAAAAGCATAAAGGATTCAAGAGACTTTGTAACTGCAGAATTTAGATCTAATCAGGCCGAAATTAAAAATCAATTAAATGAGATGCAACCCAAACTGGAGGTCCTAATGACGAGGGTTAATGAGGTGAAGAAAGAGTGAGTGACATAGAAGACATTCATGGCAAGGAAGGAAGCTGAGAAAAAAGAGAAAAACAATTAAAAGAAGATGAGGAAAGGTTAAGGGAAATAAATTAGAGCCTCAGAAGGAAAAATCTATGTTTAACTGAGGTTCCATAGTGTACCAAAAGGGACAGAGGACCAGAAAGCTATTTGAACAAATCATAGCTGAGAATTTCCCTAATTTGGGGAGGGAAACATGTATTTGGATCCAAAAGATAGAGAGATCTCCCCCTAAAATAAATAAAACCATACAACCCCTGACATTTAATAGTGAAACTTGCAAATTCCAAAGATAAAAAGAAAATCCTTAAAGCAGCAAGAGACAAGAAATCCCTAACTTACATGGGGAGAACTATTAGGTAAACAGCAGACCTCTCCACAGAGACCTAGCAGACCAGAAAAGGATGGCAGGATATATTCAGGGTCCTAAATGAGAAGAACATGCAGCCAAGAATGCACTATCAGCAAGGCTCTCATTCAGAATAGGAGAGATAAAGAGCTTCCAAGATAGGCAGAAACTGAAAGAATATGTGACCACCAAACCAGCTCTGCAAGAAATATGAAGGGGGGCTCTGCAAAAGAAAGAGGATGCCCAAAGAAATAGGCCACAAAAACAGAGACTGAATAAGTATTCTGATTACACTAAATTCATATCTTTCAATAGTAACTCTGAATGTGAATGGCCTAAATGATCCCATCAAAAGATGCAGGGTTTCAGACTGGATAAAAAAGCAAGACCCACCTATTTGCTGTCTACAAGAGACGCATTGAGACCTAAGGACACCTCCAGCCTGAAAATTAAAGTTTGGAGAACCATCTACCATTCAAATGGTCCTCAAAAGAAAGCAGGGGTAGCCATCCTCATATCAGATAAATTAAAGTTTATCCAAAAGACTGTAGTGAGAGATGAAGAGGGACACTCTATCATACTTAAAGGATCTATCCAACAAGAGGACCTAACAATCATGAATATTTGTCTCTAATGTGGGGGATGCCAAGTAAATCAATCAATTATTTACCAAGGTAAAGACATACTTAGATAATAATACACTTATACTGGGAGACCAACACGGCACTTTCTGGAACCGACAGATATTCTAAGTACAACATCTCCAAAGGAACAAGAGCTTTAAATGATACACTGGACCAGATGGATTTCACAGATATTTACAGAACTTTACATCCAAATGCAACTGAATACACATCATTCTCAAGTGCACATGGAACTTTCTCCAGAATAGACCATGTACATACTGGGTCACAAATCAGGTCTCAACCAATACCAAAAGATTGGGATTGTCCCCTTATTTTCACACCATAATGCTTTGAAACTTACACTCAATCACAAGAAGAAATTTGGAAGAAATTCAAACACATGGAGGTTAAAGACCATCCTGCTAAAAGATGAAAGGGTAAGCTAGGAAATCAGAGAAGAATTAAAAAGATTCATGGAAACTAATGAGAATGAAGACACAACAGTCCCAAATCTTTGGGATATGGCAAAAGCAGTCCTGAGAGGGAAATACATCACAATACAAGCACCCCTTAAAAAATTGGAAAAAACTCAAATACACAAGCTAAGCTTGTACCTAAAGGAACTAGAGAAAGAACAGCAAACAAAACCTACACCCAGCAGAAGAGAGTTAAAAAAGATTTGAGCATATTTCAGTGAAATAGAGATCAGAAGAACTATGGAACAGAACAACAAAACCAGGAGTTGGTTCTTTGAAAGAACTAATCAGTAGATAAACCATTAGCCAGCCTTATTAAAAACAAAAGAGAAAAGACTCTAATTAATAAAATCACAATATTACGAAATCATGAAAAAGGAGAGATCACAACCAATACCAAGGAAATACAAATGATTTTAAAAACATATCATGAGCAACTATACGTCAATAAATTAGGCAATCTAGAAAATGGACACATTTCTGGAAAACCACAACCTACCAAAACTGGAACAGGAAGAAACAGAAAAACTGAGCAGGCCAATAACCAGAGAGGAAATTGAAGCAGTCATCAAACACCTCCCAAGACACAAAAGTCCAGGGCCAGATGACTTCCCAGGGGAATTTGTTCAAATATTTAAAGAAGAAACAATACCTATTATACTAAAGCTGTTCTGAAAGATAGAAAGGGGTGGAATACTTCCAAACTCATTCTGTGAGGCACCATCACCTTAATTCCAAAACCAGACAAAGACCCCACCAAAAAGGAGAATTATAGACCAATATCTTTGATGAACACAGATGCAAAAATTCTCAACAAGGTACTAGCCAATAGGATCTAACAGTACATTAAGAAGATTATTCACCATGACCAAGTAGGATTTATCTCAGGGATGCTATGCTGGTTCAACACTCGTAAAGCAATCAATGTGATTGGTCATATCAACAAGGGGAAAACCAAGAACCAAGGGCTTCAGACGTGCTCTCTGATTCTCAGTGTCAGGACCTCTGCCTTGCCAGTTGTCACTGGAGTTTGTGAGTTGGCTGCCTCACTGGCGTTTTATTATTGATTTTCTATAGGCTACAAAAAGGTTGGATTTGAATGATAGCCATAATCCCAAGTAAAGTTGGAATCATTCTGGGAACGCCCTTTCAACAGTTTTGAAAAGTCAAGCCTCGGACTGTGTGGGAAGACCTGTGAGCTTGTGTTACAACAGCCCTGCCAGTTCCTTTTCCTAACCCTGGACAGTTTCTTAACTCTGGGAGTTTGTCAGAGGAAGGAGGAAAGAAAAACGTGCAGGGAGATCTTGAGGTTTATGTTAACTTTTCATGTTTGAAAGAATATCCTGAGTTGTTATTTGTACTTACGTGAGGCTACTAAAAATGTACGTGAAAAAGTTCTGGGAAATACATGCTTATAAATATGTTGTTTAGAAGGCAGGATCTCCTTTGGAGAGGAGGAGAAAGAGGTTAAAAAGAATTTTTTAAAATAAACACCCAAGTATCTTCCACTTGTGGGATACAGGGGAAAAAAATGAAAAAAAAAAAAAAAAAAAACCTAAGCCAAGGTTTTAAATCAATTAAATGAGATGCAATCCAAAGTTTTTTTTTTTTTTTCTTTAACCGCGTGGTCTTTATTTCACTGCCAGTGTTACAGATACAACACAAATGTTCCAGTTAGAAGAAGGAATTCAAACGGAATGCCAAGGTCCAAGCCAGGCTCAGGAAATAAAAAGGAAGATTTGGAGTAATGGAGAAGATGACTCCAATATGCTCTAGGGTGAGTCTGATACTCTTCCTATGGGCAAAGATGCTTTTGTTAAGGAGTCTGGTCTTAAAAAGCAAACTCCTCTTTCCACCCATTTACCACAGTTCAACAGGCAAGTTATGGGCTTAGGAGAAACTTTAAAATCTGTTGTGGGAACAGGGGCATTAATAATTATTAATATACCTTTTAGAAGTTGTCCACTTTGCACTTTCAGGGGAATCAATTTTGAAAATCATGGAGAGTATTTGTGACTACAGCTAAAGTATGGAGAGAAAGGGGAGCTGGAAGAGCCTTGGGAGTATATGATCCTTTCAATAGATCCAGAGAAAGGATTTGACAAAATACAGCATCCATTCCTGATCAAAACTCTTCAGAGTGTAGGGATAAAGGGAACATTCCTCAGCATCTTAAAAGCCATCTATGAAAAGCTCACAACAAATATCATTCTCAATGGGGAAACACTGGAGCCTTTCCCCTAAGATCAGGAACATGACAGGGATGTCCACTCTCATCACTGCTATTCAACATAGGACGAGAAGTCCTAGCCTCAGCAATCAGGCAACAAAAAGAAATAAAAGGCATTCAAATTGGCAAAGAAGAAGTCAAACTCTCCCTCTTCCAGATGACATGATGCTGTACATAGAAAACCCAAAAGACTCCACCCCAAGATTGCTAGAACTCATACAGCAATTTGGTAGCGTGGCAGGATACAAAATCAATGCCCAGAAATCAGTGGCATTTCTCTACACTAACAATGAGACTGAAGAAAGAGAAATTAAGGAGTCCATCCCATTTACAATTGCACCCAAAAGCATAAGATACGTAGGAATAAACCTAACCAAAGAGGTAAAGGATCTATACCCTAAAAACTACAGAACACTTTTGAAAGAAATTGAAGAAGACACAAACAGATGGAAAAAATATTCCATGCTCATGGATTAGAAGAATTAATATTTCAAAAATGTCAATGCTACCCAGGGCAATTTACACGTTTAATGCAATCCCTATCCAAATACCATGGACTTTCTTCAGAGAGTTGGAACAAATCATCTTAAGATTTGTGTGGAATCAGGAAAGACCCCAAATAGCCAGGGGAATTTTAAAGAAGAAAACCAGAGCCAGGGGCATCACAATGCCAGATTTCAGATTGCATTACAAAGCTGTGATCATCAAGACAGTGTGGTACTGGCCAAAAACAGACACATAGATCAATGGAACAGAATAGAGAACCAGAAATGGGTCCTCAACTCTATGGTTAACTAACATTTGACAAAGCAGGAAAGACTATCCACTGGAAAAAAGACAGTCTCTTCAATAAATGATGCTGGGAAAATTGGACAGCCACGTGCAGAAGAATGAACCTAGAGCATTCTCTTACACCAGACACAAAGATAAACTCAAAATGGATGAAAGATCTAAATGTGAGACAAGAATCCATCAAAATCCTAGAGGAAAACACAGGCAACACCCTTTTTGAACTTGGCCACAGCAACTTCTTGCAAGGTACATTTATGAAGGCAAGAGAAACAAAAGCAGAAATGAACTATTGGGACTTCATCAAGATACAAAACTTCTGCACAGCCCAAGAAACAGTCAACAGAACTAAAAGACAACCTACAGAATGGGAGAAGATATTTGCAAATGACATATCAGATAAAGGGCTAGTATCCAAGTTCTATAAAGAACTTATTAAACTCAACAACAAGGAAACAAACAACCCAATCATGAAATGAGCAAAAGACACGAAATGAAATTTCACCAAAGAAGACATACACATGGCCAACAAGCACATGAGAAAAATGAGTGAGAAAAAAAATGAGTGAGAAAAGTCAGAGAGGGAGAGAGAACATGAGAGACTTCTAACTCTGGGAAACGAACAAGGGGTAGTGGAAGGGGAGGTGGGCGGGGGGATGGGGTGACTGGGTATGGGCACTGAGGGGTTCACTTGACGGGATGAGCACTGGGTGTTATGCTATATTGGCAAACTGAACTCCAATAAAGAATTCTTTTAAGTGTGTTATGCAGTTACATTGCACTTCTTAGCTGTGTGAGTTTAGAGAAGTTACTTAACTGCATTTTAACATAATCCTTGTATGTTGAAAATGGAGGCAAGGGGAGCCTACCTTTTTGAGTTGTTGGAAGACAAAATGAGTGAAATATGGAAAGCACCTACAATGTTACCTGTTACTACTCTTTCCAGCTACCTTCTTGGATCCCTTTTGTCATTCTTATTGCCACCATCAATCCATCTAACAGGTATCTCAGCACGTTTCCTATTACAGATGTTATCATAGTAGAGCGCCAATTCCTGAATGTCCTTTACCTTATCTCCCTGTATCTTTTTGAAGGATTTATTAAACAAATGTAACAGTAATATATCAGATAATTATATTATCTGAGAGACATTGATTTTTCTCTTCTGCTCTAACTTCCCTTTGAGGTCTCTCAAAAAGCCTTTTAATTTACATGTTCTATAACTGAAATTGTTGGAAGAACTAAAGCTATAATTTACATGTTCTATAATTGAAACTGTTGGAAGAACTAAAGCTATATCATACATTGGACTTTAGGGAAACTGTACACCGAGAGCCATTATGTTCTACTTCTCCAATAAGCTTAGAGTGATGACCAAAACAAAACCAAACCATGGGAAAAAATGACAAAATGCTTGTAACCATAATTATTGGCTAATTTACCCAGTTGCTCTATCACATGTACTTATAGAATAGGCAAACAGGCACTTCACATGTTGCATTTTCAATATAGTTTATGCACATTTATCATACTCATGAGTTGAAGTGGCCATTAGGTTTTAATTATTTATTTATTATAAGGAATGATGATATTTGAACCTGTCTGACTTTGAGCCTGTCCTTATGGAACTCACGGACTACTGGGGAGATTTTGAATTCAACACTAATTATACATATTTCATATTGAGTTTACACTAAGGATTAGGTTGTCAGTTCAGACTCATATAATTAGAGATCTCAGTTGGTCTCAAATATATTAATAACTTCAAGGATTCAGGTAAATAGGTAGGAAGAGGTCTGGCTATTAAAGGTGGCTCTCCTTGTTCTTTCCTGCTTCAGACAAGAACTCTGCCTCAGAATAAGAAGTCTCTGTGTGAGGCCTAGGTATTACTGCAGATATCAGGAAACATTTAGCTTATAAAACCTATTTGTATTTCAACTTCCTTGAGATTTCTGAGGGAGCCTTGCCCATAGCCCTTAGGTTCTGGGTTTGTTTTCTACAAGCAATTTTTAAAAAGAATCATTCTGTTAAGAATATTCATTTGATAAGTATACTCTTTCTATCAAAAAAATAGTCTGTTGATAATCAGAAGTTCAGTTACCACACAAACAAGGAGATTAAATCAGATGACTTGCCTTCTTTTTTTCTGCCAGCAGTGTCCCCCTGACACAGGGAACAAATGGATCATAGGCCATGTATCTCAATTCTATTTTCATCTTTTATATTGCAAGATAATGTGAGGGAAAAAAAAGAATGTCTGAAAAAATATTCGGCCACTTCACTTATCTGAGAAAGAGAGTATGCTTGATACAGTAACTTTACACTGAAAATATATGTATAGGTTCCTATTAAACCGCACTGCAGATCATTTATTCATTTTTCAGGATATCTTTTCCTCTATTTGACTCAATCTATGACCACACAGGGAATAGTATTTCATTTTGGTCAAATGTACTCTAAGTAATATTTGTTAAAAACAAAACTTGAAAAAGGAATGAATCTTCAAAAATTGTGCTGACGTGAAATGTTGGTAAATTAGGCATCAAGAGCATAATACTTTTTATGCTTTCATATTTTTGCTGTGTATTGTTTTATTGCAGAATATTTTATTGTAATAGGACTCATTTCTGAGATCACACTTACTTTTATTACTTCCATGTGATTGGAATAGATTACATAAGTAAAACTTGACTTCTTATTTTAAATAGATATATGCATGAGTATTTCTAAATGTCATTTTACTAGAAGTCTGTGTTTTATATAATACACAGGAATGGATCCCTAAAGACAAATCTCATAAACTTTCATTTGCACAAATCTTCCTTTACAACTGACAAGATACTAGGACATCACATCTTTGCCGACTGCACAATTTTAAAATGTGGGAACAAGGAGTAGCTAAAGATGAACAAAACAGAAAGCCAAAGCACATATACAAGTAAAGTTATTAATTGGGATATAAATGTGAAAAGAGTGAGGTCATGGATTCTCAAAGTTACTAAATCCATAATTGTGGTTTTTCATATTTTATTCATGATAGATGATAGATAGATAGATGATAGATATAGATAGATAGATAGATAGATAGATAGATGATAGATAGACAGATAGATAGATAGAGTGTTGTTGTATCTTTATTATTTTCCTCATTAACATTAGGCTTCAAGGAATATGCCTGAAAAACAGTATAATATCATACTTTTTTTTTTTTAAAAAAAAGATTTTATTTATGTATTCATGAGAGACACAGAGAGGCAGACACATAGGTAAAGGGAGAAGCAGGCTCCATGCAGGGAGCCTGATGTGGAACTGAATCCCAGATCCCGGGATCACTCCCTGGGCCAAAGGTATAAGCTCAACTGCTGGCCACCCAGGCATCCTGAAAAACACAATTTTTTTAAGCTTTGAATTTTGTATGTAGCTAACAAACTATTCCTTATATACTTTGCCACTGAGCAAAGCACTTAACTACTGAGACACCCAGGCATCCCAATATCATACACTTTAAGAGATTTTTAAAAGGATCTAAATAAACAAATGTGGATTTACTAAGAACAGATGTTTTCTTTGTTTTCCAGCTTTTGAAAAATTGAAATATAATCCATCCATCATAGAACTCACCATTTCAAGGTGTAAAGTTCAGTGGTTTTGTTATTTACAAAGCTATGCAAACATTACTACTAACTAATTCCAAGATATTTTCATCATCTCAAAAAGAAGTCCTTACCTATTAGCAGTTATTTCTTTTTCTCCTTCCCCAGTCTCCTAGTCCCACGATCTACCTTTGTCTCTATAGAATTGTCTATTCTGGACACTCTATATAAATGTTATCAAACAATATTGACTTTTGTGTCTGGCTTCTTTCACTAAGCATAATGTTTTCAAGGTTGGTACATGGTATAGCATATAGACGTATTTCATTCCTTTTTACTTCCTTTTTATTGGCTGAAAAATATTCCACTGCACAGATATACCACATTTTTTATCCTTAATCAAGCAATGGGCATTTGGGTTGTTTCTACTTTTAGGTATTATGAATAATGCTGCAAATGCTTCCTTGAATTAAATAATAGACTTATCCTATACTTTATAAAAGAAAAACTGGATGGTCAATTTGTGTGTCTATTTACATTTGGTTGTCTTTTATTCAATAGCAAAAGGCTTATTTTTTATGTTATAGAATCAATCCAAGAGAGCAGATTGTATGCAGACTTTTATACAATCTTCATATTTAAATCATCTAAAAATCATAGATTGTTTTATTTTTTATTTTTATTTAAAAATTTTTAAAAGATTTTATTTATTTATTCATGAGAGACACACACAGAGAGAGGGAGAGAGACAGACAGAGAGAGAGAAGCAGAGACACAGGCAGAGGGAGAAGCAGGCTCCATGCAGGGAGCCCCACGTGGGACTTGATCCCGGGTCTCCAGGATCACGACCTGGGCTGAAGGCACTGATAAACCGCTGAGCCACCCAGGCTGCCCCATAGATTGTTTTAGACAAAATTACTACTATTTCTATGGCTGAAGATTTCATTATCAAAGTTGTATCACAAAATATAAAAACAAAAATTCTCTTTTTTTCATAATCCCAAAGTGGTAAAACAATGTAAATTTATAGAAACTAAAAACATCGACTTGTGTATTAGTTATTTCCTTGAAATAATTTTTAAAGAGAAAAAACAAATTAAGCACTCAATACATAAAATAATATCAAAGAAAACCTGGAACAATGGCAAGTAAATATTAATTATAATAGCAAAATTAATGAAATAGAGAATAGAAAAAAACAACATGGGTAAACAAATTCTAAGTTTATTATTTTATGATCAACAACATATATTCTGTAAATCATAAATATATGCATGCACACACACACATACATATAATGTGATTCCCTTGTCTTCTTTGTATCTTTTCTTTCCTATACTATCAAGGACTCTGGACATTCTCAATTGACTCTTTCACATCAGCATTTACACATCCTAAAATAACTCCCACTTTCACCCCCACTTTTGTTCTCCCCTCCCCCTTCCCATGTAAAGCAGCTTTTACTTCTCTGACCACTTATATAAGCTCCTAGACATTTCAATTCTTTCTCTTATTGGCATTAATAACACTTCTTCCTGGGTTCTATAATGACTCTTTCTCCTCTACTCAAAATTAAGTGTTGCCCCAACAATTTGCTTTATTATCAGAGTACTTAACACCCTTTAAATTACTTGCTTGGGTATTTGCTTTTTCTGGAGACAATCTTCTGAGGAGAGAGCCATCATTCTACTAACTATTGTTTTCCCAGTATCTAGAACTCTGATCTTCAACATTAAAAAGTACTCAATAAGTAATTGATGAAAGAAAAGAATTGATTCAGAGATGAAATAATTATCAAGGAACAATAATATTTAAGAGTTTTATTTATAAGAACCAAAACATTTCCATAATGTTTGGTCCTTTTACTCACTTATTTTTGAATGCTTGCCTTTTCTAAATATAGTCCATTTATGAGTCACTTCTTTGTTTCACACACCATGTTTGTCTTGCACTTTAGTTGTCGCCATATAGACCATACCTTTTTAATAACTTTTCCGAATGAATGAAAATTGGCCCTTGGGCCAAAAAATTCTTAGTTAATACAATGGTTCATGACCCTCTAATGCTGAACCCTACCCAACAAAATTACATTCTTTAATATTTAATTTCTTTTGTGGGGATCCCTGGGTGGCGCAGCGGTTTAGCGCCTGCCTTTGGCCCAGGGCGCGATCCTGGGGACCCGGGATCGAATCCCGCATCGGGCTCCAGGTGCATGGAGCCTGCTTCTCCCTCTGCCTGTGTCTCTGCCTCTCTCTCTCTCTCTCTGTGACTATCATACATAAATAAATAAAAAAAATTAAAAAAAAATAATTTCTTTTGTGAAACTTAAATAAATTTATTTTTTTCTCTTTTACAAGGCAACAATGAAGAAAGTGTTGAAAACACTGATTTGGATGTTATTGTACTTTTAAAATTTTTTTTATAAAAAATTTTCAGTATCACATCTACCTGGAGAGTGAAAAGTATAAATTGATAATTCTGTATCAAAAACACTTAACAATATTTTATAATGTGATTTTTTTTATTTTTACAAATTTTTATTTTAATTCCAGTTACTTAACATACAGTGTTATATTAGTTTCAGGTATACAAAGGTATACAATATAGTGAAGCAACAGTTCTATACATCACCTGGTGCTTATCACAATTGCTCTCCTTAATCCCCATCACCTATTTCACCCATCCCCCAACCCACCTCCCTTTTGTAACCATCAGTTTGTTTTAGTTTGTTTTCTGTAGTTAAGAATCTGTTTCTTGGTTTGGCTCTCTTTCTCATTTTTTTCTCCTTTGCTCTTTTGTTTTAATTCTTAAATTCCATCTATGAGTGAAATCATGTAGTATTTCTCTTTCTCTGATTGATTTATTTCCCTTAGCATAATACTGTCTAGCTCTATCCATGTCCTTGTAAATGGCAAGATTTCATTCTTTTTTCTGGCTGAATAATACTCCACTCTGTGTGTGTGCATGTAGATGTGTGTGTGTGTGTGTGTGTGTGTGCATGTGTATTCTTTATCCATTCATCAATCAATGGACATTTGGGCTGTTTCCATAGTTTGGCTATTGTAGATAATGCTGCTAGAAACATTGGGGTGCATGTATCCCTTTGATTTAGCATTTTTGTATTCTTTGGTAAATACCTAGTAGTGTGATTGTTGGATCATATGGTAGTTCTATTTTTAAATTTTTGAGAAAACTCCATACTATTTTCCACAGTGGCTGTATCAGTTTGCTTTTCCAACAAAAGTGCAAGAAGTTTCCCCTTTCTCCATGCCTTTTCCAACACCTAATGTTTCTTGTGTTGTTGATTTTAGCCATTCTCACTGTAGTTTTTTTTAAGGTTTTATTTATTTATTTCAGAGAGAGAGAGTGTGTGCATGTGTGCTGGGGGGGGGGACAGAGAAGGGGGAGAGAAAATCTCAAGGAGACTCCACATTGAGGGAGACCATGACACCAGGCTCCGTCCAACCTTGAGATCAAGACATGAGCTATAACTAAGAGTAGGACACTTAACCAACTGAGCTACCTAGGCACTCCTCTCACTGTAGTTTTGATGTGCATTTTCCTGATGATCAGTCATGTTGAGCATCTTTTCATGTGTCCACTGTCCATCTGTATTTATTTTTTGGAAAAATGTCTATTCATGTCTTTGGCCCATTTTTTAACTGGATTACTTATTTTTGGGTGTTGAGTTTTATAAATTGTTTAAGGATTTTGGATACTAACCCTTTATCAAATATGTTTGCAAATACCTTCTTCCACTCTTTAAATTGGTTTTTAGTTTTGTTGATTGTTTCTTTCACTGTACAGCAGCTTTTTATTTTGATGAAGTCCCAATAGTTTATTTTTGCTTTTGTTTTTCTTGCCTCTAGAATAGCAAGTTGCTACAGCTGATGTCAAAGAGGTTACTGCCTGTGTTCTCCTCTAGATTTTTTTATGGTTTAGGTTCTTACAGTTAGGTCTTTAATCCATTTTGAATTTGTTTTTCTATTTGGTGTAAGAAAGTAGTCCAGGTTCATTATTTTACATATTGATGTCCAGTTTTCCCAACACCATTTGTTGAAGAGATTCTTTTTCCCATTCAATATACTTTCCTGGTTTGTGAAGATTAATTGACTATACATCTGTGGGTTCATTTTTGGATTTTCTATTCCATTTCATTGACATATGTGTCTATTTTTATGCCAGTCTCAGACTGTTTTGATCACTACAACTTTGCAATATAGCCTCACGTCTAGAATTGTGATGCCTCTATCTTTGCTTTTATTTTTCAATATAGCCTTGGCTATTCAGAGTCTTTTGTGGCTCCATACAAATTTTGGGATTGTTCTTCTGTGAAAAATGCTGTTGGTATTTGATATACTTTAAAAAATGTTTAAAAGACCATCTGCAGAAGGCTAGGGAAGAAATAGTTTTACACATAATTCACAGCAGTAGAGGAACATCACATTATAATACCAAAAACAAATTAGAATTAAAGTTAGAAATTATTGGAATGCCTGGGTGGCTCAATGGTTGAGTGTCTGCCTTTGGCTCACGTCATGATCCCAAGGTCCTGTGACTGAGTTCCACAGCAGGCTTCCTTCATGGAGGAAGGAAGCCTCTCTCTCTCTGCCTATGTCTTTGCCTCTCTCTGTGTGTCTCTCATGAATAATGAATAAATAAAACCGTTAAAAAATTAGAAATTATTTTGCCAAAATGTCACTAGCCTATTCACAGAAGATTTCTTATAGCCCACTTACCTCCTCTCTCTTTCCTTAAACCAATATTCCTACTTAATCCATATTTTTTTCTATTCTACATTCTTTTAAAAATATTATGTAGAGATTTTAATGATGTCTTTCTTTCACTGTTTCCAAAGATGTTTGGAGAGGTGTTGTCTGCCATAATAACAGTACTTTTAAAAAATGAGGGATGATGTAGGAAGCAAATTGTTAGGAGAGCTGGCAGATGGGGAAAGGGAAAGAAAAGAAGGGGATTAAGGTCTAAAATAACTTTGAAATATTGATGGCATATCAGGTTGGCCTCTAGCAGAATGCAACTCATAATCTTCAAAAGTAAATATCTCTCCTGAATGAATAAATGTATAAATGTCTTAGAAACTTTGAGTTTCACGCTATTACATATCCTCTCTTGGAACTGTGCAAAATTCTATTCAGTTCTTCCCTAGACCAAATGTGAGGTGGAGCTTTTCTGATCTTTGGAGTTTTTGGAACTTTTGAAAGAGACAGGCTTCTTCAAAGCATATTCAATACAGAGAAATTGGTATTAGCTATTCAACCACTAAAGAGGGCAAAGCACTCAAATCAGGGAACATAGAAATAAATTTATAGTAAGTGTGCCAGACTAATAGGAAGATACTGAAAGATGTTCCACATCCACAATAAACCTAACTTCTTTTGTTGTTGCCAGCAGAATAAAAATTGCTGGATAGTATCTATATATTAATAGTGTCTGTATTTCTTTTATTTTCTTTAGCCATTTTGGCTCATTAAAGTGAAAGTGATTGTTGGCGCAAAAACCACAAATATATTGCATCACAACCAACATTTAGACTTTCTAGTTACTAAAAGAAAATTCTATGAAGCATGTTTATTGAAAGTGTATAAAAGGATTACTTCTCAATACAATTCTCCTTTCTATCAAGATTATTTCTTACATGTATCAAGAGTGTAGAACTTAGTTTTTAATTATAAGGTATGATTTTTTAGTTTTTAATTATAATGTATTATTTCATATTTAGAAATTAAGGTTTATTATATGTGCTACCCCGAAAAACAGCATGCAAGTTTCCAAAATTGTGAAGCTAAAAGGGGAGAAACTTTAATTGTCAAAGTTAGCAACATCAACGGTGCATTTTACAAAGTTTGAGTTTTTCTCAGACTTGCATGACAAATTGAATTGCCTTCATCTGTTCTCTTCATTTTCTTCTGATGTCACTCTAAACAAACTAACACACATTCAAATCAAATGTGGGATAGAAATTCTCTACTGTGGTGATCAATGCTGTTATGCAACCATTCTGACCCTATTGGTTATTTATACCTGCCATCCAATTTGAATGATGGGTGCTGTGCCATTTTGTTAGCTATTTTCTGTTTAATACTTTTATACCCTCAACCCAGCAGTGGTGACATTATAAAGTTACAGAATGTGAAAATTGTGAGGTCTTTGAGAGTTTATTCAGTGCGTCATGTACATATTGCAAAGTTGTATGGGTTAAATATAGGCAAAGATGATTTCTTTCCTACCATTTTACACTTAATAATTCATTCACTCAGTCATTTGTTGAGCATTTGCTATGAACGAATTACTTTTTTACGTAGAAAAAGAGAAGACATAGTCTCTATTCTTATTAAGTTCAATGCATGGCAGTAGAGGCAGTTAAGAAACAAAAAGTCAACTCAGCTCAGTGAGCACAGTGATAAGAGAGTGCACAACATATTAAAAGAGCAGAAAGAAAAGACACCTTGCACAGAATGAAGAGGGCTGGTTATAGGAGGAGTTTTACAGAAGAGAAAACTAATTTGAGACATTTTCTGCTAAAGTGGGAAGGTAAGGAGCAACACTCTACCCATTGAGAATGCTCTACCACAAAGCACAGAGGTGGAAGGGCATGTGGTTTACAAGGAACTCTGTGTCATTTGTTCTGACCCCAGCATAAGCTGACAGTAGGAGATATGTTAAATATTACCAGACCTGGAATATTCAATACCTAATCTTTGTCTCAGAGAAATGTTTTTTTTAAGAATATTTATTTATTCATGAGAGACACAGAGAAAGAGAGAGAGAGAGAGAGAGAGAGAGAGAGAGAGAGGCAGAGACCAGGCAGAGGGAGAAGCAGGTTCCATGGAGGGAGTCTGATGTGGGACTCCATCCCGTGACTCTAGGATTCCGCCCTTGGCTGAAGTCGACGCTAAACTGCTGAGCCACCCAGGGATCCCCTGTCTCAGAGAAATTTGAAATAATGTTAAGGCAATGGAGGAAGCACTGAGTTTAAGAAATGAGTAACAGATTAGGTGATATATATCCAAATATAAGAGAGAAATATTATGTGCGTGTTAGACAGGTGTGAATATTTTTTAGGTGTGAATATTTTAATAGAGAAGATGGAATCTTTTATATGCTATGTAAGTGTTAATATTGGTAGCATAAAAATAACAAGCATTTATTGGATATATTAGCCATTACTAGTTGCGGACAATAAAAGAAATATGAAACTTACCTTTTCTCTCAAGGAAGCTTAGAGTACCAAATGTTTCGTGGTGCAATGGACATTCAGAAGTTAAAATAATTGCTAAGAGCTAGAGTACAAAAGCAACTAGTACCAGCTAGTATACCAGGTGTACTTGCTTGGGGAGAGGTTCATATTTAGTATGTAACAAACTTTTTCTGACACAATGTCTATGTCTACGATAAACTTCTTTTAACAGTAAAATATAATATACCTATGCAATTTTATCTTTATCATTTTTTGCCTCAAATATGAAATAAAATCCTTTAATAACTATCTGATAATGATCACAATGAGGTCAAATAAATATTTTTAAAAGATGAATTTCCTGGAAAGACCACAAATATATGGAGATTGAATAACATGCCATTAAACAATGAATGGGTCAACCAGGAAATAAAAGAAGAAATTTAAAAAATACATGGAAACAAATGAAGATGAAAACACAATGATCCAAAATTTTTGAGATGCATCAAAAGTTGTTCTAAAAATGAAGTATATAGCCATAGAGGCTTATCTCAAGAAACAAGAAAAATCTCAAATAAACAACTTAAGTTTATACCTAAAGGAGCTAGTAGAAGAACAATAAGGCCCAGAACCACAGAAGTAAGGAAATAAGGAAATATCCTGATTTATGTTGACCCTCTCCCCTCCAAAATTGTGTAGACTAAACAAAATATGCCTGAAAAACAATTAAGCCTATTGTGGTCATTTACTGAAGTCACATCTAGTAAGAGAAGAGAAAAGAAAAGAAGGACAGAAGATAGAACAAAGGGGTCACCAATAAATTAAAAATTTAAAACTAATAGAAATTTTGTTTTTCTTTGTAATTGTCCATTTTTACCCAATGACAATACTGTAATAAATCCAAAGTGAAAAGAGACTACTTGTGGTTCTGCAAGCAGCAATTTTCCTGAAGAAAACTTGAGATCTTTTGATTGAAGACTGAGGACATCTCTCGAAAGTACTGAGAAAAGTTGAGTTAAAGAGAATCACGAGACTAGTAAGATTGGGGATGTCAGTTTTCATAAATCGGAAAAGGTGTTGGATAGTTACTATATAATGGTTCTGGTCTAATATAAATTTAGGGGAAAAATGTATAGTGCAAGAAAGCTCAAGATTATGTTTTTTTCCCCAATGTCATCCAGTAGTCGAGATATAAGGATGGAGAAGTGAGATGGTTGTAGAATCTAGAGATAGTTTTACATAAGAATATCTGCCAGCAATATAAGAAGGCAAGGTCATTGAGGGCATCACGGAAAGAGTACTTGGTATATTGAATTATTAGGTCTCAACCAGAGGGTTATAAATCCAGGAGGGGACTTATTTTCTTTTGCTCTCATATGAAGTTTCTACCTCACTTAAAGAAAATAGACTAGTGAATTTGTGTCAACAGATTAAGTTATTTTTAAAAGTAATATTATTCTGCTAATTATATGGAAAATACAGAAATTAAAAATCACCTATAAATCACCATCTGGAAGTAAGAATGTTAATGTTTTGGTGCATTTCATTCCAATCCATGTAAATGTGCTTATGGTGTGTGTGTGTGTGCGTAGTGAAGTAGGGAGGAGAGAGCTGCAGAGGGAGAAAGAGAGAAAGTGAGAGAGAGAGAGCAAGGGAGGGAGAGAGAGATGACAGAAAGATAGCTGCATGTGCACATATATTTTATTTTGGTAAATTCCCTTTTAAATTAATATTTTCTTCTGAATACTCTCTAAACAATAAAAAATGCTTTGTAAATGATTGCATATCATTTCTAAAATAAAACATATTTGTCTGACATTAAAATTACTGTAATATTCACTTTTACAAATATTATTTTAAAAAGCACTCTTACACCTTTCACTCATTGATGATTTTTATCTTTGACTTTCTAATAGGTAATTAGAAGGATTATTGTGTCAAATGTCATCAACACATTTAGGTTTTGCTATCTACTCTCAAAATGATTTTCAGACAGTTTGGAGTTTTACTTGGAAGTGCAAAGCTTAACACTCTATTAACACAACTGCTATTAGAGCAGATTGAGTACTTATATTCTACTAGTTCTCAATTTCTCTTAGGATGTTCTCTGTTTTGTTGAAGTTATATTTTCTCTCAGATCTACTGCCTTCTTCCTTGACTTTTTGACATGATAAAGTTTTGCCCCTTAATGTCCTTTAATGGAGTTATATAAATAAATATATATTTACTTTTCCCCCTTTCTTACCAGACTCTAAGCTCTAAAAGAACAAATAACACAACCATCATATTTAAAATTTTATTCTAGCAACTAGTGTAGAGTCTAGCACATTATAAAATATATATATTTTTAAGATTTTATTTATTTATTCATGAGAGACACACAGAGAGAGAGAGAGAGAGAGAGGCAGAGACATAAGCAAAGGGAGAAGCAGGCTTCATGCAGGGAGCCTGATGTGGGACTTGATCCTGAGACTGCAGGATCATGCCCTAGGCCCAAGTCAGACACTCCATCACCGAGCCACTCAGGCATCCCACACATTGTAAAATATTAATACTTATTTGTGGAATAAAAAAGAGGAAGGCATATAAGAAGATTTAGCAAATCTAAAAACCAAAAGAAAGAAAATACAAATGATTACCCTTCCTATAGCACTTAATTTCTGATGCCTATTGTTCATTTTAAGGATGTGACACTCTGAGTCCTCTCTTACCTTATGACCAACTGTTACAAGGAGTGACAATATTTAAAATTATGTCAAAATTATAGCAGTTGTGAAAAAAAGGGTGGCAAAATGGAGGCATTAAATAATCTGAAAACCTCCTATTGCAACACGGCTACAAATGCCAAATACAAAATAATGAATATCCCTTTAAATTTGCCATAAAGGGAATTACCCTAGAGAACTAAAAACCAAAATGTTACAAATGTGTACTGTATTGTTAGAGGCAATGGGGGGGTCTCCATATTTTTTAGACTTAGGTTCTCACACCCATGTAAAGTTAAGCAAGAAGACTTTGAACCAGGGATCAACAGACTCAACCCACAGATAAAATATAGCCAGCCTCCTCCTGCTTCTGTACAGTATATAACCTTATAATTGATTTTACAGTTTCAGAGATTGTTTTTTTTTCTTTAAAGAGGGAAGGAAAAAGAATATGCAAATTTGACCATATGTGACCCTCACACAAAACCTAAAATAGCTACTACCTGGTCTCCTACAGAATCAGCTTGCCAGTCCCTGATTTAGATACAGGCAACGTTGGCAGATGAAACTGAGACTTCACCATACATCTAGGACCTCATGTGGTTGTAATCTCTGGAAACTGATGGAAGAAAGCAGCTGATCCAATAGCAGATGGAGACAACAAGTAAGCTTGCCTACTTTGGCCTAAACCCTGGAAGGAAAAAAGAATTCCTTTTGAAAAATTCTAAGTATGGGTCTGCCTTCAATTATCTTTGGGGCACAAGTAGAAATGTGTGTCTATTTCTTCTTCCAGTAAGGATGCAGTAACAAGAACTAAATTTAATGTGCTATCTGAAATAAAGAAAATATATAAAACTTATGTTTTAAATACCTTTGACAGCAAGCAACAAAGAACAATGATTAGGTATTGCTGGGAAACATGAAGTAAATAAATTGGCAGAGTCGATGGTTGCCCTACTTCAACTCCTGGAGAGAGTGGTCACCGAATGGGAAAGAGAAACACAGGCAAAACCCAAGGTGGGGGCCTGGATATATGACACAGGGTAGGATAGTTGAGTGCTGCACAGAAAGAGAATGATCTGCAGAGGCTTCCCCTCACTCTTCAGCAGGAGGCTTACCTGCCAGGAAACCATGTGGCCAAGAAAGAATCACACAAAAGTAGCAGAAGGAGCTATCTCAGAAGTTCGCATAGGGCTAGGAATAGCTCTTTTCTCACCAATTCAAGTGGAAAAACCCATAATTAATGGAGAATTAGTTATAGTACCCTGGAGGGTACTGCCTGAGTAATGGGGAATAAATTATTCTGGATAAAACATAGCTTGGGTCTTGTATAGCAAAGCTTAAAAGTAAAAACTGAGAGGATCAATTTTCAAGTAACTTAACTGTACTTAAAAACAAACCTCAAGGGGCACCTGGGTGGCTCAGTAGTTGAGCATCTGCCTTTGGCTCAGGGCATGATCCTGGGGTCCTGGGATCAAGTCCCGCATCAGGCTCCCCACAATCAAAACTGATGCAGGAATGGCATGAATAATAGAATTAATAGAAAATGATATTAAAATAGTTACCATAAGTATATTCATATGCTGAAGATGCTAGAGGAAAAAATTGAGCATGCTAAGTAGAGGAAGAATGACATAAAGGGGGGGGCTGGATCAAACACCTAAATATGTCTAAATGTCTAAACTACATGCCTGTAATGAAAAATCCACTGGGTGTGATTCACAGATTAGATATTGCAGAAGTAAAGATTGGTGAACTGAAGACATGGTGATAAAATCTATCCAGAATGAAACTTCAGTGAAAGAGAGAGAGAGAGAGAGAGAGAGAGAGAGAGAGAGGCTGAAATATGAATGAAATAAGGTGAAGTAAAGACTTTTCAGACATATAAAAGCTGAAAGAATCCATCACCAGCAGACTGTACTCGGAACAATTTCAAAAGAAGTATTGAGGCAGAAGGGAAATGATACTATACAGAAATCTGGTTCTACATGAAATAATCAACATCAAATAGAAGGATCTTTTTTTTCTTAGTATTTAAAGATCTTTAAATAATAGACTATTTATGCAGGGATGTGATATGATAAAATTCACTTTTTTTTTAACCCATCCCCCTTACCGACCTCCCTTCTGGTGAACCATTAGTTTCTTCTCTAGAGTTAAGAATCTGTTTCTTGGTTTGCCCCCCCCTTCCCTTTGCTTATTTGTTTTGTTCCTTAAATTCCACATGTGAGTGAAATCATATGGTACCTGCCTTTTGCTGATTTCTTTTGTTTGGCATAATACTCTCTAGCACCATCCATGTCCTTGCAAATGACAATATTTCACTCTTTTTTTTCTTGCTGAATAATACTTCATTGTGTCTATAACTCACATCTTCTCTTTCCATTCATCAGTCAGTAGATACTTGGACTGTTTCCATAGTTTAGCTATTCTAGACAATGCTGCTAGAAACATCAAGGTGCGTGTATCCCTTTGAATTAGTAGTTTTATATTCTTTGGGTAAATACCTAGTAGTGTTGAGTAAGGGACAGGCAAAGTTAAGTAGGGAGAGATAGGTAGACGCTCTTTGATTATGTTCACACAGGGAGCAACATGACCAAACTCACAGAAATCCCAGATGTGGAGAAATGTTATAGTCAAGATATTAACCAGAGCACATAACAAATCCACCCTGTCTGTTCTAAATATAGACGGGGTATTTAGTGATATTTGCAAATCCACTGTGTTTGTCCTAAATGTTATAGATATTTACCAAGTTCCTTGGTCAGTTTTCCATAGAAAATCGCCCATAAAAACCTTCAGTGGGACCTTTCTCACTCTAACTCTAGAGAGCTTTCTTTACTTTCTTTTCTATTCTTACCTTCACTTAATAAACCTTCACTTCACCCTTTTGTGTGCATGAAACTCATTCTTGGACTCTGTGAGATATGAACCCTGCAACAGTGTGATTGTGATCACAGTGTGCTATATCCTAGGGTAGTTCTATTTTTAACTTTTTGAGCAGCCTCCATACTGTTTTTCACAGTGGCTACACCAGTTTGCATTCCGGCCAACATGCAAGAGGGTTCCCCTTTCTCCACATCCTCACCAACACCTGTTGTTTCTCGTGTTGTTGATTTTAGCCATTCCAACAGATGTGATGTGATATCTCATTGTAGTCGTTTTGTTTTGTTTTGCTTTTTGTTTGTTTGGTGTGTGTGTGT
Organism: Vulpes vulpes; assembly: GCF_048418805.1. NCBI lineage: Eukaryota > Metazoa > Chordata > Mammalia > Carnivora > Canidae > Vulpes > Vulpes vulpes. The sequence goes on from NC_132781.1 coordinate 73,173,054, forward strand.
GTGTGTGTGTGTGTGTGTGTGTGTGTGTTAGTTTAGCGAAGGAGGCGGGGGTAGAGCGAGAGAGGACCTCTGCTGGGTGTGGAACCTGATGCAGGGTTTGAGCTCAAAACCCTAAGATCATGACCCAAGCCGAAATCAGGAGTCAGACGCTTAAACTGACCAAGCCACCCAGGTACCCCTCATTGTATTTTTGATTTGCATTTCCCTGATGACAAGTGATGCTGAATATCTTTTCATATGCCTGTTGTCTTCTTTGGAAAAATGTCTCTGCCCATTTGTTAGTTGGATTATTCATTTTGGGGGTGTTGGGTTTTTCAAGTTCTTTATGGACTTTGGATAAAAACCCTTTATCAGATAAGTCATTTGCAAATATCTTCTCCCATTCTGTAGGTTGTCTTTTACTTTGATGATTCTTTCCTGTGCAGAAGTGTGTATGTGTGTGTTTGTTTGTTTTTTCTTTTTCTTTTTTAAATGAAGTCCTGATTATATTTGCATTTGTTCACCTTGCCTCAGGAGACCTATCTAGAAAAAATTTGTTAGAGCCAATGTCAGAGAGGTTATGCCTGTGCTTTCTTCAAAGACTTTTATGGTTTCAGGTCTCACATTTAGGTCTTTAATCTATTTAGAGTTTATTTTTGTATATGAAACTGCTTCAGTTTCATTCTTTTGCATGTTGCTGTCCAGTTTTCCCAACAACATTTTTGGAAGAGATGCCTTTTCTCCTTTAGATATTCTTTCCTGGTTTGTTAAAGATTAATTGACCGTACAGTTGTGGATTCATTTCTGGGTTTTCTATTCTGTTTTGTGGATCTATGTGTCTATTTTTGTGACAGTACCATACTGTGTGATTACTACAGTTTTGTAATGTAACTTCAAGTCTGGAATTTTAATGCCCGCAGCTTTGTTTTCCCTTTTGGAAATTGCTTTGGCTATCGAAGATCTTTTGTGGTTCCATATAAATTTTAGGACTGTTTGGAAAACATGCTGTGAAAAATGCTGTTGGCATTTTGATAAGGATTGCATTAAATGTTTGGATTATTTTGTATAAACATTTTAACAGTATTTGTTCTTTGAATCCATGAGCAGGGAATATCTTTCCATTTCTTTCTGTTGTCTTCAATTTCTTTCATCAGTGTTTTACACTTTTCAGAGTACAGGCCTTTCACCTCTTTTGTTAGGTTTACTCCTAGGTGTCTTATTATTCTTGGTGCAATTGTAAGTGGGTTTGATTCCTTAATTTTTCTTTCTGCTGCTTTATTATTGGCATATAGAAATACAAAAGATTTCTATACATTGATTTTCTATCCTGCAACTTTACTTAATTCATTTATTAGTTTTAGCAATTTTTTTGGTGGCCTTTTGGGTTTTCCATATAGAGTATCATGTCATCTGAAAATCATGAAAGTTTTACTTCTTTTCTGATTTGGATGCCTTTTATTTCTTTTTGTTGTCTGATTGCTGTGGGTGGGGCTTCCAATACTGTGTGGAATAAAAGCAGTGAGAGTGGACATCCCTGTCTTGTTGCTAACTGTACAAGAAAGCTCTCCATTTTACCTTATTGAGGATGATACTAGCTAGGGGTTTTTCCATATATGACCTTCATTATGTGAAGCATGTTCCCTCTAAGCCTACCCTGTTGAGAGTTTTTATCATGAACGGATATTGTACTTTTTCAAATACTTTTTAAAAATCTACTTAAATGATCATATGGTTCTTTTATTAATGTGATGTATCACTTTAATTTGCAAATATTGAACCATCTATTCAACCCAGGAATAAATTCCACTTGATCATGGTGAATGACTTTTTTTAATGTATAGTTGGATTCTGTTTGCTAGCATTTTTAAAAAGATTTATTTAATTAAAATGTAATTAATTAATTAGTTAATTAATTAATGGGATACAGAGAGAGGCAGAGACATAGGCAGAGGGAGAAACAGACTCCCCACAGAGAAGCCTGATGCGGGACTCCATCCCAGGACCCCAGGATCACTCCCTGAGTCAAAGGGAGATGCTCAGCCACTGAGCCACTTAGGCACCCCTGTTTGCTAGTATTTTGTTGAAGATTTTTGCATTTATGTTTATCAGAGCTACTGGCTTGCAGTTCTCTTTTTTCTGGTGTCTTTATCTGGTTTTGATATCTGGGTAATGCTGGCCTCATAGAATGAATTTGGAAGTTTTCTTCACTCTTCTATTTTTTGGAATACTTTGAGAAGAATAGGAATTAACTCTTCTTTAAACGTTTGGTAAAACTCACTTGTGAAGCTCTCTGGTCCTGGACTTTTATTGGCTGTTTTGTGTTTTGTTTTGTTTTGTTTTTAATTACTGATTCAATTTGTTTGCTGGTTTTTGGTCTCTTCAAGTTTTTTATTTCTATCTGTTTTAGTTTTTGCAATCTATATGTTTCTAGAATTTATCCATTTCTTCCAGGTTGCCCATTTTTTGGCATATGGTTACTTATTTATAATATTCTCTTATAATTGTTTGTATTTCTGTTTATTTCTCCTCTACTATTAGTGATTTTATTTATTTGGGTCATTTCTCTATTCTTTTTGATAAGTCTGGCTGGAGGCTTATCAATTTTACTAATTTTTTCAAAGAACCAGCTGCTGGTTTCCTTGTTCTGTTCTATTGTTTGTTTGTTTTTTGTTTTTAGTTTCTATATCATTTCTTTTCTTTTCTTAATTTTTTTCTGTATCATTTATTTTTGCCTTAATTTTTATTATTTCCTTACTTCTGTGGTTCTGGGCCTTATTGTTCTTCTACTAGCTCCTTTAGGTATAAACTTAAGTTGTTTATTTGAGATTTTTCTTGTTTCTTGAGATAAGCCTCTATGGCTATATACTTCATTTTTAGAACAACTTTTGATGCATCTCAAAAATTTTGGATCATTGTGTTTTCATCTTCATTTGTTTCCATGTATTTTTTAAATTTCTTCTTTTATTTCCTGGTTGACCCATTCATTGTTTAATGGCATGTTATTCAATCTCCATATATTTGTGGTCTTTCCAGGAAATTCATCTTTTAAAAATATTTATTTGACCTCATTGTGATCATTATCAGATAGTTATTAAAGGATTTTATTTCATATTTGAGGCAAAAAATGATAAAGATAAAATTGCATAGGTATATTATATTTTACTGTTAAAAGAAGTTTATCGTAGACATAGACATTGTGTCAGAAAAAGTTTGTTACATACTAAATATGAACCTCTCCCCAAGCAAGTACACCTGGTATACTAGCTGGTACTAGTTGCTTTTGTACTCTAGCTCTTAGCAATTATTTTAACTTCTGAATGTCCATTGCACCACGAAACATTTGGTACTCTAAGCTTCCTTGAGAGAAAAGGTAAGTTTCATATTTCTTTTATTGTCCGCAACTAGTAATGGCTAATATATCCAATAAATGCTTGTTATTTTTATGCTACCAATATTAACACTTACATAGCATATAAAAGATTTTTAAACATCCTACATATAATGTCTATTTAATAGGTTTAAGAATTAATATGGCGGGATCCCTTGGTGGCTCAGCACTTGCCTTCGGCCCAGGGCGTGATCCTGGAGACCCGGGATCAAGTCCCACGTGGGGCTCCCTGCATGGAGCCTGCTTCTCCCTCTGCCTGTGTCCCTGTCTGTCTCTCTCCGTGTCTTTCACAAATAAATAAATAAAATCTTAAAAAAATTAATATGGCTAAAACATCACATTTATGAGAAAATTTGAAAATTTCCTAGATATCTAATGGTATGAGATTAATTTTAATTAAATTATCATTTAGTATCATAATGATATGATTATTTTACAAAAATATTTTACTGTTTTAAAATTTATTCTAAAATATTTATGAATAAAATAATAGAATCCTGGTATTTTCTACGAAAATATCTTGAGGTAAAATTTAGGGGGTCTATTATAAATTAATAGCTGGATAGATATAGATTTAAAAAGCAATGTTACCTACTATTGTATAGATTTGAAATATAATATATAGCTTTTTTGGTAAATAATGTTATATACTTTCTGTTTCTTAAAGGATTAAATTGTACATGACCCAAAAAGAGATGAACATCCAAAAATTCTATGATAGAATCATTTTTGCTAGATATAACTCTATATTGTTGCCTTAGAGATTCAAAAGCTATAATGCACATAAAGACATTAAAATGTCTAGAAAACTTTAACATAAAATAATTTAACATGCTTTAGTTCACCATTCTCAAATATTTTTATCACTGAACCATTTTATCATCGTGTTGGTAGTTATTTATACCCCAAAGAAAACACTATTATAAGCTTTAATTTATTATGTTTCATCATTTATTTAGCTATTGGATTTTACTGATATCCCTGACATTATGACAAATGTGAAACAGCATGGACTTTGACATTGGATATTTGTGGTATGGAAGTCTAGAGACACTGGTTGCTAGCTTTGTAAATTTGTGCGAGGTAATTAATATCTGTCAATTTTATTTTCCTTTTCTGTAAATTAGATGTAAAAATAAATCTTTAGAGAGTTATTGATACTATTAAGTGAACCACCAAGTACAATATTAATAATGGTAAAATTTCCTCCCAAAATTTATTATTTACTAAGAAATTTTATTTAAGGCAATAAATTAAATTAACAAACTAGGCTATAAGAAAAAAGTCTTAAATTATTTCATTTCAGTTTTTTGGTGTGCATATAAAATGATTAGAATTGATTTACTACAATTTGATTTGAAAGATAAATGTTACATGTATGATAAAGAAAGCTAATGTGAACTTAAGCCAGTTACTATCTTTTTGGTTAAGGGAAAATATATTTCCACCTGCTAAAATGGAGCATTGTGCCTGTTTCTAAATGCAATAGTAAGATAATAACCGGGAAGGTAAGAGGGCCTATAAATATAATAAGCTGCAATTTTTCAAAGTAGACATCTTTGGCCCAAATAGATATGATAAGCCCTCATAGGAACAAGTAGGCACTATTCATAGAAAAGATATTACAGTTAATCTATATTACATCAAATTAGGAGGAATAAAATGTGATTCTTTCCAAATCCTTCACTTTAGATTTCTTTAAACAATATTTCCTAAATGTGTAGTACTTTAAATCCAGGAGACCATTCATACACTGATCATTCATATGGATCAGTCTTAAGCATAATTATGCTGTTAATTTGAAATATTATGGACTGTTAAAATAATACTGTTATTCTACCAAACACTCATTTCCCCCTGCTTCCTTAGTTTAAACATCGCAGGCTGATTTCACTGTGATGTCACCTCTGTCCTACACACGTCCAAAGCATAAGACCATCTCCCAACTCAATGGATATGGATCACATACACAAAGTAAAATCCCATTATAGTGGTTCTATTTCCCTTGCTTATAACTAATCGAGGAAGAGCATACTCAATGATGATTCCTTAAATATAAGGGTATTTAGCTTGGATTTGGCAGGTGGGGCAATACATGTTTGTGATTTTCTTACTCCTTTTTCTGCCTCTAGACATAGTTGTATGTGAACAAGTTCTGCTTCACTCATCATGAGAGACTTAAGAAGACTCAGGCTGAGGACATAAATGACTCACTTAGGACACCAGACAGGAGAGATGCCAGAGACTTTTTTGGTTTCATGTTATAATCACTTCACCACTAAATTAACCAGCCTTCAAACTGGCCTGGCTTTGGAGATCCTATAATGGAAAATGCATGAAATAATGTGTGTCCTTCATGATTAGTAAGTTTGAGTCAGGATTATTTTTAATGTGGTTATTGTTACTTTTACTTGGAGTTGTTCTAATTGTGGGAAAACAACAATAATAATGACAACAATCTTAAACGCAATTTATCCAATCAGTGCATACATAGTTTTAGTGATAATATAATACTCCCAATTCTGTCAAGTAACATAGTCACAGATACACAGTCATACCGGTCACATATTAATCTGCTACAATCATAAGATCAAACTTTCCAAGCCAGTCATGATATGAAATAATTTGCTTCTAGATCATATTTTAAGTTAATGTTGAATTCTCCCAAAATATAAAGCAACAGATATTAGGATAACACGAATGTGAAATTATCACAATTTACTAGCAAAATGAGCTACATCAATTAGAATTCTTAATAAAGTAAAAGTATGGTGTATGAGAAAGTAACTATTCATTTCTTATCTATTCAGATTAACATCATCTTATTTTCTCTTATAAACATAAAGCTCTGTATATTTTTCTTCTTCCTATGAGATATTTCCTTAAACGTTCTGCAGAGATCTCTAAAAAGATAGGGTGGAGAGGTACAAAAGAGTAATTGGGTCTTATATTTCTTTCTGTACATTTTATTTTTAAAATCCTGTGAACTATTCATTATAAGAAGAGGATTATTCATTAAACTTTCAACTGGAAGAATTATATAAATTTCAACTAGAATTCCTAGGATATATTATTGAGAGCTAATTTTTTTCAAACTGGTAGTGAAATAAAATGAAAGGAATCTCTGTACGAAGTCTCAAAAACAAGATAAATTCATAGTATTCAGAAAGTGAGCAGGCTTTTATGGCATCTTAATTAAGTATCATACCTCATAATGCAGTTCAAAAAATTTCTGGCAGGGAAAAATAATAGAAATAATAATAAGAGAGTTGATACATAGAAACAAATTCTGTAAAGTATTTACATAGAGGATTCTTGACCAAGAAAAGTAAAATATTCATGCATAATAACATGCCTTAAAATTGATGTGCAATAACTTGTATAAATATTTTCACATAATAAATGTGATTCTGAAACTATATATAACCGTATTCAAAAGTAGCTCACAAGATCATTTAAAAATCTTTCCCATATGAAAAATATGAAATTTTCCTCAAGGCAGAAATATTCATCATTATTCTGGTAGTCTTACCTTAACATATAGTGTCTATTTACTAAGTCAAAACTTTTGCTTGGACAAGATAAAAAAGGAATAGTAATGAAGTGAAACAAATGTTAAATTATGGATGACATATGAAATTAATTTCCCTATAAAACTTGGCAATCATTTCAAAAGAGAGAATGGGGATTTTTAAAAATTATATTCATTCTATGTTATATAACAAATGATACTTATTTGTCACATAAAGGAGGCCAAAAGAATGGCTATTAAAGATTTGTATTACTCAAATGCATATAAACCTTTATCTGAATCAAATATATGGAAACAAGATAATTATTTTGAGCATACTTACTAAATGGTATCTGGTGGTATGAAGCAATAAAAATTAATTAAAAAAATATAAATAAAAGAGAAAAAAAAAAGAAGCAATTGATTTGTCCTGGAGAATTGACTATTAAAGTAAGTAACTTCTAGACATAGAAAAAAATCAAGAATTGTTCTTCAGTGCAGAGTGTAGTTTTTTTTTCCCCTCATGTTGGAAAACAAGGAATAAGGATATATGTTCAATAAACAGAGTTCTCACAAATATGGGAATCTTTCATTTTTGTAAGCTGTCATAGATACTTTTTTTTTTATTTCATTTGTACTTGGAGAACTGATATGGTAAGTCGTTAAGAAAAAAAACAAACACAGAGGAACTCCAATATTTCTGCTTCATGTTTCAAAGAAAGCAAACCTGCTGCTCCACGTATTTGGGAATGGTTGTTATGGCAAGACAACACCAACAAAAATGATGCTAATAGTAACGTGAAGAAGAAAAAATTGAATTGTTTCTGGATTTGTTTTTTGATTCCCCAGCTACAGCCAAATTGACTAATGCTAGGCTTTTAAAACATTCATAGGAGGAAACACTGCTGTTCTGAGCAGGGAGCCACCCATTTTTACACCTAAATAGTGCCCTAAAATAGCATTTTATGGTTTCTGTAATGTATTTTCAGGAGCCCCATTGTAGGTATTGTTTGGTTCCATAAAAAGTATCAAATTCTGATCATAGTCAAGGGCCAACAACGATTAAAACACCAAGTGGGTAAGTAATGCGAACTTCTCACCAATAGGCATTTTTAAAAAATACTTCTTCAAAAACACACACACTAGTGAAATGAATACTCTTTTTTCTATGAATAAAGTTAAAGCTAATTTCCCAAACTAGAAGAGCCTTTAAGGCAATTCAGGGTGATTATGAAATTCTTAGATGATTTAAATTAATTCTTGCCTTTAGGTTACAACTTTATCACTATCACTGCTTAACCACTACTGGGTTTTCTCCAAGATCTAAGCAGCTAAGAGTTTTATACTGCTCTGAATTATTGCTTTTAGAATTAAAAGACTCTCGTGGCATACAGTGAACTTGCAACTGTGGCTTCTGATCTCTGGAGCTCTAAATAATTGTTTAATAAAAATCCCGTATAGATAGATGTATTTTTTTATGTGTTTGGAAGACACTATTAATTTCTGCTTGTCCATCTGAAAGAAAGCATTAAGTAGCTTTTCTACATCCTAAGTTTCCTCCCCGAGAGAACACATCCTCAGTGACGGGGAAGAGACCCAAGGAGCTCACCTGATGAGATCCCAAGCCTACTACTACTTTCTATCTCCAGCTGCATCTCTTACTTTTATTAAAGACTTATGCAGATATACAGCATGGAGTCCAGTAAGTCTTTTCAAATATCCAACCCAATGTCACCAATGCAATACTGATTTCTAATGTAATGTCATTTAAACAAAAAGTCATAAAAATTGTTGATTTTCTTCACCTGGAAAAATCTGGAAAAAATATAACAAATTATATTAATTTATTTTTTAGAATTCTGTCTATAAACTTTCTTTAAAGAGAAATAGTATTCTCATCGTTAAAGGTCATATAGTCTATAACTTGTAGTTAAGTGTAACTCCTAAATTCTGCTGTTAATAATGAAAGGAGCCATAGACAATATGTAACTGAGTAGACTGCCTTCCAATAAAATTTTACCGACAAAAGCAGGCTGATGGGCTCCTATGCAGTATTGTGCTCATATCTGCCATAGAGTCAAACATTATGCAAAAGTAAAATTTTAATCATTGGCTTCATATTAACTGGTATTTTATATGTATCCATCTTCATTTATTGAGAAAGGTGAATTCTCTTCTTCTTTTTTTTTTTTTTTTTCAGGTATAGTATGTGAAATTTTAGTGCTGGCAGGATTCCCTAGTTGTCAAGGTTTCCTTCAAAAAAAAAAAAAAAAAAAGAATGGTTCTGGAAGTTACAAGTTTCAACTTGAACCTTAAATTTGATGTACTTTTGAAATATAAATTCATTCATCTTCTGTACTTTAAATTTATAATCATATTTAAAGTCAGTTTTTTTTTTTTCTTGATCTTCTTTAAAACTTGTCAGGTTAATGTAATTTGTATACTAACATAGAGTACATATATCCATTTCCTCTAAGCACCTGATAGTTGCCAAGTGAAAATGTCATTATGATGTGGAAATTGATATCTATCATATAAAATAAATCATAATATTTTCATCAATTACCCTAACAATAGTTATAGCAGCCTTGTGAAAAATGACACCAATTTGATTCTTTTGATCCAGATTTGCATGTGCTATCTTTATGTAATTAAGTAATATTCAATCCTTTTTTTTAAATTTGAATCAGGCAATGAAGGCAAGAAAACTAAAAGAATACATACTTCAAAAGTTAAAACATATGATCTTTATGAGTACTCAGGTGGTAAGATAAAAGTTTAAAAAGTATGTTTGTTCATGTTTCTTACTTGTCTCATTTCCATATTATGGACATATTTGTAGAGAATTTTTTTTAAGTCTGATGGCTCTTAAAAATCATGTAGATTAGAGATATAGAGTCAATAACACATATAGAGTCAATACATTAAAGATTTTTGAAGTCCTGGTGAGTAAAAAAGGAGAATAACAAAAGCATCCATATAGTCCTGAAAATGACATATTTTGCTATTAGAACAGATGTGTTACAGGTATTCAAGGTAAAGATTCAGCTTAAATAACACTAAAAAGAGGAAGTTAGCCAAATCATCTTAACCAAATGCTTATGTACCAAGAAGTTTGTTAGGTATATATCCATTGTACAACTTATAATAGTCCATTACCTACTTTTCATTTCATAATAATGTAGTTTTTATGTCAATTTGAGCACCTAAATATGAAAAATATGGAAATAAAATAACATGGATTTTAAAATACAAGCAAAAGTAAACTCCCTCTGCCTGTGTCTCTGCCTCTCTGTGTCTCTCATGAGTAAGTAAATTAAAAAATCTTAAAAAAAAAACCTACTATAAAACTATCTCTCTCTGTATTTGATAAATATTTCATATAAAGGGCTACTTTCTCAGTCTTGAGATTTAGTTTTTCTTTTGAAGTAACTTATTTTGCTTCCATATTAAATGACCTCACTTTCTTTGTCTCTGTCTCTGCCTCTTATATTTGAGGGAAATTAGATTAATGTCTCATTTCTTTCCTAGAGAATCATTCTCTGCACCTTACATCACACCTGGCTCTCCCTTTTAACTGGTGAACTCAATTTACTTATGTGGATTTCAGTGGTGTTGAATGACCGACTACCTAGGTTGAATACATGGTTTCCCCTGTTCCCTGGGATATAATTAAGTGCAAATACTTTTTGTTTATTTGTTTATGAGTGAAAAATGGAAATATCACTGCAGCCATTCCCTGTGCAATGTTCACTGCCATAAACTGGCTCTATGTTCTTTTGCTTTTCTGTCTACCTTGGTCTAATTACAGGTAGAGACTTGTTAAGAATAAGCCAGGGTAAAACTTGAGTCCATTGAGATGCAATCAGTTTGTTTTGTAAAACTTTTTTTCTTTGAAAACCATGTCAGGAAAAAGAAAAGGTAAGAAAATTTATAATGCCTGTGTAGATATCAAGACAATGTTAAATCATCCTGCAACCTTACTATAACCCACATTTACTATTAGTTTAAAATGTAATTTAAAGTTTAAATTAATTTAAAATTACTAATAATTTAAAAAATATTAAGGCATTCTACAAATGTATAATGAGTTCTGATTTATTATTATTACTATTATTATTTATTATTATTTCACATAGCACTTGAAACCCTGATGGATGCATTTTTCATACAAAAGAAAACTTAAAACAACAACAACAACAAAAAGAAACAAAAGAAATCATTTCTGCACCTCTTTTGAATCGAGAGACAAGGAATTTACCATCTAGAACTTACTAAAAAACATATTTGTGGACTTGTTATCTCTTGTTACATTCTGACACTTCTGTCCAAATATTTTTAGTCATTTGTATCGCACTATGATTTCTAAAGAAATGAATAGAACTTCAGCTAAAAATTGTTGGCATATATGCCCAACAGTGGCTATGCTACTGGAGAATAACTCCTATGAGGCTCACATCTCTATGTGTGGAAATAGGAAAATATTCTAGTAAAGACCTTTGTTGTGTAAACCCTGAAGTACACCACACTTTCAGAATTTTAAGAGGAATTTTTTTAAGACAATAGAAAATATACAAACACATTGGTCATTTAAGTAATGGGAAGAGGCTTGAAAAATCAAATGCAAAAAAAAGTAAACTTAGGATCCCATAGTCATTCCTCCAGAAAAATATTTTTCTATCTCTTTATACTGAACACATTTCCAGCAGTCTGTGCCAAACATATTTGAAGTTGTGATGCTGCGATGTTCTGTGGATTTAGAAAAGACAACAGAATATTTTTTTAAATTAACATTTTAAGCATTGAAAAATGTCAAAAGTACCTAGAGCAAAAGTACCTAGAGAGGGAGAAGCAGGCTCCATGCAGGGCTGGGTTATTTCCCCAGATTGAACTTTGTTTGGTAAGAAAATTAACCATTTGAAATGAAAACAGATACCGAGTAACACTAAACAGAGTTACCTAGTTAGGATATCTTCTGTTAGAGCATTACCAGAAAATCCACGAAGTGACTCAAAGAACCTCTACTTTTAATTCAGCCAAAAATTATGGATGTTTGAAAGATTGGTGTGTTTGATAAACAATTAACCAAGTGACTGGCTAGAGCTTAACTACTGTTGAAACTCTTTGGTCTAATAAAATTTAAGCAGAATATATACACAATCAAACAACCATAGCTGGTATTAATTATTTGTGATAATGCAAAGTTTCTGACTCAAAACCAATATGGATTTGTTATTGGCTTCTCTATCTTAATATAATCAGATTTATTTCCATGGAATGGGATGGTCCAATTGAAAAACTGTCTTAATATTATAATGCTAAATATATATCAACCCAGATTAGATCACTACCTCTAACAATAGTAAATTTTTAGTTATCTAGCATTCAAAAATTAATTACAATGTATAATTTCAGGAAGGAGGTTTTAGGAAGGAGGTTTAAATCTTGTTTCTATAAAATCTTTCCCACAAGTTACAAATAAAAATGTAAAGAACCAAAATTACACAATTGCATTTCCTTCATTTCTCTTATATTTCAAATCCTCTGACAGCAAAGAAAGTATTGCAAATTTAGGAAGGGAATGAATACTTATTATGCACCTACATAGTATTCGTAACATTTCTCCTTTTATTTTAACACGAAGTGGGTTTACTTTGTCTCTGATTCTTGATAGAAAATATGAAATTTAAAGATAAATTTTGCAAGTTATTAGCTAACAAGTAGTTAACCTCTGGTTAACAAGTAGCTAGCCAAGTTTTGAAACCAAGCCTGTCTTAAAACAAAGAATGTTCTTCAAACGTTTTTCATGATTCACAGCCTGGGCAGGGTGATCTATATAATATAGACCTAGTCATCAGTGAGTGCTCTGTGTCATTTGAATAGATGTGGCCTAAGTAAGGCAAGCTGTTAAAAAATGATTTAAAGATGGAGATCATGATTTTGAGTTTTATTCACCACTCCGCAAGCTAATTGAGAAAACTTTAACAATTCATTTAAAGTCTCTTGTCAATTTCTTTTTTTTTCTTGTCAATTTCTTATGTTATATGTGAAGTGTAATAATATTATCTGAGGTAAATAATGATACACTAAACATACCATGAGCTCTGGAGTACCCATAAATATTTATTAAAAATAGTTACTAAGTCAGTGGAAGAGTTACAGTGGACTATTACAACATAATCAATTGATTTAAATAAAAACAGAAAGGAGAGCAAAAAGAATAGAATAGATAAGTAAATAAATAGCGTGATAGTAAAACTAACTATATCCATATAAGCAATAACTATATAAAAAGAGAATACATGCTCTTCTTTAAAGTAGTGATTATTACACTGGATTAAAAAGCAGGACTCAAGTATATTCTATTTGCAAAAAAATGATCATAAAATATAAAGTGGCAGACAAAAAAAAACTTGAAAAGTTATACTGTGCAAACACTGATCATGAGAAAGCAAAAGTGGATAAACTGATAATAGACAAAGTTGAGCTGAGAGAAAAGAATATGAACAGAGATGGATGATTTTATGACATTGAAGGTATAATTCCTTAAGAGGGCATAAAATTGTTAAATGTATATTAATGAAAAAATCAAAATATAAGAAGCAAAGCAAAATAAGTTCATGAATTATATGGAGAAATAGCAAGTCCACAATTATAGTGAGATTTCAAGACTTTTCATTCAGTAATTAAAGGAAAAATAAGTGGAAAAATTTTTCTAAGGATAAAAAGATCCAAACATATAATACTATTTCTGCCCTAACTCCTAAAAGATACAAGAAGGTAATACTTCCCAATAAAAATGTTGAGTTACATCTTTCTCATACTTACATTGAAATTATATGTAATACATTTTATTTTGCCATACTTAGCAATAAACCCAGTCTTTGTATGCCTTTAATAATTAAAAAATATATTAAAATACACTTTCATGGGGATGCCTGGGTGGCTCAGTGGTTGAGCGCTTGCCTTTGGCCCAGGGTGTGATCCTGGAGTTCTGGGATTGAGTCCCACATCAGGCTCCCTGCATGGAGCCTGCTTCTCCCTCTGCCTATGTCTCTGCCTCCCTCTGTCTCTCATTAATAAGTAAATAAATACAATCTTTAAAAAAAAACACACATATACACTCTTATGAATTGCATTTTTATATTGCAGTAAAAAACAATCTGAAGTGTCCCTTTTATAAAATTCATTATATTCAGTGTGGAATATATGAAAAGCCTCTGAGGAAGAGGCTAATTTTTGTGAACATTTTTGTGAAATAATTTTTGTGAAATTGACCAACTTTGAAGAACAATATATATCAAAGAGGGTTCTAGGTTCTATGGCCCAGATTTGTCTACTTGTCTCACCACCAAGTGTTCAGCTCCTAGCACAGTACTTGATCCACACAAGTATTTTACTTTTCTGTAAACTGTTTCAATGATTAGAAATTAGCACAATTGTTTCTTAAAGAATATTGGTCAATAAATTTAGGGAAGAATGAATAAAAAAGAGAGGTTGCCATTCTCTGATATGAAAAAACAATTATAAGTATAGACAATAAATAGGTTGAGGTTCATTAAAAATATAAATTTGAAAGAGGTTGGATCAGGTGCAGAGATGAGATAAAATTGTAACTCCAAAGAACTGGAGAGAGATATAAGAATTAAAAAGAAAAGGAAGGGTAATGTACTCATGTAATGTTAAATGAAGTTTTTTTAAACTTAAGATTATAATGGAGGCCTGAAATTTCAAATGTGACCCCACAGCTATAAGCCATGAAGTATAACATTAAATAATAAATAGTTTGCCAAAGTAAAGTATATGTAAAATAGAAGGAAATGGATAATTTGGAAGATTTTCACTTACAAGGTAAAGGTCAATATTTTCTTAAATAAAACTTACTGTGAGTCAGTAGGAAAAGTTCCCTGACAGAAAATTAAGTAAATAACATAAACTCTGAAAGAAATATTTAAAATATTTAAATATAGAAAGAATATTTCTGAAAGAAATATTTAAAAATATGGAAAACTCAACATCTATGGAATGAAAGGGATGAAAATTTAAATAGCAATGAAGTGTTTTGATTTCTCAAATCGGCAAAGATTAAAATCAATAACAACGTACATTTTGTTGAAGATGTGGTTGTCACTCTGTTCTAGCTACCATAACAAAAATGTAAAATAGGTGGCTTATGAACAACAAATAGTCATTTTCAACTGCTCTGGAAGTGCTCACTCATCTTGAATCTGGGAAGTTCAAGATGAGTGCTGTAGCAGATTCAGTGTCTGGTGACAGCCTACTTACTCATCCATGACCATGGTCTCGTAACCTGGGTTACCTCACTAACCTGGGTTAGTGGCTAGAGAACTACCTCTGTGGGATCACTTTTATAAGAGCACTAATCTCATCCATGAGAGCTCCACCCTTATGACCTAGCATCTCCCAAAGGTCCTACAACACAATGAATACAACCATGTTGAGCATTAGGTTTTCATACAGGAATTTGGGCATTCAGTCCATAGCAAAAGTTGAGTAGCGTCAAGCCCTTATGTATCATATATTAGGAATGCAAGCGTAGAAATGCATGTCCATATTTGTCTATTTCCCAAAAGAAAAAGTGGCAAAGGTTGGGGAAAAGAATATAATTTCCCTACAAAATCTATATAAACTTTGGCCCAGCAGTGGATCTTAAGGAGATTATCTGACAAGTTTGCAAAGATTCATTTTTAAAATGAATTCATTAATCACAACCACCATATTCTCTTTCACCTGTGAAACTCCGACTGCAGTGTTCTTGGTGCTGATGTTACCTTGATAAAGATGGATGTATAATGATATCCACTGCTACATTATTTATAATATTGAAACAGTAGAAACAATCTAAATATTAACACAAGTATACTGATTATAAACATACATACAGGAATGCTATTCAACCACTAAGTAATAATATATATGTGTAGTTAAAAGAATGGAAAATTGTTTTATTTAATATAATAAATGTATTTGAATGTAATTGATGCAGTGAGATCCCTTACTTGTTAAAATTGTGCATTTGTGGTGTGTGTAACAGAAAGTTACATCACATATTTTTTCTCATCATTTTATGTATGGAATAATGAATGACCAAGATTTACTTACATACTTAAGGGAAAACTTTTCAAATAATGTAAAACGCAACTCTTGACTAAAGCGCACTTGAATTTCTTATATTAGAATGGCTTTCGAAATGACCTGTAATTTTTGTTTTTAATTAAAGGGCTCGGGTCCAGCCTCAAACTGAATTATAATTTTAGCCTGAACACATAGCACAGATATTTTTGAAAATCTCTACCTGTGATTCTAATATGCTCTTCCAAATAAGGAACACTTAGTAGTGGGTGTAGGCAAAAATACTGTCTACTGTTGGGTATTGGAGGAATAAACACAAAGGTTTCATGTGGCTCCTGTTCTCAAGGAGTTTACTTCCTAATAAAAGAATGGAGGGAGGGTATAGATAAATTTGCATAAATTAGGACAGACACAATACAAGACGCACAATTAAATTTGTAGGAATTGGCTTCCAAGTGGAAGTTTTAGAAGGCTCCATGGAAATCATGTGGTAGAGACAAAATAATGTTTTAATTGAAGGGCCTGGTATGCAAAAAGACTAAATGAGGAACAGTGAGGAAAATAGTGGTACTAAATTCAGTTTACACGAAACATGGACTCATTAAAATGAAAGTTGAGATCAAAGCTTAGAAAGACAGTTTGGGGGAGAATATGGAAGCCAGGAATATCCAGTTTATTAATTCAAATTTCAGTCTATAGGTGGTGATAATTTTACTGACAATTTGGAAGAGAAAACTGACATGAAGTGAGATTGATATTCTTTTAATTATGAAAACAGAACATTCAATAATTAGAGAAAAAAGAATTAAAGATAGAGAAAACACTACTGGTTTTGGCCAGGCTCTTAATATGCAATTCAAGAAGCATTCTGCCTTTATCAGATAAGTCTATCAACATTTAATTCTCCAGAACAGACCACTAATACATCAAAAAAAAAAAAAATCAGCCTCTATGATATTTATGATAAAGATAAATGATAATGAAAAACATTCAAATATCTGGATTAACTCTAATGGATTGAACATTTATATTCACAGAGATTGCAAAATTTTCCTGTCTGTGACATAGGGGAGGGGGGCAAGAAAATAGGGTCACACAATCAGTCTAGAACTAGGGTTATGAGAGAAAACATCAGCTCTGAGGACTTGGAGAAGGGAAAAGCAAGTGTACAAATGATTTCAAATAACATATTTATTAATGGCAGAAATCTAGAGAAAGTAATAGTTTAGAATAATAGATACATGTGTGTTTTTTTGCACAACCTGATAATCAGAATCTAAACAGAAACAATGAAATATAGTATTTAAGCCAGACTTGATTTAAAAACTTTCTTTCTAGCCTTTGTTTTATTATCAATAAAATAAAAATAAATGAGGTAATGTAAGATACTTTGAATAATGCTCAGATTATGGTAACATTCAGTAGGTGTTTCTTATATATCATTTTAAAATAGGGTTCACACAAACCACATTTGTTTCCAGAATGCTACCTGGAGATATTTTACAAGAGGAGTATAAAGTGGATAAGAGAATGACAAACACCACAATCTAATCTGAGACTCTCTCTCTCTACACACACACACACACACACACACACACACACTAAAATGAAATTAACTTTTTAAACTACAAAAAGCACAGCAAGTCCTCATATCAATTTCTACCCCCTTTTCCCAGGTAAAGCCAGTAATCTATAACAAGTGCATAGAACAAATTGATCATACAATTATATTAATGAACTTCTTTATTTGGAAAAATTATTATCTTCATTTTATATGTACCAATCATAGCCTCCGAGCACTCATACTGGTGACCCAGAGAAACAGGAATTGATTCTTCTTCTGGTGGTTAAAAATAGCATTGATGTCCCAAAAGATACACATTTTTAAACACAAATAACCACAGAGATCAGTAATGCAAGAAATGACCTAAGACAGTACTGGGTATAAAATAAGCAGTAAAAACTGTAAACAAAATAATATATACTCTGAGTTGAATAAGGGAGAAATAAGTGTCCTGAAGAAGTGCAAAAGAGAGCCAGGAAAAAGGTAAAGTATATTATGCATGTTTGAAAGATGGATCCCATAAAACACTGGCCTCTGGATTTTCCAACCTAAGCAACCACAGGAGATGCCATGTGAAATTACAATGATTTCCAAAACACCTTTTAAAAAAGCACTTTGAGACCTGTGGAAGCTGATGAACCATATCTTAAGGTAAGTAATTATTTTACCAAACCAGGTGGAAAATACTGGATTAAACAAAGGTACCACAGGGGTTTTAGCTTAAGGATTTTTCTTTCCATAGACCCTGAGCTGTTTTTCCTAAAGTTGAAAGTCACATTGAGTTGTACTCAAAGTTTCTACACAAGGGATAAATGTTTTCAATTTTTTGATCAGTCCTTAGAGCAAACGAGTATTCCTGCAACAGTTAATAAACTGGAGTATAAAATGAAACTAACTTTTTAAACTACAATCTGGAGGGACACCTGGATGCCTTAGCGGTTGAACATCTGCCTTTGTCTCAAGGCATGATCCCAGGTTCAGGAGATCTTGTCCCACATCGGGCTCCCTGTGGGGAGCCTGCTTCTCCCTCTGCCTATGTCTCGGCCTCTCCCTGTGTATCTCTCAGGAATAAATAAACAAAATCTTAAAAAAATATATAATCTGGATACCTGAAACTTGATATTTCTACCCTCCTGCCCCCTATCCCATTTGAAGAGTTGAAATATTTGGATTCACTAGATCTCATTATATTTGGAATCAGGAATCAGGCACGTCATTTGCTCTTCCCTCTCGTTTAAATCACTTGAGTGTAACCAAATTTTAAAGATTTTACTTATTTATTCATGAGAGACACAGAAAGAGAGAGAGGCAGAGACATAGGCAGAGGGAGAAGCAAGCTCCATGCCGGGAGCCTGATGCAGGACTCAGTCTCAGAACCCTGAGATCACAACCTGAGCTAAAGGCAGGTGCTCAACCCCTTAGTCACCCAGGCGTCCTGATTTAGGGAGCCACACACAGCAGGATTTCTTTTACAGTCAAATTTCTAGCCACACTGATAGATGACGAACTTTATAACTCTGGAAATATCTAATTATCCAAAGAAAGGAAGATTTTGCAACACCATTCTAATGATCTAATTCCAGTATATCCCCTATGTGTGGAGCAGGCTAAGGGTGGGTTTGTGGGGTCAGTTTTTGACAGTACAAAAGCTGAATATTTTAAATTCCTCATACAATTGAACAAAACAATGCAAAAGAAAAACTAAAGTGGGAGGATAGAAAGTTGAGTTCATGAGGTTTGATACATCTCCCAACCCCAAATCTTCAGAAAAAGTTAGGTTTATAAAATGTTTACAAAGATACCATATCTGAAGTAATAACTGGAGTGACCCAAAGCAAGAAAGCTCCAGATACCATCCACGTTAGGTAAGACTTTCAATGCGGTGGATAAACGCAAAGCACGAAGGCCTGAATGACTGAGTGTGGAAAAATTTCCCACTTTAGGTGAGCAGTTTTATTCTTTGAATCACAACTTGAGCCTTTACAACTTTAGTATCTATTTCTACTAGAAAACCATCTTTGGTTTGGTCCCAACTGTTTTTAAGGCTGTGAGGACAGAGATAAATAAAAAATGTTTAATTTTGAATAATAAAATCTGTCTAGAGTCAGCAGAACATGCTGGAAAGAAGGCTAATCCATATGTCAATTGTAGATTCTAACTTGAAGGAATCCTCATTGGCAAATAGTGCAAAAGGAAAGAAAAAAAATTTAGACATTGAGAAAAAGGAAATAAAATGCACATGTAGCTGAGATACATATTTTTGCAGTGAAAGAGGAAGACAAAACTGAGATAAGGTATTGGTGATCAAGATATTTGGTTTGCTTTCTTCGTGGAGCTCCTGGGTGGCTCAGTCCTCTGAGCTTCTTCCAGTCACTCAGGGCTCAGGTCACCTTCTCAGGGTTCTGGGATTGAGCCCCACATTGGGATTTCCACTCAGCAGGGAGTCTGCTTCTCCCTCTTACTCTGTTGCTCCCCCTGCTTATACTTACTTTCTCTGTCAAAACAATAAATAAATAAAAACTTTTAAAAAAGATATTTGGTTTGCTTTTAAAAAAATAGGGAACATAGGTGTGTGTGTGTGCGGGCGAGGGGATTAGTTCGGGGAGGAAGGGATATAGGGAGGGAGTTTCCTTACAGTGTTTTGTTAGGCTCTGTTAGGAATTCAATGTTTGTTTCTCCCTAAAATTTGTCAGTCAAAACCCTACCCTGAAATGTGAAAGTATTAGGAGGTGGGGTCTTTGGCAGGTAATTAGAATTATATTACCTCGTGAAGGTGGAGCCCTATTGAATGGGGCTGATGCCTTTATAAGAGGCAGCTGAGGGCTTGCTCCTTTGTGAGGACTTTAGAACTAGCCCCTCGGAAACCCTGAAGTCCAGAAGAGGGCTCTCACCGCAACTCTATGGTGCTGGCACCCTAATTTTGGACTTTTCATCCTCCAAAACCGTGAGAAATAAGTTTCTATTGTTTTTAAAGAACTTGGCCTATAATATTTTGTTAGAGAAGCCTGAAGGGTCTAAGGCTCTGCTGTGCTTTGACTCAGAGGTATCATGAATTAGAGGTGAAAATTGTGTTGCCCCTTGTGGAAGCTTTATAGGGCATCTACCTTAGCAGTGCTAAATGAAGAAAGTTGAGAAAAATTAACAATTTGTTTCCTCTTAGAAACATCAGAGTTGTTGGAATCGCCCTTGTTGGAGGCTTATACAAGGATTTGGAGCTAGTTTGTAGCTGTGCCAGTGCCAGGAGCTTGGCTGAGCTAGGAGAGAGCTCAGAGGCCAGCGGTGGGAGCAGGCAAATTAAAGCAACAAACAACAGTGAAAGAGACCTTTAATCACTTATTGAAATCATATAAGCAAGAATCCGAACCCGGTGGAATGGCCAACTCCTCCCATTTCCTCTTCCTCCAAGAAAGGACGGATCAGTCAGTAGAAGGTTGGGTGGATCTGCACACACATGGAGATAATGTTTCACTGTTGAGGATGTCCGGGCCAAAAGACTCTGGCAATGCTGTGGACCCTGGAGTACTAAACTCCTGGGGCGGGCGGGAAGGGAAGGGTGAAAAAGTGAGGCTAGGAGAGGAAAGCACTGGATACTGAGTCAGAGCCAGGAAAGGTGTCCTGAAAGTTTCCTTCCTCCTCCTAAAATAGTAAGTGTTGGCAGAGGCATCTGAAGAGGCCCTTGGCCAAAGGGCCCAGATAACAGACCTGGCAATGAAAGCACCTGAGCTAAGAGTATAAACATGGAAGGATCATGACCAGTCAGCCACTTGCCCTCAGAGACTGCAGAACCTTGGCTGTGTTCCAGGTTAGTGTGGGGAGAGCAGCTTTCCTGGGGAGGCCTATCAGATAAAGCCTTTGTAATTGCCTATTAGAGCAAGTCTGAAAAACAAGGTGTATTAACCAGAAACAACTCAACCAGTTTTTTTTTTTTCATTTGAAAAATAAGGATATTAAGTGCAATTTTTTTTTTTTTTTACCTATTTTGTAAGGGTATTGAAAGATTTCTGAGAGATACTGTATATTCAACTGTAAGGTCAAATGATGAGTAAATAGTACTGTTTTTGAAGAAACATTCTTTAAAAAAAAAAAGATTTTATTTGTTTATTCATGAGAGACCCAGACACACACACACACACACACACACACACACACACACACACACACACAGGCAGAGGTAGAAGCAGGCCCCGCGCAGGGAGCCTGATGTAGGACTCCATCCCAGGTCTCCAGGATCAGGCCCTGGGCTGAAGTTGGCACTAAACCACTGAGCCACCCGGGCTGCCCTGAAGAAACATTCTTACAATGAAAAAATCCACAATAAAATGAAACTAGTAAAAATACCTTTGGTTTCATCTACTAATGGATTCACATGATTCATTATTTTATTTTGGAAGAGTATGCATCCCCAAGAAAATCAAATGTAAATAATCTACAGTTCTGTTAAACCAATCCTGGTGTATTGAGTGCTATAAAAATAAAATCTAATAAAATAGAAAGCAACCCAACTAGAGCTATTTTAACTTCTCAATAACCACCCCCAAACCAGAGAAACATTTAAATATTGGTGTAGTTCCCATTGAGACTGTGATGAATTTATTTTCTGAGTGTATAGAAGTTGAAGGAAAGTCTATGGGATTGAAAACAGTATGACAAGCTTTCAGCAAAACACAACAAATTACAATTGTGTTTCATTCTGGTATTCCTGGAAAGCTTCAAAAATTGATGAGAAAAAGTATATGGGGAAAAAAGAAAATCTAAATATAGTGTGTATAGGAGTTTATATAATTTATATATCTTCTAATATATAAGGGAGAGAATCCTTTCTTTGCATTTCTTCTGGATTTCTTTGCTATAACTAACCCATCTTATATTTATCTGAGGCCAAAGGAAAAGTCCTAGTAGACATATGCCTTAGCGCATAGCCTTGGTTTGAAGCCAGTGAACAGAAGATCTGATGAGAACATTTTCCAAAATATATAACATAGACTATATCATCCTCAGAAAATAGCCTTAAGACTAAACTATTTTACAGAAAAAAAAATAATTTATCTAAAATTTCTGAGACTTTAAAGGAACACAGTTCCACACAAAAGATAAATAACCATTCCTTTCCGCCATGGCTTCATAAATACCTCCTCCATGCTCTTAAAGTAATACTTCAAATCTTATATACTGTATTTTTTTCAATTTTAATGAATCTAATGTAATTGTAAGAAAAGGAAATAATAGTATCAAGTAATGTTTTGGGTCAAATGTAGAGGAAATAAAGCAGAAGAATAGTAGTGTTCTAGTTTATCTGAGATAATTATTGCTTAGTTGAAGGTGGAAGAGAAAGGTTTTATGATGTTGTGGCAAGTGTGGTGATAATATTTGGTAGTGCTTTATACGTTATGCACAAATTCATCAAGTTCTGGAACCAAAGATTCATATTGAATCATGGACAGAACCCAAATTTACTTTGTGTTATATGAATAGACTCATAAGTTTACATGATATGATGGAAACTACTACTTATTAGAAATGAAAATTGAGAGGGGCACCTGGTGGCTTAGTTGGTTAAACATCGGATGCTTGGTTTTGGTTCAGGTTATGATCTCAGAGTCATAAGATCAAGCTCCATGTCAGGCTTCCTGCTCAGTGGGGAGTTTAGTTTGCTCACATGTACATGCTTGCTCTCACTTCTCTCTTTAAAATAAATAAATCATAAAAAACCCTCAAGATTTAGAGAACATGACCCATCTAATATTTAGTCTATTATTTAAATAATGGGAAAGATGGACATGCCTAGGTATTTATGCTAAGTCAGTAAGTGGGTAAAGAAATGGATTCTAAGGCAAGCTACAATTATTTATTTTTTGCCTTTAATACACATTCAGTCTTCTTAAAATCCATTGTGTAATTAAAACATTTATTATAAATCTATTATATAATACATATGTGTTTTTTTATATTTTTTTAAGTTTAACTCAAGCTTAACTGTTCTCTTGGTTACAAGCAAATAACAGAACCTATTGCCATTAATATCTAGATAATTTTAAATATTATATTTAGCAGATATTTACTACTTAAGCTGAATAAGAAAATATTCTGATGTCAACCCAACCATGACAGGAGTACAACTAAAGGAGTTTCCAATGAACTTCTCTTCACCAATTGATAACTTCTATAGGAAGCATCATAGTTTTATTTTCTGTGGTTGGGTCATGCAACTCATGATTAAAGTCTCCTTTGGTGATGAATATTGAAAGCAATCAGGTAAAAAATGGTTTATCTTTCTTGTGTACCCTCGGGTTATTCCCTCTGTCAGTCTCTCCATCCCTCTGTGTGTGTTAGTATGCGCATATGAGGACAAAACAAGGATTAATTTTTGTCACTCACACAGTCATGCCCCCTGGTCCTGTCAAGGCACAAAAATGTACATGTACATACACATAAAGAGAGACCTTACAGGACATTGAAGTAGCCAGATTAAAAATTAATATAACATTTTTATTGAATGTCACACGTTTGATTCTATTAGATTCAGAAATTTCTAGTATTTTATAAAGCAATAGAGCTCTCCGCAGTGTTTACAACTTAATACGTATATGTTGTTAATATCTTCTCTGAACTCCTCCTCTCTTAACGTTTCTCTGGTCCTTCTTAAAATCCATTTACTTTTTCAATAAATACTTACTCTTCACCCACCTAGTACACTTGACCCAGAGAACGCAGCCATGCACAGGCTGTGATTCCTATTCTCTAAGAATATTAGTATTATTTTTCTATTTTACCCCTTAATGCCTCGGTCTCTTTCTTCTTAATCTTCCAAACAATTCTTGCTATACTAAACACTTAAATATTTGTCCAATATTTGCCTACTTTTTTATATTAAAAGTTTCTTTTTTACAAATATTGTCTGCTCCTTTTCACTCATATACCTGACTTCAATCATAACTTATAATATTGATGAGTCTGAAATATTAATTTTCAGGGTAGATCTAATTCCTGAATTCCAGAGTGACTTATCCAATCAAATAGCTATCTCTAGTCTCATACATCTACAGAAGTAACTACCTTTCCATTCCAATGTGTATTTCCTATGTAATTTTGTGTGTACAGAGAGAAATGGAAAATATATTAGTATATGTAGAAAATATAGAAGGGTGCCTGGGTGGCTCACTCAGTTAAGCATCTGTCTTTGGCTCAGGTCATGATCCCATGGTCGTACGATTGAGCCCTTGGGTTCTAGGGCCCCCTGCTCCTCCTTCTCCCTCTGCTCCTACTCCTGCTCATGCATTCTATCACTCTCTCAAATAAATAAATAAACTATTAAAAAATAAGAAAACATATTATAGAAATGTTGTTTTTAATAAGTTTTTAACATAAATTCATAAAACAGGCTTCATAAAAATTCATAAAACATTCATAGAACAGGCTTATTTCACTTAATATTATATGTTATACAGAGGATGACAACCAAACCAAGAACAATTTTGAGATAATAAGAAAATGTTAAAGTAACTAATATTTTATAATTTAAGTATTTAGTGGCCAAAAAATTATTTTATAAATGGGACAATAAAGTAGCCTTATTCAAACATTATTTTCAAAAACATAAGTGTTTTCTTAAAAATAGAGTAATTCTGAAGCTATATTAAAATGAGTAGGTACATTAATTTTCTGAACAAGCAAAAATCTCTAACCAGAATATTCTTGATACATATTTATGCAATTTAACCGTTCCCTTCCATGCATATTTTGAGTATCATATCACTGTTGTTCTATGAAAAATTATTTTTCTATTAACATTTTATGAAAAATAATTTTAAAATATGGTCTAATTATTACTTTAAAATAAATAATAAAATTATTTTATTAAAATATAATTAACATACAGTATTATATCAGTTTCAGATGTACAGCATGATTCAACATTTCTATACTTTTCTCAGTGCTCATCAAGATAAGTGTATTCTTAATCCCTTTTCCCTATTTCACCTATTTCCCTTTCACCCCCACCCCTCTGGCAATCACCAGTTTTTTTCTTTGTATTTAAGAGTCTGGTTTTTTGTTTCTCTTTTTCCTTCTTGTTTTGTTTCTTAAATTCTACATATGAGTGAAAACATATGTTTTCATATGTTTCATAATATGAGTGATATTAGTCTTTATTTGATTTATTTCACTTAGCATTATACCCTCTAGGTTCATCATGTAGCAAATGAAAAAAAATCATTCTTTTTTTATAGCTGAGTAATATTTCATTATAATGTGTGTGTGTGTGTCTGTGTGTGTATTTACACCACATTTTCTTTACCTGTTCATTTATGGATGGACACTTGAGTTACTTCCATATCTTGGCTGTTGTAAAGAATGCTACAATAAACATGGAAGTGCATATAACTTTTTGAATATGTGTTTTTGTTTTCTTTGGGTAAATACCCAGTAGTGGAATTATTTGATTATTGGATAGTTATAATTTTGATTTTCAAGGAAGCTTCATATTGTTTTCCACAGTGGCTGTACCAGTTTGAATTTCCACTAACAATGTACAACAGTTTTTTGTTTTGTTTTGTTTTGTTTTCTTCAGATCCCCACCATCACTTCTTATGTATCTCTTTTGAATTTAGCCATTCTAACAAGTGTGAGGTAATATCTCATTATGATTTTGATTTGCATTTCCTTGATTATTGGTGGTATGGAGCATCTTTTCATGTGTCTATTGGCCACATGTATATTTTGGAAAATTTCTATCTAGGTCCTCTATTTGTTAATTGGATTACTTGTTTTTTGGTGTTGAGTTGTAGACATTCTTTACAGATTTTGGATATTAATCCCCTAAAGGAAATATCATTTGCACGTATCTTCTCCTATTCACTAGGTCCCCTTTTTGTTGTGTTGATGGTTTCATTAACTGCCCAAAACCTTTTTATTTTGATGTAGTCCCAAAAGTTGATTTTTGCTTTTGTTTCCCTTGCCTGAGGAGATATATCTAGAAAAAATGTTTCTATAACCTTGTCAAATAAATTACTGCTTATGTTTTCATCTGGGAGTTTTATGGTTTCAGGTCTTACATTCGAGTCTTTAATCCATTTTGAGTTTATTTTTGCATATAGTGTAAGAAAGTGGTTCAGATTCATTTTTTTGCATATCATTGCACTGTTTTCCCAGCACTATTTATTGAACAGACTGTCTTTTCCCTACTGTAAATTCTTGCCTCCTTTGTTGTAGATTAATTGACCATATAAGTATAGGTTTATTTCTGGGCTCTCAATTCTGCTCTTTCTATGTGTCTATTTCTGGCCAGTATCATACTGTTTTGGTAAATATAAATTTGTAGGATATCTTGAAATCTGGAATTGTAGGACCTCCAACTTTGTTCTTCTTTCTCAAGGTTGCTTTGGATACTCAAGGTTCCATACAAATTTTAGTATTATTTTTTCTAGTACTGTGAAAAATGCTGTTGATATTTTGATAGAGATTGCATTAAATCTGCAGACTGCTTCGGGTAGTATGGACATTTTAACAATATTTATTCTTCCAATACCTGAGCATTAAATGTCTTTCCATTTGTTTGTATCTTCAATTTTTTCATCAACATTTTATCATTTTCAGAGTATAGATCTTTTACCTCCTTGGTTAAGTTTATTCCTAGGTATTTTATTCTTTTTGGTGCAATTCCAAGTGGAACTGATTCCTTAATTTCTCTTTCTGCTACATCATTATTAGTGTATAAAATGCAACAGATTTATGTGTATTCATTTTGTAGTCTGCAACTTCGCTGAATTCATTTATCAGTTCTAGTAGTTTTTGGTGGAGTCTGTAGGGTTTTCTATATAATATATATATAGGTTTACTTCTTCCTTACCAATGTGGATGCCTGATAATTCTTTTTCTTGTCTGATTGCTGTGGCTACAATTTCCAGTACTCTGTTGCATAATATTGGCAAAAGCAGACATCCTTGTCTTGTTTCTGATCTTAAAGAAAAAACTCTGTTTTTCACAATTGAGTATGTTAGCTGTGGATTTTTTCTACATAGCCTACATTATGTTGATATATGTTCCTTCTAAACCAACTTTGTTGAGAGTTATTATGAATGAATGTTGTACTTTGTCAAGTACTTTTTCTGCATCTATTGAGATGATCATATAATTTTTATTCTTTTTCTTATTGATATATCACACTGATTGGCTTGTAAATATTGGACTACTTTCGCATCCCTGGAATAAATCCCACATGATTGTGGTAAATTATTTTTTAATGTGTTATTGGGTTTGGTTTGCTATTTTGTTGAGGACTTTTACATTTATATATATCAGAGATATTGGCCCCTAGTTTCTTTTTAAAAATAGTATCTTTAGGGATCCCTGGGTGGCTCAGCGGGTAAGTGCCTGCCTTCAGCCCAGGGTGTGATCCTGGAGTCCCGGGATTGAGTTCCACATCAGGCTCCCTGCATGGAGCCTGCTTCACCTTCTGCCTCTCTCTCTCTCTCTCTCTCTCTCTCTTTCTTTCTCTCTTTCTCTCTCTCTCTGTGTCTCTCATGAATAAATAAATAGAATTTTTAAAAAATAGTATCGTTATTGGGTTTCAGGATCAGGGTAATGCTGGCCTCATAGAATGAATGGAGGCTTTTATTCCAGTCATATTTTGAGGAATAGTTTGAGATGAACAAAAGTCCAGTACCAGATGGCTTCACAGGTGAATTCTACCAAACATTTAATGAGCAGTTAATTGTAATTGGTATAATTATGGTTTAATTATTTTTATTCTTTGAATTGCCTATAATCTTCACATTTCTACTGTATGGTTAATAAATTTGAAATTGCCAACATCTCTATTAGACTATTTTTTGCAGAATATATTATTTTTTTTACTGAGAAATTATTCTATAGTTGCTGATGTACCTCATATTTTCAGAGCAAAATTAGTTTCTGTTTTAGACATAGAAATGTGTAAATACATCAGCCCAGATATTTTCTTGGGTTTTGTCTCTTGGCACCTTTTGGACTGCCTTTCTTCAGCAAATTATTTTTTAGAAAAAAACTAGTCAAGAAGTCCTATAAGCTTTGATTCTTCTTAATGTTTACCAAATTGTGATGCTGCAAATATAGTTCATTTTAAGCCATTATATGTCAAATAAAAAAAATATCAAGTTGCATGCTTTTGAGAAAGCTATGTATTAATCAACGTTCTTGATATTTTAAAAAAAACAACAGTGCATATTTTTTCATTTAACATGCATAATCATTTTTACCTAATTGCAAATGAAAAGGTTTATTGCAAAATAAGATAAAATTACAAAGCACTATAATAAATATTTGTAGATTACCTGCTGTACAATAAATGATAAAACCACTTGAGTGTTCAACTAGTCTTCATAGACTCTATGGGAGAACCACTTAGCTTTTAGTTATTTTACTTTCTCTTACATTTAAATTATATTTTGCTATATTTCCTGCTGACCTGTCAGCTTGTGGTCTGGTGGCTTTGTGCATCTTGCTGATTTTGACCTTCAACAAAACAAAATGAGTTGGTAGCATCAAATATTTCTTCCACCACCATATGAGATGCACATGAAAGTGTAGCTACCTCCATCATTTCTTTGGCAAGAAATCTGTCTTTCAGCTCCATATACTTTCCTGAAATATTGCTCGGCATTTAAATTACACTTTATTTCATGTTAAAGTAAAAACACTATTCATTTAACATATGTTTTCACGCATTAGTAAAGGAGACCATAGTGTAAGTTGGAAGTATGGGGTAGCGATCTACAAAACCCATATCCACTTTTTTTCACACAGCTGTTAATAATATGTTAACAATGAAATATTTGGATAAGATTCTCTACTGGTAAGCTATCAAGACAATAGGCATAAGGCAATAATATCTCAGGCAAGTCAAAATTGAATGGTCAAACATCTTATTTGGATATTTATTCCTTACAGTTCATATTAAGATTTACACCCTACTTCTAAAATATATCACAATATTTTATTGAATAGATGTATCCAATTTTTAAAAAGCTTTTATTTATTTATTCATGAGAGACACAGAAAGAGAGGCAGAGATAAAGGCAGAGGGAGGAGAAGCAGGCTACATGGAAGGAGTCTGATTTGGGACTCAATTCCAGGAATCCAGGATCACACCCTGAGCCAAAGGCAGATGTTCAACCGCTGAGCCACCCACGCAACCCAATGTATCCATTTTAAAAAACTATTTTATCATTGACTGGTACTTAGAATCCAAACTTAAACAATTAAAACCAATGATTTTACATATATCCTTGCAGATATATATTTTACTTAGACCGATATTGAAAACCAAAATGGCTAAAGTCTAAACTGGTTGTGTATTGTGAAGTTTAATTGATACAGAAGTAATAAATTGCCTCAAAAGTGGCCATGGGTCAGTTTACAGTATCAGCACAGCATGAGAATCCTCTCTTAAGCAGGGAGAATATCAAATTTAATATTTCTGATATAATGATTACAGAAACTCATTTTTGAGGTATAACTAAGATATTAACATTATATTAGCTTCAGGTGTTAATACAATTATTTCGTATTTGTATGTATTGTGAAATGATCACCACTTACATTGATTGCCATACATAGTTGTAAATTTTTGTGTGTGTGTGATGAGAACTTTAACATAGTCTCTTTCAAGCATGCAATGCGGTATTAATATAGTCACTGTGCTGTACATTACATCCCCATGACTTATTTTATAACTGGAAATTTGTACCTTTTGACCCCCACTGCTGGTAACCACCAATCTGTTCTTATCTATAAGCTTGTTTGTTGTTTATTTTTTACTTAACAGTATTCCATAAGGATCCACCACTTCTTGGGAAAGATTTCATTATTTTTTATTGTGGAATTATATTCCACTGTATCTAAATGCCACATTTTCTTTTATACATTCATCTGGCTTTGGACAAAGGTTCACATTTGTGGTAACAGGCTATTGTAAACAGTGATTCAATGAATATAGAGATGCATATATCTTTTTGAATTAGTGTTTTTGTTTTTCTTTGATAAGCACCCAGAAATGGAATTTGGATCATAATGGTAGTTCTATTAATTTTTTTTTCACAAACTTCCATACTGTTTTCCATAGTGGCTGCACCAGTTCACATTCCCACCACAATGCACAATGATCCCCATTTCTCCACATCCATGTCAATACTTATGTCTTGTCTTTTTGAAATTAGCCATTCTAAGAGGTGTGAGGCAATATCTTATTGTGGTTTTGATTTGCATTTCCTTGATGATGCATGAGATGTTGACATCTTTTCATGTATCTGTTGGCCATCTGTATATACTCTTCGACATGATATCTATTCAATCCTCTGCTCATTTTTAATCAGATTGTGTTTTATGGCTTCTTCTTTTGTTATTATTAAACTGTGTGTTCTTTATATATTTTGGACATTAACCCCTTATCTGGTAAGACTTGCAAATATTTTCTTCCATTCAGTAAGTTGCCTTTTCATTTTGTTGATGGTTTCCTTTGCTGTGCACAAGCTTTTTAGTTTGATATAGTCTCACTTGTTTTTGCTTTTGTTGTCTTCAGGGTCAGATCCAAAAAGCAACCTGTAGGTTTGTCTCAGGGAACTTACCGCCTATTTTCTTCTAGGAGCTTTATGCCTTCAGGTCCTACATTCAAGGCTTTATTGTGAACTAATATTTGTCTATGGTATAAGAAAGGAGTCCAGTCTCATTCTATTGTATGCAGCCATTTAGATTTCTCAACACCATTTGTTGAAGACTCTTTTTTCCCTGTTGCATATTCTTGGCTCTTCTGTTTAAGTAATTGACCTTGTATGTGTGAATTTATTTTGGGGCTCTCTATTCTGTTTCTTTGGTCTATGTGTATGTTTGTATGCCAATATCATACTGTTTTGATTACTACAGCTTTGTAATATAGTTTGAAGTCTGGGATTGTGATGCCTCTGGGTTTGTTCTTTCTCAAGGTTTCTTTGGCTATTTTTTTTTTTTTATAATTTTAAATGAAATGTGAAAGTGTTCTATTCCTGTGAAAAAAACCATTGCCCCATTGCCATTTTGATAGGGATTGCATTGAATCTATAGATTGTTTTGAGTAGTATGGACATTTTGACAATATTAATTCTTCCAATTGATGAGCATGAAACATTCTTCCATTTGTGTTTTTTATTTCTTTCATCAATGTCTTAGAGTTTCAGTATATGAGGCTTTCATCTCTTAAAATACATTCCTAGGTCTTCTATTTTCGATTTAATTGTAAATGCAATTGTTCTGTTTCTGACAGTTCCTTGGTGGTGAAAAGAAATGCCACAGATTTTTATATATTGATTTTGTATCCTGCAACTTTACTGAATTCTTGGGTTAGTTCTGATAGTTTTCTTTAGTTAGCATTTTCTGTATATAACATCACCCGCAAATAGTGACATTTTTACTCATCCCTTGCAAATATGGATGCCTTTTATTTTTCTTGCCTAATTTCTCTGGCTCGGACTTTCAAGCCTATGTTGAATACAAGTGGTGAGAGTGGGCATTCTTGTCTTTTGCCTGAATTTAGTGAAAAACTAAAAGCTTTTCATACCATATGGCCTTTATTATGTTGAGGCATGTTCCCTTCAAAACACTTTGTTGAATGTTTTTATAATTTATACATGTGTTGAATTTTGTCAGATGTTTTTTCTTCATTTATTTAGTTGATTATCTGATTCTTATCCTTTATTTTGTAATGTGGTATATCACCTTGATTACTTTGTGGATGTTGATCCATCCTTGCATCTCTGAATTAAATTGCACTTGATTGGGGATCCCTGGGTGGCTCAGCAGTTTAGTGCCTGCCTTTGGCCCAGGGTGTGATCCTGGAGTCCCAGGACTGAGTCCCACATCAGGCTCCCTGCATGGAGCCTGCTTCTCCCTCTGCCTGTGTCTGCGCCTCTCTCTCTCTCTCTTTCATGAATAAATAAATAAAATCTTTTAAAAAAATAAGTTGCACTTGATCATGATGCATGATATTTTAAAAGTATTAGTGAATATGGTTTGCTAATATTTTGTTAACAATTTTTTAATCTATCTTCAGGGAGATTGGCCTATAATTTTCTTTTCTTGTGAGTCATTATCTGTTTTGTTATCAGGGTAATGCTGGTCTTTTAAAATGTGTTTATAAGGATTTCCCTTGTTATCATCTTCTTTTTTTAAGAGTTTGAGAGGGATTGGTATTAATTATTTTGAATTATTTTGAATGTTTCATAGACTTTAGCCAATGAAGCCATCTGGTTCTAGGCTTTTTTTGTTTGGGAATGTTGTGATAACTGATTAATATTCTTACTAGCAATTGATCTCTTCAGATTTTTCTAATTCTTCCTGATTCAGTCTCTGTAGGTTGCATATTTTTACGAGTTTACACATTTTTTTAAGGTTCAAATTTGTTGGTGTTCATAGTAGTCTCATGATCCTTTGTATTTCTATGGCATTACTTATAACATCTCGTTTCCTATTTTGAGTTCTCTTTTCCTTTGTGAGTCTAGGTAAAAGTTTGTTAATTTTGTTTATTTTTTCAGTGAATCAGCTCTTAACTTTGATCTTTTCAGTCTCTATTTCATTTATTTCAGTTGTTATTTCATTTATTTCTACTCTGATTTTTGTACTTCTTTCCTTCTACTAATTTTGAGCTTTGCTTGCTCTCATTTATCTAGTTCCTTAAGGTATAAATTCTGGTCATTTATTTGAAATTTTTCTTGTTTCTTCAGGTAGGCATTTATCACAATGAACTTCCCTTTTGGAACTGCTTTTGCTGCATCCCATAAGTTTTAGTGTGTTATATTTCTATTTTGATTTGCCTTAAGCTATTTTTATTTCTCTTTTAATTTCCTCATTGACTCATTGGTTGTTCACTATTATGTTGTTTAATTTTTACATATTTGTGAATTTTCCAGTTTTCTTCTTGTAATTTCTAGTTTCATACCATAGGGATAAGAAAAGGTACTTTTTATTATTTCTATCTTTTTACATTTATTAAGACTTATTTTGTGGCCTAACGTATGATCTGTCTTGCTGAGTATTTTTTGTGCACTTGAGAAAAAAAATATATACTGTAGTTTTTGAATGGAATGATGGAATGTTCTGTATATGTCTGTTAAGTTCATCTGGTCTAATGCATTTAGAACCTATATTTTCTTCTTGATATTCTGTTTGGATGACCTATCCATTGATGTAAATGAGGTTTTAAAATCGTCTACCATAATTGTATTACTTTCTATTTCTCTCTTTAGTTCTTTTAATATTAAAATATTAGTGCAGGTCTTATAAGTTACGGGTGCCAATATGGAGTTCATATCCTTTATTCCTTAAGGAGAAGCTTCAGATTTTAAGTTTGTTCTTCACTGTGAGTCACTACTCTGGGGGTGGGTTTTATGGTAAAACTGTATCCCAGGCTGTCCTATTCACTCAGATATGGGCCTTCTCTCTTTCTCCCACTGAAGAGTAATCACTCAGCCAATTTTTAGGTTTTCTTTATTCTTTTTTTTTTCTTTAAATAAAGTTGTTCCATATGAAGCTGTACCTTCACTGTTTCATGGAAAAAGTAAGTTCAGGATCTTCTTGTATTGCCATCTTGAATTGGAACATTTCATTTTTGTTTTCATGTGAATTTCCAACTTATTAGTGAGCTTGAACACACTTTCTGTGTTTATGATTTTTGCATTACCTATGCAGTGACCATTTTAGTCTTCTCAAATCTTTCTTCCTTGTATTCTTTATGGTCTTTTAATAATAGAGTTGTCCTTGTGAATGAACTGCAGATTCTTAGACTTTTGCACATATTTACTCACACTCAATTCACATATATAACCTACCTTCATTTATTTTTTTCTCTCTTTGAGTTATTTATTCATGAGAGACACAGAGAGAAAGGCAGAGGCTACCTGTGAGTAGCCTAATGTGGGATCAATCCCAGGACTCCAGGATCACTCCTAAGTCAAAGATGGATGCTCAACCACTGAGCCACCCAGGTGCCCCTACTTTCATTCTTTATATATATAATTCCTTCTTCAGTTCCAATGTAAATATTCAAGTGTAGACTCAAATTTAATTGGCAATTTTTCCTTGCAAGTTATACTCCCCTGTCTTATTCATTGCCCAACTCTTTGCTTGACTACCTGGGAATTCTCTGTGAGTTGTCTGAACTCCACCCTTTGTTAAACTGGGCCCAAGTGAACATTGGTTTGGACTGATAATATGACAAAAGCTAGAGCATATACTAAACCAAAAGACCTGGGTCTTATAAATTGACTGTCAAGGAATGCAGCAAAGGCCAAGATTAAAGATAAGATAAATGAGAAAATGTTTAGTTGATATAGGCTGCT
The DNA here is from genome assembly GCF_048418805.1 of Vulpes vulpes. Classification (NCBI taxonomy): domain Eukaryota; kingdom Metazoa; phylum Chordata; class Mammalia; order Carnivora; family Canidae; genus Vulpes; species Vulpes vulpes. Next base: position 73,207,928 of record NC_132781.1, read on the forward strand.
AGCTACTGGTTGGTTGTTGGTTGGTTGGTTGGTTCAGATAGACATATGGATGGGAAGAAGTGGTTTGGTTAGGAGAAGCAGAGAGAGAGAGAGAGAGAGAGAGAGAGAGAGAAAGATCATCACATGAACTCAGACACAGAGCCTATCAGAAAAAACCTGGAGATTTGAGAAGACATTCAATCAGCTTTCAATGGCTAGCAGGAATGTGTCAAGAATGAGGTGGTTCAGAACTCTGGCACCTAGCTAATATAAAATACTAGTCAGACACAGAGGAAATGAATTGTATCCTTACAATTGTTCTTAATTTGTTGGTAATCTTTGTAAAATATTTCTGACCAAGGACCATATCTAAAGTAATAGCTTTACAAAGCCATCTGCCAATGATTGGTAATGGCTTAAAATAAAGAATATTTTTTTCTAGCCATTTATAAATAAATATTTATCCTAATTTTAAGTTAAAGTAGAGCATACATTTTATAATGAATATTGAATACTCTTTAATTTGTGTGATTTGTAAATTCATGTTTATTGATCACTTTCTATGTTACATATTCTATATTAAATACTGGAAAATGTAACATTAAAAATAATACAAACACTGATTATAGTGTTAAAGAAAACATTGCTTAGAGGGGAAAAAATACAGCATTACTTGAAGGCATATAACCAGGTTTCTAATGAAATCTGAGAAGTAGAGAAGGCTTTCTCTGTAGTAAGGTTTAAGGTAGAGCTAAGAAATGAATTTCCTCCATAGCCAACATAGAAGATGATGGGAAAGTTCTGCAGAAAGAAATAATTTGTGAAGTCCTAAGACAGGAAGAAGTTTACTAACTGTTAAGAATGGATAGTAATTGAAGAAAGAGCAGTGAGAAATAAGAGTTTAGTTCATTAGGGATTTACCAGCCATGTTAAGGGTTTTGGAATTTATCCCAAGAGCAAAGGCAAGCCATTGAATGATTTTAAGCAGAAGAGTGGCATCTTAAATTTTCATTAAGAATTAGTGCACAAATTTATTTTAAAGGGCAAGAGTCGGTTTCAGAGGATCAGTTAGGAGGTGGTTGCTATGGTTTAGGGAAGATATAATTATATCTAATGATATTACTTTATTTTTGTCTTCTGACATCATATTTTATAAAGTTTTTTTGATTCCCTTCATTCATTCTAATTTGTCTCCTTTCAAGAATTTAATCTTTTCTTTTTTTTTTTTTTTTTTGCTTTTTTTGGTTTTACTTATTTATTTACTTATGAGAGAGAGAGAGAGAGAGAAAGAGGCAGAGACACAGGCAGAGGGAGAAGCAGGCTCCATGCAGGGAGCCTGACATGGGACTCGATCCCGAGTCTCCAGGATCACACCCTGGGCTGAAGGTGGCACTAAACCGCTGAGCCACTGGGGCTGCCCAAGAATTTAATCTTTTAGATATTTACCTTAAGTAGACTTAAAATGAAAAGATACCCTGTCAATCATTAATTAATCTGTTTTAAGCTTAATGTTGCCACAAATTTGAATTTATGGAGAAAATTATTTAATTTCAACTCTGGTCTAGGGGAGTGAGTGACTTTGAAGGATACATTAAAATAAAATGCAGACATTAATTAATGTATAAGCTACTGGTGAACTTCTGCCAGCAGTATGATTTGAAAAAGAGTGATGACTCCATTTAACAATCAATCCAACAGCATAAATCTAAATTCAGCACTCAAAATGGAAAATAAGTAGTTAAGATATTTTAGGCTTAAAGCAGACAAGTGCCAGAGATATTACATCTATTTTTATGTTCTAGCTCATGTATAAAGTCTAAATTTCTATTTTAAAATCTATTTTTCCCTGCTTAATTCTATTTTTCCCCTCTTTTTTCCTTACTTTGAAGGCAGAGATATTGTTACTTTTATAAATTAATGACAAATGAATAAATGTGTCAGATATTTTCACAGGACTGTGTAATTGATTATACACATAAGGCTGTCTGAGACCATGTGTTTCTTATTCTCAGTCTTTACCAGAACGTAAAAATGTGTTTAAATCTTCTTGTAAAGAAAGAAGACTTGGTTGGATTAATATGAAATCTATTACAGAGTACTAAATTCTCTTTCATTAACCTTTAGAATTTAAGTTTATTAATACATCTTCTTTTAAAGACAATGTAAAATTGATTTCCATTTTATTTTAAACCTGAATGTCTACTTTTTCACAGTTCTTTGCTTATAGAAAGTGATATATCCAATGGTGAACAAAACAGCAAAACTCAAATTAGGTTTTAAATTGTTTTTTAAATAATACTATCAATCCTACATGTTTATATATTAAAATTTCATAGATTTTTTCAAAAGAATTAGAGGAAATATAATGTGCTTAAGTGTTAATCTTTGCACCATAATTGCAAACAAGACCAAACCTCACTCTTTCCCATCCCAGATTCTTATGTGTGACATTTCATATATGAATATTTTTACATTTTTATAATTTTCTGGAATAGAATATGGATTTTTTTTCTAGAGTAGAAATGTTGGGTGCATTAATACTCAAAAGAGTTTAGTTAACTTCATACTATGTGTTTCATGGTGTTGCAGAAAATATTATAAAAAATATTATAAAAGTTTTTTTTTTTCATCAATCTTTCAAACACATTTGGAAAGTAGAGGAACTATCTAGAGTAGTGCATAATCAAATCTCAAATAGTTCAGTGGAATATCAGGTTTATTATATAGAAAAATAACTATTACAGATTCACAGAGAATGTTTGAATTGTTTATTTTTCTTTCAAGTTTTTATTTAAATTCTAATTAGTCAACCAGTGTAATACTGGTTTCAGGAGTAGAATTTAGCGATTCATCACTTACATATAATACCCAGTTCACATCACATTTTTTTTTAATATTCGAAATGCTCAGTCATAAAAATAAAGGCCTTTTATTTTAGTTTTTCTACGCTGTTACAGGAACCCGTGGCAACACTCTGGAACCCATGAGCCTGCGCCCCCCCTGCACCTGTGGTGGGCATCTACGAAGCCGAAGGGTCACAACACACACTTGGGGTCATAGGGTCACCCTTTTGTAGGTGATGTGGACATGCTGAGTCATGGGCTGGGTGGTGGTCGCCGTGCAGATGGTCTGTTCAAGTTTGCCTTCGGAATTCAGCCTGAATTTTCGGGTGATCTGCTCCACGTGGGGCTCCTTGGCGAAGGAGATCCTGGCGATGGAATGGGACGTGATGCACAGCTCCTGCCTGTTCACCTTGCCCTCTTCCACCTCCACGATGACTGTATTCTGGGCGCTGACAAAGGCCACCTTGTTGGTGTTGGGCTTGAGGTGGATGAAGCCACACTCCCTGTGCGTGGGTTTGCGTGTGTCCAGGTGGAAGGGGTTGAACGAGAAGTTCAGCTCAGGCTGGCCCACGTGGGAGATGCACACCTCCTCCAGGTACTGGAAGGGCTGTGGTGTCAGGAAGGTCCCAGCTCCCGGCGGGTCTGACAGCCAGGTCCCCAGCATCCAGGACAGCGGTTCCACCACAGGGTTCATCGTGGGGGGTTCAGGGCTGAAGGGCAGCAGGCTGCTCAGGTAGGGGAATCTCACTCTCCTCAGCTTGGCCAGCTTCTGCAGCTTGGGCACCTGACTGTCCTTAATACCCATCATCTATTTAGCCATTTCCCACCCACCTCCCCCCACCCCACAAACCCACATTTTGTTCTCTATAGTTCAGAATCTGTTTGCCTGCCTGCCTTCCTTCCTTCCTTCCTTCTTTCTTTCTTTGTTTTCTTTTCTTTCTTTTTCTTTCTTTCTCTCTCTCTCTTTTTTTCCCAGAATTATTCCTTGAAAGATAGACTCCTTCACTTGAAGAGGAATGAGTTGATTCCCTGTAAATGATCAACCTGTAAGCAGCAGGGCTATAAAAATAAATTTGAATATGATAAAATTAGAATATCATTTATAGCCTGGTATCACTGGAGTAAACCATGTTTTTAAAGGGATAATGTGTTCAGTGTATCTTTTAGCATTCAGTCAGAGAAACCAAACCTCTAGGATTTGACCCTAATGTGGATGCTAGTTAAAGAGTCTCTATCAAGCTATTGCTTCTGTCCAGTGCTAAAACTAGCTAACAGTCCTCAGCACAGGCAATTGAGAAGGGAAGATACTAAGGAACCAGAGAAAGCAAGGATACTTTGGACCCTGCAGGGCTGATTCTGAACCTAAAAAGATGGATTGCAAACTAATCTTTCAATACCTACAGGCCTCTGACTTATAAGAAATAAAGCCTACCAACAATTTATAAAGGCAATAGCCAAAAAAAAGAAGCTAAGTTCAGAACTTATTACTTTAAATTTGATTATATCTAATAGTTGGCTCAAATGACTACTTCGTGTATATTAGACCAAGAATATTCTTTAATAATGCTATAAACTAAAATTATTTTTAAAATATCCTACTTAGTTTTGACAAAATAGAAATATTATTAAAAAGTTCAGTATAATTTTCAAGTGATTCTGTATAAAGAATAAAGTGTGAGCCAACATCTATATAGACAATTAGGTACTAAACTAAAGGATATTGCAAGAAAATGAATATTGTAATGTCTATCTATATTGCCAAGGGCCAACTCCTCAACCCAAAAAGATCACCAGAATAGTCTGATGATCAAGTAAAGCCATGTTTACGGGATCTAGTGTGAAAGAGATGAAGACAATCTAAATCTCAATGGGAGATCACTGGAGGTTTTGATCTGGGTTCATGTGGCTTAGAATGGGTCATCAAAGGTGTTAAAATAATTGAGATTAGCCAATATTTATGAGAAAATAATTTAGCTTTGGGAGATTCATCAAAGAAAAGGGTCAAGAAATTTTTGGCATCACAGGTATTATTGTGAACTATTTGTTTATATGAATGAATAATTTAGATAAATTTGTTTGTAGAAGTTTCCTGTAGCAAAAAATGATTTATTGGTTTATACCATCATCTATTTGGTCAAGAATTTTCTGGAATTAAGAGCTGTTATATTGACACAGATGATCTCATTTTTCACCCTGGTATTTAAATATATGGATGCAAATCTAGTTATCTTCCCCATATGCAAGGTCATCTGAGTTTTCTTGTATCTTAGCTCCTAGGAGTTTTATAGTTGTGCATTTTACATTTAGGTCTGTGATCTGTTTTAATCCATTTTTTTGTGAAAAGTAATAAATCTGTGTCTAGATTCAATATTTTGCATGTGAGTGTCCAGTAATAGAACCATTTGTTGAAAAGATGGTCTTCGTTCCATTTATATTGCTTTGGATTCTTGGCCGAAGCTCAATTGACTATGTTTGTGTGGGTTTGTTTCTGGGCTCTCTACTTTGTTCCACTGATCTTTGTCTATTATCTTGCTAACACCAAACTATCTTGATTACTATAGCTTTACAGTAAGTCTGAAAGTTAATGTCAGTCCTCCAACTCTGTTGTTCTTCTTCAGTATTTTGTTGGCTATTCTGAGTGTTTTGCCTTTCCATATAAATTTCAGAATCAGTTTGTTGATAAACAGAAAATGACTTGATTGGATTTTGAATGGAATTATTTTGCATCTATATATCAAGAACCTATATCTTGACAATTTTGAGTCTTCAAATTCATTAACATGAAAGCTCTCTCCATTTATTTAGTATTTATTCGATTTTATTCAGCATACTTCTGTAGTGTTCTTTATACAGAATTTTGTATATACTTTGTTAAGTTTATACTTAAGTATTTTAATTTGGGGTCAAATAATTCTCAAAGCATTAAATTTTATAAGTCCTAAAATAAAATCTGGGGACTCATGAAGAAAATTTATGTTCTTGTCTTTTTTAGCTTCTAGAGACTGCCTGCATTCCTTGGTTTTTTGACCTCCTCCTATATCTTCAAATTCCATATTATATCATATCCCAATTTCTCTTTCTCAGTCTTGCTGTTTTTCTTGCTCACTCTCATCTTCTTTGTATAATGTCCCTTGTTCTTACATTGGATTATTATTTTAGTACTAGATAATCCATGATAATCTCTCTCTCTAATAATCCTTAACCTAGTCACTTTTACAAAGATTCTTGTCATATTTGGAGTCACTATTCAACACAATATACTATGTCTCCTAGTTTATGAATCATCTGCAATATCTAGCATTGTCTATCCTATTCAATATATTTGTCATTGTAGAAATTGTAGCTTATAGATAGAGAAATTGATTTCATATTTGTTTATATATCTTCCATTTTTCTAAGTAACATACTAAGAAGCATACTTCGATGCTTCTTAAACATGAAATAGTTATAAATTATTTGATATTCTTGTCTACTAATTCTACTAATTTTAGCATCTATGCTATTTCTAGGTTGATATCCATTATTTTTTTGTCATTAGAATTTGTGTTTTGCTACTTCTCTGCATGCCTAATGATTTTTGAAAGAATGCCAGACATTGTACATTTTACCTTGCTGTGTGATATATATTTGTGTGTTCCTATAATGAGCTTTATTATGAGATGCAGTTAATTTACATATAAACTGCTTAATATTTTCAGGTCTTGCTTTTAAGATTTGTTATGCAGGACCAGAGCAGCATTTATTATAGGGCTAATTTTGCTGCTATACTGAGTGAAATTCTGTTTAAATACTCTTCAGTATTCCCTGTGAATTAAGGGGTTTTCAGTCTGGCTAATGGAAAATAGGAACAATTTTCTCCCTTGTCTGAGATCTGGGTATTTTATTCTCTAAATCTGATGATAGTATTTTTTCTGGCTTTTAGGTAGGTTCTTCACACCAATAGGTTGATCAGTCCTCAGCTAAAGAATTGGGAGAACTGTTTTAAGGTCTCCAGAGTTCTCATTATTAGCTTTCTCTTTTCTTTTTCATCTGCTTTGTAAACTTTAGCTACTTTAGCCTTCATAAACTCCCAGTTCCATCTTCAAATCAGGAGGATTGACAACTCCTATGTCATCATGTTATAGTCTAGAAACTCACTCTAGGCAGTCATTTCTGGCATTGTAGGTATTTCTCATTTGTTGCTATTTTTCAAGGATTACTGTCCTTTGTTCATGGATAATATAAAAAAATAAACTTGTTCTGTATTTTCAAAATGACTTTTTTAGTTTTGTTTTGCTTTGTCTTCAAATAGCAATGTAAATCTTGCCACTATTACTCCATCATGGCTAGAAGTAGAATATCTCACAATCCCTACAAATGATATAGCATCACAAACTTTGGGAGCTGGAAGAGACCTTCCAGAGGTTGACTGGTCTGTATTCTAGTGGCTCTATTTCTAACAGCAATAGAACTTTTTAAAGCCCATGTATCAGGATGCCTGGGTGGCTCAGCAGTTGAGTGTCTGCCTTTGACTCTGGGTATGATCCCGGAGTCCCAGGATGGAGTCCCACATCGGGCTCCCTGAATGGAGCCTACTTCTCCCTCTGCCTGTGTCTCTGCCTCTCTCTCCCTCTCTCTCTCTCTCTCTCTCTCTCTCTGTGTCCCTCATGAATAAATACATAAAATCTTTAAAAAAAATAAAAAATAAATAAATAAAGCCCATGTATCTGGAACCTATCCAGTCTAAAGTAATTAAAATAACCTCTCTGAGTAAGTTGGGGGAGGGAGGAGAAAACATTTTGAAAAGCTTTATTAGTGATTTTGTTCCTCTATCTTGGGTAAAATAAAAAGTTGTTCCTCATTTGTTATTTGTTAGTGATTAACAAACAAATCACTAGTGATTTGTTCCTCATTCTTGGGTAAAATAAAAAGTTTTTCCAAATCCTTAATTTCAGAAAGATAAAATTTGACATGCTTGTCTAATGGTAACATTGCATGTCAAGGCTAAAGCCCAACACATCAGTTAGTAGCCAAGTAGAGAGCAGGAAACATGCTGAAGTTCTTTAATTAAAGTGAAATTTTTGTATATACCAGTACTATTTTATGAACATTCAATTAAAAAATAAATAAACATTCAATTATTTTTTGTTCTTACTGTTTTCTAGTCCTTTAGTAGGACTAAATACTAAAGTATGAAACTAGGAAAGTTTAAGAAAAATGAGGAAAAATAAACAGAGATTAATATTTATCCCACATTTCTAGGAATATAATCCAAGCACAGACCAATTTCAGTCCCCTTTCCTCTAGAATTTCTCATTTCACATTAAAACAATTTATGGGGAAAAATTAGGGATCAACAATGAATCCAAGCATTTTTTCTGTAATTCCTGACTGTAAGAGCATACCTGAGCTGAATTTTATAACCTATTCAGAGATACCTTTATGTTTAATTCAGTTCCTTTCACTTATAAGGATTTTAGTGGGTATTTGTAGAGAGAATAATTAATTTCCTAATTGAAAAGCATGCTTCCTTTTTTCATGTATTTTTTTCTCCTTATTTCCAGCTGCTTTTTGAAGACATTCTTCCCCATGAGATGCTAAACTCAGAGTATTATAATGGATTTTTCTAGTGCCTTTCTCTCAAGTTTATATACAGTGTTCAAGTAATACTTTGAGAGTCCTTTCTTCTTCCCCACATCTTTGATTTCTTACCATCGGACAAATCACCAGCATGAGTTGAATTATTATTCCAGTTGTGAAAATTGTTTACATTTTCTAAAGGAAAAATGCAATTTTGTTCTTTTGTGTATTTAAATGGTGACTCTGCATTTTCCTAAGTGATTTTTTTTTTCACCACAAAAAGCTGTCTTAATTCTAAACTGAAAACCAATTGGCACAGATGAAAGAGCATTGCAAACAAAGAGCACATCCTTATATACAAAGAATTGCTTTCACAAAAAAACACCGAAAGAAGCCTACCTGAGTAACATTGTTAAGTCTTCTTGTAAAAGTGTTTAAAAATAGTTCATCTGTATTATAAACCAACTTTTGTTAAATAAAGAGGCAGAGAAATGTGAACAAAGTTAATATCTTATTGTAAGTCAAGGAAACCTATAATAATGTTAATTTAAATAGCAATTAAAATAAATTGACTTAAAAAAAGAAACAAGTACATTTAAAGCAAGTTTTGAGCTTTTTTTTTTTTTTTTTTTTTTAGGAGTTCTAAACCTTTTACTTTCCTGTGAAGATTTTAAATTTCCAGAGAATTGTAGGAGTGATTAATTTTATTATGCTAAGCAGAAATTCTTTTGAAAAATTGCATTTTTTTTTCTTTTAGAGAGAGAGAGAGGAGGGGCAGAAAGGGAATGAGAGGGAGAGAATCTCAAGCAGGCTTCATGCCCAGGCTGATGCAGGGCTCAATCTCATGATCCTGAAATCATGACCTGAGCTGAAATCAAGAGTTGGATGCTTAACCAACTAAGCCACCCAGGCAACCCTGAAAATTGCATTTAAAGTAAAACAAGATAATATAATCTTTCATTAGCAAAGTCCACATTTATTTCTTTAATGTTAATCAGCCTGAAAAAAGTAAATATTTATGAAAGGAAAGCATGATGATTTTCTCCAAAATAAAATTTAAATAAGAGAAACATACTCTTCATAATCTAACAAATTTATTTAGCTCAGAATTAACATCTACTTTTCAGTCATTATTAATATAAGTACCTTCAAGATATATGTATTTTTGAAATAATTGCATATAATGAATATAGAACACAAAACTTCCATAATATCTCACCCAATTATGCTTCTAACTTTAATGCATGGCATCTGAGCATGAGATCAGAGAGGGAATGCTTGTAAGCATTCCATATCTTGAAAAAAAAAGTATAGGCTCTACAGTCAGAGGGGTGGAGCTCTGATTCCATTTCTGGGTTATAGCAATTTAGTGTCTGAGGCCATGAAATCTGGAGTCAGAAACACATAGGTTTATGCTATTTTGTTATTTTGTGGTTTTTAAAAATATTAGTGGAGAAAGTACAAATAGAAGAAAAGCTTGACACAATTCCTAGAATATATTAATTTTTCAGCATATTATTTTTGATGAGTTGTAGTAGAATCACATTAGCCATATGACAATGTGTATCAAGATGCTATGGGTTTGCATAAATGTGTGTTGGTATTTAATGAATAAGGGGTAGAGTGTCTATATTAGAGAATTTTGAGAACTGTTAATGAGATAACAGGACACATCGTTTGTGCATTTATACATAGGAGATAGCTCATATCTATTTAATTTGTGGCAATTAATCCATAATTATCAAAGTCCATAATTTGGGGGGCACCTAGGTGGCTCAGTCAGTTATGCACCCAACTCTTGATTTCAGTTCAGGTCATGATATCAAGGTCCTGAGATCCAGACCCTGCTTCTCTCTTTCTCTTTTCTCTCTCTCTTCTTCTGCTTCTTCCCCTGCTTGTATTCTCTGTCTTGAATAAATAAATCTTTTTAAAAATCCCATAATTTTCAAAATCACAAGATAAATAAAAAAGGTATTTGAAGCTAAGAGAAAATGCTTTAACTTTAAAGGTTAAAGCTGATATATCTGTTTTATATATCTATATCTACATATCTATACCAATATATATCTAATCTTTATGCTAATTAAGGAGAGTTTCACAGATTTATTTATGAAAGGTTCTTCCTTCCAAAATAGTATAAACTATCATATCTCACCTCTCTTGGCCTTATGAATGGCATTTCATTTCAGTTTGGTTATATAAAACAGGAATCTTATAAAACTAAAACTACTCAGAGAAACAATAAACTGAAGGAATAAAATATAAGAGCATACACTATTTTCTATTTTATTAATACACATAATGATATTTTTTATATTTTATATGTTTGTGGTATTTTTATTTAGATATAATTAACATATAACATTAATTTCAGGTGTATATGGTAATGATTCAATATTTGTGTGTATTATGAAATGATTACCACAATAACTCTAGTTAACATCCATCAGCATACATGACAAACTTTACTTCCTGTGACAAAAACTTTTAAGATGTACTCCTGGCAACATCCAAATATACAATACAATATCATTAACTATAGTCACCATATTGTGACTTTAATACCTATGTGTTATTTATCTTACAGCTTGAGCTTTGTATTTTTTAATCCCCTTTACTCATTTCTCCTACCTCTTGTCATCCTCCACCTCTGGCAACCATCAATCTGGTCTCTGTATCCATGAGTTCATTCTTTTTTTTTTTTTTTAAAGATTTTATTTATTTATTCATGAGAGACACATGGAGAGAGAGAGAGGCAGAGACACAGGCAGAGGGAGAAGCAGGCTCCTTGCAAGGAGCCTGACATGGGACTCGATCCCAGGACCCCAGGATCACACCCTGGGCCAAAGGCAGGCACTAAACCGCTGAGACACCCAGGGATCCCGAGTTCATTCTTTTTTAAAAAATTCTATATATAAATGAGATCATATGGTATTTACATTTCTCTGCCTTATTTCACTAACCATAATTCCCTCAAGGTCATCCATGTTGTTTATGGCTGAATGATATTTCTGCGTGTGTGTGTGTGTGTGTGTGTACTATACTTTCTTTATTCATTCCTCCATTGATAGACTTTAGATTGCTTTTCACTATATATATATATAATATATATATGTATATATATTATATGAGATAACAGGACACATCGTGTGTGCTTTTTATACAGGGGAGATAGCCCATATCTATTTAATTTGTGGCAATTAATCCATAATTATCAAAGTCCTATATATCTCTCTATATATATTGTTTTGCTTTGTTTTGTTTTTGGCTATTATAAGTATTGTAATTAACATAGGGCTGCATATATCTTTCTGCGTTAGTGTTTTCATACCCAGAAGTTGAATTGTTGGATCATACGGTAATTCTTTTAGTTTTTTTCAAGATCTTCCATACTGTGTTCCGTAGTGTCTGCATCAATTTACATTCCCATAAGTAGTGCACAAGGATTCCCTTTCTCTACATCCTTACAACACTTGCTATTTCTTGTCTTTTTGATAAGAGCAATTCTAACAGGTTTGAGGTGATACTTCATAGTGGATTTGATTTGCATTTCACTGGTAATTGGTGATATTGAGCAATTTTTCATGTACCTGTTGGCAATTGTATGTCTCTGGAAAAATGTCTATTCAGACCCTCTTCCCATTTTTAAAATTTGATCGTTTTATTGCAATTGAGTTGTATAAGTTCTTCATGTATCTGATTAGATATATGATTTGTAATTCTTGTCTCCTATTGGATAGATTTCCTTTTCATTTTGTTCATGGTTTCTTTTGTTATGCAAAAACTTTTTAGTGTGATGTAGTTCCACTTATTTTTGCTTTTGTTGACTTTGATTTTGGTATCAAATCCAAAAAGGCTATTTCCAAGACTGATGTCAAGGAGCTTATAGACTATGTTTGTTTTCTAGAAGTTTTATGGTTTCAATTTCTATATTTAGGTCTTTGGTCCATTTTAGGTTTTTGGTCCATTTGTAAATTAATTGGCCGTATATGCATGAATATATTTCTGGGCTCTCTAGTCTGTTCCATTGATCTACATGTTTGTTTGTATGCCACTACCATACTGTTTTGATTATTATACCTTTGTACTATAGTTTGAAATCAGGGACTGTGATGCTTCTAGATTTGTTCTTTCCAAGACTGCTTTCACTATTCAGGTCTTTAATGGTTCCATATAAAGTTTGTATTCATCTAGTTTTTTTTTTTTTTTTTTTTGAAAATGCCATTGGAATTTTGATAGGGATTGATTAAATTTGTAGATTGTTTTCAGTAGTATGGACATTTTAATAATATTCTTCCAATCTGTGAGCATGAAATATCCTTCCATTTATTTGTATCTTTATTTCTTTAACCAATATCTTGTAGTTTTCGATGTACCAGTCTTTCATCTTATTGGGTGCATTTATTCTTAGTTTATTCTTGTTGATGCGGTTGCAAAATGAAATGTTTTTCTTTATATCTATTTCTGATAGCTCATTATTAGTGTATAAAAAGCAACGGACATTTATAGATTTTGTTTTCTGCAACTTCAATGCATTTATTCTAATAGGTTTTTGGTGGAGTCTTTTAGGTTTTCTGTATAAAATACTGTCATCCACAAATAGAGACAGTTTTATTGTTTACTTTCTGTTTCCCTTTTCTGGCCTAATTGCTCAGGCTAAAACTTCCAACACTATGTTGAAGAAAAATGGTGAGAGTGGACATTCTTGTCTTGTTCCTGATCTTAGCAGAAAAGCTTTCAGCTTTTACCATTCAGTATGATGTTAGCTATTAGCTTTTCATACATGGCCTTTATTATGTTGAGGTACATTCAAGCTATATCCACTTGGTTGAGAATTTTTATCATAAAAATGTGTTGAATCTTGTCAGATGCTTTTATTGCATCTATTAAAATGATCATATTTTATCCATTTATTTTGCTAATGTACATCACATTGATTTATGGATGTTCCATATCTGGAACAAATCCCATTTGTTTATGGTGTAGGAGTCTTTTAATTCTTTTGTTGAATTCAGTTTGCTAACATTTTATTAAGGATTTTTGCTTCTGTGTTCATGTCCTTATCTGGTTTTGGTATCAGTATAATGCTATTCTTGTAAAATGAATTTAAGTATTGCTTCCTCTTCTTTAAATATTTGGTAGAATTTAGTTGTGAAAGCATCTGATCTTGGAATTTTATTCCGGTTGGAAATTTTTTTTCAATTGGATATAAGTGACATCTAACATTGTATAAGTAAAAATAAACAACTTACAAAAGTAAGTTAATTTGATATGTTATATCCGATAATATGATTTTCATTATAGTGATATTTAGCACCTCTATTGTATTACATAATCCCTTCTTTTTAGAGGTTGAGATAAATTTTTGTCTCTTTGCAGTATGATGTTCAGTATATTGTACATTAGATATATGTGGCTTATTAGTATATATATTTACTAGTGTATATATATATACTGCATATTAGTGTGTATGTAGATAGGTATATTGTGTGTATATGTATAGTGTGTATATATCAATCTATATATACATATATATGTATATGTGTATATACATATATACGTATGTGTATACATATATATGTATACATAGTATATATATATCAATATATATCAGTACATATATGTCAATTGATATCTCTTTCTCTCTCTCTCTCTCTCTCTCTATATATATATATATATATATATATGGCAGATCTTCAAGTGTGAGAGTTCCAGAGGCCCTTGAGTGTGCCTCTCTTCTGCCCTTTTTTTCTCCTCCTCACTATAGAGGCCTCTCCTCAGAAATATAAATTGGTCCTTTCTAGACGCAGCTTGTGTGTCCTGGAAAACTTTCCCTCATTACTTTCACTGTCTGCTTCCTCTGTTATAGGGGTCATCACTGCTGCTGCTCTTGCACACAACTCCCTTGACACTACAGCTTCCTATGTGGCCCAAACTATCTACCTACAGATTCGGATGGATGAATCTCTGGTGTCCTGGTGTGCTGTGTTAGAGGTACTTCTGTTATGAATGTCTAATTACTTGTAAATCAAAACAGAAAGAAAGGAATGACTCACTACTTGTGATACTGATGTCACCAGGAGATTTGTTATTTATGATTCAATCTCCTTGGTAGTAATTGGTCTGTTTAGACTTTCTATTTCATGATTCAGTCTTGATAGCTTCTAGGTCTAGGAATTTATTTCTTCTAGGTTGTCAATTTTTTTGGTACATAACTGTTCATAGTGTCTCATGATCCTTTGTATTTCTCTGGTATCTTTTGTAAACTGTTCTTTCATTTTTAGTCTGAGGTTTCTTTTTCTTGTTAAATCTAGCTAAGGGTTTGGCAGTTTGAAAATATAAAGAAAAGAACAAGTTCTCAGTTTCATTTTTCTATTTTTCTTTTTAGTCTCTCTGTCACTTGTTTCTCCTGATATTTGCTTCCTTCTACTAACTTTGGGCTTTGTTATTTCTTTTTGCTATGTGCATGGAGATTTTTCTAAAGACTATAATAGTCCCTATTATGTTGCTCAGGAATAATGACTAAGTTTTATAAAGTTCTCATTTAGTGTTACACTGCGTTGTGAGTAGGCACATCCAATAGTGTCAACAGTTGTATGGCATACTTGCTGTTGTTGTGAGTTAAAGAGATATTGAACAATTCATAAATATTCAGAGTTTATAGATGGCAAAACTGATTAACAGGTTAACCTCTCCACCACATTTAAAAGTCACTATGCTATATGATCATTTGCTATAATTTCATATAAACACTGATTTATTTCTGAAATCTTATATTTTTTGTAGTTCATTAATCAATTTTCCTGTAATGAACAATCTCAGTATTTCATAGTTTTTGATATTTTACTTTCTAATACATCTATTGGGATTTGGTGATTTCATCCACTTTTGGCATAGTTCTCATTATAATATTCAACAGATGCCTCTGTGTGGTTTGTTACTTTACAGATTTTTACTAGAAATAGACTATCACTTTCTTGAACTCCCAAATTCTCCTACAGAGAGAGATTTGCAATTCAATAAATATATAGTCTCCTGTATTCAACAGAGTTGAGTGTCTCAATGTTGTATTTATGATTTAATAGTACCTGATCTTAGATTATGGAAAAGCCTAGAACTTGTAAGTAGTATAAGAAAACCATATCAACTTTTAAATTAAGTGAATATAAATAACTGAGTCCTAATAACATCTAACAAATAAAAATATAGCTATTATTACTGCAGTAAAACTTCTTTTTAGTTCTTTAAATGACATAGAACAGGAAATATTTACAAAAATATACTAATAACTTTTATACTGTTGCCATTAAAAGTGTTCTGCTTTCTGAATCCAGATGCTCCTTTTGATTTTTGATTATTTAATATTTTATATATGGAGGATAGTAGTTTATATTTATCTATTGATTGATTCAACAGAATTAATTTAATCTTTTATATATGGAGGATAGTAGTTTATATCTATTCATTGATTGATTCAACAGATAATCACTTCAATCTTATTATAAGCCTACCATGGTACTAAATAATGGGAATGCAGCCAGAATTAAAACCAAAAAGGCACCCTGTCTTCATGGAGCTTATATTCATTGCATTTATTTTCTATGTGCCATATATTGCTTTAGGCAACTGGAATATATTAAAATCAGCTTTTATAATAACCACAAATTCTCTATGTATATTTATTTAATATTATTATTATCATCAAAATAAGGCCATCTTTGAATATGTCAGTATTCTATTTTTGGTGTGCCTAAATTTCCTCTGAATTAAATTATGTGATATCTAACAGAGTACTGATCAACTTGTTTTACTTAAGATTAATTCATATCACATGTAAAGTATAGGAAAGTATAGTATAATCATATAGATTATATTAGAAGGACACTTCTGTATTTTATATGTATTATTTATCATTCAATTGGTTAACTCCAATTTCTCATACTGTCCTGTAATAGCAAAAATAGATACAATGTAAACATCTGCAAATACAATTAAGGAAATAGTTCTAGCCTTATTCACTTATGTTAGCAGTTGAGCAGACTTTAAAAACACAATGATCAATCATAAACCAGAATATATGTTCAAATAATTCCATTATCACTGCCAAAAAAAATCAAATGAACTAATCTGAAAGTTACTGTAATAGTTTACTATTGTAGAACATAACATTAAAAATTATTTAAATGCAAAACAATTGAAAAAAGCAAATAAAACTAGAAATTCAACAATTTATTTTGAGACAAATGCATTTGTTTTTAAAAAATAAAAATATAGTAATTTTTAGGATATAGTATTTGATAAAAATTCTGAAGACATTATCGCCTGCCTTAAAAAAAAAAGAAAAGAAAATGAAGCAGATTAATTAAAACTTAGCCAGGGACAGACAGAGCTACCAGAAACTTTGTAAAATTATAGAACAATTTTATTAATACTTTTTATTTGTGTAAAATGTCTGGATTCCTAAACAAACAATATTTTATTGTATGAAGAAATTACATATTAAAAGGTATAAAATTATTTGGAGAAAACAGCCATTTCTAATTTTAAACATGTAAAAATATACAAATATAAATTTCTTTTTTTTTTTTTTTTTTTTTTTTTTTTTTAATTAATTTTTATTGGTGTTCAATTTACCAACATACAGAAAAACACCCAGTGCTCATCCCGTCAAGTGTCCACCTCAGTGCCCGTCACCCATTCCCCTCCAACACCAATTTCTTTGATAAAATAACTTACAAAAAATAGGAATCTTATTTAAATATAGGACAAATTAAAATGTCATTTAAAATCAGGAACAGGGTATCCCGGGTGGCTCAGAGGTTTAGCAGTGTCTTCAACCCAGGGCGCGACCCTGGAGGCCCGGGTTCAAGTCCCATGCACGGCTCCCTGCGTGGAGCCTGCTTCTCCCTCTGCCTGTGTCTCTGCCTGTCTCTCTCTCTCTCTCTGTATCTCTCATGAATAAATAAATAAAATCTTTAAAAAATTAAAATTAAAATTAAAAAAAATTAAAATAAAATAAAATCAGGAACACAGGGATCCCTGGGCGGCTTAGCAGTTTAGTGTCTGCCTTCCGTCCAGGGCATGATCCTAGAGTCCTGGGATAGAGTCCCACATCAGGCTCCCTGAAGCCTGCTTCTCCCTCTGCCTGTGTCTCTGTCTCTCTCTGTGTCTGTCTGTCTGTCTCTCTCACGCTGACACGCTGTGTCTTTCATGAATAAATAAATAAAATCTTTAAAATAAAGCCTAGATTTAAAAAAATATATACAAATAAATCAGGAACAAAGACTGCTACTACCATTTTTGAAAAATGTCCTTAAGAAACAAGTATAAAATGTTTTGCTGATAGTTTAATTTTTGCAATACAGTGGCTGAATATAAGATAAACATACAAAATCAAAGGATTTTCTTGATTACAAGTGTTTTGATAAGGAATGTTTAATTTTTAAAAATCACAATTATTAGAAAACAAAGAATATGCAAACAGTAAATTAATAAAATATGACAATTATAGGTTAAACTTGAATCTTAACCAACACAAATCTGAAAAAAGGCAACTGTACATTAGATACACAAATGTAATGTACGTGTTGTAAAAGCAAGCTGCAAACATGTAGCTTATAATCTTGCAACTTGACCAAAATAAACACATAAGTGGATATATGTGTATAGATTCTGTTTGTTGATATATATTTATACAGTAATGATATAGTAATATGTTATATAGTACATAGAAAGCTGACTAAACTGACTATGTCATCTTGTGGGTGGCAAGTGGTGATAAGGAATGGCTCTTCCTTGATATTTATATTAGAATTTTTTACTTGTTTTAACAGAAATGTTTTACTCTCCTAATCTGAAAATTTGCAAAATTTACTGAAAGCAAAATTATTTTTAAAATAATCTTGTTAAGACTATAAACAAACACATTATAAAACACAATTAAATTAATTTTGTAATGATGTTATAAGGCTTATATCCTGATAACCACAAACAAAAATAAATAAATAAAAAGGCAGTGCTAAAGAGAACCTGTGATTTCTTCTGAGCTCTCCTCTCTTTGGAGTGCTTTGACATGAAAGGAAAGGAAATCATGAAAGAAAAAGAATTTGCTTTTATCTCAAATTGACAAGTGATATACATGATGGGAAAAGGAGTAAATACTTGCTGATGATGAAAAAGCAAGAATTGAAGGACTATTTTACATATTTCCATTTTTTGAAAGAATGACTACAGTCCATATTTTGGAAGTTAAAGTAGAATAATTGCATGCAAATTCTGAGATTAAGTACTACCACTAAGTTTAAATTTTATGATATATATGCACAGTAATAATACTAAATATAATGCATTGTACATCTGTTTCTACATACATTAATCACTTACGTTTTAAAAACTTGTAAGCTTGGCATTATTGTTTCCAACATTTACTGCATATACTGAGATTAAATGTTTTTTAAAGTACATACTTGAAAAAAATTACACAATTGGGATTTGAAGTTAGCAAATTTTGAGGCTCACAGTCCTAAGGTTTTGAATTTAGTAGTTTTACTTAAAAAAAAAAAAAAAAAACCTCAAAACTAAGCCCTGAATTTAGAAAACAGAGCAGTTAAACTATTTTTAGAAAACAAAGCTCAGACTATTTGGACTATTTGCTCAGACTAAAACATTTTCTTCACTACAAGGTTAATCAGCATTTTGAGATTCATAAACAAGCTTAACAGAGTATATTCAATCCTTCTGGAACATTTTCACCCTTTCACCCTAGGTATGGTATCTTAACCAATTAAGGTTCCTGAAAATACAGATATAAAACAATTATTGGATCACTTGGGAAAATAACAATTTTTATAATACACATTTCAAATAAGGTTAAAGTTTTTAAAACTTTAAACTTTGGTTTGTTTTCTAAATATGTAACATGCCAAATAATTAAGAATGAACACTATTACAATATAGAGGTAGCATCTTAAATTATATATAATCCTATTGTGCATTGTATATGTATATGCTCTATTATGTTATGGATGATTATTAATTGAGATTGTTTGCTCTAGAATTAGAAAACCAATCTTAAATATATTCTTGAAAATCATCTATGTTCAGTTTTATCTTTCATCAATGAGAACCTTATTTGC
Organism: Vulpes vulpes; assembly: GCF_048418805.1. Lineage (NCBI taxonomy): Eukaryota > Metazoa > Chordata > Mammalia > Carnivora > Canidae > Vulpes > Vulpes vulpes. Next base: position 73,227,444 of record NC_132781.1, read on the forward strand.
TGGCTTTACTTAAAATGTGAATGATTTCTTTAGAAAACAAAACTAATTTGTCTTAAAAGCATCTACTTTCCTTCAGAATTATTGCCATACTGAGATATATGTAAATATATATATTTCCAAAACCATAAAAATATGAGAGACTATGAATGGTTTCCAAAGAATGTATTTAATAGCCTTCACATGAATATAATTCTATTGATAGTTTCTCTTTTCTCTTTTTGTATGAATATATGTTTGCACGTTATTTTTTGTATGTATATACACATTCATATATACTTTGATATATGCATACTTTTTACATTCATGAATACTATTTATGATCATACTGTGAACTAATGCAAAATGGAGTACACAGAAATTACATAGGTCAAGAGTATTTATATTTTTAAAAATTGAAATCATTAATGGAAAATTTCAAATGTATTTATTGCACTGGGAGGAATTAACCTACAAAATTCACACGAGCATTTGAGAATAAAATCTAATATTGACTGAATGAGAATCACATGAATAAAAAAAAACTCATACTTGCAAAATAGTGTCAGCTAGATAATTTTACATGACGACATCGGTTTTTTCATAAGTGTCAAATACTTCTGACTGAGTAAAGACTCTGAAAAATTGATAAAATATGATTATTCCAGAATAAAATTCTACATTAACATATTTCATAAAAGAATCTCAATTCTTATGTATATATTTTATTTTTTTATTGAAATGAGTTAGCAATTTGATTAAATTTTGTCATTATCAGTTTCCTATTAGATTAACAGATTTTACTGCTATCTCAAAAATAAAGAATAAAATACAGTTACATGCTTTGCTTATGAGAAAACCGTTAGATTCTTTTCATACTTTCCAGTAATTTGTTGAATTTGCCTATTCTTTAATTATATAACATGACCTTGATTAATATTTTTATGTTAATATTCCACATTTAAAAGACTAGTTAACCAGAGTGAAGAAAAATGAGTTTTCTTAAATAGAGAATATATTTTGATAAGAATTTATATGTTTTTTGATATTTTCCCCTTTTTGTGTTTTTGTTTCTTTACATCATTTGAGTTGGCAGGTCACCTGAAGAATTGAAGCACAACCATATTCCCTAAAACCTAGGAATACAATATGTGGTTTAGAGTTTCATTGTCTTTTAAAGTATTGAATGTGTGCATTGGCATTAAGCTGAAGCCTATAGATTTTCTGGACCTAGTAATCATAACATCCAAGAAAATTTCCATTTACTTTGCATCCTCTTTTTTTTTAATTTTTTTAATTTATTTATGATAGTCATACAGAGAGAGAGGGGCAGAGACACAGACAGAGGGAGAAGCAGGCTCCATGCACGGGAACCCAATGTGGGATTCGATACCGGGTCTCCAGGATCGTGCCCTGGGCCAAAGGCAGGCGCCTATTTTGCATCCTCTTTAAGCAGAATAAATACCAACACTAACACAATAAAATTGTCTTATAACACAATTAAAAAAAAAAGATGAAAACACTAAGGCAAAAAAAGAGACTTGGAACATGGATTCAATTGTTGATCTACACGTAAATGTGGAAGTTCCAGAGGAGATGGATATTGTTAATGATGAAGTAAATAACAGAAGACAGTTTTTATAAGCAAGCACAGGACTGATTCTCTTGAAAAGTTTGAATTTGAAGTTAAAAATGTCTGCACGTATTCTTGTAGAATTCCTGAATTCTGAGGATAAGGAGAATGTCACACATGTGACAAAATTAAAAAAAAAAAAATTGAGGCAGGAAAAAAAGTGTCCTCTCAGTTTTTAAAGCAATACTAAAATCTGGAAGATTAAAAAAGGAGCAATAATAGTTTATTAAAAGTAAAAAAAAAAAAGCATTAAAAACAAATGACTAGATTTAGCTTGCCAAGAATAATTGAATATAAGCAAAAAATTAAAGATATACAAAGATTGGGCAGCCTGGGTGGTTCAAGGTTTAGCACTTCCTTCAGCCCAGGGCGTGATCCTGGAGACCCTGGATTGAGTCCAATGTCAGGCTTCCTGCATGGAGACTGCTTCTCTCTCTGCCTGTCTCTGCCTCTCCCTCTCTCTCTCTGTTTCTCATGAATAAATAAATACAATATTAAAAAAAGATATACAAAGAACACAAAATTATTTATAGCAGTAACGATATTATTATAAAGCTATATATAACATTATAAAATTAATAGAAATGATAACTTGCTAGACGTGTGCTTATAGAGAGAGAGTTAACATTCATTCAGAAATGGACCAATTTAACAAAAAAATTAGGTATTAATCCATTCTTCAATACTTTTATCATCCTAGGTCATACTTATCTGGATATATTTGATGAAAAAAATCACTGACTTTTGTAATGGCAGGTAGAAAGAAAATGACTAAATATTCCAAAAAGGTAGACATTTTATAGGTCAAGTTCTGTGATCCAAATCTAAGTAAAAATGTAACCAAAATATTGATTCATCTTGTGAAATTAATATATGCTCATATAAATAGTATTTATCTGGACATAAACCAAACGAAGATGATGTGAAACTAAGATCATTTAAAAAGCAATAAAAAGAATAATTCAACAAAGAACAAAGTCCAGTAAAAAACAGATTCAAGGGGAGATATTTGTTTTATATGCCTTTGTTTGACTTCTTGTAGTTAAAAAATAAAGAATAGACATAAACTAGAAATTGAAATTAATGATACAGAAAACAAACTCAAATTTGTAACCTGGGATAAATAATCCTGAGTATATTTTGAGTCAGAAAGAATGACGGGAATATAGTTTACAAGAGTAAGAATAAGAAAGAAACATTATTATAGTTTTAAAAAGTACAGTTAAAAGTAATGAAGAGGGATCCCTGGGTGGCGCATCGGTTTAGCGCCTGCCTTTGGCCCAGGGCGCGATCCTGGAGACGCGGGATCGAATCCCACGTCGGGCTCCCGGTGCATGGAGCCTGCTTCTCCCTCTGCCTATGTCTCTCTCTCTCTCTCTCTCTGTGACTATCATAAATAAATAAAAAATTTTAAAAAAGTTTTTAAAAAAAGTAATGAAGAGATTACTACATACAATGCTATGGCAAATTATTGAATACCTGAATAATAACTGATGATTTCTTACAATTTTAAGTACCTAAAATTGATCCCAAAATTTCAGAAATTGCAACTAGAACAACTAGGAGACATGAGATTACTTAAAATCTAGCCTTGTAAAGAGAACCCGAACTAGAATGTTCCATCTAATTTTTAGAACACACAATTACCAATTTGTTATTCAAGACAAAATAATATTACAATTCTCCAAATCATTATAGTAAGCCAAAACATTTTCATCCTAAGAGCTTTATAAAAATAGTATAAAAGTGACATTTTTCTAACTAAAATACAAAGATGATCCAGTAAAATAACAGTATCATAAGATGCTTGATAAAGCCTATTTTATTTGAATTATGGAAACCTAATTAATTTTAAAAAATTATCAGCATAATTCATTAAGTCAATAAAATCAGATTTCTTTAGATAAAAGTTATACTCCATTCACAAATAAATGGAGAAAAAAAGATTATTTTTCTTTGTAGTCTAGCAATAAGTGCCATTTAGCAGAGTTAGATAAAATATTATTTGCACCTTAGGGAAAATTGCAAAATAATTAAGAATAAATTAAATATGAAACTGGAAAAAGAAAACTACAAAATCTTAATGAGACAATATGATAATAGAAAGATATGCTGCCATTGTAATAGGAAGATATAATGTAAAAATCAGTTATCTCAAAATTGATGCAGTACTAATTTAAAAATTAGAATCCCTATGGAAATTTATTTAAACCAAATAAACAACCTTAAATCTTATATGAGGGGAAAAAGTTTTCCCTTGCTTCTAAATTATGCATATCATTTTATACACTGACTTAGCTGAAGAATTGTCAAAGCAAATATGAAAATTGTGAAAGAAGTGTCACAAAACATAGATATTAGAAATCCACAGTGTTATAAAAATTGACAAATAGATCAATGACAAATCAGAAATAAATCTCTGTCAGTGAAATATTAAAGTTTTAAGTGGAAAAAGTAAAAATGGAGAAAGATTATTTAATAATGGTGCTTGCATAAATAGCTATGCATCTGAAAGGAAATAAAGCTTCTATCTTTATCATGCATAAAAATATATTCCTGATGATCATAAAATGTATACTTGAATAAGTAGTTAATATATAGCCAGAAAATGTAGAAAAAGCAGAGTTCCTAACCAAGACTAGTACATTTAGATAGGATATATATATGTACATATTTATACATAGATACCATATATCTATCCATCATCTATCTGTGTATGGTAGCTAATAATTTAGCATTAAATAGTATATCTTAGAGTGACTTTATAGTTTAATGCTAAAGTATAACGTACTGTTTATAACATCAATATGCAGGCAATAGATTTTGAAAAAAAATTAGCAATGTGCAAAATAAGCAGAGTATTTATATCTATAATACACAGTAAAATTTTATAATGTCATAAGAAAATATCCAATATAAATATGTAAGTAAAAGAACGGATTTTTTTTTTTTTTTAGATTACATGCAAGTAACAAATCGCACTTAAAACTGCCCATATTGATAGTAGCCAGGGAAATGCAACTTAAGTTTAAAAAAATCATTACATTAAATTGTAAGGTAAAAACAAAAACTCTAGTATCTAATACTAGCTTGGAACGTGAACAAAAGCTAGGGTCACACACTGCAGTAAAAGCAAATGATAACCTCTAGATGGATTAAAAGTACCCATATATTTTAACCCAGTAAATCCATTCCTTCAATTCTGTACTGTAAGCATTTTTTTAATTAGTAAGGCATGTGTACAAGAACATTATTGTGTTTTCTATGGTGTCAAAGAACTAATCTGAGTGACTACAATAATAAAAAAAATAGTGGAGCATATCATAGTCCTCCATACCATAAAATGTTTTAGAAAAAAGTAAATATCATTTTACATGTTTAGCATGATTTTCAGAGATATTGTGGGGTGAGAGGAAAAACAAGATACAGAAAATGGATATGGATGTGTGTTTTTAAAATTTTCTAATATGAATATGTGATTATAAAAAGATGGAATATTTATAAAAAGTTATCACAACCAGAGATGAAGGTCAGTACCTAGTAGGATTGGAGGAAGAAAGGTAGAGGGGAAACTCTAACAAAAAAGCAAATACAACTGTCTAAAAATATGTATTTTCTATTACATACATATATGAACACCTATGTGTATATGAATATGATATCTGTATATATAACATTGTTTTGTCAAATTAGGGAACTATGCTTACATATCATGAAATTATGAAAAATATTGGAAAAAAGAGGCAAAATTTATAAAGACTTTTAGTCTAGCTTTTCAAATTTAATTAAATCCAATCTAGTTACAAACATAATCTTTGACTTTCTTCTTTCCTTTGTACCAAAATACATCTAATTAGCTAATAATGCCCATGCAATGTCTATGCAATGTCTATGCCTTCATACATTTCTATCTCCATAAACCTAAGGATATTTGTCTGTTGCTCATAGGTTGTTACGTAACTTTGTATATCCTGATGATTTGTCTAGAAGTGTGCTGCCTACACTATGAAATAATTAGCTAATGCAAATGTGAAGACTGTCCAACAGACATGCATGGGTACAGTATCTTTATTGGAATTAAAAAGCTTACTACAGACATGTATAAATTTGTTTACAGTAAATAATGACTGCTTTAATGTGCTAGTAAAATTGTCAAATTTTCAAAAGTGTCTGGATTCAACCCAGAGCCAATAATTATTTTATTTCCTTTCTGATGATGAATATTTGAGTTGGATTATTAATTAGGTTATTGCTTTTTCCTTTCTCTTTGCCTTTGATTGATATGTTCCTTTATTAATTCATTCATTTACTGAAATTGACTTAAGCATTTTGAGATGCACCTTTATGGTCCTTCATTTTACAAATATAATAACTTGGTGACCTCGAGCAACTGCACTTGTGTGTAAGATAAACTCAAGTTGTGCCTAGCAAAAATTCGGAGAAACAATGAAAATTCTTTGAGGTATTTATAATGGATAACATGATGTAACTTATAGTTAGACCTATTAATTTTATTAAAATATTTTAGACTCATGGAGACTCACAATCCTTTTAATTTTTTAAATTTTAATTCCACTATAGTTGACATCCTATATTATATTAGTTTCAAGTGTATGATACAATCATACCACAATTCCATACATCACCTAGCATTCACCAGGACAAGAGCACTTCTAAATCCCCATACCCTGTTTCACCCATCTCCATCCCCATGAACCCTCTAATAATCATCAGTTTGTTCTCCATAGTTAATAGTGTGTTTCTTAGTTTGTCTTTTTTTTTTTTTTTGCTTTTCTTCATTTGTTTCTTAAATTCCACATATAAGTGAAATCATATGGTCTTTTTCTTTTTTTTTATATGGTATTTTTCTTTCTCTGACTTCACTTAGCCTTATACTCTCTACCTCCATTCATGCCATTGCAAATAGCAAGATTTCATTCTTTTTTATGTCTGAATAATATTCCATTGTAAACCATCTCTTCTTTACTACTTCCATCAATGGCTATTCTAAATAATGCTACTATAAATATTGGGGTACATGTATCCCTTCGAATTAGTATTTTTGTAATTTGGGGATAATGTCAGTATTACCATTGTTGGGTCATGAGGTAATATAAGTTCCTTATATATTTTGGATACTAACCCTTTATCAGATATGTCATTTGCCAATATCTTCTCCCATTTTGTGGATTGCCTTAGTTTTGTTGATTTTTTTTCCTTTGCTGTGCAGAAGCTGCTCCTGCTGCTGCTCCTGATGCTTCTGCTTTTGTATTTCTGCTTTTGCTTCTGCTTCTGCTTCTTTTTTGATGTAGCAAATAGTTTATTTTTGGCTTTTATTTCCCTTGCCTAGGAGGCATATCTGGAAAAATGTTGCAATGTCAGAGACATTACTGCCTGTGCTCTCTTCTAGGATTTCTATAATTTTAGTCTTTTTTAAAATTTTAGTCTTTAATCCATCTTGAATTTTTGTGTGTGGTGTAAGAAAGTGGTCCAGTTTCATTCTTTTGCAAGTAGCTGATCAATTTTCCTAACACCTTTTTTGAAGAAACCATTTTTTTTCCATTGGATATTCTTTCCAGCTTTGTAAAGATTAATTGACCATATAATTATGGGTTTATTTCTAGGTATTCTATTATCTTACATTGATTTATGTGTTTATTTTTGTGCCAGTACCATACTGTTTTGATCACTATAGCTTTCTAATATAACTTGAAGCTTGGCTTTTAGTATTTAAAACAAATTTAAATAACAGCCTGAAAATCATGTGAAAATATCATGCCACTTAAATGAGGCAACATGTTGGGGTGCCTGGGTGGCTCAATTGGTTAAGTGTCAGACTCTAGGTCTCAGCTCAGGTCATGATCTTGGGGTTGTAATTTCTTTTTATTGGGGAGGGGGTTGTAATTTCAACCCCACTTTGGATTCTGCACATAGCAGAGAGTTTGCTGGAGATTATCTTCCTCTCCCTCCTCCTTCCGCTCTGCTTCTCCCCTGACTTGTGCTTTACCTCTCTCTAAAATAAATAACATCTTGAAAAAAATAAATGAAGCAACATGTTTAATTGGAAAAAAAAAGTACAAGTATTTTTATAAACATGGTGAAAGAGTCTCCCAAGATATTGGTCAGCTATTAGCACACTGTTTTGTTGATATAAACATGAATTTTAGATAGCTACAAATTCTATTTGGGGGAAAAAGAAACTATTTTTAAATATTAGCTGCAGTCTCTAAGAAGTTAGCTTCCTGAACACTTAACCTTAGGTTCTATTCTACATATATTTAAAATACATATAACTTTATACATGTTGTTGAATCTAAGTTGACTCATATAAATTAACCATAAATAATATTGAGAGGAGAGGAAGAGAGTTGGTCAACTGAATGGAAATAGCTATCTTGCTTCATTTAGCAACATTTAACTAGTGAGGACAATAGTATTTAAAAATCTTTCTGGGATCCCTGGGTGGCACAGCGGTTTGGCGCCTGCCTTTGGCCCAGGGCGCGATCCTGGAGACCCGGGATCGAATCCCACGTCGGGCTCCCGGTGCGTGGAGCCTGCTTCTCCCTCTGCCTGTGTCTCTGCCTCTCTCTCTCTCTCTGTATGACTATAATAAATAAATAATAATAAAAAAATATTTTAAAAAAATCTTTCTGGGACGCCTGGGTGGTTCAGTGGTTGAGCGTCTGCCTTTGGCTCAGGTCATGATCCTGGAGACCCCGGATTGAGTCCCACATCAGGCTCCCTGCAGGGGAGGGAGTCTGCTTCTCCCTCTGCCTGTGTCCCTGCCTCTCTCTCTCTCTGTCCCTCATGAATCAATGAATGCAATCTTTTAAAAAAAATCCATTTACTATAATTCTTTGTGGACATCAAAACCTGGGAGTGGTGATGGACCCACCTATGTTGGTTTCGAATTTATATTGTTCAAACATACACTAAATAGAGCAATCGTGTACATGCATTAAATAGGCAGAATTTTAATTTTTAATGATTCTCTGTAATGAGAACAGTCTCTCCTAACCAGTTATAATAGCTTTGCTTTCACCTGAGTCGTTTGGTTCTAAAGAAGTGTGTGTAGAAAACTAGCTTTTCCTATCAGTTCCCAGGAATTGTACATTTTTAAAAATGTTCTGACTCCAGAAGGTGAGAGAGATGGAATACGTAGTGATCTGTGAAATATTGGGTCTCCTGCTTTCCTCAAATTATGAGTTTGGCAATGTTAGAAGGTAGATGTAGGAAACTTGAAGCTCTTTTACATAGCTTTTTCCCCAATGAGTCAGAAAACATCATTTGCCCATATTAAAGATTGATGTTTGTTGGAAGGTTGAAATGTCTTCTGCTGCAACCTCTTTCAAGTCACTCCTGTGCCACTGAGACCAGGCTATGGTTGTCAGATTCTCAGACTGAATGTTGAACACTATTAGGCTTTAAGACTTGATTCACATTACCCAAAATGCTAAGTCTGGTTGACCACATTAAAAGGAAAATTCACAACCTGAGCAAGGGATTCACATATTTTCTATATTTTAACTACTCATTTATATCCCTTAGCAGACTCCTTTCTCAGTATTTGGGTATGTGGAATATCACGTTTTTATAAGAAAATTGCTTAATGAGCAATTGAGAAAAAGATATGGTGCTCTTGTGAATTCCTCCCTGTGCTGAGGCACATTTGATGTCCTCTGGTTATTCTAAAAAAGAAACATATTAAGTATCTATGTGTTTAACAGATTACAGAATTTCAACATAATTGAACTTATTCAATGCTATTTTATCATGGTGAGATGATGTTTTGTCTACCCACTAAAGAGCACAGTTTAAAATGCAACAGAGGCAGCTCAACCCTGAAAAGATTGATATACTGTTTATTGGCAAGTAGAATTTTCTCTGTTACGCAACAGAGGAGGAAGGTGTGATCAGTTATTGAAAATTTAAAGAGCTATATTTTCTTGGTTGATTCAAGTGAAGTGTGTAACTGTGAATATAACACTATATGCATAATTCAAGTCATAAAATGTTTAAAATATTACTCCTATTTGAATCTAAAGTGTTACATAAATACAAGAACACAAGCTTGCTAATGAAAAGTATAGGCAAAAGCAAGTAGTTAGTGTAACATTTCTTTATACATATAGACTCTGTTGTGTGCTTTTACATGCATTATTGTACTCCACTGTGCTTCAAACTTTTTTTCTTCTCTTGTGCTTACAAAAATCCTGTTAGGTTTTTGAATAGGTAAAGATACTAAAGTTCAAAGAAATAACTAAATTCTTTGAGGTTATCTATAAGTACCCTTCTTCCCACACACATACATACACATAAGTGTCTTTCACAAATTACTGTTCCCCAACTGTTTTTGTAATTCATTTTTTAAAAGATTTTATTTTGAGAGAGAGAGAAAGAGCAGAGGGAGAGGGAGGAGGAGTAGAGGGAGAAGCAGACTCCCCACTGAGCCAAGAGTCCAGGTGGGGCTTGATCCCAGGACCCTGAAATCATGACTTGAGCCAAAGGCAGATGCTTAACTGACTGAGCCACCCAGGTGGCTCACTTTTGACTAGGTGCACATATTTGCATAAAGGAACCAAATAGCCATTTATGATTTGAGCACATATTTGCATAAAAGAACCAAATATCCATTTATGATTTGAGGAGGTTTATGATATGAAAATTATTATCAAATACTGTATATAGTACAATTTAGTAGTTGTTTTTGTTTTTGTTTTTAAGAGCAAATGAGAGAGGGCATTGGTGGGATCGCGGGAGGGCCAAAGGGAAAGGGAGAGAGAAAATTTTAAGCAGTTGCACACCCAGCACAGAGCTCCATGTGGGGCTCAATTTCACAACCCTGAGATCATGACCTGAACTGAAATCAAGACTGGTCGCTTAACTGACTGAGCCACCCAGGTGCCCCAGTACTTCTCCCTAATATATTCTATTACTTCTAATAGGTTCCCAAAAATGTGAAAAGTGAGTTAAAGGATGCACATTTTTTCACCTTATAATGCCAACCCTTTTTGAAAGTAATAGAATAATCAGTGTTGATGAAGATTTATTGAACTAACAAATGTGATTGATTCAGTAGCCAATAGGAGGATATATCTCATTTTGTTTATTTTTATGAGATCATATTTTTGCTTATTAGGTTATTGATTTAAAAATGCATAAATTAAATATTTTATCAGTCGCTGATATTTTTGATACACTAAAGTGAAATTATGTAATTATAATTATGAATAGTTTCTATACAATTATAATTCTTACCTCTCTCTACAGAATTAGGTAATGTTTTTGTTTTCCAGTATTATTTATTTTTTTATTTTTTTTAAAGATTTTTATTTATTTATTCATGAGAGACACAGAAAGGGGGAGAGAGAGAGAGAGGCAGAGACACAGGCAGAGGGAGACACAGGCTCCACCCAGGGAGCCTGATATGGGACTTGATCCTTGGTCTCCAGGATCGTGCCCTGGGCGGAAGGCAGGCGCCAAACCGCTGAGCCACCGGGGCTGCCCTCCAGTATTGTTTATAGCCTATTCTTTAGATGAAAAAAATAGTGTGGCAAGGTGTTATTCCTAACATTTTTTTTCAAATTTGTTATTCATCAAATACCCTCTTGTGAGTTTTTTCTGATATTAGAGTATAATTTAGAAAAGCATAAACATAGAAATTATTTTGTGTGTGTTCTGTTTATTAATGTCTTAATATTACTATTTTCATTTTGGTTGAATTTAAATATATCTGATAGAAATACTAGAAATCAAGCTTATTCAAATTAAATAGTTGATTCATGTTTTCTAGATGAACTTTAGAATGATTTTAGAGAATCTTAAAGATAAAATATTTTAAAGTTTGGATTAAAATGCATTAAACTTAGTGACCAGCCATCTTTCCATTATCCAGTCTTCTATCCAAGGATATAATATGTATCTCCGTCTCCATTTATTCAAATCTTTTTATATTACTTAGTAAACTTTTATAACAACCTTTATGGGGGTTATGTTTCTTGGCCATATTACTTGTTAAGTATAGTCTGGCATTTTCTAGTTCCTGTAGCCAAACTCTTTATTGTTTACTGCTGGGTTCCCTCCTGGTAGATGGTTATATGTCATAACTGGAATGACCTATCTTTGGTCTTTTGGGCTGCTCCCCCCAACACACACCTCATACTGACTAATCTTGAGAGCTCTATTTTCAAATGTCTTGCATTCTCAATTTAAAAAAAAAAAGCAGAAGAATCTTGTGAGTAGACTGTAAAGGAGAAATGGTATCAACTATAGCATAAAAATAAAACTTTTGGGGCACCTGGGTGGCTCAGTGGTTGAGCATCTGCCTTAGACTCCGGTTCTGATCCAGGGTCCTGGAATTGAGTGCTTCTACTTATGTCTCTGTCTCTTATGAATAAATAAATAAAATAATTTAAAAATAATAAAACTTTTAAGGCTATTGTGGTTTTTAGGATCTGTTCAGCAAGTTTTCAGCTTCGTAACTCTTTCATTTGGAATGTTTTTCTACTCCATTTTAATTTATGAAACCCTACCCTTTCAAACCACACCTTAAATAGTCCTCATGTTAGGTCTTCTCTATTAACCCTTCCCAAGATCTCCCACACAACCTCCTTAAATTCTCTCTGCTCAAACACATAGAATTTATTCATATCTTTCATTGTAGGTACCTATGCATTTTTTCTTCTAGACTGACAAAATACCAGGTTATCCAATATATAAATGGATAGCTGGGTGAATACATGAATAATGAGTTAGTTACATACAATAATCTCTGACCAAACTACAAATATTTTCTAAGACAATGACTGCTACTGAGTAGCAAAGAGGAATACTTGCTAGAGTGGAGGCTTCAGGTGAGCTCTATAAAACTTCCATTGAAGAAAATTTTCAAGTTACACAAACTTAATAATTTACCATGTATGATCTGTACCAAATATATATTTTCTAAACAGTTTACATATATGTATTTGCTTAACTCTATTTTGGGCTAATTTTTATTGCACCCATTTTACAGATTTGAGAACTGAAGGAAGAGACTTTAAGGTCTAGCCAATGGGCACAGAGCTTCCAAGAGCCAAAATATGGATTAGAATCTAGATGGTAATTCCATATTTTTTTTTAGACAATAACCTCTACAATAAGCACAGCTATGGTAAACAAAAATGTTGGATATTTTCCTTTGTATAGTGTCATCTATTATAATTGCCATATTAAATATTAATTATTTGGTTGACTCCTCCCCAAAAGCCTTCTGTTCCTTATATCTAACTGAATAAGGGATTTAACCTGGATTAAAAGGCTATTTCTTCTAAACTCTAAATTTTTTACACTTTTTTAAAATTGGTTCTTTTGAGCAAAGGATAATTGTGAGAATAAGGAAATGCTGTATACATCTTTTTCCAAATTCAAAAATCATTTCCATTTTTTCCAATATATACATATATATATATTAAGAAATCTAGTCAAATTTCTTATTTATGATGGTTATAAGGACAAGAATCTGATACCAGGTATATATATCACAGATTATCTGGAAAAATATATTTGGATGCATAGTCAAATATGTCATTGTTACAAAAACTCAAATTAGATTTAAAATTTATAAAATGTAATAGATTTTTTACTATGTTTTATCTAATGTATTCCATGCATATACTCTCTCTCTCTCTCTCTCTCTCTCTCTCTATATATATATATATATATATATACCATGCATTAATGCATTTTAACATCATGGAGGCTTTAGATATCATTTTCTATGAGATACTATCTTTTTAATAATAGCATTTATAGGGATCCCTGGGTGGCGCAGCGGTTTAGCGCCTGCCTTTGGCCCAGGGAGCGATCCTGGAGACCTGGGATCGAATCCCAAGTCGGGCTCTCAGTGCATGGAGCCTGCTTCTCCCTCTGCCTATGTCTCTGCCTCTCTCTCTCTCTCTCTCTGTGACTATCATAAAGAGAAAGAAAGAAAGAGAAAAGAAAATACATTGTATCAAAAAATAGCATTTATATTCAACAACTTTTGTCTTGGCCAAAATACTTTTTGTTGAGTGAAATTTAACTTGGATGACAAAGACAGATTATATATATATATATTTTTTTTTTTCTTTTTTTCTGCAGCCCCTATCAAAATTGCTATTCTGTAGCCCAGCTCTTTTCTAGGAGCATGTACAGCAACATGGACACAAAGGTATTATAGCTATATGGCTTTAGGTAATTTTGCCCTTATATTTTTTTAGTGTGTTTTCCAAGTTATCCATAATAAGCATAATTATATAAATTAAAACCCATTAGAAACTTAAATAATAGGCAAAGAGCGTCTATCTTTTGTTATCAGTGATACAGGAGATCTTGAGGTTGTTTAAAGACCGCAAAGAGAACAAGCCTAGAAGTGAAAATTGCCATGATTATCTACATGAAATAACTATGCCAGGTTTTCTAGCATGCAAAACCTTCTCAAATTAACTGTTTATCTAATTTTAATAGTAGCTCTTGGGATCCCTGGGTGGCGCAGTGGTTTGGCGCTTGCCTTTGGCCCAGGGCGCGATCCTGGAGACCCGGGATAGAATCCCACATCAGGCTCCCGGTGCATGGAGCCTGCTTCTCCCTCTGCCTATGTCTCTGCCTCTCTCTCTCTCTCTCTCTCTCTCTGTGACTATCATAAATAAATAAAATTTTAAAAAAATTAAAAAAAATAATAATAATAGTAGCTCTTAAAATACTTAGAAATGTACAGATTTACATATAAACATTGGTGCTGTAGCTTGCTTATTTGTGTGGTATTTGGAATGTTAATTTTTATGATCCTTTTCTGCTTTTTGGGGATACAAGACACCTTCAAATTTTTAAATCAGTTTTTTTTTTTTTAATTTATGATAGGCACACAGTGAGAGAGAGAGAGGCAGAGACACAGGCAGAGGGAGAAGCAGGCTCCATGCACAGGGAGCCCGACGTGGGATTTGATCCCGGGTCTCCAGGATCGCGCCCTGGGCCAAAGGCAGGCGCCAAACCGCTGCGCCACCCAGGATCCCTTAAATCAGTATTAAATAAACTATTAGATATGATAGAAATGGAAATAAAAACTTAGGAAGTAGGTAAAGCCTGGGACATTAGGTTTCAAAAAATTATACAATTATGAAGTTGATTTTTAAATTATCAAAAAGGAATATAAGAACTTCTAAAATGTTTTAATTTCATAACTATATATGCAAATACTTCTAGAAAAATGGTAAGGCTATTCTCCTATAGATATACAAATGTGACTCCAAAAAATTTGCAAATTACAAACCCAACTTTCTCCTAAACTTAGTAGTCTGCAGCCTTTCTCCTTAAACAAAAATGCATTTGAGTAATGCTGTATTTATAGTACAAATTGTATGTTTTCCTACTATGTATTACATGTTTTATATTTTAAAATGAGAATTATGAAAAATTGGAAAGGATAAAATTTTAATTTGTTTTTATTTGCAAAAACTTTAATAGCATTTAGTGAAAAGAGACTATATCCTAAAAGTAATCTTTCAAATAACCTAGGAATTTTAAAATGGAAAAGGCAGAAATCAAATTGCCGGATGTTTTTAATTTTTTTTTCTAAATGAATAAAACCAACTTAAACCACATTTCAACATGGCCCTCCCATCCTCAATTTTTTTCACTTAGATCAAAATGTTGAAAAATTAATCTATGTAAAAGTTAAATCTGTCAAATGTATTTGTTTGGATTTCCGAGCAAACCGAAAGTATATTTTCTCCTCATTTTGGTGATGTTATTTCCCTGAACCTGTTAAAGGTGTTTCCCTATTATTTTAAGTCACAGATGTGAAGATCCAAACCCCCCACCCCCAAGCCCAATTCTCTTTACACTCATTGCAAAACACATGGTTTGGAGCTACAGGATATGTCTCGGGGAGAGGGCTCTGAAGGCCAGAGGACAGTGATAGGGTGCAGGAGAAGAATGGGATGGCAAGATTGGATGGGTCCCTTACCCTCTTCAAGTGTCCTCCAGGGGTTGGCACATATTCCTGGGCAGAGGAGGAGCTACAGTCTCATTCAGGTCTTGCACTTGGATACAGCAAGTCCAGTGAGTTCAGCCAGGCCCCTCGCACCCAGGGTCATGTCTCCAACAGTTTCCATCTTCCTCACGGCCTTGTTAATGAGCCATTCCAGTTCCTCGGCCTGGATGTTCAGGGGCTGGGTCTGCAGCAGTCCCCTCATGTACTTTAGGGTGTCTTGTATTCCTTGAGCAGGTCGCTCCCCACAGCCAGGAAGAAGACCAAATCCCTCCCTTTGGCCAGCAGCTCCTCCAGCAGCACAGCGTCTCTATGGACGTCCTCAATGTATTTCCTTCGCACCAGGCACCAGGCATACTCAAACTGCATGCTCTTGGATATGGAGCCTGCTGCCTTCTCAGCCTTCAGCAGGTTGTCTCACAGACACCAGCTGGTTCAGCACAGCTGCCCCCTGCAATGGTCACATCTAAATTATTATTGTGCTGCAGGCTCTGTGGCCCACTCAAGATTTTTCAGTTTGGGGAGGTCAGCTGAGTCAGAATTCAATCCAACAACATATCTATCTATCTACTGCCAAATATAACAGGTATTTTTCTAATATGTTAGCAGAAATATTGTCTCCGAAGTCTGTTAAATAGTAATGTATGAATTTTGGAGAACGTACCTCTTCAGTGTAAGAAGAGAACTTGTCTTGTGATTTAGATTATTTAGATGCAGTAGTTCTCAAGCAAGGATGGCATCAGTCTCTTAAAGGGCATTTGGGAAGGACTGGAAATGTTTTTGTACTATACTTGCAAGTATATGTAATAAAATTTGGAAGAGAGGGTCAGGAACAGTAATCTCTTTATAATAAGAGGGGCATTCCTATATAAAGAATAATTATCTCACAAAATGGCAAAAACTTTCCTATGAGAAACACTAATAGGTACTATACTTTTTTTTTTTTAATTTAGAAGTGCTGTGTCAAGCAAATGACAGGAGTTAGAATAAAATATGAAACATCTCCATGGAGCTATAATACATGAGAAACTGTCAAGAAGAGATAACAGGGAAGAATTGCATGTTCTAAGTAGAGACAGTATGATGTGGAACTGCCTGGAAAGTGAAATGAAGTAAAGCTCAAGACCAATGACTTGTTTTAAAATGCAGCTTTCTTCCCTGCAGTGAGGGTAAGTCAAATGAGTCTGTAAACTATAATACTTAACATGTAGTAATCCCTTAATAATTATGTATCAATGATAATGATTATGGTTATAATTGAAGATTAACTTTAAGATCCAGAAAAAAAATGTGAAGATAGTTTACTTTTAAATGTCATATTAAAAATGCTTCTTGGACATTTTTACAGTAGAACTGTACCTTGAAAGGTCTTTAAGGAATTGATGGCATCTCCTGGGGTAATAGAATTTATCTAACTATTGAAATCACTTGAAAAGAAAGTAGCCTTGCTTTATTGTACCTAAAGCTAGAGGATTATTATTAGCTTTAACAACTACAGTGGAGGATAAATAGAGCAGGAATACTGATGTAATTAATCAAGGCCTTTTTGTTAGTTATCTTAGATTTTTCCCCCATACCTTCCTTATCTGCCCCTACTACATAGTTACTCATGGGTTTCCATTTATACCATTTCCCAGAGAACCACCTGATAAAGATCTTAAAACAAATCTCAGCCTGTTGGAAACATGATCTGTTTTCCAAACTTGGTGAAGCTTTGTATTAGAAACAGCTTTAAAGTTTTGTAGAACTGGATACTGACATTCTGCAAGCCAGTGTTCCTCAGCCACCAAACTTCTTTAACTACTGTGCCATGGTTGCTTTCCTAAATACTGGATAGCATGTCAGGGCTGACGAGGTTTGCTAATGACTTACATTTTAGAAAATATCAGAAAATGATAATATACTTTCTAATCTTGGAGACTGAAGAGAAATATATGCATAATCCTTTGGTTGTTTTCTATTATAACCAAACTAGGAACTGTTCAATTAGTTAGGGAAGTGCATAAATGAAAGCTTATATATAACATAGGTCTTTAACATACACAGAGACTATTTCTTTATCTATGGGGCTGGCACTCCACAGAAGATATATTTACTAGTGGAGGGGTAATAAATAAAGTCCTTTTTTGAGAAAAAAAATTGGTATTTATGGCTCCTATTTTGATATTAAGGGAGAAATATATTTTTAAAAGCCAATGTTGATTTTCTGGGCAATATCTATTTCTAGGAAAAGAGAATTGGTCTTTTAATTGAACGACTTGACTTAAACTTTGGTGTTGAAATAATTATTTCTTTTAATCTTGAGCCTCAAAGACAGCATATTCTCTTTATTTAAAAGGAATGATGTCTCAACGTTAATGGCTTTTCTATTGGGAAAACCTTCCTGTGTGTCTGTGATGCAGTAGTGGTCACCAGTAGAGTTTAATGGGCAAAGGACAAGCAGATAATTCCAAAGTTCTTCTACCGTTTCTTTCCTAATTTTACATTAAAATATTTTACATAGGAATAGAACTTCAAGCACTTGTTCTAATACTGCCTATTTTTGCTGGGCATACAACATATAACAGAAGAATGTTCTATAGGCTGAAATTAGACTAGAAATCTGGAACTAATTAACAAAATATAGAAAAAAACCAAAACCCTATTCCCTTAATTTCTATAAACCCTATGTACAATCCCAGGTATTTTTGGAGGTGAATTTTACATAACAAAATGTTTGATTTTTCCTTTAACATAATCTTTTACTCAACTGTAATTGCTTATTTAAAAAGACATATATTCATGGATGATATGAAGTTAAGCTAGAGAGGCCAACCTGGACTTGTAGATCAAATGTGTGGACTTAAAAAGTACAATAATGAAAATCCAGTCTCAATATAAATAGTTATAAAGTACTGAAATAAAAATACAAGATCCAAATCAAAAGTACTAAAAATTAAAGCCACTCCCTTGCTCATGCTATATATGCTAGTTTACACAGGAAATGCCACTCAATTTGTCAATCAGTTTTACTTTTTGTGTGTGTGTGGGGTTCATTATTAAGCATCCATCCAGCTTCACCTTCTAAGTTAAAAACCGATTAAGAGACAAAGACAGACACCAATAAAATGAAGAGTTTTAGTATTAATGTATTAATGATGATTGAGACCTGGTTTACTTAAATTTGTGGCCAAAATGCACTTCCTAATAATTCAACCCAAATAAATATGATCACTCAAAACTTCAAGCCTGTTCTTTGTAAGGAACAGAGTATGCCAGTGTTAGCTTATGTGGTGCTGCAAGAGCACACTTGATCACCTTCTTTCTGTGACAACAGAAAGAATATAAAGTACCCACCATGAACATCCAAGTAGAAAAGACATATGTTATGATTATAAAGGAGGCCTTAATCATGAAGTCTTGAAAACATTATATTGGGTGACAGAATAAGAGGTATTAATATTGTTGGGCACTCATTGTATATCAGCTGCTGTTTTATTTTGTTCTTGAGATGTAGCAGTAAACTGGTCAAAAATCCCTACACTCATTCAGTTTATATTCTAGTGACAAAGGTATATATCACATACATGAAATAGTCTGTGTGTGACAAGTGTCAAGGAGAAAAATACGAAGTTTTGGATGATGATATGTGATATCTCCAAGGAGAGGCTGAAATTATTGACATCATGGCCATGGAAACTCTCACTGAGAAAATGATCTTTAAGCGTTTAAGGAAGTGGGAGACTAAGCCCAAATTGGT
The DNA here is from genome assembly GCF_048418805.1 of Vulpes vulpes. Taxonomy (NCBI): domain Eukaryota; kingdom Metazoa; phylum Chordata; class Mammalia; order Carnivora; family Canidae; genus Vulpes; species Vulpes vulpes. The sequence goes on from NC_132781.1 coordinate 73,246,800, forward strand.
AGGTGGGAATAGAAAGCATAAAGGTGTGGAAGAAGCAGTTTACGTGTTGCCAGATATTGGGAAGAGGCAAATAGAAAAGGATAAAGTATTAGGAGATATGTTCAAAAAACAGTAAGCTAATTCATGTAGTGCTTTAGAAATCAGAATAACTAGATTTTCTCTAAATAAGAAAGGAAGCAACTAAATGGTAAGCAGGGAAATAATACAGTCTAACTTACATTTTGATAGGGTGAATTCAATTGCTAACAGACCAAAGAAGAAGGACAGAAGCACAGGGACAATTAGGTGCCTACAAAACAAAACAAAACAAAACAAAAAACCCCAGAACTATGAAAGACATATTGGTGGCTTGAGACAGAGTAATGGCAACAGAGATCTTGAAAAGTAGATATATTCCTTATATAAATCCAACAACATTAACTGGAGGATATTAGTTTTTGAGGAAAAAAAGTGAAGAGAAATATATTTTATTTCTCTTTTAATTAAATGAGGGAGTAACCTTGGGAAAGAATGCAAGAAGAACAGAATTGGTTGAAGTTTAAAGGCAGATAAAATAACTTTTTTTTTTTTTTCAGAAAAAGAAGTTTTATAATCCCTCTAGACACATGTCAAATTTTCAAGTAGTCCATTGGGTATATAACTCTAGAGTCTAAGGTGCCTGGCTTTGAAACATAAATTTAAGAATCATCAATACATAGATGCATGTAAGGACATGCTATTAGATGACATAATTAGGGAATTACCTTAGATATCAAGAAAAAAAGACAAAAACAAGTCTGGAGAATTCTAGTGTTAATCGAATGTGCAAATAAAAGTAAGTCTGCAAAGTAGTCTGAGAGAAAGCAGCCCTAAGAAATGATGCAAATTTAGAGTCCTGGAAGCCATGTGCAGAATGTTTTGATAAGAGAACATTAGACTATGTACAGTGTAGTTTATATTTCAAGCAAGGTAAGGATTGAATTTAACTATCTCTAATAATTGAAGATATTTGTTAAGACCCATTTTGGGTTATGATTGTGGCTGCAAAAGTGATTTAAGTAAGAGAAAAATATAAGATAAATTTGAAGCATAATAAAACAACAGAAACTTCTCTCTACAACCCCAACTGCCAAGCTAAGTTTGAATAACAAGAAAGAATACTTCTGGAGATCAAAGACCTGTACCTTGAAAACTATGTCATTGATGGAAAAAAAAAATTGAAGATGATACAAAGAAAGCAAAGATATTCAGTGCACATGGATTGGAAGAATTAATATTGTTAAAATGTCCCTATTACTCAAAGCAATATACAGATTCAATGCAATTCCTACCAAAATTCACAGAAATAGAACAAATAATTCTAAAATTTGTATGGAACTACAAAAGACCCTGAAAAGCCAAACCAATATTGGAAAAGAACAAATCTGAAGGCATTACTCACTAATTTCAAACTGTACTACAAAGCTATAATAATCAAAACAATATGGAACTGGCATATAAAAATGGAGATTAATAGAACATAAGAGAGAGCCCAGATAAACATGCATATATGTCAATTTAGACCAAAAAGAGACCAAGGATATATAATGGGGAAGAGATGGTCTTTTCAATAAATGGTGTGCAGAAAAAGAGACTGCTATCTTACACCATACACAAAAACTAAATCAAAATGGATTAAAGACTTAAATATAAGAACTGAAACCATAAAACTTATAATAGAAAACATAAGTGGTCATCTATTTCACATTGGTCCTGGCAATGAGTATCTGGATCTCCCTTTAAAAGCAAAGACAACAAAGAAAAACAAGTGAGACATCATACTGAAAAGTGTCTGTATAGCAAAGGAAACCATCAATAGAAAGACAGCCCACTAAATGGAGAAAATATCTGCAAATTCTATCTAATGAAGAGATTCATACTCAAAATATATAAAGAACTCATAAAACACAATAGCAAAAAATCTGATTTAGGAAATGAGCGGAGAACCTGAAAAAAACATTTTTCCAAAGAAGATATTCACATGGCCAGTTGGTATATGAAGAGGTGTTGAACATCATTAATCATCAGGGAAGTGCAAATCAAAACAATGAGATATTACCTTACATTTGTTAGTATGGCTATTATCAAAAAGATAAAAAGTAACAAGTATTTGAAGGATGTGGAAAAAAGAGAATCCTTGTGTGCTATTGGTGGGAACATAAATTGCTGTAGTCATTGTGGAAAAAATATGAATTTTTCTCACAAAATTAAAAATAGAACTGCCATATGATTCAGCAATCCCACTTTCTGAGTGGGAGTAAATGAAAACACTAATTCAAAAAGGTAGGCAAGATATGGAAACAATATACATCCCTTGAGAGTTAATGGCTAAAGAAAATTTGGTATATACATACAATAGAATAATGAAATCTTAGTGTTTGTGACAATATGGATAGAACTTAAGGGAATTGTGAGAAGTGATATAAATCAAAGACAAATTTCATTATATGTGGAATCTAAAAAAAAAAAGTGGATAAACAAAATAAAAATCACAGATACAGAGAACAGAATGGTGGTTGCCAGAAGAAAGAGGATGAATTATGTGAAGGGGGTCAAAAGTACAAATTTCCGGTTATAAAATGAGACATGGGGATGTAATATAGTACATGATGACTATAGTGAATAATAACGTAAAGCATACTTGAATGGTGCCAAAAGAGTATATCCTAAAAGTTAACTTTGTATGATGGCAGATGTAACTAGACTTACCAGAGTGATCATTTTTGTAATGCATACAAATATTGTACAACCTGAAACCAATAAAATGTTATATGTCAATTATCCCTCAATTAAAAAAAACATTTAAGAAGGATACTTCTGTGACAGAGGAGCACACATATGCAAGGAAATTTTCCCAGTAGAAGACAGAATTAATGAATCTGAAGACAGATCAACAGGAAATATACAAAGTTCTCCAAAGGGGAGAAAATTGATTACAAACATAGGAAAGAGTATTAAAGGAAAGCAGGACACAGTGAAAATACTTATCATGTGTATAATTGGAGTCGTGAAAGCATTAAGTGGAATCAATATATCAAAAAAAAATAGAGCTAGTAATATTCAAAACCTAATAAAGGCCATCAGCCCAAAGATTCAAGTTCTGAAACCCCAAAACAGAGAATGGAAGGAAGGAAAAAAAATACATGTTTCAGTAAAGTTGACAAAAAACATACACAAAAAGAAAATCTCCAAAAGCAGCTAAAGAAAGTAGATCAACAAATTGTAGTGTATTCATTCATTTAGCCACTTACAAGTAGCAAGCTTATAAAAGAATCTTACAAACATAATTATGAACACAAGAAATATGAAGGAACATATACCCTTATTTCACATATGTAGAGCATAAAGATAACCTAAACCATGATTTTTGAATTCATAATAGTGTCTACCTCTGGATAAAGTAATGATAGGATGGTTCTCAGAAGGAGTTTCTTGACTAATATTCTAGATTATATTTCTTGATGTAATCTATGGTTATATCTATCTGTTAACTCTGTGAAGCTTGATTTGGTCCCATACTTACAGTTTATATATGTATACATATTATGTTTTACCTCATAAATATTTTACAACATTTATATCAGTAGAGAGGGGATAAATAATAATATTTCTGTGTATCTCTCCTATCCCACAATTTTTTGCCCCAGTAATATGTGACAATCTGAGTGTACATATTTGGGATAGTATTTCATATGCTGTAGTTAAGATGAGACTGAAAGCCTATTTTGGAGTTTCTACTAATTTAAGTCACAGATACAGCATGTAGGACTAGATGTATTTGGCATTCTAAGCAGGATGAAAAAGGCTTATACAAATCAAGAAATATATAAAAAAATAACAAATCAAGAAATATAGAACAGTTTTAGAGCTCAAGTAAGAAGAGTTAACATGAGGGTCATATATATTGTCAGAGACATGACAACTGTGTGATAAGAAATGATCTAAACTAGTATATAAATTATAACTTATGAGAAATGTAAGATGATCCCTCAAGATTCCTGTCCTCTGCTCTATATGCTGTGTATAACCATTCCCCCTTGGATTTGGGTGGATATTATGAATCTGAATGTATATTTACTTCCTTATTTAGGTTATATCACTTGATGATGTATTGGGATAAACAGCTCCATAATTATATTATGATACATAAGACTGTCATAGTAGAGTTAGGAGAAATTATTTTGCTGGCCTTGATGATATAAGCTATATTGCTATGAGAAGACCTATAAGGGAGGGTGACAAAGAAAAGGTAGTCCTTTCTTAACAGTTTACAAGAACATTAGCTCTTCATTAGTAAAACTACAAAAAAAGAATTCTGACAATTAGTTTAGAAGAGGACTTAAAATCTGAGATGAAGAACGCCTGGGTGGCTCAGTGGATGAGCATCTGCCTTTAACTCAGGGCGTGATCCTGGAGTCCCGGGATCGAGTCCCACATCGGGCTTCTGCTTCTCCCTCTGCCTATGTCTCTGCCTCTCTCTTTGTGTGTCTCTCATGAATAAATAAATACAATTATAAACAAAACAAAACAAAACAAAATCTGAGATGAAAATTCAGCCAACTTTTTGGTGTAAAATTGATGAGACCCTTAACAGAGGACCTAGCTAACCAATATTTAAACTCTTGACCCAGAGATAATATGCAATAATAATAGTTGTCTTTTAATACAATGGTGATAATTTGTTAGTCACCAAAAGAATAGGAATACAATATATAGGAGTATAAATTTAGTGCATGTATACATTCTCAAGCAAATGAAGTATTTTCATTAGATGTGCTATGAAAGATACAATCTTACAAAAACTCTTATTAGTTTGCTCATTATTCACATTTGCTAGTTTCCTTTTGCTTTTACAACCTAACTTTACCATATTAAATTTACAAAAAATAGCTAGATGGACACATGAACAAATCTGGCTGTCTATAATGGCCAATAATTTATGAAGTGGAAAAATATCAAAGCTTTATGTAACTGACAAGACTCATAATGGGTTGTTACAGTCCTAACCAATTAAAAAATAGCTTTTGATGTGCTTGTATATCGACTAAATGGAATAAATAAGCAGTTGCAGAATGGCCCAAAATGAAAGAATAGCAAATAGAAACAACAATAAAATCCATGAGGAAACAGATGCCTTGAAGTATAAGAATGCTATAGAGATTAATAGAATACAAAGAAAAATATGGGTATAGTAATAAACAGTGAAAGAACTAGGTCAGGAGTAGAGAGAACTGCTACTGTTGGGGTATTAGACCTGCTTTCCTATTCAAAAATCCTCCATAATATGCCAAACACTATATAAAATTCAAGTTTTTAAGAAGTCTAGTTTGAAGTTTTTAAAACATTTCTCTGTGTCATCATGCAGTGAATTTCCTTTAACTAACATAGTTTGTAATTTGCTTTTTGCAATTCAATAGGACACAAGTAAACACAAATTAAACTATGGGCAAAAAGGGCAAACTAGATGATTAAGCAATTAACACAAGCAGAAACACAGATTACAAATTAACATATGGAATCCAATTTTCTTTGTAAAAAATGCAAATTTACGCAAGCATGAGAGCATTTGAAAGTTTTAAATTAGCAAAAAGGTAAAATAATATAGTATTAAATTTTAGGAGGTGTGTGATTAGGTGGTGACCTTTAAAATTCTTTGGGTTATAAATTACCAAAATAATAATTCTACATTTGACCTAGAAATTCAAAATACATGAATTGACACAAAGGGCTGCACACTCCAAGTCCTCATAGGCAGATCAAACAGTATGAATAGACCGCTAAGCATATGGCAATAGGGAATAGTAAAAATTTCATTAATGAATCCTGACTAAAGGGATTTAAATTCAATTATAATGATATTTTGGGAATGATGTCAGTGAATGACAAAGTGTAAGGACCTCAAAAATTTTTGTCATCTGTAAAAGCAACAAGAACACTGGAAAGAAATTTGTCAGAGAAACCTTTTTAGAAGTCTGGATTTAACAAAAGACTTGCCTGAATCTGAGGATTACTTATTCAAGGAAAACTGCTGAACCTCATTTCCAAAAGGAAATTGTGTCATTCAAAGAAATAGGAAATTATTTCCCATATACAGGAAAAACAAACAGAGTCGATATAAATTGTCCCTGAGGAAGCCCAGATGTTGTACTTAATAGACAAAGATTTAAACCAACTATTTTTATAATATCCAAAGAACAGAAGGAAATAGTCTAAAGACTTAAGGCAGAGGGGTGCCCAGGTGGCTCAGTCTGATAATGTCTGCCTTTGACTCAGGTAATGATCCCAGAATCATGATCCCATCATCCCTGCTTCTCCCTCTTTTTGCTTGCTCATCCTCAATCTCTCTCTCTCTCTCTCTCTCTCTCAAATAAATATATAAAATCTTTTTTTAAACAAATACTTAAGGCAGATATGGAATTAATATTTCAGCAAATAGAGAATATCACAAAATAGAAAATACAAAACAACCAAAAAAGTTCTAAAATTGCAAACTACAATCACTAAAATTTAAAATTTCCTTAGACTATACAGTATCAGTTCTGCGTAGGTAGAGGAAAGAATCAGCAAGAGATTATTCAGTCTGCAGGACCAATTTTTTAAATGAAATTAAAAAATTAATAAAGTCCCAGGGTCCCTTGAAAATTAAGTATACCAATACATGCACAATGGAAGTTCCAGAAAGAGAAAAAGGGATGGAAAAAAAATTGAAAAAAAAAACTGAAAACTTACAAAATTTAGTGACAAATATTAACCTGTGCATCTATGATTTAGATAAATTCAAAGAGATTCATAATAACATTTAATCAAACTGTCAAAAGACAGGACATAGTGTCTTGAAAGCAGAGAAATGGCTCATCACATTCAAGGGTTCCTCAATAAGATTTACAATTGATTTCTCATCTGAAATTATGGAAGCCAGAGTCAGTGAGATGACATATTCAAAATTTTGAAAGAAAGAAAAGAAAACTTATCAACTAAGAATTCTATATTCAAATATATGTACATATATTTGAATGAGAGAGAGCAATTAAGACACAGCAAGACAAAAACTAAGAAAAATGGTCTCTAAATCTTCTGTGTAAGACTTAATATAGGGGCTCCTTTTGGCTGAAACAGAAAGACAATTAGGCAGTATCTCAAATTCAGTTAAATAAAGAAACGAATAAAGGTAACTAAATAGGTAAATAAACAACAGGCCAATTGTTTGTAACTGCTTTTTCTTCCTATCTATTTAAAGGAAAACTGTACAAAGCATCAATTAGAGATATGTTCATGGAAACATAATGTATAAAGATATATTTGAACATAAAAGTATAAAGAAGAGGGAATGGAGCTGTATTGGAATACATTTTTGTGTACTATTGATATTTAGTTGCTATTAATCTAAATTAGATTGTAATCATTTTAGGCCAATCACTAAGCACACATGAAATATCTAGTAAAAGAAATGAAAATTGTGTTAAATTGATATTTTCTAGTATACCAATTTATCAAAAAGGACAGTAATGGAGGAATAAAGAAATAGAAAAATACATAAGGTATATAAAAGTCAATAACAAAATGACAGACATAAATTCTACCTGTGTCTTATGAATGGATTAAACAATGTAATTAAAAGACAGATTGGCACACTATTCCACAACAGCAGAATACATTTTCAAGTACACTTGGAACATTCACCAAGTTAGACCTTGTTAGGCCATAAAACAAATTTCAATAAATTTAAAAGGATATAAATCATACAAAATATGTTCTCTCAACACTGTGGAATGAAACTGGAAGAAAATTTGAGAAAGTCAAAATAATGTGGAATTTAAGCAATAATTTAACCAGTGCATCAAAGAACTAATCACAAGGAAAATTAGAAAATAAGTGCAGATGAATGAAAACAACATCACAACTTATAAGATGCAGTTAAACCTTGTGCTTGCAGAAAAAAAATTATAGTTGTAAACACATAAGAATGTTTTCAAATACTGTAGTTTTCACATAAACTAGAAAAATGATAGGACCTGGAACAGAAATACATGTGTTATAGAATAGAAATAATAATACAGAATAGCAACAAAACCAGTTAGCTTTCATAAATTAAAAATAAAATCAACAAATTGATGAAATTGACAAACCAAAGAGGTGAGAAGATAAAATTTCCTAAACTCACAAATTAAAAAAAGGAGGTTACTAAAATAAAAGGATTGTTAGAGAATATTAGGAACAATTGTATGCTAACAATCATATTACTTAGTTGAAATGGGCGGAATAAAACTATCAGAATTGACTCAAAAGAAATAGAAAATATGAAATGAACTATAGGAAGTACAGAAATTGAATAATCCAAATATTTCCTACAAAGAAAATCTCATGACCAGATTTCTTTTCTAGTGAATTTTACCAAATATTTAAGAATGATATCAATCCTACACAAACTGTTACCAAAAAATATCAAGAAAATAACTCATACCATGGTGTAAATATCACTGTTACTAAAACCAGATATACAGAAAAGTATGGACTGAAATTTCCTATGACTAGAAACACAAAATCCTCAAAATAGCAAACCAAATTCAGTAACACATAAAGAGGTTATGCAACATGACTTACTGGACTTTATCTGAGGAAAACTCAGGTAGTTCAACAACAACAAAAAAATCAATGTACTACACATACTAATATGCTAAAAGACAAAAAATACATGAACAATTCTATTGGTAAAGAAAAAGCATTTAACAAAGTCCAGCACTCTTAGATGATTAAACACACACACACACCAAACTAGGTATATAAGAGAATATTCTCAACCCAATAGAGGTCATCTACAAAAAATAAACAACACAGTCATAATAATGAAAGACTATAAGCTTTCCCTCTATAACTTGAAACAAGCAAAGGTATCTGATTTTACTATCATATTCAAAATTGTACTAAAATTCTAGCCAGGACAACTGAGAAGGAAAGATAAAAAAGTCATTCAGTTTGAAAAAAAAAAGTCCTTTTGCAGATTATATTAATATTGTGTATTGAAATTGTTAAGAAATTCACATAAGCACACATAATTAGAGCTAATAAACAAATTCTGCAAGGTTTGATGATACAAGATAATAAAAGTTAATTGTATTTCTGGGGCTCTTGGGTAGCTCAGTTGCTTAAGCATCCAACTTTGGAGTTTTGGCTCAGGTCATGATTTCAGAATGAGGAGATTGAGACCATGTCAAGTACTGTGCACAGTGAGGAATCTGCTTCAGATTGTCTCCTCTGCCTCTCCTTCTCCTTCTGCCCCTCCCCCTGCTCATGGGTGTGCTCCCTCTCCCTCTTTCTCAAATAAATAACTAAATCTTCTTAAAAAAGTTAATTGTATTTCTATATGCTGGCAGTGTGAATAATCCACTGAAAATAAAATTAAAACAGTTTGATTTAAAATAGCACCAAAACCAATAAATTATTTAGGAATAAACTTAATAAAGTATCAAATTTGTATGCTGAAAATTATAAAACAGAAAAAAATAAGGTTTAAATAAATGTGAAGCTATACCATGTTCATTGATTGGAGTTGCTACCATTGAGAGGGTATTACTCCCAAGTTGATCTATAGTTTCATTGCAATTTTTTAAAAGATTTTATTTATCAATGAGAGACACACAGAAAGAGAGAGAGAGAGGCAGAGGGAGAAGCAGGCTCCATGCAGGGAGCCAGATGCGGGACTCTATCCCGGGTCTCCAGGATCACGCTGTAGGCCAAAGAAGGCGCTAAACCACTGAGCCACCCAGGGATCCCTGATTCATTGCAATTTTTATCAGAATTTCAGTTGGCCTCTTTGTAAAAATTGACAGGGTGATCCAGGAGATCATATGAAAATGCATATAACTCACAATAGCTAAAGAAACTTGAAAAGAATAACCATGTTTGAGGATTAAAACTTCCTATTTCAAAACTTACTATAAGTCACAGTAATGAAGATCTTGTTCTACTAGAATAAAGATAAACATATAGTTCGATGAAATAGAACTGGGAATCTAGAAATAAAGTTGTATACATTTATGGCCAATTGATTTTCAATAAAAGTGCTGAGATGGTTCAATAGATCTTTTTTTTTTTTTCAATAAATGGTAGTAGGAGAACTGGCTATCTGCATTCAAAAGATGTAATTTGGGTGCCTACTTTATATCATAATCAAATTTTAATTCAACATGAATGAACAACCTAAATCTAAGAGCTAAAATTATAAAATTCTTGGGGCACCTAGGTGGGTCAGTGGTTGAGCATCTGCCTTTGGCTCAGGTTGTGATCCCAGAGTGAGTCCTGGGATTGAGTGCCACATCAGGCTCCTCTCAGAGAGCCAGCTTCTCCCTCCGCCTGTGTCTCTGCCTCTCTCTGTGTGTCTCTCATGAATAAATAAAATCTTTCATAAAATAAATTTTATATAAAATTATAAAATTCTTAGAAGGAAAAATAGATGCAAAGCTTTGTGACTGATTAAGCAGTCATTTCTCAGACATGACACAAAAAAGCACAAGCCCATAAAAGTAAATAAATATGGCTTTGGCTTCAGAGGACAGGGTCAAGGAAGGCTTTGAAAAGACAATCCACAAAATGGAAGAATATTTTGCAAAGTATAAATTGTATAAGAGTCTGGTATCCAGAATTCTTAAAGAATTCTTACAAGTCAACAATTAAAAGACAACCTAATTAAAAATGCACAATGTATTTCTTCTTTTATCCAAGAAATACACACATGACCAACAAGCAGATGAAGGTATCTACTAAACATCATCAGCTAACTAAAGAAATTAAGTCAAAACCATAAAGTGATACCACTTTACACTCACTATAATGGCTATAGTAATAATTTTATAAGGGCGATAACAAATGCTGGCTAGAATGTAAAGTGAATGGAAGTCTCATACAGTCCTTATTGAAACAGAAAATAGACCAGCCACTTGGAAAACTCTTTGGCTTTTCCTCAAAAATGTTAAATATAGAGTTTATTTGATTCCACAATTCTGCTCTTAAGTGTAATATCCAAGAGATATCCACACAAAATAATTTCTGCAAAAAAGTTCATAGCAGCATTATTCATAATATCCAAAAGTGAAGATAACACAAATGTCTATCAAATGACAAATAGGTAAATGAATTTGGTCTGTGTATACAGTGACACCTGTACATATGGCTCATTAGACAGCTATAAAAAGGAACTGAGTACCAACACATGCTATAACATGGGTGAACTGTAGAAAAACATTATGCTAAATGATGGAGACAAATAAAAACCATGTGTTTGTATTAATCCTTTTTAAAAAGATTTTATTTATTTATTCATGATATACATAGAGAGAGAAGCAGACACACAGGCAGAGGGAGAAGCAGGCTCCATGCAGGGAGCCTGATGCGGGACTCAATCCCAGGACTCCAGGATCGCACTCTGGGCCAAAGGCAGGAGCTCAACCACTGAGCCATCCAGGGATTCCCGTATTTATTAATCCTTAATAAAGAATAGATCCTTCAGGGACTGAATAATATTTTATATAAAGAGGAGAGGGACACCTGGATGGCTCAGTGGTTGAGCGTCTGCCTTTGGATCAAGTCACGATCCTGGAGTCCTGGGATCAAGTCCTGCATCAGGCTCCCTGTAGGGAGCCTGCTTCTCCCTCTGCCTATGTCTCTGCATCTCACTCCATGTCTCTCATGAATAAATAAATAAAATCTTTAAAAAATTAATAAAAATAGAGGAGGGAATGATAGGCTTTTCTTTAAAGATTTTCCCTTTAAATGCCCCAAAATATGTCTCCCTTTCAAATGCTCATATGCTTCCCTAATGGAGATTTGGCTTACACTGACCCTGGTTAGATTTCTTACCCTGAGTGCATTTAAAACAATGTTTATGGTGCATTCTGTATTTACAACGCGCTTTTCTCTGTAGTCCTCTTCAAGGATTTTGGAGGATCCTAGAAACAAATTGTATATAATGATAGGTATATGATATACACAAACATTATCTATATATGAATGATATACGATTCACTGATATGTATAGTAAGTAAAGTAAAATGTGTCAAGAGTCAAATAATACTTTTCAAGAGAATATATATTAAAGTCAAGAGTGGAGAGAAGCTGTTAGTTGAGATAGTTAGTCAAATTAAGTCAGTGATGATGGGATCTGAGAACAATTCCAGTCAAGAGAGTCAGCAGTGACAATAGATGCAAAGGCAGGAAATATACCTGATGAGTTAGAAAAACACTGAGGATGAATGTTAGTTCTTATGAAATATTCTAGTGGGAAGAAAATTTGAGATAGATTGTCTCTACTTCTTGAACTTCGGGGATTTATTAAAGATTAATATACAGATACTCCTTATACACTCAGTAGTCTTAGCATAGTGGTATTTCTCAAACTTGAATAGTATGTGAACAACCAGTGTTGACTATTTTCTTATAATGTTATTTGTGCACAAACGCAACATTTAATGCTTCTAGCTTTTGAAGAACAGTATATCAAACCAAGTGTATATGTCAAATATGAATAAAAATCTTAACATTTTCAAATTAGCAGCATTAATATGGTGAATGACATTTGAAAATCACTGCTGGTGACATGACTGATAATAAGTATTTCATCATGTGCTCTTAATTCTGGAGATTTCTATGGCTGTGTGACACAGTATACCTCAAACTCCCATTTCTTTTCTAAACTTGAACTATATAGTTTTCTATATAGGATGTTACTTATCCCTTTACTGTGACTGAATGCATCACAAAGATAGAATATTTAACTCAATGCTTTTCTTATTATCTTAGGAAAATCAAGGTAGCATGACTTAGTACCAATATAACTGGCCACACAGAGATGTGTGGTCATTGAGTTTTTTTCAGTATTTATTAAAAGGTGATCATACAGATAATTCTACTCTGTTTAATTTTTCTTCCAGTTTATTATACTAGAAGCCACAATTTTTAATCATAGAAATCTTGCAGTAAATTTCATGAATATGAGTGTAAACAAATAAAGCTTTATAGTTATATACTTATAGATATATACTTAATTATTTATATGTATAAAATTGCTAAGAACATATAGTATTTCCTAACAATGAAAGATTGTAATCTTGTCGTAATTTTGGAAATAAGACAAAATGGAAAGACAAAAATTGATAAATTTAGTACCAGGTACTTTGAGTTTGAGATATTAGTAAAATATTAAAATAAACATGGCCTAAATATAGGAAGTAAAATGAGCCAATTGTTGCAAACAATGACAATATATTTTTCTTTGCTAGATTTACTCTACTTCTAAAGAACATGTGAATATTTTCTTTCTAATTTAACACCCAAGTGATATCCCAACATAATTCACTATGCTGCTTTTGTCATCTCATAACAAACTCCAGAGAATCATTACTTTCCATTGATTCTACTCATCCTGTACTTGAATCTTTTCCACAAGCCTATTTACATATAGAATTTTGTCAATTTTCTTTTTTGCTTCCCCAAAGTTACTAAAATAAAATGAGTACTATGAAGAATTACCAAAAGATATAAGGACAACAAATAAACTGAAGTATAATTCTAGAACCTACTAAAAATCTAAAATGACAGCCATTGGGCAGCCCGGGTGGCTCAGTGGTTTAGTGCCGCCTTCGGCCCAGGGCATGATCTTGGAGACTTGGGATCGAGGCCCACGTCGGGCTCCCTGCATGGAGCCTGCTTCTCCCTCTGCCTGTGTCTCTGTCTTTCTCTGTGTTTCTCATGAATCATTTTTTTTAATATTTTAAAAAATAATAAAATGACAGCCATTATATAACATGTTGTAATGAAAATCACTTGCCCTAATTTACTTATATCCTTAGTTGTATTCCTGGTGGTGAGACTCGACAATAGTCACCTACCCTTCAATTTCTGACCATGTAAAGGTTAACACCCTCAGTCGTTCCTTGATAAAGTCTCCATAGGGGCCTGAAGAGATATTTACCATAGACCAGTAAGATTTTGCTCCACTCTAATGGGTAAGAGTGGAGAAATCCCATCCAGTAAGTGGGGGCACATTGTAATTCTGTACTGGGCAACACATTTTACAGTATAGAACTATGCTAAATTCATGGAAAATGTAACTCAGTACTCGCAAAATATTAGTGAATCACATTCAACAATCCATTAAAAGGATCATTCACCATGGTGAAGTGTCATTACTCTAGAGATGCAACAATGGTTCAATATCTGTAAATCTATGTGATACATCACATTAACAAAATGAAGAATAAAAATCATGTTATCTAAAAATGCAGAAAAAGCACTTTACAAAATTCAACAACCATTCAGTATCCTGATAAAAACTCTCAGTGAAGTGGGTGTAGAGACAACATACCTCCACATAATGAAGGCCGCATAGGAAAAATCCACAGCAACATTGTGTTCAATGGTGAAAAAATGAGAGCTTTTTCTTTAAGAACAGGAACAAGACAAAGATGTCCACTCTCATCATTTATTCAACATAATACTGGAAGTCCTAGTCACAGCTATCAGACAAGAAAGAAAAATAAAAGGCATCTAAATCGATAAGAAGTTAAACTGTCACTATTTGGCATGCTACTACACATAAAAGTCTGAAAGACTCCACCAAAAAACTATTAGAATAAATGGATTTAGTAAAGTTTTAATATTTGATGTTTAAATATTTATATATTTAAATAGATATGCATATTTAAATTAAATATATAGAAGTATATTGTACTTCTATACATGAATAATGAAATATCAGAAAGAAATTAAGAAAATAATTCCATTTAGAATTGTACAAAAAAAATACCTAGAAATAAACTTAACCAAGGAGGTAAAAGATTGTACTCTGAAAACTATAAAACACTGATGAAAAAAATTAAAGATGATGCAAACAAATGTAGACGTTCCATGCTCATGGATTAGAAGAATTAATATACTTAAAAGGTTTGTACTACCCAAAGCAATCTGCATATTCAGTGTAATCGCTATCACCAATAGGGGTATCACCCAAACACCAATAGCATTTTTCATAGAACAATTTTAAAATTTGTATGGAATTACAAAAGACCCCAAATAACCTAAGCAATATTGAGAAAGAAAAACAAAAATTCAGGTTATCACATTCTCAGATTTCAAGATACTCTATAGGGATCTATAGGTGGCTCAGTCAGTTGAGCATCAGACAGCTCTTGATTTTTGGCTTGGGCCATAATCTCATGGTTGTGAGTTTGAGCCCCAGCTCAGACTCTAGACTCAGTGCTCCATGGGGAATCAACTTGAGATTTTGTCCCTCTTCCTCTACCCTTCCTCTACCCTTCCTCTTTCTCCCTCCCTATGTCTCAGACAAATAATTAAAAAAAAAAAAGATATACTACAAAACTATAGTAATGAATACATCATGATATTGGAACAAAAAGACACATAGATCAACAGAACAGAAGCAAACCCATGCTTATGTGGTCAATTAATCTACAATAAAGGAGGCAAGAATATACAATGGGAAAGAGAAGTTCTCTTCAATAAATGATGTTGGGAAAACTGGACCACTCTCTTATACATAAAAATAAACTCAAAATGGATTAAAGATTTAAATGTTAGACTTGAAACCATAAAAGTCCTAGAATAAAATGTAAATGGTAATCACTTTGACATTGACCTTAGCAACACTTTTTTTTTTCAGATATTTCTCCTCAGGCAAGGGAAACAAAAGAAAAAAAAAAAACTATTGGCCTTATACCAAAATAAAAAGCACCTATGTGTAATAAAAAGCTTTTTCATAGCAAAGGAAACTACCAACAAGACAAAAAGGTAACTTACTGAATAGAAGATGTTTGCAAATGATATATTTGATAAAGGTTAATATCCAAAATATATGAAGAACTCATACAACTCAACAACAACAAAAATAATCTGATTTTAAAATGGACAGAGGAGCTAAAAGGACATTTTTTCCAAGACAACATACGAATGGCGAAAAGGAAAGTGAAAAGATACTTAACATGACTCATAATCAGGCAAATATAAATCCAAACCACAATAAGTTATTCCCTCACACCATTCAGAATGGCTAGTATCAAAAAGACAGGAAGTATTGGTGAGAATGTGAAGAAAAAAAGGAACTCTCATGTACTAGGTGGGAATTGGTGTAGCCACCTTGGAAAACAGTGTAGAGGGTCCTCAAAAAATTAAAAATAGAACTACAATATAATCCAGTAATTCCACTACTAGGTATTTACCCAAAGCAGATAAAAAACACTAGTCCAAAAATATATATTCACCCTTATATTTAATGCAGCATTATTTGCAATAACCAAGATATCGAAGCAACTGAAGTCTACATTGAGAGACAAATGGATAAAGAAGATGTGGAAAAAATATATATACATATATATATATATATATATATATATATATATTAGCCATAAAAAGAATGAAAGATTGACATTTGAAACAACATAGACCTAGAGGGCATTATGCTTAATGAAATAAGCCAGTCAGAGAAAGACAAATACCATTTGGTTTCACATAAATATGGATCTAAAATAGAAAACAAAGAAACAAGAAAGAAGCATAAAAAATACCATAAATACCGAGAACTGGTGGTTGATAGAGGGGAGGGAGCTGGGGGGATGGGCAAATGGGTGAAGGGAAGTGGGAGGTATAGGCTTCCAGTTGCAGAATAAATAAGGCTCAGAGATGAAAAGTACAGCACAGGAAATATAGTAAATGGTATAATAGCATTGTATGGTGACAGATGGTATCTACACTTGTGAACGTAACATTATGTATAGAGTTGTCAAGTCACTATACTGTACACTTGAAACAAATGTAACATTGTGTGTTAACTGTACTTCAGTTAAAAAAAATGTGGAAAACCAAAAAAAATTCAATGGATCTATAATATCACTTCCAAATAAGAATATAACACAAGCACTCCTGAGACTTTTTAAAGTGATTATTATTATTTTTTTCTGTGTTACCCACTTAATACAAATACTTTGGGAGCAAATGCAGTTTTTATTTATTTTAATTTAAAATTTTTTAAAAAAGATTCTATTTATTTATTCATGAGAGGAGCACAGAGAGAGAGAGAGAGAGAGAGAGAGAGAGAGAGGCAGAGACACAGACAGAGGGAGAAGCAGGCTCCATGCAGGGAGCCTGATGTGGGATTCGATTCCGGGTCTCCAGGTTCATGCCCTGGGCTGAAGGCAGCGCTGAACCGCTGAGCCACCTGGGGATCCCCACAAATGCAGTTTTTAATATATTCTTTATGTCTCCTAAATTGTGGATATTGAATTTAAGTAATAACAGCAATGAGCATAGTTAATATTTACAAGGTTAAAAATGACACAATATCATCCTGATGGTGTTTCCAATTGTCCTCTTTGTGAAAACATGAGGATCCTTATAATTCAACAGATTGAATAAAATAAGCAGTGTGTTGCTATCTATACAACACACTTTCTCTATTGGGATTTTTCCATTTCATTTTCATGTGAATGGCATTAATAGGGGCTTCCAAACATATTTGACAACTACAAATGGTCCTTCAACTCTTGTCACCAATACTCAAATTTGCATATAAATTCCTGTTCTCCATCATATGACAAGTGAATGAATAAAACAACTGTTTGCTTTTCAGTTGGAGGAAAGCATTTCAGGTGAACTGGAGGTGTGATGTTGATAGCAAGTTACAGAAGACAGCTGCTGGAGATGATCACCATAAAAGCACCTCTGGGAAGGACTTGAAGATGTGTTTTCAAGGGTGACTCTTCCACAGAGCTGAGATACCAGCAGCCATGGTAAGATCCACACATTCCAGTAAACAAATTTTCTAAATTACCTCTTTACTGCATGCCTCTCCCATTAGCACAGCCACCTCCCTGTCATTCACATGGATGTAATGATCACTTCTGCAGCATTTACACCCTGAGCCTGACTGGCTGGTTGCCTCTTACTCTGTGGCAAGATTATTGATTGCAGATGCTTATTAAGCAAGTATGAGGCAATAAGCCATGAGAGCTGTTGATAATTCAAGAGGCAAAGCTAGTAATTATATAGGGATTGGGAGGATTATTACATACATGGCCTTGGTAAATATGACTGATTGCTATTGCAGTGCTGTGATGACTCTTTGAATTTAAATGTATTATTATCGATTTTTTTTTGTTTTTATTGCATTTTAAATTGACGGATTTTTAATGCAAATAGTCCATTCCATCCAACTGCCAGAACATGCTACTGTAACTTGATGATTAACGGACATGTGCTGCAGTTAGGGTTTCTACTGCTCGGTCCAAGACAAAGCTATTATCTTTTTCTTCCAGATGTACTTTCCTTTCATCGCTTCTGAATGTAACACATGTCGTGCATCAGAATTTTGGGTCATTTTACTTTTTATGTATTGGCACTGTCATGCTGCTTATAAAGATGCCAGTTAAAATCATTAAATAACAAAGTGTCCTACAGTTTGCACTCAGTTGCGACTATGTCTTCCTGCCTTTGTCTTTTTGTAAGTTCACTTTGCCAAGGAGACAAAATTCTCAAAAGGGAAAATGCGATAAAAATTTTAAGGAAAAATAGATAATGCCAATAGTCTGAAATTTGTACTTAGCAAAAGTAATTGATTGTTTTCAGTGGTCAATATTGTGATTCTTTGAGGTATTTTAAACGGAAGAGGTAGAGACATGTCAATATTCTAAAATACTGATCAAAGATACTGAGTAGGGTGAAGAAAAGTATGTATTTTATTGTATGTTCATATTTAGCCCAATTTTATTTCCCTTGAAATATGCACGAGAAAATGAACTCATATTCAGAATTGTGGAGGCTTGCTAGTTCTAAAAACAGAGATTATAACATCCAACTGCTCCATGGAGCAGATGAATAAACAGATCCCAGAAAACATAAGAAACTTGGCTGAGGATATACATTGCATCAAAGTTAAAACTGAAATAACAATATTATTACATTCTATTGATGGTAAACATTTATGGGCTATATCCCATACACAAGCTTTATATTATCCCAGTACTAAAAGAACTTTATAAAGTAGGTATTTTTATAATCTATTTGTACATAGAAGGGAACTGAGGTTAAATTAGTCACTTCCCTGAGGATAGATGACATAAAAGGAAGATCCAATAGAATTAATATCTAGCTACAAACTTCTTGTCTTTAATCTCAGTACTATTGGTCTCTGACTGTAGTATTGTCATTTTTCCCTTTAAATGCATGTTATTAATTCATTCACATATTCAGGAGATATTGAAGGATTACTATATAACACTACTCCAGACCTTATAATGTAAGAAACATGAAGGAGGGAGCTTATCCATCTTTATCACCTACATATCCATAATCAAGGGAATAGCAAAAATACATAAGCCACTATAGTTTAAAATAGAGATAATTCTATCAAACTTTAATGATGTAAAGAGATAAAGAGTAATAATGACAGAATTAATATTAGGAAAATGAAAGGGATTGAGTTAGTTGGTCTGAAAAATAAAGAGCCCTGAATTCAGTGAATATTAAACTTAAGGTTCTTGCAGCATATCTAAAAGGAGATATAGAGAGTTGACTATATATGCCTAGAGCTGTGCTGTCCAATATGGTTACCACTAACCACATATGGCTATTTAAATTTAAATTAATTTAAATTAAATACAATTACAGTTCGTCATTTAGACTGGCTAGATTTTAAGAGCTAAATAGGTACACAGGACTACTGCCCACTTACCCTGTTGGGCAGTATAGATACGGAACATGTCTAGCATTGCGGAAGTTTCAATTGAACAACATTGGTTTAGGGTTCAAAGAAAAGGTCATATGTAGGGACATAAATTTGAGAATCAAAAAATGACTATTTTCTTTTACTTGAGCAACCAATTAGTGGTATGTGTTTCTGAGATGAGTAAGTTAGAGAAAAGAAGAGAGGTAATATGTAAGTTGTGGATTGAAAGTTTTCCATCTAAGGAGTATAAAATTGAATAATACATTCAAATATTTAAAATAATATATAGTAAAGAATAAAAGGAAATTTGTAAGTAAAAATGTCAGAATCAAACTTTAAATACTATTTAGTCTCCTTTGCAAAGAAAATAAATCCCTACAGTCTCCTGAATATATCTGATAATTTTGAAAATGCATTGAAGATTTTTTTTAGTATCATCATCTCCAATTCATATAGTTCTGTTCCGACAGATCCAAAATATCCTATGGATATTAAAATATAATGATAAACATCTTTTTTTTAATTAACTTATTTATTTATGATAGTCACAGAGAGAGAGAGAGAGGCAAAGACACAGGCGGAGGAAGAAGCAGGCTCCATGCACCAGGAGCCTGATGTGGGATTGGATCCCGGGTCTCCAGGATCGCGCCCCGGGCCAAAGGCAGGCGCCAAACCGCTGCGCCACCCAGGGATCCCCTATTGATAAACATCTTAATTCCATTCCTAAGATACTGGTAGAGTCAACCATTCCACTTCCACTTATGCACAAGAACCAACATTTCTGCTGATAATTAAGATTTAAAAAGTTCAATCACCTAAACCACCCAAGTAACTCCATTTTAGGACAAAATGACTGCATAAGCAAAATCCATATATATCATCTGTGTAGATTCTTTCTTTGATCTTCTGCATCTTTAAGATTTGTCTTATTCTTTCACCAAAATTTCAAATCTCTATTGTTAGCAAGTGCAAGTCGCAGAGTCCCAGACCTTAGTGTGCTTTACATATACTTTTATATATAAATTACATTATTAAAAATGTAAAAAGTGAAAGCTGTACCCTATTACTACCATAAAATTAATTTTAGGTTTCTCTTCTCTTTCTAGTTCCTTCCTATTTCTATTTTCTTTCTAACTAATTTTATTTGGAATAGTACATCTGCTATTATTATAGTACTGAAAATGTCTTAAAATATGAATGGTTTGTTTTTTTAAAGATCCTCTGAAGATGATAGCTATTGTGTGTATATGTGTGCATAATCACTAAAGCCAGTGCAAACAACATGCTGGCAAGAAAGCAAAGGTTGTATAAACAGGTCAAAAAAGGACTTGACGGATCCTTAAGAAAATGAAATAAGCATGACCGAAGTCTATGAAATATTTGGTAAATATTCTTCTTTTAATTGATAAAAGTATTTCAATAATTGGATATTTCTTCCCAGAATAACACTCTATATTCTTTGTAAATATTGAGATATTATAATTTAATTCATTTTTGTGAGGTATATAAGCCAAATAGCCTCTTCCATGCTAGAACAGCAAATAAGTAGCACTCAGTTTACAGATAGATGAAAGGTATGAATAATTAGTATACATGCTTTGGGCTTATCACATTCAAGGCAATTTCAATCCAACACTGAATTGCAGGCATTTGTATTTAGAGCAGATCAATAATGTTAATTATTAATGAATTTTTAAATTATTCTTCCTTTATATTAGTGAGGAAGATAAAACAAATAAATTCAACTTTAATTGTTCTCAGATTTATTTGTGAACGATTATTTTGGTCAAAACAATCCAAGATGCTTTTCAAAGTCACTTGGGTAAAATTCATAATTTCCAGCTAAGTGGCAGGACAATTATACATGTTCTTAAGCCTTTGGTACCTTTGAAAAAAATCAGGTTGCCAGTTCATGCTTCACTATACGTTGGGTTTAAGATCTAACCGGATACAAATATCTTTCCTTTATGTGTTTTGGGTACACTGTAATATTTTTCCATTCAGCATAGAAGGATTCAGGCTTTTCTAGATATTTCCATGTTTAGTCACTTCCACTTTCCCATTATGAATAAATCAGCCTGATAACCAAACTTATATAGAGTTTATGTATTAGAAGAGAAGAGGTGCAGTATCTTAGGACAAAGGAGTAGATTTTTAAGATGTTGCACTTTTAGGGGTGCTTGCGTGGCTCAGTCAGTTAAGCATCTAACTTTTAATTTCAGCTTAGGTCATGACATGGAGACTCCTGTTGGCTCTGCATGCTCAGTGGGGAGTCAGTTTGGGATTCTCTCTCTGTCCCACTCTCTCCTCTCAAAAAAAAAAAAAAAAAAAAAAAAAAAGATGTCCCACTTTTAAAAGGAGCCAAATACATATCCTGGCCAAGTGCTAAGTGTTTGAGAATCAATTATCTAACATTGTCATTATGTCAACAGTGTAGACTGACTTAGTAGGATACAAGAATAAATCTAAAATTGGAGATAATTGTTATTATAATTGTATTACTAAAGCTTCAGTAGACAGATTTTTAAAAATAATTTGAATTTGTTGCATGGGTACAGTAGTTTTTCAGCACAATAATCTGCTATATGCTTTCAGAGTCCTTATACTTCATATTTGTGCTATAAATAGTTCTTCATGTTCATTTACATGGTAAAAGAGCACAAGGCTTGCTTTTGGCTACTTTTTCTTTTCTTTTTTTTTAAGATTGTATTTATTTATTCATGAGAGACACATACAGAGAGAGAGAGGCAGAGACATAGGCAGAGGGAGAAGCAGGCTCCATGCAGAGAGCCCGATGTGGGATTGATCCCGGAACTCCATGATCACGCCCTGAGTCAAAAGCAGACATTCAACCACTGAGCCACCCAGGCATTCCTTGACTATTTTTTCATGTAAAAGATATTGTTGAAAGGATGCTAGTGACAAATTATTACATTTGTCTTTAATAGTGGGTAGGATAAAGACTATTTTCCTCTTTAATCTTTGAACTTGAAGATTTGATGATGGTGGTGGTGATGATGATGATGATATTTAAGTTCACTGAAAGACAGAAGAGTTAAGCAATGCCAAAAGAATAGAAATTTGGCCATTTCTGAAGAAGACCAAGATTTTCATCCTATTTTTACACATACTCATTTCTTTACATAATCACTTGAAAAATATGCTGTTAAACCATGGATCTAGAAATGTGGCACTAGAGTAATATAATTAATATTCAAAATAATGAATGATTTATGAAGTTTTATCTGTATCATCTTTCAGAGAAGAATAAAAGGGGATTTTTTTTAAAGACTCATTTATTTATTTGAGAGAGAGTGTGTGTGGAGAGGAGGGGAAGAAGGAGAGGGAGAGAGAGTCTCAAGTGTAGACTCTATCCTGAGCATGGAGCTCAATGCCAGGCTTGATGTCACTACTCTGAGACCACAACCTGAGCTGAAACCAAGAGGCAGAAGTTTAACCAACTGAGTGCACCAGCCACGGGCCGCAAATAAAGGAGATTTTTTTTGGCAAATAAGAATTATTTTTACTTTTGAGGCTCAGCACTTCAACTATTTCATTCAAGTTTCTGGCAAAGTATTTGGGTTATCTCGAAATACCTTTAACTACTAAACATGCTGATAGTCATTAACAGTGATTTTGATAATTAGTTATTGGTATAATCTTGCTATTTTAGTATTGATCATATCCTAACATTATAAAGATTCTTTGATTCAAGTACCCTTTTACATATTTTTAGTTACTTCTCCATTTTTAAAAATAACTTTTACTTGGTAGAAAACTTCAAAATTAGTTGAAGCAGATGTGGCCCACTATGTTTTTGCATATAGTCAGTGATTCTCTTATATTCACTGCTATAGTTCCATTCTGAACATTCAGTTAAAGTGTATTGGGGGAATCATCCTTGTGTATTTTTTTAAGATTTTATTTATTTATTCATGAGAGATACAGAGAGAGAGAGAGAGAGAGAGAGAGAGAGGCAGAGACATAGGCAGAGGGAGAAACAGGCTCTTCGTAGGGAGCCAGATGTGGGACTCGATCCCCAGACCCAGGATCATGCCCTGAGTAAAAGGGAGACGCTCAACTGCTGAGCCACCCTGGCACCTCCTCCTTATTATATTAATAAATTTTAACTACAACACTGTCCCATTGCTATTGAAACTTACATGAATATTTTCTTCACTGATTTTCCTTCCTATAAATATTTATTTGATCTGATTCATCATGATTTTGCTGTGTCATGCCTAGACATCTTACGGCAAGTAAAAGAAAACCAATGATTCATCATGTTATTAGACTCAAGATAGAATTCTGATAGTTTCTTTATGTCTAGATATCTGATGAATAAAGCAAAAAATGAGACATTTAATGACTTTAGTAAGGGAGGAGGGCAAAACAACCTGTAATTAAAGGAAGGAGAAGGGGGCATCTGAGTGGCTTAGCAGTTGAGCATCTGCCTTTGGCTCAGGGCTTGATCCCAGCATCCCTGGATTGAGTTCCACATCAGAATCCCTGCATGGAGCCTGCTTCACACTCTGCCTATGTCTCTGCCTCTTTCTGTGTGTCTCTCGTGGATAAATAAATAAAATCTAAAGAAAAAAAAGGATGGAAATGTTCTAGTAATTTTTTTCCCTAAATTTTCTAAGGACCATGACTTTAAACAAATATGAAAATTCTTCTGCAAATGCTGAAAATGGTGACAGTTTCTAGCAAATTACTTTTTATTTAAATTTTGAATTTCCAAAATGACAAATTATGAAGGAGTGTCTTCTTGAGCAGTTTTTAAAAATTTGTTTGAAATATAATTAGTGAGAATAAAATGTGTTTTGGAAAACATTTTTCATATTATTTTATATATGTGATTGATAGTATTAATGATATTAGGGATTTGTCAACTTACAAATATGTCAAAAAGTTAAAATTCTTATAATATGTAAAGTTTCAAAATAGAATTTTTCTGGAAATACTTACAGCTTATGTGGAAATATGTTATTTAAAGAATTGTTCAAGAGCTATTTTGATATTATGAAAGTTAATATCCCAATTGTAGAAAATTAGTTATACTATATTATCACTATAATCTTGCTGATATCAGTAGTTAAAAATCAAAGAGATTTGTGGACTTAAGGATATTTTTCTAATATAAATATGTGGTTAATAATACTGCTTTAATAATAATTTTATCAGGGCAGCCCGGGTAGCTCAGCAGTTTGGCACCAACTTTGGCCCAGGACATGATCCTGGAGACCTGGGACCAAGTCCCATGTTGGGCTCCCTGCACAGAGCCTGCCTCTCCCTCTGCCTGTGTCTCTGCCCCTCTCTCTCTCCCTCTGTGTCTCTCATGAATGAATTAAAATCTTAAAAAAAAATAATTTATCAACCTGTTTCTCTATTTTTAAAATATTTAATATTAACATTAACATTATTTATGTTCAATAATAAACATATACTCATATTTATGCATGTATATAAACAGAAATTAAACATATAAAGAATATAAAAGAATGTTTTAAATACAAGTTATATCTAGAATATAAATGTTTTAAAAATTTATATTAAGGTAATCACTCTAATAAATATCTTTTTAATAGTACTGAGATTATACTGATTAAATAGGATGTACCTTAAGAAGTCACTTTACAATTGATTACATACATAGACATGACTGACATACACACTTATTTAGAATTTTAGGGCAAAAATAAATGTGACACTGAGTGATAGGTTGTATTGAATACCAAGAATGAGGCTCAACTCTGGTGTACCAACAAATAATCAAGTACCAATAATCAAGTACAAGGAGAAAACTCTAATTTTACTTAAACCTAGAACAGTTGTCTGATATGTAAATCAGCAATCCAGTGCACTCTTCTAATGAGGGTATAGACAGACAGACACACACAGACAGTTTATTGAGTGTACTACTGATTAAGCACTAAACTAGAAATTGCATATGCTTTATTATGTAAACTATAACAGGTATAAAACTTGAGCATTATTATGTTAATTTTAGATATGAGAAAAATTGGTTGCCAAACTAATCAGTAGCAAAGTCAGGATTGGCACATAAAATCAATATGGTCGCAATATCCCTGTTATAGCTTATTTTATAACATTGATGTCATAAATTATATGATTAATAAACATATGAGTAGTTCAATGTATTTATATGATAGATTCACAGAAGGAATAATCTCTGCATTAGTAGTCACTAATGCAGAGAAGCTTGAAGAAGCAGACAGACCAAAGAACATAAAATACCACTTTCATATGAGTGGCCAAAATTGCATCCCACCTAAGTAGATACACCATCCTGCATGGGAGGGAGACACGACTTGATCTTCTGTTTGTAAACTGTCAATTACTGAGTCACTTTAATGTGCTTTTAAATAGTCTTGTATGCATAACCAACAGAACATTTGAGAGGAGACATACTTTGTTGTATCTAAACAAAGCATAAGAACAGAAAACATGAAAATTTTAAATATAGATGATAAATTTAGTGGAATGGTAATATCCATTTGTAATACAGTTATATTTACAAATCTGCCTCTGAAGGTAAACTTAACAGACTGTAATAAACACTCACAAAAATCTGGGCTATGGAGTCCAGGGGATTTCCCTGGACAACACAAACCATGCTCAGGATATTCTGAATATGACAATGAAGTTTGTGTTTGGAATGAGGTTTTGTGAACAAAACCTGCCTGACTTCTAACTTCTTATTAAAAGTGCTGCTTCTAACCTAGTGATTTAACATACTCAATATTTTCAGAAGAGTGCTGTCTGGAGCAAAGCTACTTTGTGAGAAACATAAAATTCCTAGAGGTCAAGACTGAAGTATGTGAGTCTTTTTATGGTCTTGTTCATATCCTAGGTTACATAATTTGCTTGGATTGTGTTAGGGTTATCAGTATTCACAGCTGATATCTACTACCCCATTTTTTTTTTCAAGTTAGAAAAATCCATAGGGATTTATACATATTTTGATGTTTAGGTAGGTCAGGAGCAAGTCAAATTGATGGCAATTCCAGCTCTAATATCTTGGCCCAACTCTTACATATGGGGTTCTGTCCTGCCCTGGTAACCAAGATTATATCTGCTAACATAATTACTGGATCCTTTTATTCTTTTTTTTTTCAAGGTTTTTAATTTATTTATTCATGAGAGACAGAGTGGGGAGAGAGAGAGAGGCGCAGAGACACAGGCAGAGGGAGAAGTAGGGAGGCCTATGTGGGACCGGATCCTGGGTCTCCAGGATCAGGCCCTGGGCTGAAGGTGGCGCTAAACCACTGAGCCACCTGGGCCACCCCCTTTTATTGTTTCTGAATCTAAATCATAGAGATACTCTATCCAATATTCAGTTCCTTCATCCCTGACTCCTGTTCTTGGCCTTATTTTCTTCTTATCCTCTTATTTCTTCTTCCAATAGTAAGTCTTTAATAAATATATTTCCTAGGAATAGCTTTAATTTGTATTTCACTTCTCATGTTACTTTGAAGTACTTTATGTTATTTTACAGGCAAAAAATATTAGCAACTTATTCAGAGTTGCACTGACATTCCATGCACATGGAAACATATGAATGATAAAAAGCTGGTTTAGCTATACTTTTATCCAAAGTAGAATTTAAAACAAATAAAATAAGTCAGAGGCAGGGAAAAAATGGCTCATAGGCACAGAGAATAGATTAGTGGTTACTAGAGGCACGGTTTAGGGGTGGGGTATGCAAAGTACATAAATGAAGTCAAAAGATACAAATTTCCTGTTACAAGATAAATTATGGTGACATAATGTAGAGCATGGTGACTAGATAATAATACTGTATTGCATATTTAAAAGTTTCTAAGAGAGTAGATCTGAATAGTTCTCATTATGAGAAAATAAAATTATGTACCTATATATGGTGACAGATGTTAAGTAGAGTTACTGTGATGATTTCACAATATAAACAAATATCAAATGTTGTGCTGTACCCCAGAAATGAATGTAACATATGCCATTGTACCTTTATAAAAAAAAAAAAAAAGCAAGCAAGCAAAAAGAGGCCCTTGAAAACTTGGAAAAAATAGTTTTAAATGAATATATATAATAAATATGTATTCATATTCATATAAAATAAATGAATGTAGAACAGAATATGCTAGTTTTTTAAATGACCAACAGGCCTCTCAATTTTGTCACTATTAGGTTTAATCGCCCCTTAACTCTAATATTTGGTATCTATACTTCTTCTTCCAGGGAATTCACTTTAATATATGAGAACTTAAATTATGAGATTAATGGACACCAAGTTGATTTTGGAGCTCTAATAAGGTAAGTGGAAATTTGCATTATTTTAGGGTCTATGACAATTAATTGTATTTTCATATTTCTATAAGCTCATGTAGGGAGCTTTCAAAGATGTAGGGGATCGGATTTTTTATTAAAAATTATAAAATTTAGGATTGAAAATTTACTAGGACAATGTAGAAAACCTTATTAAGAACATAGGTTAGCATACAAAATCAAATGCACTTATTACCATCTCTCTTAAAGTATGTTTAAATTCCCCGAAATGTAAATATGGCCAGAAATGCTATGATCTTCTTTGCATCTGTTGTGGTATGTCGAGTTATCACAAATTTAAAGAGAAATGTACTTACTGAACATAATAATTGCCAGAAATTTATTTCAGTGTTCATATTTCTGATACTTCTTGCTTATTCTATTTCCTTACATTATCAGTAAAAGCCATTCCTCACACTCTACTCTCACGGGGGGAAATATTTCATGACCCCAAACATTGCTTGGCTTTGTCTCCATCATTAGACTACTCCAACATCTGCCATGTAGAAACAATACACTTCATCATAGCATTGGAGTCCTTCTCCTACCTGGCTTAAATCTATTCTTTTTTTTTTTTTTTTTTAAACTTCTTACAGAAATTAATCACAGGTGATTTCAACTTAGCATTGGAGTCCTGCTCCTACCTGGCTTAAATCTATTCTTTTTTTTTTTTTTTTTTAACTTCTTACAGAAATTAATCACAGGTGATTTCAACTTTATTACCAGGAACAAAATGTATTCTACATACCAAACTCCATTCTCTTAGAGAACTATCTGGAGTATTTATAATAGCATACACATTCAGAAAAGATAGACATAATGGACTCATTTTCTTTCTATTGTGATTGTTGCATCCTGGACTTCAAAACACTCAGGGTGAAGTTCTGTCTTAGTAGCATAAGTTTCCCGATTCATCAAAAACTTCCCCTCTGAAAGATTTAAACAATAAAACTAAAGAAAACACAACTACTACTCCAAAATAAAATGGATCCATTCCCCTTACTCAGCAATTTCAAATGACTCCAACATTCTACATGGTCACTGTGAAATACACCACTGCTTCCTTACGCTGAGAAACTGAAATAGCTCATTCTTACTTGAATGTTTGGGACTTAAACATCTAAATCCGAGTAATATGTTTCTATTTCCTACCAATGAGTCTCTCCGGTCAAATTACAGATCCATTTGAAGATCTCCTCAACTTTGACAGCCACAATTCTAACATAAAATGACAACCTGTGTGACATTTGATTAATATGTAATAATAAGCATGAGGATAACACCTTTCCATTAAATCTCACAGCTGAACAATGAAAGCAGATTGTGTCAAATGTCTGCTGAGGCAAAACCAGGGGATACACAAAATAAAAGTAAAGAGAATGCAAGCGATGTAGGTCACAGAACTAATTCACTTTCCTTGAAATGTAGCTCTCCTGAAATAATTGGCTTTATGCCTTCTTGATGTACGTACGTTTCACCTCATTCCTGATTACGGCTTCCTCTTTCCCTTGGTTCATATATTTTTCACTCTACAATTCCAGTTCTCTCATGACTATGTTTCAGTTTGCCCTTCTTGGCATCTCCCTAGGAACATCAGCCAGCTTCTTTCAATTTTTTTTCTTGGCAAAAGATTATCACATGTTTTTTATCCTTTTTGTCCTAAATACTCAAATATCCCAAGTGTCAATTAATTTGAGTCAAAGTTCTATGGCAGATGCTTTCTTCTTTCAACAATTCCAGATTTTTTTTTTGTATCTTTACAAATTTAGAAATTATCAGAGAAACCATGCTTCACTTCTTAGCTGTTAAATATTTAAGAACATACACTTACCTTTTCAATACAGTGGAGTAACACTGACATCACACGCACATAGTATTAAGCAATTGTTGATGCAATGTCTAGACTCGATAATACAAGTTTGAATTAGTTTGACCAGATAGTTCCTGAAATCTTCTAGGGAGGACATGCTGAACTTATATAAGAAAGTGAATTATGAACATTAGTATTTAAAAGTTCACAATATGAACAATTATTAACCCCCTTGTTTTGGCTGAATAAATCATTTGGCTAAATCAATCAATTGGCTGAATAAATCAAAGATACTTAATTAAAAATAATTTTAAAATTAAAAATATTTCTTAAAATATGCTTTTGAATACATTAATATTTTAAGAAAAAGATCTCATATGTAATAATTCGATTTTATTTTACTAATGCTAATCAAAATCATGCAATATTTTTAAAAGCACTAATAAGTAGTTGCTAAATTGTTCTTTTAATTTCTGGGATTATTATTCTTGTGGCTGATTTTATGATGGAGTTTGAGTTGTAAACATGCTATAAAAATGCATTATTTAGTATCCATTCTTATTTTTGTAAACATATATTTGTCTCTCATTCACTTCATAGCCTCTCCGAGATCTTTCCCAAAGATACTAGTGATTGCTATAAAATAACAAAAGACATGAATTATCTCCTTTGCATATCTAATTAAAGCCCTGAGAGGGATCCCTGGGTGGCGCAGCGGTTTGGCGCCTGCCTTTGGCCCAGGGCGCGATCCTGGAGACCCGGGATCGAATCCCACATCGGGCTCCCGGTGCATGGAGCCTGCTTCTCCCTCTGCCTGTGTCTCTGCCTCTCTCTCTCTCTGTGACTATCATTAAAAACAAAAACAAAAACAAAAACAAACCCTGAGAGCGTTTCAAGGTAGTACCAAATGACAAATATGAATCTTTGTTTTGACAATTTATGAAACAACTACATTGTGTATGATGTATATATTTTATTTCATGCTCTTGAAATGTCAAAAGACTGGTGCTAGTTGTTCCACTGATAGACAATCTGTGGGGGTTCAATTATAGTTTAACACATGAATATTTGTCAAATTCTACTGTTATACTAGATTGTTTTAATTGAGGATACAGTTTTCCATTTAAATAAATCAAATTTGACTTTTTTTTTTCTAAAACTCTGCAGTTAGCAAAAACTAGGAAAGAAATCTTTTTTATGCATCCATGTTATTATTGGCATAGAGGAATAGCTGTGAATATAGGAAACTGATTAGATTATTTTCGCCAGCCATCTGTCTTAATAGAATACATTTAACCCTCTTTCAAATGCAACTGCATGACTGAATAGTTAAACCAAGTACAAGGGAATGCAGGCCCAACTTTCCTTAACAAGAACAGTTTTGCTTTTATCTGTTTGATAGAGACATAATTACACAGATATATTCATCTGAAAAGGATCTTTCTAGTTTCAAACTAGCAAATTTCCCATCTACCCCGACTGCTAACATAGTGAATATCTGCTTATATAACAGAGTATTCAATTTTCATAAAGGAAAAACCCATAACAAATAATGTCTTTTATTTTTTTATTTTTAAAGATTTATTTATTCATGAGAGACACACAGAGAGAGAGAGAGAGAGGCAGAGACACAGGCAGAGAGGGAGGACCAGGTTCCATGCAGGGAGCCTGATGTAGGACTCGATCCTGGGTCTCCAGGATCAGGCCCTGGGCTGAAGGCGGCACTAAACCACTGAACCAACCGGGCTGCCCCTTTAAAAAGTTTTATTTCAGCTATTTAATGCTACTTTTATTTGATTAATTTATCATCACTTTGAACTCATTATATTTAAATTCTATTTCATGTCACACCCCTCTCCTCCATCTAAACCCACTATTTTCATATGCATTCTCCTATTTAATACATTGGTATATTTTAAGACTGGGAGACATGATTCAAAATCATTATTTGTATTACTTTTTTGTCATCTCCTAAATGAACACTACTAGCAAGGAGTGTTGTTTATGTCTGGAACCTAAAATTCATGTTAAAATTATAAATTTTGCTGATTAGGTGGCATTTTTTTCTTCTCAAAAATTATATAATAAAATTTTAGATATTATTTCAATGCAGGGTCTGCTCAGTACATAATTGTTAAATGAACAAACACGACAATACAAAAACATGACAAAAATTAGAATTCAGCTTGTTCCTGGGACCTGAACATTACTGGAAATAAGTCTTAAGACCTCCTACTAATCACATACAAAAGGTGTAATGGTCCTGGAATAGGGGCATTTATTTATTAAAGATGTATTCATTTATTTTAGAGAGAGTGCAGGGAGGCAGGAGCAAAGGGAAAAGAAAGAGAAATTTTAGCAGACTCCCTGCTGAGTGCAGAGCCTGCCACAGGGCTAGATCTCATGACATCTGAGATCATGACCTGAGCAGAAACCAAGAGTCTGATGCTTTACCAACTGTACCACCCAGGTGCCCTTGGACTGGGGACATTTAAAAATATTCTGAATTGTTATTTGGATAGTATGTTACAAGTTTTGGGGGACTGTAGAATTTAATTAGGCATTTATTCTATTTTTCTTGTTTTTATTCCTTTTGGATAACCAAGAGCTGCCCCTTTTCAATATAACTCAAAATTATTTATGATTATTTTTTCTTAAATTCTATATTTCACTTATCTATTTGACCCATCTTGATGCCAGGTAGACATAAATTAAATAGATCAAGCACGGGAAATTAATTCTTCTGTAATTAGTGATCAAGCATGACCAAGGAATAATACAAATTAGTTTTTAGTAAGCAACTAAATTAAATAAAGGGTAAGCTGATTCATGTATTCATTTGAACACTATACTTGCTTAATATAAATAATCTTCTTGAGTTTTTTTCTACTCAATAATTATTTAAGAATTTTTAAATGGCATGTCTTTGATCAAATCAAAAACTCTGAGAGAGAATGAAAAATTTCCAGCTAAGATTCAGTAAGTCATACACATATTTATGAACACATGAAACATTTTTATAACTCTTTATTCATTTCTTGATTTTTTGTTTCATAACTATATTTCCTGCTCTTAGGATATTTGTAGAGCATGTAGCCAGATGGTTTATTTTAGAAGCAACATCTAAACAGCTTATGTTTGTGGTGTAACTATTGATCATAGTCATAGCTTATGTAAAGCTTTACTACCTTATTAACAAAGAGGTCATAGTTCAAATATTAAATAGGAATTTGCCTCTAAGTTCTACAAACATAAATGTGGCTATAATACTAACACCTTGCATTTTATCTCAAGAAGTTTTTAGTTTTTACTTGATAATGTGTAAACTAAAATGCTAGAGTGAAAACTATTAATTGGCAGAGAAATCCCAAATTAAAACAAGTTAAAGTAGAATGCTGGAAGGCATGAGATATCCTATTCAACTCATTTATCAAGCTGACACATAACTATCAGTAGTTTATTATTTTAAAATAAATACCATATCTATCCAGCCACTACATTAGTGTAATGTGAAATGCAACTATTGCCTTCAATCAAACTTGACAATTATTTTTGTTATTTGTTGCTACAGACTTCAATTCATGGACGTATGGTTTTGATAGTGAGGCTTGAGAAAAAAGAACATTAAAGATAAGAAGAAAAGGGACATGTACATTGGAATATTCTTGAAGTAAAAGAAACTTTTACTATTATATGTATTCATATGGAAAATAGAATGTATTATACGGAAACCAAAATGCACTACCATCCTAATTCACATTTCATCTTTATTTTTAAATGAAAACAAAAGCATAGAAGATTTAAAAGTTTTTCCTAAGAGTATCAAAACATAAACCCTTGTCTTTATCCATAAATTTGGCCACCACAGTTTCTTGAGTATTATATATATGGATATATTTATTCAAATGATTTTACTATGTTCCTTATAAAATTTTTATGTATCACATATATTGCAAATCACACCTCTCCATAAATACCAATACACACATATACAACAATATCTTCTAACCATTTGTGTTTTTAGCATTTTAGGGAGTTTAAAGAGTTATCAAAGTATGAAAGTTTTATTTAGTTAATAGTATCATTCTTGATATTTTGACTAATTAGAATTAGCTTAAACCCCAAGTATATATAACTCTCTCAAATAAAAAACTAAGACTACCAGAAATTTTTAAAGTAGAATAAAATATTCAGCTGACTCAAATTTTCTGTTTTTTTTTTTTTTATCTTTTTTAAGTTAATGATTACATTTATCCTTTATTCTCCTAGAAATAAACTTCCTAGCATAGGTCTCAAAATCCCACTACTTTAAAGTCTTCATAAGAACCTATTTGTCCCTATTGCACTGTTTAAGCTCTTAAAAGTTAATATTATGACTTGTTAATATTTCACATGATAATATATTATCAAGAGAAGGTAAAAATCTGAAAAATAAAATTAAAATACCACTGGAATGTTTCTCATTTATATTTTTTGTCTGTGTATATGTGTGTGTCCTTCTGTGTCTGGTCTACCCATCTTATGCAGTTTTACACCACATAATATGATGCAATGTCTGAAAGTTTTTCTCATCACATAGTTATTAAACTATTATTCGGGCAAATTGACTTTTGCTCCTTTTTAGCAAGACTCAGACTTAAATTTGCTAGTTTGAGGCCTAATCAATACTGTGCTAACTGCTCCATTAATCCTCTCTCACTGCTTTTCTCTCTCATCTTTCCAGAAAGCTGTTCACTGTTGTTACCTCACAGTAGATCATTGATTTTCTAAGTAATAACTTTAGAAGCTTATCACTGATTTTTTCCTTTTCCTCAGCTATAGGACCAATCAAGTTTTGGATATAACATTCATTTCTGATTATGTAAAATGGAATATTCCATAGTCCAACTTAATGAACAAAGAAACAAAGAAAGGAGATAAGGAAGAAAAAAGACTTAGCCACTACAGTTCCAAATAGAAATAATGAATAGAGTTTATAATACTTGGTTCCATGGATTGAAATAATTTGGCAATTCCTGAACATGAACACTCTGGATAAATTTAAATATTTTCCTTGTTGTTCAAGAAACATGGAACATGGTAAAAATGTATGTGGACATCAAATATCCTCAAAATTGTAAAGAACAGTTTTATAAACTGAAGCTTACAGATTCTATTATGCAAATGTCAGAATTTTAAGACTCTAGCTAAAAAAAAAAAAAAAACACACACACAAAAACACACAAAAAAAACTTCTAGCTATTGTGTAGTAGCCTAAGCCTTACTTTTTTCTAACTTGAAACTTGAATGTAGAAAATGAAAACATATTTCTCATGCATTTCATTTACATAAGAAGGGCATGTTATTAATTGGCTTATTTTACTCATGTCTGATTTCTAATAATGTTCTACATAGGTCTTTGAAATTTATCTGTTTTATTACACTCCTATATATTATTTTTAAGCTATTACCCTTCGTATTACCTGCCCTACATTGTAATAGTGACTATTGTAGCTTATGGCTATAAAAGTTTTCAGTTTTTGTCAGTTTTACAATGCCAAATCTGTATGCTGGTAAGAAGAATACAAATTATGCTTTAAGGAAAAAACTGTGAAAAGCCTGGATCGTATGCATAATTCACCCCCTCAAGTTTTATCCCAATACTGCTTAGAGATTTGCAGGGAGCTTTTGGTTTACACAAAGGGCAAGGCAAGAAGTAAATGTTAACATTTGTAGTTGTGTTACGGCCATTGAGCAATTCCTCTTGACTATACTATATTGTAAGAGTCAGGGAAAGGCCTTTTCAGTTAGTAGCCACCTGGTTGTTTAACCTAAGAGGCAAAGGAAAAGAATGAGTAATGGTATACTGGTAAGCCAGCATTCAAGGGTGGAACGAGTCCCAGTTTACACTATCTGCTGATTTCTGTGGTTTAAATCCTCCCTACGATGGCCAATTTCAAGGTACCAACAGTTTAAATTACTGGCTTGCAAATTCTTAAAATTTAACAATCAGATATTGTGAGCTAGGTAAGGCCAGTTCTAGCACACCTATAAATAGGGGATCACAAACTATCAACATTATTTAAAATACAGACATTAAATTTTAATTTATTTTAAATCTTACATGTTAATAATGTAATTTTCCATAGGATATTTTGGGTATTGGCATGTGCATGCACACAGATACATTCATACGCACATCCATGCATATCAACAAGTTGCCCTGATTGTCTTTCACTACATTTCCAAAGCAGTAAGCTCTACAATTTTTGGAATATGCTTACTCTAGCCTAAGAAAGATCAAATGTATAATAACTGCCTTTGCCAGTCCTTCATCAAGCTATCAGCAATGTAGTAAAAATATCAAGGTTTGTCTTTCTTGCTTGTATGTGCATATTAGACGCTTATTAGCTGCACTGAAATCATTATACAGATTATACTTTTCCATATAGATTAAATTATTAGTAATAATATAATGATCACATATTTTAAATGATTTAGGAGACTGAGTATATTCTAGATTACACTTATTATCAACTATCACCAGTCAATATGCTAAGCAATTCAATCAATGGCAAACCATCTGGGTAAAATTTAAAAATACATTTCTCATGCTTCAATTAGTTTCCATTCTAACAGTTTATTTCATATGAATATAATTATTCTTTCATTCAGGATCCAGTTCTTAACTTCTCAGGAGTGTTCAAGACAGAGTTTCTCTGGAAAGAGCTTTGTAGTGATTCATCTTGGCTAGGAAACTACAGGTGCAGAAAAAAATAAAATCCAAAAAAACTAAATGTACTTCCCAATATAAACATGGATGCTTTAGCACCACAAAATATGGAGAAAATTGAAAAAAAAAATAGCCTTATCCAATGAAATTATTTTTTAATAATTAAATATTTATTACAGTCTTTACCATAATCCTATCTGCTACTCAACACTAGTGGTACAAATGCAAAAATAAATTTTTCCCTTCCTCTTTACCTTGTAATTTTAAGTAAAGTAACATAAGTATGTTAGATTTAAGGTGTGGAGACGTGAAAAAATAATGGATCAAAATTTAACTTCTAATGATAGATTTGCATGCATTTAGACTTTACACAAATATTTTAGGAATCAATTGGTTCCTGAAGGACTTAATAGCTAAATAGCAATAATCCTTAATCTACTCTAACCATGGAGATTATGTGGGCTACTACTTTGTTTTTATTTTAACTTGCTGAACTGGCTTTCTTTCAACTAAATCAGCCAGGCCTTAAAAATTACTATATGATAAGAATTATTCCATCTTCAACATTTCATCATTTTAACTCTTCTTTTACCACTATTTTCTAGTTCAAAGTAAACTGTCTTCAATGTTTTGTGGACTGACAGTATAACTTATCCTATAGGAAATAACTGAACAGACTTCTGGTTTTATTTATGACATGTAAAGATCTTGGGAGTTGTTACTCCTGGTCTTTAAAATAAGAATAATATATTGTAACTGATATCAATGATTTTTTGAACCCATCAGAAAAGAGAAGTTTTTGGGAATTGATAACCCCCTTCAAATCTAGAGAGTCAGGCATATATTCAAAGAAATACAAAAAATTACAAGGCATATCAAAAGGCAAACAAAACAAAACACACACAAAAACAGACCAAAAAGAAACAAAATAGTAGAACTAGATTTATTTATGACCCAAATGTTTGAAATCATTAGCCAAATAATCTAAAATGACTATAAATAATATGTTAAAGATTGTGTAAAAAAGATTCGTCAGGTCTGAGTTACTGAAACTGCACATTTCCAAGGCCGGCTTTACTTTTTTAAAAAAGATTTTATTTATTTATTCATGAGAGACAGAAAGAGAGAAAGGAAGAGACACAGGCAGAGGGAGAAGCAGGCTCCATGCAGGGAACCTGACATGGGACTCAGTCCTGGAACTCCAGGATCATGCCCTGGGCCAAAGGCAAGCTCTAAACTTCTGAGCCACCCAGGGATCCCCAACCAAGGCCTGCTTTAGAACTGATCCTTGACTGACTCCTGGGAGATGAGCTCTGTGCCCTCCAAATATTCTGTTAATGTTTTTATATGTATGAGGCCTTTGGCCAAGTAGTACCAGTTTAATCAGATAGTTAATATAGTAAATGCCAGTTTTTGCTTGGGAAAATAATAGTCTGAGTAGCTGAGGTCAGTTATATATGTATTACATGATGATGTGAATTATCCCCAATAAACAATCCTAACATCAAGGTTTGGGTAAGCTCCCTGGCTACCAATACAGGCCGATTTCATAACTACTGTGGGTTTCAGACCACTACAATAAAGTAAATATTGCAATAAAGTGAATCAAATGTTTTTTTTTTTTTTAGTTTCTCAGTGCAGAAGCAGATCAGAGCACACATAGTTAAAATGCACCACATTTAGGCCAAGGACCAAACACTGCCTACAAATAGGCAAAGAGTCTCTGCAGATGACTGAAGGATAAAGTGGCCAAGACACAACAGCAGAGAATGCACTGGAGACAATCCCAGAAGCAATAGGTTCTGAGGAATAGGTGATACCACACTGCAGGGCACTGCAGGGCCTCTTCTTCATAAGACCATTACCCTCAAGAACAGGAGACAGGCTGACTTTCCTAACACATAGAAACAGGCACAGAGACTTGGGCAAAAATGAGAACACAGAGTAATTTGTCCCAAATAAAATAACAAAACAAGGCCATGGCCAGATATCTTCTTGGAAGAGATATAAGTAGCATGCCTGATAGAGAAGTTAAAGTAATAATCATACTCACCAGACTTGAGAAGAGCGTGGAAGGCATCAGTGAGATGCTTAACACAAATATGAAGAATAACATACAGAAATAAAAGGCTCAATAGACAAAATAAAAGATATACTTCATGGAATGAACAGCAGAAAGGAAGAAGCAGAAGAATGAATTAATGGCCCAGAAGACAGGAATAATGTAAAACAATCAAGATGAACAAAAGAGAGAAAAAAGAGCTATGCAAAATGAGAATAGACAGGGAACTCAGACTCCATCAAATATAACACTCATATTATGAGATCCCAGAAAGAAAAGGGAGAAAAGGTGGCAGAAAATTTATTTGAGGAAATAATAGCTGAAAATGTCTCTAGTCTGAGGAAGGAGACAGATATCTAGATCCAGGAGGCACAGAGAACCCCACCACCACCACCAAAATTAGCAAAAAACAGAGTGACACCAAGACATATTGTAATTAAAATGGTAGAATGTAGTGATAAATAGAACATTTTAAAAGCACCAATACAAAAGAATACATTTACATAGAAAGGAAACTCCATAAGGCTTTCAATGGACTTTTCAGCAGAAACTTTGAAAGCCAAAGAGAGTGGTATATGTAAAGTAATGACTGGGAAAATCTACAGCCAAGAATACTCTAGCCAGCAAGGCTACCATTCAGAAAAAAAGAGAGGTAAAGAGTTTCCCAGACAAACAAAAACTAAAGGAGTTCATGACCACTGAACTAGGGTTGAAAGAAATATTAAAGGACACCTGGGTGGCCCAGTAAGTTAAGAGTCTGACTCTTGGTTTCAACTCATCTCATGATCTCAGGGTCATGAGATCGAGCGCTGAGTCAGGCTCTTCCCAGTGTGGAGTCTTCTTGAGATTCTTTCTCCCTCTCCCCCTGCCCTTCCCACTCATGCTCTCTCTCTTTCAAGTAAATAAATCAATATTTTTTTAAAAAAGAAGTATTGAAAGTGACTCTGAGTGGAATGGGAAGACCAAAAATGACAGTATGAAAGAAGGAAATGCAAAAACAGTAAAAATAAATATTCCTGTATAAAAACAGTCAAGGAACTGATTTAAAAAGGGAGATTTAGGGCAGCCTGGGTGGCTCAGTGGTTTAGTGCCGCCTTTGGCCCAGGGTGTGATCCTGGAGACCCAGGATCAAGTCTCACATCAGGCTCCTTGCACGGAGCCTGCTTCTCCCTTTGCCTGTGTCTCTGCCCCTCTCTTTCTTTCTCTCTCTCTCTCATTAATAAAATAAATAAAATCTTTTTAAAAAAGGATTTAAAATAGGATACCATATGCCTAAAACATTGTGGGGAGAGGAATAAAGAATGGGCTCAAACCTAAGTGACCGTCAATTTAACATAGACTGCTACATGCAGAGGATCTTATATATACACCTAATGGTAACTACAAATCAAAATAGATATGCAAAGAATAAAGAGAAAGAAATCCAAATATATCACTAAAGAAAACCAGTAAACCACAAAAGAGAGAGAAGAAAGGATCCAAAGAAGACTTCAAAACAACCACAACACAGGTAATAAAGTGGCAGTAAATATACATCAGGAATCACTTTGAATGCAAATGGACTGAGCCCTCCAATCAAGATATAGGGTGACAGAATGGATTAAAAAAAAATAGCCATCTCGGGCAGCCCAGGCGGCTCAGCAGTTTAGTGCTGCCTTCAGCCCAGGGCCTGATCCTGGAGACCCAGGATTGAATCCCACATCAGGCTCCCTGCATGGAGCCTGCTTCTTCCTCTGCCTGTGTCTCTGCCTCTCTCTCTTTCTCTCTCTCTCTCTGTCTCTTTCTCTCATGAATATATAAATAAAATCTTTAAAAAAAATAGCCATCTCTGTGCTATCTACAAGAGACTCATTTTAGACTGAAAGACACCTATAGATTGAAATGAGGGATGAAGATGCATTCATCATGTAAATGGTGAAAGAAAGCCAGAGTAGCAATACTTACATTGGACAAAATTGATTGTAAAGAAAGACTGTAACAAGACACAAGGAACACTATATAATAATAAAAGGGACAATCCAACAAGAAGATTTAACAATTATAAATAGGTATGCATCCAACATGTGATAGCCCAAATACATAGGACACTTAATAAT
This sequence comes from Vulpes vulpes, assembly GCF_048418805.1. Lineage (NCBI taxonomy): Eukaryota > Metazoa > Chordata > Mammalia > Carnivora > Canidae > Vulpes > Vulpes vulpes. Next base: position 73,287,549 of record NC_132781.1, read on the forward strand.
AACCATAAAGGAACTAATTAATAGTAATACAATAATATTAGGGTACTTTAACTCCCCACTTACAACAGTGGGCAGGTCATCTGATCAGAAAATCAGGAAGGAAACAATGGCCTTGAATGACACATTGGACCAGTTGGATTTAACAGATATATTTAGAACAGATATATTCCTAAAACAGCAGAATACACATTCCTTTTATGTTCGTGTGGAGTATACTCCAGAACAAATCACATGTTAAGCCACAAACAAGTCTCATAAAATTCAGAAGTATTGAAGTTATACTAAGCAACTTTTCTGAACACAGCACTATGAAACTAGAAATCAACCACAAGAAAAAAATCTGGAAAAAAATCAGAAACACAAATAGATTAAATAGCATCCTACTAAACAATGAATAGGTCAACCAAGGAATAAAAGAAGAAATCAGAAAGTATATGGAAACAAATGAAAATGAATACAACCCTTTGGGATGCAGCAAAAGTACTTCTAAGAGGGAAGTTTATAGAGTACGGGTGTAACTCAAGAAGCAAGATAAATCTCAAATAAACAAACTTACACCTAAAGGAGCTAATAAAAGAAGAAAAAACAAAACCCAAAACCAGCAGAAGAAAGGATATAATAAAGATTGGAGCAGAAATAAATGATATAGAAACCAAAAAAACAGAACAGTTAAATGAAACCAAGAGCTGCTTCTTTTAAAAGATAAAATCCATAAGCCTCCAGTCAGACTTATCAAAAAAAAAAAAAAACAAAACAAAATCAAAAACAAAAAAAAGCCAAATAAATAAAATCATAAATGAAAGAGAAGAAATAACAATACCACAGAAATACAAACTGTAAGAGAATATTATGAAAATTTATATGTCAAAAAGTTGAACAGTCTAGAAGAAATGTATAAATTCCTTAATATATATAAACCTATAAAAACTAAAGCAAGAAGAAATAGAAAATTTGAACAGACCAATTAACAGCAAGGAGAGTGAAACACTAATGAAAAAACTCCCAATAAAAATCCAGTCAGACAGCTTTATAGGCAAATTCTACCAAACATTTAAAGAAAAGTTAATACCAGGAGGGGCAAGACAGCGGAAGAGTAGGGTCCCCAGGTCACCTGTCCCCACCAAATTACCTAGATAACCTTCAAATCATCCTGAAAATCTATGAATTTGGCCTGAGATCTAAAGAGAGACCAGCTGGAACGCTACAGTGAGAAGAGTTCGCGCCTCTATCAGGTAGGAAGACGAGGAAAAAGAAATAAAGAAACCAAAGGCCTCCAAGGGGGAGGGGCCCCGCGAGGAGCCGGGCTGAGGCCGGGGCGAGTGTCCCCAGGACAGGAGAGCCCCGTCCCGGAGAAGCAGGAGCTGCACCAACCTTCCCGGGAGGAAAGGGGCTACCGGGGAATTGGAGCAGGACCCAGGAGGGCGGGGATGCCCTCGGGCTCCCTGAGACAGGGCGCCGGGACACAGCCCAGGATCCGGCCTCCCCCGGGACAGGCAGAGGCCGGGTGGGCCCAGGACCCCGAGGACGCTCCTGCCCCCAGCTGAGCAGATCAGCGGCCCACCCCGGAGCCTCCAGGCCCTGCAGACCGAGAGCCCCAGAGCTACTGCGGGAGCTGACTCCAGGGCTGCAAAGCTGGCCCCACCACTGCAGTTGTTCCTCCTGGGGCCTCACCGGGTGAACAACCACACTGAGCCCTGCACTAGGCAGGGGCAGAGCAGCGCCCCCAAGTGCTAACAACTGAAAATCAGCACAACAGGCCCCTCCCCCAGAAAACCAGATAGGGGGACCAGTTCCAGTGGAAGTCCAGGGACTTAAAGTCAGAAGATACTCCCCCGTGGTTTTTTTTTTTTCTTTTTGATTTCTGATTGCTTCCCCCACCCTTTTTTTCGCTTTCTTTCTTTTTCTTTCTCTTTTTCTTCTTTTTTCCTTTTTTTCTTCCTTTTTTTTCTTTTTTCTTTTTCTCTTTTCTTTCCTTCTCTCTCTCTTTTTCTCCTTTTCCCAATACAACTTGTTTTTGGCCACTCTGCACTGAGCAAAATGACTAGAAGGAAAACCTCACCTCAAAAGAAAGAATCACAAACAGTCCTCTCTCCCACAGAGTTACAAAATCTGGATTACAATTCAATGTCAGAAAGCCAATTCAGAAGCACTATTATAAAGCTACTGGTGGCTCTAGAAAAAAGCATAAAGGACTCAAGAGACTTCATGACTGCAGAATTTAGATCCAATCAAGCAGAAATTAAAAATCAATTGAATGAGATGCAATCCAAACTAGAAGTCCTAACGACAAGGGTTAACAGGTGGAAGAACGAGTGAGTGACATAGAAGATAAGTTGATGGCAAAGAGGGAAACTGAGGAAAAAAAGAGAAAGACCATTTAAAGACCATGAAGACAGATTAAGGGAATTAAACGACAGCCCGAGGAAGAAAAACCTACTTTTAATTGGGATTCCTGAGGGTGCCGAAAAGGCCAGAGGGCCAGAATATGTATTTGAACAAATCCTAGCTGAAAACTTTCCTAATCTGGGAAGGGAAACAGGCATTTAGATCCAGGAAATAGAGAGATCCCCCCCTAAAATCAATAAAAACCGTTCAACACCTCGACATTTAATAGTGAAGCTTGCAAATTCCAATGATAAAGAGAAGCTCCTTAAAGCAGCAAGAGACAAGAAATCCCTGACTTTTATGGGGAGGAATATTAGGGTAAAAGCAGACCTCTCCACAGAGACCTGGCAGGCCAGAAAGGGCTGGCAGGATATATTCAGGGTCCTAAATGAGAAGAACATGCAACCAAGAATACTTTATCCAGCAAGGCTCTCATTTAGAAGGGAAGGAGAGATAAAGAGCTTCCAAGACAGGCAGGAACTGAAAGAATATGTGATCTCCAAACCAGCTCTGCAAGAAATTTTAAGGGGGACTCTTAAAATTCCCCTTTAAGAAGAAGTTCAGTGGAACAATCCACAAAAACAAGGACTGAATAGATATCATGATGATACTAAACTCATATCTGTCAATAGTAACTCTGAATGTGAACGGGCTTAATGACCCCATCAAAAGGCGCAGGGTTTCAGACTGGATAAAAAAGCAAGACCCATCTATTTGCTGTCTACAAGAGACTCATTTTATAAAGAAGGACACCTACAGCCTGAAAATAAAAGGTTGGAGAACCATTTACCATTCAAATGGTCCTCAAAAGAAAGCAGGGGTAGCCATCCTCATATCAGATAAACTAAAATTTACCCCAAAGACTGTAGTGAGAGATGAAGAGGGACACTATCTCATACTTAAAGGATCTATCCCACAATATATATGCCCCGAATGTGGGAGCTGCCAAATATTTAAACCAATTAATAACCAAAGTGAAGAAATACTTAGATAACAATACACTTATACTTGGTGACTTCAGTCTAGCTCTTTCTACCCTCGATAGGTCTTCTAAGCACAACATCTCCAAAGAAGCAAGAGCTTTAAATGATACACTGGACCAGATGGATTTCACAGATATCTACAGAACTTTACATCCAAACTCAACTGAATACACATTCTTCTCAAGTGCACATGGAACTTTCTCCAGAATAGACCACATACTGGGTCACAAATCGGGTCTGAACTGATACCAAAAGATTGGGATTGTCCCCTGCATATTCTCAGACCATAATGCCTTGAAATTAGAACTAAATCACAACAAGAAGTTTGGAAGGACCTCAAACACGTGGAGGTTACGGACCATCCTGCTAAAAGATGAAAGGGTCAATCAGAAAATTAAGGAGGAATTAAAAAGATTCATGGAAACTAATGAGAATGAAGATACAACCATTCAAAATCTTTGGGATGCAGCAAAAGCAGTCCTGGGGGAGAAATACATTGCAATACAAGCATCCATTCAAAAACTGGAAAGAACTCAAACACAAAAGCTAACCTTACACATAAAGGAGCTAGAGAAAAAACAGCAGATGGACCTTACGCCCAGCAGAAGAAGAGAGTTAATTAAAATTCGAGCAGAACTCAATGAAATCGAGAGCAGGAGAACTGTGGAACAGATAAACAGAACCAGGAGTTGGTTCTTTGAAAGAATTAATAAGATAGATAAACCATTAGCCAGTCTTATTAAAAAGAAGAGAGAGAAGACTCAAATTAATAAAATCATGAATGAGAAAGGAGAGATCACTACCAACACCAAGGACATACAAACGATTTTAAAAACATACTATGAACAGCTCTACACCAATAAATTAGGCAATCTAGAAGAAATGGATGCATTCCTGGAAAGCCACAAACTACCAAAACTGGAACAGGAAGAAATAGAAAACCTGAACAGGCCAATAACCAGGGAGGAAATTGAAGCAGTCATCAAACACCTCCCAAGACACAAGAGTCCAGGGCCAGATGGCTTCCCAGGGGAATTCTATCAAACGTTTAAAGAAGAAACCATACCTATTCTACTAAAGCTGTTTGGAAAGATAGAAAGAGATGGAGTACTTCCAAACTCGTTCTATGAGGCCAGCATCACCTTAATTCCGAAACCAGACAAAGACCCCACCAAAAAGGAGAATTTTTTGTTCATCAATATCCCTGATGAACATGGATGCAGAAATTCTCAACAAGATACTCGCCAGTAGGATCCAACAGCACATTAAGAAAATTATTCACCATGACCAAGTAGGATTTATCCCTGGGACACAAGGCTGGTTCAACACTCACAAAACAATCAATGTGATTCATCATATCAGCAAGAGAAAAAAACAAGAACCTCTCATTAGATGCAGAGAAAGCATTTGACAAAATACAGCATCCATTCCTGATCAAAACTCTTCAGAGTGTAGGGATAGAGGGAACATTCCTCAGCATCTTAAAAGCCATCTACGAAAAGCCCACAGCATATATCATTCTCAATGGGGAAGCACTGGGAGCTTTTCCCCTAAGATCAGGAACAAAACAGGGATGTCCCCTCTCACCACTGCTATTCAACATAGTTCTGGAAGTCCTCGCCTCAGCAATCAGACAACAAAAAGACATTAAAGGCATTTAAATTGGCAAAGAAGAAGTCAAACTCTCCCTCTTCGCCAATGACATGATACTCTACATAGCAAACCCAAAAGCCTCCACCCCAAGATTGCTAGAACTCATACAGCAATTTGGTAGCGTGGCAGGATACAAAATCAATGCCTAGAAATCAGTGGCATTTCTATACACTAACAAGGAGACTGAAGAAAGAGAAATTAAGGAATCAATCCCATTTACAATTGCACCCAAAAGCATAAGATACTTAGGAATAAACCTAACCAAAGAGGTAAAGGATCTATACCCTAAAAACTATAGAACGCTTCTGAAAGAAATTGAGGAAGACACATATAGATGGAAAAATATTCCACGCTCATGGATTGGCAGAATTAATATTGTGAAAATGTCAATGTTACCCAGGGCAATTTACACGTTTAATGCAATCCCTATCAAAATACCATGGACTTTCTTCAGAGAGTTAGAACAAATTATTTTAAGATTTGTGTGGAATCAGAAAAGACCCCGAATAGCCAGGGGAATTTTAAAGAAGAAAACCATAGCTGGGGGCATCACAATGCCAGATTTCAGGTTGTACTACAAAGCTGTGGTCATCAAGACAGTGTGGTAATGGCACAAAAACAGACACATCGATCAATGGAACAGAATAGAGAACCCAGAAGTGGACCCTGACCTTTATGGTCATCTAATATTCGATAAAGGAGGAAAGACTATCCTTTGGAAGAAAGACAGTCTCTTCAATAAACGGTGCTGGGAAAATTGGACATCCACATGCAGAAGAATGAAACTGGACCACTCTCTTGCACCATACACAAAGATAAACTCGAAATGGATGAAAGATCTAAATGTGAGACAAGTTTCCATCAAAATCCTAGAGAAGAACACTGGCAACACCTTTTTTGAACTTGGCCACAGTAACTTCTTGCAAGATACATCCACGAAGGCAAAAGAAACAAAAGCAAAAATGAACTATTGGGACTTCATCAAGATAAGAAGCTTTTGCACAACAAAGGATACAGTCAACAAACCAAAAGACAATCTACAGAATGGGAGAAGATATTTGCAAATGGCACATCAGATAAAGGGCTAGTTTCCAAGATCTATAAAGAACTTATTAAACTCAACAGCAAAGAAACAAACAATCCAATCATGAAATGGGCAAAAGACATGAAGAGAAATCTCAGAGAGGAAGACATAGACATGGCCAACATGCACATGAGAAAATGCTCTGCATCACTTGCCATCAGGGAAATACAAATCAAAACCACAATGAGATACCACCTCACACCAGTGAGAATGGGGAAAATTAACAAGGCAGGAAACCACAAATGTTGGAGAGGATGTGGAGAAAAGGGAACCCTCTTACACTGTTGGTGGGAATGTGAACTGGTGCAGCCACTCTGGAAAACTGTGTGGAGGTGCCTCAAAGAGTAAAAAATAGATCTGCCGGGATCCCTGGGTGGCGCAGCGGTTTGGCGCCTGCCTTTGGCCCAGGGCACGATCCTGGAGACCCAGGATCGAGTCCCACATTGGGCTCCCGGTGCATGGAGCCTGCTTCTCCCTCTGCCTGTGTCTCTGCCTCTCTCTCTCTCTGTGACTATCATAAATAAATAAAAAAAAAATAGACCTGCCCTACGACCCAGCAATTGCACTGTTGGGGATTTACCCCAAAGATTCAGATGCAATGAAATGCCAGGACACCTGCACCACGATGTTTCTAGCAGCAATGTCCACAATAGCCAAACTGTGGAAGGAGCCTCGGTGTCTATGGAAAGATGAATGGATAAAGAAGATGTGGTTTATATATACAATGGAATATTACTCAGCCATTAGAAACGACAAATAACCACCATTTGCTTCAACATGGATGGAACTGGAAGGTATTATGCTGAGTGAAGTAAGTCAGTTGGAGAAGGACAAACAGTGTATGTTTTCATTCATTTGGGGAATATAAATAATAGTGAAAGGGAATATAAGGGAAGGGAGAAGAAATGTGTGGGAAATATCAGAAAGGGAGACAGAACATAAAGACTCCTAACTCTGGGAAATGAACTAGGGGTGGTGGAAGGGGAGGAGGGCGGGGGGTGAGGGTGAGTGGGTGACGGGCACTGAGGGGGACACTTGATGGGATGAGCACTGGGTGTTATTCTGTATGTTGGTAAATTGAACACCAATAAAAAATTAATTTATTAAAAAAAAGAAAAGTTAATACCTATTCTCAAACTATTCCAAAAAATAGAAGAGGAAGGAAGACTCCCAAATTCATTCTATGAAGCCAGCATTACCCTGATATCAAAGCCACACCACTAAAATAAGGAACTATAGGTCAATATCTCTCATGAACACAGATGCAATAATCCACAATAAAATGCTAGCTAATTGAGTCCAACAAAACATTAAAAAAAATCATTCTCACCACAATTGAATGGAATTGATCCCAGGATGCAAGGATTGTTTAATATTCACAAATAAATCAATGTGATACATCACATCAATAAGTATAATTATATGGTAATTTCAATAGAGGCAGAAAAAGTATTTGACCAAGTACAACATCCATTCATGATAAGAACTCTCAACAAAATAAGTTTAGAGGCAACACACTTCATCATAATAAAGGCTATATGTAGAAACCCACAGCTAGCATTATACTCAATAGTGAAAAACTAAGAGTCCCCCCCCCCCCACCAAGGACAGGTATAAAACAAGGATGTGTCCACTCTTATCTCCTTTTTTTTTTCCTCCAGAGAGCCAGTGAGCACAAATGAGAACAGAGGAAGAGGGAGAAAAAGAATCTTAAACAGGAACCACAACCAGTGTGCAGAGTCTGATGTGGGGCTCAACCTCATGACCCTGAGATCATGGTCCTGATCAAGAGTCATAGGTTTAACCAACTGAGTCCCGGGCACCCCCACACCACTTTTATTTAATATAATATTGGAATTTCTAGCCACAGAAATGATAAATAAATAAATAAATAAATAAATAAATAAATGGCATTCAACTTGGTAAGGAAGAAGTAAAAATTATTTGCAGATGGTATGACAGTTTATATAGAAAATTCTAAAGACTCTACCCAAAGCTACTAGAACTGATAAATGAATTCAGTAAAGATGCAGGAAAAAAAAATCAATTTGCAAAAATCCTATGCATTTCTATACATTAATAATATAGCAGCAGATAGAGAAATTAAGAAAACAATCCTATTTACAATTGCACCAAATATAGGATACATAGGAATAAACCTAACCAAGAGGTTAAAACATCTGTACTTAGAAAACTTATAAAACATTGATGAAAAAAAACTGACGTATACACAAACAAGAGATGCTCCATGCTCATGGATTGGGAAAACAAATACTGTTAAAATCTCTATATTACCCAAAGCAATCTATACACTTAATGCAATCCCTATCTCTCTCTCTGTGTCTCTATGAGTAAGTAAATAAAATCTTAAAAAAAAAAAAAAAACCAACATCCTTTTCACAGAACTAGAAGAAATGATCCTAAAATTTATATGGAACCACAAAAGACCCTGGATAGCCAACTAATTTTGAAAAAGAAAAGCAAAGCTGGAGGTATCATGATTCCAGACTTCAAGTTGTATTGCAAAGCTGTGGTAATCAAAACAGTATGGTACTGGCACAAAAATATATACAAGACCAATAGAACAGAATGGAAATACCAGAAATAGATTTTTCATTATATTTTTAATTAGTCTTCACCAAAGCATGAAAGAACATCCAATGGGAAAAGACCATCCCTTCAACAGATGGTGTTGGGAAGACGGGAAGACTGGTCAGCTACTTGTAGAAGAATGAAACTGGACCACTTTCTTACGTCATATACAGAAATAAACTCAAAATGGATTAAAGCTCTAAATGTGAGACCTGAAACCATACAAATTTCAGAAAAGAACACAAACAGTATCATCTCTAACACAGGCCATAGCAACATTTTTTTTTTCTAGATATGTCTCCTGAGACAAGGGAAATAAAGACAAAAACTGCTGAGACTACATCAAAATTAAAAGCTTCTCCACAGTGAAGGAAACAATCAACAAAACTAAAAGGCAACCTTCAAAATGGGAGAAGATTCTTGCAAATAACATATCTGGTAAAGGGTTGCTATCCAAAGTATATAAAGAACTTAAACAAATCAACACTCAAAGAACAAATAATCCAATTTAAGTTGGCCAGAAGACATGAACAGACATTTCTTCAAGGAAGACAGTCAGATGAGCAACAAATACATTAGAAGATGCTCAACATCACTTCTCAGGGAAATGCAAGTCAAAACGACAATAAGATACTACCTCCTACTTGTGAGAATGGCTAAAATAAAAAAAAAAGTAAAAGAAAAACGTGTTGGTGAAGATGTGAAGAAAAAGGAACTCTCTTGCACTGTTGGTGGGAACCGGTGCAGCCACTGTGGAAAACAGTGTGGAGATTCCTCAAAAAGTGAAAAATAGAACTACCTTATATAGCAATTGCAGTACTGAGTATTTGCACCCAAAGAATAGAAGAACACTAATTCAAAAGAGTATATGCACCCAGTGTTCACAGCAGCATTATTTACAATAGCCAAATTACAGAAGCAGGCATGTGTCCATCAGTAGTTGAATAGATAAAGAAGAAATGGATAGGTAGGAAGGTTGATAGACAATGGAATATTATTTAGTCATAAAAAATGAAATCTTGCCATTTGCAATGACACGGATGGATCTACGAAGTATAATGCTAAATGAAGTCAGAGAAAGACCAATACCATACGATTTCACTAATGTGCAGAAACAAAACAAATGAACAAAGGAAAAGAAAGAGAGAAAGAGGAGAGAGAAAGAGAGAGAAACTAAGAAATAGACTAACTATTGAGAACAAACTGATGGTTACAGAGGACAGGTGAGTGGGGAGAAAAGGGTGAAACAGGTAATGAGGATTAAGGAGTGCACTTGTCATGATGAACCCTGGGTGATTTATGGCATTGTTGAATCACAATACCGTACACCTGAAACTAACATAACACAATGTGTTAACTATAATGGAACTAATTTTTTTTAAAGGAGATATTGTACCTATATAAAGTGGAATGTTTTTCAGCCATAAAAAAGAATTAAATCTGCCACTGGGTACAAGATAGATGGATTGAGAAGGTATTTTGCTCAGTGAAATAAGTCAGACAAACATAACTATCATATGATTTTACTTTTATAAGTGGAATGTAAAAACAAACTAATCAACAAACAAAAACAGACGCTGACTCAGAGAATAAACTGGTAAAATAGAGAAGAAAGGGCTAGAGGAATAGGCAAAATTGGTGGGGATTATGATCTACACACTTCCAGTTATAAAATGAGGCATGAGAATGAAAAGTACAGCATAGGGAATATAGTCAATAACATTTGAATAACTTTGGTCATACCTGGTAGCTATACTCCATCCCGGTGAGCATTTTGCAACGTACATAATCATCAAATCGCTATGTTGTACACCTGAAATTAGTATTATGTGTCACCTATCTTATTTTTAAGGAGTGCAGACAGAAAATCACTTTTCCAAATTATTCAGAGTAACACCTAAATAAAACTTTGGTCTTTATAAAAAATGTAGGTTTTTTAATATGAAAATTACTTCGTAAATAAATTTGACATGATGACCAAAAAATGCTCTCATCTGAGCTTTCAGCTTAGTTATAATCTTTTTGCTGGTGAAGGATCTTGCCTTGATGTTAGGCTGCTGACAGATCCGTGTGGTGTGGTAGTTGCTGAAGATTGGGTTGACTGTGGCAATTTCTTGAAATGAATCAACAGTGAAGTTTGTTGCATTGACTTTCTTTCATGAAAATTTTCTCTGTAGCATGCGATGCTGATTGCATTTTACCCAAAGTAGAACTTCTTTCAAAATCAGTCAATCCTGTCAAATCCTGCCACTGTTTATCAACTAAGTTTATTTTATCAACTAAGTACCATTTTAAATCCTTTGCTGTCATTTCAACAATTTTCACAACAACTTGAGAAGATTTCATCTCAAGAAACTACTTTCTTTACTCATCAATAACAGGCAACTGCTTATCCTTTCAAATTTTATCATGATCTTGCAACAATTCAGTGATATCTTCAGGCTCTGCTTCTAATTCTCTTGCTATTGCCACCACATCTGCAGTGATTCTTCCACTGAAGTCCTGAACCCCTCAAAATCATCCATAAGGATTGAAATTGATTTCTTTCAAACTCTTGTTCATGTTGATACTTTGGCATCTTCCTATGATTCCCAAATGTTCCTAATGATATCCAGAATGGTGAATCCTTTCTGGAGATTTTCTTTTTCTTTCTTTTTTTTTCTTTTTTAAGGATTTTTATTTATTTATTCATGAGACACACACACACACACACACACACGCACACACACACAGAGGCAGAGACACAGGCAGAGGGAGACGCAGGCTCCATGCAGGGAGCCTGAAGTGGGACTCGATTCTAGGTCTCCAGGATCATGCCCTGGGCTGAAGGCAATGCTAAACCACTGAGCCACCTGGGCTGCCCCTTTCTGGAGATTTTCAATTTACTTCGCCCAAATCCATTAGAAGAATCACTATCATGGCACCGATAGCCTCACAAAATATATTTCTTTAATAGTAATATTTAAAAGTCAAAATTCTCCTTGATCCACAGGCTGTAAAATGAATGTTGTTATAGCAGACAATGTTGAAAATATCAATCTCAACGTAAATTCCCATCAAGGCTCTTGAGTGACCTGGTGCACTGTCAATGAGCAGTCATTTTTCAATAGGAATCCTTTTTTCTGAGCAACAGACTCATCAATGGGACTCAACCATGTCGAAAGCAGATGTGCTATCACCCAGGCTCTGTTGTTCCATTACAGGGCACAGGAAGAGCAGATTCTAAAGGGTCCTAGGATTTTTGGAAAAGTAAATGAACCTTACCTTCACCTGAAAGACACCAATGTATTTAGCCCCTAATAAGAGAGTCAGCTTGCCCTTTGAAGGCAAACATTGAATTCTCCTCTAGAGCTATGAAAATCTTTTTTTTTTGAACTATGAAAATCTTAATGGTGTCTTCTCCCAATAGAAAGCTATTTAATCTACACTAAAATATGTGCATAGTGTAGCTGCTTTCACTGATTATTTTTGCTAGATCTTCTGGATAATTTGCTACTTCACCTAGCATTTTGATGTTAGGAAGTCAGCTTATTTTCTTAAACCATATGGACTAAGCTCTGCTAGCTTCAGACTCTTTTTGTTCAGCTTCCTCACCTCTCTTAGCCTTCACAGAATTGAAGAGACTTAGGGTCTTGCTCTGGATATGGCTTTGGGTGAAGGGAATGTTGTAGTTGATTTGATCTTTTCTCCAGACCACTCACACTATCTCCCCATTAGCAAGAAGGCTGATTCACCTTTAGCATTCAGGTGTAAACTGGAATAGCATTTTTAGTTTCCTTTAAGAATTTTTTTTCTTTGCATTCACAGCTTGGCTAATTGTTTGGCACAGGAGGCCTAGCTTTCAGCCTGTCTCAGCTTTGAAATACCTTTTTCACTAAGCTTCATCATTTCTACATTTTATTTTGCTTACAAAAAGTTTTATTAAATGAAAGAGAAATCTGCTTGATGGATCAAATAAGAAATAGATATACAAAAACTTTACATCCCATCTCTTAGATGGGCCCAGCTGGCACCCAGGAGCTTTTCTGAGCCCATCTGCCTCCCCAAATCCTTCCCCACTCAGGCAGCTCTGGCTGCCATGCCCTCATGTCCTGCCAGCCCCCATTCACAAGATGCACTGCAGGGCCTGGGGATCCCCCATATGGTCACATGGTGCTTTGAGGGGCTCAGTCACATCTTTGGCACACCACCTCCTAGAATACCATCCCTTACAAAAAGTAGACTTTCTGTAGTAACACTTCTAAAAAAACTTATCTCTGCAAAATTTAAAGTGAGGCATGTGCAACTTTTCCTTTCACTTATACTCTTAAAGGGCATTGCCATTCAGATTTATTTTTTATCATTGTATCTCAGGGCATACAGGGAGGTGCAGGGAGAGGGGGAGAGATGTGGGAATGGCAGGTTGGTAAAGCAGTCTGAATGCACACAGTATTTGTAGACTAAGTATGCCATGTTATATGGGCACAGTTCATGGCACCTCAAATCAATTACAACAGTAACATTAAAGTTTACTAATCATAGAGCACCATGACAACTATAATAATGAAAGTTTGAAACTTTCATTACTGAATTACTGAAATGTGAGAGACACAGAAATGATCAAATGCTGTCGGAAAAAATGGTACCAATGGATTCACTCCATGCAAAATTGCCACAAGCCTTCAATTTGTAAAAAATGCAACATCTGCAAAGTACGATAACAGTGAAATGCAATACAACAAGGTATGCCTGTACTCTTTGTTGTCGTACATCATTGCAGAAGCATTAAAAATGTTTGGAACACTGCATTGGTCGAGGATGCCTCGAAGCGTGAGCCTTGTTTCTCCTGGACTTCTTTCCATGAGTCCTTTCCCTTTAATTTTCATCTGTATTCTTTGAATGTAACAAGTCATGCATATGTAAGTTTTTCTGGGTCCTTTAAGTCTTTCTATTGAATCACCAAGTGTGAGGCAGTCTGAGGGATCTCAACACAGACTCTAATGGAAATAGGAAACGTGCAAAATCAGATGGTATAATATCAGCATAGAGATGAGAACTACAAAAATTAAAAAAAAAAAAAGAATGGCTAGAAGTAAAATATCAAATTAGAGAAATTAGTATATTTGACAGGCTCATCAGTAGACCTGACACAAATGAGGAAAAATATTAGGAAACTTTATGATAGGTTAATAGCAATGTCCCAAATTGAAACAGAGGGTGGGTGGGGGGAAGAATTTAAATATAGAACAATTTGGCCAAGAAATCTGGGACGATATAAAAAGTTGTAAGATTTGCATAATCAGAATATCAGAAGAGAGAAATATTTGAAAAAAATAAATGAAGAGTGCAATGGAGTTGTCAAAGACAAAACAGACATGAAATGCCTCTGAGTTTCTTCTATTTTAGAAATAATGTCCCCCCCACCCCCCCAAAAAAAGGCAATAAGGGACATGGGAAGGACACACAGACAATTGGGTGTGGCTACTTTAGATATGTGTTTGCATACATGGAATTAACTTCAACATGCACAATATATATTTTTAACATATATAGGCTTTCTCTCATGTGTTCTCATACATACCACCCTCAATACTAATTATCCAACAATTTGAAAACTTAGCAAATTTAGCTATTAAAATTAGGACATGGAATAAAATGGGAATATAAGACAAAAACAGACTAAGGTTTTTCCAACCAGACACTGTTTCTTGATCTGTATCTTATATACTTTTGTATTTCAAGTGCTTAGTGCAGAGTTCACAGAGTGATTGAGAATTTCAAATGTATTAAGAAAGATAGTGAAAGGTCTCTTTAAGCCAAAGTGTTCTGAGGAAATAAGTGTTAGGTGTCAGGAGCATGTTTCCAGTTCATCTAATTTTCAAGTCACCTGTCTTATCCATAGGTGTGCAGATCAATTTTAGATATAAGTATAATGACCTATGGTGCCTGAATTGTTTCATAGGAGAATTTGGTGATGAGAAAATTTTGATTAGATGTTGGTATTCTGCTTCAAACAAAAATTTCCTTCTCTTCTCAAATAATGTTTCCGTGTATATTATTAGTTCAATAGAACTCAGAAGTTAGGAATGGAAACATAAACTGGCATTAGATAAACTTTTTATCCTATCATTACAAAAATAGTTCAGGTCCAAATGTTATCAACACACAGGTCACTAATGAAAACAGAATGATTCTTCTTTCTTACAGTTTTGTTTTATATTTAGATGGAATTTTTGAATCGGTCTCTATAATTCTAAACACAGTTTTTTTAAAAATGACACGCACAGCAAGGTGCTACAATTAATACGGTCTTGCATATTTGGAAGTTGCTAAGAGTAGATCTTAGAAAAGAAACCACACTATGCATGGCAATAGATATTAACTAGACTTACTGCAGTGAATGTTTTGCACCATATACAAATATCAAATCATTAGGTTGTATATCAAAAAGTAATGTGTACGATATACCTCAATGAAAACATTTTACTGGGAGAGTAATTGTAGAAAAGAGGACTTGAGATAACTGAAGAAAAGATAAGTATTCACAATGGAGAAGTGAGGCATGCATGGAACACAAATGAAATAACATAGTGATATAAATTTTAATATTGACCTATGTAGGCAAGGAAAGCAGGATGAGGATGTCTATACTATTTCACAATAATACCAATACAAGAGTAAAGCATGAACATCTTACAATAACTTTCTAGGTCTTAAAATACAGTGTGGAAACACTAAAAGGCAGTCTGAGAACAGCTTTGGCTTAATCTGCAGAACTATAAAAACCATTAAAATGTTTAGCAGATTATGACCCAAATTCTCTTGCGTGTGTGATATCCTTATATACAAATGCGTATATTTAGATAGGTGGTAGATTTTTTAAATAGCATACATATTTATAACTTAAAATAATCATAAACAACTTTTATATTCTCACTTGACACTATATTTGATTTCATTAAATTATTTTATTATTTTTTGAGATTTTATTTATTTATTCATGAGAGACAGGCAGAGAGGCAGAGACATAGGCAGAGGGAGAGGCAGGCTCCCTGCGGGGAGCCCAATGTGGGACTTGATCCCAGGATCCTGCCCTGAGCCAACAGCATACGCTCAACAATTGAGCCACCGAGAGTCCCGTCATTAAAATTATTTTAAATCTTTACTTTTTAAAATTACTTTATGGTCCATCATACAGATTATACTATTATACTGAATGACTCCCTACTTTGGGATTCTGATTTAATTTCCCTTTATTTTTTAGTTATAACTGTGCAACAAATATTACTGCACATACTGAAAAAATATTTTGTTTAGTTTCTTTTTAGGAAAAATTCCTAGAAATAGAAATACTGGGTCAAGCATACAGCTACTATAAAGAGCCATCACATATAATGAAAAGATGCTTTCTTAATGTTATTGCTATTTATGGGATGGTGCTTTGACACCAAAATGATATGAGTCCCTAAGAAAGAGCACTGTATGATTTTTTTTTTAAATAGTAGATATAGGAACCAGATAAAGGTAATGTCATGATGGAAAGTCAGTGGTTCTTTTCAGTCCATCTCATATGTGCATAAGTACAGAAGCTTCCTAGAGCCTGCTATTTGAGTAACAAAAACAAAAAATGATTCTTTCCATTTTACACAATTTTTAGGTCTCGAGCTTTCTTTATAAAACTTCTCCTTCATTTGCACACATCATCACAAATATGCACTGAGTCATTTCTTGGCTCCTTACAGTGATTATAGTGTATGCTATTTTCTTCTCTTTTCTTCCCCCCCATGTATTATTTGGAATTTTTCTGCTGCTTCTTGGTAAATGCTGTTATAATGTGAATTCCTTTCTGAATGGTATAGGAGAATAGTTTCACTTTTTGAAAAGAATTCAAAAGAAACCTCCATTTTGGAAACAGAATATCTGTGTATAACAATTATATATAGTAAACCAAATTCAACATGAAAAGGTGTTTTCTGAATATTCAAATTGCCCTTCATTTTATTTATTTGTATTATCCAGCCTTGAATAGAATCCAGTAATATAAAATGAATATGAACTTTTTGTATTGCATATACATAAGAAGGAGCTTTACCAGAAATATGCTTTGTTCAAGAAATATTTTTTATAGGGTGCTGCAGCATTTATTTGAATGTGTCCTCTGTTGGTAGGATACTTTCAACTGGAAGAGTCAAAAAAGAGATTGCCAAATCCAAATATCTATACTCTTTGTGCTCATTTTATCATTTTTCAATAAATTCTCCACATTTCAGTGAGCATAATCTTTTTAAAATTATATTTGATTATATGATACTTCTGATTAAAACTTTCTTTGTGTCTTCACAAAGCACTTGGGCAAAGGACAATCATATTAATACAGCTTACAAGCCCTGGGAAATCAAGACTCTTCTTATTATCCTGTACCTCTACTCACATAACTCACTCTACCACCATTATACACCACATACTACATATGATTTTTCGTCTAGATATAATTATCCATTTTTATGAGACATTGATTTTCCAGTTTTCTGAAGTTATTTGTTTATAGTATTGCTTTCTGCAAGTTATTTGTGTCAATATTGCTTACCCCTTTATCTTCATTTGGCTAAGTGCTACTCAACTTTTAGGATTTAGACTGGATTTCAATTTTACTAGAAAGAAAATCTGATTGTACACCTTTGGAACAAAACACTTTCCTATCAAGGCATTACTCTCTATTTATTCCATTGTAGTATGGATCACATTATATTGAAATTGACCCTGACAGTGTATAAACCCTAGACAAAAATGTCTGTTGATGGCAGAGGAAGCATCTGCAACTACTCACCAGTGTACTGTATGTCCTAGCACTATCTGTCATATTAGCACTCTACAAATATTTGTTTAATGATCAAGTAAAGCAAAGAGACAATGAATGGTTTTGGATTCTATAATTTGAAAATTTATAAGAGTAAGTTTTTTGGACTAGAAAATTCAAGTTAGGATACGAGGAAAAAAACTCATTTTGCTATACAGTTAACATTAAGATATAAGGAGTGAAATTCTGATATAAATGATCCATTACTTCTTACAGGGAGAATGAATAAAACCCTGAGCTTCTGCCAAGAGAATCCCATTCTTCTCAACTCACATCCTGATTCTGCTTTTATTTCCCTAAATTCTACTAATTCTCTTGTGTTTATTCCAACTTATTCTTGATACTTCTATATGCGCATGTCTCTCTTATATCTAAGCACTACTAGATTATGATAAGAGACACGAATGGACAACAGGTTAGGTTGGGCATAAACATGAAAGCTATTCCTCTTACTGCTCCAAAAATTGACAGCTGGGGTGCCTGGTTGGCTCAGTCGGTCAAGCATCTGCCTTCGGCTTAGGTCATGATCCCAGGGTCCTGGGACCTAGCCCCACATTGGGCTCCCTGCTCCACGGGGAGCCTGTTTATCCCTCTATCCCTCCCTCTGGATCTGCTCTCTCTCTCTCTCTCTCTCTCTCTCTCTCTCAAAAAGATAAAGTCTTTTTTTAAAAAAAAAGTTGAGAGCTGTTCTTGCTCATTTGAAATTGCTTTCGATAGCAATGCAGCAGAATAATAAAATTTACTGGAAGTATTTCCTGGCCAGCCTACTATTTTTTTTCTCTGTGTATTTTTAAATTACCATGGAGTTCTCAATGTAAGGTATATAGAAAATGTCTGAGCATATTGACCAAATAATATGATCAACAGGTAGTGAGGACATTGCTTCTGGGGAAGCTCAAGGTTCTATTTCAATCTACTATGTCGATTCATTATTCATAAACAAATTCATTCAATAAATGTATATTGAGCTTTACAGTGTTAAATATCATAATGGTGGCTAATTTCCTTGATTCTGTCCATTGTTTTTATTTTTTTAAATGATTTTATTTCTTTATTCATAAGAGACACACAGAGAGAGGCCGAGACATAGGCAGAAGGTAAGGCAGGCTCCCTGCAGGGAGCCTGATGCAGGACTATCCTAGGACCCTGGGATCACGACCTGAGCCAAAGGCAGATGCTCAACCACCAAACCACCCAGGTGTTCCTTTCTGTTGTTTTTAAAGAAACATCCAAAATATTTAGTCTAGTTTAATGCCCAGTGTTCTGATACCTGCAAATTTCTCCAACATTTTCACTTAACTATTCTTCCCCTCACTCATTGTGCTCTAGTAATGTGCTCTCTCTTCTGTTTTTCAAAACAGGCCAAGATTTTGCCCCTTCTTGATGATAACCCATGCTATTGACCTAGAACAATTTGCTTCATTTTAGAAAAATAGTTGGCCACGTTTTATTGTTCACATTTCTATTAAAATCGTACCTTTTAAACCATCCTTGACCACCCAAACTAGAAATTTTCAACCTTACTATTTCATTACCCATGTATTGTCTTCATAGCACTTAACTCTTTTTTCTCTCTTGTTTCTTTGTATGACTATTAACTTTCAGTCTGTTTCTGAACTATACAAGTTCTGCAATGTCAAGATGCTTTTTCTCCATATCTCCAGAGACTAAAACACTAATGAATAAATTAATAAATAAGTAAATAATGAAAGAATTATACCAATACGCAATATTGTTCCCCAGAGATCTCCCCAGAAATGCTTACACTGAGACACTTCCAAACTGAAACAGATTATCATCAACTCTATTTCAATGTTATGATGTAGACAACAGCATGCTGTCCTCCAGGGTGATGTATTCAAAGGCAAGGGTCTAGGTATTTATTCTAATGAATATCACTGCCTAGGCATTCCCAAGCATCATTGCACAATCTTATTTAATATCCTTCCTCCATGTATGTCTTTAAATGTCCTAGGAAAAGAAAAACAAGATACTCCCATAGGAAAAGAAAAACGAGATACTCCCATAACCCGAATTTTCAGGTTATGTTTTCATCTTTGTGCTTTCTTAGTTCAGTTGGACTTCATAGTATGTCAAATGATTACTTCACTACTTCCATGAAATGAATTTGTACATTCTTCCTGAAAAACCAGCTGAGAAATAGATATAGAAAATGAGAATTTCTACCCACCAACAAATTTCCCCCTAAGAAAATCCAAATCCCAAATATCACAGTTTGTAGAGAAATCTATTTTGCTGGTGACAGGACTAGCCTGTGAGTATTCCATTCATCACTTCCTGAGCACAAAACTTCTCAGCACTGGAGCCTTTTTTCTTCCGCGGTGACAAAATAGATGTTGCTGGAATCTATGGAAAATTGGGTCAGTAAATCAGGAAACACTGATCTGTTTTAAACAAAGATCAAGTTTTGAGTTCTTTTAACTCCATTTAACTCCTCAGGCCAAAGAGTGTGAATTATAGTTAATGGGAAATCTGACTTTTTCCCTCATTTTTGGTACCATTACGCCCTCCTAGCTTTTATCAAATTTATCATCTAATGAACTGTTTACTAAGTCCAAAAGGAGTACTTTCCACCAAATGGTATAACTCACTAACTGAAAAAAAAAAAGTATATTAGAGGTCTCCAGACTAACAAAATCAATAAGATTTCTCCAAAAAGACGGACAGTTTCTAGCAATAGACAGAAATATAGAGTATATGTAGTCATCTAAAACCCTATAAATATAAGAGAGGGAGAGAT
Source organism: Vulpes vulpes (assembly GCF_048418805.1). NCBI lineage: Eukaryota > Metazoa > Chordata > Mammalia > Carnivora > Canidae > Vulpes > Vulpes vulpes. Next base: position 73,307,843 of record NC_132781.1, read on the forward strand.
TTATTACAGAAATTGGCTCACATGATTCTAGAAGTAGAGAAGTCCCAAGGTCTGCCAATGGCAAGCAGAAGACCTAGAAGAGGCAATGGTGTAGTTCTAGTGTAAATGTGAAAAGCAAGTGAGCTAATGGTGTAATTTGTAGTCTGAATCGAAAGGTAGGAGAAGACTAATGTCCTAGCTTAAAGACAGTTAAGAGCAAATTCTCTCTTCCTCCACATTTTTGCTCCATTTAGATCTTTAATCAATTATATAATCCATCCACTTTGGGGAAGGCAATCTGCTTTACTTAGTCTCATCCAGATTTAACATCCAGAAATGTTAATCTCATCCAGAAACATCCTCACAGACACATTCAAATAAAGTGTAACCAAGTATCTGTATACTCTGTAGCCCAGAAAAGTTGACAGATAAAACTAACACAGAAAGGGTTCAAAAAATGGATTCATACAAAGTGACCTATTATATATGTCATAATCTACATTTATAACAATTTACAGAGATAAAGAACAGAGATGGGGTTTTCCAGAAAAGCATCCTGGTGCTAGGGAATTATTTGCAATATAACATAAAAATATTGGGATTGGAATAGACAAATACAGCAGAGAAAGTGTAAAGACTTTAGATAAGAAAAGACCATGGCTCACTCCAGCAGGAATTTTTTATTTTCTGCTAGCCACAGAAAGTAAGTTTGTTGCCTCAGATTAAGATTTTCTAGTTTTCCTCTGTTTAGAGCTTAAAATCTTACTCTCCTCAGTGAAGAATGCCTTGAGTTAAATGCTAAATTAATTGAGACTTCAGAAAATAGGCAAATCATATAATCTATATTATATAGCTACAAATATACAGTTACAAATTTATATATATATATAAATTTGGGATTTGGATTTTCCACGATGCCAGAATCGTGTGTATGTGTGTGTATCACCATGCATGTGACATCCTACTGGGGGCACACAACACTGTAACTGTCTTTGTGTGTCACTGGGGGTGCCCCTTTGTGTCTGGGGATGACTCGGACCTATGGCCACTGTATATGTGATGGCTTCAGAGTGTGTCTGGGCCACTGGGGCTGTAGTGTGTGTATGTGTGTGACATCATGTCCTACATGATGCTGTGTGTCACTATTTTCCGTGTTCTTGGTGGGGGTAGTTTGTGCTATGTTTGTGCTATGATAAAGCCCCCCATCCTTCTGCACCTCAGGATCCCAGCTTCTGAAGAGGGAGCCCCCAGTCCCTCCATCCCTCCATATATATATATATATACACACACACACACACACACACATGTGTCAACATATATATATATAGTTTATATATATATAGTTACAAATATATAGTTACAAATTCAAAAAAATAATATATAAAAATATAATATAATATATATAATAGGAATATATAATATAATATATATAAATATATAGTTACAAATATATATATAACTATAAATATATATAACTATAAATATATATATTATATATATTATTATTAAATTGCTATTTATATACTCTACTTGAATTCAACTCTGTTGTTTACTCTTGTGAGACATACATAAATACACATGCGCACTTTGTTATCTCCTTAATTTCAGGGATTATAATTACTTTTGTCACTTTTTAGATGAGAAGTATATATATATATATATATATATATATATATAGTTACAAATTCAAAAAAAAAGGTTTTTGTCCTAAGGTTATGAAACACATGGATTTTTTTCCCTTTATCTTTCTTCCTCTCTCCTGACAGAGAGCAGAGTGGAAGAGTGGCAAGAGGGAATTTTTTTTAAATGCTCATATTTGAAATTTTCTCTGGAGCCTAATAGAGACTTTCCTGAAATCTCACAGAAAGTATTCTTATAAGACACCTAGGTCACTCAGGCAGAAGGAACAGAATTTCATGGAAGTTCTTCAAGCCAAACAATTCAGGCAGATTATTCAATTAAGCCTAATTTATTTAGCAAGTTGATACATGAGTAAATATTTAGGGAAAATTGTTATCACAGTATAAAATTTGGCTTGATATCCTACCCATTTATATCTTACCTAGGTCAAGGGTTCTTAACTTTCCTAGGTCAAGGGTTCTTTTTAAATATGGACCCTTTTGCAGTTGTCAGGAAAAGCCTATAGAAATCTCAGACTAATGCTTTTAAATATACAAAAAGCAATACGCAGAGACTATAAGGAAATAACCTACTTAAATATAGTTCTCACTAAGGATGAATACATACCATTTACATCAACATGGATGGAACTGGAGGGTATCATGCTGAATTAAATAAGTCAATCTGAGAAAGACAATTATCATAGGATTTCACTCCTATGTGGAATATAAGAAATAGTGAAAGGGATTATAGGGGAAAGGAGGGGAACTGAGTGGGAAAAATTAGAGAGGGAGACAAACCACGAGAGACTCCTAACTCTGGAAAACAAAGGTTTGCAAAAGGGGTGATGGGTGGGGGGGATAGGGTGACTGAGTAATGGGCACTAAGGAGGGCACACAGTGTGATGAGCACTGAGTGTTATACTATACATTGGCAAATTGAATTTAAAGAAAAAAATACAATTATCAAAATATGAGGAAAACCCATAATATATTTATTGTGGAAGCCAGTGTAGGGGCACCAATTAGATATTTCCATTCATGATGGAACTTGCTGTGAGAAACATAACTGTGTCACAGTCTCCAGTCATTTCACCTCCAGGGTCCAGAGGGCTGATCCCAGACAATGACTGAACACAGTAGAGTTTTAAACTCAGGGGAATCCCATCTACATGGATGTCCTCCAGATCCTTGCACTGTGGCTTCTCAACAGTCTGGCCAGGACTTTCTTTGAGATGCCTGCAGTTTGAGGCTCTGTCTACCATTCCTTCTTCCTTCTCTGTCTTCTTTCACAGGTTTATGAGCATCACAGTCTAACACTGCCTCCCTTGTTTGCTCCCTCTCTTCTTTGCCCTTCACAAGCGTTTTCTCCAGTAATTTTTTTGTATTTATAATTCTCTTTTGATATCTGCATCTCAGATAACCCAGTCTGACACATCAACTAACTCACCATTGACTAATAACTCATTATGTTATTAACTCATTCCGCAAGATAATCTAGGAAAGTACCAGATAAGTGCAAGAAATTAAGATGAGTCCAAATTTATTTCAAAATATTTTCAACTATAATATACTAAAAAAATCTGTAGATTTTATTGTTGATAAAATTCTAGGTACTATTATATTATATTCCAGGTATATTATGGTATAGCACACACACACAATTGATAGAAATGCTAAATTTTAGTACAAGAACAGTAAAAGTATAGCTATATTTTTCCCATCTAATTTTAAAGATATGATAAATACCATGCAGGGGTATTTAAGGACTCTAGAAAAACTCCATGTTAGGCAAGGAGCTTAGAATGTTAATAAAAAGTCACGGTCAGTCTTATGTCAAGCTTATTTTATTTGACTTGTTAAACCTCAAAATATTGCCTACAACTGAAAAAAAAAATCAATGCTTGACTTTTTCTTATTTATTCCAGTTTCCTTTTGCTTTGGAGTATTAGATATTTATCTACAACTGTCCTTAAGTTTCAGCATATTATTGTTTTTGTTTTGCAATTTATAAATATAATTTTCTTCAAAAAGTAATTTATAAATTGTTTATGTAGTTATTAAATTGCTATTTATATACTTTACTTGAATTCAACTCTGTTGTTTACTCTTGTGAGACATACATAAATACACACACACACTTTGTTATCTCCTTAATTTCAGGGATTTAATCACTCTTGTCACTTTTTAGATGAGAACTCAAAGATTAGTCTATATTGAGCAATTTGACAGAGAATGGCCACAACTATAACAATTTCTTTCAAAAGGAATATATGCCGAGATTAGAAGCAGCTATAATTTGCTTTTGTAAAAGGAAGGATAATTAAGATATATGACTACTAAACTTTTCACATTTGATTATGTACAACTTGAGTGATGTTTGAGAGGTGGCCTCACATCAAAAAAAAAAAAAAAAAACTGGGCATGCACATGAGCAGTCAAAATTGGATGGAGCTCTTATTTCTCACTTCTGCTTCATTCCTTCTATCAACTTAGCACTTACAGTTTCATTCTCATTATTCACATTTAGCACATTAAATTTGAACCACATCTCTCTTATTAGCTTCTATGTTTTCTCCGAGGATCATTAAAACATCCTCACCTTACAGTTACTTGACAATTTAAATGCGATAAGCTTTATCTATTTCCATTTAGCCACTCACAAAGTCATAGCATGTATCCAGTTGCCATTAGGAAAGGACATGTTGAAAAACATCAGCTTGTGAATGGTCCCCTCTGACTACAAAATCTTTTATCTTTATGCATCTCTCTGCATGGGACACATCAAATCATTATCATTTTGAGCTTCAGTCTCTGGATTTTGTCCTAACTTTTTAGTCAATTTCTCCTGACTTCTCTTACTATTCCAGTCTATTCGTGTTTTAATTATTTCTTCTCTAGAAATCTTGACCATTTTATTAAATTATTTTTGGATGTTATATCAGGTAGTCCTAAATTGGTTCATATCACTGGACACAAACATGCTCCTGTGCAGATTCTGTAAAAATCATGTTACCCAATATTCACTAAGATTTTGCTGCTGGAAGTGCCTTAATAATTAACCACTTTACATATCATTAATGATAATGCTTAATGGGTATCAGTAATACTTTTAAGTAAAGATGAAGCTGTGATAGAAGCAGTATCTTATCACATGGGAAGTCTTAGGCTGATACAAGAAGTGTTATATAAGTAGTCAAGAAAGTCAATTTGGCATCTTCTAGAATAGTCTAGAAATCATGATTATTTTATTCTTTTATAGTCTAGGTAGAAAAGCCATATTTTTATGCTTATATCTTCTAGAGAAATTTTATTAATTGTCCTAGGAGTTCAAAACTCTGGAATGCTGTGGTCTTAAGTCTTAAAGAACATTCAATGAGTTATGTTTTTAGGGCAAGAATTCTGTTGGAGAAAAGGTAAAAGAGAATTGAAAATCCCACTCTATGTTTAACTGGAAATGGGAGGAAAACAGCAGAATATCAGCTAGTACTCTGAGGAACCTGTTTTAATTTAGTAAAGATGCATAGGTTATATTTTTCAGTTCATCTCCACCTACAATCATAAATAGAAAAATCTCAATCTGAAATCTTCAGGAAGACTATCAGAGTATCAAATCAGAAGTCATTTCTGCTTTTCAAGAAATCTATTCTATATTATAGATATCAAATCTTACATTTGTTTTTTGATGAACATATTTCCATTAACACTACAGCACAGATTTCACCCCAAAAAAGAATGGAATCAAGCAGACACTTTGTTGAAAAGAGGTAAACTTCCTAGAATCAGAGCCTGACGAGTTTTGGTATCTCAGGAAAATCATAGCCATAAATTTTGATATACAAACAATCAAGTTTATATGTAAAGCCTGAACTTTAAGAAATCATGACATAAGAGTTTCTATAATCATTATAAAATCCTAGTTAATAAAATGTCCTTTCCAACTCAGATGGACAAGGAATATGGGACAAATATGGTTCCCTTGCAAGAGTCGGCCAGTAACAGAGAGATACCATAATAAATAAAAATTCAAATATGGAACTTGGGAGAATATTTTACCTATTGAATTGCTGAATGAAACAGCCCTTTGGTGAGAAGTATTAGCACTCCATCATTTTGCTACGTACCCAAAAATATTAGTTATATTTAGAGAGTAAATAGTATTTAACTCCTATCATATAGGTTATTATATTCCACTAATACCTTTAAGCATTATCACATTACAATTTCTAAAAACAGGTATCCATGTGAGTTGGACACTTAAACATAATCAAGAATACACATACTGAGAATGGGTTTATATACACTTTTAAGGATTCCACGTTGCAGCTTAAAGAAACCATATTTATGTGTATGTGTGTTTGTACTTCTACACTTTTTTGAAGATTTTATTTATTCATTTGAGAAAGTATGTGCACATTAGCTGGGGTGGGGAGAAGGGTAGAGGGAGAGGGCAAAGCAGACTCCCTACTAAGCATGGAGCCTGACATGGGCAAATCCCAGGACCCAGAGATTACAACCTGAGCTGAAATACCATGCTTAATGGGACTGAGCCACCCAGGCACTCCATAGTTCTACTAACTTCCACTATACTTTAAAACAAATACGAAACTTTTAGAATATTCATTTCCATACTGCTATAAATAATGACTACTTCTGATTTGCCATGCCACATGTATTTATTTTTTAGAGATTTATTTATTTTAGAGAGAGAGAGAGCAGAGTGAGTAAGAGAACACAAGTAGGGGAGACACATAGAGACAGAGGCAGAACAGGACTCTATCCCAGGACTCTGGGATCATGACCTGAGCCAAAGGCAGACCCTTAACTAACTGAGCCACCCAGGCACCCTGGCATGCCACATTTAAAATGCTTTTGCTTATCCATTCAAAAGCCACTTTAATAAGCACATTGTGATAAAGGAGAGAAACAGAACATTACTAAATTTAGCTATAAAACAATAACATGTATGAGGTTTTACACATGAGCAAATTTTACTTAGCAAAATAAAAATTCAAGTAGCCATCTTAATTTGGACAGGGTCATGCTAATTGCTTGGATAAAAATTACTTCAGTCGTTAAGAACAGAAGAATAATTCTTTCTTGTGAAGTCTTTTGTGTCAGGGACATGTTAACATCTACTCATTAAATGACTTTCTTTAATAAACAGCACTATTAGTTTGAGATGTTCAGCATTTGACTCCAAATAGTTATAATTGCATGCAGAGAAATTAATCAACAAAGAGGTATAAGCAACTTTTGATGGTCATGTTTCCAGCAATTAGCAGTAAAAATTGTTTATTAACAAAGTTTCTCTTAATTAATGGTCAAATTTGCATCCTATTTAACTTACTAGGTAAATTCCAGGTACAAAATAAATGCAGCTCTTAATCAAGGGCCTGGTAATCCATAAAGAAGAAAAAATCAAACGTATGGGTTATTAGAAGAAAGGGGTTATGATTTAGGAGTTCAGTCAAAGTATCTATAATAAAATCTGAAAAATTCTCCAAACTTAAGGAAAGTCTTCAACTTGGCCCAACAGGAAACAAGATTCTATCCTACAATATATGGTAAGAAACTTATAGGACTGTCATGTTTTTATCATAATATACCTTGGTTTTTCATTCTTTCATTTATCTACTTTATTTCTTATATTCCCAGAAAATTCTACTCATAGAAATGCGGAATCTCTTGGACTTTAACCTGGTCACTTCTTTCCAAGGCTCTTGGAGATGGGGTTACTCTGAGGTTTGTGTCTTCTACGAAGAGAATTAGATAGATATACTGAAGTTTTCTTTTGGGAATGTGGGCAAGTCCTAGACAGTATCCCCATTGAAGAGGAGCTGTCTCAGAGTTAGAAAAAAATGGTTGAAGGACAATTTTTAGGTTTCATGCTTAGGCTTCAAGAGAGAACTACAGTTCCAATAAATTCATTTTAAAGAAATGAAGATTACAAACATATGTGAGGGTATTAACACATGCAAAATTATAGATATCTGATGAGATAAGGCTTAAGAACACTATGAGATGCAAGACAACCTTCCTACTTCTCCCTATGGTTTTTGTGGGCTATAGTAGCCTCATCCTTTACTGAACAATAGTTCATACTTATTTACTTTCCTCCCTTATCCCTGGCTATTTTCCCACCTACTACTATGTTGGTTCCAAGTCCCACTGGTTTGTATACTTAACTTTTATGTAAGATATTTAGTCAAAATTTCTAAATAAAAGAGAATTTGGAAGATAATCTTTATTAATTTTAAATTTTGAGGAAAAAAAAAGCATGTGAGGAAAAGGTTATATAGCTATGGCATGGCTTAGGATCTTGAGCCATGCATAACAGACCGTTACCTACTCTTCTAGTCATATCTCATGCCACTCATCCACCAAACATGCTCTTCCATCCTTGCAATTTATCTTTAGATTTCAGCATGAATGCTCCTTTTAGACCTCCTTGATCTTAATTAGACATCCTTTATTATTACTATTTCTCCTAATATGGTGTATTTGTGATCCTAAATTATAGTCATCATGTGGAATCAAAACTATACTAGTGTTTGTTAATGTATTATTTCCCACCTCTTTCAAATTGACAGAAAGTATATAGATGAAGGAACATACTAGTTTTTTCTAACTAACATCCAGTGCCTAATAAAGTCTTTCTAATTGAAACATCCAGGAATTAGACTTGTGTGTGTATGTGTGTTTGAGAGAGAGAGAGAGAGAGAGAGGAGAGAGAGAGAGAGAAGAGAGAGATCTAACTTGAAGTAAGCTTTAACTTAAGCCCAGTTTTAAAAATTTTATCTAAATTTAAACATGGTCTCCTCTGTCTGACCCCACAACCAGCAACATCATACAGACCACTGGTTTTCCCAGTATAGTTCCAAGGCGCTTCCCTCAATTTCATCTATTTATGTGACAATGTGATAATAGCTTGCCATGATGAGCCTAACTAAACAATTCAACATCTGGCTGCAAAGTAGTCATGCTAAACATGAATAGGAGGACCAAACTCTCCTGTGAGTGCTTCTGTGGCTTCCCGGATCAGACCCCTTTCCCCATTCTAGCCACCACTAACTTAGTAGGTATAACTTCCAGAAAATTGTTTTATCTTCTTATTCCTGATAACTTCATATAATGTCTGAAGCATTTTCAGAACATCTTCAGCAACTGATTTAGCCTCTCCAGTATTTGGGGTTTGTCTCAGCCCCAATCCAATTTTCTCTTTTACCTGTAACATTTATCTGTATGGTCTTATAATCTATACACTATTTATTATGATTACTTGCTGTATCATCAGTCACATAAATTCAATAATATATGAATTAATTTACACTTTCTCAAATTAGATAAATAGAGAATACTTAGATTATGCTAGCCACTTTTGCTGCATGTCTGGCATGGAAAAGGGAATCTTCTTAGTGCCCAATACGGTAGTGAATATAAATTGATAAATTATATAATCCCATCATATCTAAGGTTCAATTAGAAACAGAGGACTAACCATAAAGGTTGAGAAGAGAAGAAATCAGGGGGATGAAAACTTAATCTGAAAAAAACAGAATTATAATTTTTTCAACAGTCAGGGTCTCTCTCTCTCTCATTATATATATATATATATGTCAGAAGTTAAAAACCACAAGGAAAAGCACAGATAATACAATAATGCAGATGGAAGTTATAAAGGAACTACAGTGATACCATAATGTAAAACTTAGGCGAATTATGGCAGTGGGATATGAATCATGAAAAGCCCATGAAGTGATTGAAGAATTTTACATAGGAGAATAATGTAAACAAACCTCTCCATTAGAATCACTCCATCAGCAAAAGTACTGAGGGAAGTTCTATGTTGGATTGGGAAAGAGACTCCAACAAAAGAGACAAAGACAATGAACTGCATCAATATGGGTGGAAATGTTATGGTTCTAAGACAGGTTTGTAGGTGTGGGAATGAAGACAGTATCCATTTAGAAATATAAAAAGTATTTAATCATAAAATTTGGTGATAATTAGAAATAGAGAATGGACGAGGGATGATGAAAACAGAGCAGATCTCAGTTTTTCTCGCATGTAAAAAAAAGTGGGAAATAATAATGTCAATGATAAAATAAGGGGAAAAGATGACCAAGAGATTGTATTTTAGGGTTTTAGTTTTTTCAGATATGTTGAATTTGAGGTGTTTGAAATAATCAGGTGATGGATCAATAGCCAATGAGACCCATACATCTGTATTCTGAGTATAAATGAGAATTACTAGGGTAGTGGCTTCCAAGAATAGGGCATAAACACCCCAGCTTATTCAGAGAAAGCCTGCAAATGAAATATGAAAACATTGGTGAGAGCCAAGCATCCAGAAAGCATACATATTAAGCGCACAACATAGGAAGAATACCTGCCAGAGCTGAAGTGGCCCACAACATAGAAGGACACCAGACTGAAATTCTAGGAATCATTGGACAAACTAATTTCTAAGAAGGAGTCTTTAATTCTCTTCACTCTTAAAATCTCATACTCAGATTCCCTTTTTCTATAGATGGTATTCAGAGAACATCACAAAGTGAGATGTTTCTGTTGTCCAAGCTCTAAGGCTCCAACTGTGTTATCATGGTCCTAAATTTTATATATATTTTGTATGAGTTTATTTTACACTTTCCCAAGTTAGATAAGAACACTGGAAGCAGGGGCCATTTTCTTTCCTACCTACAATATTATCAACTATAGATACCTTGTCATAGTTAGTCTTATATAAATATTTGTATGTTTTGATTTTGGAAGTCCATTTTTATCAGTAGCATAGAAACAAAGTTGATTGCTTAGTAGCACCCTTGCTACAATGACTGGGATAAATAGGCATATATATATAGTGGATATTCCCTTTTTGTGACATCTTTACTAATTATCTTATTTAATAAAAATATGTTAATAAAGGTATAATTTTAGGCTTCTACAACTGCGTGTTACCTTAAGTGAAATAGTTCCAGTGTAGAAAATGGGTGCTTTTCCATGGTCAGTTGGATTTGAGAAAGGGAAAATCTTAGTATGTAGAAAATTTTAATTTTTTTTTGTAGACCAAGTCCAGTCCCAAATCTGTGTTATCATCCAAACTCACATGAAATAAATTGCAGCGTAACAAGAGACCAGAGAATCTCTGGAGCAGTATTGTAAATGGTTTTGAGTTTCCTACACCAATGGTAATTTCTAAACACATGTAGGAAATTATCTTAAACATGGGGATCCAAATGCTTTTCTCCTCCAAAATTTGACCAATCAGGCTAGGATCTGAGTCTTGCCTAGGGATCCTTATGAGATAGGCAAGTTGCCCTCATTGCAAGTAAACGGCAGTCACTTTTGATCCAAGTATTGGAAACTTTGTTATTTCACCAGAAGAATAAGAAAAAAGATTCTACTACTGACCAACGACAGAATTAGAATGGAAATCACAGAAAGGGAAAGGCAAAAGGAAAGGGGCCTGTGACTGTATAGGAGAAGCTTACCTCAATTAACCATTACATAAATTTAAGAGACATTCCATAATCCTAAGATTATTGAGATTAAAAATTTAATTAGTTTTTATCTTTAATAAAGATAGTACTTAAACCTTTAATCCTAGAATCTCAAAGCCAATTAACAAATAAATCCCCAATTTTCCTATGAAAGAATGTGCACATATTTACTTCCTCATTTACAGTTTGGACCACTGTGGTACAGAGAAACTTATCCTGATCATATTCTGAAACAAATTCTATCAACAGGACACATGGTCCTTTTTTCTTATCTCATATGTATAGTAGTGTTCTATTGATCTAATTATCAAAATACCATATTATTAAAAATCAAAACACTACGCTTAAGTATTAGAATTGTGGTCCGTGACACACTGAGTTTAACTTTCAACTCTGAAAATTATGTAATATGGGATCTTTCAGGGCTTTCAACATCCTAAAACTTCAGTTCTTTCATATAAAAATAAAGCTTCTAAAAAAATTGCTTTGAATGGAAATTGAATTGAGATAATGAATGACAATTATGAATAAATTGGGATAATGATATTGAATGAGATAATGTATTTAGGGGCTTAGCCTCAAGCAAGAACATAGTAGGCAATCACTAAGTATTATGTGCTATAGTATTAATAATAAATACTAAAAGAAAGAACAGCTGAAAGTGAAAATGAAATTTTAAATTCAATTTTTAAATAAATATTTGTATATATATATGTCTATGTATATATCTAGTTTCATGTTGGTATGTCTTTATAGAGGTGGGTTGATATAAAGATAGAAACAAGTGAGGTGCCTCGGTGACTCGGTTGGTTAGGCAGCTGACTCTCAGTTTCAGCTCAGGTTATGATCCTGGGGTCCTGGGACTGAGCCCCTCTCCCCCTCTATCTCCCTCTGCCTCTCCCCCACTGGTGCTCCCTTGCACTCTCTTGCTCTCTCTCTCAAATAAATAAATCTTTAAATATACAAACAGGTATGGATATAATTACACCCATTGTTAGACTGTTGCAAATGTAAAGACTCTGCCAAGAACCCAAGATAAGTGAAAGTGATTCCTGGCTGGTAGAAAATACCAAAACCATCCTTCACACTGCAGGTTTCTGCTGAACTCTGGGCAGCTGCACTAAACAAGGGAAGCATTAGATAGAAGTGAGGTCTACTAATGCTGGGCAGTGTTAGAAGATCCCCTTGTAATTAATCATGAGAGTTCAAAAGTTTACATAGCTATCCATGGAGATTAAAGAAATAAACCCCACATCAAATGAATTCATCAACTATCTAAAACCCAGAACCATGGGGCACCTGGGTGACACAGTCCGTTAAGTGTCTGCCTTTGCTTGGAAGAGAGCCTGCTTCTTCCTCTCCCTCTTCCTGCCACTCCCTCTGCTTGTGCTCTCACTGGCTTTCCCTGTCAAGTAAATAAATAAAATCTTTAAAAATAATTAAACAAATAAAACTTGGAGCTATCTTAAGGCACAGAAGAAGCTTGAGAATTTATAACCACAACTTTTCACTGTCACACATGCATTCTTAATCCATGGGGTTTTTTTGTTTTGTTTTGTTTTGTTTTTGTGTAACTAAAGAATAAATCTCAGATAAGGAATTGAATTTAAAGTGATTTGAGTCAGAGTCATCTTCTGGCTACTTCTCAGTTATAGAACTTTACTTCAAAACATGTTTCAAAGTATTATTTCAGACAAAATTCCAAGGAAAACAAGCTTAGAGTAAAAAAATCAGAGTAAACAGATTTGTGAAAGATTCATATAATGGAATTCTTTCACATAGAATAAATGCCTGCATATGTGTAAAGAATAACATTAAAATGATAAAGATGAATAGATGAAAATTAAATGTGAAGAAGCAAACTATGGTTGTAAAAAATCATTGTAATAATTAATAAACTCAATGTATATATAGATCAACCAGCTGATTATATAGAAACTGAAGGACAGATTAGTAAACCACAGGTGATAGTACCTGAAGTAATTATCTGTGATTGTTTTAGTGTCCTCATACTTCTAGGAAAAGATTGTTTATAGTCATGCTATCAGGTAAGTTCCAGAGTTGATTTTAAATCTCTCAAATCAATCAATGCCCATTTGTTTCAGTGATCAGGCTTCTGAATTTTGACAGCCACATAGTTTAAGGGTCAGTAGATCTACAGAGGACTCAATCCAGTGGGCATGATTCTAAACTGATGGCAACCTACTCCCATCTCTGTAACCAACATAATCTCTCCCAAATGCTTTCCAAAACCTCAACACATTATTTTCAATGTGTTTTGCTCAATGAGCAAATGAGATTTTGCTCAATGAGATTTTGCTCACTCAGCATAGCTTTAACTTAAATAATAAATCCAGTTATCTGGTTTCAGATATTCAGTGGATGTTACAGTCTTCAACATCCAGAATGCAAACTAGAGAGAGGCAAAAAGGCAAAGAAGATAAACTATGAGAAAGATGGAATGAGAATATCAATTACTAGAACTAAGGGTCTTGAAGATGAGAAAGAGCAAAGTGTCAATAATCAAGAAATTAAGACTGATGATTTTTCAGGACCCCAATCTTCAGATCCAAGAATTCTAACATATACCAAGCAGGAATCATTTTGAGAAGTTTCACACCTACCTCAAAGAAATGCAAAAGACCAAAAAAGAACATAATAGAGTCAAACTAAGAGAAATAAAAAACAAAAACACGAATCACCTACAAGAAAATGGTAACAATGTAGTCCAGAGATAAATCGAATGATATCCTCAGGATTCTAAAAGAAAATTATCTCAAAATCTAATTATATGAAGTGTATTATCATGTTTAAAGATACTATGTTCTTGCAATGTAGAGTCTTAAAATAAAGTGATTGGTTAATAAAAAATTTTAATAAACCATTATTGTGAGATTTTAAAACTACTCGATAGTTGATAGAGTAAGCAGATGAAAAACACACACCAAACTCATAAGTAAATGGCTATACATAAGTTTGATCTAATAGACACAAAAAAATAATACTTAACAAATGTGGAATCTTCATTTTTTTCCCCAAAGCATTTATTAAACACTTAAGAAAATCAACCACATCTTAAGATAGATTAAACATTTTTTCAAGAAATTGCTAATATTCAGAATATATTTATTATCTCACCACAGTCAGTAAAGCCTGTGTTCAATTATAAAGGATACTTAGGAAAAACACAAACATTTGAACCTCAAAAAGCAAACTGCAAAATAACTAGTCAGTAGAAATAAAAATTTAACAAATGAGAATAGAAAACTTCTTAACATGCCCATTTTTTATGCCTATAAATCTGTTTCTTACATCTAGAACACTCTTTTCAAAAACATCTGAGTTGTTTTCTTTATTCCTTTTCTCTGCACTTAGTTCAAATCTCATTTGAATTATTTCTTCATTGCTCATATATGTTTCATTCTTCAGTACATTTGCCATGCTGTTTTCCCTTTCAAATGTTTACTTAGTAAACATAGGCAATAATACATTTGTTATTCAAAAATCTCATGTTTTCAGCATTCTATGAATACCATTAAATGCTATTTATCATCCTGTGTACAAAACAATATAGAAAAAGAGATCCTGTGCCTGTATTGAAAAGGAAAACACAAAGGGGAAAAATGGCAGCCATATTACTGCAAATATAAGCATAAAAACATGAATATGGGTAGTAAACAAAAAGGTAAAGTTCTTGTAGAGCAGAAAAAGAAAATAAAAATGAAACCTAGATTAGTACATTCAATTAGTGATACACTTTCTCAAACTGGAAGACATCTATAGCATAGAAAATCAATTCTCCATTGAGCCTGTTCACAAATAATGCGCCTGTTTGAAATAGCATTTCCTCCACGAAAAGGAGTGATTTTATTTTATTCAGAAGATCACTTTTGCTGACCATATAAGATCAGTTTGTCTGACATCCCAATGTAAAGACAAATGTTAATTCCAAAACTTGAAGCCCAGTTTTCAAGCAAAAAAATTTTTTAGCATTTTTTAAAATATTTTATTTATTTATTCATGATATACATAGAGAAAGAGAGAGGCAGAGACACAGGAGGAGGAGGAGAAGCAGGCTCAATGCAGGGAGCCCAATGTGGGACTCGATCCCGAGCCTCCAGGATCACGCCCTGGGCTGACAGCAGGCGCTAAACCACTGAGCCACCTGGGCTGCCCAACAAGCAAAGATTTCTTAGCATTTATGTTAAAAATCATGTTCCTAGAATATGCTTTTTAGTTTGTTTCCTTTCCTCCTTTTGTAAATTCAGATTAATATGGGACATAAGGTACCTTCTTAAAAACCTCCATATTTCAAAAGTATAGTCTATTCATTTTTTTGTGCACAAAGCACTTCCTAAGAGAAGATCAATTATGTGTTTTGACACTTCTAATGAATGACCCTGATAATGTTTTTTTTAAAGGAGACTCAATCTTACCACTAATTTAGTTGTACAGGTATGCCACACTTCCTTTGCCTTCTGTCCTCCATTTGCAGAGTTCCATGTGAGCTCAACCAACATGTGAACACGGTAATGAGGCAGATAAAGTAGAAAAGCAAGATTTGGTATTTTCTCTAATTTGGCAGTTTAGATAATATTGTTAAAAATGTTTCATTGTTGTGCAACGAGAAATAAAATTGTAAGATTGTTTAAGATGCAAATATATCCTTATAACTACTTTTTACTGTTTCATTTCCATGCAATAACAAATGAACAACTAAAAAGCATAAACTTCCCTTAGGGCTGAGATGACTTATGAAATACATTTCATTTAAAAAGTAGTTTCTCATCTACATTTCCATATTCCCTTTTGATAAACATTTACTGATTTAATTCCAGAAGACAGAACCCATACTCTTTACACATTAGTGATACCAAGTTGCATGTAACACCTAAAATGGTCATCTATATAAAAATAAGAAACCTAGGTTTGGTTCTCCCTTCCTTTCAGACAATATTGATTTACACAAATTTTATAAGATGTACATTATTATTTGAGAGATTATATTTATTATTGATACTGTAATTTTTTTTTTTTTTGCCAAACTTTCTTCTTGGACATCTTGTGACAAATCATGCATGAGTAAGTGTGTGTATATTTACAAAAGAGAAAGTATTATATTAAAATAATGTACTGAAAATATTTGGGGATAGGTACCATATATATGAAATGCCTAACCTGTTTTCTATAGTAATTAATATAATTGACCAATTTGCAGACATATTTGCATACAAAGATACAAGTTAGGAATTTATAAAGAATTGGCTAATGTTTGGCTTGCTTGTGTGTGTGTGATTATTATAACACTGAGTAAGGGAAGGGTGATAACTATAATAACGAAACTAAAAATTAAGCAAACAGGATATACTTAATTATAACATTTGAATAGTATTCATATATCTATGTCAGCCTGGCTTATTTTGCCTGTAACTGTCATGGAACATGTCCTGTACTATTTCTCTTAAGTGAATAAGTAGAAAGTATGCTTTTCAAATCTAATTACAACATGAACTGAAATAAACGGTTGTGGAAAAAAAAAGTCAGAATCACAAATTCTCAACAGGATGAAATAAAAGCTAAAGTAAAATTGGGATATCTATAGAATCCCACTTTCAATTTAAAAACAGTAATGCTTTGAGAAAGGATGGGACCATCTCTCTTAACAGCTATTTATATTCACCCTCAGCTCCTTCACCCCTTCTAATACTCCATCCTACCCATCTGCTTTAGATGGGTATAATTTGAATGTAAATTAACAATGTATGTGGCAGCCAAAATTCTGGTGAAAGCTTATCCTAATCAACAAGCACTCAATATAGAAGTACACATCCCATGCAATCTCATGCTAGTAAAAACATCAAGAATGGGGTGTTCAGCTTGCCGTATTTCATCAATGGGGTGTTCAGCTTGCCGTATTTCATCATAAGACCACAAATGAGAGACTGGGATAGGTCAGTGATTATACAAATATGCACCGAGCATCTACCAGAAGCAGACAACATGCTGTGTAGATTCTCTCACACCCACAATAAATTGGTGTTTGTCTTCAAAGAAAGTACATCACTGGCAGGATAAGCAGGCTGATGTGGGATCTTGACTCAGTTCTATCATTCACTCATTAATACTATACATAACTATCATATACACTCACTATTGTGGAAAAATGAAGTGGAGCCAGAGAGTTAACTAATGTGGGAAATGAGTATCACACAAATGAGTTATAACCACATTAAATATGATCAACCACAGTGAAGTAGAAATGAAATAGATGGGTGAACAGGAATAGTAAAGTTTGTTAAACAGTTCATGTAGATGACAGCAATTGGAAGTAGACCACGAAGAATGCATATCATTTTGTTAGGTAGAAGCTAGATTTGAGCAGTGGAAGGAATACCTGGAGGCAGTCTCAAGTCCTGCCTCCTGAGGGGAAATGATAGAGACATGAAGTGGGAGGCAAGGACGATGGAAAAATAAAGAAGAAAGAAAAAGAAAAAAGAAAAACAAAAACAAAAAGAAAAAAAGAAAAAAAAGCTACACATTGTAAGCCAAGAGAGCTCAACATCCTGATCTTCTGGCTCCTAAGACCTTGGTCCTGGACCAAAGAGCCCCAAGTGCAGAACCTGCAAGGACCAAGACCATCACACACATATGAGGCAGACAATCCTGCACTCCTGATAAAAGGAATAATTTGTGGAAAGTAGAAGGAAATGTGAGGAAAATGAATTAGCTAATATTGGATATATAATGCAACTACATGAAGGTGACTTAAGCCTAAGTACCACAGGAATAGAGGTACTCAAAACTAAGCTATTAATTTCTAAGTCTTAAATTTGTCAGAGGAAAATATAGGAGAAATAGATTTGTGATTACATTCTTGGACCAAACCAGTCCTTGTCGTAATTCAGAAGAAAGTATATTGGATCAGGATCAGGGGCTAAACTTCAGGGAAACAGGATCTTTAGAGAATCATTTCCTTTAAAGGAAGGGCATGGATTTAGGGTTTCCTGGAAATGTGATATAAAACTGTAAACACAATAGCTTGCCATAAGATATTTCTTCAAATCTGGCAGAACTGTTTCTACTCAGATTCTGACGAGTACCTATATACACTTTTTAATATTAAGGTATCAAGAAAAAGACATGTCACACACACACACACACACACACACACACACACACTTCATCTGCTCCTATTCTATGCACACACCCTAGCTTCCATGACATTTATGTGTCCTTGGAAAATTAAGGGGGGGGGATGCATGGCTTGTATGCAAGGTTTGCCCTCCAACCTGTAAGTGACTTGAAAATTTGCATGGAAATGATAAGAGTATCAATGGCAAAAATTAAAACAAATCTTTCTGTTATCAAAAATTCTTAAGTTCAATAAAAAAAAGGATTGAGAAAGGAAGATAAGAAAGGCTGATTGTTCTTTCATTAATGGCAGGTAGATCCTATGTATTTATATTATTTCCGTATTTACATTATCAGAAATAGTAAACTTGATAGAATCTTTAAAAGAGAAGACAATTGGAGAATTAGTTGATATTTCAGGAGACAGTGACGAAAATGTAAAGAAGGTTTTGCTACTAAGGGAAAGAAGTTGCTAACCATATGTGCATAGGTGAATTTATCGGAGAAAAAAAAAATCCCAGGTGTCGCATTTGCTGTTGAGAACCATTTCCTGTAAATAAGGAACTATTCATGGCTACATGGTCAATTGCAAAAATAACCACAATATTTCTTCAGCTTACTTCCCATTTAAGAGGTGGAATCCATTTTCTTACTCCTTGAGTCAGGGCTTGTTTTGGAAATCGCTTTGTGACATTGTACCAAGTTTCAAGCTCAGGTCTCAAGAGACCTTGCAGCCCATGTGCCTTCTTTGGAACTCTGAAACCAGAATGTTCAGAAGCCTGCTAGACATTAAGAGATGGGTAACTAAGTCACCCCTGTTACCATAGTCAACATCTTACTAACCTAAGGATAAGTAACTGAAGCTGCATGAATAATCCCAACAGATCTGTTGAGTTTTCTTGGATCAAATGAACTATGAACAGCCAGTCCATGGAGCAGTGAGCTAAATAAAATGTTTGAAGCCACTAAATTTTTGAACAATTTGTTATATGGCAAAACCTAACTAAAACATACCAACATAAATGCTTTCATATATTTTGAAAATAGTTTTGTTCCCATAAGTCTGTCTTCTCATTTCTGGAGTTCCACAAGATACAATTAATTCTTATTTCACATGTTTGATACTAGCTATTGGACACCTATGTTTTCTTCTTACATAGACAGGGCATGGGTTTAAGGAAAGGCATACCTTTAAAATAAAGAATGTAAGAAATGACATTATGAGGAACAGAATTATTTTCACTGATGTTTTCCTTGGATACTCTAAGAAGGAGTCCTGAAATAGAGGAGAGGATAAATTAACCCATGTAGAACATGGAAATCCTTACCCATTAGGAAGATAATATAAACAAAGGTGCTTCATCAGAAAATTACAGTAGTGACCAATGAGAACAGTTAACATTCAGCATAAGGACATTAATGCCTTGCAAATATGAGCCTAGAAAGCCTAGATTTTTCTAATTTTGAGGCAAGATCAATCTAAATGTTATGTAAAAGTCAACTGTTTTTTAATGTTAGCAATTAATTCAGTTTAAAATTGTTTGGGGAGTTCCAATGATAGAATTTAGTACAGTTGAACTAAATATTTCAATATTAAATGTCTATGTGCATATTAGAACAATATCATCTGCTTTCTGATTATATAATGCTTTGGATTCCATAAAACAATATAAAAAATGAATAGGGCTCTTTGGCAAGCATGTTCTAAAATGGAATGCATTATGCATTATGAGTCTAAGTAGATGATGCATTTGACTGCTTGTGTTTATTAGCAATGTTCCATTCCCACTTTTTAGTTTCCAGGAGAGAGAAAAATAATAGAAGTATATAAAATAATAAAGCTTGGGGAAAAGGCTACTTGTTTCTGTTTATAATTTGCCAAAATGAGCAAGTAAAAGACCACTCAAGTAATATGTGTTTAATGTGGCTAATATAAAATTTTTTAACACAGAAATTTTATAAATTAAACCTGTTTTCAACTTTTTGTGTATCTCAGATGATACCAAATGGTATCAATTCAAAATATACATATAATCTGTGTCTCTACAGCTAAGGTAAAGGATTAGGAAAATTTAAGAAGACAAAGACGAAGAAGAATAGGCAAATTTTGTAACAAGGTCACTGATTATTGGAAAGATAGGCATGAATGTGGTGTTGGCACAAAAAAATTGCATCCCTCATGAGTACACACAACCTAACTACAGATTCTACTTCTGGATTTCCTTTTCGTATGCACAAATGGCAAAAGGATTTACAGTGGTATTTTGTTGTGTTCATAACTGATCTCCTTGCAATCTGGGATATAGCAGGAGGCTTGCTTGTTAGTAACTCCCAGGTTATTGATATTTGGGCATAAAAAGTGGAAAATGGGGAGCAAGTTACACAATAATCAGAGGTTTGGAGGGAATACTCTCAAGTTAAGAACAAAAGGAACCATGAGGCAGACAAATATTTGTCATATTTGTAATTAGACTTATCTTCCACAAACAACTCAAAAGTAATGATTAGGTTATCAAATTCTCTGGTAATATAGCATAATACATAAACTTCCCTTTCAGTTATAAATGCTGAAATGACACCTCAGAAAACAACCAGAGATTTGAGCACAGCAAAAATAAACTTTAATAAAACTGATTTAGATTTCAGGAAGATACTAGCAAAATAGCCCTGAATGTATTTACAAGTAAAAAAAAAAAAAAAAATGTTTTTCTTCAAAACAACATGAGTAATGATGAGCAAAATTAACTTGATGAAAAACAACAGATCTGGGTTTAACTTTTTATAGTGAAATCTAACAGATTCTGTGCTACATTTTAGATTTTAAAGGTAGGAAAAATTTCAGTTAGCTGAAGTTGAGATTTGCCTGGATAGGAAGCAAGAAACCTCTATTAATTTTGTTTTTCTGAAAAATCAATGATTGGAGTTTCAATCTTCTTTAAGGAATCTGAATTCTTTTTCTTTCTGTCTGAAAAGATAAACTTCCCTTGGTATCTGTCCTATGATTTACAGGTTGTTGGCCTGAGACATTGGGGCAGCAAGTCAATAATCTCTTTTGAAAATCCTGCTGAGACTGGGGATCATCTAATACAAGGCATTCATTCAGAATCAATCCACTATTTAGGAGCAATGTTCCTTTCCCTTGCCAGAGCCACCACCTGGGATAATTTCCCTAGAGCTTCTGATAGTTTGTCATCAGCACTCAGTAGAGGATAAGGCATAAAAGCCTTTAAGCCTATGAGGAATGGTTGTTATATGATGTTTCAATTCTCTTGCTTCAGCATAAGAGAAAGGGGCATACACATATCTATGCTGGAGAGAGGCTAAGAAGAAACAGGGTTGAGTCATAAATGAATAACAAATCATACTCTATTGGCACGCTCTCATCTTTATAATCAAGGGCTTCTTTTTTAAGTTTGCTAGTGTTGTTAATATTCTTACACTTAACCAGTTTTCTACTCCTTTCTGCTTAATATAGACAAGAGTTGAGAAACAACAAAAAGACAAACTACAATATCACAGAAAGAGATTAGAGGTCTCTAAGTTTTTATATGTCTTGGGTTCATTCATAATTCATGGAAGCCCTTGCTCTGATTTTCTAAAAAAAATATTTTAGTTATAAGAAAATTGGTTTTCTGGTTACTCTTCATATAAGAGTGGAAAAGGAACAAATTAGATAGGGTATCGCTTTGCCCTAATTACTGCAGTAGCTCTAGGAAATTATGGTGTCACATAGCTCAAAGTAATTGCTGGTGCTTGTCAACATGACAGTGAATCAGAAAGACAAAAAATTAACAATAAAAATACTATTTAAAAATGTTTTTATCAACATGGTTTGAAAAAGATATTATGCTGAAATATGTAAGCTCATGTTATATGGAAAGTTCACAAATGAATTTGGGGACAAAATTAAACATAGCCAAGTATAATTTTCAATGCCTAAATGGCGCCATCTACAACTGCAAAATATTGATTCAATATCCTAACATTAAGCATGCATTCATTTTTTTTTATTTTTTTAACCATGGACTTTAAAAATAAACTTGTGAACACTAGAAATCCATTTTCTGTGGGAACAAATGAGACATTGGATGACACTATTAAAGGAATACTACAATATAAATATTCAACAAGAAATCATTCCTATGCATAGAATCAGTATTAAGCTTACATTTTCATGTTTTAATTAATTTTAATAATTACACTTAAGCATGTTTGCCATTAAAAATTCTGAATAAATAATAAATATCTAATAGACCAGGAACCTCATAGTAATTGTGAGGGTAACATTTTTGAAAAATTATCTCCAACACAGCTGTCTTTAGTTAGTTCAATTATCTTTCACATATAAAAGACCAATAAATATGTAATGCCTGAATTAAGTTCCTTGAGATCCAATCACCCAAACTCCAGGATACTCACATTAGAAGGTATTACTTTGTATTATGAAATAGTGGTAAGGATTCCTGATTTCAGATTTGAGTATGTGGATTAAAATCCTCTATCTTTTGCATTTACCAAGCTCAGTGGTTGTCAAACATTAGGATGTAATAGTATCACCCAGAGAACTTACTGAAAATTCATATTCCTTAGTATGTAAAAGAATTTCAATCTAAAAAGAAAACAATATGAAATGGAGTATCTCACACATGCTCTCTCAGAAAAATGGAACTTAACCCAGAGACTGATTTCCCATAAATGCCTGATTTACAGAAAATGGATTCTTATCTCCTGATCAATGAATATTCACCAAGAATCTCTTCCCACCTTCAAGCCAGTGAACTTACTGCTTAAACTCTCACTGGGCTTCCCCCTCCTTAACACTTGTTTTTACCCATAAATACAGCTGGCCCTGAACCCTCAGTGGACTCACTGTAGCTTGCTACACAGCATGTACTTCTAAATTGCAATTTCTCTATTTCCAAATAAACTCAATTTGAATTTCTGGCCATTTGAACTTGCCTCAGTTTACATCCTTTATTTAGGTTTACAAGTCTCACAACCCCAGGGAGTCCTAGACAGCAGGTCAGGAATGCATGTTCTTATAAATCAGCATTTTAAACTATATTCACAGGATTTCTTGATGCAGAAGTCAATAGCTAACAAGAAGCTATTCTAGCTATGCCACTTTGATGAAGTTAATCACACAGGGCCTAGATTTTATCATTTATAAAATGCAAATAAAACTAGAACCTATCTCAAGGATTGCTTTTAGCGTTAAGTAAAAATAATACAGGAAATCGATATAGAACAGTGCCTAGCACAAATGAAGCACTCCAGCAAATTTACCTATTTGTGGTTCTGGTCACAGTAACTATACTTGTTATGTGGTGGTAAAAGTAATAGATGGAGTCACCTCCTCTTTTTAGAGAGTATACATTTATGTGAAGGATCTTTAGGGGAAGTTGTATCCCCAGGGCAGAGCTAGGTTTTTGTTGGGACAAAGAGAGCAAACATTAAAGAAAACGCCCAGGTAGGGGTTTGGGGGAGAAGGCAGTTTGTTAACCTGGCTGTAGAAGTTCTGAAGAGCTTAATGGTTCAACTGTAGGTATG
Organism: Vulpes vulpes; assembly: GCF_048418805.1. Classification (NCBI taxonomy): domain Eukaryota; kingdom Metazoa; phylum Chordata; class Mammalia; order Carnivora; family Canidae; genus Vulpes; species Vulpes vulpes. The sequence goes on from NC_132781.1 coordinate 73,331,625, forward strand.
GGAGGAGTAGGTATATAAATTCAAACAGAGGAATCATTGATTAATGTGTGATCTACACCATAGTTTCTCATTCTTTTGCTAATACTTTTGGCTTCCTTATTTTCATTCACTCTAAGCTTCACCTGTCAATATTCCAAGAGAAGATGAGATGGCAAAAATTTGAGTTAAAGGTCTATATTAGCACTTGTGGAGAAAAGTTACCTAATTACATATTATTGACACCACTACTAAGAGGAACTATGCAAGTGTATTATCTATACTGACTAACCATAGTCACAATCATAGTTACACTGACCCCAAAAAACATTAATAAGCTTGATTGTGAAGCATATTTAAAGACTTAAAATCAAAAAGAGTTAAAAGAATCTGAGATGCTCTAGCAAGCTTATGGATTTTCTCTCTGGAGGCCTTTTCATTCATGTGGGAAGCATGGTCATGGATAGATTTGGGGCCGATATTGAAGCTGCATAACCAGAAGAATTTCTCCCCAAAGAACTCTCATTAGAAGTACCTCAGGGAGGGATCCCTGGGTGGCTCAGTGGTTTAGCACCTGCCTTTGGCCCAGGGCTTGATCCTGGAGTCCCAGGATCAATTCCCACATGGAGCTCCCTGCCTGGAACCTGCTTCTCCCTCTGCCTGTGTCTCTGCCTCTCTCTGTGTGTCTCTCATGAATAAATAAATAAAATCTTAAAAATAAAAAGAAGTACATCAGGGAGGAAATATGATTGTTTCAAGCTGTCACATAGGGATCCATATAGTAGTTCAATAACTATTAAGAAATTATAAATAATTATTAATAATTAATATTATATTTATCCATTTGCTTTTCTACATCAAATACACTGTAAACTTCACCAGGAAAAGTCTTGTTCACCATTATTCCTCCCACACTTACCACTGTGTGTAACAAATAGTAAGTGTCCAACACACTATCTTACATAATGAAGGTAAGAATTCAAAACACTTTGCAAGTTAAAATACTGATAAATTCATTTCATTTTTTTGAAAGATTTATTTATTTTTAGAAAGAGAAAGAAAATGAATGGGAAGGGCAGAAGGAGAGGGGGAGAGAGTCTCAAGTAGATTACACACTGAGCACAAAGCCCAACAAGCCTCGAACTCATGATTCTGAGATCATGACCTGAGTTGAAACCAACAGTTGGACATATAACTGACTGCACTACCCAGAAGCCCCTGATAAATTCTGATTTCTGATAAAATATTGTTTTTCCCAAATATTTTATTTATTCATAAGAGACACAGAGAGAAAGGCAGAGGGAGAAGCAGGCTCCCGTGGGGATACCTGATATGGGACTCGATCCCAGGACTCCGGGATCGTGCCCTGAGCCAAAGGCAGACACTCAACCACTGAGCCACCCAGGCGTCCCTCTGATAAAATATTGTTACTTCATAAAAGTCTATAGTGTCAAAACTGACTTGTTGGGGGTTTTATTTCTTGTATTTAGATCCTCCCTTAAGTGATTTCACAATTTTCCTAAAATGCCTAGATTATAGTAGTTTTAGACTATAACTTCATTATTGACTTAAGTTCTTTTAAGAAGTAAGTGTATGTATTATCATAAAAAGCCATCTGTTGATCTGATGGAGCATTTGTTTGGTAAAAGGTTACATGCACATGGAATAAAAGAACTCAAGGATATGGCTAAAATGGGAGCTAAACATACTTTACCCTAAGGTTTTTTTTGACATTTGCCAAAGTCAGATGAGATCAAGATATTCCATTTGACGTTTCTCTTCCATTTCCATTAGGATTTCTTTGCAAGAATCTTATAAAGCTCAAAGTAGCACGTGGATAAAAAATGCAAGTGTGTAATAAGAATGTGTCCCTTGCCAGTTGAATTATGCACTGTCTTTGATTTCTCATCATGAAGCAAAAAGTGATGTTTGAGGCAAGAATCTCTAATGACTTTAGAAAAGAATGAACGGATTATAGTATAAAGAAAAAACTCTTAGTTTCTAAAGTAAAAAGAAATGAATTCTAAATTCAATGAAAATATAGAAATTTATCTTCATACTTTAAGAAAATAACAATTTTTTGAGAGTTATCAACACCACCAATGCTTACGTTATAATCATACATTCAAAACAAAAACCATATCCACCGAAAGTATATAGAGACATACTCTATCCTAAATGCGCATTTGTGTAACATATGTGTTTGTATAATATATATGAGAATGCATATTTATAAAGTGTTTCCTTTAAAACATTATAAACCATTAGTATATTTACAAAAATAAAAAGCATATTCTCATGTATAAGTGGATGCACCTGAGTAATACTGATGCTGATCTTAGTTTTAAACTTAGCCATTCAACTATTTAACACCAAAAAGTGAAAATCTGTAAATGTCATATAAGAACCAATTATTATATTACTAACTTACTACAACAAAGTACAGATTGTAATTTTCTTTCTGCTGCAGGAGCATATGACACTAATCCATAATTATAAGCTTCACTCTGCTATAATTGTCAGTGCTGATTGAGTGGCTATTGAAATAACTGACCTATGATAACTCAAGATAGCCATGAATCAGCCGTCTTAGACATTTAAAAGCTAAAATGTTTCAGCTTTGACATAGAGGAGTTGATTCTTATTGAGACTTTAGTAAAACCACCCTAAATGTATTTAGCAGCATTCTACTTCTCCCTAAATTCATCAATTTAATTCCTTCAAAGTAAATCTATCCCAAAAAGTCTAGGAAAAGTCATTGGTCTTCTGACAATCTTTGTGGATTTGCAGAGTTTGATTAATCCCTCCACTTTGATATTCCAGAGTTAGCAAGGAGTTTGATCTCTCCTAATCAATGATCCATGACAGCTACAAAGGTGAGCAATCACATCTCCAATGAGGGAGCCAGAGGGAGTTTAACCTGTCATTCATTCATTCACTGGCCAAAGATACATTTTAGTCAATGATCTCATAAAGCTGACAAGTTTTGAGGTGCTATGGAAATGTCATAAATACAATTTCTCAATTATGAATTGCTGAAATAGGTTTTCATTTAAAAAGTAAAGAGTTTGGGGCACCTGGGTGGTGCAGTCGGTTAAAGGTCCAACTCTTGGTTTCAGCTCAGGTTGTGATCTCAGAGTCCTGAGAATGACCCCCATGTCAGTCTCCATGCTCAGCGAGGAGTCTGCCTGAGACTACTGCTCCTGGACTTTAGCAAACTTTACTATAGATTTTGGCTTACATAAAAGCAAAAATTAATGTTATTATAAAACTGCAGAAAAGTGTAATAACTAGTTTTAAAACTTCTCTGCCATTAACTACACGGTCTTACAATACTGAACACTACCTTATGTCATGATTTTCCATTTAAGAGACACAGATAAAATCTCTAACTATGGAAAAACACAAATGTCTAAAACGTCCACTTTGTAAAATGAGTGTACATGATGAGAAACTTAATATTACTCTCAATAGTAATTTAGTTGACAAATTTACTTATGAAACATCTGAGAACCTCCACTTTCTCAAAGAAGGCAAATCTGTAAAACTTTGTTTATATAAACTTAAAAGTCCTGAGTTTTCTTCTTTCCTCCCTATTTCTACCCCTTTCTACAATTAAACTAATTTACTGCTGCTCACAACTCTAAAAAGTTCAAACACACACACAAAAATTCAGTATATAGGATCACCCAGAGGACACCGTTTTCCTAAACCTGAATGTGTTTATTTTGATCTTTTATCAAATCAGTTTTAAAAATTTTAGAGAAGAATGAAATGTTACCTATCATATGACCTATTGAGCATTCTTTTAGAAAGATTTGGCTAAGTGCTAGTTAAATGTTCTGATTGCCTTTTTTAATTTAATTTCAATTGAATAACATAATGTATTATTGGTTTCAGAGGTAGAGGTCAGTGATTCATCACTCTTATATAACCCCTAGTGCTCATTGCATCATGTGCCCTCCTTAATGTCCATCACCCAGTTACCCCATTCCTCCACCCATCCCACAAGGACCCTGTTTGTTTCCTATGATTAAGAGTTTCTTATGGTTTGTCTCCCTCTGATTTCATCTTTTTAAAATCTTTTCTCTCTTCCCCTATGATCCTCTGTTTTTTTTTTTTCCTTAAATTCCACATATGAATGAGATCATATGATAATTGTCTTTCTGTGATTGGCTCATTTCACTCAGTAGAATATCCTTTATTTTCCCTGAAGTCTTATGCTTTCTTCAAAGTAATATCACCTGAATATCATAATATTTAGTGTTTGTACTTTTTTTCTGCCAGTTCAGAAACATTCTTACCTGAGTTTGAAAGGAAATTTGTTTATTTAAAGATTTTATCTTTTATTTATTTATTATTTATTTATTTATTTATTTGACACACACACACACACACACACACACACACACACAACACAGAGAGGCAGAGGGAGAAGTAGGCTCCTTTCAGGGAGCCTGATGCGGGACTTGATCCCAGGACTCTAGGATCATGCCCAGTGCCCAAGGCAAGCACTAAAGCACTAAGCCACCCAGGGATCCCCTGAAAGGAAATTTAGATCAAAAGTAAATGCTATCAGAGCGTAACACAAATCAAATTCTAAACTTACCCTGATAAACTATTAATAACTTTCTAAAAAACCAGTGAATTGATTAAACTGAAAATAATTTAAGTGAAATTATAAAGCCCTACAATAACTCCCACCAAGTGTGAGCTACGTAGGAAAAAAAAAAGTGCAACAATGCTATTTCTGTTGAGTTTTTACAACATGATTATTATCTAAAGCCATTTTAAAAGAAGTCCCCAAATCTGTATTTCATTATATTTGATTTTAAAAACATACCCTACTTTTTTTTTTTTTTTTTTTTTTTTTGGAATAGCACTGCAAAATATATTTAGTGTGAGTGATCCATTACTCATCATGTATTTACAGAGAACCTATTATGAGTTAGGCATTCTGTTAATTAATGGAATATGACATTAAATAATATGTGTACTGCCCCTTTGCTCATAGAGCTTATTTTCTATAAAAGGACGTAGACCATTAAAGTGAAAATAATAAAGTTTGATGAACTATAATTGAGGAAGTATAAAATGCTAGAGGAGTTCACAGAATGAGTATCCGATATAGTCTCGGGGATTAAGGATGCCTAGTAAGAATTGTAACTCCCCAGTATGTATAGGATATTAATCCAGTTATATCACTCCTGTATGTTGGTCTTTTAGTTTTTGTTGCTGTCACTTCCCACTGTTGTGTTTCACTGATTACTGAATTATGACTCAGGTAATTCAATCTTACCTCTTCAGTACATTCAATCTTACCTCTTCAGAACAATGGGCTGATACCCTATTGCTAGTCCATGCATTTTTTCACCTGAAGAGGGTCTCTGGATTTTGAAGGTGTCCCAGCCATCACCACAGTGAGCCAAAACCACAAGAGAGTTCACATCTCTGAAGAGTAGCTCTCACTACTGCCAAATGGTGGTCTTTATACCCTCCACTGCCTCACCCCTCAGGTGAGATGATTCTGAGTCATCAGATGTTCCCCCATTGAATGCCAGTGTTGGGATCATCAGATTAAACTTCTTTTATCTCTGTAGCCATTTGCTTGATTGTTAACACTTTATTATCTGTCTTCTCCTTCCGGTTTGATTTCCACATCCTCCTACACGTGAAATACGTGAGACCCTGAGACCCTGAGACCCTCCCAAATAAACTCTTTGCATTGCAATACTTTTTGGTCTCAATGTATGCTTTATGGTAAATCAAAAATAAAATAAAATAAACTTTAAACCGGGGATTGTGTGATTTCACCAATTTGGCCATTTCCTTAGTGATATGAATTGGTTAATTTGTCCACCTCTTCTCAGATATTGTTTCTATATTATCAGTTTTGATATTTAAATATTGCCCCTGACCACTTTGTACATATTGAGTGTGTATATCATTGGCAGTGAAATAGTGCTATCAATTTTCTAGGAAGGCTTATATGGCTTGATCCATTTTTCTATTTCAAAAATAGTAAATATATATAGTAAAAATACACATATAAATGTGAATTTGTTGTTGTTCTTTTTATATTCTAGGGGAACTGAAGAACAACAGTGAGAGGTCCATGAAAGCAGGGTGATCATTTTTTTGCTCACTACTCAATCCCCAGAATCTGATATGAGACTGAGATTAAAATAAATTAACAAATATTTTGTAAATGAAGGTCCTAAGGTCAAAGATTAAAGATTAAACAGTCATTGAGACTGTTTCTAAAGATAGGAAAGCACTGCAGGATTTGAGACTGCTTTTGGCCATTTCTGTTTCTTTAGGAAAATGTGTTGTTTATCAGCATTAATGAGTATACAGGATGAGAAATATTAGGTGTTTCAAATAGGTAAAGAAGATGATTGAGTATAACACAGGGATCTCATGTTAAATGATTATCAGATTAAAGGAGATTGTGATTTATATCACCTGTAAAACACCATGAGCTCAAAGAGAAGAGATACATGCAGAGCTCATGCTGTTTCCTATGGTGCGGTAGTAGTTAGTGTAGCAAAAGGTTACTGCCATTCATTTAAACAAAATGGGCATTTTATGTACCTTCACTGTCAGACAAGATGCAGTTGAGCAATGCTTTTGTCGAATATTATAAAAGGCATGAGTGATGGGGGTGGGGGATGAGGAAAGGAGAGGGAAAAAAAGCTATTTCATCTATTGATAGCCAACCCCAAGAGAAAAGCTATACCCTTTCTAGTATAGTATCAGGTGACTTTTCAAATGACCCCTGCACTTTCTCCTCAAAGAAAATCTTTCTAGGTGGGCAATTCAAGCATTTATTATGGTCTCAATAGGGAACTTAAAAAAAAAAGAAAAGAGAAAGAAAAAAATATTAGGGCTTCCTTGCAATATGCTGTTTTACTCTCCTCAGAACAAGGGGACTTAGAACTACTCTACTAAGGAAGGTATGGGTACTCTGTGAAGTGTAGCTATTTCTAATAACATATAAATAACTAATACTTTGTAACTAGTCTCCTGGGATGACCTAAGGATTTAAGCGATTTTGAGCTTCTTCTTTAACGTTTTTACTTACAAAGTGTTATTTTTTTGGAAATAGCTAATTGACTTACTGATTTGAGCAATAACGGTAACTAACAATTATCATGACCTAGATGTTACTACCTTACACTAGAACATGAGACTTGTCAAATAGTTTGCATTCACCTACTTGTATCCTCAGAGTAAAATTATACTGGGGCACCTCGGAGGCTCAGTCCTTAAGAGTTGGACTCTTGATCTCAGCTCAGGTCTCTATATCATGCTGTGAGTTCAAGCTCTGCATTGGGCTCCACACTGGGCATGAAGCCTACTTTATTTTTTTTAATTATTATTTCTATCCCCATTTTAAAGACAAGGAAAACTAAGTCTTAGAGTAGCTAAGTAAATTTGCCAAAGCTAAATAACTTAGGGAATTATGATTATTACCTAATTCTGATAAGAGTAAATATAACACCAGCTAAATGACTTAACATTACCTGGACTTATAGAAATATTTAAAAATACTTTTTAATTCTTCTGAAAATGTAAGATACCTAACAGTGTTTGGGTAAAATTTAACCAATTATGTGCAAAATCACTTCTGTTCATTCACTCTTAGGACAGAGTAAATATATATAGTAAAAATACATATATAAGTATGAATTTGTTGTTCTTTTTATATTCTAGGGGAACTGAAGAACAAATTTCAGTAACATAGCAGAGTGTATTCATCACCATGTAGAAAGGCATGAAACCTTTATTTCTGGACAGTAGATGGAAGTAGGTGAAATGCTTATTTCTGTACTAGCATCTAATATGGAGATCCAGGGATTCCAGGAGAAGAATCAATGACCTCATTGCCTGTTTTTTTTTTTTTTTTAATTCTAAAAGGCCAATTGAAAATCTTTTTTTTTTTTTTTTTTTTTTTTTACAATATTAGATCTAAACTTCCTTCGCTGGGTTCATTTGAGGGACTAAAACAAATAATATGTCACAACTATCAAATTAAGTTCAAACAAACCATAGAAAAGAACATATTTTTCTTATATTTGCTTTACTTCATCCCATGAATAAAAGACTATTTCAGAATAATTGGTAAAAGTTTGATGTAGGTATTTGGAAAATGAATTCCAAAAGATTAATCCTGTCTCTTAGGGAATTAAAGGTAATGAGGTCAGTTGTTTCCTTTTCTGGATCTGTTTCTTAGTGACAAGAAGGTCTTGATTGATAATGCCATGGCCTTGATTACATAAATGTTTATTTTTGAGTGCGATAGAAGTGCAAGCGCATTTTACTGGTTGAAAGTTCTCAGAGCCCAAGAACCCTTGGAGTGTATTAACCAGTGAATTTAATAATCATGTTGCTAAAGGAAGGATCGTGTGTATGAATCTTTTCTCAAATATCTGACACATAATATAAGGCCAATAACTTCTGTTATGATTACTACTACTAGTTGAAATAAGACCTATTGATCATAGTCAGGAAAACTGAATATTACTAAGGAATGGGCAAAATAATGAAAGAATGAGAATAGTAGAACAAATGAGGGAGTGTTCAACCAAGAAACTCAAAGAAAAAAGAATGATGAAGTAAAGTAGAAATGGAAGCTTTTGAATTAATTTGGAAAGAGCTTGATGCAAAATACATCCTATGGGTCTAAGTGGAGCTCCTTAAGTGTGCAAATACCAGTACCACAAGAAGCAAATAACTTCACAGTACCACGAAAAGCAAATAACTCTTGTTTCTATATCTAACATTGGCCATGAAGGATGGTAAGCATCATCTGTTGAATACCACAAATTAAACAAGGAAAAATTTTGAAAACTTCACAGAAATGATGTATAAATTCTGTGGTTAGAAATATTAAAATAATTGTCAAAGGTAGTATTACAAATTATCCTCAGTAGCATGAACTGTATGTGTCTAAAGAAACATGTAGCTATTAATGAAGCTCTCCAGTAAGTCCATATTTTAAAGGACATTAATAATTTGAAGGAAAGTCATACAGAGAAAAGCAAACATGAAAGTATGACATGATCCTTTGAGAAGTGTCAACTAGAGGAACTTGTCAAATAATTTGTATTAAGGAAAAATATTCAGAAAAATGAGAGTTGAACAGAGAATCATAAAGCAATGCTTTAAAAAATCAAATTGAAAAAACAAGGAGATGATAATTCAGATGTGTCTATCGTAAGTTAAGCAGAGACTCCTATCTTGATGAATTATCAGTTAGAAACTTAAATAGGAGACCATAGGGAGGGTAAATAATGTTTCACTTTCATACAAGTTTTGAAAATTATAAATTGTAGATGGTTGAATAGAGACAATAGATAAAACATTACAAGTATATAGGCTGATTATATTGAGTACCACGGTGGACTTTCATTGATTTAGCTTAGAAAGAACTCAATTTAAAAAAATAATAATAAAATAAAACAAAACAAACCCCAGATGATTGATAGTTGGAGAACAACTAGGGGCTGTGAGCTGCATTCATCTGGAGTAAGCTTTCCATGATACTGAGGTGGGGGTGGACAATGTACAGAGGAATTGTGTTGTTGTTCAAATAGCACAGACTCTTAGTATTACCAAATTTTAGGTAGATTTTGTTCAATAAATGTTCTTTATTTCATTGGATGCCTCTAGAATCATTTCCAGAGATTTTAAAAGTTTTTTTAAATATTATTTTTACCATTTTGCTCAGACCTATGGAGTTCTTCATGCTGAAATGTGAGCCGTAAATCCTTTAATTGAGAGTTAGTTCTCTAAAACAAAAATGTAATCTTCCAAAAAGCATCTGATTCTTTTCATTCTTAGCCAAAATCAACTCTCCCTAGCCCCTAGTATCATATGTACGACTTTGCCTATTCTAGATCGCCTCATATAAGCATAACCCACAATACGTGACCTTTCATGTCTGGCTTATTTCAATTAGCATAATGTTCTCAAGGTTAATTTATGATGCAATATATATTTGAATGTCACTCCTTTTTAAGGTTGAGTAATATTTCATTGTGTGTATATACCACATTTTGTTAATCCATTCATCTGTTGATGACATTTGGGTACCTTGCAACAGTGCCTGCTGGTTTTTCCATCTGTGTTTCTGGTTCTGGAAGACAAGACTACTGAGTCCTTCAGATACCCTCCAGACAGGTTAGAGGAGACATACATGATAATTTGCAAATAAGTCTGTTCTACTGCCTCTGGTTGGAAGGGGAGAACCAGGAACCAGGTTGCTGCCACTTAGGAATAAGACCATCCCTGCAACAGGGAGGGCAAGGGTGAGTATAACACTGCACTGTTTCCTACTGTTTGGAAGGTAATTTCCCTTGATTGTACCTTTGTTTCATTTGATACAAAACTTTGTTTGCAAAAGCTCCAGGAGTGTTAGTTCAGACAGCTTATGGTTGCTTTTTTGATGGTTCTATAGATGAACAATTGAGGGGTTGTTCAACCAAGAAACTCAGACTAAGAGTCTCCTGTTTGGAGACTCTTAGTCTGTCTTTTTACCAATGTTACTACCCATAAATTTAAATTAAGCATTGTATCACCAACATATTAAATAAAGGGAAAATAAACTTTTAATTTAAATAAATTTTTAATTGTCCCATCATGCCTTGCTGATTTTCTGTTTTTTGCCCTAGGATAGAAGGCTATCATGGACTCAGTTATTCCCTCTCTTCGAATATATGTGAGTTTTGGTAGGGCACCACGTTAGTGATTCATCTTTGACAAAGAATCTCCTCTGAGAGTTCTTTCCCAAAAAGGAACTGAAAGAATAGATCAGGGTTATCAGGGTGTTATCAAGAAAAGAATGGATGTAGGGCAATCATAGCAAGAAAACCCTATAACAGAAGCTCAGATCTTTTATGTCTCTACTCCTTCCCAATCTTATTTACATCTTATTTTTCATTGTTTCATTTAGTTCTAGGACTGGGGAATGGAGCAGGAGAAGGGTGGATTGTCCCACTACTATTTGCTTAATTACTTGATTTTTTTTTTTTTTGAGATATGTACTTAATAGAAAATTTTTCTCCTGGGGTAAGATATTTTGATGACCATAGTTATCTTTTATTTATAATATTATTTTTAGTCAAAACATGTATGTTGCAAATCCTGATTATTATAAACACTACAATTTTTTTATTTAGTTTTAAGGAAAAAAATGAAAGAATCTTATGAGATAGCCCAATGATATGGGCTACTTCCCTAATTAATCCCAACACCAAAATTAAGTAATTACAGAATTACATTATATATATATATATATATATATATATATATATATATATATATTACAAATTTAATGATATTTAAAGGCAATGCACAATTTAGACAAACCAAGCATTAACATATTATGCATATAGGATTTCTAGAGCAAAATGATATTATCATGAAGGAATTTTTTTTCCTGAAGGAATATTATGGTAACCCCTATCTCTAGATATTAAATCAATGGAACATTTTCAAATTGTCATTTTATAATGGGTAAAATTGTATATTTAGTATATATTAAGACCAGACCATAATCTTAATCAATTATAAAAAATATTTTCCTCAATACTCTGTGACACTCTTTCTCTTAGGAACATTTATTTTCAGTTTAAAAATAAAGAGAAAATTTACAAGATATATATTTAACTATAAAGTCATATTTTATACAGCATATACATGTTATGAAGTGAGCTATGTTTCAGAAACATCTTAACATTTAATTCCTTTATAACTGTCCATATTGAAGTACAATCAGACTTCCTAATGCCTTACCGAGTTCATGTCATAATAATCTTTTTTTGTATATGTTTACACAAAGTTGTAGTTTGACATCAAAATGCAATTTCTTGGTTCTCCAACTTAAACATAATGTAAGATATAGACATTGTTTAGAAACTGTCAGTTTCAAAATATTCAGACAGAAAATGTTGCCAAAATCTTATAACCACCATGTAATATTTAAATGAATCTGATGGGCTTTATAAGGCATTTAATCTGTGCTTATATCTACATGACACAAACCATCTGGTTGAAGAAACAAAAAATTGGTCTGTTATCTGGGAAATTCATTTAACTACTGGATATGTCTAAAAGTGAGGAAAAGTTTAAATTCTATCTTTAATTTGAAATGTCAAAGATCTATAAGAAATAGCTATTGTAAAAGAGGTTCAAGAATTTTGTGGAAAATAAATCTCAACAATTAACACTTTCTGTATATTATCATTTCTAACTCAGCCTTACTTTTTTGTGCTTTATTCTTCAATAAACACTCTTTGATTATACTTCTTTATTTTTTTTTTGATTATACTTCTTTAATTCTTAATATTAGACAATGTTATAAATATAGTAATGTAACATCCATTTGAGATAGACTCTAATATTTGTTTTCTATGATATGTTTTATTTTTATCATATTTTTATATTTTTCATGAGTTCAAAGAAGGCAAATCAATGACATTTAAAATAATTATATTTTGAACATTAAATAGATATCATATTAAAATAATTATTCCTCCATTAGCTGTTTATTTTTCTATGAATTATATGAACTGTTGTCATCCTATCTTCAAAGAGATGGCACTTTAATTTATAAATAGGCACTCCAGGAATAAAGCCAACAAACAAAACCTGAGATGTGTCCATTTAGAACAGGAATAGTAACATATGGACAAAATCTCTGTAGCAAATTGTAATTTTCATTTTAAGGATTAAGGTGGTGAAAAGGAGTATAACCTAATGCCTAGAGAGGAAATAAATTAGCTAAGTTGGAAAGGAAAAAACAGATGTTAGGTGATAACGAGAAGTAACCAGGTATTAGCCTTCAAAAGTCAGAAGTAGATAAAGATAGATTGGGAGGTTGGACCTAAGAAATAATAAAAATAGATGAAATAGTAAAAAAAAAAAAAATGAATGAATGAGAAAAATTTCTCTTTCACTTCCACAGTTTTAAAAACATGAATAGTTACACTGTTTAAACTGAAAATCTTATGTGGTTGTAAAAAGAATTACCTTTGAAGTGACACAGACCTGGGTTTGTAAGTAAGCTTAAGAGTCTATATGCTATGGTATTTCTATATTGAGATTTTTTTTAGAGTAGTCTAAAGTTAATAGTAAAATTGAGGGGAAATGGCACAGATTTCACATATATTCTGGATCCCACACATGTGTAGATAGCCTTTCCCATTATCCACAAACATCTGCATGAGTGGTAGGTACATTTGTAACAGTTGATGAACCTATATTGATACAAGATAATCACCAAAAGTAAATAGTTTAAGTTATTTGTGTATCACTATGGGTGTTGTATATTCTATAGGTTTGGACTAATGGAGAATGACATGGATACATTGTAATAGTATAATACAAAATATGTTTACCTCCCTAAAAATCCTCTCTGCTTCATCTATTCGACTTCCTCTCCACTACCGTAGGGAACCATTAATCTGTTTAATGTCTCCATAGTTTTACATTTTCTAGAATTTAATATAGTTGAAATCATACTATAGATAGCCTTTTCACATTGGCTTCACTGGTAATATGCATATAAGACTCCTCCATTTGTTTTCATGGTTTGATAGCTCATTTCTTTTTAGCACTAAATAATATTCCATTGTTTGGATGTATCACATTTTATTTAACCAGACACCTACCAAAGGATATCTTGGTTGCTTCCAAGTTTCACAATTATGAATAAACATGCATGTGTAGGTTTTTCTTTGGATATACGTTTTCAGCTCCTTTGGGTAAACACCAAGGAGTGCAACTGCTGGATCATAGGGTAGGAGTATGTTTAGTTCTGTAAGAAATCACCAAACACCAAACTCTTCCAAAGTGGCTGCAGCATTTTGTATTCCCTCCAGCTAAAAATGAGGGTTCCTTTTGCTCCAGATATCAGTAGCATTGATGTTGCCTGTGCTCTGGATTTTGGCCATTCTAATAAGCATGTAGTATCTCATTGTTCTAATTTGCATTTCCCTGATAACATATGATACAGAGCATTTTTCATATGTTTATTTGACATTTGTATATCTTCTCTGGTGAGAACTGTTAAGATGTTTGCCCATTTTAAAATTAGGTTTTAGTTTTCATATTGCTGAGTTCCAAGAGGTTTTTTTTTTTTTTAATATTTTGGATAACATTCCTTTATCAGATAACTCTTTTACAAATATTTTCTCTGAGTCTGTAGCTCAATTTCTCAGTCTCTTGATCTTGTCTTTTGCAGAAGTTTTTCATTTTAATGAAGTCTAGCTTATGAATTATTTCTTCATGTATTGCGACTTCAATGTTGTATCTAAAACATCTTATCATACCCATGGTCATCTATGTTCCTCCAATGACATCTCCTCAAAGTTTTATAGTTTCACAATCTGCATTTAGGTCTGTGATTCACTTTGAGTTCGTTTTTGTGAAAGGTGTAAGGTTTGTGTCTAGATTCATTTAATTTGTAATTTTTAATTTATTTTCTAGGAGGGAGGGGCAGAAGGAGAGGGAAGCAGAGAATTTTAAGCAGTTTACCTGCCCAGTGCAGACCCCATTTGGGCTCAATCTCAAAACCCTGAGATCATGACCTTAGCCAAAGTCAAGAGTCTGGACACTTAACCAGCTGAGCCACACAGGGCCCCCCACTTTTTTTTAACATGTGTTAATTCAATTGTTCTAGCACTATTTGTTGAAAATACTATCTTTGCCCCATTGTATTGCTTTTGCCCCAATGTCAAAGATCAGTTGATTATATTTATTTAGATGTATTTTTGGGTGCTCTATTCTGTTCCATTGATCAAATTCTCTAATTTCCACTAATAGCACACTATTTATTTTTTAATTTTTTTTTAATTTTTATTTATTTATGATAGTCAGAGAGAGAGAGAGAGAGGCAGAGACATAGGCAGAGGGAGAAGCAGGCTCCATGCACCGGGAGCCCGACGTGGGATTCAATCCCGGGTCTCCAGGATCGTGCCCTGGGCCAAAGGCAGGCGCCAAACCGCTGCGCCACCCAGAGATCCCAAATAGCACACTACCTTGATTCACTGTCACTTTATTGTAATTCTTAAAGCAGAGCAGTTTTAGTCCTCCAGCTTTGTTCTTCTCCTTCACCATGGTTTTGGCTATTCTGGATCTTTTGCAATTCCACATAAACTTCAGAATCAGTTTGTCGATATCTACAAAATAAGTTCCTCGGATTTTGATTGGCCTTGCATCGAATCTAAAGATCCATTTGGGAAAGACTGACACCTTAACTATATTGAGTTTTCCTATCCATACTTATAAACATTGAACATTTCTCCATGTTTTTAATTTAGAGAAATTCTTATTCATTATTATTTTAAAATTTTCTCTGTTCCTTTCTTTCTTCTTTTGCATTCCCATTACACACATGTTATATCTTTTGTAGCTGTGCTACAGATATTGTTTTATTTCTTTTGGTCTTTGTTCTCTTAGCTTTTCAGTTGAGGATTCTATTGATATATCCTCAAGTTCAGAGATTCTTTCCTCAGCTGTAGCTCATCTACTAATAAGCCCATTAAAGGCATTCCTCATTTCTATTACAGTGGGGTTTCTTCTTTAGGTTTTCTATTTCTCCAATTACATTGCTCACCTGTCCTTGAATGCTATCTACGTTGTCCACAAGAGCCCTTAGCATATTTGTTTTAAATTTCCAGTCTGATTCTGAATCTTGCTCTGTCTTTTCAAATTGTATTTTTTTCTTTTTTTTGTATGCCTTGTAGTTTTTCTTGATAGCCAGACATAATGTAATTAGCATTGACTCTCAGCAATTTTTTACAGAAATAAAGAAAAGAACATAGGTAGAAAAAACTAGTTGTTAAATTTGGTGAAAGAATACTTAGGTATTTCTTATCCAAGTTCTTAAAGTTTCTTAACAAATATAAGTTGAAGATATTGTTGCTTAGCAAGAGGATATTGAAGATTTGAGGACAGAAGAGTCATGAGACAATTACTCTGGAAAATGAGAAAGCATATTTGCCTGCAAATGCAACCATATAGTCAAAAGGTGTAGGATACATCCATTTGAGTTTTGGCCTAAAAATCTTAAATGAAACATGGCAACACAGTTGTGTGATCTGCTCAACATTATATATGTTTATTTTGGAGGTTATTCAAGGTTGGGTTTTTGACAGATAGAGGGAAAGATGATTGTACTAAGGATGTGAGCAAGAGTTTAGTGACTTTCTATGATACAGAATCTAAAACTAGTAGAGAATGAAAATAAGACATGCATGATGTGGTACATGGTTAAAAATGATGAGGTTAGTATTTGAAGCTCCTTATAGGTTTAAAGATTGAATTGAGGATTCTGGAATTAGGCGACAAAAGACTTCCTATGAAGTAAGTAGTTAAGATTGGTTGCTACAAAGATGCTGAAACTGTAGATCAAAAAATTAAGAGTCTGTGGATTTTGGTTGATTTCCAGTGTCTGTAAGAAGGATAAAAGGAATAAAAAATGAGAGGGATAGAGTGACCAAGTGAAGCTTAAGTCTTCAATAAATAAAAAGGCAGGCGTAACTCAGAATATGATAACTGGCAGTAATAAAATGGTATAGACAATGGCATTTATGATGACACAAACTTTAAAATTTGGGGCTTTGAAAGACAAAAGAAGAAAAACTAAAAATTACAATGAGGTGCAAGTTAGCTCTCTCCCAAACCAAGAAAAACTCAGGATCTGGGAACACAAAATGATACAAAGAGCTTTGAGACAGGCATTATCCTAAGTGGACAGCCCAGATTAAGTTGGAAAAAGAAAGAGAGAAGGAAAGATTGAGAGATAAATTTATGGATATAGGAATTACATGACTGTTTTCAGAGGTCATAATAGAATGATGTAGAGAGTAGTAAGAAGTAAAATACTGAGCTAGGTGAGTGTGTGTATAGAAAAGTTTGAGGATAATGTTTCAGATTAGCAAGATATACAAATTAAATGGACATACATTATAATAAGAAACCTTGAAACCCAATGATAGAGATACAGACATCTCTTGCTGAACTTTAAGTATCACATACAGGTTTCCCAGGGATGTACAAAAAACAAAAAAATCACCAACCAAGGAAAAAAAATCAGATAGCCTCAGAATTCAGCATAGTAATAGTCAATCATAGGAAATGATGCAATATATTTCATGATTTTTATACCCAGATATTATGTCATTTAAGTGGAAGGATAACACAGGTTTTCACCTAGGAACATTCTTCTGGAAAATAAACAAAGCAAACTGATGAGTAAAAGATGAGTAAAAATATAAGCATATGAGCAGAGAGGCTGTGTTAAAATATGGTTTCAGAAATGAATAGTAGTGATAAGTAGCAATAAAAATTTCCCCAAAATCAGAAAAGAAAAAAGAGATAAATGTCCATCTGTGATTTGTGAATGCTAATAACCTGTACTTTACAGCAGAGAATAAAATGTAACTGACTGAAATAATTTTCTTTTAATTTTTTTTAATTTATTTATGATAGTCACAGAGAGAGAGAGAGGCAGAGACACAGGCAGAGGGAGAAGCAGGCTCCATGCACTGGGAGCCCGATGTGGGATTCGATCCCGGGTCTCCAGGATCGCGCCCTGGGCCAAAGGCAGGCGCCAAACTGCTGTGCCACCCAGGGATCCCGACTGAAATAATTTTCAAGTGCAGCTTAATGTCTCTAAATTTTTTATGTTTTAAAATTATATTTGAACATTTAAAATTATAGGAATTAATATCTCCTGGATGATTAAATATGTATATTAAATATAATAATTCTTTCCATCTCACCAGTTTTCTTCTCCTATATTAAAACAAATTAAAGTACAATTTTGTTTGAAAATTACATAATTTTTATTATAAGGCAGTATGTATAATCTAATTAATATGCTCTCTTATCTATACATAAAAACATAGGAATAGTCATCCATTAAGGCATTCAATAATATTTAATCTTCTCCTATTATAATATATAATTTTCCTCTAAGTATTATAGAGTATATAAAATGAGGGAGCAAGAAACAAGAAACATACATTCTTCCTGTTTTACAGATTTCTGTGAAAATATCAAATGTCAACGTGATATGATTTATTATTAGGTGTCAAATAATTCACCACTACTAATATTATTAGTAATAATAATTACTACTTATTTATCCATTCAGGAAACAAATATATACTTTTTCATTGCAAAATTACATATTATGGATGAAGAACTTGAAAGACTTGCAAAAAATGTAGGGAAAAAAACCCCACATTTTCTAATTGTAGTTTTATATTGATTACAACAATGGGTAATCTTATCAGATATGCACTGGTGGGTTAAAAGCAGTCTAAAAAATAAAGAGATGTTTTGACACTCATAATTAAAAATTCACCTAGAAGAATATAGAAATATAATGAAAAGATAAAGTTATTCCTTCTCCTTTCTTGTCATTTACTGTTTATTTATTTATTTATTTATTTATTTATTTATTTTTGCTAACAAATTACTTTATTAGCTTACCTTTTCCAGTTAACTGGCACTGATCACTTTCCTTCTCATTCCCATGCCAGTTTATCTTTCTTCCTTTCTTTCAATTCAATTAGGCAACATATAGTACAGCCTCAGTTTCAGATTTAGTTTACTTTAATTTAAGGCTAATCCTTCCTGAGAAATAAAAAATATGGTAGCACCTTTGGTATCCATATGATTCTTTTTTTATGTCAGTCAATAAAAAGAAAAAGAGATTTCTTAAAATTTCAGGATGTATTTTTCTTCCTGAAACCATCAGTGACTATTTCATAGGTATTTATAATTCTGAACTTATTATCCTGGCCAAGGAGATGGGAAATATAGATTCTTTTTGCTAATTGGTGATTTTTTTCTGGCCTTGAATTACATGGACTCTTAGTAAATGATAAGACACTTACTAATGCCAAATTAGGGCTTCTTCAATAATAAAAGTATATATATATGATGCAAGAATCTCAAATGTAGAAGGGACTATTGCCATAATATGTGTTTGCCAGACTCATTAAAGTCCTGGATTATTGTTTTCAAAGACACAGCACACAAGATAAGTGATTTTAGGTATATAGTAATGCTCAATAAGACTCAGTAAGGTTTTCAGTAATAATGCCTTCTGTTATGTTTAAAGAAACTGTTGGCTGGTAGGATGAGAAAATGGGTCAAGAAATAGGAGTTACTTAGATGTTCAAAAGAATTCAAAAGACCCATTGACTCCTTAAATTTTCTTAATTTCAAGCTAGTTTAAGAGTATATGAATAACATTTTGTCCTTAGAATTATTATATACAGTTGACCCTTAAAAAATGAGGGAGCAAGGGGTGTTGATCCCCCATACAGTAAAAAACCTATGTATTACTTTTGATTCCAAAAATTTAACTACTTATAACCTACTTTGACTGGAAGACTTCCTAGTAACATGAAGATTTGATTAACACATATTTTGTGTGTCATATGTATTTTCTTACTATTATATTGCATTCTAACAGTACAGTATGCTATTGAAAAGAAAGTGTTATTAAGAAAATCAAAAGAAAAGGAAATATATTTATAGTACTATACTGTAGTATAGTATTACAGTATTTTTTAAAAATCATGTATAAGTGGACATGTGCAGTTCAAAACTGTGCTGTTCAACGGTCCACTGTAGTTATGATATCTATAAGTATACTCATGCCTATTTTTCTATTTATTTGCATACTAATCGCAAAAAGCAAAAAAAAAGACTCATTGAATAAATATTGCTGTGCACTATTTATATTATAAAGTTGGACACCTTAATGAAATGATGCTAAAATCTTAAATGGAACTTTTGAAAAGTTCCATTTGGAATGAATACCCAGAAAGTTTTATCTTATCATACTAAATCTAAACAAAAATAAATCATTCTGTGAAAGTGCTAATGTGACATTAAACATGACCTTTTAAGCAACTGATTGAAATGCAAGTTACCAAAAAAAAAAAAAGCAGTAAGCTAAATAATGTCACATCAAATAGTATATCATTTTATGTCAGTTTCATTATAAATGCAAAAATAAGCTTTGGTTTAATGAAACATTAATTTAGAATATATGTTCATATGGTCTTATATGTTTGAATTATAAGATTTCTTACTCAACAGGTAAGATTTTTTTTAATGCCCATATGATTTTGACAATAAATAGCATATTGCTGTGTGTTGCCTCAGGTCCTAAGCATAAAATCTAAGTGAGACCACAATTAAGGTGCTAGGCTAAAGCTTCAGAATCATTTAAATGAATACATATGGAAGCACAAGTCATATTTATCAATGCAGGACTACCTGAGATGAGATAACCTTTAACATGATTATTCTGAGGAAGCTGCTAAATACCCAATACCCAAAAAAAGTTTACCAGAGAATGTGTAAAACTAACCAGCAACTACTTGTTCACTAGAAGGGAAGGAGGCACAATAATCAGAAACAAAATGTGTTGGTTATGAACTATAGAAGGGGATTTGCTAGAGAAGTATATTGTTGACACAGGGATGGTCCTCTGATGCTTCTAGAGAAGTGGTATTAGCTCCTGGAATGCTATACAGTTGACCCTAAGTGGGAATGGTTCCATTTCATTCTATTCTACTAGATTGATGGCTTGTATGTCACTGAATTAATTATTATAGATTAAAAAATGTAAAATCTTTTACAAATCTTACTGTTTGATTCATCTATTATTTTCTATACTTTGACTCTTTCATGTAATCATTGGTTAGTAAGAATTTTCTTTCTTTACTTACTAGTATAATAACGGGGTCATGTAGACTTAAAAACTACATATAAAGGTTAGTGTATATTGATCTTAGATATGAGAAAAAATATCTATACATATACAATTTAAGGTCAGTTCTTTTCTTTTCAATTATTTTCTTTAGAATGGGCCTATTAGTTATTATTTCTTCATCCCTGGTATTTCTCTTCTGGCTAGAGGCCTTCTGAAACTAGTGGCAAATACGAAAGTAATTTGCAGGAATTCAACAAGAACTGAGAATTTAAAATGCTTTTTGGAGTTCTATGGTCATAAGATATATTTCTTTTTTTAAAAAAAGATATGGCATTCCAGTCACTCACAGAAATATATTAACACTATCTATTTAAATTTTGAAGACAGCTTCTTAGAGCATTGGACTAATATTTTATAGTTTGAAAGTTACTGGCTATGCAGTAGATAAGAGGCTATAAAGATACCTACAACACTAGATTGGAGAAGGATTTCAAAAGTGTATATATTTTTCTATTTTAAATAATGCTCCATTTAAAAAAAAATACTCTTGGTATTAAGAGGTTCATGGCTACATTCTTAAGGTAGAAAACAAGTTTTTTTTTTTTTTTCCTCAAAAGATAAAACTAAACTGCCATTCTTAAGAAACCCCATTCCTGGGATCCCTGGGTGGTGCAGCGGTTTAGCGCCTGCCTTTGGCCCAGGGCGTGATCCTGGAGACCCAGGATCGAATCCCACATTGGGCTCCCGGTGCATGGAGCCTGCTTCTCCCTCTGCCTGTGTCTCTGCCTCTCTCTCTCTCTCTCTGTGACTATAATACATAAATAAATAAAAATTAAAAAAAAAAAAGAAACCCCATTCCTGGTGCTACAGTTTCTTAGTAATTGCTTTCAGTATTGTCACATCACAAACTCTTTCTTCCAATCTTTTTTTTCTTCTTTTTTTTCTTCTTTCTTCCAATCTAAGTCTATTTTACTTTTAAAAGTATCCAATTTTTATTTCTTCTATTCTTAGAATACATGGGGACAATCAGTAAAACAAAACAAAACAAAACCAGACAAAACAAAACAAACAACCAAAACCAAAATACCATCCTCAAATAAGTTCTTCTACTCAAGGAAACATGCTAATGTGCTAGTCAACTTTTTTCTCATCAGTGGAACACTTTTATAATTTTTAGATACTTTCCCCACTAAGAATTGTTTTCATTTTTTTTCTGCTAAGGTGTTTCTTTCTCACTGGTCTCTTAAGCTTCCCCAAAGCAAATGATAATGGTGTCATATGATTTCACTCATATGTGGAATCTAAAAACCAAAATAAATGAATAAAAACAAAAAGCAGAATCAGATTTATAAATAATGATGGTTGCCTGAGGCAAGGTGGGGTAAAGGGATGAGTTAGGTGAAGGGGAGTGGGAGATCCAGGCTTCCAAGTATGGAATGAATAAGTCATGGGAATAAAAAAGGACAACATAATGAATATAGAAAATGATATTGTAAGTGTTGTATGGTGAAAGATAGTAGCTATATTAGTGATGAGCACAGCATATAGAGAATTTGAGCCACTGAGTTGTACAGCAAAAACTAATGTAAAATTGTGTGTCAATTATACTCATATAAAACACAACAACAAAGCAAATGAAGTCAGGTTAGGTGCTGGGACCTCATCATAGCTGAATAAAGTTGTTAACTCATAACTAAGTAGAAGTCAATGGGGAAGAGGTAAGTCTGTGGAATACTAGAGAGGATGTAATCTGCTCCTAATCATTTCAAATTCAGGACTCTGTTTTTAAGTTTGTAGTACTCCTCTGATAAGACAATGTATATTATTTGGTGAAATATTGCTGATATAGTGTGACAATTTTCTCTACATATTTTTTTAAGATTTTATTTATTTATTCATGAGAGACACAGAGAGAGAGAGAGGGGCAGAGACACAGGCAGAGGGAGAAGCAGGCTCCATGGGAGCCTGAGGTGGGACTCGATCCCAGGTCTCCAGGATCATGCCCTGGGCTGAAGGCGGCACTAAACCACTGAGCCACCTGGACTGCCTGACATTTTTCTCTTTTAATGTGTGTGTGTGTGTGTGTGTGTGTGTGTTTCTATAGGGATGTAATCTAGAGAAAACAAATGGCAAAATTTAAATTATTTCTTTTTTTAAAGATTGTATTTATTTATTCATGAGAGAGAGAGAGAGAGAGAGAGAGAGGTAGAGACACAGGCAGAGGGAGAAGCAGGCTCCATGCAGGGAGCCCGACGTGGGATTCGATCCCAGGTCTCCAGATTCAGCTCTGGACTGAAGGCGGTGCTAAACCGCTGAGCCACCCAGGCTGCCCCAAATGGCAACAATTTAGACAACAAAAATGAGTGAATATGTAAGTATATTTAGATTCCTTTATAAAAGAAGATATGCTACCATTAAAATATTTATTAAAATATGGAAGAAAAATTGATTGAAAACTAAATGAAAAGTAATACACCGCAAAAGTAAATAGCATTATTTAAAAGTGTAAAGAGGGAGTGACATCAACAAAATAGCAAAATAAGATTTTTCCACCATCTTCCTCCCAAAGAACACAAGTTTTGATAATCATCTATGGATGAGTGTCCCATTGCAGAAGCCCACAATACCAGTAGAGAAGCTCCAACACACCCTTGGAACAAGGAAAAATCCAAGACAGACATGTTGGGTAAAACAATGATTTTACTTTACCCATGCCACCCTTCTCCCAAGGGAGCAGAGTTCAGTGCCAAGAGAGACCTGCTTGGCTGGCAATTTCTCCCACAGTGGAGAATAAGGGCATGCAATTGAAAACCTGGTTTCCGCAGCTGTGCATACAGGATGCTGCCAATGAGGCCCAATTCTTTTTCACCCCACCCAGAATGCTAAGGTTTGTTGCATAACTACTGCAGAAGGGTGGGGGCAGTTAGAACAGCAGCCATGACTCTCAAGGCATCAAAGGGACTCAAATCCTACTAATTGATGGATTTCATCAGAAGCTAGACTAGGAGGTGCTGGTGGGCCTTTCCTGTGGATTCCCACAACTGTAGCATGGGCACTCCCAATGCTGTGTGAATCTTACCCATTCCCACAACATGGCCTTCTCCCTGTGCATGTTCCTGAGGACAGTGAACAGGAGCTTCTGCAGTTGGCTAATGAGTATGCATAGGAAGTTGGCCTGACTCTGGGGGATTGGGAGAAAGCACACAAATTTAAGCATTCAGCACTGCCCTATGGAAAGCAAACAGGAGGCTGTCAATATCTGGCCTGCCTTTGTAGGATTAAGAGAATACCACCACCACCACCACCCATCCGCTACCAACCTTCTCAAGCAATAAAAAACTTTATCTGGCAAAACGGTCTCTCAGAAATGAAAGAGAAATAATTAATACAAAATTTTCTCAAAGTCTACCAAAGAAGAAACAGGAAGAAATATTTTCAAATTTGATTTATGAGTCCAGCATTACCTTGATACCAATATCAGATAAAAATACCATAAAAAAGATAATTATAGGCTGATATCTCTGATGAACATATATTTTTAAAAACTCTCAAAATATATTAGCAAACCAAATTCAGCAATACATTAGAAGGATCATATACCATGATCAAGGGGGGTTTACTCCACGGATGCAAGAATGATCCAACATTTACAAATCAATAGACATGATATACTACATTCACAAAATAAAGGATAAAAATCACATAACGATCTCAATAGATGCATATAAAGCATTTGACAAAATTCAATATCCATTTTACAGTAAAGGTCTCAACAAAGTGGGTATAGAAGGAACATATTTCAACAATATAAAAGTCATATATGGCAAACTACAGCTAACATCACACTTGATGGTGAAGAGTTGAAACTCTCTCTAAAATCAAGAGCAAAGCAAGGTTGCCTAAACAAACAAACAAACAACAAGATTGTCTATTTCTGTCATTTCTGTCAACATACTACTGAAAGTCCAGAAGAAGAAATTAATCAAGTAAAACAAAATGTATCCAAATCAGAAAGGGAGAAGTAAAATTGTCTCTGCTTATGACATGATCTTATATATAGAACACCATAAAGTCCACCAAAAATGTTTTAGAACCAATAAATGAATTTGGTAAAGTCTCAGGATACAAAATAAACACAAGCCAATCAACTGCATTTCTATACATTAACAACAAAGTATCAGAAAGAGAAGAAAAACACAATTCCATTTTCAGTAACATCGGCAATAAAATATTTAAGGATAAATTTAATCATGGAGTCACCTTTACAGTAAAAACTATGACACCAATGAAAGAAATTGAAGCAGACACAAATAAATGGAAAGAGATCCCATTTTCGTGGATTAGAAGAAAAATATTGTTAAAATGCACATACTATCCAAAGCAATCTATAGATCCAATCCCTATAAAAATTCCATTGACATTTTCCAAAGAAATATGAAATATGATCCTAAAAGTCATAAGACACAAAAAAGATCTCAAATAGACAAAACAATGTTGAAAAAAAAGAAAAAGCTATAGGTATTACACTTCTTGATTTCAAAATGTATTTCAAAGCTAATGATCAACGTAGTATGGTGCTGGCATAAAAAT
This sequence comes from Vulpes vulpes, assembly GCF_048418805.1. Lineage (NCBI taxonomy): Eukaryota > Metazoa > Chordata > Mammalia > Carnivora > Canidae > Vulpes > Vulpes vulpes. The sequence continues at coordinate 73,356,940 of NC_132781.1, forward strand.
AGACACATGGAGCAATGGAATAAAATAGAGAGTGCAGATACAAATTCATGGATATATCATCAACTAATATTTGACAAGGGAGCAAAGAACACACAATAGAGGAAATATAGTCTCTCCAATAAATAAAATTGGGAAAATTAGATATTCACATACAAAAGAATGAAAGAGGATTCTTATCTTACACTATTCACAAAACTTAATTCAAAATGGACTAAAGACTTAAATTTAAGACCTTAAACCCTAACACTCCTGGGAGAAAACATAGGGATAAAATTCCTTGACATTAATCTTGGCAATGATTATTATAATGATGATTTTATTTTTTTGGATACGATACCCAAAGCAAATGTAAGAAGAGCAAAAATAAACACTTACATCAAACTAAAAAGCTTCTGTACAGAAAAAGAAGCAATCAGTAAAATGAAAAGGCAACCTATGGAATAGGAGAAAATATTTGCAAGCCATGTATCAGATAAAGCATTAATATCTGAAAGATAAAATCGCTCATACAATCCAAAAACAAACAAAAAAGACAATAGAAAAGAAAAAAAATAAACAATCCAATAAAAATGGGCAGAGGACCTAACTAGACATTTTTCCAAAGACATTTGTGTTTTTTTTAAAGATTTTATTAATTTATTCATGAGAGACAATGGAATATTATTCAGACATAAAAAAATAGGAAATCCTGACATTTGCAACAATATGGATGAATCTAGAGGACATTATGCTAACTTAAATTAGCCAAAGACAGATACTATCTAATCTCACTTATATGTGAATTCTACAAAAATAAAATTTTAAAAAATGTTGAACTCATAGAAACAATAGAAAAGTGGTTCCTAGGGGTTGGGGACTGGAGGGGAGATTGAGAGATGCTAGTGAAAGGATATAGCCTTCAGTTATAAGATAAATAAGCTTTAGGGATCTAATGTATAGCCTGATGACTATAGTTAATATTATTTTTTTTGTGTACATTAAATTTAAAAGAGTAACGCTTAAGCATCTTCAATAAACACACAAACACACAACTATCTGAAATGATGGATGAATAAATTAACCTGATTGTGGTAATAATTTCACAAAGTATATACATATATATATCAATTCATCATCATGTTGTACACTTAAGTATATGCACAATTTTATTTGTTAATTATACCTCAATAAAGCTGAAAAAGTAAGAATCACAATGTAAGCAGATCAAAAATATGCATGCATAAAATGTCAGAAGAAACAGAAATATTGACTTCTATCAGGGTTATTTTCTCTCTTTGTTCCACCGTTTTTAATTATCAGACTTCAGAGCACCCTAAAGAGCCTATGGCAGGCCCATATAGAAGAACTGCAGCACAGGACCTTTGGATTTTGGAGAAAACCCTTCCACCTTGCAGATAACTACTCTCCCTTTGAGAAACAACTCTTGACCTACAACTAGACATTAGTAGAGAGTGAATACTTAACCATAGATCGCCAAGTTATCAACAATCTGATCTCTCATGAACTGGGTGTTATCTGACTCATCAACCCAAAAAATCCCAAAAGTTATCTGACTCATCAACGCAAAAAGATGCAGCAGTACTCCAGCATCAAATGAAGTGGCAAAAACATGCTTGGACTTAATACGCCCTGAAGACACAAATAAGTTAGATGAAGAAGTGGCCCAAATGCTCAAGGTCTCCACTTTTGGTACATTAGCTTCTGTCTCCAAACCTGCACTTGTGGTCTCATTGGGAATCCTGTCTCATCATTGAACAGAGAGGAAGGTGGGCCTGGTTTATAGATGGTTCTACATAACATGCAGGCATTACCCGAAAGTGGGCAGCTGCAACACTACAGTCTCTTCTCAGGAATATCCTTCAAGGACCCTGGTGAAGGGAAGTATTCCCAGGAAGCAGAACTGCAAGAAGTTTACTTAGTTGTGCACTTTGCTTGAAAAGGAAATGGCCAGATATGGAATTACATACGAATTCAAGGGCTGTGGCCAGTGGTTTGGCTGGATGGTCAGGTGCACAATGGCAGTATAATAAAAAATTGGGGGACAAGAACATTTGGGGAAGTAGTAGGTAGATAGTCTTCTCTGAGTGGGCAAAAACATGAAGATATTTGGGTCCCATGTGTATGCTTACCAAAGGGTGACCCAGCAGAAGAGGATTTTAATAATTAAGTGAAAGGATGACCTGTTCTGTGGATACCAGTCAGCCTGTTTCCCCAGCCATCTCTGCCTTTGCCCAATGGTCTTATGAACAAAGTTGCCATGATGGTAGGAATGGAGGTTATGCTCACAACATGGACTTCCAGTCACCAACATTGACTTGGCTACAGTCATTAACAAGTACCCAGTCTGTTAGCAGCAGAGACCAACCCCGAGCCTCCAGATGGCCCTCTTCCCTTCTGTGAGCAGCCAGTCACGTGGTGACCAGTTGGTTACATGAGCCTGCTTGCATCAAGGAAGAGTCAGCATTTTGTCCTTTCTACAACTGACACTCTGGCTAAAAGTTTGCTTGCCCTGAATGCCATGCTTCTATGAGACTACCAACTGTGGATTTATAGACTGCCTTATCCCTTGTCACCGTATTCCATACAGCGTCGTGCGGACTCCAGTAACTCTCACTTCACAACAAATGAACTTTGTCAAATCTATTGCCCATTTCTTATTGGGTTGTTTTTTTTCTTCTTCTTAAGTTTCTATAGTTATTTCCATTTCTGAGTACAAGTGTTTCATCAAACAGGTAGCCTACAAATATTTCCTCCCAGTCTATGACTTGTTTTCATTCTCTTATCAGGGTTTTTGGAATAGCAGAAAATTTTAATATTAATGAAGTTCAGTTTATCAACGTGTTCTTTTATGGAGTGTACTTCTAATGCTGTATCTATGAAATATTTGTGTACACAAAAGTAACAATTTTTTCCCAATATTTTCTTCCAGAAATCATATAGTAGAGCTTTTACATTTAGCTCAACATCCATTTTTAGTTAATTTCAGTATATAATGTGAGATATTTGCAGTTTCCTTGGGGTTTTTGGCATATGGATATGCAATTGTTTCAGCACCATTTGCTGAAATTGCCTTTGTATTTTGGTCAAAGATCAACTATTAATATCTGTGTGGGTGAATTTTGCTTGCTATTCCATTCCATTGATTTATGTGACTATTTTTATGCCGCTACCACACTGTCTTGTTTAGAACAGGATTATAACAAGTATGGAAGTCAGAGACTGTAAATATTCTAAATTTACCCTTTCTTTTTCAAAGTTGTTTAGGACATTCTAGCACCTTTGAATGGCTAAATGAATTTTGGAAAACAGTTTGCTACTTTTTACAAAACAGTTTAATAATAATTTGTCAGTATTAAGGGTCTTTCATATATTTTATTTTATCAATTGTGCTCCTACATGGAAGTTCTCCATATTTCTTAATGATATTGTAAGTGTATTTTTAAATTTCAGCTTCTAATTGTTTATTGGTAGCATCTAGAAATGGTTTAATATTGGCTTTGCATCCTGGAATCTTACATTTATTTGTTAAATTTATTTTTTTAAGATTTCCCTTATTTATTCATGAGAGACACACATGCATACAGAGAGAGGCAGAGACATAGGCAGGGGGAGAAGCAGGCTCCCCATGGGGAACCTGGTGTGGGACTCCATCCCAGGACCCTGGGACCACAAGCTGAGTCAAAGGCAGATGCTCAACCACTATGTCACCCAGGTGTCTCTATTTGTTAAATTTATGAGTCCTAATAATTTTTGTAGATGTTATTGGATTGTCCATGTAAGTGATTATATGGTTGGCAAATAATAATAGTTTTACTTTTTCCTCTAATCTGAATGGATTTTATTTCTTTTTTCTTATTTTACTGAATAGAACTGCTAGTACAATGCTGAATAGAACTGATGAGTAATGCTACTCTTGTATTACTCCTAATCTCACCAGGGCTGTGGGAGTATTTTGGAATGCCACAATTAAGTATGATGTAAGTTGTAGTTTTTTCCTAAATGTACATACCAGGCTGAAGAATTTCCCCTCTATTTCGAGTTGGCTGAAAGCTTTTACAGAAAATTATGTTTGCTTTTGTAAAATAATGACTTTGCATATCCTGAGATGTCCATATTAATTTCCTTTTTTTTTTTTTTTTTTTTTAGTCTGCCTGGTTCCACCTGGGTTTTCCTTTCCTGCAATTGCAGTCTGGACACTCCCTTAAAAAAGTATGTTTGAGCAATAGTAAGGATATTTTAGGTCTTTTTCATCTGTCAGGAGTCATTGTCCTTCAATGCCTGATGTCTGATATCTTAAGAACCACTGATTCCTAATTTTATCTTTTTTTCCCTTTTTTTGTGGTTGTTTTTGGTGGAAAAGTAAGTCCAAGTCTTCTTACTCCATTTTGATTGTATGCAAAAGCTCCTCATTATCTAGATATGTTGAGATCAAACTATAAATTTATACCAGATCTGGCATTGCAAGGCTTGATTCTGCAATAAGATCTCCGTATCTTGAAAAGATAAACTGTTGCCACACATAAAACATTTTAAAATAATATGATTTAGGGTTTAGACAATTTTAAAATTAAAATTGACAACCTGGGGAACCCTGGGTGGCTCAGTGGTTTAGCGCCTGCTTTCGGCCCAGGGCATGATCCTGGAGTCCTGGGATTGAGTCCCACGTCAGGCTCCCTGCACGGAGCCTGCTTCTCCCTCTGCCTGTGTCTTTGCCTCTCTCTGTCTCTCATGAATAAATAAATAAAATCTTTAAAAAAATAAAATAAAATTGACAACCTAAGAATATTTAAAACACTGGAATAACTTTAGTTTGAGTATAGAGACTCAATTATTTCAGTAAATAATACTCAATTATTTAAAAAAAATACACCTGGCTCTCATACATTGGGTTCTCAACTGGCTGACTCTGGAACACAGTTCAGCATATAAGATGTTTATTAAAAGTGTTTTGGACTTATATCTGTGTGTTTAGCAATGTTGGGGAGCAAGATTGCACAAAGAGAAATAAGCTACAAAAGAAGCTCCATTAAATCCTTGGCTTGCTCTACTGAGAACTCAGACCCTAAAGTGTTGTTTTGTTTTATGGTGAAAGGCAGTTGAGACAATCACTGCATGGGAAATAGTGGAAGGAAATCTGCAGATGGCATTCCTGGCAGTAGGGGCAAAAAGTCTTTTCTCAAAGAGGGATCTGTTCCCTGAATAAACATGTTCCATCACAATGATATAAACAAAAGAAGAAAACATGAATAAGTGACGTGCATAAATTCTCTAATGTCATAGATAACATTAATTTGTGTATATAGAACTCTGATATTTTTGTTAATTGGATAAAATCAAGTAATTCCAATTTACTTATTTTTATTAGACTAAATAAAAAGCTGTAGAACAGCAAGGAATGACCTCTTTAACAGGAACAAATGTAACTTGTCATTACCAGTCAGGTATTTTTTTGAAATAAAAATAATTCACAATTTTTTGTACTCTTTTGGAAAGTAGAACTTGGCCTATTTAAAAAAAAAATTGTTCTGTGGTTAGAGTAGTATGTTTCTGACTCATACTACCAAAAGGAGTGTTTCCAAGGACCTTTAGAATTACACTCTGAAATGCACTTGGCTATTGACTGACTAATCAAGACCCTTATTGAAAACAAGTCAAATTTTGACCTATATACTAACTAGTGACCTTCATAAATCAAAACCAAATTGTTCCAGAAATTCTAAAGTATACCCATGCTTTAGTGCACGCGCACACACATACACACACACACACACACACACACACCATGTTCACTACTTCAGTTGGCAATAACTGCCTTATATCCCCATGTCAGTGCACCTTCAATCATACATTGAAATAATATTCAGCAAATTCCATGAATGTGAAAAAGTGACAGTCAATCAACAATAATAACAATCCTCTAACTGTCCACTACGTAAGTAGCTTAGTGTCCAATAGAGGAGATAACAGCTATAAACATTCAGGGAATGAATAACAATGATCTATATATACAGGTCTTTTCTAGAGCCATTTATTTTTCTACTTTGGGAAATGAACCTTATTTAGTAATTTGCTGGATTCTAAAACATTTTAGATGACCAAGTCAAATATATTATTGGCAAAGCCAAAAGGAGGTAAACATTTAATGACAAATTCTGTATCTTGTGCATGACTGTCTGTGAATACCTAAATTTAATATTTTGCACTTAAAATTCTGTTGTTTGCTTAGATACATAAATCTTCCCACACAATTCTTCAGTCACCAGTCACCATCAAAATACTATTTGCATTTATAAACATTTATTTTACATAATTTTAAACAATATTTTAGAGGCTAAAAGTGTCAGCTTTTACATAAACTTATGTAGTTTTATTTATCTATCTATATATTGTTTGAAATTTTTAAGTAGGAATAACTTATCCCTTTTCCCTCACTTTTAAATTTTGCCAATCATATGTGTCAGTATGGATGCATGGACAGTTATATTACTACTTGGGTTATAATTCATTACTACTACTACTATTTTTTAAAATATTCTATTTATTTATCTGAGAGAGAGGAGACGAAGCACATGTGAACAGAGGGTGGGAGACGGGGTGGGGAAAAAGAGGAGAGAGAGGGACAAGCAGACTCCTTAGGCTGAGAGCAGAAGCTGACTGAAGGGGCTTGATCTCATAACCTGGAGATTCTGACCTCAGCCTAAGCCAAGAGTCCATTTTAACCACTGAGTCACTCAGGAGCCATCTACTACTACTACCCCTGCCACTCCTACTACTTCCTCAGACTATTCCAGATTTGACTATTAGGAGTTCTTTCAGGTGGCTTCTATGTCCCTTTGTCATGCCCTGTTGTTTTGTTTTTGAGTATCATTTTACTTTCTGGCATAGTAAAATTCTCTCCCAGTATTTTCTCTCCTGGAGTTCTAGAATCAGCCATTTCTCCAAGAATTTTGGCTCCTTGTATTAAAGAATGACATATAGAAAGCAGTATATAAATTCTTGATGTGAAAAAAAATAAATAAATAAATTCTTGATACACTTTTTGTTACATGTATCTATAGAGATAGATTTTTACCTCTATCTGAAAAAATATAGACACATATACATCAAAATAAGTTCATACTTATCTCTGCAATTCTAACTGCATTAAAGAGTTCATTTTAGCTTACTCACATTACTTTTTTTTTAAGATTTTATTTACTTATTCATGAAAGACACACAGAGAGAGAGAGAGGCAGAGACGTAGGCAGAGAGAGAAACAGCCTCCATGCAGGGAGCCCAATGTGGGACTCGATCCCGGGTCTCCAGAATCATGCCTTGAGCTGAAGGCAGACGCCCAACAACTGAGCCACCCAGGTGTCCCAGCTTACTCACATTTCTATATGAATTTTCTATATGTAAAATTCAACCTAATTTGCAAACTAGTACTCAGAGATTGAGAAACTTCATTTTGATGTTTAATTTGTTCAACTTTATTATACAAGTAAAGTGATTTCAGAATTTCCCTGTGTGTGTGTGTGTGTGTGTGTGTGTGTGTGTGTGGTGAGGTGGGAGGAACTTATACTTTATATTATAGTATTTATGCATGTTTTCTTTTGTTAATGGCCTTATAGAATCCAGTTAAAAAAAACAAATAATTTTCCTAATTTATATAAATTTATATTGTAGTCACTCTTGGGAGACAGACAGACATCCCATCCCAGTCTCACAGGATATATGCACCAAGTGGATATGAAGAGATTTATTATTCACATAACGAGGTTTTCTGGGAAGAACAGAGCTGTTATCTACGTAGGTCCAAAGATTACTTCCAAGAGAAAGAGTGGACAACTACTTGTGTGTGTGTGTGTGTGTGTGTGTGTGTATTTAGGGGGCAGGATCAGGTTGAGAGTGCCCATATGATTATAGGCTGAAGGTTAACGTGGTTTGAACTTTCCACTGGTGTCAAGAATGGGCAATTGTGGGTTTTTAGAGATTTGTGTGGATGTAGAACAAAAGGGGAACACAGAATAGTAGGACTTGAAAGTATTCAGTGGTTTAATGTTAAAAATGAATTCAGATTTTACAATTTAGACTTATAATCACCTCCTGTCCCTCAGTCCCCCATATTGAGATTGTAGCATACATTTGCAGCAGAAATGGATTATATCCCTAGATGCCCCAACATCTTGGTAGACTTTTTACTTTGCTTACATATATTATAGTTCATTTTTCACTAGTTTCTTCATCATTTTACTTTTAGTCTATCTAAATCATTATATAAAATGGGTTTCATGTAGACAGCATATGATCAGGTCTTGCTTTTTATCCAATTTGAAATTTCTGCCTTCTTATTTAGATAATTTTTGTCATAAAATTCATATAACATAAAATATAACATTTTACCTAGGTTAAGTATATGCTTTAGTTGCATTAATTACAGTGATACTGTGGTTTATAATAAGAAATATATATATGGTCTTTGCCTTCTTGGCACAGAACTCTCAAAACACTTGGAATTTTTTAAGTTGTCAGAGCAATAAGGATGCCTTTAATTATGAGGTGACTTTTTAAAAAATATTTTATTTATTTATTCATGAGAGACACAGAGAAAGAGAGGCAGAAGCACGGGCAGAGGGAGAAGTAGGCTCCATGCAGGGAGTCCGATGTGGGACTTGATCCCAGGACTCTGGGAACACGCCTTGAGACAGACAGACACGCAACTGCTGAGCCACCCAGGCGTCCCAATGAGGTGACTTTTGGATAACCCTTAGGTAACATAAAGATTGAGATAGATTACCAGGGGAACCAAGCATGTGATTAGAGAGTTAGGACTTTCAGTACCTTGCTTCTCCCCAATATCTAGGTAAGGGACAAGGGTTAGATATTGAGCTCAACTACCAGTGGCCAGTGATTAATCAATCATATCTATGTAATGAAGCCTCCATGAAAACCCAAAAAGATAGGGTTCAGAGAGTTTCCCAGTTGGTGAACATGTGGAGATTTGGGTAGAGTGGTACACTTGGGGAGTGTAATCTTCTCACCCTTTCTCCATATCTTGCCCCATGCCTGTCTTCCATCTAGCTGTTCATAAGTTGTTTCAAATAAAATGATAATATAGTAAGTAAAATGTTTCTCTAAGTTCTGGGAGCTGCTGTAGTAAATTAACCAAACATAAAGAAGGGACTTTGGAGGGGTACCTGGGCAGCTCAGTTGGTTAAGTGTCTGCCTTCAGCACAGTTCATGATCCCACGGTCCTGGGATCAAGCCCTATATCAGGGTCTCTGCTCAGTGAGGAGTCTGCTTCTCCTTCTCCTTCTGCCCATCCCTCTGCTTGTGATCTCTGTCTCTCCAATAAATAAATAAAATCCTATTTTTTTAAAGTGGGGGGGTCATTGGAATCTCTGTTCTATAATCGGTTGATTAGAAGCACTAGAAATCACATGGACTTTCAACTGGTGTCTGAAGTGGGGTAAGGGGGAAAGTCTTATAGAACTGAGCCCTTAACTTGTGAGATCTGACACTATCTCAAGATATAAGTATCAGAATTGAGTTTAATTTAAGGATATTTATATGGTATCAGAGAATTTCTTGGTGTGGGGAAAAAATCCACACACCAAAATTGGTATCAGTATCATAATTACATTCACAATGTTATACAATTACCACTATTTCCAAAACATTTTCATCACCCAAACAGGAACTCTGTACCCATTTATTAAGCAATAACTTCCCATACCCTGTCTCCCCAGCCCCTTATAACCTCTACTATACTTCCTTTCTCCATAAATTTGCCAATTCTAGATGTTTCATGTAAGTACAATCATATATTATTTATCTTCTTGTGTATGGCTTATTTCACTTAGCATAATGTTTTTAAGGTTCATCTGTGTTATAGCATCTATCATAGTTTCATTCTTTTAATAATTGAATAGTATTCCATAGTATGTATGTATATGTATGTACTGCATTTCATCTATGTATTAATGTGTTGATTGATATTGGGTTGTTTCTATCTTTTGGTTATTATGATTAATGCTGTTATGAGCATTGGCAACCCGTATCTGCTTCAATTTCAATTTTCAAAAATTGAGACTATTTACCTAGAGGGAGGTGGAATTGCTGTGTCATATAATGATTCTATATTTAACTTTTTGCCAGAGTGGTTGCCTTACTTTTAAAGCAGTTAATATAAATAGATTAACGCCAACCATTTGTTGTTTCTTTTTAAATATTTTTCTGCCTTTTTTTTTTGGATTAGTTGGACACTTTTTATTATTTTATTTTGTGTTCTTTTGATTTACTGTTTAAGTCAAATTCATTCATTCACTCATAGTTATTCCTTCCATAACTATTTCCTGAATACTTAATAAGTTCCAGGAACTGTCTAAATGCTGGGAATAAAATATTTAAACAAACATGCACACATTTGTTGCTCTCATAGAGTTTGCAAACCAATGGAGAAATAGGATATGAATTAAATAACTTATACATGTATAATATAAATATATAATTTAAAAAGAGATAAGTACCCTGAAGGAAAAGAAGAAGGTACTATGACAGGATATATCAGAAGAAATAAATTGTTAATCTTATTAATATTTAAAATTACTTCCATGGGATTTACAATAAACCTTTGAAATAGCTTGAGTCCAACATTAAATAATATTCTGTTTCTTAAATAGTGTAAAAATCTTAAAACAGTATATTTCTAATTCCCCCTTGTACTGTTATTATCAAAAATTTCACTTTGATATACACTATAAACACACATTTTTTACTTTTATTGCTGTAAGCTTTCAGTAATTTTTAGAGCAATTAAATACAATAACAAATTCAATTCTATATTAATTTATTCCATTTTCAACACTTTTCATTTCTTTTTGTAGATATGTTTTGACCAAGAGTATATTACTTCTGCCTGGAAATTTTCCAATTTAAGCCATTGAATTTGTATTTAATTTGTTATGCAGTAAAGTATAACATCTATTAAGATGATCATATGGTTTTTATTTTTCTCTTGTTAACATGATGTGTCCATGTGATCATCTCAATAGATGAAGAAAGAGTATTTAACAAAGTACACGATCCATTCATGATAAAAACTCTCACCAGGTAGGTGTAGAAGGAAAATACCTCCACATAATAAAGGCCATATAAAAATACCCCACAGATAACATCACAGTCACTGGTGAAAAATGAAAGGTTTTCCTCCATGATCAGGGAAAAGATAAGGATGCTCACTCTCACCACTTTTATTGGACATAGTCCTCGCCACAGCAATCAGATAAGAAAAAGAAATAAAAGGCATTGCTGAGCAAAAAGTAAAACTTTTACTATTTGCAGATGAAATAATGCTATATATAAAAAATCCTAAAGACTTCACCAAAAAACTACTGAAATGGATTAATGAATTCAATAAAGTCACAGGATACAAAACTAATATAAAGAAATCTACTGGGGTGCCTGGGTGCCTCAGCTGGCTGATCATCCACCTCTCAGTTTTGACTCAGGTCCTGACCTCAGGGTCCTGGGATCAAGCCCTGCATTAGACTCCATGCTCAGTGAGGAGTCTTCTGGGGATTCCCTCTCCCTCTGCCCCTTCTAGTCTCCCACAATGAGGGTTCCTTATTCTCTTCATCCTTGCCAACACTTTTCATTTCCAGTATTTTTTATTTTAGCCATTTTGACAATAAGATATCACTTTTGTGCACTATTGGTGGGAATATAAACTGTATGGCACTGTGGAAGACAGTATGGAAGTTTCTCAAAAATTAAAAATAAAACTACCCTTCGATCCAGAAATCACAGTATTGGGTAATTACCCAATAAACACAAAAAAATTCACTCAAAAGGATATATACAGCCCTATGTTTATTGCAGCATATTTACCATAGCCAAATTATGGAAGCAGCCTAATTGTCCATCAATAGGTGAAGAGATAACAAAGATATATATATATATATATATATATATATATATACACACACACACACACACATATATATATGTATGTATATACACAATGGAATATTATTCAGACATAAAGAATGAAATATTGGCATTTACAACAACAGGGATGGATCTGGAAAGTAAAATGGTGAGCGAAATAAGACAGAGAAAGACAAATATCATATGATTTCATTCATATATGGACTCTAAGAAATCAAACAAATGAACAAAGGGGAAAAAAAGAATAAACCAAAAAACACTCTTAACTATGGAGACAAACAGATGGCTACCAGAGGTGAGGTGGGTTGGGGGATGGGTGAAATAGGTGAAAGGGATTAATAATACATTTATCTTGATGAGCAATGATTAATATATGGAATTGTTGAATATATGGAATTGTTGAATATTGTACAACCGAAATTAATTTAACACTCTATGTTAACTACACTGGAATTAAAATTAAAGATAGGAAGAAAGGAAGAAAGAAAGAGAGAGAGGGAGGGAGGGAAGACAGAGGAGAGAATAGAGGTGGTATGTCTATGTGGGTGTATATATAAAAGAATGAGATCTTGCCGTAACACTAATATAATATAATATACCTAATATAACACCATATGTTAATTATACTTCAACTAAAAAAAATTTTAAAAAATTACTTGAAAAAACCCCAGCATTATCATTAGAAGTATTATCCTTTCCCAGCTCCCTATTTTTCCAGATCCAACATTGTCTACATTACTATTAGAATTATTATTCTTCAATATAATTCCATTTAATTCTATATCTGGTTATTTTAAAAAATATTCTTTTCCTTGAGAATCCCAGCAACATGAAGTCTTTGCTTACCCAGAAACCACAAAGTAAACCCGGGCATGTTTCTCTCCCACAATACCTATGTAATTCTTTATTAAGTTCTTCAGTAATAATTCCTCTTAAGACAACAAAACAAAGCAAACACATATTTGATTTTAGTTATAAGGACTTAATATTTGTATGCCAAACTACCTCCTTTCATCATTGCCTGTGCTCCAGCCACACTGGACTTTCTATAATTTCTCAAGCCAGTTGTGTACTATCTAACTACATAAAAACATTATTCTGCCATAAACAGTGTTTCCACCCAACCTCAGCCCCTTCCTCTGGGTAAATCTCATTTAAATTTAATGCTAATTTCTTCTCTGACTTCTTCCATCACTTATTTATTCTGATATATACTGTCATAGAACTTTCTTCCTTTCCATCAGAGTACTTATCTCTTTTTAAACTACATTTTATATGTATATATTTATAAGATTATTTAATTCATATCTGATTCATCCATTGGATTGCCAACTCTATGAGAGCAACAAATATGTGCATGTTTGCCTTACATTATATTTTCAGCATTTAAGCAGTTCCTGGAACTTATTAAGTATTCAGGAAATAATTTTTTGAGTGAATACTTATGAATGAATGAATTTTCAGAAATCTGTGTATCATTTAGATGACTGAAAAATAAAGCCTAAACAAGCCGAGTTTGGAATAAAAAAAATTTCCGCTTCTATTGCTGGCCATTTCTCCATAGTCAACTTCTGCAAAACCATATCAAAATAAATATCCTTTATCAAACACATCTATGTGCGGGGCACCTGGGTGGTACAGTTGGTTAAGTGTCTGCTTTTGGCTCAGGTCATGATCCTGGAGTCCTGGGATCTAGCCCTGCGTTGAGCTCCCTGCTCGGGCCAGGAGTCGGCTTCTCCCTCTCCCTCCAGGATCTCTCTTGCTCTCACTCTTTCTTAAATAAATAAATAAATAAATAAATAAATAAATAAATAAATAAACTTAAAAAATAAAATAAAACATGCCTATGTGTTGTATTTGTGTATATATTTTCACTGTGGCACCTATTTTGTGAAGTTTTCTGTATTTCTTCCTCCAAAACCCTGCCACTCCCCACCACCCAACAGATGCACGCAGGCACATAAATAGAGGCAATCGGTTTTTTCGGTTCATGAATATAATCACATTAAAGAGATGTGCATGTGTTCTAGCTACAACCAATATAGTTATTTTGATAGTTATCTTTCTCTATAATTTGTGAGCTTTTGGAGATCAGGGAACATGGATACTTTCTTGTAGGTATCCAGGATCTAATAACTTGCTTGGTCTATAGTTGATCTTAATAAATGTTTTGGGCATTAATGAATGCCTACATGCCAAACATAAGCAGATACAATAGATTTTCCATAGTCATTAAGGGTTTTAAAATGAGATTATGGATATGTGTGCACTTATAAATTCATGCTATACTGCAAATGTTGCTCCCTTCTGTTAACCTGTGTTAATAAAATATGACTTTTATATACAGTAGTGGTAAACACTTCATGGTGCTTAGCAGGTAATAAAATGTGTTTTGCAGTTTTCCACTTTCATCTTGATGGATGCAAACAAAATATACAAAGTATTTTGAGACTTTCCACCCACCATTCTTGTCCTGTATAATAGCTTTTTATTGATGAAGGTGGTTACTCCAGAGCATCTTAGGTCAGGAAATGAAGATGAATTGCATACATATTTGACATGCAGAATGGATTTAGATTAATAAATCTGTTAGCATTAGCATTTAACAAATTCTGGTAAAATTAGGTTTGTAGCCTTTTTTTTTTTTTTCTAACCAAGATACCATATGCCTCTTTGGGAATAGTTAGGAAGGATATTTCTATATGAGGATGATGGTGATGATGACATTTACAGGAAACCCCAAATATTGATCATCTTAAATGCTCAACATACTGCAGACCTCAACTCATTTAATCTTGTAAAACACAGAAAAAAATTGGGGCTCAAAAATATTAAGTAACTTGGACAAGAAAGTTAAATGCTTGCCTTTGATGACTAGTAAGTAAAAGAGAGAGGATATGAACCTACCCTATATGACTTCAAAGATGCCATTTTTAAACATCTGTGATGCCACTAACCAAACCAGCTTAGTGACTTTCAGAATTTGGAGATGAATGAGTATATAAGAATACTACTCTATCACAGGAAGGACAATCACTGAATAAATAATCTTAATCACATTTGGAAAAAAACCCACTAATTTGTTGGAATAACATTCACAGTATCCTTGTAATATTGTTTTATTTTAATTTGGATACATTTCATAGAAATCTTGGAACAACTAGATAAAGGCAAACAATGGAGGAGTTTTATTATTTACACATATGTTCATCTCAGAGAATTTATTTTTTACTTTCATATGACTAAACTCCTTGAATAAAGATCAATTTCTTAACTCCATTATAATCTATCACTGAATTCTAATTCTGAAGTCTGAATGCTAATAATAATTACATACAATTAATTAATATGAAATGGAGGGGATCTTTTTATTGTTAAATACTCTTCGGTTATTTTAGATCTCAGTCTGTGTTGGTAGTAGACAAAGCTTTCTAAACCATACAAAAGCAGAAACCGTTTTTCTCAGGGTAAGCAAAGGTGACAGTGATACTGATGAAAAAAAAAAATCGTTACAGGATATAGCCAAGAAATCAGGTTCAGTACAGTTTGTTTCTGCCCAGTACATACTGTCACAAAGTCACTTTGACTGCAATAACTCACCCCAATTCTATACTGATGGTGGTTGCATGATTGAAAGAACTTTTTGGCCTGCTAGACCAACTTGACCAACATCGTTTTTATAGTACTGCAGAATCTAGAAATGGGCTGCCTCCCATAGGACCTCATCCCATTGATTCCTTAGCCAATTTAAGTTGCCTTTTAAAAGAATATTTGCCTTGCACTTAAGAAATCCAAAATATGTTTCATAATTTCTCTGGGGGTATTTCCTATATTTAACGCCATTTCCGCATACCTCGTTTTACGTTCTCTAGCATTTGTTTATATATAAATTAACACATAGCCAAAAGAAACAGGAATAGGAGCTAATTATTACTCTGCATATAATGAAACTTAATACTTTTCAAGAGAATTTTCTTCATCCATCAAGCTTTGGTTCTTTCTGTGCAATGAAATTATATCATCTAGTGATATTTACCTTTAATTTTTGCTTACATCCCACTCAGATATATCAACCAGGGGCTGCTTCTGGTGAAGACTGAGCCCCTATGTTTGATCAAAAACCACACATAGAGGAAAAAAACAAAACAAAAATATGTATACAAGAAGTAATGAAACATTTCCTCAAGTAAATCATTTGAAAAATGACAAGGTCTTTGGGTAAAATGAGAAAAATAAATAAAAATGGGACAATGGCAAAATAGGTTAAGGTTAAGTTAAAAAATAAAAGCAAGTGAAAGCATAATGAACCATGTGGCCAAAATATTCAGTGAAGAAGAGCTAAGAAAAAATAACAATAAGCAGGGTGAGGAGAGGATTATAAACTGAACTACTGAAGTCCAAAATTTACAGTATCCACATTAACAACAAACAGTTGTTTTAAAATTATACAGCAGCACTTATGGCCTTCTGGTTATATGATTTGCAAATATAATTATGCTATTATTAAGCATTTTCCAGGATTAATACCTAAAAAGATATGACTTACTTATATTATCATTTTTATTTTTATTTAAATGACAGCTCACTAAAAGACTAGAAAAATTAAGTGTTTACTTAATTGTATGAAAAGTGACACTTTGTTTTTATATGAACTTCTTCAATGAACTTTAGCCTTAGCATATATACCAGAATCCTGGTTTTCTAATGTGGTTTTGACTGATTGAAGAAAGCTCTATATTGTTTGCCTGGTCAGATTAGCACACAACCTAGATCTACTACTTAGTAGAGAAAATGAACACCTCTTCACTCAAAAACAAATCCACATCATGAAATAATAATAGCTAATATTTTTGAGTACCTAGTATTTATCAACGTTATTTTATTTTAAGATCAACATATGTCCCTAAACATTTGTTGGTTCAGAAACATTTTCTATACCTCTAAGAAACTATATACAGAATAATAATTATTTTGTATCCCTATCTTTCTTGGTTATATGTTAATTTATATAAACAAATGCTAGAGAACATGTAATAGAATATGTGAAGATGGCATTAAAATAGGAAATGACCCCAGAGATTATCTGAATCACAAAGGATTTTACTAATGCTCTATTAACATTTTTAAATACCAGTGTTCTATGAGTCCCTTCTTTCTTTTTTTCTTTTTTTTTTTTGAGATTTCAAACCCTGTTGAATTAGGTTTGATAAAAGATTCACATTCATTTCAGAAGCAATTCAGTCTTCCTTTTTCATGTACATATCTTAGAAAATCATATTGGAATCCTGAAGAGATAGCAAGGCACTTCCAATATTTCCTTTTTTTACAGCATCTAAGTTACTCAGAGTTTTATCTGCAACTCTTGGGACCCAACTGTCCCAGTTCTGCTGAAGGTAGATGATGGCCTGTCGTGGTTCAAAGACACTATTTCTGATAAGTCATTGGTTTCTGCTTTTTCTCGGAAACTCCATACCAGTGGGACTATACTGAACAGCATTTCATTGATTTAGTAGAATGTCATCTCTAATGTAACAAAACCGGAAGACTAAAACTGTGGAGCACCAGCACAGTTAAAAAAAATGATGTCTTATAACCATAATCTGCATAAAATGATATTAAAATAATTCTAGGCAAGAAAGGGTGGTATGATATCTCCCTTTTTTATTTTTTTATTGATTTTATTTGATTTTATTGATTTTAGGATATTTTGCAAAATGTCATTTATCCAAGCACAAAATTTAACCTAGTCAATTGTAAAAAAATAAAGATTATTTTAAAATAACAAGAGAAAACTCTTCTTCTTCTACCTCTTTTTCCTTGAAAAAGCCATGTAGGCAGTATAGAGGAAGAGAATGCAATACAGCCAAGGACCTGATGAGGCTGAAAAAGTGGGGTCCCAGCAAATTGATGGTAGGAATGGGACTGAACAGGCAGTGGAGCCAAGGAAATAACAGCATGGCTAGCAGTTGAGGCAGTGAAACAATCAGGAGACTGGTGTATCTAGGGGGAATGAGCAACTAAGTAAATATACTGAGATATTAGGAGCCAGGATCTCACTGTCAAAGAAAGGATTTACAAATGTAAAAAGCAACAGGATGCTGGATTAGCCTGGATTGTGTTGCTGTGAATAGATCTCTACAGATTTACTTACAGAAATAAATGTATGTATATGTATATATAATATGTATGTTTATAGGTAGTTGGTTTTGTCATCTAGATGGTATGGATCCTATGATACCTCTGTAGCAATGAGGATACTAAATGCATAGATCTTCTAAATAACACCTTCTACCAAAAAAATAAAGGCTCTTCAAAAAATGACTGAATGGTTAATTTCAAGAAACGGAAGTAAAAGATGAAACTGGAACACATTTTGTGACAAAAATTAAAGTTCTCGAAGTACAGAGATGTCAAAAAGTAAGTTTGAAGAGGTTCCTACTTACTAAGTGTAGGGAAATTTTTGCATAAAATGTATCAATAGTAATGGCTTATATCACATTGAATAAAATTTTAATTCATGACTCTATGCAAATATAAATAAATGGAAATCTCATCCTTGTGCTATAGTCAAAATACATATTGAGAAATAGAAATAGAAAATGACCTATTATAGTTCGGGAAGAGAGCATCAGTGTTGTAAAGCTGGCAGGTGGATGTTTGATGATAGCGTATTAAGGCAGATTCACAATAATTTACCCCCAAATATTTAGATGTTACTCAAGGAAAAACCAGTAGAGAAAGTTTGGGGATAATTTTGCAACTTAGGCAGCTGATCAGAGAGGTACAGTGGAGGACAAGATGTCCTGTTCCCATGATGTACACTGAAAGCCACAGCATCATTGTATAGTATTCCTCCCAAAAAAGTCATGAACTGACTCTACATATGAGGAAATATTCCACAGAGCCAGATTAAGGAAAATCCTGCAGATGGAAGGCCTTAAATATCTTAGAAGACTCTAGGTCATGAAAGACTGCAAGACTGGAGAACTATTACAGACTGAAGAAGAATGCGGAAACATGAAAATGCAACAACATGTGATCCTAGATTAGATCTGAAGAAGAAAGGAAAAAGAAGCATTGCCGCGCTCTTAGCAAAATTTGAATGAAATCTGTAAATCTCTTGGTAAGATTGTATTAATTTTGATCTCAAGATTTGCATGGCTGTATTCTGGTTGTGTAGGAGAAATGTCTCCATTTTGTAAAATATGAGCTGTAGTATTAAAGACTGAAGGGGCATCATGTTTGGAACTATTTTCAGTAGTTCAAAAGGGAAGAATGGTAATGGGTGTCCATAGGTAATTCTCCATGGGTCTTTGTATTTGCATGTTATTTTGAGAAAGATTTCATCTCATTCTATTTTTGCAAGGATGGTTTTAGAGCAAATAACTGTGGAAGGTAGAGCTAATGTCTCCTTCTCCTGGGCAGAGAGGTATGCTTTATGAGTAGGAAAGCAAAGTTTTTATTTTTTAAATTTTATTATTTATTTATTTATTTATTTATTTATTTATTTATTTATTGAAAGCAAAGCTAATGTGTCTCTCTGCTGTAAAGGTTGGGCAGGTAAGATTGAAGTCTTCTTATAAGATGAAGATGTTTCAAAATTTGCAATTACTCAGTTATAATAAAGACCCACGGTATATGTAATCATCCATCTGGTCCTGCCTTCTCGTGATCATCATCATTATCCCCATTGTATTGGGCAAAAGGAACCAAGGGGACATGAAGCTAATGCTGCCCACCATGTCTTGAGTAATAAAGTTTTAATGATTAATAATAAAGTCTTTGACCTGAGACATCTGGGTGGCTCAGTGGTTAAGCATCTGCCTTAGGCTCAGGGTATGATCCTGGAGTCCCTGGATGGAGTCCCACATCAGGCTCCATGTGTGGAGCCTGCTTCTCCCTCTGCCTGTGTCTCTGCATCTGTCTCTCTCTCTCTCTGTCTCTCTCTCTCTCTCTCCCTCTCTCTCTCTCTCTGTCTCTCATTAATAAATAAATAAAATCTTTAAAAAATAAATAAAAATAAAATCTCTGACCCAATTCTCCTGACAGCTACCAGTCTATGAGGTACAGCAAGGTAATTTGTTAGCTTGCAAGCTGGATAAAATCTTAGACCTTTTATAATTCTTGACATTTATATGCAGTGAGTAAAAAAATGGTTATTGAAGAAATGTGGTAAAATATCAACTAGGTAATCTGGGTAAACAGTATATGTAAGCTCCATTGCCATATTTCTATAAGTGCAACTATTCTGCAATTTTTTGCCATTTAAAAATTATTCCAAAATACATTTATATAAATAAAAGCCATTTACATTGATTCTGATATAAAATAAAAATTCTGTATTTTTAACTAAAAAGTTTAATTTTCAAGAAAGACTTTTGGAAAATCATCTAAATCTTGAATTATTATTTAGTCTGCATATATGCAGGCCTTATCTTGTACCAAAATAGAGCCAGATCAGTCAGAAAGCAATTGGGCAGTTATTCTCATTTGGACTATAATATATACATTATACTAATTTTCAGCCTGCCATTTATATTTTCAAAACTAATTATCTTTCTACCATTCAAAGTATAATGAATATCTAGAGACTTGCAAATACCAATGACCATCTGGGAATTTATTTGCATTTTAATTTTTTCATAAACATGCAACACTATTAAAAAAAAAAGGCTGCACACAAGCAAAACACAGATGCAGGTAGAGAATGAGCTATCTTCTACAATGCTAATGTTTCAATTTTTTCCCCTTGGTAATCATCTTGAATTGTACAGACATATCTTTAGATATTTTCATGATGTCATAACTGTTTTCAACCAAGAAAAATATTGCCTTTAGAAAATGTATCCTAAACATTAAACACGAAATATTAATATTTTGATTTAGCATCTATTAGGAGTGAAATATCCAAGGTGACAGTAAAATTTGATTTTGTGCATGTTACTTAACTTCTTTCATCCTCAATTTTCTCACCTGTACAATGAGGATAATTTTAAGACCATGGAGAGAAGAAATATAAAGTATGTGGTATGCAATAAGAATTCAGTATATTACATTTTATTCTATCTTCCTATATTCCCTCTTTTTACTGCATGTGGGAAATACATATTCCGATAGCACTAATGTTCCTCCTTCTTATAAAACATAATATCCTTAGAAGAAATCTCCTATCTGGCACAGAAAGAAATCTTTTTCATTCCCTGGGTCTGTTGTCCAAAATCTCCAGTTTAACTGAAAGCTCTGGTATGGCTGAGTAAAGCTGTAGCGTGAAAGACTGATGGGACACTAAGTTAAGAGAAGGATAAGCCTGGACATAATAAGCTATAGTAAGGTTGTCCTGAATTTAAGCCTGTCTTCTTATCTTTAACAAAAATATCATACAGTGTTTGTCACAGAACTAGAACAAATAATACTAAAATTTATGTGGAACCACAAAAGACCCCAAATAGCCAAAGCAATCTTGAGAAGAAAATCACAAAGCTGATGGTATTACAATTCCAAATTTCAAAATATACTACAATGCTGTAGTAATCAAAATAGTATGGTACTGGCACAAAAACAGACACAAAGATCAATGGAACAGAATAGAGAGGCCAGATAAACCCACACTTATACGGGCAATTAATCTACAACAAAGGAGGCAAGACAATACAATGGGGAAGACACAGTGTTTTCGAAAAATGGTGCTAGGAAAACTGGACAGCTACATGAAACTGGCCTTCTTCTCTACATCATACACAAAAAATACACTCAAAATGGATTAAAGACTCAAATGTGAGGCATGACACCATAAAACTCCTAGAAAAAAAAACAGGCAATTATTTCTTGGACATGAGTCTTAGTCATGCTTTTCTAGGTATGTCTCTTCAGGCAAGGAAACAAAAACAAAAATAAGCTATTGGGACTATACTATTGGGAATGGGAGAAGATATTCACAAATGATATATTCAATAATATCTAAAATATATAAATAACTTATACAGCTTAACACCAAAACACAAAAACAAATAATCCAATTAAAAACTAGACAGAGGACCCGAACAGACATTTCTCCAAAGGAGACGTACAGATGACCAACAGATACGTAAAGAGATGCTCAACATCACTAATCATCAAGAAAATGCAAAAATCAAAACTACAATGAGATATTTCATACCTGTAAAGTCAGAATTGCTAAGATCAAAGAAAAAAAAGGTATTGGCAAGGATGTAGAGAAATGGAACCCTTGTGCACAGCTGTTGGGAATGGAAATTGATGCAATCACTCTGAAAAATAGTATGGTGGTTCTTCAAAAAATTAAAAATAGAACTACCATAAAATCCAGTAATTTGACTACTGAGTATTTGCCTAAAGAAAATGAAAACACTAATTTGAAAAGATGTAAGCACCCCCATGTTTATTGCAGCATTATTATAATAGCCAAATTACAGAGACAACCCAAGTGTCTACTGACAGATGAATGGATAAAGAAGAGGTGGTATGTGTGTGTGTGTGTATATATATATATATATATACACACACACACATATAATATATATATAACATATATATGTTAACATATATAACATATATTAAATGTTATATAATGGAATATATATAATGGAATATATATATATATATATATATATATATATATATAATGGAATATTACTCAGCCCTAAAAAGGAATGAGATCTTGCCATCTGCAGCAACATGGATGGGCCTAGAGGCTATTACACTAAGTAAAATAAGTCTGACAGAGAAGGACAAAGACAATTTGATTTCATTTATATGTGGAATCTAAAAACAAAACAAATAGAAAGCAGAAGGAGACCCATAAAAACAGAGAACAAACTGATGGGTGACGGAAGGATGGGCAAACTGAGTGAAGGGGAGTGGGAAATACAGGCTTCTAGTCATGGAAAGAATAAGTCACAGGGATAAAAGATGCAGTATAGGAAATATAGTCAATTATACCGTTAATAATGATGTATGGGAATATGTGTTTATACACATATAAATACCATGCAATTTTCATTTTTTGTTTACTTTGATATCCATATATTGTTTTATCTATATGGCTGGCTCTTTACCTTTTTTCCTTATTTTATTCATGGCATTCTTATTTTAAAAACTTACTTCAGTTTTTATTACTTCAGTATGAATTATCTCTTATTCCCAAAGCATTAATATTACCTTTCTCATTTTTTCCCCTCAGAGTCAAGGAATAAAATGGTGCTTTCTTTCTTCTTCCAATCTATTCTTCCAAACAATGCCGGCCCTCATAGGCTTTGATTTTGTGCTTCTAGGGAGGCACAAGGGAGGCAAATAGTGTTATCCATTTCAAATTAAATCAACCACATATGTTAATTATAGTTCTATCTTAGGAAGAAAATTTCACATTAAATTTTTCAAGTGTTAAAAGAAGCTGCATGTCAATATATTTATATTTATTGACTTTCCTGACTACCCTTTGAGTAGAAGGCAGAGTAAACAAGAAAGAACTTCAGAGAGTTTATTATACAGGTAAGTGAAATCCATTTCTTCTGCTCTCAATGCAAAATGAATTATGTTAAGTTCAACTTTAGATATCCCCTGTATCTGCTGTTTATTCTCAATTTTCCTTCTACTGCTACTGTTTAGATACAGATTACCTCCCATGATTTGTACCACCCAAGAGCCCCTGTGCTGTCTTCGCAAGATTCATTTACAGTGCCTCAGAAGTACCTCTCAATAATCTATCTTTCAAAATAAGTGTATGTATGTATATATGTATGCATGTATTTATTTAAGAGAGCTCACATGCAGGTGGTAGAAGGAGAAGCAGATGGCCCCTCTGAGCAGGGAACTTGATGCAGGGGCTCCTAGGACCCTGAGGTCAGGACCAGAACTGAAGGCAGACACAACCTACTGAGCCACCCAGGTACTCCTATAATCCATCTTTAATCATGCTATTCTAACTGCATGTATGTTGTGCTGACTTGTTAGTTGTTTTTTTTAATGTACAATCAGCATGTCCTATTCTATAAAGAAGACTTCAAAATCTGGTTATATGAGTTTCCTAAATTTTCCCCACTATGCTATAAAGACAATGAGATTACATTTACTCCTTAGAGTTCCTGATATACAGTAAATGTTCAACAAGTGTCAGATATCTACATTGCACACATTTAAATTAGAAATGTATTGCATGTTGGAGTTGAAATTTGAACAGAAACAGTAACAATCTTTGGCTTAAATGTTAAATTTTATAGGACTTCTCTATGTTGCTGTGCCCAGGTACTGTGGTTTGCTCAAGTTTTCTGTAAACTGCTAGGATCAGAATTCTTTACAAACTTAGAACATGCCCAGGCGTATCCTTGGGGGACTCCTAAGGCACTTTAGAGGAGGCATACTCAGAGGAATATTAAAGATATAGTAGGCAAAGATTTGACTCAGATGGGATGTTACTTTGCCTCAAACATAACTGAAGCTTTCATGGTTGAATGCCCTGTTTGTAGGAGATAGGAAATCTCCAATTTTGGCAACAACTTCTGTATAAAGACAGGATTTATAACCTGCTACATTCTGTATAAGGAAACATGTTCATTGAGTTTAGCTTCTTAATAAGAAGCACACGAGTGCTAAAAGTTAAATATACTTTAAAAATCCCAAGGGAATTTAATTGATCAATAGCTATTAATGGTCTTAATTAAGATATGTTCCTTTTCTTACACACAACAGTAAGCTTCCAGAAAGAAAAAAATAGAGGCTTTATTTACTAAACAGTTCACCATTTTTCTTTCTTCAAGCACTATCCAATATTTGACTATTAGCTATGAGATACCTGTGACAAAATCCAACAATTCAATAAATAGTATAAGAAGTCTGCTGTAAAGCAAGTCCTACAGGATGCAAAGTAAAACAGTTCCTTTTAAAACAGATTTTCTTCTAGACATAAAAATAATATAATTTAACACCAGGAAAATAAATACCTTCCAAGCAGCTCAAAATTACTTTTCATGCTCTGTAAATCCATTCTCTGACTCTTGAAAAAAAAAAGATAATCCAAGCATCTTCAGAGCCTTAAATGATGCCTTATGCATCAAAACATTTAAAATTACCATGCAAATTTCAAAAATAATCTATTTTCACACGCTAAAAATGAGATTATTTGGACTATTAAAATAAGTCAGCAAACAGTATATCAATTAGTCTAACGTTAAAAGTATTATCTTCAGAGCAAAAATATTTTTAATACACACTCCCACAGGTGGCTTCTACTAAAATCCCTCTCTTTTGCAAGGCTCACCTTTAAGTAAATGCTTTTCAGTTACATTTATTTTTAGCTTGCCAAATTATTATTTTTTAAATGGTTTTGGGTACCTACGTGGTTTCAGTAGTTGATCATCTGTCTTTGGCTCAGGTCCTGATCGCAGGGTCTTGGGATTGATTCCTACATCACGTTCCCTGCAGGGAGCCTGCTTCTTCCTCTCCCTATGTCTCTGCCTCTGTGTGTGTCTCACGAATGAATAAATAAAATCATTTTAATTTTTTAATTAAAAATGGTTTTAAATAGGAAAGGACGAAGGATGAAAGAAGGGCATGCATACAAACAGGGAATGAGAAAGTGAAGAAGGAATAAAGGGAAATAGGAAGAAAGGAATGAAGGAAGGAGGTGGGGAGGGAGGGAAAGAAGGAAGAGAAGAAGAAAGGGAAGGAAGAAGAAGGAAAAGATTATCAGGCACAGTGTGGATCAAATCATGAAGGAAGCACTTCCCAGATTCATTGTGTTTAATCTTTCCAAAAATATTAACACATTTCCCAATATAACTTCACAGTACTAGACTTCTGAGCATAAGAAATCTATAAATTAAAAAAAAAAGAAAGAAAAGAGATCTATATTTCAAAACCAAAACTTCAAATTTGATAGTTAACAGGAAGTTGCATTCACCAATTCAGAAACACTGCCATCTGCTGATCAAATAAAATGGCAATGAGTTTTGCATTTGTGTCTGTAAATGTATAACCAATAACCTTGTAAACTTTGTAATGCATATTATAAAACTTGAATATAGTAACAAGTCACTGATATACAGACACTAATTTACAAATATAACCAAATCAGAGGAATTTGAAGTAGGAAAAAGCACAAAAGGAAATATTTTGTTTTACAGCAAAAGTGTAATTAGGGTTTCAATTAGTCATCCAAAATACGAAAAAGTATTTTTTTTTCTGACACTACCCACAATTAGGTAGCAATTAACAAATGTTTGGGCATTAACTCAAGCCACAGTATTTTTCTAATTTGCAGCTCTGAGGTAAGAGATTTCTTCTAAACATTCATTTCTCACTAGAAGTCAGTCTCAACACTCAAGAAAATGCATCATGTTGATGACAGCACAAGGCAAAATGTCTAGATTCTCAAGGGTGGGTCCGTTTCCTTCTTATGCCATCCTTCTTCCCACATTAATCAGGGGAAATAGGTAGAAAAGTGCAGATTTTAATGTAAAGACACTGTGTTTTCTGATAGATCATGTTAGCTAAACAAACGGATTATTTCCATAGTTTGTAAAAGTAATCACAAAATTACCAGCAATATTTTTTTTCTATGAGTGTCAGTGATTTAGGGAGTCTCCTAATTGACCTGCCCTTATATGCATGGTCTGATTTGAAACAATGTGGGACTAACAACATATTTATCCTCTGCATAATTTTCTCCCCTGCTACATTTCCAGCTTCATCTCGTCATACTAGACTTGCCCTTATACTCCACATATGGGAATTTGCTTGCAGCTCATAGGAAACTTCATGATATTTCACCTGTGTGCCTTTGCTCAAGCTTCTATCTGCATCTGCAATGCAATTATCTTCTGACCTACTAACATCAGGAAAGCTGAATTTCTTTCCTCTGTTCCCAGCCTGTAGTGTGGATATTTACTACTGCACTTACTATGAGAAAGTGTTTTCTGTTTGTCAGTTTGTCATCCTTGCTTCATGGTAAACTCCATCAAATGAGGGATATTGACTTATTTCTCTCCAGATAATCCATGCCTCTCATGACACTTTATGAAGAAAATTTTTAAAAATTTCCCAATATTTTAGAAACTCATATAATATTTTCCTGTTCTTCATCATTGCTGCAATGACAGACTCGTTTCCATAGAAATTATTGATAGCATGTTGCGTTTGGTAGCTTGGACTGTTCTGTTATATATAGTTTAGTATATTATCTCGTGATTAGAGCTTGCCCTTGTCTCAATGAGGCTGTAAGCACCTTTGGGATTTGGACTATTTCAGACTGTATATTGCTTCCCAAACTGAACATTATTGGGGGTGCCAAGCAAATTCTTACTAAATATTGCATTGTTATGTATTCCCAATTGCATTAATAAAAACAAAGTCACATTGTAATATAACAAGTACTATATAATCCAAAGATTTTAAAAGGAGGATGAAATAAATCTGTTTGGGGAACTTCTTACTTCAAAGTGAATCTCACAGTATAATTAGGAATATACTTCATTTACACAGGGATTCTCTATAGATTGGGAAGAAGCAGAAAAATGTGTAATCAGTCTGGTATCTAGCAAATTGATCCGGAACATACTTTTTCTTTCATTTTTAAAGCTCCATATGGGACTGAGCAGAAACCAAGAATCAGACTGACTGCACCACACAGGGATCCACTCCTAGAACTTATAACTGAATCTTCGTATCCATGGAATGGCTCTCCTTGTTTCCCATTCCCTCAAACCTGGGTAATCACCATTCTACTCCTATTTCTGTAAGTTTGACTATTTTAGATGCCTCATACAAATGGAATCATGCAGTATTTGTCTTTCTGTGACTAGCAGATTTCACTTAGCATTATGTCCACCAGGTTCAGTCATGTTATTCCATATGGCAAGATTTCTTTCTTTTTTAAGACTGAATAATAATATTCCATTTTATGTATATACCATATTTTCTTTATTAATCTATCCATTGATAGATATTTATGTTGTGTTCATATCTTAGTTATTATGAATAATGCTGCCATGAACATGGGAATGTAAATATCTCTTTGAGATCTTGATTTCAATGCTTTTAATATATACTCCGAAGTGGGATTGATAGATAATATAGCAGTTTTAGTTTTAATTGTTTGAGGAGAAAAAAAAATTGACAAAATTCAACACACTTTTATGATCAAAAACTCTCAGCAAATCAGGTATAAAAGATATTTAACCTCAACATAATAAAGACCATAAATGACAAGTCCACAGCTAATATCATACTCAATGGTAAGCTTTTCCTCTAAGATTAGGAACAAGACACTTTTACCATTTCTATTCAACATAGTACACGAAGTCCTGGGCTGAAGTATTAGGCAAGTGAAAGAAATAAAGGGCATCTATATCAGAAAGGGAAAGCAAAACTTTTTCTGTTTGTAGATGACATGATCTGATATATGGAAAACTCTAAAGACTACACACATGCACACAGATACACAAAACCTATTATAATAGATAAAATTAATAAAGTAGCAGGACACAAAAACAACACATGAAGATTAGCTGAGCTCCATACACTAACAATGAACTGAGAAGGAAATTCATAAAACAGTTCCATCTATATAATAGAATCAAAAAGAATAATATACTTAGAATAAACTTGACGAAGGAGGTAAAAGACATATAAGCTGAAAACTATAAAACATTGATTAGGGATCCCTGGGTGGCGCAGCGGTTTGGCTCCTGCCTTCGGCCCAGGGCGGGATCCTGGAGACCCGGGATCGAATCCCACGTCGGGCTCCCGGGGCATGGAGCCTGCTTCTCCCTCTGCCTGTGTCTCTGCCTCTCTCTCTCTCTCTCTCTCTCTCTCTGTGTGACTATCATAAATAAATAAAAAAATAAAATAAAAAAATAAAACATTGATTAAAGAAATGAAAGAAGACACAAAGACTTCCTATGTTAATAAATTGGAAAAATTGATATTATTAAAATGCCCATACTACCCAAAGTAATCTACATATTCAAAGCAATTGGTATCAAAACCCGGTGGCAAAAAAATAAAATAAAATAAAAAATAAAATAAAAATTAAAAAAAAAAACAAAACCCGGTGGCATTTTTTCACAGAAAATAAAAACCTAAAACTCATACAGAACAACCAAAGACCCCAAATAGTCCAAGAAATCTTGAGAAAGTAAAGCAAAGCTGAAGGCATCACAGTGCCTGAATCAAAATACATTACAAAACTACAGTTATTCAGGTGGTATGATACTGGCATGAAACAAGTATATAGAGTACTGGGACATAGTAGAGAGCCCGAAAATAAATCCATGTATATACAATCAATTGATCTTGAAAAGGAGACCATGCCATGGATGCACAATGAGGTAAAGACAGTCACCTCAATAAATGATGCTGAGGAAATTGCATATCCGAATACATAAGAACGAAAGAGACTCTTACCTTACACCACAAAGGTGAAAATTGATTAAATACTTTTTTAAAGATTTTATTTATTTATTAATGAGAGAGAGAGAGAGAGGCAGAGACACAAGCAGAAGGAGAAGCAGGCTCCATGCAGGGAGCCCAACATGGGACTTGATCCTGAGACTCCAGGGTCACACCCCGAGCCAAAGGCAGATGCTCAGCCACTGAGCCACCCAGGGTTCCCAATTAAATACCTAAATATAGACCTGAAGCTAAAACTCCTAGAAGGAAATATAGGGGAAAAGCTGTATGGCATTGGTTTTGGCAATTATTTCTTGGGAAGGACACCAAAAACATAAGCAACAAAAGCAAAAATAGAAAGTGAAACTATATCAAACTAAAAGCCTTCCACACAGCAAGGGAAACAAGCAGCAGAGTGAAAAGGTGACATACAGAATGGGAGAAAATATTTGTAAACCATATATCTGATAAGGGGTAAATATTCAAAAAAATCTTAGGAACTCCAACAAGTCAGTAGCAAAAAGCCTGAATAATTTGATTCAAAAATGGGCTAAGTGCTTTTTAGACATTTACAAACATATCTTCAAAGAAGATAGACGAAAGATATATCTTCAGGAAAATGCAAATCAAAACCACAAATCAAACCACAAAAGTGATATGAAGATACCACTTCATACCTGCTGGGATAGCTATTAAAAAAGATTAGTGTTGATAAGAATATAGAAAAGCCCTTATATATAGTTGGAGCCCTTGTATCCTATTAATAGGAATGCGGCGTAATGGTGCAGCCATTATGGAATAGAGTAGCAAGTTTTAATAACTGGGAATGATAGGATATCAAATCAATTATTCCAAAAGCAGAGTGGACACTGGGTAAAAAGTCAAAGAATGGGGATACTTGGAGAGGATAATTTTATTGGCTAGGACATGGAAGGTATAGCCATAGGGGGGAAAAATGTGTTTAAGCACTGGTTTCATCCTTTCCAAGTTCTATAGCCACTTAATCTCTATGTATACTATTTTTCCTATAAGAAAATTAGGGGTAGTAACTGTATATTTTAATCTTTAGTGAATCAAAATTAGTGATTTGCTTGACTAAAAGCAAGGTTTTTAGTTCCATTCTACCAAAAAGGAGGCTGAGGTTCAAATTATTATGCAAACCATCATAAATCCCATTAAGCAGATTCACATGTCTACACACTGATGATCTTACTCTTTCTCCTAAATTCAACATAAACCTATTGTACTATGTATGGTGTGGTGCTTGGGAGCACGATCTCTAGAGCTGGATTGTCTTGGTGCACAACCCAGGTTTGCCACTTGTTAGCCAATAAACTTGAACAAATTATTTAATCTCTATGTAGAGTTAATTAAACCATTTTGGAGCAGATTACAGTTGACCCTTGAACAACACAAGGGTTAAGAGCACCAACCACCCACATAGTCAAAAATCCACATAATCTTTTGACTCCCCCAAAACTTAACTACTAATAGCCTCCTGTTGGCCAAAAGCCTTGCCAGTAATATACACAGCTGATTGATACATATTTTATATGTTATATGTACTATATACTATATTTTACAATAATGTAAGCTAGAGAAAGGAAAATGCTATTAAGGAAATTGTAAGAAACAATTCATTTACAGTGCTGTATGGCACTTACCAAAAAATTCTGCATATTAAGTGGACCTGTGTACTTCAAACCTTTGTTGTTCAAGGGTCAACCGAGTTATTTTGCTCTCTTTTGTAAAAGGGGGCTAATAATTCTATTTACCTCACAGGAGTTAATATGTACAAAAGCGGTGCCTGGCACTACGTAGCCTTTCTACAAGTATTTTATGAAACAAAAATACTGAAAGGAGAAGGTATATCAAAAGGAAAGGGTTTTGAAAACTCATGGCTGATTGTGTTTCAGTCAACGTGATGAATGTTAGAAGTAAATTTCTTCTTATCCTTTGTGATCTGATTTCCCTTTAGGATTGCTTATTTAGTTTCATTCCCTAAACTCAGGCAGATCTTCAGAATATAAGAGTTTTTTCTTCATCATTGAAGCCAAAGAATGAGCAAAAGAAATCAAAATCACTTACTAGGACTTACTGGTACAGAAAACAATCAAATGGATCCAGTTGCCCTTAGGTAGTTCCTGGAAACAAACAAACAAACTAAACTAAACTATATCTATAGTTTATATAAACTTATATACTTATATACTTATAAACTAAACTAAACTATATATATAGTTTATATAAACTTATATACTTATAAACTAAACTAAACTAAGCTATATATATATAGTTCATATAAACCATATATATATATATATATATAAACCATATATATATATATAACCATATATATAAACCATATATATATGGTTTATGGTTTTCTTAGTTTATTTAGAAGACTCCATATCCTCAAAATGATCTATAGGAGAGACCTAAGGAACAAGCAAGCACAATAGATAGCAAGCTTCCCCTGAGATGCAGAGAGGTAGCAGAAGGGTGAGGAGCAGAAGGGAAGAAAGGGTGCACGTGGATGACTAGAGCAGGGCTGTGATATTCTTGAAATTCTCTTTATTGCCTTCACAAAATACTTCTTTGTGTATTAAAAAATTGAAATCACAAAAAAGTCTCTGAAAACAAAAAGTGTCACCCCTGATTAGAAATGGCATAAGAAGCAGCAGAAAAGCTTTACGCTCAGCTTGAAGTCTTGGGGAATAAGAAAACCTTTCAGGAGCAAAAACAAAACATAGCAGAGGAAAGGCAGATTAGTGTGACTTCAGAAATGAGTTCCAAGACTACCGAAGCACAGTGTATTAGCTTTATGACGAGAGCCATTAGCTCTCCACGGACAGGCAATATTTCTAAAGAGCTACACTGTGCAGAGAAGATGTGAGGGATCTAGGAACAAAGCTCTGCTTTCTCACAAGTTATTAACCTCATTTATACCACTGAGTCCCTATCATTATACTCATTGCCCTGACATGGTTCAGTGCATTGATACTTCATTCAGCAGGGTGCAAATTGTGACGACAGAGACAGGGGACCCCAGAGGCTTGGCTGCAATTGCTTTGTTATGACCAGCTGCACCTCGGATGAAAGTAAACGTTTAAGTAACTATTCTGGGAGAGAATTCCCTAAAAACATTTTCACAGTCTTTTATCCTGAGGCCAATTCACCAACTATCTGTTTATAAACCTCTGCAGGTTTCAAGTTCATTTTTTAAAAGCAGTTGTACATTTTCATTCTACAGCACAGGCAAACAGAAGTTGTATGCTTGTAAAGTCAATGTGGATCTTTCCCTTAGCCTCTTAATGGGAAATAGCTTTTCATGAATTTGGAGAAATCATCCACCGGGATGGCAAATGCATTGGAAGGGGTGGAGAAGGTAGCATTTTAGCTGCTTAAAAACAAAAATGAAGAACAAATGCTCCTCGTTTGAAAGCTATCCTTTCAGGAGAAATGCCATTTGTTGAGATTTGATTAGCTTTAATGAATCCTAAGGCCAAGCTTCTGATTTTATGAGTGTAATATAAAAGAGGCTCTAGCAAAGTAAGCAATATGTGTCTACTGAAATGCAATTAATCATCATAATTTATTGAGTATCAATAATGATCTTTGATGAAATATCATTAACACTCTTTAAAGATTTTACTTATTTATTACAGAGAGAGAGAGAGAGCAGAAGTTGGGGGGAGGGGAGTTGCTTTCACTGAGTAGGGAGCCCAATGTGGGGCTCGATCCCAGGACCCTGGGATCATTATTTGAGCCAAAGGCAGATGCTTAACTGATTGAGCCACCCTGGCACCCCTATTTTAACTCTTATTAAATAAAATATAAAGTCACATTTAAGTATAAACACAGTAGCAGCTATTTCCTACCAAAGATAACTTAATGGAAAGTTTTCACTCATTGAAAATTCTTGACCAATCATATATAATACAATTTGTAAAATGTCACTAGTATAGATAATTAGCCTTGACCTTTGGAAATCCTTAAAGTTCAAGTACTCCTAAAAGAAGTGAACTTTTGCATTTCAGTTTGAATTAGTCTAAATATTTGCATTCATGAAAGATATATTAAACCAGACTTATCAGAAGAAGGAAAATATTACATCTATGCATCTATTATATATATTTATATAATATATAAATTATAATGTATATAAATACACTTGTATACAGATATATATAAATAAGAAAAATTTATATACATCTAATGAAAAGACAATAACGTGATGAAATGGTGACATGAATGATTTGACATAAATTATATGTAATATTGAAACATTGTTATAGAGGCATCTGGGTGATTCAGTGGTTGAGCATCTGCCTATGGTTTAGGTTGCGATCCCAGGGTCCTGGGATCAAGTCCTACTTGGGCTCCCTGTGGGGAGCCTGCTTCTCCCTCTGCCTGTGTCTCTGCCTCTTTCTCTGGGTCTCTCATGAATAAATAAATAAAACCTTTAAAAAAAACACATTGTTATAGATTCCAGCATTTCATTTTAAAAGAATTCACAATTAATAGGAAAAACAATGAAACTGTTTAATACAGCTGAAATAAAAATATAAACTCATTATTCATACTATGCAGAACTTGAAATTGATTTATGATATATATTTAATGTATCTTAAAATTTTAATATAAATTAGTAACCACTAATTACTCTGCTATTTCTTTTGGCTTCAAGCCACTTTCTCCTTTGGTCCTTAGAACAACTGGACCATTTGGCTTAAATGCTTATCCTGCCAAATTTAGTTCTCCTGCATGGAGAATTTTAGGCAGTCTTTTCAGGGGTGTTTTTCTGCTCTGACCAACAGAACTACTCAAAGGTTCCCCTTCCAAGGTAATAACAATAGCAATCAAAATCCTCCTCTTTACTGAAGGAAGGCAGTTAAAAAATGGGGCAAGAAAAATGGTAAAGCTTCATGGGAATCTGCAAATGAGAAGTCTGTGATGAGAGTCCCAATGATGGGGGGTCAGGTGGACAGAAGTGAAAGAGAGAAAGGATTGGTAAAGAGCAGAGACTGAAGAAATCCTCTCTGCAGTATCTGAACTGATATACCACCACCACCAAAGTGATATCTCAGCCCTTTAAACTAGCACGGTGTAATGTAATACTGGAATACTAAAAGGTCCTTAAGATGATCACTAATCATAACTTAAAATTAACTCTATGAGTTGGAAAAAAGGATAGCATCAATAAGAAAACTGAACTTGAAACAACTGCAACTTCAGTTCCCTTAGGTAGTCAAGGTCAAAAGCTCAGACTTCCCAGTCCTATTAGAGGGTTGAGAAGAATTTGATGTCTATCGAGTTAGAGATGCAGAGTGAGGGTACCTTGATGTATG
Organism: Vulpes vulpes; assembly: GCF_048418805.1. NCBI lineage: Eukaryota > Metazoa > Chordata > Mammalia > Carnivora > Canidae > Vulpes > Vulpes vulpes. The sequence goes on from NC_132781.1 coordinate 73,391,619, forward strand.
TGTTTTTCTTTAAGACGTAATTCCCCCCATTTCTTAACTCACCTCTATCTCCTTTGAAGCTTCTTAAGCATCCATACACATTCACGCAACTTATTTTTTGTGTCAACAGCAAAACTCTTCCTCCAGCGGGAGAGATGGTGAGTGAATTCTTCCCTGAAAACAGGTTATATTTAATCAGAATGGCTTCTGTGAAAACAGCTTATCCGTGAAAAGGGTATTTTTAGAACTAGAGAGGTTCTTGAAATGTCATAGACAAGGATCAACACTGCCAGTCTTTTGTGTAAAAGTTAAGTGAGCACAATCAGCTAATTGTTGAAGAGAATGCCCTGTGCCAATTAAATTCACAATTGCCTGTTATGACTAGGATCGAAGAGAGCAAGTTTTACAATTTCTCTATTTGAATTGTGGTTAAACAATACTTATATAGTCATGAGAAGTGAAAGACAGTTAAGTGACAGGGAGAAATTTGGCAAAAGGATATAAGTGAGCCGTGATGTAACTCCTACAACAATTTGGATTATGTTATTTTAAATAAGAAGGATCCTTGTGGAGTAAAAAAGGTAAAGAAATCAAATAACATCAAATAAAATATATTTTCTAATATTAAATTTCTCTGCAATTCTTTAGCTGAGCAAATAATAATATCAACATGTTTTACATGTTATATTAGATACTTTTTGATTTCACAGAGTCACAACCCCTGTTTGTTTTTGTTTTTGTTTTTAAGATTTTATTTATTTATTCATGAGAGACAGAGAGAGAGAAAAAGGCAGAGACACAGGCAGAGGGAGAAGCAGGCTCCATGCAGGGAGCCGGACGTGGGATTTGATCCCAGGACCCCGGGGTCATGCCCGGAGCTGAAGGCAGCGCTAAACCACTGAGCCACCAGGGTTGCCCAGAACCCCTGGTTTTTAAGAGCATCACTAACTCTTCCAGAAGTATTCAACATAATTTATGCAACATTCTTCATTCAGGCTTAAGATTTTGATGAGATTTCTAAAGTATGTAATTTTTTTAAGTTAAAAAATGAATTTAATAATTAATGTTTAGGAAATCATTTGGGAAGAGGCATGTTTTAATGTTGATTATCATAGACAATTATATCACAACATAATAAAAATGCTACTGTTAATAATAATGATAATAGAGCGTTCTATTAGTTGAGTATTTTCTTGGTATTAGCAACTTTACACTTTTTTTCTTATTAATTCATCATAAAATTTCTCTGATAAATATTATATACTGCTTTATAGATAAAGAAACTAAGGCTCAGGAATTTTGAGCAAATTGCCCAAAATTACATGATAAATTTGGATTTTTTTTTTAAATTTGGAATTTAAACATGTTTCTCTACCTCAAATTTAACTCCTTCAACCAAAGAGCTATACGTAATCTTAAAAACAACAACAACTGAATAGAATGGTCAAAGCAAATAGCAAGAACTAGATAGTTGTTAGAATGCATTAAGTAAAGTGCAGGTGAAAAAAGAAAGAAAGATAAATATGAATAGATTTGGGTAAAATTTCTAGTACAAAAGCAAAATTTAAAATTTTTTAAATCTGCATAAGTCTATTAAACTTCCTGGGTACCATTTTTGGCACTCAGGATATATAAGTGAACAAAGGATGTAAGAGTCCTTAACAACTGGAAAAATAGAACTGCCATTTACTGAAATGAGAAGACAGCTTCCTTTTGCACATAAAATAAAAGCTACATTTTCACCATACCCTCCAAAACCCCAGTGATACGGCCCTGCCTGCCCACCTGTGCAACCTCAAATTCTCACACTACCCTCAATGTTCCCTCAGCTTCAGCTACAGTGACCTTTCCCCACATTCTCAAAAACACAGTGTTCTTGTCTATCTTAAGGGTCATCCTACATTCCACTTTCTCTATCTAGAATACAATTTCTTTTCTTTCTTTCTTTTATTTTTTTAAACATCCTTAAGGACACAGGGTAGATATTTCTTAATCAGAAAGAACTTCCTTAAACCTAAGTCCTCCTCCACTCCTTTGTTCTACTATTCTAATCGTTTTCCAACACTTTGTCTTTTTCTCTATACTATGTAACATATTTTCATATTTTTTATTTAATTATTTAAAAATCATGAGGATAAAAAATGTGTATTTTACTCTTCACTGTGAATCTGCCATATTGCTTAGTGCTTGGTACTTTCAAACAATAAACAAATATTTGTTGAATATTTGAATTAATGAACTATGTTGTTTTACAGTCTACTGAGGATTGATTCATCTTCCTCCTGTCCAATGTATTTGCATTTTATAGAAAATTTTTGTAAAGCAGTTACTTAACACAATTCTGATTCTCTGATAAAATAAGTAATAGAGATACATTATAGTCTAGTTTACATTATCAACTAGTTTATAAACATTACATTCAATATCTTTATAAAATGACACCAAGTTAAACTTTTAAAAGGACTCTGGCATAGACATAACTCGATGTAAGTTACTGAGATTTTTACATGGTAAGCATATTGTTGTATACTGCTGAATGACAGTTGCCTTCTCCGGCAAGCAAAGCTTATTGAACAAAAGGAATTTGTAGTAATATCCAGAAAAAAAATATGTTTTTAAAAAGACTATTCCTAGCTTCTGCTAAAGATCCAGAAATATGAAAAGAACTTCACTACCACTCTAACAACAAAACATTCTCAAAACAATCCTTAAAATCATCATTTTTAACCTCATCAGAAAACTGAGATCACAAGGCAATCAAAATCATGAAATCCAAGAGCATAAGCCCCAGAAAAGAGAAACTCAGACACAAGCACTGGCTTGTCTGGGGGAGAACATGGAAAGAAGACAAGAATATCATAGAAGGTAAAATTTTAAAACAAATTTCTAAAACTGGAGTGAGGACTGGTACAAAGATATGAAATTACTGGGAATTTCAGAGCCAAAGGGAACTTGTACCAGTCAAAGGGTTTTCTGTATGGACTTCAGTACATGTTCACAAGAAAGGTTTATGGTAGAACAAGAAACCAATTAAAGTTTCCCTCAGTACTATAGGCCTGAAAAAGGGGGGGTAGTTACTTTGGTGGGAAATGCAGAAACTACTTGGATCTATCACCCCAACTCCTTTGTAAAAAGAAGTAAGACACTGGAGGTAAGACAGAAAATATTGTCACCTTCAGGGTATAGTTAAGGACCCATAGAAGCTAGAAGAAGGGAATAAAAAAAAATAAAATAAAATATCCTCTATACCACTAGACAAAGGAGGAACAGACCATGTGAGGTAAGTCACATCCTTGAACCCTAAAGACCCCATATCTGCCAAATTTGGTATCTAAACCAGAACAGAGATCACTCTAGTCTAAAGCAAAAGTGGAAATAAGTATATTTATAGCTTATGCAAAATAAGTTGTGACCATAATAGTATTAAGGATCAGAGGCAGGAATTAAAAATATCCCATACAAGGTTCTTATACTACACATGAAGCAATATAATAGTATTTAAAGGTATATTGTGATCAACTAAGGATATATATTTTAATCATAGGTTAACAACTAAAAACAAACAAACAAAAGTATAAATGAGAAACCAAGTAGTGGAGAAAAAAATGAAATAAAATATTCAATATAAATGAAAGCAGCAAAAAGCAAAAGAAAAATAGAAGAAAGAAACCAACAACAGATAGTACCAATAGGAAACAACTAATGGAACTGTGTTTTAATTAAAACATATCAGTAACTTAGCTACATGCAAGTGGTCTAAAATGAATTAAAAGAAAGACATTACTAGGTTGGATAAAAAACCCAGACTCAACTTTGTAATGTCTAAACTAACTTCATATTTACCATAAATATGTGTGTGTGTATAAAAGGAAACATAGAAAAATATGAGCATACAAATATTAATCAAAGTAGATCTGAAGTGATCATATCAGATGAAGCATATAAATGATGAAAAAATATTACCAGGAAAAGAGAGATACTACATAATTCTCTGACCAAGATGATATTAAACTAAAAATGAGTTATGTAAAGATACCTCAAAATATTTGAAAACAAAACACAATTCCCAATAACCCATGGGTCAAAGAGGAAATAAAAAAGAAATGATAAAATATTTTAAATTAAATGAAAATAAAACATATATTTCAAAATGTGTGGAATGGTTTTTCAAGGAAAGATGGCAGTCAGAGGACCCTAGCTCACCTTGTTCCATGGATACAACTACATAATACCCACATCACTAGAAATTACCCAGAAAATGACCCAAAGACTAGTAAAACAGACTCGCCACAGCTAATGTAGAGATGGGACCATATCAAAGAGGGTAGGAAGGATGGAGACATGGGCAGGAGCTAAAGAGACCTGTGAGACTCTCCTCAGGAGGAAGGAATGCCACACGCATGGAGAGGGAAAAGAAACAGACACACAATAGGCACTCCACACATGGGGAAAGCAAATCTCCATAACATTTGGCTTTGAAAATTAGAGGGACATAATTTCTTCACAAATTCTTACAACTGTGGGCCTTAACACCTGGAACTTTAAAAAGAACACTTTCCTCAGTTCTGGGAAAGTTACAAGTGCAATAGGAAACTGAGTCACTATCCTTAAAGAGGCAGGAGGCAAAGAGCCCTGCTGAGATAAAGCACAGAAGCAGCAGTTTGAAAAGAACCTGGATTATACAGGAGGAAGACAAAGGACACTATATAATCATAAAAGAAACAATCCAACAAGAAGATATAATGACTATATTTGTGCACCCAACATAGGAACACTCAAATACACAAAGCAGGTAATAACAAACATAGAAGAAGTAATTGATAGTAATATGATAATGGTAGGGAACTTTCACATCCAGCTTACATCAATGGATACATCATCCAAACAGCAAATCAACAAGGAAACAATGACTTTGATTAAGGCAGTGGACCAATGATCTAATATATTTAGAACATTCCAACCTAAAACACAGAAGACATATTCTTTTCAAGTGCATATGGAACATTCTCTAGAATAGATCACATGTTGGGCCACAAAAGAAGTCTCAACAAATTCAAAAAGACTGTAGTCATACTATGCATCTTTTTTTTTTTTTTTACCACAACAATATGAAACTGACATTAACCACAAGAAGAAAATCTGGAAAGAACACAAATACATACAAGGTTAAATAACATGCTACTAAACAATGAATGGGTCAACCAAGAAATCAAAGAAGAAATAAAAAATATGTGAAGACAAATGAAAATGAAGACATAATGGTCCAAAATAGAGGGAAATTTATACCAATACAGGCCTACCTCAAGAAGCAAGAAACATTTCAAATAATCTGATCTTATGCCAAAAAGAGAAAAAGAAGAATGAACCAAACACAAAACCAGTAGAAGGAAGAAAATAATGAAGATTAGAGCAGGAAAAACAAATTAGAAACTAAATAAACAATAGAACAGATAAATGAAACCAGGAGCTGGTTATTTGAAAAAAAAAATCAACAAAATTTATAAAACTTTAGTCAGACTCATTGAGAGAGAGAGAGAGAGAGACCTCAAATAAACAAAATCAGAAGTGAAAGGAGAAATATCAATTGACACTACAGAAATATAATTATAGAAAATATTATAAAAATTATATGCCAGTAAATTGGACAACCTAGAAGAAATGAATTAATTCCTAGATTCACATAACCTACCAAAGATGAAGCAGGAAGCAATAGAAATTTTGAAGAGACTGATTTTCAGCTATGAAATTGAATCTGCACACACACACACACAAAGTCCAGAACCAGACAGCCTCACAGGTGAATTTTAGCAAACATTTAAAGAAGTATTACTATGGGTGCTGCCTGGGTGGCTTAGTTGGTTAAGTGACTGCTTTTGGCTCAGGTCATGATCCTGGGGTCCTGGGATTGAGCCCCACATTTGGGCTTCCCTGCTCATTGGGGAGTTTGATTCTCTCTCTGCCCCTCCCCTTGCTCATATTCTCTCTTTCTCTCAAATAAATAAATAAAATCTTAAAAAAATAAAGTAGTGTTACTACCTATTCTTCTTAAACTATTCCAAAAAATAGAAGAGGAAAGAAAACTTCCAAATTCATTTTGTGATGCCATCATTACCCTGATACCAAAACCAGAAAGATACCACATAAAAAAAAAATACAAGCCAATATCTCTGATGAATATAGATGCAAAATTCCTCAACAAAATATTAGCAAATAAAATCTAATAATACTTTAAAAATCATTCTTCACAATTGAGTGGCGTTTGTTACTGGGATACAAGGGTGGTTCAATATTGACAAACCAATCAACGTGATAGATTACAACAAAAGAAAGGTCGAAAACCACATGATCATTTCAACAGATTCAGAAAGAGCATTTGACAAAATATCCATTCATGGTAAAAGCTCTCAACAAAGTTAGTTTCAAGGAAACATACCTCAACATAAGAAAGGTCATATATGAAAAAGCTACAGCTAATATCACTCAATAGAGGAAAACTGAGAGAGCTTTTCCCCAAAGATGAAGAATAAAATAAAGATGCCCACTCTCATCATTCTCATTTGGGAGTACTAGAAATCTCAGACAAAGCAATCAGACAACAACAGCAATACAAGGCATCTGAACTGGTAAGGACTAAGTAAAATTTTCACTATTTGTAGATGACATGATACTATGTATAGAAAACTATAAAGACTCTACAAAAATCTACTAGAACTGATAAATGAATTCAGTAATTTTGCAGGGTAAAAACCACTATACAGAAATCAGTTGCATTTCTAATCACTATAATGAAGTAGCAGAAAGAAAAAGTAGGAAAACAATAACATTTACAATTCACAAAAAATAATAACATACCTAGGAATAAACTTAACTGCAGCATGAAAGACCTATACTCTGAAAACTGTAAAACATTGACAAAAGAAACTGAAGACCTTGCAAACAAATGGAAAAATATTCTACGGTTATAGATTTGAAGAACAAGTATTGCTAAAATGTCCATACTACCCAAAGCAATTTACATATTTAATGCAGCATGAAAGACCTATACTCTGAAAACTATAAAACATTGACAAAAGAAACCAAAGACATTGCAAACAAATGGAAAAATATTCTACAGTTATAGATTTGAAGAACAAGTATTGTTAAAATGTCCATACTACCCAAAGCAATTTACACATTTAATGCAATTCCTATCAGAATACCAACAGATGTTTCTATTTTTTACAGAAGTAGAACAAATAAACCGCAAAAGACCTTGAATAGACAAAGCAATCATGAAAAAGAATAACAAACCTGGAAGCATCACAATCCCAGATTTCAAGATAAACTACAAAACTGTAGTAATCAAAATAGTGTGGTACTGAAACAAAAATAGACACATAGATCAAGGGAACAGAATAGAAAGTTCAGAAATAAACCCAAATTATATGGTCAATTAATCTTTGATGAAGGAGGCAAGAATACGCAATAGGAAAAAGATAATCTCTTCAACAAATGGTGTTGGGAACACTGGGCAACTACATGCAAAAGAATGAAACTGGACCACTTCCTTACACCACACACACAAATAAACTCAGAATGAATTAAGGACTTAAATATGACACCTGAAACCATAAAAATCCTAAAAGCGAGTACAGATGTCAATCTCTATAACATCAGCTGTAGCAACATTTTTCTAGGTATATCCCCTGAGGCAAGAGAAACAAAAGCAGAAATAAACTATGAGGATTACATCAAAAACTTCTGCACAGCAAAGGGAAGAATCAACAAAACTAAAAGCCAATCAACTGAATGGGAGAAGATATTTGCAAATGGCATATCCAATAAAGGACTGGTATTCAAAATATATAAAGATCTTATGCAACTCAACACCAAAAAGACAATCCAATTTAAAAACGGGCAGAAGACACAAAAGGCATACAGATAGCCAACAGACACGTGAGAAGATTGTCAACAACATCATCAGGGAAATACAAATCAAAACTTCAATGAGACATTACCTCACACTTGTCAGAATGGCTAAGATCAATAACAAAAAAAAACAAGTGTTGGAGAGGATATGGAGAAAAAGGAACCTTCCGGCACTGTATGTGTATAGATATCACTAAAGTATAAAAAAGAATGAAATCTTGACATTTGCAACAACATGGATAGATCTAAGAGTATAATGCCAAGTGACATAATCAGTCAGAGAAAAACAAATGCCAGGGTTTCACTTATATGAAGAATTAAGAAGCAAAACAAGAAAAAATAAATAAACCAAAAACACTTTTAGCTATAGAACAAACTGGTGGTTACCAGAGGGGGTTGGGTAAAAGAGATGGATGAAATAAGGAAAAAGGATTAAGAGTACACTCATCATGATGAGCACTGGCTAATGTATAGAATTGCTGAAATGCTATATCATACATCTGAAACTGATATAACACTATCTGTTAACTATACTGGAATTAAAATTTTAAAGAATAACATAATATAACAACAAAATGTGAGGAATGCAGCTAGAACACTGCTGAGAAATTTATAGTATTAATGCATATATTAACAAAAGACTTTCAAATTAATGAACTAAACTTCCATCTAAACAAATTAGAACAAAGAACAAATTAAAACCAAAGCAAATAAAAAATTGTTTAAAACAAAAATTATGTTTTAAGTAAAAAATAAAAAATGAATAAAATGGATAACTTGTAGTGAAACTGATCTAGAAAACAGGAGATGTGTATTATGGACATGAGAAATGAAAGAGGACAAGAGACGCTACAGACATTAAAATGATAATCATATATTAAAAATTGTATGGCCAAAACTTTGGTAAAAATAAATGAAATGGAAATTTTCTTTAAAAATTTCAAACCAAGGGGCACCTGGGTGGCTCAGTGGTTAAGCATCTGCTTTTGGCTCAGGGCATGATCCTAGAGCCCTGGGATCGAGTCCCCCCTAGGCTCCCTGCAGGGGAGGGAGCCTGCTTCTCCCTCTGCCTGTGTCTCTGCCTCTCTCTCTCTCTCTCTCTCTCTCTCTGTCTCTCATGAATAAATAAATAAAATCTTTTAAAAAAATCTCAAACCAAGGCTACCCAATAAAAAAAAGATAAGCAAATAATCTTACATCCATTAATGATATTGATTTGTAGTTAACATTCCCCATGCCCCCCACAAACAAAACAAAACAAAAAAAGCCACGTGGCCTCACTGGTGAATTAAATCACACATATAATAAAGAAGTAATATAAATTAAACATATGTTTTTATAGGAAATATTTGGGAAGGAAATAATTCCCAACTCATTTTATAAGGTCAGCATTATTTGATTTTAAAACCAGAGAAAAGTATTTTTAAAAAGATGTATAGACAAGTATCTATAACTGACAAAATTCTCAAGAAAATATAAACAAATATAGTGTAGCAACATACATAAACGTAATACAGCACTGGAAAGTGGTGTTCATCTCAAGGATAAAGACTGGATCAACAACATCAAAAAGCCAATCAAAATATCAACAGATAAAGAAAAAAATCTTAATTTCACTAGATGTAAGAAATCATGAATTTCATCAATATTCATTCATTCATGACCCAAAGCCTAAGCAAACTAGGAATGGACATGAGTTTCCTCGGAGTGGTAAAGAGCTTTGGGTGGAAAAAAATCTCCAGCTAATGTATTTTAATGTTATAGACTGAATATCTTTTCCCTAATTTCAGGATTAACAGTATCCATTCTAATCACCATTCTTTTTTTTAAATAAATTTATTTTTTATTGGTGTTCAATTTACCAACATAAAGAATAACACCCAGTGCTCATCCCGTCAAGTGCCCCCCTCAGTGCCCGTCACCCATTCACCCCCACCCCCCTGCCCACCTCCTCTTCCACCACCCCTAGTTCATTTCCCAGAGTTAGGAGTCTTTATGTTCTGTCTCCCTTTCTGATTTTTCCCACACATTTCTTCTCCCTTCCCTTATATTCCCTTTCACTATTATTTATATTCCCCAAATGAATGAGAACATATAATGTTTGTCCTTCTCCGATTGACTTACTTCACTCAGCATAATACCCTCCAGTTCCATCCACATCGAAACAAATGGTGGGTATTTGTCATTTCTAATGGCTTAGTAATATTCCATTGTATACATAGACCACATCTTCTTTATCCATTCATCTTTTGATGGACACCGAGGCTCCTTCCACAGTTTGGCTATTGTGGCCATTGTTGCTATAATCACCACTCTTATTCAACATCATATTGGAAGTTCTTAAGCAGTACAATAAAACATGAAAATAAACAAATGCAAGGCAGACAATTAAAATAAAATAAAATAAAATAAAATAAAAGGCAGACAACTTGGAAAGGAAGAAATAAAACTGTCTTTAATCACAGGCAATATGATAATCCATGAAGGAAACCCTAAAGATTATTAGAATAAAAATAAAGTATTTAGATTCAATAATTATTTTCTGTATTAGCTTCTCTGCTTGGGATTTTGTTCACCAGGTGCCTATAGTGGTTCACCTATAGCAATTAATCTTTGTGTTCATGCAAATTATATCCTAAAGGAAAGAACAATAAACAAAAAGAACAAATAAACTATCAGGATGTTATAAGTAATTTTTTCTTGGAAAATACACGTGGTAAAGATAGAGGGAAGGCAAAGTCAATTTTCAATGCTGTGTTTAAGAGTAAATCTCATAGAGCGGTGACATTTGCACACGGGGTGGAAATATGGAGGAAGCCAACCATGTGAATATTTGAAGGAGTTTCCTATATAGTGGGACCAGAATTTGTAAAGGTACTAAGGTGAGAAGAAGTCTTATATACAGACTAGCGGGAATGCCCAATTCCTGTTTATTTTTCTTCTGAGTGACTTGACTGCCCTCATATCTCCATTCCATCATCAAGGAGGATTAAGAGGGACTCCAAAGAACAAATAATGAATATTGCTCCAAAGAGAGAGGAAGAGGAGACACAATGAAAACCACAGGACAAGGTAGCAGTCTGTATTCTTGTGAGACCAACTTTAGCTTTTGTCTTGCCTCATCTCAAAAATGCCAGAAGCCAGTCCTGTGCCTCTTAGGCAAGGATTGGAATACTGTTTGCTAAAGGAAATTGAGAGTCTCAGAGCAAAATCTTCAAAACACTGACATTTAGAGTCTACAAAAAAAAGCTAGATTCCTATCTTCTCCTATTACAGTATAGTTCACATGTCAATTCTCTCTGTCAATCCATCATTAATGTCTCACTGTTACTGATGAATGGACCACCAATAAATGCCAGCCATAAAAGGAAAGTCTCCAACACAAAAGAATGATCATAGAAAAGAGGGGAGGGGTTCTAACTCAGATGAAATGAACATCATGCATGAGGGAAATATGTACAATTTATATCCAGGGAAAAGTGAGGCAAAATTGCATTTATAAAGTGTTAATGGGAATGCATAAAAAATGAATAATCACTAAAGAATAATGAAATCTTGGAAATTAAAACTTCAATGGCATAAAAATATTCAACAACAGGGTCAGAGGGTGATGAATAAAGAATCTAAAAAAAATAAAACAAAAAAAAATCAAACAGAATGGGAAAAGACAAACTAAGAAATTTAAAGAATCAACACAGAAGTTCTCATTTGACTGAATTTAACAAAGTGAGACTGAACAATGAACACATAAATTGTTATAAAAGATTATTTTAAAATTGCCAAATGAAGAAGTCTCCACATATAAAAGTATATCCTACTGTGTATGCAACTGCCCAACACAGTGCACAAAATGATACATAACACATATGCTATCCAAGGTACCTAATTATGAAGTCTAGAACATAAGGAATAAAGAAAACACCAGAGAGAAGTCATATTGCAAATCAGGAAACAAATGCCAATTACCTCAGATTTCTCATTCACAACAGGACTAAAATTTCTGAAGGGAAATAATTTTCTGTTTAAAATTATATACCCCAAAAAGAGTAAGAAAAGACATTCTCAGTAATACAAACATTCCCAAAATATATTTATTTTCCATCCTCTGTTTGATATGAAGCTACTATAAAATGTAAAGCCCCCGGAACAGGAAATCCAATGCCAGAAAGAGACAAAGCATGATGTAGAATTTAGGTAGGAAAATAGAATGATAGCTGTGCCATCAGCTGTGAGAACAGGCAGGATTTATTGTGTCAGGAAGAAGGGAGCTTCTGGGAGGAAGAAAACAAAAACAAAATCTTCTGATTATTTAATATCTTCTGACACTTTAAAAAATTACATTGTAGGTAGCTATCATATCTGATGGAGTATGTGGAAGCAATTAAATTAAGATACAAAGAAAACCAAGTCAAAACACAAGGAAGTCACCAATGCTGGAAAAATCAGTAAGTTTTATATCAAAGAAAACTAAGTATGCTTTAATATTGTTGTAGTAATAAATAATTTAAATATATAGTCAATATAATAAAAACAAAGTTGTTGATTTAAATAAAAAATACTCATGTGACTATACATGGCAATATGTAGGGAGTTGAAGTTGAGGGAGAGGTGGTATAATAAAAAATTCAGTTTCCTTAGCAGGAAGTTGCTAGTTAACATGAAATATTACATGAAATTACTAATATAGCATACTGTTGATAAGCATGAAAATAAATAGTAGGAATAATAATTAAATATTTGAAAATGGTTAGCCCTGGGTGTAAGATTGGGGGCCAGAGAAGAATGCAGCAAAATGCTGCTATTTTCACTCTAGATTTTGTAGCACTGTGTATATATTTTTATTTATTTATTGTTTTACCAATTGCTTGCAATTCCTTAACACAACTTAAAATATTATATATAATAAAATGATGAACTGCATTATTCTGAAAGAAACTCATTGCAATAAATAGTATTTTGAGTGAAAACTTTAAAACTGGAAATTTAAACCTTGTGACCGTCAAAAGACACAAAGGAGGAAAGTGGGAAAGGACAGGCATAAAATGCTTTTAAATTATAAAAATGATTGCATGTGAATGAGGTTGAGCATTATCTTTATGCCCTGCCACAAACATTTCAATTTCTATTTCTGTTAGTATTCATTCATTTCCACGTATTTTTGGTATAAATACTTTGAGTAAGGAAATGGAAATTTCTTCCTCTAAAGCTTCTTTACAATTTTCTCACATTAGTGTCACAATCTTATGCTAAATTGTTGAGCATTAGTATCCTCAAAACAGTTTCAAAATTTCCCCCAAACTACGGTTGGCTAGTTTTCTTGACGAATGACTTTATTAACCTTGAAGGAATCCTAGTGTTTTAGAATAAACTGTGTGTATTTCCTCTAAGTGGTAAGAGTCTAGTTTGGTAAGCAAATAAACTACAATCAATGAGTAAAGCACACAATAGATAATCATTACTTGTTTGCTAAATGAACAAATAAATGAATTTCCCAGAGAAAATTGAGAAAAACTCCAAGTGTGGATTACTTTATGTTCTAATACCCATTTCCGGTATCTTCCTTTGGAAGCCTGGCAATCAGCTCAGTAAGTTATTTTAATCATGGAAGGTGGGGGGCCTTACCTAATACAGAGCACCCACAAGGGAGCCATCTGGTTTTCATTGTTAATAAGAATTTATGTCAATGAAATTTTTTTGGATCAAGTTTTTACGAAGATAAGTTGTTTTGGAAGAAAGAATATAAAGTCAAATATGATATCTACCCCTATATTATACTGGGTTACTTTATAATACAATCATTTTCTGATTAGAACACCTTATTCATTATTAAAAACATTCACCTTACCTTAATATCTATTACTGTACAAAGAATGCTAATAAATAGAAATTTCCCAATGGATCTGTTTTAAGTCTGCTTCTCATCTTTCTCCATAAATTTAACCTGAACCATTTCACCAGATCTGAAGTCAATGTTCACCTCTTTGTGCACGATGGTCAAGTCTGTGTTCACAGCCTTGACTTATGTGTCTTCCAGTCCTGAATTTTCAATTTCTGCTACTGCACAGCTCTAGATATCCTGTGACATCCTACAAAATATGAGGCATTTTATCCTAATTTCCTTAGTTTCATATTTTCCTTATGTCTGCTCATGATATCTGCATCTACCTGGTCACCTAGACTCAAAGTCTCTGAGTCTGCCCTGCTTGTCTCTACATTGTGTTGCCAATTATGTTTTATCTTTCTTCTACTGTGTATTTTCACACAATACCTCCTATTTATTTCCATTCCTTGTCTCCTACCTTACCCCTCTATGACCTTTCATCTTGATTCTAACAATTGCCTCTGGCAAATCTCCAATGACTTCATTATCATCTGATTAAAAATTACCAATGCTTCTTCAGCATTTAAAAAATAAGTGAGGTTTCCTTGGTTGTAATTCAAAATTCTCCAAGGCTTTGCCTCAAATTCTTCCCATCTCATTCTCCAGTGTTCATCTGCTAGTATCCCACTCCCCTGTTCAAGCTGCTAAATACTTGCGCCTGCCTCCCTCCCTTCACATATTCATAACGCTCCTTCTGTTTGGCATTCCCTTTCACCCTTAGTTCCCCCTAAACAACAAATCTAACCCATTTTCCCAGGTTCATTCCACTGTGAACTATAACAGTTTTCTCTCTTATACTACTAAGAAATAACTTTATGCACATTGCAGTCCTCACAATAATTTGGTGTGCTTAATTGCCAGGCTTTTAATCCAGAGTAAAACAATAATCTCTGAATGTCAGCATTTATACTAGGTTTGCCACATATCATTTATGTGGAAATAGCAGGAAACACCTGCTACAAATCTGCTACTGTTTTAGGTATTAAGAACACAGAGACTGGGGCGCCTGGATGGCTCAGTTGGTTAAGCCGCCAACTGGTTTCAGCTCAGGTCATGATCTCAGGGTTGTGAAATTGAGCCCCCCGTGGGATCTATGCTCTGCCTCTCCTTCCACTTGTTCTGAATAAAATATTAAAAAAAAAAGAATTCAGAGATGAGTAAGACAAGACCTCAATATCAGAAGCTTTCATTCCTTTAATCGGAGAAAGAGATATTAAATAAGGATGTGAATAAAAATTAAATGATTTAGGAGAGTGAGCAGTGTTCTGAAGAAAATAGTGCAGTTAATATAATAGTATATGTAGACATCTGTTATGAAAAAAAGTTGGCTGAAAGCACTTAATATGATAATATGATGGCAGAAAGAAGGGGAGGCTAACAAATAAGGGTGCATAAATTATACTTAAACTGTGTAGGATAATTCATTTATTTATTAAAAATGTGTAGCGTGAAGCTAGAATGTGCCTGAACTATTGCAATCACTGGTAAATAAAACATGGTACAAACTCTAGTAGGTCAAATTGTAGGGAGACAGGTATGTAAGATTGTATAATGCTATATGAAAATTTCTGTAATAGCATAAAATGAGTATGGATGAAGCTCTATTGGGAACATGAAGCAAGCAGTAATTAGTGTACTTTTGAAAAATCTGATTGACAAAGTGTTTTTCATGCTAGACCTTAAAGAATTTAATGCTTAGCACGCCTCCTTCCTTTCTGATTAATAGACCTGCCCTCATGTCAACAATTTAACGTCCATGTCAGCTTTAATGCTCTTTACATTTTTTTTTTTCCTTTTACTCTGCTTTCCTGGCCACACTGGTTGGTCTGCATACACACCTGTGAACCACACTACACTCTTAGCTCATGATTGATGAATTCTAGGATGGATACCTAACCAAATCTGAACCTCTTTAATAGGAATCCTAAATTTCTGATTAAAGATAATAATACTGAGTTTCCTTCAGTGACCAGGCTGGCATGTCTTTATCAGAAGTCTCTGAGAACTTTATTTACAAATGTAAGGAGGCTGTCATTCTGAAAGAAAGACAGAAACAGATATTCAATAGAGAAAGGATCAGTTTTTCAAAGATTCTGTTCATCCCTAATGTCTCATTTAATTCCTGAGCTTCCATTAGTTTAATTTTTTGAATTTACATTTTTCTTCGCTGGTTCTCATTAGGATTGTGTTGCTGAAAGCCAAAACATATCCAGAGTAATGAAAAAATGAGAGACCATTCCAGGCAGAGAATGCTTTGCTTATTACTTCTTCAAAAGTTTGTTTCATCAAAACCTTTTCCTGTTTTTCTTTTTACTCCTCTCAGGCACATTTTTTTTTGACAAAATCACCAATTCCACAAAGTCTTCACATTGATTTCTGGAGAAAAGAAAGGAGAAATGCTGAAATTTCAGCAACTAAAGCAAAACTATATTATCCACAATAATTTTAAGACATTGGAAAGGAAAGGAAAAGAAAACTGGCAAGAATAATAATCAATTATATACTAACTAGTCTCAAACAAAGTGTGGTATGGTAGGTGGTAATGAGAAAACATGTTTTATTTACATTAGAGTTGATATGAAGTGTTAATATTAATCCTTTTAGCTGATTATAACTTATGGAACTTGAAAATTTAAGGATCAGTCTTATGTGCGATGAGAGTAAAAGGCAACACACCATTTTTTTTTTTTTAACCAGACACAAAGAAGAGTCATGTGTCACCCAGGATGAGTATAGAAAAATTCTGAGTTGAGTTCAAATTCAAGTTTAGTGCAATACCAATATGGTAATATTCCCTCCCCCAGTTTTACTATTGGTTTCTGACTGATGGAAAATTGTTGTCTCTTTTGCTTGAACAGTGAATGTCAAATACAAAAATTACCTTAAAAACAAACAAACAAAAAGTAAACTGAGGCTCCTTGGAGGTATTCCAAAGGCATGTATATTCATGCCTTACCAAGAAAGGATGTGGTTAAAAACATCCCCCCAAACTGAATAAAACCTGCAATGTTTAGAACTGCATGATACTCCATATAGACAGCAAATCAGCACTATGGGGGAAATGGATAAAAAATTGCAAATTAATACACTACTGGCAGGATGAGAGTTATAAGCAAATATAGTAGGAGACATTTGAAGTATTTATAATTGGTTTGAATATTTATAAATTTAATTATGTTACATATGTTACTTGTAGTGATATGTATTTCCTTTGTATTTTTGCACTGAATTTTTTAAAAGATTTTATTTATTTATAATGAGAGAGAGAGAGAGAGAGAGAGAGAGAGGCAGAGACACAGGTAGAGGGAGAAGCAAGCTCCATGCAGGGAGCCTGACATGGGACTTGATCCTGGGTCTCCAGGATCACACCCTGGGCTGAAGGCGGTGCTAAACCACTGAGCCACCCTGGCTGCCCTGCACTAAGAATTTTGAAGAGAGATCTTTAAGGTGTAACTATTATAAAGTCTAATAAACTGAAACTATTTGATATTGCTAACTTAAGATAATGTAATTATTCAGTGACACCTTAAACAAATGGAAAAAGTAATTGTCTCTAGAACAGAACTGTTCAAAAAGTCTTTGTCACTAAGAGAGACATGTCTTCATAGTTTCCCCAGAAAATACCAAAAAAAAAAAAAAAAATCTAATAATTTTGAAAATCTCAACCATGAAGATATACAACCAAAGTCTACATCAGTGATTAGTAAAAGATAAGTGAAAAATACTTATTGAAATAAAGAAGGTTAGACAGAGAAAGGAAATGTTTCTAGGAATGGACAGATGAAACAAAAGTTATTCAAAATCCAATGTAAGCACCCTTCATCTTAGCAATGCCAACAAAATCAGAACACAGCACCAACTAAATATACCTCTCAACAACTTATAAGTTAGGTATGTTTTCAGATGAACAAATTACCAGAATGATCACATAATTTGCTTACTGTGCAACCAGTTGTATTGATTCCACATCCCATTTTCCATCAATATACTATACTGGAGGATTATTAGATTTGGGAGAAAGTCTTTTCCCTGTAGATGCTTGAGAAATGTTTTTAAGATGAAGCACATTGTTATGAGATAGTCAATGCAAATATTTATGAGATAAAGATAACACATAGACTCAAATTCACAGAATTATTGAATTTATACCTTTTATGAATTATGGTATAAAAAAGAGGTATATAAATTATATATGTTTAACAAAGAGATTGGGGAGGGTTTACTTTTCCATATATCAGAGTTATATACTGAGTCAATCTTAGACTACTTTATGAGCACAATATGAAATATACCTCAACATAGAGGATAGATGTAGAAATAGATATATCTTCACTCTAGTTGTCTTTGTTGTAAATATTAAAATTCAGATAATCTAGCATATTTTCTTAAAAATGATATAAAATGAAAAATACCAGGTTTCCATGGAACTGGATTATTGTTCAGGTGTTCCAAATTACTAAGCCACACCCTAAATGCACTCCTGCATGCATTGATTTTTCCATTCAACCAATAATCATTCTAAAATAAAACCAGAATAAAAGAAAAAGTTAAAATGTCTATTAAAGAACGGCAATAAAAGAGAAAGTTGTGCGAGTTGTCTAATATTAATTTAAAGAAACAGTATGTAAGTAAAATGTTTTCTTGGCAATTTTCATTAACTTTGTTGATCCATTTGCAGCTAAGTGCCTCACGTACATCACTTCATTGAGTCCTCACATTTATCACATAAAAAAACCACTATTACTCTCAGCTTATAGATGAGAAAACTGTGGATCTGAAAATGTGAGTAATCTTGTCCATGTTGCACAGATGTAAGTGATGAAACAGAATTCAAACCCAGACAATCAGACTCCAGGGATGATATTCTGAACCATAGTAGCATGATACTATTATCCAAAAATAAAACAGAAAGAAGAGAGCTTATTGAATATGAACAGCAGAAATAACAATTGTATTTAAGTATATAAGGAACATTTTCCTGCAGTGTTTATTCAATTTGGACTGTTACAGATCCATTAGCAAATCTAATTAGATCTAAGAATGTTGTCTAAAGAAAATGCACGCACATATATATTTAAAAATGGTTTGTATAGACTCTTTGAAAGACTAAAAAAATAACAGATATGAGACACTTGCTAAAATGATAGGCACATAGAAAAATATACAATTTGAAACATTTGGGTAAAATACTTAATACTTAATGAAACATGGGAGATTTGTCTATGAAGCTGGTTTCATTTTTTTTTTTTTTTTGTAGTCATTTTGGGCTTTAAGGATTTTAAGATATAGTTGTGATCAGAATTAATGAACTCCAGTTGACAGAGCCATCCATAGCATTATGATATTCTTTTATGGGAGACATGAAAATTCTAAACACCCTGTAGTCTTCTAAGGTTCTGTCTGGCAGGGGATTACCACGAGACACCTTTATGAGTTGTTTGAAAATTTCTTTGCAAAGGTCAGTTCCTCACAGGATTGATATTGGTAATTGGCTCAAAAGCAAACCACTTCTCCAAAATGTGCCACTTTTCTGTCTGATTAGAACTTAGAGGCCACAACAAAAGAGGCTTTTAAATGATCTTTGTTTCTAACACAGACTTATTCGAAGTCAGTTTCAAGGGCACATGAATCCATATTCCTTAGCATATTGTTCTGAAAATTCTGTGGTGAAGCAGCGTTCTTACCTTGTGAGAATTATAGATTTCTTTTTAAGTTAAAATTGGCATTTTTAGAGCTTATTATTTGCTTCCCTCTGGCAGCTGCCATATTGCTATGAACATTACTGTGTCTGCCATCATTTGTGACATGCTCTGTAGGAGGCCTGTCAGGAAATGTTGGTCTCAGACTCTACCCTAATGCAGGTTTAACAATCAGAAGAATCCTACACTTTAATAAAACATTAAACACATTCTTGGCAGCATGAGGACGAAAGCAAGACAGTGGTAAACTCTGAGCTGTCTGTGGCATTCTGAGAGAATCAAAACATGAGCACTCCACTGATTTTGTAGCACCAGACATGTTCAAATCATTGTGCAACTGATGTGTGAAAATATATATTTACTAATGACCAAAATGGCAAATGTGTTTAAAATAAGTCATAGATGAAAGCCATAAGAGTGCTTCAGTTCGCCTGTCATTCTTTCCAGAAGAATCACAGAAGGGGAAATGTCCATATGTTTTCCTTCCTGTTTTGTATCCCATAAATTATATGCTATTTCATGCCAATTAGTAAATTCCTATCTTATCTTCAGTTTCTGGGGAAACCATAAGAAGAAAAGAAGGTAGATTTTAAAATAAGAGTGAAGAAACCAAGCCTGAATCAGGGGGATATAAAATGAACACCTACAGGTACACTACTCTTATTAGTTGTGTGGGACAGCATGGAAGCCCTAGACTACAGACAGAACTACAGACAGATAGCAACTACAACCAAAGTCATTTTTAAGATTTAACCTCATCAAATTGATTTAATTATTCAGTTTTAAGCAAATGGTGGGAATAAAACAATAATACAACCAAAATGTCTCCCTAAGACGTTTATAAATACCTAGTTCATCAATCAGGCTTCATGGAACTACTGTCTGGGATTACAATTTGAAGTGATTAGTGTACTTCAGAGTAACTATAATGAATTATCAAAAAGCTAATCATTGATATTGACCCTGTGTAGGGAAATACTATGCTAGGAGTCAGTTACATGGTCTCATAGAAAAGGGTCATCCAGTTCCCAGAGAGTTCCATGGGCTCCTTTGTGTGTTTTCAAGACAAGTGCCCTGGACTGAAATTATGAACGCTCTGGTTCCTATGTGGGTTATGGAATCACTATTGCCTGTAGTGGTTTAACCCATTAACTTCTCCTGCACTATCACTATTATCAGCTTTTGATTAACTTTATCTGACCATGAAGCCTTCTTCTGGGGAGAGAATATACTGATCTCATCACTCAAAATATTGTAGTCTCCTGGACAGTTGATTTTCCCATTACAAATAACTAGATTATAATTCTGTCTGGATTATAATCTCATTCTGTGTGAAGTTGGGTAGTATGACTTCTCTCCCTGAGAATCATTTATGATTTTAACTTTTGAAAAAAAAGAGAAAAAAAATTTTTTCTGTGGTTAGAAGCATCAAGGTAAATTCTTGCAATGTGGTTAATTCAATCAAGTATCTTCCATGTTTGAGAGGGACATTGCCAGACAGACAATTCAGTCAGTCAACCAGTCATCTTTTCTTCATGGTTCTCTGCTTTTGAGAATGAAATTAAGTCAATTTGGCCATTTATAATATTAAGTGATTTGGGTAGGTATTAACAGGCTTCAGAAATTAGAGATGAGAACGAGTCTCTAAATTCTGCACCAGGAAGCAGGCAAAAACTATCACACAACTTATTCTTGTGACCTCAGCAAAGTTGCAGACTCTCCTAAGCACATGATTCAAGGCACATGCAATGGTATTTCAGCAGCAAACACCAGCTAACCTTTAACTGAAGTCTCATTATATAATTCTCTGTTATGTGGCAAAAAAAAAAAAAAAAACTGACACAAGGGGTACAGATTCCTACGTTTTTGTCTATATGGGGCAAAATGTTCTTGAGCAATGTTGACACTCAATTTATACATCTAGAACAGCAAGGTGGAAGGATTTCTCATACTGATGCTGATACAATTAACATCTTGCTGTCAGCCCAGCAAACGTGATAGTATTATTGGCTATCATTTTGCTTGAGAAAAGGTTAAGTTGTAAGTTTTACCTTAATTTCCATATCTTCATCCTTTTTTAAAAAGATTTTATTTAGCCATTCATGAGAGACACAGGGAGAGAGGCAGAGACATACATAGGCAGAGGGAGAACTTGATCCCAGGACCCCAGGATCATAACCTGAGCCAAAGGCAGATGTCCGATCACGGAGCTACCCAGGGACCCCCTCTGCAGCCTTTTTGTATGAAACATCCACTAAGAAGTTGAAATCTAATAAAATTATGGTTAAGATCCAGGAAGGTAGGGGAAAAGTTTGGGAAAAAACCCCAACAACACCATTCAGTGTGTTAGCACTGTCCTAACTTGCAGGTGTCCTCTGAAGACATAAGAGGAGGAAGTGGCTCTAATCTCGCTAGTTGGCATCTGTTGCATCTTCTCCATGTCTTGTTTCACATCACTGGATTGGCAAAGTGGCAAAAGCATATCTTACAAAGCAGTTACTTTTACCAATCTCGGTGGAGTGGCAGGTTCCTGATGAACGAACTAAAATTGATTCTCATGGAAACAGCTTAGAGAGTGAGTGGCACCCTTGGGATCGGTTGTGTCTAGTTGGCTAGGAATACGATATCTAGAGCAAGCACAAAGTTGTTGATCCTATTGCTAACTCCACAGAGCTGGCTTCAGCTATGTCAGCCCTGAGGCAGAAAATTGTGAACTGCCTTGAATCTCTAATATCCTTATTTAGCATGTCAGAGAAGAACACAGTGAATTTTTGATAAACCAATTACCACCCTCTAGCATAGGTAGATGTGTTGATACAGTAAAGGTTTTTCCTTGCTTTTGGGGATAAACTCTGTATTAGTGCTCCTGCAGCCAACCCTGGGAGACTAAAAGAGTTCCCTGACAAGGGATCCCGGTTCTGCTCTCACACAGGCCCGGCAAAGAACTGCCTAATGGAAAGTCTGTGCCATCATCATCTTCATGCTGCAAGGCTACCTTTACGGATTTTCATTCTTTCTGTTTTGCTTCTTACTTCACTGGGAGAAAAAAAAAGTTTATGAAAGTATTGGTGGGAAACAGGGCAAATTTTTTACTTGCACAGATCATTCTTTCAATGTTGTGGACATGCTTCAGCTGTTGCTGATAAATGAAGATCTTCAGTCTTAGGCACTTGGACATTGAATGTTGTTCAGTAGAAACTTCAGCGCCCTTCTCTTAGGATCTTTTGGGTGGTCACTGGAGATCCTCCCTCACCTAAATTTCCTCCCTTTCCCATTTCACTACTTTGAGGTAGGCTCCTGCTACTGCCACAGTCCTAA
Source organism: Vulpes vulpes (assembly GCF_048418805.1). Lineage (NCBI taxonomy): Eukaryota > Metazoa > Chordata > Mammalia > Carnivora > Canidae > Vulpes > Vulpes vulpes. The sequence goes on from NC_132781.1 coordinate 73,414,404, forward strand.
CCTCCCAGAGTGTTAACACAAAATGAAAGAAAAAAGGTAAGGAAATCCTTCCCACAATCCTGACTCTGCTTCTCTTCTATCATTCTCTCTCCCTCACCAACCTGCCAGCAATGAGCAAAGGAGATGAAGTAAGAGCGCAGATTCTCAAACAGAATTGCCCATGCAACAAGTAACCATTTTTAGAGTGTGGATTTCTCTATTAAGTAACCTCCCTGAGATGTAGATTAAAGCCAGAAAGTGCACATTTATGTTGGACTCTATAGAGTTAGAGTAAACTAAAGCAATATAAGTGTCACTACAGGGCGCCAGGGTGGCCCAGTTAGTTAAGTGTCTGCCTTTGGCTCAGGTCATGATTCTGGAGTCCTGGGATTGAGCCTTCAGGCTCCCTGCTCAGCAAGGAGTCTGTTTCTCTCTCTCCCTCTGTCCCTCCACTTGCTTGTACTCTCTCTCTCTCAGATGAATAAAAATCTTTAAAAAAAACACTATCATTACATATCATTTTCAATTTTAAATATATAGTACTATATGCTAATATTGTATAACAATTTATTGAAAACATCTTAAATGGCCTTATGAATTGGTTCAGATTTTTTTAGAATGGAGATTGAAAGCTGGGAATTCATACCTCTCGCTCTTCTGGTTTTAGGATTGCCCAAATATACAAGACAGCATGCCAATACAAAAATCACTAAAATAGGGGTGCCTGGGTGGCTCAGCGGTAGAGCACCTGCCTTTGGCCCAGGGCGTGATCCTGGAGTCCCGGGATCGAGTCCCACATCGGGCTCTTTGCATGGAGCCTGCTTCTCCCTCTGCCTGTGTCTCTGCCTCTCTCTCTGTCTGAGAGAGAATAAATAAATAAATAAATTTATTTATTGAATAAATAAATAAAATCTTTTAAAAAAAAAAGAAAATCACCAAAATAGATTATACATGGTTATTTACTTTTATTTATATCGTTCTGATTAACTGTTAATCCCGAAAGATAAACTGATCAACTTTTCTTGTTTTGGATCCACTTTTAAAATGCACTTACTATGTATCTAAAATATTCTCCATCTTTCCTATCCTTTAACTTACTTAAAACATATAGTATATCTTGTAGGTCTGTAATAAACATTTCAAATAACCACAAATTGATACTTATTAAGGATATACTTTTTAAAGACATTGTGTGACTTTAACAAGATTAAAAATAATGCAAAAATGAGGCTAAGAAGCTTATCCAAACCAAACTGTAAGCAGTTGTGACTGAATCAAATTCCACCTTTGGCAACTTACTCCAAAGCCTATATATAGTATCCTTAGCCTGCCTTGTCCTTTCTTTTTGCAAACTAAAGTGTAAGTATTAGAAAACTAATATGCCTAAGGGAAAATCACTTCTTTAGAGGTAGAGACAGCATATAAAACTTGTCTGGTTCCCTATTTAATGGTTTTCCACTTCTGTTTGAATATTCTCCACACAGTCCAAGTCCAACTAATAAAATTATTTATGCTCTTGTTTATAACCCTGAACGTATATTCACTATTTTGCTATGATTAGCACAGCTCATTTGACAGGGTATGACTTGCCATATACTGCAAAAATATCATGTCAATTCTGCATTTAACATTAAAGGTTATTAACCAATGGGCTTACCCAGTAAATAAATACTCCCATAAGATTTTGTAAAAATGCATTGACAACAAATTCTTCTATTGGCTCTTATAAACTATTTGAAATGAACACCAAATAAAGATGGTTCTTTTTTTTTTTTTAAAGATAGTTCTTAAAAATTTCAAAAATTGTAGGATGGACAAAAGGTAAATAATTAACTTTCTCTCTGTTGGTACATAATGTTCCATGGATCTCTTTTGTTTCTGTGTATCTTGCCAATGGAGGTATTGATAGCCTTTACCTGGGCTTTTCTTTTAGGGTTGTTTAAATAGCCCCACACTGGAGCAGATGGGTGTTGACCATGCAGTATACTAAGGATGATGTGTCTCTTAGAACAAAGATTGGGCAGTTTTTCTTCAAATCCATTATGAAAGATTTGGGTTTCCTGAAGTCAGGGTTTCTCAGCTATGATGTAAACCTACTATATGTGCAACATCCACCTGGGCCTTCTCAAGTCACCCGAGGGACATGGAGGTTAAAGGGAATAAACGCAAACATGAAGCTCAGGATGCTTATTGTACCATTAGTAATAAACTCTTTTTTTCTCTGACCCAGGAGTCTTTGACCTCTGCCAGCATCCATGAAACTACAGAAGGCTAATTTGTGAGCTTACAAGTAAGTTAAAATTACAATTACCATCACAGTTACTGACAGTGTCATGACTAAATCTCTATCTTTTTCTTTTACTATAAAACAGGACTATATTATGTAGACCACAAAACAGGAATTAATCTCCCAAAGAGAAAAACAAAATATAGATGATGGAAGCATTTGATATACTCTTTCTAAAAATATTTTTAGTTTTTTTTTTTTTTTACTAAAATTGTCTTAAGCCTGTATCTCATAAGCCAAAAACTAAACTTTGACTTGTTTCTGAATGTTTAAAATTAAGAAGGTGAGAAAAATTATCCTATTCTGTTGGGTATATATACAAGAGTGGAATACTGATTAATAGGACATGCATATGTTTAGCTATGGTAGATACTGCCAACTATTTTTCCTGAGTGGCTTAGTGAAATTACTCTCCTAACAGCAATGTATGAGAGTTTATTTATGATACCTTAAAAGTGAAAACAACCCAAATGTATTTTGAATTAGAGGAAAGCAGAGGGAGGCCATACTTCCATTATAAATGAATCAGTAGGGATCCCTGGGTGGCGCAGCGGTTTGGCGCTTGCCTTTGGCCCAGGGCGCGATCCTGGAGACCCGGGATCAAATCCCACATCAGGCTCCCGGTGCATGGAGCCTGCTTCTCCCTCTGCCTGTGTCTCTGCCTCTCTCTTTCTCTCTGTATGACTATCATAAATAAATAAAAAAAAAAAATTTAAAAAAAATAAAAAATAAAAAAATAAATGAATCAGTATCCCCCAGAGTGTAAGAAACATTACAAATCTTAACTTGTAATCAGAAATCATGTCATCATATCTAACTCCAAATATTTACATTGTCATAAAGGAGCATAAATGCAAAGAATTTAATATTTAAGAAATATTATGTGACTTTTTAAAAAATATGTATTTGTTAAAAAATAAAATATTATAGAGCTTAATTTTTTTAATTTTTTTTATTTATTATTTATGATAGTCATACAGAGAGAGAGAGAGAGAGGCAGAGACACAGGCAGAGGGAGAAGCAGGCTCCATGCACCAGGAGCCTGATGTGGGATTCGATCCCGGGTCTCCAGGATCCCGCCCTGGGCCAAAGGCAGACGCCAAACCGCTTCGCCACCCAGGGATCCCAAGAGCTTAATTTTTCACAAATACAACCACTCTTCAGTGAATGTGCTATTAAAATACATAGTTGCTTGTCTCCAAAGATGGCCCCAGAAATCCATCCTCTTAGAATATGTGAATGGATTTGATTAATAGAATGCAGTAAAAGTAATGATCTGGAACCCCTGAGCCCAGGCCTTAAATGGACTGGCAGCTTCTACTTCCTGTAATCTCTCCAAATCCAGTCTCCATGCTCTGAGGAACCTAAGCCAAATGAAGAGGCCACATGGAGCATAACCAAAGCACTATTTTCAACAGCTCTAGGTGAACTTCAAGCCAACAGCCATATGAGCCATCTGAATGAGCCATTTTGGGTAGCCTGGTCCTGTTGATCTTCTAGATAAATACAGCTCAACTGACATCACTTACATCACAAAAATCAGTCACCCTACAAAACCACGAGGGATACAAAAGTGGCTCTTGTATTAAGCTATCAAGTTTTGAGGTGGCTTGTTATTAGGCAATAGTAAACAACATAAAATATGCATATGTGTTTCTCAAACTAGAGAAATAAAGGAATTGATACCATTATATGTATGTAGATATGCATACTGATTTTGGTTAACATTTTTAATGTTCATTTTGGGTCTCTTGCTGGCAATATAATTAAGGAACCCTGACAAGTGTCCATGGGAAGACAGTATGATTACTCCCAGCATGATAAAAAATGATTTTCAGGCGAATAACTCCCATGTAATACTACACTATATGCATGTGTTGAAATTGATCTCTGTGCATTCAGACATTTCTTAGATTTTAAATAAAATCAGAACTGGAACTATATGTCAGACCCGCTGGTGATTAAAGCTGAAGAAGGCAGTAGAGGTATTACATTTTGAGACATTAAGGGATACTTCCTTCACTGGTATTCTATGCTTCTTTAATTTCTTCCATTATCGAGAAGTTTGAGCCATTGTGTCCATTTTTCCCAGGGAACAAAAAGAGGCAAATTGTTGATCTTTGATATTCAAATCCTAATGGTGAAACATTGAGAATATGATTTGATATATAAAGAGAAAAGAGAGGACAAAAGAAAAAAAAAAGGAAAGGGAATGGAATGGGATGGAAGAAAGGGAAGGGAAAGAAATGAGGTGAAGAGAATGGAAGGGAAGGAGAGAAGAAGGGAGGGAAAGAGAAGGAAAGAAAGAAACTGAACTGAAAAGATAAATACGAGGATATATATCAAACACGAGGGTTTACTTTCTGTGAACTTCAGGCCCTATCAGGCTAATACAGAGTGGGGTAAAGGAAAGATCTGAGGGTCATGGATGAAAGAAAATTTGTGCTCCTGATTTGCAGATAGGAACTCAGGTTGTTGACAAGGTTCCAGAGATTTCTATTATTGACCCAGTCAGGAGCAGCAGAAATCAAATGAAGGCAGGTGAGTCAAATGCATCCTCAGAATGGAGTGTTTCCCGACTGGAGTGACTGCTAATGCCCAGAGAGTTTCTGATTGTAAGGACCATGGTGGTAGGTGGTGGTGGATGGGGTGGAGGGGATCTAGTGGGTACAGGCCAGGGATACTGCAAAACTCCCCACAAGGCATGAGACCACAAAGAATTATATAGCCAGAGTATCAGTATGTCGAGGTTAAGAAATCCCATCACAGAGTTCATTCATATCCCAAATGTGCTGCAGACAGCCATGAGATGTGTAACTACTGGCAAGATTAACATGAAGGCAATAAAGAGCTTTGCACAGCTTTACTCTTTTCCTTCAAGGGGGTCGGGAACAATGGAATTTTCTTTTGTATCTAAGAAGGTAAGACAACAGAGAAAGAGAGAGAGAGAGAGAGAAACCTGAAAAGATCTTGTGTTTTTGAACAGGGAAGAATGCAGCACCCCATTGTGTAAAGCATTGACCAAGATTTGGGTGAAACGATGCTCAACGATGAACAACAGGCAGGTCCAGTGGTGGGACTTCCTGACCCCTCCCCCACAGACTGCTGCATTATGGGAGACTTTCATTTCTCATCATGGCCTGAAAGAAAAGGAGAGTTGGGAGATATTCTTGCCTGAACTCAAGTTTTCATGACCCACAAAACGAGGGCTTGATCATGAAATTACATTCAATTTTAGAGAAATGAAATTAAAGGTCTAGCACCGTGGAATTTGTAGAATGAGTATCAATCACATCTGCTTCCAAAAGATCACGTTTAGAGTTGAAATGAACATCATCAACTGCACTGAGTCACCGACGTTGGCTACATCTCTCACCTTCTTGAAAACAGACTGAGGGATATTGATGGTTAAACATGAAGATAAAAAAATGTTAAATCAGGGGTGTTGTTGAATATGAGACACACTCCATGTTTAAAAGACTTGAGCCATGAGAATAAAAATACAGTGTTGCTCGTACTAATTAGTTCCATGAGATATTTGATTAAAACCGTACATGAGATTTCTTTTTCTTTATTCCACAAGCATTTTCTTTTTTTTTTTTTCACTTAAAAAATTAAAAAGATTTGTATTTATTCCTGAGAGACACATAGAGAGGTAAAGACATAGGCAGAGGGAGAAGCAGGCTCCCTGTGGGGAACCTGATGCAGGACTCGATTCTGGGACACCAGGATCATAGCCTGAGTCAAAGGCAGACGCTCAACCAATGAGCCACACAGGTGTCCCCAGAAGCATTTTGTCCTGCTTGTGCTCTGCCACAGATTGTTTCTTTGCCACCATGTTGTATGTGAAATGGAAAAGAAAGGATACGAATCAAACTGCTGTCAACTCACTGGAATATATTTCTTAAGGGTTCATTCACTTCTAATGGAGAGGATTTTGCAAAGATATGTGACTTTTCAAATAGAAGTGCGGGGACCAGAGTGTGAAGTGTTAGTTTCTATGGGGGCTAGGAAGGAAATAAAGTCAGGAGACGGTGGGAGACTTTTGGAACAGAGATGAACTCAAACTAGCATGTTGGAGACAATATAAGAGTCAGAGAAGTGGAGGGATAGGAGGCTGTGGCCTGAGATTCTCAGACCTTGAAACTGGTGGATAAAGCTGCTCTTGGTGATGGTAAGGTTTAAAGCATGGTGGTGCAGGGAGGGGGTGGGCAATACTGAATAAGGTGAAGGAAGATATCTTGGAGAAAAGAAGACCAAGAAAAGTCAATTGATGAAAATGTCTGTGTATTCTAGAAAATTATAGTTAATTGTGACTATATTACTTTGTCTATTAAATAAAGATATACAATACAAATTTCTTTTAAAACTTTGTATCTAGAATTTTTTTTTTCTCAATTGAGTTCTTTGAAAGAAGGAAAACTGTTAGGGTACCTGAGTGGCTCAGTGAGTTAAGCCTCTGTTTTCAGCTCAGGTCATGATCCAGGGTCTGGGATCCAGCCCCACAAGCCCCATGAACCCCATGAGCTCCATGTCCGGCTCTTTGCTTAGCTCCTCACTCTCCCTCTGCCCCTTCCTCCCACATGTGCTCTCTCTCTCTCCCAAATAAGTAAATATTTTTTTTTAAAGGAGAAAAACTGCATCCTATAAGCATCGTGGGTTTTTTTCTCTTTTACTACCATAATAATAGTAATAAAAGTCCTAAAAAATAAATGAGCAAGGAATAGGGGGGGGAGATAGAGAAAGTAAGAAGAGGGAGAAAAGAGAGAGGAGAGAGAGAGAGAGAGAGAGGAAGGGAGGATGGGGGTAGGGAAGGCAGATAGAAATGGCAATATCCCATCTCAGGAGCTCACTGCAGGCTTAGATAATGAGCCATGATAATCCTTACCTCGGAGCATGAGGGCAGCTGAGATTTCTTCTCAAACTGGTACTCCAGAAATCATTACCAATTTATTGAAAGTGGCAAGTGAGAAACAATGTATTTTCTATTCTTATTATAGATGAATCAATTTTCTTACCTTTTGAGAAATTTATCAAACAAAAACTGATACATAAACTGTAAGTATTAACACATCAGTTCACATCTTCGTCCTCACAGGTTACCAGCATATACAAATTCTTTCACATACTCAAGACACAGAGGCCGAAATGCACTGTGTGAGATGCTTGACATACAGAGAATAATAGGATTGTTCTGGTCATCGAGGTACTTAAAAACTAGTATAAACCAGAGGTGGTGACAAAAAGAGGAAAAGAGAAAGAAGAAACATGGAACAGGAGGCATTGCTACAGGAGGAGGAGGAATAAGAAAAGAGAAGGTTATGCTTGAACCGAAATAAGCTTGAGGGAGTTGGGCCATGCAGCAGCAACAGAGGAAGGGGATGTGGGGGGCAAGGAGATGGGGGAGGGAAGGGAACAACTGAAGACCAGCGAGTGGAATGTACTTCAAGTTCAGCAAGATTTGGGAGTTTTCTTACCGCTAGGGCTCTAGTTCCCAGAACAGTGCCTGGCACATAGTAGGTATTCAATGGTCTTTCTGACTGAATCCTGGCTGAAATGATATCTTCTCATATTCTTGTCTTCTGAAGTCATTTCCGAGGTGGAAGGGAAATCGGGATTTACAGATGGCTTTTCTTTGTTCACGTAGGTTTCACAATGCGTTTAACACTATTTTTTACATTGAGAAATATTTCAGTAGGTATGAATTTTAAGTTGTTAGTTATGCATAACTTTCATTATCATTTCATAACATTGTCAAGCGGTTGGAGAAGGGATTTACTTTGCTTGAGGCCTGGCTTAGTTCTGTCTGTGTATTCTGCTGCTGGGTAGTCAAGCATATTTTTTTTAAAGCTATTTCATAGTGTTCTTCAGAATTGAGCAATACCCTAGGGAGCTGTCAAAGCATTGCCTGAGGTGATTTCATATGTTTGTGCTTATAATTGTGAAAATGTAACTGCAGTTGCACAGCATGAATTTGTACCGGGACAGGTCTGCATAGTTTTACATCTGCTGCAACAGTACCCTGCCATCCAGCAGCAAGAGAAGGGGGGGGGGGGCATGTGGGTCATTGCAGCTGGGGGATTATTGCAATGGGCAAAATGGAAAGCCACCTGGGACAAAGAGAGTACTACTAAGGACAGCACTGACAGCAGTCTGGGAAAACCTCAAGGAGAAGGCAGATGGAAATGAAAAGTCTTAGGTAGTTGAGTGGATTGAGCAATGTATCACCCAGCTTGCCCTGTTTAGTGGCTACCAATCCTCAACAGAGCGCCTCTCATGGCATGACTCTCAGGCTAAGAGAAACCGATCATGTAGGTCATGCCCCCTCATCCAGGGAAGTCCACATCCTAAGATTGGTGCTAGAAAACTAGGATGGTTCTTGGAAACAAATATACGTGGCAGGGCAGGACAGTCTTACCTCAGGGTAGGCGCATTGAAAGCAACATCCCAACTCCCCATGAACTGCCTAAGGCCTATGTGACTGTATTGCAGACCAACTCCTCCCTCTATCTGATCCTACTTCTCTACTCATCCAGTATGTATTGAGGGGAAAGATAATCTCCAGTACTACCACTCCCCATGGTAGTCCTGCATGCATGTCTCTGTTGCAAAGTCAGTTTCCCAAAGAAAACTAAACTATGTATTCAGTACCAAGAATTATCTGGTGAATCGATCTCTAAGAATATTTTAGAGGCTGGTTGACCATAAGGTCCTCATCATTGGTGGTAGGAACCCCTGGCATGCTGTGGCAGTACAGTTATTGAAACATTTATTGGTGGGAAATGGATATAGGAGATGAGTGCAATGCATCCTACCAGTGTTTGCAATATCTCAGGCCTTCAAGAGGTTTAGGACATTTTAATTATAAGGACAATGGAATCCGACAGCAATGTTGAGTGTCACTGATGCTTTGGAGGAAGAATATGAAAGGCTGAGGGTGATTAATCATCAATGATAGCTGCTTTCACAATACTGGCTAAAAGTCAAAGTGGCTCCTTGGCAGCCTACAAAGAGATACTTAGCTCCCACATTTAAATGAAGATCATAGGAATAGCAGAGCTCCAGAAAAAGGTGGATTCTCAACCCTAGCCAGTCTGTTCCACCAACGTCATGGTTCTGACCTTCAAGTAGGTTCTTCTCCTACTTGAGAAGAAGTAGGGCACTGAGTCTAGGCAGGGTGTAAACACCCGACTTAGTGTAAGGATTTAATATCCTGGGAAAAAGTATTCAATACCCAAGATTTAATACCTTGGGAAGCTAACACTGGTAAAATGCCTGATGGAATCTTGAAGAAAGCAATGTAGCATATTAGTAAAGCAGATATATCACTGGCTACCTTGGTAGGCCATATAAAAAGGGTCTAAAGGCTTAGCAAACTGAGTTTGCTGAGAGCAATGGTGAGAGGACTCTAACATAATAGAAAGAAGTCAAGTATCTGAAAAAAAGGTGAGAATGAATAACAAATGGGAAGCAAGTTTGACCAAGCAGCTAGGAAAGCTTGATCCACAGATTGCTAGCGATGAAACCAACATAGCAAAGACAACATAGCAGCAAGAGAGACAGGCACAAAATAAGATTATTAGTCAATCTATAAAATCATAATAAGGAAGGATTGGATAATAAAAAAAACTCACACAACACACTCCCCAACCCTGTTTCTGGATTTAAGCCAATTTTTAGACCTGGAATCCACTGAAGAAAGCAGAGGCAAGATCCTCCAGAGTGCAGACCTATAACTTTACAGCAAGTGTATACTGTTTATCCGGCCACTAACAGAGATAGAAGTTGACAGCTTCATATGATACTATTCCTCAAGACCAATAAGCCACTTGGTGGCAAGTAACTTGAGTTAGACCCCTTCTAACCCGGAAATGATATTTATCTTTGTGCCTCAGCCAGTACCACTATCTATGTCAGTGTTAGACACTCAGACACAGGATCTTCCATAACATCTGGGTGAACTAAGAAAAAAACCAAGAAGTATGACATGGAGTCCAATGATCCTACTGCATTAACTTACCTTTCAGAAGCTGCAGGCCTTATAGCGTGTTAGGATGTGGGATGACCTCATTAAGGTACAACCTAGGCTCCAGGTTAGACAATACTTGGCAGAGATGAGAAGCCAACCTACAAGGGGAAGGAAAATGTATATTTTTAATAAGTATTTGCATTTATATATAATATATGTGTTTATAAATTATAAAACTATAATAGGTATATTACATTATTATATTGCATGTAAATGCATATATAATATATAATCATATATGTGTGTATATATGATTTCATATATGATTATATTTCATATATGATATATGATTTCATATATATATGATGATATTTCATATATATATATATGAAATCAATCAATAACAATTATAATGTATTCCCAGTGAGTAGCATACATGGTTCCAGGAACCAATGGGTAGAAGCAATGGCATTGATGCTGTTCACCATCACTCCAGTGGTCCAACTTGTAGAAACTTGTAGAAAGTTGCATCTTGTCTGAACAACTCTGAGCTATTCAGATCTAGAGGTCTAAATCTTTGGATTTAGAGATCTGTTGTGGGAGAGAAAATGCTTTCTAAGGACACTGAGCTAGAGTCCTAATGGAGTGGAATCCAGTCATTTCTGGATCCTCATACCATAGTGCAACTGATAAAAAGAGGAAAACCACCTTTCAGGCATAATTGTCCTAACATCAAATGGAGGCAAAAAAGAATATAATCAAGGACCTTGTGATCCCTTTAGGTTGTTCTTGATCTACTCTTGCCTTATTTTATTTTATTTTATTATTTTATTTTATTTTATTTTATTTTATTTTATTTTATTTTATTTTATTTAATTTAATTTATTTTTATTTTTATTTATTTTTATTTTTATTTTTTTATTTTATTTAGTTATTTTATTTTATTATTTTATTTTAAGATTTTATTTTAAGATTTTATTTAAAGTTTTTTTTTTAATCTTTTATTTATGATAAACACAGGGAGAGAGAGAGAGAGAGAGAGAGGCAGAGACACAGGCAGAGGGAGAAGCAGCTTCCATGCCGGGAGCCCGACGCGTGACTCTATCCCTGGACTCCAGGATCATGCCCTGGACCAAAGGCAGGCGCCAAACCACCGAGCCACCCAAGGATCCCCCTATTTTAAGATTTTATTTATTCATGAGAGACAGGGAGAGAGAGGCAGAGACATAGGCAGAGGGAGAAGCAGGCTCCCTGCAGAGAGCCAGATGTGGCACTCAATCCCAGGACTCCAGGATCTGGACCTGAGCCAAAGGCAGATGCTCAACCACTGAGCCACCCAGGTGTCCCTACCCTTTGCCCAATTTCAAGTGATAAAAGGGGAAAATGCAGCAGTCATGGCCTGGGAATGTTATGGCCACCAGAGAGTCAGACTTCACAGGGATAGGGACCTGTATGACCCAGCAGGTAGGTCACCTAGCTCGGCCGAACTGCTAGGTGGTGTCAGAGGTAGCCATAAAAGACAACCGAGTAAGGTGGGCAGCAGGATCAGGGGGGACCTTAAACAAGCTGCTAAGCAGAGTGTAGTCTCCCTTAAGGGTTTTCCTATTTTTAGCTTCCACTGGAAAATGACCAGAAACTTAAGCCCCCAGAACTTTCCTTTGAAGCAACTGGATCCACATTGAGTAAGAGGTACATTGTAGTGAATCTAAGGTACGTCACCATAGGACTGAGAAACTCCCAGCTGCTGGGATTAGAGGCATTGCACAGGTGTTAGGTGAATCCTTCCCTGAGGATTATTCTCATCCTAAGAAAGCCTCCTCAGGCACGGTCCAACTACTTGCCCTGGACAGTTGACATCCAATGAGTTGATGTGAGTATACAAGGCCCAGACCTCCTTACTCAGGACAGAACATATTCTGCAGGGCTGCCGAATGTTCTGTAGAGACAGCCCACTTGAGCTGAGTCTTTGTTGTTTCTCTGTCTCAGTTTAACTTTCCTGTACTATCCCACATTCTTCACTCTCCCTCATTTGATCCTGGGGAACACCTTAAACGTCCTGAATACAAATCTCCATTTCAGAGTCTTTTCCTGGGAGTTCAGACTAAGATAGGCAGAAGCAGGCAAATTCGTTATTACGTAATTGCCTTACTCCATTTAATCTAAGTTTTATTAATGTTAACAGGCACCATTATTTCATATAACATTGAAAAAGAACCCAATTAGGGGCACCTGAGTGGCTCAGTAGGTTAAGCATCTGCTTTTGGCTCAGGCCACGGTCCTGGGTTTGAGCCCCATATCGGGCTCCTTGCTCAGTGCAGAGCCTGCTTCTCCCTCCTCCTGACCCTCCCCCTGCTTGTGTGCACATGCTCTCTCACACATGCTCTCTCTCTCAAATAAATAATAAATAAAATCTTTAAAAGAGGCTCCAATTAAATGACAAAGGCTTCTTTAGTTATAAATTTTACTTTATTTTTATAAACTCTTTTAGACTTGTTTAGACATAGGTTTTTTAAATCAAATATCATTATTGATTATGCATAAAAAGGAAATATGAACATATAATTGAATAAGCGGTACCTAAAATACGTTTTCATTCTGGCTTTGCCTCTTCCGATTCAGCATTTGACACAGTCATCATTGTTCACATTTTCTTGCATAATATTCTCTTTCATGCCATCAACAGCTTAGCAGATACAGCATGTCTCAAAGGAGCATCGCATTGCTCTCTCGGGAATTCCCTTATACACCACTGACACTCATGATGCAGATTTTGATGCTGGTGCTTTTCCATCTACACCCCACTTCATATCTCAGGAAAGAGATGTTAGTGCAAATTGGTGACACACAAAAATCCTGGAAACCAAAACATAGGTATATTTAAAAATAATATAAAACATTTATATTATAGTCATTAGCAGGATCATTATTTATACATAGAGTTTTATGTTCTGAGTACTTACAGGGAATCACTTTGCTATCAAACAGAAAATAGTGAAGGAAAATGAGAAAAAAAAAATTAGAAAGCCACATTTTCCTGGTTCCAGTATGTTCCTAAGAAACTAGGTTATTATCTGCTCACCTCTTGTATGAATTACAGAGAATTCCTTAAATTTGAATTCTTATTCAGACCTTATGACCTGCCATTTTCTCAGAAATGCTCTTTGCTCCATGAAGGACACGTAGGTTCCTATATCTGAATTAAGTTAGAGGCCTTTGGTCTATTTCTTTCCCTTCTCACTTGCTGTTTGGTATGAATATAGGTAATTTAGGCCCAGGGAAAGATCTGCTTGAGGCATGTTTGGATTCCAAAGGTAGGTGGGGAAGGGGTAACCCAGACTAACAATAGCTCACGTAAAATCAATTAATAACACAGTCAATTGTTAAGGTTAAGGAAAGAAAAAGGAATACTCAGAAACCCTTTAATACATGGCATGAAGCAAGGGATAAGAGAAGATTCCAAAGGCAGCATTCTAGGACCTGAACAGGGGTCAACCAGTCAGGGTGAGCCTAGACGTGCCTCCAGGAATGAAAAAAAGTTAAACAAGAGGCTGAGTGAAGAAGGAGGTATTTGGGGACAGAGAAGAAACACATCTCATGGAGCACGGACAGAAGCACATACAATGTTGGCCAAGCTCATCCTTTAGGGGCCTGGTCCTTGGGCAGCGCTCCCAGGGCCCACTCTTTCAACGAGGTGTTGGAGGCCTCTGACAGGGAGATGGATAATGACGGGCAAACAAACACTATTACTGCTTAAGCTGAAAGTGTTAACAATATTGCAGCTTAAGCAATAAGAAAGCAGAGCCACTAGGAAGCCTAAGTGCAGAGGCCTGCAGAGCTCAGAGAGCTGTGATGGATGGAGAATGTCTTCCCAGTTCCCTGGGATTCACACCCCTTTATTTATTTCTTTTTTTCACGTAATAAACATTGATTGAACACGATCATGTGCCACATACTTTCTGGGGGCTGACATGAAAATTTAAAAAAACAAACACACAAATAAAATGTGAACTTACATCTAGAGCCGACCTTACAGAGCTTCGAACTATTCATATAGAAAACAGCAACTCGGCACACACACTTTATCAAACTGCGTGTGTGAAGGATCTTTGGACTCTGAATATTGTGCAGGACCTTAATCATTACCAAATTCCTGGCACCTGTTTGGGGATTGTTTCAGGTGTTCACTGACATTCCACGTGTACCTCTTCTCTTCCCCAGGGCCTGTCCAAACTTTATGAGAGTAAGATCTCCAACTCATCCTTTTGTCTTTGTCTCTCACTGAGGGAAGAGTAGAATTTAAAATGTATGAACAAGTGCTTGATAGTTAAAAAAAAAAAAAAAAAAAAAAAAGCAGATTCCTATAAATGTAAAGTGATGGAATATTCCTAACGGTAATTTGCTCTGAAGAACTGAGGGAGTAGTTATCTATTATCCATATCTTTTCCAGTGGTTCAGTACATAAAGCTCTCATTTTAAATATGTAGACAATTATTATACATGACTCATTTATATGTAGCTGTTTTGTATGTTCCACAGCTGATCCATTCATACTGATTACACTCTAATTTAATCAAGATTGGAAAACCAGATGGTTTGAAATTTACTTCATTAATAATCCATTTCAAACAGTTAACTCATATGTACATAATATTTTCCTCTCTTTTGTTTGTTCTAGTTATTTTCATAATTAGACACTTAAATTTATTCACTGAATTCTGGGGAGAATAGAGAAAAATCTATCTCCAGTAGTTTTAAACCAAGTTTCATAAAAAAGCCTTTATGTCCTTTGATATTCTGTTGCTCAACCAGGAAAAAAACACAGGCTAAAGATTGTTCCTTTAAACCTAAGCTCATAGGTGTCTTTTCCCGGGAGGGTTTTCCCTAGTGCTTTATATCAAGGGCTCCAGGTTGGAACTCGCTTCTTAGAGAAAAACATACCAGTATTCCTCTTTTATTTTCTTAGTACTCTTGAGCAGTACTCTGCTCTGAAGAGAAGTTCAAAAAAATACTGTTTGCTCACAAATTAATTCAATTTATTTTTAGTAATGTAGAAATGGTGAGATTTAAGGCAGTAGCACAAATGCCTCCAATTGTTATGATCAGAAGTTTCCTAAGCAACAAATTAAATGCAGGAAGAAGACCCACAGACTTACCATGTGCACTTTATGGGAAGACCAATGTCTAAAGGGTATATCATTTCACTTGTATTTCAAAATGCGTGGCTTCTTCTACAAATGTCTCTTGAGAGAATTTATCTGGTAAAAAAAAAAATGGAAGAAAACCACCAGTAGATATCAAAGAAAACCATGCTGTATCAAGCTATTTCATTTTTAAGATTCCATTTTTTTCAGTGTTTTCCTGCTGTGTGGTTTTGTATTCATCTGTGTGAAGCTACAAAGCTTCAAAATGGCAATAGGCTGTGAGTACTAGGTGAATAACAAGCTTTACAAATGCAATTTGATTTTACTTTTCAGGAAAGTAGTGTGACTGCCATAGACAAGTTGACTAATTCAGTATCTTTTTTTTTTTTTTTTTAACCAGCACTTTGAATTTAGTTGTTGTTTTGTAAATGATTTTTTTTATTATAATGGAACAAGGCTCTAAATGGATTATAATATTATATAGTCTGGGAGATCATCACTTTAAGTATCTGGCATCCTTAAATAGAAATATATTGATCAGACAATATCGCATACATAATCATAATGTTCTCAGGAAAAGACTTTTCCATGGCAGGTAACAAAGATGGATGAGACAACAGCCCTTCTTGGAGTTCTTTAAATACTTATCCATGAAAAGAGCTTCAATAACTGAGAGACCAATAAGGTTGCATGAGCATGGTAAAAACTGCCTTTATTTAAAATGCCATTGATGTAAACACAACAGCTAAGGCGTTCCCCCTACCAATCTGCCACTAAATTTACTGCATTTCCTAAAACCAGAAAATACTCTGGTTTTAGTATACATCAAAATGATTTATAGGTTTTTTGATAGACCTTTCCATGGCAGCTAGTGTCTATCTGGGTGTCTATATAAAATAGATGGAGCACGTTAAAATTAGAATTATCCTAGGAATGTTCAAAAAAAAAGGACCACTGAGAAAGGTACTATTGGATGTGAGGGAGCCACAAGAAATAACACAGTAGTCAGGAGGCAAAGAACACCAAAGTGGTGGCTCCTGGAAACTTGAAGGAGAGTGTACTACTGGGAGGAGAGCCTTGAGAGGAGCAATGATCTTCAGGGAAGAGACACCACAGGCATTCCCGCAGTGTGAGAATCAGGGAAACAAGAAATTACCCTCATCTCACTGTTTCTCCCTCCTTCCCTTTCTGCCCGGGCTCCTCATTGTTCTGCCCTGAGCAGGCCACAAAGCAGGGGATTTGTTCAGGTATTCCATGAAGTCATTGTCCCAGGGCAGAGAACAGGATGGAGAAAAGTGGAAAGTGGATCTGTAAAAACACATATGGACAATAGCTGGAATAGCTAGTCACAAATGAGGAACACTTGGGATGCTTTTATAGTCTTACATAGAATTCCTCTCTAATTAATGCTGGGTTTGTTTTTGTCATATCAGATACCAGTGATGGATTACACAGGTGGGCCTGATGACTCCTCTTCAGTCGGTAGAGTGCCATCTCATGGAGCTAACGAGGAATACCCCCAGGTACCTAGTAGAACATATTTCTATTTCCTTAATAGAGAAATCAGGAATATGAGAATATAACTTGTATAATGTGTCATAATGGACACTATACTGTACAAGTAGACTTCACAGATAAAAGTTAAATTGAGTGGCGGGAAGACACTCTAATTTATAGTCCACAGTATATATTAAAACATAGTAGCAAATAAAAATTAATAATCTAAAAATTTTTGAAATAGAAAAAAGAAATGCTATTAAATAGTTATGAAAAAAAAAACAACAACTTTGAATTTAGCCTCAAATTTCTATTACTTTACATGGAATTGCTGGTTTACTTTTATTCTCAAATTTCTTGTGTGCACATTAAAATATTTAATCTTTATTCCAAAATTTGAGTTTCTTGATTTTCCTTTGAATACGTTTTTGTAGAGAAGGGCTTTGGATTTCTTCAGAAACAACCTTAATCCTTCTCCTAGATGGATGAGAGATATGACTAACAAAGTCTGTTATTATCTTATCCTACACTGTCCCTGCCTCCACCCTCCATTATAAGAATCTCCTTTCTCCCTGTCTTCCATAATCTGTGTGACTAGCGTTCATGATTTATTTGTAGACACATCTCTTCATTCACTCTTTCTCAAAGAAGGAGGGCTGAGTTATTTGATCAATATATTCAGAAGTAATGGGGCATGTGTGGGTCTGGTCCTCTATTTTCTCTATAGTGAAGAAAAGGGCAACTGCTGGCAGGAAGCATTCATTCCTACCTTCTTTTGGGAGGAGGGCAGTTCTAGGTCTAGCGGGGCAAGATCTCTAGGTGGGGAGCCTGTGGCTGGAGGAAGAGAATTTCAGCTGAAGAAGTGTTAACATAACATGGGACCAAATTCAAGTCATCCCATTTCACTTTATCAGTAATAAAGTTAATAGTCTGATCTCCAAAAATTTGATTCTTGTCTATCTTTCAAGGGGTTCTGAATCTAGCTAGAATAAAATAGACCTTTCTAATCTCCAAAACATCTAGTATATTTGGCTTGGAACATGGAGAGCAGACAGGAGGTGAAGCTAGGCAGGGAATGCACATGCAGGGACAAATGATACCTAGAGCTTCCAGAAGAGGTGGCTGTGAGATTTGGTGGTGCTACAGCAAACATGATGAATATTATGATTTCATGAGCATGTCAGATTATCAGATTATAATAACTTCTCTTTTCCTGTTTCTGTTTGTTTCTTTTTATAATCATGCATTGGTTTTTAACTGATATGACCTGGATGACTGACTTTAAAACTCAGTCACACAGAATTGTGACCTTGGCAGTTAACTGTAGCAAAAAGCAACCACAACCATCCAGACCAGCTACATCATTTGTGGTGCCCAGTACAAAATAAAAACGTGAGCCTTCCGTTAAAACTTATGAGAATTTTGAGGTAGTAATAGAGAATTGAACTGAGCATGGGAACCTTCTGAATATGAGAACCTTCTACAATTTATGTAGGCAGCAAGACATGAGTGGATCTTAGTGAACAAGAGGCAGACTGAACTGTATAAATCATGGGGGAGACCATGCTAGGCCTTAACCAAGACACACAGGCTGCCATGCTAACTAGCTTGCTAGGCCAACTAAGATAGAACATAGAGGATAACCACTGGGTGCATTAGGTTAGAGATAACTTTTGGGGGTCATCTTTTATATGTTTATTTACTTCGATAATAAACCAGAACTTGTTACTATGGAAATGGGTATGTTCCAGTGTAAAACAGGCAGGGTGGACTGTACCATATTCAGACTCCCAATGCTATCACTAGCATTGAGCAGTATCAGGACCTAGTAACATTTATAACATGAGTTCTCAGGCAGCCCCGGTGGCTCAGCGGTTTAGTGCCACCTTCAGCCCAGGGTGTGATCCTGGAGACCCCGGATCGAGTCCCACATCAGGCTGCTTCTCCCACATGGAGCCTGCTTCTCCCTCTGCCTGTGTCTCTGACTCTCTCTGTCTCTCATGAATAAATAAATAAAATCTTAAATAAATAAATAAATGAATTAAAAAAACAAAAACATGAGTTCTCATCATCACATTAGATTTCAGAGACACAAAATATGACTTTAACCAAAAAGGTATGCTATGTTTTATTAAAAAAAAAAAGAAAGAAAACAAACAAAGAGAAATAGAAGCCATGGTTGTAAGAAGAATATACCATAATCTTAAGTGGATGTAGGAAAAATAAATAAATAAATAAAAGGAGCACACTTAAAATTGAAGAAGATAATTTGAAGGGCTTTGGTGGAACATTTGGTTTCTGTGCTTTATTTTAAAAAATGCTTTAAAAACATATGTTTTCAGAACTATCTCCAGCACATGAGTACCAGAAGAATGAAAGCAAAGTGAAGAAATGTAGGCTGATAAAACAAAAGGAAGAGATGAATTTCTTTGAGATACAATGAAATCAAAATGAAATAAATGAGTCAAGTCTCTGGTTTCTAACTGATCTTAAGCAGTTAGGAATAGAGTGGTATTAGTGTTCCTACAACAGAAAAGGAAATCAGCCCTCAAAGAAGCATAATAAAAAATATGAATAAGATGTCAGAGGTATGACTTACGATGAATACCAGAGGGAACTGATGTCTTGGCAGGAGGAAGAAGTATTCTCTTAAAACTGCAGATCAAGTGTCCAGGGTTCTGTCGGCTGGGAGTTGACCCTTAAAAATCAAGAAAACATAAAACAAACAGCTCCAAAAGTTGGGCATATTTGAGAGGAAAAACTCAGAAAGATCAATGTACAATAATCAAAGGATAACTGGGCGAATTTTAAGGAGGAATGGTTACCCAAGGGGGAGAAGGGGAGAATGCAAGTCCTGCCTTTATCCTGAGGGAAGCTCTCATGAAGATTATGGCACTAAAACTAAAGAAGGCACAAGAATAAAGAAACAGAGGAGCTTCTCTGAAAATTTATAACGTCCTATAAATTTCTTGCAGTTTTAAGGCTGACTTGAAATCCCTAATGAAAAATATTATAAAACACAGGTCTTGACATGTTTAACTCCTACTAAAGACATCTAACAAATGAATTTCAACTGAGCTTCTTGCTTATATCTGCCTTATTTTTTTGCCTAAAAGGCAATCTTGATGGAGTGAATGAATTAAATCTATAATGCTTGGCAAATGCCAGAGGTATAAACTTGGGATGTTAGGATATGAATTAATTAGGGAGAGTGATAGACAAAGTAAAATGTTGGTAATTACATGCAAGGGTATAAATAAAGTTCAACTCTTCCTCAAGGTTCAGACAAAAATCACAAATAAAGGGATTGTGGTAAATAAAAGGCAGTTTATTTCATAAAGTTCATATTAAGCGCTCACTCTGACAATGATGAGTAGAGTAGACTCATTGGTTATTCATTGGACTTGAATGTTTCAATACAATTTGTAATAGTTAATGGACATTCACAATAACATGACTCTTCTATTTGTTTTCTAATTATACAAAAGTGATGACTGTTTCGTTTTGCCAGCATTTTTTTTTTTTTACCACTGAGGATGGATACTTCTAAGCTGTTCTCAGATAATATATTCTGTATCTTATTTCTGCTGTAATTGGTCTTCTGAATATTCACTATTTCTATGGCCATGATTCTTTTTCATGCAAAGTGCTACATGTTGTTAGGCATAGTCTCTTTGCATCATCCTATATCTTAAACTTTATTAATGACCATGATACCTCAGTTAGCACTATGGCAAGTTTTCTTTTAATAAAAAGAAATTTGGGGATCCCTGGGTGGCTCAGCGGTTTGGCACCTGCCTTTGGCCCAGGGTGTGATCCTGGAGTCCCGGCACCGAGTCCCACGTGGGGCTCCCTGCACGGAGCCTGCTTCTCCCTCTGCCTGTGTCTGCCTCTCTCTCTCTCTCTCTCTCTCTCTCTGTGTCTCTCATGAATAAATAAATAAAATCTTTAAAATAACAATAATAATAATAAATAAAATAAAATAAGAAAAAAGTACATTAAAATAAAGTTTTTGCTTCTTCTGTTCCTCCTTTAGAAAAATTTCTGAATTCCTCAAGTGTTATTACAAAGCTAAATAATGCTTATGGAAGAATGCATCCTTTTACACTACCTCCTGCTAGATCTCCGTCTCTAGTTGTGTATCTCAAAAAAGAAACCCTTTTTATTTTGTAAGCCACTTTTCACCTCTGCCTCACAGACCCAAGCAACTTGGAAAATATTCCTAGCATTAGAAACTAAACTTCAATTGGTTATGCTGTAAATCTCTTTTATTTTTCAATGTATTACAATAATCCTCTTTCTTACTTAGTCTGTGTAGAAGAGCGTCTTTTATATCCAAGGGTATACATTAAATCAATTTTAGCTGGGGACAAGTATGCTTGAGATTTACCTGTGGCTGCTACACTTAAAAAGTTTCTACTAATGAACTTTTTGCTAATGTGAGGATAGAAAACAATCCTTGATATATGTTTTTTTTTATTCTCTCTAGTTCATTAAACTAAAATTTATGACTGGCGTATTAATCAGTGCCTACCATGTATAAACCACTATCAAATACAAGACCTTGTGAGAGATTCTACTTTTCCATCGGTATGCAACAAACTTCCACAAGCTTGAAACAGTATACATGTATTATCTCATGTATTAGATCAGATGTCAGAGCACAGCTCAGGATCTGACATGCCTGTAACCAAGATGATGCCTGGGGCTGTGGTCTCATGTGAGGCTCAGGTCTTCTTTCCAGCTTACAATGTCGTAAGCAGAATTCATTTCCTTGCAGCTGTCTAACTACTGACAGCTTGCTTCTTCAAGACCAGTAGGATAGCTTCTCAGCTGCTTCTGAGTTTTTATAAAGGACTCGCTGATTTGATAAGGCCCACTGGGGATCATCTTCCCTTTCATGAAATTACAGTCATCTGATTAGCTTTATATCTACAAAATTCCTCTGCATCTGCTGTATAATGTAACCTATCATAGCGGTGACATTTGTCATATTCACAGTCCCCATCCACACTCAAGAGGAATGGATTATGTGCACGCCAGAAGGTGCCATCCTTGGGGCCCATCTTAGAATTCTTCCTAATACATGTGTCTTTCCTAAAGTGGTCAAAGTATCTAAAATAAATGTGTTTTCAGATGTGCAATTAAAAAATAGACACATAGATAGTAGGTTTTTGCACACCCTCAATATGAGAAATTTAGAAAAATATGTATGCATACATTTCTGTTAGGCATGCATGAGCCCAAACAGCACTGAATTCTTGCTTACTATAGCTACTGCAAAGATATTTTTATTCTCAGCTAGAGAGAGATGGAGGGATGAATTATGTAAGCATCTGGATTCCTATTTTTCCCACCCAAAGCAATTAGAAACAACCAGATGTTCCTTTAAATTAACTCCTTGTTAATGTAGTCAAACCTGAGTACCTTTATTTCAAAGGACTTCTATGTTTTAAGAGGGGAAAAATACTACAGTTAATAAATGCACTGATTAAGCAAGTTGTTTCCCTTTTATTTTTTCTTTAATAGGTTGTAGAGAATATATTAACATAAAATGAATTAGTAAGAGAAACAATTTTGAAGACAGAGTCAATTACTGAAATACTCAACATTTATTTTATGATATTTTAAGAAATTGAATTCAGACTGGAGTCCGGGAGTATAGCAGAATAGGAGGACCCTAAACTCACTTTGTCCTACAGACACAACTAGACACCCTCCCATCAGTATAAAAAAACCAGAAAATGACTCAGAAATCAGCAGAACAAAATCCACAGCAAGGTAGAGAAGAGGTCACATCAAAGATGGTGGGAATGGTGAAAATGTGGTGGGGCTCTAAGTGGACTTCGGGCCATCCAAGGGAGTGAGGGAACTGCAGGCACAGAGAGGGGAGAGAAACAGACCCTCACACAGGGGAGCTCACAAAGGGAAGGTGAATCCCTGAACATGTGGCTTTGAAAACTAGGGAGGTCAAATTTTGTGAGTTCTTACAACTACCGGGACTTAAAGCCCTGAATTTTAACAACTAATTAGTTCGGTTAGGGGAGATCCCTGAAGGCAAAGGGGAGCCCGGGCTCCGCCCTTAGAGAGACAGCATGACAAACAGCCAGCAGAGACACTGCTGAAGCAGTGATTTGAAAAATGCCTGGGGCATATGGGAAGGAGAGTCATTTACTCATCTCAGAGCCGATCCTCAAGGGACAGGGTTGGAGAAGGGACTTCTCCAGGAATGAAGAACCTGCCAGGAGCCATTTCCTTCTCCTGGACCAGGGCCACCTGCAGGAACCAGTAGGGTGCCAACATTGGCTTTGGTGGATCTGCCCTTTTCAGTCATGCTTGTCTAAGTCCCAGTGCTGTGGGTCCTCTCCCCAAGAAGAACACTGCAAACATTGTCAACACCTTGTCTCTTGACCCATGAACATCTTGAGTCCTTAGTCCTGACAGTGGCTGCGGCAGTGGCAGTAGGTCCTCTCCTGTAGAAGAACTTTGAGCACCTTGTGAAAACTGTGTGCCACACTCTGGCCACAGCACATCCACTCCAATAGGCTCTTGGCTAGACCCCATTCGAATGAGAGCCAGAAGCCTGGCAGTGTGCAAGCAGCCCCAACAGGGGCCAGCACCATTCCAAAGTGACTCCCACTCTGGGGTAAAGGGAAGATAACCACACACAGTAGTCTGGCTGTTGTCCCAGCCCCTAAAATGCCTAGCAATTTAGTGATACTGCATCTCTGGCAAATGCCAAGTCTATCTAAACTCAAGCCCAAGCTCCCCTGAGGAGATGGAGAAACATTTATCATGCAGATAGATGTCAAAAGAAAGGTGGGATAATAATACTTATTTGGACAGAGTTACTTTATTATTCTTTAATTTTATTTATTTATTCATGAGAAACACAGAGAGAGAGGGAGAGAGGCAGAGACATAGGCAGAGGGAGAAGCAGGCTCTCTGTAGAGAGCCCGAGGTGGGACTCGATCCCAGGACTCTGGGATCATGATCTGAGCCAAAGGCAGATGCTCAACCACTGAGCCACCCAGGTGTCCCTGGATAAAATTATTTTAAAACAAAGACTGTAATAAGGGACAAAAAGGGCACTATATAATAATAAAGGGGACAATCTGACACAAAGATAAACAAATGTAAATATTTATGCACCCAATGTGGCAGCACCCAAATACATACAACAGTTAATAACAAACATAAAGAAACTAATCAATAGTAATACAATAGTAGTAGGGAACTTTAATACCCCACTTATATCGATGGATAGATAATCCAAACAGAAAATCAAAAGGAAACAGTGACTTTGAATGACAAACTGGACCAGATGGATTTAACAAATATATTCAGAATATTCCATCCTAAAACAAGAGAATATACATTCTTTTCAAGTGCATACAAAGCATCCTTCAGAAGAGCTCATACATTGAACCACAAAACAAGCCTCAACAAATTAAAAAATATGGGAGTCATGCCGTGTGTCTTTTCTGACCACAACACCTGAAACTAGAAATCAACTACAAGAAAACATCTGGAAAGATCATAGGCACATGGAAGTTAAATAATATGTCACTAAACAATGAATGGATGAATCAAGGCATCAAGAGGAAATGAAAATTACATAGAGAGAAATGAAAATGAAAAGACAATGGTCCAAAATATTTGGGATGCAGCCAAAGCATTTCTAATAAGGAAGTTATTTATAGCAATACAGGACTATCTCAAGAAGTAGGAAAAATCTCAAATAAAGAACCTAACCTTACATCTAAAGGAGCTAAACAAAACAAAACAAAACAAACACAAAAAACAAACAAAAAAAAAAAAAAGAAAAAGAAAAGAAACACAAAACCAGCAGATAATCTAATAAAGATTAGAGCAGAAATAAATTATATAGAAACTAAAAAAAATAAAAATAAAAAAAAATAGAACAAATCAATGAAACCAGGAGCTGGTTTTTGAAAAGATCATCAAAATTGATAAACCTCTAGCCATACTCATAAAAAAAAAAAAAAAAGACAGGGTCCAAATAAATAAAGCCAGAGATGAAGGAGAGGAAGTAACAATCAACATCACAGAAATACAAACGAATGTAAGAGAATATTATGAAATATTAAGAGAATGTTACCATAATATTATGAGAATATTATGTTCAATTATATCAATGAATTGGACAACCTAGAAGAATGGCTAAATTCCTAGAAATATATAACCTACCAAAACCAAAACAGGAAGAAGAAAACTTGAACAGACTGACGACCAGCAATGAAATTAAATCAGTAATTGATGGGGATCCCTGGGTGGCTCACTGGTTTGGCTCCTGCCTCTGGCCCAGGGCATGATCCTGGAGTCCCGGAATCGAGTCCCACGTCGAGCTCCCGACATGGAGCCTGCTTCTCCCTCCTGCTGTGTCTCTGCCTCTCTCTCTCTCTCTCTCTCTCTGTCTATCATAAATAAATAAATAAATCTTAAAAAAATCAATAATCGAAAAACATCCAACAAACAAAGGGTCAGAACCAGATGGCTTCAAAGGTGAATTCTACCAAATATTTAAAGAAGAATTAACAACTATTCTTCTCAAGCTTTTCCAAAAATTAGAAGAGGAACAAAAACTTCCGAATTCATTCTATGAGGCTAGCATTACCCTAATACTGAGACACTATAAAAAGAGAGAGAGAGAGAAATGTATGCTATTATCTCTGATGAACACAGATACAAACATCCTCAACAGAATATTAGCAAACTGAATCCAACAGTACACACAAAAAAATCATTCACCATGATGGCCTCAGATTCATTCCCAGTATGCAAGTGTCATTCAATATTTGCAAATCAATCAATGTGATACATCACATCAATAAGAAGAAAGATAAAAACCATATGATCATTTCAATTGATGCAGGAAAAGCATTTGACAAAGTACAATATCCATTCATGATAAAAACCTTCAACTAATTAGGTTCAGATGGAACACATTTCAACATAATAAAGACCATTCATGAAAAGCTCCAGCTAACATCATACTCAATGGGGAAAGAGAGCTTTTCCCCTAAGGCAGGAACAAGATCAAGATGTCCACTATTACCACTTTTATTCAACGTAGTACTGGAAGTCCTAGCCATAGCAGTCAGCCAAGAGAAAGGAGGAGTAAAAGACATTCAAATTGGTAAAGAAGAAGAAATACTTTTCATTATTTGCAGATGACATGATACTATATAGAAAGAGCTCAAAGACTCCATCAAAAACATACTGGAACCGATAAATAAATCCAGCAAAGTCATAGGATAAAAACTTAATGTACAGAAATCCTTTCCATATCTATACACTAGTAATGAAGTAGCAGAGAGAAATTAAGAAAATAAAATATCTCATTTACAACTGCACCAAAAACAGTAAGATCCTAGGTATAAACTTAACCAAAGAAGTGAAAGACCTGTACTCTGAAAACTATAATACATTGATGAAAGATATTGAAGATGACACAAATAAATGGAAAGACAGTCCATGCTTATGGATTGGAAGAACAAATGTTTTCAAATGTATATACCCCTCAAAGCATTAAATATACAATCCCTGTCAAAATAGCAACAGCATTTTTCGCAGAATTAGAG
Source organism: Vulpes vulpes (assembly GCF_048418805.1). Classification (NCBI taxonomy): domain Eukaryota; kingdom Metazoa; phylum Chordata; class Mammalia; order Carnivora; family Canidae; genus Vulpes; species Vulpes vulpes. The sequence continues at coordinate 73,440,882 of NC_132781.1, forward strand.
CTAACAACCTCAAATTTGTATGGAACCACAAAAAACCCTAAATAGCCAAAGCAATCTTGAAAAAGAAAAAGAAAACCAGCGGCATCACAATTCCAGCCTGCAGTTATATAACAAAAGTGTAGTAATCAAAACACTAAGGAACTGGTGAAACAATAGATGCATAGATCAATAGAACAAAATAGAAAGCCCAGAAATAAACCCACAATTATATGGTCAATCAATCTTCAACAAAACAAGAAATAATATGCAATGAGAACAAGACAGTCTGTTCAACAAATGGTGTTGGGAAACCTGGATAGTGACACACAAAAGAAAGAAACAGGATCACTTTCTAATACCATACAAAAAAAATAAAATAAACTTAAAATGGATTAAGGAACTGAATGTGAGACCTGAAACCATAAAAATCCTAGAAGAGAGGGGGCAGTCTGAGTGGCTCAGTGGTTTAGGGTCACCTTTAGCCCAGGGTGTGATCCTGGAGACCCAGGATCGAGTCCCACGTCGGGCTCCCTGCATGAAGCCTGCTTCTCCCTCTGCCTGTGTCTCTGCCTCTCTCTCTCTGTCTCCAATCAATCAATCAATCAATCTTAAAAAAAAAAAAAAATCCTAGAAGAGACGTCAGGTGGCAATTTCTCTGATATTGACCACAACATCTTTCTAGATATGTCTCCTGAGACAAAGGAAACAAAAGCAAGACTACATCAAAATATAAAGCTTCTGCACAGGGAAAACTAAATGAAAAGTCAACCTAAAGACAAAGCTAAAAGACAAATATACTGCATAGGAGAAGATATTTGCAAATGACATATTTGATAAATGGTTAGCATTTATATATATATATATATATAAATATAATATATATATATATATAAACACAAAATTTATACAATTCATCACCAAAATTTATACAATTCATCACCAAAAAACCCCCAAATAACCCAATAAAAAAATGAGAAGACATGAACAGACATTTCTTCAAAATCAAAGAAGACATACAGATAGCCAGCAGACACATTAAGAGATGCTCAACATCACTCATCATCAGGCAAATGCAAATCAAAACCACAGTGAAATATCACCTTATACCTATCAGAATGGTTAATATCAAAAGCACAAGAAACAAGTATTAGCCAGGTTGTGGAGAAGAATAAACCCCCATGCACTTTTGGAGGGAATGCAAACCAGTGCAGCCACTCTGGAAAGCAGTATGGAGTTTTTCAAAAAGTTAAAAATTCAACTACCCTACAAAATCGGACTGCCAACTATTTATCCAAAGTACACGAAAACTAATTCAAAAGATATGTGCACCTCTATGTTTATTGCAACATATTAACAATAGTCAATTTGGAAGCAGCCCAAGTGTCCATCGATAGATGAATAAAGAAGAAGTGGGATATATATATATATATATATATATATATATATATATATATATTACTATTATTCAGCCATAACAAAGAATGAAATCTTGCCATTTGCAACAACAGGAATGGATCTAAAGAGTATAACGCTAAGTGAAATAAGTCAGTCAGGAAAAGACAAATATCACATGATTTCACTCATATGTGGAATTTAAGAACCAAAACAAATGAATAACAGCAATAACAATAACAAAAACAACAAAGAGACAAAGCCCAAAAGACTTTTAACTATAGAGAATAAACAGATGGTTACCAGAGAGGAGATAAGGATGGGTGAAAAAGGTGAAGGCGATCAAGAGTACACTGAAGGATATATGCAGATGTTGAATCACTATATTGTACACCTAAACTAATATAACACTATATGTTAACTGTACTTAAATTAATATCAAAAAAGAGAAAGTCAATTCAGCATATAATTATTTAACATCTGATATGTTAATGGTCATATTACTTTTCATTCATATGTTTTAAGGCTTATAAAGTTTTTTAAGAATCATCTTACTTAATTTTCACAGAATTAAGAATTTTATTAAGGCCGAAATATTTAAATGACCAATATTCTATATTTTTAAAATCTTCTTACAAAAAATAAATTAGAAAATATTTTCAAAGTCTTGTCTGTTTCATGCAAGGTTGTCTACCACCAGCATGCTTCCAAATTTGAAACGGATATTTCTTGCTAACTATAGTTCATAGAATCAGCAAGAATTCAAATAGTCCCGGAAAACCATGTGGTCATTTCTTATTCAGGGTAAGACAGACAAAACGATTATTGTGCATTCTGCAAATCAGAATGTTACTTAAATATGCAAGTTTATCTTAATCGGCTGATCCAATAATTCTTCTCATCTCCCGAGATTTTTATCTCACTGATTAAAATTTTCCAAGGAATCAAATCTGTTTGAACATGTAGGAGATTTTTAAAAATGTTAATTCTAACAATTTGGAGGAATAAATGAGTTCTTTTATATTCTGTTTATCCTGGTAAAATAATTCAGGCAGCTGTGTCATTGAAAGATCACAGATTAGGTTGTCAGTTGGAGTTTGGTGTGAATCACAATTTTATCAGACTCTCCCTGATAACCTTTAGAAAATTATTTCTCTAAGGACTCAATTTCCTTTTGTACAAACCAAAAGCAAAACCTGTTTCAAGTTGTCATGAGCATTAAAAAGTAAATGCCTGTGAAAAGTCCAGCATAATATATGGTTCATAATGTGTGCTTAAGAAATCATCTTTCTTTCATAATTTCTGTCTTCCTTCTTCCCTCCATCCTTACTTTTTTTTAAACAGCTTTAATGTTGGAGGGGAATGGGTGACGGGCACTGAGGTGGACACTTGACGGGATGAGCACTGGGTGTTTTTCTGTATGTTGGTAAATTGAACACCAATAAAAATTAATTAAAAAAAAATAAACAGCTTTAATGAGACATAATTCACATGTCATCAAATTCACCTATTTCAAGTATTTAATTAAGTATTAAATACTTTGAGCATACTCATAAAATCTGTCGGTTATCACTAGCATTTAATCTTAGAACAATTTTATTGCCCCCCAAAAGTAACACCGATATCCATTAGTAGTTATTCCCAACCAACCCTCCCCCAGAAAACCACGAACTTACTTTCTTGTCTCTATAGTTATGCCTTTCCTGGATGTTTCATATAAATGTAATCACACAATATGTGACTTTTTGTGATTGGTGTCTTTCACATAGAATAATGTTTACAAGATCCATCCACATTGTAGCATGTACCAACATGTTGCTATTTTTCACAGCTGAATAGTATTTCATTAGACAGATACACTGCATGTGTTTATCCATCCATCACTTGGTAGGCATTTGGGCTGTTTCCACACTGGGCTCTTATGACAAATGCTGCTATGCCTATTTATGTACAGGTTTTGTGCAGATATATGTTTTTTTTTTACAGAGAAGGAGGCATATACTAAGGAGTGTAATTATGGTATACTCATGTGATAATTGCATGTTTAACTTTTTTCAGGAACCGTCAAACTGTTTCTTAAGTAATTGCATCATTTTACATTTCAACCGGCAGTAAATGAATATTCCAATTTCACACATTCTCACCAACACTTGCTATTATCTCTCTTTTTGATTATAGCCTTCCAACTGGGTGTGAGGACAGTATCTCATAGTGGTTTTGATTTCCATTTCTCCTTTCTTAAAAGATTTATTTATTCATTTGAGGGGGACAGAGAGCGCAAGCAGCAGAACAGGCAGAGGGAGAGGGAGAGGGAGAGGAGAGAGAGAAGCTCAAGCAAACTCCCCACTGAGCACAGAGCCCAACAGGGGGTATCCCACGACCATGTGATCATGACCTGAGCTGAAATCAAGAGTCGGTCCTTAATTGGCTGAGCCATCCAGGCACTCACATTTCCCATTTTTTAAAAAAAACATTATATATTTATTTAAGAGAGAGAGAGAATGAGGGAAGAAGCAGAGGGAGAAAATCTCAAGCAGACTCTCCACTGAGCATGGAGCCCTCAGTGGGGCTAGATCCCAAGAGCCATGAGATCATGACCTAAGCCCAAACCAAGAGTTGGATGCTTAACAGACTGAGCCACCTAAGTTGGCCCCCATTTCCCATTTTTAATTGAGTTGTCATTTTATTATTGCACTGTAAGAATTCTTTATATATGCTGGATATCAGTGCCTTATCAGATATATGATATGTAATTATGTTCTAATTTTGTTGCATTTTCAATTTTTGATATATTTTGTGGCAAAAAGTTTTTAATTTTTTTGAAATCAAATTTCTCTACTCTTTATTTAATTTCTTATGTTTTATTTTTGTTGTTATACCTAAGAAATCAACACTCAACTAAGGTCATGGAGATTTACTTCTATGTGTTCTTCAAAGAGTTATATATTTTAGCGTTTCCATTTAAGGCCTATGATCCTATTTGAATTAATTTTTGCGTATAATATGAATAGCCCAAATTCATGTTTTTGTAGTAAATATCTAGTGTCAACATTGCTAAATGTAAAGATATTTTTTCCTCATCAAATTTACTGGCACGATTGTCAGAAATCAATTGACCGTGGATGTTTGGGTTTATTTCTGTACTCTAATTTGTACTTCATTGATCTCTGTGTTTATCCTGCCAATGTCATACAGTCTTGATTATTGTTTTTTTTACAGTAGACTTGGAAATCAGGAATTCCTAATCTTCCAACTATATTCTGTTTTAATAATCTTTTTGTTATCCAAAAGGGGTCTTTTGCATTTTCATGTGAATTTAGGTGATCAGAATGCCAATTTCTGCAAAGAATACAGCTGGAATTTTGATAGGAAATGCAGTCTTGCTGTAGATTAATTTGGCAAGTACGGCCTTCATAATGATATTTTCAGTGTAGAAGTCTTGCACTTCTTGATTTCTTAGTATTTTATTCTTTTGATGTTATAAAAGGAATTGTTTTCTTAATTTCATTTATTTCACATTGTTCATTGGTAGTACATAGAAACACCATGAATGAATCCTTATAATTTCCTTTTTTTTTTTTGTTTTTGTTTTTGTTTTAGCAGACTCCCTGGCATTTTCTATATACAAGGTCATGTCATCTGCAAATAAACGTAGTTTTATTTCTTCTTTCCCAATCTGTATTCTTTTTCTTTTTCTTTTTCTTTTTTTGTCTTATTAAGTGCTCTGGCTAAAATCCATTCCTTCTTTCCATTATTTAACAAGACTTAAGCATTCATTATGTGTGGGAACTGAGATAATTCCTAAGCATATGAAAAATAAATAACTTTGGTTTCCTTTATGAATTGCTTGACACTGAGCATGGACTAGTATGAAAGTGAGAAACTCCTAGAGATGGTGGTTTTACAGAGACCCCTCTCACTTCTGGGAGTTTTTACCTCCAGGAATCTAATAAGGTTTTCATGGTGGAGATCTGGTAAGGATCCCTTCCTCACCCAGGCTCCCAGTTAGGGAGAAAAAAAAGTCATCAGAATACTTTGCATAACAAAGTCCTATTTTCCAAAGTTAAAAGAATTTACCAGAGTTTTGTACCATCTTGGAAAGGGCATCTCTACCACCCTACTCTTTTAATTATTTTCTCTGCCTAAAGGCGGGAAAAACCTAAACCACTGAAACCACTTGTGGGAGTCACAGCTCAGGGACACAGACCCACTAAGAGACTGGGATTTAATTATTAGTTTGTAAAATGTTTTCCTCTTTTAAAGTAAAAGTATATTGGAAAAAAGGGATATTGGAAAAAGAATATTGGAGCTACAAGACATAGGCTCCCTGAGGGAGAGTACTTAGTAAAACCTGAAGTCAAAAGTTAAGATGAAAACAAGAGGGATGCCTGGGTGGCTCAGCGGTTGAGTGTCTGCCTTCGGCCCAGGGCGTGATCCTGGATCAACTCCCACATTGGGCTCCCTGCATGGGGCCTGCTTCTCCCTCTGCCTATGTCTCTGACTCTCTCATTCTGTGTCTCCCAGGAATAAATAAAATCTTAAACACACACACACACACACACACACACACACACACAAGAACACAAGAGGAATTTGAATTCACTGGCACCTATATCCCAGAGTAACATAAATCCTCACACTAAGGTCTTTTTACCTCAGTTTCTTTACCTGTTACATCTGGCTTAAAAAAATAAAAGTTACAAGGCATATCAAAAAGAAAGAAAAGGGATGCCTGGGTGGCTCAGCAGTTGAGCATCATCCTTTGGCCCAGAGTGTGATCCTGGGATGACGGATCGAGTCCTACATTGGGCTCCTTCTGGGGAGCCTACTTCTCCCTCCATGTCTCTGCCTCTCTCTCTTTCTTTCTCTCTCTTTCATAGATAAGCAAAATCTTTTTTAAAAAAGCAAGAAAGAACATGTTCTAAATAAATAAAACAAGTATCCAAATCAGATTCAGTTATGACACTGATTTTGGAATTATCAGAGAGAAAATTTAAAACAACTTTAATTAATATGTTAAGAACTTTGATGGAAAAGGCAGACAACACATGAGAACAGATGATAATATGAGCAGAGAGATTGGAACTCTAATAAAGAATCAAAAGAGGGACACCTGAATGGCTCAGGAGTTAAGCTCTGCTTTCGGGTCAGGGTGTGATCCTGGAGTTCAGGGATCAAGTCCCATATCAGGCTCCCTGTAGGGAGCCTGTTTCTCCCTCTAACTGTCTCTGCCTCTCTCAATCTGTGTCTCTCATGAATAAATAAGTAAAATCTTTTTTTTTTAAAGAATCAAAAGAGAAGTTATAAATCAAAAACATTGTTAAGATGATTAAAAAATTCCTTGGCATAAACTGTCAGTAGATTGGAAACAAGAGGAAAGAAACAAGTGAGCTTGAATACATGTCAACAGAAACTTCACAAATTGAAATGCAAAGAGAAGAAGAGACTAATAACAGTACTGTCTCCAAGAGACACAGAAGCCAACTGAAAGAACTCTCCAAGGCCAAAGCTGGAATATGTCAAGCACAAAAAAATGGACTTCGTATTGACTTGTAACCCAAAGTATAATAAAATCAATATTCATGAGTCCATATTGACTCATTGACATAAATAAATGACTGAAAAAAATGGGGCAAAGAGACAAATTCCCAGTGCAAAAGAAGTCCAAATACTCTTTCAGATACTCCATCCTCAAGCAAGTGGAACAATAGAGCAAACTACCATGCCTAAATTATAATTTAGAAATCACTGCATAGTGATTTCTTTCCAAAGAGTAAAGTATGACAGTAGGATAAAAAAAGTAATTTTATCATGGAGAAATCTGATAAACATAAATTCAGTCAGGTGATCAAAGTCAACACCTCCAGTGATAACTAATAATATGATGTTATGTGATGTTATGAAGTGATAAAAATGTCATTTTATCTACCTCTATAAGTCTTTCTCTCAAAAATCATAAACTCATTCTAACAATAAGAAAAATGTTAGCTAAATCACAATCGAGGATCATTCTACAAGATACCTGACCAACACTCCTCAAAACTGTCAAGGTTCATCAAAAATAAGGAAAGTCTGATAAACTCTTACAGCCAAGAGGAACCTAGGGAGACATGATAACTAAACAATATAGTCCCCTGGCTGAGATCCTGAAATAGAAAAAGGGCATTAGGTAAAGAATAAGAAAATGTGAATTAAATATAAACATTCGTTAATAATAATGTATCAATATTGGTTCATTAATTGTAACAAATATACTAATGTAAGATTTTAATAGGGGAAAGTGGATATAGGGTATATGGGAACTGTCTATATCTTCACAACTTTTTTACAAGTCTAAAAAAATCTAAAACTAAAAGTTTATTAAAACAAGAAAAAGGGGGGATCCCTTGGTGGCGCAGCGGTTTGGCGCCTGCCTTTGGCCCAGGGCGCGATCCTGGAGACCCGGGATCGAATCCCACGTCGGGCTCCCGGTGCATGGAGCCTGCTTCTCCCTCTGCCTATGTCTCTGCCTCTCTCTCTCTCTCTGTGTGACTATCATTAATAAATAAAAAAAAAAATGTTAAAAAAAAAAAACAAGAAAAAGGGCAGCCCGGGTGGCTTGGCGGTTTAGCGCTGCCTTCAGCCCAGGGCCTGATCCTGGAGACCAGGGATCTAGTCCCACGTGGGGCTCACTGCATGGAGCCTGCTTCTCCCTCTGCCTGTGTCTCTGCCTCTCTCTCTCTCTCTGTACCTCTCATTAATAAATAAATAAAATCTTTAAAAAAACAAAAAACAAGAAAATGTTTTCAAATGTACACCTGAAACTAATTTAACAATGTAGGTTAACTATACTGGATCTAAAATAAAAAACAAAATATTTTGTGTAACTCTTTCTTCAAATCCTTTGGATAAAATTCTCTAAATTAGTCAAATATTACTTAAGGATAGCATACTTAAAAATAGAAAAGGGGCTCATCATTACATTTTCCTAGTTACTTAAATCCATAGTTATGTTCAAGTGATATGTTTGTTCTCTCTTACCTCTGTCTCTCCTCATATTTATCAAGTAAGAGGTATGGTGGAGGAATAGATCTTAATTCTAGTTACAATTTAGTTATCATTCAAGAAATTAACATATCAGGGATCCCTGAGTGGCTCAGCAGTTTAGCGCCGCCTTCAGCCCAGGGCGTCATCCTGGAGACCCGGGATCGAATCCCACTTCGGGCTCCCTGCATGGAGCCTGCTTCTCCCTCTGCCTGTGTCTCTGCCTTTCTCTCTCTGTCTCTCATTAATAAATAAATAAAACCTTTTTTAAAAAAGAAATTAACATATCTAGTAGATAACCAATGTGTAAAAATGAAATTAATCCTGAACAATAGTTGTTTCAGATATTTTTTACTGCGCCATAATAAATTAACACACACTTAGCAGAGTAAAGCCACATACATGTATTATCAGAGTTTTCCTGGGTCAGGATGTGGGCACAAATTAGCTAGGTCTTCTTTTTAGGTCTCACAAAGCTTCAGTTAACATGGTGACCAGGACCATGGCTCTTGCTGAGGGCCCAGCCCAGGGCCTAGCTACCAGAACATTGTCTGAAGCTAATTCAGGTTGTCTGAAGAATTCAGGTCCTTGAACTCTTTGACTGAGATTTCCTCTTATTTGTCAGTTCTTGCCAGGGGCTATTCTCAGCAACTAAAAGAGGCCTGCACTTCCTTGCCACCTAGCTCCTATGGCATTCCACCATAAGGCAATTTGCTTTCTCCCCAGACCAGAGTTTCTCTCCTCCAAATCTCCCTGGAAGCTGGTGATATAAAATCCTGTATACAGTAAAATAGTCTTGAAAGTATCATATGATGCAATTAATTAAGGGATCCACCGTCTCATCATATTTACAGATTCATCCACAATCGAGGAGAAGAAACTATACAAGAAGTATGCACCAGGGAACAGAAAATCTTATCGACTTCCTTAGAATTCTACCACAGATGTTAAAAAGACAAAACAAAACAGAAGACTAAGCATCTTCTTTATATCCTTCAGCTCTACTCATACCGTGTTTATTCCATTGGTTCTTATATTAAATACTACACATATGTGGTTTTTAGTCCTCAGCAGATAAAATGTATCAACTTTATAAAATGGAAAAAATAGAATATGAACAGCTTATGAGGTTACAAATCGAGGGAGAATGAAAGAAAATTATATTCAGGAATCCAAAAATCTATCTACTCTGGGCAATAAGTGGTGGGGGGAGTAGCCCCCTTGGGATTAAATCTGTTCGCTAAGGCAAGTTGAGAGTTTCTATTATTCAGGGACTTAGAAATGGGCTCCCCTGGTACAGTATGGCAGGTTATAGGACCACAGAACTTGGTTGCTCAATGCATGTTTTTAGTGGCATTTGGAAAGTTGGTGACAAACAATTGTATATATATATAAAAAAAAAAAGACTAAATTTTCTCCATTAGAACCTCCCAAAATGGAACCACTATTCCTATTTTTTCTCTATATACAGACACATTAATACCTACAAACCTACCAAATGCTTCTCATTAATTACTATTCCAGGGTCAACAAATCTTTAGGAACCTCTTATTGTATACCAGCAAATAAAATATTAATTAGCCTCAAAAGAACACCATGACGTGGGTTTTCTTATTCATATTTTAGACACTAGGTCTAAAGCTTGAGGAATTTTACTTCACTCACTCAAGCTCACACAGCTGGTCAGTCACCCAGGAACCCTGCTCCCAACACAGGTGCTCTCTTTCCTACAACATAGCCATCTTTCTTTTGGGGGCATAATGTTGCATAAGTGAGATGTCAGTGCACAAAAATATCATAGGTGTCTCCTACGACAGACACAGAAGAGCAGCTAGGCAATGTTAATAGCACACCAGACAGATTCTAACTAATTACAAAGCTGACATTGTTCTTTTGAATGCTTTGACTAAGTGCTTCTGGTTTTGTAATTGAAGTGTTAAAGGGGCGTATGTGTTCATTCCTGAGTTAACACTACTTAGTTTTCACCTTCTTCTAAAGTCATGGCTTTTAAAATCTTTGCTCTTTAGGAGGCTTATTTTTATCTTTTTGGCTGTTTTTTTTTTTTATTTGTCTTTTATATAACTTCATTTTCAAATTTCTACAATAAGACTAGATGGTGATACTTTTAGAGTGGCAAAGTAGTTTAAAATACTGATGGCTAACATATTATAAGCTAATTCAAATAATAATAAATAATGGCCTTAGGTTATAAATTTCCTCAAATATCTGGCATTTATTAAGTAGTGTTTTTTAAAAAGATTTTATTTATTTATTTGAGACTGAGAGAGAACACGAGAAGGGTTAAGGGTAGCGGGAGAAGCAGACTCCCTACTGAGCAGAGAGCCCCTTATGGGGCTCAATTCTGGGACTCTGGGATCATGGCCCAAGAAGAAGGTAGACGCTTAAGCTACTGAGCCACCCAGGCACCCCTATTAAGTAAATCTTATGAGAATATATTTGACAAAGGATATAGTTGGAAGACAGAATGAGATCCAAAATTTACATTTTAACATATTATTTGTATTCATTACAATGAGATAAAATACATTTGCATATATCCAGGCATAATAACAATACCTAACTGGCTGAAAAACACCCTATATTGTGTTTTTGTTTTAGTGTGCATGGGGACAAAAGACTAGCCTTTCCTTGAGTTCCCTTAATGATTACTTAGGAGCATAGCCTTTGGTTTCAGAGTTGGAGTCTAGTTCCAGCTCCATCACCAGCCTCTAGATTACCTCGAGGTTGATTTGGGTATCTTTTCTCCCTAATTGGGTATTCAGAATACTAGTAATGAAATAGTAGAATAGTAGTAATGATTAATAGATTTGTGGCAAAGGTTTATAAGCCAAAATGCTTGTAAAGTCACATTACAGATCTAACTAGAAAAAGATGTTTTGTTTATTTGCTTGTTTAGTTTGGGTTTTTTTTTTTTTTTTTTTTTTTAAAGTAGAAAGGAAAAATACGAGGGAGGAAGAATAAGAGATCTAATATTTAAATATAAGATTTTATTTATTTTAAAGGTTTGAACTTTGAGTCCAAAAGAACTAAAGCAAATGAACAGTGGTCCAAAAAAAATTGTACATGCAGATAGAACACCTGAAACATTATTTTTAACTGTAATATACTGTATAGAGAGTGGATTTATAGAATTATCCAAGAATCACTAGTTCATGTCAAAGCTCCCCAGTACCCAATACCTACTAAAATTATTTGACGATGCATATCCTGTCCCTCCAGTTTTGTTTCCGTCCTTTCACAGTTGAAGTCCTTTAAATTTATCTTCTCAGAGCTCTAGGAATGAGGTGATTTGATTACCTTAGTTTAATGGAGCTGAAACATTCGAGTAAGTAAGAGGGTTAATTAATTTGTTTGGAATCCAAGTTTTATTTTTAAATTGAGTATAAGGGAAACAAGAAGCAAAAACAAAACTGCTTGATCAGCATGGGACAATTTTAAGAGCACTAAGTAATTAGATTATAAACCTGTTATGGCTTTGTTAGTTTGTAGAAATCTCCAAACTCAGTTGTGTAGTAATGAGCCATAAGTGTATGCCTAAATCCATAATTTGTAGTCAGTGATTAACTAGAAATATGTTGTCAGATATGTGTGCATTCTTATCTTTTATTATAGGAGATCTAGCCATTTACTTTTGAATTTATATTTTATATCTTATGGATTTTAAAATCCCTCTCTCAACCTTTATGAGTCTTATCTAAATCTTCCAAAGGTTCTCATAAGAGGCAATCTCAGTAAGTTGGATACTTAAAATAGAAAGACTTGTGATGGAAAATAAGAGAACTAAATAAAACTTATTCAATGAACATTCAAGAAATTCATCAAATTCTTTTAGATTATGTCTCCTTCTAAGTCTCCTTTATAACAAGGTATGAAAATCGGAAGAGTCCACTGATAGATCTTAACATCAATAATAGTAACACAATTAGACATTAAGTGGATCCTGATATATTAGGAAATGAAATATACACCTGTGAAGTATTCTCAACCAAAAACATTAGTAAGTTGAATCTAACCAATTTATTGGGTCTGACTTCCAGTTGACACTAAATACAAAAAAAAATAAAAATAAAAATAAAAACCCTTTAAAGGCAAGATTTATGAAAAAGCAATCAGACAAATTCAGAAGGCAGAAACTTCTGCAGGATAATTGAGAACTTTCTTCAATAAGTTGATGTCATGAAAAAAGTGGCATTGCTTTTATCAAAGAGATTTAAGGGACATAATAGTCAAGTGCAATGCGTAGATTTGGGCATATACTGGTTCAAACCAACTAATAGAAAACAGTTATTTTAGGAAAATCTGGAGATGTAAGAGTATATACTGGGAATTAGATGATATCTAGGAATTCTTGGGGTTTTTATGTGAAATGTTATTCTGATTAGGTTATATAGAAGAATGCCTTTGTCTTTGATATTCACATAGTGAAGTAGTTGGAGGTAGATAACATGAAGTTATTTGAAATATTAGTGCAAAATATATAAAGTAAACATAATGGAGAAGATAATTAGAAGTAGAAGATAGGACTTGGTTATTTATCAAATATAGGAAGAAGAGAAAAAAAAGTTCAATATCATACAAATTTCTGACTTGAAAAATTAGATAAAATGACTTTTAATATTTTTCCACAATGTTATAGTTATCTTTCTAGCAATATCTAATTCATAACTTTTTTTTAGCTTTATTGAGGTAGAACTGACATCTAATTTATAATTTTGTCTGAATAACTATTTTCTGAATTTTCCAAAAAATTAATGCCATTGTAACAGTAATTTGTTTTATAACTAATGTTCTGGAAAATCTTTATCCAAATTGCTATCTACTTTGAGAAAGAACAAAAACAAAGGTAAGATGTAATTTTTTTCCTTCTTTTTTCCCTAAATCTAAATCTGTAAGTCGAGTTAATTTTTCTTCATGAAAACAAGAGGATTTTATAAATAGCCCCAAATGCCTCAAATTATAAAGCCTGCATCAGTTTTCCAAATGTACTAAATCAATGTAGAGCAATCCAGACAACTAAACTACGAAAGTAGAAAGTTGTGTGGCCTTGACTTAGTTTTATTTGAGTAGTAGAGTGTATTGATTGACATTTGAGAAATGTAGCATTCAATAGCTATCCTCCTGAGAAGATAAGAAATAGCCTCAAGTTCAATAACACCCATCTGGACCAAACTGGCCTATTGCTTCAAATTTATCCTCAAAAGTTTGTTTTTTGATCTTAAGTTGATTTGATTATGTGAGGAATCTTACATTTTAATAAAGTGCAGTGCCATCTTTTAACATTATTACATTTTAAGTTGTTTTGTCTACAGAATTTCCCAACACACAAGTAGATATTTAGAGATAAATTTTCATATAAGTTTTTAGCAAATGGGAATATAAAAAATATCCTACATCATCACATCATGTCTCTATTGTGAAAGCCTCTCTGTGTAACTTGTAGAGGGAATAGAAACCAATAAACTTTTCCTCTTACTACTCGCTAGTGACTGGAGTTCACCATCAAGATTCTTTTCTTTATGTGCTTTTCCAGCCAGTGATGCTGGGCTTTGGAAGGAAAGCATTTTGCTGCTCCCTCCCACCACCTTGGATCTTCCTCTATTTTTTTTTTTTTTGATTTGTAAGAACCACAAAAATGACAATGATTTAATAAGTGTTTATTCTATGCCAAGTTGTATGTTAAGCATATGGCAAACATTATCTATTTTAATTTTACAAACACTCTGTGAGGCAGGACATTAATTTATAGATGAAACTAGTTTGTAGATTAAAAAAAAACAAAACAGATGTTCATTAAGATCATATAACATGCTGATAGAAACATCGGGGTGCAGGTGTCCCGACGTTTCGTTGCATCTGAATCTTTGGGGTAAATCCCCAACAGTGCAATTGCTGGGTCGTAGGGCAGGTCTATTTTTAACTCTTTGAGGAACCTCCACACAGTTTTCCAGAGTGGCTGCACCAGTTCACATTCCCACCAACAGTGTAAGAGGGTTCCCTTTTCTCCGCATCCTCTCCAACATTTGTTGTTTCCTGCCTTGTGAAATATCAGGAAGGGAGACAGAACATAAAGACTCCTAACTCGGGGAAATGAACTAGGGGTGGTGGAAGGGGAGGAGGGCGGGTGTTGGAGGGGAATGGGTGACGGGCACTGAGGTGGACACTTGACGGGATGAGCACTGGGTGTTTTTCTGTATGTTGGTAAATTGAACACCAATAAAAATTAATTAAAAAAAAAAAAAAAAAAAAAAAAAAAAAAAGATCATATAACATGACCCAAGTCACACGGCTAGTAACAGAATGCTCCAAACTTCACATTTGCATCCCTTTGATCCTAAACTACCATGATCTCCATTATTCTCAGATTCTGTGTGTGAGTATTAGTTTTGTTAGGAATGAGGAGAAAAAAAAATATTTGGAAGGATTTTAGATTTTCCCCAGCCCTGTGAAGGTTATCATGTCAATGTCATAAATTAAAGAATGACACAATATACCCTGAAAGATCCACTTTCATTTATATAATTTATAGTATAATTTATGAATAACTAATGGCTACACACAAATTAACATTGAAAGGGATAATAATAAGAGGAAGACTGAGAGAAGGCAGTAACAGAGCTTAATCATTCTGCATGCTTCTTTTGTACTAAACACCATAAAAATTTATCATCAGGTATTGCATTAGAAAATATTGAGTTCATCTAAACACTTTAAGTTGTTAAAGACAAGAAATAAAAATATTCTATATATAGTTAATATGCAGCCAAAGTTTTAACTCATTATTAGCAGTCATTTTCCCAAGTGCTATAAATGACAACATTATTTGAAAAAATATGTTTAATGTAAAGAAAATCATTCCCTTGCAAAGCATTTCTTAAAATAGATAATTTCCTAAGTTATATTTTCTAGCATAGAACTACTTCAGGAATTTACTCAAACTTTGAAATTTGGGGGAAAAAAACTTTTAAAATATACTGACTGTGGAAATGATACTTTGTAGGAAGACAGATATATTATTACGTTTACAATTATTGTCTGAGTAGATGTAAAATAAGACACATTTTGGAACACAGAAGGCTGACATCAAGAAAAATAGGTACGTGTATTCAGAGTTTGTTGTAACAAATGACAAAATTTCTGTACATTAAAGCCATTCATTGAAGAAAGTATACCACTTCTAAATAGATATTGATTAAAGTAGGAAGCATAAAACTGGCACTTCAATAAAGGGGAGAAGAAAACTATTATAGAAAACAGACATGACATGAAGATATGATAGACAGATGGGAAGCATAATGAAATATAAATGGAATACAATGGAGCAGAAAAATGAAATGTTGAAAACATATGTAATGATTAAAAATAGGAAAGCTTGCAATAAAGCAAGGACAAATTCTTAAAAAGAGTGTTTTAAAGGGAGGTTCTGGTGGCTTCTAACCATATGGGGTAGAGAGAAATCCATCTGAGAACATATGGGATTAATGAATCTATTCAAACCGTGTTAGGATGAGTTAAATCACACGTACTGATCACAACATTTAGGACTACCAACTTCCTCTGTGGTTTGTGACACCAGAAGCTGCACCTATATAATGTATCAGAGTAGGTGAGGCTGGCAGAGAGAATGCCTAGGAGAACTCTCTGTAGAAGGATCAAAGATAACTATTTCTTTTTGCAGTCGATGACTCTTAATTGTTCAAGGAATATTTTCTCCTGAAGTAGTACAGTTTAAAATACCTCTTATTATTTTTTGTTATGGTGATTTTCTGAATATTTGGTCACTAAAAATCAACAATGCTAAATCATTGTAATACTACTTTATACTGAAGGGTTGTTGTTTTTTTTCCTTTCAAAAACTCCAAAATATTCCCAATATAT
Organism: Vulpes vulpes; assembly: GCF_048418805.1. NCBI lineage: Eukaryota > Metazoa > Chordata > Mammalia > Carnivora > Canidae > Vulpes > Vulpes vulpes. The sequence goes on from NC_132781.1 coordinate 73,457,172, forward strand.
AAACAAAACAAAACAACATAAAAACGAGCGACATATTTACAGGAGCGTCTTACCTCTTGCTTTTAATAACAAGCCAGTATCTGTCAAGTGGTGAACTTGAGCTTTTCTTGGCCCTCTGTGCAGTGTTCCTGCCCTCCAGGGGCTTTTGCTTGCCTGTAACTGGTTTGCCCACTGGGTTTTCAGGCTCTAGGCTTGTAGTTAGGGTCTGATAGATGTGCTTTGAGTCTCACTGCTCCTTAGAAATAACAAGTTCCAGAAAAATGAAAAACTCCTCATTTACAATCAACAAGTTTACAAGCATCAAAATTATTTATAATCATCAAACTTATTTTAATTGAAAACATGATGTAATGATATTTCTTTAAAATATAAGTAATTCTACAAATGACAGATTTTTCCTCATTAATTTTTTTCTCTGGAAAACAGTTATAATTCCATATGATTCAGAAAGACCTAATGAAGGAATTTTGTACTATGAAATCTGAATCACTTGAATTAGATTCTACATAGACTGAAGTAAATTGCTGAGACTTTCTTGCCTTTAGCTTTCTCTTCTGTAAAATAGAGAAAATTTCAAATACTATGTGAAAGTTGCCAGTATAAAGGAGAAACTTAAAAAAAATTGTCTAATGGAGATCAAGCTAAAAAGTTTCTATACTAAGACACTTAGTCCTTTTTTTTTAAGTCAAATGTTCCAAAGAACAGTCTTAAATTCATTTTGATTTGATTTTTTTTATTATTACAAAATGACTATGTAGCAGTTAAAGCAGTACAGATAGAAAAGTAGCAGTTTCATGGATGTGGAGGCATAACTAAGGTCACATGAAATGTAATTAAGAATAATATCTCTATTACTTTCTTAAGATTATTTTTAAAAATTAGGATGAGGATATTCAGCTTGCTAAGTAAATATTGAATTGTGTACAAACTCTTTAATAATCTGGTGAAATAAGAGAATTATTAAACACTTATAATCTCACTATTTACACAGGAATTATTTATATGTTTTTTTTCAATTTCCAAAATATAATTAACAACCTCTCTTCATTATGTTTTGAGAAGAGAGCTGTTCCACCTGTCCAGAACCAGTTCAGTATCCATTTTAGACATTGTTTTAGTAAAATGAACTTGCTTAAATATAGTAAATAAATATTTCAATATATTAGATTCATATCAGGGAGCTTTAGTATTGAAAACAATGGTAGAAAATTTCTTTCATGTGTTTCAGGCCCCAGGAGAAACTAGACATTGAAACTGAAACACTTTATGAACCCACAAGCTGTCCATGTCATATTTCTCATTTTCTCTACACAAATATGGTTTCTTACCTCTTCATTCTCCTCTTGCTTACTTAGAATATTGCCTGACATGCAGTAAGCACAACACACATGTTTGCTAAAATAAAAATAAGCACCTCTTAAATATGTCTCTTTTTCTTTACTTCATAAAGATTCACAGAATCCAAGTTTCATTTGAGAGATCAAATGACCGTAACCTGACTGATGTCTCTGAATCCAAATTCCCAAGAGAAAGAATCTGATTGGTTTCGTTTGAGTCATGTGTCCACTCCTGGTTAAATAATACACTGTGCTTAGGGAGCAGGATCAAGAAATACATATACAGATGCACAAAGCAATGAGTATTTGAAGGATCTGCTCTGCACTGGTCCTTCAAGTGATGTTTACTACCGAATGGAGTGGAAGGTTCTGTCTTTGTACTCTAGGACCACGAACCATGCAAAAGTAGAAAATATGTGTGGGGAAGAAAAAGGAAAAATGCACTGGGTCTCTCTCTCTCTCTCTCTCTCTCATTGTTAGTTTTATAAATCAAAGAAATCTCTTAGGTAAATTGAATCCATAATATTGAGTGTAGAGAGCTATCACAAATTGTAACAGCAATAAGAAAACTGAGCCCTTGACAATCTATTGCTCATTTCAGTTACATCAACTGCTGCTCAGTGTGTAGATTTATATCAATGTTTAGCCTGTAAATTTGTAACACTAATTTGTGGTATGGTGTGTGCATGTATGTGTGTAGGTCTATGTGTCTCCGTGTGTCTAATAGCCTCCCTTTGCAATCACAATTAACATCTTGAAATTTTTGTTTTGGCCACGTTCTTTCTTTTCTTTAGGTTCTTAGTACATCTTTGTTTTTTGGGGTTTTGTTTTTTTTTGTTTTGTTTTGTTTTTTATCCAGAAACAGTTCTTTAATACCCATTCCCTGCCTCCATATTCTTTTTCACAGCTGGATATTAACTAGACCTCAGGATCTGATGCAGAAGTCATTTCATTTTTGTAAGAGGAGCCTTTTCTGGTCCCATAAGTCTATCTTGGGTGTCTCAATGTTCACTGCATTGAAAGGAAATTTTGTTCATTGTTTAATTTTTCATTATAGCTTTCATATTGCTGTGACTTTAGTATGTGAGAGCCGGGCACACTGCATGAACTCTGAAAATATCTGTTGAATACATGAATGAACAAATCTGGAGAAAATATTTCAATCATGATTCATTACAATGAAATCTAGGGAAAATAGCAGTTCATATCACTGAAATTTGGGCATCCTATAGAGTTAAGTTACTATATAAAACAATGTTTATCAGCATTGTCATGGCATTCATTGGGTCACGGAGTCATTTTCATCTGCTAGATACAATATGCTAAAACATTTTATTCATTCTTATTTACTTTATTTTTTAACTTTAGTCCCAAGGTAAGGCCAAGAGGTAGGGTTAAGAATAGATTTGAGGGGCAAGCATCTGCCCATGGCACAGGGCATGATCTCAAGGTCCTGGGACAGAATCCAGCATCAGGCTCCCTGTGAAGAGCCTGCTTCTCCCTCTGCCTATGTCTCTGCCTCTCTCTTTGTATCTCTCATGAATAAATAAATAAAAACTTTTAAAAAAAGAATAGATTTGAATAGCAGTCATTCCTTGCATTCAAAATCTCTACTCCTCAATAATAACTAAGACTTTGTTACTAAGTCAGGCTTATTATGCCTCTTAGAATGCATTATTTCTCAGAAGACTCTTTATTCCCATTGGAAAATAGACATTTACACTACAATTCCCTGGATTTTGAGGTATATCTGAACGTTAGCAATGGAAACACACTGAATGTCTTCCTTCACTTTTTTATGTGTGTGTTGTTTGCTTGAGCTTTCTTTTTTGCTTTTAGGTCTCCTAAATCGTAAACAAATAACATTTGGTCAGTCACAGACCAAATATGTCCAGACATGTAAAAAAACAACAACATAAGTAGAAATTCTAGAATATGATTAAATTGTAATCTCCTACTAGGCTATGATGTTTCAATTAAGTTTAGAATTAGGGATGTAAATGTATGATATGAGGGCCAGTTCATAAATTTAAAGAAGAGAAACGAACAAAAGAGAAAAAAAAAGAAGAGAAAATGAAAGTATGGAAGGAAGAAAGGAAAAGAAAGAAAGCTATAAATAAGTAAATAGATAAAATAAAGCAAACAAAAAACTGTCCATTCCAACAGATAACTTCTTAGAAGCAAGGATAACCCTGTATTCTTGTGGCTTACATTGGAGAAACTATTCTACTCTGCTTGGCACATCAGTTAGGGCACAAAATCACTAACTCTGGGAAGTTAATAGACTTACATATTTTTTTCACTCAGTCAATATTTATAGAAGGCTTGTTTATATTTAGGCTCCCCAATATATTTTTTGAGGAAGTAAGAGCTTATAGAAAAGAGTAAGTGTTTGTCTACATGGATCTAGGCAATATACAACTTCAAATTTCCTTAGAAATTGATTGCAGTACAAATAAATGATTGAGCAAGGTATCTTTAATATAGAAATCATTTAGGTAAGTTATCTGTAAAACAGTCCCTCATTTCTGGTAAGGTATACCATACAGATTCTAAACTCCTAAAGTCATAATTAAACACATTTAGATTTAAGGGGGAAAAAAAGGCAAAACCCCTAAACCTAAGATAACAAGGGATAAAACTGATTAATTAAAAGAATTATTTTAGGGCGGCCCTGGTGGCCCAGCGGTTTAGCGCCGCCTTCAGCCCAGGGCCTGATCCTGGAGACCTGGGATCGAGTCCTGCATCGGGCTCCTTGCATGGAGCCTGCTTCTCCCCCTGCCTGTGTTTGTGCTTCTCTCTCTCTGTGTGTCTCATGAATAAATAAATAAAATCTAAAAGTATATATATATTTTAAAAACTAAAAATAACATATACCAAACATTGTACTACATATCCTTAGAAATCTATGGGCAGCACAATAAAGTCTTTCTCTAGGCCAAGTGGTTTCCCGACCCAATTCTTAGAATCCCCCATGGATCACTCTTAAAAGAAACATTTGGAAATCCTTGAAGACTAGGGGTTTATGGTCTTTTAAAAACTGTTTAATTAATTAGCTAATTAATTAACTAGTTTTTAAAGCTTCCCAAGTAATTATCATAATCAGTCAGATTTAGGACTCATTGCTCAATTCTGTAATGTCCTAGTAGCAAAAGATAAAAAATAAATTGCTAAGCTTTAATTAGTTCCTTTGTCCTGTCATCAATTAGCAAAATCCCTAAAATATCACCTTTTTTAATTCAAATATTCTGATCAAAACACACCTGTCTTTTAAATTTTCACTATCTCCTAATCCTCAAAGAAAGAAAATAAACTGAGCCTGGGGAAGGAAATCTATGATAGGTGCACCATTGACTCATTCTCTTGTCTCACTCCACTTCCAACCTCAAAAATTCATTTTGAATGCACAAGACTGAACATTTGAACAGTTTGATCTATAAGGAATGTTGACCGGAACACTGTTAGGGAAATTATAGTCCACTGTAACTCCAGTGTCCTGTTTTCCTGTTACTCATGAAGCTCCTCACTCCTATAGCTAGACTTAGAACACCAACTGGTCTCCCGAGTTCAAGCAGGTGTCCGAACTGCAGTCTGTCAATGTCTGGAAAACTGAAATGCCCTCTCTGTTCCCACGCACTGATAGCCATTCGCTGTGAAAGGCTCCCAACAGAGAGGCTACGAGGTGGCAGGAAGATAGTACAGCCCCAAGAACAATTTTGAAATGTGAATTAGATACACTTGTATTAACCTCATGACTGAAGAACCAATCCCTCTTTCTAGACGTGAGTTTTTTTGGCAGGGAGGCTGGTGTGATCAACAAAAGACTGTCCTAAAAATTCCCATGTTATGGCTAGTGCATTGTCTCTTGGGAAAACCCCCAAGTTATTTATATGCAATATTATCTTCTCTATTTTCATCACTACAGCCAGAGAAAGGTAGCATGCAGGGCAAAGATAAAGATACATAAGTAGCTGGAGGGTCTGGTCTTTAACATGTACTCAGATAAATTGTTGACCCTCACAGACAATTTATCTGACTTTCATGAAAATTAAATATAGATATAAAATCCACTAGAATAAAGCTATTTAAATAAAATGTGCAAATTCTAATAAGTGGACATAATATGGAAAACTCATGAGGGCTATGAGAGTACAGTTTTTGTACGGATTTACTATGAATAATTTGAGAGTTACCGATTATTCACATATATGTGTGCTTATTGAATTAAGTTTTTATTTGTCTCATGTCATTAGAACATGAAAGCCTTTAAAGTAGCAGAAAACAGCCTATTACTTTACCCCCATCCATCGTCACTGTAAAGTTGAATAGATGGAAAGCAAATATATATCAATATTTTCCTCTATCATTCTTCTACACTTTACTTCAATGATCACTATGGGATATAATTGACTGATGTATTAAGTAATTAAATTTCATATACATTACTTTAATTTCTGCTCAACGTATGTGTTTCTTTTGTATATATACATAATAACATGCACATATCATTTTTCAAAATGGTGAATTCCGCTTCATTACAATTTTTTTTAAAAATATGAATGTCTATATATCCAGCCTTCCTTATGGACTCTGCTTTGTTGCCTGATGTGAGCATCAAACATGCCTGGAACATAAGAAGGGCTTAATAAACAATTGTAAGAATGAATAGATTTAACCAAGATCCTATATTTGCAAAACTTGGGCTGTTTTCAATTTCATAATATTAACAACTCACATGTGATGACTAGAGCTTATTCATCGAACACAGACATGATTAGTCTCTTAAGGTTAATTCCTAGCTGCAGGATAACCCGTAGAATAGTTCTTACTGCTTTTAATATTTACACTTGAGCTGCAGTCACCGTTGAGATATAAAAAAAGACAATCTACATGAAAATAGCATTTTGAGAGAAGCTGGTTTCAAGCTGAGAGCTGAGACTACTGTATGTCTTTTGTATTTCTAATCTGATTTACTGGTTTCACTTAATCCATGGTCCTTTCAAATTGGGGCATGCAGAGATGAAGAAATGAAAAGGTCCCTGCACTGCATGTTTAGATACTGAGCCGAGGCTGGTACTGAGTAACTTTGCCAATTAACACCTGGGCCAGCAGTTCAGAGGAGACACAGGGCACTATTGAACCTTTCAGGCATCCAGTGTTTGGAAAGTTAAAAAAGATTAAACATTTCATTCTCAAAATTATACTGAGTTTTAAATAAATTGAAGGCACCGTGAGGGGTATAATGTTCTGCATCCTTCAGAGATCCACTGTCTAGTGCTTGTTTATTTCTTGCTACCCCTTAGATGAATGCTTTGATGTATTATATTAGAGCTCTAATTTTGGACTTAAAATGGAGTTCAAGTTACACCACTTAGTGTAGCAACAGGGTCTCAGCTGAAGTGATGAGAACACTCATTGTATATCAGTTACCTGGAAAAGAAGCAGGGCTTTTAGAGGGAGAGTCTGGTTGGGCTGCATTCAGGTAATCTCACTTTTTGGATCTTTGTCACAAAAGCATCAGGGAAGAAGAGAGCAAAGAGATGGGGCAGAAACGAGGTGAAAGCAAACCTTAAAAGACACCTACAAAGCAGTGTCAGCTCTTTCAGGCACCAACAAACTTATTGTGTCCCAATAAGAAAAGGATCAGGGCCTTTCAGCCCTGAGAGCAAGCTCTCTGTGCTAGTACAATGCACCTGTTCCTTTTAAGCCAGTCTATATTTATTCTTATTTTCTCTTTGATGCCTTCTCTGTTCTTTCTCAATATTTATGAAAGTCTAAATTTATGTATTTATTTGGTTATATTCAGAGGCTGTGTGTGCTGAGCTGAACTTGAACTAGAGTAGAATTAAGGTATAAATGTATATTAAACCTGTAAAGTAAAAGTGACATGTTGCTGGGATACCTTCATGTTGAAGTACCAGGTATCAAAATGTTCGGACTCCAAAAAGAGATGGTTCACTCCGGGTTGATTAACGAGATATCTCTTCCTATCTAGAGACTCATCTTCTAAATTTAAAGCACAGAACAGCTAAGTCTTATTATAAAAGCTAAGGCAAATCTTCTTACATATATAAACACATATAAAGACAGTACAAGGAAATGTGTGGCAATTGCTATCATCTGAATTACATTTTAGTGACATGCACTTACAACTCTTAATTGATTGATATCTAGTGGATTTGGCATTTCTTTCATTCCATTTCTCTGCAAAAATGACCAAAAGGGATGGTATTCATTCTCTAATAAAGAGTAAATTGGGATAAATTATCCATTTATTATGAGTGTGATATTTTCAGGTTGTGTCCCAAAGGGCAATGTTGGGACAATCTGATTTAGCTCTGGAGAAGTATACATTAAATTGCATAGATTGACTCTTGGTCCATTCCATTCTGCAGGTGAGAGAAGCAAGGAAGCAAAATATAGACAGGGATGAAGGTGGGTACATATAGACTGGCAGTCTAAAGGGAGTCAGTAGGGATCCCTGGGTGGCTCAGTGGTTTGGCACCTGCCTTCGGCCCAGGGCATGATCCTGGAGTCCCAGGATCAAGTCCCACATCAGGCTTCCTCTGTGGGGCCTGCTTCTCCCTCTGCTTGTGTCTCTGCCTATCTCTGTGTGTGTGTGTGTGTGTGTGTGTGTGTGTGTGTGTGTCATGAATAAATTAATAAAATCTTTAAAAAATAAAAAATAAATAAAGGGAGTCAACAGCAGAGTTTGGTCTTTAAAGATGAATGCTTGTATGAAGTCTGGTATGAAGTCTGGTCCTATGAACACTGAGCTGAGAACAGAACCACCAAGTTTCAGTGGGGTAATTGTGTAAAAGAATATGAGGAATCTGAAAGAAACCAGACCACAGTGGAAGTCTGATCCAAGGGAAGAAGAGAAGGAGGGGTGTTGGTAGAAGTGTGCTAGACACCATGTAGTCTAAGGAAGGTTTGACCAGGTCTTCAGAAGCCTTCAAACCAAAGTTTGCATTCTAAAGGGTCCTGTGTTTCCCAGAAACCTTCTGCCTGAGTGTCCTACCCACATCCAGTTTTTGGCTGGGAACAGGCTGTAGGAAGCCTGCTCTCAGTGCTAACAACAAGGCTGTGGATTTCAGAATACAGCAGCTGGGGCCCTTGGTCCATACTGTTTCCCGTAGCCGGAGTTCTGTGAGGTGCAATTAAAACAGGAGGAAAATTATGAGAGTTTTCATTAAATATATATTAAATACTTTTGATCAGGGCCTCATGTGAATCATTAGTATTTAATGTATACAATAATCACTCAAGGTAAGTATTAGTATATCACAATTTATAAAATGAGGAATCAGGGGCACCTGGGTGGCTCAGTCACTTAAGCATCTGCCTTTGGCTCTGGTCATGATCTCAGAGTCCTGGGATTGAGCTCCCTGCTTAGTGGGGAGTCTGCTTCTCCCCCTTTCTCTGCTCCTTCCATCACTTGTGCTCTTTCTCTCTCAAATAAATAAATAAAATCTTAAAAAAAAGAAAAAGGACTCAGAAGTATCAAGAGGTAAAAATAAGCGGCCCAAGGCCATATGCTAATAAACGAAGTATAAGCAGGAGTCAAGGAAGGCTAACTCCCAAACCCATGCTTTTAACTTCTGGAACTAAAGTGGTTGAAAATGAGAAAAACAAACAGATGAACAAAAAGTAGTATAGGGAGAAAAAAGAACTATAAGAAAGAAATTTATGTCCATTCTTACAAATGCTAAATCCTTTTGTTAGTTTAGGTAAAGAAGAATACATGAAAAGAAGAAAGATTCCAAATTTGTTTTTTTCCCCCAAAGTAGTGATTTGCTACCAAATTCTGTGGAGCTCTCTAGTAATGTTTCAGTAACAAGTAGTAGAATTTCTCCCTTGCTAGTCTCCCACTTAAACTGTGATCAAATATAAAACATCTGTGCTGAATTGACTATGAAATTTTGAGGCCATTCCTGAAATGTTCAAAGAATTGAAATGTGTCCGGTTGATGCCAAGTTTTCTGAGATCTTTCCTTATTTTCAGTATCAGCATTTAACCAAAAGGAAAAAAAAAATTTTTAAGTTAAATAGTTTTAAAGACTGCTAAAGTATTAGTCTACTCAAGATATCATCTTGTCTCAGGCAGACCTTCCACAGAGGGATGATAAGAAAACAAAAATATATACCCAGGACACATTTTTAGAGGTATAGATACCCTTCCTCTCTAATATATAGATACATGGGCGATTTTTAAATAGGTTTAATAAGATAATACTTAGGAACTTTGCATATTATCTTTCTAAGAGCAGTACTCTTAAATGTCGTAAACCTCTATTTTGTTTTATTCGATGAACTTAAAATGCCAGAAATAAAGATGAACTTTTTTTACGAGTAAAGGTAGTAAAATCTACCTATCCTTTGTGAGACATTGGATGTCTGATTGAGTTATAAATAATTGTAGATAGACAAAAGCATATGACATGGAATCTTTTAAAAAGCAGTTATGAGTTATGTAAACTAGACAAAGAAATAAATACGCAAGCAATTAAAATGAATTACGAGGCAGAAAAATAATGGCTAACTTTTAGAAAAACTATGGACGGGAGGAAGCTCTATAAGGGATAATGACTAAAGTATACACTTTGACACCAGCTTGCCTGGGTTTGAATTCTGACAATTACAGTTACGTGCTCTTCGACGACGTGTTTCAATCATCCATACCTCACTTTAATCAACTGTAAAGCGGAAATGACACTTGATAAGACTTCTGAGACAATTAAGTTAGCATTTAGGATGGTGCCTAGCACATAGAAACAATTGATGAATAAGTTTTAGAAATAATTATCAGCAATAAGGAGAAACGGTTAATGGTGAATTCTAAATCATACTGTAAAGGATGGTCAATGGCTAATGATTTGTAAAAGGTAAGCTAACAATACTTTGTTGAAGATTTCTTTATAAGAAAATACTTTTAAAGAGATAATAGCAGTGATGATGTATTTATCTGAAATCGATAAAGTACATTTCTGAATCTCTTCTCTAACCTGGACACTTACCAGTTCTTTCTATAAATTTGGTTGTGCTTTTCATACCAAGAGTGTTTTTTTCCTGGCTCTCAAAAATTTTCTTTTCAAAAAGAAAAATAAAAACCCTGTACCCATCATTTACAAAGTGTCAGTAATATGTTTTTCATAGAATATGAATATGCAGTTCTGGGTTTAGGAATGAGCAAAGGCAAATGCTAATTGTTGTTGAATGTATGGATGTCTTTAAGAGCTTGTCAATGTCCTCTAGGAGAAGACCACCAGAGGCACACCTGTAGTCAAACAAAGTAGGGTTTACTACTTGTTTCAGTGAGAGAGATAATATACTCTGGGGTCAATGGATCATCTCAACATGAAGGTGTTACAAAGATTGATATAGGATTTGGCATTATGGTAGGTGATCATGACAGGTGATTTGGCGGTGTGGTCTTTATTCTGATCAGATGCTGTCAGGAAGCAGAAGCAATTCCATAATTTGATATTTTAATATATATTTTTTTCTGTAAGACAGGAGAAATGAAAAGAAGCTACGTTTCCCATCGGTAAAGAAACAGCAGCCACTCCTAGGTGGGGGATTGGTCGGGGAGGTTTGGTACGTTTACACTTTATAGTGTGAGCTTGTTTTTGTTTGTGCTTGGACAAGATCACTGCATGGCCTTGTTTTTTGTTTTTTGTTTTTTATTAATTTCCGTGCAGCACAAAGTGTCCTTTTTGATTTTCTTGTTCTGTGAGATTATTTATGTTCAAAAGAGAGCACCTTCGCCTAGCTGTAAATACTTGGCCAACTTCTAACAAAACCAAGGTCTAGAAATTGGTATTAGGTCAGGTCCTTTTCCTGGCATCAGGGGAAGCTTGTTTTCTTTCACAAACCCAAAGAGAATATCCCAAAATCACAATAGCATGTATCTAAGTGATCAGTGCGTATTAGTTATTGTGTAACAAATAACCCTGGAGTTTAGCAGCTTCGAATGCTGAATATTTGTTATCTAGGAGTTTCTCTGGAATTAGGAATTAGGAATTTGGGAGTGGAATAGGTGGGTGATTTGGACTCAGGATCTTTTATGATGTCACCGTCAAGATGTGGGTTGGGGCTGCAGTTATGGGAAGGCTTGACTAGAGCTACACGATTGGCTTCCAAAATGATTCACACACATGGCAGTTGACAGATTATGTCAGTTCCCCACCCGGTGGGTCTGTCCATAGGATTGCTTGCGTGTCCTTACTGCATGACAGTTTGCTTGCCCCAGGGAAAGTGATCCCAAAATGCAGAATGAAACCTGTAGCATCGTTTACGACCTACTGTCAGAAATCACATCCGTAATTTCTCTAATATCTTATTGGTTATTGATATGGTTGATATCTCTCCAGAAATCATATATTGAAGTCCTAATCCCCATTGTGATGGTATTTGAAGGTGGGATCTCTGGAAGAGAATTAGGTTTAGATAAAGACATGAGGTGAAACCCTCATAATGGGCTTAGTACCTTGTAAAAAGAGCAAGAGACCAGAACCCTCTCTATCTGCCATATGAGGCTAAGGTCATCTGCAAACTAGGGAAAAAAACTCCCCCAGACACCAAATCTGCCAGCATCTCTCAGCTTCCTGAACTCTGTGAGAAACATATGTTTGTTGTTGGAGCTACCTAGGCTCTAGGCTTTTGCTAAAGCACCCTGCACTGGGACAGTTATCCAAGTCAGCCCAACTCATTGTGAGAGGGAACTATTCAAGCATCTGAATACCAAGAAGCAAGGAGCATTGATGGCTGTCTTTAGAGGCTGCTTACCATACATGCTCCAAAGTAAACAGTCCAGGAAATGTGCACTATATGGTTTGTGGCATACAGCAATAGATATTTGCCCTCACAAAATGACTGAGTAGGAATCATAAGGCAAGTGGCATCGAGCAAAGCACAGACACATATAAACAAGTAATACCAGAGGAATACATCTACAGTAATAGGAAGCCCCCTTTTTAAGTAGCCTTGAGGATTCGTAATGTATAGGATGATGATGTTTTCCATGTGCTAAAATGAGAACTGGGACAGACAATAAAAGAGACTATCTGGGGGATATTGCCTTTACCACCGACTTTATTATGTCAGTAATGAGCAAACCCGAACAACTTCATACGAGAAATAAAAAGCTCCTGAAGAATTGAGCCGAGTGACTTAAAGAAATACAAGGACTGTTGATGGCATTTACCATTCTGCCACCTGTGCCAAAGGCTTATATTAATAGTGTAAGTATTCAGCATTAAATCCTGACAAAGGAATCCTGCACCACCCAGACTGAAATAAATTTTTCTTCCTGCTACTTCCCAAAATGGAAGATGTAAGAATGTCGCAATTGAGCTACCTGAGAGCAAATATATATTTTAAAAGGAGAATATAGTTGAATGGAGAGCTAATCTCAAAGGACAGTGAGAAATTTTATTATTCAGTAAAATGGGGGAAGTTAACAACATATCACTTTCTCAGTATATTTATTAACGCCATAGCTTGAGGAATAGAAAAACCTCACTTCAATGGGAAAAATTCTTTACAGGAATTCCTGAGTGCTGACTGAGATTAATTTTAATAGGATACTCTTTAAATATGTCAAGTAACAAAATTTGGTGTAAACTCATAGCTCCTATAAAGAGATCAAAATAAAACAGGTTTTAAGATGGAACATAATAAAGCACTTAATATTTAAATTAAGAGAAGATGGTGTTCATAAAGGGAATCACTTATGAAATAAATATTATACAGCATGTCATAGCCCTGGTTTCATTAAATCCAGCACGTCTCTAGAACTCGTGCTGTAGGATAACTCAAATCTTCCATCACTTCCTATACGTAGACTATACATGTATCCTAAAAATTTGACTCTGTCTCTTCTTTTGACAATAGCTTTTTGGACTTAAACTATTATAATTGCCAAAATAATTATAAACAAAGATACTAGGAAGATACTACAAAGGCATGATTTTACTTAACTATAAAATGCTGATACAGACCATGGAACACACACACATCTAGCATGTACTGGATATGTGTGTGTATTTAGATCAGTACTAAAATTAAAATATATAAATTTGGAAAATAAACAAATACACCTTGATGATTCCTAAGTATGTCTTTCAGAGGAAGATGGAGGGGGGTACTTTTCTTCTGTTTGCATTGAAGTGGAGGTGGGAGTAAGTGAAAAACTTAAAATCTCACTGAGGAAATAGTTATGATTAGGAAGATGAAATGGTGAAAGTTAGAATGAAATATATACCAATAGAGGCATTGCTCACTGCTATGAGATTCTCTAGTACCTGTGCCAGGTAAATATCAAGAACTGGAGTACCAAAGTCCAGTTTGTTTTTTTTTTAAGATTTTATTTATTTATTCATGAGAGAGAGAGAGAGAGAGAGAGAGAGAAACAGGATCCATGCAGGGAGCCCGACGTGGGACTCGATCCCGGGTCTCCAGGATCACTCTGTAGGCTGAAGGCAGCGCTAAACCGCTGAGCCACTGGGGCTGCCCCAAAGTCTAGTTTTATATACATGTTTCTTTTGTGGGAAGTGTATTGGTCGAAGACATATTTTGCGAAAATCCATATATTTCAAGATTTGTTAAGAAATTTCTGTGGAAGGTAAAGGGTATAATCTGCAAACAGAGACTGCTTAAAAACTCATTAGATTAATATTCAAAAGAAAACCAATTCCATTTAACAGTGCCAGATCCTGAATGCCATCACATCTGCTGTTGGAGAAGTTGTTAAATTTTAGAATTCTAGAAGGTATTTTGGTGCTTTGTTTCATTTTAAATTCCAACAACAAAAAACCTGACAGTCTCCACACTTCCTTTTCATTCTTAACGTCCTGCTAACAAACCATTTCCCTGTAGTCTAAATGACAATGTGGTTACAACTGAGAAGAGTTCACAGGCTAGAGCACCTGTCAGAATTATATCAAACCAGCAGCCAGCTCATTTACAATAGACAAGAAACAAAACAAAACAAAACAAGCCCCCCCACACACACACACACAAAACAACAACAACAACAACAACAAAAACCCCAGGAAACTCCAGAGCAAGTCTCTTCCTCTTCCTTTCAGAAGCTTATGTCTTTTGAATCAGAGGAACTGCACATTTTTAAATCTCTTAAATCTTTACTAACATCCAGCTTTGCATAGGAGACACTCTAATATGTGTAACTCAAGGAATTAAAAAGAACTGTCGATGATGCAGCAACCCTGCCATAGGTGTGCCCTCTTGTACAGAAGTCTGCTTTTGATACTACAATTTCCTTTTCCCAGTCCTGCAAAAGAATGTGGAAACTAATTCAACATGAAATATCCTGTTTACATATAAGTTTTCTGACTCAGAAAGCTTAATGTGCAGTCAACCATAAAGGGAAAAAACTTAAAAGATAAGCAAATCTAAGGAGATGCAATTATTTTCACTGGCAAGCAGGTGTCAATGTTTTTTTGTTTTTTTTCTTGTATTTGTAGGTGATTTTTGTTTTTGAATTTGAGTTGAAATCTCCCTACTGTTGAATAATATAAAGTTGTGAGTTAAGCCTTCATTCTGTTAGCCTACGTTTTAGGGTGACGGATTCTTGCACCTTGTGTATTTTGTGACAAAGAACAAAGCAAATGATCCAAAGGAGTGAATTTTTGTGTATTAATTTGCATGTTGATTTTTAAGGAATTGGGAAAAAAATCTTCAAACTGCGCACATGTATGGAAGCCTGAAAAAAAGATATTTTAGCCATTTAAGCATATTATAAAGAGTAACGAAATTCTTCAAATGGATAATATGTATTTCATTTGTGTAATTCCTTACTCCTATGCCCATTTCATTTCAAAGATAAATCTAATAGTTTTCTATATTCACATAATGTGCACATAATATAGATTTAAAACTAAACTTAAATATCCATTTCACCATTATTCATATTACCAGCACTAGGTCATAAAATCATTTTTATACCCTTATTAACCAAATCAAATTTCATTGTAAATCAAGGAGGTAGTTAGGAAAAGACACACGCAAATCTCAGAAACTCTCTTCAATTATTATTAAACTGACAATAAATATAATAATGGTTCTTTGACTTCTATGGTTCTTACATCATGCCTAATTCTAAGTTTTCTGATACTTCAGAGAATACACATCTTTTTAAGAACACTTAATATATTAATAAGGAGTGGCTAAAATTATCAGGAGATATGAATGAAACATTATACATATTTTTCCATGAATTATACTATTGGTGTTTATTGAAACAAGACAATTACTTATAATTATCTTTGGAACTGAAAGTACAATTGTACTTTATTTATACAAAATTACCTGGAAAAACTTTATAGAAATAAAATCTCACACTGTCAATCAGCAAAAGTTTTAAAAAGTTGATTACTTTCATAAAAAATACATAAATGAAAAAACTTCTATATTATCTTAATACACGTAGAATAAATTCCAAACAACACTTTCTGAGAATAACAGGTTGCTAAACCAGGTGCTATCACTAAGGCATGCTACTTTTGAGAAGGCCTGGAACTTTCCTGGGTTTTGGTTTCCTCATATGTAAATTGTAACAGCTTCTATAAATAATTTTTGTTCTAAAGTTTCATTCTAAAACTATGTATGATTTAAGTGATTTAAGTCTAAAACTATGTATGATTTAAGTATGATTCCTCTCCCCTCAGAAAAATCTTAGGAAACTTCATTTTCTTGAAAGATGAAAATATTCCAGAATAGTAATAATGTTTACTGAAATCTTAGTTTTGCCATGCAACGTTTTACATAATATACATAGATTAATTTGATTAATCCACACAGCAGCTCCATGAAGTAGGTGCTAATGTTACCTCTACTTTACAACTGAGAAAATTGAGATCTACAGAGTATTGAAAACATGCCTGAGTTCACACAACTAGTAAAGTAAGGAGTAATCTGATCCCAGAGCCACTTTATATAACTTCATTAAAAAAAAAGACATGTTCATAGTTATACAAGTCATAATCACACTATTTCAATTCAACACATATTAATTGACTTCCAATTCTTAAGAGGTGCTATGGGAAATACAGTGACCAAAAGCCACCTTTAATGTTCAGAAACCACAGGAGTTGAGTTATTATGCAAATGATAAAATTGTGACAAGAAATCTGCACTAGGAGGTAGATGATCTTCCCTTGCCTGGTCCTATTACTTACTAGTCAGGCAACTTTAGGGAACTCGGCTACCATTATTTGCCTCTGTTTCCTCTAATAGTATAAAACCTTTTATTCTACAGATATGCTTTTTTTTTAAAGATTAAAGGAAATGATGCACTTTGTAGAACAAAAGGTGAGTGCTAGTTACATTACTAACAGTTATTATCATTATTTTTTTTTATTAACAGTTATTTAATTACAAACTAACACAATTCTACAAAGGGACTTGATGTGACTTAAATTGGGAAGTTCAGATATACTTTGAATCAAGATGGCTGTCTTTCCCACAGCATTTAAAGTGAATTACTTGAACTTTCTGAGCTTTGTATTTTATTCACATCCTGAACGCAATTAATCTCATTAATTTATAAAGTATTTTGTGATTCTTGGATGAAACTGATTATGAAAACTTAAATTATTATAATAGTTTCAGATTTTGCCAAATACATATATATATATATATGCACATATTAATTTCCTGGCATTTATGCCATGCCATGACTTTTCTCCAAAGGCCCCAAGGCTTTTCATAAATTTGAATTTAATTTCATAGGTGTTAATTTTCACAACTGAAGAGTTGCAGAAGCATCTGCAATGTTTTTTGGTTTAATTCTACTGCTATATAGGTATCTAGTAATCTGCAAATTCATGAGGATCACTTCAAAGTAAACTGAAAATCCCCGTGCAAATGTTACACATGGCTAACTTGCAGATAGTGGAAGACAACTGTCATGTACTTTCTAAATCTTCCCTTTTTCATGCATAGTACTCAATGCCTTTTTATCAGTGCTCAGTGTGTCCTAGATTTCAGACTGTTACTCTGGTCACTATCCTAAAGACATATGTATGACATATGACATCTATGATTTCTGACATTTATGATTTCTACTTCCTTTCTTTTAATATAGGCTAGAGAAACATTGACCTATCTGTAGTTTTCTTCCTATACCGTGCTCTTTACCGTGCCATGCTATATTGGTACAGAAGTTTGCATTGTACAGTCCAACAGTTATTTACCATAGAAACTACACTGATTGGGGCAGCCTGGGCAGCTCAGCGGTTTAGTGCCTGCCTTCCGCCCAGGGCATGATCCTGGAGACCTGGGATCGAGTCCCACATCAGGCTCCCTGCATGGAGGCTGCTTCTTCCTCTGCCTGTGTCTCTGCCTCTCTCTCTCTTTCTGTGTCTCTCATGAATAAATAAAATCTTTAAAAAATAATAATAAAAACAAATTAAAAAAAAAGAAACTACACTGATTACATGGATAAGCTAAAGCAATTGGATTCTGTTCAAAGAAAATGGTTGGCTCCTACACAATGAGGAAAAAGTAAACCACTATACACATTTCATATACTTCTCTCCCCACAGTATAGCTCAGTAATAAAGTCAATGAGAAACTGGTTTTGCCACAGAATTCACAGTGCTGCAAGAGTTTGAAAGCACTCATTGCAACCCAAAGCCAAAATTCCTTGCTCAGGCCCAGATGTCACCCAGATTTTAGATATGGAATCAGCTGATTGAAGTTGCTACATCATGGTGAGGAAAGACCTCCCAACATTATAAAAAGTATATCTGTGATGGGTTTCCTAGTCTTGAGGAAAGGGAAATATCCAGTTATTTCAAGGACTATACACTGAAGGTCTGACTTCACATTGGATTTAAGAGACCCAAAAAGCTATCAAAACTGCTAAGTTATGAGTAAGAGCTTACAGAGACCAAGTAATAAATGCGGTCCTGGCTAGGATCCTGGCTCACAGTGGGCCCACAAGATCCATGAACCCACCAAGTAATCATTTCCCCAGTCCACAAATATATAAAATTGGAATGGATTATCCTTAGCAATTAGAGTAACTCCCACATTGAGTTCTTAGACTACGGAATAATGTAAAAATAGGAGTGCCTGGGTGGCTCAGTCAGTTAAGCAACTGACTCTGGATTTCAGCTCAGATCATGATCTCATGGATTGTGGAACTGAGCCCTTGCATCAGGGTCTGTGCTTAGCGAGGATTCTGCTTAAAAGATTCTTTCCCTCTGTCCCTCCCCTCCACTCTCTCTCAAATAAATAAATAAATCCTTAAGAAAAATAAAAATAAGATAAAAATAGATTAGTGTCATCAGTAAAGACCTAAAAGGTACATGACTATGTCTCCATCATATCTCCACTTCATTTGCTACCCTAGTCCCTGCAGAAACCAGACAATTGCTCGAGATGGCTATAGAACACTGCAGGCTTAGCCAAGCAGAAGTCCTTGTCCCAGCTGCTGTGCTAGACACCACATTTCTAATAGACATGTTAGTAAAGTCTCACGTCGATGTAATGTGATCAATGACTTGGTAAATACTATTTTTTTTCCATTTCACTTAGATAAGAAGACAAGAATCAGTTTGTATTCATGTTGAGATGGACAACAATATTCATTCATAGATTTGCTTCAGATTTATGTTAATTCTCCCACTCTCTGTCACAATATAATCTAAAGAAGTCTGGACCATTAAGAGTTGTGTTCTGTTGGAAGCACTAAATGTAACAATTCAGATGTCTAGCAAGCAGGCATATTAGGATGGAAATATTTTGTCCTGCTTTGAGCCTAAGAGGATAAAAATGCATAAGTAAGCTGCATGATCAGGTGCTCACACTGTGTTTGCGGCCATATTTTGGGGAGGGCCCCTTATGACCAGTTGAAGGAGGAAAAATAATAATCTGAAGTTGGTTTACTGATTGATTGTTGGAGTGGAAACAAACAAACAAAATGAACTGTAATTATATTCAGCTGCATTCAAGAGTTGTCTTGAAAGATGATGGAAATGAAAAATCTTCCCAGTAGACTACAACAGTGTACATAGTCTTTCACATTGGGTGAAAGAAATGTGGCCTAATATGAGGGTGCACAGATTCCTAGACAGTGACCAGTGGTTTGCCTATGTGGTCAGGGGTCTAAAGAGAAGAGAACTAGAAAACCAGTGGGGTAGGAAGAACCCTCCCGCCCACCCTCCAAAGATGCTCATGAGAATAAGTAACCTCACATGTTGAAAGGGACTTTGCAATGTGATTAAGGTTAAGGACCTTGAGATGGGGAGATTACTTTGTACTATTTGAATGGGCCCTATAAAAGCACATAAATTCTTAAAAGGAAAGAATCTTTCTTTTTGGTTGTTTTGAGAGGGAAGTAGGAAAACGGAGAAACAGTAAGAGGGATATAAACTTACTGGTTTTGAGGATGGAGAAAGAAGGCTACAAGTCAAGGAATTTGCAAACCTCTAGAAACTGGAAAAAACAAGGAACAGGTACTCCCCTAGAGTTTCCAGAAAGGAAGCAGCTCTTCCAGGACCTTGATTTTAACCTAGTGAGACCCGTGTTAGACTTCTAATCTAAAGAACTACAGAAGAATAAATTTGTATTGCTTTCCACTGTTGAGTTTATGGTAATTTGTTACAGTAGTAATAGAAAATTGACGCAACTAGAAAACATTATCTGTGGTACAAGTATGTGGAGATATATATATATATGTGCGTGCACAGTAAGAAAATTCTTGTGGTATGTGTTAAAGCTTATTATAAATCATTCACCACAATGAGGCACTGAACACTGACAAAATGACTTGTCCAGCTAATGTTAGCTACGCTTCTTCATCCACCATTGAAGAACTTACCCTCTAGGCACAAAAAGGGTCAAGGCGTCAGAGACAAGAAGCTATCTAGGAATCCAACCACATGAATTCTTACTAGCTATTGCTGTGTCCAAGAGTCCAAAAAAGACCAACACTGAATCTGTGATATGGCAATATTCCTCAAGGGAACCAACCAGTGACTTGATATCATCTTAACTATATTGGGCTCGATCCAGTTTGGACTCAAAAGTCTATCTTCCGAGAGAGAGATAAATTTCCGAGTATGCATTTGCCTTTTCTGCTTTCAAGACTGATCCAGAACTGTTATTGTACAGGAGCTTATTGAATACCAGACCTAACGTTATAGAATCTGACACAGCCTAGAATATAAACACTAGACTCACTTCACAATGAAGGATTATGTCACACAATGTACCATATGGAAACAATTAGCTCCATAAAATCTGGAACAGCTTAGCTTTTTATACGCAGAGCTGAATTACCACCTTAAAAGCAACAATGTGAAATGACGGGATGCTATACTTCAGAATAAAGAATATACATTAAATCTGAGGATTTACTTAGTTGTGTCCCCGGGTGGGAAGACTGCATAGATTCCAGAATATGACCCCAGTTATTATTATTCTTAAGAACCCATTAGGGAAATGTATACTTCTTCCCACATCCTTGGGTTCTTCGAGGTTGGAGATCTTAGTTCACAAAGTTGACACACTCTTGTTAGGAAACACAGCAAGGGTTTCTTTGGACTACAAACAACAAATTACACCAGGGATTTTAGGACTCTTTATATCCAGGGACCAAGAAGTTAAAAGGAGAATTTCTATACTGGCAGAGGTAATTAATCCTGATTGACAGAAAGAGGTAGGGCTTCTTGTATACAATGGAGGAAGAGGATGTGTGAAACCTAGCTGATAAAGTTTGGTGCCCCTGTCTTGTCCTAGTCTATGAATTTACATGTATTAAAAACTCCATCCTGAAAACAAGACGACCTCTTGAGAATAAAGTTTGGGATCACATTACTTAGCTGCCAAGACATACTGAAGTGATAACTGATGGTAAGTGAAATTTAGTATGGATGTAGAAGGGAAAGGATATTCAGAAATTTAACAAAACATAACAGAGAAAAGATGAGCACAGTTGCAATCCCAAGACCAAATGCAATGACTAAAACCATATTGTTCCATTAACACCTGTCTTTGTTTTCCTTCAGGACTAGAGGTCCCTGGATGGGAGAACTTTGAGGGAGCTATTCCCAAACTTCCATGTCAAATAGATATTTTTCAAAAAAGGAATAAATTGCAGCAGCCATGAATTGTGTAGCTCTGGTCTCCAGCTTCAAGGAGTGTAACCGACCAACAGCCCCAGGTACTGTCCTCTGAATTTAGTAGTTTGCCCACGCTGATGCCCATGGACTACCTCTAGCCAAAGACTGAGCATGCAGGCCTGCTTTTTTTTTTTTATGAGATAGGACACCTCCGTTGGGTGCCTTTGAAGATTCTCCCATCAGCTTGACCAAAGCTGTGTCATAGTTTGTGATTCATCCAATCCAATCATGTTTCCTTTTCTCCCTTCCTAGGAGATGAATTTCATGACAGTCTCCAAACTTTTCCCACCACTTATGTCTCCCTTTCCTTTCCCTTCAAAAATATTTCCTCCAATAAATGAGGAACCATCTAATCCTGCGTTGGTGTCTTCTTCTCAGAAGAAGTGAACTAATACACTGGGTGTGAATGTACACACATACACAGGCACAAGTGCACATGTATTCACACGCACTTATACTTCTCTAGCATTCCTTTTCATCTAAAAATATGATTTGGAGACCTTCCATATTAGTTCTGTAGGACTGCTTAATTTTTTTAAACATGTGCATAATACAACATATACATGTATAATTGCGTTATTCAAATTTATTAGAGTTCATTTAATGAGTTGTATTGATGGATATTATATTATATTCATTCTTGTACTACACTAATCCTGCTCCTGTGAGTCTTAGTTTACACGCACCATTTTGCTAACATGTATTACTATGCACTTATTATAAATTTGTGGATGTGCAATTGCTGAACTGGATGGACAGCTCCTCAGTTTGTAAATTCGAGCTTTCCTTTCTGTCTGGAAAGAGTAGGGGGTATGGAATTACACAACTAGGATTTTCCTCTTTTCCATTATTTTATTTCTTGCCTTCGCAGACACCAATAATTCATGTTAGAACGCTTTGGAACAGTTTTCAAATCAATCATTCTCTCTCAAATCCCTTTTGGGTCATTATTCATTTCCATTCTCATCTCTAGATTGTTGCCCATGCCATTAGCTGTGTTTGCTTAGCAGTGCCTGATCTTTCTGCTGCTTCCAAAGTGTCACTCATTTAAAGAACCTCCCGAAGCAAAAGGAAGAATAAGTATGCATTGTAACTTAAGTTGAATTAGGCGAATCTGTAACACTGAAACACTGTGTATGAAGATGACTCCAAACATGACAGAGATAAAACAGGTCAGAAGACGCTGGGGGAGCAGTCCTGTGGCTGCAGATCTGTGATTACAGATCTCAGGCAACGCTGGCAGAGGGCAGTTCTCTAAACAAGGTGCAAGTTGTGTTTGGATAACAGCATCATGCTGCCTACTTTTGTCCATACGATGCCTGTGGACTGGGACTCTGCCTGTCTTTTTGGAGTCCTCCAATAGTCTCATCAATACTCTGCTTTCCTTTCTTTTCTTCTCTAACTTATCTCTATATTCTCAGACTGTATAATTTTCTGAAATTAAAATCTTATTGTTCCATGTTCTTCTTCAAAATTCTATGCCCAGAGGCTCCAACTTAATCTGTCCCTTGACTACTGGTTCTAGATGCCATCCTTATGTTTTTCGTCTCCCTACTCATACTCCTGATTTTTATCTCATGGCCTTATTGCCTTTATTTCCTCTAACTCAAACATTCTTCCCACTGACTTTTTCATGTCCAATCAATGTCATGTATGGTCTTTCTCAAAACCGTCTTCTCTTTACCAGGGTATGTAAAATAGCTGCTTTAAACCTCATCCCAAACTGTCATTCTCAATCTCAATTTGTAGTGTTTATACTTACCTAAATTTATTTAAGTAATAAAATATATCATAAAATAAATTTATATTTATAAATACATGTTATGTATTCATAAATATAATTTAATATAAATATGATTATTTATAATAATTAAATAATATATTATAAAATATAATGTTTAATATATTATATTTAAAAATATAATAAAATATTATATAGTTATAATATTTATTATTATAAATTAATTATATTTATATATAATAGATATATTATATAAATATAATATTATATATTATATTTAAAAATATAATGAAATATTATATTATAATATTTAATATATTATAATATAATATAAAAATATTCATTTACATTTTTTAAGTATTTTTATATTTTAGATATTTAGCTTATTTAGTATCTTTTTACTTCCCCTGGAATGTAACCCCTTGAATATACAGAACATGAGGTTTTTAAAAAATGTATTATTGGCATCTTTAAATAAGGTTCTGTAATATAGTAGGCAAATGAGAAATATTTTTAGTATGCAAAATTTCAAAATAGCACTTATTTTTACTTAAAATCTCAATTCTATGACTTCTTTCTTATATTGCAGAAATACAGACATTCAAGACAGTATGGGTTATTCATCTATTTTGAACATACATGGTTTCTAAAGAATCCATTAACCCCCACCAATTGACTTGTTTTAAGAATTTATTTTTTTAAAGATTTTATTTATTTATTCATGAGAGACAGAGAGAGAGAGAGAGAGAGGCAGAGACACAGACAGAGGGAGAAGCTTCTTGCTCCATGCAAGGAGCCCAATGTGGGACTCGATCTCAGGTCTCCAGGACCACGCCCTGGATTGAAGGTGGTGCTAAACCACTGAGCCACCTGGGCTGCCTACCAATTGACTTTTTAATAATTTCAATTTTATAATTTTGAAACTTTCTGAGATGTTAAATTTTCCAATTAAAGTGATGTCTATATTTTTTCTCTTCTTCTGAATAATAATATAGACATTCAAAACTTGCGGAAAGTTCTTTAATCAGTTTACTACAAATAAATCTGTTTTTCTGCTCTTAGTACAGATATATACCTACATTAACCATAAGTAATAGCAATATAAGTATAAATGCAAGCAAAATAAAAATTATGAAGTGAATATTTTCTTTAAGAAATAATTTACCAAGTGTAGTTTTAAAATGTCTTATATATTTGAATATTTTAAACTATTTTATAGAGCTAGCTTCTCTATTGCCCCCATGCATTATGAAAATGATTGATTATAGATTTCTAACATATTTCTTATCAGAAGAAAGAATATATCTTGATTTAATAGTAGCAATTGTCACTATAGCAGAATATACATGTTTCAAGCTTTTGTTTTGTTTTGTTTTAGGATTTTATTTAGTTATTTGACAGAGAGAGAAAGACAGAGAGCACAAGCAAAGGCAGTAGCAGAGGGAGAGTGAGAAACATGCTCTCCACTGAGCAGGGAGCTGAATGCAGGGCTGGATCCCAGGATGGTGGGATCTTGACCTGAGCCAAAGGTAGACACTTAAGCCACTGAGCCACCCAAGCGCCCCCTCGTGTTTTTTAAAAAAATAAAATGTAAACATTTTATTTCCCTTTACTTTCCTGTTTTAGTAATGAATACATTTATTTCTGGTAAGGAAGTATGTAAGACTGTGGTCTACCAGCACTTGTAAAAGGAAACAGTTATTTTTTTTTGGCATTGTTTTTTGTGTATGTGTGTTTCTATGTCTCGATGTGTGTGTATGAACATAATTTGGATTTTTATCTTTTTATTTTAAAAACTTTACTACTAATATTTCTGGTGGAAAGAAAAAAATGAGGAACAAAAAATGTGATGGAATCAATGGATGCCTGGGGAACTGAGCGGATGCCCACCCACTGAGAACCAAATCAAGTATACTTGTTCTGCAGTATATTTACTGCAGAAGCTGGGGAAGGTCTAAGTGGCTCAAGAGAAGACACTGCAAAGTGTACCACATTTGACTTTAAACTTTGCAAGAAAGGAATGCTTATCCACCAGCCATATGATCTTCCATCAAATGGACCGGGTGAGTGTTTCAGTTGAGTATCTCATATGCTTTTTGGAAAAAATGGTAGGTAGGCACCTTTCCTCCCTGAGATGACTAATCATTAGCTCATTTCAAGCACCGAGCAATACCTGGACATACCACAGGATTTAGTTTGTCACCTCAGGCAATCATAATCCCAATCCCCAAAAGAACCGCTAGATAGTTGGTGAAGTGGTGGAAGAAGATTAAAGAACCTTTTCATCTGTTCATCTGTTGCTAAAATGAGCAAGTTCATCGCAAAGGTGCTTGGGATGGGAAGAGTAATGGAATACATACATATACATTGCTGAAAACCCTTTTCAGGTTCTCTATATCCCACTACCACCAAACAAACATATTATCCTTGAGAACTATTGTGTTAATATATTAAACCAAATGACCCTCAATTTCTAACCACCCATGTTGCCTACTACAAGATTTGGCCCTCGGCCAGATGATAAACATATTACTTGTCCTAATTATGCTCAGAAAGTAGTTTTAAAAATCCATTTAGATGACTCAGCACAATGTATGTTTCAGTGGGTAACTCTCTTGTTATGTGTGTGTATCTAATCATACATAAAGTAACATATTAATCAATACTCATTTTTTATTGAGACATAACTGATGCAAGACTATTTTAGTTTCAGGTATAGAACATCAGTGATTCAATATTTGTATACATTGCAAATAATCATCACAAATAAGTCTACTGAACATCCATCCCTACATAGCTATAAAATATTTTTTTCTTGTGAAGAGGGGTTTTAAGGTCTACCTTCTTTTTTAAAAAAATATTTTATTTATTTATTCATGAGAGACACAGAGAGAGAGAGACAGACAGACAGACATACAGACAGAGACACAGGCAGAGGGAGAAGCAGGCTCCATGCAGGGAGCCCGACATGGGACTCGATCTTGGGTCTCCAGGATCATGCCCTGGGCTAAGGGCGATGCTAAACCACTAAGTCACCAGGGCTGCCCATGGTCTACCTTCTTAATAACTTTCAAATATGCAATGCGGTATGAACAACTGTAGTAACCCTGCTGTTCATTACATCCCCATAACTTATTTTAAAGGAATACTAGATAGTAGGTACATATTTGTTGAAATTATGAATTCTAAATGATCCAAACTTTTTTTAAGGAAAATTTAAAAAGGAGTGAAGAAATAATGTATTTTACTGTTTTAATGATCAGCTTCTTTTTTTTTAAGATTTTATTTATTTATTCATGAGAGATATTGAGAGAGATAGGTAGACTCATAGGCAGAAGGAGAAGCTGGCTCCATGCAGGAAGCCTGATGTGGGACTTGATCCTAAGATCCCAGGATCATGCCTTGAGCCAATGACAGATGCTCAACTGCTGAGCCACACAGGCATCCCAATGATCAGGTTTTTAAAATATAATTTATCAATGAAATGATCTAAAAAGAGAAGGCATAAAAGTATAAATTTTGTTTCATCATAAAAATGATCTTTTTTAATGGAATGATTTATTTATTGATTGATGGGAATTTTAGGTTACAAACATTCTGGGATAGGTGAAATTTGAAGTTTTTAAACACTAAAGAGAGGGTGAAGGTGGAATTTCGTATGCTTGCAGAGTCCCAGTTTGCTCCTGTCATCACAGATATTTTACTAAAATCACCTGCTTTTCACCCTCAAAAGTGTTGTTTGTATGATAATATTGTTGCTTTTTTATTAGCCTCTAAAATGTTATAATATTTATCCTACTCCATCACCTTCATCAATTCACTTTTTGGCTTCCTCCTCTGAGCTCCTCAGAGGTCACCACTTCTTTTAATTTCATTCTACCTACTTTAAACATGTTTGTCTCAGCTGATAATTTAGAGAGAGCCTCTTAATTTCATTTCTCTGCAATTTGCTGTCCTGCTTTGTAATTCAGGGTTCTAATGCTGCGAAAATTTATCAAATCATGCGTAAGAAGTGTATCCATTCGGGATCCCTGGGTGGCGCAGCGGTTTGGAACCTGCCTTTGGCCCATGGCCCGATCCTGGAGACCCAGGATCGAATCCCACATCAGGCTCACGGTGCATGGAGGCTGCTTCTCCCTCTGCCTGTGTCTCTGCCTCTCTCTCTCTCTCTCTCTCTCTGTGACTATCATAAATAAATTAAAAAAAAATGTATCCATTCTATCTATATATTTGAGCTATAAATTCTGAGACTTTCCAATAAATTAATACATTAAATTTCAGGAATAAAGAATTCTACATTTGCATAATGCTTTCCACTTTACAACACACTTTCACGTAAATCATGTCACCATGTTCCTTTATATGAAAAACATTTATTTCCTACAACCTGTCACGATGTCAAACGAATGTGTCTCTTTGACAATGCTGAGGGTACGTTCTTGGCAAGTGCTATCCACCCCAAAGCAGAATTTTGAGCTTTCCCTTAGGATCCTGGCCTTACTGCAAATATCTAAAACTGATTTCAAGTTCTCTTTAGCTTCACAACACTTCAATAATTCATCTTCGTTTTCACTGGCTACTGCCCTTTGTTTGACCCTACATAAAAACCTATAGTTTCTATCTTCTTTCTGCTGAAAAAGCAACTCAAAAGACAAACATCAAAGTATTAACAAAAGGCTGGTTATTCATAACGTGCTGTGAGAGAATATCACATCTTTCCTCTGTTCGCCAAGCAAACACGTTTAGGTCCATCCACATAGCAGTACCTAGTTCAATTATGTTGCCGAATCTGATCAATAACAGTTACAGATAGTCCAAGTCTTCCAGATAGTACCTGACATATTTTAAGGCAGCCTATTATTCAATAGACTGTATATTAAAAGTAATATGGCATATTCTAACTTTCTATTTAAAATCCTAGAACAAAACTTCTAAGTTAAAACTTGATGATGATGATAAACCACATTATTCTAAATAATTTCAGTTTACTCTTAACTTCTACCCAAAATAAATTTTCTCTATATCATATTGGGATTTTGACCCGAAACACCCAACTTCACTGTGCTAGATATTCACCAACACTTCTGGTTCTTCACTTTCTCTAAAGGTTAGGAATAGCTAGTGAAGGGTGAGCCTCTGTGGACAGTTTTTAAAAGTTAATGGTATATATTCACATAATCCCTTCCTTTGCGTGCCGGGCCATATTTCTAAGAGTGAAAGTTCAGTCAGCCTGAATCCCTGTGTAAGGACACTGTTGGATTTGTAGCATGAGAGAAAAATAAACACTTGTCATTTTAAGATGCCAATATTTTGAGGCTCTTTGTTTCAGTGCCATAATATAATTTATCTTGACTGACTCATTAATGAAAATGAAAATTAATCATGTGTTGCAAGGAGAGTGTATTAGGCTGACTAATGGCCACCCAAAGATATCAGGTCCTGAGACCCAGAACCTATAAATGCTGCAAGAGAAAAACATCTTTGCTGATGTAATTAAATTAAAGATCTTGAGACAAAGAGATTATCCTGGATTATCCAAGGGGGCTCTAAATTCAATCAAAGACGTCTTATAAAGTCAGAAGGTGATTTTACACTGACATACAGAGAAGAAATCAATATGGAACTAGAGCTGAGAAAGATGTAAAGATGATGGTCTCAAAGACTGGAGTGATGACTATAATCCAAGAAATCCCAGTAGTTAACAGAAACCAACCACAGCCAAGAAATGGATTCTCCTCCAAAGCCTCTGGGAGACTGGCTCTTCTGATTTCTTGATTTTAGTGCAGTGCTATTGACAAGACTTCTGGCCTCCAGAAATGTGACAATAATTTCTGTTGTTTTAAGCCATCAAGTTTGTGGTAATTGGTTATAGCAGCTCTGTATATCTCTCTATGTATATCTACAAAATTTATAATATTTTATATTTATTTATAATTTATTAATTTATAAATATAAAAATATAAAGTAACAGGATTACATTTATATATATTTATTTATCTCCTACTGGCTCTATTTCTCTAAAGAACACCAAGTAATAGATACTTTTCTCCTTTTTTATTTATTTATTTTAGAGAAAGAGAGATTGAGAGAGTGGTGAGAGGAAGGGCAGAGGGAGAGGGAGAGAGAGAATCCTCAAGAAGACTTCCAGCTGAGCACAGAGCCCAACACAGAGCTCAAGATGGGGCTCAATGCCAGGACCCTGAGATGATGACTTGAGCTGAAATCAAGAGTCAGATGCTTAACCAACTGAGCCACCCAGTTGACCCTGAGTAATACATCCTTAAAACTGACTTTGTGTAGGAATATTCTATAGCTTACTTGACCAAGCAGAATTGTGATGTAACAATTAACCTTAGCATCACATCTATCGCCCACTTCTCCCTTTTCACGTAGCCGTTCCACCACTTATATCTTTTTTTTTCCCTAAAAATATATTAAAGAGTATTGCTGTGATGTTTCTGGATAATATCCATTTTTTTACTCTCCCACTTAAGTTTCGTCTGCTTGTTTATTTATATTCTTCTTCTTACATTCACCCAAATTTGCCTTTCCTGACGCAACTGGAATTGGGCTGTGACAATAGCAAGAGATCTAGATGAAGAAAGAAAACCAGTTTTCTAGTCCCATTTCCATTGTTTAGCAGTGCTTTGTCTTGGTATCCATTTCCTCCTCTATAATATGTAACACTTGACCTGTATGCTTTCCAAGATTGACAGGATAATTAGATATACATCTATATTCAAATATAATCAAAATAAAATGATTAAACAGGGAGAATTGATTCTGTTTAAGGTTTTCTAAATTGCATGATACATATTTTCTTATTCATTCATGATTAGTGCACTACCTTTTTCTCCCTCCTCCTTATGGATTTGTTCTCTGCATCTTCAGAATTTTCTTTTGTATTACCAATTATCCTTTCACTTCATTTCACGTCTGTCTATATGCACATACATCTCTTAATTTGACTGACTTTTTAACTTTTTCATATTTATACACTTTTAACACCAGAGAGGGAAGCACATTAAAAATAATTGTTGTGTCTGTGGCTTTGCATCTCCTCCATCAGTCTTAAAGACAGGTCCCATCTATATAGGAAATATCCATAGTGCTTGTCCCTCTCCTTCAAATTTCATTGACAGCTGGCACATGAGAATACTGTTGTAATTTCACAGAAAGGCTGCCAACTATGACATGAGAAAAATACAAACTATATATCCTTTCTTGCTACAAAAAGCCCAAGGCCTAATGACATTCCTAAATGCTGGAGAATGCCAGTGATGACACGACTGCCAATAGTGGTGTTTGTTGTGTTAGAGGAAATGGCCTGAAGATGTCAAGAGGAGAAACCTCCCTCTTGGGCAGGGCATTCTTTCGCTTATACACACAGAGACATGCCAGCAATTTTCTATAACATTTACTACTGCAATACTTAGACTATGTAATTTCAGTGTGACAGACATTAAGGGAAGCCTTTTTCCCACCAACTGAAAAAAAAAAAAAAACAGAAAAGAACAAAAACGTATCCAATTTCTTTTCATAAGAGTGAAATACTACTTTGCATTCAGTGATGCTTTTTTGGTCCTTCTTTCTCCAGTATACTGATTCCCATTCCTTTCTGTCTCTTGCTTTCACCACTAATTTTTTTCTGTCTCCACTATCATCAATATCTATTGTCTAGAGTAGCCACCTTTTCCACATTCAGTTATGCATTAATTTACATAACTTAAAAAATTTCTCCCCTCTACACTGCTAATTTCCCTCCTTATTTTGACATTTTCTTTTTCATTGTGAGGAGCCTCTGATGAATTCTTTGTTGACATGCATAGTACATGCATAGTATTGCTTGCTATTTGGAATTTTTCATAGGAATTCCTGATTGGGGGGTGGGGTGGTAACAGATTTAATGGAGAGAACACCCTCTTAGAGAAGTCTCAAGTGGGACTGACTCAGCCTAATTTTCTCAGAATTGATTCACAGTAATTTTTTTCCTCCAGACATTATTTTCTCCTTTCCCTAGAGATCTGGAAGTTACTGGCTCTAATTCATGAGCCTGAAAACTTCTCTGAGTCTGAAGCTTTATAATCTTCTCTATTCATCAATTATATTCTGATTTTGTTGTCCTTTGTTTTATTCTAAATGGCTTTTTTTTAATTCACTAAGTACTCTCAATGAGCCATGTCAGATTTTGATTAATGTGTCTAGATGCATGCTTCAAAGTAAAATGAAATTTTATGTATTTCAAATATTTCTAGTTGATTTGGGAGATTAAGACTTAATTTTTATACGTTATTTTGAAACAGGTCATATTTTATGTATGTACTTTTTTCAACCACTAAAGAAAATATAGTGTGAAGAAACCAGGTGAGCAAACTTCTAAGAATTTAGGACTTCATCCTTAAAGGTACAGGCAGCTATCAAAGGACTTTGAGTAATGGAATTTCAAAATCAAATGCACATTTTGTTAAAATCCCCTTTGTGTTCAGCAAAATATTGTGAGTTGTTTTAAGAAGCAAATAGAGAGCTACCAGGTGGAATGCTGCTGAGGGATCAAATGACTAATTAAATGAAACAACAGAGGTCATCAGGGACTTCAAAAAGGGTAGTGGAAGTAGATAAAAAATGAAGTCAGATAAGAAAGAAAAGGAAAAAAGTGAAAAGTCTAACTTGACTCATAAAAATAGGAGTCATGCCCCTTCAATCAATTCCCAAAGTTGAGCCCTTAACAGACCCAGGATCCCTTGAATGAGGAGGAGATGGAGATCCCTTGAAGAAGGATTCCATTACACTGCCCCAAATTCATGCTGTTAATATTTCTCCCAGGCTTCCCCAAAGCGACTTGTGGCCTTTTACCAGTGTGACTATATAAGAGAGGAAAGGAAATAATCAGACCTTTTGGAATTGCTGAACTCTGGCTCTGAACTGACACCAACTTCAGGAAACCCAAAACCTCACTGTGGTCTACCACTCAGAGTAGGGATTACAGAGGTCAGAAATCAATGGAGTTTTAGCTCAGCTCCATCTCACAGTGAGCCCAATGCCTTCCTGAACCCATCCTGTAGTTATTTTCCCAGTTATGGGATGCAGAATTGGAATAGACATACTCAACAACTAGCAGATTCCTCACATCAGGGATTCTTCTCCTTAACCTTTTCACCATGTATCTTCAGTGGAAATTTCAATTTTGTAGGACATGATTTCTGACCCACTCTATCAGTGTAGGTTATATCTTCTTATTATGTGATCCCAAAGCAACTCTCCATTTCTCCTTTATGCCATTTCACTACCCATAACTTTTTTTAAATTATTTGCTATTTTAATGCATGCCTTGGCTGTTACATTGTACACTCCCAGAGGGTAGGGACCTGTCTTATTCATAGCTACACTGTAAACCTGGGCACAGTAAGTTTCAACAGGCAGGACATTTACTCAGTGTTTGTCAACTGGTATCAGCATGTATCATTTCCATCACTTCATTTAATCTTCATCCCAGTGTGTGTGTGTATTTATGATAGATATAGATGCAGATACGGATAAAAAAATAGATAGGTGTAGATAATCACTTTCTATTTTATTCCAAGCTCACTGTTTACTGCTCATGATTTTATGGTCTCTATCTTACTTTCATGGAGTTGGGAAATGGTTCTTCTCTTTCTTTCTCTTCTATATCTCTTGGATATCTAGTAGATTCAAGAGCTGAGGAATCTTAGTTGATAAAGAGGAAAACGTCTAGGATGATATACAAATTCTATAAAATATTCCAGTTCCAGACAAGTGAAAGATTCCTCAGCCTTTGGAAACAGGCTTTAGCATTTTCAATCCATTTCTTTCTCCCAGGGCAAGAATTTTCTGTTTGTTAGGTTTAGTTTTTCTAATTATGCCCACATTTATTTTTTTTAATTTTTATTTATTTATTTTTTTATTTATGATAGTCACACACACAGAGAGAGAGAGAGAGAGGCAGAGACATAGGCAGAGGGAGAAGCAGGCTCCATGCACCGGGAGCCCGATGTGGGATTCGATCCCAGGTCTCCAGGATCGCGCCCTGGGCCAAAGGCAGGCGCCAAACCGCTGCGCCACCCAGGGATCCCACTGCCCACATTTATTTTTAAAGGGATTTATTGATTGATTGATTGATTGATTGAGTTACAGCATATAACTGGGAGAGAGACAGACAGAAAAGGAAAAAAATCTCAAGCAGACTCCCTGCTTAGCCCAACGTGTGGGTCAATCTCAGGACCCTGAGATTATGACCTGATCCAAAATCAAAAGTAGGATGCTTAAACCCAGGTTCCCTTGTCCAAATTCGTTTTTAATTTTAAACACTTTCTTACTTATCTTATACCCTGTCTCATCTTTCCCTATCACTGTTTTTTTTAATTAAAAAAATAGTTGTTAAATTGATTTTAACTTCCATATTACCTTGCTATTTTATCTTTCTCTCCTAATCTACTATGTGCTGAATCCCATGAAATATTTTGTGGAAAAAAAAACATTACACCATCTTCTTGTAAGGAAGAAATTTTTCCTTTGCTTCTGTTTTTCTAATCATGAAGGAAACTGAATTATCTTACAAAGAGGAGATTCTTTTAGTTAATAGAGTACATAATGTTCAATAGCAAATGAACATGTTAACAATATAATTTCAAATCAATTCAAATAATTCTTCTCATTGTAGTACCTAACATAAAATCTGAGTCCCTGAATTCAGCCTCAACAGGTAATTTGTACATATTGTTTATATTTCTATTTATTTGCAGATTACATTGTTATATAAGACTCAGATTTAGTTACATAAACCAAGCTGAGCTATCAGCACAGTTGGTAAAGTTTATTTGTTCCTGTTCTCACTGCATTCAAAGGATACTGAGGAAATGCTAAAGTATTCTCACTATTAGGAAGATAGAGCCAAACATCACTGATACTTAGTTTCAGAAAAAGTAGTAATGAATGCATGGATCAAACCTCCACATTTAAATCACTGTAAATTTTACGGAAATTTCTGAAAAGATTATGATGAAGTAGTCAGGTTGCTTTATAACCATGACTTCCCTCTTTCCTATATCTAAATATATCATCAGAAAAGTTATCTTTGAAGTTTAGCATTTCCAATTATAGCATTTATAAAGTAAATATGCTTTTCTGAGAATATTCACCCTTTAATACCCACAGAGCATAGACAATAGATTGCATATAATAACTTGTAAGTGGTAGAAGTTTATCTGAAGCTTATCTCCAAAAGGAATCTTTCCTTGTTAGTCAATATTTGTTTATCTGTTATAAGTTGCACTTGTAACCTTCATTAAAGAAACATAACTAATGCTTTGTATCATATAAAATATAATCTGAGTTAGTTCTGAGGTTCCTCTAGTGGAAACATATACATTTCCATCACTGGTAATGCCTGATGAAATGAACATAATTTTAACAAAGTCGGATAAATCAACAATTGAATAGAACAGAGGATCTTAAATATGAGCATATATATAGATCATTTTTAATATTATTACAAATTTTGCCTTATGTTTCTCTCTTTGGGAGGCACTTAGTCCTAAATATCAATTTTAAGACTCCCTATATCATCAATTTTAATTTGTGTCTTTTAACATTTTATCATTTGAAGATGTGAATGAAGGGAAAGAAAAGACCTCCATATCTCTATAAAGAATCTTATTGCACAGACGCGTGGGTGGCTCAGTTGGTTAAGCATCTGACTCTTGATTTTGGCCCAGGTCAGGATCTCAGGGTGATGAGATGGAGCCCCAGCGTGTCTGGCTCCACACTCAGCAGGGAGTCTGCTTCAGGATTCTCTCCTTCCCTCTGCCCTTCCCCCTACTTGCTCATACTCTCTCTCTCCAAAATAAGTGAAGAAGTAAACCTTTAAATAAAGAATGTTTGAGAATCTTATTGCAAATTAAAAGAATTAAGTGAGAATTAGGAAGTCCAAAGGATGGGTACACGTAATTTAAAGACAATGATACATGTGTTCCCCAGAAATCAGAAATGTTTCAGTTTCAGTCTTTGCTATTAAGGATCACTACAGGTCATCAATATTCCAGAGGCAGTATGGTGCCATCATTAAGAGCTTTGCCCAAGTCATCAGCGAGCAAGGATCTAAAATCCTGGGTTTGTCATTGTTGGTGTATCCCTGGGCAATTGACACCTCACACTCTCAACTTTGCATCAGGGGACGGGAGGAAACCCATCTAATTTCCTCACAGAGCTGTCTAAAGTATTAAATGAATTTGTAAAGATAAAGCCCTTGGTGATGTGCCTCGTGTAATGTATGCATAATATATGTTCCCTGCTTTAATATTGAGTATTTATTAGTTGCTGTCAGGGGAAAAAGGCTTCAAATAATTTCCTGTTTGTATATTTTAAAAAGATTTTATATGAAAGGAGAAATTCTGAGTATCTAAGGCTCTTCCTATTCCCTTCAGCATGTTTATCCTCTTTCCTGATTCTGAAGAGTATACACACCACAAAAGCACACAAACATACAGGCTAATCAACACCAGCTTCATCAGGAGCGGCTTCATTCTCCCACATAAGCCTGACTCTTCTGATTTTTACCCATAAACATTATCTCTGGTTAAATACGTAAGCAAATGGCCCACATGTTTCTCTTTTTCATGTGTTTTAAATATGTTCTCCCTAAAATGTGAGAATTTTGTTACATAATGAAAATAGAATTCTACCCCCAAAAAACAATTAAATGGTGTAATTGTCTCTATACAGCACAAAGTAAAAGACACTAGACTTTGAGACCTGAAATTATTGTTTTAAGCATCTTTTCTACTAGAATTCCTGATTCTTTAGTTTCCCATTCACTATTTCATGTTAATATAGAGGGCAACAGTTGCTAGCTAAGAAAAGTCAGATTGAATACAATTCCTGCCCACCCCACGCCCTCACAAATGCTTGCTACACATCTCTATTTCAAGTAAGAAAATTGCATCCTTTGATTTAAATGTTTCCTGCTGAGATGCATAAGAATAAAAGCAATATTGCAGGAAGGTTGTCAACAGCATATTTTGTCATCTACTTAGCTTAAGTGTATCAATAAGAACATAAAAGCACATTTTTTTTTCCCTCAAATGCGTAAGTAGAAATGTTCCTTCTGTAGATTGTCATGCTTTAAAAAACTGTATTTGTTCAAAATACACTGGACATTTTAGATAGCTTTGTTCTAAATTTTTCATTTTTATTGATACTAGTGACCAAGAAAATGACTTTCTTACATTAATATAGATTCTTTCTTAATTTAATTTTTTTTAGATTTGGATATGTCCATCTTATATTTTTTTATCATTTTTACTTTTCCATTTAGCTAATTGTTTTCTTTCATTTAATGGTAAGGATTTACTTTAATTTTTTTTAAATTTGCTATTTTCTAAATTATACCTCTTTGGAGCACCTGGGTGGCTCAGTGGGTTAAGCGTCCAGCTCTTGATTTTGGTTCAAGTCATGATCTCAGAGTCATGAGATTATTAGATAAAGCCCCAATATGTGATGGGCATGAAATCTGCTTAAGAGTCTCTCTCTCTTTATCCCTCTGCCATTCCCTCCCTGCTCATGCACCTGTGCTCATGTGAGCTCTCTCTCTCAAAAAAAGAAAAATATATATATATATTAATTTTATATCTTATGGTTTTAATGTCTCTATTTTCTTCCTCCTTCCATTTTTCTTTTAATCAAAAGAATTCAAGCACACTCTGCGTGCCTTGAAAAGAGAAGCTTGGCATAAAAACCACTTCCAATTATTGTGCAATTGTTTGAAACCAATTTGTTTTTATAAATGATTGTAGCAAATACTTCTAGTTATGGCTGGGAGTGAAGTATTATTCCTATATATTTATAACCTGCAAAATTACAGTATTTTAGCACAGGAAGTCAGGGGGCAAAGAGCAAATTATTTTTGAGGAATAGGATTTTTGGTTTTGGTACAGATAGGGGGTAAAAGGTGAAAACAGATCTTTTTCTGTTAAAAATTAATATCACCAATATTAATTTAATAAATGTTCTATTAAATCAAAGATGAAGTGACTGTGGTAGATATGGTAAATTAGTTTCCTCTATATTTGTCAAACTTCTTCTAGTGTACCTTGTTAGACTACGTTCATAAAAGAACCAGAAATTACATTTCCTAGGCTCCTTTTGGCTAAATTTCTAGCATTTATTTGGAAGATATTTACGTAAGTCTTAAATTCAGACAACAGCTAAATGGGGAGTATAGCAGAAAAGGGATATTCATTTTACTTTTGTGGTTCTAGAAGACAGGGAATGGCTCCAGGACCAACAATTCTGAGAGCTCTTTCCTGATCTTTCTTGCAGCTATGATGTCTTTATAGAATCAACAGTTGTGTTTGGACATTTGTCATTGGAAGCATGTCCTGATTATGACAGAGGTAGCAGTTACCTTGTTTGGTGAGTTCTGCTATAATATTATATAATAGTCATGAAAATTTGTTCTTCCAGCCCTTTGAATAATGTTGTAACCATCTCATTCCCAACAGCAAAATCTGTTGGGAATCTGATTTAAATAGCTAGAATGGTTTCTGTTTTCTGTGAGCACTAAATGACATGATGATCCATAAGAATTAATACTTATTGATGGAAATGATCTCTTATTATTGCAATGTTGCTTGACTATAATAGAACACACAAACTAGACCATCTGAAGGATTCTGCTAAAGAAAAAAGTTGCATTTACAACCTCCCAGAGTTATGGTGGAAATACAAAAATACATCCTGGAAATTATGTTCAAACTCTCATTTTTCACATACGAAAACTGAATCCTAAAAAGTTTATGCAATTTGCAGAAACAAAAATAAATTCTGAATAGTCAAAGGAATTCAGACTTAACAACACTTAACATCTCTTATCTTCACACTTAGAAAATAATTATAGAAGAAAGAATCAAACCAGGAAAGCAGGAAGAAACGGAGCACAAAGAGGAGTGTTATTTGGTGCCTTTCTTTCTTTCAAAAAACTTTTCTAGATATAGCAACAGAAGTGCTTACCTGTCTCAGTTTGGTGATAAATTAGTCACACAGTATTCTAAAATGTGAAAAAAAAATCCAATTACTTAGAAGATGTTCTAAAAGTATGTGACTCTTAATCTCTGCAATAATTCCCTTCCCACATGTCTTCCACCTATTTCTTATGCTTTGCTACTTCTACCTTTTATGTTATTTTGCTTAGATAGTTTTTTCTTGAGTTTTTAAGGAAATAATCATATCTAAATTAAATGTCTATTCCTTTATCAAAAGCATCAATAATGCATGGAAATACTGAAGAAATGTTTAAGAATTTCTCTCTACCAAGTAAGGCAGTAGGGTAGCCCCTATGCAATATACTGTATGGTCTTATTTCCTTCTTCAACATGCTCAAAATATGGTAGAGAGATATACATAGAGTAAACTTTACCCTGATAT
This sequence comes from Vulpes vulpes, assembly GCF_048418805.1. Classification (NCBI taxonomy): domain Eukaryota; kingdom Metazoa; phylum Chordata; class Mammalia; order Carnivora; family Canidae; genus Vulpes; species Vulpes vulpes. The sequence continues at coordinate 73,495,840 of NC_132781.1, forward strand.
GAAAGAATCAGTGACATTATATTGAATCCTAAAAGATCATAGGAGACTGGTATGAATCAATTGATAAGAAAATAATGTATGAAGCAAATACATTACCGTTGGTGTTTGGGCAAGTATTTACTCATCATATATTGTTATATAACCAGTACCTTGGCCTTTACACTTTATAGAAAGGAAAGGTAGTACATGAAATAGGGAAGTTATTAATTTTTAAACTTTTGAAAGTCTGCTGATGTATCCCTCTAAAGTGTTTGTACTCTTTATGTAAAAAATATATGGAAATAATTTTCTTATAAATATTTTCAGTTTCTTTTAACCACTTCATAATGCATAGACTCTCCAGGCTATATTATTACTTGAACTTAAATGTAAATTTGTTTATGTATTTCTGGGTTACATTTTCAGTCACTATCAATATCAATATATCAATATTGACACACTCCACCGACATATTTCCTTGTATTACATTGTATAGTAAATTTTTTCTACTTTTAGAATTTAAAGTATTGGCCATAAAACTAATGAATTTTTTTAGTTCTTAACACAATAACAATATTGAATCTGAGATTCTATGTGACTTTGTCTTCTATATTATTGCATAGCTATGTTTAAGAGCCTTCCTATGTTAAAATCTTTTTTTTAATTTTAAAATTTCTGGTAATCTGATTTAGCTTTGAAAATATTGCATGATTGGTATTTGACTTTTTGATACTTACAGTTAAGAAATTTCTTTTTTTTAATGAAAAGTCAGTGCTGAAGTTACCAAAAGAAATTATATGTACATATATATATGTATATATGTAGTAAGAAAATTAATCTTCACTAAACACCCTCATACACAACTCCACACATCAATACATCATCAAAAACAACCAAAGTAATCCTGAGCACAGCATATGTTAAAGAAACGAATGGCAACAAATCTCATAGGAAGTAAAATGTCATTGTAACTGTTCAGGAATGATCAAAAACCAAAGTAAAACCTGGTTATGGTTTTGAACCATAAATAAATGCTTACGAACACTCTCTATTCATCTTTACTTCAAAAATGTTTATTTGGGCTGTGCAGATACTCTCAGTGAGTACCCTTCAAGAAAGTGAGCAAGAAATACTGTCATACTCTGTGTAGAGTGCCTCTGGCCGAGGTACAAAAAGAATATCCCTATTTTTAAAAAGAAAAAGAAGAAATGTCTATTTACATACATAATAACTTAAGTAATATGCATAAGCTTTCCATTATAAACTTAGAACACAATGACTTATTTGATATGCAACATTGGTGAAATCTTTTCACAAACTCTATCAGTGACTGATGTTGCCTTTATGATCTGATGGAATCAATTAATCTCATATCCTCTTAAAGTTAATATAGGAGGGGGAGAAATAGTTTTCATAGAAAACAATATCAATACTCAGGATACATTTTATGTATTTAGTAGGTCTCTCTTCAGTTTTTAATCTTTCAATGCATTTTTTTAGCCAAAATTTAAGCCATCTGTAAGTCTGGATATGAAAAATAAATCCTTTCTTTTTTAGGTTAATGATTTCAAATTTTTAAAATTCAGGTTACCTTTTAGAATTATTTCCAATTCTCTTAATGTTAGTCAGTCATTTATCACCATATAGCACAAACCTGAGCATAAAATATTGACAAAATTCATGTGCTTTATGAGCAATGCAAGTATTTACTGGAAGAAATCAAACCACAAATGACTAAGGCACTATTACATACTGAGATTATGTATAGACTGTGAAAACTGTGATTGAAAAGCAATTTTGGAATCAGCATTTTCTGGTATAGTAATACATCTCTTTATATCAATTTCTACCATATATATCATCTCCACCATCGAAACAAGCCTCTCCGAGGCATGACAGTACTTGATACAATCAGGAAATTTGTGCTGGAATAACAAAATTGCATTGATAAATAAGCTTTCCATTTTAGTGACTTCTCAATTTTTACAGTTATTTTTTATATCTTTTTCTGACAGCAAACTTAGTGTTGCATAATTAAAAAGATTAAATGCATTGGCTGATAAGACTTTGAAAGACATTCAATTAGAACTTTATAGAGTTTCTAAGCAAGGGGGAAAAATGTGACAAAGTGACACATTTTCAATGTGTGTGGTTCCTAAACATTTGAAGAAAAATGGTCAGAATATTCAAGGCTAATAGACTAGAACCACTGTAACACTGGCAAATCACAACATCAACTTTCACTGGAATTAAGGTCAAATATTTTTGCCTGTTCTCTCTTTTTCTCTAAATTCTTCACCTTTTGTTTTATTTTCCTTCTATTTTCTTTGATGTTGAAAATTGTGTTCAGACATTTTACTTAAATAGATAGACAGTGATGAACTCTATTATACCTTCTTTTGTTTCGTAAAAGCAATAACAATTACGATAAAGTATCTAAGCAAGTATAATATCAAATTAGAGTTATGGAGAGACATAAAGAAGTCTGTTTAACTTATTTAAAAAAAAAGGGGGGCGGGGAGAGGAGAGTGCCTCTGCTGCTGTGGCCAGGCTCAAAACTCAATTCAATGATTAAGATGATGGTGATAATGATGATGGTTATGAAGATGATGATGGAAGAAGAAAGAGGAGGACAAAGAACGCCTATTTTTTTTTTTTGAAAATGCCAGGGCTGCCCTCGTATCATTAGCCACAACTTTTTTACCTTGATCATTATAAAAAAACTATGTGGAAGATAATTTCGAATTTCATGATAATCTACATTTTCTGGTCATGTTTTTTTTTTTTCCTTTTTAAAATATTTTATTTATTCATGAGAGACACAGAGAGGAAAGAGAGACAAAGACAGAGACAGAGACAGAGACAGAGACAGAGGGAGAAGCATGCTCCATGCAGGGAGCCCGACATGGGACTGGATCCCAGGTCTCCAGGATCACGCCTTGGGCTGAAGGCAGCGCTAAACTGCTGAGCCAACCGGGCTGCCCACTGGTCATAGTTTTTTGAGACAACTTTTTGAGGAAAAAATGAGCTAAAAATGTAAAAATTGTAACTATTATAAGTAAGTGTAGGGTGAACTTAATTTTCTTTCTGTGCATTTATCTATTTTACTTTATAATTGAATGCTGATTATGTGTCAGATGTCTTGTTTAGCACTGAGGATACAGCCAGTAACCAAACAAAATTTTTACTTACATTGAACTTACCTTTCAATGTAAAGAAATAGAAAATAAACAAGTAAAAGCATAAGAAACTAGGTTCTTTAGATAAATGGTGGATTCTAGATGTGCAGCAGGTAAAATTCAAGGTGAGCTTAGTATCTTATCCTGCCAGAAGGCAAGGAAGTGCTCAACTGACCAATCAACAAAGTTAAACCTGCAAACTGATGAGGTGTCAAAGGGACACCAGTGCCAGCTTGAAAGAACTTTAAAGGAGCAACAATTTGAGCAATAATGTTCAAACAATGGTAGTATTTTACTGTAACAAAAAAAAACCAAAATACATATTACAGTTTTAATGATATTAATGAATGATTGAATAATAAATATGTGGAGATCAATAGACACATTTTCCTTACAAAAGAATTCTAAAATCTATCTATAGATCGTCTCCTTTTCCAGAGGTAGAGCTTAATTCCTCTCCCATTAAATGTGGCCTGGACATGGAGATTTGAATAGAGTATGGAAAGGGAAAATTAATGGTTTTACAATAAAGAAATATGAGAAGCCATGTTCAGCACATATCCAAGATTAGCATCATCAGTGTGAGTCAGGTTGATATCACATATCTATGGTATGATGCTGCAGAAGTATTCCTCATGTTTATGGGGTATTCTTCCCCAAATCCATAAATCATGAGAAAACGTCAGACAAACCCAAACTGAAGGGCATTCTATAAAGTATCTGACTAAATTTCTTCCAAAGGGTCAAGGTCATAGAAAACAAGGAAAGAACTTCTGAGATGGGAAGGACTAAGGAAACATGATATCTAAAAGTGTCATGGTATTCCGGATTGGATTTTGGAACAGGAAAGAAGACTGTTGTGGGAAATCTAGAGAAATCTGAACAAAGTCTCTGGTTTAGTTAATAGTATGTAACAAGGTTAACTGAGTTTTGACAAATCAACTCTCCTTATGAATGATGCTAACATTGGGGGATGCTAAAGGAAATCTCTACTACCTTTGCAACTTTTCTGTAAATATCAAAATTTTTCAACAACAAAAAAGATTTGTTTATTTTTTTAAGGTGAACTATATTTGATGACAGTTGCTGTGGAGTTAAATAAAGCTAGAGAAAGTGTTAGGGAATGCTTGGTCACAAAAGCCCTCAGTGAGGAGGTGACACCAATAAAGAAGACACAAAACAGAGGAAGAATAATCCACTCAGATGTCTATATTCAGATATCTGCCATCAGGAAGACAGAACAGCCACAGCTAAGGTCCAAAGGAGAGAGTGTTTTTGATGATCTACTTTATAGTTAAGAACTCACTAGAAACTTAAAAGAAAGTAATCTACTTTTCACACCATTCCTTTCAGTTTTCTTTGGTTCAGTCTATTCTATTTGAGATATATATATATCAAGGAACACAAATTCTTTGATATATTGGGGTTTGCAGTTGAAGTCTCAAAAATATTTTTACCCTTGAACTTGTGTTTTTTGTTTATTTTTTTTTCCTTTTTCAATTTTTTTATTTAAACTTCCAGTTAGTTAAAATGCAGTGCAATATTTGACCCCTGAATTTTAAAATACTAATAAAATCCTTTGGATTGCTCTCTTTTTTTTAATCCAGTCTGAAGTTATATCTTTTACTTTCTGAACATATACATGCATATTTTTAAATATTATAATGTAAAGAGCCATTTATCTTTAAAATAATAAGTCTGAGACTAATGAAACGGTAAGCCATCTGGCATAAACATGGATTAGAAGTGCTTGTTATCTGTGTTCCGGCTGCTTCAAAGCTTTACATATTTATTCAATAGCCTCTTCAGACATCTGCCTATTAGTGTATGTTAAGAATAGTGGTTAATGAATATAAGAACATTCATAGTAAGTCTTGGTTAGCATCTCATTTGTCTAAATTGACTTGCCAGTAATTGCAGTTTTATTTTTGGTCTCAGTCGCTATTTTTTCTTTAGGTATTAATTGGTCATCATTTGGTTGATGGAATAATTTTGTTATATTCTTGTCATATCTGTACTTCAATGCCACCTTTATAGGCAAATTTTGCATTACCCCAGAAGCTATAAAACCTTCTAAATCAAAGAATTTGTGTTCTTCCTAATAGATACTTCATTGCAATTCTAAATAATAACCATAGATAGAAAGGTATTCCATTCACTCAAAAATTACAAATCTTCAACAAATGATACTGGGGCAAGTGAATAACCAGGAAAGAATGAAGCTGGACCCTCACCTTATACCATATCCAAAATGTAACTCAAAATGGACCAATGACCTAAAAATAAGAGCTAAAATTATAAACCCATTAGAAGAAAACATATGGGTATAAATCTTTGTGTCCTCAGATTTGGTAATAGATTCTTATATTTGATACCAAAAGCATAAACAACAAAAGAAAAAATAATAAATTGAACTTCAAAAAAATTTTTTTTAAAAGTTGTTTATCAAGGGACATTGCCAAGACAGTTAAAAGAAATCCTTCACAATGAGGAAAATATTTGCATAGGCTTTGCAAAAAGTATTTGCAAAAATATACTTGATAAAGATTTAGTATCCAGAATATAAAATACTTATACAACTCAACAACAACAAAAAAATAAAAGACCTAATTAAAAACGGGCAAAGGACTTGAATAGACATTTCTCCAAATAATTTATACAAATGTCCAACACTGACATTAAAAGAAGCTCAAGATCATTAGTTACTACAGAAATGCATATGAAAACCACAGTGAGATACCACTTTACACTAACTAGAATGACTATGAATAAATAAATGAATAAGGAAAGGTTGATAAGGATATGGAAAAATAGGAACCCATGTATATTACTGGCGGGAATATAAAATGGTGCAGTCATTGCAGTTTCTCAAAAAGCTAAATACAGATAATGTTTGAACAGTGACCCAGCAATTCCACTTCTAGGTATATTCTCAAAAGAAATGAAAATAGGTACTCAAACAAATACTTGTTTATGGATGTTCATAAAAGCAATAGTCATACTAGCCAATAGGCAGAAATAAAGCAAATGTCATCAATGGATGGAGGTTGTAACAAGTTTTGGTATTTCTATGCAATGGAATATTATCCACCCATGAAATACATGAATTACTGATATATAGTACAACTTGGATGAGCCTTGAATACAGTATGCTAAGGGAAAGAAGCCAGACACAAAAGGTCATGCAATGTATAATTTTATATGAAATATACAGAATAGGCAAATCTATAGAGATGGTTAACAGATTAGTGGTTAATAGGAGATAATGGAGTGATTGATTAATAGATATAGGGAGTTCATCTGAAATGATGAAAGATTTTGGAATTAGATCTAGTGGTCACATAACACTGTGGATCAGCTAAATGGTACACTTTAAATGGTTACTTTTAGAGTTTTTGAAAGATTTTTATTTATTTATTCATGAGAGACAGAGAGAGAGAGAGAGAGAGGCAGAGACACAGGCAGAGGGAGAAGCAGGCTCCATGCAGGGAGCCCCACGCGGGGCTCAATCCCGGGTCTCCGGGATCACGCCCTAGGCCAAAGGCAGGCGCTAAACCGCTGGATCCCACCCAGGGATCACCCTGGTTACTTTTATGTTACATGAATTTCTAATTCAATAAAAATTAGACATCTTAAAGTATGGTTCTGAGTTGTCATTTTATTTTGTGATTTTTTTATGATTTGATTTTTGTGATTTCAGTTAGAAATATTATCTCTGGATTTAGAAAACACAGTAGCCAGTTTTCCAAGGAAGTAAAGATGTATGAAATGACAGATCAGTGACTGATTTCAATGTTGGGCTTTGTTTGCATTGAGACTAAGACTATTTTTTACCTGTTTTAAGCTAAGTGTAAAATATTTATTTCAGGATTGATCACTGAAATCTATTCAGTTTAAAGGTAGCTTAAATTTCTCTCTTGTCTGATGCCACTCAAAATAAAAATGAGCTTCTAGGGAAAAAAATCTATCTATAACAGATGAGTCTTTTGTTTTGTCACCACACTCTGAGTGTCAAAGAACAATTAGACATGGGTCAAACCTTAAGTATTTTGGTCCCAAATGGAAGGGAAGATAAAGATCACAAAACTAGCACAACCAGCAGGAATTTACCTTTTACTCACTCATATCACTTTCCTCAAGAGCAGCTACTCTGTCTCATTGCTGTTTTAAAATTGCTAGTATTAAATGCCTAGGGATTGGAAAGTACTTTCTAGTATTTCTCTGATACACCGATTAAAACCACTCATGAATGAATTTGGGAGAAGGATGTTAGTAGAAGGCCAAAATTCTCTAGTTACTTAATAGAATGTGGGGGTGTAAAAATACTTTTTTTTCTTTTCTCCAGGCTTAACCCTTTTCTCTGAGGTGCTAATCTATCTGCTCTTATCCTCAATACTGTTGCTATTGATACACATAACCATTTGTCACTCCTGAAGTCTCTGCTGGGTACCATTGACCCATTTGCTGGTCCCACTTCTGATGTTCTAGAGGTATCCACCAAGCTAAAGTGTTCTATGGAAAAGTGGAATCTTTGCAAGTTAGTGTTATACTCCTTTCCATTGGGTCATAATCAGATTTCATGGGCTTTAACGTTTGAAAGATATGTTAGCGTTATAATATTTCACTTTTAGCCACACCATTTCTCCTAACCACTTCTCTCGTGCTTTGCCACACGACCTGGGGAACTAGATTGGAGAAAATGTTCAGTAACAAATATACTATTATATTGAAAATTTCCTTTCTATGTGACTCCTAAGTGTTTTTTTTCAAATATGACTGTGTTTTTATTTTTCCTTAATATTTATCCCTAATAAGAGGCCTCTCCGTCTCTCACCCTAACAGATCTAACAGATTTTTCAGTGACAAGTGTAGCATTTCCATAGTGACAAGGCTTGGGACCAAGTTTTCCTCAAACATCATTCTACTTTAGTACAGAAATAAAAATAATACTTGCCCAGGGCATCTCGTAAATAGAATTTTCTGGTAGTTTCAATATATCAAGTGTTTTTGAGGATTTACTTATAAAATTGTTTTAGAGATGGGATGTTTCATCAGATCTAATGCATTATTTTTAGTGCAAATGATTAAAAGTGTTAAAGAGAACCTCAGTAACAGAATATAAAAGAAAGGAATATAAGATGAAGCTATTAATTTGCAACACACATTAAGGGGAAAAGGACTGATATGGAATGTTATATTAAAAGTAGCTAAAAGAGGTGAAAAGAACAACCTTAAAGCCCCAAAAGACTAGAGATTTTTAAAACACACACACACACACACACACACACACACACACACACTTTAGGAGCAAGGAATTCATATCTTATAAGAGTTCCAAAAATATCAACTTATTTCAACTTGATGGTAAAGTGTTTTCAACTTTTGCATGACAAATTGAGGATTGCAAAAATTTTCAATTACAAATAATTTTACATTTGGTATTTTATCAAATTATTTATCTCAAAAGCATTTCTAAAACTAGTGTTTGTTCTTTCTCAATATCCCAGTGTTCAAAGTTTAATACAATATAAACTCTGTCCAGGATGGTACATCTGACTATTCCCAATACACACTGTCCATTTTGTTTGTTTGTTTTTAGTAACAGTTCAATTTAGCTAAGTACATTGCCAAACTGGTAAATCTACATTGTTCACTTTCTTTGCAGCAAAGTTTAGCCATGTGATTTATTCTGATCAATGGTAAAATGAAGTGATGTGTGCAATTTTCAGGTTATGTTTTTAAAAACAAAGAGACATTCCAGATATTGAAATTCAATAAGCAAAAAATAAGAAAATAATTTTCCTTAAACCCTGGAGATGTCATATCTGCCCTGAATTGTTTACACTCTAAGAGAGAGAAATAATCTTTCTTGTCTACCATCATTCTCCTTGGGTCTTTGTTGCAATAGCCAATATCTAACTAATTCAAGAAACAATAACTAGGAGAGTCTTGGAAATTTAGTTATGGAATTAAAGAATCTATGATTATTACAAAACAAAAAAAATACTACCTTTAAGATATTTGCCAGCAGGGATACTTCAGTTTCACAAAAATAAATCAAATGCTTTCTTATTTCTTGGATAAGTAAATGCAGACCTGAATATAAATGTTGGATACTGAGTTGCTATTATCCATTAAGTATAAATTATAACTAGATAATGAGACACATATCTGTTTGTGCTGATGAAGAATCTTAAAAACCCTGTTACCCATGAAGTGTTAAGATATAAGAATCCTCAGGGTGCCTGGGTGGCTCAGTCATTTGAGTGTCTGCCTAAGGCTCAGGACATTCTTCCAGGTCCTGGGATAGAGCCCCAGGTCTGGCTTTCTGCTTACCAGGCAGCCTGCTTCTCCTTCTCCCTCTGCTGCTCCCCCTGCTTGTGTTCTCTCACAAAACTATTCACTTGTAAATCATGTTTAGAAGTTTGAACAATTCTTAAAATAGCATTAGTGTGTTACTAACATAGAAACCGATATTTTTTCTCATTAACGAGTTTAATAACTTGGATGAGTTTGTTTTGCCAGGAAAGTAACTCTTGTCCCTCAGTGTTCAGATTTGTGGCCAGAGTTTAATGCCCTCTCTCTCTCTCTCTCTCTGTCTTTTTCTACCTTTCTTGCTCTTAATATCTTGCTCTTACTCTCTTTCAACATCCTTTCTCTTTAAGTTGATTTTGCACAAAATTCTAAACTTTTCATGTATTGCATTCTCCTTCATTTGTAATAGTTTATCTTCTTTAGAATCCCAACACTTTGTGTCATGTGGGTTGCAAGTCTAGATCAGTTTTGAACAGAGAAAGGATTTGCTTTAGGCATGATAATCACAGAACAAAGAATACAGTCAAGATAGAATTCAAATCTTCACTGAAAGGCATAAGTTGTCAAAGATCTGGAGCTATTTGTGATTGGAAGTCTTAGACTCCTTAACATAATGGAAGACAAACACTGTCATAGAACAGTGCAATAACACTTTTAAAATGACTTAATTCCATATTATTTATAATTAGTCTAAAGGGAGCTACACACCGGAATTTAGATGTATTTGTTTTTTAAATGAAGAATATTAAGCTAATGAAAAAGCATTTACAGTAACAAATCTCTTAGCAAAAAAGGCTTTTAAAAGATTGTAGCATATTTTAACCATGTAGCTTAGTGTTTTGAAGGGGTTTTAATTGTTGGGCTACCTTTAATGATGGAAGTCTAATACTGGGCTATTGTATGGGTGAGGCACTCTAGGTTGTCTACCTTTTAATTAATTAGAGTCACACTCCATAGCCATGTTTTAAAATTGCTGGATTGGGCTTTCTAACCCCACCTCCAATCCATTCTTGGCATAAAAGTCCCCTCCCATTTGAGAGAATAGACAAAATCAAAATATTATCTTATAGAGGTATCCTTAGGAAGATAAGAGAATACAACAGACCTTTTAACAAAATTATACAACAGCTTAGAGAGGCACAATCACTATTAACAAGAAAACTATATGTACTATTCTAGTAAACATTTTGTAATAACACTAGAATTATAATAGCCATTTTTGCATATGCCACTTTTCATGTTTAGAGACTTAAAATACTACATTCCATTTTCTCATGGGAAAAAGTAGATGAATCCAACTGATGAGTGCCTATACCAAGGCTGACCTCAGGAAGAAGATAAAGGCAACTCCAAGGCATTTGTAAGAAGAAAAAGAGTGGGGAAAAAGAGAAAAGATGCCAAAATGACTGTCTAGAGGGTTCAGAATGGTTAGCATACACTGGGATGGGCAAGTAAGTATCCTTTAAGACTCAACTTGAAGAAAGGTATCTAAAAAACATAGAGGAAAAGTTCAATGGCATCCAATTCTGAATCTTATCTGGTATAGGTCTGGATTTTCCTGGCAAGGAAAGCACAACTTAGAGGCACATCCTCAATGGCACAACATACTTGCTGTTTGTTTATGTCTGGCTTAGACAGGAACTTTCAGAAAGGCATGGGTGGCATTTGGCTTTACACATCATCCTTGAAGGATACTGCAGGAGTCACCCAGCTCCTTTTCAAATGGGCGTCCAAATGTTTTCTTACTCAGAATTACACAACCTCCATTCTATGGGCTTACCTGTAAATTTACCTGTAAATTAGTCACAGGTTTTTCAAGCCATTTCACGGCTTTTTAGATTTCAAGACAATCTATTGTCTCACAAAAATCTGTTCCAAAGAATACATTTTTTCTTCTCTTGACATCAAAATTTACAAATCTTTTTGATCTCTAGGAACTACGGACAACATTTGCCAAGTGTAAGGCAACATCCTAGGCATTACTGATAGATTTTACCCTTTAACAAACTTTTAAAATAGTTATTATTAATTATCTCTTTAAATGAGAAAAATAAGGACATTGGGTCTAACTTAAAATTAATTTCATTATATTATTAACTCTTTCTACCTATTTTGATTATAGTTCAATTCCATTAAAATTATTAATTAATTTTGAGACTATAATTTTAGGAATTTAGGTCTAATCACTCAAGACCATGGCATATCTTTTCATTTGTTTTATTTCTTATTGTTTATTGATTAATAAGGTATTATACATTTCTCATATGAGACCTGTAAATATAATTATAATATCTTTCTATAAAAGATTTTGTTTATTTATTCATGAGAGACAGAGAGAGAGAGAGGCAGAGACACAGTCAGAGGAAGAAGCAGGTCCCTTGCAGGGAGCCCAATGTGGGACTCGATCCCAGGACTCCAGATCACACCCTGGGCCAAAGAAAGGTGCTAAATCACTAAGTTAACTGGGCTTCCCGATAGCTTTCTTCTAAGAATTTAAATTTGCATTTAATTATTCATTATTATGGAGTATATTAAGAGCATCTGACTCATAGAGTTGTTATTAGGATTTTATGAGTTAGAATTTGTGAACTACTGAAAACAGTAGCAATTTACATGAAAATGTAAGTCAAAAAATTAATATGACCCTTCATCGATTTGTAGCTGTAAGAAATTATCCTCATCAATTTTGCAGTATTGGGCTATTTATGATCTGAACCTACAGGAAGGGAGTATACTGCTAGATATTTTTGCTAATATTTTATTAAGACTTTTGTGTCAATATCCATGTATACTTTACATGAAATTTCTTTCCTTTACCTTTTTTGATAATAACTTTATAAGGTCTTAGTGTTTAGTTTGGGCTGGCCTCAAAATTACATTGGGGACATTTTTATCTTTTATGGTCTATAATTTTTGAATAACACTGGAATTAACCACTCTCTAAAGGTCAGTTGATCCCAGCTCTGAAATCATCTTTTCCTAGGGCCTTTTTTGAAATGGTAAAGCTTTAATCACCTTTTCATATGTCTAGTGGGTTATTCAAGGATTCTTCTTATTCTTGGATGAATTTGTTTTGCCAGAAAAGTAACTATTGTCCCTCAGTGTTCAAATTTGTGGCCAAGGTCTTAAACACAGCATTCTCTCAGAATTGTTTGAATGTCACACACATCAGTTATTACTCTTTTCTATGTTTAATGTCCATAAATATGTTATCTCTAATTTCTAATCAAATGTGGAGGAATTTTTTTGTGATATTTAACTTTAAGAACCCAGATTTGGGATTTATTTTTCTCTATTTCTTTAAGTCTATTGATTTTAGCTTCCTTAATTTTCTCTTCATATCTTTGTTTTCCTAAAGCCTTCCATTGGATGACTAGTTACTTCATATTTGTTTTTTCCCCTGAGTATATATAGCTTTGACTGTGTCATTGATTTTGGTATGAAGTATGTGGGTGTCTCTTAAATGCCTTCATATTCTTATCCCTGGCATAATGAGATACAATCTAGGCAAATTCTTTATTTCTATTTTCCAGCTTATGAATTCACATTATGACTGTGTCCTGTGGAGCACTTATCTAGTTTATTTCATTATTTATTTCCATGGACATGGTTTTCATTTGATTCTGTTCTATTCAACTAGATTATTCAGTTATTTTTAAATAAAAATGTTGCCTTATTTTATCTCTTTAATTTCAACACATTGATTTTCAGGTTAACTTTAGATTTTTCTATATTACTTTTACCTAATAAGATTTGTGTTTTGCTTGAAAATATTGGCTTTCTCTCTTTTTTTTTTTTTTTTTTTTTTTTTTAAAGAAAGCTCTATACCTAGCTGAGGTTTGAACTTATGACTCTGAGATCAAGAGTCAAATGTATACTGACTGAGCCAGCCAGGCACCCCTTTTTTTGTAATGTTTTGAATACTGCTATGCTGAGTTTTTTTGAGTGAAATATTTGTTTTTTTTGTTTTTTGTTTTTTTTTTTTAATTTTTTATTGGAGTTCAATTTGCCAACATATAGCATAACACCCAGTGCTCATTTGGTTTTATTTGTTTTTAAATTTCATGGTAGCTTTTATTTTCTTTTTGCAGTTGCCTTCTCTTGGCCTTCCAGATTCTGGGGTTACCAAAAACTTTTATAATCTCTTTGGAATTATTGCCTTATGGTGATTTGGAGTTATTACAGAAAATATTCCTAAGGCTACATTGAGTTTTATGTTTGGCCCACATTATCAGGTAGCCTGGTGTTGCTGGAATTCTCTGCCTTTAGTGCCCATGGTTCTTGATCATGCCTCTTGGAAGAATAAGAAGGTAGACCAGACTGAAGAATGGTACACGAGAAACAAAGTTTATTGAGTGATAGTAAAGTGACAGGGCAAAGCTCCTGAAGAGGAAGAGGACCCTAGAAAGTTGCCATTTTGGTGTTTAGATCTAAGGGTTTTTATGGGCTTGTTGGTGGGCTGTTTCATACTGACTATAATCCTTGGAGGATTCCAAGGGCCTGTCATCCAAACAGGGTGACAGGTTTTTGTCATCTATCATGTGGGAAAGAATGGAGGGTTCCTTCCAAGATAGGTATAAAATCCTTTTAAAGGTGATTTCATCTTTGGGCAAGGGCTCCTTGTTCTTGCCTACTTGTCTTTCTTCCAACTATCCTTCATCAGGGGGAGTGGTGTACTAGCTCTGGCTTTAAATGGCGAATCTGCATCCAGCACCTTGTCATTTGACAATTTTTAACCTTCTTTATCTTGCAGAAATTAAAATTTACTACCTCCCACACATGATTCCACACACAGAGGCCACCATATTAACTTCCTATTTTAGTTCTCTCCTAGAAATATTAACTACTGATTTGATCTTGTCAGTTCTTAGTTGTTGTTGTTGTTGTTTTCCATTTTACATCCTGTATACCATTGCTATGTGTTTAGAGAGGATGACAGAAGTATGAACTCATTCTGTAATTTTTATAGAAAGCTCTCTCTCTCTCTCTCTCTCTCTCTCTTTTGTCATTTGGTTCAATTATAATAGCAAAGAAACAATCTATTCCACAAAGGTTGGTAAAAAAATGTTCGCCTCTGCTCCACTTCAAAAAAAAAAAAAAAAGTGCTATGTTAGGCTTTTACCTTGTTATTGGCAGCTTTTACTGTTTTTAAATTAACCTTTGTTAAAAGGAATACCACAGGCTGATAATGGCATCACTTGGGCCAAGTCACCAAGCCAGAGTTTAATGCCTAACCTAAAGGTAGTTTCAACTTCCCTCCCCCCCCCCCCAAATGTAGTTTTAAACTGATGATCAGGAATTTTCTAATCAGCAGGAATGAGTTAATCTATCATGTGGACCATGGACCTTCTCCATCCCACAAACAGAGATGAGAGCCATCTGCATAAGAACCCATGCTCTTCTTCCTAAGGGAAAGTGATTTTGCCTGGAAAAGTCCTCTTTCTTTTTGCTGGTAACTTCTTCCGTCCCACTCGTCCCACTCTACGAAACCTTCCATTTTGTACAACTCCTCAGAGAGATGTACCTTCTATTGCTAGATGAGGTGCTGCCTAATTTGATTCATGAATCCCTTTTAAAAAAGTCAATTAGATCTTCAAATTTACTCAAGGTGAATTTCTGTGCTTTAAAACTTTCACATTATTGCTCTAGTCTACTTTCTAATTTTTCTCAGATTATATTTGAAATTTTTATTTTTATATAAAATCATTCACTTTAGATTTTAAAATTTATGTTATGTATTTTATAATTTGTAATTATTTTGATATTATTATAATTGATTGTATTGATATATTTTTTTTATCCAACTTACTTTTATAATTTAATTTTTCCATTGGTCTTATAAGGGAATTAAAATAATTTCACCTCTACTCTTCTGAGTTCTTGGCCAGAGCTTGTCCCAGCCACCCTTCCCTCTTAAACAATGAAAAACAGAGTAACAGGAGAAAAAAAATAGTGACATCTATAACTAATGGAAGATAATCGGAAGAAAACAGGCAGTAGAAAGGCACCTGATCCTAAGAAGAAACTACCTTTAAAAGGAAAAAGAGTCCATCCTGTTATTCTACAGTACCTTGAAAGGAGCCCTCCACACTTTCAGATGCAAACAACTACTTGATAGGTAACTGAGTGCATGGAAAAAACTTGATTGGGTGACAGGGACATTGAGGGTTAATCAGATTAAAACAGACCACCAAAAATCTAATAAAAACCCCTAGACTTAGAAACTCAAACAGCAACCCTCTCGGGTGTCCTCCCTCTTCATGAGTTTTGTACTGTCGCTCAGTAAACCTTGCTGCCTATCACTCTTTATCTGGTCTACCTCTTCATTCTTCCAAGTGCCATGACCAAGGACTACAAGCACTAAAGAAAAAGAAATTCTGAAATAAGAACAAGAAGTTAAATTGTTCTTCTTCTTCAGATATTTTCCCTATATTTAACATCAATCAGTGGTTCTTGTCAAAAAAAAAAAAAATGCTTTACTAGTTTAATTGCAAAGAAAATGCTCTTCCACCTTTAGTAGCCCTTAACATTTAAGATTGACAGTTGGCATTTCATACCAAGCAAAGTCCTTCCTTCCCCATCATGTCAATCACCATTAAAAAAAAAATAGATTAGTATTGGTATAGATGCAAAGATTTATTTTTTTTCTTTACTATGGTTTATGATTCATTATTATACTTAGCTTATTGATGCTCCAAAATTTGGCTACTGGGAGATTCTTTTCATTTCACTGATAATTTAAGAGAGAAGTGTTGTTGAGAACAAGAATATCCTGTCCCCCAAGTTCCCTCTAGCTGGACTAAGCATCAAACTGACAGGAGAAAATCAAATTTCCTAGTGCACAGATGAGGAATCCACAGAGACATGGAAATTCTAAAGACAGGCAAAATGAGGAATGTATCATTCTGAACTAAGTTGAAGAAGGAAGGGAACTGGGTCTTCAAGGAGGAAGTAATATAATCTTCAGGAAGAATGAAAAAGAAAAAGTAAATATTTGGTAAACAAATGTTTGCTGGGCCACTCAGAAACAGTGGAACAAAGAGAAGACTTGGATCAAAGTGGTTTTGCTAGTTTCCACCCTCTCTACCATACTTAGTTCACATCATAATGTAGTTATCTATGGTGATAGTTCTCTTTCCAGAGCCCCAGAGCTGGTCCTCTTGACAATGGAAACAAAGACAGAAGAAAAATTATTAAATTTCCTTACTACTTGTAGCCCATTGACAAATCATTGAAACAAGCAGAATGACATTTCCCTCAGTATTCAACTGCCTGGATGTTGATGCTTTGCTAAGGGCAAAAGGCAATCTCAGCCAGACCTCAGATCCTCTAAATATACTTGGACAAAAACATTCCTTTGGAAACCTCCTTTGGAAACCCTCCTCTAGCTCTATCCCCAAGATACATGTTGGCAATCATCCCCCAGGCATATGACCCACTGATATACATCTGAGGGGTCTCACTGAGTAAGGGACAGAGAGGGCTAGGTGGGAGAGATAGGTAGGGGGCTACATGTTCATGCTCATCGAAATCGCAGAAATGCTGAGGAATAACAGAACTATAGATAAGGGACCAAACCAGACCCCCTGCCCTGGGCATCAGAGGTGAGATCTTTTGATGGCAGTCACACTGTGACCAGATCCCAAAGAAGTAAGCCATTAAAGATGTTATTACCAGTCCTTACTGTACAAATTAAGACATCACAAGAATGTTAAAGCCACAAGCTCCCTGGTCAATTCTAAATAAAAGACTGTTGGTGGAGGCCCACATTGGCAACTCTGTCCAGACCTCTCTCACTCCTGGGAGCTTTTTCTGCATCCTTGCCTCACTCTCCTTTGTCTGTGAGATTCATTCTTCGACTGTGAGACAAGAGCGTCTTTCTCTTGCTTCACTCTATCTGAATTCTATTTTAAGCAGTTGTGGGAACAGATAAAGAGCTTTTCTTGAGTGGGTTGGGTCTTGATTGCTTTTAACTGAAAATAATCTTTATGCCAAAGTGACCTATCTTGGGGCAGCCTGCCTTTGACCCCTACAGAAGCAAAGTAAATGTATATAATTTGGGCTGTCGTTTAAAATTGAGTATCATTGTGCATTCACTTTCTTTGATTCTCAAAAACATCTAACTAGATAAGAGTTTCTAGATATTTTCAGATAATGTTATGTCCTTTAATTATAAGCACCATGATAAAATTAAAATAAAGCATTCAATTTTATTTGTTCAGTGTCCATAAGTCACAAAGCTAGATTCACCCAGATAGCCTAACATTTCCAAGCCAGAACATGTATTTATACTTGACAGTGTTATTGAAAATATACGTTCAGGAAATCTGAAAATTCTACAACCTATAGTATGCATTCTTATTTTTAATAATTTATTTAGAAAAAGTTAACTTTCTTGAAAGAGAATTTTCTATTAAATAATGCATGTCTTGATATTTTAAAATTCTGAGATATTTATATATCCGTAACTAACAATTGAAGTTATTAGACTATACCACATAGAATCAACGTCTCTTCAGCTGGCTGCTTCTCTGTAATCCTATTTTAAAATACTAAAAAAAAGTATTAACTGCAAAACTTCATAATGTTTTCAACTTTGGGCTGACAAAATATTGTCAAACAATATGAGATCTTTTGGATGTAAGAAGACTGAAGCTGGAAAATAGATCTCAGTGTCCTTTATTGGGAATGTTCCTATTTATAAAAGTTTCTGTGATTTTCTCTCAAGGCTATGTAAAAGTGAAGTGAAAGTGATTGTGAAGATAGAGTCGAGTCATAGTAGATAGGAAATTGAAATGGAGAATGAGATTGAACATGTTTTATTTTGTTTTGAGAGAAGCAGAATCTGAGAATATATACTAAGGCATACAGAGGCAAATAAAATAGTATTAAAAGATGCCGTGAGTAATTATATTTATACAATTATATAAGAATTGAGAAACAAAGTTTCAGCAACATATAGCCCAATAAATAGATCTGAAGACAAGAGTGGACATATATGTAGTATCAGATACATAATGTAGAAAGTGTAATATTGATTCAGGAAATATAACAGGCTACTGGGACCAATCCTCCTGCTGACAGCAACTTAAAATATAGGATTAAAAAAATCTTAAAGGCACAGAAGAGATGACAAATTAGTAATAATTATTATGATATAAACTAAGATAAAAGTAAGATTCCAGGTAAAATAACACCAGTTTTGATACATTTTGTGAGATACAAAAAAAAAAAAAAAACACAGCCTAGACCTCTTAAGAGTGTACCCACTATTCTTTCAAAACACACTCCCCCCCCAAAAGACTGGAAAGATGCTTTCTATGTTGTTGACTAGAGTAAAGGAAAATACATTCCAGAGAAACTGGAGCCAAAAGCTGGCCTTCCCCATCCCAATTTATTATACCTGTGGGATCCAATTAAAACTTCAAGTTATATCCTTAGATGAAATTGATCCCTGACAGGATGTGCCCCTATTTACTTGGCAGAAGAATGTGCATTCTCTCTGGAAAAACAAATACCTTTATCTTAGGTTCCCCAAAAGCCCTACAAATATTTTTAGCATCCTATGATAAAAAAAAAATCCATGAATGCATGTAAACACTGAACTATTACAAAACCCAGCAGTAACAGCAGATAACAGAGGCAATCTGTTATATTATTCAGATATTTGGATTACCAGTCATAGTTTAACTTAACAAAAATTCAGTCTGCACTTAAAGAAATGAAAGCTGGCTTGAGAGAAATAGGACATTATGAAACTTCAGTTCCTAGATGAGAAAAAAAATCAAACAAAATCTAGTATGTTCAAAAGACTAATGAACGTTAAAACAAAATGTCCAGGCTTTAACAGCAGTACAGAGAGGTACTTGGAAAACTGGAGAACATATAAGAAGCAAATATCCAGACATCAGAGAGAGATAAATAGAAAAATATGGAAGAAATGTAAAGAAATATAAATCAGAAAGTCTTTTTTTTTTTCATATTGCCAATATTGAAAGGAAGACACTAGGACAAAGGCAATTGTTTCAGGATAAAAAGAGAAGAAACAGTGGCATTTTCAGACCAGAAATTAAGTTTGTTATAAGCAAATAACTACTAATAAGAGTTATGTCTTTTTAAAAAAATATTTTATTTATTTATTTGAGCGAGAGAGAGCATAAAGGAGCAGTGGGTATGGATGGAGGGAAAGGGAGATGCAGACTCCTCTCTGAGGAGGGAGCCCTATTCGACTCAGGGCTCTATGCCAGGTCCCCAGGATCATGAGCCAAAGGCAGATGCCTAACTGACTGAGACACCCAGGTGCCCCAGGAAAACTATGGTTTAGATAAAAGGAAAATAATCACAGAGAGAAACTTAAGAGTGCAAGTTATCGCAGATGGAAGGCATAGAATGCAAAAAGAAATAGCTAAAAATCTGATAAACATGAAGGGTACATTTATTAATGGAAATACAGTTTAGAGTTAAAAGTAGTATAGTATTTTAATGTACATTAAAGGGGTTATATACACCTTGAGTCAAAGGCAAAATGAATTAAACTGCTCAGTTTAAACTGCTTGCTCCTGTTCAGGAGGAAAGAGGTGCTGATTGGCTATGATGTTGGTAATTTTAAAAGGCATGGTGTGATTTCTAGAATAATTACTAAAGGAACATAAATAGCTTTCAGAACTTCAAAACGTATAAAAAGAAAACAACAGAATCACAAAAGTAATCATTTTGAAAGAAGGTAAGGAGGTAGAGGAAAAGAAGCAAAGAATTAGGTGAGACAAAAAAAACAACCCCACAAAATATGTTTCAATTTCATTGTTTCCTACTTGAGACTTCATTATTACCTTTTTTCCGTATAGTTCAGGTTGGTTTTATTGTCCCCATTTCAATCTCTTGAATTAAATGGATAATCTTTCACTTTACTACATCCTTGTTAATTAGTAAAAAGTGCTACTTTGAAGAAATGATTATTTTCTACGAAATATAATTATAGTTTTGATTTTTCTTATTCCATTGGCTATTTATTACTGTTTTACATTTTCCCAAATGAATATCTTATTAACTCCAAGGTTAAAGTTCTATTACATTCTGGAAAATATCTTGTATGATTTCTGCCTTTTATAACGTATTGACTTTTTTTCATAACCAAATATGCAATACATTTTTATAAAAGTTCTATCACAAGCTGTGCACTACATATGGTATGAATTTTAAATGCTGTTATTATCACTGCTATGTAATTGGACTTACTAATTCTATTATTGAAATTCTGAGCAACATATAACTGAATCCCACCTCTGTTCTCATTTTCTTTCTCCTTGATTTCTAGTCATTTAAAAAAAATTACATATGTGTATGTGCTTTTACCATTTACAGAAATATTTGTGGGTTTTATACTTTTCATGAGTTGTTTACTTCATTAATTTCACCAAACCTATTTCTTAAGGAATATTTAACAAATGGTGAGCCTGTTATTAAAGTGTAATAACCTGCTTACCATGACTCCTCATAAAGGACAGAGGAAACCAGAGTAATAATAATTAAGCCAAGTGTGTGAGGCACCTCTCATGCCCTCTAGAGCTACAGTCCACTCTACCCTGCTCTCTGAGAGGCTGACTGTGTGCACCACCCATACCCCACCTTGGCCCTCTGACTTTAGTCCACGTCTGCCCAGTGGCAAGCACCAAATGGAGATCAGATAAAGGAACAAGTTGAAATGGAAGGTGTCCTTCAGCACTGCCTGTGGGTGGCTCCATCTGGACAGAAGGGGCACAGCTACTCTCCAAGCAGCCTTCACTGTGTTATCTGCCCCCCTTCCTCTTCCACTGAGGCTGACGAGTGTTTATTTTGAACTGCTCTTCCCAGCACAACAGCGTTACAATACCCTTGGAGGTGTCCTCACACCATGCCCACAGCTTTTGTGCAGAACATCTTTACAAACAGAACTTCTCTTCAACCTTGGAGGTACCATCTGTTTCTGGCCAGGACTAATTGATATACCAGGATGTTTTCCTGCAAATGATGGAGCCTTGTGGAAACTGTATGACTTATCAGTCAGTTTCTTGGTAATCAATCAGTTCCATGTTCTGAGAAGACGTTTGATCCAAATCCACCATCTGGGGCTTTCTTTTCAGCATGGAGAATTAAAAAGGCCCTCCCACTTTTAGATGGATTCTAAATGTGAGTGTTACCATTATCCCAAACATATGTTTTCTAAAAATCTAAAAATGTTAATTCTTTTTAATAGTGTTTCTGTGTTAAATTATTTTGTTTAAAAAGGACATAATGTTCTTATATATCAGAGATCAACATTTAGCACAGTTTGGGGAAAGAGATTTGGCATTTAAGGCCTCCAATTAAGTAATCTGAAAGAATAAGATGGGGGAAATAATGGGTCAAGAGGAAAGAAAGCAATGGGAGAGAAATAATAAAAGGTTTTAAGTATTGAATGAAAGGAAGAAATTACTAATGCAAGATAATGAAAGTCCATAGGAAGAACTGCTGAAGATGGATAGCTGCTTTTAATACAAGTGAACAATTTAAAACATGAATGAGAAAAATTAATTTTTTTCAAGGGCACATCATTAGTATTCAAAACCTATAATGAAATGAGCACTAAGACAGCTCAACTAATTATGAGTAGGACTAATTCTGATTGGAAAAATGGTTTTTTATTAGATAATTTCAAAACAAATAAGTTACCCATGTACTGATAAGTAAAAGATACACCAAGGACTCATTGCTCTAATTTTAAAAACAAAAGAGATTTCCTATTAGAACCCATATTTAGAGGCTTTCTGCTTCACAGACACTTTCAGGAATTTACATTTGAAGGGGAATCTAACAAACTGGAACAAAATGACAAGTGTTTGGTTTTCATTATTTTATTATTTTTTATTTATTTTTTGTATACAGTAGAAAGGCAATTTGATTATTTTTGTGGAGCTTTAAAACTAGGATTAATGCAGCAACAAATGCATGAGAAATCAGCAATCTGAAAGTCAGTATTTTCAAAATATATTACCCCAACATTGTGTAGGTATGTTTTAGTGAACATAACAGACACTTAAAAAGTACTTTTCCTTAGTTATAAGGACTTATACTTGACAATGTCTCCAGTATTTGAATAAATCAGCCTGAAACAGCTAAGCCACAGTGAACCAGAATGCCGATGTTTATTTTTCAATCACACATTCATTTCATTAACAAGCAGGACGATTCCCGTGGAAAAAGTCTGTACATTAGATATTTAAAATGATTCTTCTTAAAATATTTAGAAAAAATACACCCTGAGCACATTGAATTTAAATTTTATCTCTAACAAAGGCCAGCTTCCAACAATTTTAGAAATGTGTTAAGGTAATTAAGAATGATATATGACATTTTAACCAATTTCTAGATAAGGGTCAGCAAGGATCATCTGTCTCTGAAAAATTTAGACACATGCACGCAAAGGTATTTATTGCGTAGGTATGTGTGTGTGCACACCTTCATGTGGACACTCCTGACTGAATTACAGGAGGAAGTGACTAATAAAAAAAGGTGTGATTATAGAAGAGACACAAAGAAAAGTGAGGCTCTAAAATCAAACCTGGAAAATGTCAGGGGGAAATAAATGGCTTTTCTTATATGTTGTACTCTTAAATGCAGATATGGAGGGATTACACTTCCGTTACATCATTATTATTACTACAAATTGTAGTTTTCACCTGAGACATACGTTATATTTTGATTGCCTTCCCTTTTTCGTATTCCTTTGCATTTTTCTAGTGTTCGTAAAATCTATTTTCACTTAGCTGTAGAAGCGTTCCAGGTAGGTTTCCTTCCAACTTTCAAGAGTCATAGAAATTTTCTCAAAATTATCAAAAGCACAAATGTGACTGGTTTGTTTATTTTCTGGTAGCACAAATCCTGAAGTTATCAACCCTCTTGCTCCAAACAATATCAATGGTTCCTAAGGTCTGTCTCCTGGATGTTTCTTCGGAGTGCATGGTCCCATTATTGAAGAAATCCCTTTGGATCTTTCTGTTGGATCTGCTATTTCTGGTGTGTGTTATCCTCCCAAGTCTTATTTGTGCCTTGTTTTCATGGAGTGTATCTCCAGGAACTTCTGGGAAAGGGCACATAGGAGGGAGTTTTGAAATGCCACATGTCTACAATACTTTAACATTTCTTAATATTTATGGATAATTTAGCTAATGTGAAATTTTTAATTCCCTCAGAATTTTAAAGGCATTATTTTTTAATTCTCATTCCCTGCATTTAAGTTCATATGATTTTTATTCCTTCATATTGGGATCTTCTCATTATTCTTTGTTCTCAATGGAAGCCCTCAGGTACTATTCTTTATCCTGGTATTCGACATCTCTTGGTTTATGCACTTTTGTAGGTACCTTTTAAAATTCATTTTATTGGGTTCTATGTGGGTCCATTCAGTTCTGATAAATAGTCTTCTATTATTTTTTAATAATCTATCCCCCTCTTCCTTTTTTTTCTATATCCTATGATTAAACATTAGATCTCCGGGGCTGAGCTTTTTTTTTTCTTATATTTTTTTCATATATTTTCATCTCTCTTCTCTTTCCTCCACCTTCCACATACTCTGTTTTATAGAAGTTTTTAGAAACCTTTTCACTATAAATAGGATCATGCTGGCAAATATTTAACAACTAGCTCTGTGGCAAAAGTATGCATGTAGATGTGCATGCATGTTTGATATAACTTTTACTGATATAAACGATCTGTAGGATGCATCTTAAAAATAATAAAATATAAAATACCTTAATTTTGAATTCCAAATAGCAAGCGATTCTCACAGAATGGTTCAGCTGATTTTTGCAGCTTAAGTTTGTATCAAATCTATGGTTACAATTTATAAAACATTGTTCTGATATGAATGTTGATATATTCATTTACTTTAATAAATAAAACAAAAGTGAAACAGTAAAGATATATGTTGGGAGCCTCACTCATTCATCAATGACATGAGAAACTCTTTTGTTGAACTAGGAAATTCTTTCCAATAGAAAAATAGTTCAAGTTTTCATGTTATTCACAATGTAAAAACATGACAAATTTTAAGTGTAATCTATTTAACATTTTATCTATCTTTAAAAAAAGGTAGACATTCTACAAAACAATAAATCACGTCAAGATTTATATTGTTTGCCAATTTCTGTGACATAATTATTCCCACCAAGGCCAATTTTAAGCCATCAACCTGAGATCAATGAATAGGTATGTGGAAAGAGATGTGCTTTAATTCAGTACTAGCAGCATTTCCTGTATACTAATACAATCGATATAAATAACAACAAGAGTAAAATGTAATAAAATAGTTAAGAAGGGATCCCTGGGTGGTGCAGCGGTTTGGCGCCTGCCTTTGGCCCAGGGCGCGATCCTGGAGACCCGGGATCGAATCCCACGTCGGGCTCCCGGTGCATGGAGCCTGCTTCTCCCTCTGCCTGTGTCTCTGCCTCTCTCTCTATCTCTCTGTGACTATCATAAATAAATAAAAATTTAAAAAAAATTTAAAAAAAAACTTTAAAAAAATAGTTAAGAAGATGTGAGTTTACAATATCTTTATCTTTCTAAATGTAATTTGCTTAAT
The DNA here is from genome assembly GCF_048418805.1 of Vulpes vulpes. Lineage (NCBI taxonomy): Eukaryota > Metazoa > Chordata > Mammalia > Carnivora > Canidae > Vulpes > Vulpes vulpes. Next base: position 73,520,908 of record NC_132781.1, read on the forward strand.
TGTAAGTTTATAAATTAACATTTAACCACAGCTCACAGAATATCACAAAGATTTAAGGAGTGGCTCTCACAGCTGGTAGCTGACTCCAGCAAACACAGCACTGTTATCAATGTTTCTCTTACTTTTTTAGTTTTTAAACATTTCAATTCCAAGAGCAATTAGGTGCTTTCTAAATGTTCCTTTATTTTCTGTTTTGGGCACACGTTTTATGTATAGTTGTTAATTATATATTACATGTATTATAGTTATTTTATCACTATTTTTTTGTTGTTGCTGCAGCTTATAGTTGTTTTTGTTGTTTTTATCTTGCTTTTGTTTGTTCTTGGTCTTCCTTACTAGAGATTTTCATAGAGTAACTAGGGATTCTTGTAGGCTCATAGATCAGGGTCTCAGGATCTCTGTGTGCAAGTGTAGGGCTTGTTTTCTATAGGGCTTTTGTAATAAAGTCATGAGGTAGCCAGTTGCCTTTTTCATATGAAGATCTCAGTGTGATTCCCTTGAGATCCATTCAAGGTTTTATGTACATCGATAGTTTGTTCCTTTCTATTGCTGTGTGGTGCTCCACGGCATGAATATGCCAAGTTTGTTTAATACTGACTCACTGAAAGATAATTGAGTTTGTGTACAGTTTTTGGCTATTATGAATAAAACTGTCTTGAATATTTGTGCACAGATTTTCGCATGAATGGGGGGTCTGGTTTCATACTTTCAGATAACTGCCCAGGAGTGTAATTGCTGGGTCATATGAAAATTGCATATTTATTTTCTTAAGAAACCGCTGACCTGATCTCCAGAGGGGCTATACCATTTTACATTTCTACCAAAAATATGTTTCACGGTGTCCTCACCAGCATTTGGTGTTATCAGTATTGTTTTAGTTATTATTGGCTATTCTGATAGATAAGTACTGATATCTCATTATGGTCTTAGTTTGCATTTCCTTAATGGCTAATTATGTTTCACGTCTTTTCATGTGCTCATTTGCCATCTATATTCTCTAGTAAAATCTTTGTTCATGTATGTTGCTCATTTTTGTTTGGATTTGTTTTTCCTATTGAGTTTTAGGCTTTATTCTACGCTCTAGAGACAAACCTTTTGTCTTTTATGTGGTTTGCAAATATTTTCTCCCAGACTATGGCTTGTCTTTTCATCCTATTCAAAGGGTCTTTTACAGAACCCTTTGAAGAATCCTCTTCAAAGACCCTTTGAATAGAGTTTTTGCAAACTCTTTGTTAGCTGATAGGTTTTCATCTAAAAGTATATAGATTCCAGTTTCTCTTCAGTGCAGGAAGACCCAGCAATACTGAGCTATGACTACACTTGACACCAACAGAAACAGTTATCTTGTGGTTGCCCCAGATAGAAGAAAAAAGGACGGTAGCCCCCTTCACGAGAACCCCATGTCCTACTTGGATCCTAATGGATTGTTCTAGTTTCCAACCCCAAATCCTGCAGTTTACATGGTGTATATATATAAGGCAAAGAAATTGATGAAATGTTCTTGTCCATAATATCACTATTAGACATTGTCATGTGAATTATGTCACGTGAATTACAATGAGTGGTATTAATCCTGAAATAAGAGAATTTAGGTTATGGAAATGAAGCTTAAACAAATAATAAAGAGAAACAGAAATATGTTTAAATATCTAAAGGTTTTTCATCTAGGCCACTCAGTAAAAGTTCTGATATTACCTAGTGTGTTAACACAATTACCGCTCTTTTTAAAATCTGCTTTCATTTATACCATTATTCTATTGCCATTTAACCTTTTATTCACTTTGTTATTTAGTGTTGATGGTTTTTAAATCCATTACTCCTATTGAATGGTTTTTCTACAAATCAATATGCATATATTCAATTTGCTATATTTAACAAGAAGGTCCAATTTCTCTTATATTTATTTTAATCTGGCTTTTATCAACACTACTTTACTAAAACCAATCTTCTTTAAATCACCAATAAACTATCTGTTGCAAATCCAATGGACACTTCTTTGCCCCCAATTCCCTCAAACATCTGGTTGATATTTAACACAACTGACTATTAATTTTTTTGGTATTTCTTTTATTGGAGTTCGATTTGCCAACATATCCCCCTGCCCACCTCCCCTTTCTCTACCCTTTGTTCATTTGCCAGAATTAGGGTGACTATTAATTTCTCTCTTGAATTTTATACCTGATTTATGTGACTTTTTTTTCAATATTCTTGCTGACCCTTTCTACTCTAAATAGTGTTGAACTGTTTAGGAAATATTCTGCTCCCTATTCTTTTCTTCTTCTTTGGAGATCTAATTCACATCAATTCACAGCAAGTACAATAGTGAGAACTCAAATCTCCAGCCCCATACCTCCTCTGAGCTCCGAATTTACTTGATGTCTCCAAATTGTATCACCTGAAATGCTTAAAAATACTCTTCTATCTTTCATTCACCTTCATCCTAGTCAATGGACTTAACCTCTGAAATCTAAAACCTGACAATCCTGATTCCTCTCTCTCCATTAACTCCCACATTCAATTAATTGGCAAGTTCTATTGATGAAATATCCAAATACATAACTCGTGTCTATTCATCGCTTACCAAGATTCTTGCAAGCTGTTATCAAATATTTATTATAGCTCCTTCTTTCTGCCACACCCACAATTCATTTCTTCCCTAATAGCATATATGTTTTTAAAATGTTCTTTAACATGACTTATAAGATAAAATGATTTATCTCATCTTTAGCTAGCCCCTCAAACTCATTTTCTGTCCACCTTAATTATTCAAGCACAGCTACCTTCATTTTGGCTCTTAAACACAACAGGTTATCTTAAGGATTCTGTATATGGACTTTATTTTTCCTACTTTATTATAATTCTCTTTTCCTCGCTATTAGAAGGACTACAATCATTTTATATTTCAAGATTAAATTCTCTTAGTGATAGAAACTACTCTCAAACATCTTTTTTTTAACTTTATAGCATCTGCCATGAATTACAATCATTCTATATATACATGGTTAATGAACAAACTTTTCCAGCTGAAGATCTATGGATGAAAGAACGCTGCCTGCCTAATATCTCATTGATTTTTCAACACTTATCCCATTGCTTAACTCAGTAAGTTTTCATCAAATATCAAAATTTTTTAAAGACTCCATTTATTTATTCATGAGAGACACAAAAAGAGAGAGACAGAGACAGAGACACAGGCAGAGGGAGAAGCAGCCTCCACACAGGGAGCCCGACGCGGACTCAATACCAGGGCCTCCAGGATCAGGCCCTGGCCTGAAGGCAGTGCTAAACTGCTGAGCCACCTTGCCCTCGAATATAAAATTTAATGAAAAGTAGTACTCATTTGTCACAGATAAATGTGATATTGCGTAATAACATATTTTGTATTCTAGCTATTAAAGAGTAGATCCATGTGATCATAACAATTATTGATTTGTAATACCACTCTTCATTAAATAGCTCTTAAATAGAGGAAAGTCATAATTGACGATGTAAAATATTATGCATTACTTGAGCTTTACAGAGATCTGTGCTTGCGTTAAACTTTTCATTGGTCCAAGTGACCATAACTAGAAGCCAATAGTAGTTGAGACCAAATTTATAATTGCTTATGTCTAGAAAGGAAAACAAAAATATATGTCTCAGAAAACTTGGCCTGTTGTATAATGTCTATAGAGAAAGAAAAATATTATTTCCTTTGTACAAGAAAACTTCAGTGAAGTTCACAGATTCAACTCTTGCAATTACCATCTTTCATTAGTGACTCTGAAAATGTAAGGAAGGTACTATTTTGAGGCATCGATTTGAATCATACCCACCAAGTTGGAATGCAGCCTAAGGAATCTGTTATTGATGAATAGATCTAATAATCTTTCGAATATCTTATTATCTTTCCTAATATCCAGTCTCTGCATACCAAATGAGTTTTATTATTATCTACACATTAGTAAATATTTTATCATCTTTTGGATCATTCTTTGAAAGAAATTCTTCTTCATGTTATTGGTGCCTAGTACAAATACAAGTCAAGAGAGCAATGTCTCAGAGTAGACACAATTCTTAGAGTTGAAGTCTGAGAATTTGTCCCTTACTTTAAGAATTTAATAATGTAATAGTTTGGACCAGAGGAAAACTATGCTCCATTAAGACAAATCTGGTTCACTGCCTATAAATTTTCATTGGAAAAGAACCCACTCTCATTTGTTTTTATAATCTCCATGGCTGCTTCTCTGCTACACAGCAGCAGAGTTAGAGTAGTTGCAACAGAAATTGTATGACTCATAACATCTATAACACTATCTGGCCCTTTGCAAAAAATGTTTTCTAATCTCTGGTTTACAGCACTAGCCAGGTACCTTGCTTGTGTGTGCCTCAGTTTCTTTGGCTTTAACTAAAGGTTTGAACTATGTGAGCTCGAAAGTCTCTGCCACCTCATGCTCTTTTATCTTATGCTCACTGGTTTAGCTGTGTCTAGCTTTATAGATCCAGACTGCATTAACATTCATGTCAATAGTATAAATTTATTTTTCTGCTTTTTCCTTTTCTAGTATGAACACATTAAATAAATACTGTCTTCTTAGCAGAGCTAATATTAACTGCAACATGAATAAAGAATCGATATTTTCTGTCTCCATTTTTCACTCTTCAAAGAAAGGTAAGGGGAGATCTCAGGTGAAGACAATAAGTCAAAATTCAGCACATACTAGCAGACCTACAGTACTTGTTTGTTTTCCTATCTTTAACAACTTTGGCAAAACACACTGCAATGGGGATGGCACTCAATATAAATATCCATTTATTTTATTTCAGTCTGTAAAGAAATTATCCTCGTCCATCATAGGTAATATGTTTTAGTTATGTAAGAATAGAAATTACTTTTAGCAAACTGGTTCTCTTAGGTGAGATATTATATACAGAAAGTGATAAATTAATGAAGCTGACCAGCGATAAGATGGAACACTTACAAGATTTCTATATAACATGTTTGCAAATAAAAGGATCTTCAAATCCATGACAATGCAAAAATAGAAAACCAAATTACTGATTTTCAACCTTTTAATTCCTTTGCACACTAAATTTTCAACTTTAAAAGAATAAAATCACCCATCAAATTATGAAGTAGAACATATTAAAATAATTCCCCGCACTTTATATGCATGTGATCCTACAACAGTCGTTTTTGTTTTTTTTTTCGTTTTGTTTTAAACAGTGCTGAGTGAATGGTTTGAAATCTGGTTTGATTAGATCTGATAGCCGCAGTCATCTGGCCACACGAAAGGACACGTAAGGACATGCCAAACCACAAGAGAACTGCTACAACTCAACAAAGAGCCAAAAGGCAGAACAAAGATTTCTTTTTCTTTTTTTTTTTTTTTTTTAGAACAAAGATTTCTTAAAGCAAACTTTAAAAAAACCCACCAGTTTCTTTTAGTATATAGGGAAAAAAAGAAGTAAATTTTCTTAGTAGCAAACTGATTGGGGATGTCATCCTGACACTCTTTAAAACAAAGTTTTAACTACTTTTTATAGGGGCATGATTACAGAAATGTACTCTAAAGTCATCCTTCTATGATATTTAAGAGCTAAAACACATATTCAAACATGAAGGTTTTCCACCAGGAAGATGCTGACTTAACAACAGGAATGCTACTCAGACTTGTTTGAGTCACAGCAATGCTTTTGCTCTTCTCACCATGACTATTTTACCTAGGCTCTTAGCTTATTCTTAGATGAACAATGTTTCTCTGACGAGCTTTGGATTCCTCTAAAAGATTAGAGTGATTTAGTGCAGAAGATATTGGTGCTTTGCTGCCTTTAAGAAAGGAAGATGCAGATGTGAATGACCTTATAGGTCTTCGTCCAAATCAGCTTCGTTCCCCCTCCTTTCGTTCCTGGAGGAGGAAAATCAGTCATGTCTACACAAATCCCAATTCCATTAACCTTTCAGCTACTGCCGAGACACAGTTGTACTAAGGTCCCTAACATTATATATGTCAAGAATTGGCTGGCATGTCCTTTAGAAGTCTCTCTTGTAATATCTTGACTATTTCAGATAGTTCATAGTTCAGTTACCTGAGAATATTAAAGTGTGGTACAATTTTTATTTCTGGAATTAATGCCTGAACTTGAGGTTCACTGAAGGGGTGAAGAGGAACAAAAACATACTCTCTCACACACATACTTTATATTTAGTTCACCAGTGTTATTTCTTGTAAATTCTCTGTGTTGCAAATTTATAGGCAGACAATAAACAGGAGGGAATACTACTTCCAAACTCTCTTGGAAATGGGTAAACTAAGTGCTAATGTTGCACAGCACATTATAGAAAGTATAAGTGAAGACCCTAGAAACCAGGCTGCTTAGTTCCTATCTAAACCTCACTTTTTAAATATGTCACCTTGGAAAAATAAACAAACTATTCCATTCATCAGTTTCCTCAACTATGGGGAATGGAAATAAGCCTGGCTAATATAGTTATTGTGTTGACTAAATGAGTCAGTATTTGTCTAGAAATAGTAAACACTTATTTAATAGGAGCTGTGTTATATTTAAGTATGGATTACCACTAATAAAAAAAGGCTGATAATATTAATAGAACTTATTTTTAGTAGTGGATAATAAAAATCAATTCTAAAATAATGAAAAGTAAATAGACTAGAATCCAAAAGGCAAGATTTTTGAGACCATTGCAAAGTTAATAATATTTCTTAAAATTATATTAACCATTTTGAATCCGATAATATCGTTTTACTGCACAGATTATACAACCCCAAATCATACTGAGCTTACAGGGTATTTGCATATCCATCACTGAATAAATGATTGCATGAATTGCAATGGAGGGAGTGGAAAGGATTCATGATGGAAGGAAAAGCTAACAAAATAGGCCAGGGAAATAGGATTTTTGCAAATATTCTATAATCCAGTATGTGATCTCTTCTCTCTCTTACATGATCAGTCATTTTATTCATGTAAGTCCCTTCTTCTTATCTGATATGTTTTGTAAAGACCGTTCCCTTATCAAAAGCAAAACAAAACTTTCCATTGCCTGGACTTCATGCTACCAAATCTCCTCCCTTTGTTGTTGTTTTTAAAAGATTTTGTTTATTTATTCATGAGAGACAAAGAGAGAGAGGCAGAGGCACAGGCAGAGGGAGAAGCAGGCTCCCCACAGGGAGCCCGATGCGGGACTCCATCCTGGGACTCCAGGATCATGCCCTGAGTCAAAGGCAGATGCTTAACCGCTGAGTCACCCAGGTGTCCCATAATCTCCTTCCTTTGAATATGAAATGTTTTAATATTAAGATCAATATCAAACTGTTTACCTCTTAATAACTTGTTTTCAACCGTAACAATTTATTGAAATTATTTTCTTCATGAACATTATATTTCCAAGATCAAATGATAGTTTTTGAGTTTTACCATTTGCTTGTGTTTTGTTTTCATCTTTTACCTATCCATGAGTTTTCTAGGCGATAGCTCATGTGGATAATCTATATTCCCAATATGGATGTCAGGGTCATTGTTTCAAGTCAGTCTCTCTTCCTGTGATTATGGTTACTCTTTCTCTCTGATTTTGCTGCATTTATTCCTCCTCTGGAGGCCAAAGAATATACAGCATCCACCAAGGATGTGTACGTACTAGTCAATGTTTTGTTAACACAGTATTTTCCCTGAGCATTGGAGAGCATCCTGTAACTTCATGTCATATCTATGCAAAGAACTAGAATGCCTCTGGCCCACTATGAGATCCAGTACACAGTGTGACAGAATGAGTTAATGGAGAAAAGACAGGGGCTTTGCTGTCCTTAAGAAAGGAAGTTGCAGGGGCAGCTAGATGGCTTAGTCTGTTAAGCATCTCACTCTTGATTTCAGCTCAGGTCATGGTCTCAGGTTTGTGAGATGGAGATCTGTGAGTTGGGCTCTGTGCTGGGTGTGAAGCTTACTTCTGACTCTCTCTCCCTCTCCCTTTAGCCCTTCCCCCCAACTTGGGCTTGCTCTCTCCCTCTAAAAAAAAAAAAAAAAGAAAGAAAGAAAAAGAAAGGAAGTTGTAGATGTGAGTGACCTTAAAAGTCTTTGTCTTAAACAACTTCTTTCTCCTCCCTTTCTTTTCCTGCAGGAAGAAACTCAGTCAATGATAATGGTAAGTAATGGCCCATTATTGCCTCAAATTCAAACCAGAATACATTATCTACCTTATGCCCTCTTATAGCTAATGGTTCTATAGTTACCTAGTGACTCAGGCTTTAAGCTTGGAGTCACTTTTAGCTCTTCTCTTTGTATGTCATACTCAACAATTATTTATGCAATTGAAATTCAGTTTGCTTTAAATGTGTATTTTACATTAAAGAAAATGTAATTACTGCTGTTATGGGATGAATTGTATCCTCCAAAAAGATATGTTAAGGTCTCAACCTCCAGTACCTCAGGATGTGACGTTCTTTAGAAATAGAATCATTGCAGATGTAATCAATTAATTTCACATGAGAGGTCATACTTGAGTAGGATGAACCCCTATTCAAGTATGACTTGTGTCCTTAAAGGAATGGAGAGACAGGCACACAGGGAAAATGTCATAAGATGACTGAGGCAGAGATTGTAATGATTCAGCTGCAAGCCAAAGAGCACCAAAAATTGATGAGCACCACCAGAAGCTAGGAAGAGACAAGGAAAGATTCTGCCTCAGAGGCTTCAGAGGTAACATGGCCCTGACAACACCTTGACTCTGGACTTCTAGCCTCCAGAACCAGGAAGCAATGAATTTCTGTTGCTTTAAGCTATCCATTTGTGGCACTTTGTTATGGAAGCCCTAAGAAACTAATATATTTGTACTACTCATTTTTCAATCACAAAATAGTTTTGAGCTTACATGGTATTCTGGACATTTCACTAAAATGATCTATTCTGAGTTTATTTTTCTTTGTAGTTTTATCAAATTTTGGCGCATGTATGTTGAAGCTCTAACATTAAGTGCATATATGTTTAAGATTATTAGGTCTTCTTCATGAGTTGACTCCATTATTGTTATGAGGTGATTCTCTTTATCACTTGTAATATTAGTTTGAGAATAAATCAATTATTCCAGATTTAATTTGATTAGTTTAATATAGTATGCTTTGTTGTATTATTTTAATCTATTTGTGTCTGTATATTTAAAGTCTCTTATAGGCAACATGAGATAATTTTGTACCTTGCATTTTAATTCCATCTGACAATCCTTATCTTTTAGTTAGAGTATTTAGATCATTTACATTATTATAGTCTATTTTAAATAAATCATCTTGCTGTTTGTTTTCTATCTGTCCCATTTGTTCTTTGTATACTCCTTTTTCTGCCAAATCCTACCCACAGCCTGTTTTTATAACATTAGAACAAAGAAATAGCTCTCACCCTTTTAAAAGGTATTAAATAAGTGAAAGGTATTAAGGAGTATACTTGTAATAATCACAGGATGGTATATGGAAGTTCTGAATTACTATAACGTACACCTGAAACAAATATAACTATATTTTAACTAACTGGATTCAAAGTAAATTTAAAAAAAAAAAGTTAAAAAAAGAAAAAATATGCAATAGAGACCTGGCATGTATTTCAAAGACTATTTACTCTCTGTCCCTTTACAAAAGCTCACAATGCATTTTGTGATGTTCAATTTATTTTATTTTTGTTTTAATTTTTAAAGGTTTTATTTGTTTATTCATGAAAGACACAAAGAGAGAGGCAGAGACATAGGCAGAGGGAGAAGCAGGCTCCCCAAAAGGAGCCCAACGTGGGACTCTATCTCAGGACTCCAGGATCATGCCCTGAGCCAAAGGCAGACAGATGCTCAACCACTGAGCCACCCAGGCATCCTGTGGTGTTCATTTAAACAATATATTAACTTAAGGAGGTTTAATTTCAATGTCCTTTACATATGCCTACATAATCACTATTTCTCCTTTCCTTCATTCCTTTAGATAAATCCAGATTTCCATTTAGTATCATTTTCCTTCTATTTGAAAGACTGTTTTTCTTGAATTGCATGTCTGTTGGTGATAGATTCAATTCTTTTTTTGCTCTTATTTCTTTAAACATTTGTTCTGCCTTTGATCCTCTGAGGAAATTTTATATACATATTAAATTGCTAATATACATGTCCCACATCTCAGCTATGCTCTGTAGTTTGTTTGATTTCTAGTCATTCTTTTCACTATCTTTTATTTTGCATAATTTGTACTACCTTGTCTTATGTTCTGTAATCTTTTCTGCTGCAGTAACTAATTAGTCATTCATACATCCTATCCAATGCAGCTTCATCTCAGTCATTATAGTTTTCATCTTTAGACATCTGATTTGGGTCTTTTTGTATCTTTCTTTTATCTAATTTACATGTATAATTTTTCCTCTAGCTTGGTGAACCTATGGGAAACAGTTGTAGAGTTGACCTTTGAGCAACATGTCTTTGAACTGCATGTGTCTACTTATACATGGATTTTGTTAATGAATACAATAAACATGATATAAATGTATTTCTTTTCCTTATTATTTTCTTAATAACATTTCCTTTACTTTTTTTTAAAGATGTACTTTGAGGGGAGAGAGAGAGTGAATGGGAGGGAGGAGGAGAGGGAGAGGCAGGGGAATTTCAAACAGACTCCCCAGTGAGTGAGAAGCCCAATGTAGGGCTCAATCCTAGGACCCTGAGATCATGACCTGAGGCAAAATCAAGAGCTGGATGCTTTACTGGCTAAGCCACCCAGGGAGCCTCTAACATTTTCTTCTCTTCTCGCTAGCTTGTTTTATTGTAAAAATTAGGTATATACTACATATAATATCCAAAATATGTGTTAATTGATTGTTTATGCTATTGGTAAGACTTCTAGTCAACAGCAGGCAATTAGTAGTTAAGTTTGGGGAATGTCAAAGATTATGTGCAGATTTCTGACTGCATGGTAGTAGGCACCAGTAACTGGCATTGTATAAGGATCAGTTGTATCCGTTTTTAATTTTCTTTTATGCTTATTCTATTATGTTTATCATTTGTGTCACTTTTGATTAATTTTATCCTAATAATAGCTTGTATTTTTATGCTTCTCCTCATGCCTGGACAATTTTAATTAGATGACAAGCATTGTAAAGTTTACCTCATTGGCTGCTGGATATTTTTGTATTTATACAAAAATTCTTCAGCTTTGTGCTAGGAGGCATTTAATTTACTTATTAATAGTTTGATCCTTTTGTAACTTTTTAATGTTTTGTTGTTAAAAGCAAGATTTATTCTATATTGTAATTTTCCTCTACTACTGGGACAAGAGACTTCTGAGTAGGATACTTGTTCTCTAAATTATAAGGATATACCATATTTAAGCATAATGTATGTAAGAACAAATACGGTAACTTAACAAATAATAGTATACTAACCAATAAACAAATGCAATTGTGGTTTGAATAAAATCAATGGTTTGTGAAACTAAAACTATTATCATTGAGAAAATGGAATACAGAGCTAAGATGAAAGATCATTTTTAATCCTGAAATAAATATCCTTGTCCTTTTCTGTACCTTTAACTACTCATATAGAAGAGTAAATTTGGAAATATGGTTTATTTATTAAGAAGTAAAACTCTACATGATTACCATTTCTGTGTAAATAGTTGAGAATATCACTGAAATCATGTTTTAAAATTATTTAAAATAAAAAATATCTATATAATAAATTTTAAATAACTGAAATTTGTTTTATGAAAGACGGGTGTTACCATATACACATTATACATTACTGATGTAAAAGCAAGAGAAAGATCCAAATTGCATTTTAATATTCACCACATTTTAATGAGTGTACCCTTTTTCAATTTTTTTCGAATTTTTAAATATTAAGAACTTTACTATCAGTATTACTTATGCTTTGAAATTATTTATTTTTTCCTTTAAAAATGATACAGTTTGAACCTGTTGAAAGTATATTTTCGGTATTTCCTTTCTCTTACCTAAGTCTTTCTTCTAATTTATACCTATCCAGCAATACCACCTGCATAATGCTCATAATGTAGAATAAGAACCATAGTGACGGGTTTGATATTAACCTAGAAAAAGAACATACATTTGTTATGTCAAAATCCAATCTTATTTCATTTTTACTAATATTTGCTCCAAGTTTTCATCATATTCTGATATCATTTCTAAGTCCTAAGAGAATAAGGCCAAGCTACATTAAATTCCTAAGAACTATAGACTCCACAGGTGATTTCTATTACTAAATAATTACCAGATGGCCGAACACATATCTTTCACTCATATCACCATCTTAATTGATTTTGAATAATTACATTTAATCCAGAAAGTACTTTTGGTTTTGATAAGAGTGTTAATAGTATGGAGAAAATTGCATGTACAATATCATCTCCTTTTTATTCATCTATTGATTCCATAAATATCTTTTGAGATTGTACTCTGCCAGTAATGCAGTAGGTATTGGAGATCCAAGAATATATTTAACAGTTTTTAAATTTAGTGAAGAAGAAAGATTTTAGACAACATATTCAATCAAGTATGAAAATGTTGACATAAGATTATACGAGATGTGATCAGAAAATATATCAAGGTGGCTATCCTTGTTTGCTGGAGTTAACGAACACCTCATTGAGGAAGCGATCAGTTTTATCCACAACAGAAAATAACTATTTACCTGATTATATGGAAAAAAGTTACTAGTGAAGCCTTAAACAGTTCTTGAAAACTTTAAAACAATGTACCTAAGATAACCACCCTAAATATTTTGAAGATAAGCCTTTTCTTTAACTATGTCCCTTTACTTCACACTAGATTCCATGTAACAATGAGAGAATCAATTAATATTCTCAATTAATATTCTTAACTGTCCTTATTTTTTTTAAGATTTTATTTATTTATTCATGAGAGACACAGAGAGATAAAGAGACACAGGCAGAGGGAGAAGCAGGCTCCATGCAGGGAGCCAGAAGTGGGACTCTATCGCGGGTCTCCAGGATCGCACCCTGGCCTGAAGGCGGCGCTAAACCGCTGAGCCACCAGGGCTGCCCTCAACTGTCCTTACTATAAGTATGCATGAAAACAGATGGGGAGGATAATGTTTAAACTTAGGAAATCAAAGAAAGAAATAAGACCAGACTTATTATTTATTTCTTTAATATCTGACAAATATCCTTACTTCTCTGTTGCCCAACCACCAACATCTTAACTCATAGCATCCTCATCTCTTTCTATATCACTGCCATTGTATACTAACTACTCTCCCGGGCTCCAATCTTCACCAATTCCAATTTATTCTGTACTTCATGGTATTTTTCTGAATTGCAAAGCAAAAACTTATTTCCCATTGCTGCCTAATAATCTTTAATGAGTCCTCGTTATTTCCCAAATAGAAGTCAAACTCTCTAAAATGATACAGAGTTCATTAAAATCTGGATCACAAGCAAATGGTTGAAAAAATAAATTAATATATCCATCCTTGTATCCTCAAATATTGGAATGGTGATTCCCACAGTAGGTGCTCAAAATTACATATATTTAATAATTGGATATTTAATGGATAAGGAATTTTCCTTGTGTGACTTTTTAATGGATTGCTTTAGTGAGGAGCAATAGCAAGATTATTTTTGTTGCAGAATGTGAATGGATACTTCATCTCTGAGCTAAGCACAGAGACTAGTATATAGTTTGTGCACTACCAACACTACTTAACAAGTAAATAGGTCTCAATAAATTTTCAGACATCCAGGTGGAGAGATGGTGAATAAGTCTGATAAAGCAATGGTGTGTATAATACCAACTGTCAAACAAGGAATCATGGACAGGACTTAAAAACTTAGAGAAAATAATTAGAATACTCATAAGTAATACCTTAGGAAACCTGGAAAAATAATTAGAACACTAACTATTTGAGAAGGAGGAGAAGGAGAAGGTGAAGGAGAAGAAGGAGAAGGAGGAGAAGGAAGATAAGGAGGAGAAGAAGGAGAAGGAACAGGGAAAGGAGGAGGAGGAGGGAAAGGAAAAGGAGGAGGAGGACGGGGAGGACGAGGAGGATGAGAAGGAGGAGAAGGAGATTCTACTCAAACTGACCTTGAATTGGGATTGGTACTGCCTAAAATATCAAATAAAGTAGTCTAACTCTAGACATAGTACCATATACACAAATGTTGCCCAAGAGGCCTCAAGAATAGTTAACTACATTTATTCAGGTTCCCTATAATCTTATATAAAACCGCACTCTTCTCACGCTGTGTCATATCTTTGTGTCTGACATATGTTGAGCTTGCTTTTGTTACCTAGAATTATGTCATACAGATTATATAAGACCTTTGTTTTCTTTTTAAAGATTTTATTTATTTATTCATGAGACACACACATACACAGAGAGAGAGAGAGAGAGGCAGAAACACAGGCAGAGGGAGAAGCAGGTTCCATGCAGGGAGCCCGATGTGGGACTCAATCCCAGGACTCCAATATCACACCCTGGGCTGAAGGCAGGCACTAAACCACTGATCCACCCAGGCATGTCAGTACAAGGCTTTGTAATTTTATATACTACTTTCTGTCCAGTAACTAAAATAGCACCTGGGGTACCAGAAGCATCCACTAAATAACTGCTGAGTGAATAGACAAATGGAAATTTTCAGAGCCCTCCCCTCTATTTTTAATTAACTACCATCACTATTAGAACCAGAGAATAATACTAAGCTGAATTTGATAGTTAATAAATTATAGGAAAACTAGGAGACATAATTATAGATCAAAGGGAACATGTTCAATATCACTGAAGGTCAAAGCAGCTTGGAGGCATAGCTTCAGGTATTCAACAGCCCCTACAACTTTTTCATAAGTGAAGTTCAAAATCCTATGAATAAAATGTGTTTATTCCTCTGAGAGAAAACTGGCAAAATCTAAGAAATTTTATATCAAACTTAGGCTATCAGAATTTTTGTTACTTTTGACATGGATACTGTTGTATTTATAAAAGCTTCTACTCTGTAATTAGGTGCACTCTGACCTGATCAATCTGCTGGATCACAAGTACGGTCTTTTTAAAAGAATTATGATTTATGCAATCAGTAGTTATGAGTCCACAAACAAAATTTATACAGCAGAAATTTGTCTGTATGTTTGATCTCTTTTCTTCTTAACATTTCAATATGCTGGAAACAGGAATGCTGAAGAAAAGCCAAATAACAAAGTAAGTCTGCCTGTGATAACACTGGTGTGTTTTCATTATTAAATACAATGAACAGAACAGATAAAAGGTGAGAAACACTCTCATATGTATTAATTACTCTCCTGATTTAACTGCCTTCAGTAGAAAATACATTTTAAGAACTATTTTCACATCGATGATCTCAAACTTTTTTGTTTCTTAATACATAGTTGATCCTACCTTTACATATGTAAAACTTAAGAAAGAAGCCACCCGGTTTATCTTATTTATTCAACTTCCAAAATATGATATTCTAATATTACAAGATTTGAAACACAATACTATACATTATTACCTTGTTTTGTGATTAGAAAATTGATCGATAGCTACTTATGAAAAAAATTGGCAGTAACCATCATTCTGATAGAACTTTTTGTAATTCGGAAATCTTCAAAAGCATATCTTTTATAATACTTTTTATGTAGGCAATACTGGTTGAGCTATTCCATAAAATCACTACCTAAGCAAAGGAGAGAGCATTCAAATTAACATTATTTTTAAACATCATTTCTCCTTCATTACATTATTTGCTGCATTACACTGAAGTGAGCTCATTTGCCTTCTTCCAACCTGCAAAGGTATGTTCATGAGTCTCTCCTTTATTTAAGAAAAGGAAATCACTTTCATGATAGATTTTTATGTCAGTTTTAAAATACTTTCTAATTGTCAAATGTATTTAAACTTATGTACACCTTAATTTCCTGTCCAGGATATAAATAAATACTTTCAATGAATGCATTAATGTGGAATTACTGTGAGCAGTTCAGAGTTAAATTCCATTACATTCCTTAAGTGTTAATCAATTAGTCATTTTCATTAGCTACAGGTCCTAACCTTGGAGTGGCCCCAAAGAATTCAATCCCGACTCTTAAAAAGCCAAAATATGCTTATTAATTTAATTTGATGAAGTGTGTCATATCTGTGGCTAATTTAACCTTTTCCTTTTCAGTCTCACTCAAATCCTCCACCCCTGCCCTTTGGGCGTGCATGCACAAAAGCGTACCTCTGCACATCCACCCATGACATGTGAGTAAGCGTGCTTCTAACTGCTGGCATGAGCTGTATACTAAATATTGTACCTATCAAGCTTTTACATGTTTTCATTTTGAAATTTCCATTTAAATGCAAATTCTGCCATTTAAATAGAGTCCTCGTGTGCTTTATTACACTATAATTACTATTTCCCATCTTCCTGGGACCAACTGCAAGAAAGGCCATAGGTCACTTTACCAGCCCTCTAAAAGTGCAATTGAAATCAGCAAGTCATCATCGCTGGCGTTTGTGAGTGACACCCATTTGTTAAGGGAGACCTGAGGGACTGATTCAAACAGTGCCCTAAAACCTGTCCTGTCCCGTGATTTACAGGAACAAGAACAAACAAAGCCCACAGCTACAATTTCTTTAGGTCCATGTGAATTAAATAGCTTAGCTAGGATTTGGCACAAATAAATAGCAATTGAAATGCTGCCCTCATTTTGAAAGGAGACACATGCCAAGATACAAGCTAATTCCAATGTCAAGGGACAAGCAAGAAACACAAATATATTTAGATATTGTCAGTTCTTATTGAACAAAACGCAATCAATCATGGGTTCAACTGAAAATAAATGTTAGGACTAACATTTTTTATAGAATTGTTTATCAATAACATGGACACAAATATAAAGATATACATATGTATTTGAAACTCCTTCGGATATTCAATGAGTTATATAGCGTTCTTAGCATTTAATTCTTAGCATTTGTTAAAACATTTAGTAAAGCCTTGAAATTATATTTTTTATAAGTGTTTGTGTGTATTTTGGTGAGATAGGGTACATGGATTATGGATGGCAACCAGAAAACAAAGGTTGTTTTCTAAAAGCAGGTGTCTCCAAAACGCTCATTCAGCTTATTTGAATCTCTTTTTTGAGAGGCTGTGTTATACAGTAGAAAGAATATGGATAGGTGAATCAGATAGACACGAGTTCAAACAAGACTGAAATTACCAAATTGATGTCCTTAAGCAAGGTATTTAATCTCTGTCTCTCTGAAATTGGAAATCGAGACTATAAAATATCTCAGAAGCTAACATATAGAGGCATAGATATATAGATAGAGGTAGGGAGATAGGTATGGATATAGATGGTGTGAGATAATAACATCATTGGATATAGAACACATAACTTCTTCAGACATTCAACATTCCCATATATTTAGTTCATGGTCATTATGACCATACATTACTCTTTGAACACAGGAAAAGGAACCACCACGTTTCTCATATCTACTTGATACCTAAGCCTCTTTAATAATAATCTGTTTTCAACCCAGTTCATTGGGTTACAAATCCTGGGGCCCTGAGGAGTGAAGGAGTCAAGCACAACCATTTATATACAGGGTAGGTTCAATTTCAGTATCCCTTTAAACTGCATTAAATCACCAACTAGAAATAAATATATCTCTTGCTACTGCTTGCTCTTACCTTGACTTCTTGTGATCTTGTCTCTAAAATAAAGGTGAATTAGGTTTTATTTTCTTCATTTTTTAAAGGTTTGTTATTTCATTTTATTTTTTAGAGATTTAATATATTTGAAACACACAGAAAGAGAAAGAGAGAGAGAGAGAGAGACAGCAGAAGCAGGAGAGGAAGAAGCAGGCTCCCCACCAAGCAGGGAGCCCAATGTGGGGCTAGCTCCCAGAACCCTGGGATCATGACTTGAGCCGAAGGCAGATGCTTAACTGACTGAGCCACCCGGGTGCCCCTTATTTATTTATTTTGGAGAGAGAGAAAGACAGAGACAGAGAGAGAGAGAGAGAGAAATGAATAAGGGGAGGAGCAAAGAGAGAATCTTCAAGGAGACATCCCGCTGAGTGGGGAGCCTGAGGCAGGGCTCCATCCCTTGACCCTGAGATCATGACCTGAGCTAAAACCAAGAGCTGGATGCTCAACTGACAAAGTCACCCAGGCACTCCCAAGTTTTATTTCCTAAGTTGAATTTTAATATCATACTTGATGTAATAAAATTGTTTTAGCAACTTAAATGTTACTGACATGGGTCTAAGTTTGGTAGTCATTGGTCCGTCCTGAACTTCTTAAAGCACATAATGTCAAATTTGCTCTGTCAACTATGTTTATTTTTTTATTGTCATCTGGAGTTATTTCCCATATCAATACTGAGGTAGTTGTTTCTAAAATGTTCTAATGATTATTCTAGACTTTAGAACTTTTCATTCAGCTAATTTATTGAAATTCGAAAAGCAAGTGTGAAAACATGCAATCATTTTAAAACTTAGAGCATTCCTCAGCCTGTGATAAAACTATTTAGACATTGATATACTTTTATGAAGTCATCTAAAAATTAAATTGTCTTTAGCATAGGAAAAAGAATTGAATCACCCAGGCTCCATATTTTCAACCATTGGGCTCTGCTTACAAAGCTGATAAGGCTGCCACTGCCAGAGCCCTTGGGGGATCTTTTTGGTAAACCAGGCCATAATTATGTTCAGTAGTCTACTTAATGTATAGGTTTGGATTAACAAAAAGTGTCATTCCTTGACTTAAATTCTGTTCCAAATACTGTTTGCAATTATCCAGTCCTACAGGTTTCAATGTTCCTTCCAAAACTATTCATTAAATTTTCTCCTAAGATTATATTCTGGAGGAATTTTTACTTATATCTGGAAATTAACAACATGGACTAAGTACATATTTCCACTTAGAAAGTGGATAAATATTCTTTAAGCTTTATGCTGTGGAGTTATCTTTACCCTTATTCTATTTTCTAGACAACAATATTTGAGCTCTGTAAATTGTTTCAGAATGTCAGCTGAACTCAATTGCTTTTGTCAAGATATTAACAGTATCAATAATTAAATCTTTCTCTTCTGCATTCATGGTGTTGGCTACATTATGACATCTCTAGTTTCTGGCAGTTCACCAGATTACTGCTTAGCTTGCTTAAACTTCAAAAAGTGGAGCACCTGTAGAAGTTCTTAATTTCATCCACCTGCATTTTATGCAATTATTTATTCTTTCACTCAACACCAATATCTCTTGAGTGCCCCCTCTGTTCCAGGCACTAATGCAGGCACTGGGGCTAGAAGGAATGGGCCAGTTAGATAATTCTTTGCCCTCATAAATTCTTTAATTTGGTGGGGAGGATGAAATACAAAAATAAATATATCCAAATAAAGATATTCCATGATGTGAGTTGTAAGTGCCACAAAGGGAATAAAGGAGAGTAGAGTGGGAAAGTAGCACAAGAGAGTGCGGGGAAAATATAGATGGAGTGTTCAGAAATTACTTTTACAAAGAGATGACTTTTGAGAAATCACCTGAAGAAGGTGGGTAAGGATCTTTGCAAGTATTTGGGAAAAAGCCTGTTCCAGACACAGCAAATAGCAGGGGAGAGACCTTGGAAGGGTATTTGTTATGTTCAAAGAGCGAAAATACTGGTTGATTGGAGTGGAGTGAGCAAAGGGGGAGATAGATTATGAGTGAGGTCAGGGGCTGCCACATGCTGAATCAAATGGGCCCTTTGAAATTCAAAGCAAAGGCTTTGATATGTAGTCTCTCTGATAGGAAATGTCTTCAAAAAGAGCCCTTGGTCTACTATATGGAGAATTAACTTATCAGTGGAAGAGTGGAAAGCATTACACCAGTTGAGGCTGTTGCAACGACTCTGGAAAGGTGGTGATTATCTGGACAAGGGTGGTAACAATGTGTATGGTTAACAACAGAGGGCCAAGAAACTCTGTGTGTGTGTATATTTAATGCTAGAGCCTGTACGACATACTAGCCCTTTAGTTTCCCTGATCTTTGATTCCTTCCTTTCTCTCTCTCTACATAATTTTCACCTAAACTATGCTGGTTCAATCTTCAAACTACAATCAGAATCCAGCCATCACATCTTCTTTACTGATACCAACCCAGTTCAAGCCCACTGTGAATGCCTCCTTACTGGCATTCACCACCATGTTTTCTGTTGGCAACACAGCACTCAGGAAGATACTGTTAATATCATTAGGAAAGATCGTTTTGTTTTTCCATTCAAGGCTTCAAAGTCATGTGGTTCATGGTTTCATCTTCAGTTTAGTTCTTTTTGTAATGTCCCAACTCACTTCCCTCTTGTGACACTAGGTTCCCTGACATTCCAGCAACACACAATACGGATCTTTACCTTACGACCTCTGTAGAGAATTCTCTTCCTCACAGGTGACCCCCTGTCTTATCCCTCTACCTACCTCATATCTTTATTCCGCATCATCATTTCAGATACACCTTCCCTGATTTACTTTTTAAAATTATACCTCTGAAGCTGAAGATTCTAGTCAACTTGCCTGTTTTATTTTACTCCGTAACATCTATAATTTGTATGTTCTGTTTATTTATTTTCTTACTGTATGCCAATGCCCATGTGGTAGTCATTTGTGCTGCTCACAAAACTTACCCCAGTTCTCAAGCTCCTGGATACATGGGAGAATTCCAACTCCTGGCCCTTTTATGTTTAGTGGGGATCATGTGATGGGTTGTAGCTAATGAGGTATGAGCACTAGTGCTATGTATCATTTCTGATCTGGAGCATGGAATAACTTGTGTGAGGCCCATCACAGTTCTCTTTCCTTATCCCTCTGTGACTGGCAGAAATGACAGTGGCTACACAATTGGCCTTGGCCACAGAGTGAGTACATATAGAATAGAGCCTCAGCCAACCTGTAATAAAGATTTCACTAGACTGAAGTAAACCTTTATTGTTTTAAACTTCTAAGAGATTGGTTATTTAATAGGGCAGGATTACCTAGATATGTGTGGTCAGGGATTTTTGTTTTTCTCATTGTATTTTTAGCAATTATAAGAGTATCTTGCACATAGTAACTTCTTAAAAAAAAAAGTTTGCTGAATGAATAAATTAGAGATTTGGTGACTGCTAATTGCCAGACTATAATTATTTCTCTGTGTAGTCAAGAATGGTTCCTTACTGAACACTACTATTAACCATTCAATTTTTTAGTTGGGTAAAAAGTTTTCCATTGGAATATCTATGAAATTATAATGCTGAATAACATTTATGATTTGGAATGTTTATTAGCCTTGAGGGACTGTAGGAGAGCCAAAATCATTCTTAGAACTTGATTTGTATGGTTGTACTTTCAATGGGAAGAAAGGCTAGAGAAAATGAAACAAAATGAGAAATTAAGAAAGTCTGCCAAGTGTCCTACATTCTGTTTTGAGATATTAGCAAGAAAAAAATACTTTGTTCAATGCTATAATTCTTATGGAGGAAAGACAGTCTTCTAGAATAAAAGACCTCATTTTCAATTAATAGGTAGAGAGGTCTATGTCCTGCCTAGAATATTAATATAAAAACAAGAAACAAGAAACAAAAAACAAAACGGAACCCAACCAACCAACCAAAAACAAACAAAACACCAAAATATCATCTAGGAGGGGAATACTTCATACTATTACATAGGCTGGATCATAATGTTACTCTAGGGTAATTTTGGAAAAAAATTATTAAAGTAATGAACTGTAAATACCATAGCTGTCACTAGAAATCAAGCATAGTTTATGATCTGACATGGCTGTGTAAATGATTCTAAGTAGCCAGCCCTGTGGGAACAGGAGCAGCTTGAAGCAGCCGGACACACGGAGAGGGAGCTATAGTTGACAGAAGAAACCATTGAGAAAACACAGGGAATGATTCAGTTGCTTACTGACAAGTTATTAGTTGCATCAGCAATTTTGTTTTCCTTGCTCTCTTATTCAGAGAGCCTCTTACGTTGCATTAATTTCTAATATTTCATTGGATTTTAAGCAGCTGCCTAAGAGATGTTATTACAAAATGATGACAGAAACCATCACCAACGATGTCTAGTGTGGGTCACAGAAAGGATGTTAGAGTCTAGAAAAATTCACAGATCTCTGCCTTGCCAGTATGAATCTCCCTGTAAGAACAGACGACCTCACGCGTATGAAACCACAGTCCACGTGAATATAACATACATTCTTTTTTCCAAGTGAAATGCTAGAATCGGATATCCAAAAACTGTGAGTGCTTGCAGGGCCTGTGCTTAAGAACCAAAACTGAAGTTCGTTCCTAGTTTTCCATCAATATGCAATAGCCTGAAAGTCAGTATCAGACATTTTTGGTCTTAATTATATGACAATTAGCATCATTCTAAATGATGCTGAGATACAAAGCCCCTCAGTTCCTTTTTATCTTTTGGTTGTATGAATTTCTTGGGTAAATTTTGGAGATTTTCAGTAACTCAATCTTATTGAGTCAAATTGTGGATTTCTCTTGGGTTCTGTATTTCCTCCCTCCTGTAGCCAGGTTTTTCCTTTGTTTCATTTCATCCATTTGTCATTTATTTGTCTTGTCTCTCTTGTTTCTTTTTCATTTCTGGGTGTAATTCAGGGAGTTCCTCAGCACTCTGCATTTTTTTATGTTTCCTTCTCCTGAAGGTCTCAAATGAGTATTGTCAAGGTTAAGGATCTCCCTCTTGGCTGAGGTTGTTTTATTGTACTGAAGGACTCTGGGCTTGAGGTAGGCTTGTTCTGTGTACCATGGTTCTGTGGGTGTACCATGTGTGTTTTCCCCTCTGACCCTATCAGGATCTTTGTTATCACAGAGGCATAGCAGAAACAGTAGCAGAGATATTTTATAGGGTGCCAGTGAGCCTTCTGCTTTAAAGACTGTGACTTCAACATACCACAAGGTAACTACTTTTCACAGGAGCGACCACCCAACAGGCCATACATTGCAGGCTGTCAGTCTTCCCTATAAAATGGGGGGGCAATTTTAATTGAGACATTACCAACTGTCATGCATAAGAATATTTTGCCTAAAATTAGCATATTTCACAATTTATGGTCAGGGCTCCTGCTTTGGCTGGGGCTTACATGGATGAAACTTTCTGTGTGCTCCAAAGAAAGGAGAACGTGGGCTTTTTTATCCGCTTGCTAGATTTGGGGCAGAAATGGGTAGGGGAATGGTTATGCTTGAAACTGGTCAGTCTACAAAAATAAAAAGTGCAGTTAGACTCTTTATTGTATTCGGCCAACTTTAATTCCTTTTGTTTTGTTCTCTTTCCCAAACCAACCCCTATATATTCAACTCATGACAAATCAATTCAGCACAACAAAATATATCATGATTCAAATAATTTCTCAATATCTCAGGAAACAGACCATCCATGTCACTACTGGCTCTCAGTTGGACTACATAACTGGTCCTTGGTTTCTCTTTTGTCCTCCTAAGGCATAGCAAAGCTTAGCAATTGTATCAATCCAGTTCAGTGCAGAAAAGAGAAATGACTAAAGGTAGTTAAAGCAGGAAATATTGGATACAGAAATTAGAAGCTTATAAAATGTTTGGAAGAGCTCTAAGCAGTGGCTTCTAGGTTTATCATAAGATATTACTTCTAAAAGTACACAAACCCAACAAATGACCTATAACCTAAAACCTACTCCTGAGCCTATGCTCTAAGAACTGCATATTATCAATTTACAAAATATGGTTGCTTTAAGCAATTAAAGGAGTAATCCACGTAAAATACTTTCATCACATTGTCTGGAACATAGTAACAATGATGGCTTACTTTTTGTTGCTATGGTAGATTTGTCTCTTTGCCATCCATAGTTTAAATCATATCAATGTCTTTTGGGATCTATTATTTTATTTTCTTAATTTTGAAATATTAACTCTGTAGTCTATATTTTTCGAGGAGAATATGTCCCTTTTAGTCACATTGTTTTATTTCTATTTATTTCAACACAATATATTGTCCAAAGTATTTTAGCTTTGGAAATCTAACTCTAACCAATCAACTATCTTTTCTTTACTTCTTTACTGTATCATATGCTAATTTCTATATGCTGAATCACCTTACGGGCATGGATCTGATTTTGCTGGAGAATGATGTCAAGCTTATATGTTTTTTTCTTTGTGGCCAAGGATATTTATAATTCTGATATTCTCTGTACTTTCCCAAATTGATTCCTGATAAACTGAATCATAACCTATATATTCAATGACACAGCATATTAGAACATATCTTGTAATCCTGTCTATAGAAATAATACAGGGTAAGGAAATCAAAATTTAAAGGAAAAATACCCTCACCTTCTATATGATAATGATGAATGCTCAAATCCAAAACTCTCTACATATTCTTCAAAACCATACATGTCAATATGAAAAGCAAATAAAACCATATATTACCAATGTCTGGAGTATCAGCAGAGACAGAGCTTTCTACTTATATGTAGACAGACAGATAAACTATCTGAAACCATCAGGGACATAAGATATTTTTTTCTCAAAATATTTGTTATAACAGATGAAAGAATATAGACTTGGGTCTTGTTAAATTATATGTTAAATTTTCTACATTTGGTGCATTCTATAGACTTGCATACATTTAATAAGAGTACTTTCTAAATAGCAGACTTTAAAAAACAATAACAGCTATTTCTTGAAGCAATTTGAGTCACTGTGACTTTTCTTGAGAAATGAAACAATTTTGAAGGCATATTTACATTTCCCTACATGGAGAATATTGGTAAAAATTTCAGAATAGTACTTTTCTATCTTCTATAGCAAGTATGAATCATATGTACACTTATTTCAAACTGTCACTGAGATATAGAAGTTATATTTTTTTACTGAATATCATATTTTTATTTCTATATCATTTTGGATGTTGTAGCAGATAATAGATTGCCACAAAGTAACTGACCCCCACCTTGTGAATATTTGTAAACTTCTCAAGTACTGAGTAACTAGCTAAATTACCAAATACAGAAAGAGAATTGAAGTTTTCTTGATACTTAAGATACATTTCAATTTCTGTAGTTTCATTCCTAAATTCTGAACAACACAATTCTAATTTCATATTTAAAAAGAAAAATTTACATTGAGAAAAGACCAGATTCTAGTATCTTGAGCAAAAGAGTGTAACAAATTTCTGTGAACAATGTACATTCTAATGAAATTGAGGATCAGAAATAAGTACACAAGTTCTTATCTCCTCACAGCTAAAGCAACAAGAGGGCTGCTGCTAAGAACAAAATGATGTTATTTAAACAAAAAAGAGAATGAACTCATTACAAGAAGGCTACTCCCAGCATTTTATACAACCTAAACCATACAATATTAGGGCTTACATTGGTTGGGAGATATGTGGAAGGACCTTTTCTGAAGAGTTCTGTTGATGAGAAACTTGCACACTGCTCCAGGAGGGCAGGGGTTTCAGTGCGGACACGCATCGACATGGTGCTATAGCTTTGACCTGGGTTGAGTTCAGACTCTAGTTGCTCTCAATCCCAGACAAGTTATTTTATTCTCACTTGTCTTCTGTTTCTTCAATATGATATAAGAAGACTAATACATCATGGATTAGTTGTGGGATTAAATAAAATATTCTGTGCAGAGCATTTTACATAGTGGCTGGTATATAGGAAACTCAATGAATGGTGGACTGCTGTGTGTTTCATATAGAAATCAAAGTATTCAAATACGTTCTCTTTATTGAGAGGAATTTGGTGTTATTTTAATTCTAGCATAATTGTTTATTTTAATTTAAACATATTTTAGTATACGTTTAAATTAAATATTCTTATTAAGTTCACTATCGTTGACAAACATCTTATTTGTGCTGCATTCAAGAGAAGTCTGTTGTTTTTTGTTTTTTATTATAAGAGACTTAGTTCTTCCTTGCTCTGTGGTTGTCTTCAGCACAGTGTAAATGTAATTTAGGTACTGCATCATGTTGATATTTATAGAGTATATTGAATTTTATGATCTCATAATGAAATGCAAGCATATGTAATCTAATAAATTTAATTTGGAAGAAAAACACACAGGCACAAATACACAATGTTGCTTTCTATAGCCCAAAGAAATGTTTCCTGCTTGCAAACTAGCACCCAAGCATTGATGACAGTCAAAATAGTGTGAGAAAACTAACAATCTTCTAACAAATGGAAAACAGCGAATCCATGGTTACAAATAATTAAGCTATGTCTCGACTATTAACAATGAACCAATGTTGTTAAATAGTTTTGCTGAATACAAATAGACATGATGGTCACATGCACAGCTTTTGGCCTCTGAAATTCCAAGTAACAACATAGTTTCATTCTGGGTTGAGAGATCCTTCATTGGCAGATGTGTAAGAGTTCCAGAGAAGATTAAAATATGACTAATGATTTTGACTTTATATAATACTATGAGCAACAGACCCTCAATTACTAGCTACTGCTATTAGAGTCTGTTGGCTTGGGCAGGCTTGACTGATTCTCAAGCAAAGAGCTAATATTCCTCTCAAGCATATTCACGCTATCCTTCAAGATGGGAACTACTCTGGTATAGTGGATGACAGGATTTTTTTTACAAACATTATCTTATTTACATCAAGCTCTATTATTTTTCCTTTAACACTATGAAAACCAGATCTCAATAGTAGCCTGTAATATCTTAGTTTCCTCAACAAGCAAAGAATGAGTTTTGAATATAAGCCTAAGCCTTCTAAGCCTACTCCGAGTTTATTTCCTCTGTTACCTTGCCTTTATTATAGCTAACAAACACTAGACAACTTTGTTACGTGATGTTGAGAAGTATGTCAAGGGCAGCCCTGGTGGCACAGCGGTTTAGCACCACCTTTGGCTCTGGGGTGTGATCCTGGTGACTGGGGATCGAGTCCCACGTTGAGCTCCCTGCATGGAGCCTGCTTCTCCCTCTGCCTATGTCTCTGCCTCTCTCTCTCTCTCTGTGTCTCTCATGAATAAATAAGTAAAATCTTAAAAAAAAAAAAGAAAAGTATGTCATAATTTTCCTACTGTTACATCTGAGATAGTGTCTTTTCTTTCCTTAAATCCAGGATCTTTTTTGGGAGATATCACAGATAAGCATATTTGGGGAGGTGCTGTTGTTTTTTAAAGATGGATTGATTGATTGACTGACTGATTTATAACTCAAGTCAGAGAGCCAGGGTGAAAGAATCTCAAGCAGACTCTGTACAGAACATGGAGCCTGATGTGGGGCTCCATCCCATAACCCCAAGGTCATGACCTGAGCTGAAACCAAGAGTCAGATGCTTAACTAACTGCACCACCCAGGTGCCCCGGATAAGCATATTTGTAATGAGAATGTGTCCTAATGCAAAGAAACTGTTAAAAACAGTCCCATTTCTGTAACGGTTGTATCTCTTTCGGATTATAATAAATGACACACTTCTTTGTCAACCTGTGATACTGGAAAAGTCATAATGCCATGAAACACCTGCTACCTGTTTGCCTCACAAACAAATTCTGAATATTTTGATCCATTACTTTAAGTTATTACTGCTTATAAGTTATTTAACATTTTGATGCTAATGATAAGTGGCAACTTTCAGCTCATTTTTCCTCTGTTGAATCATAATTATGTATAGTTAGAGGTTTCTCCTTAACAATTCTTCCCTGGATCTGAGAAATAGAGAGAAACAGGAGAATTGCCTATTTTTATTCTTCAGTAACTACAATTGAAAACAAAGAGAAAGGGAAAATGAAGGTTCTTTTTCTCTTGTTTCTCAGTCCTAGAACAAGTTTCACACTTCCTAACCTGCCTCCTAGGTTCTTAACTTAGGGAGGAACCATGATAATCTCTAGACCCAGCAATCTTTAACAAGGAAAGTTAGGTGCGTATATGCCTGACCATTAGACCAAAAGTTTTCTTCATCTAAGTCCTCAGCAGCACCAAAGATCCTTCTTACCGAAAAATAAAAGCAATCTTTCCACATTCTTAAGTTTCATTAAATTCTTCCCTCTTTAACGCTCCACTCTTATCTTGTGCTATCCGGACCTAAGGACAGAGAGGGAAAGGTACAGCACTAAGAAGTATAAATATGTATTTAAAGAATATATGGTTGATGATCTCACTACTTCTCAAAGCAATATTATTTTAATTATTTTCAATGTTATTTTCATATTGGTTACACATATTTGAGCATTATTAACCACAGTTTGTGTTCCTAACTGTAACATTTTTTCATGCTATATATCGACTTTCAGATCCACCAGTAGGCTGTAGAATCTACAATGGTGTTTACACTTAAATACAGAAAATCTTTACCTGATCGTGCGGCCTACTGTTAATTAATAAACCATTTTATCTTGGCCTTCCTGGAAGAATGGCAATGAGTACATCCATTATTTTAATAGCAAGACCAAAACCAAAACAAAACCAAAAACAAACAAAATCCACACATCTACATTGTGCTTAATATTTACCACGTTCTATTGTAACTGCTTTACAAATATCAACTAATTTAATCGTTACAGCATCCCTTTAAGGTAGTCAACTATTATTATTCTCATTGAACAAATAGGACACTAAGACACAGCGATTGAATAATTTAGTTAAGTTCATCTAAAAAATAAGCAGTACAGTGAGATCAAATCTCAGAAAATCTCTTTCAGGGCTATACTCTAAACCATGATGCCAAATTCTAAATGGAAAATAAATCCATTTAAGATTTAGCAATCTCCAGACTGGAGAATTTTCTTTTTTTTTTTTTTAAGGTTTTTATTTATTTATGACAGAGAGAGAGAGAGAGAGGCAGAGACACAGACAGAGAGGGAGAAGCCTCCCTCTCTTCCTCCACGCAGGAAGCCTGATACGGGACTCGATCCTGGGTCTCCAGGACCACACTCTGGGGCAAAGGTGGTGCTAAACCGCTGGGCCACCGGGGCTGCCCAGACTGGAGAATTTTCTAAAGCTCTGAAGAAATCCTTTATAATAGAATCTAGCTTTTCTTTCTGATTTCATATTCTACAGATTCAATTCTATTTCAATCCAAATCTCAGCAAATTTTAAGGAATTGGCAAGGTGGTTTCAAAATGTATCTGCATCTACAAAAGAAATACAGGAAACAAAATAATTTTGTCACAATATACAGAGTTGTAGAACCTCTAACACCCAATTTCAAAGTGCCCTATAATGCTACTATTATCAAAACCATGTGGTATTCATGAGGATAGACATATATATCAATGAAATTATACTAGAGAACTCATAATATACACACCCATTCACTATCAATTGGTTTCAACAAATATGCAAAAATAATTCAGTGTATAAAAGATAGTTTGTTCAACAAATGATGTTGAAGGAACTAGGAATCTCTATGAAAACAATTATCTAATCCTATACCTCACATAGGAGGCCTTTGAGTAGGCAAAGATTTCCTAGCAGAATACAATAGGTGCTAACAATAAAAGAAGAAAGTGAAATTATAAGTCCCTTTTCATAATTTATAAATAATAGTCACATATATAATTTTGGAATTTATCAAAATTAAAAACTTATGCTCGTTTGTTAAACATGCTCAAGAAAAACACAAGCCACATACTAGAAAAATATTTATATATATTATAAATTATTAAATATTACATACCTCACTATTATTTATAAATTATATGTAAAAAAGGACTTGTATTCAGTATATGTAATGATATATATATATATAGAAATATAAAGACATACAAATAAGCAAGGAGAATGCAAACAACATCATAAATATGGGGAAAAATATCTGAAGATCGCTCAACATTATTCATTGAAAGAATTCAAATGTAAACAACTATACATCTATTAAAATGGCCAAATGTAAAAAGAATTACAATGTCAACATTGGCAAGGTGTGGAGCAAATGGAATTCTCAAACGTTGCTGTTGGAAACGTAAAGTGTTAAAGCTACTTTAGAAAAAAGTTTGGCATTTTCTTATCATTTAAAAGTGTAATTGCCATATGACCCAACCAGTCCACTCCAAGGTGTTTATCCTAGAAAACCAAAAATATTGGTCTACACAAACACTTTAATACAAGTTTTCTTAGCTGCTTTATTCTTAGTTCAAAACTGGACATAGCTCAATTGTCTATCAATAGGTGAATGGATAAAAACGCTTATGGTATGGTTAAAGAGTAGGACACTGTTCAGTAAGACAAAAAATCACAAAATACTCATGCAAGCAACAATATGAATCTCACAAACATGTTGAGTGAAAGAGCTGGATATATCGTACTCAAACCATTTAATTCCATTTATACCAAATTATAGGGCGTACTAAACTAATTGATAGTGACAGAAAACCCATGGTTGCCAGGTGCCAGAGTCAGAGGCATATGTGGTGATACAGATATTCTATATCTTGATTATGATTGTGGTTACTTGGCTGATTACAATTACCAAAAACCAATTGAACTTTATACTTAAAAGGAATACACTTATTATATGAAAATCATCTCTCAATTAAGTTGATTAAAACTGTAAAGTAAAGAACTGTGGAAACATTAAGTGGAACAAAATAAAGAGGCAGGATGAAAGGAACTACCAACCTAAATCAGAAAGTTACCATGAGCCGACTTTGATTTGTATAATCAGATGGAGATTCATCCAGTTTCCATACAGTTGGCACCCACAGTGCAGTAGCATAAATGGAAAAAGTACTAAGTGCAATTATAAAACATTTTCCTTTATGTAGTCTCCCCAACTCTTATTAATTCCCAATTAATTTTTTAAAAAACAATTTATAGAAGCAATCCCTCCTTCCTCACTTCCCCCCTCCCTCCCTCGCTCCCTCTCATTGTTGAGAGTTTAGCTAAACCAGTCCATGGTATGGTTGCCTCAGCATCCATTCTGAATGGCTAAGTGGCCCACAGCGCCCTTCCTTTGACGCTAGCCCCTCCTACAAGTGTATGGCCTGAATTACAGCCCTCAGAGTCACAAGTTCCTCTATAATCCCCTTGATGCCCCTTCTGATAAACAGTCTCTCTTGTCTCCCAGCTTTTCCACCTTGTGTACCCCTTAAATAAGATCCCCTTGGAGCTTACCAATCTTTCCGTTTTTAATTAACTAATTCAAACTTAGCCCTTTCACCTCAAGGCACTCCACCTCTACAGATGTATTAAAGGCATGGATCCCAGGTTCTGCTGCTTGCTCTTTGCCTTCACTCTGCTTTGACTTCTCTGTGGCCCCTCAAAGAATGTCCTGAACTTCTTCCAAGACCTGTAATATGCTTCTTTATTTCACTTTCCCTCACTGTATTTTGTTGAGCTTGTAACTCACCATCCAACATTTCTGGGGTTCTACTGAACAAATATCAATTTAACAACAACAACAAAAAAATCACGGCACACACCCACACACATACACACCTCCAGATGTTCAGTGAATTAGTGATGAGTGGAGAGAAGGAAAACAAAGAAAATGAGCAAACAAGTAAGGTGAGGAAATTCCTCAGATGCCAAGAGAATACTGGCAAAAAATATTTCCAATACATTCATTAAGTAAAATATTGGGCAAGAAAAACTATCTTACAGAGCTCCCTTAGAAATAGATACTGAATATCGATGATCTCAAAGGACACCAAACAAATACCCAAAGCTTTGTGGAATTACTGCAAATCTACATTTTTTTTTCCTTCAAATAACCAAGTCTTTTGTGCAGTTGATTACATCTAGGCTGGACTAATAATTTAACCAGAGTACTGAATTTCAGTCAAATTGTCTCTCTAAAGCTAGGGATGACAGGTCACTGCTGCTCTTTCCTTCTAGAAGAAAATTGAAGAAACACTAGAGTCACAGAAAGAGAAAGTAGAAGGTACTTGTAATTTAATTTAGTTCAACCTGCTCACTCTGTAAGGAAGAAAACTGGCACTCAGAGGAAGAGCAAGAAATCAAGAAGATTGTTTGTGACAGAAGTAATGTAATTTTCCTAACGGTACATCTTATCACGAGGATTTATGGCAGGATCCAAATCTTCTGATTCTCAATTCCGTATTCTTCTTACCACACCTTGGAACACAGGTTACCAGGAAAATAGTTGTGTATCACCTAGAATCACTAGCACTTTAAAGGTATTATTGCATTTCCTACAATCCTTACAACAAAGCCTGGATTAGAAACTCCTTTGCACAGATTTCCTTCACAAAACTAATCCTTTAAATATTCCCATTCTCGTGATCTATTTGTCAATGAAATCTGATAGACACTGGCCTTACTCCATGTTGATAACAAATCAAACCTTTGAGAGTCTCTGTAGGAGCCTATATATGGTCCTTGAAGAAACCATACATCTGAGAGTTTGGTAATTCTCAATGTTAATTACTTAGCTTCAGGGAATCAAATGGTGAATGCGGTATACATTTCTGAAGTAACCTAAGAAACTAAAACAAGATTTGGTATCTCCAGGTTATACATTATTATCTTTAATTATTTTAATAACTTTCATAATAGAAATGAGGAAGGCAAGGCCTTGGAACCTTAGGAGACTCTTTTTTTTTTTTTTAATATTTTATTTATTTATTTGAGAAAGAGAGAGAGAGAGGACAGAGAGAAAGAAGCAGATTCCCCACTGAGCAAGGAACCCGATGTGGGGATCCATCCCAGGGTCTCGGAATCATGACCTGAGCCAAAGGCAGACACTTAACCAACTGAGCCATTCAGGTGCCCTGAACCTGAAGAGACTTTTCTGAACTTTATTTATTTAGACAATAGTTTGTATATTCTGGTTTAATATATGTATTGGCTACACCAAGGGTTTTCTACTTTACCTAAGCTGTTGTCAACCTCTGTAATATGCTGTGTAAATGTGAATAAAAATAACTCTATGCCTTGTATTTGTTTTGATTTTTTACCCATTCCTGGAAAGAATCGGAATATTTTCAACTGTAAATTGAAAAGAAAATGTTTTTCACTAGTGAGAGAAGCATAAAGATTATGATGCCCCTTCACTCACTTAGCGCAGACAATGAACTCTTTCCTACTCTCTACTATTACGTGTATAATTTATGCTTGAGAGATTTTTGGATAATGATAAGAAAATTTGAAAGAAAAATGCATATGACATTAGTAATAGGCTGTGCTTCTATCAACTGTAGTGCCTGTTTCATGTCAATGACAAGCTACGAAATAGACAATTTCCAACATCATCTTCCTTTACCTAAGTATTTCATTTTGAAAGAGAAAGGAGCTTCTATGTTTTGTCAAGAATGAGGTTGAATATTTTTTGTTACATAGGAAGAGTCAACTAACCAGTAAAAATGATAACTAATGATTTATGTATAACATAATACTCTTTTGTAATAATGTTTGTTTACAGCTCTACCAGTATAATTTTAACTTCTTGAAAGTAAAAATAATTCTTGATCTCTACCAGTTTCTTGTACATATAAGATAGTCTACTAGTACACATTCCCCCCCCCCCCAAAAAAAACACACATGTGGGCATTTGTAAAAACAAATTGCCTTTCAAAATTGAGTCAAATTCCCAAAAACTTCATGTTCATACTTGGCCAATTTAGGGTGGCTAAATGGTCAGTTTGGTGTTTCTTAATGGTGTGTATGTATGAATATATTTATTTATGAACCATGTATGGTACACTATGGGAATAATGATTCCTCAATTTATTCACACTTTCTTGTATTAATGCACCGGGGTAGCCCTCATACACCGATTCTCATATGCTGATAATTTGCCTAATTTGACTAATGGTAGAGTAGCAAACATAAGATAAACGGTGACTTTGTAAGTGCTTTAACACTGATCTGTGCTCTGTCATCACTCTTGGAATATTGCCATCATGTAAATAATTGCAGGCTAGCCTGCCAGATGATGAGACCAAGTGAAATAATTCTCATTTGGGAAATCAAGGCCAGCATACACCAGTTGTTCCATACAACCCACCTAGTTGATGGGTTGTACAACCCACCTCATTACAGATAGGTGAGCAGACTTAAAAGAGATGAGATGAATGAGGTCCAATTCACAAGTTCCAACCAGCAGGGCCTGACCCAAATTGTCAACTTGCAGAGATGTGAGCTAAATGCATAGTTGTGTGTATGTGTGTATGTTTGTGTGTGTGTCTGTGTGTGTGTGTTTAAGCCACTGCAATTTGGAGTGATTTGTTACATAACCACTACTATCTGAAATACAATCTGTCTTCCCCAATTGATCACAAATTTTATTAGGCAGGAAATTTCCCCATCTTGTTCCTTTTGTATCTCCAACACCCAGAATAGTGCTTGATATAACATAGACTTAAAAATAAAAACAAAAACAAAAAAAGAATGAATTATAGTGAATGAAAAAATGATTTAATATTCTGTACTTGATCTAGGCCAAAAGGTTGAGAAATGATTATTATTCTGGATTCTTAAGATTCTTATCTGTCACAAGGGAATCAATAGTCATGTGCTTAATATGTATTATTGTCTTTAAATGTTTTGTTCTTAATTACATTCCAGAATGTCCATATATATATATATATATATATATATATATATATATATATTTTATAAGTAGCATAGCCTTTTTGTTAGTTTTCTAGGGTTACTTATTCCATTACCACACAGGATGGGGTAGAGCTGAAGAGTGTGCTACAGGTGGGAACTAATATCTTTTGTTAAGTGAAAATAAGAATACTTTCTTCCTAGAAAGTATTGAGGTTTACATGGCCTAATATATAGAGGAATCATAGTTTATTTAATTTTTTAATATATCATATTGTTGAATACATAGGAAACCACTATACAAATACAAACTAATTGCAGTTCCCCCTTGAACAATGAGGGTTTAAACTGCATGGGTCTACTTGTAACAGTTTTTTAATATAACAATAACACAGTACCATAAATGTATTTTCTCTTCCCCATTACTTTCTCTAGTTAGAGAAAAGAAAATGTTATTAAGAATTATATGGTATATAATGCTGGGCAGTCCCGGTGGTGCAACAGTTTAGTGACGCCTGCGGCCAGGGGTGTGATCCTGAAGACCCGGGATCGAGTCCCACATCAGGGTCCCTTCATGGAGCCTGCTTCTCCCTCTGCCTGTGTCTCTGCCTCTCTCTGTGTGTCTCTCATGAATAAATAAATAAAATCTTAAAAAAAAAAGAATTATACGGTATATAATACTTACATAAAATATTTCTTGTTCAACTTTATGTTATTGAGAAGGCTTCTGGTCAATAGTAGGATATTAATAATTAAGTTTAGGGGAGACAAAAGTTATATGTGGTTTTTTGACTCTGTGGGAGTTGGCACCCCTAACTGGTGCATTGTTCAAGGGTCAACTGAAATGACATTCTGAGAGACATAATAGTCTGCATTGTTAAAATTTTCTTATATATAAAAATGTCTAATTACAATAGCAACCTCTTGATGGCTATTTTTCTCAGGTTAGTTTAATTTCATACACTATTTTTTTAAAGATTTTATTTATTTGGGAGAGGGAAAGAATAAGAGAAAGGGAAAGAGAGAAAAAGAGAGAAAGAGACAAAGCAGCGTGAAGGAGAGGGATAAGTTGACTCCATGCTGAGCACAGAATCCAATCTCACGACCTTGAGATTATGACCTGAGCCAAAACCAAGTCTGATGCTTAACCAGCTGAGCCACCCAGATATCATATCACATGTTACAAACTCAGAGAAGCTGCTAGAGATTATCTGAATACTGGTAGGAATATACCAGGAAGATTTTTTGACATTCCTATTCTCAGTTGTCAAAACGTCTGTACAGCGATCTTTGACAACAGTATTCCTGGGTGTGAGGACACGATTTTGCACAAAATGGCTGCTCTCATAACAGGGTTTGACTTGTTATTTTAATTTAGGTACATACTGTTTGTTTTCTGATAACCTTTTGTATTAACTGTTTGGATTTTTTATATAGTAATATCTATAAAAGACTTGGCTTGAATAAATTTATTTTGAAACATTAAAAAAGAACTAGGTTCTTTACAATGGATAAAGATAGTCAGGGCTCTAGTTGTTGAAAGAACCTGTACCTCTTCCCAGGAACTGGGAACTGCTGTGATTGAGACTGAGCAGAATAAGGATGTAGAGAGGACACCAATTTAGCTACCACATAGATTATAAAAAATTATATGATTTGTACACTAAAAGCTCTCCTCCATTTCCTTCACATATAGTATCTTCCAGATGGATACCAAATATATGTACATGAATGTCCATAAAATTATTAATGATAGCTAAGTAGGTGAAAACCATTCAAATATTCATCAACATTAGAATAGATACTTGTATACGCATTGAATGAAATACTACGAAAATAAAAAGATATAAGCCATTGCTACATACAAAAATGTGATGGATCCATAAAATAAATATTCACCTAAAAAAGCTAGCAGTATAAAAATATGGACAACATAATTCCATCTCTATGAAGCTTGGAAAAATGACAAAGAACCTTTAGGGATG
The DNA here is from genome assembly GCF_048418805.1 of Vulpes vulpes. Lineage (NCBI taxonomy): Eukaryota > Metazoa > Chordata > Mammalia > Carnivora > Canidae > Vulpes > Vulpes vulpes. Next base: position 73,557,357 of record NC_132781.1, read on the forward strand.
CCTAGGTGGCTGAGCAGTTGAGCATCTGCCTTTGGCTCAGAGCATAATCCTGGGATGGAGTCCCACATTGGGCTCCCTGCATGGAGCCTGCTTCTCCCTCTGCCTATGTATATCCCTCTTGCTCTCTCTCTGTTTCTCATGAATAAATAAGTAAAATGTTTTTTTAAATAAGTAAAATCTTTAAAAATAATAAAAAAAAAAACAAAAGTAACCTTTAAGGTTAAATGCTGAGATAACTATCAACCTTGGATGAGATACAAGGGAAAGGAACTAGAAAAAGAGACAAGCAGGATCTTCAAGAATGTTGGCAATTTTTCATTATATTCTAATTCCAAAAACTGTTTTTTAATTTTTTTTAAATTCTATCTTATTTTTTATTATATATCCTACTCATTTTTTATGTTTTCTCTACTTATGTTATAAGAAATATAGAGCTGTTTAATATCTTTTTCTAAAAAGATTTATTTATTTATTTTTGACAGCAAGAACATGGAGAGGTGCTGAGGGAGAGGGAGAGAGAGAATCTCAAGCAGACTCCTCACTGAGTACAGAGCCTGGTGTGGGGCTTTATATCAAGACCTTAACTTCATAACCTGAGCTGAAATCAAGAGTTGGATGGTCAATGGACTGAGCCACTCAGGTGCCCCTCATTTAATCTTTTTATTGTCATGCATCTTTCTAGATTCTAAAACTACAGATGTAATTAAACAGCAGACACAAAATACAACCCCACAGAACTCACATTCCAGTCAAAAATAAAAACAAAATCAAACTGATAAATTTCAGATTACAGTAAAGAACAAACCAAAGATAAAGCACAGAAGTTAGAAAAGTATGGGTGTATCCACTGTGTTGTTTTAATAGAATGGCCCTTATCTTGCCTGAAAAGATATTTGGGCAAAGACTTGAAGGAAGCAAGGGAGTGAGCTCTCAGATATCTGGAGTAAAGATAGGTATCCACACCTGAAATATCAAGTGCAAATTCCGAGGCTGAAAACATGCCTAGAATTTAAAGGATTGAGAAACAACATGGAAGCCACTCTGGTTGAAGCAGAGTGAATCTGAGGGACAGAAATAGGTGATAAAGTCAGAAGAGTAATGATCAGTCCATACAGAAGTTGTAAAGCCTTGGGTTTTACTTCAGATGACTGGAAAGCCATTTGAGGATGTTAGGAAAAGATCAATGGGTTTTGTCTTTCATTAAAAATATGACTCTGGTGGGCAGCCCAGGTGGTTCATTGGTTTAGCACTGCCTTTGGCCCAAAATATGATCCTGGAGACCTGGGATCGAGTCCCACATCAGGCTCCCTGCAGGAAGCCTGCTTCTCCTTCTGCTCGTGTCTCTGCCTCTGTGTGTGTGTGTGTGTGTGTGTGTGTGTGTCTCATGAACAAATAAATAAAATCTAAAAAAAAAAAAAAAAAAAAAAAGCGATCCCTGGGTGGCGCAGCGGTTTGGTGCCTGTCTTTGGCCCAGAGCACGATCCTGGAGACCCGGGATCGAATCCCACTTCAGGCTCCCAGTGCATGGAGCCTGCTTCTCCCTCTGCCTGTGTCTCTGCCTCTCTCTCTCTCTCTTTCTCTGTATGACTATCATAAATAAATTTAAAAATTAATATATATATATATATATATATATATATATATATATATATAATCACTCTAGCTATTTCTGTAAGATTTGATTCAAGGATCAAAGGCAAGGGCAAAAAAGCATGAGAACCTGAGGACCATTCCCAAGATATTAAAATATTCCAGGAAAGATGATGGTGGTTTAGACCAGGAAAATAACAGTGGAAGAGGTAAACATGGTCAAATTCTGGATATATTTTGAAGGTAAAAGTGACAAATTGTTTTTGCTTACAAATTGGAGATATGAAAGTAAGAGGAGTCAGTGATGAATCTAGACATAAGCACCTGATCAACTAGATTTGCTGTCAATAACTGAAACAGGAAGAAAAAGTTGGGGAGAAAATATAAAGATCCTGGATTTGGACTTACTTCACTCTTGCCAACATTGATGTACAACCTTGTTATTTACTGAACACATTTGAAAACCATGTTTTATCTCCAAATCACCAATACCAGGCATATAATAGGCTACTTTTTGAATGGAAGAAAAAGTCACTTTTCAGTAATATCACTTAAGAAGAACATACTTGAAAGGATCAGAGAACTACAAAAACTAGAAAAAAATTAACAAAATGTAAATAAATACATACCTATCGATAATTACTTTGAATGGACTAAATGCTCTAATCAAAAGACAGAGGGTGATTGAATAGATAGATAGATAGATAGATAGATAGAGAAGAAGAAGAAGAAAAGAAGAAAGAAGAAGAAAAAGAAGAAGAAGAAAAAGAAGAAAAGAAGAAGAAGAAGAAGAAGAAGAAGAAGAAGAAGAAGAAGAAGAAGAAGAAGAAGAAGAAAGAAGAAGAAGGAAGAAGAAGAAGAAGAAGAAGAAGAAGAAGAAGCAGAAGAAGAAGCAGAAGAAGAAGAAGAAGAAGAATCACTATATGAGTCTATAAGTTGGCTCACTTCAGATCTAACAACATACACACTGAAAGTGAAGGGATCAAGAAAGATATTCTAAGCAAATGGAAGTAAAAATAAATAAAATAAAATAAAATAATAAAATAAAATAAAATAAATAAAATAAAATGAGCTGGGGTAGCAATACTTACATCAGACAAAATAGACTTTAACATAAAGATTGTAACAAGAAAAGAAAGGCATTACATGATGATAAAGGGATCAATTGAACAAGAGAATAACAATTGTAAATATCAATGCACCCAAATTGGAACACCTAAGTATATAAAGCATACATTAATGATATAAAGGGAGAAATTGACAGTAATACAATAAGACATGACTTTACTTACCCCACTTACATCAATAGATAGGTCACACAGACAAAAAGTCAATAAAGAAGCTCTGAATTACACATTAGACCAGACAGACTTAATGGATATACACAGAATATTCTATCCAAAAAAAAGCAGAATGCACATACTTTTCAAATTCACATAGAGCATTTTATAGATGGATCACAGACTAGACTGCAAAATAAGTCTCAATAAATTTAAGAAGACTGAAATCATATCAAGCATCTTTCCCAAACACAAGGGTATGGAACTAAAAATCAATTTTGAGAAAAAAAAAAAACTTAAAAAAATAAAACCAAACATGTTAGGGCCAAATAACATGCTACTAAACAACCAATAGATCAATGAAGATATCAAAGAGAAAATAAGAAGTACCTAGAGACAAATAAAATTTGAAAACCCAATGGTTCAAAATCTTTGAGATACGGCAAAAGCATTTTTAAGAGGGTTTATAGCAATACAAGATTAAGTCAAGAAACAAGAAAAACCCTGGGCAAAAAAAATCTAACGTTCCCCTAAAGGAATTAGAAAAAGGAAAACAAGCTAAGCCCAAAATTAGTAAAAGGAGAGAAATAATAAAGATCAGAGTGAAAATAAATGAAATAAAAACTAAAACACAATAGATAATATCAATGAAAAAAAAAAGAAAAAGAAAAGAAAATATCAATGATACTGAGGTAGTTCTTCAAAAAGATTTTAAAAACCAGTAAACCATTAGCCAGGCTTCTCAAGAAAAAAGGAGGAGTCAAGTAAGTATAATCAGAATTGAAATAAGAATTACAACCAACTCCACAGAAATACAAAATACTATGAGACTACTACGAAAAATTATATGTCAACAATATGCACAACCTAGAAGAAATGGATACATTCCTAGAAACATACAACCTGCTAAGATTGAATCAGGAAGAAATATAAAATCTGAACAGAACAATTAACAGCAATGAAATTGAATCCATAATCAAAAAACTGTCAACAAATACAAGTCTAGGATCAGAAGGCTTCACGAGTGAATTCTACCAAACATTTAAGAAAAGTTAATACTTACCCTGTTTAAACTATTTTTTTTAATTGAAGAGGAAGAAATGCTTGTAAATTCATTCTACAAGGCCAGAATTACCCTGATACCAAAACCAGACAAAGACATTATAAAAAAGGAAAGTTACGGACCAATATTCTTTATGGGAAGTAGATGCAAAAATCTACAAAATATTGGCAAACCAAATTTGACAATACATTAAAAGAACCATTCACCACAGTCAGGTGGGATTTATTCCAGAGATGCAAGAATGATTCAATGCCTGCAAATCAATCAACATGGTATACCACATTGACAAAATGAAGGATAAAAATCCTATGATTCTCTCAACAGATGCAGAAAAAGCATTTAACAAAATTGAATATCCATTCACAATAAAAACTCTCAATAATGTGGGTTTACAGGGAATATATCTCAACATAACAAAGGTCATACAGAAAAAAACCCAGAGCCAAACTTACACCCAATGGTGGAAAACTGAAGGCTCTTCCTCTAAGACATGGAACAAGACATGAATGTCCACTCTTATCATTTTTATTAAGCACAGTACTGGAAGTTCTAGACATGGCAATCAGACAAGAAAAATAAATAAAAGACACATAAATTGGTAGGAAGTAAAACTGTCACTATTTGCAGATGACATGATACTATATACTGAAAACCCTAAAGACTCCACCAAAAAAAAAAAAAAAAAAAAACAACTTTTAGAATATTTGGCTTAAATTGCAGAATACAAAATTAACCTATACAAACCTGTTGCATTTCTATACACTAATGACAAACTATTAGAAAGAGAATTTAAGAAAGCTATCCCATTTATAATTGCCTCAAAAATAATAAAATACCTAGGAATAAAGTTAGTCTAGCAGGTAGAAGACTTGTACTTTGAACACTATAAGACAGTGATGATAGTAATTGAAGATGACATAAATAGAAAGATATTCCATGTTCATGAATTGGAAGAATTAATATCCTTAATTCTTTAATATCATTAAAATGTCTGTATGTAAAATGTCCCAAAGTAATCTACAGATTCAATGCACTTCTCATCAAAATATCAATAATATTTTTTTACAGAACTAGAACAAATAACCTTAAATTTGTATGGAACCACAAAAAACCTGTAATCTTGTCAAAGCAATCTTGAGAAAGAAGAACAAAGCTGGAGGTATTACAATTCCATATTTCAAACTATACTACAAAGCTATCATAATCAAAGGGAGGGTATTGGAACAAAAGTACCCACAAAACAATAGAACAGAATAGAAATTCCAGAAATAAACCCACACATATATGGTCAATTAATCTATGGCGAAGGAGGTAAGAATATATAGTGGAGGAAAAGATAGCCTCCTCAATAAATGGTGCTGGGGAAACTGGACAACTATATACAAAAGAATGAAACTGTATCATTCTCTTATATTACATACAAAATAAACTGAAAATGAATTAAAACCTACATGTAAGACCTGCAACCATAAAACTCCTAAAAGGAAACCCAGATGGTAAACACATGGACATGGACATTGGTCTTGGAAAAAAAAATTTGGATCTATCTCCTTAGGTAAGGGCAACAAAAGCAAAACTAAATAATTGGAGCTATATAAAATGAAAAAGCTTTTGTACAGCACAGAAAATCATTAGCCTAATAAAAGAAAAATCTAATGTTGAGAGAAGATATTTGCAAACTATATATCTAATAAGGGTTAAGATCCAAAATACATAAAGAACTCATACGATCCAACACCCAACAAAACAAAACAAAACAATTCGGTTAAAAAATGGGCAGAAGATATGACCAAATATTTTTCCAAAGATTACATACAGATGGCCAACAAACACATGAAAAGATGCTCAACATTACTAACTAGTAAGGAAATGCAAATCAAAACTACAAGGAGATACCATCTCACAGTAGACAGAATGGTTAGTATTATAAAAAGACCATAAATAAGTGTTGGTGAGGATGTGAAGAAATGGAAACTTGTGCACTGTTGGTAGGAATCTAAATTGGTGGAACCACTATGGAAAACTGTATGGAAGTTTAAAAAAAAAAAAACAAACAAAAATGGAAATACCATAAGATCTAGTAATTCCACCACTCGGTATTCACCCAAAGAAAGAAATAACACTAGGTTAGAAAAAGATATGTACTATGTTTATGGCGACATGATTTACAATAGCCATGATATGGAACCAATCCAAGTGCCCATCAATAGATGAATGGATAAATAAGATATGGTATAAATTCAACAGAATATTATTTAGCCATAAAAATAATGAAATCTTTCCATTTGTGACAATATGGATAAATTGAGAGAGTTATATACTAAGTGAAATAAGTCAGAGAAAGACAAATACCACATAAGTTAATTTATATGTAAAATATAAGAAACAAAACAAACAAACTAAAAACACCAAAAACATACTCATAAATACAGAGAACAAACTGCTGGTCGCAAGAGGACAGATGGTGGGGTGACAGACAAAACAGGTGAAGAGCAATAAGAGATACAAATTTCCAGTTATAATATAAGTACATCATGAGGATGAAAAATATAGCATATGGGATATAGTCAATGATATTGTAATAACTTTGTAAGGTAACAGATGGTTACTACAACTTACTGTGGTAAGCATTTTGTAATGAATAAAAATGTCCAAAAAGAGGACATATTTAGATTTTTAATGAAACTATTGTAGCTGCATAATCTTTTTGTTTGGGTAACTTTAAAATTAACCAGCATAAGTATTGTAAAAGAAAGGCTATCTACAAAAGTCATATCCTGAAATAGTGTAAAAAAAGTTAAACTTCATAATGAAACAAAGTTTGCACAAGATATTGATCAAGTTGCAAATAGGGTCTGGTTTCCTTTCTAATTAAAAGGTAGAACAAATAATAAGTAATCTCAAAGTTTAATTCAAGGTTAACAGGAAGATCTATTCCAAATACATCTTCTCTCAGACAAGAGAGACACAAAGAGGAAGGGAAAGAATCAGGGAGGGAGAATCACCACTAATCTGAATAATTGAATCAAGTATTCTGAAGGTAGGGGATCCCTGGGTGGCACAGCGGTTTGGCGCCTGCCTTTGGCCCAGGGCGCGATCCTGGAGACCCGGGATCGAATCCCACGTCGGGCTCCCGGTGCATGGAGCCTGCTTCTCCCTCTGCCTATGTCTCTGCCTCTCTCTCTCTCTATCATAAATAAATAAAAAAAAAAAAAAAAAAGTATTCTGAAGGTAAACTGAGTTCAAGATAAATAGACATTATTTTTGAAGGTTTTGACCAATAAAATAAGTCAACACACTTAGTCTAGACATTTGATGTTTGAGGATACTAACAGAACCTCATTAACAAAATAATTTATATATAAACAGTGATTTACTATTATCCATATGCTGTACTCTATTCCTCAAAATATTGTGCTATTACCTGGACCTTATTCCATCTAATTCTTAAAACAGTTGTCTGAGAAATGGATTCTTACTTCCAGTCTACAGATGACAGCAACAGCCATGCCTGATTTGCCTTAAGACCCACATGAGCTAAGGAACAGATACAAGACTTAAAAGCACATCCTCTGAATCCAAATCCAGAAATTTTTCTGAGACAGGAGAACCTGCAAATATATGCTCAGAAACAAGTTTGATAAAACAATAACCTTTAGGAAATAATGAAAAATGGGACAGACACAAATATGCTAATACCAGTCTGTACACTAATGTTCAAAAAGGAGAAATACATAGACAATGAAACCAAAGAATTTCAAGCTGGTAAGTTTGATGATGCCAAGAGCTACAAAGATTCAAAAGGCATTGTGAGAACAAAATTCTCTAATGCAGGTATTAAAAATATAATAATAATGCAAATACTCTGAATATTATTCTCTAATATTCCATTGTCATTTACGTATTTTTTTCTGCTTGGGATGAGGATGAGGAAATGGTATACATATAATGAATGTTGAAAAGGCATTGAATCATTTTTCTCAATACACCTATATGAACAATAAGAAGCTGTTTAAACAATTATTCTTAGGAAGTAATGAATAATGAACAAGGACAGTCTGCTTTAAGGACTTCTATTACATGCCTCAGTGTACCCTTGTATATACCCTATAAGTGTGAAGAATGTATCCTAATGTTCAACTCAACTATTTGGATAAACCACCTCCCTAATAAAATCCTGACTCACTTCTTTTCAGAAGAGCTGAGGCTGATTTTCATGTGATTTTGATAGTTGGGATTAAGTGATCTCTTACAATTAAGAGTATTTGAGCTAGCTCGTATGACTGGGATAATTACCTAAATGATATTAAGAACGAGTTGGGCATAGCTGCATTTCCACGGTCACTATTATTCTTCCCCCTGTAGTATAATAAAATAACTTCAAATGATTCTCATTTTCTTTAAAATGATAAACAACAAATGTAAGGGGAAAGAAAGGAAAAACAACAGAAATCAACCTTCCATTTTTCAGCATGGCATATTCTTGATATAAGCACAGCTGCTGCTGCAGGCAAGCCTATTACAAATGCAAGTAAACTCATTTTTCCCCACAAATAATATTTTCATTAATTTCACAGTGTTTCAGGAATAAATCACATTGTACTAGATCCTTTGGAGCTTCAAAGAAACAAAACTGGCCTCCTTAAATAGATTATTGACCACAGCAAAGGTTTGTTGAGTATTAAGCTCTGTGTTATTATGAATTATGGGTTTTTCTCTTATTCCTTTATAAAAATGATATTATTAGGCTGGTCATAATCACGTGATTCATATAAAATTATTTACAACACAGTTTTTTATCAGAATAAGAAAATGGGGAGATGCAGCAAAACTGATCATCTTAAATTTAAGGAAAGATACTCTATGTACCCACATACTATGTCTATAGAATTTAGAATATTTCAATGGTAAGAAAATGGGATTTGAAGGAAGGAAGGTCAAGTTCAAATTCCTGTTTATTCACAGTTGTGTGACTATGGACAAGTTACATAATCTCATTTAGTCCTCCTACTTCATAATAGAAAGAAAGAGATGAAAAAAAAAAGTCACAAATATTGGCAGATTTGTGTTATGGTCCTTGGACATTGAAGGGGTTTCCATCTCTGCTCAGGGTTTTTTTTATTTTTGTTTCATTTTGTGTTGTTTTGTTCTGTTTTCTTTGGTGAAGTGGTATATAAAATCATTTGTTCAGAATGAGATAGTAAGGAGATGATTTACTGGAGGTTTGATGATAGTTGAAGGAGACTGAAGTACTTGTGGAAAGTGGAAAATGAAACGTCTAGAGAAACAGAGTTGCTTCATAGAACTGAAGACCTAGTTGAAATTGTTGATAATTTATAGTTGTAAATATGCTCAATTTATTTTTCCCTCAGAAATCCTCTGAAACCCAGCTTTGCCAGCACAGTGTAGATAGTCAAGTTATCCAGGATTATGGTTTTGTTATGTGATGTAGTGAAAGGACAAAGTAGGGGTGGGGTTAGAGAATGAGTGACATGACAGTGAGTGCATCAGAACTGTGAGTACAATAGAATTCAATAAGTTAATAATTCAAAGGAATTTGGTATAAAGTTGTATTGGGCATAGGTTTACAAAGAAATTGAGAAAACAATAGAAAGGTAAGGTCATAAAGCAAAATGTGTGATTCATGGGTCTTTTCAGATGGAACAGTACAACAAATGGGCTCAGTCAGTACGTAACCATGGACTGTCCAGCCAAAGTGTAGAGCTAGGAAAAGTCATGGTATTTAAGATGTTGGAGAACTGAGAGCTAGGGTTTTTACAAAACCTCTATATAGATGCCATATAGATTTTGAAGTTCCTCATGATGATTGGGGTTTCCACAGAAAGACAACACACTATATATTCCAAATTTGTTGAAGATTAAAGAAGGAATATATGAAGATACTCTATGGGTGAGATAAAAGTGAAGATGATAAAGGCAAGATGAATAACTCACAAAGAAGTGAGGGTTTTTACAACAGAGTAAAATTATAATGTTCTAAATTTGGGTAGTAGGAGAGAGGTCAGTACTAGGCAGGTCATTAGGAGGATTTCAAATGCGTATAAATGTCATAAAAGCCATAGAGTATGAGAAAATTTACATTTCAATATGATATGCAATAAAAGTATGATCTCCAGTTGAGGATCAGGTTTCAGAGAAGCCAAGAAGGCAAAGGGGATATTTGATCAAAAGATTGAAACAAAAGATACTTTATTACTTTGGATTAGGATTGAGTTTTGAAAGAAGAAGAATGATTGGCTAAGAGGAGAAAAATAAGAGGAGTATCCATATAAAATATGTGAGAAAAAAAACTTTTCTGTTTTGAAATGAAGAAAAATAGTCCTTAAGGATTCAGTTATAAAATAGACATATGTCATTTTATTGCAGTTCACTTTTTTGTACTTTGCAGATATTGCATTCCTCCCTCTCCGCCTCTCTCTTTTTAAATTGAAAGTCTGTGACAATCCTGCATGTGGCAAGTCTATCAGAACTGCGTTTCCAACCGCATTTGCTCACTTATTTCTGTGCCACATGATGGTAATTCTTCCAATATTTCAAACTTCCCCACTATTATGATATTTAACATGGTGATCTATAATCAGTGACATTTGATGTTACTGTTGTAATTGTTTGGGGGATACCACAAACCATGCTCATTCAGGACAGAGAACTTGATAAATGTTGTGTGTGTTTTGGCTGCTTGACTGAATAGTCATTCCCTTGTCTCCCTCCCTCTCCTCAGGTCTCCCTATCCGCTGAGACACAACAATATTGAAACAAGGACAATTAATAATCCTACAATGGCCTCCATGTGTCCAAGTGAAAGGAAGAGCTACATGTTCCTCACTTTAAATCAAAAACTAGAAATGGTTAATCTTAGTGAGGAAGGTAGATAGCTAAGAGGCCAAAATCTAGGCTTCCTACACCAAATAGTTAACCATGTTATGAATGCAAAGATAAGCTCTTGAGAGAAATTAAAAGTACTACTCCAGACAACACACAAATTATAAGGAAGCAAAACAGACTTATAGCTGGTATGGAGGAAGTCTAAACAATCTGGAGAAGATCAAAGCAGACGCAACATTCCCTTAAACTAAAGCCTAATCCAGGGCAAGACCCTAACTCTCTTCAATTCTCTAAAGGCTGAGAGAGGTGAGGAAGCTATACAAGAAAAGGTTGAAGCTATCAGAGGTTGGTTCATGAGGTTTAAGGAAAGAAGCTTTCTGTGTAACATAAAAGTACAAGGTGAAGCAACAAGTGCTAATGTAGAAGTTGCAGCAAGTTACCCAGAAGATCTAGCTAGAATAATTAACGAAGGTGGCTACACTAAATAATAGATTTTCAATGTAAACAAAACAGCCTTTTACTGGAAGAAGATGTCATCTAGGACTTTCATGTCTAGAGAAGAGAAGCTTCAAGACTTCAAAGGACAGGCTGACCCTCTTATTAGGGGCTAATGCATCTGGTAACTTTCAGGGGAAGCCAGTGCTTATTTACCATTCAGAAAGTCCCAGGGTCTTCAAGAATTATGCTAAATCTACTCTGCTTATGCTCTAGAAATGAAACAAAGCCTGAATGACAGCACATCTGTTTACAACATGGTTTACTGAATATTTCAAGCCCACTATTGAGACCTGCTGTTCAGATTTAGTAAAACAAAAATATTGTGTTTAAAACATTACTGCTCTCTGATAACACATCTAGTCATGCAAGAGCTCTGATGGAAAAGTACAATGAGATTAATGTTGTTTTCATGCCTGCTAACATAACATCCACTCAGCAGCCCATGGATCAAAGAGTCATTTCAACTTTCAAGTCTTAATATTTAAGAGATACATTTTGCAAGGCTATAGCTACCACAGATAGTGATTTCTCTGATGAATATGGGCCAAGTGAATTGAAAATCTTGTGGAAAGGATTCAAGATTCTAGAAACCATTAAAAACATTCTTAATTAATGTGAAGAAGTAAAAAGTAAAAAAAAAAAAAAGGAATTTGGAAAAAGTTCTAACCTTCACGGAGGATTTTAAGGGATTCAAGACTTTACCAGAGGAAGTAACTGCAGGTGTGGTAGAAATAGTGAAATAACTAGAATTAGAGGTGGAGCCTGAAGATATGACCTAATTGCTGCAACATTATGATAAAACTTTAATAGATGAGGAAGTGCTTCTTGTGAGCAAAGGAGTTCATTTCTTGAGATGGAATCTACTCCTGGTGAAGATGGTTGAAATGGCAACAAAGAGTTTAGAATATTACATAAATTTAGTTGATCAAGCAGTGGCAAGGTTTGAAAGGATTGGCCTTAATTTTATGTATGTATGTATTTAAAATTTTAAATTTTTATTAGAATAAAATAAATTTAATTTTATTAAAATTACAATAAAATACTTTATTTTACCTAGAGTACACAAGCAGGGAGAGGAGTAGATGAGGAGGGAGAGGGAGAGAGAGAATCTCAAGCAGTCTAGGCACTGAGTATGGAGCCTGACACAGAGCTTGATCCTAAGACTCTGAGGTCACGACCTGAGCAGAAACCATGAGTCCGATGCTTTAGTGACCGTGCTACCCACACACTCCAGATTGACTTTAATTTTAAAAAAAGTTTTACCGTGTCTAAAATGCTATCAAATAGCACATACTTCACAGAAATCACCTGCTACAGAGAAATTGTTTGTGAAACGAAGAGTCAATGTGGTAAACTTCACTGTTGTCTCCTTTTGAGAAATTGCCACAACCTCCCCAAACTTCAACTCCACCACTTTGTTCAGTGAGTAGCTATCAGCGCTAAGCAAAACCTTCCACCAGCAAAATGATTGTAATCCATTGAAAGCTCAGATGATGGTTAGCATTTTTTAACAATAAATTATTTTTTAAATTAAGGTATGTACATGTTCTAGATGATGCTATTACACAATTATTAAACTACAGGATGGCATAAACATAAATTTTATATGAACTGGGAAACCAGAATTTTCATTTGACTTGCTTTATTGCTATATTTTCCTTATTTCACTGCTCTGGAACCAAACATGGGATATCTTCAAGGTATGCCTGTACTCCTAGAAAGTATTCAAGACCCAAGTAATTCAACTACAGGCTAAAAAGAAACCGAGTCATAAGTGATAGGTAGCAATTGAGCAGAAGCCACATAAGTTTTGAAATACAGATGATCTCTAACAATGAGTATCCTTTAAAAAATGTTATAATTAAAAAACAAAACAACACTTGAGCACCCTGCGTGGTGACTGAACACAAGTGTTAATGTAAAAATGACCCAATTTTAGCACCTATCTCTGACATTTTCTAGCTTTGAAAAGTTCAGAAAATTATGTATTTTCTCTTATCCTCAGTTTGCTCATCTCCAAAACCGGAGGGGAGGGTACAAAGTTATTCCCCCAAGAACAAGTAACTAGCAAATAAGATTCTGAGACTTGCTTTTCTAAATACAAAATTGTTCTTTCTATACTGCTATATCCCCATCACCTATGGTTAAACATCTAGAAAAAGTGATAACGAATGCACTCTTCATATGCTAGGTCTGGGAACTTCAGACAAGATTTATGTTAGTGCTTATCTCTACCAGCTGTCTTTAAATCACAAGGCTAAACACAGGCAACAGTTCGCTTGGGTTTCCCATTTTGGTTTCTTAAAACATATTGCACGAAGTTTCTGCAAGTTTCTGCACATTGGTTTAAAGCACAGTTTAGACAGTGGCAAGGACTAACTGTTCTTTGCAAAGAATCTCAACAAGTACTAGGCATTTCTTCAGTTTTCCATCAACTATGCTACATGTTTAAAATATAGTTAAAGCAACAGCAAAACTAGAAAAGTAGCAGAATGTGAAGAGATAGGCAGGGCCACTTTGCCACCACAAAAGGAAGCAGATGGAGGATCATATAACTAGAAAAAAATCAGAGCCAGCCAGAGAAAATAACAGAGCCAGCCTGATGAGAGTAGTGCCAACGAAGAACACAGGCGGATTACAAAGCTCTACTGGTACAGCAGCAAGAGACAACAGACAGGCCATGGGTGAAGAGTTACTCTCTGGGACTGTTAGAGCATGGAGGAAAGACAGACCAAGAACATACCAGTGTAAAAAATGGCATGACCCCTGCATTACACCCTCTGGCCTGAAGTTCTTGTCTCTCTGGTACTCCGTGACTAATGCGGCAAATGCCTCACTCTTGCTCCTTATTAAATATCTACAATAAACCTAGGTGTCAGTAAAACTACATGACCTTGATGTTCTAGATGCTATTTCTATTTCCCAATAAACAACTCTCCAATAGTTACAGTAATTTGTTCAATGTACTTTTCACTTTCACATATGCCATTTTAACTGCTTAAGGTTACCTTTCTGTAAAAAAAAAAAAAAGTCAACAAAGTTTTCTAGGTGGATTAATTGAATTATTATGTATTAAATGTAGGATTCTAATCCTTAGTTTTGCCAATCAACAAAGTGTTCAATAAACCTAAAATCACCAGTCATAATGATATTAAGGACTAACTATATCAATAACATCATCATCATCATTATCACCATCATCATCATCCTGTGAAGCAATTCCTAACAACAAATGCAGATTCTGCTCTGCTTTACATAGCAGAGAGCCAACTTCTTAATTTGTAATTTATTTTAAAAAATGTAGAGAACAACTGATTCTTTTTCTTCTACATGGATTATGACACACATAACCCTCTTTGCTTTTCCAATAAGATGAGTAAATTTTGGGATGACCTCTTCTGATCTGATTATAGAACTCAAGTTCCTACTTATCTAGGGAACACAAAGCAGCAGAGCCAGTGTACCCTGATGGCGTATTACACTATTCTCTAGAGTCTATTCCACTATTTGTGACATAAGTATGAGTTTCAAGTAATGTTGATTTTTAGTTCTTTTGCTAATTACAGACAGAGTTAACTACTATATAGCAAAATTTTACATTTGTTAACTGGTATGTAGTCAAATTTGAACTTTGTTTAGATCAGGAGAGGAAAAGAGGAGTTAATGCATGGAATTGATTCTGATTTCTGTTTTCCTCTCAACATTATAATAGTTTTTTTCTCTAAAACCTAAATCACTTAAAACAGCAAGTTAATCCTTCTATGAATCTTGTCTTTTCAATTGTTTGCACTACTTTACACAGAGAATGGGATTATCAAATTTAAAGTCCAATTTTTGTTTCCATATGTATATATGTATGTATACACTCAAAACCATCTCTATCTCCTTATGTCTTATCTCAAAAGGAGAAATCAAACATTTTTCCCCCTTTTTATGACTATCATAAAATTTTACACTTCATCTAAGACTGTTCCTTATAATTTATCCTTTCTCTAATGTATTTTAGTTTCTCTTTTCCTCTGACATATTTTTTCAGTTTACAAACATGGTGAAAGCATCTTTATCTCAAATGTCTCACCACCTTCAGAAGTCATCTCTATGTATTTTAAAGTAAATAATAATCTATAGTAATGAAAATAGCATATTATTAGAATACTAATTGATGGCTAAGAAATAATCACTACTTACATATATATATATACTTTATCTAAAATGCAAAGGACCTTGAAAAATAATTGAAACCACAAGAGTAAGAAAAATGACTATTTGGAAAAACATATTCTTTAATTTAACATCATTCAAAAAATAAATACCAGGTGGATAAAGAAATTGATAGAGGAAAATATATATGTGAATATATATGCATAAGCTGTTTGAAGAAAAAAAATAAAAATCCTCAAAGACAAATTCCATTAAAAAATAACATACAGGGATCCCTGGGTGGCGCAGTGGTTTGGCGCTTGCCTTTGGCCCAGGGCGCGATCCTGGAGACCCGGGATCGAATCCTACATCAGGCTCCCGGTGCATGGAGCCTGCTTCTCCCTCTGCCTATGTCTCTGCCTCTCTCTCTCTCTCTCTGTGACTATCATAAATAAATAAAAATTAAAAAAAAAATTAAAAAAAAAATAAAAAAAAATAACATACATTTTACAAAACAAATTTTACTGAAGAAAAAGACATTATATTAAAAATTAAGAGATTTCTTGCAGAGTAAAAAATAAAGAAAAAAGTCTATTTTCAGAGAGTGTATTTTCCATAAATGATGCTTCATTTATCAACTGGCAGATTGTATTGTGTATATATTTGTGTGTCTACAAAGTTGTAACAATATTTTCTATTTAATTAATGCTAAGCATATGAATGACTGATCTTAAGATGAATAGAGATTTGTCACTGAAGGGATTTGCCTAGCATATTACGCAGGTGATTTTATATTGTATGGTATATTCCATTGATATTTAATAAAAAGATTTGGTTCAAGAAAAAAAACACATTGGAAATCTCCATACCCAAAGTAGTTGTTTTCCCCATATATTATGATACAAAATTGTATTTCTTTTATCCACTCCCTGAATATAGTGAGGCTAACAAGAAAAGTATCAGGTTGACCATGTGACTCCAGCTACCACATGCATGTGATACTTGATATTCATGTGGTTTTCAACAATTGAGAATAATTACATAATTTGATTTCTTGCTTTATGTTCACTCCTAAAATTTGGTAGGAAACAGAACCATCATATGTTATTTTTATTCGGGGTGTTTTGTTTAATGAAAGAAATGTTTGAGTTTTTCCGAACCCTGTAAAAATATCTCTGTTTTATTATCCAATAAATAATGTGAACCTTAATACTATCTGTTTGAAAGAGATGGGCACTTAGTCTTTACCTTATATCAAAAGTGTAATTTTTTTTCTAAGGATGTTACCTCTACAGGTAATAATATGTTTTACATGTCAGAATAAAGGAAGAATAGACCTATATCATATGCCTTCTTTTGAGATGTTTTTCTGTGAAAAAAAAAAAAAGCAATAAAAGGTGTCCAATTTTCTGAAAGAAAATAGCAGCCATAAAATGTGCTATTTCATTTATAGTAATTCATCAATTCATGAACATAAGATTATAAACCAAGCACTATTCCAAGAAATTGGAAATAGAGCACTCAAGAAAACCGACAAAAGTTCCTAACTTTGTGATGTTTACATTTTAATAGGGGAGGCACAGGTATTGAAAAAATCAGTAAAATACATAGTATTATCAGGTAATAAAAAGAAAGGTATAAGAAAGAAAAGCTGATGATTGGGTAGAAAAAGGGAAGTGATTTTAGTAGGCAGTCAAGGAAGGCCTCACTCAAAATAGGACAGTTAAGTAAACACTTGAAGGGAGTGAGAGATCAAGCCATGAATGAAAGAGAATGAGAACAACAAAAAATATTAGGCCAAAAATTTTTTTTCAGACTATAATATATAATGTATATATTATAGTCTGAAATACATGTGAATAATAAATAAAGAGAAGCAAGTTATGGATGTTCCTGTTTATCTTTCTCTATATATTAGATGTCAATGCAACCTGGCTACTGAACACAAACAAGAAACTTACAGAAACACAGCTTAATGGTTTCCATCAGTTTCTCTAGAAATTATCAGATTGTGACAATGTAGATAGTGTCTGTCTTCATGTAAGCACAAAGATGTTTTCTGAAATTTCATAAGGAAAATATATTTTTAAAAAACAAGAATTGTGTTTTTAATTGTACTACCTCAGTGAAGCCAAACTTAGTGAATTTCTGTGCATACAAATGAATTGTGCAGAGGACTTAAACATATGGGTGGACAGAAGTATATATAATTATTTTAGTTTTTGGAAGGCATTATGGATTTTTGTTGGTTTTTTTTTTTTTTTTGGTAGAAAAAGTGATAAAAAATACTGAGGACAAGATAGAAACAATGTTCACTAGATTTCAAAGTGTTCAGGAATGAAGTAAGGTAGTACTGCATGTCCTCACAACTCACTTCCTGTTTATATTAAAGTTGCATGTGGATTCCTTTCAAATAACATTAATTTGAAACATAACATTTCACATGCTAAATGATGAATGAGGACCCAACCCAACTCTGCTGATACTTTGTAACTGCAGTGTTATTCATCAGCCCAAATCAACTTAAGTCAGTAGAAAAATAGTAATAATCTGTAATGCCAACAATATTATTTTGGGAGAAAAATTGGAAGATGTTACTTAGAAATATTATCTGAACTCACAAATAATGATCTGAATTCATACATGAATGAGCCTCACGCATTGAAAAAACTGTTACATGTATTATAATTCATTGTCAACTGAGTAGTCTAACAACCATATATATATTATCTGAGGGGCCATGAATCCTCCCTTTTAATCTTTAAGAAGAATATACTGATATTTCTTTTAAAAATGGGTTTGCAATTATATGTTTCATTCATAATTTATCACGGTCACTTTAATTTTCCAGACATTTCTAGAGTTATTGCATTATTGTAATGTGATTTTTCCAGATGAGAATAGGGACCATTCAACAGTCCTGGGAGAGATATCTTTATCATCTTTAGAGTAGAACAGTTGGGTCTGTTCTATTTCAAATGATTATTAAACCTTCTGATAATAAAAGTTAGTGTGTGAAATCAAGTTATCTTTAATAACCCTTACACAGAAGAAAAAGAATCCATTTAATGATATCATTCTTCTTTGCATCAGTATTTTCACACTACCATTATGTAGAATTCTTTCATTCTTCTAAATCACTCACATCATTATACCTCTTCTATTTAAAATAATTACAGGGGTGCCTGGGTGGCTCAGTCACAGTTAAGTGTCCAACTCTTGGTTTCAGCTCAGGTTATGATTTTAGGGCCATGAGATTGAGCTTCATGTTGGGCTCCACGCTGGGCATGTAGTATGCTTAAGATTCTCTCATTTCCTCTCCCTCTGTGCCTCCCCGCTTGCTCTCCCTAGATAGATGATAGATAGATAGATAGATGATAGATAGATAGATGATAAGTGATAGAACAATCGTATATAGGATTTCCTTCTTTGGTGTCATTAATATCATTGCCTAATCATAACTATCAGATACTAAAATTTTAAGTTGTTGGTTATTATGGTGGGCCTTGCCAGTTATGAGATAAGGCTCAGGAATGAATACTCGGGAAAGGTTTCCGAGAGACTTTGGATACACAGATACTCATGTTTGGAAACTACTGTTCTGAAGGACAATGATAAAGACACTTAACTTGAAACAAAAAGTGTTTATGTTAATGTGAGGATACGTCAACAGATTATTTTAAAATCCCTATTCTAGTTTTATTTCTTATATTCTATATTTCTCAGCAGGTTGCATTCTCATTGTATTTTGTGAGAGGAATACATGTATCCCCAGTGCGCCTTATCTATCTTGTTCCTTCCTTTAATGATAGCAACTATTCTTGCATCTAATATATATTCATTCATGACTTTTGTTCTCTGGAGTTTACATTTTAGATATAAGAGACAGGAAATAAACATATAATCTAATAATTATATAATGTGTCAGATACTGATAAGGACTGTGAAGAAAAGTAGAGTCATCTTGCAGTAACTGATGGAAAATGCCACCATTTAATGATGATAGAATGGCCTTTCATCAGTCCTGAAACATACATGCATCAAAAGTTCTTCCTTCCAAGCTGAAGCCAGATATTTAACCAACTGAGTCACCCAGGCATACCTATACTTTACTATTTTAGTTGAAAATATTCATAAGATTTTAAGGATTAAAATTTAAGAAGAAAGTATGACTGTGTTTCATAAAATTTATAAATGAAGTATCCTGATTTTTAAATGTAATATTAAGCTGAATCTTGTTTTTGGTTACTTTCTTTGTACTTAAACCTATTTATTATTCCCCAAGATGTTTTTTCCCAAGCATTTACTATATGTGCTCTATGTCATGTTAGGTCATTGTACTCTGCTCTGGAATAAGGATCATGATTACAGCATAATCTACATGGTCAAGTTCCTAAGTATGCCTGAGTAAAAATCCTGGTTGTGCAGATTACCAATTGCACAAATTTAAGTAAGTTGCTTAAATTCTCTGCATTTCACTTTCCCATCTACAAAATATAGATAAACTAAAAATAATGGATATTTTAAAGGATTAAGTGACGTAAATTCTGCAATTACCAACAGCCTGGGACATGGCAAGTCTTAAATAATTGTTAACTTATCATATGAGGATATATAACTATAAAACTGCTTTTAATAATTTTATAACCTAATTAAGATAAATCAATACAAATATTATGAAGCAATCAGTGAATGATATATAATTGCTATAATTAATTAGAACAGAAAGATGATATGGTGAACATAGTACTTGATTGACAGAACTATGACAGTAATAAGGACTGTGAAGAAAAGTAGGGGCATCTTGAAGTAACTGATGGAAAATGCCACCATTTAATGATGACAGAATGGCCTTTCATTCAGCACTTTTTCAGGGAAGATTATTTTATATATGGGTTAAGCAAATGCATCTGTTTGCTTGGGCTGCCATAACATATAGTATAGACTGGGTGGTTTAAAAAACAAATTTATTTTTTCCAGAGTTCTGGTGTTGACAGAGTTTGTTTGTTCTGAGTGAGTTCTCTCTCTTTGGCTTGCAGGTGACTACCTTCCTGCTGTGTCCCTCTCATATGGTCATCCCTTAGTCTGTGTTTCTGTGTCCTAATTGTTTCTTTTCATAAGGATGTTAGTTTGAATTAGGGCTCTCCCTAATAACCTCATTTTAACTTAAGAATCCTTTTAAAAATTTTTATTTATTTATTTTTTAGAGAGAATACATGAGTGGGTGAAGGAGCAGAGGAAGGGGGAGAGAGAATCTCAAACCGACTCTATGCTGAGTGCTCTATGCTGAGTGCAGAGCCTAATGCAGAGGCTCCATCTCACAACCCCGAGATCATGACCTAAACTGAAACTAAGAGTTAGTTTAACCAACTGAGTCACCAGGTGCCCCTAACTTAATCATTCTTTAAGGGCTTTATCTCCAAATAAAGTCACAGTTTAAGGCACTAAGGGATTAAGATCAATATACAAATTCTGGGGAGAACACAATTCAGTTTATAACAATAAGTTACTGGAACCCAGGAATCTGTTCTCTCATCTGTAAAATGCAGATGATATCATACGAACTGCAGATATTTGCAAGAATTACAAGAATTTATGTACATAATATAAGAAATAAGAAATTTATAAGAAATATATAAGAAATTACGGAAATTATAATGATTTCTGTGCTTTCAACACAGTGACCATGACTTACCGCTCAATAAGGATTAGCACCTCTAACAGTCAGTATAGCAAAGGGGAACTGAACACACATTCAAGGTTAATTCAAGGAGGTTTTATTTACAAAGGGATAATTGCAAACGTGTTAGTGAAAAGCATAAGGAAGTGAAGTATTAGGACACATTAGGAAGTATAAGGATGTATAAGGGCATATAAGGAAGACCACCACTAGTAGCCCAGAGCTGTTAGCATCCTTCCCTAGCCGTTAAGACATGAAGAAAGTCAGAGGTAACTAAAATCTGGGAAAAGTTAGTATCTTGATCAGAAGTATTCATATATTTCTACTTCAATTTTTTTCTTTCTTCAGATTCAGTGCTAGGGTTCCCCACTGGTGGAACTCAAATGGAATCCAGATATTACGGGAGTCTTGGTGACATGGTTCATACATGTCAGTCTCTCAGGGTCAGAGAGAAGAGTGGAGAAGGAGAAAGAGTATTTCTGGAGGAGCAATTGGGAAATAAATAGCACAGAATAATTGACTATTAGGAGAGAGGTGGAGAGAAGAATATCTCAGTACATTTCTCTCACTCTCCTTCTCCATAGATGCAGACATAGGTAAATATAGATATGATATAGGTATGGTATATGTATAGATGCTCATATAGATTTAGAAAAATGTAGTAATATAGATTTGCATGTAGGTATAGACACATAATCCATCTTAGGTTTTTGAAATACTTGAGAGTATATTTTAGACATCACATTTCTTTACAACTCAATAGTATATGTTGCACAATTCTTAAGAACAAAGACACTATCTTACATAACCACACTGCAACACTACTACACTGCCTCACTGCTATTATCCATGTATTCTATATGTTTGTTGCCAATTACTCCACTAAAATCCTTTAATAGCATTTTTCCCCTCTGATCCAGGACTCAGGCACCATTGTACCCTGAACATGGCCCTGAACTACTCTGCATTTTAGCAATGAGCATTCTGTCTCAAGCAACCTTTCCAGTTTTCACACATTTGAAAACCATCTTAGATTTCCATTGCTGATGTACATACAAATGATTTTGTAGTTTATATCACTTATGTCTTCTCATTTAGTTATAAGAGATCATGGGGATCCCTGGGTGGCGCAGCGGTTTAGCGCCTGCCTTTGGCTCAGGGCGCGATCCTGGAGACCGGAGATCGAATCCCACGTCGGGTTCCCGGTGCATGGAGCCTGCTTCTCCCTCTGCCTGTGTCTCTGCCTCTCTCTCTCTCTGTGACTATCATAAATAAAGAAAAATTAAAAAAAAAAAGAATTATATAGAAATAAGAGATCAAGGAAAAGTTTTATGTCTGTGTTCTAGAAATAATATTATTTGAAAATGATCATCAATGATCTGGAACAAAGCCATTAATTTAGAATTTTTATATGACGATCATAATCAATCATTTATTTTGTCAACCCTGTTAATAGAAAAGATAACAGTGAGTTGGAATGAATATTTGTTATACAAGTCAAGTCTGCAAATTTTTGAAATGTCTATATTTTGTTAAAACTTCATTAGGATATTACCTACAATGAAGAGGAATACTTATTTAAGATCTCATATTGCACAGAGATCATGTTTCTCTCATTTTCCTCTCATTTAAATATGAATGGTTGGTCTTGGTCCATGTCATTGTAAAACTAAATCTTTTTTTTTTCTTCAGTAAGTATTGAATTCAAGTTTTACTGCAATCATGCAGAATACAATTTTAAGTAGAATACTTAGTCACATTTGGCCGCCCGAAAAAGTGATGTGTTTGAAATACAAGTTTTCTTACACTATTACAGTTAACTTTAATAGAAGAGCAATAATAAGAAATTGAAGTTTAAAAATATAACTCTATAGACTTACATTTCATGTTTTTCCCTTAAAGGACTGCTATCTTGTACACACACACACACACACACACACACACACATATTACAAAATACAAGGCACTTAGTTTTGCCTTTGGTACATTAAGCTTGACAAGAAACATACTAAGATGTAGGCATTAATATCCCATGAGGACTCAGTAAAAAGACTTATAAAGTAAGATATACATGTACTCTTTTTAAAATCAAAACTCCATTAGGTGAATCTTTATTTTTAAAGCCTTCAGAAAACCATTTTCTTTAACAAGTATATCTGAAAATATATTCTTTTGCACTATAATGGAGACATTAGTTTTCAGAAATTAGAAAAATATCTACTTAAAATAAATATGTACATACACATAAATTATTTTTTATTTACAACTATGCCAAAGATATATTAAATAGTATTTGTAGTTAATCAAGATTTATCAAACACTTTACATTAATTTTTTTCTCAGAATGCAACAGGAGATAGAAATGAGATGGATGATAAAAATTGATGTGAATAAAAACAGTAATGGCTCAAAATTTAATGTATGGTGAGAATTCAGTAAATTGACTTACCTTGATAAGCAAGACAAAGGGTGTACTTTCCCTCTAAATCCCATCCATCTAAACTATTGGAAGAAACAAGATTATCAGCAGGTCCATTACTCTCTTAAACTTTAAAAGCCCTTCATGCTGAAGAATAGCTATTCATTAAAATTTCTACTACCCAGAAAGAGAGGAAAACCTGCTGTCATACTTGCAAGGAATGTGTCTCTGGTGACCAGGATCATGAATTTAAGAGAGATTATCACCCACATGCAACAATTGGCTACACTGAAAATTAAAGCTGAAAATGAGAGGAAGAAGCGGAGGGTTTCCAATATCCTTTCCTGGCTAAGTTCTTAACCGCAAGCATCTTAAAAAAAAAGTACATTGATTACTTTAAACCCATGAAAACAAATGACAATATTTTTACAGAGTTAAAGAAATATATGAAACTCTCTGAAATATATATGTGAATCTCTAAAATAGGAAATTAGATTCTAGACAAGTTTATAATTCATCATATTTGTCACCTGTATGATTGACTGATTTACTGCAAAGTTAAAGTATCTTCAATAGTCTGAACTTCACTGCTAACTTGTATCTCACTGCTCACATATTTAATCAAAAATTTAAATGTGTTTATGTCTCCATATTATACTACACATGGAGTACCACACTTCGGTATTCAAAAAAAGGCATATTCTTGCAGTCAAATGAAGTTTTTATATAATCAAAATAGTACTTTTCGACATTTATTTTGGTGTAGTCTACCATTTATAAATCAGAGTAATATGAAAAATATAGAGCTTTATATGTGCTCCTTGGGAAAAAAAGAATTTAAGTGGTTATTTCAAAGGCACCCAATAGCATTTTGGTCAATAGTGATATTGCACACCATTGGTATTAGATGTTTCCAACTCACATGATTTTTGTGCTGGAGTGTTTGCATTCGATATGGAGCTATTCTTCCAAGGGCAGCCTCACTTGAGTTCTATCAGGGAATAAAGATAGAAAAAAACATTCTATTTCTTTAAAAATTCTATTAGTTTGATTGTTTTTAATCCCTTGTGATATTTTTACAAAGGTGGAGTTAAATATGTCTGTTTCATTTGGCTTTAAGATGTATACTAAAGATAACTTCACAGTATTTGTATTAGACCAGCCCCTGAGTAACCTTTTCAAACTAAGGAAAAAATGTCTGTTGTGTAAAATAAACTACTTTTCATAAGTTGAGCTTTAATGCTATTTTATTGATTATTGGAGAGTCACTCCCTTCTGCACTGACAAAAAAAAAAAAAAAAAAAAACCTGAAATTTCTAAAGATAACTATTTCCACTATATTTTCTGTTTTATGACTCATAGGGCATTTATCTTTACTTGTATGAATATATTACATAAAAGTAATTAATAACAACATGAGGGAGACTCTTGTAAAATTGCTTTGCACATAACCCAATTTCACAACAGCTTTTCCAATCACCAGGAACTGCTTACTCAGAGGCCATACATGGCATAAGTTAATGTCAAATAGCCTCAAGTGTACTCCTCTGTTCAATCTAATGCTAAAGCTTTTAATCAGGTTTATTTCCATGAACTATCCTA
This sequence comes from Vulpes vulpes, assembly GCF_048418805.1. Lineage (NCBI taxonomy): Eukaryota > Metazoa > Chordata > Mammalia > Carnivora > Canidae > Vulpes > Vulpes vulpes. The sequence goes on from NC_132781.1 coordinate 73,582,475, forward strand.
TCAATTACTATGTGTTTATCAGTATCACTACTCCAAGACTCCCTGTTTTAAAATAGATCCCTTTATCGAGTTGCTGCAATTATACATTTCAAACGATTTGATCAACTAATCATGTCTTAAAAATTGCATCATCTCCCTCCCGAGCCTTCACTTTTTCCTAAATTCCTATTTCAACAAATGAAATTAGTTTCTCCAATAATCTTCATTTGGCTGACCAATAAATTCTACTGATGCTCTCTGGAAAATGCTGATTTAATTCATTTGTCTTATTTTGTATTGTCAAGATTCCCTTACTGCTCATTGCTAATGTGATGGTTAATTTTATTGGTCACCTTGATGGGTCATGAAGGGCCCAGAATATTTGATTAAACATTATTCTGACTGTCTCTGTGAAGATATTTAGGATGAGATTACCAATTGAATAGGTGGACTAAGTAAAGCAGATTACTTTCTCTAATGCACATGGTCCTCTTTCATCAGTCCAAGGCCTGAAATAAACAAAAAAGCTGACCCTTAAGGAAGAGGGCACATAGCCTACCTGATGACTTTGAGCTAGAATATCAATCTTTTGCTGCCTTCAGACTCAAACTGAAACATCAGCTCCTCTTGGGTCTCAAGCCTGCTGGGTTTTTGACTGGAACATACACCATTGACTCTCCTGGTTCTCAAGTCTTCATACTTGGACTGGAACTACATCATCCACCAACTGCAGATCTGAGGAGTTCTCAGCATCTTATATGTGAGCCAAAAATAGAATACATGGGTAGGGTGCCTTGGTGGCTCAGTCAGTTAAGTGTCTGATTCTCGATTTCTGCTCAGGTCACAATCCTAGGGTTGTGATATGGAGCCCCAAGTGGATGTGTGTATATCCTTCTAAGGATTCTCTCTCTCTCTCCCTCCCTCCCAATGTGCTCTCTTTCTCTAAAAAAAAAAAAAAAAAAAAAAGGAAGAAAAGAAAAGAAAAAGAAAATACAGGCAAATGTCTTCATGATGTTAGTATAGCAAATACATTTTTTTAAAAGACACAAAAGACTTATTAACTATAAAGTCAATGACTGATAAATGTGACCACATTAAAACTAAGGACATCTATTCATCAAAAGAGAATATCAAAATCATAGAAAAGCAAGTGCTGAGTCTCATAATTGTGACCCATTAACCAACAAAGGCTCCTATTCAGAAATATAAATACTAGTATAAATCAGTTAGAAAATAACAGTAACCCTGTAGGAAAGTGGGAAATTACTTAAAAGAGCATTTCACAATAGGAAAAATCCAAATATCAAATAGCATAAGAAAAGAGCTTAGCTTTACTTGTAATTAGGGTAATGAAAATTAAAATCAGAACATTATGTACCACTCCATACTCACAAATATTAAAGGTCTGACAAAACCAAGTGTTAGAGAAAATGCAGAGTGGTATAATGCTGTTGGAACAAAGACTGATAATATTTATTTACAAAAGAGTTGGGCCCATTTCCTCTAACTGAATACCTCTAATTTAATTCTTTGTTATATAACCTACAGTATTGCATGCTTATGTGTGACAGGTTAAAAGTAAAGAGTATTTATAACAGCATTATTCATAATCACCCCAACTGAAAATAAACCAAGTGTTTGGTCAGAATGTGTATTAATAAGTTATGGTATACTGGGGACACCTGGGTGGCTCAGTGGTTTAGTGCCTGCCTTTGGCCCAGGCGTGAAACTGGAGTCCCGGGATTGAGTCCCACATGGGGCTCCTGGCATGGAACCTGCTTCTCCCTCAGCCTGTGTCTCTGCCTCTCTCTCTCTCTCTGTGTCTCTCATGAATAAATAAATAAAATCTTTAAAAAAATAATAAGTTATGATATATCTATACAATGTTGAAGTTACAGTCAGCACTACCCCTCAATGATATGGATAAAATTGAGAAAAATTATTTTGCCACCAAAAGCCAGAAAAAAAGCAAAACAAAACTGTACCTGGTATGAATTTATTTACATACATTTTTTAAAAAGCAATAAATTTTATTGGTTTTTGATACATAATTACATGAGTATAAAAAGTGTTAAGAAAAGCATAGAAGTAATTATCACAGATGTCAGAGCAGAGGTAACCTCTAGGAAAGACGAAAGAAATTATGACCAGGAAAACACACATAGGAGCTTCCTAGGGGTGTTGGCAATATTCTATTTCCTTACCTAAATAATGGTTACATGAATTAGTTTTACATATTATTTAAGATGTACATTTATGTTTCATAGATTTTGTTGTATTCCATAATAAAATATTATAGATTTAATGTAAATGTCTCACTCTGAGTGAAATGGGGTGCCATTAGATAAAGGAAAGGAATAATATGGCTTCCCATTAAGTTAAGCAATATTTATTGACCAACTGTAATATTCTAGTTGCTTCTTAAAAATCCACAGGGAAAACCATCAAAATGTCTGCTCTAAAAGTATTTACACATGTGTGTGCTTATGTAACGATAACATAATATATATGTTAGTTATGTATTACAAACTTCGTTTGTTATGAGATTCAAGATAGAATTGAGGGTAAACACGAGGTGGGAGGTGCAATGTTAAATGGGATGATCACGAAATGCCTTAGAGTGGGTAATACATGAGCAAACATTTGAACAAAGTGAGGGGAGTTAGCTATATGCTGTCCATAGCCAATGCAGATACTAATGCAAAATAAAATAGTAGCCCCCTGAAAATATGTTCAGGTCCTAACCCCTAGTAGCTATGAATATGAAATTACTTCAGATAGAGTCTTTAATAGTAGCAATTAAATTACGAATTTCATAATGAGATCACCCTGGATTTAGAGTGGGCCCAAATCTAATGACTTTTTTTTTTATAAAGGGAAAGGAAAGGAAATTTGGGGCACAGAGATATCTAGGACAAGAAACCATGTGAAGATAGAGCAGACACTGGAGTTATGTAGTCCCAAACTGAAATATGCCTGCAATCACCTAAAACTGGAAGAGGCAAGGAAGGATTTTCCATTGGAGTTTTCAGCAGGAGCTAAGCACCTAGACACCTTCACTGCAGAATTCTGGCCTTTACAACTGTGAAAGAATTGTTGTTTTAAGTCACCATGCTTGTGGTAAATTTTTTTTAAGATTTATTTATTTGAGAGGAGAGAGTGAGAGAGTGAGAGAGAGAGAGAGCGAGCGAGTATGAGCTGGGGAAGGGCGACAAGGAGAGGGAGAGAATCTCAAGCAGACTCCGTGCTGAGTGTACACCTGACACAGGACTTGATCTCACAAACCTGAGATCATGACATGAGCTAAAACCAAGATTTGGATGCTCAACCAACTGAACCACCCAGGTGTCTCTTGTAGTAATCTTTTATAGCAGCCCTAAGAAACTAATACACACAGCATTTTGGGAATGTTAACATTCTTCTTCTTCTTCTTCTTCTTTTTTTAAATCAAGGTTTTATTTTTTTTAATTCTTTTTTTTAATCTTTATTTATCTATGATAGTCACAGAGAGAGAGAGAGAGAGGCAGAGACATAGGCAGAAGGAGAAGCAGGCTCCATGCACCGGGAGCCTGACGTGGGATTCGATCCCGGGTCTCCAGGATCGCGCCCTGGGCCAAAGGCAGGCGCCAAACTGCTGCGCCACCCAGGGATCCCTAACATTATTCTTCATTGGTTTGCTTGATTATTAATATTTCCTCATCTTTCTAGATATTGAGGAAGGAAAGCCATTGGCCTGCGAAAACTTATAAGATTTTATATTACATTAAATATTTTTCTGTATATATTTAATTCAGTAAAATATGCAGAGTGAGTACACAGGAATCATTTATTTATTTACTTATTTAATAACTGAACATGATTTCAATAAAATGGAAAATTGAAGGAAACAAACTAAATTTTTAATTTTTATAATCTAACCCTAAAGAGATAATAATTTTGGCTATTCTGTTCCAAATGTTATATCCATATATTCAATAAGATGATAGTGAACATAAACTTTTAGTATCTTCCTTTTTAATTTAATTATGAACATTTTATCATACAATTAAGCAACCTATAAAACATGGTTTTTAAATGGAAGCATAATGTTTCATGCTTTGAATATAATATAATTTAGTTTGCTAATCCTCTAGTTCTAGAATTCATTTTTTTCTAGCACTTTCCTATTGTAAAAACAATGTGATAATACCCTTGTATACAACCTTATATATGGTCCTTATAATTTCCATGAAATGAATTCTTAGATTTAGAATTATTCTATCAAAACACATGACTCTTTAAAAGATCTTGATTCATTTCATCAAATAGTTGGAAGTCTGTACCAACAGAAAACCACACCAGAAGTAGTGTGTGATAGGGCAGCATGAAGGATTTCAAGAATGACTTTATAGTCTGTTCAAATCCCAGCTATATCACACAGTCTTTCATTTTGGGAAGATAATTGCTCATATTTTTATTTGCAAATTGGGGAAATAAATACAACCAATCATGTAGAATGGTTTTGAGCCTTAAAGGTAATTTATATGAAATATTTTAACTCAATGCCCAGAATAGGAGTAATCTCATATCTCATTCCTTCAAACGGGGGTTCGAGGGTATGTCTGAAAAAAATGTTGATCTGTGCCACATACTGCTGCAGGTGCCTGTGCCTGGCTGTCTGCTGCCTGGCCCTTGGCTCTCTACCACATGCTTCTACAGTATACACTGAGAGTGATATTCTGCTAGAAATTTTTCTTTTTTTAATTTATTTTCTATTGGTGTTCAATTTGCCAACATAGAGCAAAACACCCAATGCTCATCCCATCAAGTGCCCCCCTCAGTGCCCGTCACCCAGTCACGCCCACCTCCTGCCTACCTCCCTTTCTACCACCCCTAGTTCATTTCCCAGAGTTAGGAGTCTCTCTTGTTCTGTCTCCCTTTCTAATATTTCCCACTCATTTTTTCTCCCTTCTCCTTTATTCCCTTTCACTATTTTTTATATTCCCCAAATGAATGAGACCATATAATGTCTGTCCTTCTCCGATTGACTTATTTCACTCAGCATAATAAACTCCAGTTCCATCCACATCGAAGCAAATGGTGGGTATTTGTCGTTTCTAATGACTGAGTAATATTCCATTGTATACAGAGACCACATCTTCTTTATCCATTCATCTTTCGATGGGCACCAAGGCTCCTTCCACAGTTTGGCTATTCTGGACATTGCTGCTATAAACAATGGGGTGCAGGTGTCCCGGCATTTCACTGCATCTGTATCTTTGGGGTAAATCCCCAGCAATGCAATTGCTGGGTCATAGGGCAGGTCTATTTTTAACTCTTTGAGGAACCTCCACACGGTTTTCCAGAGTGGCTGCACCAAGGGCAATTTTACACGTTTAATGCAATCCCTATCAAAATACCATGGCCTTTCTTCAGAGAGTTGGAACAAATTATTTTAAGATTTGTGTGGAATCAGAAAAGACCCCGAATAGCCAGGGGAATATTAAAAAAGAAAACCATAGCTGGGGGCATCACAATGCCAGATATCAGGTTGTACTACAAAGCTGTGGTCATCAAGACAGTGTGGTACTGGCACAAAAACAGACACATAGATCAATGGAACAGAGTAGAGAACCCAGAAGTGGACCCTCAACTTGATGGTCAACTAATATTCGACAAAGGAGGAAAGAAAGACTATCCACTGGAAAAAAGATAGTCTCTTCAATAAATGGTGCTGGGAAAACTGGACATCCACATCCAAATTTTTCTAATTACTCTCTAGCACTGCTGCTTCATGGTTGATAAATTCACCCAGGTCTCAGCAACACAGCAAATCTCATACCCGATTCCATCGTTACTTTGTCTTACCTCATTCCAATGTACACCAGGTAATATAATGCATACCAATTTTACTTTTTAAAAAAATTTTTAAAGAGTTCACTTATTTATCTTGGGGCAGGAGGGGTCGAGGGAAGGGGAGAGGGAAATTTAAGCAGACTCTGCGCTGAGCATGGAGCCTGATGCTGGCCTCCTTCTAAACCCCAAGATCGTGACCTCAGCTGAAATCAAGAGCCAGACAGTCAACTGACTGAGCGACCCAGGTGCCCCCCATCCTACCATTTTCAGAGAATTGTTATATAATTTCTATCCTCTGAATCTAGCAATTTTCACAGAGTAGATGCCATTCAGTATTTATTTCATGAATAAATGCCAGGAAGTATTTTCACATATTTGGAAAACTATGGCTAATGTCTCTTTTTTCAATTCCACATGTCATATATGCCAAATAACTGAATGCTTTGCATATATAAACATAAGTACTTCAAACTACATTGTTAAGAAAAGCTACTTTTATTCATGACAAACATATTATTAATAGAACCAATGTACTAGTAGAAAGCATTTATATTCTAATCAAAAGCCAAATAATGTTTTCTACGTCCTTGAAACATTTTCAAAAATGGTAGAAAAAGTGGTATCTAATTTTAATGACCAAATAATCACCAGGTACTTCCTCACTTCTTATGGTTTAACCAGGACTGTGTTAGATAGCAAACAGTAAAATCCAAAAGAAGAAAAGACCTTTGCCTACTGTATGATGATGCTCTAAGCCCAAGCACATAAAAACAAAAACAAAAACAAAAACAAAAAACAGAAAGTCAAAATAACCTGTTCACTTTCAGTATACAAGTACAGAAACTGAAACCCATGTAGTAAACAAAGGAAAAAATTTTTGTGATTGCTTTGAAGGTAATAACAAAGCAGATTAAGTATACATAGTATTGACCATTACACATGTATTGAAATCTGAGCAAAATAATTGCTTTCAGGTTCTCAGCAGAATTAAAGACCCACTTGGCTTTATAAACTCAACACCACAGAACACTTAGAATCTCAAAGCACTGACCTCATAATTACTAAGATGATATAAAATGAAAGAAAACTAAAGAAAAGACATTTGAAAAAAAATGATCAAAATCAAAATAGCGTCTATGGAATTTTTTTTAAGTGAAAATAAAGCTCTGACAATCCTGAAATGTATTCCACACAGTCCCCAGTGGAAGTGTGCCCCAATTGAAAAAGACATTTGAAAAAAAAAAGTGATCAAAATCAAAATAGCGTCTATGGAATTTTTTTTAAGTGAAAATGAAGCTCTGACAATCCTGAAATGTATTCTACACAGTCCCCAGGGGAAGTGTGCCCCAATTGTATCCAGAATGAATAGCTCATTAACACACTTTTCATGGATTTCCCTCTCTTGCCTGACTCACTCTCCTCACTCACCCATTTCTGCTCCTTGGTATTAACTTGAGAAAAGTACTCACAGGCAGCATATTCTCCCCTCACATACACAGGAAAGAAAATATATGAAATTAATATGTGGACACAATAAAAAGCTTAAGGAGGATAAACTTGGAAGTCATTCATTTCTTCCTCACCCAAATACAAACTATACATAATGTTGCTCCTATCAAACTATATATATATATATATATATTCATAAACTATATATATCAAACTATATCCTATCAAACTATATATATATATATATATATCTTCATAAACTAAATAATACCTAGGTAACAGAATTATGGTTCTTCATTTGCATGCCCTTTCTTCCTACATGTCTTTCGTCTTTAATATTTCTACCCATGCCATTCTGCTTCGATATGGTATTATTTATTTATTTATTTATTTATTTATTTATTTAGATTTTATTTATTTATACATGAGAGGCACACACAGAGAGAGAGGCAGAGACACAGGCAGAGGGAGAATCAGGCTCCATGCAGGAAGCCCAATGTGGGACTAGATCCTGGGACTCCAGGATCACACCCTGAGCCAAAGGCAGACGCTCAACCTCTGAGCCACCCAGGCATCCCTGGTCCATTTTATTAAATACATTCTTAAATGCTATTTTCCTGATCCTGTCAACTGGATGTTAAATTCCAATACTTTGAGTTGTATCTCTTTAGAATACTCATCTTATTCAGCACCATATGAAAAACTTGCATCATCCATTCATTCAAGAAATATTTACAAAACCTTGACACCTGACAAGGATTAAGCCAGACTATATGGATAAAGAATAAGCAAAGCAGACTCAACCCAGGTTGTTATGAAATTTATGGATTAATAAGGAAATAGATATTACTGACCATATTATAAAAATCATTTTTAAAGAAGAAATATAAAGTTTTATGGCTTTGAGAAGGGGACCAAATTTTTATACTATTACAAGCAGTTCCTTCTCATCAGGGACTCTTATTCATCAATATCAACACCAAACAACTACCACAGTGTCATGTATGCAGTAGGTAACCTATAAGCATTTGAAATAAAGGTAGTTGAGGAGTTAAGAGACTATCACGTAAGGTAAGAGATTTACTGCATGCAAAGGTATTATTTGCTTTCTTTGCTCCTATCAATGAAAAAATATAGGCAATTTTGGCTACTCAGTTTAAGCGTGTTTTTACTATGTTTTTACTGTCAGCCAAGATGGGATAGCAGAAATAGTTTTCTGATTCTTAAGTTACGTTTATGTGTAAATGTGCATTTTTTGTGTGTGCTCCACTTCAAATTTAGTATAGATTTTGCCATTGATTTTTGAGAAATGGGCTATAGGAATTTCTATTTAAAAAGCTAAACCACATGAGTAATTGAAAATGTTGCAGAGCCTCTACTGTATTCCTCATTAGATCATCCTTTGAATTAAAATTGAGTTTATAGCACTAGGTCAATACCTCCCATACAAGTAATTAGAATTGTTTGGGCAAAAGGTCAAAGTTCTAGAGTCCAGATGATATCATCCATCAAAATTATGTTTTCAATTCTCTTTTTATGTGTTACTAGAAATATGAGAATCAAATTTTATAATGAGATTTCCACATATTAAAACCAACAGAAAATAACCTGCTAGAAAATACCTCCTCCTGAGACCATTTTTGTTCATCTTGTTTTATATCTTCGAAGCTACAATATTCAGAAATGAACAAAAGTGATGTATTTATCCTTGGGGTATGGAAGGCAGATCGTATGACTATTGACATAGCATGGTCACAGGGCCTGAACTAGTTGCTAATACTGAGAGTTCCAGCAGTGCAACTTTACTTGCTGTGAACCAATGCTTTTCCAAGCTTTTAAGGCCTACAGTGACATTATGTGAGTATCACCTCTCATGGTACTTGCCAGGGTATAAAATTTGTGCATCATGGAGGAATGTTTCCATGTAACAAAAATTTCCAGTGTTCAACTTTATGTTCTCCCTGTTGATCCGACCACCTCTGCATCTACTCCCATGCATATTCTCCCCATGCATGCTTGTATTCATAAGCTAGGTCCTTCAGATCCTTTAATGTGTAGTCTCTATTCTCCATTAGCAAGTCAGTCCACCCCCCAGCTGCGATACTGGGATTCACATATGCTATTGCTCTGGTTGCCAGGGGAGGAGGTAGCGGTAAAAGCTAAGGACAAGCCTTGCCTTAGAAGGCACATGGCTCGAGTGAGGCTTCTGCAGAATTGCAAATCGAAGGAGGTCAGTATCTATCAAAGAAGGGAAGTGGGCCATTTCTGTTGGCACAGTGAGTTCAAGAGACTCTGGGATTCTAAGATTCTTAAATGTTTCCATCCAGTTGCATATATTCCAAATCTTCCTTATGTATTTTCAGCCTGACTTTGGTGTAAAAGGATGCAAACTTACCTAAAGTTCCAGTATTCTTATAGTCACCCTGAGCCTTGTCTATTTTGTCTAATCATCAATTGTAGGAAATCAGAATTTCCTTAAATGTGCCAAGGAAACAGTCTGTCATATTTTGCTTGAATTGTTGATTAATTACACTGTCCTCTCATTATTTTCTTTTCCATTGGGACCATGACCTTAGGTAACTGCCACCCAATTCCACAGTTCTTATAGTCACTATTTATTGATACTTGCCTAGTTTTATATATACTTGCCTATATATAGTGCAAGACAATATTTTTCCCTGTCCTCAAAAAATATCCAACCAAACTCTTCACAGCTAAATATTTCAACAATTCCACTGTTACAGCATTCTAGTACTGATATGCCATCTTCTACCTGTAAGAGTCCTTATTGCTAGCTGACTTATTCCTAGCCACCTGACAAATGATCCATATCCTAAATCTCATTTTTGAGTCTGTTTCTAGGATAACTTCTAGTGTCAGCTCTCTTAGATTGATTTTGCTGAAACAATAAAGCAAGTTCTGTGCAAAGAGGTTCATTGGAGTAAGCTCTTGTGTAACACGCTTGTGAGAAAGCGAGAAAGTGATGAGCAGAAGAAGCTGACATACCACATGTCAACTGAGGTCTCAGGTGATCCATTTTGGGAGTTTTCCAAAGCTGAGGCAAGAGAGCCAGGTTTTTTAATTCCTACATTAATCAGGCATTTTCTGTGATCCTTCCATGAAAAAGCCTGTTTCCTATATCGGGGTTATTCCTTATGGGGGGGGGGCACATCTGTGAGCCATCAGCAGGTGATAATCTCAATACCTAGAGGGTGAATAAGTTTCCCTATAGAGGGGATGTGAACAGGAGGACAGAGAATGTCTTGGTCCATTCAGAGTGCTATAATACAATATCAAAGAATGGATAGTTTATAAACAACAGAAATTTACTTCTCACAGTTGTGGAGGCTGGAAGTCTAAGATCAAGGTATCAGCCTGGATGCATGAGTACCCTTGTATGTCACAGACTTCTCATATCCTCCAATAGTGGCACAGCCTAGGGAACTCTGTGCGATCTTTATCAAAAGAGAAGTAATCAGATTCTTGAAGGGTTCCATCTCATAACATAAGTGCTCCCCAAAGACCTCATCTTCTGTACCAGCACAGCAAAGGAAACAACAGAGTAAAAAGGCAAATTATAGAGTGGGAGAAAATATTTGCAAACCATTTTCTTGTAGGCAGTAAATCTCCAAACAATGTAAGAAACTCTGACAACTCAGTAGTAAAAAATAAAAACCTAATTTAAAAGTAGGCAAAGAATTTGAATAGACATTTCTCAGAGAAGTAGCTATCCTAGATCATAATGCCAGGGGAAACCTCTTGGGAACCAGGGACACACAGTATTTTAACACTTTTCCCAGCAAAGTCCTTCACTGTGTTCAAATCTAAAGAGTAGGTGTAGGGGATGGTGTAACGAGGCTCTTGAATATTGGAGCACATCAGATTAGATCCTAATTGCCTGGTCATATGGAAACACAGGTGGTTCAAAACTCTAGAAGAGACCCTAGAGGAAGCAAATTTGAGACAACTTGACCAAATTCATAAACTCAAACAGATGCGACTGAATGTGGCCACACTTAAGTAACGATCTTCTGAGAGTGTGGAAAAGAATGACTAAAATAGGTAATCCAATTTTCCTATTTTATGGGATCCAAACAAAGTCTCCTCTCTCATTTCCTCCAACAATTCATGGAGGTGTTTGGGTAAGACCTGGGAAGTAAAGAATCAGCTATAGACTTAAAAAGAAATCCAAAAGTACAAAGTCCTCTTTAATTTGAGGGCTAGACCAATTTTTGCAGTGTTGACTTGGACTTCAAAACCACTTTTTCTAATTCTACAAAACAAATCCTATGTTTCCCATCGATTTTCTACTTATTCATTCACTCTCTTTAGATAATTTGAGACAAAAGTTATTATTCTCAGCTAATGTAGGGAAGAAATTTTGGAGTGCCTTAGCTGGGTGATTCAGACTCAGGGTCTTTTCATAGGTTGCAGTCAAAATACCAACCAAGGCTACAGTCAGCTAAATCTTGACTGGAACAAGAGGATCTACTTCTAAGGTGACTTACTTACATGGTTATTATTTGATGATGACTATGGTTGGGAGGCCTTATTTCCTTCCAAACAAGCTGTTGATTATCTTTGTAACCTGGCAGCTGGCTTTCCCAAAATGAGCAATGTCAGTGAGAACCAGGCAGAGCTATCCTGTTTACAACCTAGCTTTCAAAATCACATTGCATCACCTTTCCCAGATTATGTTCATTAAAAAAGAGTCATTAAATCTAAGCACATTCAAGGGAAGGGAAATCAAACTCCATTTTTTAAAGAATGGAATATCAAAGAATTTGTGAATAAATTTTAAAACCAGGACATTCACTCATTCAACATTGGGTCTATCCATTTATATGTTCAACAAACTCCATACCTTCAGGCTCTGGAACGAATTTTCTTGTCTTTTTTTTTTTAAGACTTATTTATTTATTTATTAATGAGACACAGAGAGGCAGAGACAGAGGCAGAGGGAGAAGCAGGCTCCTTGCAAGAGTACCAATATGAGACACGATTCTGAACCCCAGAATCACGATCTGAGCCAAAGGCAGACACTCAACCACTAAGCCACCCAGTTGTCCCTGGAATGAATTTTCTAAAAAAGCAGCATCATATTGATATGTTTCCCCTTGGTCAATAAGGAAATGAGAGTTTGCAATGAGAATTAACATTATTGCCTTTCAATTTGTCTCCCAAATGTAAGATAATCCTACTCAACAAAAATCCAATTCAACAGTTGATTTGGATTCCTCGTGTCCTTTGACATTTTAATAGAAAAATTAATAGTTTCTTATGCTGCTCCAATTTTGATCAAGAGATGACTAAACAAGGCATAAGAACATATATTGGTTAATGGAAATTGTAAGAAAGTTCCTTTATAGACCTTTTTTCAAACTTCATGATAATCTTATGTTTACATAATTTCCCTCATTTCATAGTAAAACCTGGAGTCAGATTCTGAAATGTTAAATAATTATAATCACCCATAATCATAAGAATTTGCTAATCTAAAAAAATAATTTATTCATCTGATAGCCAACCAAAGTTGGATTCCAAAGTTTATGTTCTTTTCACTTCTCAGTTGGACATATATTGAAAATAAAAAGTAGTAACCCCTTTAGGCAATACATTATTCAGTTAAATATTTATTTTAAAACACTCGGTCTGACTTATTAAAAGAAATTTCAAAACCAAATCTTGTGCTCTACCTTAATTGAGGCATTTCTCTAAAATACTATTATCCTGAAACTCTTAAAATGCACACATACCAACTTTACCATCCTAAGCACCAATAGATTTTAACATTTGATGAAACTTACCTGTTATATATCTCTGAATAAAGACAGAGATCAAAAATAAAGCCAAGCAGTAAAACAGTGACAGAGATTAAGTGAGGATTATCTTAGACAGTAAATTGTACTGAATTCTACTTAATCATCTCTGATAGAGTTTTAAAAATCATGGTTGCCCATGATGTCTCTAGTTCTTAGATTATTTTTCTTACATATGAAAATGTTTCTATGGAAATGGGCCAATTTATCATGGCAAAGCAGAATTCTAAAAATGTTTCTATTTGGAATATGTCTAAATCATTAAAATATATCCATTTTATTCTACTGTATAATGTCCATTCAGTGATATTTATGGGAGTGCAATATCATGTATATATGCCTAAAATGTATGCGACCAGGTGACTCCAAAATGCCACAATCAAGAAAAAAAATAGTCTCCACACAGCATTTGTATATATCTAAGAATTTGTAGGTTTCTAGAAAATGTAAGCATTTAGGAACACATATGAACATTTAATTCATGGAGCCTAAAATTATAAGAAGTAATAAAATTAACAAAAGCTATTCATTGTATTCTCCTTTTAAATTTTTTGATTCAGACCATTTATAACCTTTATTTATCAAAACAATGAATAGCATCATATTTCTCTCCAAAGTCAAGTGGAAAACCATTTTTTCTTTAAGAATACCAAAGCTTTTGTTATTTATTGTCACTGTTAGCATAATAAAAACAATTATTATTTATATTTTGATGCCTAAATAAGATAGATTAATGCATGACAATAATTGCCAATTGAACAATAACTGCAAAACACAGTTTTTAATCTATCTTAAGCCAAAGAGCTACTTTAATTCTTGTAACTCATTTCATAGAACTCGTATAGTTCTATAGTTCATAACTATAGTTTATAAACTATAGTTCATATAGTTTCTCATATAACACTCTCATAGATTACTGATTTTACACTTTCTCCAGAAATCTAAAATATCAACCAAATAACCATTAGAAGTAAACATGTGGAGGCAACCAATGGAGGTAAGCATTTTTCATATATTCATTCATTTATTCATTCATTCATCACATGTGCCAGGTCATGTAGGAACATTTTTTATAAGTGTTACACACAGGCGCTCAGTGTTTGGGGGCTAAAAATCTAGGAAAACCTACATCTCAAAAACTTAATTTACCAAATTTACCAAATATTTATACTAAAGCAGAGATCTTTTCCCTGAAGCAGATCTGAGATGATAGATGATAGATAGGTGATAGATAGGTAGATAGATAGATAAACTTATCAACAAAAGAGAAAAACAAAGGTTACTTTTAAAAATATAAATAGAAAAAAAAATAAATAAATAGAAACTTTGGTGCCTGGGTGGCTCAGCGGTTGAGCATTTGCCTTGGGCTCAGGGTGTGATCCCAGTTCTGGGATCGAGTCCCACAACAGGGTCCCCACAAGGAGCCTTCTTCTCCCTCTATCTATGTCTCTGCCTCTCTCTGTGTCTCTCATGAACAAATAAATACAATTTAAAAAAAAAAATGAAATATGAGCAGCCTGGGTGGCTAAGTGGTTTAGCACCACCTTCAGTCCAGGGCCTGATCCTGGAGACCTGGGATCCAGTTCCACATCAGGCTCCCTGCATGGAGCCTGCTTCTCCCTCTGCCTGTGTCTCTGCCTCTCTCTCTCTCTCTCTCTCTCTCTCTTTCTCTTCTCTCTCTCTCTGTTTCTCATGAATAAATAAATAAAATATTAAAAAAAATAAAAAATAAAAACATATAAAAGAAACAGAATATAAACTTTAATTTTTAACCTTATTTAAAAAAAAAAACATGCTTGAGGGCTATATAGAGATAAACATATCAGCTGCTGCAGCAATTTTTAAGTAAGTTAGAGTTTCTATTAGCTTTAAAATTTCTGGGTCAAAAGACTGTGATTATTAGGTACTGTAAAATATTTTATCTCTAATTATAAGAATCTTCTGTCTTCTTAACTGAGTACATATCTTAACTTTGTGAAATTGAAATTAGGCTGAAGGAAATGTATGGGAAGATAAATGAGGGATGGGGAAGATGATGTATCACATGCATGGCAAAAAGATGGGAACCCAAATTTGGAAACAGATAAGATTCAAGGCAACCACAGGATTTAGAAGGAGTAACAGTAATAATGGCCCCATGACCATGGTACACCATCCAGATACGGTCACAATTTTTTTCTCATTCTCCTTGTCCATTCAGTCATGATTCAAAATCCAAGAATGGGATATACACAATTTGAGAATTTTGGGGTGACATGTCTGTCTACTAATTTGGAAAATATATTTTCCTGATCTGCACTTTCCAGAAAACCTTCAGTTGGGTTACTTTGTTTACTGAATTATCCATAAGTTTAATAACTATACATAAACTGCCTTTCTTATATGATTCCACCATCTATTTCACCCCTGTGTCCTACAGATGTTGCTATAATTCTATTTTGACCAGGATTAGTTTGTCCTTTTTTTCCTCTCAAAATATCTCCCCAATCTTTGCAGCTACATCAATAGATTCTCTGTGTTGACAACTCTCATTATCTCACTATCAGCTACTGCATCGAACCTCTCAGTCTTATTGAATGACAATAAATAACTCTAGAGAACAGTAATGCTTGTTGCCACGTTGTTATTTATATGTCTGCCACAGTATTAAGATTTTTAAAAGTTGTTTAAATATTCTGAAACAAAATATATTTGAACTTTTTGATACACTGTTTCACTTGATGCCTAATAAAAATGTTTCCATTTCTAAAAGATGAATATACTTATTTGTCCTTTGCCTCACTCTTCTTTACTTACCCAACATTCCCTTTAACTTTTGACTCAGGAACAAATAGATTCGCCAAGAGTGGAGCTGTTTATCAAGAAGTTCTCAGTGAAAGTTGCTGATGAACTATTTGGTTAACAGAAATAGCTTAATTCGAGTTGTCATACACCCAAAACAATTATTCACTTGAAAGAATTACAAAAATAAAACGAACAGGATAATGAACAAAAATACAAAATGAAGAGAAATACAAAAATGTATTTCTTAGGAGAAATATTTTACCCAAGGCCACAGTTCTTTGCTTGGATATGAAAGAAGCAACCTTTGGAAAATTCAGGTATTTTATTTTGTTTGCAATACTCATTCATACATTTGTTGTTTTTATACACATACACAATGTTGTAAATTATAAGTGGCCATTAGCTTAAGCCAAGTCTAATGTAAGAATTCTACTTAACTTCCTAAGAGACAATTCCTGATGTAAAGGTATTCCAAACTGGTTTTTAAACTCACAGAAATGAGAAATAATCTCTCAGGAATTCTCATAAGGCTACCAAAGTTCTTTCCTTAGCTTTTTTAGAAAGCGTGATATTGGCAAATTAAATTAAAGGGTCAGCAAGTTAAATTAAGAATAACAAAAAAAAAAAAAAAAAGAATAACATTGCCCAGGACTGTTTGTTTGGGATGTGCCAATCAACAGTCCTGCCATTCTGAACACATGGATCTGGTTTGTAAAAATAAGGAACTTTTTCCAGACCATAGAAATTTCAGTCATAACATTTTTTTACATCATCCTTCACTCTAAACCTGGTATGTACAGACTAGGAAACACACGTCCTTGATTAGACAGAGCAGATGTGAGCATCAATATTCACCTTCAGGAGTCTCTCCTGAAACTCATACATCTCAAAGGCTGGTGTGCTCTGACTCACGAAAGTCTAGATCCCAAAATATACAATTGTAGAGATTCCCATTCCCAATTGAAAAGATGTAGGACGAAGGAAAAAAATCTCAGATAATCACATAATCATGTTAAGAGAGATTCTCAGTCAGATCCAATTCTGTCAAAACCAGCCAAGAGGAATTCGTCATTTAAAATAATGTAAAGTCAGCCTCCCTTGAGGTGTGTGAAATAATCTGCACAGATTTGTTTAACCTCTCTTTCACCATCCCTGATCTATGAATAAATTTTATTAGAATTAGCTAAAATTAGAATGCCACAGTGATTTCTTTACTTCTTTTCTTCTTAGGAAGTTTTGCAGTCACACAGAGCTTGGCAGAGAACTTAAAGAAACAAGAGCAACTGCAGAGAAAAAAATTTAAGAGAGAGGTACCTAAGCTTAAAGCCACTGAATAACCTTGCATGAAGGTAGGTCAGAGGTGCAGACCGATCAGTAGAACAGCAAATTGGTCAAGTCGATGAATAAATAGGTACATATGTTTGCAATCATCAAATCTTCCTTATTATAAAGTAGGAAGAGTGAACACACAAAAAAAGTGTTAATTTAATTTACTAAACTTATTTAGTACTCATTAATCAAATAGATATTCATTAATTTCTATGCATGCACAGGGCCTTCTACTAGATAAAGAAATGTAGTGTTGAACAAAAAAAACTGAGTGTGTTTTTCCATAAATATTATACTTTCAAGACAAAAGACTGAGGGAAAACAAACGGCACACAGGCATTTGTGCAAACACACACATGAGGCAGTGAAATACAGATATTAAATATATGATATGCATAAATATAAGTGTGTTAGGGGCATAAGATATATAGTTGTATTAGGTATGATTGTATATGTATATACGTGATATATGTCATATGTACATATACGTGCATGTATGTATCCATGTGTATTTAACGTATATATATAAGGCATGTGTCCCTATATTATAATATGTATCAGGTAGTAACAATTCCAGTGATGAAAAATAAAGCAGGTTAAAAGAGATTTGGGGTTTTCTGTGGACTGGGGGTTGGCTTTTTACAAAGGAAAGTTAGAAAATCTTTTGCCGTGACGTGATTCCATCACAGAACTGGGTGGAAGATATTTCAGGGCCTATAGCGGGACTATGTATACAATGTGGAGAACTTTTGATTTTTGTCCTGAGTAATATAGGAAGCTGTTGGAGAATTCTGAGAAGAAAAATGACACAGACTGTAGAAGCCTTCTGGCTGCCTTGTGGAGAATAGGGTACAGGGCTGAAAGTGCAAACTGGGAAATCATTTGGGGACCATTGTGATAAATAGTCCAACCAAGGGAGACTGGTGACTTGGGGAAGGCCAAGAGCCTTATCAATTTCGTACCTGTGAAGTTTTTTAAAGTTCTGAAACTTCAGTGTTCACTACTGTGGTATAGCATGTCATTTTATCTCATCTGCGCTTCCTTTATTCCCTGGTTCAAACCAATACCCTAAGATATTTCTGTCTCTCTATATAATCCCTTAAATCCCTAGTGCCGAGATAACATTTTTTTTTTGTAAACTATTATCTAAATCAAGCCATATGGAGCTTACAATATTTTAATAATATCATTTCTAAATGTTAAACATGTAATAATGGTATGATATTTGGAGGTAGAAATAATGGAAAATTAAAAATCATATTTAATTTGACCAGTTCTAGGCATTAGTGTTCTTTTGTTCTATATACATACACATTTATGTGTATGACTTTCATCACTATACATATAAAATGTTGTGTTCTGATTTCTCACACACCGATGTATATATTTATGGAAACCTGTATATATTTTAACACCTCCTATTCTATTTTGAAAAACAAAATTATGGTTTGCAATATTTATTTATATTTATATATCATTCTTATATTTTTGACATTATTTTATTCACTAAATATTTACTGAGTGCTTACTGTAGACAGGGCTATTCTTGGCACCTGTAACACATCAGTCAACAAAACTTAAAAAACAAAAACTCTGCACATATACACTTTATACTCCCATGCTAGGAAATTTCTGATGAATAATAAACATAGTAAATGAATAAATTGTAACAGTATGTTAGAAGGTGATAAATGTCCTAGAAAAAATGGCACTGTACAAAAAGGATTATAGTAGGGCTGGAGTAAGATGTGGTGGCCAGAGTTGGTCTCTTCGAGAAGGAATTGCTATTTTTTTTTCATTATAAAGAAGCATGTGCGTCTTTTGTTCATAAACTCTTATCTAAAATGTGAATTTTTTTCTTGGATACATTCCTAGGAAAGGAATTAATGGATTTAAAAGAAAGATTTTTTTAAACCAACTTATGCATATATCAGCAGTGTTCAAGTTATTATTCGAATGTTCCTTGATAACTATTAATCCTTAATCACTTTAAATACTTTATTAATATTTAACCACTTTGTTTTCAGATTGTTAATACTGGCATTTGCATTCCTTGAATAATTTTGATGTTCCCCCAAAGATGTTAAGAATTCCAATTTACTACTTGGTAAAATGACAATTTTGATATTCCTTGCTTCCTTTTCTCTCATATTTTATTTTTCTAATTTTGGCATTAATCTGTATGCCCCTCACCCCTTTTTTGCAGGGAGTTCTGAAGAGTAGAATTAAGAATTTTTAAGACTATCTATTTATTTATTTGTTTATTTATTTATTTATTTATTTATTTATTTATTTGAGTGAGAGAGAGAGCACGAGAGAGCCAGGGAGGAGAGGAGGAAGCAGTCTCCTCTCCCTGAAGAGGGAGCCCAAATTGGGGATTCCATCCCAGGACCCTCAGACCATGACCTGAGCAAAAGGCAGATGCTTAACTGACTGTGCCACCCAGGTGCCCCAAGACTCTATTCTCTAAAACAGTTTTAGATTTACTGATGGGAAGGTGAAGAGATTTCCCATACATTTGTCCATTTCTGTTAGATGGGTATTAAAGTTTCCATTATGGCAGTGGACTCATCTATTTCTCACAGTTGTATCAGTTTCTGCTTCTTATATTTAAGATGCTATTATTAGGTGCATATTCAATTTTCCTACCCTGAAGTCTGCTATGTCTGCAAAACAGCAACTCCCGCTTCCTCTGATTAGTGCTACTATGGTACATCTTTTATCACTCCTTATTTTAACCTGTACATATCTTTGTATTTAAAGTGGGTTTCATGTAGAAAAAACAGCTGATTCTTGTTTTTCATTCTTTCTATCTCTTTTATCTGGTGTGCTTAGACCATTGATATTTAAAGTGACTATTGATATAGACAGATTAACAACTCTTTGCCCTTTCTATTGTTCATATTTTTGTCTTCCACCATTTTTCTCCTTTTTGTAGTTTTAACTGAGCATTTTATGGGATTGCATTTCCTCTGCTTCCTTACTATATCAATTATATTTCTTTTTTAAAAAAAGATTTTTGTGGGTTTTTTAAGTATTTGTCCTAGATTTTGCAATATACATTTACAGCTAATGCAAGTCTGCTTTTAAATAATCTATGTTGAAGAAAAAATCTATGTTGTTTCATGGGTAGTACAAATAACTTATGACAACAAAATTTTCCTAATTCCTCCCTCTTGTCCTTGTATTTTTTTTTCTCAGTTCAAGTTTAACAGAAACAACAAAAGATCAAAAGTGATGCCTCGCTACTGTACATATCAGTTGGCCTGCCCCATAGCACAGCTCAGACCATTCTCTCCAGAGGAAGAAAGGCTGGCCTCCCCAACCCCTACAGGAAAGGGCTGTCTTGTCCCATACCACATATCACATCTGCAGAGTCTAAAGTCTTGTTTTAACATGACAATAGTACAAAAAAAGATTCTGTTTTCATGGATGCCCACTACAGCCCGGCCCTAAAATGGCGAGGCGCTCACTTCTGCTTAGAGAAATATTCTTTGCTCTTCTGGACATCAGGCTTGATGGTATCACTGCCAGGCTTCCAGCCAGCTGGGCATAATTCCCCATGCTTGTCAGTGAACTGGAAGGCCTGAACCAGTCGCAGAGTCTCATCCACAGAGTGACCAACAGGAAGGTCATTTACAGTGATCTGCCAAAGGATACCTTTATCAATGATAAAGAGGCCCCTGAACAAGATGCCTTCATCAGCCTTTAAGACTCCATAGTCCTGAGCAGTGGTATGCTTGGGGTCTGATACCAAGGGAATGTTCATGGGTCCCAGTCCTCCTTGTTTCTTGGGTGTGTTGATCCAAGCCAGGTGACAGAAATGAGAATCCACAGAAGCACAATCACTTGACAGTTGAGTTTCTTAAATTCTTCTGCCCTGTCACTGAAAGCAATGATCTCAGCGGGGCACACAAAGGTGAAGTCAAGAGGATAAAAGAATAATACAACATATTTTCCTTTGTAGTCAGATAGGCTGAGGTCTTTGAATCAGCCATCTGGCATAACAGCCGTGGCTTTGAAGTTGGGAGCAGGATGCCCAATTTTGGCATTTCCTGAAGACATCTTGCTACGGGCAGCTCTGAAGAGACTGACCACCGAAGACCAGTCAGGAAGAAGACACCTTGTCCTTGTATTATTAGTATCATTCATTTCACTTATACATAAGTATACATATGTGCATAAGTATACATAATTGAATATAATATCACTATTATTATTATAAACACATTGCTAATTGTTGGGTTAATTAATAAGGTAAATTAAATAATAAGATAAATTGAATTCTATCTTACTTCCATTTATTCTTTCTCAGATGCTTTTACTTTTTTTATGTAGATCCTAGTTTTTGACTTACCTAATTTTCTTTCTCTTAACGAAATTCTCCTAACTTTTCTTTCTAGGCAGATGTACTGGCAAAAAAATTCCTTTAACCCTTTTCTTCTGAGAAAGTCTTTATTTCTCCTTCAATTTTGAAGAATAATTTTACAGGTACAGAATTCTAGATTGGTGTTTTTCTTTTTTCAACCTTTTAAATATTCAACTCTCTTTGCTTGCATGATTTCTGAGAAGTCAGACATAATTCTTATCTTTGCTTCTTTATTCATAAGGTTGGTTCTTCTCATTTTTCTTCTTTCAACTTTTTTCTTTATCTTTGATTTTCTATAGTTTGAGTAAATATGTCTAGGTTTTGCATCTTATAATTTTAAAAATCCACTTTATACTTTCAATAATTTATCTGTAAATATTTTTTTAGCTCACCTAACCTGAAATCTTATTGTAGAAAATAATTCAAATTAATTCAAGAAAAACAGTGACTTTTCTAAAAAAATGACATAACTAGGGTGGAAGACATCTATAATATGTTGATGCCTACTCTATTTTGCTTCCCACTAAAAGCATACAGAATGTGTTTCTTCATTTGAAAGTAAAGTAAGAAGCATACAGGAAAGCATTGTTTTACTTTATTTTTCAGAGATTTTAGATAACAATCTCACAAATAGCCGAAGAATCTATGCCTATTCTAGAAGTAAACCTTAATCATCAATCTCAATATTAGTGTATTAAAGAAAAGCTTGCAATATTATTCCATATCATTCAGAAAATTGGTTTGGTTTCACTGAAATGCATTATCTTTGTACTCATAAATATCAGAGGCATTAGTAGGTAATGACTTTAAAAAAATTGACAAAATATTTTATTTATAGTTACTTATTTCAAAATGTAATAGATAACCAGAATTGTAATTCATTCCTTGATTATATGTAGCCACACATATTATTCAAAGGATAATGCATATATTATTTGTCTCCTAAAGAGTACTGCATTTCTTTTAGCATAGAGAATATCTGATACATAGTATGAAGCACTTGACATTTGTATTAAATCCTCTTTGGATGACTAAATGCTTTTGTTATTCTTGTCAATATTATAAATTATAAAATTTAATAGGGCCGGACATATTTAGCTCAACAAAATGGGGCTTCAATTGACTTTAAAATATATAACTTTTGTTTGCAATTAATTCTAAATCTTCCACAATTAAAAGTACCACCTTCTTTATTTTCCTTTAAGGTATCAAGTGGTATCTGCTTTTTGGGTAAAAATATAAATGATAAGCTATTTTTTTTCCAAAATTCTTCATCAATATAAGGTCTACTTGCTGAGACAATTTTTAGAGTGGCATGAAGAATAGAACAGTCACTAGCAAGTCGTTTCTCTTTTATGGTATGTGTTGTAAGTATTTTTGACTTAATTAGGAAATTTGAAGAGTGTTCATTTATTTGTATGGCTCCTTTTATCAAAGGAGACAATATTAGAAGATAGTTTCCATTTGTAAAAGGAGCAGTAAGTACACAAAATTTTTAGTAAATATTCTTAATCTGAAGAATGAATTGGTACTTAATTGTTGAAACAATTGTGCATGTATAAAGAGAGAAAATTATGTTACGTAATTATTTATATACATTATATATTATAGAGACACAGCAAGGTAAAGTTTTATACAGTTACATAATTAATTAGTATATATATATATATATATGAAAATATGAGAAAATACTTTGCTGTGTTTCCTCAGAATCAAGTGTAAGCAGAAGGGGACACATTTTGATTTTCTGGCACATCATTTTTACATATGGCTGGCCTATTTACTAACTTTGATTGCTTTGTTGTTTTTTTGTTGTTGTTTGTTTGTTTAAGTTATTATGCTCACTTTAATTTAAATGAATGAGTTTTTAAGGCTCAGTCAATCAAAGCAGAACACCCTTGCTAATGACTTTAGGGTTAGAAAATCAACATTGATGTTTGAACCAACCACATCTGCAAAATTTTCAAGGAATTTTAAGTCTCCAAAGAATGCCATTGGAACTACAAAGTAATAATGGAAATAATCAGAAACAACCACCTTATGTTTTTCAAGAGGGCACATATTTACAATGATAATGGTGGGTTTCCTATGTTTTGGGTACTATTCCAAACACTTCACACGAACTGAATCATTTCATCCTTGAAAGAACCCCATGATATACTTGCCATCATTACCTTACAGGTAGAGAGCAAAGCAGAAAGGTTAAATAAGTTAAATAACTTGCCTATGATCTCAGAGCAAGCACACTCTGGAGCTTGACTTGGATTCCCATCTGACTCTGCAGCCAACATACTACATCATTGTGGTATCTGTTACTGCCTCTGTATTCACAACTACAGAAATGTGATCATATGTGCACCCTATAGCTAGATGAGAACAGCTGCTTCATGTGCAGTGATAGATGCTAAAGATTCGATAATAGGAGTCTTGAAGATACTGGTTTCTTTTTTTTCTTTTAAAGATTTTATTTATTTATTCATGAGAAGCACACAGAGAGAGGCAGAGACATAGGCAGAGGGAGAAGCAGGCTCCTTGTGGGGAGTCCAATGTGAGACTGGATCCTGGGACTCCCAGACCATGCCCTGAACCAAAGGCAGACACTCAACTGCTGAGCCACCCCGGCATCCTGATACTGGTTTCTTATGAGCATATAAGTCACTAAGAGTAAGAGGAGTTATATTTTTAGAATGACTAAAATGTAAATAAAAATAAATGTCTACTTACATTTTAACGGCTAGATCAAAATTATAGGTGAAATGTACATAGGATTTTTTTTTAACCGAAGTGACCAGTTCTTTGGTTTTCTTTTAACATTCTTTGATATGTGAAAATTTGGTCTGAAGAGGAAAGGACAAAAATATTTCAACAACGATTTCTCCAGCTTGCATCCCCTTTTTTCAAATTGCCTTCAGGTCTGCCTAGGCAGACCTTTCTTTTCTTCCACAACATTTCTTGATTTACTTGCCCATCTTTGACATACAATAAAATTACTATAGCTCATTTTAGAGTATATAGGTAACTGAAAGTGTCCATTATGGATTAATAAAATTGAATTATAGTTGAAATACTTTTCTCAAAAATTCCAAGGCAAGTTAGTGGCAGCGGTATAAATCTATCAAACATACAGGAAAGAAATAGTATTGATTGTTTTTATTAGGAGAGAACATTTTGCAACTCATATTATTGGTCCAGTTTTATCTTGATACTAAAACCAAATAAAGACAGGGGGTGTCTGGGTGACTCAATTGATTAAGCTGACTCTTGATTTCTGTTCAGGTCATGATCTCAGGATTGTAAGATCTATCCTCACATCAGGGGGAGCCTGCTTAAGATTTTTTCTCTCTCCCTCTTCCTCTGCTCCTCTCTGCTAATGCACTCGTTTGCTTTCTCTCCCTCTTTCTCTAAAAAATAAAAAAAGAAAGAAAAGAAAAAAGAAAAAGAAAGATAAGCAAGAAAAGAAAACTGAAGGGTAGTATTCCCAAAAAGCACAGAAGCAAAAATCTATGATGAAATCCTAGTAACATATTCAGCAATATTGCAAACATAATAAATTGTGATAAAGTGAAGTTTAGTTAAAATCAGAAAATCAATTAATTTAATTCAGTATATTAATAGACTATTAAGGAAAAGTCATAGTCATTCTAATGGATAACAAAGAAGACTGGACAAAACTCAACATTCATCCATGAAAATAGTCTCATCAACTTCATTAACTCAGCAAAGGGTTTGCCATGGGCTGAACTGTGTCCCTTCAAAAGACTGAATCAAGAAGAAACAAAATTTGAACAGATGAATTAAACAGTAAGGAGATTGAATCAGTAATCAGAAATCTTCCAACAAAGAAAAGCCCAACACCAGATGGATTCATTGTTTGAATTTTGCCAATACTTAAAGATGAATTAACACCAATCCTTTTCTAACTCACTTTTAAAAATTGAAAAGGAAGAATCACTCCCAAACTCAAATGCCAGTGCCACCATAACTCTGATAATAAAGCCAGATAAGGACAACACAAGAAAGAAAATCATAGGTTAATATCCCTGATGAATACAGATTCCAAAATTCTCAATAAAATACTAGCAAAACAAATTCAGCAGCACATTAAAGGACCATATGCCTTGATGAAGTGAAATTAATCCCTTAAATGCAAGGCTAGTTCTACATATGCAAACCAATAAATGTGATGTGTTACTTTCATAGAATAAAACATAATAGTCATATGACCATCTTCACAAATGCAAAAAAAGCATTTGACAAAATTCAACATTCATTCATGATAAAAACTCTTAGGTTAGGGAAAGAAGGAATATCTTTCAACCTAATAAAGGCCATATATAACAATCTCACAGCTGATATCATATTCAATGGTGAAATGTTGAAAACGTGTCCTTTAAAATCAAGAATAAAGCAAGGGTGCTCACTCTCACCACTCCTATTCAACATGTTCTAGAAGTCTTAACCAGAGAAATCATGAGATAAAAAGAAAGAAAAGACATCAAAATTATAAATTAAGATGTAAAATTGTCTCTACTTGCAGATCATGTAATTTTATATGTAGAAAATCCTGAAGAGGGCAGGCCTGGTGGCGCAGCGGTTTAGCGCCGCCTGCAGGATCCTGGAGACCCTGCATCAAGTCCCATGTCCGGCTCTCTGCATGGAGCCTGCTTCTCCCTCTGCCTGTGTCTCTGCCTCTCTCTCTCTCTCTGCATCTCTATGAACAAATAAATAATCTTTAAAAAAAAAGAAAATCCTGAAGACTCCATCAAAACACTATTAGGTCTAATCAATGAATTCAATGTTTCAAGATACAAAATTAACATATTAAAATCAGTTGCATTTTTATACTCTCACAACAAATTATCTGAAAGGAAATAAACAGTCCCATTTATAATAGCATGAAAAACAATAAAATATATAGGAATAAATTTAACCAAAGAGGTTAAATATCTCTACACTGAAAACTACAAGGTGATAAAAGAAATTGAAGAAGACCAAGTAAAATGGATACCCTGTATTCATAGATTGGAATAAATATTGTTAAAAGGTCTGTGATAAATAATAAATAAATAAATAAATAAATAAATAAATAAATAAAATGTTTGTGTTACCCAAAGCCATCTACAGATTCAATGCAATCTCTATCAAGATCCTAATTGCATTTTTAAAACAGAAGTAGAAAAACAATCATAAAATTTCTATAGAACTACAGACAAAGCAATCCTGAGAAAGAAGAACAAAGTGGGAGGCACCACATTTTCTGATTTCAAACCACATTACAAAGCTATAGTAATCAAAACAGTATGGTGCTGACATAATTACAGACCTATAGACCAACAGAACAGAACCTAAAGCCCAAAAACACTCCTATGCATATACAATCAACTGATATCCGACAGAGTATCCAAGAACACTCAGTGAGAGAAGGTAATCTCTTCAGTAAATGGTACTGGCATAATTGGATATTCACATGCAAAAGAATGGAAAAAAGACCCCTCTCTTATACTACTCATAAAAAAAAAAACACTCAAAATGGATTCAGTCTTAAATTTAAAACTTGAAACCATAGGGTAGCCCGGGATAGCTCAGCGGTTCAGCACCGCCTTTGGCCCTGGGTGTGGTCCTGAAGTCCCAGGATCGAGTCCCACATCAGGCTCCCTGCATTGAGACTGCTTCTCCCTCTGCCTGCATCTCTGCCTCTCTCTCTCTCTCTCTGTCTCTCATGAATAAATAAATAAAAAATATTTTTAAAAAAACCTGAAACCATAAACTTCTAGAAGAACACATAGAGGAAAATCTTGCTGTGGATCTGAACAATGTGTTTTTTTTTTAACATCACCCTAAACCACAAGCAACAAAATAAAAAATAAACAGGACCACATCTGAATGAAAAAGCATCTGAACAGAAAACAAAATCAACCAACCAACCAACCAACCAAACAAACAAAAAACATCAACAAAACAAAAACGTAACTTATGGAATAGCAGAAAATATTTGTAAATTATATATGTGATAAAGGGTTATATCCAAAATCTATAAAGAACTCAGGCAACTCAATTTCAAAAGAAGAAGTAGAGGAAGAGGAAGAAGAAGAAAGAAGAAGAAGAAGAAGAAGAAGAAGAAGAAGAAGAAGAAGAAGAATGAAATAAAATAGTCCAATTAAACATGGACAAAAAAACATTTTTCTAAAGAAGATATTTGAATGGCCAACATGTTCTCAACATGACTAATCATCAGGGAGTTCAAAGCCCAAATGAGGTATCACCCCACCTATTAGAATGGCTACTATCAAAGAGACAAGAGACAAGTGTTCGAAAAAAAGGGAAATTTGCATACTGTTTGTGGAAATGTAAACTGGTCCAGCCACTCTAAAAAACAGTATGGATGTTCCTCAAAAAATTAAAAATAGAGCTGACATATGGTCCAGTAATTACAGTTTTGGGTATATATCCAAAAGAAACAAAATCCCAGTATGAAAGGGATATCACCACCACCATGTTCATTGCAGCATTACTCACAATAGCCAAGACAGAGAAACCACTTAAATGTCCATGGACAGATAAACAGAAAAGAAAGTATGTGTACACACACACACATTGGAATATTGTCCAGCCATTCATGACAACACAGAGGGACCTTGAATGAAGTAAGTCAACCAAGTACTGTATAATCTCACTTACATATGGATTCTAAAAACAAAAAAAGACAAAGACAAAAGAAAAAATCAAACCCACCATGCTTCTAGAGGCTCAGGCACTGGAGAGCTGGAAAGATGATGCAACACAAACCCCACTGGGTGGGGGTGGGATGGCAGGGATAGTAGGAGAGACAGAGAAACTGATGGAAACAGAGATGGAGCCCTCAGTCTGTCCCTGCTAAGGAGACAAAGCAATGCCACCTGCACTGCTAATGGTGCAGGGCCTGCTGGGAGCAGCAAGGTCAACTCCAGGCTTGCTCAGGCCAATAGAAGACACCTAGAAAGTCTCCCATTTTCCCCAGGAACATGAGTGTGGCCCGGCTTGTCCCCGTTGAGTTTCTGAGGTCTCGACCAAAGCCTGGTGAGAGCTGAGGCACAGTGGGCAAAGCTACACAGGGTGTGTGCCACCTGCTGAGCTCCCCAGCTACCATCCTGGAGTGGGAGAGGGGAGAGAAACCTTAAACAATCATCCATTATCTTAGAGCGGCCACAAATACCTGGAAGGGACTGTTCTATTCCGGAAGTGTGTCTTCCAGCCACATGAAAAGGAGTACCCTAATGAACAGGTTTACTTTTCTAACCGATTCCACTGACAGTGGGAAAGTGAGTGCCACATTTTATTAATTATATGGAAAATAAAGGAGCCATATTTTCATGAAAGGCATGATTGTAGTGTGTTCTGTTTTGATCTCACAAGGCACAACTTGGGTTAAAAAATATATAGAAATGGGGATGCCAGGACGCCTGGGTGGCTCAGCGGTTGAGCATCTGCCTTTGGCCTAGGGCGTGAACCTGGAGACCCGGGATGGAGTCCCACATCGGGCTCCCTGCATGGAGTCTGCTTCTCTCTCTGCCTGTGTCTCTGCCTGTGTCTCTGCTTCTCTCTCTCTCTGACTCTCTGTCTTTCATGAATGAATAAATAAAATCTTTAAAAAAAAGAAAAGAAAGAAAGAAAGAAATGGGGATGCCTAGGTGGCTCAGTGGTTAAGTGCTTGCCTTCAGGTCAGGGCGTGATCCTGGAGTCCAGGGATCGAATCCCACATCCAGCTCCCTGCATGGAGCCTGCTTCTCCCTCTGCCTGTGTCTCTGCTTCTCTCCTGCATGAGCTCTGGGTCTGTCATGAATAAATAAATACAATCTTTAAAAAAATAGAAATGTAGAATAAAAAAAATGTTTAAAAAGCTTAATCTGGAGGAAAAAAATCAATATTTGGTATACCTTCTTCAAGAAGTACACAATTGGATCACAAAATTGGGGTCATGCTGTATATACAATTTCCTGTCTCAATTTTTATATTAATGCTTTATTTTGAGCACTTTCCCAATTCCTTAAATATACAATGGCTCTACCTTGACTATACTCTTCATCTTCTTTGTCCCCCCCCCAAACAACAAAAACAACCTCATATATTGAAGTCCCAATCTTTAGTACCTCAGAATATGAGGTGCATTCGCCATATTTGAAGTTGGGCCTTTATAGAGGTAATTAAGTTAAAATGGGGGAAATTGAGGTGACCCCAATCTGATTTGTGTCCTAATGAACAAAGGAAATTTGGACACAGAAATGTGCAGAGGAAAGACAGTGAATTGATACAGGGTAAATATGGAGAAAGTCGAGCAGATCCATCCCTCAGTGACCCTATAGAAGTCGCTGACCATGTGGACATTGAGAGCTTGGATTTTTTACATTCCAAAACTGTGATTAAATAAAGTTGTTGTTTGAACTATTCATGAAGTGGTACTTTCTCATAGCAGCCTTAGTAAATTAATATAGGCATACATGAAGAACCTATAATTAGTGTCACCCTCAATGGTGACAAACTAATTTTTCTGTAAAATCTGGAATAAGACAAAGATGTCTACTCTCTACTTAACAATGACAATGGAACCCTTAGTACAATTGAAGCTAGCAAAGGGTATAAAAGTCATAGAAAGAAAAAGAGAATACTCTCTTTATTTACAGGTAACACAACTGTGCATGCAAGCAACCCTGAAATATCTACAAAAGAGCTATTAGACCTAATTCATGAATATAATAAGGTCACTAGGTATAAAGTCAATATAGAAAATCAATTATATTTGCCTACACCAGCAATAAGCATTTGGAAGTTATATCATTTACAATAGCATAAATTATAAAATATGCATGGATAAATTTACCTAAGTATGGGCAAGACATTATTGAATCTGCAAAACATTGTTGAATATGCAAACCATTGTTGCAAGAGTAAAAAATACATAGATACAGATGAAGAAATATGCTATATTAATAGACCTAATGATTTTACAGTGTTAATACTTCAATTCTCCAGAAATTAATGAAGATTTAACAACATTCCAATTAAAATTTAATTCTACTTTTATAGAAATTGTCAAATATTTTCTAAGATGTATATGCACATATAAAAGAACTAGAATAGTTAAAAAATTAGCATAAAAATAGGTATTTATTTAGAGGACTTACTCTTCAAGGCTCATTGTACAAGTTCAGTCATTAAAACAGTGTGGGATTCAAAAAGGATAGACATACAGAGTAGTGGGACAAAAATAGACAATTGAGAAATTAACATGTACATATTAATCCAATGATTTTTACCAGAAATGCCAAAGTCTTACAATAGACAAATGATTATTTTTCAACAAATGATACTGAATGTAACTGAAGAAAAAAGAAATACTTAAAACTGAAACTTAAGGTAAATTATAAACCTATGTATAGGTGGTGGGCTTCAAAAATTGGAGCAGATGAGTGCCTGGGTGGCTCTTGATTTTGGCTCAGATCATAAACAGGCTTGTGAGAACAAGCCCTTGTTGGGCTCTGTGCAGTAAGGAGTCTGCCTGAGATTCTCTCCTAGAACCTCTGCTCCTTCCCCGATATGCATTCTCTCTCTCTGTCTCTCTCTCTCAAATAAATAAATAAATAAATAAATAAATAAATAGAATCTTCTTAAAAAATTGCAGAACACTTAAGGAAAAACAAGCCAATGTTTTGACATTGAGTTAGAAAAGATTAGAATGAGATGCCAAGAGAATAAGCTAATTTAAAACAAATATAAAATGAACTTTATTATTATTATATTATTATTATTATTATTATTATTATTATTATGGTTTTCAAAAGATAACCTTAAGGAATCAATGAGCCAAACACAACTGTGAAATTATATTTAAAAATATAAACAGGTAAATATATGATATTCAGAACATGAAAAACATTTAAAACTCAATAAAAAAAAGGAGAGTTAGCCATAAAAGACTGATATTTAACAAAGAAAGTACATAAAGAGTAACTAAGTACCTAATATGTAATTAAAAGTTTAATAATTAGGAAAATTCTAATTGAAATGCTGATGAGATACCACTACATGTCTCAAATAATAGTTAAAAGTTTTAAAAATACTGGTAAAACTAAGTGATGGACTGATGCAAAGCAACAGATATAGTCATACACCGAAAAAAATTTCAGAAAAGATCTATTATGTTCCACAACTGTTGAGACTGGGATTACTTCCTGATATATCAAAATATATCATGCATGTGCTATAATTTTACAGTGTGTTATTTGTTCAAGGGTGATTACATCTATCTACAGAATAGAATACACAATAGAGAAACAATTATATTGCACAAAATAGTTCATTCCATAAAATTATAATAAATCAGTAGCAATAGATAAGGTCACTCATTTATGTTGATGGGACATTTGAACTGCTATTTCAAGGGACACCTGGGTGGCTCAGCGGTTTAGGGTCTGCCTTTGGCTCAGGCATAGTCCCAGGATCCTTGGATCAAGTCCCACATGGGGATCCCTGAAGGGGAGCTTCTCTTTCTGCCTAGTGCCTCTCATGAGTAAATAAGTAAAATCTTTTAAAAAAAATTGACTGCTATTTCATGAAAAATTGTGCTAAGTCAGTTCCGCACATAGCAAATTAAATATCAGGTATTAGTGAATAGTAAAATACTAACAAGAAGAAGGAAGAGAAGCACAAACAATAAATTCTGGATGAAAATATATGTAAATATTTGCTCTCAGGATATAGAAAGATTTCTAACCAAGTGAGAGATAAAATACAAAGAGAAAAATAAATCAAAGGGTTTTACAACATAGGGATATATTTGAGATCGACTTCCAAAAATACTTTTAAAAGCAATGGAAAATCTAGACAAAAAAATATGTGTGTCACACTTAGAACTATTCCCTTAATAAAAAATGGAGACACAGAAAGATAAGTGGGAAATTTAAAAATACTTAGATATTAAAGAACATACTTCTCTATATACCTCTGATACTTAAGACTTTGACTTACTGTATAGTTAACAGTAATCAAAATAATGTGGTATTAGTCAAAGAATAGATAAATAGGTCAATGCATCAGTATGGAGAGACCAGAAATAGACTCACAGAGGTATAGTCAACTGGTTTTTGACAAAGGAGCCGAGGCAATACAATCAGGTGAAGATGGTCTGTTTCATAAATGCTCCTGAAACTCCTGGACATCCACATACAGAAACATTTAACATAATCATAGATCTTACACCCTCACAAATATTAACTCAAAATGGATCAGAAACCTAATCGTAAAATGCAAAACTGTGAAACTTCTAGAAGATAAGAGAAAACCTAGATGACCTTGGGCATGGCCATGACTTTTTAGATGCAACCCTAAAACATGCTGCATTGGACTTTATTAAAACGTAAAAGTTCTGCTCTGTTAAATTTATGTCAAGAGAACGAAAAGACAAGACATAGACCAAAGAAAATATTTGCAAAAGAGGTATATGATAAAGGACTATACAGAATAGGTCCAAAGTGCACAAAAATTCTTAAAATTCATCCATAAGGAAAGGTACTATCTAATAAAAAAGTAAATTGAAGACTTGAACAGACACTTCATCACAGAAGATGTACAGATGGCAAGCAAAGTAGTGAGCTGTTTAACATTGCATGTCATTAGGGAATTATAAATTAATAGAGCATTAGGAAAAAAAATAAAAAAAATAAATGAGCACTGGGGAATTATAAATAAAAACAATCTGTTTATACTACCAGGAAACTATTAAAATGGCCAAAATCCAAAGCACTGACAACACAAAATATATTGGTGAGAATGTCAAAGAATAGGAACTCTCATTCATGGCTGGGGGGAGTACAAAATGGTAGAGCTACTTTGAAAGAGAGTTTGCCAGGTTTTTTGTTTGTTTGTTCGTTTTTTTTTTTTTTTTTTTTTTTTTTTTTTTTACAAAATTAACCATACTCTCATCATTCAATGCTACAATCCCACTCCTTGTTATTTATCAAATGAATTGAAAACTTAAGTCTATAACATAACCTACAAACCTGTTTATTGCAGTCTTATAATTTATAGCAAGTTTCAAACTTGGAAGCAAACAAGATGTTCTTCAGTAGATGAATGGGATATGTGTAAACTCTATAGTCTTCACTCCATTGTGCTGAACTCAATTGAACTCAATTGAACCTAAAACTGCTCTAGAAAATAAAGCTTATTAACTAAAAACATATTTATATACACATATTCTTATGAAGGATTATACCTTCATGACTGTGGAGGAACTGATTTTAACCCAGGACTCAAAATGTGCCAACCGTCAAGGTATAAGATCAATAATTGGACTAGAGTCAAGTTAAGAAATAATTTTTAGGGACGCCTGGGTGGCTCAGTGGTTGAGCATCTACCTTTGGCTCAAGGCATGATCCCGGAATCCGGGATTGAGTCCCACATTGGTCTCGCTGCAAGGATCCTGCTTCTCCCTCTGCTTGTGTCTCTGTCTCTCTCTGTGTGTCTCTCATGAATAAATAAATATATTTTTAAAAAGACATTTTTTAAAGACAGAACTAAACGTGATAAAATTTAACTCACAGCATGGGAGAAGATAGTTTAATATAAAACCTCAAAAAAGATTTGTATGTAGTCTATATAAAGTAATCTTACAAATCATTAAGGGGAAATAAAAAGCTGAGGAGAAAAATAAGCAACCCAGTTG
This sequence comes from Vulpes vulpes, assembly GCF_048418805.1. NCBI lineage: Eukaryota > Metazoa > Chordata > Mammalia > Carnivora > Canidae > Vulpes > Vulpes vulpes. The sequence goes on from NC_132781.1 coordinate 73,616,736, forward strand.
AAAAAGGGTTCATGGTTGTGCATTGACATTTCACCACAAAGGATACTCGATAGCCAAAACACATGTAAAGGTCCTCAACATCAGTACCCCTGAGAGAAATGTCAATTAAAAGTATAATAAAACACATCCAAAAAAATAATAAAACACATCCACATCTACTAGCATGACTAATACAAACCATATAATTCTAAGGTATTTTATAAGCCAGAGGAGCAACTATAACATTCACACATTTCTGGTAACAGTTTAAATTGGAATCAACTCTTCAAAAGCTGCTTTGAATTATCTTCTATGAACTAGTAATTCCTCTCTGGGGCCTATACACCAAATAAATGCTTAAATATATTTCCTAAAATATGTGCATGAGAATATGATACTAGTGTAATAGTATTAGTAATAGCCAAAAAACTGTAAATATCCAAAATGCTAATCAAGAACCAAATGGATAAATTGTGGTATCATCATATAATAAAATCCTATAATCAAAAACAATAACAGATTATTGATAAGTGCAATGACATTTTGAATATCAAATGTTAATTAAAAGACAGGTACAAAAAGAGTACCTTTTTGTTTTCATCTATATAAGGCTAAAAAGAAAGAAAATGAACTGTTTGAAGGTAGAAGTAAAAATAATGGTTACCTTTGGGGAGGCCAGTGACTGTGAAAGGGAATTAGGGGAGCTTCTGGGGTGATAGTAATATGGTGTGTGTGTGTGTGTGTGTGTGTGTGTGTGTGTCTATGTGTGTTCTGTAATCTCAGTGATTGCACAGGTGAGTTCCCTTCCAAAACTCATCAAGCTGTGACTTTGTGATTTGTACACTTTTCTATATTCATTTTTATAACAAAAATGGTACCTGAATAACAAACCCTAGCTCAATGTAAAACTGACAACCTATACAAAAAATAGATTAAATAAAGAATTCTTCGAAAAGCAAATACACAATTATAGTGTATTCTGTGTCATCTATAACTCATACATTTTAAAAAACTGAATCGAATAAATTTCTTAGCCTAAATTTCATATTACAAAGAGTTGAAATCTTGGGTGTCTCCCAAATATACTTGAGATGAATAAATTTGGCAAATAATAAAGCATATAGACAAGAGAATTACATTAGTATTTATAAAAATATAAATAACCATTAATGTATAATTATGTTGCTCCATAAGGCATGGGATATAGGCATACTGAAAACTCAGAGATGGTTTAAGGATTTTTGTAAATACTCTGATGTTCAGTAGTCTTCCAAGAAGTGGGAGGCTCAACATTTCCTACATATCAGAAGAACCAAATTGTTTAAATTCCTCAAATAGACATCTCTACATTGAATGACCTTTGGATAGCAACATATAGCATTTGTTAAATCAGGGAAAGTTAGCTTTTACTATTTTCCACTTACAAAATACTCAAGTATTAGATAGCCAGAGTCAAATGGTAACATTGGATATTTCCTACAAAATCTATGGACCCCTTATTCTATGAGGTTTTGGGAAGTAAGGGATGACATTAGTTAGAACAACTTTTATAACTATACAGCATTTTGTGTCATGAAGTTACAGAGCAAATATAAACAATGCTTTACTGAATTCTAAAACCCAGACTTCCTTCCAATTTTCATTCTCCACCATGCTTCAAAAACATCCATTCAAATACTTAATGTTTTTTTGTGAGTTAAATGTCTTCCCAATATTCATGAAATGAGCTTTAGCAGCATAAACTAGAATGCATAAATTAGTTTGTGATTTATGTAAAGTACAAAATAGCAAATGTTTTCTAAATTAGGCCACTAGTCTCTAATGTAAACATATTAAAATGCTGAAAAAAACATCCATTTTATTCAGTGTAATGAAAAGAACATTGTTACTATATTTTGTATACAATTTATTATAACTCAAAGAATAAATAATTCCTTAGAAAGAGATGCCATCTGAAAATACAGTAAATTATGCTTCTAATTTTTTATATATATTGCAATTAAGCATGAGTAAAAAATGTCGGCTTTGCTCAAAATAGGGTAGAAATTATTGTAGCAAGTTAAAGTACACGTGTAGCTGAAGAAGTTATCTGTTTTTTTTTTTCTTCATGAATGCATAACATGGGTGTTACTATCTATCACAAACACAGTAGCTAATCTTTTTTTCTGTTAAAACATGCTGAACAAAGGATCAAGAGACCTAGCATTCATGAAGCATTTTCCGTTTATCAGGTCCTGGGATATAATTAAATGTTGTTTATCCGGTGTAACAATCTTACAATAAGAAACTGATATTCATGGGGAAAAAGTTATAATACAAACATCACGCAGCTAGAAATTGATCGAGCTGAGGTGTTAAACCATTGTCTTTCTGAATACAAATCTCACATTTTTCCCCAGTGTGCCATTCTAAATTTTTACACTAAGCTCCTACTAAGCTAAAACTCATTCATATTACTATTGGCATAAAGTTAGTGAACTGGCCTCACAGTAGACATCCAGGTTAAAAAAAAAAAAAGTTCAAAAAATAGATTCACATAATCAACTGATTTAAAGAAACAAGTCAATTCCAGGGGAAAGGGTTATCTTTAGAGCATATAATGTGGAAAAAATGGATATACATAAGTAATAAAATGATTCCCTAATACCATAAAATATATTTAAAAATTAATCAGAGACCTAAAGTAAGAACCACGATAAAAAAAAAACTTCTGAAAGAAAATCTAGAAGAAAATCTTGGGGATCTTGGTTTTGGGAAATAATTTCTTCAACTGTACATAGAAAGTATAAAACCTAAAAGAAAAGTGGAAATTGAACTTCACCAAAATAAAAAATAAGGCTTTTTCTTAAAAGGCTATACTAAGAAAGTGAAAAGGAAAACCAAAAATTGGGAGAAAATACTGCAACGCGTAGAGATGATAAATAACTCTTGCCAATTACATAAAGAAGTATCATAACACTAATAGTGAATAAATCACCCTGAGATCAAACCTCACACCAGGCTCCCTGTTCAGTAAGGAGTCTGCCTCTCTCCCAGCTCATGCACTCTCACTCTCAAATAAATAAATAAAATCTTAAAAAAAGAAGAAACTTGCATATTAAAACCATACAGAGCTACTACTTCATACCTACCATAGTGACTGCAAAAGGAAACAAAACAAAAAAACAAAACGAAAACTTGACAGCACCAAGTATTAGCCATGACTTGGAGCTATTTAAACTCATATATTTCTTGTTTTTTAGTTGAATCAATTTGACATGTAACATTGTATAAATGTAAGGTGTACAGCAGGTTACTTTGATACATTTAGATATTGTAAGATGATAGCCAATGTAATGATACCTATAATATAGAATAATAGTACAATATTATTGCCTATATTCACTCAGTTAAGCATTGGCCTTCAGCTCAGGTCATGGTTCCAGGGTCCTGGGCTTGAGCCCCACTCCCAGGGTCCTACGATGGAGACCCATATTGGGCTTCTGGCTCAATGGGAAGCCTGCTTTAAAAAAAAAAAAGTGTTTTTTTTTTTTTTAATATATAGACAGGGAAATTTAGAACTTGAGAAATTGTTGCTATGAAGTTGTTTCAATCCTGAAAGAAAACTTGTAAAGTTTCAGAGAATGTTACCACAGCTTAAACTTTTTCCTGTGATTATTTAATTGTGTATTCTGTTCTATTCTAATGAGTAATGACTGTATTATTTCCAATTCCATTTCTGGCAGGGTGCTGGACTAGATATTATTTAAAAAAATGACTCCTTTTACAATGCAATTAGAATATTGATATCCCATAGCACAATTGCACATGTATTACGACAGGAATGTGAAGATGATTTCAAGAAAAAGAAATGAGGCAGATAAGAAAAAGGTAGAGACTGCCTACCTGGGTGGCTCAGTTTGTTAAGCATCTGCCTTAGGCTCAGAACATGATCCCATGTCTTAGGACATGATGGAGCCCCACATCGGGCTCCCTGCTCAGCGGGGAGCTGGCTTCTCCCTCTCCATCTGCTGTTTCCCCTCTTTGTGCTGTCTTTCTCTCTCTGTCAAATTTAAAAAAAGAAGAAGAAATCTGTAGAGACAGAGAAGGAATCTGTAAAGAAGAAAAAAACAGGGAGAGGAAAGAAGAGGAGGGAAGGATGAAGAGAAAAAGTGAATCAAAATAAGAATGAAGTGAGCAATAAATACTCAATTTGGGACTGTACCCAGAAGAAATGTTGAAACCCATAACTAGAGCTTCAGACTATTACAGGTTGCCTGGACTTGGCATCCAGATGAAACCAGGAATCTAAAGCAACATTACATACCTATGCATAGCAGCAAAGACAAGAATGAAGCAGGATAGGATCAGCCTCCCTCTCACTTATTGAGCTCACTTATTTGGCATATGCAGAAATTGGACAGCTTTGGTGAATGGCATTGGATTACCAAAACAGGTGGTGACTCCAATTACAGCTGCTGTTCCAGATTTTGTCTCTTTTATCGAGCAAATCAACATAGCCCTAGCACATGGTATGCAACTAATGAGCTGGCAATGCTTTTTCCTTAATGTCATTTAGCATAGCCTACCAGAAGCAGTTTGGATGGACAGCAGAAACGTCACTGTGTTGCACAGTGCCATGTCAGTTCTCTCTCTGTCACCATCCAGACTGGAGCGAATCTGATTGTTTTCTTTTTAAGATGTTATTTATCAATTTGAGGAAGAGAGAGAGAGAGAGAAAGAGAGAGAGAGAAGAGAGAGGCAGAGGGAGAGAAGAGAGAGAATCCCAAGCACACTCCCTGCTGAGTGTGGAGCCCAACATAGGGCTCAACCTCAAGACCCTGAGATCATGACCTGAGCCTAAAGCAAGACACTTAACTAACCAAGACACCCAGGTATCCCAAAGCTGATCGTTTTTTTTTTTTTTTTTATTTCACAGGATATCTTGGCTTCATGAATGGCCTGATGCTAAATGAACCCATGAGAGGAAGTAGAAAAAAGTCTTCATATACCATATGCATGACAGAAAATGAAATATACCTCACAAATTCAGACTTCCATCTCAGTAGAATTTCTTCAGATCCAGTGTCTAAATCATATTAAGTTATTCCTTTGTGATGAAAACTATGATAATGGTGTATTTAGTAAATACACCATTTACTAAAATAATTTAGTAAAATTTTACTCAATTTACTAAAGGAATTTAGTAGACTAACTTAAAAATCATTGAATGCATATTTCAAATAGATAAATATTGTGATATAAAAGTTATACCACAATGATTTTTTTTAATTTATCACCTCAGAGCAAAAGATAAACATTGTGATACCTATTATGAACACTTAATGGGACTCAATAGAATTTGTGGGAAATATATAAATGTCATTTTAATATGCTTTGTTGACCATTTGTAAAGTAGCTCTTAAGACAACCAGTTTGGGTTGGGACGCAGAATAAGCAAAAGTTTTGAAGAGGATTCACGTCATAGTGCAAGAAGGTCTACAAATTGGGCCTATGACCTAGAAGATACAAGTGTCTGCAGCAGATAATGATGTAATATGGAGCGTACGCTAATGTCAATAAGGAAATGCATTATGAGATGCATTTGGGAAAGCATTCCAAATAAATGCTTTTCAAAAATTGCACACTACGAACATAAAAAAAAGAGAAGATTTAATATAAAGGATATGGAAATAAGTTTTAGAAATCAGGATTTTTATCTACTATGTAGCTTATAATAACAAAAATATTGTCACCAAATTAACATCAACAAAAGATATTATGTTTTTTATGTTATTAAGGATGAGAAAGCCAGTATATAATGATAAAAGTCTTAGTTCTCTAGGAAATTTTAAACTATTCCAAGAATTCTAATCCATTATATTCTGATAATACAAACTAAAAAAAAACGTGTAATAATTTATGCAAATGCAATGAAGAATTGACAGTTTTCTACCATGATTTCATATCGGAACCTACCTCTTTCAGTTAATGTAAATCGTATAAGCTCCATTAAAGCAGAGGTTTTTTCTCTTAGTTTACCACCATATCCTCATTTGTCTTAGTTTGTTTGGGCTATTTTAACAAAATACCACAGACTGAGAAGCTTATAAACAGGAGAAATTTGTTTACCACAATTCCGGAGGCTGGAAACCTAAGATTAGGATGCTAGCATGGTCAAGTGGGAGCTCTCTTGCAGATTTCTTGTATCCTCACATAGCAGAAAGGGCTAGGGAGATCCGTGGGGCCTCTTTTATAAAAGCATTAATCACATTTCATTAAGGCTCAACCTTCATGATCTCCTACCCAAAGTCCTACTTCCTAATATCATCATCTCCAAGGGTTAGGATTCAATACATAAATATAGGAGAAAACATTTTGACCATTACATCATTTCACACCAAGAAAATATTCAATGCTTATCTACTGGAAGAGTAAAGTACTGATGAGCCCCCCCCATAAAAATATTAGTAAAAGTACAGAAAATAAGTTTGACTTCATGGACTTACAGGAATTTCACATTCCATTGTAAGAAAGTAAATAGTCCTTGCAAGTAAAATAGAATATTTATGAAAGTTGCTTATCAAGCCAATCTTTGAGTTTTCAAAATTTGCATCACAAAATGCACTTAAAATCCATGCAATTAATTCATAAATAAATGACTAAAGATAAACTTAAAAATAAAGTTTTAAGGCAGCCCTGGTGGCTCAGGGGTTTAGCGCTGCCTTCAGCCCAGGGCGTGATCCTGGAGACCCTGGATCGAGTCCCACGTCAGGCTCCCTGCATGGAGCCTGCTTCTCCCTCTGCCTATGTCTCTTCCTCTGTGTGTGTGTGTGTGTTTCTCATGAATAAATAAATAAAATCTTTAAAAAATAAATAAATAAAGTTTTAAAATAAATATTCAACTGTAAATAACTCAGAAGTCAAAAGTAAAGAGATTTTTAGGTATTTAGAAATTAACACTATGTTACACAATATATAAAATTAAGGGGATCCCTGGGTGGCTCAGCGGTTTAGCGTCTGCCTTTTGGGCTCAGGGCTTGATCCTGGAGTCTCCGGATCGAGTCCCACATCGGGGTCCCTGCAGGGAGCCTGCTTCTCCCTCTGCCTATGTCTCTGCCTCTCTCTCTGTGTGTGTTTCTCATGAATAAATAAATAAAATCTTTAAAATAAATTAAACTTATACCTTTCAATATAAGAAGTGAGAAAAATAACAACTTAACAGTGCTAGAAAATTAGAAAGAGGGAAATAACAAAAATGTATAGAAATTAATCAATTAGAAAAAAGGATAAAATTGATACTGATTATCAACAGAAACAATAGTTGTTTCTTTAAGGATTATAGTAAAAAAGAATAAAGTAAAAGAGAAGATGTAAATTAAAATTGTTAGAAATAAGAAAGGAAATACAATTAGGAGAGAAAATTTAGAATAGAATCCCAAGAACATTACAAACATGCATTTGAAAATTTAAAGGAAATAGAGTTCTAGAAAGGTATAAGTCACTAAGACTAACTTGAGAAGAAATAAATGTCAAAATATTTTTAGTATTTTAAAGACTAAAAGTATGGATTAAGACTTCACTAAAAGCAAAATGAAATGAAAACAAAAACAAGTGTAAACTTTTTCTATTCAATTTATTAAACTTTTAAGAAACTTATTGTTCCAAGATTTATGCAAAATTTTAGAAAACAGAAAGATTTGTTCACTTTTTAAATTTGAGGCCACTATGCACATAGTTGCAAAAATCCTAAATAAAATATTAGAAACCAATACTACAAACTATGTTTCCTTATATATCATGACTAAGTTTGATTCATTCTAAGAGCTCAGTTATTTTAATATTCAAAAATCCATTAATATAATTCATTATCTTAGCAAATTAAAAGAAAAAATATTCTAACTAAAAATGCAATTAAATATTTGAGGAACATCAATGTCTATTCATGATTAGAAAAAAATTCTTAGTAAATTAACATAAGAAAAAGTAGTATACTTGACAATGTGTATTTACAAAGAAAGCTTACTGATATCACTTATGATGATAAAGTGTGAGAATCATGTCCCTTATAATGAGCAACCAGACAAAGTTGTTTACTCCACTTATCACATATCTACTGAATATCATATTTGTGATCCTCACTAATTTTATGAGAGAAAAACAAATAATACATACAGAATTTAAATGGAATACAAATGGCATCATTATTTATAAATATTATAAATATTTATATTTATAAATATAAATTTGGTTGTAGAAAGAGTTTGTTTTCCTGAAAATCGTAGAGTATCTCCAGACAGGTAAATATAATTCATGATAGGATTCATATAAACAGCTAAATATAACATCAATTAAAAAGTTAATTATTATACTCTGATCACAAGCAAATAGAAAATAAAATGTTTATTTTTTAAAAGATTTTATTTATTTATTCGTGAGGGAGAGAGAGAGAGAGAGACAAGCAGAGGCAAAAGGAGAAGAAGGCTTCTGAAGGAGCTGGGAGCCCAATACTAGACTCGATTCCAAGGTCCCTGATTATGACCTGAGCAGGAGGCAGATGCTTAATCGACTGAGCTACCCAGGTGCTTCAGAAAATAAAACTTTTAAATACATTTCTGGAAGACCTAATTGAATGAAGAAATGATGTTCATAAGTAATTTGGTTCTCCCCATATTGATCAATAAGACTATTTTGTGGAATTTGACAACCTGCCTCTAAAATTTATATTGAAGATCAAATAGACAAGAATGGCCAAGATATTACTAAAGATAAATAATGCATTGTGTCCTTGCTATTCTCAGTATCAAGATTTAAGATGGTATTAATAGAATAATAAACAAATAAACCAAGAGTAAAGAAGGGAGAGCCCAGTTGGAGCCCATAAATATATGGAAAACTGACAAGTGCAAAATCTCCCATTACAGACCAATAGGAAAAAACTATATAAGTGTTGTAATGAAACCATATTTGTTATTTATATTCCTTGTGAAAATGCATCCTTACCTTCTATGATATGCAAAAACACATTTAGTGTAAAACACATTTAATGCAAACACTACGCATGAAAATCAAAATGTCAAAATTTTACAGTAAATTATAGATGAATAGTGTAGAAATGAATAAGTTTTTTTAAAAAAGGTCCTCTAGTAAGTCAAAAGATTTTTAAACTGACATTAAAAATAAATAAATAAATAAATAAATAAATAAATAAATAAATATATACATACATCAATATAAACTTCTCTTCAACCCATTAGATTGGCACCTGTCGTGTGTTATCCAAAATCATAGTTGATCTAAACTTGGCCAGCATCCCAAATGGCAAAATAACCAATACAGACAGCAAAATTTAAAAATGCACCGAACCCTAATGTATTATAAACCTAGGAGGACTACATAGTGGCTGCATGCCCTACTCACCTTAATGTAATTTATAGAACCAGGGAAGAAAAGATAAAGGATAAAAGACATGATAGGGAAGTTGGCTCATAAAACATGGAGTTCAGAGCAGTGCAAAAGTAAGACCGGGCCAATCTGGGATTGACAGCTAACTAGGACATCTTTTGTTCTTTGGCATTTTACCGGATGCTCACCCTTTAAGTGTAAGTATGTTTAAATGTAAATAACACCAACATATGGTGAATTTTAAGAAACAGAACAGTGTAAATATTTTACAGTCAAATCTACAACAAGTAATGATTAGAAACCTCTAAATCAAAATTACTGTCATATCTGAATTTTTTTCCTAGATTGCTTTTTTAATAAATGACGCTTCTTTTATAAAATGGCCTTTGTTTGTTAATATACCTCTGATATGCAATATATTTTTGCAGTGTAATAGAAGGAGGAAAACCATATTACCTGAACACAGTTCCCATATTTAATAAAGAATATGGGGTTCAATTTTTATTTTATTTTATTTACCTTTTGGTCTCAAAATCATGATATAGTGATATCCTTTTTAAAAGAAATAAAAAATCTAAAATACAAAAATATGTTAGTAATTTTACAGATATATAATAATTGAATACAAACACAGCAAACACAAATTATATGCCAAAGCACATGGCTATAAAACACCTCTCCATTATACATTAAATTCTAGATTAATTACTCAATATGTTTGAGATAAAACACAGTGAGATTAAAAAGCCAATTTATAGAGTGAAAACTTTAATTTTAAAGCCCTATTATCCATTTTAAAAGTATGTTCAGTAGAACATCTACCAACTAACTATACTCTTCCTTGCCACCCTAATTTCTTTTTACTGTGATCATTAAATTTTCCTTATCATATAATTTTCTGTGGGTGTAGAAAGAGCTTGTTTTCAGCAGGCATATCCATGATACACATGACACTTCAAATTTTAACCCTCCCTTTGATTATTTGGTATAGCACTACAATCATTTTCCTGTGCCTTTTAGACGTTCATGCAGGATCTCAGTGATAAACAGAACCATAAAATGATGAGAGTCACTTTTATTTTTTTTATATATTTGGGCACATATGACTGTATGTTTTTTGTCATGAGATAGGTAATAATGCCCTACTTTGGAAAAAAAATATCCAAGATGATTTAAAACGATATTTGAGTAAGCACTGCTCCTGGATTTCGGATGATCTAAGCCTTATTATATATTTCAATTGAGTTAGCCATGGGTCCTTTTCAAACTTCTCCCTGCTAAATGATATAATTATAGAACTATAATGACATAATTGATGGTATAATGTATGTGCTTTTAATTTGTTGTTGGGAACTTCATGTGCAATTAAATGAATCCAGACACAAGCCTTACACCTTTTACAAAAATCAACTCAAAATGGATCATAGACAGAAATGTAAAATACAGACTATAAGGCAGCCCGGGTGGTTCAGCGGTTTAGCGCCACCTTCAGCCCAGAGCCTGATCCTGGAGACCCGGGTTGGAGCCCCACGTAGGGCTCCTGCATGGAACCTGCTTTTCCCTCTGCCTTTGTCTCTGCCTCTCTCTCCCCCCACCTCTCTCTCTCTCTCTCTCTCTCTCTCTCTCTCTCTCTCTCTCTCTCTCTCGGTGTCTCTCATGAATAAATAAATAAAATCTTAAAAAAAACACACAGAGACTATAAAATTTCTAAAAAATAACATAGGAAGAAGTCTGAGAAAAAAAAATCCAGTTTTGGCAATGACTTTTTATTTTATTTTTTTAAGATTTTATTCATTTATTCATGAGAGACACACAGATAGAGGCAGAGACATAGACAGAGGGAGAAGCAGGCTCCATGCAGGGAGCCTGATGTGGTACTCGGTCCTGGGACCCCAGCAATACGACCTGAGCCCAAAGCAGATGCTCAACCAGCTGAGCCACCCAGGTGCCCCTGCAATGACTTTTTAGATACAATACCAAAATGCAAACTATAAAGAAAAAAAAGGTAAATAGGACTTTTTAAAATGGCATATCTCCATGAAATCAGAGAGGAAGACAAACTCTGAGACTCTTAATCATAAGAAACAAACTGAAGGTTGCTGTAGTGAAGGGGAGGATGGGGTGACTGGTTGACCCACATTAAGGAGGGCATGGGATGTAATGAACACTAGGTGTTAAATAAAACTGATGAATCACTGAGCTCTACCTCTGAAGCCAATAATACAGTCTATGTTAATTGAATTTAAATTAAATAAACTTTTAAGTATTAATATTTGGGTACTTTATATTAACAGTATGGAAATTGAATTTTATTTGAAACTTTGTTAAAATTTTTTATCTGTCAAAACTACTTTTTTATGTTATGGTTCTTAAGCTGTTTGTATTTTTAACTAAAAAAAATAAAAAATAAATTGCATACTTTGCTCTGCAAACGACCCTTCTAAGATAATGAAAAGACAAGCCACAGAAAATACTTGCAAAAGACACATCTGATAAAGAATTTGTATCTCAAATATTAAAAAAAAAACACTTAAAACTCAACAATAAGAAAATGACCCAATTAAAAATGGGCTACAGATCTGACAGACACCTCACCAAATAAGATATAGGAATGGCAAATAAGCATATGAAGAGGTGATCCACATCATACATCAACAGGGAAATGAAAATTAAAGCAGCAATAAGATACTACTACGTACCTATTAGAATGGCTAAAATACAAAACACTGATAAGATCAAATGCTGATGACGTGGAGCAAGAGGAACTCTCATTTACTGCTGGCACAATGGTTAAGTCACTTTGGCCCTTTCTTACAAAGCTAAGCATAGTCTTGCCAGACAATCCAGAAATCATGTTTTCTGGTAGATATACCCAAATGAATTGACAACTTATTTCCACACAAAAACCTGAACACGAATGTTTATAGTAGTGTTATTTATAATTATCAAAAATTTCAAGAAACCATATATCCTTCAATAGGTAAATGATAATTAAACTGTGGTGCATGTATATAATGGAGAATTATTCGACAATAAATGACATGGGCTATCAACCCATTGAAAATAATGGAAGAGTCTTAAGTGCATATTATTAAGCAAAATAAGTTGGTCTGAAAAGGCTACATACTGTATGGTTCCAACTCTATTACGTTCTGGAAAAAGCAAAACTATAAAGACAGTAAAAAAGAATCAGTGTTCGTCAGGGGTTCAGAGGGAAAGGAAGATGAACAAATAGAGCACAAGTCACTTTTAGGGCAGTGACATCATGCTGTATGATATTTTAATGGTGAATACATGACATTATGCAGTTAGTAAAACCCATAGAACTATACTATACCAAGGGTGAACTCTCATATAAACTGTGGATCTTAATTAATAATCTATCAACGTTTGCTCATTGGATGAAAAAAAAATTACACCAATACAAGATGGAAATATTGGGAAAAACCATGTTGGGGGAGAGTTGGTATATTGGGAACCCTGTACGCATTTTTCTATGAACTTAAAACTGCTCTGAAAATAGTCTATTAAGGGGGAAAATTATAATGGGAAACAGAAGATAAGGAAAATTGCTCTAGACAAAATCAAAATGCAATGGAAATGGGTTGGACAAATGTCAGTTTGTGCGATATTATGATCATTTATTTTGCATGAATATTTCCACAATCATTTTTTTTAATAATGGGAAGCTTTTGCCATTAAGACTGCACACAGTGGTTTTCCTCAGGTGTATGCATACGATTTCAGTCAAGGAATGGATGGGTTTTCTGATGGGAAGCCAGAAGTCTACATTAACAAATGAGAAAGGAAATGTCTACATTTGTCTTTGTTTCCATCTACTGGACCCAGATTTTCAGATTGTATAGCATGGCAGGGACATCTGGATGCAGAGTAATAAGAGATCCCTCATGCAAAAAGAAATGCCAAAAACGTGTAGGAATGAGGCCAGCAAGTCAGAATATTTACTTGTACGTTGTTTTCTATAGTATATTGTCTCATAGTGTCACATACAATGTTATGAAAGAAGAGAAAAATAAAAACAAAAACTAGGTCTAAGTGTTAAAGAGAGTACAGAGAGTACTCTCTGTAACAGAGAGTACTACATTTACACACCCTTCCTGGGGTCACAGATGTTCTGATAATAAACAAAAAGAAAAGAGATTTTTCAAGGTGAAAGGAAATATCAGGGACAGGAAGTAGACTTGTCTGTCCTTAGCTGAGGAATCTTCTCTAGAATTAACAGTAGGGAGACACATTTATTTTAAATGTATTTGTTTATGACTTTTCAAATTTTTGTTAAAATATTATTTATCTATTTGATAGAGAGCACAGGCAGAGGTGAGCGGAGCGTCAGGCAGAGTGAAAGGGAGAAACAAGCTCCTCATGGTGCAGGGACTCCTATGCAGGGCTCGATGCCAGGACCCTGGTTTCATGACCCAAGCCCAAGCTAGATGCTTGACCTACTGAGCCACCCAAGTATCCCTGTTTTTGACTTTTAAAGAAGGTGAGGATTTCCTATGTAGCATACTTTCCAGAGCATAACTTAAAAGTCAGTCTCTAATGGTTACAATTTCAAAATGGCTTATGTACCCTAAGGGTGTAAAATACAAGAGACCTCACCTATAATAAGGGACTTATTTTATTACATCATCTTCACACAAATGGTTTGTCTATCTGATTCACAACATGGGATGGATCTGAATTTGGTTTTCCCGGCTTTTAAATTTTTTAATTCATATTTTAATTCCAGTATTGTTAACCTGCAGTTTTATGATAGTTTCAGGTGTACAATATACTGATTCAACAATTCTTTACATTACTCAGTGCTCATTATGATAGGTGATGTCCTCTTAATTCTTATTTATTTTACCCATCCTTCTCCCAAACTCCCCTCAGTTAACCATTTAGTTTGCTCTCTATAGTTAAGAGTCTGTTTTTGGCTTTGTTTTTTTTTTTTTCTTCGTTTATTTTGTTTCCCAAATTCTGCACATCAATGAAATCACATATATTTGTCTTTCTCTGATTTCACGTAAGATTATACTCTCTAGAACCATTTGTTTTTTTGCAAATGACAAGGTTTCTTTTTATATGGCTGAGTAATATTCCATTGTGTATATATACAACATCTTTACCCATTTGTCTATTGATGGATACCTGACTGCTTCCATGATTTACCTGTTGTAAATAGTGCTTCAATAACCATAGGGGTACATTGGGTTTTTTTGAATTAGTGTTTTTGTATTCTTTTGTGTGTGTGTGTGTGTGTGTGTGTGTTTGTATCCTTTGGGTAAATACCCACCAGTGGAATTACTGGATCATATGATAATTCTATTTTTAATTTTTTGAGGCACCTCCATACTGTTTTCCACAGTGACTGTATCAGTTTGCATTGCCACCTACAGTGCATGAGGGTGAGCTTAGGGTCTTCTTACTCTGACATCTTTCCCAGAACTCCTAAATTTGTTTTGAATATGTACTCTTGTCTTCTACTAGACAACCCAGGTTCTTTGACTCCTATGATTTTCAGAACTTCTTCTTACTGTCAGGAGAAAATATTTGAGAATTAATTGAGAACACCTTCCTGTCATTTTTTTTTTTTTTTTTTTTAGTTTTCTCAATGAGATTTCAGTAAGTTTGTAAAACTCTAGGCTTTAAACTTCTCAGTTCAAATAAATGATCCCCAAATTTCTAATCTGAACAATATGGAATTATTTTCATATGGGTTGATCTAAGTATGCTTTCTCAACAATATTGATTTCCAAATCTATTACGCATACTCTCATAGTACCAGATTCCTAGACAAATTTTGACAATAAATATCAGTCAAGGATCAAATTTTTCAAATATTTGTTATTATATGGAGGATAAAACAAGCAAAGAATAATCTGTATATGTATAAAATAAAAAACTTAAAATACATAGAGATGTCCAACTAACACAGAATGCAAAATGATGAATTGTATTAGAGAATTATCTATTCATTCAAAATGCTCCTATTATAAATTATGAGCATGGGGAAAACACGTAAGAGTTTTAATTAGTTGTTTCAGTTGTTGGAGATGATCCTTTCCATTTTCTGATATTCAAAATTTAAAATGCAATTGTTTCTTCAAAGTACACAAAATTTCTAATAATATTTTTAAATTATTACCTTTAAGATGATTTAATATGCAATTTATTGTTAATTTCCCTTTTGCTGTCCAACTTTTCTAATTTCCTTTTTGTGCATTCATATTTTATTATTCTTGCTAAGCAGGACTCAGAAGGGGGGAAAATGGCCAGATTCTCTAACTTTTCTGAATGGTGTTTTTACGGTGTTTTCAGTGAATGACTACTTGGTTTATCTATTCCATGCCCCTTTAATTTTTTTTAAAGATTTTATTTATTTATTCATAAGAGACACAGAGAGAGAGAGAGGCAGAGACACAGGCAGAGGGAGAAGCAGGCTACATGCAGGGAGCCTTAGGTGGGAATCGATCCCAGACTCCAGGACCACGCCCCAGGCTGAAGGCAGGCACTAAACTGCTGAGCCATCCAGGGATCCCCTCCATGCCTGAGCCATCCAGGGATCCCCTCCATGCCTCTTTAAGATATAACATGGGCATATTTAGGAATTATATTTGGTGGGTTTTGTTCCAGTACACACGCACACATACACACACACACACAGTTTTCTTCAAATGAAATAATCTCCAATGACTTAGAAAGTGAACAAACCTTATTTAAGTAACTCTAAATTTGAATGCGATCTCAAATATTTATTAAACCATCACTTGTTGAGCATTTATTTTGTGTAAAGTATAGCAATGTTCTGGGAATGTAAAGATGAACATTGTATCATCCCTGCCTTTAAGAAAAGGAATATCTAATAGAGAAGACATATGTCGACAAGTGACTACAATACACTTTAATGCTATGCTGCTGTATTACAGTTATGTTATAATTAAGGGATTGACTCTATCTTAATTCTTCACAAAGAGATTAGTATTTGTGTTATTTATGTTGTGTGAGTAGGTCTTCATGAAAATATAATACCATTCTAAGCAAAAAGAAAACATACTATATGCCAAAACCTAGCTTCATATTTAAGCTCAGCTACCTCTTAGATAAACTTCAACCATGTTTTCTGAGAAGGAAAATTTTTTTCTTCAGTGCTATTATATTTAAAAATAGGGATAAAAATAATTCCTACCTCATATAAGGTAGCTAGCCATGTGTAGACACATGATTAATTCTCAGTATTGTTAACTGCTTTATTAGTATTATTATTTTTTATTATTGCTGAATACAACAGATACTATTTTGCTGCAGGTTACAATTTCAGCCCTGCCTCACTTCAGGTATTTTTCCAGACTTTGGAGAGCCCCCTATATACAACTCAGCCATCTTTCTGCTAGTTTTGTTATATCCCTGTACCCCCTCCTTAGTATCAGAAATGCCATTCTGTTTCTACATCCAAGAACTTAAGCTGTGCTCTGTTCAAATGAGCCTTTCACTGATTATCCTTTTTTCTTGAATCGTTGCCATAATGAACCCAGATGTGCTGTGCATTATACTAAGCTCTGAGAAGACCATGGTAAGCAAAAAGATAGAGTGTCTCTTTCCTCATGAATCATAGCATCCAGTTAAGATGTCAATAATAAACTGGTGATTTAAAAAGGAAGAAATGTGGATGATGTTATTACAGTCTGTAACAGGTAGACTTGGTTTTGTGATTTCAGGACAAGTTTCTGTTAGGAAGATTTAATGGAGATTTGAAATGCAATTTAGGGTTTACAAGATAAAAGGAGGAGGGAGTATGAAGAGGTTAAGGGTTTTCATTCAAGTCTTGGTGGCTGCAAATGAGTAAATCGGGGCAGCAGATGGTGATTTGGGGCTGAATACAGCAGCCACATTCAGGTTATGCAAGGCTTTGAAGGCAATATTGAGATCTTTAGATTTTGTTTGTTCTTGTTTTTGTTTTCTTTCTTTCTTTCTTTCTTTCTTTCTTTCTTTCTTTCTTTCTTCTTTCTTTCTGTTCTGAGAGAAATGGGAAATTGTTAAAATTGTGTCTGTGTGTCTTTGTGTGCATATTCATGCATGTCTGGGGTATAACAGATGACAAAATTAAATTTGAGTTTTAGAAAGCTCATATCCAACTTATACAAAATTTAGATCCCTTCATGTTTTTGTCAGATTTCCTCAGAAACATAAAAGATGATATTCCTCTCTGGTATCATTTACTCCTCTGAATGAGTAGAGTGCATTCAATTCCTAAGTGGGCTGTCTGTGTCTACTTGAAGACATGTACGTCTTCCCATATTGGGTGTCCATGACAATATCTTCAAATGTGTATTGCTTAGTGTTTCTTATCATTCATTCTGGGCACCTGTATCTATGTGTCTTCTCGTATTTCCCCTCATCACCTGGTTTGAGTCCCAACCCAAAGGAATTGGTCTAATTTTTAATATTCGTGTTTCTTCTTTTAATCCGTCTATCTCACCACCTACTTAATTTCTTAAATCCCTTTGGTATCTAGAAAAACCACTGATATCTGAGCTCAAAATCTACACATGCTCCTGCTTTTATAAAGGATTTTTTTTTTCAATTTGTACTATATGAAAAGACATTTTAACCTACTTTACTGTATTTTGAAAAATCATTTAAAAGCAAGAATTAGAACAAGAGTAACTACTGAGAATTAGCCTAAATTCATGGAAACACTTAATTTTTCTGGATCTGATTTTAGCCCTAGGGCAATAATGCTTTTGACAGCATATGGTTTAGATTTGGCATAAGAGTGGAAGCATGCTGAAATCACTGCCTAGGGATTCACAGTCCTTTAATACAGAAGTGTTCCAGTTAGATTTGGTCAGAGATCACAGAAGCATATTTCCAGAGAATGCTACAAGGCGTGAAATGTACTAAAGAATACAGCAATGAAACCCCAGGACCACAATTCAGCAACCATTATTAGGCAGCCTACTATATTTCAGGTAATGTATTACACATTGGGGACATGAAGATTTTGAGGTTTTGGTCCCCTATTACAATTACAACTTTGACCTAGTTCTTTCCTCAAACAGCTTATATTATAAAGAGACAAGAGATACCTAATAACAGAATGTAAAAGTACTAGCTACGCATTTCTGCTAAAAAGGCTATGAGAATCTAGGGAAATAAGCTATTTGCTCCAACAGTGGGGGAGGAGGAAGGTATTACAGAGTAGTTGACATTTAATCTGTGATATAAAAAATGAGCATGATGTTTCTCGGAGTGGACAATGACATTTCAGGTAAATGGAGAAATAGGTGCCAAAGAAGGGAGATGGGAAAGTGCATGGTCAGGCAATCTGTTGTTCAGATGTACTAAAAATTATGTGCAGGCATACAATCAAGGATATGGGAATTAAAAAGATAGGTTTGTATCAGTTCACAAGTAATACGTTATAAGGATTGATGCCCAGCTTCAAAATACTTTAAACCCTTATTGGATAAAGGTGATTTGGGGTTGTAAGTAATCCTATCTACTCTATAATCATAAAAAAATGCATTCTAGAAGAAGATAACACTATTCCAGGCCTCAATTTATCTCTATGATATCATTGTCAGCATTGTCAGCATATAATACAAAATAAACAGGCATACAAAAAGATGATATATCCTAATTGATGTCAAGAGCAAGAATAAAGAGTAGATGGAGTACAGATATGGATTCTAAAAAATAATACATTAGGAAAAAAATGAGAAACAGGGTAGAGAATTCCCACAGTCAAATGCAAACTATTTTAAAGTTTTAAGGAAAATTCTATATTTAAAAAATTTACAGGGGTATTTATTCATTTAATAGACGATTCAAACATAGATTAGACATAACAGAAAAGATTATCTGCGACTGAAATGTAGGTAAGAAATAGTATGCAAAAAAAAAAAAAATAGTATGCAAAACACAAAAAGACAAAAGTTAGAAAACCAGAAAAAAATGAGAGAGATGTAGGCAATACAATTCCTAGCATAACATACTGATAATCTAAGTTTTTAGAAAGAAAAAAGAAAGAGAAGAGTAACTACAAGTAACTAGAAAGAAACAATATTTGAAGAGATGATGGCTCAGAGTTTTCAAAAAACACAAATGACAGCAGATTATAAAATCAAGTTATTGCAAACTAAAGAAGTATAAGGAAAACCACATTTAGGTAGGTTATAAGCTGCTAAAATGTAAAAACAAAAACTTCTTCAAAGCAGCCACAGGAAAAAAAAAAGACATAACCAAGGAGGAAAAAAAATAAAATAAAAGTGATAATTAGCTTAAGAAATAATGCAATTTCAGGGCACCTGGCTGGCTCAGTTTGTAGAGCAGACCACTCTTGATCTCAGGGTTATGAGTTTGAACTCCACGTTGGGTGTAGAGAGTACTTTAAAAAAAGGAAAGAAAGAATGTAATTTTAGGAGATAGAAACATATATCATAAAAAGTTGAAAGAAAGTAACTACCAACCTAGGACTTTCTACCCAGTGAAAAGTATTCTTCTAACAAAACCAAACCAACTTCTGCTTCCAGCTAAACTGGGATTTACTTGGACAGCAATTTTTCTGCCAACAGAAACAACCAGAAAAACGAAACTAAATTTATGAAACAGTTTTCAAGATCTGGACATCAGGCAACAAAGAAGAGTCATCCCAGAAACACAGGAAAAAAATAAGGTTAGTCCTAAGACTGGCCCAGTTTACTGCTTTGAGACATTTCTAGCTTGCAGCATAGGAGGTGAACACACGCAGATATAGGCAGAGTTCCCGAGTTTAAAAGACAGAGTTTAGGGGCATCTGGGTGGCTCAGTTGGTTAAATATCTGCCTTAGGTTCAGTTCATGATCCCCTGTGTTTTAGCCTCCAGCTCCCTGCTCAGCGGAGAGTCTGCTTCTCCCTCTTGCTCTGCCCTCCTCCAACCCCTGTTTCTGCTTTCTCTCTCTCTCTTGCTCTCAATGCTCTCTACTCTCTCTCAAATAAATAAATAAAATTTTGAAGAAGAAGAAGAAGAAGAAGGACGAGGAGGAGGAGGAGGAAGAGATAGAGTTTAGGGTTCTGGGAAAATAAGGTAACCTGAAATTACTAGACAGACTACCAGAGATAGGAAAGCTCAGAGGGAACACCAAAGATCTGCAGAGAATCATCTTCAAATTTTCCACAGAGAATTAATAGTGCATGCATATGAGAAAACTACTTGTAAAAAAAATCCAAAAAGATTAGAAGAAACATATCTGGCATTCACACATGGTGGGTGGGCCTATTTTCACCAGCCAGATGGGAAAATCTCATAATTCATTTGGCATTGAGTACAGTGCACAGAAAAGTCTTGCTTCAGTAGTAGGAAATAATTAGGTCAAGATTAAACACTGATTGTCTTCTGCCAAATAAGTCTTAAAAGCAGGACATGA
Source organism: Vulpes vulpes (assembly GCF_048418805.1). NCBI lineage: Eukaryota > Metazoa > Chordata > Mammalia > Carnivora > Canidae > Vulpes > Vulpes vulpes. Next base: position 73,637,510 of record NC_132781.1, read on the forward strand.
AAAGATCACGATGATTCCAAGTAAATTAACTATGTCCCAGAACAAACTCAAGAATATTTACAAGAATACAAAATTATCTAGCTCCTTGGTTCCCAGCAAGGTGAAATCTACAACCTAAGCAAATATTATCAGGTACAGAAAGAGGCAGTAAAATACTTTAAATTAGGATAAAAATCAATCAAAGTTGATTAAGAACCAAAACATGTTAGGTTTAGCAGATAAGGATATTAAAGCAGTTATTAGAACATACTTAATATGTTAAAAGTAAAGTGGAAACATTGAAAATATTTTTTAAAACCCAAAATAAAACTGAGAGATGAAAACTTTAATAAAGAGGAAGAAAAATCTACTGAATGGATTAAAGTCAGATAGAAAATTTCAGAAGAATAAATAGGAAACTTGATGATACAGCAATAGAAGCTATCTAAATTAAACACAGAGGGGGAAAAAAAAACTTTAAAATGAAGAGTATCGGTGAGTTGTGGGGCAGTTTCAGGGACCTGACATATGGGTAATTGGATTCCCCCAAGGGATAGGATAGGAAAGGAGAAAATAAAACATTCATTGAAGAAAAAATGGTCCATGATCATCCAAATTTGATGGAAACTATAATTTCAGATCCAACAAGTTCAACCCAACAAAGTATATCACTTGAAATGATATGATGGTAGCATATATACAACAAAGGCTGGCTCAGTGGTTTAGCGTCTGCCTTCGGCCCAGGGCATGATCCTGGAGTCCTGGGATCGAGTCCCACATAGGGCTCCCTGCATGGAGCCTGCTTCTCCCTCCGCCTGTGTCTCTGTCTTGCTCTCTCTCTGTGTCTCTCATGAATAAATAAATAAAATATTAAAAAAAAAACCAAACTCTAAAGCAACCAATAAAAAAACAAAGTTCATAGTTTGTAAGACAAAAATAGAAATTAATTGGAATCCTGAAAAACTAACAAACAAAAACCTCAATTTAAAAAGAAGACAGAAAAAAAGGAGAAAAAGGGAACAAAGAATAAATGAGGCAAAGAGAAAAAACTAAGCAAGATGACAGACTTAAATCTAACTATCAATAATCACACTAAATATAAACATATAAAGTATAATGTAAAGGCACAGGTAGTTTAAAAGTAAAATAATGACAAATACAGACCATGTTAACTTCAATCAAAAGAAAAGTAGAATAGCTACAATTAATATTAAAAAAAAACAAGTTTTAAGGCAAAAAATTTTGCCTGGGATAAACATTCTTTTTTTTTTTTTTTTTTTTTTAAACAGATATTCTATAATGATGAAGGGATCCATTCAGGTACAGGTATCTGGTTAATTCATAGTATTAGATAGGTCTATATATTCACATGTTGTGATACATAGAATATCTAGTTATATAAATTGATTTTATTTCTCCATTAAATTAAGGAGATATCTATAGATCATTTTATTATAAAAATGGAGCACTATAAAATAGTTGCTACTAAATATTCGTGTTGATGCGACAACATAGATGAACCTCAGAAACATCGTAGAAGTGAAGGCAGCCAGATAAAAAAATAACCCCACATATTGTGCGGATGCAATTATGTAAAATGTTTAAGAAGATGAAATTCATCATCGTGAAAGAAAGTAGATCAAAGGTAGTCTGGGAAAAGACAGTCAGGACTGACTGCAGTGGAATACAAGAGTACTTTTTCAGGTGCTGCAAATATTCGATATTTTGTGTTGTGGTGGTTGGAGAGATATATAGACATACTCATCAAAACTCATTGAATTATATGCTTAGAGTATTTTCATTTTATTTTAGGTAATTTATATCTTAATAAAATTTATTAAAGCATTAATGATAGAATAAAAGGAGGGTGTTGGCCTGGCAAGGTTGAAAGCTGCTGACTTAAATCTCCATTTCTCAAGCATTTATTGAGTTCATTTCTTTCTGTCACTTACACTCACCTCTTTTTTTTTTTTTCATCACTAGCAGTTGGTGGGAAAAAAGTATTTACCTTTATTTTATTATAATGTAATCTATTTCATTCCCTACCAAGCTACAGCCAAACAACTCAAATGGCACATCAAAGTGTTTGTTAAGCAAGTGTGATTCTCTGGGTTAAGAAAACTTTTGCCGTGTGCTTTAAAATTGAAATATTTTGCCTCCAATAATATAAAATAAAGTATTTAAAAAATCAAAGTTGTTAAGAAATTTTGGATTCTATTTTTTTAATGTATATACCTACAGAGAAAAAGAGTTTTTATTACTGCCATTTATGGATGCCCGTGATGACGGAACACTGGTAAAGTATAAAACGTGAGGAGTTTCGTGCTTTAATAACATGAGATTTACGCGTGCCCCACCCCTCTTTGTAACCAGTAACATTACTTTTCTTCTTTAATAACATTACTTTTCAAAATGGTTATCAGAACAAGTAGGAAAGATTGCATATGCAGAGAACTGCACGTGTCTAATAGAGATCTTCATTCACTCACTCACAGACACTTTCAGCTCAGCAGTGGTCCTTTCTAGATTGAACTTCTCAAGGAGATGATTATCAAATCAGAAAATGATGTCCCAGGTCTTAGCCTGGCATTTACAAGAACTGTGGAGTATCTAGGATTGAAAATAATTGCAAAACATATCAGTGATTGCTGAGTCAAGCTGTGCCATATCTGTCACCAAGTTACCACACATTCCAGATTAGTTTATACTTAGTCTTTACTCAAATTATGCTTGTGGGAAATAGTGTAATATATATTTAATTAATGTTATCATGACTGAAAGCTCTGACATTCCAAATCAAATGCAATGTTTATTATTAATAATAATATAAAACATTAGCTACATTCTTCCTGACAGTCAATGGGTCAAATGAACAAATAGTTCACAAGTGAACCTCATTTTAGTTGAAAATCTAATGCACGCTCATTAAGGGCTGACACTGTTTCAGAAAATACCATGTGCTTGGATAGTAGAGCATCTCTGTGCTTTTCACCTTTAATACTACTTCCTAACAGAACTTATGAGATTTGGGCTGCAATGTTTAGTAGGCAAAAAAATGAACATTCTCACTTATCTGTCTTAGGTTTTGTTTATTGGCAGCATAAACACTGAGCAGAAAGTCAGAAATATTTAACATATATGTGCTGAAATATTTGTATGTTGATAGTATCAAGAGATGTATGTTGCGCTTTTATGCTTAGACCTGTGATATATATTTTTTCAGATGTAATTATATTTCACAGGGTCCATTAATACCTGATACATATTATACACACACACATCGGATAAATATAATTAAACATATTGCAGCATATATGCTTTATATGTGTGTGTATGTGTTAAAATGTATCTTATATAAGTTTTCAATTATTTTTATTTCATTGCATAAAAGCTTAATTTAAGGGAGAAAAGTCAATCAAGAAAAGGGGTAACAAGAATTAAAAATTAAGATTTATTTACTTTATATTAGTTGTTTCATTTAATCTTCTTAAAACTGGGAAATACTAGAATGTCAATTTTGCAGGTAAAGAAATGAAGATTATAAAATAGTTAATAAGTAGAATAGAGGGCTTCATACTTATGCTTATAAGCTTCTATTAATTCTGAACTATGTAAGTACAAAGGAAGTACAGTATATTGATTAAATAGGCTTGTCATCCAAGCCAAATGCTTAGCTCTTATAAATTCCAAACAATTGAAATCATCATGGCAATTCTTTCCAACTCTGAGATAAGCAGAGCCAAAGTTTAGTCAGGATGTTTAATAAATCTAAAGATTCGTAAATAAAATGCACCAACGCCAATATCAGGGATCCATGATCAAAAGGCCAAGTGACGCTACTGAATGTGTCAGCATTCTAGTGAGATTAGGGAGATTAAAAAAAAAAAAACCAAAAACTTACCATTCTGTTATTTCAATAAACATTAAAACTAGCATTATGTCTTTAAGTGTCTGTTATAATTTATACCAAAAAAACAGGAAAGCTATTAATTAGTATTGAAAATCAAATGCATATCGATTTAATTACTTGATCAATTTCTTTTTTTATTTTTTTAAAGATTTTTATTTATGAGAGAGAAAGAGAGAGAGAGAGAATGAGAGAGGCAGAGACACAGGCAGAGGGAGAAGCAGGCTCCATGCAGGGAGCCTGACGTGGGACTCGATCCCTGGTCTCCAGGATCACGCCCTGGACTGAAGGTGGCGCTAAACTGCTGAGCCACCCGGGCTGCCCTACTTTTTTTTTTAATTACTTAATTTTTTAAATGATATATTTTCTTGTTCCTGAATACTCAGAAGCTTCTGATATGCTTCTCAATTACATCTTGTTCTCTCAACAGATATCATTAGCATGATGGAGTCCCTTGTTCTTCCCACAGAGATTAATATAATGGCCTCTATTTGGGAATTTCCTGAGTTGAAAAGCCACCCAGAAGATAATATAGCAGGCATCTATAACTTCTGTTGTCTGTGCTCTTGGAGGTTTGTTTCAATTCACTATATAATGATTTTAGAGGTTAGCCTATTGTTTGGTACTTTACTGGATTAATGAAAATAGGTTATCTATGATATCCACCCTTTTTTTAACGTGTCATTTTAGGAGATGAAGTAGTGTGTGATTCATCCTAGATTATGTTTTTGTGCCCTTATATGTCTATATTTCCTGAGCTTATCATGATGACAATGTTTGTAGTCTGGTTATATATCCAACATTATACAAATAGTTCTTAAAAGAACTAAGGAGCACATGACAAAAAAGTAAGCCAAGAAATCCTTAGAAATACACATGATCAAATAAACATATGCACACCTATTTTAATCATTGTATTGCTTTAATGGGTTTCACTTGTTAGTTGTAGTCATTTTGTGAAATTATTTCTATAAGATTATCTTCGCTCATGGCTATCAGAACTTGTAGGAGAAAAAAAAAAGAATTAATGGCTTTAGAAAACAAACCATCAGGGGCACCTGATGGAGACTTAGTCAATTTAGCATCCAACTTTTGGTTTTAGCTCAGGTCATGATCTTGGGGTCATGAGATTGAACCCATTTATCCCATTTATCCCATTTCCCCAACCATCTCCCTTTCAGCAAACCTTAGTTTATTCTCTATCGTTAAGAGTCAGCATCATACACTCTAGCTCCATCCATGCTTTTACAAATGGCAAGATTTCATTCTTTCTTATGGTTGAGTAATATTCCACTATATATATCTTCTTTATCCACTTATCAATCAATAGACATCTGGGCGTTTACCATAATTTGGTTATTGTTGATAATGTTGCTATAAACATTGGGTTGCGTTTATCCCTTTGGCTCAGTATTTTTGCTTCCTTTGGATAAATACCTAGTAGTGCGATTGCTAGGTTGTAAGGTAGTTCTATTTTTGACTTTTTGAGGAAACTCTACACTGTTTCCCAGAATGGCTGCATCAGTTTGCATTCCTTGTGTAAGAGACTTCCCCTTTCTCCAAATCCTAACATCCTGTTGTTTCCTGTGTTGTTAATTTTGGCCATTTTGACAGATGTTAGATGGCATCTCATTGTGGTTTTGATTTGTAGTTTCCTGGTAATCAATGATGTTGAGGATCTTTTCATGTGTTAGTCATCTGGATGTCTTCTTTGGAAAAATGTCTATTCGTGTTATCTGCCCATTTTTAACTGGATTATTCGGTTTCTGGGTGTTGAGTTTGATAAGTTCTTTATAGATTTTGGATACTAACCCTTTATCAGCTATGTCATTTGCAAATATTCATTCCCATTCCAAAGGTTCCCTTTGGTTCTGTTGATTTCTTTTTTTAATTGTGCAGAAGCCTTTTTTTTAAGGATTTTTTTTTAATTTATGTATTCATGAGAGACACAGAGAGAGGCAGAGACACAGGAAGAGGGAGGAGAAGCAGTGCCAATAGTTCATTTTTGCTTTTGTTCCCTTGCTTCCAGAGACATATCTAGTAAGAAGTTGCTTTGGCTGATGTCAAAGAGATCATTATTTGTATTCTCCTCTAGGTTTTTGATGGTTTCCTGTCTCATATTTAGGTCTCTCATCCATTTTGAATTTATTTTTGTGTATGGTGTAAGAAAGTGGCCCAGTTTCATTGTTTTGCAGGTATTCCAGTTTTCCCAATCCCATTTGTTGAAGAGACTGTCTTTTTTCCATTGAATATTCTTTCTTGCTTTGTCAAAGTTTAATTGAATGTTGTGTGTCCATTCTGGGTTCTCTATTCAGTTCCATTGTTGTCTGTTTTTGTGCTAGCACCATGCCATCTTGATCGCTAAAGCTTTGTAATATAACTTGAAGTCTGGAATTGTGATGTCTCCAGCTTAAGATTAAGTGTGATATCTGTTCTTATCAGTTTAATTGCTAATTTTAGTTCTCAGCATAACTAATTCTTAGGACAAAGAATAGGGATAAAACCTGTACAACACTGTTACGGATATAAGAAATTTTACTCCTGCAAGTTTACCTAGTATATGTTGAGTTATGATTTCTCCTTGATGAATTTCTAAATGTTCTTAGTTACCTACATCCAGGTTTAGGTAAAGAAGGAAGGGAAACAGAGTTGAGTAAATTTAAGTGTTATTCACCTGGATAGATACAAAAGCCACCACATATCTATATCATTGTGAAATTTTGTCATCATTATAAAAGTTTATGAGTAAAATAGGCAGGGATGGGGAGTGCCTGTAAGTGAAATTTAGTAGAATATTTTACCTGCAATCAGTGGAAGTAATGAGAAGGTGTGGACAAAGGACAAATATAAGCCCAAATCATGAATAAAGAAAAATTCACTAATATCTTGATTATTGGGGAAAGATTAATTGGTTAAATCCCAGCAGGCAGCTGACTCTAAAACAATAATGAAGCTTCTGTTGATTACTGCTGTTTGTCAGCCATGTGATCCAACATCTTTGGGCTGATCCATATTTGTAACTTATGAGAGTGAAGGAGAGAAATAAGAGGTAGGAGGGAAGTGAAAAGGAAGAACAGGCAAGTTATAATCAGCTCTAATCAGATGCTGCCTAAATATGGAAAAACCCTTCTGTGTCTTATCATAGCCAGTTTGCATTTCCTAAATATTCTGTGGGTAGAGAGTTTGCCCTGTATAAGAATGCAAAACATTACATTATTAATGTATAGGACAAGATAAGTTCGAGTCTTCTGAATTCCCAGGTACTCACACATGTATGTATTCTACTTTCAAATGTAGAATCCACTGGTAAATCTACTGACTTTAAAGTAACTCATTTTGAATTCCCTTTTTGTATATCATATTTGCTATGCTAATACACTACAGGTAATTATAAATAATATGTAGCATACAAGGCTCTCCCGAGCCCAAAATAAAGTTTTATATTTTTCTGTTAAAACTTTTAACAAACTGGCAAGTTATTAAAGCATGCATCAAAGAAGACATTTATTGATCCAGTCAACAAATAGCGATCATCTCTCTCCTCTGTTGCCAGGATCTATGTTACAAGACAGAAACTGGGATAAATAAAAGAAATATATCCTCGGTCTTTATATAGATTAATGTTACTGGGAGAGATGACAATATCAACAAACCATATGAACAGACACAAAAATTAATTATAAATTGTAATACATGAATTACAGAAAATAATTCTCAAATTCTGGAAACATTTTGAGAAAAATGTAATGACTTACTGTGGATAGACTGATTAGGAAAAGACTATCCAAGAAAGGTTCACTGTAGTGGAGACCAAAAGCATGAAATGGAGACATAAAAGGTCAGGGGTAGGGGGAAAGCATGCAAAAATATGCAAAAGCTCTGAGGATCTAAAGTGCTTTACATTTCTTAAACCTTAAAAAAATACCAGTGAGTATGGAACCCAGAGAAATGGGAAGAAGTTTTGCCCAATATCAAGGTAAGAGTGTCAAAGATTAGATTCTAGCACAATCAGCAGACTTTTAAGGATTTTAGGCCAGGAGTAACTCAATCAGATTTATATTCTAATGAAACAATTCTAACTGCTGTGGCAAATGAAAACTAAAGAAGGGGGAAAATTTAAGTGGGGGATTCAGTTAGGAAGTCATTGCTTTATTATGGAGGACATAATGACCTGCTTCTAAGCACATGACAATAGAAATAAGCAGTTGTGAAGTTCACATTGTTTTCAGTTAGAAGCTACATAAGCCACTTAGGGGTTGCAGAATGAGGTAAAATGACTCGTATGCTGCCAGCCTAAGCACTGAAGGGGTAGTGATGTCATTTACTGAGATGGTACAGGCTCAGGGGTAAACAGGTGTGTCTTTACGTGTATGTTGTACCATGTAGGTATATGTATGTGTGCGGTTTACTTTACGTGTGGAGAGTTAAGTTTTGGGTATACATTTTGACTTTTATGAGATCTCTAAGTGGAGATATCAAGTAGACAGCTGAATATGAGGTTTTGCCATTAAGATAACTGGGCGAGACATATATATTTTGGAATAGTCACCTGTTATGAGCATGGATGAGATCACCTATGGAAGCAGTGGAGAAAGTGGAATAAGTGAGAAATTTCTATTTCTTTCTTTTCCTTCCTTCCTTCCTCCCTTCCTTCTCTTTGTCAATGATAAAAGCCAATCACTGCTCAAAGACATAAAGGGACTTCAAGATTGCCATGTACAATAATTATTTATTGATTTAAACACCTTCTCCATCCTTTCCCATGAATATACAAGCATTGATGCTTCCTAAAAGCCTTACTCCTGTTTTAGAACAAAGTTTAAGGGTACAAATACTATTAAATATGCATCCAAAGTGTAGGGCCAGAGATTTCTCCCCTACTAATCTTTCGACATACATGTGCTAAAATATAGCTTTTGACCACATGAAATTAAAAATCTCCCAAAGACAAAATCAAAATGGATCTCAAATAGTACTATCAGTGATCACTATAACTGGTTTTTGGTATGTTTTCTCAATTTATTTGAGGTGAAAACTTGATAAAAATATATACATTAGTTTATGACCTATCCATATATTATGAATTTGTGTTTCACATATGATGATATATTCTAAAATTATCTTGTAAGGTATCTAATGTTTACAATGGTCTTCAGTTCTTCAATTTTTCTCTTACAGGTCATTTTATACTTAAAAATTAATTAGAAGCACTCTATGTAACCACTTTTACATAAAGTCTTTAACAATTAACAATTTTGTCTACTAGACATAAAAGATCTTTTTTGCTTTTTAATTTTAGAATGAAGGTGGGGCTCTAGTTCTCAAACTTTGCTGATCACAGGATTCATATGGTAAACAGTTTTAAAAAGAGTGATTTCAGATGTCGGGATCAGTGTCTCCCACCAAGAAAATACCTCATGGAATTCAATATACCATTCAGATTTTAACCTCAACAAAAACAGATTTTTTTTTTCCTATAAGACTTACACAGGGCTATCTCATTTCCAAGGCTCTCTGTAGATATACTACAAAAGGGAGAGGACCCATCTGGTACTATGGAACATTTATTAATTAAAGAATCCATATCCATGTTCCAACATATTCCTGAATTATGTGATAAATTTTTTTCTTGTCTTTGACCAATCAGGGATACAGATATAGAGCAAATATAAATGTTTAGTAAAGATGCTTGAAGTTATACAAAAAAATTCTAGAGAGCAGAAGTTCTTAGAGGCATCTGTTTGCCCTGTCTTTCACTTTACTAAAACTGGAGAGGACCACTTTGATGAGATTATGTTAAACTGCTTTTGTAAAAAGTCGTATATATGTGCATGTGTGTGAGTGTATACACACATAGGGTTTTAGTTTATACATCCACGGAATAGTAGATTAAATCTCCTGGTACTTTTTTCTGATCTTTCGTCCCTAGCATTTTATGTTTGTCCAAATAATATTCTTTATTTTTTTGTCTTTGCCATATGTGCAAAATCACTTCTGGAGTTTGACAGAGAAAAGAAGTGGGGGTGGGAATCAAACGAGTAAGTAACTGCAGTAATTTATTCTTTTTTCCCTAATACTATGCTCACTCAAATTGCCAAGTGTAAAACTTGAAATGTGTAAAAGAGTTTATGATTATCTGGTATCTTCACACTTGGCCTGAAATGAAACTATTTTCACCTAATTGCAGTCACAGCCCACCTCCTTAAATGTGCTCCATACATCACTTCTACTGCTGATTATTCCCTAGGCAGTAACACACAGTATCACTAAATTTTCTGTCTCTAAAAATATAGATGCCTAGTGTAATCTCCAAAACTGTTAGAAAACAAATAGTCGGTTATTCAGCTGTCACCCTGACTTCTATGCTATTCTCTAAGAGAATAATTTTCTATTATTTGTCATGAGTATCTTACTCCCTAGAAATAAGACTTTCCTTGAGGTGTGTCTCTGCCCTCTCTTGAAGTCAATGGGATTTAAGATTGTGTGTTGAAGGGCATAGCTTAAGTGGTGAACGTCATGGCACTTTGCCAATAACTATTAGTCTTCCCCGTGTCTTTGCCACATTCCTATTCTCTAACATTTTTTTAATGAAATATTTCAAGCAAAAAGCACAAAATATAACATAACCAATGTGCAACAGCACCCAGGTCTGTCAAAGCTTACTATTTTATATTTTTAGTTCCCCTTATTTTTAAAGAAATAATGGATAACAGAATCAGTGGAAGTCATCTCTACATCCTTTCTAGTCCTATCACTACACATTTTCCCCTCAAGGAGACTGCTAATATGAATGCAGTATTTAAAATTCCAAATTCTGCATTTATATTTAAATATGTATATTTGTACACAATATAGAGAATTGTAATATATATGTTAAATTTTATATAAATGGAAAAAAATATATAAATGGGAAGACAGCAGAGTTGGAAGACACTAAGCTCACTTTGTCCCACAGATACAACTAGATAACACCCGCATCAGTGTCAATGACCCAGAAAACAGACTCTCCATGGCTAAATGTCCAAAGGCCACATGAAAATGGTAGGAAGGGCAGAGACGCAGTCAGGAGCTAAAGAGATCTGTGGACCTGTCTGCAGGAGGGAAGGATGCTGCTGGTGCAGAAAGGGGAAAGAAACACACACACCAAATGCCCCAGTAGTGGGAAAAGACAAATCCCCATAACATTTGGCTCAGAAAATCAGAGGAACATGATTTTGACCAGGACCTATAATAAAAACAATATGTACCATATTAGAATCCCTCTAACAGAGACATACACCTTCACAAGCACTAACTAAAACACAACATTCATGGTGTAAAAATTATCTTTCTTGTTTGTGATATGTCCTGATATGTTATTTTGTATTTTATTTCAACAATATAATTACCTAAACTGCTGGTCAAGACCTATGATTTTGATTTTATAACCCAGCAATGAGGTCATAACTTACAGTTACAGTTGGAAAAAGACTAAGAATAAGCACAGAAGGGAAATTGCCTGTTCTTGGGCTACACTTCAAATTAAAGGAGGATATTTATAGATAAATTCTTCTAAAGTTAGGCAGGGTAAGGAATTTCATTACCAAAGGGGACTAAGCTAGAGAGGGAACACGAAAGGGAGAGAGAGCGTGTAAGAGAATTTAATGCTAAGTATGTGACTTGTACAACCGAAATGAATGGGTCTGCTGTTCATTTTCTGATTGAGTTGAAGTGAATTTCTTTTTCTTTTTTTTTAAATAAACTTATTTTTTTATTGGTGTTCAATTTGCCAACGTATAGAATAATACCCAGTGCTCATCCCATCAAGTGCCCCCCTCAGTGCCCAGACCCAGCAATTGCACTGCTGGAGATTCCCAAAGATACAGATGCAGTGAAACGCCAGGACACCTGCACCCAGATGAATTTCTTTTTCTTACATTAAACAATTTCTTACCAAAATTTTGAGAACGGATTGCAAACAGAACTCGTTTTCCTGTCCCTGGAAATAACCCTTTTATCTAAAGCTGGAGGCCTACCCTATCTCCTATATACCCTACCCTATTTCAAATGCTCTCCACCCAACAGCACTTCCTTTCTCTTCAACTTAACAGAAACATATTTTGTTCTGTTGTGTTTTTTTTTCTGAAAACCCCACTTGATCAGAATTCTAAATTCTCTAGCTGTCATTTTGCCTGCCAGATATTATTAATGCAGGCATTTCCGTTGTATTTTACAATAACACTAAGAACATATTGCCCAGGCAGTAACATTTTCATTAGATTAGTAGTTTTGCACTTGAAATGGAACACACGGTAACATTTGGCTTTGTCACAAGGCATTACAACATACAGCTCTAGTCACATTTTCTCTCCATGAACTTAAATCTCCAGCGATTACAGACACAAGAAGTATAATAGTCTACATTTTGACAAATAGGTAATATGTAAAGTCTCTATATATCAACACTGTGCAGAATTACTTTGATTAATTTACATCTACATCCAGTAAATAGTAATTCCTAATCCCATAAACAGGGATTTACATGTACAATAGAGCAATAGAAAGGTATTGTCACCATGTTGATCTCATAGCTCTGCAATTCATGGGTTTTCTCAGGCGATTATTTTAGCATGTCTATCATATTGTGATTATACTTCTGGAGAACAGGTGGCATGTGGCGAAAAGCTATATACCTCACAGAAATACATCAGTTCAAATAAAACAATGAATCATTTTCTTTAAATTTCTCAGTCCTTCTTATTTTAATTTGAAACAATTTAAATGAACACAACATTAGTTTCCCTGTTATACTGCACTCAAAATGTACCATATTTCTCACCTGAAGGCATAAACTTTAGTGACATCCTAATCATTTTCACTGCAACCGATGCTTGTGCTATAAACCAAGGATTGAATAGTAGGTGGAAAATAAACAGCAGGAGCAGATGAATTCCTAAAAACAAATGATCTCTATTTGAATGCAAATATCCCCATTAATAAAGAATGAGAGAGGAAGCATTTTAAAAATCAGTAATATATTAAAGTGAATTATTTCTGAGCAGGTTATTTTCTAGCAGCTCTTTAATGAGTTGTTTCTTCATATGTTGGTAACTAATTATTACATATGTTTATATGTATTTTTAATATCCATAAACTGTGGATTTGATCTTTATTTCTTGTCGGTGGATTTGAAAATAATTGGCAGACACAATTTAAACCCCTGAGTTTCAAAATAAATAAATAAATAAATAAATAAATAAACCCCTGAGTTTCATGCTAAATAGGAAACAATGGATTGAAGACTTAATTTACTCCTCAAACTGGAGATAAATTACAGTTTTTAATATAATATAGTGAAAATTAGGATTTGAAAAGCCCATATTTGGACTTCTTTAAAAATCTAAGAAGGGAATAATTTTGCACTGGTAGTTGATGATGGGCAGCAATCTGACTAATCAAAACATAATGTCTGTTTGATATTTTGCAGGTACTACATTTTAGATGAAGCGTGGAACTTTTATTTAAAAATGTGCAAGAAAATTGGAATCATTACTTTGTTAATTGCATATATTATAGTAGGAAACAAAGAAGGACATACAATTTAGAAGTTAATATTATCATTATTTTGGTGATAATGTTATGGTACTTCTGCTGGCTTCACAACTCTTTATAACCTAAGCCAAACCACATCTCTTATCCTTGACCTATGTCTTGTCCTTTTCTAGTCTGTGTTCTTGGACATGCTGTTCTTTCTCTTGAAATTGCTTTCTCACATTTTCTCATACAGGCAAACTGCTGTTCAATCTTTAACACCTGGGGTCAAAAGTCACCTTCTCATCATAGGATTCTCGACCTCCAGTGATGCAATTATTTCCACTGATTCAGTGATCAGTAGATGATTCAGTGATCATTGCTTCAACCATTGCCTTTATTAGATTTACATTTTACCTTGCATCTATTTTTATTTCTACCACAGAAGGTTTTGAATTCTTGAAGTGCCTCTTCTTCAGTTTCTTGGCTACTCTAACGACTGTAAGACATTAATGAAAGAAATTGAAGAGGACACATAAATGGAAAATATATTCTGTGTTCATGGAGTGGAAGATTTAGTATGTAAATATGAAAATACTACCAAAGCCATTTATAGAGAGATTCAATGCAAACCCTATTAAGATTTCAATGGCAATTTTTACAGAAGTAGGAATCTTGATCTTACATATGCCCATTTTACTCTTCCTTATATGACAAGGCATGTAGATTTACTCTCTGATCATCTCTTTAATCTAGACATATCTCACCATTTCTACTGCCATAATCATAGTTCAATTTATCATCATATCTTTACTGGACGCCTGTAATCATCTATTAACTGGTATTCACTCAGGTAATCTTGCCTTATGTAGTTTTTATTAACACAGTACGGCTGGACTGAAATGTTAAATTCTAAATCTGATATGAGGACATCACAATCGGGAGTATTTTAATTTACTTTAATGGAGCTATTTCTTTGCTATGCAAATATTCTTTCAGTGGCCAAATTGTCTTCCTAAGGAAAAGTTATCAAGAGGGAAAAGAGTTTTATTTTATTGAATTAAAGAAATGCAATAATTATTCAAGTAAATGATCCTCTTAAAGTGTTTATGCATCCATCTCTTGTAATATATACTTGATGAGTCTTTCACATGCACATTTGAGATCTTTCTATTCTAAACATCCATAAATGCTCTAAGAGCCCTCATTTCTTATCCTGTAAATAAGTGGGATTTTTTCTTTGGAAAAAATATTGCACTGTAGTCACATCAATATCATTAATACTTAAAATGTCATTTACATTTGTAAGCAACCTGAATAATTAAAAAAATGCAAATTTAGCCTACTTAGGAGTAATAACTTTATATGTAAGTTTTATGAGATGAATTTCATTACTTATTCATAATATACTAACAATTAAAAAAACAAAGTACTGTAACAAAAATGTAAAAGTCAATACATAAATAAGTGGCCCTATGGCAATTTAAGCAGAGTGAGGAGATACTTTCTTCTTATCTACTGGGGAAAAGAATTTTATCTGGGAAATATTCACTGCTTCTAAACAACGACAACAACAAAAACCTATTTTCAAAAAAGAAGAAATTGCAGAATAATTTTCTTAACTATGAACCAACACTCAATTAGCAGGTATGCTATAAACCATAAAAATATCCAATTTTAGAAAATTGATCTTAGAGGTAGATAGTAGTCTTTCCTTTTTACTAATTTTAATCTAAATTTTACCTGTTGTTGTAGCTATTATTTGAATAACATACTACCATGTGTGTATTTTAATGTATTTAACTTATATACCTCAATAAATGATTATATTAAAAATAAAATAATTAAAAAAATAAAAAAATAAATGATTATATAAGTAGTGACTCTAATTTTCAATGTATTTTTGGGGAAATAGTAGGTGAATGAGTGATAATTGTAATATGATACAGGATGCTAAGATAAAACTTCCGCCTAGAAAAAATATTTATTGAAATGAGCTGATGAAACTTCATAGAACTTGAGCAATAAAGATCTGAGAGCAACAGTTATTACAGAAGGCAGAAACATGGTATAAAGGTATAACAAGATTGCTGGAGAGCTTGATTAAAGAGACTCTAAAAATTTATGTTCCTCACCCATTTCTCCTTCCCTCCTCCTCAGATGTTTACCAAAAAGCAGATGATATAACTATAGGCATACCTCATTTTATTGTTTCACTTTATTGTACTTCACAGATAATGCAGATTTTACAAATTAAAGGTTTGTTGGTGACCTTGCATTAACGCAAGTCTATCAGGGCACCTAGGTGGCTCAATCAGTTAAGCATCAGGCCTTCAGCCCATGTCAAGATCCCAGGGTCCTGGGATGGAGCCCTGAATCAGGCTCCCTGCTTGGTGGGATGCCTGCTTCTCCCTGTGCCTCTCCTCCTGCTTGTGCTTTTTCTCTCTCTCAAAAAAATAAACACAATATTAAAAAAAAAAAACCAACAAGACTATCAGTGCCATTTTCCAACAGCAATTGCTCATTTCATGTCTTTGTGTCATTGGTAATTCTCACAATATTTCAAACTTTTTCATTATTATTATATTTGTTATGGTGATCTATGATTAGTGATCTTTGATATTACTATTAAAATTCCTTTGAGGCACCGTGACACATACCCATAGGACAGCAAACTTAATCTACAAAGGTTGTGTGCGTATTGTGTGTCTTCTGATTGTTCCACTGACTGACCAT
Organism: Vulpes vulpes; assembly: GCF_048418805.1. Taxonomy (NCBI): domain Eukaryota; kingdom Metazoa; phylum Chordata; class Mammalia; order Carnivora; family Canidae; genus Vulpes; species Vulpes vulpes. The sequence goes on from NC_132781.1 coordinate 73,653,642, forward strand.
CCATTCCCTTCCCCATCTCTCTCTGCCTCCTTGGCCTCCGTATTCCCTGAGACATAACAATTTTGGAATTAGGCCAATTAATAACCCTACCATGGTCTCTAAGTAAAAGGAAGAGTTGCACATTTTTCACTTCAACTCAAAGTTCAAAGTGATTAAGCTTAGTGAGGAAGACATGCTGAAAGCCAAAGCTGAAAGCTAGGCCTCTTATGCCAAACAAATAGCCAAGTTATACATGCAAAGAAAAAGTTCTTGAAGGAAATTAAAAAGTGCTACTCCAGTAAATGCACAACTGATAAGAAAGCAAAACAGCCTTATTGCTGACACAGAGAAAGTCTGAGTTCCCCAGTGAGAAGATCAAACGAGACCCAACATTCCTTTAAGCCAAACAAACCCTAATCCAGGACAAGGCCCTTACTCTCTTCAATTCTATGAAGGCTCTCAGAGGTGAAGATGCTATTATACAAGGAAGGGTTGAAACTAGCAGAGGTTGGTTCATGGGGTTTAAGGAATGAAGCTAGCTCCATAACATAAAAGTACAAGGTGAAACAGCAAATGCTGGCACAGAAGCTGCAACAAGTCACCCAGAAGATCTGGCTATAATAACTAATGAAGCTGGCTACATTAAAGAACAGATTTTCAAGTAGACAATCTACCGAAGAAGATGTCATCTAGGACATTCATATCTAGAAAGAAGTCAGTACCTGGCTTTAAAGCTTCAAAGGCTGACTCTCTTATTAGAGGCTAATGCATCTGGAGACTTTAATTTGAAGGCATTTCTTATTTATCATTCAGAAAGTCCTAGGGTCTTAAGAATTATGCTAAATTTACTCTAGATTGGAACTATATCCCTAGAGTTAGAAATCTATATCTCTAGATGTGCTCTAGAAATGGAAGAAAGCCTGAATGAAAGTACATCTGTTTACAACGTGGTTTACTGAATATTTAAAGCCCACTATCGAGACATACAGTCAGATTCAGTAAAAAATATTCCATTTAAAATATTATTGCTCATTGATAACGTACCTCATCGCTCAAGAGTTCTGATGGAGATGGACAATGAGATCGATGTAGTTTGCATGCCTGCTAACACAATATCCATTCTGCAGCCCATCGAGGAGTCATTTCAACTTTCAAGTCTTATTATTTAAGAGATACATTTCTATCTTTGTTTTTTAAAGATTTTATTTATTTATGAGAGGCACAGGTAGAGGGAGAAGCAGGCTCCCAGTGAAAGCGTGATGCAGGACTCGATCCCAGGACCCCAGGATCACGACCTGAGCCAAAGGCAGATGCTCAACCACTGAGCCACCCAGGTGCCCCAAGAGATATATTACTAAAGGCTATTGCTTCCATATATAATGATTCCTCTAATGGATCTAGGCAAAGTCCACTGAAAACCTCCTAGGAAGGATTCACCATTCTGAATGCTATTAAGAACATTTGTGATTTATGGGATTTATGTTATTTACCAACAATGGGGGTTTGGAAGAAGTTGATTTCAACCCGTATGGATGATTTTGAGGAGTTCAAGACTTTAGTAGAAGTAACTGCAGATGTGATAGAAACACCTATTTGGAACTACCTAATATTCTTTTTGATGCTTCAGATTCTATTAGTTTGTACCATATGGAAATGTTATTTTTGAAATCAAAACATTTGACTATAACGATTGAATAATGCTTCACCTATCATTTTCAGATTCCAAAACTTCAGATTTACCCTAAGTAATTGGAGCCTATGGGGCCACTAATAACAATTTCTTTTTACCTTTTTATTATATACAGAAACATTTTTCATTAATTTTGAAATTTCAAAAAGCTGGAATTTAATTATGCATCTGTATATAGTGTTTAATTATATTAAAACTTATTACAGACATTTTGATATATTTTATTTTTGTTTGTTATTAGGTTATTTATTGACTCCTCTGACACTCAGGAAGTTGAGATCAAAATTAGTTTCTGATTCTCAAAGCTGCTTATTTATGGAGGAAATTTTATTTTTACATTACAAACTTTCCTCAGAATATTTTATGATAATCATATTTTTACAGAAGTCTTAACACTAGTTCACCATCTGTCTGAAATGTTTTTAATATTTGTTCATTAGAGGGATCCCTGGGTGGCGCAGCGGTTTGGCGCCTGCCTTTAGCCCAGGGCGCGATCCTGGAGACCCAGGATCGAATCCCACATCGGGCTCCCAGTGCATGGAGCCTGCTTCTCCCTCTGCCTGTGTCTCTGCCTCTCTCTCTCTCTGTGACTATCATAAATAAATAAAAAATTAAAAAAAAATTAATATTTGTTCATTAGAGAATCTACAAAAAGTATATTTTGAGGATGGACTTTTCTGAATAACTCAGAGCCTCCAATTTTTCCAGCTTATTATTTTAAATTCCTGTGCCCATATGCAAAATAATCCAATGTGCTAGTGTCCTAATAAAATGCCTTCTCTTATGATGAATATTTTTATATGACCATGGCTTATGGTAAAAACAAATACTTAGGTAGCATTCATGACAAAATAAACATTCTGTCTTTGAGTTAAAGAGAATAAAGTAGTTATTTAAAAGTTTGTTAAACAGGGGCACCCGGGTGGTGGCTCATTCATTTAAGCATCTGCCTTCAGCTCAGGTCATGATCCTAGAGTTCTGATTGAGTCTCACATCAGGCTCCCTACTCACCAAGGAGTCTGCTTCTCCCTCTCTCTCTGCCCCTTGCCCCTGCTCATGCTCTCTCTCTTTCTCAAATAAATAAATAAAATCTTTTAAAAAATACAATTTTGTTAAATATTTATTTCAATCCACTGCCATCTCTACCACCAATTTCTAACCACCACTACAAAAACCTTACAGTGTATTTGCTAATAAGTTAACCTAAAGTTCTTTTTGAAATAAAACTAATGATTTAAACGAGGTTGAAATTTATGAATCCAATAAGGAATATTTTGCTAGACATTGTATCATTTGTTTGTTCAGTGTACCATTAATAATATTAATAGCATTTCTAAAATATCTGCATCTAATTAAAAGGCCTAAAATAGGATTTAAGTCAATTTCCCCCTGAAAGCATTTTATCCTATAATGACAAGGTTTTCAAGATTTTGGTGTTTATGGTTGATGGTTGTGGTTTTTTGTTTTTGTTTTTGTTTTTAGCACTCTCTTTCTCTTCCTCTCTTTCTTTTTTTCCCCACAAAGAGTTGTGCTATAGCATTATTTACATTTGGGTCATTTTGTTCTGGAGGCAATATTGGGCTTGCATCCAAGATCTACAACTTGCTAGGTCAGATGACCTCTGTATACCTCTGCTTCCTCATTTATAAAGCAGTGATAATATTACCTCTTTCAAAAAGTTCTTAAGAACATGAGAAGAGGTTTTATATATAAATATCTAACATATATAATATACAATGCATATCTAAATATATCTATCCATCTGCCTATTCATTTTTCTATCATCTATTTAGCTCTAGCTCTATGATCAATAATAGAAGCTATTATAACCTAATTCCCACCATTCTTTTAGTTTTTTGAAGTATCAGAGTAGGAAAGAAATTCTTACTTAGTGGCTAATGCTATCCCTGGAGTAGAAGAAAAATTATCCTGTAATAAATATAATGTCAAAATGAGACATTTTGGTGTTTTAAAATATAACTTTATCCTGTCAATGGCATTTCTGAAAGCAAAGATTCCACTCCTTCCCAAAGAAGCAATGACACGGGGATGCTCCAAATTGACTAAGCACTCCACAGATAAGTTGAATGTTACATATTCTAAAATGAATCACTGACTCATGTTGTGTCCATTCTAAGACCATTTAAAGTGTAGGTTAACTCCTTTTTACAGTTAGAGAATCCAAAAAAAAGATTTTAGATTATTGAGTTTCTGTAGAACTAAGATACATACAGTTTCATATATTAGGCAGTGTTAATATTATAAGAGGAAAACTAAAAATACTAAGTTAAAAATTATATAGAAGAAACTATGTAAGCAAGTATTGTCATATAATATTAAGCAAAGGTAATAGAGGCATGTACAATGTAAAATTATCACAAAGGATTCTGATATCCTCCATCTTCCATTTGGTGGGATAAGGGTAGCTTAACAATGGCACAGGGCAGGCCTTAGAGCATGTAATACTGTATTTGAGGTAGAGTAACATTTTAATTATACATTTTAAAATAGTCAACCCTGGCAGCAGTGAGGAGGATGGATGAAAAAAGGGTCAAAATTTTACTAGTGATCTATTTAAAGTCTTTCAAATAATGAGTCATTTTATTTGAAATTTATATTTCAATTTGAATTCCAACAACACTAGTTTTTCTACCAACCACCTCTTGACCTCCAGAACTACTGACCTATGCTTCAACCTGGTGCCGCAAAGCCTACATACTGTTCATGTTCTCAGAGACCTTACTAGGAAAGTAAGGAAAAGAATGAGAGTATGAGAAAGGAAGGAATGGAACTGGACAGAAGGAAAAGGGAGGTTAGAGGGGCTCCTGGGTGGCTCATTTGGCTAAGCATTTGGAGTCTTGATTTTGGCTCAAATATGATCTCAGGGTTTGAGATCAATTCCCACATGGGGCTCTGCTCAGGGCATGGAGCTTGCTTGAGATTCTCTCTCTTTCCCTCTCTCTCTCCACCCCTCCCCCACTTCTGCGGGTTCTCTCTCTCTCTTTCACTTAAAAAAAAAGAAAAATTGAATGATAGAAAGGATAGAGAGATGGGAAAAGAAAGGACAAAGAAAGAGAATGGAAAAAAATAGAGAAGGGAAAGTAAGTGGGAGGGAAGTAAAGGTATAAAGAGGACAGTTCAATAACCTTTGGGAAACTTAATGTATTTCAGAAACCTGTCATTCTACACCCAAAATGTGGAAAAAACTGCAAGCATTTCAGTGAAGAAACAACCTCTTCTGCAGTTGCTAAAAATCACACTCTGACTTGAGAATATATCTGATTGACATTGAGAATAGGAATAATTTAAAGAAATATTTTGAAATGTAAGGATTTTAGGTTTTGAACTCATAATGGCAAAAAATATATATATTTAGGATGTTAATTCTTTGGACATTGGTGTCTTGCAGTTAAACTCAGGAGGGTTTATTTTTGGTTTTAATTTCTTCTTAAAATGTTGATCCTAGGAGCACATTTTCTTTTTTTTAAGAATTTATTTATTTATTCATGAGAGACACACAGAGAGAGAAAGGCAGAGACACAGGCAAAGGGAGAAGCAGGCTCCATGCAGGGAGACTGACATGGGACTTGATCCCAGGTCTCCAGATTACACCCTCGGCTGAAGGCGGCGCTAAATCGCTAAACCACTGGGGCCGCCAGGAGCACGTTTTGAAAATCTTTCTCTTTTTTTCAAAAAGAGTTTTTCAAAATCTTTCTCTTTTATCATTGGAGTTCCTTCAAGTCTTTGTATGTCTTACAGTCATATTGGAGAATATCTCATATGCTATTATGGACAATGTGGCTGTACATAATTTGGCATGAAAAATAGAAAGGGGCTTACATTTAGATTGTGGAAAGTAAGCATGGTTTGTATTTGAGTTAATGAATATACTGTTCTGACTCACATTGAATTTTATAGGGCAGTATCTAAATTCCTATTACTAGCTTCAGAATAACGCCTAAGAGAGGAGTGAGGAATATTGAAGTGTATGAATGTGCAAGCTGGGCTGGTTCCATAGACTGTTGGCCTTAAAACCCTGGAAAGGTAAAGTCACATCATTGGTCATAAAGGTTTTATCCAATAAGTTAAGAACAAAATATAGGCAAAATTATCAGGTAACATTTCTTCTCAACGGCTGCTAATTCCTTTCTGTCAAAAGAGCTTAATGGGAAGGTGGAATGGCAGGCCTGTTTGAGAAATACAGGAAGATAACATGCTTGGCTCAACTCCATCATATTTCTTTCTCTGAGGAACCAGCCTGTCCAGTGACAGCTTACATTGTGTGCTCGTTTTTCAGAGTTAACATAGAATATGTACATAATTTGTTATAGTCTGGGGTTCTGCTAGCTGACTTATTTGGTTTTCACACCAATTTATACCCAAAATTAATGCTACTAATAATGAAGTTGATGCTTTGGACTTCATCAAATTAAAAAAAAAGGGGGGGGGGAGATTTAATGGTTAAATTGCAGTTAAGTCAGAAAATAAAAAACAAACGAAAATACCTAAAACCATGCAGGCAATTCAGAATTAGTAGTATGTCTCAAATGATTCATATACTTAATAATGAAAAGCAAATTTAATTACTAATGGATAAAGGGAGATATAATTAAACTTTAAGAATACCTCTATTTGAACAATAATTAAAATTTAATGTATCAATAATTGTGGGATAAACGTACCTTACATATGTAGAGTCCAGTGGTAACTTCAAATAATTATAGTAGCTTACAAAAGAAGGTAAAATTTAATGAATTAAACAACCAGCTCAGGGCTGGAAAAGAAAATATGAAGAAAGTAGTAGTAGGAAGATAACTTGGTAAGAGAAGTCAATTAAATAAAGTATATTTTCTAATATAAAGGATCAATAAAGCAAAACATTTTGTATTGGAAAAACTAATAAAATAGATAAAACTTTAAAGTTATTTATCTGGGCTGGGGCTTACAGAGTATTTTTTAACAGTTCCTTAGTAATTACTAATTTGCAAGCAGTTTTCAGGGCCACTGCCTAAAAAGAAAACATTTCTAAATTCTATATAAAGATTAAACATCTGTGTTTATCAAAGCACACCATAAAAATTAAAAGTTACAAATTGAGAGAACATAGTTGCACCACATTAATATCCACATGATATAACAAACTTTTAAAAGTCATTAAAAACTATAGATCAAGCAATACCAAAATGGATGTGATACATGAATAAGCCTTTCACAAAAGAGGTAACACAAATTATCAATAATAATTTGAAAATATGTTCAATATCATTATGTATCCAAAATGCAAATTGCTGTCCTAATGCAGTATAATTTATAACCACTGTATATTGTTAAATAAAATATTAAAAATTGGGCCATATTAAATATTTACAAAGACATGATATAAAAGCAACATTCAAAAAGGTCACAGGAGTACAAACTGGTAAATCCACTTTGGAGATTTATTGGCAATCAATAAGTCTGAAGATATCCTTATCTCATTACCCTACAAAATATATTTTCAAGATATATTTGATGTATATGTATTTCATTTGATATATATTCTTTACAGATTAAAAAATAAAGATACAAAACTAAATTTACTCTGAGAAGAGATACTTTTCCTACTCTCACTTTTCTTTCTCTTTTACTTTGCTAAGGCTTTATCAAAATACAATAATGACGTCTTTCAACCTGTCTTAGCGTATATTATCAAACAGGAGGGAAGAGAGATTTTTAAATTTCATCAAATAATAGATATTGTGTCACTGATGAGTGATTACACACAATGAATGATTTCTGATCATTCTTCATGGCTAGCAGTTCTAGAAATGAAAATCTAAACTGATTTATCACAGAAATACTTTTGTAGTGACTGATGCTTCTAATTCAATTCTTTCATCTCCCCAAAACTTCACCTGTAAGAATATAATGTTATTCATTCCTATTTAAAAACGTCTCTTCTAATTTCAACCATAATAGATTTTCTTCAAAACCTTTAATTTGTTGCATGCTATTGTATATTTATAACTCTTTTAAAAAATCAACATAGTGAAAATAAATCAGGCCACATAAAGGTTCTGAGAATTAAATGTCAGAATAAATGAATTGTTAAAATAATTTTTAAATATATAACATTCTCTTTAATTCCTTAAACCACTATAGACTTCTTTTATTTAGTAGATGCATGTATCTCCTACTTTTTTTTTATAGAAAACAGTCTATCAGGCATAAAATTATCTTTTTTCATGTCATATACTTAGCTACATCAAACCACTCATTTTAAAAATCAGTTTCAAAGATCATGTTTCACTCTATCACTCTACATATCTCCTTTGATCAAGATATCCAGAAGAACATACTTTAACTGCTTTGGATACTTTGCATTTACTTCTCAGTTTGTGTAAATTATATTTGTTTGCTTCATCTACTGAAACTCTTCTGGGTGTTACTACCAATGACAGTCTCATTGACAAACCCAGTGGACTCTTTTTAGTCCTTAATTAAACTCCTTGGAATATTTGAAGCCTTTTCAACTCTTTTTCCTTGACTCCTCTACTTTGGCTTTTCAGAAAGGTGCACCTTTATTATTTGACTTTGTTCCTATAGCTTGTTTCCCAAAATGCTTCTTTCCCCCATGATAGTCAGTTAAATATTGCTGTTTTTAAGATTATGAGGCCTTTTGCTATTAATTCATTATAATGCTGAGTATGACATTTGATGGAGATTTTTCATAGATGGTCTTCATCAGGTTGAGAAATGCTTTCCATCAATATGGTTCTCTGAAAACCTACCCAGTACCACTTTTAAAGTTCCTAGAATAATAAAGAAAAAAACCCTGAATAAATTTAAGTTACCTCTATACACTACATTTTGTGACTTTTTTTCATTTATAATCAGCCATGATGAGAAAAACAGAACTAACATTGTTTAGGAAATATATTTAAATCACATTTTATCTAATAAAATATACATTATATCCGTGAACTATGAGAATAATCTGTTTGCCCTTCTGCTATGTAATATTTATCTTTGTTTCCCCCTGTTGCATCTATGGGTAATTTTGTTATATTGCTCCACAGTCCACACTTAGTCAAATAGATAAAAATTTCCAAGACCATTCCTGTGGTGATAAAACTCAATTGCCAGGAGAACAAATGCAATCACAGGATTTAATTCAAATAATTTAAATTCTGTGGCTTCAAGCCACTAGTCCAATCATGACTGACATCATTGCCAAGTAAGTAGGACAGCATAAGAAGCAAAATGAGGCAGTCTTAGTGGGGAACAATATCAGCCACCAACATTAAAAAAATGCAAATGCATACTCTAAATATTTATGACAGGAGTCCATTTTAAATATATGCATTTCTTTTAAAAAGTGCTTGGTGAATACTTGAATAATCTTTCAAGTAGTTAGAAATTCATAATATGCTTTTAAATTCTTTATCTTTATGGCTATTACTAAAAGACAATCCCTTAGGCTAATAAGAATTATGAAACTCTCAGGTACTGTTCTTGTCTTGTAATATTATGTGATCAAATCAGTGTAGTCCATAAATTCCTTTGGTAAATATGGCGATTTTTGTCCACATGGAGGGAAAATTAAATTTACACCCCATAACATAATCTTTGGCCACTGGCTGACATTTAAATCTACACTTTCACATCTTCCCCAAGTTCATTTTGCCCCAACTCATGACATCACTAAGGACAAGAGCTGGTAGGGGTTATGATCAGAGATAAGGGCATTATTAAATAAAGATGATGGTTTCTGGCCTTCAGAAGAAAGAGTTTTCAAACTATTGACTCTACATGACATACTGGGTTTATTCAATAATGCTGTAGTTATAAAGTTGCCCTGCAGCTACCACCCAAATTATTGCCCTGGGGTTGCCTGGCCGCAGCAATATAGAACAGAGTTTCTCTCAGATTTAGAGAGAAATTATTTTCTCTGGGAATTCTTGCAGTGCCCTTCCCTTGCTCCTATTTTAGCAGTAGAGTATTAAAATATAAAGTCAAAATATTATACTGTGTCCTGTGAAAGGAGGAGGTACAAGGGTTGACTAGTGACACTGCTGCATTAATAACAGGAATCCTTAAACTCTGCATCACTCATGTAAGGTAGAAAACCTACCTAAGAGTTTAGAAGGAAAAGAATAATAAAATGCTTGCTTGTGGTATATGCTTTTGTGCACCTATATCAGGAATTTATTGCCACAAAGTAGAGGACAGAAGACAAGCAAAGGGAAAAAGAAAGACAGATGAACAGAACAAGAAAAGGACTTTTAACTCTAGAGAGCAAACTGCTGGTTATCAGAAGGTGGGTGGAGGGATGGGTGAAATAGGTGATGGGGATTAAGGAGGGCACTTCTTTTTTTTAATATTTTATTTATTTATTCATGAGAGTGTGTACACAGAGAGAAAGAGAGGCAGAGACACAGGCAGAGGGAGAAGCAGACTCCCCGCAGGGAGCCCGATGTGGGGCTTGATCCTAGGTCCCCAGGATCATGCCCTGGGCTGAAGGTGGCGCTAAACTGCTGAGCCACCTGGGCTGCCCAAGGAGGGTACTTCTGATGAGCACCGAGTGGTATATGAAGTGTTGAGTCACTAAACTGTACACCTGAAATCGATATTAAATTGCATGTTAACTAATTGGAATTAAAAACCTTTTTTTAAAAAAAGCATATAGGAATAGCTGTATGCTTAAATCATTGATATTAGGTTGTGAATAAATTTTCTTTCAGGTTTAAAAAAAAGAAGGTTTCTGAATACTGGGTCTTGGTATATTTTCTACATCTCTATCAAAGTAGAAAGATGCCATTCTATCCAAGTGTTAAACACATATTGTTTCAGTTCCTAGTTTACCTATCATAAATGTCACAAAAAATATATTTTCTGAATGTAGATTTTTTTCTGAATGTAGCTATTAACAGAACTATTTTCTTGTGGTTTTATAAAGGTAGGATTGAAAGATGTTGAAAGACAAATTTAAATATATTCAGTATGTATATAATGTTAGAAAAGTCCCCATTAATAATACTGCTAAAAGTATTAATAAAGTGTCCTTGAATTGATCTTCTTATTTAATTGTATTTATATCCCTACATAATGAGGTTATATGGATAAATCCAGAGATGAAACTTGAACCTAGTCTTTCTATTCAAAACATTTTTCTGGGCTCACAGCCATACCACAACCTAAGAGCCAATTGACAATACTTTTTTTAGATATAAAAACATGTCTTCGGATCTGGGCACAAAAGTCCACCCTAGATAGCATTCTAAAGCTGTGACAAAAAGAAGAGAGAGAGAAGGTCAAGTATAAGTGTTTGTAGTATAGCTGCAATGTGTGTATGTGTGTGTGTGTGTGTGTGAGTGTGTGTGGTCAAGGACAGATGAATGTCAGCCTAAGGAGAGGAAAAAAAAAACCTCACAAACTAATAGCCTCTAAAATAATTATTTACATTTGAGTCACTTTCTTTTATTTTTTCTTCATTCACTTGAGTTATGTCTATCCCATATCTATTAAAGAATTAGAAAATCAGAAACATCATATCAACTCCAAGTAAAGAAGAAAGGGTAACATTGTATCAGTTCTCAAATTTAGGTAATAAGAATTTTGCAATAGATTAAAATAAAAGTGTTTCCTGTTTTGATGTTACTTAATGAAACTAATATAGATATTAGTATACAGCATTTTATAGTAACATGAATTTTCATTTTACATGGACAATACTTAGGATTGGGATTAGCATGGTAAATTTATGATTACATATATAAGAAACTGGCAAACCATGGCTGTACTATTTGGCGTGTCTACCACCAACACAAGAGGGGTCAGTTTCTCTGCAGCCTCATAGCATGTAGTTTATTACTACTACTACTACTACTGCTGCTGCTGCTGCTACTACTACTACCACTGCTGCTACTACTACTATTGTTATTTTAATTTTGTTTTTGAAACATTGTAAGAAATGGTAGTGGTACCTCACTGTGGTTTCAATTTCCACATCTCCAATGACTTCATGACATTGTTTATATAAGCTTATTTGCCACCAATATAACTCCTTTGGTGATGTATCATTTTTTTTTAATTTTAAAAATTTGTTGTTTTTTGAAAATGTGGTTTACAGAGGTGCCTGGGTAGCTCAGTTGGTTAAACATCTGACTCTTGATCTTCGCTCAGGTCAGGATCTCAGGTTTGTAAGATCTAGCCCTGTGTTGCTGTGTCAAGCTCCACACTCGGGATGGGTCTGCTCCTCTTTCTCTCCCTCTCCTTCTGCTCCTCCCCCACAGTCTCTCTCTCTCTCTAAAATAAATAAATAAATATTATTAAAAATTCAGTTTACAATAGCCAAGATACAGAAGCAGCCCATGTCTCCTGATTGATGAATGGATAAAGAAAATGTATGGATATATATACATGCACACATGCACACGGAGGAATATTATTCAGCCATAAAAAATGAAATCTTGCCATTTGCAACAACATGGATGGAAATAGAAGGTATAATGCTATCTGAAAGAAGTCAGTCAGAGACAGACCAACACCATATGATTTCATTCCTATGTGGAATTTAAGAAACAAAACAAACAAGCAAAGGGAGAAAGAGAGAGAGAGAAAGAGACAAATCAAAAGACAGACTTAATTATAAAGAACAAAATGGTGGTTTCCAGAGGGGAGATGTGGGTGGATGGATGAAGTACGTGATGGGTATTAAAGAGCACACATGATAAGGACCATGTGTTGAAATGGAAGTGTCAAATCACTATACTATATACATGAAACTAGAGACAATTTTATTTCCTCCTTCAAATCTATATGACTTTTGCTGATTTTTCTTACCCCGCTGCATTGGCTAAGACCATTAGTACAATACTAAACAGTACGATCTTCGCTCCCTATGTAGACAGAAGATTTCATTCTTTCTCTATCATATGTTAGACATAAGCTTATTATAAGTGGCCTTTATTACACTGAGGAAATTCTACCTTATTTTCAGTTTGCTAAGAGCTTGTGTATATCAGTATATGTAAGAATGTACAAATTTCCCAAATGCTCTTTTCCCATCTATGGAGATGTTAACATCATAATTCTTTTTTAGTGTGTTGATATGGTAAATTACATTGATTGATTTTAAAATGTCAAACCAACTCTGTATTTCCAGTATAATCTCAGGTTGTGATGTTTTATCCTCTTAACAATTGTTGAAATTATAAATATTTTGTTGGAGATTTTTACATTTATATATATCTGTATATATATATATACATATATTTACATTTACATTTATATTAATTAAAAATATCAGTCTGTAATTTTCTGGAAATATCTTTCAGTTTTGGAATTAGGGAAATGTTGGTATCATAAAAAGTGTTATATCTTTCTGTTTTTTAAAAAAGTTTGTGTAGAGTTGGTATTATTATTTCTAACGTGTTTGGAAGATGAGCATCTGGGCATAAGTTTTTTGTTTGGAAGACATCTAAATACAAATGCATTTTTTAAATAGATGTAGGAATATTTAGATGATCTAAGTTTTGAAATAATCATTGATAGATTGTGTCTTTCAAAAATTGTGTCTATTTCACATAAGTTAAATTTATGAGCATTAAGTTTTTAATATTCTACTATTATTCTGATAATCATTGGTAATGGTCTGGGAAATAAGAGTTGCAATATCTAAAATAACAATACATTAAGATAACATACGTTTAATCCTGAAAACAAAATTTAAAAAAGATAAATATATTAGAAAAATGTGTAAAAGATATTAGAGGCCAATAAATGGAAGATAAGTATAAGAAAAGTTATTTAATAATGTTCTTAAAGTTATAGCAATACAAATTTAAGCAACACAATTGAATTTCAGTTCCATGGGATGCCTGGGTAGCTCAGTGGTTGAGCGTCTGCCTTTAGCTCAGGATGTGACCCCGGGGTCTGGGGTCTGAGTCCTACATCCGGCTCCCCTCAGGGAGCCTGCTTCTCCCTCTGCCTCTTTCTCTGTGTCTATCATGAATAAATAAATAAAATCTTAAAAAAAAGAATTTCAGTTCTGTAAGATTAGTAGAAATAAAGTTCGGTAACTCTAAATATCTGCAATGAGATGGATATTTGAGAATACTTTTCCTTTCCTCATGAGTTGAATCACCTGGAGATAAATTTGAAAATATCTATTGACATTATTATGAATTCTATACATTCTAGCTCTGTTCAGTTGCATTTATGTCCTGAAGAAACTTAAAAAGAAACTTATCTCCTATTGAAATGTTTATCACAGTATTGAAAGAGTTAGCAAGACTTTGAAATAAATGTTTATAAATAGGAATAAGGATTAAAATAATGTGCTCGATATATAAAATGAAATATTCTTTCAGCAGTAAAAACAGAAAAACAAAAACCAACTAGATGTGTATAGAACAATAAGAAGCAAAGTTTACTGTTGAGTTATTTAACTCATATAAGCAAAGTATGATTCAAGATATAATACTGGTTATGAAAGTAAAATATTATTCAATACTACATCTTTTGACTACTTAAGTACCTCAGGCCTTATCTTATATGGACCAAAATAGGTTATACATGTGAATGGGGATGGAATTGTGTCTATGGATGAAAGAAGCCAAATATATTTTTTAAGTGAATAAATGAAGGTCTTTACCTAGACAAATGGTAGACAAAAACCTGAGATTTAGATTAATTCAACATTTTGTATCTGTGGTCTTACAATTTTTAGAGAGAGTTTATATATCTAAGGCAAAGAGAGACAAGCTCACACTGATAACATACCTCAGAGTGATTTAGGTGAGAGCTTGTCATGTGTTGAGTGCTTGATCATTGGGGGAGAAAGATCACTACATTGAAGATGAACATAACAGTCCATGTTAAATTTATGACACAAGCCATCAAACTACTTTCAAGCTATTTCAATGATCACTGAGCAAATTTCTGATTATAATTGGCTAAGCAGTGAGATTGGAGTGTAAGGATAGGAAATGCTAATAAGAGCACAAGTGTCTTATGTGCTCATTATCTTTCTTTTTAAATAAGAAATATGACATTCATATTTTAAATACATGTATTTCTTATTAACTATACTCACCATTAAAGACCTTGAGAAACTTATTTTTCTCTGGGTGAAATAATCACTGATCGTCCTGGCTTGTGATGGTCATGTAAAAGAAGAGCTACACTCCACGTTTCCTCATTTAGCATGAAAATTTCATTTATTTATATTATTCTGATATTACAAAAATATAAAATCACAGATTGTTAGGAGAAATAAAAAAAATAATCTATTATAGTATTTAAAAACTGGTGGGTTTAGTCTAACTTTGCAATATTTGCATAAATGTTTTATATTGCCTCTTTAAAACATTTGGACTAGTATTTAAAATTATATAGTTGAAGTTAAAAAAAAAAAGTTACTAGACACATGTAAAAAATGGAAAAGTTGCTGTACCGGCCCAAATTCTTGCATGGAAATAATTGCAGAAGACTATTTTTAGAAGGATATTCACTCTTCAGTTTGCTGAAATAGTTACCTGATACATTTAATTAACTTAAATTACCTGTTGGATCCCTGTGGGTATTTGAATCTGTGACTCATATTCAGACCATTCCTTTAATTTCACAGGTGAGAAAATAGAATTTAATTGTGATTAGAGACAGGTGAGTTCACAAAAGACAGTGGTAATGGAGGCTGGCTAGGAAAGAAGTCTTCTTTGATTTATTTTTGCACCATCGCGATTTCCCCCATTATGACAGCTTGAAAAATATAAGCAATATCTTTTACTTATTCTGACACATAAACTGTATTTTAAGAATAAAACTTTAAATCTTCCCAACATTGTCATTCACTTTTATCATACAGTCCTTTGGCCTGGGCACAAGTGCCAATTTCATTCAAATAACTTAGTGAACAGTAGAATAACATTCTGAATTTCTGAAATTCACAAAGATTTCTAATATTAATATGATGAGAAGGAAATTATTCTAGTGTTTAATGATCAATGAAATGAATTTTTTAAGGGCGTACTTCATGTCCAGGAATATATATCCATGAGATATAGAACACAGGTTTTGTGTTTTGTTTAGTTTTGCAGATGAAGGGTTACGCTGCTCCTTTTTTGGACATCCATCTTATTTTTTAAAGTTTTGAATATAGTTATTCCTACTTGAGCCTTAATGCCCAGGAAAGGTGAAAAACAGTTTTCCCAAAGCACAGCAATTCACTTCCTTTTAATAGAAGCGGCCGTCCTTTCTAAACCTGTGCTCTGTCCTAATTTAACGGCTAGGCAAACCTAGGTTACAGACAATTAAGTATCTTACCCAAGTTCACAAAGCAATGAAGAGTGCATGAAGCCAACACACACTAAAACCTTTCTCATAAAGCTCCCAAGCATGGCTCCCAGACATCTCAAGGATTTTATTCTTTTTTCTTCCTCAGGAGTCTCTCACTACCCAGTGAAGTACATTTCCCATAAACCCTTCTTTTGACTGGATTGCAGCTAAGTTAATTTCTCTCTCAGCTGTTATTTATTAATAAATGATACTCTGAGATGAACTTAACTCTATAATGATGTCATTTAACTTTAAAATGTGTTTGAGATGAATTTTGCATTAAAAATGATGTAAAAAGTTACATTTTATTGTACTGCATTATGACCAGTCATTAGGTTTGGTGAATTGGTCCTTCTTGCTAATGTTTGTGTTAAATTAAAAACACTAAATTGAGATAATCAGGCATGAATCCTGCATGAGGCATTAACAATAGAATGCAGGAAACAAAGCTGATATCTATTGCACTATAACTATTCAAAGGGGAAAAAAAGGCTGCAAGCAATGTATGATAATTTCAGTTCCTCTGGAAAGAAAAATGTATTGGTTCTATTCTAACTATATTAATGCAGTATAGTATAATTAGGAAAAATAGAAAGGTAAGTAATTACATTCAGGTGAACTGAAAACCAATGCTCTTATAGAATCATTATTTTCAAATAATGAAAGGTGTGTTAACTATGAAGCCCTGCTGCTTCAACTTTTTAAAAATAGAAAAAGAAAAAAAAAAAGAGTAAAGATAAACCCATAGCAGCTTAAGCCCATGGCATGCTCCTAATAGATACAAATCTACTAATAATGCATTTGCCCTTGGGAGCTTTGAAAAAGTTTACAGTATTTGCTCATGCCAACAGAGTCATTTCATTCATCTGTTACCGTTTTGGTTGTTTTCCTGTCTACTGACTTTTAATAATTGAGATTGTATATTGCGCCCACTCCTTCCTCTGCAAACATTGACCCTTAGCTTCTGTGGCACTAGCCATCTGGAACTGTCTGCCCTCTTCTCTTCACATCACTGGAAACCTAATTCACTGCTTGCTAAAGTACAAAACTCCCATTTAGCTCAGTAGGAGTTTAAAGAAAGATGAGTGGTAGATTGAACACTCATGATGTCTTGCCCAGATTTGAAACACAGCCAAAATATTATCACTCTTGTGAAAAGAATTTGCTTACCATGTTAAGAATGAGCACACAGTCATAGGAAATATCAAATCAATAATATCATATGTTTGTATCATATACCACTTCTATTTCAGCCAATTGAAAACATGTCCATCTAGATTGCATTTCTCTGATAAGTAAGAATTTTATATTTAAGCTAGAGTTGCAATATCTCCATCCTACGGCCAAGGCGGTATCTTGAAAAAACCACTACATCATAGAGGGAAGTACAATGAATT
Source organism: Vulpes vulpes (assembly GCF_048418805.1). Classification (NCBI taxonomy): domain Eukaryota; kingdom Metazoa; phylum Chordata; class Mammalia; order Carnivora; family Canidae; genus Vulpes; species Vulpes vulpes. Next base: position 73,671,027 of record NC_132781.1, read on the forward strand.
GTGTGGGTCAGATGTATAGTCCCTTGGGATTTACTAATCACCACTATGTTTGTTTAATTACTTTGGATTTGAGGAAGGGAGACACTTTCATGCAACAAGACATTTTATAACTATTTAGAAATAAATTTTGACAATACAGCTAGGTTTCTCAGTAACCCACAGTGAGCATTTGAATCAGGACTCAAAGGAAGAAATAATCTTAAGTGTATGTAGGGCCTTCAGAATATATATCTTAAGAGGTATTTAGAATTCATGACAGCTTTACCACATCAGTGTCTACCCTAGCACAAAAATGTTATTAATTATGAAATAAGCTAATGAATTGTGTTTCATACAGGCCCACATACATGATTACATACCTCAAGCCCATAGGTTGATAGTGGACTATTGGTAGCCAGGTTTAATGTCCTCCTCTTTGTCCCCTACCTCAGAATAATGAGAAGCAATATCCTAGGATGGGAAATCTTTCTCAGGGGGATGGCCATTTTAAGGAACTTAAGAGTTACATTTTGTCAGGCTAGAAGGAAAGTGAAAAAAATATTTATGGTGTGGTCAGGCTTCTCCAAGCTTTGAATTTTACTGCATATTTTCCCTTAACATATTTATGTTTTCTCCATCCATTTTAAATTTTTAATACATATTTCTAAGCAATTTCTACCCCCGACATAGGACTCAAACTCATATCCCTGAGATCAAGAGTCCCACATTCTTCCAACTGAGCCAGCCAGACTCCCCTCTTCATCCATTATTAGATTGAAATGTTGCAAAATTCATAATTAGAAAACTCCATTCCAGTGAATTCCACTGAGATTGTCAGTATAACATTAGTAAAGCTGTTTGTTTTCCATCTGCTTTCATATGGGCCAGGTTCAACCAAAGGTTTTCTATATTTTAGTAAAACCTTATTTAAAGACAATTGGCAAAGAAAACTGCAACAACTAATGCTTACTTGATAAATGCCTTAAGAGTATAAGCTCCCAGATACAACAGGTAAAAAAGGTTACTCTGCCCATTTGCCTCCATGTAAAATGTACTGTCATTCTAACAACTTGGAATCTCTGGACTTGCACTGTCTTCTACCTACTTCATTTAGAAAAGTGCTTGTATAAAAAGTTGTCAACTGCATCTTCACCTTTCACTACCCCTGTACTGGGATCCTTCCGGTTGAAGATATAAAAGCACAAGTTTAAAGACATGGCTGACTCAGGTATTGCTTGAGATCCAGAAGTTCAATGTCAAATAGTTCAAATAAGAAGTTTCTTGCTCCTGACTTTCATCTGTGTTGGCTTGATTCTCAGGCATTTGAGGACTTCTGGCAACTGTGGACTTATATTATCTTTATAGTTAGCAATCATTATTAGAGAATGAGACTATCTCTTTCTTACTTTTGACACATGATTCTCCACATAGATTCATCCTGACAACTTTGGACATTGGTCCTATTGGACCCAATTGTCCCAAACTTTGAAATGAAAAAAACATCTTAGTGATAGAGTTACGTCATATACCCAAACATGAATATGTGTGCATTTGTAGAGGGAAAATTAATACTTAATGAATCATCCATGTGATTAATACTTAATGAATCACCTGGATGAACTAAGTGAAAAAAGGATGGTCTCCCTCAAAAGATCCCAAAATAGCCAAAGCAATCTTGAGAAAGAAGAACAAAGCTGGAAGCATCAAATTTCAATATATACTACAAAGCTCTAGTAATCAAAACACTGGCACAGAATAGACACATAGATCTTAGGAATAGAAGAGAGTGCAGAAAGAACCCACACTTATATGGTCGCTTAATCTACAACAAAGGATGCAAGAATATACAATGGGGAAAAGACAGTCTCTTCAACAAATGGTACTGAAAAAATCAGACAGCTATGCACAAAAGAATGAAACTAGAAAACTCTCTTACATCATACACAAAAGTAAACTTGAAATGGATTAAAGGCCTAAATGTGAGCTCTGAAATCATAAAATCCCTAGAAGAAAACATGGGCAGTAATTTCTTTGACATCAGCCATAGAAACATTTTTTTAGATACATCTCCTTCAGCTAGGGAAACAAAAACAAAAATAAACTATTGGAATTGCACCAAAATAAAAAGCTTTTGCACAGTGAACAAAACCATTGATGAAACTAAAAGGTAGCCTACTGAATGTGAGATGATACTTGCAAATGATAAGTTCAAGAAGAGGTTAGTATCTAAACATAAAGAATGGCTACAACTTGACACCAAAAAACCTCCAAATAATCTGATTAAAAATGAGCAGAGAACTTGAATAGACATTTTTCCAAAGAAGACATCGAGATGACCAACAGACATGATAAGATGCTCAACATATTACTCATCAGGGAAATGCAAATCAAAGCCACAATGTCAAAATGGCTAGAATAAAAAAATACAATAAATAACAAGTGTGGGTGAGGACATGAAGATAAAAGAACTCTCATGCACTGTTGGTAGAAATACAAATTGGTACATCCACTATGCAAAACAGTGTGAAGGTTCTTCAAAAGATTAAAATTAGAAGTATCATATGATTCAGTAATTCCACTACTAGTATTTTCCCAAGGAATATGAAAACACTAATTTAAGAAGTTATATGTGCCCTATGTTTATTGCAGCATTATTTATAATAGCCAAGATACAGAAGCAACCCAAGTCTAAAATGTAAATTGGTCTACAATGCATTAAAAGCTCCTATTGTATTAAGAGCTCCTATCTTGTTTACTGACTTAGTTTTCAAACCCCTGTCAGAAGTGAATTGCAGAGACTATGAAAAGTAGAGAAAGAGCTTTACTTCTCTTCTGAGAATTTGTGAATTAGCTCTATAATGTACTTATAAACCATTCAAGGAAACGCAGGAAGTGGCTCTCCATAAGTCAGTCAAGATATTTTTAGGACTAGTGTGCAGGGCACAGATAGCACATTGTCGCATATCAAAATTTTGTTGATTTTGTTTTGATATGCATGATGTCCAATCCAAGATCTTATACTTTATTATCAGATTGAAAAAACAGATATTCTAGTAAATCAAGTATTTCACATATAAAATTATCATATTCTTGTATTTGAATTTTTACCATTGAAAATACCATAAAAGATAATGATATAAATATAATCAGCACAATGTGATTATTCATATGGGGATTTTATGATGCAAGCTGGATATTATTTCCAGTAAATTATTGGTTACTATCTGTTTGTAAATATGACCTCTCCATCTCACTAATCCACATGTCTCTTAAGAAGTTACTCCATCTGTATGCCTGGGTGGCTCAGTGGTTGAGCGTCTGCCTTCAGCCTAGGGTGTGATCTCGGAATCCCTGGATCGAGTCCCACATTGGGCTCCCTGCATGGAGCCTTCTTCTCTCTCTGCCTATGTCTTTGTCCCTCACTCAATCTCTGTGTGTCTCTCATAAATAAATAAACAAAATCTTAAAAAAAACAGTCACTCCATCGTTTCAAAATGAGGACGTCTAATCTAGAAAAATACCAATGATGATATCTAAATAAATACTATTTATGTCTGTTTGCTTTATCTTTTAATATATCTTCTTTTGCTATAAGTAACAGCAAAATTTCAAAGTATATTTTTAATAAAATGTAGTGACTCTTATTGATGGTGGTACATTCTAAGACCCTCAATAGATGTCTGAAACTATGGGTAGTACCCAACTCTACACAGACTGTTTTTTTTTCTATACATACATACCTATGATCAAGTTTAATTTATAAATTAGGCACAGTAAGATTAACAATAAATAATAATAAAATAGAGTAATTAAACAATATACTGTAATATAATTTATGTGAATGTGACTTCTCTCTCTCAAAATATGTACTGTATGCTATTTACCCTTCTCGTGATGGTATAAGATTATTAAAAGCCTGTGTGATGAAATGAGGAGAAGTGAATGATGTAAGCATGGTGACATAGGGTTAGGCAACTATTGACCTTCTGACAATACATAAGAAGGAGGATCATCTGCTTCTGGATCACAGTTGGCTGTGAGTAACTGAAAGTATGGAAAACAAAACTGCAAATAAGGGGAAAAGACTATATACCCAAAATTTACGTAACACTACAACCATTGTCATGAAAATCAACTTTCCTTCACAAAACAGTAGTGCTCAGCCATTAGAAATGACAAATACCCACCATTTGCTTCAATGGATGGAACTGGAGGGTATTATGCTGAGTGAAATGAGTCAGAGGACAAACATTATATGGTCTCATTCATTTGGGGAATATAAATAATAGTAAAAGGGAATAGAAGAGAAGGGAGAAGAAATGGGTAGGAAATATCAGAAAGGGAGACAGAACATGAAGACTCCTAACTCTGGGAAACGAGCTAGGAGTGGTGGCAGGGGAGGAGGGCAGGGGGTGGGGGTGAATGGGTGACGGCCACTGAGGGGGGCACTTGACAGGATGAGCACTGGGTGTTTTTCTGTATGTTGGCAAATTGAACACCAAAAAAATATATATTATTTTAAAAATAAAATAAAATAAAATAAAATAAAATAAAATAAAATAAAATAAAATAATAAAATAAAATAAAATAAAATAAAATAATAAAATAAAATAAAATAAAATAAATAAAATAAAATAAAATAAAATAAAATAAAATAAAATAAAATAATAAATAAGTTAGCAAGAAAAAAAAACAGTAGTGTAGAGGTGTCTGTTAATAAAGAATGCTTCATGATAAAAAGTGAATAAAACCAGTTTCATCTTACTAAAGCTGCATATTGTTTTAATTATACAAGCATTAGTATTTTTCTTTAATTTTCTGAATTCCTTAGGATAAAGTTAGATGCTGCTAAAGAAGCAAAATAAGCTATTAAACTACTCCACAGAAAACAAATGAAAATATTGTAAGAAAATAAGGGCAGATACAGTAACATAATGATTTTCACTAAGAGAAATGCTAATCTTCAAATTTTTTCTTCCTTTGCATCTTCCCCTTTTCCCCTTTGAAGCCACACACAGAATACCTATAGCAGAATTTTAACTTTTGCACATTATGATTTGCTTCTCAGGGCAGTAATAAGGACATATGGGTGTATATTTCTTGGCATCCTCCAACTTACATGCATTTGAATTGCGAGATTTCAATTTTATGAGAACTATCTTTTAATGTTTCTGCTTTGGTGTTTGTTACCTTTTTTCTCTTTTATGAGAGCAAATTTAGCTGCATTGTGCCCCCAGTTTGAGTGCCCTCAGAAGTGAAGATCACTTGATGTGTGGTTGGCTCCAGCAGCATAAATCCCTACTTCACTCCAAAGTTTGTATCATTTGCATTTTTTCATAATCTCTCCTGTTGCATATTCTTCTTTTTAAGTTAAGGATGCAGTCATATTAATATTGGCTAACAATTTGTGTATGTGTCTATTGTGTGCCATTATTTTTAAAAATGACTTTACTTCACATTAGGAAAATTTGTCTAATTCCTCAAAACTTCTCAGGAGACACATTTTCCTCTGTGGTCTTCTTCCCCAAAACCTGCAATACCAGTCAAATCATGGGAAAAACATCAGATAAGTGCAAGTGTAAGGACATTCTACAAAATACCCAAGCAGGACTCCTCAAAACTGTCAAGACTATCCTAAAAACAATACAAAACAAAGTTCAAAAAACAAAAACAAACAAAAAATTAAAGTTTGAGAAACTTTAATAGTCAAAAGGAGCCTATAGAGATATAATAATTAAACATGTAGTGTTAATTTGGATGGAATCCTGGAACACAAAAAGATCAAGTAGAAACTGAGGAAAAATAAATAAAATACAGACTTTAGTTAATAATAAGATATTCTTATTCATTACTTGTAAGAAATAATAAAACGTCAATGTAATAAGTTCAACATTGTAAGAGAATAATAATAACGTAAAATGCCAAAGCAAGTGTTAAGAACTTTCATATAGCATAATTAGGCAAAATAAGATGTAAAAAAGGGTGCCTGGATGGCTCAGTCAGTAGAGCCAGTAACTCTTAATCTCATGGTTGTAAGTTCAAGCTCCATGTTGAGTGTGGAGATTACTTAAAAATAAAATTTTAAAAAATATGTATAAAGATAAAACTATAAAGATGATTTTTAAAGATTAAATTTACAAAATATCTTAATTCAAAAACAAAATAATCATATCTAATAAAAGTCTAATAATCATAAAATAATAAAAAATAAATTATAGCTGGTACATGGAAAATGAAAAATTCAAAACAGAATAAACACAAAAGCTGTGCTTTGAGATGAAGCTCAAAGTGCAGGGTGAAAATGTTGACTTCCTTCATGGGGTCTCTAGGAGTGGAGATGGTCAAATAGGTTATCTCCAGAGTAAAATGCCAGAAAAAAAGAGAATTGGAGTCAGCCTTTAGTTCATGCCATTGTATATGGCTATGGGGAGAATTTAGCTTTCTAATGGTAAGTTTTTTAAATAAGTGAGCATTATGAGTGAAGTTTATAGCTCAACTTCAACCAGCAAAGAAGTCTGTGTGTTGTAGAACCTCAAAGAAACAAAGCACTTAGAGTATTTGTGTACCTGAACTGTAGCATTTTTGCAGCTTTCTCACAAGTAAGTAAACACACCCATAGTGGGGAAACTAATGATGGATTTTGTGATCTTCCCTGTAACAATATACTTTTATCTATCACTTAGTGATCTTATCACACAAGGAAGCGATTTTTTTTTATTATTATTTATTTATGATAGTCACAGAGAGAGAGAGGCAGAGACACAGGCAGAGGGAGAAGCAGGCTCCATGCACCGGGAGCCCGATGTGGGATTCGATCCCGGGTCTCCAGGATCACGCCCTGGGCCAAAGGCACGCGCCGAACCGCTGCGCCACCCAGGGATCCCAGGAAGCGATTTTAAATTTTAAAAATGCAGAATTGTTCCACTACTCACTCTGTTTTTAATTTTTTAAGATTTATTTATTTCAGAGAGAGAGAGAGAGAGAGAGAGAGAGGGAGAAACAGGCATGCACAGGGGGAGGGACAAAGGAGAGGGAGAGAGAAACTCTAGTAGAGTCTGTGAGAGCGTAAAGCCCACCTGGGCTCCATGTGGGGCTTGATCTCATGACCCTGACATCAGACCTGAGCTGAAACCAAGAATTGCATGCTGAACTCATTATGCCACTCAGGCATAATTAAGAGTCCCTCTCTCTATGTGTGTGTGTATTATATTACATTATTATATTATTAAAAGTCCATATGTGTGTATATTATTTTTTTATATATTATCACATCATTATATATTATATAATGCATTATATATACTGTATTATGGATAGTATATAATTATATATTATAACAAAATATGTGTAAAATACTTACATATACAATTATAATAATCTGAGAGTGTATTGAGAATTAAGAGAGTTGCATGTCTTTGTCTGAATATGACATTTGAGTCATTCCCAAGCAAAGTAAAAACCTTTTAGTATGACCTTTTACCATCATTCTACTCTGATCAGAGTTCATACTCAGATTTAAATGCTTTCCAATCAGTTTAAGGTTGCTTTGTGACCAAGTATACACTTACCAGGTAGAGCCTTTACAACTTTCAAAATATATATACTAAAAGCATCAGTCATAAGGAATTAATAATAGATGGTAAGTTTGCAGCACAAGAAAAAAACAGTGATTTTTTTTAAATTCAGAATTATACTTCAGCTTTGTTTTACATTGTTTTATTCTTTCTGTAAGAACACACTAATATTTCTTTCTAGTGTCACTTAAAGTATATATATAAATTCTCTCAATGATTACTTATTTCAGTGGCATGTAGCTGATAATCTATGCTGACTTACTCCTACAACATTCCTCTAATCCAGTGTAATGAATGCTTAATTTTTAGAGATGTCTTGATGACAAATGTTCATTCCCTGGAATCTGAATGAAATAGTGGAATTCTTATATATAAGAACTCTTGAAAATCATTATCCAGTAATGATAGTGAATTCCACTGAGGATATGTGCAATATTCAACATCTTATAGCTAGTTTTTTTTAAAGATTTTATTTATTTATTCATGAAAGACACTGAGAGAGAGGCAGAGACACAGGCAGAGGGAGAAGCAGGCTCCATGCAGGAGCCCGACGTGGGGCTCCATCCCAGGTCTCCTGGATCACGCCCTGGGCCGAAGGCAGCGCTAAACCGTTGCGCCACCGGGGCTGCCCGTTATAGCTAGTTATTGGCACAATTTTATGAAACCAGGCTTCTAGCTATATTTACTCTTTAGAACATGAATTTTATTTGTAGTCTATACATAACCGATAAGTATCCTGCATATTTATAAGCATCTCAATTTCAAACGTAAGTCAACTAATAAATGAAAACTCATCCCCCCCCAAAAAAAGGAAAGGGGGAGTTTATATTATATTCTTCCTATAAATGATAAGAGAGATCAGAAAATAACTGTGAGGAGCCATAGAAAGCAGAATTTCTTTCTAGCATCATCTAGGGAATGAAAGGAAAAGAAAGGGGGAATTAAGAATGAAATGGGATGGGAGTGCCTGGGTGTCTCAGTTGGTTAAACGTCCAGTTCTTGATCTCAGCTCAAATCTTTATCTCAGGATCATGAGATCAAGCCCTGTATTAGGGTCCATGTTGGATGTGGGGCCTTCTTAAAAAACAAAAAAGGAAATTGGACCAATATCTTACATGATACACAAATATCAACTCAAAATGAATTAAAAACTTAAATGTAAGACTTACAGCTATAAAACTCCTAGAAAAAAACACATGGAAATGCTCCTTGACATCAGTCTTGGCAATGAGTTTTTGAATATGACCAAAAGCACAAATAAATAAGTGAGACTAAATCAAACTAACAAGCTTCTATACGGTAAAGGAAACCAATCCATAAAATGAAAAGGCAACCTGGGTGCCTGGGTGGTTCAGTCATTAAACATCTTGATGCTTGATTTTGGCTCAGGTCATGATCTCAGGATTGTGAGATTTAGCCCTACGCTGGGCACTACATTCAAGATGGAGCCTGCTTATCCTTCTCTCTCTTTTCTCCTCTTGCTCTCTCTCTCTTTCTCAAATAAATAAATCAATAAATCTTAAAAAGAAAAGAAAGAAAAGACAACATCCTGAAAGAGAGGAATTGTTTGTAATCTATGTATCTGATAAGAAGTTAATATCCAAAATATAAAAGGAACTCATACAACTCAGTAGCAAACAACCAATGAAAAGTGGGCAAAGATCTTGGGACACTTGGGTGGCTCAGTGGTTGAGCATCTGCCTTTGGCTCAGGGCGTGAATCTAGTCCAAGAATCGAGTCCTACATTGGGCTCCCTGCAAGGAGCCTGTTTCTCCCTTCTCTGTCTCTCTGCCTCTCTCTGTGTGTTTGTCATGAATGAATGAATGAATGAATGAATGAATGAATGAATGAATCTTTTTTTAAAAAGTGGGCAAAGATCGGAACAGATTTTTTCCCAAAAAGACATGCAAATGGTCAATTGGTATATGAAAAAGTCTCCAACATCATTAATTAGGGAAATATAAATCAAAACCACAATGAGATATCATTTCACAATAGTTAGGATAGCTATTAAAAAAAAGAGAGACAAGAAATAACAAGAATTGGCTAGGATGTGGAGAAATGGAACTCTGGGCATCATTGGTGGGGGCATAAATTGGTATAGCCATTATGGAAAACAGTATAGAAGTTCCAAAAAAAAAAACAAAAAAAAAAAAACGGGGGATCCCTGGGTGGCGCAGCGGTTTGGCGCCTGCCTTTGGCCCAGGGCGCGATCCTGGAGACCCGGGATCGAATCCCACATCGGGCTCCGGTGCATGGAGCCTGCTTCTCCCTCTGCCTATGTCTCTGCCTCTCTCTCTCTCTCTCTCTCTCTCTCTCTATCATAAATAAATAAATTAATTAAAAAAATATTTTAAAAAAAAATCTAAAATATAACTACCATATAATCCAGCAATCTCTCTTCTGGTATATATCCAAACAATACCTCAGAGAAATAGCTGTGCTCCCATGTTTATTCCAACATTATTCACAACAGCCAAGATATAGAAAAAACCCAGTGTCTGTCAACAGATGAATGGATAAAGAAATTTTGGTTTATATATACAATGGGAAATTGTTCAGCCTTAAAAAAAGAAAGAGATCCTACCATTTACAACATGCATGAATCTGGAGGACATTATACTAAGTGATATAAGCCAAACACAGACAACAAAAAACTACATGATCTCACTTATTGGTGAGAATCTAAAAAAATCAAATATGTAGGTAGAAGTAAAGAGTAGAATAGTGGTTACCAGGAATCGGGAAATGAAGGAAATGGTCCTTGGTCAAAGATATAAAGTTGCAGTTATATAAGATGAATACATCTAGAGATCTAATGTGAAGCATGATGACTATAGTTAGTAACACTATATTGAATATTAGAAATTTCCTAAGAAAGTACATTTCAAGCTCTCTCATCACACACACAAAATAGTATGTGAAGAGATGATATGTTAATTAGCTTGACTGTAGTTTTCATTTTGCTGTGTATATGCATATCAACTCATAATGTTGTATTCCTTAAATATAGATTTTTTTTAAAAAAATGAAATTTAAAAAGAGGGATGCCTGGATGGCTCAGTGGTTGAGCATCTGCCTTTGGCTCAGGTCATGATCCTGGGGTCCTAGGATCAAGTCCTGCATCAGGCTCACCACAGGGAGTCTGCTTCTCCCTCAGCCTATGTCTCTGCTTCTCTCTGTATTTCTCATGAATAAATAAATATTTTTAAAAATTTAAAAATTAAAATAAAATTTAAAAGGAAAAGAGTGGATATCCAAAGGAAAAAGTAAAATAAACTAATCAAGAATATAATATTCATATTAATTAATACTTATTTAAAGAGCAACATAAATATGGAATGGAAAAAGTGAATTCCTATGCATTTAATTATATTAATATTATTGTGGGAAATTGGCTTTTAGCTCTATAAAATCTGAACAAAAACAATTTTAAAAAAATTTTAAAAATACTCTGTAATTCTCAAATACCTTTTTACCCACTAAGCAACTTAGATGATTTAGCATCGATGTCAGCAAACCATTTCATACTCATGAATACATTTTACTCCTCAGGACAGCGCTATTCACTGCAGAAATTTAAGCTAACAGAACCAGGGAGAGTAATATCAAAAATTAACTTTTGAAAAATGAAGATTATCATAAGAAGAACTCAGTAAGAAAACCATTTAGGATCACATAGGAATCTTAATGAACAAGCGGAACATTCTGTACAACTTGAATAAATTGCTTCTTGGGTCAAACAAATCAGATGGGATAAATGAAAAGGCATACCAGACATTGCTTTAATCATTGAAAAAGAAAAAAATTCTAAATTTAAACTTCTTCATTTCTCATAACTTTCACACAGAATTGAGATACAGTCTCCAAAGGCCAGGCATAAAATGAAAAAAAAAGTTGAAAACAGGTATTTATTCTTGCATCAGTATCAGCCTAGTTGTACAGCTTATAAAATAGAGGTAAGTGTTTCTGAGGCTTGTTATGAGCATCTGAGAAATTCAGCTCTTTGTGGCCTGCCCACAATTATTTTCAGATCTCTCTCAGATCATTTGCTGGAATGGCAAATATAAATTTTTCCTTGGTATTTTTTGCCTAGGTCTATCTTCCAGCAAAACACTATGCATTTTGGTCTTAAATTATCCTTAATTCATATATAAGAAAGAATTCTCCTGATGCTCATGCAATCCTGTTCAGTGCCAGGTAGATATCACTCTTTCCATTTAGCTAGCTAGAATCAGACCAAAGTCTCTCTGGGCTTTCAATTTACGGGTCTCACAGCTATGCCAAAATAAACTAAATTATGGATTTGGAACAAAAGGGCTTATGAGCAATATCACTTACCAAAAGAAAAAAAAAGATAAAGAATTGAATCAGCAACACAAATAAATTAGTATAACTAATGCATGATTCAAATTATAATCATTGTTTCTAAGTAAAATACTGAAGGATATTAACCAGTAACAAAATTTAAGCTGTATAATTTCTTTTGATATGTTAAAAATCAGTTTAATATAATTTAATGTAGTAAACCACATGCTACCCAGTATGTGAAATGTTCATGAATATGCTGGGTTCTTTTATAGTGAATTGATTTGAAGAATATTTGTTCCATTTCCTAACAAATAATGGACTAAATATAATGATATCTTTATGTCTATAAAGAATTGAAAAATAGTTAAAAGCGTCCAATTTTCAAGGGAAATTATTTAATAGTTTATAGGTTCTTATTATAGAACAAGTAATAATGGAGGAATATGTATTCATTGTAACTAATCACAGACCAATGCTTTGATAGGCAATAACTAGTTCTATTATTTCAAGCTATAATATCTGACTCTGATTCTAATATTTAGCTATGAGTTTTGACATTTATAAGTATAACATCATTTTTCTGCATCTTGAGGTATGTGGAAAACTGTTTCCCAATTTCATGCAGTTGATAGTGTCAGTGTGACTCATGTGGGCCAGTGGGTTGTGATCAGAGGTAATATTTATTTCCTCTTAGACTAAGTATTTAATTGCCAGCTGAAGACCGTCTGGAATTCTGTAATCTGTCACACTGAATGGGAACATGATTTAGTGATAGGAGAATGAAGGCTTTCCTAGGCTCCATCATTATTGCGTGGAAGGTAAGTGTCCAGGAGTTTGCCTAGAATTTCATGAGTGAGAAACAGTCCTTACTGCATCATAGCTGAGATTTTGGGATTATGCCATAAGTAGCTATATTCTAACCTATCCTAACTAATAGACAAAGAGTAATTCAGCTCAGTTGTTATTTAGTCAACATTATGGCATGGTAACTGCAAATCAATTTATGACAATGCAATTAGGCGTCTTTGACTCCAGCTGTTATGGTATCAATACACTGTGTGTTAAAAGGAGACTTGGGGGTGCCTGAGTGGCTCAGTCAGTTGAGCATCTGCCTTGGGCTTGGGTTGTGATCCCAGGGTCCTGAGATCTGGGGATTAAGCCCAGTGTTGGGCTTCCTGCTCCACGGGGAGTCTGCTTCTTGCTCTCCCTTTGCCCATCTCCTGCTTGTGCATACTCCCTCTTAAATAAATAAACAAACAAACAAACAAACAAACAACTAATTAATTAATTAATTAAAATAGGTATACTTGGATTTTAAATATATCCACTTAAAATACAAGCTATGGGGCACCTGGCTGGCTCAGTCATGCAACTTTTGATCTCTGGTCGTGAGTTCAAGCCCTACATGTGGTGTGGAGTTTAATTAAAACTGAAAGAAAAAAAAAGAAAAAACAAAGAATAAAACAAAGGAAGAGAGGGAGACAGAACATGAGGGACTCCTAACTCTGGGAAACCAACAAGGGGTGGTGGCAAGGGAGGTGGGAAAGGAGTGGGGGTGACTGGGTGACGGGCACTGAGGGGGGCACTTGATGGGATGAGCACTGGGTATTATGCTATATGTTGGCAAATTGAACTCCAATCAAAAAATAAAAAAACAAAGGGAGAAGTATATTTACAAACACATATATAAAATACAAGTTATGAAATCATTACAAATTAATTTATACAGAAAAAAATCTGTATGTAAAATGCAAAAACTGTTTCTTAACTTTGACAATTTTGATTTATTTGTCAGTATTATGTGATATGTTTTTGTAAGGAGTACTTGGGTTTTACATAAAACACATTTTAAAGGCAGAAATGCATGATGAATATCAAAGCATTGTATTGAGGTGCTTATATAACACATCTTTTTTGTTTGCTTGCAGTATTAAGCAGAATATGAAATATCCTAAAAGACTGAGAACAAAAAATATCTTTAAAAATAATTCTAATTATACAAAATATTTTAAAGTTTATAACTAGCAATATCCTTGCTTAAAACAATTCTTCACAACTTAGGGCAGTAAAGCCTGTGAGCCACTGTGACATTGAATTAAAATGTACCATGAATGCAAACTTCAGCTGTGAGATTAGAGTATTCAGGATAACTGTTATTTTCCTACAGTGAAACTACTTGATGCCATAAAGCATGATGGCACAAATACTGTTCATTAATGTCACTATAAAGTGAACTTTACTGTGGAACAATCAGTACTACTTCTTAGAATATCTAGGCTTAACATTACTAATTGTATCACTATAAACCAATTTTATAGTGAAATAAACAGTAGAGATAATGCTGTCAGGCTTTGGTATTAAAGCCTCAAATAAAAACACTAATATATTGTCTGAATATATCTCTTACAAACTGATATGCAAAGACCAGGTGGAAACAAAAGCCAGCATAGGGTGTTATAAGTCCCTGCAAAAGAATATGGTCAGTGTCTGTCTCTTTTAAATATTTTGTATCACTTCATTTGACAAATATCTGAGTTTATTTAACATTAAATAATGGCATACAGCAATCATAGCATTCTTTCCCAGACAGAGAAGAAGCATACGTCTTCCCGTAAGTCAATATGTATTTGATTGGAACCATGATAATTACTTATTGATTTAAAAATTGTTTAGAGTAATCCTTTAAAAAAATTTATGTCAAAAGAGAACATAAGCCTTCAAGAAGATATCCAAAGCTCACATGCTTTCTAAAATCCTCTCCAAATGGAAACAAAATTAAATTTAAGACAAGTGCATGAGTATCTATATCACATTGGTCATTTATTAGAAACAGAACACCGTACTTATAATGTAAAATGTTGATTTACAGTTTCTCATCTTTTCTATCATTTGTGAGATGCAGTTACATATCAATTATAAGAGCATTAAAATAGGTCCACAAAAATTATGGCAAGTTTTGTTCAATATTGACTATTCTCAGGGAAAGTCAAGGCAATCACCATTCCGATGTGAAGTAAAAAGACATAACTCTAACAGATGAAGTCTATGAAAATGCAAGCAAATGAAAAGCAAGACATGTCGCACAAAAACATCAATGGGATGCTGTGATGTTCATCATGTATTCACACCTTTAAATGTGTTTATTTAAAATCCAAGTACTCTTCCCAAAAACACATCATATAATACTGACAAAACTGTCAGAGAAGTTGAGAAACATCTCTAGTGGTCACTTAGATTAAGCTGGATAAAATAAGCAAAACTTCATCCATTCTTTTTTAATGATAAGCTACCAAGTGAAACAACGTACAATCACAACTGCTATCTGAGGACAGAGGAGAGAATAATTCTGGGAGCAACTGCTGCGAAAGAACATTCAAGCATAGCTCTATTTTCATGGGGATTATAGATTATGAATTTGATATCTTTTCTCTTTTTTTTTAATAGAGGCATTTACAGCTATAAATATCCTGCTAAGGATTGCTTTTGCTGTATCCCAAAAGTTTTTCTAAGTTGTACTTTCATTTTAGTTCAGCCCAAAGTATTTTCTAATTGTAAGGAATGTATTACGAATCACTTCTCTCTTCTACAATTTGTTTTATGTGTTATCTATTTTATATTTTCTCAAAATTGTTTGAAAAGTTGGTACAGTGTGGATTTTTTGTTTGCTTTTGCAATAAAGTTTGTTTTTCTTTTGGGAGGGTCACTTGGACATTTGAACATTTACATAAGAATTCAGCGTCACAATGTCTGCAGAAAGAGTTGGCCTTAAATCACATGACCTGTATGAATAAAACAATTTTCCTTCACAGCTAATATTGATTAGAGGAAATGAAAATTCTAATTATGTATATATTTTTGAAAGATTTGAAAGATAGCACACATGCACAAGTAGCAGGAGGGGAAGAGGGAGGGAGGAGCAAGATACCATTTGTGAAAGAGAATGTCTTTTTCCCATTCTTTCCTGCTTTGTCAAAGATTAGTTGACCATAGAGTTGAGGGTCCATTTCTGGATTCTCTATTCTTTCCATTGATCTATGTGTCTGTTTTTGTGCCAGTACCACACTGCCTTGATGACCACAGCTTTGTAGTAAAGCTTAAAGTGCAGAATTGCGATCCCACCAGTTTTCTTTTTCTTTTTTTTCTTTTTCTTTTTCTTTTTCCTTTTCTTTTTCCCACTTGATGTGGGATCAAGTCCCACATCAGGCTACCTGCATGGAGCTTGCTTCTCCCTCTGTCTATGTCTCTGCCTCTCTCTCTCTCTGTGTCTCTCATGAATAAATAAAATCTTAAAAAAAGAAAGAAGAAAGAAGAAAGAAAGAAAGAAAGAAAGAAAGAAAGAAAGAAAGAAAGAAAAAGAAAGAAAGAAGAAAGAAAGAAAGAAAGAAAGAAAGAAGAAAGAAAGAAAGAAAGAAAGAAAGAAAGAAAGAAAGAAAGAAAGAAAGAAAGAAAGAAAGAAAGAAGCTCCATGCAGGAAGCCTGATGTGGGACTCAATCCCGGGTCTCCAGGATCACACCCTGGGCTAAAGGCGGCACTAAACCGCTGAGCCACCTGGGCCCTGGTTTTCTTTTTCAACATTCTTTTGTCTATTTGGAGTCTTTTCTGGTTCCATTCAAATCTTAGGATGATTTTTTTTTTTTAATTCTGTGAAGAAAGTCCATGGTATTTTGATCGGGATTGCACTGAACATATAGGTTGCTCCAGATTACACAGACATTTTAACAATGTTTGCTTTTCTTCCAATCTATGAGCATGGAATGTTTTTCCATTTCTTTGTATCTTCCTCACTTTCTTTCACGAGTGTTTTATAGTTTTCTGAGTACAAATCTTTTGCTTCTTTGGTTAGGTTTATTCCTAGGTATCTTATGGTATTTGGGTGCAATTATAAATGGGATTGACCACTCAATTTCTTCTAATTGTTAGTGCATAGAAATGCAACTGATTTCTGTGCATTGATTTTATATCCTACCACTTTGTTGAATTACTGTATGAGTTCTAGCAATTTTGGGGTGGATGGAGTCTTTTGAGTTTTCCATGTAGAATATCAAGTCTTCTGCAAAGAATGAAAATTTGACTTCTTCTTTGCCAGTTTGGATGCCTTGCCTAAAAAGTTTCTAATACATACAAGATCTATCACAGTAATGTGAACTGAACAATGATAATATCTTGTGATATACACAACTTTTATAGATTACAGAGATTACAGAGATTCCATAAGCCTGGTCCAAACGTATCTTCTATGAAATATGCTACCATGTCAGGAAAATAACCATAACCATGATGGAGGTATATTTTGAAAAGATCAGTCACGCTGGAAGATCAGACGATTGTGGATATTATTGTACAAATCAGAGCATTTTTGGAATGAAGAGGTCCTCTCAATAATTACATAGTATAAAAAGTAAATCAAACTGTCCAGGGGAAACCAGGATATATGGTCTCACTCGTTTAGGTCTAGGGCTATTATTATGCCAGGATAGCTTAAATGAAAATATAGATTGTTATCTAAGAAGTAAATATATATATATATATATATATATATATATATATGATGTAAATAAGCCCCTTTAAAAATAAGAAGTTATCAACAAACTAGAGAATTCTATAAGTCCCTATGCAATGTCCAACTCACTATTACCTGTCATCAGTTGGTGGTCCAGGTGGCTCTTGTTCATTTTTGTGATGCATATGTTGACATATATCTTGGCTATGCTAAGGATTTGAGTTCTCATGATAATTATGTTTATTGGTGGATACTGCTCTCAACGATTGAGGAAAGTTAATGTTTCTGAAAAAACAAGCATAACAGAAAAAGAAAACTATTAAGCAGATGACAGTTACAGGCAATTCACTAACTTTATATAACAAATACCCATTATCCAAATGTTGTGGTTCCATATTTAAAAGTCACACGGAAAATAGAAGACAAGGAAAAAAAGTAATTGCTAACAGCTCATGTTGATGGCTCAGCTCTGACTCAGCACAGATTGACAAGACTAAAGGCTCTAAATTACTATTGAAGTGTACATTTACCCAAAATCCATTGTTTGTATAATTTCAGCTTGATTTTATTATTCTGACATATGCTACTAAAATTTTAGCAATTAGGTGAACATTTTGAATTTAATAATACTTTCAAATATGTACATAAGAATGCACATCAGAGTTTTCCACAGATTAACACTGGCTTTATAAATCAAAAATAAAACTTACTTTATTGTACACAGATCATCAACATGACCACAAAGTTTTGATAATACAATTGGGATACCCGAACATTCACAAAATAGGTCTTGTAAACTATATCTTGATTATTTTCCTCACCAATTTTGGAAAGTCTCTTTGCATTAAATTTTTTTCTCCAGTTTCAAAAATGCCTTGAATACTTTCTTGATTTTCATGAATCTTTTTAAAATTTGTTTTTATTTTTATGAATCTTAAATGTTTAGTTTTTATCTGTATTACAAATATTTATATTATTTTCAAAATATTATTTAGAAATGCAAATATTTAAAAATAATGCAAACATTTAAAAAAAAAAACTCCATTTTTATATTCCTAAAATGAAAAAGACCTCCATCAGTATATTTCTTAGAAATGATGGGTTTTTGGTGGAGTTGTATCTAGTTTCTTACTAAAGAGATACAGTTTGGTCGAATAGTATTTTATTTATTTTTTTTGTTAATCTCTATCAGACCTTGAAATGTTTATCAACCCTCTTGTCACATTAAGATAAGATTATTACAGCTCCCTCAGCTGGCTTGCCTGATAAGAATTTGTTTGAACTCCAGTTGGCAAGGATTCTTTTTGTCAAAGAGGATAATTCTTTTTTACCCATATTTCTGTCTGCTCAGAAGCTTTGCACTCTTTGTCATTTGCTAGTGCCACAAAGCAACCACTTCAGAATTACCTCTCAAGCTTAAATCATTTTATGGCTTCAGTCCAGTATATTTAAGAAACTCCCAGCTTCCTGTAGCTATGAAGAGAGAATTTCTCTGTTTCTGTTATGTGCAGAGTTTGAAGAGACAAACCTCTTTTGGTCTTATGCATGCAATCTTTGAGAACTTCTATTCCTTTAAGTATGCACACCACAGGATTTAACTGCATTACAGAGGGCCTTATGTTAGCTCACAGTTGTGGGTGCTATCTGAAGTGCTATTCAGTTCCACTCCACAAAGAACTTTGGGAAAGATGAATACACATTTTACCATAAGATTTCTAAGAAAAAAAATAAGTAGAAAATTGGGTTAAAGATAATAACTACTCATAATTTCAAGTTTTTATGTTCAGTTTCATGTTCAACTAAGTAATTTATTAACAAAAATGCCTCTTTGTGGTACAGTGTAAAGAATAGAGACATGGGAACTGGAAGATTTAAGATAATTTATTATTCTCCTTTGCCACTACCTGGTTAAAACTTTACTCAGCAGCTCCATCTTCTCTTTCATCTGAGTGATGAAATGCAAAAGTTTCAAAAGCCCTTAATTCTACTATTGTCGTTGTTTGTCTCATCCCTACCAAGCTGCCATTCAATGTGTGACACACTTGGACATAGGGGACACTTGTGAATACCTGAAACATAATCTGTCTTAAGGAGAGGTTATAAAAAAAGATTGACTGCAAATTAGGTCAAACCATAACTTTCTCTCATGTAGGAATGTCTTCAAATTTTACTTACTGTATCACCCAAAGGGTTGACATAATCTGGCCTTTACCTATCCTTCATTTGTATATGGTACTAAGTCCTCTTTTTTAATATCCTATCTGTATTTGTGTTCCTCAAATCAGTCAGACTCCTGACTCCTTGATAATCTAGTCCCAGGGCCCAGATATCAGTCACCAAAACTTCTCTAATTTCTTCATCTTTTCCCTCTATTAGAAAAATTATCTCATATACTCATAATAAATTCCACTTGGTTTGTTAGCTAACATTAATTTCTGCTGTGTACAATCATTGCAACTTGGGCTAATATAAAAATTGGCATTTGATATAAAACGAAAGACTCTTAATGTAAAACTGACCATTGAGGGAGTGGGAGGACAAATAATGAGGATTTCTCCATCGATAGCTAGGACGACAGTCATGATTATTATGTGTGGCAAAGCCACTGGTTACATGAATTTTTGACTTTCAAAATAGATCAACCAACTTGTAGCTTTAGGATAATATATATATATATATATAATATATATATATATATATAATGTATATTTATATATATATATAATACACATATGGATTTTTCTCATTTCATCACAAATCAAGAAAGTTACATTTGCTTGTGTCACTAAATTAACACCCAAAGAAGGCCAGAGACTGGCTCAAGGTTTCCACAGTTCCATGCCACCAGAGGACTGAGGGATTAAACATCACAGCATACTAATTCAAGAACACTTTTGGAGAACTTTGCTATAAAAACCTGATAGAAAAAGGTCAGGATATTGGAATGTTTGCTTGCTTCTTGTACCTTCCACAGGATTTTTCTACAAAAGGGCTACTTTCCTCACTGGCCTATCTCAGAGCAGAAAGGAAGAACAAAGAGAACCATTCACATATTTGATTCCACTAAAAATGCCTTTTCTGCTGAGACCAGTTATTTATGAATGCAGGAGTGAGAGAATCCCATATCTTTGGATTATAAAAACTAAATCCAGTGCTCTATAGTAAAATTAGTATGAAACAAGGAAGAGAGGTAGAAAACTCAGTAGGATATAAGATCAGCACTCAGGAAGACCCAGAGAGATAGAACAAACATGAATTTTCCTGGCCATTCAAATTAAGACTCTAGACAACCAAGATCCCCACTTCTTTCCCACTTTCCCCTCCAAAAAAACCTTTCATGAATATTATTCCCTAAAAACCATATCCATGGAAATGATGCCATGGCAAAACAAGGTAGGTCTTCCAATCAACTGGGTTTGCTTATAGTTTCACTTTGCTTCATGGCAGAGTTGAAAACAGAATCTTGTAACTGAAGTCTAGGGGTTGTAGAGACCTTCAACTGCCTTCTGAAATAGAAATCTCAAAGGTAAAACTTAGGTTCAAACAAATCAACAGACAACTGTTTTTATGGTGGAGCATTGCCATAGAAACCATAAAAATGTAAAAAGAAGTTTTATGATTGCTCTATTACTAGATAAAATTTCAGACTGTCATAAACATGACAAAGGTAATATTGGCTGCTAACGGTGTATAGTATCCACTGGGAAATGCTCCTGTGTCCCACTCTCATGTGTCCACTGAGAATCTATGAAAAGGGCATCTCCTTAGTCATAAAGCTTGACCAAGGGTCTCACTAATCAATAAATGAAACACAAAATCCTGTTCAACAAGCTATACTTGTTTCATTTGATAGGGACTACAAAATAGGATCCTTTCTTGTTTTATCTAAAGAGGAGATTTTAATATACTGACAGTTTCTTTTTTAATATTTTATTTTTTTGAGAGAGAGAGAGCAGTGCACATGTGTGAGAAAGAGCATGAGTGGAGATAAGGGACTGAGAGAGAGGGACAAGTAGACTCCCAGCTAAGTGAGGAGCCTGATGCAAGGCTTACTCCCAGGACCCTGAGTTGTGATCTGAGCCAAAGGCAACACCTAACTGACTGAGCCACCCAGGTACTTCTACACTTACAGTTTTTGTGGTGTACATGCATATGTATATTTTTGCCATAGGTTGTAGTATGTTAGGTGACTTCAAGATATAACTGGGAAGAATTCACATTGAGCAGATACATTGTCAATTTGGTCTTCACCATAGTTTTTAGATACCATTGGGAAGACTCTATCTTTGGGGTTCATTTATAGGTATATATATTAGTTGCATTGAAACTGGGGGATGACTTTCTTTAAAAAACAGTAGTATTATGCTGAGATGCTGAGTGAAGTAAGTCAATCGGAGAGGACAAACATTATATGGTCTCATTCATTTGGGGAATATAAATAATAGTGAAAGGGAATAGAAGAGAAGGGAGAAGAAATGGGTAGGAAGTATCATAAAGGGAGACAGAACATGAAGATTCCTAACTCTGGGAAATGAACTAGGGGTGGTGGAAGGGGAGGAGGGCGGGGGGTGGGGATGAATGGGTGACGGGCACTGAGGGGGGCACTTGACGGGATGAGCACTGGATGTTATTCTGTATGTTGGCAAATTGAACACCAACAAAAAATAAATTTATTATAAAAAATAGTAGTAAAAGAAATATATGTTTATGTATGTTGGTCATGTGTGTTGGGCTACGGAGAAGAAGTAACCTGTGACTATTTTTTCTTCCAGCATCTCTATCCACCAGTTTCTATTAATAGAACTTACTCTCCTGACCACTTAGGGTTTGTAATGTGATCAATGTTGGGAAAATCATAGCATCCAAGGCCCAGGACAAAATGATTGACCAAAGGCATGCTTGTACCTTGAGCCACTGTGACAACTGGCTTTCACCCATGGAATTTTCTTCTTTCTTTCCTTAGATCCCCAAGAAAATATTCTCCTTTCTCTCTGATATAAAGCTTTTAAGATAATATTTCAAGAACTCCCAGGAATCCTGCTAAACACACACACACACACAAAGTCATGAATGGTAAGAATCAAATCAGAAAAGAGATTCAGATTATAACCCAAGTATTCAATCTCTGACAATCCTAAAGCTGCCCCATTTCCTGAAGCTCTGCCCTTAATTCTCTGGGTTATCCAGAGCTCTTCAAATAAGTTGTGTGTGTGTGTGTGTGTGTGTGTGTGTGTGTGTGTTTAAATCATTCTTTCTTCAGTTGAATTGGGTTTCTGCCACTGGCAACTAAAAATTCCTGAATAATGCAGTTAACTTCCAACTCTGACATGCTTAGATTCTAAGTTACTATGTTTGTCACCAGAGACATACGCAAGACTATTTCAGTATTCAATAAATATGAAAAGGTTAATGATCAAAGGGAGCCCTTTCATAATTAAATTTGTCATTGGTCTTTCAGGCTGTACTATATTTAGTGTTTCAATCATAACAGCTACCTGAAATAGTGATCTATAAAAATGAAAGTGATGAAAACATATGATTAAAAAAATGATTTCCTGCCTTTATTCATCTTCCTTAATCTACTTAAAATAATTTATGAGATTAAGCTTCATTGGAATAGTATCATTGGCTGTAATATTAATTTTCACCAGACTAATCCTCATGAAGGACAAGATCACATCTGTTTTGTTTAACACTGTATCATATAAAAGATATCCTGTTAACATTTCTAGAACTCATACATTATTTTAACTCCACTACTTGCTTTCTTGACACCCTGAGCCTCTGATGTCTCTTCTCAGAGCCTCAGTTTTCTCTTCTATAAAAACAGATATGGGATAGTGACATGTTATAGGTATTCAATGAATGTTTTCAATTTCAGAGTACGGACAACTGGCAAAGACAAGCTAATAAGAATTCATAGACCCATCCACCACTGATATGTG
This sequence comes from Vulpes vulpes, assembly GCF_048418805.1. Classification (NCBI taxonomy): domain Eukaryota; kingdom Metazoa; phylum Chordata; class Mammalia; order Carnivora; family Canidae; genus Vulpes; species Vulpes vulpes. The sequence goes on from NC_132781.1 coordinate 73,694,337, forward strand.
ACCTAGAGCAAGTTACTTAACTTTATCTGTACCTCTTAAGAAAAGTGCAGTGATTCTCCTTTATATTTCCCATCTCCATCACCCTTGATATCAATGGTTTGTTTCTTTGCCTCATCCACCTCTTCAAGAAAATAATTTCCAGTGAATATGAAATATAGAAACTTAAATTACTATATATCTTATGCAAGTTCTTTTATAAAATAGTTTTAAAAGTGATGCTATGTGTTCACATTTTGTAAATTATATGCAAAACTTTATATTCCTAAAATTAGTATTGCTTATTTCTTTTACATGAATAATGTATGATGAAAGTAATATACCCATAAACCAGAAATAGGGATAAGATAAGATCAACAAAGAATATCCTTGGAAGTGATTAAGAAGATAGAAATTAAGATGGGATGAATAAATAAGAATTACCTCGTTTTTTAAAACTGAAGAATTATTTGTGTGTATGTTTTTAAAGTATGAAATGATGGAAAGTGAGAAATAAGGTTCATTCTATGATCACGGCTTCATCAAAAATGTATGAAGCACAGATGAGCAAGACTGGGAAAACAGGTTGGGGTTGGAAAAGTAAATATAAATTCCATTTAAGCTACCCTCTAGGTGAAAAATTCAAGTATTCAATGTAATATATTGAGTCTGGGACTACGGGTCAAAAATGAGAGTTGACTTATGAATTTGGAAATTATCAGCACATGTAGTATTTAAAGCCTGAGAACAAATGTTATTACTAATAAGAGAGCACATCCCAGAAAGAGAGCAAGAATTAATTCTTGGGTTATACAAACGCTAAGAGATATGTAGGTGAAGAACTCACCTAAGAGAAACTTCAAGGGTCCAGGGAGATCAGAGAAAAATTAGGATAGTGGCTTTTCCCAGAAATTCAATAAAGAAAGTGAGTCATGGATAGGATGTTCAAAAGCTGAGTCAAATAATAATACAATGACGTAGAATTGGCCATTGGGTTTGAAAAGGAATTCTTGGAAAAATTGACAAGAACATTTTCAATAGGGTGCTGTATATTACTGTATATTATATCTTTATTGAAAAGGTAAAATTAAGTCAGTTGATACAGAAAACATTCTTGAGAAAAAGTTTTTTAATATGGACAAGATAAATAAGGTAGGAGTTTGTTTCATAGAAGTGTTTTTAAATTTTAACATTAAGTGTGAGAGAGCTTTGTGTGTATGTGTACACAAACTTGAGGAACAAAATATTTTGGCTGATGAGGTGAAATTTACTCAATATATAACAGTCTCTGCTCTTAGCTATATTGAAAAAGAAATTTCTCTTCATAACATTTTTTTAAAAAAGCCAAGTAGATGGAAGTATACAATTGAAGTCCTATTTTGAAGCATTCTTGAAGTAAACCAAACAATTGGAAAAGCATGCTTTGAATAAAATAAATGAATAAAATCTCATGCTTACGTAAATGCTCAGCAAACTGTTTCATTTCTGGGTATGACATTAATTATGTAAGTCCACAAAATCGCAAACAATTTACAAGGTAGTTTTTTAGATAATTACTATTTGCTCTTTGTGGCATTTGCTTTAAATCACCTCTGGATGTCATAAACTTACAATTCTTGGTTAGATATGGGTAATACACTATGGGAAAAAATGTAAAAATAAAAATATATGAAATATTTAGGCTATCAAAACAAATGGAAGTAATACTGTCGCTTGTTCCACTTAAATTAATACTGGACATGTCCATATGTCGAAACCTTGCCTTTACACAGTGATCTATTCAAATCATTGACTTAAATGAGATTCTGTGTTTATCAAGTACATTCACAAGATAGAACCAAAGTATCAATTGCATTTAAGCATCATTCTGAACTTGAAATGTTATTTTCATAAACATGATTCATATCAGGTACAATTCTTATGAGTGGCAAAAATTTTGCATAATAAAAGTGTTTCAAGTGGTAGGTAAACTACCATTTAGCTTTCAAAAATCTAGGTAAACAATATCTTGGCCGAAATTACATATTGGTTAAGTGACGCATCTTCTAGTACTTAAGTCCAAAACATTTTATATTTTCCTTCCATAAAATACAAATAACTATATGTTTCAGAGGATTTTATTCCCATTTTATGACCTCATCACTCTTTATAGCTGATCTCTATGAAATAGCATAGTTTCTAGAGAAGCAAAATACATATATCTTTTGTTTTAGAGATGAATAGTGCTCACCAGATACCTCAAAAAAATTAATATTATTAAGTTAGAAAAATCTCTCTCTCATTCACTCAGTTTTGCAATGTATTTCGTCAATGGACACTATGAGAGAAACAATTTAAACCAAGAAAAAAACAGTTTAACCTCTATATTCATCTGGATTTGGAACATAGTGAGAAAATATTTTAGGAAATGGAGAATACTGTTTTCTCTCTGATATTTTGTACTGATAGCTTTCTACATGTAAACAATTTATGGAGTTACTAAGAGTCTCATTTTCCTTCAGAATATTTAACAGAAACATACTTATTTTGAGACCTTCTTCTAAAGAAACAACCTTGTGCTAGGAACTTTCTCAATCTAATAAAAAGTGTCTATGAGAGACTTACAATTAAAATCATGCTTTATGGCGAAAGACTAAAAAATTCCCTCTAAGATCAGAAATAAGGTAAGGATAACTGCTCTGAGATATTCTATTCAAAGTAGAACTAAAGAATGTAGCTAATGTAATAAGGTAAGAAAAGAAAATATTGCACACCATAAATTTTGATGGTTGTTTGCCAGTTCTTATTTAGTTTTAAATATTTTCTTAAATTCTTTTGTGAGTTTTCCTTTGACTCATAAAATGCTAATTATATAGTGTAATTTCCAAATATTTGTAAATTGTCCCCAATTTATTTGTGCTGATGCTTTCTAAGTTAACTGCAGTGTGTTCAGAAAACATTCTGAACTATTTCAAATTTTTCACATTTATTAAGACTTGTTAATTTATGGTCTCTCTTTTGTGTTTTTTTTTAATTTTTATTTATTTATGATAGTCACAGAGAGAGAGAGAGAGGCAGAGACACAGGCAGAGGGAGAAGCAGGCTCCATGCACCTGGAGCCCGACGTGCGATTCGATCCTGGGTCTCCAGGATTGCACCCTGGGCTAAAGGCAGGCACTAAACCGCTGTGCCACCCAGGGATCCCTCTCTTTTGATATATCCTGGAGAATGGTGCATGTGTGTTTGAAAATAATTTTTATTCTGTGTCACTGGAATAGTGTGAAACTCTAATGTCAAGTGCATATACCTTTATACTTGTTATATCTTCCCAATATATTGATCCTTTCAGTATTGTAAAACACAGCTTTATAAATCTCTAGAAATATTTGTTTTCTTAAAGTTTATTTTGTATGATCAATTAATATAACCACTCCTGATCACTTACCATTTTAAAATGTTATATATTTTTTCCATTGAAAATATTTTTAAACATATTTGGAAAAAATAGTTTGATCCTACTTTTATTGTATATAACAATCTGAGTTTTCATGGGAGTGCTTAGTCTAAACTCATTTAATATAATCATTCCTATGATTGTATTTATGCCTGAAATTTTGCTACTTATTTGCTACATTATTACATCTACTTTATTTCATCTGTTGATATACTAAATTCAGTGTGTTAAATAAATATAATAATATACAGTTCTAATTCTTTGTTGATATTTTACCTATATTTTTTACTTTGTTTCTTAGTGGTTTATCAAGGAATTATAATATATATCATAATTTATCACTAATTCATGTAAATTATTCTTTTTAAAACACAGTAATCTGGAGCACCTGGGTGTCTCAGTAGGTTGAGAATTTGTATCTTTATTTCAATCAGGTCATAATCTTGGGTCATGAGATCAAGTGCCACATCTGGCTCCATGCTCAGTATAGAGTCTGCTTGAGATTCTCCCCCGCACCCTCTCTCTCTCTGCTTCTCCCCACTCTCACACACACATACTCTCTCTCAAATAAATAAATACATATTTTTAAAAAACAGTAATCTTACTCAAATCTTGCTCAAATCTTGCTCTACCCTTCCTTACCTGTTTTTATTATAATTATATGCATCATTTGCTTATATTATAAACTCAACAAAATATTGTGATAATTATTGGTCTATACAATATTACTTTAAAACATTAAGTTAAAAATTTGAAAATATTTCATGAAGTCTTTTATGTTTTCCAATATATTACCAATTCCTTTGCTCTTTTGTTTTTTCCTATGGATTATTGTTACTGTCAGGTAACACTTCTTTTTTAGACTTAAGGAATTCTGTTATTTATTGTACAATAAATATCCTAATAACAAGTTTCTCGGTGTTTTTTTTTTTTTTTAATTCCAGGAATGTATTTATCTTACTTTCATTTCAAAAGAATTTTTTGACTGATATAAAACTCTTGGGTAATAATTATTTTTTTCCACAACATAAAATGTTTTATTCTATTATCTTCTGAATTAATTTAAGAAGAGATTTCCATGTATGGAAATGTAAATGGTATAGCTGTTCTTTTGAATATGATGATACCTTGCTCTGTTGCTGTAAATGTTCTCTGACTTTGGGCAATGTGTTTAGAGTGAATCATTTTGTGTCCCTCCTACTTGGGATTCAGTGAACTTATATATTTATATTTTTTAAGAAATCAAATTTGTTATATGTCATTAAATCTTCTAATAGAGTTTTTCTTCCCTTCCCCTCTCATCCATGAGTCCCAATGCACATATATGTTTTTAGTTACATCCACAGATCTGAAGTTTGTATATATGCATTCAAATGTACATTTCTTTCTGTTGTTCAGGTTTTGTAATTAATATTGATCAAAATTCAAGTTCACCAATTCTATTACCTGTCACTTTAAATATGTCTAGCATGTTTCATATTTATTATAATAATTTGAAGAGTGCTAACAGTAATTTAGAAAAAAATATATATATGGATAGGTTTATCCATAACAAGCATAATCACGGGAGGATTTAAGTGGGAAATTGTTACTTTCCCTCGAAATTGGAAAAGATAATGCTCAATTGTCCCAATGCTTCTAAAAAATTGGAATTTTGGGGATTCCTGGGTGGCTCAGTGGTTGAGCGTCTGCCTTCGGCCCAGGGAGTGATCCTGGAGTCCCAGGATGGAGTCCCACGTCAGGCTCCCTGCTTGGAGCCTGTTTCTCCCTCTGCCTGTGTCTCTACCCCCACCCCTCTCCCTGTGTCTCTCATGAATAAATAAAATCTTTAAAAAATTTTGGAATTTTGTCTTACGATAGAATAATCTTTCTATTTTAAGATACTAATTATACATTTACCAGGTTGTTTTGTGCACCAAAGCCATAATTTAAAAAACATTTACTAGTGGGTAAATGTATAGTCTAGAAAGACATCTACTTTCTTATTTGTAATAATTTTAACTTATTTTAAAAAATAAATCGTGGGGAAATCTTCATAGATTAAATACTTGCCTATGATTAAATACTTCTGGCAGCAAGAGACTAACTCAAAGTAATAAATCTGACTGCAAACATGAAATCCATTAGAAAGTCCTTTCCAATACTGAGCCAAAGTATTAGCATCTTTGAATTCCATCTGTAAATCTTTACTTGAGCTTCTATGACCATATATACTTTTTTTTTAATCTTAATTTTACAAAGTAGACAAAGATTTGGGGTGAGCAACAAATCTTTTGACTCTCCTTTTTATTTCAAAATATTTGCTACTATGTTAGTTTTTCTTTAAAAGATTTATGTATTCCAATAGAAAGGGAAAGGGAGCAAAATAATTCAGCAGGTGTTTTTTTTTTTTTTTTTTTAACAAGGTGAAACAGAAGCTTGAACTCTCTTTTTATGAAATTTATACTGTTATTAATGTAGTCTATTATCAATTACTGGCTTAGGTAAACACAACTTATTTTCCATATAGATTTAAAGTGAATCTAAGTCCATTTGCTTGATTTTAGAAATGTCTATGATAGTGCTTTGCATTTAGTGTCAAAAAAGGCTGTTGTAGTATCAAATGAATTGTTAGTGACATAAATCTTTCCATCTGTGTGGGTCTCAGTCTAAGTCTTGACTTATTTAGCAGAATAGATACATTTAGGAAGGATTAATCAAAAACTGAATTATAGTAAAAAGAATGCATACTTAACCATTCTCTATTTTATCTGCAACATAATTATAGGCTTGTTAAAGGACCAGTCCACAAAAAAGACAAAATGAACAAAAGTATATACAGAGCATATCTGAGTGTTGGCAAACATACCAAGCATGTGGGCTCCCACCCACTGTATTCACAGCCAATATTTTTCAGATCATATTCTGTCCTTAGCCCTCTGAAATATGTTCCTTTAAAAGTTAACAAAAAAATATGCCTTTGTTAAATCTGAAGAATAAATTGGCTATGTTTGAAGTATGATAATTTATTTTGATAATTTCTCTACAACCCACTTACATTTTTACTTGGGCTAATTTACTATTGAATTATTCATAGCCTGATTGCTGTTGATTTGACTTCCACCAAAGTATTCATGAAAAAAGTATATACATATTTTAAAGAGGGACCATTTCTTTAAAAGTGCCAAAAAGTGTTATAAATGCTTCCTGTATAGTGTCATTACTTACAACAACCCCTAAATGCAGGAACTATAGTTATTCCTACTTCACGGGTAGAACTAAAGCATTGAAAAGCCATTTAATATGAAAAAGATTTTTAAATTTTATTTTATTTATTCAATGACATTTAGAAGCAATTTGAGATCAATGTGCAATGGTTCCAGAGCCTATGCTCCTAACCATTTCTGTTACTGAAAAACATCTACCATTTTATTCTTTATAATTAATTAGACTTTTAAAATGGAAATAAATCCAGTGATATCTTTGGATTAAGACTTATATTTTATTAATGAGGCACTGAATCACTCAATAAAGAGAAGAAACACATTTCTGTATTTATTCTGCCTATAAGCAATCCCCAGCTTTAAAGTGAATTCATGACATGAACTTTCCTTTAAAATTGTCAAAGATCAAAAAGTAACACAAACTGTTTTGACAGACAATTTTATAGAACTATGCAATATAATATAAAAGAAACATGAATATGTTTTAGCAATCATGAAATAGAAAAAATGCTAAAAATAAATTCATGTAATGATACCTCACCAAATTATTAAGTATGTTATACATAGGACCAAGTTGGCTGGGAGAGATAAATAATGACTTTATCTTTTTTCTATGCCTCAAATTTATTAATTTTTTACAGTGTGACTTTACCTTATAATATTAAACTTAAAAATTTAAATCAATGAATACTAGTGACTCAAGGGAACATGTTAAATACCCAGAAGAAGTAAACATATTTCTCAAGTTGACTCTATCATGGAACACGGTATTTCTGTTTTTAAAAGACTATTTTTCTTAATTATAAGATGTTTTAAGAAATTAGTTAATTTTATTTATATTTTTGAATCAAGGCATACTGGGCAAATAAAAGCAAGAATCATGTGACATACATATGAAATAAACTTTTAAAAACATTTTACAAATATATCTTTTCCAAATATTTTCACCCAGTCTGTAGGTTGTCTTAACAGTTTCTTTTGGTGGGCAAAATTTTTCATTTTAATGAAGTAGAGTTTATCAATTATTTATTTCATGGATTGTGGCTTTGATGTAGCTAAAAAGTAACTGCCATGGCCCAGATTATTTAGGGTTTTTTTCCCTATGTTTTACTCTAGGAGTTTTATAGTTTTACAGTTTACATTTAAATCTCTCTCATTTTAGTCTATTATTATTATTTTTTAATCTCTTCCATTTTAACATCTGGAAAGCTGTGTTAAAGTCTGGGTTTAGAATTTTTATTTATTTATTTATTTATTTATTTTATTTATTTTATTTATTTATTTTATTTATTTATTTTATTTTTTTTGTGGAAGTCCAGTTGTTTCAACACCATTTGTGGAAAAGGCCCTTTGCTCCATTGTACTGCCTTTCCTTTTTTCCAAATACCAATTGACTGTGTATATGTGGGTCTCTTACTGGGTTTCCTGATCTATTCTATTTATCTGTTGATCTGTTTTATCACCTATCCTATGCTATCTTGATTCCTATAAATTTATAGTAAGTCTTAAAGTTGCATAGTGTCAATCCTCTAATTTTGTTCATTTCCTTCAATATTGTGTTGACTATCCTGGGTCTTTTGTATCTCCATATAAACTTTAGAATCACGTTTGTTGATATCCACAAAACAACTTGTTGGGATTTTGATTGAGACATGATTTATATATATCAGTTTGAGAAAAATTGAGTTTCTCAGTTTTAAGCATGATGTTTGCTATAGGTTTTTATAGATTGTCATTATCAAGTTGAAAAAATTCCCTTCAATTCTTACTAAGGTTTTGTTTAGTTTTGTTTTATCACGAATTAGTATTGGAATTTTGTAAAATGCTTTTTTCTGCATCAACTGATATGATCATGTGAATTTTCTTTTTAGTCAGTTGGTATAATGGATCATATTAATTTAATTGATTTTTGAACGTTGAACTGGTTTTGCATTACCCAGAATAAATTCAAGGTAGTCATAGTGTATGATTCTTATTAAACATTGTTGAATTGAACTTCCTAATGTTTTGTTTAAAAATTTTTGCATACATGATCATAAGAGACCTTTGTCTGTAGTTTTCTTTTGTTATAATGTCTTTATTTGGATTAGGTATTGGAATAATCCTAGCCTCCCAGAATGAGTTAGGAAGTCTTCCCACTATCTTTATTTACAGACAACGTTGAAGAGAAATGACAATTTCTTCCTTAAATGTTTGATAATATTCGCTAGTAAACTCATCTGCAGCTTGTGCTTTTTCTTTTGAAAGGTCATTAATTATATCTTCAATTTCCTTAATAAATATAGGCTTATTCAGAAAGTCTATTTCTTCCTCTGTGAGTTTCATCAGATTTATCTTTCAAAGAACTGGTCCATTTCAAATCAAATACGTGGATAAAGAGTACTTCATAAAACTCGTTTATTGTCCTTTTAATGTCCACAAGAACCATACTGATGTTTCATATAACATTGGCAATTTGTGTCTTCTCTCCTTTATTCTTAGTTGGATTAGCTAGAAATTTATTTTATCAGTCTTTTCAAACAACCAGCTTTTGCTTTTCATTTTTTCTACTGATTCCAAGTTTTAATTTCATTGCTTCTCCTCTAATTATTATTTCCTTCTGCGGCTTAGTTTTATTTTTTTATAATAAATTTATTTTTTATTGGTGTTCAATTTGCCAACATACAGAATAACACCCAGTGCTCATCCCGTCAAGTGCCCCCCTCAGTGCCCGTCACCCATTCACCCCCAACCCCCGCCCTCCACCCCTTCCACCACCCCTAGTTCGTTTCCCAGAGTTAGGAGTCTTTATGCTCTGTCTCCCTTTCCGATATTTCCCACACATTTCTTATCCCTTCCCTTATATTCCCTTTCACTATTATTTATATTCCCCAAATGAATGAGACCATATAATGTTTGTCCTTCTCCGATTGACTCACTTCACTCAGCATAATACCCTCCAGTTCCATCCACGTTGAAGCAAATGGTGGGTATTTGTCGTTTCTAATTGCTGAGTAATATTCCATTGTATACATAAACCACATCTTCTTTATCCATTCATCTTTCGATGGACACCGAGGCTCCTTCCACAGTTTGGCTATTGTGGCCATTGCTGATAGAAACATCGGGGTGCAGGTGTCCTGACATTTCATTGCATCTGAATCTTTGGGGTAAATCCCCAACAGTGCAATTGCTGGGTCGTAGGGCAGGTCTATTTTTAACTCTTTGAGGCACCTCCACACAGTTTTCCAGAGAGGCTGCACCAGTTCACATTCCCACCAACAGTGTAAGAGGGTTCCCTTTTCTCCACATCCTCTCCAACATTTGTTGTTTCCTGCCTTGTTAATTTTCCCCATTCTCACTGGTGTGAGGTGGTATCTCATTGTGGTTTTGATTTGTATTTCCCTGATGGCAAGTGATGCGGAGCATTTTCTCATGTGCATGTTGGCCATGTCTATGTCTTCCTCTGTGAGATTTCTCTTCATGTCTTTTGCCCATTTCATGATTGGATTGTTTGTTTCTTTGCTGTTGAGTTTAATAAGTTCTTTATAGATCTTGGAAACTAGCCCTTTATCTGATACATCATTTGCAAATACCTTCTCCCATTCTGTAGGTTGTCTTTGAGTTTTGTTGACTGTCTCCTTTGCAGTGCAAAAGCTTCTTATCTTGATGAAGTCCCAATAGTTCATTTTTGCTTTTGTTTCTTTTGTCTTCGTGGATGTATCTTGCAAGAAGTTACTGTGGCCGAGTTCAAAAAGGGTGTTGCTTGTGTTCTTCTCTAGGATTTTGATGGAATCTTGTCTCACATTTAGATATTTCACCCATTTTGAGTTTATCTTTGTGTATGGTGAAAGAGAGTGGTCTAGTTTCATTCTTCTGCATGTGGATGTCCAATTTTCCCAGCACCATTATTGAAGAGATCATGGGACTTCTCAGATTCTGTAATAACATGAACCAAGTCCTCATAAAACTAATTAAATTTCTCCCGCAGATCTCTTTCTTTGGAGAGCCCTGATGAATACAATCTCCAAGCATTTGGGGATTTCCTACCAATCTTCCTGTTATTGATTTCTCATTTAATTCCATTTTGTTTGGAAGCAGACATTGTATGATTTCTTATTCTTTAAAATTTGTCAAGGTGTGTTTTACGGTCCAAAATGTGTTTTCTTTTCCTCTGTAAATGTTCCACGTACCCTGGATGAAACAGTTGATAGATGACAATTATGATCCAGTTGACTGATGGTACCTTTGAGATAAACTATGATCTCACTGATTTTCTGTCTACTGGACCTATCCATTTGTTACAAAGAAGCATTGTAGTCTCCAGCTATAATCATGGATTAGTTCTATTTAATCTATGGATTAAATCATACAGATTCTGACACTTTGTTGTTAAATTTATGCATACTAAGTATTGTTATGTCTTCCCCATATCCTCATCATTATCTAATGCCCCATTTTGTCCCTGATAACTTTCTTTGCTCTGAAGTCTGCTATGTCTGAGATTAACATAGATTCTCCCCTGTTTTTTATTAGTGTTAGCATGATATGTCTATCTCCATCCATTTACTTTTTTAAATTTAAATTCAATTAGCCAACATGTAGTATATTATTCCTTTCAGATGTAGTGTTTAATAATTTATCAGTTGCATATAACACACAGTGCTCATCATATCATATGCCCTCCTTAATGCCCATGACCCAATTATCCCATCACCCCACCCACCTGTCCTCCAGCAGCCCTCAGTTTGTTTCCTACAGTTAGGAGTTTCTCATGGCTTTTCTCCTTCTCTTATGACTTCCCATTCAGTTTTCTTCCCTTCCCCTATGATCCTCTGTACTGTTTCTTATATTCCACATATGAGTGAAACCATATAATTGTCTTTCTCTGATTGACTTATTTCACTCAGCATAATACCCTCTAGTTCCACTTACATTGATATAAATGGTAAGTATCTTTTCTGATGACTGAGAAAATATCCATTATATATCCATTCATCTGTTAATGGACACTTTGGCTCTTTCCACAGTTTGGCTATTGTGGACATTGCTCCTATAAACATTGAGGTGCCCCTTCAGATCACTACATTTGTATATTTGGGGTCAATACCTAGTAGTGCAATTGCTGGGTCATAGGGTAGCTCTATTTTTAACTTCTTGAAGAACTTCCATACTGTTTTCCAGGGTGACTGTACCAGTTTGCATTCCTACCAACAGGTTCCCTTTTCTCTGAATCCTTGCCAACATTTGTTGTTTCCTGTCTTGTTAATTTTAGCCATTCTCACTGGTGTGAGGTAGTGTCTCACTGTGTTTTTGATTTGTATTTCCCAGATGTCAAGTGGTGTGAAGCATTTTTTTCATGTATCTGTTGGCCATTTGTATGTCTTCTTTGGAGGAATGTCTGTTAATGTCTTCTTGTTAGACATGTCTCCCAAGGCAAAGGAAATAAAAGCAAAAATGAACTATTGAGACTTCATCAAGATAAAAATCTTCTGCAAAGCGAAGGAGACAGTCAATAAAACTCAAAACAACCTATGGAATGGGAGAAGATATTTGCAAATGGCATATCAGATAAAGGACTAGTACCCAAGATCTATAAAGACCTTATTAAACTCAATATTTAAAAAACAAATGTTGCAGTCAAGAAAATAGGCAGAAGACATCTATTTACTTTTAATCCGTATGTATTTTTTAATTTAAAGTGGATCTGGTGTATACAACGTATAGTTGGGTCTGGGTTTTTGATCCACTCTGACATTTCTGTCTTTTAAATGTTACATTTAGGCTACTAATGTTCAATGTGATTATTCACATAGTATCTTCATATGTATCATATTTGTTACTGTTTTGTATTTGTTGCCCTTTCTCTTTATTCCTAATTTGTCTTCTACTGTTTGCCAGTTTGATGGGGTGTAATTGGACATTTCATGTTGTATTGTTTCTCCCCTTTTGTATCACATTTTTCTCCTCCTACTACTCTCCCCTCCTTCCTCCTCCCTTTTTCCCCTCTTCTTCCTTCTCCTTCTTCTCCCATTTTTAGTGGTTGCCATAGAATTTGCAAGATGAATAATCCAAACCCTCTTTCAGATAACACTACACCATGGGCAAATATAGTACATCATGTCTGGGTATCAAGAAATATCAAAATAATCCTAATTCTTCACTCCCATTCCTTGTAACATTGCTGTCATTCATATCATAAATAAATAGATAAATGTATAAGTATCTATCTATACATAATATATAATATCCATATACACAATAACATCTATATAGATATCTGTCTATACATATCTGTATATAATAGCCATATTATAGAAATAATCTATATAATATATATAATAATATATATAATTAAGTATAATAGCAAAAAAAGTTTTTATTGTTCCTTCACTTACACCATTTTTGATGCTTCGTTTTTCCTTATACAGATATAAGCTCCTGGCCTATATTATTTTCATTCTCTCTGAAGAATTATTTTTAACATTTCTTGCAAGACAGATCAACTGTCACCTGGCAACAAATCCCCTTAATTCTGTTTATCTGGAAGTTATTTCTCCTTCATTTTTTGAAGGATAGCTTTGCAGGGTACAGAATTCTAAGTTGTTACTTTTTCCCCTCTCAATAATTAAAATATTTCACATCAGTTTCTTCTTGCTTGTATGGCTTCTAAGGAGAAGTAATCTATATTTTTACTATTCTATAGTTAACACATTTTTTTCCTCCATGGCCTCTTTCAAAATTCCTTTATTTTTTTTTTATTTTCTGCAATTCAAATGAGATATGTCTAGAGGTAGATTTTGTTTTTGCTTTATGTAAGTTTGAGCTTTTTTTCATTTATCCTGTATAGCATTCTCTGAGCTTACTTGATGTATAGTTTGGTGTCTGATATTAACTCAAAGGAAATTCTCTGTCATTATTGCTTCAAATATACTTTTTTTCTACTTCATTCTCTCTTTTTTTCTGCTTCTGGTATTCCCATTACACATAAGCTACACATTTTGTAGTTGTCCCACAGTTCTTGGTAACTCTGACATAGTTTGTTTGTTTTCCAGGATTTTTCCTATTTATGTTTTAGTTTTCAAAATTACTATTGACACATCCTTAGGCTCAGAGTCTTTCTTCAGCCATGTACAGTCCCTTCATAAGCTAAAGGCATTCTTCATTTCACTCCCTCTTCCTTTAGTGTTTTTGGTCATTAGCATTTCATTTTGATTCTTTCTTAGAATTCCCATTTCTCTGCTTATGTTGCCCATTTATTCTTGTATGCCAACTGCTTTATCCATTAGCACACTTAGCATATTAATCATAGGTAGGTTTCTTAAGATTTTATGTATTTATTCATGAGAGACACACAGAGAGAGAGGCAGAGACATAGGCAGAGGGACAAGCAGGCTCCCTGCAGGGAGCCTAATGTGGGACTCAATCCCAGGACCTTGGGATCATGCCCTGAGCCAAAGGCAGACTCTCAACCACTGAGCCACCCATGTGCCCCCAATCATAGGTGTTTAAAAATTCTCAGTTTTAAAATCCTAACATTTCTGTCAGGTCTTGGTCTGATGCTTACACTGTCTTTTTAAATTGCTATTTATTATTATTATTATTATTATTATTATTATTATTATTATTTTGCCTTTTGGTATGCCTGGTAATTTTTTCTTGATGCTCATACATAATATGTACTATTTAAAAAGAGTTTTGGTTATTAGGCTAGTATTACTATTATTGGTTATTAGTAACATGGTGGTAAGGCATGTTAAGACATATTCTTTTGTCCTATGATTCTCAGTCTAGTACCTCTGTACCCCAAACTTAAATAATGCCGTGCAGTGTTTTCCTCCCTTAGGATAGGAGGGCTAGAGTAGGCTAGAGTAGTGTCTGTCCCTTTCCAGAGGTCAGTCAGGCTCTGAAAAAGCCTCAATAATTCAGGCTTTAGCAAAATAGTGTTTCTTGGGGCCAAGACTTGTCACAAAAATTCTCTGGAGTTTTTCAAAATGGTTATTTTTCTCCTCCCTCTGCCAGAAGCAGGAGGGGATTTTTCGCTGATATTCACTTTGGAAATTTTCTGGAGGTAAAACTCACAAAAGTAAGGGCACTCTCCCCACCATGTCTGGGTTTCCTGGAGTTTTTAACCTTCAGAGTTGTCCACAGTGAGTCTCTGCCAACTTGTCAATTACAATTTGGTTTTCCCATATTAACACTGTTCCCACAGAGATTTCTGCTGGTGGGTTCTCCTTCAATAACTTGTGATTCTCTGTATTCACCTGTCTCTCCAATTATGGGGGCAGAGTTTTGCCCTATAGCTTCATTGATAGATTAAGAAAAGTTGTTAATCTTTCAGCTTCTTTTTGTTTTTATTTGTTGTTAGGACAGAATAAGGACTTCCAATTTCTTTACCTGCTAGACCAGGATTCAGGAACTTTTTTTTTTTTTCTTTCTTTTTTTTTTTTTTTTTTTTTTTAGTTTTATAAGATGCTACACTGCTGTAAATCCTTAAGTTTTGAGTATATATGACTAATAAATAAATAAACTGTTGTCGATCTCATCTGTCAAGTATCTGGTGCTATGTTAGTCATCCTCAGGAACCTAGAGTGGAAATCCCTCTAGTAACAAAAAGTGAATTATTTAAATATTATGAATAATACTTAAATATATATTTATTTATTCATATTATCCTGAAAATAGACATGAGATTTATGGGGCATGGATAGATTGTTATCCTCCTTCCCAGAAACAACTGCATTTTTTCCCGTTTGCCCTTATGCTATATGAGCTGGATATCATCCTGTATATGATGGATTTTGTGCTGTAGAAGAAGAACACCCAAGTTTAGGATATTTTAGGAAATTTATTTTAAATTGTTTTTCTTTTTTCAGCGTCAACCCTAATATGCATACTTTCGATTTCCCTTTCCTATGATCTATATCTATAATGTTAACTTTAATTCACTATGTTCTTTCTCTTTTCCTATGATCTATATCTATAATGTTAACTTTAATTCACTATATTCTTTCTCATTATATATAAAATTATAGCAATATTTTTTTTTTATCTTCTGCATTCTCATTGTGCTATCAGGTCTATTTTCTTTTGTGTTTCTTTTATATATTCTTTATGATTTTTTCCTCCTTTCTTTTCATTTTGTCAGAATTCATTTCACATTCCACTGCTGTCCTGTCATTAGATTCTACTTCTGATTTACTGTTATTTGAATTTCTGGATGTTTACGCTTGGTGCTACTCCATAAACCTGCTGTGTCATTATAAACAAAAAATGTGTTGAAAATACGTTATCATGTTTTTGTTATCGAAACCTTTTTTTTTTGGTGATTTTTTTCATCTTTAGAATTGTCCTATTGATCTTTTAAAATATTTTGTGAAAGCCTGCTTCTATGGAGCTTTGAGTATTCCTTTTCCAGCGCTTGTGTTGGACTGAATTAATTCTCCTGCACTAATAGCAGGAGGCTTCAGTGGAGTGTAAAAAGAGGGGAGCTTTTCAGGCTTCACAGTTTCAGGTTTCCCTCATCTGTTATTACAGTAGTAATTCATGCCACCTCTGTGTAGCCATCCCTCCTGTGACCCTTAGAACCTATTCTATTTCATGGGGACTTCTACTGATAAGTTGGGTTTTCTTTGATATTTTTTTACAGTCTGCTGTCACCAAGAGACACAGTCCTTTCTTCAAATGTGAAGCCGTCACTTTTAGAAGACATATTTGGTAGAAACTATGAGATCAGTCACCTCTGGGCACTCCCACACACTTTTGCATCTTCTTTCTTCTCAATTCACAGTGACAATTCTACACTTAACTGCAGATTTTTCTCAGGATGAGGCTTTTTGTTTTCTTCTGGAAGTGAATATGTGCTATAGAGTTCTGAAATATGCAACCACAAGATGCTTTTTCTCCTTAAGGTACTTCCTTGACTTCCCATGTGGTCTCACTAGCTGGCATTGCTTTTTGGCTACATTTTTACCACATGTGAAATTTGGAGGCATTTCTCTGTGCTAATTTAGCTGAGAATGTAGTTTTTAAAATCTTCTGATTACTCTTGATGACCTCATTGGTTTTTGAATGAGAAGTGAAGAAATTACAACTAAATTGCTGCCTTGTCTTACCAAGGATGAACATTTTTGTTTAAAAAATGTCTCTAAAATTAACATTCAAATTTTGGCATATACTTTCATGTAATTTCAACCTATTTATATATAGTATCCAGAAAAATTTGATATATCATCATCACTGCGTTGGTTTAGGAAAAAATGAAACTGAAAGCCAGATATTGACAGATCCAAATTATTCTCAACAGTCTATTATCACACATACATGCATAAAAAAATTTTAAATTTCATTAAAACGAAACTAAGAACCAGTTTCTCTTTAAATATTCACTTAGTTCATATTTATAATATTCCACCTAAAATATTCAATTAGAATTTGTACTATTGGTATACAAAATTGGAAGATATATACTGGAATAAAGAGAGAAATCTAGTTATGAATTAAATGTTGGGATTTAGGGAATGTGATAATTATTCATCAATCGGACTTACAGTAAATATTTTAATTTTATTAACTTGATCCAAAAATTCTTTTAGTACTACAAAATAATTTATTTTGTTGGTGACATTTTTTCCAACTTTCTTTCTTTGCATTTTTTTTTGTATTTCTCATATTACTCTTCAAACTAATGTAGCTTTTATGATCCAAGAATTCTCTCTCTCCTCTCTCTCTCAATACTAGTTTAATTAATGTAGCTTTAGTGACAAACTGTAATAATTATTTTATATTATTTTATATCATTGCCTCATATGACATATTGCAAAAATTTAAATCTGTTGTCTTTGAAGTTACCTATTTTAAAGCTAAATGGCAGATTTAGATAGAAATACATATAAATTATCTAACCATAATTCCTTTTGCCTAGTTTAAGTCATTATTATCACAATAGCTCGGAAAATTCTTCAACTCACTTTCTGGAAAACAATAGTGTTAAAATCCATGGTATCTCCAGAGGTAGGTGGATAAAACATTATAGGCAACACAAACTAAATATTAAAACGTGATTACATATATATATATATATATATATATATATTTTATTTTAGGCTGTATATTTTATTTATTTTTATATTTTAAAGATTTTATTTATCCATTCATGAGAGACACAGAGAGAGAGAGAAAGAAGCAGATACACAGGCAGAGGAAGAAGCAGGCTCCATGCAGGGAGCCCGACATGGGACTCAATCCTGGGTCTCTAGGATCAGGCTTGGGATGAAGGTGGCGCTAAACCGCTGAGTTCCACCCCCCCCGCCCCCCGCCCTGTGCTATATATTTTAGTAGTAGGGATTCTTGGTGTCTGTAACTCTCAGCATTATTTTTTTTCCATAATGTTTTAAGATACTTCATCGCTCATTCAGAGAGCTGTAAATATGTTATATAAATTAAAATTATCCTGATGTGTACAAAATATAAAGTAGAAAGTTACCTGAATTAGCAATAGCATAAATTAAATTCTGTAAAACACCTGAGATGATGAAAAAAAACTTGTCATCATCTAAAATAAATATAAGTTAGAGCTTAGAGAATTTCTAGAAAACAATATTTGTAACACCATGTAAGAGCCATCTGTCAATGCAGAGGTGGATCTTAGAAAAAATATGACAGGAGGCTTAAGAACAGATGAATAATATTGAACTCCATATGATTGTAGATGCTGAGGTCTAATTAAAAGAAGAAGAATCAAGCCAGTCTAAATTTAAAGCTCCCGAGACTACTTTCTCCTCCTCCCCAGTGTCCCCAGTGTCAATTCATCTGCTTACTAGTCTAGGAATGAGTTATAATTTGGCCTGGTTACGGTGGCTAGTTCCTTTCTTTCTGATCATTCAGCCTGTTTGGAGTTAGGAGAGATTCTATGGTTTAGTTTTGTTTATTTGTTTGTTTTAATGAGGTAAAGTGTCTTTTTGTTTAATTTTAGTATAGTTGATGCAAAATAGATTAGTTGGAGTTGTACAACATAATGACTCAACAGGTCTATGCTATGCTATGCTCACCACAAGTGTTCCTATCCTTCATTTCAACTTTATTTGTCTTTTTAATAATTAATTTAGATGAATGGAGGAAGCATCTATAAGCTTTTTTTTTTTTTTTTTTTTTTTTTTATGATAGTCACAGAGAGAGAGAGAGAGAGAGAGAGAGAGAGGCAGAGACATAGGCAGAGGGAGAAGCAGGATCCATGCACCGGGAGCCCAACGTGGGATTGGATCCTGGGCCTCCAGGATCGCGCCCTGGGTCAAAGGCAGGCGCTAAACCGCTGTGCCACCCAGGGATCCCTATCTATAAGCTTTTAAAGAAATCAGGAATTATGAGTTTTTTCAACTTTATCACCCTAAAATGGCATTAGGTAAAAACTCACTATGACTGATGAAATAAAAGAAGCACATTTCAATTTGAAATTAAAACGCACACAATTATTTCTAATGTTATTTAATATAAGCATATTGCATTCTCTCAGTCTGTAAAATAGGCACTCTTCGGGAGATAAACACATTCCCAGTAATGTGACTTACTTGCCTATTATCACACGCAGTGTAGAAAGAAAAGGGATTGAAAAATGAACTTTGACTTGAGAATTCGAGCTCAAAATTCAATGACCTCAGTGATTTTTGAAATCATATTACTATAATATGTGATTTGCTTTTGGATACTGTAAAGTAGCACTATATTAATTTGAGAATAATCTGTCCAATGGGATTGTACCAGGCACATAAAGACTATACAGATCACTTGAATATTCTGTTTACCTCATTTTTCAAATAGCTAGTTTTACACATAATCTTCAGATGCTTTATAAGTACCTATTAATGTTCCTTATAGTGATGTTTTAGTATCATCACAATTTTACCCAGCACCAAACAAAAAAATCAAAGCCTCTATTTTTCTTTGCTTTTAGGATTGTCTGGAGAAGAGAGGTGCATGGCAGATATTAGTTGCACAGACCTTTTCAAAATTTGTCACATCTGACATAAGCATGACAGTAGGGATTGTAGCCGCGTGATGGGAATTCCATTGTTGTTACAGCTTTCCTATCTCTTTAGCAATAGTACTTCTCACTACAGTTCACTAGGTGAGGAAAGATAGAGCTTTTACTTCAGAAAGCATTGGATTTTTATCCAACTGCCTCCACTGTAAACTTTAATAGCAGTTTTTTTTTCTTTTTTTCTTTTTTTTT
Source organism: Vulpes vulpes (assembly GCF_048418805.1). Taxonomy (NCBI): domain Eukaryota; kingdom Metazoa; phylum Chordata; class Mammalia; order Carnivora; family Canidae; genus Vulpes; species Vulpes vulpes. Next base: position 73,714,156 of record NC_132781.1, read on the forward strand.
TTTTTTTTTTAGAATATCTACCTGTTCTCTGCCTGCCATATCTTTTCCCAGAACAATGTGGAGAAAATGGTAAGATGCCTAATATGATTATATAATTGTCATGTTTTAGTGATAAGAAACATCTTTCAAACATGTTTCACAATGTCAACTTACAGGAGTTCTTTAGATGGCAAAGAATTTTAAGTGGGAAAAGATTTTAGAAATTACTGGTACATTCATTTATATGCTAAATAGTTTTCCTAAAGTTTTACAATGTATTAGTGACAGGGTTATGAAAAGAAACGTGGTCTCCTGACTCTAAATTATCTTAATTATCCCACAGTCTGCTCATTTACTAGTTACAACTTTCAAAAAACATTGAGGAAACCACCAACAAAATGAGAAAATAAGTTAATGACAAGGGCTTTTAACTTGAAGATATAGACAGGTGGAAAAATCTTTTTTGAAAAATATTCCCTAAAATGTATTTCATTTCTTGCTTTAACCATAATGGATGGTAGAAGAGTGATTATCATAATTCCTTAATTATAAGTATTACATATAAGGTATGAAAGCAGAGCCTTGTTTTGCACAAGAAACCTCTTCCCAAACTGGCAAAGAAAATTCCAAAATATAATTACCTTTGTATAGCAAATAAATAAAGGAGAATCATGGGAATGAGCTAAGTGATCTATAATGCCATCTAATTTCTCATCGTTAGATGTTAATGTACCTATGGGGTCACCTGTAAATAATAAAAACTGCACATGTTAAAGCTTCAAAAAAGATTCCACTTACTCAAATGTGTTCTTTAATATGTCACTTAATGAAAGCAAAAATTGAGAAGTATTGAATTTACACTTTATATATTTCACTGTACACATCAAAAAGTAAAGACTATTCAGTGGATTTTCAATAATTTCTAGTTCCTTTTCATAAAATTATTAAAAACCCTAAAAGAAAAAAAAAATGCCTGTTTTCTTTCCATTTCCAAACTTGACTGACTTGTCTACCACCTTGCCCTTCCACTTCACTCCCTGCTTGGATGTTGATTCCTTTTTGTTTGTTTGTTTTTAAAGACCTTATTCTCAATTTTGTATGGTTTATTTAATCAAGTTATTTCTGAACAAGGTTTAGTTTGTTGATACTAATGGAAACTTACTACTTCCAAATTTAATTTTTACAGTTTTACTGTTTTACTTTTAAAGTTCGACCTTTTTTGTCTTGTTTTGTTTTTACTTGTTATAGTTTGCCTTTATCACATAGGTATAAATGGGAGTAGTTGAGAGTTGTATCATATCAATGATAGAAAAACAATTTTTCCCTCCTTAGAAAGGCAAGCATCATGCCAATTTAGCAGCCTAAAGAGAGGATCAAGAGTTGCTAAAGTTAAGGGATTGAGAAACAGGAATATGAAAACAAGAGTTCAACAGCTGAAAGATGAAAAAAACAGCACAAAGGAAAATTGTCTAGAAATTATTTTATTTGCTTATTTGTTTTGGTAGCTTTTTTATTTTTTACATTTTTGATCCAATGAGGACAGGCTTCCTGGTTTTAATTTAGTTCAAGGTACTGGGAAAATGTTGAATAATGGAAAGGAATGGCGGTGTGTGGAGAGTGGGACAGGGAGAAAGAGTGATTTTCTTCTTTTGTAATATAGCTTGAAAATTTCCACATTGGGCAGGAATGTCATCAACGTATCATTTTCTCAATAAAGATGAACATTCATCCATAATCTAGCTCAGTTTAGTTGTTTTAATTTACATATTGAACATACTATACAGTAGAACCTATTTATCAACTGTCAAATACACTATTAATATGTCATAAATATTTCTATGTGAAGAGAGAGTAAGATGACCACATTGGGGAGGCTAAGGATAAGAGCTGACATTTTACAATAGGATGTGCAAGGTCATATTTTAATTTCATCCTCTCTACAACTTTCTGAGCTAGGTGCTATTATTATCTCAATTGTATAGACATTGAAGCAGATATATATAGAAAAAATATCTAGAATATCAAAACCCAAATGAATACCTGAGAACCAAGGTATCTGCAGTAAACTCAGTATATGGGTATTTTGAAATACAGAAACTTTAAATCCACTCATAGTAAGAAAACTTGAATGTAATTCAAATCTCCTAATGGTCTCAAGTCTTGTTTTTTTTTTAAGATTTTATTTATTTATTCATGAGAGACAGAGAGAGAGAGAGCGAGAGAGAGAGAGAGAGAAGCAGAGACACAGGCAGAGGGAGAAGCAGGCTCTGTGCAGGGGGCCCGATGTGGGACTCGATCCCAGGACTCCAGGACCATGCCCTGGAAGGCTTGTTTGAATAAAAATGTACCACATAAACTCAATGAACTCATTATAAGAAGCTCTGGGTTCTGTTGAGTTTAAATAGGATTGAATTAATGACTGTTACACATGCAAGGACCCCAGAGAGTCCCTGTACTACTTTCTAAATCTCCAGATAAAGAACCTGAAACCCAAAGAGTTTGAATGCTTGCTTAAGTCGAGGAATTAGTTGTTGGTAAAGCTTTGATTAATTCAGATTTCACAACTCAGAATTATGGATTCTGCACTCTTCTATCACCCAGATTAAAATTTGCTTGGAAGAGTAACTGTTTAGTAAAAAAAAGCAAAACAAAACAAAACAAAACAAAAACCAGAGAGGTTATAATTTGGTTGAAATGCCTCATGAAGTCTATTTCTGTTCCTCCAAATGAAAGTTCCTTGCAAAATAAATGTGTATATAAGTTGTAAAGTTTCCCTCAATATTAATTTAAAAGGAAGCTATTAGTATTTCTTAATATTATGTATCAGAATTGTACTGAACTCCTAATTGAATGTATCTATGACAAACTTTAGATTGATAAAAATTTGATATTAAAAAGGAAGTGACAAAACTCCGGATTGTGAGTAAAAAGAAATGTATTCGATTTCTAGATTAATCTTTAAGTGAACTATATTTCTTTGTGGAAGTCACTTTGTATCTCTAAATCTAATTTTCATCATCTACAGACCAAGGTATTGGACTTTAATAATATTTATTATTTTTAGCACTATATTTCCATAATTTTGTTTGAACTTTGATTACCTCGCTCCTTTTGCAATTCATTTTTAACTGCAAGCTCTATTTTCTGTCCCCTTTTTTCCAAATATTCTCTCTACTTTCATATTCATTTTCTTAACATTGTTGTAATAACAGAATTCATGCAGAATCCTTCATCAATTGCTAATTTCATTTCATTTATTTACTTTTCAAGATTTCATTTGTTTATTTATTCATGAGAGACACACAGAGAGAGGCAGAGACATAGGTAGAGGGAGAACAGCTTCCCTGCTTATTAGGTGGCCAAAGGCGGATGTTCAACCACTGAGCCACCCTTGTATCCCCTGCTAATTTCACTTTAAATAAAAATCAAATGCATTAGTTTGAACTTAAGACTCTTCTTTTTAATAGTAGGGTCCTAAACATACTTTCATCCTGTAGCTAGCTACCACTCCATCTAGTTTAGAAGACTTTAAAAATTATCTTTGTAGAAAAATTATATTTATATATCAAACATTCATGGATCTTCATTTCTTTTGTGTGTGTGTGAGTAAAGGGATAGAAGTTTATTAAGCAAAGAGACAGAAAGCTCTCAGGAATGAGAGGGGTCCCGACAGGGTTGTCCTATAGATCTTCATTTCAAAGAATAAACTGAAATAAAAAAAAATGGGTATGAAACATACTTCATGGTCCATAGCTATTCTCTTAAAAAAAAAAAAGGACTCTCTTAAAAACATCAAAATATGTAATTTCTGACAATTTTTTTAATTTACTTTGACATTAAATATATATACCTGATAAATAATTTGCATGTTTGTCATTTCTTTTAACATAAGCATCATATAAAAAATGTTGCTTCTTTTTAACATACAAAAAAGTTTTATTTTTTAGCCAAAAATGTACTTATATTGGACAATAAGATATGCCCTGTAAGGGCAGCATTTTGTTATGGGAGTCACCTACTTAATTGCCATATATGGACAGCAAAATTTTGACTCATTAATAATGTAAAGAGCTCCAAGAAAATTTTTACTAGCATCTATTTGTAACTTGGAATTTTTTAAAAGACAAAAATCTTTTTACCAGAATATTAAATTAACATAGTAGAAGAAGCTCAGTTTGTTTCAACCCCTCTAGCCTCAAATCAAAGTAAAATATAGTTATGCATATAAATATTGTATTATAAATACATACATATGCACATATATATGTGTGAAGATCTATTTTATATGTCAAAAATGACTGGACTAAGGGGTACCCAGATAGCTGGTAAACCATTATTTGTGGGTGTGCCTAAAAGGCTGTTTCTTAAAGATAATAGTATTTACATTGGCCCACTGAGTGAAGGTCACCCTCACCAGTATGGGTAGGTTGAGGAATCACTGGAAGATTTCAATGAGTAATAAGATGGCTAGAGCCACCATCAGTAGAATTCCAGAAGTGATCAGAAGAAGACTGTTGTGAATGCAAAAGTGGGAGAGGTGAGATGGACACAGGGGAGGTGGAGGGGATGGGACTCACACTAAGATTAGGAGAAACAAAGCATTCTGTGGCAAACACCAGGCAGATACAGTTTTGAGCAACTGATAGGTCAGTGCCTCTTCCAAACTCATCCCTAGACAGCTGGAAGAAGTGAAATTTACCAAAAGTAGAGAGAACAGATGTTTGGATCAAAGAGGTAACAACAACAAAAAGTCGATGGATGACAGAGTGCCACCATCCTTCAAAGGTAAGCTACCACTATATCTCCTTGAACCTCCTATTCCACAATCATTTGAATAGTCAGAAAATCCAACTATATACCTATCATCGAGACTCACTGAAGCTTGTGAGAAGCAATAGCAAGGAAGAAAAGCAGCAAAATAAAATATAATAAAGCTCTTAACCAAGAGAAAACAGAAGTTTTAGGATAACTAATATCTTCAGAGAGATCTTCGAATATTGTGTACAAACGTAAAATAACTATATAGATTGGTTTTTATAAAAGATGTAGATTGTGGGAGTGAAAATAAAATTAAAGGACAAAAATTCAGAATGGACTTGACTGAAGAGTAAATTATTGAGCTGGGAGTGGGCTAAGAAAGATCTAGGAAGACAGAAATAATATATTTATTGGAAATAGAAAATAATTATCAGAAAAAGAATATAATTATCAGAATATAGAAAAAATATATGAAGAAGTAGTGAGTGGAATGACTGAGTGTGCACTTTGGATTGAGACTGTCAGGAACTAAATCCTGGTTTCTCTTAATATCTGCATCAACTTTGACAAGTAATTTAGCCTTTCTATTTTTTTCACTTTTAGAATCCAAATACTAATACGAATAGTAGTAGTAGGAGTAATATAATAATAGCTATTTTTTAGAAATATTGTGGAGCTCAATTGTTAATATACGCAAAGCCCTTACAAGTGTATTTGACAAAATTAATTGCTTGGTAAATATTAGCTAGCATTAATATTGTAATGGCGAAATTATGCCATTTTATCATCACCCCTTTAATTTTACTCCTTGGAAGCATAATGGACTTGATAGTAGGGCTGGTCTATTGTTTTTAAGGGCTTTCTGACTCGCAGAAATATAAGCACGTGACCGAAATAAACTCAAGAGTCCCTCAGGAGTTACAGGAGACTATCACAATGTACAACCATGTGTCAAGGAGACAAGAAGCATTTTCATTGTTCTTTTTTCTGTTCTACCTAATGTGTGTGAAATTCTGTCTAGACTTTGTAGTGTCTTTTGCAGACTGCCTACAATATGCATTGCACTATAGATATATACCACTTTGTAATAAAATTATTTTCTTTCTTTTCCTTGTTTTGGGGAGAGAATTCTGTCTTGATAGGATTTGTTTTTTTTCTCAGCACTAGATTTACAGACATTGCAATGTCCATTTAGTAGAAGTTCTAGAAAAAAAACACTAAAAAAATGAAGGAGTGGATAAGATAATAATAACAATGAAAAAAATAGAATGAAGATGACTTTAATCAAACAATTAGAATTTTCAGATTAAAAGGACCCAATTAGGGATGCCTGTATGGCTCAGCGGTTGAGCATCTGCCTTTGGCTCAGGTCCTGCTCCCGAAATCCAGGATCCAGTCCACATCGGGCTCCTTGTGGGGCGCCTGCTTTTCCTTCTACCTATCTCTTTTCCTCTGTGTGTGTGTGTCTTTCATGAACAAATAAATAAAATCTTTAAAATAAATAAATAAATATATAAATAAATAAATAAATAAATAAACCCAATTAATATCTCTTTAAATGGAAAAAAAAAAAGAGCTCACAGTTAATTTCATTGTGATGAAATTTAAGAACACTAAGATTCAAGATTAAAGTCTAAATGTTCCTAGACAGAAGAATAATACTCCAAAGGAACAAGAATTAAGATATTATCACAACTTGGCAAGCTCTAGTTAAAGATAATAGAAACAGACCCAATGGAGAGAGAAATCTATGATGAATGAAATAATGTGGCATCTGGATTTATTTATCAATTCTTTTTCTCTTAAGGACTGGTAAAATACTTTATCAGGATTGACTAAAATAATTTTCTGTATATTGATATGATCTTCCTTTCTTATCTTCCTTCGTTTCACTTCTAAAGTTATATCTCATCTTACTTTCATGTCTCTCAAATCACTTTTTAATCCACATAGCTCTGTGATTCCTCAAAAACAACACTCAGTGTTAATTCAAGAAAATCGGACACTATAAGGTAGGTAAAGATGAAACTCTAAATTTAAAAAAAAATGCTCTATCAATTGATTTCTAGATGACTTTATTTCCTTCCTCTGGAACTAATATCAATCTAGTTTATTTTACTACATACCAGACAGTGGTTTCCTTTTGTATTTGTGTTGTGCTCTAGTAGTTTTTCTCTTTTCTGTGTGTTTTTCACTAATCTGTGATTATGTTTTGTCTGTTGAAATAATAAGCAATGTTTTTCCAAGCTGTCTTTTAGGGGGGAGAAAACAGATTTCTAATTATGTAGAAATATTCACATCACAATACCTGTTAGAAACTATCACATTTTTCTTTTATTTGCAAAAGCTCTGGGTAAATTTTAATCATTTAAGATAATTTTCATGTCACTGCCACACATAATTTTGTGGCGTATGTTTCTTGGTCAATATCCATTCCTTTAGGGAATCGGTCTTCCTGAACTCCATATGGTCTAAGATGATGTGTCAATGATCATCTTTATCATTCTCAAAAGGGACACATTATCCCTGTGGTCACAAAATTGATTCAGAGAACATCTGACTGAAGCCAAGTCATTTATGTGTTTTCCTCCCAGAGTTGGAAGGATAGATCCTCTCGTTCCCATATATTACAATGTAGATTGCATTTGAATTTGGACCATCTGAAATCAACTCCCTTACTGCATCTAAAGAGCATAATTAGAGAATGAAATCTATATACGGAAGTAAGGTAGAATGGGAATGAAATGAGTAACAGAAATTTGACAACATTTCTTGAATTCCCAGTTTCCAGCTGCATCTTATACCTATGGGTTTCCTAATTAATTCAGCTTTCCTTTATTTGCACCTGAAAGATTCTCAACCGGTACAGAGATATTATCTCAATTTTACATAAGAAAAGGCTAAGATTAAGAATTTAAGTAATTCTCTCAGTGTAGATGCATTCACATATATATGTGCATCTGTGCACGCTTATTTATCGATCTATTTTTTGTTTGAGACATTCTTTCTCCTTCCAACATTGCAGAACAATAATATATAAGAGATTCCATGTTAAGTAGGCATCTATAATTCATTACCTAATATCCTTTCTGTTAAAACATAAAATAAAAAGATCGACAGATAAATAAGATAAAATAATGAAGTAGACCAATAATTGATCATTTAGAATTAGTCCTTTCTCCTTTCCTCCAAAATCATTTAGTTACTAAGGCCATCTTCAAACATTCATTTCTCAAGACATATTGTGGCAAGTGGAATTTTGTTGGAAGATTTCTTAGAGGAATTTACCTACTACTTTTCTCACCATTTGGTACACCAGCCTTATTCTTAATAGTAGAAGCTTATCTCTCTCATGGTTTATAGTATCAATAAACATCACTGAAATAGGGAATAAAGAGGCAGAATTCCCAGAGATTCACTTAATCCCAATCAAATAATTAATCCTGGGGTTGTAATTGGGTGTTTCCTCAGGGAGTATTTCCTTATATATAGCTACTATAAAGTCCTTTACTCAGATCCACTAGGAAAAATATAAACTGTCATTTCTCACTTACTGGTTTTTCTATGTAGAGTCTTTCAACATGTGTTCTTGATTTATGGATTTCAGCTGCTTAATTCCATGGCTAGTCATGTCCTGTATATTTCTGGAAGTGGCCCAACAACTGTACAGCATTGACGATGAGACATAATCTCCCTCACCCCCAATGTATTTCCTAAGACTAAAGGTCCTAAACTGTCTGAACTCTAAGTATTAGAGATTTTTCTATGGTTTATATATACATGATCTTCAGTGGGAACATAATGATTTACCTTTTTTCAAATGGGCTTCCTTAGTCTTATAGATAACATGAGATCCTTAAGGAATCCACAGTCAAATGTAACATTTGGCAATGCCACATAGAGAATCAAGTATCTATTCTTGTATTTGAAAACTTTTGAAAATATATTTATAAAATTTTCTGCAATATATTGTAAAATCTGTTCCAACTACCCATGCCTCTCCTTGTTTCTATATTTTCAGAGTCTCCCCTATTGAAGAAGTACACTTCTCACTATAATGACTTTGGGACTGTCTATATGACTTACTTTTTCTTAAAAAAAAAATGCACAGATGGGACATAAGCCATATCTGAACCTAAGTTCCAAGAGGAGGATTAAGGTTTTTCTTTCAGTCTAGACCCTGAATGAATACTCCATAAACAGCACAAAGTCTGACCCATAGCAATATATAAAATGAGCAAGAAATAAGCTTTTGATATTCTTTTAATTTAGGACCTATTATTACAGCATAACTATAGAAAGCTAACTAATATATTCAGACTGCTTACAATTCTAAGTAATTTATTTTTGATGTCTCACACTAATTTTGAAAATCATTTTTTCCAACATTTTCTTTCCACTTTATAAATATTTGCTTCGTTTCACAAATTTTAATTCTTATAGTGACTAATGAAAATCTTGGTTAATCTTCAAAAAACTGTTCTGATTAGAAGAATCTGCCTATTGATGTTCTCTATGATTCCTTTAAGGCCTTTTGAATATATCTGCTTTCATTTCATATTAGTGTTAGGGGAGGTCTTTAAGAAGATGTGACCATTGGTTGGCCCTTGAGCTGGATCCAGACAATTGGCAGCACCTCACTGCCTCCTCTGTCTTCCCAAATGTGTGTTCTGTTTATGTCCCCTGCTCCTAGAAGCTGCCTTGAGAGGCAGATACAGTCTTGAGATAGTAATGTGGTGGTTAGACTATCTGGACCATGTATGTGAATGAGTCCAGTGAAGGTCTGTAAATAAACTTTTAAGATTCTGGTGGGCAGGTGCAGGAATCAAATCATCTTGCAGCCACACAAGACAATCCTTATAAGCAAGTTCCCTTGCTTATTAAACCTACCACTTACCAACTTGGAGTGGTATTTCTTCCCTCTCAATTGTCCTCCACATATGGGGACCAGTTTCATAGCATACCCAGGAAGCCCCTGAAGTTGCAAAGCAACAATAACAATTAGAAAACTTTTCACTGTGCTTCTACTCATTCAGATTATATTATTTATTCTTGCATTTTACACTGTCAACTAAAATACCTAAGAATTACTTTTAGCTTTCTCTATTGACATTTTCTGTTCTATACTCCAGGTTGTCACAAAAGTGTTTCAATAGACTTCCTCATTAATTTATAGGGATAAGAATAACAATATTCTTAAAAATATTGACTTGAAGCTGGAATAGTTAAATTAGTTCACTGGAAAATAAATGTATTCTGTTTTATGTTATATCTATTTTTTATTTCAACTTATTTTGAAGATTATTTTTATATCCAATTTCACAATGTTACAAAATCAAAGGGCCTACTTTTTTATTCAATCTTTTTTTGGTGGTTAGTTCCTGAGTAACTTCTATGTCTCAGAGGTTATGTTGTTCTTGATTTGGCATACCAGAGATTCCTGAGAAATATGAAAAATATAATACATAATTCAGTGATCAACTTATAAGTTTCAGAGATTAACAAAATCAATGTAAATATTAAGAAATACCTGTCATTAATTCTTCCACTAATGTAAATGTCATCTTGGGCAAGTCACATAAACTCTTATTAGTTTAGTTTTTTTTATTTAAAAATTAAAAATTAATATTTTTAAATTTCATATGTTTTAAAGCAAAAGCAAATAAATATATATGTACACCTATACAAATATATAATTTATAGATACATATTCAATGCAAATTATCAGATTAAACAATTTTTACTCTGGACATTATTATAGTAATCTGTAAAAGATATAACATATTCCTGTATTCTTTATAGTTTCAACTCTACGGGCAGAAAAGTTTTCCTTTTTTCCTTTTTGATTCCTTGGCTGCTCTAATAATTAATTTGACATAAGACAGATGAAAAGGAAAAAATATTTTGTATGCACAGGAGCTCATAAACATTTGAGACTCAAAGAAGTGACCAAAGCAGGCAGCTCTCATACTGTAAGGACAAAGAAACAATAGATTTGTGTTCCTCTTGTTACATGAAGACTATCTTTCACATGGGAGATTTATTTTCAGCTTTTAGGGAGATTAAGGATGCTCAGAGTGTCCTTGCATCGGCTGTTTCTTAGTTTACTTCAGTTCCAAACAACCAATATGACAAAGTGGCATATGTGGGGGAGCCTGCCCTGAACCCCATTAGAACAAAAGTGTAATAAAGAAAGTGGAAATTGGATTATTAAAACACTTTCTAGTCCTGTGTGTATACATGAGCTCTTCCACACACAATTACCTTTAGTCTATAAAGCATTAGTTTTTTAGAAACTGCCTTATAGACACAACTCTCATTATCAAAGCATGAACACTATCACAGCTGTTCATGTCAGTATTAAAATGATTAGGTTCAAATAAGTTTTGCATGTGTAAAAAATAAGACTCTTTTCTCTTATCTCTGCCAAGTTTTTCACTCATCTACCCTCATTTTATTTGAAGTATGTCAAGATAAAACCATAAAAGGTAAAACTATGGGTTTAACTTCCAGCTGTTAGTCTACACATAATAATTAGAGAAAAATGTGAAAGAAGTTTCCATTTGTTCTCAGATTTGTAGTACAAGTTGGTATGGGATATTATGTTAAACATGCTAATATAGAGCTGATATTTTAATCACTTTATACATAAATATATTTATATATGACAAATATACAGTTCTGCATATATATGCATGTATAAATACATCATTTATTTATGCATAATATAAGCATACATCTGCAGAAATGGTACCTACAAGTTGTTACATTTTTATCCAGAGTTACATTATTGTGCAAAACCTATTTTCCCTAAGTAATATGTTTTTCCTTCTTATATATGAGTCAATACAACTTTTCTCAGAACATGTTATTTTTCACTCTTTCCAGAAATGAAAAATAAGTGACCTGCCTAATTGGGAGGTTGTGTATCAAAGGTACCTTTAATTCTACAGTATAGCTCTGCATTCTCAAGATTGTTTCACCCCATTGTCATTCCCTGGCAGATTTGAATGACAAGTCCAAAAGCCACCATTTTAAATTTTGTATAAAGAGAAGAAAAAAGCAGACAATTTTATGAATAGTTTTCTTCCTTTCTATAATAAATGGGGTTTGTGTTTTTGTGCAGCCCAGTTAAAATCTATAATTAGAATGACATGGATGCATCAAGGAGGATTCAGCAAACACCAAGAAACTGCTAAGTGTAGCTGAAAGGTTTATGAATACCAAATTAATACCCACTATGGAGCCACCTTTAAAGTCACATTTACCGAGGGAAATGTAAACTTTCTGAATGTTATTGAGAAAGCAAACATTATTTCAAGCTCCAGGCATGCAAGTACAGAACATTAATAACCACCTATTTCTAGCTTTAATCCATGCAATTAAAAAGGTCAAAAGTGTTAATGTTGATAAAGGTCTTTTAGAAAGAGAAGTAGTCGATGAGATTCTAATTATTAATCATTATCAAGAAAAGTCCTGACAGCAATTACCACACCATCATAGAATAAGTATCTCAGATGACTCCCAAGAGCATAAGCACATTTTCCATAAACAAACTAAAATTTTACATTATTAAAGACACAGGGATAAAGGTGTATTTCATACATCCAACACAACAATTATGCTAAGATTTGCAAAACATCTTCACAGACTGAATATGTTTAGTGTGAATTATATTAAATAGTACCTCATACGATTTTTTACTATTGATGTGTTCTCTCAGAAGATGCAGTCTGCACAGGGCACAATATTTGCAAAAGCAATCAGATATTTGATTTGAGTTCATTATTATTGTAATCTTTTGGTGATAAAGTGGCAAGATTTCCATTTTAACACAGAAAAGACTCAGTATTATTATAAAATTTGTGCTCACAATAAGTCTCTAATTTAGAAAAGAAAAGTAAACATTGAAATGTTAAAGTAAAAAATGTGACTCAGAGAAGATGAATCTAAGGAACTTAGAATCAGTGAGATATCTTCCAAAGTTACTTATTAATAATTTCAGTTTGTGAAAAGAAACAAGAAAAGATATTTAGTAATAGATATAGCTAGTTATTCATTGGTTCACTTACCTAGTGAATCCCTTTATGTCCCAGTAAGTGTACTAGGCACTCATTATATACTTCCTATACTTAACATAGTGTACTAATATTGTATGTCAATAAAAATATTTAAAGGGTTACATAAAAATTTTGGATCAACCTTCGCTAATTCAACAAATATTTATACAAGTCATTGTGATAGGTTCTAGTGATTAAAAATGAAGAAAAGACCAATTCCTTGTCCTTAAGTATCTCTAGTTCTAGTGCTGTTCATAGCAACATAATTACTTTGACAAAAGTGTGTTAAAATGTTGAGAGCTCAAATGTTACTCTGCCCTAGGGTATCTAAGAAACACTTTGCAGGACTATCAGATAAGCAATGCAGTATGGGATGAGTAATATCAGCAAGTGTGTGAAAACTCTGAGAAAGAATAAAATTAGAACAACAGAAATGACAATAACAACAAAACAGTAACAAAATATACATATTTATATTTCAATGGAATTATCATAGGAGTCAACATTGTTAAAGAAAAATAAATCAATGAATTTGAAGATAGGTCAATAGAAATTCCCCCAAACACAATTAAATAGAAAAAAAGTAAAAAAAAAAAAAAAAAAAAAAAAACCTGACAACAAAAACAAGCAAACAAAAACAAAACAAAATCCCCAAACTATCCAGAAACTGTGACACACTACAGAAAGGATTAATATATATGTAATTGGAATTGGAATGAGAAAATAGAAAGAATTGAGAGTAAGAAATATTGGAAGAAATAATAACCAAGAAATTTCCAAAATCAGTGTTGGACTCCAATAATGTCTTATTAATATCAGGTGTTATCTAATATAATACAGCGAGAAGGCACTTTATATCCCTTGTTTCCTCCCCCAAACCCTAACCCACTCTCATAATGAGAAATTAACACACAAAGCCAAATCAAAGGGCATTTTACAAAATGCTCAACTACAAGCTCTTCAAAAGTGACAAGGTTATGAGAATTAAGGAAAGATGACGAAACTAAAATATACTGAGGCATTAAGGTGACATGAAAACTAAATGCAATGTGATTTCCAGTTTTGAATCCTACTACAGTAAAAGGACATTATTAGGGCAAAAAAAAACAAACAAAAAAACAAAAAACAGTTGGTAAGTTTGAATACAGTCCTTAGCTTAACTAATAGCATTGTACCAATGTTAATCTCTTGATTTTGATAAGTACATCATGATTATATGAAACAATAACATCAGGGAAAATTGAGTGGAAAATAGATCTTTCCATTCTATCTTTACAACTTTTTTGTAGATCTAAAATTGTTCCAAAATAAGAAATTAAGGAACATTAAAAAGTAACTTGGATACAAAATATATAATCATATATAAACAGAAGTATAATGACAATGTGATTCTGAAAGTTTTCTGTATTTTAAAAAACCCATTCTTTATTTTCATGTTTTTCTGTTCTAATGACTGGTATTTATAAAATATACTTAATCTTGGATTAAAAATGTTTCATTATTGTCTCTATTTATTAATCACAATAACATTTAAGAAGGTGTAAATTAAAAGCTATTATCATTATTAGAAAATTTTAAAGTCTAAAAGGAGAGTTAGTCATACATTAAGGAGCTAGACATTTGATGGATTCTCACATGAACAAAAGACAAAAGTATAAATGGAGATTATACTTGGAAATAAATATTTTGATTATATTATACATACTATTTCTTATTTATATTAAATAAGTGTTTTGGCTATTTTACCATTACACTTTATGATTACTCAAATGCAACCAATTTCATTAAATTTAGACAGGACCTCCAGAACTATTACAAAAATATGTTTAGAAAAGAAATAGGTTCATTGAGTAGAAAGATAATCATTATAAACTCTGTTAACTAAAACTCTTGTCTAGATAATTAAGAGGCACATAATTCCATGTTAATATGTGTATGATATAAAACCCTATATAAATTATAATTTTCTGGGCTCCTGGGTGGTTCAGACAGTTAAGTGCTGACTCTATATTTCTAGCTCAGGTCATGATCTCAGGATCAGGATATCAAGCCCCACATTGGGCTCCACACTCAGTGGGGAGTCTGCTTGAGATTCTTTCTCTCCCTCTTCCTCTGCCCCACTCCCCAAGCATGCTCTCTCTCTCTCTCTTTAAAATCTAGATAAATAAATCTTTTTTATAAATCAAGTATAATTTTTATCTAGTAGTAGGGTAATGTAAAATACAAAAATATCCAATTTTAGTACATTCTAGTTTATGCATTTTTGTCCTTGTGCGTGTTTATTATTCTTAAATAATTATTTATTTAATGTAGCTTCTATCATCTTTACATCTCTCAAATTATTATTTCTGCTCTGTTCTTGTTTTCATATCCTATTGAGGACAATGATTTTTATTTCAACAAAATTCAGCAGGATATGTGTAGATATGTGAGTCAATAGACATGTAAATATTTGCAGAAATGCATTTTGATAAAGACAATAGGTAAGAGGTGCATCTCTTCAAACATTCCTTATATCCATTACTTCATATTCATCCTGCTAAATTTTTCTAAGCAAAGATAATTGTGGTATACTAAGAAACAAATGGCATGAGATTTAACAAGTAGGAGTATCCTATTTCTCCTTCACACCAAAACTGTTAGGCTTTCTCTTCTGCTTTCATTTTTTTTTAAATTATTTTTTCTCTCCTGCTTTCAAATCTGAGATAAAATGTAATTTTATGTCTTTTTCAGTCATCCAGTTCTTTAAGATTTTTATTAATTCTTAACTTTTCTATTAACATTCAATAGCTCCTGAACTTTTGTCTGCATTATAGTATTCATTGCCACTGCTATGGGTACTATATTGTACCATTATAGCAACTTGCCATGTTCCTGTTATTAATATATTGTTTTATTATTGCTATTTCAGTTGTTGTATGATCTTGTATCTATACATCGCAATTAACATTTTAATAGTTCAAAATACAAATATGTGGCTGAATAAAAATATTATGTAAGGTTTAAGTAAATGTTGCAGAATATATAATCCACATGGTACAAAACCATTAATTAGAATGCAATGCACATGTGCATATTATCCGTTATTCCAGCATATGCCATGAGTGAGAAATGTAATCAGTGAGAGAAAAAAAGAATATTGTTGCATGCTATTGTAGGACACTGGCAAACCATTTTAGCTATAAAACTAGCATTATATGGGGTTATCATTTTTTGTGCCTATACAAAATTCTAATTTAGCCACTCAGTACATTGAAATTTCTTTCATCAGAATATTCATTCCAAAGACATGTAATAGAAAGTATAATAGACAGATTTCCGATTTCAGCTCTAATGAGAATACAATCCCCTGAAAAATTATAATACAATAAGAAAAAATCTGAACCAACAGTTGGTAACTTACTTTGTATTCATCACAGAACAGAGCTTGTAGGGCAGATCCTTTCCTATAATCTAGAGAGACAAATGAATCCAGAATCACAACCATGAACTGTTTACCTTAAGCAGAAGTCACTGAAGCCATAAACTGGTAGAAACATTTAAATGGTAATTTTGATTAATCTTTGGAGTCTAGGTATGGACTAGCTTGACTGAAAAGAAGAAATATTTGAGGTAATAACGGCTAAGAATTTTTCCAAAATTAATGACAAGACACTGAATTTCAGATTTAGGAGTTTCAGAGAACACCAAGCAGGATAAATTCCAAAAATATCTAGAACTAAGTTTATCATATTTAATATGTATTAAAACCAAAGCAAGGAGAAATCTTAAGAGAATCCAGAGAGACATGTCATAAAGACATAGAGGCTTTAAGTGAATACAAATAAAAAATAAGATTGTCTTTAGTCTTGGCAATATTTTGGATATGATGTGACATAAAAGGCATTAGCAATAAAATGAAAAATAAACTGTAGGATTATGCCAAACTAAAAGGGTACTTCACAACAAAAGAAATCAGCAAAATTAAAAGGCAACCTAAGGGGGCACCTGGGTGGCTCAGTGGTTGAGCGTCTGACTTTGGCTCAGGTCCTGATCCCTGAGGCCTGGGATTGAGTCTCACATTGCCCTTTCCACGGGGAAATGGGAGAAAATATTTGCAAATTATATATGTGATAAGGGGTTAATATCCAAGATGTATATTTTAAAAACTCACAGAACTGAATAGAAAAAATAAAATAAAACAACAAATAACCGAATTAAGATATGGGCAAAGGATCTGAATCTATGTCTTCCAAAGACAGGGAATCGGCCCACAAATAAATGAAAAGGTACCCAGCATCACTACCATAAGGGAAAATGCAAATCCAATCACACTGAGATATCACTTCACACCTATTAGAATGGCTACTAACAAAAAGATAAGAGATAAATCTTGATCAGAATGTGGAAAAAAGGGAATCTTGGTTCACTGTTGACAGCAATGTAAATTGTACAGCCACTCTGGAAAATAGTTTGACGGTTCCTCAAAAATAAAAATAAAAATAAAAATAAAAATAAAAATAAAAATAAATTACCATATGATCCAGCAATTCCACTTCTGGGCATATCTCTGAAAGAAATGAAATCACTATATCAAAAAGGTATCACCACCCTTGTGTTAATTGCAGCATTACTTAAGTTAGCCAAGATGTAGAAACCACCTAAGTATCCAGGGACAGAGGAATGGAAAAGAAATTTACATATATGTAAAATATATATGTATCTTATTTTTATATATTTATATATAAAATTTATACACTTATTTTATATACTTATATGTAACTTATTTATGTATATTATATACATTTGCATATATATAATGGAACATTATTCAGCCACTTGTGACAACATGGATAGACCTTGAGGCCATTATGATAAGTGAAATAAATCAGAGAAAGACAAATACTGTGCATTCTCATTTATATGTGGAATCAAAAAAAAATCAAACTCAGTGTGCTTGCAGAAGCTGGCACTGGAAAGGCCCCAGTAGGCAGGGACAAAGACAGGATAGAGAGGAGTGAGATGGAGACAGAAAGACAGAGATACAGAGAGAAGGCTGAGTAGGTCAGCATGCTAACAGGTCAGCTCCAGGTTTGCCCAGGCCCACAGAAGACCTTTCAACATACTTTTAAGAGGTGATGAAGGTATAACTAACCATACTGTGGCGATCATTCACAATATATACTTGCACCAAATCATCGCATTGTACATCTTAAATTCACACAACCGTATATGTCAATTACATGTCAATAAAGCTGGGAAGAAAAAAACCTTTTAAAATAGTTCATAGCAAATTTGAACAAAGTTAAATAGCGAAAACAAATTATCAGAGAAAACTACAAATAGATGCATACTTGGGCTGCCCAGTTTCATTTTACTCAACAACAGATCAAGGAACTGACCAGTTTGAGACATTACCCTCTCCAATATTGGGAAGCAAAAGGTCAGAGCAGGATCACTAGTGTCGAGCGATGACTTTTCGTTCCCAATTCCAAGAACATGCTGAAAGACTTGACCTACATTCCAATATCTTCACTGACAATAAGCATACGTACAACAAAAAACAATGAGGGTCCCCTGATATATCACCTACATAAAATTAGACTCTAAGAGTGTATTTTATATTACTGGCTCTCTGCACATCACAGGCTTGCTAAGCTCTGTATATAGTAAGAGGTAAGCTTGGACTGTATTTGGTGGTCTATTTTGAAATCTATAATCTGTGTTCACTTTAATAGCACCAATATTATGAGTATATTATCTAAATAACTTCACCAAAGATGCATATTAAATCCTAATATTGACAGCTATGAATTTCCAGCATCATTCAAATGGGAACATTCTATAATTTATCCTTCATAGAATTATTGTTTTGGGCTTGTAAACTGGCATCCACATTTTTTTTTTTTTTACTATTTGTTTTGAATTCTGTATACAAGTTTCTTCCTGGGTCCTCTTTTTTTAAAATATTTTATTTATTTATTCATGAGAGACACAGAGAGGAAGAGAGAGAGAGGCAGAGACACAGGCAGAGGAAGAAGCAGGCTCCATGCAGGGAGCCTGATGTGTGATTTGATCCTGGGACTCCAGGATGGTGCCCTGGGCCAAAGGCAGGCACTAAACTGCTGAGCCACCCAGGGATCCCTTCCTGGGTCCTCCTTACCATTAGTACTCATTACCATGAGTACATAGTTCTCGTCTTGCTATATTTATATTAAGCAATCTTCATTGATCAAATAGTAATTTAGTATCCCATGTAATTTTTCTATGTTCAAATTCTAGATCTATTGGACTTTAAACTAGTAAGCAGCTATGATGACTATAATTTTATTTATACACTAACAAAAAAAACCTACAAAGATATGATTCAACTATTAAATATAGAAGAACATAACTAAATGAGTTAAACCCCAAAGAAAGATTCTTGCTAATGAAAAGTTTGAGGAACAAATGTTAAAGGATCTTCTACTGAGATAACAGCAGTAGATTTTGAATTCAAATAATGCCCTACTTTATTAAAAAGTGTCTGTACATGGTTTGATGTATGTGTACATAAACACCAATATAGATATACTGCCCCTAATTCATGTTAATATTCCTAACCTTGATTTATATTAAATTACTATTTATGAGTATTATTAGAGAGATGAAGTAGATTAGTGGTTGCCAGAGGATGAACGGAGGGAAAGATAGGGATAGAGTATTCTTTGGAGTGACTAAAAAGTTTTGAAATCAGAAAGCCGGTGATAACACAAAATAGTGAATGTACTAACTGCCTTCTCATCAAAATCTTATTAATGGCCACTGAAATTTAATTTCATAAAAGTTTTATGTGATAAAATATTTTTATTCTGATCTTTTCATCAAACTTTTAAAACTTAACATCCATTCTTAGTTGGAAGCCCCTATAAAAACAGGCTGAGGGCTGGAAATGGCTTGATCTATTCTGCTCCTGCTTTCTCTATTTATGGAAGTTTATCACTTCGAGGAAAACAAGGAGATCACTCTAATTTTTGCTGAGCCAGTGTGCTGCAAATCAATGCTCCAGTGTTACTGACCTTGCAAAAAATTCCTTTAAAGTAGAAAACAATGGGTTTGTAAATATTGATTTTAAATAATATAAGCTATTTTCTTAATTGCCTTTTGAAATGCTAAAATTTTCTAAGCTTTATAAATTCATTTCTAGTAATATAACTGAATTCTCCAATTGAATTTTTTCTACAATTGAATTGTATTGGCAAAAACTAAAAAGTCCAGATTGTTCAAAGATAACCATCTTTCTTTACCTGTTTTCCCATTATAATTGTTGTTTTAAATTTTCTGTGCATATTGAAATTATCACTTGTGAGTGTTGTATTTAATTAAGATAGTGCTATATATACTTCTTTGCAACTTTGTTTTTACATGTATAGCTCCTTGCACTTTCCCTTAACAAACATTTCACAATGTATAATTACATTAATGGGTGAGTGATTATTTGAATTGATTCATTTGAATGTATAATCAACGCATACAGTATTAATGACTATATAGTACAGTGCTTGCCACATAGTAGGCACCTTCCTCTTTTAGACTTCATTTTATGCTATTATGTGTATATACAACCTTTTATTAATATACATTTGGATTGTACATAACACTTTTACTGATATATATAATTGGATTATTTCATCAGTTTTTATCATAAACAATGGTTTCCCAAATATTGTGGTAAAAATAGAATTGCCTTTTAGAAGGTAGGCACATTTTATAATAATACTATTAACAGGCCTTTCATATTGATATTGTTTTGACAATAATCATATATAATTTCTCAATATCCCCTAACATACAAGGTGATTCTGATCATATACCTTTCTCTCTCTGGAGCTTTGACATTGAACAGACAGGTACAGTATAAAATCATTGATTATCATGCTTTATAATTTGGGGAGATCATATGAATTTGCATAGAAGTATTCAGATGAAAGTGCAGAATCAAAACAAATATTATTTGAAAATAAACTTGACCTCATGATGCAGCATTGTTTCTGTAAAAATGAGCTTGGAATTTAATTAAAGAAGAGAATATTTAACAGGTTTCTGGCAGAGGCCTTTTACAGATGGTTCTTTGTGAAAACACCTAGTTTGTTTCACACCGAAATGTTTCTTTAGCAGAGTTAAATAAAATCACAATGGTAACAAAGAAATATGAGCCACAGCTAGAGATTCTAGATTCAAAGCCAGGTGGTAATATTGTCTGATTGAAAACTACAAGCAAAATGCCTAAGTCCATTCAAAAGCAGTTAAGCGAGAAAAGTAATTCAACCTGGTGACTATAGACTATAAGAAACTGACGTGTCTCCACCTACTGGCTTTCCACAGTGAGCTTATAAATGATGTATTTTGTGTGGGAGGGTTTTTAATTTGTCCTAGGAAGCTTCCAAAAATCTGTCTTTATGTTTGGAATGTACATAATATGGTCTTTTGTAACTGTAAACAACAACCAAAAAAGGACTATTAACTATAATACGATCACAATGATATTTAAGAGTTAAGCGGTACTTGATTGTGTTACATATCGCCCAAATTGCATCTTATAAATAATTAAAATGCATATTTCCCAAAGAAACTTAAAGATCAAGAAAAAGAATTTGAATAAAATGTAATATTCTCATTATAAAGTGGAAAAGTATATATGTTTCACTTGGTTTAAACGAAAATAAAAATGTTCAAAACATTGCAAATACAAGAAGTTATATACAGAATGTAGAACTTCAAGGACACTTTATGTAACAAGTCATTTCTGTTTAATAAAGCTTACTTATCTGCAGTCTATTCTTTGTGATATTTTGTAATGGAGCATTCATAATTTGGCTGAAGCCATTCACATCCCCAACTCAGATTAAAATGTATGCACAACGCCTCAAAAAGCTTACTGGACTGTGTACTGATTATGAATCTAATAGTTATGAACAATCAAGTATATTTCAGTTTATTCATAACTCAATTTGAATTTCTTAACCTTTCTTCATAATACTCCACAGATTTGGAATTCATATTAAAAAAAAGCCTAATACCTTTTGTTATAGTTGTTAAATATAGACTCTTATAAAGAAGTGTTTAAATAATAAAAACAATATAGACTATAAAAATGTGTTTTTAAAATTTTTCTTCACAGATAAGGTGATATATCCTTTGTAGGATATACCTGGTGTTTCTGAAATCTGGACATTTATTGTAAATAAGATGTTATTAATGTAGAAGACCCGAACTTTAGGGCAGAAAAATCCCATATTATAAGAAATTTTTGATTTATGTTTAAGATTAAATTATATTATAATCAAAATTAATAATGTTTGAAAATTTTCAGTGCTTTTTTATTTTAAAATTACTACTGTACTGTTTTAAAGTTTCAGAGAATCATGACAGAAAAGTAAAGAGCAGTCTTACCATTCAAAGGTAATCATTGATGATGTCTATAAAACACTGACAGACTTTGTGTGCTTTTTCTTTATTTAATAATAAACATATTAATATATTCAACTCTGCAATCCAAGTATTAACCTGACATATTACCATGTACCTCTCTTCATATGAATAATTACAGAACAATCCCATATGTTGATCAAGACTCTTTTGTTTGAATGTGATATAACTACTCACCTGAAAGATGCTAAGGGAAAGGAGAACTTAATACTTCAACCAAATCCTCAAAAAAAAAAAAAAAAGTCAGTGTGGGTACCTGATTCTCAGGGGTAATTACAATTGGTGTGTATCTTCTTTCTGATATTTTCTATCTAAGTCTTCTCTGTGATTCTCTGTATCTCATTTCTACTTTTTACTGGACTTTACATATGAAGAGGTTAGCATTCCCATAGAAATTTGAAGCTGGGATTCCCTGGGTGGCTCAATGGTTTAGTGCCTGCCTTCTGCCCAGAGCATGATCCTGGAGTCTGGGGATCAAATCCCGCATCAGGCTCCCTGCATGGAGCCTGCTTCTCCCTCTGCCTCTCTCTCTCTCTCACTCTCTCTCTCTCTGTCATGAATGAATAAATAAATAAATAAATAAATAAATAAATAAATAAATAAATAAATAAAATATTTAAAAATTTTTAAAAAAGAAAGAAATTTGAAAGCCCTACTGTAACTGGCATCTTCCATCAAGTAAGCCCGATTTAAACAGAACTAAGTGTCCCACCAGAAGGTTGTGCTGTTTCCATATGATGATGGTGTGATCAGTCTCACAATTGTTACCTATTATCTTTAACCACCATTATCTTAGCCTACAATTGAAAAAGTCTTCTTGCTAATAACCCTTATCTTTTTTTTTTAAGATTTTATTTATTTATTCATGAGAGACACACAGAGAGAGGCAGAGACACAGGCAGAGGGAGAAGCAGGCTCCATGCAGGGAGCCGGACGTGGGACTCGATCCCTGGTCTCCAGGATCAGGCCCTGGGCTGAAGGCGGCACTAAACTATTGAGCCACCTGGGCCCTAATAACCCTTTTCTAGTCTGCCCCCACTAGCCTAAATTCCTCACAAGTTACCAGAGTTGTTTTTATTTTAAATATAAACAAATCAGGGGTGCCCGGGTGGCTCAGTCAGTTAAGCATCCAACTCGTGGTTTCAGCTCACATCATGATCTCATGACCTCACAGGTCTTGAGATGAAATCTTGTATCTGGGTCCATACTCAGTCTGCTTGAAGATTTTCTCCCTCTGTCCCTGCCCTCACCCACTCTCTCTCTCTAATAAATAGATAAATCTTAAAGCTTATTAAAAACTATAAATATATATATACATATCTATATACATATATAAATATATCAGATTAAATCACTGCTCTTAAAATCTCCCAATGGTTTTCCTTTGAAGTAAAGATAAATCTGAATTCTTTAGCATTAATTGACATGGTCATAAGTGATCTGGTCCTGCCTACATCTCTGGTCTCATGTCCTTCACACCCTCCTCCTCACTGTCCTCCAGCAAAATCTTCTTCTAACCTTTTCTCATATACATTAACTCTTTGTAGGATTACAAATTCTTAAATCATGGTCTGCGTACCCCTGGAGACACAAAGACACTTTCAAGAAGACCACAAGGTCAAACTTATATTTTATTATAATAGTAAGACTTTATATGTCTGTTAAGTTTCATTCTCTCACCACTTGCAAGAATTTTTCATGGTGGAATTTTCAGAAGTCTATGTAAACTATGATATCCCACAGATACCCTCTATCATGCAGAGATTAAGAATTTTGAAAAATGTGCTACACTGACATTCTTCTGCATACTTATTTTTTTGAAAGATATCATAGTTATATTAAAATTATGATTTATTTTAACATGTAAGGAGTTTATTATGGTTTTTAAGTTAACCATTAAATACTACACTTTTTATTTCACTTTTAATTTCTAATATGGCAAATAGTGATATAGCCCCCAAAACAAAAGTTCTTTGAGGTCCTTAATGATTTTTAAGAGTGGAAAAGTGATCTTAGGCTAAAAAGTTAGACACTACTGCACCAGATCTTTGAGTTTACTTCTGTTTAAAATATTCTTTCCCAGAATTTTCACATGGCTCTTTTACCATGCTGTTTCCATGGCCTCTTTTTCAACATGCAGATCACTACTCAGATGTCAACTCTTCTGAGAAGCCCTTCCAGTGAAAGAGTGAAAGAGATGCTCCTTTATTTGTAAAATCTGTTCCTTTGTGTTAGCTTATAATATATATATATATAGCTTATTATATATATATATATAGCTTATTATATATATATATATATATAAATAAAATCTCCCATTTTTAAGCATGTGACAAAACTGACATTAGAAATATTATAACAGGGCACCCGGGTGGCTCAGTCAGTTGAGTGTCTGCCTTTGGTTCAGGTCATGGTCCCAGGGTCCTGGGATTGAGCCCCTTATTGAGCTTCCCACTCAGCCAGGAGTCTGCTTCTTCTTCTCCCTCTGCCTGTCCCCCACAACTCATGCTCTCTCTCTGTCTCCCAAATAAATGAAATCTTAAAAAAAAAAATTATATCACACTGCATCCCTGTCAATAATACACAAAATTGTCTACTAAGTCACACTCTCATGTATATATTGTAATGACAGACTTTAAAAGTTGCTAATGCTATAAGCCGAAATAAAGCAAGCTTTTACAAATGTGTATTATTTTGATAATTAGCAAGAAAAATATATATTGCATGCAGTTCTAATCATATTTGACTTTTATGAGTTGATGTCTTTTATTTATTTCTGTATTTTTCTCTATATTTTTCTATAATTTTCCTTTTCTAGGTTTATACAGTTTAACCTGCTAAATGTGTATTTGCATATATACGTAGATACGTATGTGTGTGTATATATATAATGTAGATAGATTTATAAATATATACACATACATATTTCACCTGTGTTAGAATTAAACACACATAATGCTGTTTAACAAATTCATTGGTTAATATCTGATTTTCGTGGTGCAATGACCATCAGTCTATGAACTTTTGACTGTCAATTATGCCATGAAATATGGCTTTATTATTGATACACATCATCATCACAGGTAGCTATTATATGATTATAATGTCCTAAGTTATAATTCATCTCTGAATTCCCCACTCATAATTTTAGAGAAAATTTTTAGTTCCTTCAAGTAGATTATTTCGATATTTCATTGTATTCCTGAAAGAGTTATTTTCTACAAACTTTTAGAAATGATTTTGCTTCTGTTCTTCTAAGGCTTAAAACAGAAGTCATAAATCAATGTCTTCAGGGGTAGAAAGATAGTTTTAATATCTAAAGGAAAAGTTACATAATAAGGTGTAGTGGCAATGGTGCCCATCTAACGGATGTTAAGTCTGACTAAAAGCATATGCATTTTGCATAATTAATTTTGGTCAAGGAGACCTATTTACTGGTTGAGAATCATTCCAACAGTTTTCAGCCTTTAGAGAGTGGAAATTTTATATGTTTAGTGAAAACTATCATTCCTTATAAATTTCATAGAATAAATTCCTCTTTTCCTTAAATATACAGACATGTACAACTTGGACATGTGTCCATACTATATACAAAGATATATATGTATGTATATGCATATATATAAAATATTTTTACTATCAGTTCAAGTTAGATATACAGATATTTTTTGTCTTAGTATTGGGTATACGCTGGAATTTTGAAATTGGCAATAACAAAACATACCAAAACCTTAGTTATAGTAAAAAATTTGGATGTAAATCTAGCTTGTACCCAACAGAAGAATTTTTGTATAATATGCATTTGTCTATTTGTTTAATATCTTCCTTCCCAACTAGAAGAAGTGAAGAAACCAATTGAAAATACCAGTAATTGCTATTATCTCTCCACTTCTGCCTAGGTTATCTTTCAATATTTGATTTTCCTTGGAATGAGTTCATTTCATCTAAGCCTTTTTTTTCCTCATATATATATTTTTTTCATTAAAATATATATATATATATATATAATGTATCATTAAAATATTGAAAGATAACCTAGGCAGAAGTGGAGAGATAATAGCAATTACTGGTATTTTCTCATGGACTGAGAATGATTTAATCATTGATTTGTGGTATATAGATAAAAGATATTTCTATTTATCTTTGGCTTTAATAATAACTGCTGGGAGAAATAGAATGTCAGTGTTTTTGTTTGACATGACATTTGCCTTTTTTAAGATTTTATTTATTTATTTGGAAGAGAGCAAGCAAGTGTGCATGCACATTAGTGCGGGGGTGTGGGGAAGAGACAGAGGGAGGGGAAGAAGCAGGATCCCCACTGAGCGGGTAGCCCAGTGTGACGGTCCGTCCCAGGACCCTGAGTTCATGACCTGAGCTGAAGGCAGACACTTAATCTGACTGAGCCACTCAGCAGCCACTTGGCATTTAGCTTTTGAATATGATATCAAATGTGATATAATAAAGACTTTTACATTTTGATAGTGTTAAGTATAAAATGGAAATATATATAAGCACAAAAGAAAATACAACGGTGTCCATGTAATTAAAGTAAATGAATAAAATAATAATCATAAAGAGATTTGACTCAATAATACTTATAGAATTAAAGGCACCAATTTGATGAATGTTTATTCAATAAGTTATGTATTCCAGCTTACTCATTGACATGCTTCATTTCTTTATTCCTTTTCTTTTTTTCCTTTACATGGTGAAAGATTTTAAGTTTATGTCATTGATGCAGAATTTTCTAATTATGCAACAATTAATTGATCCTTAAAATGTTGCGTATTTAAATTTTTTTAATTTATTATTTATGGACCAGAAATTTTTTGAGAAAGAAAGAATTTGGAAGATACTTTCTGATTTGGTCAAAAATCATGAAACAGATCTAGTAAGCTGGAGATCTGAACATTATTCTGACAGATGTGGGAAATAAGGGCTGCACCTGCCTAACTCGGCCCTGGTTTTCAATGCTTCACTTGCACTGGCTTTCAGCCATTGCCAACCATGGTACGAAAGAGGTATATAGTTAACATTAAGTGACAAGGTCACTACTAATGATGTCCTGGAGGGCAGCCAGTCTAATCCCAAACTCTGAATTGGCCATGTGGAAGGAAATGAGCATGAAATGTGAAAAACTGTTGCATTTAAATTCAGGGATAATAATACAAATAAATATATATCTTCTATGCTTTACAAAGCACATTAAAGGGAGAATTTGTTATGCTAGTCACAATTAAAACAACGAGGAAGGGCAGTGTTTACAAACAACAAAATCCATGTTCTGAAGCAAATAGCATGTTTAAGTTCAGACATTAATAAAAAAAAAAAAGATGCTTTCTTAAGTAAGAGAAAGATAAAGAAAAAGGAAGCCCTACGTGATCATTTGAGTTTAAAAGTGGTAGCCAATACAAAATGTCAAAGTACCCCTGTACATATAAAACAATAGTAGTCCTGATTGCAGATGGAAGTAGAGAAGGGGGAAAGATAACGTCTCTACAGATAGGAAACCTGACAGTAGATGCCCTTTACAGTTCTATCCGGATGTGCGATTCAGTAATCCCTTGACTCAATGGTTTGTTAAAGAAAAGGTTCTCTCTGCATGGAGCCTGCTTCTCCCTCTGCCTGTGTCTCTGCCTCTCTCTCTCTCTCTCTCTCTGTCTATCATGAATAAATAAATACAATCTTTTAAAAATAGAAAAGGTTATGATAAAATAAAATAAATTTGATTTAAATCACTAGCCCTTATTTTCTTTAAGCCTACTAGCTACTCTTAACAGTTAACTACCTTCTCTTTGTGGCCCTGTGGAAAGCAAGCGTATATTGCTCTTTCACTGAATGATTGTTTATCTACATTGTGAGCCACCTAGTCCCTGTTCTCTCAATTTCTTTTTGTTTTAAAATGGAAATTATTAATTTTTTAGTTCTTTACACAGTGACCTTACAAATATAAACTTAAAATCTATGTCCTATATATATTGTTAACTATCATTCTCTTTAGCTCTTTTTTTTTTAAGATTTTATTTATTTATTCATGAGAGACACACAGAGAGAAAGAGGTAGAGACACAGGCAGAGGGAGAAGCAGGCTCCATGCAGAGAGCCCAATGCGGGACTCGATCCAGGGTCTCCAGGATCACGCCCTGGGCTGAAGGCGGCACTAAACTGCTGAGCCACTCCGGCTGCCCCCTCTTTAGCTCTTATTAGAAGCTATCCCATAGTTCCCATTTCTACCTTAGGTTTATATAATGTTTGAGCCAGGAGAATCCCACAGAAACACCAAAGGTGACTCACTTTACTTTACAAATGAGAAATGTTGACTAAAAAAGGTAATTCTAACCCTAACAGTTCAAAAGAAAGTGCGTTCACATCCCAGTCACTATTGTGCCACTATTATTTTAAGAATAGCACTGAAAACCAGACAGATACTTTAATAATTCTGATAAAATCTAATAATTCAGGTCTGAGTTTTTTTTTTTTAAGATTTATTGATTTATTTTAGAGAGAAGTGGGGGAAAGGGAAGAGCGAGAGGGAGAGAATATCAAGCAGACTTCCTACAGAGTGTGGGGCCTAACGTGGGGCTCAATCTCATGACCGTGAGATCCTGACCTGAGCTCAAATCAAGAGTCCCACGCTTAACCAACTGAGCTACCCAGACATGCCAGGTGCAATTGTTTTCTTAGACAAATACCTGATCCTTCTTCAGCTTACATCAAGTAAAAAACATGCTACTTTAAAATCATGCCAAAAGGAGGAGAAAACATATTATTCAACCATGCAAGACTAATCGTGTAATTCAGAAATAAACGCACAGGCCTATTCTTGAACGTAGAGGTGAGTGAGCCTGAGCATGACTGCCCTCAACTCACAATTTAGCAAATGGCAAACATTGCTAAATAAAACCCCCAAAAGTGATCATCTAAAATATTGGGTATATTTACCAATAGACCATGTAATAAGTTACCTATATATTTCAAAGCAATTATGGCTATATGTGATCTATAACAACAAAATATGTATTTATATCAAGATAGAAAAAAAATAAATAAAAATCATGGTAGGGGTATGTGTGTGTGTATTTTAAGGATTTTATTTTTTAGAGTAACTTTAGGTTCAGAGCAAAATTTAAAGGAAAATACAGATGTTTTCCAGACACCTCCTGATGTCACATGTATATAGTCCTCCCCATTGTCAACATCCCCATGGGAGAGGGACATTTGTTATCATTGATGAACCTACACTGACACATCATAATCACTCATAGTCCATTGTCAACATTGGAATTTATATGTGATGTACATTCTGTGGATTTGGAAAGTTGTCTAATAGCATGAGACCATCATTATAGGTTCATACAGAGTATTTTTCATGGTCCTAAGAATCCTCTGGGCTCCACCTATTTATCCCTTTCACCCTATCCTACCTCTGGCAACCACTGAATTTTTACTGGCTCCATAATTTTGTCTTTCACAGAATATTATATAGTAGGAATTCTACAATATGTAGCATTTTCAGATTGTTTTTTTTTTCTATTTAGTAATATGCATTTAAGGTTCCTTCATGCCTTTTTATGCCTTGGTAGTTAATTTCTTTCCGGTGAGGAATAATGTCTTTTTTTTAGTCTGTTGATGTGATGCATTACATGAATTGATTTTGGGGAGGCTTTTTTAAAATTTTAATTCAAGTTGGTTAACATACAGGGTTATATTAGTTTCAAGGGTAGAACTTAGTGATTCAAGACTTCCATATATTACCCAGTGTTCATCACAAGTGTCCATCTTAATCCCTATCATTCTTGCCATAGCCTTGTCCTGTTCTTCCATTTGGGATAAATTGATCTGTCTCCTCATTTTGTCTAAGTCTCTGTGCTTGTTTCTCTGTGTTAGGAAAGTCAGCTACATCTCCTGTTCTTGATGGTAATGGCCTTAAGAAGAAACAATCCTGTAGTGCCCTGCAGTGAAGTGTCCCCTGGCCAGTGTTTGGTCCCTGGCCTGAATGTAGCACATTTTAACTAGATGCGCTCTGGTCTGCTTATGAAATGAGACATGTCACCACTGCTGCCATAACTGAGGCTCCATAAAACTTCTCAGTTGGGAGAAACAATGTGAGGGAGTTTGGGCTGGTGTTCTGGGGGAAGCGGCTGCTGCATTAGGAATGAGACCAGCCTGACTAGGTGAGGTAGTTCCATGGGAGTACAAAGGGGCAGGGATTGGTGTAACCAACTTAGATAGTGAGTGCTCCCAATGTGCTTGTTCCTACCTGTGCTTATGCTGAACGGTGGGGAGGCAAATGGTGCCAGCTAGTTCCTTTGTTCCTGGAGGGGTCTCTTCATGGATGCTGTCTCTCTGGACACACCCCAGAATGGGCAAACAACCTCCCCATTGTGAGCCCCAGGTGCTCTTCAGATCACTGTTTCCATGCTATATGTCCATAGGCCATTTGCCAGTTTTTGCTCCAAGAGAGCAGCACAATGTTCTGTGGGCTCTATCATAGCCAAGTCTGCTGACCTTTTAAAACTCCAGGATTTAAAGCCCCACTGGTTGCAAGAACTCATAAAATTCAGCCCCTCTCACTTTCCAAGTCAATTGCTATGGGGATTAGTTTAGTCTCTATGTTAGTATCTCCTGCCCTTCTCCTTGGCTGGGTCTCCTTTCCCACTGTAGTGGTCAGGATCTACTTCTCTCCCAAACTACATTTCCACACTTCCTACCTTCTTCAATGTGGCCTCTTCTCTAACTTTAGTTGTGGAGTTTGTTCTGTTAGTCTTCAGGTCAGTTTCTGGGTATTTAGCATAATTTTACAATTATTTAATAATATTCCTAGGATGAGTTGAGCCTCTGGTCCTCCTACTCTGTCACCCTCTTCCAACCTCTTTTACATTAATTGACTTTTGAATGTTGAAAAACCCCTGCACACCCAAGATAAATCCCACTTGGTAATAATGCATAATTCTTTTCATACATAGTTGATTTGACTTGCTAATACTTTGTTGAGAATTTTTGCATCTTTGTTCAATTTATTGTTCTGTGTTTTTTGTTTTTTGTAATGTCTTTGTCTAGTTTGGGTGTTAGGGTAATGCTGGCCTCATAGAAATATCCACTGGCAATAAATTTCTTCAATTTCTGTTTGTCTAAAAAAGCATTTCACCTCCACAGGAAAAAATAATTTCACAGAATACAGAATTCTAAGTTGATTGTTGGTTTGTTTTTGTTTTGTTTTGTTTTTCTTTCACCTCCCAACCCTTTGAATATTTCACTCAACTCTCTTCTTGCTTGCATGGGTTTTGAGAAAATTTTGGATGTGATTCTCATCTTTCCTTCTCTATGGGTAAGGTACTTTTTTCCTATGGGTTTTTTCAAGATTTTTTTTTCTTACTTTATCTTTGATTTTATGTAGTTTGAAAGTGATATGCCTATGACTAGTGTTTTTGGCATTTACTCTGCTTAGTGTTAACTTAGCTTCCTAGATCTATGGTTTTGTGTTTGGCATTAATTTGAGGAAATTCTATCATTTTTTTTTCATTTTTTTGTTCCCTTATCTTTATTTTCCATCTGATATTCCCATTACATGTATGTTATGCCTTTTGTAATTGTCCCACAGTCCTTAGATATTCTATTATTTTGTATTTATTTTCTTTTCTTTTCAGTTTTAAAGTTTCCATTGATATATCTTCGGATATATCTCAGAGACTCTTTCCAGAAGAGCTGTTGATTTTTCAATCTGTTCAGATTTTTACTTGTTAGATGGCATGGTGACTTCCAAGCTCCTTACATGCTGAACCAAAACCCAGAACTGATTTATTTTTATAACACAATTAATAATACTCTATATTTCTATAATATGATCAGAGTTCTGTGTCCATTCTCAGATCGTTCTTGTTCAGGTGGACATTTGGATTGATTTCTATGAGTTGTGACACACATTTTTTTTTGTTTTTTACTTTTGTTCTGATATTTGATAGTTTGGATATTGCAATTAATGACTTCTGTCTTATTGCCTGTAATTATTTGAAAATGTAGCCAAAGTAAATGTCTCCCTACCCCACCAATCCATAGGCATCTATAGCTTAGAATCTATTGCTCTCCAAAGTCCTCAGCCCACTTAGTCCTTTTCTTATCTCCTTTTCCTTTTCCTTCATTTAGCTTAGAATTTCTTAGAATTTGGCTCTTAGATCTGGGTTTTCAGGAAACTTATCAAAAGAAAATAAGAATGTTGCAATAGTACCATGCAGAAACAATGACAATTGTCTCTAGTGCCGTAATTCAGCATTCAATCCCCAAAATACTTCATTCACTCCACGCCAATAATAGAATAAAATTATAGCTTGGTATTTCAAGGAATTTGTAATACAATAGTGAAATAAAAACATGTACATATTACTATAACAGAATGTCGTTTAAAATGTGGGCCAACAAGGTACAAAGTGTTATTCAATTTAATTCAAGGAATACTGAGTGTATTAACAAGCACTATGCTGCAGGCTGGATGGAAAATGATGTTTTCTTAGCAGCTTTCTGTCTAATGAGAGAGACAGGAAAGTAAACAAACCATTATGATACACTGAGAAAAGTGCTATGATAGAGGAATGTTATAATAGTTCAAAAAAAAAGAGTCACATCCCACACACTACTCTGTTGTAATGCAGGCTTTTATTTTTTGCGGTTTTTATGATTTTAAAATAATACAAAAAACTTCTAAAGATCCTTAATGAGAAAAGTTGCATTAGATATTTGGCTGAATCCAGAAAAAGTATGTATGTTGACAAGTTCTTTTGCTAAGACTTAATGCTATTGAGAAATGCAAACTCAGGCAGAAATACTCTCAGAGACTTTCATCTTTTAAGATAGCCCCAATTCTTTTTAAAAATTTCTTTGGTCAGCAAAATTCTGTTAATCAAAACATAGAAGTTTACACATTTGCCAGGTAACTTCTACAAAAGGATAAGCCATAATGTTAACTGTAATCAAATACAAAATTTTAGAAGCATAAACAATTAAAGCAGAATAATTTGGAATAGGTAGCTGGAGAAGGCTCCCACACATCACTTTAGCCTCTCAGAGTTTATTCTTTAAGTTACATTGGACATCGGTTTAATAACTAATACTTCACCTAATTCAGTGTATATTTTTACATTTTAGAATTGATAAAAACAAGTTAACATAGGTTTCCTCATTTCAGTCCCATAAATACATTTTGAAGTAATCATTGTCCAGTTTTAGAAAGAAGAGGAACAGAGGTTGGAGAAGATAAGAAACAGCAAGCTGGGCAGCGTGGATGGCCCAGCGGTTTGGCACCACCTTCAGCACCTTCAGACTGGGGTATGATCCTGAAGACCTGAGATCGAGTCCCACATGGGGTTCCCTGCATGGAGCCTGCTTCTC
The DNA here is from genome assembly GCF_048418805.1 of Vulpes vulpes. Lineage (NCBI taxonomy): Eukaryota > Metazoa > Chordata > Mammalia > Carnivora > Canidae > Vulpes > Vulpes vulpes. The sequence goes on from NC_132781.1 coordinate 73,747,781, forward strand.
CCTCTGCCTGTATCTCTGCCTCTCTCTCTCTCTCTCTCTCTGTGTATCTCTCATGAAAAAATAAATAAAATCTTAAAAAAAAAAAAAAGAAACAGCAAGCTGGCTAAGGCATACCTTGAGCAATGTCTTCTAATGTCACATTCAGGAAATTTTTCTAAAACATTTCAGCCCCTGCAGAATGTTGGCTCTAATTTATTTTTACCTTATAATCTATAAGTTTTTGGTTGGGGTGGAAATTTTCAATATATAAAACCTAAAATAAATAAAAGTTCTAAAATATTTGATGTCCTCCAAAAAGGCTTTGTATTAACTTCATGTAGAGTTTTCTTTCAACAGAATTTTGTATTCATTAGTTTAAAAATGTATGATTATGACCACTCATCATACCCACATCCTATAATTTGTATTGAGTATTAAAAAATATGTTTTATTCTTTAAAGATACTTAAAGAAAGGTCTAAAACAAACAAACTGAATAAAGGAATTACAAAATGGCTCAAATGACACCAAATAAGTTTGTTTTCACATCACATTAGTAAGCTTCTGTATTCTCTAATTTAAACATGTACCTTCAATGTGAGTGATATAGCTTCCAAAGGGACAAAAATTGGTATTCTTGGGGTATAAAAAATGTTAGATATTAAAATGATGTGAAGTCCTCCAAAGAGCCATAGTACATCAACAGATATATAGTATATCTTTGGTATTAAATGTTACAGAGGTGAGCAATTAGGGGGGAAAATGGTGTAAAAAGGCTAGCAGGGGCAGGGAACAATAATGAAAAAATAATTGAGACATACAGCTCTAAAGATTATGTCTAACTAGACCCCACAATCCTATTTTGTAAAAACAGAGGTGGTGGTGGCAGCAGTTGGCAGAGAGAGAAGAGTTAAATTGTTGAATTTTAGGAAATGGAAAAGACAGATTTAATATACAAGTCCACTTATTGACAGTGACAAAATTCCAAATGCTGCTTTAAAATTTAAAAAATTCTTATAAACTGGTATCTAAAGAAATACAAATCTAGATATCCCTGAGATCACATTTCCCACCTTCCTTTTGGTAGATTAGCAAAATGCTATTTTAGCAGAGCTGAGTCAACTCAACAGAAGAACAACCTAATAATGTCTGATGCTAGTTTCAGAGCCCCCTCTCTTTCCTTCCAGTGAAGCCATTTCCCTGACCTCTGAAACCTTCATCACCTGGCAGTCAGTCACCTGCACTCTCCGTTATTTAAGTGATGAATAAGTTTGGGGGCTGTGGTCTTCTAGATTTAATTCCATACTGTGTCCCACCCAGTTACATCCAGACTAAACACAACCCTGACTTGAACTGATGTGAGGCTATTTACTGCCTATACTTATACCACTTAATGTAAATTTTCATTCCTGAGACACCAGAAAAAGTAACATATTTATGAACATAGCGTTGCCCCAGACCTCACTGGAATGTTATTATATATACAGAATATTAACTGTATTACCTTTCAAAATTCAAAAAAAATTAATTTCAAAAATTATCTGGCCCCAGGGTTTCAGATAAAGATGACAAGCATGCAGGTCAAGTTTTGCTGGGGAACTTGAGATAACATAGCAAGGTGTGTGACTGCAAAATAGGGAAAGGGACTATTTCTGTGAACAGTGGGTTTGTGGTTAAAAGTCGGTTAGATATGACACAAAAGTGACACAAAAGGGATGAACCTTAGAGATGCTTTCCTGAAATCTATGATCCTTTACTGCGTATCCTGCAGGCCTGAGCACCTTCCAACTGATAGTGTTTACATTGTTTTGCCTTAGGGTTCCCTCTGAAGCCAAGGTAGGGTGTTCCCCTCTGTAAGACAGCAGTCTTCCACAAATGACTGGTAGTATTTGCTATATAAATCCTCTGATTTCTTTATCTTTTGAAGCAAGTGGATTTTAATAATTTCCCCATGGGGTTAAATTCCAGTTGGCCACAGCATAGCTGGCTTGATAGCATCCTCTATTGGCTGTCTTCACTCTCTTTTGTTAACTTCTGTACTTCTCTACTGGTGTTTACTAACTTTTCCAAATAAACTATTTATGCTTTCTTCTCTCGATCTAATACTGAGGGAACTCAAACTAAAACAGAGACTTTTAATTTTTCCAGTGTTCCCTAAGAAACTAGAGTTCTTTGATTGAATCCCACATCGGTATCAGGGCTTCTGTTACTTACATTTTTCTAATGGTGTCTGTCTGCCTGCCTGCCTGCCTGGCTTTCTAACAATTTGTTTTTTTTTTTTTTTCCTTATTATGATTTTCCATTAGTCAATTAATGCTTTTGCAAGATCAGCTTAAAACCAGTACTGTTCCTTTCAAGCTGCTTGATTATTTAACCTGTTGTTTAATTCCACAACCTGCTGAAAATTATGATATACCAGCTGGACTAAACATCTATCAAGCATCTCCATTGGATCCAAATGCTTCTCTATGTCAAAATATCTTAGTTTCAACAGCATAGATTCAAACCCAACCATGCTCAGTCTGTTTTATTCCACTATAATTAAGTGGGCTGTGTCTAGTCATGTTCTGAGATAATAAGATCTTACGAGTCATGATAATTATCATCATCATAATAAAAAAGTTATGGAGGACGTACTAAGTGCCACGAACCTTGCTAAATGCTCTACTTTTGTGGCTCATATCTATGAACTAGCTCTGTTTATCATCACACTGAGACCTGGAATAGTGAAGAAACATACTCAAGGGCATACATGTGGGATGATACAGAATAGCAGTTTGTCCCCAGGACATTAGATTGCAGAATCCAGGCTTTTAACCACTATATAGTGATATCTCTCTAAATTCTTTCAAATGAAAAATAAATTCTTTCAAACCTAAGAATTTTAGTCCCTTGAAAAAAGTCAGTCTAGTGTTAATCCTTAGATGCCCTATAGCCATGACCTCAGGTCCCTAAGAAACTCCTTTTATTCAGGGAAATTCCAAGATTCCCAAGACTGGTAGCCTGTAAATTTAACGTTTTCTTTCCTTTACTTACTGTCTTTCACAAATCAACAGTCTTAACTGAGCAAGACATATAATTGCTACTAAAACTCCAACTTTTGAACATTTGTATTATATGACTTATGCTGAATAACATGTTAGGAGCAATCTTTAGACATTTAAAAAAAGAACTAGATAGATATGTCATTAAAATCAGGGCTTATTTTATCTCTCAAGACATTGTTGTATTACAAATGCTTGTTTAATAGCTTAATCATTACAAGATGCTTGTGTGATTAATATCTACTTATTATTTAAATCCTTAAATGGAGCTTTCCTTGAAAATAACCCCCCATCCAAACACTGATATTTAGCACACAGATGTATGATGAACACTGAAGCTAGCACTGCAAGCTTTGCAAGCACTGACTCAAAATAGTACCTTAAGTCAGGCATTTGACATACATTATTATGATAAAGCCTCCCAACAACCTTGGACAGTATAGATTATGTGCATTTTCTTTTTCAGAGAGACTGAAAATGAGAAGATTTTGACCCACTGCTCAAAGTCAATAGTTTTTAAATTAGGAATTAGGGATCCCTGGGTGGCGCAGCGGTTTGGCGCCTGCCTTTAGCCCAGGGCACGATCCTGGAGACCCGGGATCGAATCCCACGTCGGGCTCCTGGTGCATGGAGCCTGCTTCTCCCTCTTCCTATGTCTCTGCCTCTCTCTCTCTATCTCTCTGTGTGACTATCATAAATAAGTAAAAATTAAAAAAAAAAAAACACTTTCTAAATTAGGAATTCAATTGGGATTTTAAGTTTTTCTCCAATGTTTCTATTTTTAAGAAAACCTTAATTGTAGCACAATATACATAATAAAAGTTTCCATTTTAACCATTTTCAAGTGTATAGTTCAGTGGCATTAAGTATATTCACATTGTTGTGCTATCATCACCATCATCTATCTCTAGAACTTTTTTCATCTTCCCAAACTGAAACTTGGCATCCAATAAACAATAATTCCCCATCATCTCTCTCCATGGCTTCTGACAACCACTACTGCAATTTCTGTTTCTATAAATTTGACTACTTTAAAAACCTCATATAATTGCAATCATACAGTATTTGTTTTTTTTGTTACTGGCTTATTTCAGTTGGCATAATGTCTTCAAGGTTTCTCCAAGTTGCATTAAGTTTCAAATTTTCTTTCCCTTTTAAAGCCGAATAATAGTAAATATGTATCACATTGTGTTTATCCATTTGTTTATTAAGACACACTCTGGTCACTTCCACTTTTTGACTATCTTGAATAATGCTGCTATGAACATGGGGGTACAGATATCTGTCAAGTCTTGGCCTTTTATTCTTTTGTGTATATACCCAGAGATGGAATTGCCACATCATATGGTAATTCTACTGTTAATTTTTTGAGGAAATGTCATACTGTTTTCCACAGAATTTATACCATGTTACACTCCCACTAGCAGCATGCTAGTGTTTCCTTTTCTTCACATCCTCATCAGCACTTTTTTTTTTTATATAGGAGCCATCTTAATAGGTATGAGGTGGTGTTTCGTTTTGGTTTGAATTTCATTTCTCTCATGATTAGTGATGTTGAGCATCTTTTCATGTGCTTATTGCTCATTCGTACATCTTCTTTGGAGAAATGTTTATTCAACACCTTTGCTCATTTCTGAATCAGATTGCTTGTTCTCTTAATGTTGAGTTGTAGTTCTTTATATACTCTGGTATTAATTCCTTATCAGATACATGATTTGCAAATATTTCTCCAGTGTCCTGGTTGCATTTTCAATCTCTTGACAGCATCCTTTAATACACAAAGATTTTTAATTTTGATATAATTCAATTTATCTATTTTTTTTCTTTTGTTGCCTGTGCTTTTGGCATAAAATCCAAGAAATCATTAATAAATCCAAGAGTGTAGCCTTCCTGTGCTGTTTATCTCTATTGCTCAGGCCAAGGCACTGTCAGGATAGGCAAGTATCACAGTCTTTGTACTGCCAGAAAGCTTCATAGCCACCAGTGAGATCAATAGTACAAGTGGCACGATAAATAGTACAAGAAAGTCCATTTGGGCACAGCCTTGAAGGCCAACCCTTTTGGAGACACTTCCCATACAAAGGAAATTGTGCTGGAAAAAAGTAGGGGTTGGAGTCAAATAGCCAATTTTTTTTTTCCATCAGAAAGTGTGTCCACCTGATCAAGAATAGCAAAAAGAAAAAAAAAAAAAGAATAGCAAAAAGAAATCATAGTCTTGTACCCAATGATAGTTGAATTTTATTGAGGAAAACTATGAAGTTCTGGTTGTTGAATTTGGTCACAAAGGTCATGTTTCCAGTGCCTCAAAGTAGTCGTGGTCTCTCCTTTGGACCTATACAAAGGCAATAAGGAAAGATAATAATAATTTTTGACAATGAAAACATGATAGTAATAAATTAATCTAAGAGCACAAAGCTATATCTCTCTATTTTCTTTTAGGAGGTATACTCAGACTTTCTCTAATGTCTTTGGTTAATTTGGTTAATTTGGTTAATCTGGAGTTAATTTTTGTATATGGTCTGAAGCACAGATCCAAATTCATTTGTTTGCATGTAGGTATCTGGTTTTCCCAAAGCCAGTTGCTGACAGTATTATCTCCCCACCCCACCGTTTAATAATCATGGCACCCTTGTGGAAATCATTTGACCGTAAAGGAGAAGGTTTATTTCTGGGATCTCTATCTCATCTATCCATATGTCTCTTTTTATGCCAGTGCTACAGTTTTGATTCCTTTATAATAAATTTAGAATCAGGAAGGGCAATACCTCCAACTTTGCTCTTTTTCAGGGTTGTTTTAGCTATACAGAATTCCTTGGGATTCCAATTTAAAGTTTAAAAATATCTTTGCAAAAACCATTACTGGGATTTTTATATGGATTACGTCGAATCTGTACATTGTTCTGAGTATATTGACATTTTACCAATATTAAATCTCCCAGTCAATGAACTCAGGACATAAACTTTCCATTTATTTTTGTCTTTAACTTATGGGATGCCTGGGTGGCTCACTGGTTGAGCATCTGCCTTTGGCTCAGGGTGTGATCTTGGAGTCCCAGGATCCAGTCCCACATTGGGCTCTCCCTCTGCCTGCTTCTCCCTCTGCCAATATCTCTGTCTCTCTATCTCTCATGAATATATAAATAAAATCTTAAAAAAAAAAACTTAGCGACATTTGGTATTTTCTGGTGTACAAGTCTTTTGCCTCCCTGGTTAAGTTTATTTCTAAGTATTTTATTCTTTGTGATGTAAATGGAACTGGTTTCTTAATTTTTATTCATATTGTTCTTGCCAGAATGCAAAAATACAGCTGATTTCTGTATTGATTTGGTGTTCTGCAAACTTTCTAAATTTATTACTTCTTACAGGATTTGGGGGGAAGGTATTTCTTTAAGGCACATTGTTTTGCTATCTTACACTGCCTCTACTATTAGCTTGAATTCCATTCACTATCTATACAATTGTGGCAAAAGCATAACTCTTATTTGTTTTTATTTCCATCACCAGACTATGAAAATAATGATGAAAACAATAATAATAACAATGTGATTAAGAACACAGATTTTGGCAGAAGTTGATTTGGGCCCTTTACTTTACTTATTTTGTTACCCTGAGCTTCTTTATTTATTGAATTAAATCAGACTCACCTAGGCTTATCAAGCACAGTCACTTGCTAGTGCTTAATATGTGAGCCTCAGATTTCTCTTCTAATACTTGGATATGATCAAAAGTTGTAAGGATTCAATAAAGAGAATCAACACAATGTCTGCCTCATACATCAGTAAATGTTAGAAAATGTCATCTCACAGTATCCCCACATCAAATGAAATAATATGTATGAAAATACATTGTGATACAGGAAACTCTCTTATACAATAATAACTTTTAAAGCATGTACTCTTTCATTTACTTCCCTCTGAGGAAGACATTTTATCCCACAAGATTTTTGCAGGAATAATGAGTTCCTACCCCTGGAAGATGAAATGAGCATTAAAATACTCTGCGCTTGCCTTCTCCCACTAGACCACTAGAATCACCGACTGATCATGAGAAGCCCCATTATCTCTGCAATCCCTTTGTCACTACTAACAAGTACTTTCTAAATATGTAGCTACTTCACATGAAAATTATATATAGTAATTCAGGCATACTTTAATAAAGATTAATGAGCTTAGATTTGTAAAACACTTAGAATGCTGCCTCATATACACAGTACTATATAAGTATCAATAATGAAAATAGTCATGTGAAAAGTCATGATCTGCAAATGCTGTCTCTATGTCCTGCTTAAATGGTGTGATTTTGTGATTATGTCTTATACAAAATTCTAATAATGTCAGGATAGAAGATTCAGCAAACAATTTTATCGTTTACTTCTATCCACTCAGCCTTAATTGATAAATACTTTTATATTTTTTTATAAAATATTTGGGTACTTTACAAATTTTACTTCAAAGATTCTGGAGGCTTCTTTTTTCTCTTACATACCTCATGATAGGTTATGATTACTTTACTATTTACTTCTAAGTATTACATCAGTTAAAACACCAGTATTGATGAACTCCGTGTTAAGCACGGGATTGTTACCTTTGGTTCTACCACTGGTTAGTGAGGCAGTCATTCTGAAATAAAAATTAAGAAATTTAAGAGGAAGATTTGGTCAGTGCAGGGAAAGCCAAAGTCTTAGTGCTGCCAAAATGAAGCTTTGGCATTACAAATTGCTACAGAACAAGTTTTTTAAGGAACTTCATTCACTTTATGACACTCGCTTAGGCTAAAATCATACTTGGTTATGGAAATAATCTCAGGTCAAAGCTGTAAAATTTAATAGGATGTTCAGCTCACAGAGTAGCTAATGAAGACAGTGATCAATTTGGAATCACCTTGATACTATGAAACTGAATTATGAAATGTATACTTGAAAGAAGTATCAGATTAATGTGGACAAACAACAACATAAAGAAGGAGGAAATCAAGCATCTCTCAAGGATACATTCGAAAGAGTCCTTAAAGGAGCATCCTTGCTGTTATATAAGGTAGTTGTCCCTTCACATACTAAGTGCCTCCCAGAAATTAAAAAAAAAAAAAATCTGAGATCACTTGTATCAATAAAGGAGATAATAGATGGTCATAAAAAGTTAATTTTTTTCTATGCACATAGGCAAGGTAAACAGAACCACTATTAATTTTGGCAAATGTTCACAATTATTATAGCATCTATTGTGAGCCTGAGTGCTAACATAGCTAAGTGAAACTGTGTTTTTTATTTGTTTTATGATAAGCCTTCATGATTCTATAATAAAATAAACCATAAAAATGAAATGGTTAGAATTAAAGGTAAAAATAGTGATTATGAATAAAAATATAACAATTTAAAATTTTTTAACTGACGTGACATAATAAAGATGGATGAGCTTTTGAATGTGCCTTTATAATAGAGAAGGTCTTACATTTTGTTTTCTGAAATGCAGGCCTAGCTACCTTTGTCGCATATAGCAGTCACTCCATTTCAATGTAATGTGTTTGATGTAATTTTTTCATCTAAGAATTATAACCTAACTTCTGCATTAAATATATTTATTAAAGCTCTATTTTACACAATATCTATAAGTTAGTATGGTAGCTACTACAATATTACCATATTAATCCATCCAAAAACAAAGTGAAGAAATATTGCTTTATGAATTGTAATTGTAAAAAAATGAAAGTTAAAACAGGTTAATGTAAAATAACCATAAAGGAACAATACAAAATGCTATACCACAGGAAAATAGTTCCCAAAAAATGATAAAGGAAAAAAGACTGGTAAAGGTGATCATTACAGGAAGACTGTATTTATACAAAGTTCATCAAAATGGTCTAGTCATTCACATAGTATTAAAAAAAAATAGAAAGTAAAATTAAGACCCTCTAGAACAAGAGGGAGATGATCCAATATGATATTCCTTTTGGTGGCTCCCATTATACATAATATAAAGTCAGTTACTTTCTTATGGCCAAAAAATTGTTCATGGTCTGGCCACTGCTCACTTTTTTCTATTCTTTCTCTCACCAATCTCCTCATCCTACCATGTGACTCATTTCCATGACAAAGCAAACATATCCCACATTGCAATTTTACTGAAATGCAGTTGACAGGCAATATTGGTCTTCCAATAATGTAGTCTGAGACTATCATGCTATTATACTTTAATTTTCTGTGCCTGAAATCACTTCTATTTCTTCTCTCTTTGTTATTTCCTGGTCTCAGTTCTATTTGTGGGATTCTTGATAGCAGGAGCTATGCTTCACACATTTCTGTATCCCGGATCAGGCCACATTTAAAGTCTAAACAAGTTAAGTAACTAAAATATATGTATCCTATTATAATACTGAATATTAAAAATAAAAGATATCAGAAAGATAAAAAATTATTCCAATAGATATATAACACAGGATTAAATTTACAAAACAATGCATTGCAAGCTAAAAGAGGGCTTTTTTGTTGAACTACTATTGCTTATTTGGTGATGTTTCTAGGAGGAAAGAATAAAATAAAAGCATGCAAAGAGAAAAAAAAAATACTGAACTGGGATTTGAAATACAGGGGAAGTCCCATATCTACTATTAACCAATTATGTGGTGAGGGAAATAATACTTCATCATAACCATCATGAAAGAAACTCCTATATGCCGTTCTTCATTATATTTGAATTTATATCACATTTCAGTAAAGATTGATATTGATTTTTGCTATATCATAAGTAGCAAGAAGTTTCATAAGCAATAATGCAGTTAATAAATGGAAAATTTGAAACATTTCAGTTTTGATTCTTTTCGTGTGCTTTACTTCAATGATAAAATATGGTCGACAATACATTATGTTGAAACAACAGCACAGTTAGTAGGAGGTGTAGCCTAGGAGATCAGTTTTTGATCTGGTAAGTTTGACATTCCTGTTTTACTATGTGGGAGTCTTTTGTGCTGCTCACTGATAATCAGTTTTCTACTCTTTCTAGACATATAGAAGGCTGAACCTGCTGAATGAATCCCTTAGGTTTGGGTGTTTGTAGTACTAGCTACTGAGGTAAGAGAGGGAAATGTCACGTTATTTCTAAACTGTAACTTTTAATTCCCAGTGTGATGAACTCCTGAGTTCTCTTTTCTCTGCTAGGATGATTGTGGGAACACATGTTCAGATGGAGCTTCATCATCCCTGTCTCTAAGTAAACCAGAAGAGAAAATAAATATCTTCTCAGTCAATAAACATTGTTTGTTTTAAAACACTAAAATTTTGAAGGCGCTTAATCTCACAGTATAACCTAGTTTATCCTGATTGTTAAAGAATTTCGTTCACAGATTTGAAATGCTGACATATATAAAAGCCTAAATTAAGTGGCATTAGATTAGGTGTTCAGAGGAAGGTAATGAAATAAATATTATTAGAGGCTTAAAAGGTGGGGATTAGGAACAGGATAACTATGAAGTTAAATGAAACAGATTTCAGGACCCCTGACTTATATGAGTCCATCACAAAGCCCTAGGAAGGAATCTAGTAATGTGGTCCCAGCAACTTTACAAGCAGACATTTTTGCAGAATGTTCTGACATCAATACTATAAACTCACTTTATTAAGACCATTGTCTCTTTTTACTCTAACTACCTCCCCATCACCTTCTTCTTCATGCTATGTTACCACAACCATTTCTGGTATTTGTCTAAGGGAAAATTGAGTTGGAAATACATTTAGTTTGAGTATAATAGAATGAAAGAACATAACACAATTTATAACTAAGTTTTGATATCCATGCCAGTGGAGAAACGTTTTCCATAATATTCCTGAAGTTCTCTATGCCAATTCACCTGGTGTTATGCAATAGAAATGTGTCCTCTAGCATCTGGCACAAGGAGAATGTGAGTTGTGGGGAGTAACAAGACGGGTATGCATGGACATAGAAAGTAGTATGTGGAAGATTTTTTCCAGTTTTCCAATAATAAAATTGTAAGCAAAATATTTGTTTTTTATAAAAGCCTGGTCAAAACTGAAGTTCTCTACTATATGTAACATAGGAAATAATGTGATACATATAACTGTAAACATCAAATACATTTTTAAGTGGAATTATAGAATTCATCAGAATTCCCTTATGTTGAGGGGCAAAAAGAGGTACACTATTACTGTGAACAGCATTTCTATAAATGAAGTCTTATGTTCTGTGTGTCCAAATTGTCAATAATGTTTAAAAGGATCTACCATATTAAAGGAAAAACAGATGTATTTTTCGGTTCTATGAAGAAAAAAAATAATAACATTCAATGTAATATTAAGGTTCAGTAAAAGATAATATAATCAAAAAGGCAGAAAAAATTATAAGTATATCATAAGAAAGATTTTAAAAATTTGTGATGCTTCTGGTATTTATCATACTTTTTATTTGTAATTATTTTGTGTTTTATCTTTTCATCCATAAATACCTAAGTTTGTGTTTATAATTTGGTGTTCTTTTTTAAAAGAGGGTTTGAAGCTTTTTCCCTGAAAACTTTAAGCCACCCTATCATACTGATTCATACTTTAGGGTTGTAAAGCTTAGCAAAACTTGTTTTTGATCATTTGGGATTCAGATAATATCTAATAAACTAATAATACTGAGGCTACAGGTTGAAATTCAAAATGTTAATAAAGCATGTTTGTTGTTAATGGCTGCAATTGGCAAGGTATTGAGAGAGATGAACCCAGAAAATGACTGGCAGTAATGAATGAAAACAGACAAAACCCTTAAATTCAGAGCCATATAGACTTGGAAGAAGAATCTGCTATTCAATCACAGGTAGTAAAATACACCATTTAAACCAGTAAAGATATTTGTGAATGAATATCAAAGCATTTTTATTAGCAATAGACAAAAACTAGAAACTCAAGTGTCTATCAATAGATAAAAAGATTTTTATATATCCATAAAACTAAATACTATGCAGTGATAGAAAAAATAACTATGTTAAGTATAACAAACAAAATTCGATTTATGTAAAATTATAGACAATATTTACAATAGTCCCCAAAACTAGATCAATTATCGCTTGGGGATTAGGAACAGAAGGGAGGATAGATACAAAAAGGCATAAGGAATATTTGCAAGTGATGAATATAGCCATTATCTTGGCTGTGGTGATGTTTTTGCAGGTGTAAAGACATTTAAAACCTAATAGATAATACACTTTAAATATGTGCACTTTATTGATTGACGAATATAGCTCAATAAAAGTATAAGTAATTACTGTGAGAAAAAAAGGGTGATTAAAACTCGGTTTTGTTGCAAAGGATCAAATTAAGAAAGTGGCCATCCATTCATTGTTTAAAGTCTCTGATGGGGGGGGGGTGGAATTAATGCCCAGCATATCCTCACAAATGGAAATATATGTATCTGTCACAGAGAAAATATATTGCATCAGTGTATTTCCCAATGAAGTCTGAGAAGATGGGGATATCTATAAATAAAGCATATGTGAGAATGAGGAAAAGTGAGAGAGAACAAAAGAGAAATAATTGCATTCAATGTAAATACAAATCTTAAAAAAAAGGCAAAAATGAGAAATATTCTAGAAAAGAGTTTGTATTTGACCATTAGCCTATGTTGCTGATTTGGAATCAACTAGATGATAGGTCCACTAAGGTTTTAGCAAAGTAACATTATAAAAGAAATATAGACCCTAGAGTAAAAATGGGTCTATGTCTGAGGTGTAAAACAATCCTTCATTCTAAATCCGTAGAATGTACAACACCAAGCGTGAATCCTCATGTAAACTATGGGCTTTGGATGATTATGATGTGTCAGTGTAGGTTCATTAGCTGTGACAAATGTCCCACTCTGGTGAGGGGTGTGGATAATGGGGGAAAGTATGCATGTGTTTGGGGGCTTGGAATGTATGGGCAATTTCTGTACCATCCCCTAAATCTTGCTCTGAACCTTAAAACATTCTAAAAAAGAAATTCTAGGGCAGCCCCAATGGCCCAGCAGTTAGCATCACCTTCAGCCCAGGGTGTGATCCTGGAGACCCAGGATCGAGTCCCATGTCAGACTCCCTGCATGGGGCCTGCTTCTCCCTCTGCCTGTGTCTCTGCCTCTCTCTCAGTGTGTCTCTAAAAATTAAATAAAAATTAAATTTAAAAAAATATAAAAAATAAATTTTAATAATTAAACAACAACTTCACAATGGAAACAAAAGGCAAAGTTCAGGTTGCAACCTTCTACAAGCTGACTGCCAGCTGAGAAAGCTTCTCACCTTCTTGCAACCCCATCTCCTACCCCCATTCACTCACAACCAGGAAAGCATGCCTCTCAACATCAACTTTCTCTCTAGTGTTACATTAATGAAACACGGAGGGCATTAGACTGAGGTGGTTCTAATGTCTTGACGGCCTACGTGAGCAAACCAAAAACTAAGCCTGTAAGTGGATTTCCTCAAAACTAAGGACAACCAATCACAAACAGACAACTAGACTTTAAGCTATAGCTCATCAATAATTTCCTTGTTCTGCTTCTACCTCTTCTCCATAAATGTCTTTCTCTGAACTCCTGTCATTGGAGTGCTCCTAACTACTTCCAGTTTGCTGCTGCCCTGATTGGAATTGATTTCGCTCAAATAGACTCTTAAAAATGTTACTATGCCTCAGTTTATCTTTTATAGTAGCTAACAATGTTATCTTTTTGTTAAAAAACAACTACTACAACAACACAAAAAGAACAACAGAAAAACCAAAAATGTAATGGGGGCAACGATATGACATGACAAAGAGCCTGTCGATTTTGATCTTCACAGTTTTGGCAAGGGTGGGTTGGTGAGGAGCAGAATCTTAAGGAAGGGACACCCTCACAGCACTCTGAATGGTCGAGATAAAGTAAACTCGCTTTTCTTAGTAAACCAGCTTGTGGACTGGCTGGTCCTCTTTGCTTTGACTTTTAATATAATTAGAGAAAGAATGCAATTTCAAGGAAAATGCTAGCTAATGAAAAACAGGGTGCTATTTGTCACATTCCTTTAGTTGCAAAATATCAACAGATGTTAATTACATTAAACTTTTTCATGAATTGTAAAATGATAGACTTGATACTTTTACGACTTCTATTTACATGAACACACATAGATTATTCATAACAGGATATAATACAATATCATCACTTAAAATTTATGCTCTGAAATAAGACCGACTCTTAGAACATTCAGACCATAATACTTACTGGCTGTGTGGCTTTGGATACATCACTTAGCCGTATGGCTTCAGTTTTTATCTATAAAATGAGCACAAGAATATTATCAACCAAATGTAGTTGTTCAAAGAATTAAATGAGGAAAAAAAAGCAATTTTACGGAACCAGCTTAATGTCTGGCACCAAATGAGTGCTCAGAAAGATGCTATTATCTTTATTACATGAAGAAATCAAGTTTTGAAGTTGTCACAATTTTTTTAAATGTATCAGATATATTAAAATAAAAATTTCCTTTGCCTACGGCCTACACACACATACACACATACACCAAGGGCCTAAACCTTTTCTTGGGAGAATAGCACTGTTGGATAGCTCCAGTTTTTCATGAATTTCTTCAGAAAATGAACTATGATCTGAAGTTTTCTTTTTTATGAATTATTCTGAAACTATCAGGAGGGTGAAGAGCTAATTAAAAAGGGTTTTTTTTTGTAGAAAATCTCTCCTTGGCCTAAAGCCAAAAGATCAGAAAAAAAGAAAGATGCAAAGAGGAGAAGGTAGCCTGGTACTGATGAATTTCTAATGAATACTGAGGGTCAACAGGTCAGGCTATAACAGTGTGAGGTGCCATAAATAATTTTTACTCCTTGAACCTGCAGCCATTTATATCTTTTATGTTTTCTTCAAATGTAAATGTTTGTAGGTTTTGAAGAGTAAAAAAAAAAAAAAAGTCAATTTAAAATTCTGCAATTCTATAATTCAACTAATGATTAAAAACAGAAGATGTATAGGAATAAAATTGTTTTGCCAGGAATTTAGTAAGTGGTAGAAATGATATAATAATAGTAGTGCATGCAGATAAAGGGGTGAAAAGAACAAGTCAAATACAACAGTATTGTTAGCTTTGGTTGGGATTTATTTGAGGAATAGAGTTTAGGCCAGTCATGATCTCGGGTGCTGGGATGGAGCCCCATGTCAGGCTCTCTGCTCAGTAATCTGCTTTTCCTTCTCCCTTTTGTCACTCCCCCGCCTCAACTCATGCTCTCTCTCTTTTTCTCTCTCTCGAATAAATAAATAAATAAAATTTTAAAAAAGAGTAATTATCTAAGAATAACATGGTGGGTTTATGCTAGTGACAACGGATCCATACTCCAAAACAAAATGCTGATAACAAGATGTAGGTTTTCTTTCTTTCTTCCATAGACCAAGAATTACCTTGACTCATTGTTTCCAATTTCTCTCTTCCCATTATTCCTTCAATCTACTCTTATCAGGCTTTTATGGCCACCTTTCCACATCAAAGAAGTTTTTTGTTTGTTTTATTTTGTTTTTCTTGTCAACATTAGCAATGACATCTACTTTGCTCCATCTCATAGCTAAATTTCAGTAGGCATTATTTAACTTTTCAGCAGCATTTTAAAAATTGATTAAAAAATAATTTATTTACTGCCTTTCCATAGTATTACACGCTTCTGGCTTTTTTTTTTTTCCCTCACTGATCACTCCTTATCAGTTTTCTTGCTGGTTCTTCCTCATTTCTGTGACCTCATTTCTTTTTTTTTTTTTTTAATTTTTATTTATTTATGATAGTCACACACAGAGAGAGAGAGAGAGAGAGAGAGAGGCAGAGACACAGGCAGAGGGAGAAGCAGGCTCCATGCACCGGGAGCCTGAACGTGGGATTCGATCCCGGGTCTTCAGATCACGCCCTGGGCCAAAGGCAGGCGCCAAACCGCTGCGCCACCCAGGGATCCCTGTGACCTCATTTCATTAAAGTTGAGATGCAGGGGCATACATCCCTAGGATGCCTTTAGATTTTTAGTCTACTTACTCTCTTAAAGATCTCATGCAATCTGTGTCTCCCAAATTTATATCTTGTCAACCCAAACTACCCTTCTGAAGTTCAGAAATAAACACATGCCTCACTATTTGACACTTCAACTTAGGCAGTTTAATAGAAACCTCAAAATTAACATACCCAAAAGAGAGCTTCCAATCTTCCCCCTTCAAACTTGCTGTGCTTATGTTTCCATCTGAGATAAGGACAATTCTATTCTTCCATTTGTCAGACCAAATAACTTAGACTCTTCTCATTTGCTCATGTCCTTCATTCAACTTGTTAGCATGTCATGTTATTTCTATATTCAAAATATTTCTGGTATCCAAGCATTTTTCAACAGCTCCACTACTAGCGTCTTGTTTAAGCCACAATTACTATTTATCCAGATCACTGTAATAGTCTCCCTCACCTGCTTATGCAGTGTATTGTCAGGGCAGCAAATGGTTTCTGTTGAAGACTCATCACATCATGTCACTCCTCTTCACAGCATCCCCCAACGCCTTCTTATCTCACTCACAATAAAAGTTGAACTATTTACAATTATCTATAAGGCCCAACTTAATCCCTTATTATAGGCACTTTGACCTCTCTTCCCCTACTCACTCCAATCTAGTAATGCTATTTTCTCTGCCTTTCCTTGAACTTGTCAGATACATGTACCATCTTAGGTTCTTTGCTGTTGCTGTTTCAACTGCCTGAAATACTATTCCCCGAGTCATCAACATAACTTTGCTCCGGTACCTTCAACATTTGCTCAAATGTTACTCTCCAAGAGATGACACCTATCACTAGCTATCCAACTTAAGTTTGCAGGCTCCCCACTTCCCAACACACTCCAGTTTGTTTTTCTTTTTTCTCCAAAGCACTTACACCATTAACACACTATATATTTTATTTTAGTTGTTTAGTGCTTATTTCCCATTATTTCAACATAAAACTCCTTCAAGAAAGGGATATTTATCTTCCTGTTTTTATCTGCTGTATTCTTAGAACCTAAAACAGTGCCTGACTCAAGGTAGGACACAAATTATTTGTATCAACAACAGCAGTTTAGGAATTTAGATTAAAGGACACAGGGGATTGCAAGGATGTCTATCTAAATAAAATGGTACTAGTTTCGGACCTCAAATGAGAATAGTATACATATGAGGAAAACAGTAAGCAAAGGCAGCAATATGCCAGGCAAGTATGATAGAGTTAGTATAACTATGTATCTGTAATAGGTGGTTTGTGCTGAGCAATGGTAAGAAAGCAGTTTACAAAATTGTTTTTGGCTCAGTCGATAAAATATGACAGAGATCTCCCCACTAGAGAATTTTGATTTAAAAATGTTTTCCTTTTTTTTATAAATATATTTATAAACTATAAATTTATAAAATATAAATTACCACTTCAACACTGAAGAAGCTCAATGCTGAATGATTAATACAATCTTAAGTCATAGATTCCAAAACTTTCTGAAAGGTGATCATTCTGAGAGGTGAAAAGCAGCACCAGAAATCTGTAAGTGAATTTTTGACTAATGTAATATCTAATCACATGTCTAAGATGGTTGCATTTGTTTGTATGGTTGTGTCCTACCCATACCTCTTTGTGTTTTACCATTTTAGACACACATGAGAAAATTCCAGTTGCTACATGTGAATCTCTTTGCATTTTCTGGCTGTTAGAACGGTTCTGCTCACGTGCAAGTGTTGAAGAGTTAACGCAACCTACAAGTAGCTCTCAACTAATGACTACTGGAAGTTAGTCTATAAATGTTTCAGCTATTTTTTGTTTTTTTGGTGGGATAATTCTGGGATACATTCTTTACATCAACCCAGTAGGATTATGCTAAGTGAAATAAATCAGAGAAATACAAATGCCATATGATTTCATTCATGTGAGGAATTTAAGAAACAAAACAAATGAGCAAAGGGGGAAAAAAAAGAGAGAGAGGCAAACCAAGAAACAGATTTTTAACTCTAGAGAACAAACTGATAGTTCCAGAGGGGAAGTGGGTAGGAGGATGGGTTAAATATGCCATGGGGATTAAGGGGTGTACTTGTGATGACGACCCAGTGATGTACCAAAGTGTAAAATCACTATAGTGTACACCTGAAACTAACATATCACCACTTGTTAACTAACTGAAGTTAAAACATAAAAAAAAAAAAAGAAGAAGAAGAAAGAACACAGTGATCCCTTGTCCAGTAACCCAACATTTTGTGCCTTCCCTTCCCTGTCTCACTTTCTTATTGCCATACAGGTGTCTGGGATCAGTTCCTAAACAGATTATTCACTTTCTAATACTCTTTCAACAGTGTTTGCTATTTAGACATGCTGAGTCTTTCAGGGAAATCTAGATATTTTGTGACTATAACAGAACAAGTTCAATAAGGTATTGAGTTTATCAGCCATAATTTTCATTGATGATTCTTAGTTACTTGATTTTAATGTTAATAACTCTATCTTGTTAAATGGGGTGATCATCTATACATCAATGAGTGCATGCCACAGGTTTCCGAGGCAAACACTACTTTAGTAGCGGCAGACAGGAAATGAGTGCTAAAGAAATTAGCAACCTACACTAATAAAAACGCAGCAGGCAAGTCTGTTAAAAGCTTTCTCCTCTTGTGCTGACCCTTGCTACCTCATTTGTGAAATTCGATTTCATTATATCATCAAGCAGTATGGATACAGGCCAACAGGCCACATGGGGTAAATACAAACATTAAGATCTCAACACACTACCATTGTAATTAATACTGTAAACCTCACTAGAGTCATTTTATGTCATTTCTCTATTTTCACAAATAGCCAACTGTCTTAAAATACAATCATATTTTTATTTGTTTTTCCCTAAGTCCTCACATATTTATTTTTCAGGTTTTTGAATTAGAATATATTAGATTAACTAATTCCTACTTATATTAATTGTTAATGGGAGGTACTTACCATTGTCCACATAAAAAAGACTTCATTCTTATTTGTCTTGATGTCATTACAATCCCATGTACTTTTACCGATAAAAACTAAACTCACCTACATACCAAATAAGGTGTTTTTAAAAAAATAGCTTCAGCAGAAATACACAAGTGTGTGTGTAAATCAAATTTGAGTTAGGTAAGTCTCTTGTTTTTCTACTTCTTTTAAAATATTGCTCTTGAAACTTCCCATATAGAAAACTACTCAATCTTGTATTCAGCATTTGAATGAGAAAAAGGGGATAAATAGCAAACACATGTTAAATAATTTTAATAAAAATTAATTTAGCATAATGGTTTTAGGGGCAAAGTTTTTTTTTTTTTTTTTTTTTTTTTTTAGGGGCAAAGTTCTTAATATGAAAAAACAACAACAACAACTTAGACTGTGATTCCTGAGGTTCTAGAGAAGAAAAAGGAATTCTAACATTGATCAAGTGAAGCTATCTTCTGTAAAGTATTTTGATATCAGCATTGATTGCTCTAAAACAGTATTTCTAGAACACAGCCAAAAGATGAAAGTGAGTAAATTCAGAATGTTCATAAAAAAGCAAAACGTATTGTTGAAAAATAAAACCTCTTTTATCTTATTACAAAATAGTAATTCAGTGATGACAGAGCCATTAAATTAAAAATATATAGGGCACATTTAAAAAATTCTATATTACTACTACATAGCTTGCAAAATGCAATATTTGGCACTAGAACATTTCAAGTTGAAAACAAAGAATAAGAAATCTGAAAGCTCAAAACAGTTAAACTTAAAAATACCATTTATCATTACTTTTCCTTAATATATTTTATTTTTTTCTCCCTTAGAATGCTTAATAGTATTATTTTTTATGATAAATAAATATAAAATAATTTGGTAAATTTTTGTATTGATCTTAATATTTAATTGAGACACAAATCTTTTTAATTGGGAATTTAAAATACGTTTAAAATTTGCTTTTTAAACTTTGTAGTATTTTGTATACTAGAAATAAAATCCCTCAAAGAATTCTCTACAAAATATTACAATGATAAAAACAAAAAATCCCAAACAAATAAAATGAGAGAAATATATTTGTCTATTCTACAAAGCTTTTATGTAACCAGATTTAATTTTCATAAAAATAGATTTTCATTAAAATTTTATTCATCAAATACACTTTGGGAAATAGTTACTATAACTATTACTAATTTCCTGATACTGGAATTTGTAAAACTCATCTATAAACTTATATATTCAGGAAATTTCAAGAAAACATTATAATATGCCCATTATAATATGTGCAACATCTTTATTTGATAGAAAAACTTTCTTCTCTTTCTCTAATTCCCACTGCCACCCCACTATTTGATGAAATACTATAGGAATAAAAATGTTAAGAAGTAGGATGACATAACCAAAACAGTGTTTTTGGAATACAGACCACCACCACATGGCATCATAGAGAATATATTAGAAGTACAGGCCACTACCACCACCACAAACTACAACAGATTTGAGAATTTTTTTGTAAGTCTTGCTTAGAAATATAGCACATCACTTTCAAATGGTGGAGAAGTTGATACCTTATATTCTGGTCTCTATTTTGGATATATCGGAAATGGAAACACAAGTTTGCAATGTTGACATTTCAGTTAGAGGTGAAAATTTATTTTGTAGACAAGTTTATACTTTGATTCGCTCAAAAATGTACGTATTTGAAGTTTACTGTTATAATATCATCTATAGGTTGGAAATCCAGTAGGATGCCCCATAGCTTTGTAGTTACATATATGTGCAAATATGCTTCATGTGGTTTGTGCTAAACAGAAAGTGACAGTTCTCCTAGATGCATGGTTCCCAAAGCATAAACCAAGTTGACTTCCAAACCTGAAAAGAACTTCATCTGCAGAAATTAATTATGAGTGGGAAGAATTTTATATTTTTTTCATTTAATAGACTGTATTATAGTATGCAAAGTTACAGAAGGAAGAAAGGGATCCAATAATGCTGTCCCAATGATGAAACCAACACATCTCTCTACATTGGCTTACACACACACACACACAACTATACAAATACCTATGCACTCAAGGTATTGAGTGCATACATATACCTAAGGATTCTAAGGATAATCATTAGAACTGAGTGATTCAACATTTTATTCAATTCTTATAATGACTTGCCTTATAATTACATTAGAATCAATGCAATACTATATAAAACTACTTTTGATTTACATGTACATATCCCTAAATCTTGGTGCAATCATCCATTTGTTAATTAATTTATAAAATAAGCATGGACTGAATGTGGCAAAAATATCCATGCCGAATTCTTACTTTGTGTACTAAGAAATAGGAACAGGACATTTCTTGCTTATTTCATGATCTGGGTGGTAGCACCTGAACCAGGTAAGATATTGGCAACTAAACATTTCCTAACAGTTTCTGAAATCAATGAAGTTTTGAAATCTAAAAATGCACTCTTATTTTAGGGCTTAAGACCGTGGAAAAACAAATTCTTCCAAACAGACTTCTCTGTCAGTAAAGCTGTTTTACTGAGCTTATGGTAAACTTGATGCTATTTGTCTCATAACATATAAATCAGATCTAACCTCTGATGGAACATGTCAATGACCTCAGGCTCCTGATAGGGATAAAAATAACAGATGGTTTGTAACATTTTGAAGAATGATATAAATGATGTTACATCTCCAATATAACTTTGAAATCTGCTCCCATTTGGCAAGATCAAGTATAGCCCATCTTCTTTGAAAGCAATCTATTTTTAAGCTATCACATGCTATTTGTTATTGTTTCTGAGAGATGTTTTAAAGAGCTTCGTCCAGGATATATTTCATGGGTTCTTGCCTTAGAAACTTTTAATTATGAAAAAATATATATTTATGCCTTAGATTATAAAGGTAGAAATTATCTCTGGATTTCTCACTGGAGATTAAATTTTTTTACATGAGATAATATAAAATTAGGGAGAATTCTCCACACTTGATCATTTTTAAAAACAATACCTTAAATGGTCAATATCAAGTCAATTCCTAATTATATTCTTGTTCTGGGCCATTTCATAGTTATGCTGAATAAAAGTACAGGTTTCGTGGTTTGGATTCATCACTTTTGATAGCTTTATGTGGTTCATACAATGCTATACTTTCTCTAAGACACATCATCTGTTACGTTTCAAATCTGTTTTGATATAAAAAAATGAGAACAATAAACATGATTATAATTAGGGAGAGTTTGTTAAATGTGCTTTAATAGGTCCTATTGTGAGACATGTCTGGTATACAAGCAGAAATCAAGGCTAGCATACTGAAGAAGAAAAGATAAACAAACCCCATGGTTAGTGAGTAGATATAGGGCTTGAAATTGTTTGGTCTAGGAAGACATCTAAAATACAATTTGGTACATACAGAAAATGTAATTAAACGATAATTGCACTGAAGCACAATGAGTGTGGGATAAACAGCTTGTGAATCAATAAACCATGAGGCAGCAGGCTGAGGTATTTATTGATTTATGATTCATTTAGCTCTAAGTTTACTTCATTTCTAATTCAATCGGAACTACTGTATTATCCTTCATTGGGAGAGCTGGGTGGAGTGATTGTATCATTTCAGATGAGGACAAGATTATCTGAATTAATACCATTTTTTTTTAGTTTTATGTGAGTACACTCCTATGAGTTTTTCCTATTTACTTACCAAATCTACAGGCTATGATATATGGCTCTACTAAAATGTGTCTATTTGCATATTAAAATTTACATTAACCTGGAAACTTTACGATAGCATACACTTCTGATAAATTAAAATCCTGTGCTTTCATTAATTTAAGACATGAGTATTGTAATGTACATCTTATCATGGGTTCTGACTAAAAAGCATTCTGCATTTTAACCTAAGAAAATTGTATATTTTAGGTAAACCAGATATTCTTATTGTTGCCAGGGAGTGTCATTATTAGCTTCTACATGGATAATATTTTTATATTTATGTTGTTACCTTGAGCACCTTCATAGATGAATCCTAAGTATCTGCTTCGCCTCACTGATCTCAAGTAAATCAAAAAGCAAAAAATCAGCTATCCCCTCCAGCAAGCATCATAGGCAAGAATGAGAACACTTTCTAAGCACCTCTCTCTGAGAACGTGTGTAGTATGTAGAAAGTATAGTCACTGAATACTCATTACCAGTCACTTTAAAAAATAAACAAAACTATTATTTTCTTCTATCACAGAAAAAAAGCTGTCAGTTTATCAGATAATACTGGAAAAATGAGAAATTTGTTAAGATGATGAAGAACTGTACAATTTGTAATTGAATTTGTATAGTTAAGTACTTCTCAAATAAACAAAGAAAAATGAAGCACAGGGGCGCCTGGATGGCTTAGTTGGTTAAGTGTCTGCCTTCAGTTCAGGTCATGATCTCGGGGTCCTGGGATCAAGCCCTGAGCCAGATTCCCTGCTCAGTGAGGTGCCAGCCTGCTTCTCCTTCTCCCTCTGCCCTTCCATCCTGGTTGTGCTCTCTTGAGTGTGGTCTCTGTCTCTGTCTCTGTCTCTGTCTCTGTCTCTGTCTCTGTCTCTCTCTCAAATAAATAAATAGAATCTTTTAAAAAATAAAGCACAAAGGCTTACTACTCACAAAGGGAATATTTATAAGTTGATTATGTGCCCTTTGACTCAGATTGCAAATTCTACCTTTTATGGCTTTCACTTCTTACACAATTTTTTAAAATATTGCTATTGTCATCAGTCTTAACTTCAGTGGTCATTTCAATGTACCTCTACTGAGTTGAGTTTCTCCTTAGTAACTGAAACACACTCATTAAAAAGATATTCTGGGGTAGGTACAGGTGCTTGATTAAGCACTTGCCAATATATGACATGACACATGTCCTGGCATAAAGCATTTTCCTGCTCTCTTGCCAACTGAGGAATAAAAAAAAGCTATTTATATTTAATACCATGACATCCTTAACATAAACACATCTCTATTCCCCTTCTCCCACTGGCAAGATTTCATATCAACGGAATAATTTTGATTCCACATTAATACAGCTTACTTACTATCCAATGGCATCTCAGAGCTGAAAAGTGGATGGAGTAGGAGAAGACTTTGTTTTAATGCCTTGCTTTCTCATATGCATTTCCCTGTATGATACTTAGGAATAAAATGCTGGGCTTTGCTGCTTGGTGTTTTAAAATTGGTTTTTGTGCCTTGAGCATGTGCTTATGCAATATAAAACAAAATGCATTATATTTTGGCAGGAAATATACAGTTGATTTATGAGCAATGATGGCAGTTCTTTTTTAATAAATTAGTTTCCCAAAATGAATGTTACTAGAAAGATGACTCACATATGAAAATGGCAACCAGGATTATCCTATACCTGAAAATATACGTATGCTTTGCTAAGACATAAAACTAATGTCTTGAATCAAGTTAAAGTTGAAATAATTCTCAAGAGGTTTATATCTGAATGGTTATCCCTATCTCTGAGCCACTATTCCTACTAATTTGGTTGGATCTTCTCTTCCTTTCAGGAACACTGTGTCCCCCTTCTGCACTGCAAACAGGTAGATACAAAAGTCAAGCTCTTGCCTCAATTCTATTACGCCCTACTACCAGTACACACAGGTGTGCAGAGATGCACGAAACACACACACACACACACACACACACACACACACACACACGCCATTTTGTAGCAAATATACTGAAGCCTAAATTTATATTATATTAGGTCAAGAAACATAAATGGGAATGTTAAATATCCTTGTTCCTAAAACAATACAAAACAAACATCAAACAATATATAAGCTATCTATCAGCCTTTTCTAAGAATTTTAGTCCTCCTCCTCTTTCAACTCTAAAGGGAGAGAGAAAATAAATTTTCAACCAAAAATTCAATTCATGTTGTTGTTAAGGACAATTATTTGTCATTATGTAATATTACCTTTTACATAAATATATGGAGATATTATAACTGGATCATCCATACCTAGCAAGCATAAATATATTCTCATATTTGATTAAGTACTATTTTTAAAGCAGGATTATAAAATTGGAATCACCTTGTCTATACCATATCGTATCCCTTTTTCTTCTTCAAATTGGCACATGCCTTCCTGTCCATGTAGAGTCCTACTAAATATGCATATTTTAACGGAATATACTATATTTATAATATATACATAAGTATATATAGTACACAAAATATACACAAATATAATTTATAAATATAAATATATCATAGTTTGAAAATTCTTTTAAGTCTGCTTTTATTCACTCAACCTGTTTCAAGATCCATCCATTTGAATTCATCCATTCCAACAGAGCTACTACATTCAATTCATTATGAATAGTATTCCATTGTATAAAATTCCACCTCTTACCTATTTTCACCTTTGATGAATATTAGATTGATTCTAGTATCTAATATTAGAAATTCTGTAGGGATAACAAGTGTTCATGGGTCATTGTGTAGTTTATATTTGTGAGACTTTCTATAGGCTATAGAAAACTATAGTATTTATGAACATTCAATTAGATATTGCCCACTTCTCTCTAAAGCTGATATGACAGGTTGCACTTCCAACAGGATACATGCTTCTGCTTTTTTTGCATCCCAGGACTAATATTAGAACTTGAATTTTTTGTCCACATGATGGATATTGAATGATACTTTATCATATTATTGCTCAATGAGGGAAAGAAGATTTTAGTATGTTTTCTGACCATTCTTTTTCTCTTCTGTGAATTTTTTTACATCATTCGTAAATATTATGTTGTCATCTTTGTAACTGTCTATATGAGTTCCAAACTTCAAGGAAAACAGTCTTTGTTACGTTGGTAATATATTATCTGGGTAGAAAAGATTAAAGAATCCCTCAGCTGGGATGCCTGGGCGGCTCAGCAGTTAAGCGTCTGCCTTTGGCTCAGGGTGCAATCCTGGAGTCCGGGAATGGAGTCCTGCATAGGGCTCCCTGCATGGAGCCTGCTTCTCCCTCTACCTGTGTCTCTGCCTCTCTCTATGTGTGTCTCTCATGAATAAATAAATAAAATCTTTTAAAAATTTTTAAAAAAAGAATCCCTCAGCAACTTTTAGTGGAAATTCAGACTTCTCCAAGAACACTGCATTAGGTATCTAATGGTCTTTTTTCCCTAACTTGTCAGATTGTTTA
Organism: Vulpes vulpes; assembly: GCF_048418805.1. Taxonomy (NCBI): domain Eukaryota; kingdom Metazoa; phylum Chordata; class Mammalia; order Carnivora; family Canidae; genus Vulpes; species Vulpes vulpes. The sequence goes on from NC_132781.1 coordinate 73,773,962, forward strand.
AAGTCTCTTATAATGTCTTTTTTTTTTTAAGATGCCTAATCTCAGTTGTGAATAAAGTTAAACAAGGACGCAGGTGTATATTTCAAAATGAAAATCTTGAAGACAGCCACACTCATGTATTCAGAACTGAAAGTTTATCTCATTTTACATTAAGCACCCTTATGGAAGGAAGTGAAGCTAGAAACAAAGTTATATCAAAACATGGAATATTTCTAGGAACTTTGAAAAGTTAGCCTTGAAAATGTAGAACCAAACCTTTTTTATTTTTTTTAAGATTTTAATTATTTATTTACGAGAGACACAGAGAGAGGCAGAGACACAGGCAGAGGGAGAAGCAGGCTCCCTGCAAGGAGCCTGATGTGAGACTCGATTCCAGATCCTGGAATCATGCCCTGAGCAGAAGACAGACGCTCAACTGCTGAGCCATGCAGTCGTCCCTAGAACCAAACCTTTTATTTTTGAATATATGTTGACCCTTCCTTTCTCCCTAACCCTATTCCAAACAAACAAATGCATTTGGTTTATATGCTAAGTAACCAAGTACTAAACCATAAATTTGTAAGGTATGGAGATTGCATCTCTATATACCATATCTATATATGGAGATTGCCTCTACATATACTATATATGCCATATCAGTGTAAAAGATGACATCTTAAGGTCTCAAAGAAGGAGAAGCTCCCTAAAAGTGTTCTTTCCAGACAATCTTATCAGTGTGAAGGAAGAGAGTTATTTAAATGGAGTGAATACTAGAGACAGGGGGAGGAAAGAAGAGTGCCAAAATGGGACATGGTCAAGCCCTTGCTTAAGAGTATCTAAGGGTCACTTCTTTACCTCTTCAGGCTTCTGGGAGGAAGCAAGTTATCTTAGTAAGATACAAACAATTAATTTTGCTTTGTGGTATAAATAGAGTCCTATATTATTTATTATAAATTAGAGTCCTATATTATTTATTATATTCATCTTTATTATTTTTTAAGCTTTGGGGTTTTTTTATTTATTCATGAGAGAAACAGAGAAAGGCAGAGACGTAGGTAGAGAGAGAGTCCCTGGGGGACTCAATCCCAGGACCCCGGGATCATGACCTAAGCCAAAGGCAGATGTTCAGCCACTGGGCCCCTGTATTCCTTTTTCTTAAAAGCAAAATGCCTTCTTGTTTATCCTTCTAGAAGTACGATAAGAGGACTGATATTTGAGAGAAGCTTTTATCCCCTTCAAGGCTAAAAGTTAACTTATATGCCATATAGCATCTCAGAAGAAATAAATTCTGACCCTAACACATACCTGAGTCCCTGGAGGAACTATTCAAACATCAAATTTGGCTATGTTATTCCAAATGACAAATCATTATTCTCATGCAATAACCTTGAAGTTTCTGCATTTATCTTAAAAAATAATAATTTCAAAATTAATTAATCCATATGTATCCTTGATATAATATAATACTTCAAGAGTTTGATATATGTTCCTTTAAGGGATTAATTAATTAATCAATTGCATTCATAAATATTTATTTAATATCTAGTTAAGAAAACTGCTAGGCACTAGGGATACAAAAGTGGATAACTTAACTGTTATATTTGCCATTTAATTATCATGGTCTACTTAACAGAGTGGTGCAAAAAGAAATGCCTGAAAAACAGAGGATTCTACCAAATGTTGAGCTTTTCTAGGAACAGAATTTCAAGTTAAAATGAATTTCAAATATCAGCTTATGTAAAAATCAGAATGCATCAAGCATACATACTAAGTACACATGAAAATTGCAATATCGAATGCAAAAATTCAATTTCCTATGTATAAGGATGTAAAAATATACATATTCAGCAACCTGAACATATTTTTGAAGTATTTATTTGATTTATGGCTGCAGGAATGTTTCGTGTCTTTTTAAACTTCACATTGTATGTTGAGTTATGAGAGCTACAGTGTAGGAAGTGTACTGCACTTATAAAATATTTTCCTTCAAGGAGCTTAACCATATTGGCAGTTTCCTAGTGAGGGGAAGCACTCCAAAACTTTAGATAAGTGATGTCAAGAAGTAATCATTAAAAAAAAATTACTCATTATTTGTCAGACGGCTTCCATTTATAGTGAAGTGGTGATCACTGAATTTAACATCTGTTCTCCCTCCCTGTGCTGTAAGAAGGTGGAGGGTCAGTAATGTATTCTCCAGGCTAAAAAGGTACTTTAATACTGAAAATGAAGCAAGCCACTCCATACCATTTACAGAGTTTTAATTCAGGGTAACTTACTGACGGGGCCATCAGGTGGGCAATCCATGTGGCACTAGGCAGCTAGTACCCACCCTCCCACCCTCTAGACCTGAATCCCCAGCTTTTATGAAGTAAAGGGCATGGTGGTGAGGCACAGGGTAGTTATCTAAAGTGGTGCCATCTGTACACAAGAGGATCTCTGCTAGTGATGTAAAGCACACCATGTGTGCACCAAAAAGGAGAACAAGATGGAGTCAGTGTTGCCAGCAATCCCATACCCCACCTTTAGAGGAACCACTGTCAGATAGTCCTTTTTTTTTTCTGTAGTCAGGAGTAAGGGGGTATGTAAATATAACAATAGTGTCAATGACTAAGTAACACTGTTTGAATACTCAGTGATAATGTATTATTATTATTTAAATGTTATAGATGTGCCAGTTTTTAAAATTGTTTTTATTTTAATTTCAGTGTATTTAACATAAGGTATTATGTTACATAAGATGTTATGTTAGTTTCGGGAGTACAGTATACGGATTTGGCAATTCCATACATCACCCAGTTCTCCTCACACAAGTGTACTCCGTAATCCCCATCACCTATCTCAACCCTGACCCACCTTCTTTCTGGTAATCAGCCAGTTTCGATGGAAAATGAGTTGTCATTTGGCAAAGTCTATCATTTTGCAAATATATCCTGAGATATCAGTTCACTATCTGTATTTTGGCATGTAGTTAGCATAAATAGATCTTGTTTATAATTTTGAATACGGTGTGGCATCATCTCATATTTGTCCTTGGATTTTCTTTACTCTGGTTTTCATTTCTTAATATATCAACGTTTTATCTTAATAATATTATGTTAAATGGCCTTTTCATCAATGTTTTAAAATTATATTATTCAAAAATTTCTTAAAGAAGTTTGTGAGCACTTCTAATTTCATACTATATAGAAGGCTTTATTGTGTAACACCACTTTTTTTTATGTGTTCAGTATTTTCTTGTGATTAAGGCACATAATGAAAGTATTTTTCAAGTGAATGCAAAATGAAAAAATGGAAATATAAGTTTATATAGAAATTATTCTGGCAAAAATTGAACCAGTAGGGACTGTAAGTGTTATATTCAATATCTACCACAGTATATAAAAACTCATTATAGCTAAGCAACAGATGCAAGCTAAAATGGACTAACGGATACTTAACTTAAATTTCAATGGCAAGAAATCTTGCTACCATCAAACCTAATACAATACAGATGATAAGACTCTTTTCTAAACCAAAGAATGCTTTCTAAATGTATATCTGGTGTCCTTTACTTTTACCCTGATCTACTGACTGTCTTCAAAATTCCAAGCACTAAGGTCAATCGAGGCATTTTATTTCACTTGCTTCCTTCTTCATAAAACAATCAGATAAGATTAGTCCATATTTGAGGAATGGAGTAATTGTCATAATACTAATATTCGAGTCTGGATGAAGAGTAAATATTTTGGTCTTTAGGAGGATTTATACCTTAAATTAAAAACAAATATTCAGCTAATTTTATATAATATAATCCTGCAATAAAAAATACCAGAAAAATTTTAAAATTCAACTAGCAATTATTTAAATATAAATTTGAGGGGTGCTGGGTGGCTCAGTTAAGCATCTGTCTTCAGCTCAAGTCATGATCTCAGGTTCCTGGGATTGAGCCCCAGCGTTGGCTCTCTGCTCAAGGAGGAATCTGCTTCTCCCTTTGCCTCTCCATCCCCGTTTTTTTTTTTTCCTCTCTCTCTTTCTCAAATAAATAAATGAAATATTTTAAAAAATATATAAATTTGAGACCATTGCTTTAAAATCCATCACATGTTCTAACATTTGTATATTTTTATTTATCACATTTTTTGGAATATATTGGCTAGTTTTTACCTTCTTTTGTGTACAGCATAATAATCAGTGAGTTATAATCACTAAATAGTAAGTTATTAATCTGCATTTTAAAAATAACATAATTACATAAATTCTAATAATGTTCCAGTGGTTGATTTACTTAATTCAATGCATAAGACCAACAGTGTTTCCTCATTACCATTATAAATATCTAATTGTTTTGCTTCTTCTTGGAGTCTCAGTGCAAGTGATTATCAAGGATGTATCCATGGTGAATTTCCATGCATTTTCAAGTCTAAGTAAATTGATGAGTGAGCTGTTTACAACCCCCTATCCTTTTCAGGCTTACTTCACCAAGATGCAATTTACTATATCCGTCACATTTTCTGAGTTATGATGTATTATAAAATGTGGATTAAGAAATTTATGCTCGGGGCAGCCCAGCGGCTCAGCGGTTTAGCGCCGCCTTCAGTCCAGGGCCTGATCCTGTAATCCTGGGATCAAGTCCCACATCAGGCTCCCTGCATGGAGCCTGCTTCTCCCTCTGTGTCTCTGCCTCTCTCTCTCTTTCTCTCTCTGTCTCTCATAAATAAACAAAATCTTTAAAAAATAAAAAATAATAATTAAAAAAAAGAAAAAAACTTATTCTCTAAAACCCAATGAGCCTGTGGTTCTAAACCAACTCTACTAGTTCTCAATTATTATCCATATTTCTATGCCTCTGATGCCACATATGTAAAAGGGACAAAAATGTATGGCTTACCTTATGTAACTGTCATGAGGGCTAAATGTATGTGCAGTGTCTAGCTCCTGATCTGGTTTCCAATTAATATGCCAAAACTATTCCCTTATAAAATGTAATAATACTGGATAACCGAGATTGACATTCCATTAGCTCACACTGAGATGCCAGATATGTTTACAAAAAAGGCAGTCATAGTATTAATTTGACATATGGAAATGAAAAGAAATGGTTTGGGAACTAAAGTCTCTAATCATTTGATTCCCTGGATGAAACTTTGTCAATGAGAATCTCTACATGTATTAGATTGTGAATCAGAGGATTGGAAAATGACAGAAGAAAATACAAATATCGTCTATAGACAATTATTCTCATCAGAATAACCCCAAAAAATATTTTTAGAAAAAAAAGCTTATGCTGTGGAGTTTGCGTTGAGTCATATTTTCTTTCCATCAACCTCTTTCTCTGCCTCCTTTTCAGTGGAAATAATTGGGTGATGGATATTAAAACCACCAAGTATTACACATAACTTGAAGCACATGTATGTGGGTACTGTTTTCACATTTTCCTAACATTTCCTAATATTATTGATAATGATAGAGCATTATAAGAAATCTCTTAAATAACTGAATTTCAATGACTTAATTTCTCCTTTTAATGTTGAATAATATTTAACAAAGCAAAAATTATAGACTGATTATAATTGTTCCTATCTATATAATAGCATATATAGGTATAAATATAACTTCTCTAAGATTATTAGGGACATATAATTTTAAATTAGGAAGTAAAGAATTCTTCAACTTTGAATTCAACATCATAGGTCTGACTATATCCCTTCTCTCCCCTAGCCTTTCCTGGTTCAGTACTAGACACATTAAAAATACATCTGCTGGAAAAGGAAACTTTTACCATTGGTCTCTGCTCTCTGATTCTGGGTGCAAAGAATCCAAAAACTTTTCTTAGGCTGATTTTTAGGATTAAAGATGCCACGTGAAAAAAATATTGTTGGCATGGTTTTCTTGTTTGATTCATGATTTTTTCTATTATTCCCACAAATTTTACACATGAAATATATTGATTTAAACTACAGGGAATTACAATTGTTACAACTGAGTATTTGAGTATTTACTGTTACTCCATCTTGTGTTCTCCATAAATCCTGGATTTTTCCCATATCCAGGCCAGCCCAGAACTAATTTTATTTTTTAATTTCAGTGATTGGGAAGTTTTAGAAAATCAAGAGATAGAGATGAGTTAAAGAATTCTCCATGCCATTTTTTTCTATATTCAAACCAATATCCAATAACATTAACAATCATCTCTGTGTTACTTTCAGCCTTCTGATTTCAAATGGAGAGTATCCTTTGTGCTAATATAGGAGGCAGTTAAATGATAAGGATAAAGGAGTATGAAATAGCCCGCGGATAATCTTCTGTAGGGATATAGGTCATATTCTTTAAGAATTATAGGTAATGTTCTCATCTCTATATATAAACTTTCCTGAGGCAGAGGGAGAAGATGATTTCCTGATGATGAATTCTCTTCAGCTTCATGGATTAATCCCATTAGCACTAGCAATAGGCAAAGTCCCAGGTGTGACAAAAATACTAACCTTTTCCTAAATCGATTACGGAGCAGATATTTAATGGGATGAAGCTATGGGCTCTGAACAAAAGACCAAAAGGAAGGAAAATAGAAATATGTACATGCAAACTCTCTCATTGCAAAAATGAAGACACGAGAGCAGCTTAGCTTAGAGATCAAGGGAAAAGTGATATCTCTGATGCCTTGTTTATGAATAATAATGACAAATTCATTAATAATTTTATTTCCATAAGAAATAAAATCTTTACATAGAGGGACCAAAAGTTTCCAGTCTCTAGAGAAGCAGAGTTTCCTAAAAAAAATCCCCTATATATAGTTGTGGATTCCCCTAGATATAACAAAATTAGACTTGTGTACCTAAATAAACTTAGAGTTTTAAAAGATTTCAGTTCTTCAGATACAACAGGAGAAGTCGGCCTAGACTATCTTCTCCATGCCACTTGATGGTGGCCCTCGGGGCTAACTGCAGTCACCTGGGCCTTTCTCTTGTCCCCCAGCTCCACATGTGCTCCCTTACTCTCTCACACTCTGTCCCTCCCTATCTTCTCTCCTAAAGCAGTGTTTATCACTTCAGTGTGCATAAATTAAAATTTACCCTAGGCCTTGTTAAATTTCAGATTACAGGGCCCACCTGCAGAGATTCTGATTTAGAATGACTGCTTTGGGGCCCAAGAATTCGCATTTTTAACAAACACCTTAGGTGATTTTAGTTTCGTTAGCTGCTGATATTTTGGGAAAGTATGGACTCCGCTGGAGCAGAGCCTACAGGTTTGTCCCTCTCCCCAGGCATTTGTTCCCCTTCCATCTGGTATTTTTCTGATCTCTTCTAGTGTGCTTGCTACCTCTTGGTGTTTAATTTGCTTAGGATATTTTTTTATGCCGTGTAATATTCATGAATATTTTATCTATTCCTGCTTGCCTATTCAATTTTCCAGAGTGCCAATGTACCCATGACCAATTGTTCACTCTTTTCAAGCCCTTATCCCATGGCCATGACCTCACATTCTTTAGATATCTTAGCTTTCTACTTTCCCAAAACGTAAGACCTATCAACAATAAACTTCTTCAAGTTTCCTTACTCCTGTCCCCTTCCAATGGAATATTTCACTGGCTCTTAGCAGACTTTTAAACATGAGTCATAGAAAAAAGTGCTTCTGGGGTCCTTGGCAGGCTCAACTGGAAGAGCATGTGACTCTTGATCTTAGAATTGTGAATTTGAGCCCCACATGATGTGCAGAGATTACTTAAGTAAATAAAAAAGAAGAAAGAAAAGAAAAGAAAGATGTGCTTCTACATTTTTCCAAGGTTAGCCTCCTCACCTATTTTCTTGATCTTATGTGTTTTGTCTCCTTCCAAGGATCTTGTTAAATTAATTTTTATGTAGGTTTTTATTTGACAAATAATTACTGAAAATATAGTACAAGTCTGATCCAAAGACAAGGAAACTCCTCCTTTCACAAATTTAACTTTTTCTTGCCTGTGACCCTTTTAAAAATCAGACTCCCATTTCTCATAGTCTAAAATACTTTCTTTCCTCACTTCTATCTCCCAAGGAACATAAATTCCCCTCCCTCTTCTTGTCTGGAAACTTCCTCTAAGAGCATCCTGTCTCTGTCATCATCACCTTTAACCATCCGATTGGCCACACGCTCCTGCTGCCATTCTACTGTTTGATTCCTGGCCCTTAATCACCACTTCCCCACACCCTCCTTTACTTCATGGTACCATTTGATATTTATGCAACCCTTCATGAATCTACTCTCATAACTTCTAAGGGGCTGAACTTTCTATAGCATTTTAGATTTTCTTTTCTCATTGTCATTCTCTGTGCTATAATTTTTCTGTGCTATAATTTTTGAGATTCCCAAAGTTCTGTCCCTAAACTCAAGTTTTCTTTCCAGGATTTCTCTCCCTGGACAATCTCAACCATAAAACAAATGCAATTATCTATAATTTAGAAAAGTTACATCTATTAAAGGAAATCCTGTAGGTAACATTTATTGCAGTTTCTGGCATACATAGTACATTCATAATAGGTATTAATAGCTACGGTTGCTGTGGATGTTATTAATAGTAAATCATTACTGTGATTATATCCAAAGCTTCACTGTCTTTCTAAAGCTCAAATACGCATTTTCTGTTTTTACCATTTATTCCTGAAAGACTCATTTGTGAGTCAAGCTTAATAAAGGCAGCTATGCATAAAATGCTATCAGTTATGTCTTCATCAGTTTTGAGACTCCCACTACTTATATAGCTTTCCATTCTTGCATTATTTCTCTTGATTACTTAAATACTCTGTAATATACCCTCAAATACTCAGTTGGAGGAATACTGCAAAAAATTGCATTTTTCCAGTGTACCTGGAAAATATTTTTTTCCAAAAAAAAAAAAAAAAAATTAATTCTAGATTACTACCATATGGGAGGACTAAACCAGCTGGATACTTCACAAGAAGTATGTTTATGTCCCTGACTTAATAGCACAGAAGGGAATCTTGTTGCTGGAATTTGGCTTATGTTCTCAGAGGAGATCTTCTAATTGAATACCATATGGGACCCTATTTATAGAAATGTTCTGAAGGACGTCTAAAGGTATCAATTTTGTAGCATTAAAATGTTTTCCATTAATATAGGTTTAATTTTGTTCACCTCATGGGAGAAATTGATTGATCTGATATCTAAGGGTAATCAAAATATATAGTGTCACATTCTTCTCAATATAAACACATATATATTTTGAACGATTGGACATTAATTCATTAAAAAGATTTTTTTTGAGTTGGAAGTTATGTGTCTAGCACTGAGCCAGCCACCAGAAATTAATTGACAGACGTGAACGCTTTCCATGTAGCAAAATTTGCATTTTGTGGAAGGAGACATATTAGTTACAGCACCGAGTAATCAGTTACATAGCTGAAGTACAATGTGTTATAAAAGCAAATAAAGGCATTTTTTTTTTTGCTAAATTTACAAGGTTTTATTCCCTAAGCCATAATCTGAGTTGTTATCTAATAGATAGGGAAAAAAATAGCTAAATGAACTATTATTATCTGTATAGTTAGTCTACCTGGGAGCAACATTACGGTGCTGATACTAAACCTGTTTGTTATCAGAATTAAAATAACCATATCATGAATCAACTCTGGGTGTCACCTGTACCAATATCTAGAGAAAATTAATGTACCTCAGATGTTCAATTAACTGCTTCAAAATGTTTTAAGTTATAAACTCAAATCTTCATTTAACTTTAAAGACTGATTCTTATGAAATGCACTAAACATTCTCTAAGCTCATCTTTTAGTTTCCCTGTTCCTGACTGATTCAGGAGGAATCAGTTGCTCCTCCAACCTAAGTAGGTAAATATGTCATTTCTCAAATATATTCTATATGCACAACAATAAATGAAAGTCAAAAATGAATTTGAGCCAGATAAAGTATCACTTTGACAAATAAAGTAGTAACTAATAAAGTTATAAACTTGAATACAATTAAAAGCTATTGTTTTGTAGCAATTAAAACTATATTGAGTAGAAAAATTAGATTTAATTTTTTCCTGTTGCATCAAAAAACTATATATATCATAAAGCCAAAAATAGCTAATTTCACAGTTTCTATTTTGTAAAAACTTTATATAAAATTTTCTATATATAATGTGAAGTGAACATATAATTGGCATTTAGTGGCATTAATACAAGTAACTAGTCATGATCATGGATATTTTAAGCTACTTAGTTGATTATCAGCTAGCCATTATTTCTAATTTTATTATCTCTCTTTAAGCTTAGAATGTTGAAGTAGCAATTGCATTTGTTTTCAAGGGCAAATCACATACACATATCACATAAAAATTAAGAGCAAGATTTTCCTTACAAATAAAATGGGTCAAATTGATCCTGTCTTATTCTTCACAGAATTATTGTGAGATGGGGGAATGTATTATGAGTAGCTCTGAATGTAAAAAATACACATATGTTTAACTTAAGAATTATGTGGTATAATATAATTTTGTAGCATTAACCAATGTGAGTCTATGTATTTTTCTGGCTTTATTATTTATTAATTTATCTTCATTTATCCTGTCAGCCTTCAACCATTCAAACTATAACTTGGCCTCCATTCTCCAGAGAAGGTAGACCACAGCTCAAATGGAAAGCCAAAGCAAACAAACAAATCATGCTGTGGCATTCCAGCTTCCAAAGGGAAGGGCCTCCCAAAAATAGCAGTTTGGGCCGACCACTTGCCTAACCTCTTGTCTAGTTGACTTGTTCTCTCCTGTGGTCTGGGAGAGGGATATAATCAGAAATAAATTTGAAGATTTTTATTTCTGAGATAGGATTGAAAACAATCCTAATGCCCTCTATCTAAGACCAAACCGAGGTGAAGATGGTAGTAATATAACCATAGATGGTTGTGGGTGTCAAGAAACTAAACATGCATACTCCTATTTCTCATCTTGGGTGTGGCAAGCAATGGAATTTCAGATCCCCACTGTATTAGTCAGGGTTCATCAGAGAAACAGTACCAATAGCATATATATAGATAGGTGATATAGATACAGATAAGAGATTTATTTTAGGAATTAGCTTACACAGTTAGGGAGTCTGAGAAGTCCCACAGTCTACCATTTGCATACTGGAGAAACAGGAAAGCTAGTGGTATAATTCTATCCAAATCTAAGAGTCTGAGAAACAGGGGAGCTGATAGTATAATCTCTAGTCTGAGGTCAGTGGCCTGAGAATCAGAGGACTACTTGTGTAAGCCCTGTACTTCCAAGATGGAAAACCAAGAGGTCTGATGTCCAACGACAGGAGAAGACAGACGTCCTAACTCAAAAGGAGAAAAAGAATCCATCCTTCTTTAGCCTTTTTGCTCTCTTCAGGTGTCCAATGAATTGGGTGATACCTGCCCACATTGGTGAGAGCAAATCTTTTGATTTTACTGAATCAAATGATAATCCCTTACAGAACCACCCTCACAGATACACCCAGAAATAGTATTTTACCAGCTATCCGGGCATATCTTATGCCAATTGAGTTGACACATAAAATTAAACATACCCAGTACCACCCAGCAGAATGTATTAGCAGAAGATTAAGCATGGCTATAAATTGCATCATCGGAGGCATTTCAGTAAGTATTTTTGTAGACCACTTAGTCCTAGAAGGTGGCTAAATTCTTTTTTTCTCTGATACGTGATTATAAATGTATTAAGAAGAAAAAGAAAACCAAAAATATCAAATAATTATGAGAATTTGCAACAGTAGAAAGCAGCATGAATCATTCATCTGGGAACATGGATATGCTAATGGATGCCAATGGGAAAGCTTGATGATAGACATGAACTAAATGGGTAATATAATTTTTAACAAATGCCTACATAGACTGACATCAACCAATGTCAAGTAACTCCTCACATTAATGCCCTAACCCCTGAAACTAGATGCCATCCCAGGGGGGAAAAAAAAAAAAGGAAAATCCTGAATTTGGAGAGAATATGTGAAATTGACAAATACTATATTTTCTGCCATCAAGTTGGCTAAGCACTTAAAATAGAGATTAAGTTAATTTATAGAACACTAAGAGACCTTTATGTTTTTCACATCTAGATTTCACATGGATATTATAATCTCCATGACAAGTATAGCAAAGATGGAAAAAATTGTCCTGCAGAGTAAATGTTAAACTCACAAATAAAACAATTTTCATATTTAGTAACATTTTAAAACAGAGAAAATGTATATATATATATGAAAAATTAGGTAAATGATTTTTATTTAAATTGTCAAGTAATTTAAGAGGCCAGATGTCATATTCTTACTAAAATTTGTGTAGTTACTATATTGTATAGTTACCTGCATTTCACATTGTTGGTCAAAACACCAGTTTTGTATTTTACTCTGCCATTTAAGTTAGGGTAACAATACTTAACGTCAATAAGCCTACTGAGAGTCTTCATAGATTTCAGAGATGGGTCTCACATTGAATTATCATTATTAACTCTGTTTGGATAACACTTGGTTTCTGGAAGTTTCTTAAGTCACTAAGTATAATCAGGTGATTTAAAACAATTTTTGTAGTGATATTTATTTTGTATATAATATATATACAAATATATATACACATTTTTGTATAATATATATACAAATATTATATAAAATTTATTTTGTATATAATATATATACAATATGTATACATATATACATATATATGTAGTATGTACAAGATAATTGTAAAGAATTGTCTACAAAACCCAAGTATCTAGTCTTTTTTTTTAATATTTATTTATTCATGAGAGACACACAGAGATAGATAGAGATAGATAGATAGAGAGAGAGAGAGAGAGAGAGATAGGCAGAGACACAAACAGAGGGAGAAGCAGGCTCCATGCAGGGAGCCTGATGTGGGACTCGATCCTGGGACTCCGAGATCAGCCCTGGGTCCAAGGCAGGTATCAAAGCGCTGAGCCACCCAGGGATCCCCCAAGTATCTAGTCTTGCTTCAAAAATGCTTATTTGGCTGAAATATTTAAATTTATTTCATGTTAATAAATCTAGACTTTACCTCCATTAAGATAATATGAAAGTAAACTAACTTTAGAAGGAATAGTCAAGGATTTTAATGATTTTGATTCATAATAAGTTAAACAGAGACTAATAACTTCTACTGTCCTTATGTACCTAATTGGAGATACTAAAGTCACAATCATAAGCTCCTATTCCCTGATACTAGTGTCATGAAAGGGTCCCAAATTGCTATGATTGCTATTACACACTTTATAATGATTAAATCTATGTTCAAAGTTCCTGCACAAATAACAACCTCTGATAAATCTAGATAGATCAGATAGATAGATGATAGGTAGATAATAATAAGATGATAGATATAGAGTATATTAATATAGATACACAAAAATACAGGTTAATTTACGTTTAATATTTATTTCCGGGATCCCTGGGTGGCGCAGCGGTTTAGCGCCTGCCTTTGGCCCAGGGCGCGATCCTGGAGACCCGGGATCGAATCCCACGTCGGGCTCCTGGAGCATGGAGCCTTCTTTTCCCGCTGCCTATGTCTCTGCCTCTCTCTCTCTCTCTCTCTGTGTGACTATCATAAATAAATAAAAATTTAAAAAAAATTTATTTCCATGATCTAGTAACATAAGAAGCAAGATTTTGTGAGCAAGATTGATCTATTTTTCTATGGGTCAATTTGTCTATAACTAAATATCAGTTTTGCAGGAGTTGTAGTACTCTTGATTTGTTTTGTTAGTCTTTTTCATCTCATTTCTGAAAGAATATATTTTTCATCTCTAATGTTCTATGATTTGCCCACTATTATTTACTAGAAGACTTTGAGAAAATCAGTTTTGTCAGCTAGAATGATAATCTTAATTGGGGGGTAGGTGATTTTTTTCCATCAACAGAAAACTGCTTGACATAATGATAAAAGAATAATTCTAGAGTCAGATATAATTGAATTTGGTTGCCAGCACCAACAACGCTTCCTAGCAATACGAATTTGGGTCACTTAATATAAGAAAACCTGAGGTTTCTCATACATAAATTTATCGTTGATGTTTATCGTGCATAAAAAAAGAATTAAGCTCAATGAATCACTCAAGATTGACAATCAATAAGTGATAGCTATGGTTATGGTTATTGTGTCAGCGCATAGTGATAAAGTATGTCAAACAGTGTCCAATGCATAGGTCTCAATAGATCACTACTGAATGAATTGAGAAAATCTAACAATACTTATATTAATGGTCAATATTATTAAGAAGCTTTTTATTATATCTAGTTACTTCTTTAAGAGACAGAACTTAACATGCAGTATATTTAACTGCATGTGAATTATGCTATCAGGGATCTCTATTCCCACCTCAAAGATAATGTTGGGAGGATTTAGGAGCTCTAGTAAGGTTTTTGAGCTCCTTGGGGGAATAGTGCCACAGAAATACAAAAGGTTATTTGCACATGCATCACTGAAGTACCATGGGGACCCATGAAATTCTATCACAGTTGGCCTGCTATCACTGTAGAATGACATTAGGAATTGACTATTCTGGATGAATGCAAGCCCCCAGTGCAATTTGGGTTAAAAGGTAGAAAAGTCAAACCACAAGGCCAAGGAAGGTATTCCCTGAGTAATTAAAAGCTTTTTTGAATGCTCTGCATCTCATATCTTGTGAGTAATGAATAGCTTTTATCATACACTGAATTACAGATCCAAATAACCAGATTCTAATAATTGCTACTACTTTGCATCTAACAGTCAGATTTAACACTTCAAAGTCATATCCACCTCAGTAGGTAAATTCATTTACAGAAGCTTCTGGGGGCTTTGTAAAGTTTTTTGTAAGAGTGCCAGCTAACCAAATGGCCATTTAGATCAATCTTTCACTGCAGCATACATATTTTAACATTCCTTTTCATATATTAGGAATTTATAGCTAATAGGCTCTTCAATGTTTCTTTACTTTGATAGGACACACACACACATAAAAATGATACAATTCTAGTATGAAAACTCTTTTTATACCAGCCATAGCTATGACAGTAATCACACTTAAAATTGTTTGTAAGATCATGGCTAAAAAACACACACAACACATGTCTTATGTGTCCTCTCACTCTTCTGGCTTCAGGCTTTAAACTGCAAAATTTATATTGTTAAACTAACTTGGGATTTTCTATGCAAAAGGGGAAATCTCTTTTCTCCACACATGTTTAGCTTCATTGTCATTTAGTGAATTAGACACAGATAAGGAAAGAGATTCAAAGATAGCTGTAGTGTACCAGAGTTTATGTTCAAACTGTACCCACCTGCAAGTTACTAGGAAAAAATATATCTATTACACATTATAGGAAACATACTTTGTTACTTTTTTCATTAACCTTTTAAAAGATTTTATTTATTTATTTGACAGAGAGAGAGAGAGAGAGAGAGAGAGCACAAGCAGGGAGAGCAGGAGAGGGAGAATCAGGCTCCTCATGAAGCAGGGAGCCTGACTCAGGGCTCCATCCCAGGACCCTGGATCATGACCTGAGCCAAAGGCAGCCAGTCAATGGACTGAGCCACCCACGTGTCCCCACTTTGTTACTTTAAAGATCACAAACCAAAATGTGGTATGACCATGAAGAAACATAGTAGGTAATAAAGATTATGTTGCCAATACTTAAAAGGTGGACTTGAATAATTATAACTCTTTAAAACCTGTGATAGTTCAAAAAACAATTCTATCCATCAACATTTATACTGATGGTTCCTGTCTCATTGCAACTGCATAAAATACATTACTACCACCAGATAACAACTTCATTTGCAAAATGCGATAGGTATGGGCTTCTGCTTCTCTTCTGCTCTTTTCATGGAAGTTTCCCTTCCTCCTGCCTTTAGCCGTAGGGTTAGCTAAGATTGCCTGAACCCCACACCTGCCCACCGTCCCTTGCTCAGCTTTGATCTGACCTTGCAGAACTGAGAGATTACCTGGCTAAGTTACTGTCATAGTTCCAGCCTCTGCCTTATCTTCATCCTCCTTGTCCTCTCCTAAACTGTCTCCTCCCCTTCATTCCAGAACTGACTGGTGCAAGAATCAGAGCTAGAGTTACGGGGAGGAAAACGTGTAAAGGAGGAAGTCTAGGGCAGCTTTTAGCCCTGGCCAAGCTCATCAGTTCCTACAAGAGGACTTTGGTGCTAAACTGCCTGACTTGAATAGCATCTATAAAAGTTACCGAACTTCTGTGTGTGCTCATTTGTAAAATGGAAAAACAATATAGTATCTCCCTCCAAAAGGATGCTGAAAAACAAAACAAGAAACAAAACAGGTCTATTCTTCTATGAAGTCTGTTGCTGTCAGATATTGCCCAGGAGACTCTAGAACTGATTTTACTCTGAAATGTGGCTGCATTGCTTTATGTGCAAAGTCCAAACAGTAGCATCTATATGCAACTTTGTTTTAGTTCATCCTGGTATAAGTGAACCTGGACATAGGGGGAGGTTTATCATTGCCATATGGTTTCCCCATGTGACATATTAATCACTTGCTCACTTGTACCACTTTCTCCAACCAAACCTGAAAATAAAAATGATTTTATGTTAATGTCTCATATTAAGGAAAATCCTCTTCTATAAAGGGCCAGGGAAAGGAAACATTAACAAACAGTGACAGTGAAAAAAAAAAAAAACTTGAAGTCTTCTTTTTAAAGAGAGAGTGGAAGAAAGGAGGAGCAAATAAAAAGAAAGAAAAGGAATATCTCAGATTATATTGGGATTTAAATTATTTCTAAGGGACATATGCACCTAGCACCCCAGGTTGGAACTGTAAAGGTAATTTTCTATAAACCAATGTTAAGTCTTGCATTAATTATTATAACTCATATATCTTCTATCTTTGATTAGCACAATGCTATTTGAAGAACCGTGGAGCCAAATAGTTTCAGGCAGTCTCAGAACTCTTCTGAGACTTGTTTCAGTTTTGATTTCAACACAAATTATTTTGGGTCAGAAACGTCAAGCATTTGACTGTTTAATAAATACGAGAGAGTTTGCTGTACATTGAGAATATACAAAGCAGATACAGCCCCTGTCTTCATGGACTTTGTACTCTTAAGAAAAAAAAATCAGAGTTAAAAGCTCTAATTAATAGAACAGTATATAAGCCAGCCATGTATACGTGATCTATACATTACCACATTTAATCAACAAAAGAAACCTATGAGGTGTTTACTACTGTTTCTTTCTTTCTTTTTTTATATAGAGAGATCTATCTATCTATCTATCGAGAGATATCTATATATATATATCTATATATATCTATATATCCATATATCTATATATATACCTATATATCTATATATATATAGAGATATATCTATATATAGAGAGAGTATATATATATTTAAATATATAATATTTAAAGTCAGAGGCTTATTTTTATAGGCATGTAAAACTGAGACTTATTAAATTACATACTTAGCAAATGTATAAATAGGATTTGTCTTCCAAACCATCAGATCTTGGGCCATGTACTCTCTACCACAAACCAACTTTTTTAAGCTTCAGTTTCCTCTTCTATCTAAATAACTATGATAATGTCAATTATTCCATAAGGTTATTGTGACATTAAATGAAATAATGTATTTAAACAGCCTCACACAGTGCCTGGAACGTAATAAGTGCTTGATCAATGTCATATACCATGGTTCTTACTTTTATTACTAAAGTAATTGCAGACTCATTACCTCAAATTCTCAAGGAAATACACACAAAACTGTAGAGATAATTCCTAGGATTTCCTGGGACACCTGTGGCTCAGTCAGTTAAGCATCTGCCTTTGGCTTAGGCCATGATCCTGGAGTCCTGGAATCTAGACCCACATTGGGTTCCCTGCCCAGTGGAGAGTTTCCTTCTGCCTCTGCCCTTCCCATCTGCTCATGCTCTCTCTTTCTCTCTCTGGCTCTCTCTCTCTCTCTCTCTCTCTCTCAAATAAGTAAGTAAAATCTTTGAAAAAAAAAAATCCTAGGATTTCTTACTACCTATACCCAAATCTTAGTCTCAGATTGGGCTTTTGGGAAACCTGTTTGGGATTGCTTCAACTAGTCACTTCATGTGTCATGTCAATTTCCCCTTTGGCAAAATTGAGCTGACAATATGCATTTTTCCTCTCTCACAGTATGTTCAAAATACCACTTAAACAAGGCAGTCCCCCCTCCTTTGGAAAATTTCCTCAGGGAATTTCTGTTTGAACTGTATGTATGCTATATTATGTCATACCAACATCCTTACTTCACTCAGACTTGGCTTATACTTGGCTTCAAAGGAGATATTAATGTATATTTATTCATTCATTTATTTGTTTTTATAGAATGCCTTTTAAATGCCTGCAATGATGCTAGAACAAATAGAGAACTGACCTTAGTCTCAATTAATACTGGGTAGTCCATTGGTAAATCTGATAAGGAACTGGAAAATGACAATGTATAAAAACAGGGTACTGGAAAGTCTCATTTGCCATTCTGTAGGACCAAATACAAAAGCTTCTCAACCAAATACAAGAATAGGAAAAGACTTCTTTGAAGAGACAATTTCTAGATTAGGAAGAAAAAGTAAGAACTAGCCAAACAGAAGAAAGTACAGAGAAAAAAAAAAAGAAAGTACAGAGACACAAAAAAGCATTCCTAACATTGGGAATAACAGAAGCAAACACCCAAGTCCTGAAGCCTCTGGAAAGCCTTCAGATAACAAAGTTCAACACAGATGTCATGAATACTGACTTCTGGGAAATTCAATAATTCATGGGAAATCACTTCGAAAAGTGGAATATGCTATATAAGTCTAAGGGATAATTGTCTCTAATAAATTCTGTCTAGTGGGTAAAAGTAAAAAAAAAAAAAAACCATTAAAGATCTATTTAATTTCAAACACATTATTTTTCCCTAGGCCACAAGAAAAGCATCTAGTTAACTTTAAATGTTTTTTTATTTCTTCTAAATTTCCCCTTTTATTTTGTACTGTGATATTTTAGCATTGCTCTAGAAATAAAAAAAGATTGCATATAACTACTTTTCCCCATAGGGATTTTCTAAAATTTAGTTACATTTGTATTCCACCCAATTATCTAGTAAAAAGAAATGTTATGAGTGCTATACACATTTATTCAGGGCAAAGTTGTCATAACTGTATAAGTAACAATCAGAAACTCATACATGATAGAATATTTCACTGATACATAATTTAGAGAAAGATCAGAGAGGAAAGTGAGAGAATTGACTGTCTCCTGAGAGAAAAGTCAGTATATCAAGATTTCCAGTCCCATGGTTGGAGAAGTGCCTTCTGATCATGAAGTACTACAGAGGTGGATACAGAGCAGAGATTCTGAACACCAGTTTAATAGGCTACACCAGTATCTCCTGTGTGGCCTAAAAACACAAGACCTTGCCCTTTGAGATGCCAATTCCATTTCTGGGTCTGGATTCCTAGTGTAAGGTCCAAGAATTTGTGGTTTAGAACAAAAGATTGGAAATAGTGTAAAACTTTTGCAAAAGCTGCAACATTTAAAACCCTTCAAGTTTAAAATATACTTAGGTTTTGACAGCATAAAGTCTACCTCCGCTTCTCTGCTGCCTGTCAGTGGGAAAGAACCATCCCGCACTTATGAGAATAAAGTTTCTGCATTTGAATGATTCTCCCAGGTAAAGGATGCTAAGTCTGAAAAGATTTGGTGGTGATGTTTATTTAGGCCAGCCACAAGCACATGCAATGAGAAGTGGCCCATTCAAGGGAATGCTCTGCAGATTTCTGGGAGAAGAACCCTCCTTTGGTTTCTCTTGCTGAGGCTAATGGCTTGGTAATGCACACAACTGTAGACTGTTTATTGTTTGACATGCAATAGGCGGCCTCAGTTTTGCAAGCAGTTTAGTCATAATGGGCTCACATCATTTTCTCAGATGTGCAGAGATGTCCCTTTGAGGAGGCATTTCTTGGTTAAGAAAATGAACACAGTTTAATATATCTTTGAAATGGTAGACTCTGTAACGATGGGGAGAGAATGACATACCACAGCTACAAGAGGAAAATAACTATGAAGGGGTGAGCGCCAACAAATGCAATTTTAGGAAATATTTATCATTTATTATAATTTCTATCACCAAAGAAAAAAGCAATAAATAAGGAAGATATTCTAGCAATTAGGAGGACATCACTGAGCTGAAAACAACATGAATGTTGGGATGCTCACACAGAATTTTCATAAGGTCTCTTATCAGTGCTATCATTTTCTCTTTATACACTTGTGTTTTCATGAAATATTTCTTTACGAGAATTAGTTTAAGGCAGTCTTGCATTGTGAGAGGCAGGTTTCTTAAAGTTCTGTAATATGATATGTAGAGCCACCTAATCTGGAATATATTGCAACAGGCCACAAGTGAGTAAAGAATGCAGTTGTTACTGTGCCACACTCCAGGCCTCCTCTAGGACTCGAAGTAGCTTGCCTATGATATGTGGCCATCTCTCAGGGCCGACTGAGACCAAGACTTGTTGTTTTCAGATTTAAACAAATTGTCAGAAGAATTTGTGGTATTCTTTCTCACACCAATTATCCTCTTGCCCATCTTGACAATGTTTTATAATGTCCAAATGACTTTGGACAATGTGCCCCTAGAGGGAATTTCAAATTGCCCCCCTTATGAGATCTTCTCTTACAAGATCAGTTTCTGTCCTGCTCCTTGTTTCTCATTCTGGTCAATGCCACAGGGGAAAAAAAAAAATCAAGACTCAAGAAGAAACAAAGAAAAGTCCATCTTCAGTTTGTATTTTAGATCATTCTTTGTAAATTATTCTTTTTTAAGATTTGTATTTATTATTTACTTGAAAGAGAGAGAGAGAAAGAATAGGAGCTGTGGAGAGAGGGAGAAGCAGGCTCCCCAGTGAGCCAGCCTGAGGTAGATGCTTAACCTATTGAGTCACCCAGGCACCCCCTGTAAATGATTTTGTATTCAAAATTTTCTTCTTAGAAATTTTCTTTAGTTTTTACATTTTTAGAATGGCTTGTTGTAATAGCTTTAAGATATAGCTCACATACCATTTAATTATTCTATTTAAAGTCCAATTCAATGGCTTTTATTATATTAACAGAGTCATAAAATCATCAGCACCATGTAATTTTCAAATATTTTTATCATCCTCCCCAAAGTACCCTACAGACATTCGTTGTCCCTGCCTGTCTCCCTACTGCCACTCTTAGGCCTAAGCAACCACTGATCATCCTACTGTCTCTATAGATTTGTCTATCCTGGATGCTTCATATAAATAGAATCACTCAATATATATTCTTTTGTAACTGGCGTATTTTACTTAGCATAGTGTTTCCAAAGTTCTTTCATGCCATAGGAGGTGTCAGTCCTTTTTATTGCTGAATAATATTCCATTATATGAAAAGATGACATTCTGGAGACTCATTCAACATTTGGTGATTATTAGGTTGTTTCCACTTTCTGGCTCTTATGAATAATGCTGCTATGAACATTTCTGTACAAATACTTTTGTGGACATACATTCCCATTTCTGTTGAGTATATACTTGAAAATGGAATTGCTGGATCATAGTATCTCTGCTTTTTGAAGAACTGCCAGGCTGTCTTCTAAATCAGTTGTACAATATTATAACACTATACACATACATAAAAATGTATGATGGCTCCAATTTCTCCACATCATCAACGGTGCTTATTATTATCTCTCTTTTTTATTATAATCACCCTAGTACATGAAGTATATCCCATTGATCTGATATACATTTCTGCAATAGCTAATGATTTTGAACATCTTATTATGGCTTATTATAGATCTTCTCTGAATAATTATCTGTTCCTATGTTTGTCCATGTTAAGTTGAGCTATTTATCTTTTTTATATTGAGTTATGTTTTTTATATGTTTTGAATAAAACTTCTCCATCAGATATATGATTTGTAAATATCCCCTCCTTTCTGTGGGTTTCCATTTTACTTTCTTGATGGTAGATCTAGAAGCACAAACGTTTTTGACTTTGATGAAATCCAATTTATCAATTCTTTTTTACATTTCACCAGTGTACTTTTAGTGTCATATCTAAGAAATCACTGACTGGCGCATAATCAAGATCTACTTCTATGTTTTCCTCCAAGAGTATTACAGTTTTAGCTCCGATGTTTAGTTCTATGATCCATTTGTTGTTATTTTTTGGTACATAAAGAAGGGATCAAAATTGGGGTATGGGGCAGCCCAGGTGATTCAGTGGTTTAGCACATCCTTCGGCCCACAGCATGATCCTGGAGTCTCAGGATCGAGTCCCATGTCGGGCTCCTTCATGTAGCTTGCTTCTCCCTCTGCCTGTGTCTCTGCCTCTCTCACTCTGTCTCAGTATATCTCATGAATAAATAAAAATCTTTTTTAAAAACTGGGTTTTTTTTGCATATGGATAACTAGTGTCCTTGCACCATGTATTGAAAAGAAATATTCTTTGACCCATTCAATTATCTTGACATCACTTTGAAAATCAATTGATGATAAATAAAGGGTTTATGTTTAGATTTTCAATTTTATTCCATTGATCTATATGTCCATTCATATACTAGTGCTACATTCACATGACTACCATAGCATTGCAGTAAGTTTTGATCTCAGAAAGTATGAGTCTTCTAAATTTGTTCTCTTTCACAAATTTTCAACTATTCTGTGTCCTTTGCATTTCCATATAAACTTTATAATCAACTTGTCAATTTCTGCAAAAAAACAAAAGCTGGAAGTTTAATAAGGATTGTTTTGAATCTGTAGATCAACTCGGGAGTAGGTCAACTTAACAATATTGTCTTCTGATCAATGAGCACAGATTTCTTTCCATTTCTTCCATAAATACTTAGAAGTTTTCAGATTATAAGTCATGCCCTTCTTTTATTAATCTTATTCTTTATTATTCTTTTATTTTAAATCATTATAGTATTTTGACAGATCTGGATATTGAGTGTTAATATAAAATTTATATTTCAGACATGCAAACATACACAAATACAAATGCAATACACCCTTACTAGGTTATTACTTCATTTTTTTTTTTACATTTCTCAGTAAGCTACATAAATTATTTGAATGGAGAAAAAAACGGATCAAGAACAAATTCAAATGAACTTTATTTTGGGAGACTTGAAGATCAGAGGCTAAATATAGCAGCAGTTGATACAAAGCTTTAAGCAATTTAAAGATAGAAATCAGTGATTTGTAATTTTCTAATTATTCAATTAATGGAATTATTCAATTAGTGGAATGTAAATATAGCTGTTACTGTTTGTAATACCATTTGGTGTGGTAAAGGATGATAGCTGATCTGAGCAAAATATTCAGAAGAAAAATTAGTCAAACAGGAATCAATTTTATGTACTTTCCTATGGTGGGCAGAAAAAGGCCTCCTTAAAGTATTTAAATTTCCTAATCCCTAGAACAAGTGAGTATTTTAGTCTATTGTGAAAGAGTGACTATTAACTTTCTATGGAAAAAATGTGATTAAGCTAAAAATCTTGAGAGGAGGATATTATCCAGGTGGGTCCAAATCCAATGACAAGTATCATTATACAAGACAGAAGGGGAGAGGGAATATGAAGGCTGGGGTAGAGACTGTATTAATATGGCCACAAGCCAAGGAAACGGAATTTCAACAGCCACCATCATTAGGAGAAAGCAAGAAAAGATTCTCTTCTAGAACTTCCACAGCAAGTGTGATCCTAACACTACCTTGATTTCAGGATGCTGGCCTCCAAAAGTTATGAAAAACTAAATTTCTGTTGTCTTAATCCACCATAATAGTATTGACACAGCAGTTCTAGGAAATAAATATATATCCTCTCTAATATTTGATCTAAAATTTTTAGATATTACTATTTTTAGATATATTTTAAATTTCTAAAAATATTACGTGTCTTTCGTTAAAGTATTAATAGCCACTTAAACTTTACCAAAGATAGCATTTTATATGAATTATGATCAATATAAATTTGATTTCTTAAGGACATTTTGTTAAAATGGGTAAAATTCAAAATTTGAAAAGTTACTTATTCATGTGCATGCAAGGTTTAGTATGTATGAAATTCATAGCATTAAGAAATAACTTAAGATTAACAAAGATCGTGAAACATTAATTAACAGATTCTGCTGGTCACTGTGTGTCAAGTTAACTGAGGCAATATTTAATCTAGAAGCAGAATATTAATATCTATACAAATTTAGTTATCTATTTATACTAGAAATAATTGGCCCCTTGCTAATTAACTCCATATTCAGGTTTCAGATGATCATATCACTGATGGCTTCCACAAAATGAAATTTTGGGAATGTTATTTTATGTAGGCTTTAGAACTCTATGCCATTTGTACCTTAGTACACATGAATTTCTTCAATAAATAAAATTCTGGAGTCAAACTTTCAAGATAATCTTAATAGAAAAATAAAACGAAAAGTGCATTATTATTTAAATTTTTATATTTGTTAAGTGATTGACAATGCAAATTCTAAATTATCTTAATATTTTTCTTTGATTTATAGATAGAAAACAAATTTAAAAAGGTGCAACTCTCTTGACTTTTATTCATGTTAAAACATCATATAGACATACTTTAGGACTCATTAAAAAACTGAATTGCAATTACATAGAAAAAGATGATAATTTAAAAAAAAATCTTTCTGTCTAGATTGTATTCATATCTTCCATAATAAATATTTAGACTAGTATAAAAATACAATACTCTGAGAGATATTTTTGTTCTAAATAATCTTGGGGTGCCTGGATAGCTTAGTCGGTCAAGCGTCCAACTCTTGATTTCAGCTCAAGTCATGATCTCATTTTTTAAAAAAATTATTTATTTATTTTAGAGAGAGAGAAAGAAAGAAAGAGAAAATGAGTGGTGGGAAGGGGCTAGAGGGAAAGAGAAAGACTCCCCACTAAGCAAGAAGCCCAACATGGGGCTCAATCCCAAGACCAGGAGATCATGAACCAAGGTGAAGGCAGATGCTTAACTGATTGAGCCACCCAAGTGCCATCCAAGTCATGATCTCAGAGTTGTAAGATCAAACAAACCCCTTGTTGGGCTCCATGCTGAGCATGGGGGAGCCTACTTAAGATCTTCTCTTTCCACTTCCCTCTGCCCCTTCTTGCCCTGCTTGTTCTTTCTCTCTCTAAAACTTAATAGTTTTATTACATGCACATTTTTTTTTCTTGAAGCTTATTGCAATATAAAATGAAGCTGAAAAAAATATGTGAAGAAATGAACACACTTTGATCTTGAAAGCATAACTATAAGCACTTCTTTGTTCTGTCTTCAGAGCTCTGAACCCTGGCCCAGCTAACCGTATAACCTCATAGCCTAGTGCCCTTCTGTAATAATGAGCAATCACTTTGGATGGACCACATAAACATGGTAACCTTTTTTTTTTTTTTCAAAAGACTTTCCCATTTTCCTCCAAGTGATGTTTACAAATCTTCACTGATTTCCTTCCTCTCTACTCACTGGAACTTCCTTCTTCTCTATTCATAAAACATAAAACTCTTCACCTCTGTATGCATTATTTCTTTCTCCTGTTCAGTATATGAAAGAATCTGTTAAGATTATACCTTAAAGCTCTAATGATAAACCAGGTCATGTCTCTTTTTCACACACAACATGCTCTCTCTTGTCTCTTTCTCTTCCCAACTTGCTTTTCCTAAAATTTTGAGTACTCTCAAATTTCCATTATCATACTTCTGCATTGTATTGTTATTTTGGCAAGCTTCTTCACTCCTAAATGTGAAATTTTACCTACATGTTCAAAATTCCTAATCTGTACCTCCAGGCTGACGTCTTTTATGCCTTACAGGTTCATGTATCCACTCACCAGCTGAATTTCTTCACTTCAGTATCTTACAAACAGCATATTCAAAAATTAGCTCATCATTGTTGCCCTTAAAGTTCATCTTTTTTTTTCTTCACAGTCATTATCTTCAACATGGCAACCCAAGTTTAAAATAATGCTGGTGACCTATGCCCCTCCTTATCTCTAAGTCTGCATTAAGTCTCTAAACAACTCTTACTTCACCTGAGTAATAGACTTAAAAATTGATTTTTTATATTCTTTCTGCATCATAGATTTTTGTGAGGATTAACTGAGATAATTAATGCAAAGTGCTTAAAATACAGGCTAGTTGATGACATAGTGTCAAAAAATGTTAGTTGCTATCATTATAATTTTTGGCATAATTATTTTTTAAAATGCATTGAATAGAGTTATTCAAAACCAAAGTGAACAAACCTGAACTAGGCAGAGAGACAGCCAAAGTAAAACTACGAGATAATAAAGGTGAGATGTAGAGTAGAAAATGGATGATTCAATGTTATTGCATTATAAAGTACTTACCAGAAAGAAGAGAGATAAAGCTGGAAAGACAAGTTGAGGCCAAGTTTTAAAGTGTTTAGAAATCCATAGTAATAAGTGAGTACAGAAAGATATGAAAATCCCAGTGAGGGCAGCCTGGGTGGGCTCAGTGATTTAGTGTCGCCTTCAGCCCAGGGTGTGATCCTGGAGACTCAGGATCCAGTCCCACGTCAGGCTCCCTGCATGGAGCTTGCTTCTCCCTCTGCCTGTGTCTCTGGCTCTCTCTCTCTCATACTGTGTCTCTCATGAATAAATAAATAAGTAAATCTTAAAAAAAAAAAAAAGAGGAAAGAAAATCCCAGTGAACAGAGCAAATACCTGGAATAACATGATAAAGATCTCCACAATGTGTTCTTCCATAAAAGTAATGAGGACAGAGGCAAAAAATGATTAAGATCAATATTTTCCAAAACTGGAAATCAACCAAAGGTTTGGAAAAATCTGAAGGATGTTTATAAAGAATTACTGATCTTGGTAAAAAACATTGTTTTTTTTTTTTTTAGAATTTTTATTTGCCCTATTCGTCATCCTCTCCCCAGTTATATGCTAGCCTTGAAACCAGTAGTCAGCAGATTCTGGAGGTAGGAGAACAGGTTTGGAGCTCTGTAAAAAGTCTCATCTCCATAGAATTAAATGATTTTAATATTTGGTAACGGCATGAATAAACCTCATTCACAAGATTTGTCATTAGTTGACCTGATTAAGGTTTTGCTCAGTGGGAAAGTTCTGTTCTCCGGCATTTGGTTAAGGTGGGGATACCAGTTGGGGGAAAAAAAAAATGCTGACCAAATACTTAAAAGGGAAATCTTGATAATATAATGGCTGAAAGGGACTTTGAAAAGTTCTAACATATTCCTGGAAATCTAGAGACCATGTCATGTACAGGGCTGTCATGTACCAGGCTAAGAAGGCTTTATCTTTCACATCTCTCTGGCCTCGAGTCTCCATGTAAGCAAGAAATGAAGACTAATGCAGAATTGTAAAATGTAGGAGTTTTGAAGTCTCATCCAACAAAATGAGTCTCTCAGCAATGGGTAGGAAATTAATTAGTGGAAAGTATTTTAAAAAAAATGCCTGTCTAATCTTAAGCTGACCACTAAACTCACTCAAAAAAAAAAAAAAAATGACTTCAGTGGTCTCCAGGAACAAATAATAGAAACTATGCAGAATTATACAGGAAGTCACTAAACAAATAACAATAGACCCTAGAGGGAAGCAAGAGGATATAATTTCCAGTACTTCCATATTATATTTAAAATATCCAGCTTTATAAAACTATGAAGCATACAAATAAATAAGAAGATATGACCAGTTTGAAGGAAATAAAATAAGTCTCAGAAACTACTCCAGAAAGAAGCCCATGTTTTAGACTAATTGGATAAAGACTTAATTTGCTATAAATATCTTCAAAGAACTAAGAAAACTGTATCTGAAGAATTAATGAAAGTATTAGAATGATGGCTCACAAATAACAAATATCAGGAGGAGATACAAATTATTAAAAAAAAATCTGTAGTTGAAAACTGTAATATCTGAAATGATTTGAAATACCAGAAGACAGAACTGGTTAATTGGAGATAGATCAATTGAGATTATCCAGTCTGATGAACAGAAAGAGGAAAAAAAAATGAAGAAGCATTGTTGAGGAAATAGTGAAATCAGAACCTTCATAATCACTGAGTTGATTGCAAAATTATACTGCTACACTACAAAAGTTGGGAGCTCTTCAAAATATTAAATATAGCATTTCTATGTGACCCAAGGATTCTACTCTGAGGTATAAATCCAAGAGAAATTATAGCACACACACAGAAGAACCTTTGCATAAATGTTCATGACAGCATTATTTATAATAGTCCAAAAGAAGATAAAACCCAAATGTCCATCAACTGATGGATGAACAAGGTGGTTCATCAAATGTGTGAATGCATATTCATACAATGGAATATTATTTGACAAAAAGATAGAGTAGTAACACATGCTACAGCATGGATGAAGTTTGAAAACATTATACAAAATTAAAGAAGCCAGTCACTAATGAACACTTGTAGTATGATCCACTTCTATGAAATTTCCAAAATAGGCCAACATATAGAAAAAGGATATCGGCGGTTGCCAGGAATTAGGAGGCAGAAGGAAGGAGAACTGACTGCAGATGGAGAGCGCAATGAGCTCAATGGGTTATTATATTGGGGCAGCCCGGGTGGCTCAACAGTTTAGCGCTGCCTTCAGCCCAGGGTGGGATCCTGGAGACCTGGGATCGAATCCCATGTCGGGCTCCCTGCATGGAGCCTGCTTCTCCCTCTGCCTGTGTCTCTGCCTCTCTCTCTCTCTCTCTCTATGTCTCTCATGAATAAATAAATAAAAATTTTAAAAAGAGTTATTATATCATATCATATTTGAACTATTATATTTGAATTATTCCTTTAAAAAGGAAGAATTTTATGCTTTGTGAATATCTCAATGAAATTGTAAGAAAAATTGTAAAGAACACATTGCTTTGTCACAAACTGAGCAATAGTTTTGTTTATTACTTTATATTGGTTACTTTAAGGCAAAATTTATTACAAGAAAGAGATGAGTAATATTAGGTTTTAGTGGTTGTTCCTTCCATGGAATATGCTTTGAAGAAACATCTTTTCATGCTTGCTTAGTGATATGTTTTTGGGTTTTTGGTTTTTTTTTTTTTTTGAAAATTGAGAGAAGGCAGACTTCTAAAAAAATGTTGCCATGTCTGTCTTTCTATAAAGATAGATATTTGTGTGTGTGTGCAAAAAAGATTTTAAAAGGCACAGTGATAAAATGATGAATATATTTTATATATGTGAACAATAGAACATAACTTAAAAATGAGAATAAAAATCTATAATCGTATGCAATAATCTAGA
Source organism: Vulpes vulpes (assembly GCF_048418805.1). Classification (NCBI taxonomy): domain Eukaryota; kingdom Metazoa; phylum Chordata; class Mammalia; order Carnivora; family Canidae; genus Vulpes; species Vulpes vulpes. The sequence continues at coordinate 73,803,214 of NC_132781.1, forward strand.
TGGGTATTGCATACATAATTATGAGTGTACACAAGAGAGTATATGCAGGATTCAATTTTTATAGAGCACAAACAAGAGGACATAGTTAAATATTTATGCTATTTGAGGTCAATATAATGATTACAATGGTAGGGCCCGATTCTGGAAACCTGGATTTCTGTGGTTCTGGTGAGAGTCTGTTTCTTGATCTGGGTTTCGGTTGTATGGTTGTGTTAGTTTATGATAACTCATTGAGCTGTTTATTTATGGTATATAAGCTTTTCTGTATGTACATTATACTTCAAAGAAAAGTTGAAAAAGAATAATTATATGTTGCCATATATTTTGCTTGATGTTTATACTATGGAATTAAGTAGAATTTAATAGAAAATTAAAGAGAATTTACCTAATTAAGAATTATAAAGTATTCGATATCACTTAAGTAAGGTAGGCAGGCATACAAGTAATTGTATAAACTAATTTAAATAATACGTAATGGTTAAATCAAAATGTTACTAACAACAATAATGAGGACAGGCTGTCTCCTTGTATTCAATATTGTGACAGTGTCAATGAATAATTTGGAATTGGGAATGGAGAGTGAAAGCCTTCTAATCCTTAACCCTTTTTTTTTCCTTCAGCAGTTACTTCAATACATTTATCTTCATTATCATGAAGGCTTATTAGTTACTACATTAATAATTTTATAATATACTCAATTCAGAAGCAGGCTTTTGTATATTTGGATGCTTTCTTTAGTGTATAGACATATAAAATTTTTTCTGAATCTCAGACATCTGAGAATGTTTGATTTCTCAAAAACTTCAGGGCTCATTTTTGCTTTTGTTTCTTTTGCCTTCGTGGATGTATCTTGCAAGAAGTTACTGTGACCGAGTTCAAAAAGGGTGTTGCCTGTGTTCTCCTCTAGGATTTTGATGGAATCTTGTCTCACACTTAGATCTTTCATCCATTTTGAGTTTATCTTTGTGTATGGTGAAAGAGAGTGGTCCAGTTTCATTCTTCTGCATGTGGATGTCCAATTTTCCCAGCACCATTTATTGAAGAGACTGTCTTTCTTCCAATGGATTGTCTTTCCTCCTTTATCGAATATTAGTTGACCATAAAGTTGAGGGTCCACTTCTGGGTTCTCTATTCTGTTCCATTGATCTATGTGTCTGTTTTTGTGCCAGTACCACACTGTCTTGATGACCACAGCTTTGTAGTACAACCTGAAATCTGGCATTGTGATGCCCCCGGATATGGTTTTCTTTTTTAAAATTCCTCTGGCTATTCGGGGTCTTTTCTGATTCCACACAAAACTTAAAATAATTTGTTGCAACTCTCTGAAGAAAGTCCATGGTATTTTGATAGGGATTGCTTTAAACGTGTGAATTGCCCTGGGTAACATTGACATTTTCACATTGTTAATTCTTCCAATCCATGAGCATGGAATATTTTTTCATCTCTTTGTGTCTTCCTCAATTTCTCACAGAGGAAGACATAGACATGGCCAACAAGCACATGAGAAAATGCTCTGCATTACTTGCCATCAGGGAAATACAAATCAAAACCACATGAGATACCACCTCACACCAGTGAGAATGGGGAAAATTAACAAGGCAGGAAACCACAAATGTTGGAGAGGATGTGGAGGAAAGGGAACCCTCTTGCACTGTTGGTGGGAATGTGAACTGGTGCAGCCACTCTGGAAAACTGTGTGGAGGTGCCTCAAAGAGTTAAAAATAGACCTGCCCTACGACCCAGCAATTACACTGTTGGGGATTTACCCCAAAGATACAGATACAGTCGGGGCACCTGCACCCCAATGTTTCTAGCAGCAATGTCCACAACAGCCAAACTGCAGAAGGAGCCTCGGTGTCCATCGAAAGATGATGGATAAAGAAGATGTGGTCTATGTATACAATGGAATATTCCTCAGCCATTAGAAACGACAAATACCCACCATTTGCTTCGACGTGGATGGAACTGGAGGGTATTATGCTGAGTGAAGTAAGTCAATCAGAGAAGGACAAACATTATATGCTCTCATTCATTTAGGGCATAAAAAAAAATAGTGAAAAGGAATGAAGAGGAAAGGAGAGAAAATGAGTGGAAATATCAGAAAGGGAGACAGAATATGAAAGACTCCTAACTCTAGGAAACGAACTAGGGGTGGTGGAAGGGGAAGAGGGTGGCGGGTGGGGGTGACTGGGTGGCGGGCACTGAGATGGGCACTTGACGGGATGAGCACTGGGTGTTATTCTGTATGTTGACAAATTGAACACCAATAAAAATAAATTTATTTAAAAAAAAACCTTCAGGGCTCTAAAAACTATCAAAGCCTTTCTATTTTCAGAAAAGACTAGAACACATGTGGCTAAATGATTTTGGAAATTACATAATAAATAAAAGTGGATGGCTCTGATACAGTGGTAACAAATAGGAGGGTTTGATACATATATTGAATACAAAATATAAATTTTGAGACCAATTTGGATTTTGTTTTCTCCTAGTACCTCTAAGCCCCCCTCCCCAAATAGCTGTGAGGCATTATAGTACTGTGACACTTTGCAACAGAATCAACAGCTTTAGTTCAGTATGCATATAAATCGAAAGGGACACTTTAACATTGCTCAGAGAGTAACTAATAACTGCAGGATCCACCAGAGTATTCCATTTCCAGAGTAAAAGCTTTTTACTAAGTATTCCCTTTTCCTTTTTTTTAAAATTTTTATTTATGATAGTCACACACAGAGAGAGAGAGAGAGAGAGAGAGAGAGAGAGAGGCAGAGACACAGGCAGAGGGAGAAGCAGGCTCCATGCACCGGGAGCCCAACGTGGGATTCAATCCCTGGTCTCCGGGATTGGGCCCTGGGCCAAAGGCAGGCGCTAAACCACTGCACCACCCAGGGATCCCAGTATTCCCTTTTCCATGTAGACCTCAGGCATTTCCTAAAACTACTCAGTAAGTACAGTGCTAGTTTAATAGCTGAAAGCTGCAAATATTATTTAATTTAGACTGATAATAATAAAAAGCATACCAAAATTTCAGACAACATATGCAACATGAAAGTGCCTTTCTCAAGAAAAAAAAAAAAAAAAAAAGAAAGAAAGAAAAGGTTATCACCAGAGGATCATTATAAGGTTCTCTCCTATTCATTTGCAAGTCTGTCCTTTGGACAAAGACATAGAAAGAAGGGTGGGGTTATCATGTTAACTCACTTGCAGGCACTTAAGCACAGAGAAGTTTACGAAGATCCTGAATCAGTCTGAGCTTGATCAATTTTTTCCTAGACAGGAGCTGGTTGCAATTTAGTAGATAATATATTCATTCCTATCTGTAACTCCTCTTCAACACGTTAGGAAGTATACATCAGAAATCGTGTAATGCACTTGTGTATTATAATCCCTCTAAAGCACTCTAACAGATTAACTTAATCATAGAAACCTGTGATTGACTGGGGTAAGTGCTAGTTCATTTTTTGTGTAGGCTACCCATAAACCTATTTAGTGTGAGCAGAAATTACTCCATTAGTATTTTCAGGTCAAGCCTTTCATCTTCATCTCTCTTATAGGTCCGCAGCCTAGCACCACATCCACCTCGGAGCAGATATTTGAGTTACAGTTGGCTGAATAATTCAAGAGTTTACTAGCTGTCATTAATGAAACAGTTATTTTATTATTAGTATTTTGTACCACCGTAACATAAAAAGCACTATTTCCCTTTTACAAGTTTAAAATGAGAGAATTCCTCAAAGAATATTCTTCGAAGAACAGTTTTGGTAACATTGAAAGCCTTTAATTTATAAATTAGTTCTAAGATTCTTTGATGCTGGAGTTCTCTTGATCTTAGCAAGAGTCAAGAATAGATTTTCGCATAACTGCTACCTGGCTGACTGATAGAAATCGAAAATACCATTAACTGAAAGATGCATCCTGTTTTCAGATAAATGAAAAATTAGACATGAACTGATGAAATAGGATGGATACAACTGGCTTTTCTCTCAGGAAACAGCACCAAAGGTATGTTGACTTTTACCCCCTCTCAGTGTCACTCCGCTAGGCCCACTTAGCTAATGGTCTTGCCTACATTTGATGATCCTCTCTTGACTTTGCACCTCAGCACACTCTTCAGTTTTAGGTAGTCCTGTAATTATATTCAGCCTCCCAAGCTTGCTATGGTGTTTTCAAACTTAACTGATCTCTGGAGCTCTGTTCTAGCTTTTACTTAGTTATATAACTCAGCTTCATGTAGAATAACTATCACTAACTAGATATCTTTTGCCATTTTTTTAAGGACCAACTGGTACCTGGAGCTGTGAAAGATGCTCAGGACTCACAGAGGAGCAAGATAGACATATGTCCTAAACCTATGGACTTTATATTCAAGCAAGGCAAATTTCTAACAAATCATTTTTAAAACTCTTTTTTTTAAAAGATTTTATTTATTTATTTGACAAAAAGAGAGTAAGAAAGCATGAGCAGGGTGGGGGAGAAAGCAGGGGGAGGGGCAGAGGAAGAGGGAAAAGAAGGCTCCTTGCTGAGCAGGGAGACCAATGTGGGTCTCTTGATCCAAGGACCCACATGACCTGAGCCAAAGGCAGACACTTAACCAACTGAACCACTCAGAAGTCCCCAATGCTTTTCTTGAAAAAGGACATTATTTACTAATTTATTTGCAATAGTAATATTTGCACAAGGTAATAAGTCAAATATATAAGCATTAAGGATAATGATAAATTTCTTCTACTCTCTAGTGGGAACCAACTTTAGATGCTTTGGTATATATTTCTGGATATTTCTCTATCTTCTTTGCCCTCTTTCACACACCAACAATTTTTCAGAAAAAAAATTATTTTTCTATCTGTATGTCTTATTATATACTTTTTTATGTACAGCACTTTCCTTCCATGTTTATTCAAGAAAACTACACTGTGGAGTTTTCTCTATGTCATCACTTCCTGATTTCTATCAGTTTTTAATGGTCTTATAACGTTTATAGAATGATGGTTTATAGAATGATGGCTACATTCATCATAATATACTTAACTCTTGGTTTATTTACAATTTTTCCTTATGAAAAGTATGTTGCAATGGCCATTGATGATCACATATCTTTGGCTACATGTGCAAAGATTTCTGTGGGATAGAATGCTACTAGTAAAATTATTGGTCAGGTGATAGGTCTATTTGACATTCTGTTACACAGTGCCTATTAGGCTTTATAAATGCTATATAATTTATACTTCCATCAAAGAGCATAAGTATATCGGTTTCCTTTTTTAAAAGATTTTATTTATTCACAGAGAGAGAGGCAGAGACATTGGCAGAGGGAGAAGCAGGTTCCCTGAAGGAAGCCCAATGTGGGACTCGATCCTGGGACCCTGGGAGCACACCCTGAGCCAAAGGCAGACGCTCAACTGCCAAGCATCCCAAATATGGATTTCTGATACTCTTAAAAATACTAGATATGAACATTATTTTATTGATATATTTTTGGATCAATTAAAAACAAAACCTATTTTCTCTAATATGTATTAATAATAATAATAATTATTATTATTATTGAAGTTATACTACTACTTTATATGTTTATGCTATGATGTATACTCCTTCCAAGAACTGACTAATTTTCATCACACGTTTTTCAAGTATTTTTTTTTATTTTGGAAGATATTTATATATTATGTGGATCAAGCAATTGTTTCCATTTCCCAATAACATGAAAGATAATCCAAAGGATTATAAATTAGTGCCTCATAATATATCAAGAGCTGTGCTAGAGTTTTTACAGATATTATTAGTATTTCTTGCAACAACTCTATCAGGGTGGGAGTATTAATTTTTATTTTACAAATAAAAACTAAGTACCAAAGAAGCTGATTCAAGTACCTGAGATCAGAGATAAAAAGTGACAGATGTGCATGCTATATGTGGATAAGAGGTAAGGAGAGAGTGGTCAATCATCCTGGTTTGTTGGCCTTTTGTAGTTTTAGCTCTGAAGAGAACTGCATCCAGAGAATCCCCACAGTCCCAGACAAAACAGGACATTGTTCAAACAACATTGGTCATCTGGATGAAGACATGTCTACCAAATTGAAATAAAGCAAATAAAGGTGGCAAAACTTGAGACAAGAATAATTTGAAGATTATGATTCTAAATCATTTGCAGTGACTCCTATTTATGAAACCATCAGAAGAGTAAGATCGGGTTCTGTAATATTCTACTATAAAGTTGGAGTTAGTTAAGACAGGTTTATAATCGTAGGCCACCAAATCATCTTCATTGGAGAAGGCATGTTCTGTCTAAAAATAGCAACGTTCTGTCTATGCAACAATAGATCTTAAAACCTTGTGAGTTAAGAAAACCTGGAAGCTAGGTTTTGTGCAATAAATTGCTAAAGGGCAAAATAATTCTGACATGGAGTATTTAATGGTATTTAATGTGTTTTTAAATGTGATTGTATCCGCTAGGTTGTCATGGATGGAGTTTTACCCAGTATCATTTTTTTCTTTAAGATTAGATCCACAAAATATGCTTTCCACTCTACTAATTTAGTCATACATTTTTTTTTTTATTTTTCTATTTGGGAGACAGAGGGACAGAAAAAATTAAATGGGTAAAAAACAAGTGTTTTTCTGACCTTTTAAAAATAACATCATATCATAAATACAATCCGTAGTACAAGGACAATATGCCTCAATTTGTTTGTTAGTAACCTGAGAAATATAAGAATACTTCTCATTATCAGGTCTCTTTGGGCTTTGGGAAGAAATTTATTTTAGATCCTATCTGTTACTTATAAAAGGTCATTTCTATCCTACCAGTTTCAACATCAAAAATGATTTTAAAGTAATAAATAATCAAGGCAATAAAACCAATAAGAAAAACACTACTGTGTACAGAAATTGTCTTGAAGGGAAAGTTACTATAATTACCATACAGTTTTATTTTTATGCTTTTAATTATTTTGCTAAATCCATTTTTGTCTGCATTATTTTGATTTAGATTTTATCTGGATAAAAGAGCTAATTTAATTATTATTCTTAACAGGTAATCTGTCTCATTCTATTTAGTCTCCTTTTCTTTAAGTTTCTCAACAATGTGTTAATGTTTTGCTCACACCACCCCTTTGCCCCTTCTGCCCATCGCCAACCTCAGGAAAGGACTGGGGTGTGTGATAAATACATTAAATCTGTTTGTTCAGTCCTTGACTAGAACTAATTATAGGTTTCTTGGTCTGTAACTTTTGTAACGATCAGCATTTTTAAAAGTATCTTCTATTCTTAATACTATTATAACAAATCAAAAGATCGAAGTTCTGTAGGTGTAACACAAAAAAAGAAAACATTGTCTATTAGACTTCTTAAAGAAAAATAGAAGTGAGTATAAATACATATACTGGAGAGGAGATAGTGTATGCAATTTAGGGAAATTTTCTTCCTCAGTAAACTAAAAAAAAAAAATGTTTATCTCTTCATCCATTTTCATTGATTTATTGTTACTTAAGTTTTCTGAGGTAATAATTGCATAAATTCCTAAAAATGTAATATTCCATAAGTTGATAGAGTTGCTTATAAGAAAAGATAGTTGGAGTTCTGAAAATGTCCACAATTCTAAGCCATTTTCATAATAATATACTAAAACTCATTTTACTTTTCACTATGTGATATTTGTACTGGCAATGACAAAGCAATGATGGGTAAAACTGTTGGTGCCTTAGTGGCACCTCATTACATAAGTGTTCATTGTCATTGTCACTGTCACACATCCACAGCAAATGAAATAACTTTTTTACTCAAGAATATTCCTGAAAGTGGGGTGCCTGGGTGGCTCCAGTTATGATCCCAGAGTCCTGGGATTGAGTCCTATATGGGGCTCCCTGCTCAGTAGAGAGCCTGCTTCTCCCTCCCCTTCTGCCCCTACTGTCGCTTGTTCTCTCTTTCTCTCTCTCCCCCGTCACTCACTCTCTCAAATAAATAATTTTTTAAAATAAAGAAGAATGTTCCTGAAGAAGAAAAATTATCAAATCTCAACTTCCGAGCATGCGACTGTGTAAAATAATCTCTATGACAAAATTATAACAAGAAAAGATTTTCTGCTAACTACCAAAGTCCAGTAATTATCTTCCAGCAAAGCACTTGTGCAAATGTTTGAAATGTAAGTAGAACTGGATTTTTTCATGACACAACATATTTAATGGAAACAAAGACTTGAAACGTAAATAATGATTTTTTGCAGTTTGGTAGCTGGCAGACATTTTCTTGAGAACAAACAAAGGAAGACTGCCCCTACAAGGAATATAGCCAACAGTATTATTGCCAATTAAAATTTTGAGTTTTTAAGCAAAAATTCAAATACTGTAAAACCTATATCTGCCATTAGAGGCTTGATCCAATATTTAAAAAAGGTTCCTGATGAGATTGTTGTCATAGTCATAGATATCATTATTTGATATTATGTAATAAAATGTGTCCATTTTTAGAATATATGGATAATTCAGGGAGCCAGTATTTTCCAAATGGTAAGTTCCTGATATGATTTTAAAAATCATGTATGGTTTAAAAATTGACTCCAAATACAAAATGGACCAATGGAGTCTATTGAAACTAAGTACTAAAACCCTACTGATATGGTTTTAAATACCACTTTACAAGGTACCTTTAAGAAATTGCCAATAGTCAAGTTTTGGTGTAATATAAAAGTCTCCCTTCACAATTAACTGAAAGGAAATTAAAACACCCTGCATTTTTTATAAGTAAAAATCTGTACAAGGCCAGATTTTGTTCATATACATCAACCAAAACAGCATATGGCAACAGATTGCATTCAGAGTAAACAGAAGAAACTAGCTGTAATTTGGTGTTCTGAGACCAATTCCAGGGTGAATGCATGTATGTGTGACATGAAGAAGGGCTCCCCACACATACAACGGAGCACTTCTTTTTTTTTTAATAATTTAATTTTTATTGGTGTTCAATTTACCAACATACAGAATAACACCCAGTGCTTATCCCGTCAAGTGTCCCCAAAGGAGCACTTCTTGAACATTAGCAGGGTGTCCAAGGATTCAACTCAGTTCTAACACTATGTCTCCCGAAGACAGTTTCAGATCCCACAGGTTAAGGGGGCAGTCCTACAAGACTGCCCCTCCCCACCCTCAGTCTTCCATCCCCCTTACTCCCCAGCACACACTTCAGACACTCACCATAGCACTTGCACTTCTGAACCACTGGCTGTGGACTGTTGTTTCTAACAACCCCTTCTTTGGACCTGAGACAATCAATTGCAAGTCCAGGTTGTTATGTGTACATCTGACCACCTGGCTCTACATCAGAGCTCCCCAGGACATCCTTCTTGGGTTCAATTAATTTGCTAGAGAGACTCAGAGAAACATTTTACTTAGTAGATCACTGGATTATTATAGAAGGATATCACTCAGGGACAGCCATATGGGAAAGATGCATAGGGCAGAGTATGGTAAAGAGTGCAAAGCTTCCATGCTCTCTCTAAGTGCACCACTTTCCTGGTGAGACCATTTAAAAGCATAAAGGTAAACAAAAATTAAAATGGCCACATTACTGCATCAGCAAAGCTCAATTTTTAACTAAGTGACCTTTTTTTCCTCTCTTCTGCAAACATCCCCTCCTCCTTTCTTAGCCTTTTGTTTCAGGGACCTGGTGGCACCCTGTAAAGGACTAAGGAGGCTGGCCACCCAAACAATTCCTGTTGAAACCAGCTTTATTCTATATTTCCCTATAACTTCCCCACTCCCATATTTCCCTCTGACAACTTCCTCTGAGTGGGCTTGCAGTCTTTGAAGGCCTTAGCCTGCTGCAACCTCCTTTGCCAGGCAAACCAATAAAACTCTTTATCCTCAACTCTTTCTCTTTGCCTTATATTTTGGCTCCAAAGCACAGAGGTCAGTTTTTGTTAACACCAGTGCCTCCGCATGTTTACCAATCTGGAAGCTCTCCAAACCTATCTTTTTGGATTTTTATGGAGGCTTCATTACATAAGCATGATTGATTAATGCATTGACTGTTGGTGAATAAACTCAATTTCCAGCTGCCCCCACTTCATCTCCTCTCCAGAGGCAAAGGATGGGATTCAAGTTCCAACCCTCTAATCACATGGTTGCCTCCACTGGAAAACAGCCCCCATCCTTGGGTGCAGACCAGGAATTACCTTATTAACATAACAAAAGACACCTTTATCACTCTCAGTACTTAGGAAATTCCAAGGATTTGGGGAGTTTTCTATTAGAAAAAGGGGTAAAGATCAAATATGTATCTCCTGTTATAAACCTCAACATCACAAGCTGTAGTCTGCTTAACCAGACTTCAAGGAGATCCGTAAAAATACAAATCAATGCCACTTTTCTCACATATTTTTGTTCTGAATAGTTTTTTTTTTCCACACAAATGTTTATTCTTGTAATGTTAACTGAATTAATAAATATTTTAAATATTTTCTCATTTTTAATATCTAACTGGTATATAGAACTCGCATAAACAAAAGTGCTTTGGAGTTCTCAAGGTTTTTAGAAGTATAAGAAATTCTTAAGGAGCTTTGAGAACTTGAGAAGTTTGAGAACCTCTGCATTAGATACTTGGAGAGAGAATATGAACAAAGGTGGGCACATCAATGGCAAATAAATGTTAAGATTTTCAAGCTTACTACTTAGCTTAGTTTAGTAGTAGCTATTAGGGGAAATCTATATTACATCTAATCTAATCTGAATCAAAGTCTATAACTAACATGAATATAATCTAAACTTAAAGCCAAATTAAATTTAAACTACATGTAAATGAAAACCTAACTTAAACTATATCAAAGTAGTAAGATAAGGGGATTTGTTAGACAAACAGAAAAGAGAAATTACAAGAATGAATGATTAGAATATTCACCTATTCTTTCCAAAATTATCCTATATCTCTGAATGTGGAAGAGACCAAAACTGGATGTTGTAATAACAAAGAAAGATTTTAATAATGCAGGGAAGAGATGATGATAGTATGAACTAGAATAGTAGCAACAGAGAGGAAAAGATGTAGACAGCATTAAGAAGTATTCACATAAAATGATTCAACAGTACTTCATGATTTATTCCTACTATTTCTAGAGTAAGAAAGAATTGTCTATAATGTCTTCCAAATTGCTTACTTGGGAGGCCATAAGTAATTGGTATCATTTAGTGAGATAAAAGTATGAGAGGGGGACAACCTTAATCTCAGTTTAGAATGTCAAATTTCAAGTGGACATGCTTATCTATTTCTACATAAATATTTAAATAAGTACTTGGAGACCAGGAAACAAGTCTCAAAGGGGGCAATAGATGTTGGGAATCATCAGAACACTTGATGGTCACTAAAGACACAGGATCAAATAAAAAGTAGAGATTCTAGAACAAGAAGGAAGAAGATACAAACCAGAACCTTGTGAGGTGAGCCAAAAGAAGAGAGCACTTAAGGAGACTGCGAATCAGCAGGGAAAGAAAGAAGACTAAAACAAAGAAGGTGTAATTTCAAAGAAACAGGCAAAGATAAGAATGGCTATCTATTTTACATGCTTCTGGAAAATGAAGGAAGATTGACAAATATCATCCATTATGGGATCCAAATACCATTAGTGACCCTGACAAATACAATATCAGAAGAATGGCTAGAGTTAAGTGATTGAGAATACAGTGGGGGGGGGGGGGGGGGGGCGGGGGCAGAATGAACAAGAGAAAGCAGGTGTACTAATCAGAACACAAATACTGCATAATAATCGCAGCTTATCAAGACTTATGCTATTGTGGGGTAAATACACTTTTTTTCCAATGCTGCTCAAGCTAAAAATTTTTCGTACACAAATGTATGATACGTCTCCAAATAGAGATTCAAACTGTTGAGATAAAAATTTCCTAACATTTACAACTGAAGGGGTTTATTCAAATGTGGTAAACTTGATACATGGTTTAAATGCTTCAACAAATATGCCAAATTCAATTGCTCTTATATCTATACTACCTTATATATGAAAAGCAAAATAAAGAGATTTTCTATTATTTTATGTAGTGATTGCTTTTACTTAAAGTTATAAGAATGAAAAGCATCCAAATTCACATCACATCTTTCATTATTCAGTTTTCTATACCATTATAAATAAAATCTCAACTGTCCTTCCAATGCTCTATGCGATAGGAAATACTATTAACCCTGGATTAGACAGAATCTATGAATTTTTTTCCAAACAAATCTTTAGTGTGAATACATGAATTAACACTTAGAAAGCTGAATTCTTCTAACACTAGACAGTTAACTGAAAAGCATTACATTATCTATGAAATATCTAACATTTATTGAATGTTTACTATATTCAGGCATGCATTAATCACTTTTCATACATTATATCATTTAACGTTCAAACTAACTCTTTGTGGTGGGCTCTATTAGTATATGATCAAACTGAGACTTAGAAAATATGGAAACTTGTTCTTATCACATAATCACCCAAAGACTTGGATTAGGAATACAAATTTGTCTGAACTCGTTTATTCATTCAATAAATATTGATTCCATCCCTATTATATGCTAAGCACATATTAATATCTGCTGTTTCCTGGCACATATTAATGAATATAACAAAGAATTATCTCTCTCATTGTGCAGGTTACTTTCTATTGGGGAAAATCAGACAATGAACAATAAATATTAAATAAGTAGATAAGGCAGTAAGTTAGAACAGGTGTTGGTAAACTTTTTCTAAAGGCCAGGCAGTAAATATTTCAACCTTTGCTAGCAATGAGGTCTCTGATATAACTACTAAGCTCTGTCATTATTATGTGAAGGTAGCTATAGACAAAATGCAAACAGATGAGCATGCCTGTATTCCAATAAAACTTAATTTGCAAAGCAGGTGATAATTTGGATTTGGTACATGGGCTGGAGTTTGCTAACCTTTATGTTAGAACATAATACAGGTTTGTGTGTGAGGTTTTTCTTAATTTTCATATTTATATATTAATCACATCCATCAATTAAAGGGCCAAACCAACAACCCAAGTTGCATGTTTACAAATCCCCTGTAATCTAGCTTTTGTGGGCACATGAAATCATCTTATAAACCCTTCCACCGATTCTGAGTGCATAACCCCAATGACCTACTTTTTCTAATTCATACATCAAGCTAATGTTTCCCCTGCCATAAACACCCAGGGCGAAGTGCCAGACAATTCGAGACCATCCTTAAAGCCCAGAGCCAGCTGACATTATTCAAACTAGCTAACTGTAAACTGCTCCCTGCCCCACGTTGACTTTCCTACAGAAAACATAGGGAAGGCTCTGAGCTAAGCTTTTCTTTCACTTTCTTTTTGCCTCCTAACTGAACCTGGTGCTTCCTCTGTGTCTTCATAGTAGAGCATGCCCTCTCCTCTCAGGAACTATAAGTAAGAAAATCTTCTTTCAATGATATTGACCTCTCTGTCTCATTACTCAGTCACCATTATAAATCAAATCCAGGTACATATCAATGCCATGGAGAAAAGAAAACATATAGAAAACATATTTGTTTAAATCTTCCAAGAAGCAGATGCTGTCATGAATAGATATGCAAGAAATTTATTTGGAAAACTCCTGTGAAGGAGGAAGAGGAGGAATCCAGAGAAGGCAAGAAGAGCCTTCAAACTGTAATGCAGGTGTGACTCCTAGAAAGGAGAGGGGAAAGGAGGGAGAATTGAGAAGGAAGAGTCTTTAATATAACACAGTTCTAAGGAAAAGTTTGGCGAGTCAAACTTTGAGGCCAAATCTGCCATTAAAGTAGCCCTATGCTTTGCTAGAACAGACTTCCATTAAACCACCAGTGACATTCATTTACTAGTTGGGAGCCAATGAGAAACCTGGAGAGACAGAAGGACAGGGCTATCATCTGACGTTGATCAAAAAGGGTAGCAACTGAAATAATAGTCAATGAGTGCTAGGCTGCAGGGAATCTGAGCAGGGCATTTTCATGGCCACCATTACATGCAGGGATTGCATGGAGTATAGATGAGTAGGTTGATCACAGTATTAAAAAGTTTGGTCAGAATAGAATTCATTGAAAAAGTCAATGTCTAAGCAAAAATTTGAAGGAGGTATGGGGTTTGTGAAGTAGCTATCTTAGGGAAGAATATTCTATGACAAAGAAACCCTTAGATTAACATCCCTGAGAACAAAATGTGCTCGGGAAGATCCATAAGCAACAAGAATACCAGGGGGTTGAACCAAAGTAAGGAAGAGAAAGTGCTGGAAGATATGATGGCAGATCATAAAGGGCCTTGTGGACCATAGGAAGGATTTCAAGTTTGTACTCAAGACGAAGCATCCAGGGGGTTAGGACAAATTAGTAAAATGATTTGATTTACATTTTAAATTATTTTTTTCTGGCTACCATATGAAAATGTAATTAAAATTAAGATGTTGTATTAAAATACATAGGGTTCAAGAGTGAAGCAGATAGAACCAGTTTGGAGGTTCTTGCAAGAATGGAGGCAAGAGAGGATGGTAGCTGAGACTGGGCCACAGCTGTGGAGGTGAGTGATGAAAAGTGGTCAGTTTCTAGATATATTTTGAAGTTAGAACTGACAAGATGTCCTGATCCTAGTACCCATGTTCTTATTCACTACATACTACTGACTCAGTGTCTTCCTATTAGTTCTTACATTGCAACAATAGTGGCTGCATTCATTAATTCACTCATTCAACTCGAAATGTCTTTTAAATGCTTTTTGTAAGCCAAACATATTCTTACTTTTTGAGGTAGTCAAACCTGGTCCTTGGATTTAAATGACATCCTAACATAGTCATTTCAGGTTACATATAGATGATATGCAGAGATATATATAGGTACCTATAAATAAATGACTATAAGTGTATATATAGGTAAGAGTAAAGGTAGAGGTGGAGATAGAGATAGAGATAGAGATAGAGATAGATAGATAGAGATAGAGATAATAGTATTGCAAAACCAGATGTGAAGGGTGGGGTGACAGATGTGCCTCTGATATGAGGAAAACAAAAATGCAGACAACATTGCTGTCATTTCCACCTGAGTGAATGGAGACATGATAGACTTTATATAGAAAAAGAAATGAATTTTTGAAACAGACATCCAGGAGGTACCAGGAGGGGAGAAAGAGGAGCATGGGCTGATCTGAGAACATTGCAAGCCATGGATCAACATGATCAAAGGCACTGAGGCAAGAAACAGCCTGGGAGGAAGCAAGAGATAAATCCAGGAGCTTAGGCAGGAGCCAGATTACAGAGAAACTTGTAGGTTACACTAAGGGGTTTAGGTTTATCCTTCAGTTATTTACAGAACCAGTGAAGTTTCAAGTAGGGAATTAAAAAAAAAAGAATTATATTTATAAAAAAAATCTCTTCAGCAGTAAGCAGTATATAGATATGATTGGGTAAGAAATCACAGAAAAATGCAGAAAAAATATACATGCTTTCTTTTTTTCTTGAAAGAGATTACAGTCTAGAATGAGAACTGTATAAGGAAACAAATGCAAGAGAACATGGGAAGAGTATGGCGGATATTCCAGACAGTCAGGATTTCACATAAATGCACACACACACGTTTTCCATTAAAGTATAGTATTTCTAAAAAAAAAAAAGAAAACCTTGTAAGAATATCCATAATGATAACTTTTTAGGTAATATAAATACTTATACATTTATTTGAGAATAAGAACTTAAACCACCAAATGATTTGGTAAAATAGCAGATGGATTTATGACTTAGGTCTTACAAATGTAATGAAAACTCTGGTTAAGATGACCAATATGGTGTTTTTCAGAAACATAAATACTTTCAAGTCAAACAGATTGATTATATAGTGATTGCTCATTTACAGCACAAGAAAATAAAGAAATAGAATCTACATGTAAATAAAGGCAAAAATTGCAGAACTGCTGGCTTTCATAGATTTCTATTTATCTAATGAATCAATTTTTGTGACATAAATGGATTTGTTACAGAGCCATAATTTTGAACAAGCCACAGAATCTGGGCTTGAGCTGTGGTTAAATCTGATATTATTTATCTGTGTCCATATGGAAAATTAAGATTACCTAAATGATGAATGAATTTCAAATAATGTATTTTCCTAGGTAGAGTCATATTCCTATAATAATTTTCTACTTTCTTCTTACAAAAGCATGACATTTTAATTCCAGAAAGAAAAATTAGAGATATTACCCAGAATGTGTCAATTCAAGTGTTCATGTTTTTTTTTTTTTTTTAAGATACACTATTGTTATGGAGATTGGGAACATTTTTTATTTTCTGCCAGATATGCCAGTCTCTTTGATCTTTCTCTTTTTTCCCCCACTATGCTTTCCTAAATGTTTCTTGAATATCATTCATTCACACATGCAATAAAATGTTATTTAGTTCCTACTATGTTCCAGACATTGCTATAGGTGCTAAACAAATGATGATAAATAAAATATAAATAAAATTAAATACGGAATTCACAGTGTCCTTTTCTTGTGACAGATGAGAAGAAAACTAATCATTGCAAAGAAGTATAAGAATAGTTGTTAATGTAACTATTGTCGAGGCTTTTTATGTTTTTCCTGTACCTTACATTTTGGTGTTCCCTGTCTTTGTCTTTAGTCTTACTTTGTACCATTCTTCCTGGAGAATGTCATTCAGGAAAGACTTCAACATCTAAATGTGTGATGCTTTACACTTAATCTGTATCCAAACCACTCTACTATTAGCTGCCTGCTGAATATAGCTATCTGGTTATCCCTTAGGGAATTCAAACTTAGCCTGTTAAAAATGAAATTAAATTTATACTCAACTCCATCTCTACTTCCCCTCAACTCATCACCAACAACCAACTCTGGCTCTTCTTTAATTCTTACCACAATAAATGTCATCATTATCCAATAAATGGTTCAACTTCAAAAGCTGCGAGTCACTTTATACTCTTTCATCTTCCCTCAATCCTTCATTTCTCCCCTTTCCACAGGTAATCAATCACTTAAGTCCTTGCAATTCAAACACTTCAATATTTCTATTATTTTTCATCCCCACTGGTTTTAGCCTAATTCAGATGCTATTATTTCCTCTTATTATATTTTTGTAGAAATCTCCCTTAAGTAGTCCAAAATGATCATTTTTAATAACCATGCTTCACCAGCTTTACTTCTGTTCAAAACGTCCAATAGCTTTACATCGCTTAAGGAACAAAAACCTTAATCTCCTCACAGACTCAGTCACATGGTCGTGATTTGTGGGCTACCTCCCCATCCATTCTCATCTTCTGAAACTTCACAGCTTAGACTTTATGCATGAGCAATATTGAAATCTTTGTGTATCCCTGTGTGTATCAATTTTGTATGCGCTACCCTTTCTTTCCGGAAGGACCTTATCCCCTTGTGACTGCTGTTTCAACTTTTTCAGGAATCACCAGAAATGTCACTTTGGCCTTCATGCTTTCTTTATCTCCTCCTCCAGTGGACTTAGTATCACATAACTGTGATTATACTATACTGTAAGTGCCTTGATAGTAAGTGCCTTCTCTCTTCCCTATAAATTCTCAAATTCCAACTAAAAAATAAAAGGTAATACTTATTATTAAATATAGAACTAATCATTGAAAAAATAAATAAATTTCTTTAATGTGCTTTGGTTCATTTATGTATAGATGCAACGTCTAGGGTTCTTCATGTCAGGACTCAGCAGAGTAGCACAAGCTATGTCTACTTGGCACACTGTAGGCTCTTAGTAAGTATTTATTGGAGAGAGTAAACCAGAGTCCGGGTTCTTCCATCGACTAAGTGTACAAGTTTTTATTATTCATTCATTTCACAAACATTCCAGTTTTCTCACTTGTAAAATGGAGATGATTATATTTGCCATGTTTTTTTTATAATTTTTTTTTATTTTTTTATTTATTTATGATAGTCACAGAGAGAGAGAGAGAGGCAGAGACACAGGCGGAGGGAGAAGCAGGCTCCATGCACCGGGAGCCCGATGTGGGATTCAATCCCGGGTCTCCAGGATCGCGCCCTGGGCCAAAGGCAGGCGCCAAACTACTGCGCCACCCAGGGATCCCTATATTTGCCATGTTGACCTCAAACGACTGCTATACGATGCCAATGAAATAATTAATATAAAAATATTTAGAAAACAATACAACTCTGTATGTGTTCTATTTAAAACCCTCTGCAGTTGATATGTTAGTCTTTAAAGAGAACTATATCTGAGACACCCTGGAGTTCCTGGTTTCCGGCCTTATGTTGTGTCTCCAGACAGATCAGATTCCTTTCATGTTACAAATCGATGCCTTACAATAGCTACAATAAGAAAAATCCCTCCTGCTAGAATTTAAAATCACATGAATTAAGATCTCATCTTGTAATAGTGGAAAGAGCAAGCCCCAAATAAAAGAGAGCTCTTGTTTGTACCAAAAATTTAAAGAAATATATCTTTTTTTTTTTTTTTTTTTTTAGATTTTATTTATTTATTCCTGAGAATACAAGAGAGGAGAGAGGGAGAGAGGCAGAGACACAGGCAGAGGGAGAAGCAGGCTCCACGCAGGGAGCCCAACGTGGGACTTGATCCCAGGTCTCCAGGATCAGGCTTTGGGCTGAAGGCGGCACTAAACCGCTGAGGCACCCTGGCTGCCCAAAGAAATATACCTTTATAAAGAGCAATTAATTGAAAGCAGAAGTGTTTAGTTTATTCTTGATTCTCCATTTTATTTAAGGAATATTCCTTCTAACAAGTCCCATTAGTCATGAAAATGGTCCTGACTTGTACTGAATGTTTATTTCAAAATTAACACACACACACATACACATACACATACACACATACCACTTGCTAAAAATAATGACTTTCATCATTTACTAAGATATTTACTAGTATTTTTACTAGAATTTTGCTAGTATAAATATCAACTGAAGTGCAGTATGTTATATTGAGTGCCAATTACAAATTTAATTTATAAAGAAATATTTTCTTGATTTACTTAAATAATTCTTCAGTTATAACCTTATTAAATTCTATATTTTGCTACTGCTAAGATGAAATTACCTTTAACAATAAAGGTCCAAAAGATGATAGTCTGAAATGATAGCTGAAGTTTGAATTAAATACCCCAAATCTTCTAACCTACACAAAGTCCCTGAATAGCATTTTGTAAGCCATGACCTATGAGTTTTTTTCTGAATTCCACTGTCTTCAAAATAACATTATCTGCACGTATCTGTCTAATTAGAAATGTCAGTTAATAAAAACAGTTTATATTATGTTGCCAACTACCAATTTATTCCAGTGTTATATTTCAATAATCCGAACCAAGCAAAGATTTTTGCCTGCACAGAAGTGGCCTTGCCTATCATGATAAGCAGCTGAAAAATACACATAAGCTGTATGAACCCAGCAGAATCCATCTGGTGAACCATCTGTGTGAGGACTCACAAAAATTATACCCCATCTGTTGTTTCATTTTTGCTAAGATTGCCAACCTTGTCTTCACTCTATTATCTGACTATTTTCCTTCCCCATGGACTTTGTCTGTATATTTGCTTTTATCCCCCATTGGCACCATATATCTGATTTTCAAAGCATTCTCCTCAGTTTTGAAAGGAATTAATGTATGCAACTAACAATCCTCTTGGGAAATAGAATAATTGAAAATAATTGCAGTAATATCAGTGTTCTTAGAATATGAATGCATTATTGTCAACACCAATTTCTGCCTGCTAAAGCCTAAACATAGAACTTCCCACCAAATTAACTAATTTCAATGTCAAGATAATATTTAAAATATAATGTTATCTGATCATATCTCCCCCTTTTACCCTACTATCCATTTCACTGCATGGTATTACTTTCTAGAACATTCTTGTCCCACTTCCTCCAATCAACACCCATCAATGGCTCTCTATATCCCAAAATAAACACTTGAGATTTTGGCTCTAGTTCTCGCTTATTTGCCAAAGCTTTCTTAACTACACCTTGTGATCTCTGTAGGCACAGTCTATACCAGTAATACTCCCCTAGCACTTATTCTAGCTTGTTCTATCTTGTCGCCATTGTTCCTGCATTTCCATTTAATTCTTCTATTTTCATTGGTTTTTGTATTCTGTATGTCTTGTATCAATAAATGGATTTAAGCCTCCAGAGAACTGGGACAATGGGACAAAACCCATTTGCTTTCTTCATTAAGATGTATACAAATAGGGACATCTTGGTGGCTCAGTGGTTAAGTGTCTACCTTTGGCTCAGGGCGTGATTCCCAGGCCCCAGGATCGAGTCCCACACCGGGCTCCCTGAGAGGAGCCTGTCTCTCCCTTTGCCTGTGTCTCTGCCTCTCTCTCTGTGCCTCTCATGAATAAATAAATAAGTAAAAGCTTAAAAAAAAAGTATATACAAATAGCTCTGAAACTGGTCCACTTAACTTTAGTTTGTTCATTTAAAGTATGAATACCTAGGGTAAAAATTATATCCTGGTTCTGTCATAATGAAGATAAATATTAAAATAAAGACTGTCTTTGAGATATTTTAAAATCTATGTCTACAGACACCCAAATCAAAGGGATTACTCTCACTAAGGTAGATTTGCTCTTCCTTGACTTTGGCTTCAGAACAAACACCAGCTGCATTTGCTCTGGACTTCTGAAATGACGGCATGATCAGCGTCCCTCCTCAGAGTTAGCCTTCACTGAACTCTGCAGAGGTGGAATCACATTTTGGGCACTTCTCCAACCATAAGACGTAATTTCATGATGTTAGACCACAGCTGAGGCCAAAGACCTTACTAGGAAACAATAGCTGTTGAGCTCTATGTCTGTCTCTCTCTGCTACTCTGTTTTCCAATCAATTTACATAGACTGCACATCCATGAATAGGAATTTATGTATCTATATAGACATGGATAGGTAGTTTTAAATAAATAAGATTATAAAAATGGGACAGGAGACAAAATGCCGAGGCATAGCTAGGAAAAACTCAGACCTGTGTGTGAATAGAATAAAACTTTACCCATCCAAAGACCTGAGAGGAAAAACTACATGCATTCAAAAGGAAAGTGAATCAATAATTTTATGTGTTCCACTGTGAAACAGCACTCAACTTTCAAAGTATGCATTGGGAATTATAAAGAGCCATGTATAGCTACAGCAAAATCATAGTCTTTATGAAAAGCAAAAAAATATTAAATCTCACACACTGATTTTTATCATGATCACCTGCTCGAAGAGGCCTTTCGTGACCACCATATCTAAAACAACATTACCTGTCACTTTCTGGTAACCTATTCCTGTTATTCTTCCCAATACTTTTCAATATACGATTTTTTGTTTTCACACCTAAATCGTTTGCCTCTTTGTTGCCTGCTCCTCCAAAGGAGCACAAACTTTCTCAGAGTGGGGGCTTTGTTTTCTTCTCTGTAGTCCTCATGGTTGGCCCATAGCAGCAGTCAATACATCTCTTCTTATCTAGGGAATAAGCAGTCAGGGTCTCTGAGAATGTCATGTTTTATTTTTTCTATTTGAGGACACATCCCAATTCTGTATTCTAAGCCCAAGTCATACTTCTACTGAGTCAATAGCTCCCTATTCAACTTAACTCTCACCTTAATGTATTTTAAATAACAGCATTAATATTGTACATATGCCCTAGCCTTTCTGGCAAAACAGCATCACAA
Organism: Vulpes vulpes; assembly: GCF_048418805.1. Taxonomy (NCBI): domain Eukaryota; kingdom Metazoa; phylum Chordata; class Mammalia; order Carnivora; family Canidae; genus Vulpes; species Vulpes vulpes. The sequence continues at coordinate 73,824,887 of NC_132781.1, forward strand.
TAATGAAAAACACTCACTGTATTTCTCCCCTACATACTAGAAAATGTGAGATATCTTCAGCTTCCTACCAGGTAATTGTTCTAAATCTCCAAGCCTGTGTTGCAAATCTATCTCATGGGCCAATCCTTTTAGCCCCTCTCTCTCTAACTCCAGGTAACTTGTTAGTCTCAATGACAAAAATAGGTCCATGTGTTGATATTAACCAATGGTGACATTAACCTCGATAGAACCTACCAAAGGTGACGAGGCCTTATTGGACCCTATCAGAGAATACATTCCTGCTGCCTATGGTAGTTGCCAAAGCACCAACACCAGTTGTTTCCACTGTTTTTCATAGTGGAGCTGCGAATGCCCAATATTAAGGGCATCAATGTTTGCCTTGTGTTATTGCAGAAATCAATGTTTTTTTCTTCCCAATGTTTAGAAACTGCTGGCAATGACATACCTGACAGGTATGTGTTCAATTTCTTGAGTAGATAATACCGCAAAGAACAAAGGACATTCTTTTTTTTTTTTTTTTTTGAAATTTGTCTTTCATTTCTCACGGACTTGCCTAAGGACTGAGGTAGGTGTCTCTGGCAGTTGGGTTGAGGGATTAACTAAGGCAAAGCTATGACCCTTCTTCTCTGATGCTGACCCACCATCCTTGAAACAAAACTCTGTATCACAATATCCTTAGTACAAATTCTCTCTCAGGAGACACCTTGTTCTCTCATATAAATCTTAGGGTGAATATACCTTAGTTTCAAGCTGGGATGCCTGCTACAGAAAGTACTGTGACTGAGCAGCTCATCAAATCATCAATGAATTTTAAAGGCATTAGAATGTGTGTCAGGATAAAGGGTAAGCATGAAAGGACAGTAGCTAGCAGCCTTCTCAGGAGGAACAATATTCAAAAACTCTTTGACAAAAACCAGATGATTTTTTTTTTCTTTTCATACCTGGAGTGAGGCAACATAGCAAAGTACTTCCTCCGTATCTCTGAGTCAACGAAGTCAGACATGCAGCAGCAGCCAGCTGTGACCCCAACACTATGGTATTCTGGTATACTAGGGATGTGGAATACGAGGTAGCTTCTTTATTTAAGGAATTGTTCTGACAGGTCTAGTTTGTCAGTTTGCAGATTCTCAAAACCTGGCACCTGTAGGAGTATGATTTATGTTACTGGAAGAGATATTCAGTGAATCTAAAAATAATAACACCAACAGAGAATTAGATAAGCTTAGGATTTGATGTCACAACACATTTGAGCTACAGGGTGGTGCCACCTATTGCTTTGAGACATCTGACAACCCACCAGGGATTGGATTAAGGACTTCAAAGGAAAGACTGGATGCTTCCCCAAGTACCTTATTGGCAAAGTATAACCAAAGTGTTTGGCTTACTCTTTATTTTAGTGTAACCAGAGATATTTATAAAATACTAGAATCATTAAAAAAGTTAAAAACCACATTAATCAGATTACATTTGACTAGTAAATGTATCTCTTTTATACATGTGAGGTTATTTTCTTATTTACTCACTTTCACCTCTTTTTGGAATGTGTCAGGATATACTCTAGGCCGAACAAAAACATCTCCTCTTGTGTTCCCAAGGAAAATCCAAGGCACATAATTGGAAGCTGCTTTTTATCCAATAGTTTTTTGTATCCAAAGTTGAAGGAGTCTTTCTAGATTTTTAAGACAGGGAAATTAAGAACTAAATAAGATGAGAGTTATACCACAGGAAAAACATGACATTCAAAAACCTACAACAACATTTTTACAGATTTAAGGGGTCATCCATAAAATGTTATCATATTCTCACAGTCAAGAGTGGAAAATGGACTATTAAACTGATGTCTGTAAAAAAAACACCCAATATATCTGGCATAGTCTATTTTGTAGTTTATTTGGAAGTACTTTTAGAGTTATTTCCCATGCTTTAATGGGGTAAAAAAACATAAGCCTGTCAGGAAAGTGTAGTGCAATGCCATATAATTGTTAGATGGATCAGCATTGTCGATGACTTTATTTGAACTTTATTGATTCACCTTATATTAGGTGATACTCTGGTCCACATAATGTATCTAGCTGTCAAGTTGTAGTAGCTCCCAAACAACCAGATTTTACAATAAATCTACCTCACAGTTTAAAGGAGAGTAAAAATGTGGTGGAAGAAGTAACTGCAATAATTATAGGGTCATTAATTCATATCTGGCTAGCTGTCTGCATTGCTCTCATACCTAGACATTTCCCCAAGTAGATTCCTAGATCTTCTTTTTAGAAAATGACAAAGGTCATACAACTCCCTCCCTCTCATTTCTAATTAAGAATGTTTGAAATCAGTAGGTTGGTTGACATACATAATTTACTTGATTGTTTATGTGTCAAACTATATGGATACAACAGTGATTTAAAAATTATAACAACACATGAGGACAATACAGTATGGTGAGAAAAAGACATATAAGCACATAAGCATAAGGCCACATAAAAATGCAGTATGAGAGTCCTGAACAAAATGTGAGAAAAGAGTAAAGATAGTCACTTTTTTCTTTTTTTAAAAGATTTTATTTATTTATTCATAAGAGACAGAAAGAGAGAGAGAGGCAGAGACACAGGCAGAGGGAGAAGCAGGCTCCATGCAGGGAGCCCGATGTGGGACTCGATCCCCGGTCTCCAGGATCACGCCCTGGGCTGAAGGCAGCGCTAAACTGCTGAGCCACCCGGGCTGCCCAGATAGTCACTTTTCAAACTAAAAAGTTCTAATATAAGCTCTCAGTAAAGTCCCTAGCACATAGTATATGATCAATAAAGGTTAAAAATAATATTAGGCCTATCATTACATGAATAATTTATGTATATGTGATACCTGGATATCACAAATCAATCGATTGCTATTAACAGTTTATATTCACCTGTTAAAGATTTCAGAAATTATTTCTCAAGATAAAACAGTCTTGTTTTGGTTTTTAGATATACCAAATAAAGCTGTTTGTACTGAGAAAGAAAATAACAAACTATTTTCATCTTTGTGTCATTCTACTAATCGTAAATCTATATACTGTATAATTTTTCACAGTACCAATGATTCTAATAGTTAGGTTGAAAAATATAGAAGGACCAAACAATAGAGGGAATATTTATTCTTTAAAGGACATTTTCTTTTAGAGAAGACTGAAGATTAATTTTCTCCTCCCTGACTTTTTGAAACTCTATATGCAGCCTATAAAATGCTATCCATGATTTCTCTCATGCAGCAGAACACCCATTGCTTTGATGTATTCACATTATGATCTCAATGCCCTCTTATTTAATATTTTCTTTTGTTCATTGAAATTTCCTTTTGCCATTTGACTTGTATCCTTGATACATAGAAGATGAGTAATAGCTTTATTAATAACATGATATCAACATGATATGATTAATGTTCTTCAAAGAAAACTCAGTTCCACAACCTAATGTTGCTTCTTTAGTCTAGATAAAAGTTTTCTGTTTGACGCCCACCCCTGGGAGAAAGTGTATGTGTGTAAGCAATAGTTTTGCTAAATAGGAATGGTGCTCATATATGAAGGAAAGTTTACTGTGGGATGAGAGCAGAGTTAGTCTTTGAAGGGGTCTAATGAAGAGCATCTTTCTTTCCTGATTCTGAACAAAATGAGATCTAGGAAATTGAGGAAAGCATTTAAGGTGATAGCTAAATTGTTATTATTGCTATTGTTGATAAAGATTAGCTGAAAGGGGCACCTGGGTGGCTGGGTAGGCAAGCATTTTCTTTTGGCTCAGATTGTGACCCCGGGGTCCTGGGATCCAATCCTGCATCAGGCTCCCTGCATGGAGCCTGCTTTTCCCCCTGCCTGGGTCTCTGCTTCTCTCTCTCTGTCTCATGAATAAATAAATACAATCTTAAAAAAAAAAAAAAAAAGATGAGCTGAGACATACAGTTCAATGACTGCAGATTGGAGCCTGCCAAGGCAGAGGGAGTGGTCCATCCCATGTGGATGGAAGAAGAGGGTAGAATGTCTATTGAGCCTTTAAAAATAATATAATAGACTAAACCTTGGTCTGCTTTTGAATCATTACTAATCATCAGCAGTCTTAAACCATGTCAATAAAATAGAATTCCTATTTTCTTTTACCCCCACTTCCCTCCACCCTGGAACCCATCACAATAGGCAGAATTATTGACTTATCAAAGGTAATCATGTATGAAGGGAGAAAGAGCCTACCTCTGGAGGAATAGACGGGAACTCTTGCCTCCTAGGAGAAAGAAGAATGAAACTGAGCTGGTCCTGCCCTGGCTTTTCTTTCCCAATTTAACAAACATATAAATTGTTCCACCTCCTGTGGGACGAAATAAATAAAAGGAGAGTGGGCAAGGGCATTACAGTAATCAGGATCCCTAAGCATGACAGGAAACATCAGAAGTGGGAAGAAGGGATCCTGGAAGAGGAAACAGATAAATATAATAAGCATAGATGGAAGGAGATGAGATAGGAACAAAATGCATAGCCTGAAAAGTGACTATTTACAAACACAGGAAGAGTGTTTGGTTTATATGTTTATTTTGAAGAGTAATAAAAAATCTTGGAATCTGGCATATGTGATGAAATGGTCGATGATGAATGGAAGAATCAAAATACCTATTTGTATGTTTAAAATCATTAATAAAAATAATAACTCCTGTTGCAGGAAGAAGATTGATAGTAAATAGAATCTCAAAATCTGAAACATATAAATTATCTTATTTTCTATTTAACAATCAAATTAACACTGCTAGCTGATGCCAGCATTTGCCTCTCCTATGACAATGTCCGTGCTTTATTACTGGTATGTGAGAACATACTTCTTTCGCTTTTAGTTATAGTACACCCAGTTTTTTATCTCAAAAGAGTGTTGTGGTTTAGTGATCTCTATCTTACTAACAGACCAACAAGTATCTGCCTAGCACATACTTAAAAAAATATTAAATATGGGATAATATTTTAAAATTTTTAAAAAGAGAGGTATATTATAGACCCTGCATTTTATGGCCTGTGGTATTTAAAGTTTTTCTAGGACTAGTTTCTAATATTTTGATAGTAGATCTTCGATCATATGTATGTATGTAGGATTAGAATTTGTGTTGAAATCATAGTAGCTTTGGAATTAAAAACTTAATTCAAATGAAGTTCTTGAAGTTCCATAAAAAAGGGATTCCAGAATAAATATTTGTTGGCATATTTTAAATTATGAAATAAAAAGATTTTAAGGCAGAATGCATGTTAACACATGTGTAATGTTTCCAGAAGTTACATTTTATAAATATTAGATGCTATGAGAAATGGAAGTTTGGACTGATTTTTCTCTACACAATCTCAAAACATCTTCATCTCTACAATGCATATAGATGTATAGTCAGTAAATAACTGCTTTCTCCTCTACCATTATTTACTTCTTAATAACATTAAGAAGTGTTTTTCTGAGCCACTAGTTTGTTTGCTCAACATTTTTTTTATTGAAGAGTTTTAAGCACTCTTCTAGCTGTCTGAAAACAAAAGAGAAAAACATCCATGTCTTCTAGAGCTTATGTCCTAGTTGAAGGACACAGAAATTGAAAAACAAAAACAGTAAGTGTAATAAATAAATTTCCATGGATATGTTCCAAAGTGATCAGTTCCAAAATATAAAACTAAATAGCGCAGAATAAGGGGGATGGGGATTATTGGAGATCTGGTGGCACAGTTACAAATAAGACAGCCAAAGCAGGCGTCACTGAGAAAATGACATGTGAGCCACAACTTTGAAGGAAGTGAGAAGGGTGTAATGGTAGAAAGCAATTTCAGGAAGGTGGAAGAGTGAAAACTCTGCGAAAGTTTTACAATGAAGTCAGTTTGATAGGAACAGAGTCAGTAAGCAAGAGTCATAGAAGAGAAGGTAGGCTAGAAGAGGCCAGATCAAACAGAGCCTTACTAAAACATCATATTATCTTTGGCTATTACATATGAAGGAAGAGACCAGGGAATTAATGATCTGAACTTCTGGAAGGATGGAACTCTCACCAACAGGGATTAAAAAGTGTGTAACAGAAACAGAGTTCTGAGTGGTGGAGGAAGGACCTAGTTTAGTTTTGGACATGTTGAGTTTGAGATGTCTATTAGACATCCAAGTGCCTCAAAGTAGGCAGATGGATATTTGTCTGCAGTTCAGGAGAGTGGTGTACCACCGAGATAAGGTTTGAGAACAAGTACATGACAGGAATAGCTATTAGAGTGGATGAAATTAACAAAGAAGTGAGTATAAATTAGAAGACAAGTAGACAGAAGAGGGTCCTGGACCATGGTGACATTAAAAGGTCATGGAAGGAAAACCAGAAAAGGAAGCTAAGAAGGAGCAATCTATGAGGAATTTTGGATAACCTAAAATCCAGAAGAAGAAAAGAAAGGAGAGTGACCAACCAATAATAGGTCATTGGCTGCTGTCTTCTAATAAGATAAGGACCAAGAAGTGACTTTGTATCTATCAACATGGGGGTCACTGATCAAATTGACAACACTGGTTTTAAAAGGTGACAGGTAACTAACTTTGGAAGGTTTAAAAGAGGTCAGAGGAAAAAAAAATTAGGATAGTAAGTACAGGCAACTCTTGTAAAGAATTTTGCTACAAACATGAGCTTAAACACGAAGAAATAACTAAAAGAAGAAAGAGAATCAAGATAACTTTTCCAATATGGGAAAAACAATAGTACATTTGTCTTCTAGTAGAATTGATTCAGAAGAGAGGAAAGAAATTATGATGCTAGAGGAGAGAACTTCGGCACAGTTTACCTTGAGTTGACTGAAGTGGGCAGGAACTCCTGCTCAGATTGAGCAGTTAGCTTGAGATTGGAGCAAAGACATCTCATTCACTACTACCACACGAAAACACCAAACTCAAGGGTACAGATGAGAGTGAGCAAATAAATGTGAATGTGGGAATCTTTGGGTCTTATTATTTTCTTAAAATTCTGCAGCTAAGTAAGAAGCAGGTTCAAAAGCTAAGCGTGAGGACAACAGAGAAATGCTGAAGTTGGAAAGAGGAGTCGATGAATAATAATCCTCTAGAAGAGATGGAGGCTGAGAGCAGAGGGTGGGTAGATAAGAGAAATTATTGCAACCAAGCAAAATTAAGAACTTAGTCAGCATTAATGCCAATAAAAATAAAGGGAGGGCTATCACATATATGATCCGTGTTTGCAGAAGTTCTCAAAAAAGACATGATGGGAGGGGAGTATTGGTCTCATATGGCAGAAATCCCGCAACTAGACCTTAGTGCAGGAATGGAAATCAATTAGAATTTAGTTCATGGTCAGGAACTATTTGGAGGCCATAGTGACACCAATCACTGTGGTCACTGCATCACATTTACAGTACTGAATATGGGTCTGGCGCCAAACTGGGCTTTAGATTTCTTACATCATCTATCTTTCACTACAAAATCACAAAGCAAAAGTAAATATATCTACTTTAAGACTAGAAAAGTGTCATTTAGAGGAGTTCAGTAATTTGTCTAAAGCTCAAGCTAGTAAGACACTGGCATAGATTCAAATCCATGCAGTTACACACTCTCACTTCGCAATTACTTCTTGAAGAATATATTTTCATTTTACCAATAGCCTCTTTCAGAATATGATTTCTTTCATTTAATTAGTCTAAAGACATCCACAACTTACTCTAAAGTAATCATTTGGTCTCTAGAATCCTGTAAATATCCTGTCTGTTTTATGGAGATGTAATTCAACTGTAATTCATCATTTATAATTTCAAATATTATTCCTGAATTATTTGGAGGACACATTCATATTTATTTCGCTATCTCAACTGTACTTCAATAAAAAATAAAACAAACAGTATGTCCATATTTCCATAAACATCTTGAGAACTTTATTCACATCTGCTCTTGATAAATATCTGCCCAAACTGAAAATCCTCTCTCTCTCTCTCTCTCTTTCTCTTTCTCTTTCTCTTTCTTTCTCTTTCTCTTTCCTTCTTTCTTCTCTCTGCTTCTTCTGTTCTTTCCAAAGACCTGGTTATAACCTGACATTTCCTAATCCATTTTTGCTGACCTTCTAACCTTCCGTTTATCCTTTCCATCTTCCATTGTTACAGGTCTTTCCCTGAAGATCAATCTCCACATTATGTCACTTTGCAGATTTCCTGCTACGACTTTTAGAAAAAATGGCTCAACATTTCTTTATCTGCTGACAGTGCCCCTTTTTCTTCCTTTGTTACCATCACCATGACACAGCTAATACCCTAAGCTCCAGTGTTAGCAAACACACCAGATCTGACCTACATGTGTACATTTAGCATGTATCCTAAGCAATAATTTATTTAGCATCTACTCTATGCCAGGTAGTGACATGCCTGGATAAAATCACATGCTTCAAGATTACCAATCTGAATTTAGCAACTGGTATCAAAACCAAATAAGCAAACAAATAAATTTATAGCCGATATCATTTGGAGAGAGATACACATTCTCCAGTAAGTCAACGCAGAGATTTTGTTCTTTGTCACCATCTCTTTGGTTGTATACCAGAATGGCTTAAATCTGAGGGTTGAACAGTGTAAAAAATAGGTACCTTTATTATTCAGTAGAGTGAGATTCTTATATGATGACAGGCACATGGGAATTGAGGTTGGCTGAGGGAAGAGCACCTTCATGTCTATGTTCTTTGATTTATTTGGGCAGAAGCTCATTAATTAAAACGACAGTCCGAATCCCATGCATCACATAACCTGCTATAGCTCTTACTTTTTTTCTTATTTATTCATTTGTTTGTTTATACCAACAGCCAAATTAAACATGCCTGTGCTGTTTTTAAAAGTTTTCTTCCCAGTTAGTTAACAGAGTGTTGTATTAGTTTCGGGTGTACCATATGGTGATTCAGCACTTCCATACATCACCTGGTGGTGGTCCCTAATTCCCATCACCTCCCTAACCTATTCTCCCCATCCTCTCTCTTCTGGTAACCATCAGCCATCAGTTAGTTATCTATAATTAAGAGTCTGTTTCTTGATTTGGCTCTTTTATTATTTTCCCACTACCTGTTTGTATTGTTTCTTAAATTCCACATCTGAGTGAAATTATATGGTATGTGTGTTTCTCTGACGGAGTTATTTCACTTAGCATTACACTCTCTAGCTCCATCCATGTTGTTGCAAGTGGCAAGATTTCATTCTTTTTTCTGGCTGAATAATATTCCATTGTATGTATATGTAAAGTGGTATCTAGATCCCCATCTAGTGATGAACAGAGGCTATTTCCATAATTTGGCTATTGTAAATAATGCTGCTGTAAACATAGGGGTACATGTATCCCTTCAAATAGCGTTCTTTTTTTTTTTTTTTCAAATAGCGTTCTTAAATTCTTTGGGTAAATATCCACTAGTGTGATTACTGGATCATAAAGTAGCTTTATTTTCAACTTCTTGAGGAAACTCCATACTGTTTTCCACAGTGGCTGCACCATTTTGCATCAACACCAACAGTGCATGAGAATTCCTTTTTCTCCATGTCCTTGCCAACCAACACCTGTGATAGTTCTTGTTTTTTTGTTTGTTTGTTTTTGGTTTGGTTTGGTTTGGGTTGTTTTTTTTGTTGTTGTTGTTTTTTTAGTTTGGCCATTTTGACAGGTGTAAGGTGATATCTCATTGTAGGTTTGATTTGCATTTCCATGGTGATGAGTGATGATGAGTATCTTTTCATGTGTGTGTTGGCCATCTGGATGTCTTCTACAGAGAATGTCCATTCATATCTTCTGCCCATTTTTAATTGGATTATTTTTTTTTTGGTGTTGAGTTTTATGAATTCTTACAGATTTTGGATACTAATCCTTTATCAGATATGTCATTAGCAAATATCTTCTCCCATTCCATAGGTTGACTTTTAGTTTTATTGATAGTTTCCTTGCTGTGAAGAAACTTTTTATTTTGATGTAGTCCCAATAGTTTATTCTTGATTTTGTTTCTCTTGCCTCAGAAGACTTATTTAGAAAGAAGTTGCTATGGTTAATATCAAAGAAGTAACTGTCTACATTCTCTTCTAGGATTTTTAGTTTCAGGTCTCACCTTTATGTCTTTAATCTATTTTCAATTTATTTTTGTGTATGTTGTGAGAAAGTGGTCCACTTTCATTCTTTTGCTGTTGCTGTCCAGTTTTCCCAATACCATGCATTGAAGAGACTGTCCTTCTCCCATTAGATACAGATAGATTGCTTTGGGTAGTATAAATATTTTAACAATATCTATTCTTCCAATCCATGAGCATGGAACGTCTTTTCATTTCTTTATGTCATCTTCAATTTCTGTCATCAGTGTTTTATAGTTTTCAGAGTACAGGTCTTCCTCCTCTTTGGTTAAGTTTATTCCTAGGTATCTTATTGTTTTGAGTGCAGTTGTAAATGAGATTGTTTTCTTAACTTCTCTTTCTGCTGCTACATTATTGGAGCATAGAAATACAACAGGTTTCTATACATTGATTTTATATCCTGTGACTTTACTAGATTTGTTTATCAGTTCTAGCAGTTTGTGGAGTCTTTCAAATTTTCTGCACAGTATCATGTCATCTTCAAATAGTTAGTTTCACTTCTTCCTTTCCTGTTTGGATGCCTTTTATTCCTTTTTGTTGTTCGATTCTTATAGCTAGGACTTCCCACACTATTTTGAATAAAAGTGGTAAGAATGGATATCCTTGTCTTGTTCCTTACCTTAGGGGGAAAAAATAAAGCTCTGTTATTTTCCCCATTAAGGTTGGTGTTAGCTGTGGGTTTTTCATGTATGGTCTTTATTATTTTGAGGTATGTTCCCTCAAAAACAAAACCTATTTTGTTGAAGTTTTCTTTTATTTCTTTTTTTTTCTTTTTTGGTTTTCTATCATGAATGGACATTGTACTTTTTCAAATGTTTTACATAGGTCTTATCATTTCTCTTTATTGATGTGATGTATCACATTGATTGATTTGCAAATATTGAACCACCTTTGCAGCCCAGGATTCAATCCACTTGATCATGGTGATTTTTTTCAATGTTTTATTGAATTTGATTTGCTAGTATTTTATTGAGAATTTTTGCATCTATGGTCATCAGGGATATTGGCCTGTAGTTTTCTTTTTTAGTGGTGTCTTTATCTGGTTTTGGGATACATATGGCTATGTTAAATGCAATTTATAGCTATAGGTACTTATGAAACTCAAATTTAAAGCAGGCACTGGGCAGCCCGGGTGGCTCAGCAGTTTAGCACCGCCTTCAGCCCAGGGTGTGATCCTGGAGACTGGGGATCAAGTCCCACATTGGCCTCCCTGCATGGAGCCTGTTTCTCCTTCTGCCAGTGTCTCTGCCTCTCTCTCTCTCTCTCTCTCTCTCTCTGTCTCTCTGTGTGTGTGTGTGTCTTTCATGAATAAATAAATAAAAATCTTTAAATAAATAAAAATAAAAAAATAAAGCAGGCACTAACTAGCCTTTCATCACCATCAACAATCAGAAAAGCCAGTGTTCTGAAAATATGCAAATTTAGTTTCCAGATAATGATACCTGTTTTGGTTACTTTAAAGATGTTTATGAAAATAGCTTGCAAACTCTGAAGTCCTCTACAATCTTAAAAGTATTATCATGTTCTCCTATAACAGATGTAATAGTATCAGAAGCAGATTTTTGTCATTCTTATTTTGCATTTGTTTTTGCCGTCCTACATAGGTACGAAGAATGTATATGAAGGGCACAAAATTCATTCATGGAGAGGGAGAGAACTGCTTAAGAAATCTGCTGGCTACATTAGGAGTAAAATATTGTGTATGAAAATTGTGTTTGAATATGCGCTAGTAGAGTTATCAGGGAAGTTTAATCAGCCAGTTTAAACCATTTCTTAATCCCTGCCAGCACCTTACCCTTTATATCACTGTTTAATAGGAAAGCACAGGCATGTCAATAGAGGACATCACCACAATCAATGATTCCCATGAAATGCTTGCTGTCACACCAGCTGCCTAATCCAGTATTACTCCATTGACAATTCCAACTTCAAAGAAAAATAATAACGCAAATATTTGATTGAATTTAGACATCAGTCCTTCCTAGCATGTCATTTATAAATTGCAGAAGCTCAGTTGTATAGCTTTTCCAGAATAAAATCAGTTTTCAATGAAGCTGTCCACCTTCGTATGGATTTAGTTAGAATAAAACATGATCTTTTTATAACAAATAATATTTCATCTCAGAAATGATGCCATAAGAAATAAGATAAAGGTACTAATTAAACTTAACTGATATCTAAATTATGCGGTAAGCATGGAAATGTCCTTTTGTAAACATTTTGCATTTTTTGAGCTTCTTTTATGATTTTTATATTCTTCCAACCTTTCTCGCCTAAATGTGCACTCAGGTAATGATCTAAAATTCACTCACATTCAATTGTAAATAATTGAAAAGCTATACTGTATTCTTTGTATTCTTTTAATCTCAACATTCTAAGCTAAAGAAATGAATCTCTAAAGATAGAATTTTAAGGGACAACCAATGGAATTATCATCTACTTTGCTGAGCAAAAGACCGATTTTTGTTGACTGGCTGATGCTTGCCAACGCTAATCTACTAGAGAAAATGTCTGTAGTAGCAAACATATATAGCAAGCCAGTAACATTTGGTGGTCGTGCAAAAGTTTGCTGATATTAGATATTTTGAGTATAAATAATCGAATAAATAACAGAATGTACAACCTATATCACTTCATTCACAAAATAGCCCTTTAATGTGTTGATTAAGTGAAAAATATGGGTTTTCAGAAAATCACTGGAAAGTCATTTATTATACTTGGCTGATTTTAGTGACACACATTTTTACTGCCCTTAACCAGCCTCATTTTGCAAATTTTCTTCTCAGTGTCTCTATTCTGACTGCCAACATGGGTGCTAATTAGCATCAATTTTGCTGGTAATATTTTTCTCCTCTTGGGGACTGAGTACAGCTGTTCACTAGGAACAGAAATGAGAGGACCCCCTGATTCCTGTGGACCAGTGGACTGTGATAATTGATTTTAGTCATAGCTAATCCAAGCTAGTTTCGAACTCCATAACTGACGGTATATCCTATTAGCGATCCCATTAGCCATTAAGCTTGCCTAAGGTGACAAGGAAAACAACTCAATAGCACCAAACTCAGCCACCATGGAAAATAAACTCACCTACTGTGGAGTGACAGGACTCACTTGGGAACTGGGCTTCTCTAACTGAATACATTTTCAAGAAGCTTTTTTCAAGCACTTAATGAAATGGAGTTTTCTTTACGACTTTCATTTAAAAATACATTATGAAAGCCACTTGGCTCTCCTTTGCTATTGCCAAGTTTTGAATACCTGATTGCCAGACCCATAGCACAGCTATAACTAATTTCATATATTATGAAGATGTGTTTTCATTTTAGTTTATGGCAGTGAGTATCCAGGTTTGAAACTTGTTCATCACAGAAGACAAGTAATATGATCACCTCAGGATACTGCAAAAACAGAAGCATTTAATGAAACATCGATGTCTGCTAAGATGAATAAAAGTTTGTTTTTAATGTAAAAATGGAACTTTGATTTCTATGGGGGAGATGGATAATTTTGAGTATGAAAATTCCCAACTGCCTCTAAAAATAATCTCTACCTGAATACATTACCATCAAATCAAATAAGTAATGACCACTGAAGACCTCCCAAATATCTCCCCGTAAGTATTCCACATACCCACAATTCAGGCTAGAATTTTGGGAACCTCTTGATCCGTTCTTTGCTTTCTTCCCCATACCTTCCTAACTGTCAAACACTAACATTTCTCCCTTCAAACCATCCAGTGTGTCTCATTCCCCATGACTAAATTCCTTTTTCATTTTACTCTTGGATTACAGGAGTCACCTCATGATCAAATTACCTACCATTAGGCCAGTGGTGCCACACCTTAGGTTAGCCTGGGAAATTCTGAAAACTCTGGATACTTGAGATCCACTGAGAGTCTGATTTAATTGGTCTGTTGTACAGCCCAGGCATAGAGTTTTTTAAAAGCTCCCCATGTGAGTGTAATGTTCAGCCATAGCTGAGAATTACTGCATCTAGTGGCCTCAGTATTACCAACAGGGTTATCACAGCAGGGCTCTCACCTGCTAAGGAACTAACAGTAACCCTTTATTGGCTATGATAAATACAAGGTTTAAATATTTCCACCTGCATTTTAAATCTGCCTTTTTTTTTTAACTAAGCTCTCTACCTAATGTGGGGTTTAAACTCATGACCCTGAGATTAAGAGTCATATGCTCTACTGACTGAGCCGGGTAGGCACCCCTAAATCAGTCTTTTATAAAAAACATTCTTAACAACCTCATCTTATTTCCATCCATACCTACCACATTTACTCTCCTTGAGCCAGATCTTTGCACACAAATGTTCATAGCGGCTTGACTTGTAGCCAAAAACTGCAATCTGCCCAGATATCCTTCAACTGTGGCACAGACATACCAGGAAATACTACTCAGTAACAAAAAGTAATGGAGCTATAGATACATGCAACAACTTAGATGAATCACCAAGAAGATAAACCAAGTGAAAAAAGTCAAAAAAATTTCATAGTATACAATTCCATTTACATAACATTAAGATGTGACAAAATTTTAGAAATGGAAGACAGATGAGTGATGGCCAGGGATTAGAGGTAAAGTTGGGGTGAGGAAATGAAAGAAGGAGAGGAGTTGGGTGTGGTTATAAAGAATGTAAAATAGGGGACTCATGACATTTGAGCTTTTCAGTATCTTGACTGTGGTGGTAGATACACAAATCTATATATGTGACATAATTGCATTGAACTTTACACACACAAACACACACACACATACACACATACCCTCACAGCCAAGTTAAACTGGGAGAATCTTAGTAAAATCAATGGATTGTATCAATGTCAATATCCTATAATATTATTCTATGATTTTGCAAAATGTTACCATGGTGGAAATTGGGCAAAGTGTCAGGGCCTCTCCGTATTATTTCTTAAAACTGCATTTGAATCTACAATTATCTCAATAAGTTATTGAGATAATTTTTAAAATTCCAATTTAAAAATAGGAATTAAAATTTTAAGTTAAACATATTAATTTTAAAAATTCCTACCCATCCTTCAAGGTCCAGCTGAATACTATACATTTTGTTCATTACTCAGTACCATCCTTGGATAATTATCAAGGTTAGGAGGAGCATGTAACACAAAAACTTTATGTTAATGTTCTCATAAAGGAACTCTATGCTATTGTTTTCTTTGGCGTGGAGTAAGCAATTGATAAACTGATATCAATTGATTAGTAAATTAAAACTGTAAAAGGAAGGGTCCCTGGTTGATGTAGTTTGTTAAGTGTTGGACTCTTGGTTTCAGCTGAGGACTCTTTGTTTCAGCTCCATCGTACTATCAGAGTCCTGTTGTTAGGCCCCCCATTGTCCCGAGCAGGGAGTCTGCTTGAGATTTTCTCTTCCTCTCCCTCTGCCCATCCCACTCGTGCTCTCTTTCTCTCTTTAAAATAAATAAATAAATATTTTAAAAAAATAAAAATAAATCTTTAAAAGGAAGCATACAGTGGATTTCACTTACATTTTTCCCATAGAAAATTGACAATTTGCAATGGGAGAAACTGGTTGAACTTTCATCTTCTAGGTTGATATATTTATTTCCTCTATTTTTAACTTTTTTTTTGAGTGACAATATGCATACATAAAAGAATACACATTGTAGTTGACTCAATAGACTTCCACAAGCTGAGATTTTTACACACCCATGTAACTGAAACCCAGATCAAGAAACAACATCAGGGGTACTCCAGACATCCTCCATGGTCCCTTCCAGTCCCTACAACCTAAGGGGTAATTAGAATTGTTTCTATGTAAGTGCATCATACAATATGTAGTGCTTTGTGGCTGGCTTCATTTCAAGTGCATTGTATGTGTTGTGCCCTGTGATATTGCACTGAGTGAATTTCTAAAATGTATCTAATTTATCGTTGATGGACATTTAAGTAGTTTCTGGTTGTGGATAACATGGATAGTGTCGCTATGAATACTTTAGTCTGCACCCTAATTAACATTGCTGATGAACACCAGTTTGCTCTGGCTCCTCACCCTCATCCATTTTTAAGATAGTGCTTGGAAAATGACATGAGCAAAAACAATCTCTTTCTGCAGATAGTAGTCAAGCAGATCTGAAAAAGAAAAGTGATTCAGAGATTCGTTTTTTTAGTTTCCACTTTCATGAAAGACATTTGACACCTAAGCCCTTAATTATCTTTCCTATTTCGAGAGGTCATATGAGACAGAACAGAAGCATAGATACAGGAAGTTCAGGCAGCAAGAGTGAAAGAGGTGATTTCTGCTGGGTGGTACCAGGGACTCAGTAGGGGTTCTAGGAACTCTCCATTCCTTTGTGAGACTAACCTAACTGGATGCATTACCTGTTTGCTCTGAAATTCATAAACAACCAATGCATCTGGTGCAAAAATTATTATAAAAATACACTGGATTGTTCCCCCAGATTATGACTTCTACTTAGTATAGCTAATGCAACGGGGGGGGGGGGGGGGGTCACTTGCAAATGGCACTAATCAAAAAACAAACATTCATCTGGCATCTGTTTAATCCATCTTAAGAATGGCAAAAAATTGGAAAGATATGACTCTTCAAAGAAGAGAAGAAAAGATCATCTAATTTGAAAAAGAACTAATGTATTTAATACCAAGTGTACCATTTTATATCTATAAGACACACAACAATTCACTGTTGAATTAAATACATCATGAAACAGTAGTGAATAACGACAGGTAATATGATTTAAAGCTAGATAGTATATCCTATAGAAGTTTACAGTCAGGGTTCAATGAAGGCTGAACTAATCGTGAAAGTCCTCCAGCAGTTAAGCACTTATTGGGAAAAAATGATTTACAGAGACAAAAGGAGAAGAAGGTGACAGATTACTGAGGAAAGGTAACTAACTCTAAATCTATTTCCAACTCTATCATAGCTAACTGATTTTTATACATTATTGAAGTATGAATTAAGTGGCACTGGCAAGATTGAAAGCACTGCATTCGGGTCCACTGGGGAAATTGGTCTAATGCTGGAACTGGAGCAGCACTTGGTTACTTAGTAGAGAAAGCAAGAAAGTAAGTTCAAGGGTCCTCTGTGTGTTCTTTAAGTATTTTTTTCAATATTAAGGTATCATCCCTCATACTTCCATAATCAAGTGATTTTTTTTGCTTCGCAGTTTTATTTCGGATAAAAATCATTCTCCAGAACTTCATCTTGAAAGTGCTGTTCTGTATGATGATCTGCATTAATTCATTCACATCAGTGTAGATATTTGAGATTTTCTTAATACAGTACAACCTGATGCTTCATCAGCTAGACAGTAAAATAAAATATAAGTTTATCTTAAGCCTTTCCAATCAAATGTACATATTTATCACAATAATTAGACTATGGGAATAATTAGGCTATATATTCTGGGTCATTTCATCATATTTGTTACTTTCCTAACAAGTGTGGTATATTTGTAGTAAATGTATTTTTAGACTTTTTTTTGGGTGAATGCCCTGAAGTTATTTTGAGTATTCACATGTTGTGTATTCATTAGATACTAAGTTCCTCCTTAAAGTGAATGCTCTGTAAAGCAATTATTTTCCCATTCCCACCTAAAAAGCACACTAGGCACAGTTAATGTACAAACAACCAAAAAACAAACTACCTTCGAGTAATGACTGTGTATCTGGGCCTTGTGTTAACCTGCACCAGCCAGAGTAATGGTTGAATAAAAAGTACATTGATGTCTTTAAATGTTGAACTACTATCCACACGGCTAGTTATTTGACAAGTTAATATCTGCTCATAGTAAAATTCATGCATTCCTTAACATTTCTGAGTCAGCAACTTGGTCTTCAAGCTATTTGGGACTCTGGACCTCTCCAGATTATCAGCTTTACTTTTAAAAAGTGTGCCCATCCATAAATTTAGATATGTAGCTATGTCAATTTGGAAAATGCTTCCATTTTGAAGCTGTTTGGAAAATAAATATTCAATATTTATGAAAATATGTTTCCTCCATTTTGAAGCTGTTTGGAAAATAAATATTCAATATCATTCTTTCAAGTCTCTCTGAAGTCATTTCTCTATATTTCAAACACTTTCACTGCTCAGTTCCAGCTTTGAAACCCCTATCAATTGCATTTGTAGGATTTCCATCAATGATAAGAAGTCAAAGTCCAAGTAGTACAATAAAGAGTTAATCCATCAGCGTCAACATGTTTTCGTCTTATGTTAATGTAGATATCTTCCAGGATATATGACTTCAAGGCTGCTCTTTAGAACTAACATCACTTTGCATATCATACAGTACCACGTACACAGCATGCCTGTAATGGAGAATTGGAAGACCAAATGAAATATTCTGTTTATGTTTGAAGTTCCATATTACTAATGCAAAAGGTTTCTACTAATCCCTGGGGGAAAAAAAAAAAAAAGAAACATGTATTTTGAAGCTGGTTGGTTTAAAAATTAGTCATTAGAATTGACAAATATTTATAAGATTTTTTTTTTTGTTTTGACTACAAAGGAAAAAATGTACCAGCTTGACAATGATGGAATGCAAGGAGTAGAGGCGAATGTACTTGCAATGCAGAAAAATAAATCCTAGGGATTTAAATAAATGACATAGGAGAAAAGCAAACAGCTTGAAAGCTCCTGGTTAGGTTTTGGTCACAGTATTAAAAAAGAAAATCAAAATTCTTTTGCTCTTTCCTTCTTTAGAAAACATATTTAAAAAGATGCAGTTTGAACTAAAAAGATGCCTCTTGGTTTAAGGGCCCAGTTATAAAAAGCATTCCCCTTTCTCAAATTTTACTCAAAATCATTGTCCTCTTTAATTTCTTTTTTCCCACTGAGCTCCATTAGAACACAATATACTTTCTTGTTACGTTTCTCTGCCCATTTCTTGCATAGAAACCATGATGTTGATTTTGAGTCCTAAAATGAAATTTCTATGAGCAGAGTTTTGAAGCTATGTGTTTATAATCAAATGGCTCTCACCAACCAATGCTATTAAAAGTCATAGTTGAAAGCACACACTATTAAAACTATATCTGATAACATAATATTGCTCCAGCTGAATTTGAAGAGTGGTTTGAAATCCTACTGCCTATATCCTCAACAAGCACCAGTCCCCAGGCCTTAATTCAGGGTAGTGGTTGCAATTATATTTGACTATAGTTTGTGTATACGTATACACATATATTATATGAAACATGACTTTGAGGTAGAGTTAGAAATATTTCATGCTACATCCTTGTTTTCCACAGGAGCCAGTTTTCCAGGAATCTTTATACATGAATAAAATATATATCGGTAAAAAATGATTTTGTATTTTAATCAAATTAATCTAATGATAAAATTATCAATATGCCCTTCTATTTGATTAGACACATAATTATATTTATTAAACACATAGAAGGTATCTTTCTTATAGTGAATTATTTTCCTTTAATATTTGATACATAAATTAAATATAATAACATTGAAAAGCTATTTATCTTTGTGATATTTAGAACCCAATAGATAATCTATTGGAAGAAAGAATTCTGGAATCTATTTCATTTTAAATATTTTCACCTTACAAATATTTGAAGAGATTTTTCTCATTTGCTCTAATTTAATGTGAATTGCTATGCAATAAGTAGCATTAGTCTTAATCATTTCATATTTGTGAAACACCCTGATAAGCATGATGCAACCTTGGAATTAGACTAAAAAATTTTTTTAGACCAAAAATTTTAATAGACAAGATATCTGCCTTTGGGAACCATTTTAAAGTGCTTTATACGCTTGAAAGGATTTTGCTGCAATAAGTCCAAAGCTAACATCATCAATGCAAAGCTAGGTTTGCTAAAATCATCATCATCAGATTTCCAGGTAGTATCAGTGCAATATAATTCACTTGCAGCTTTTCTAAAGCTGTAACTTTGTACATTTTTCAAATCATGTAAGATTGTTTTTGTATAAAGCTATAAAAATTATCTGGGGAATTTATTTCCAATCGTCACCTGCCAAGCTGTGAAGGTTTTTCCAGCTAAACAATAGAGATGTAAATACAAAATCTTTTAAGTTCACTTAAGAGACTAATCACCATGGAATCCTGAGATCTCGTTTAAAAGAGTTCCCTTTTACTATTTTAAGTGTGTTTCTTCTAAAACTAACAAATTGAAATATACCATTCTTGATTCTGAAGTAAAGAAAACCGCCCATATGACATATTTTCACAGATGAAGACAGAAGACATATGGAAGAGTGTCTCTTTGAGAATAACAAGTCAGCACAGTATCTCCAAGGACAAGATTTTTAAATTTCTGATTTTGCTACAAGACATTTAAAAGGCACATGTATATAAGCCATTGTTCACAGTATTATGAAAAAAATATGTATTACTAAAATACAGTAGTTATAAAAATGATCTCTGGTAAGCTAATTTGAATCATTAGTGCAATATTTATGGCCCACAGTGAAATAGGGTCATTTAGGTAAAATTTGTATGTTTTCTTAAATAATTATATGGGCTAAATGAGGAACAAGCATGTTTGGGGAGTAAGTTCTTTGACAGTCTTTTAAGACATTTTGGTAGTGTGTGTTTTCTGGAAAAAAAAAACCAAAAAACAAAACATAATACTTTTACAAACCAAACCACAGTTAGCATATATTGTATCGTACCTGTAGTATGTTCTCATTAATATAAAAATATTCCTCTGGATTGTTTGGTCAATTTGTTCTTCTCCCTTTATATGTGCATATGCATATTTATTGAAGGCATGGAATATCTGTAGTCATAGTTCCCAAGATTTTTACCAATTATTCTGTTTGAGAAGATTTAGTGTGATCATCACTCTTATCTTTGCATGTGTTAATGCTCCTAGAAATTTAGTAATGAATTTTACAAAGAATAAGTCCAATACTAATATATATGTATATATATATGAGTATATATATGTATATACTCATATATATTATTTTTTTAAGATTTAATTTTTTTTTGAGAGAGAGAGAGAAAGAGAGAGAGAATGAGCAAAGCAGGGAGGGCCAGAGGGAGAGGGAGAGAGAAGCTTTAGCAGACTCTGCACTTAGCACGGAGCCCATCTTGGGGCTTGATCTCACGACCCTGAGATCACAACCTAGCTAAGACCAAGAGTTGGATGCTTAACCAACTGTGCCACTCTGGTGCCTCCTAGTATTTTTTGTGTTAAATTATCTTTGCCATGTTTTGTTGTTTGACTACTGCATTTCATGTATGTATTTGTTCAGGATACGGTTCTTTGCTTTTTCTTCCAACTTCTGCATCATTTTGTTTTATGTATCACTGTCATATACAAAGATTATAACATTGGCTCTCTTGCCTATACTCCAGTTTATTAGAATCTGCTCATTTCCCTAAATTCCCTGGAATAGATGATTGGATGCATGGAATCCAATTTACTCACAAAAGAATTACCCATAGGATGAGCTGTAAATAAGGCTCTCTTTTGGGGAAATTTGAACTGAGATACAGAAATGATGGTAATTTTTCCCTGGCCAATATTCTATTTTGTTTACAATAGAATGGTTTACAAACATCTACTTTTGACATTCAAAGAAAGTCCTACCTTCCCTAAAATGCCTATTTTAGCTTTTTCTTGGTTTTCTGGACTCCAAATACATTTTCTATCTTAATTTTACATTCAAGTTATTAAATTATTTCTCCTAAATATGCCATAGCTATAACAATTTTATGAATAACATATTATTTGGCCCTGTTCAAAATTAATTTCAGAGTTTAGGTTTTTTTTCCTGTTTTTTAAAAAAATATATTCAGTTTTTTATTTTAATTCCAGCATAGTTGACATACAGTGTTTTATTAATTTCAGCTGTTGAATATAATGATTCAACACTTCCATATATATCCTAGTGCTCATCATGGAAATTGTACTTTTTAATCTCCATCACCTATTTCACCCATTCCCCACCCACTCCCCTCTGGTAACCATCTGTTTGTTCTCTATAATTAAGAGTCTGTTTCTTGATTTGTCTCTTTATTTTTCCCTTTGTTCATTTGTTTTATTTCTCTAAACTCCATGTATGAGTGAAATCATATGGTATGTGTCTTTCTCCGACTGACTTATTTCACTTAGCATTATACCATCTAGATCTACCCCTGTTGTTGCAAATGGCAAGATTTCATTCTCTTTTTTCAAGATTTTTAAAATTTATTTGAGAGAGAGAGCAGGTATGCACAAGTGGGGGAGGAACAGGAAGAGAGCAGGTTCCCTGCTTGACATGGGGCTCTATCCCAGGACCCTCAGATCGCTACCTAAGCTGAAGGCAGATGCTCGACCTACTGAGCCACGCAGGCACCTGACTTCATTCTTTTTTATGGCTAATAGTCCATCCTATATATGTACCACTGCTTTACCCATTCATCTATCAATGGACATATGGGCTCTTTCCATAATTTGTCTATTGTAAATAGAGTGATTACTGGATGGTAGGGTAGTTCTGTTTTTAATTTTCTGAGTAGTCTCCATACTGTTTTCTACAGTGGCTGCACCACTATCCTTTTATATTTTCCAATTGTCTTCTGCAATTTGAAGTCTCAGGTGAGATGCACAAAATTTAGCTAGGTATGGACGTTGGGAATTATATCCTCACAGCAGTATAGTCTATATAGAAATCAATACATTTTAAAAAATGTTTATGTTGTACAAATTCTAATACTTCTGTTCAGTCATAGATGGTATACAGATGATCATTTTGCTATTTTTATTATGATAGTCTATTTTGACAAACTTATGGCATGTGCTAGATACAAGGAATTCTTTTCTTTTTAAAAAAAAATTATTTATTTTAGAGAAAGAGAGTGAACATGAGCAGAAAGAGCAGAGAGGAGAGGAGGAAATCTCAAGCAGACTCTCATGAAACCCCACTCAATGCTCTATCCCAGGACCCTGATATCACAACCTTAGCTGAAACCAGGATTTATATGCTTATCTGACTGTGCCACCCAGGCACCTTAGGAATTCCTAAATTCAATTTATCTATTGTATAATTCTAACGAATTTCTTCCTAGCTTCTGACATTAGGTTGGTTTTGGTCTTAGGTTATTTTATTATTATTATTATTATTATTATTATTATTATGTTATTATGTGAGTTCTTTGTGTTGTTTTTATTGTGACAATTCATATTTGAGGGCTTCTAAAGAGATTCTTTTGAATCAGAAATAGACCAATATATTAAAAATTATTTTTCACATAAGGTTTCCTTTTCACTTTTGGGGAGCTTCTTTTCCATAATTCACTTACCCTCGATAGGGATTTTTTTCTACCAGAATTCCATGTGAGTAATTGTGAAAAGATGGATGGAGAACTTCTAACGTTTGAGTGATAACAGCCTCCACATTTCAGAATATCTTTAGAGCAAACAAACAAAACAAAATGAGTCAAGCAAGCAAACAACCAGTAAACAGGATTCAGAGGCCCAATTCAGAGATGCTGCTTTATCTTGTCTGTCTAGTCAGAAACATAATTCTGAGGGACAAAACAAATTCTAACAGCCCTCAATTGGTTCAGTGCAACCCATCAGATGAGAAAATTACATAGGAATTTGCAGTCAAAATTCTAGGCAGTATACACTTGCCTGAAGCATTCACTTGCCTGGAGTACACTTTGTTGATGATAACTCTCAGGAAACTATAGGGGTGGTAAACAGATGGGTGTGATTTAAGATGTTCTAGGACTGATCCGAGTCAGAAGTGCCTCAATCATCATAACTAAATCTCTCCCTCAATGTTCTCACATCTAAGAGATTTCTGGTGGCATTGAGTTCTCTTCTTTTTTTTTTTCTTTTTTCTTTTTGTATAACCATATGCTCTGCTTTCTCACTGTAATAGAAAAAAAATGTGGGAGGGTAAATTCTGAACAGAGAGAAAAATATTTCCCTATTTGTTTTATATTCAAATACCTTCTATCTATGTTTCCTGCAAGGACACTTTTTGGTATGGTAAGGCTGTCAAACAAGAAAGATGGAAAAGGATTAATTAATCGATATCTCCTAAGGGTTTTTAGCTAAAAGGCTAATGCAAAGGCCAAGCACTGTCATTATCACTATGTGGTCTGATTATGGTGATTATGTGACCTAGAAGAAAAATGTCAAAAGAGAGACATTCCCATGAATTTGCATTGTTAATATAACTGTTGACAGCAAAGAAAAGTTTGCATATTTGAGTAAGATCCCTCCCCACAAAATCCAGCTGTCTCATAAATTGATATATTTGATTAAGCTGAATTGTCACAGCCAGAATCATTATTGTCATTCTACACTAACATTAAATGTCTATTCAGCATAGCTCCAAGAGCAATGAATATGAAGTGTAAGGCTCAGGAGGATACAAGAAAGCATTCGCAGCTTTTCAGCGAGTGTACAAATAACAATGGCCCATATTCTAAAACAGCAGTCTTAGAAACCTTTAGTTTATTTACAAAAAAAGTTTACAATAGCACTACTATAATACAAACTACAATAAGGTAATATGCACAAATGAACAGATAGATCTACAAATATATAAAGCTAGAGGAAAGAAAACACTGCATTAAAAATACTCTGGATAGCACTTAACAAATTCTTCTTTAATCAGACAATTGAACATGGTCTTCAAGGTTTTCATGAAATATTTTTGCAAAGAAAACACAGAATAGGGATGCCTGGGTGGCTCAGTGGTTGAGCATCTGTCTTTGGCTCAGGGCGTGATCTCTGGGTTCCGGGATCAAGTCCTGAATCAGGCTGCCTCTGCCTGTGTCTCTGCCTCTCGTTCTGTCTCTCATGAATAAATAAGCAAAATTAAAAAACAAAAAGAAAACACATAATACAATATTGTTTTTATTTCCTTGATTTATAATCTTTCAATACTTAGGACTATAGTATGTAGGTCTCAATTTATAAACTTGCCCCAGTTGTGTGCTTTCAAGGAGCAGTTCTGACTTTAAATTTAGAATTGTCTGACTCCTCTTACTTTCAAGTAGGGTTGTGGTCTCACAGGGAAGGCTGGCTCTGAGTGTGCCGACAACCATACCTCTTCTACTCTCATTTGCTTGCCTCTACCTGCCTTCAGCACATAAAATTCATGACTTTTTCATCTTGTTTGTACTTACAACATCATTCTCAGAAATTATTAGATCCAAACAGAAGGAAGTAGACATATGTATAGAAGATTCTAAGGATTTAATTAATAAGCAGAGAGTAATATTATAATACTTGTAGTATATAAACATATACATATATTATTATATGTAATAGTATATATAATATGATACATATGTAATATTATAGTATTGATGTATGTGCATATATATGTCCATGTATGTCTAAAGAGAGAGATGGAGGGAGAAAGAGAGCAAAATATACAAAACCATTTCATACAGAATAAAAACTAATTTTTAAAAATGAGTGGAATATGATAAAGAATCAGACTATGTTCTTTTACCATAATCCACTAAAATTAGATATCAATGGTTAAAAAAGAAAAAAAGATTGAAGGGTGTCTGGGTGACACAGTCTGTTGAAAGACTGATTCTTGGTTTCAGCTCAGATTGTGATCTTAGGTCATGAGATCTCTCTCCCTCTCCCTCTGCACCCTCCAGTCTACTCATGCATATGCATGAGTTCTCTCTCTCTCTAAGAAGAAAAAAAAGAAAAAAATATTAAAATGTTCTCATATTTAGAAATTAACAAAAGCCAAAGCCCACAAAACTAAAATCATAGGCCTAAATGTAAAACACAAAACTAAATCTTCCAGAAGACAACAGAAGAAAACCTTACCTTGACTCTGGTGATGACTTTTTAGATATAAACAAAAAACACAATCCATATAAGAAAGAAAGATCAGTTGGACTTCATTAGAATGAAAAACTGTTCTTTGAAAGACACTGTTAAGAGAATTAAAAGAAAAGCCACAGATTGGAAGAAAATACATGCAAATCAGATATGTAAAAAAGACTTGAATTAAACAGTTGCCCAGAAATTTCAAAATTCAACAATAAGAAAACACAATTAAAAAGAGAGCAGAACATCAGAGCAGATCTTCTTCTACCTAAGAAGATATACTGATGCAAATAAACATGAAAAGATGTTCAACCTCATATGTCATTGGGGAATTGCAAATTTAAAAAAACACAGCTAGAAGGCTGACTAAAATCTAAAACATCAGCCACACCACATGTTGACAAGGATATTGAGCCACCAGAATTCTCTGTCATTGTTAATGGTAATGTGCAACAGCACAGTCACTTTGGAAGGCAGATTAGTGACTTCTTACAAAGCTAAAAGTATTCTCATTATACAATCCAGCAACTATACTGGATTTAGCGAAATGAGTTGAAAACTTCTATCTACACAAAAAGCGGCACATGAATGTTTATAACACCTTTATTCATCATTTCCAAAACCTAGAAGCAGCCAAGACATGCTTCAATAGATGAATGGATAAAAAATTGTATTGCATCCATACAACAGAATATTATTCAGTTGATAAAAAGAAACTATCAAATCACAAAAAGACATGGAGGAAACCTAAATGCATATTTCTAGGTGAAAGAAATCAGTCTGAAAAGATTACAGACTATATAATTTTAACTAGATGACATTGTGGAAAAGATAAAGCAATGAAAGCAGTAAAAACATCAATTGTTGCCAAGTTTTGTGGGCAGGAAGCGAATAGGAATGAGTAGGTGCAGCAAAGAGGAATTTGGGCCAGTGAAATGATTTTATATGATTCTGTAATAGTGGATAAAAGATATTATGCATTTGGCAAACTCCATAGCACTGTATAATGCAAAGAATAAGTCCTGAGTAAACTATTACTTCAGTTAATAATGTCTCAATATCAGTTCATCATTTGTGTCAAATGTACCATGCTCATGCATGAAATTAGTAATAGGGGAAACTGAAGGCTGAGAGAGAGAGAGAGAGAGAGAGAGAGACAGGAACCATACAGCAATCTCTGTACGTTCCACTTATTTTTTTCTATGATCCTAAAACTGCTCTAAAAATAAAATATGCTACTTAAAAGAGCAGAATTTAAGAAGAGCACATAAAACCACAGCAAATTATTTAGAATTACATTATGAATACGGATGTCAAAGGTAAAAATTAAAAGAAGAGAAAGGTTTTAAAGCAAACAAAAATTTTATAATTTGCCTATTATAAGTAAGATAGGTGATACATGACAGACAGGTGATAGATAAAAAGATCGTCAGTTAACAAGAGTAAATACTAAATCCTGACCTAATGTGACTTCAGTGATAATGGGTTGCCTCCAACTCAGTGATGCCATGAATAATGCCAGTATGAATGTCTTCATACCTGTCAGCTTGTAATTTTGCTGAATTAAAAATATACACGCACACATACCTTCAGGGGTTGAATTTTTTTTAGCAGTTATGCAAATTTATTAAACTCGTGCTTATATATATTTTTCCACATAAATTTTTCTCCAATGAGACAATTACCTGAGCTCACACCTACCACCCATCCTGTCTCTATTCTATGCCACCTTCTCCTCTTGCATTTCCATCTGCTCTCTCTGACATTGCAAGGGATTTCACCTGCAGATATGTAAGCACTTTCATTTACACATACAAATTCCATCCACAGTTCTTTCATGCAGCTGGGCCACCCATCCAGTCCAGATCTGTGTATGCCAGAAGCACCGTCTGATTTCAGAGGACAAAGCCACGGCAGCCGTGGAAATCAAATGGCTTGGGGACATTTGGACAGAAAACTCTAGGGTCCTAGTACCTGAAATATGATCTAGAAGTCAGGGGGACAGAGGGCACTTGTAAATGTTCTCAATGAGGAAATCCTCTTGGGCCTATAGTCCCTTCCCTGTCTTGAGGGCAGAGCCAGAAGAAGACCAGAATGGAGCACTAAATCACATGGAGCTTCTTGTTTGGGTCTCAAGGTGTGGCTGACTAGAGTTAAGAATGTATAAATGGGGCAGCCCAGATGGCTCAGCGGATTAGCGTCGCCTTCCGCCCAGGGCATGATCCTGAGGACCTGGAATCGAGTCCCATGTCGGGCTCTCTGCATGGAGCCTGCTTCTCCCTCTGCCTGTGCCTCTGCCTCTCTCTATATATGCCTCTCATGCATAAATAAATAAAAAAATCTTAAAAAAATGTATAAATGACATAGTAGTCATCCATTCATTAGAAACAATGAACCAAAAGTCTACACACCCCATTAACCTATCTTTTATAATGGGGTTGGATGAGAAAAGTACAGAACAGAATGAGATTTTATTGAAAGGAAGCAAATTATTTAAATTAAAACATATAAAAATAATGTGTTTTAAAAAAAGATTTTATTTATTTATTAGAGATTTAGATGATGCTGCTGAAGCTATCCTTGCTGCAGGCTTTGAAATTGGTCACTTTCTACGTGAGCATATAATCCCAAGATCAGTGTTATACTGTACTGGAGAAGCTATTGAAGATGATGATGATCATGATGATGATGATGATGAAGGTGAAGAAGCAGATGAGGAAGGGGAAGAAGAAGGAGATGAGGAAAATGATCCAGACTATGACTCAAAGAAGGATCAAAACCCAGCAGAGTGCAAGCAGCAGTGAAGCAGGATGGTCTACCTTCTGCTTCCCTGGAAAGGATGAATTTACATCATTTGGCAAGCCTATTTCGAGTTTTTTGTTGTTATTGTTTGTTTGCTTGTTTTTGTTTTTGCAGCCGAAAATAAAAATGTCAAATATAAATACCTTATTAGAGAGAGAGAGAGATTGATCAGCAGAGAGACAGAAAGAGCAAGTGGAGGAGCAGAAGAGAGAGATGTAGACTCCCCACTGAGCAGGGAGACTGACATGGGGCTTGATTCCAGGACCCTGAGATGGTGACCTGAGCCACCTAGGCACCCCAAAATAACACTTTTAAAAAAAGTATGTTCATTTCTAAGGATGTATCAAATATATTAGTGTGGGTGGTTATGAAGGTGGAGGGAATAGAGTATAGATTGGGATTAAGGGAAGAACATATAAATATGTACGTCCTGAACTGAGGAGACAGGTTTAATTCAACTTTTTACTTTTATGTTAATAAAATAGATATAAGACAAAACACCAGAACCCTTTGCTTCAGACTTGTTATATCGTGCATAAAACTCAAGCTTCTTACCTCTATCCTTCAATCAGTCAGCTCCCTGTGTTGAAATATGCTCCTTCCTCCAGGCCCTTCTCCATGGATACACTGTTCAGTTTCAGGCCAGATCATGTCTCCATTTATACTCTTTCTCTTCCAAAAATCGTACCTAGACAATTGTAACTTCCTTTCATGACACAACATAACCCATTTCATCTTAATATACTGCAGCATCTGATTATATATCACCTGTGTTGCTCTGGAATTTATTTGCATAAATATTCTTTCGGTAGCACCAATATACTCCTTAAAAAAAGCTTATTCATTGATCCCTTTATTCACATATTCAACAAATACTTACTGAGCCCTAACTATGCTCAAGTACTTTGGAAAACTTTGGGAAAAGATAAGGAACCATCCTCACAACTTCAAGAGCTCACAGTCTAGAGAGAAGCTCAGACAAAATGTGATAAAATTGAGTTTATCATAGGGTGGTATGCATGCTTAAGTATATATTGTGAATATTACAGAAGGTTCTCTAATAACTGTTAATATTTTACATAGGCTGTAAAATAATTAATATCAAATATTGATATTAATAATATTATACTATGTGAAACTAATATATACCAATATTATAGTTATAATATTAAGGGTACTATTGATAATATCATGCCATGTTAGTTAATAATAAACTTATCAAAAGAAATGGTGATGCAAAGCCTGCAGAAATTACTGATTATTTCACCTGCTTCTCTGAAACCTTCACATTATTGCTTCCTTCCATTATTGCAAATAATCAGAATTTGACTATTTATCAATTAGCCCAAAATTCATAAGGTAAATATCTGGTAATGATTTATACTGTTGTCAGAATATGCAAGGAATAAATATGCCTACAATTTCGTTTCTATGACTTGCAAATATATTTCTATATTTATGGTTCAAGGTTTGCTGATTACTTACAAGGCAGGTGACAGCAATCTTAGGAGATATAAATCCCTAGTCTCTCAAGGGCAGGATCAAAGCTGCATTAGCAGTAATCTCCTATCAGCTCATTTTTTTCCAATTTGCAAAAGGAGTCCAAAATTTATCAATACTCCTGTATTAATGAGACAATTGCAAGCACAAAATGATAAAGAGTAAAGGGCATGCTGTAGGAAAGTGTTAGCAAGTATTCAGCGACCAATTTACCTAGATACTCCTATGTTTCATTTATTTTTTAAGAGCTAATTTTAGTAAAGTGAAGTAAATATTTCCTGATATATCCTGTAGTGACCTACTATTGTAGGTTTTTCATTTTAGTAATATTTTATTTATTTCTCAAATATGTCTTTCACTATTTCTGGGATAACTGTTAGTTTCTTTTTAGCTTCATCCTTGTTTTCTCTCTCTTAACCATACATAAGTGTGGATTCTTAATTCCACATGAATTTCATCCTCCATCATATCCTGGATATGCAGAAATGGACCATACCTGCAATATTTTCCAACTCCTGTCACCGAGTTTTCCTCAGTATCTTTGAGATATCTTTGGCTTCTCCAATAACTCCTGTTATTCAACATTTACTCATTCAGTAAGCAAACTAGAGCCAGCCATGGATGTATGACCTGTGCAAGTAGCACAGAGTTTCATGCTTAGGTGGGCCTCGCACTTGGCTTAATGCTATTGTCATCTTGGAATTCTAAAGAAGGAGCCCTGAATTTTCATTTTGCATTGGGCTCCCAAAACTAGGTAGCCTGTCTAATATTTGTAGACTGTACAAAATAAGTATAGATGAATAATGGAAGGATACACATAAATGCTAACATAGTTATTCTTAGATGGTGGTATTAAGAATCACTTTAATTTTCTTTTCATCTTTCTTAATTTTTAAATTTTCCTGATTTTTACAGGTAAAGGTTAAAAGAGTCCCAGAAGTCCCTTGGGATTCAAGAAGTAGAAGTTACGAGGCAGTCCTTTTGGACTAAAAGATATTGATCTGTAACAGACAAGATATTTTCATTTATAAGTGTATGGATAATTTTATATTCAATAGTATAACTTCACACAAATGAAGTAATACAGTAAGTAATTAGCTGAGCATCATTCATTAGCTATTGGTCCCCGCACAACAATTCCTGAAAATTCTGAGTTCTCATAATGGCACTGGTCACTGTACATGACTTCATTTTATCCTATTATCCCTCAACACTCTTTGTTGTTATCCTGTATTTATCTCTACTTCATACTTTCATGACTTTTTTAAATACTTAATTTTAAAAACTAGAAGAAGATTAAGAAGGAAAAATATTTAAAATTACTTGAATAGTTATGTAGCATTGAGTTTTGAGTGTATAGGAAGCAAAGTTGATTTGCAACATCTGATGGGTTTCATTTTCATTGCTGTTGTACCGTAACTGTCTTTCTCCACAAAAGGGATGAGATTCAACAAGTAATTACTTAAAAAAAAAAAAAAAAAAAAAAAGATAAAGGAGGAGGAGAAGGAGGAAAAAAAGAAGAAAGAAATTTTTTGTTTTGTTCTTGTCTATATTCAAATTGTTTTAGGTTTTTTCAAATTTTTATTTAAATTCTAGTCAGTTATCATAGAGTGTAATATTGCTTCAGGAGAGGAATTTAGTGATTCATCACTTACACATAACACTTAGTATTCATCACAGGCGCCCTCCTTAATACCCATCACTCATCTAGCCCATCCCCCACCTCCCTCCCTCCCTCAACCCTCAGTTTGTTCTCTATAGTTATGAGTCTCTTATGATTTGCTTCCCTCTCTCTTTCCCTCCCCCTATGTTCATCTATTTTGCTTCTTAAATTCCACAGATGATTGAAAACTTTTTTTTTTCTCTTAAAGTAAACTCTATCTCCAAAGTGGGACTTGAACTCAGAGCCTGAGATCAAGAGTTGTATCCTCTACTGACTGAGCCAGCCAGATACTTATTTATTCTTTTAAGGGTGGCTATGCTCATTTTCATTTTTCTATATGAATTGAAATTAATTTATCTTAAAGCTGGGAAATAAAATAAATGGTACAAGAGCAAATTTGTATACCCCCTTCAATGTTTCCCCTGGAACACTATGTATAAGGCAGAAATCTAAGGTGGAGAGGGGATTATATAACTTCACATTCTGTTTCTAGAAATAGTCACCAGCCAGGATATTGAGACAAATTGCTTTGCCATTCTTGAAGTTACGAGTAAGGGATTAAAAAGTCAGCATAACTCGGTGTTTAAAAGCATAACCACCGCTGCCAGAGTGTTGAGGTTAAATCCATAATGAGTGGCTTTTGGCCAATAACTTAACCCCTTCTCTGAGCTTCATTTTTCTCATTTGTAATATGGGAATGATAACAGAATTAAGTTAGAATAATCCTTGGCACATTATTAAGCTCTTCAAAAGTGTGAGCAATTACTTTTATGTATTTTGTTTTCATCTAAAGATTACTCTATTCATTAAATCATAAAATTCATCTCCTAAAGAAGATACGCCAGGAGAAAAGATATAAAAATATTTATATTATTAAGCTTAGAGCAAAAGGATTAAGAATATCCTAAAATACTGTGATGTGGAAAACCCACATTCAATCTTTTATAACTGAGGCAATGTCTCAGTAAATAAACATATATTGTAAGTTTTCACATTTATTCCTTTGCAGGATTTATTTATCCCTTTATTCCTGGAAGTTGGTACTCCCAGTACTTATATGAAGTATAAGTATATTACTTGCATAATGTAATGGGAGAATATAACTGATGCTATCATTTATTTCCTAATATCCCTCCAGGAATAAAGGATTATTCCCTTAGCTGCTGGGTGTGCTGGTAAAGCACTCTCAGCTATCTTCCCTCTTCTATGACTGTCTGGGCTGAAGAGAATAGACCTACCCAAGCCCAGGCCCCCTTGGGGCTCAACCACAGCCAGTGACTAATGGATGTGAGTGTTCAAATGCTTGGCACCCTTGCCTCCCCTCAGACATTTTTGGTGTCTGTGGGACATCTGAGTGGGATGAAGTTAAATGTGTTTTATTTTCCTGTGAGGAGGGAGAAAAGCAACAGAGTTGCACTTAGAAATAGTGAGTATGGGGAGAGGGTTTTAATGAAAGAAGACAGGCTTTGGGGGTGCCTGAGTGGCTCAGTAGGTCGAGCATCCAACTCTCGATCTCAGCTCACGTCTTGAGCTCAGGGTCATGAGTTCAAGTTCCACATTGGACTCCACCCTATGGAGCTTACATAAAAAAAAAAAAAAAAAAAAAGTTAAGAGAAGACAGACTTTGAAGAGAAATAGCAGGTAATGTAAGGAACTTAGGCAGGGGATGAGAAGAATGCCTCCCTGTCTCTTGGAATTCAGAAGAATGATAAACCCATAGTAGTCCAGTCTATATATAGTCAGCACAGGGAATGTAACCAATTACCACAGACTAGGTGTCTTAAACAATAGACATTTATTTCTTAACAGTTCTGGAGCCTGGCAAGTCCAAGATAAGAATGCCAGTCAGATTCGGTGTCCCAGAAGAACCATTTTCCTGGTTTACAGACAACTGCCTTCTGATCTTTTCCTCTTCTTATAAGGATGCTAATCTCATTTTGGGAGTTCCACCCTCCCTCATCACCTTATCTAAATACAATTACCTCCCAAAGGCCCACCTTCCAATACCATTGCATTGGTGATTAGAGCCTCAACATATGAACGGGTGGGGGTTGGTGGGAGGTGGGGGAGACACAAACATTTTTCCATAGCAGATGTGAAAAATAAAATCTTATCTTAACTGGGGAAAGGTAGTTTTCAGTTAATACAAAGAGTTAGGGTAAACATTCCTTCTACAGACTAAAGAGGCTAAGAATTTTTTTTTTTTTTTTGACAATACAAGTATCTTAAGGAAAAGCAAAGGAAAAAGTTCAAAAAATAATAATATAAAAAAGGGCAAGCTGTGGCACCGGGGTGGCTTAGTTGGTTAAGTGTCTGCCTTCAGCTCAGACAAGAGTTGAAGCATGATATGCTCTCTTCTCAGAAATTCCCCAGAAGCATATTTTAGGTAAAAAACAAAACAAAAACAAACATGATCTCAGGGCCCTGGGATACAGCCCCTGTTGGGTTCCCTGTTCAGTGGTGAGTCTGCTTCTCCTTCTCCCACTGCCCTTCCCTCCATTCGTGCTCTCTCGCATACATGCACATGCTCTCTTTCTCTCTCTCTCAATTAAATAAATAAAATCTTAAAAAATAGAAAGGGCAAGCCATCTAAAAAAGCAGCAAGACTGGGACTAATAAAGAAGAGTAAATATGCAACCGGGGGTCCCTATGAAGAGAAAATTATTGAGTGGCTCTTACAGTCTGCTGATCTCACAAATGAAGGAAGCAGGAAATTAAGTGTAAAGCATGCTTTGGGCTGCAATAACAGAATATTGTCAAAATGATTCAAGTGAAAAAGCCATTTAGTTAGTTCACCTAATTAGAGCAATGACTTCATGACGTTGGAAGAACCTGAACACTTTCACATTTTGGCTTGATCTTTACTTGCAATTTACCCTGCCACAGCATTACTTCTCCAGGGTTTTTGCCTCACAATGGAAGGCTGCAGCAGCTCCGTGACTTTCCATCCCAGATATACCCTAGGAGACGTCTTCCTATCCCAACCTCCAAAAGCAGACCAACAGTGAAACTGCAAAGGTGAATATTTAAGACATTAAATACTGGCAGACATTCTGAGGTCATGGTGCTTGAGTTAGCCAACAAGTATTGTTTGCACACTCCCCACGGATGCTGTCAAATCAGTGTCCAAAGAGGCAGTGACCATCATTGTCCCTTTATTATCTGGATAATCAGAGTGTAGGATGGAAACCCATGTGTTTGCTACCGCATTAGGTATCTAGGTTAAAGGCAAAACCACATTTCGTTGTTGTTGTGATGATTGTCATTGTTTATAGAGGAATTATGAAAACAGTACTTTCTCATTTAAAATAAATATCTGAACACTACATAAAATTCTAGGCAGGAAACAAGGCAATCTCCTGTTGGGTGAAAGGAGAACAGAATTAGGCTTTAAATTTAGAAACTCATTTTTGGCTTTACTACCTACTTGTAGTATGTCAATAATTATCACTTAATCTCCCTGAAACCCATTTTCCTTTGTGATACAGTGATAAAAATAATAGCATTAATAGCAGTTTACCTGAGAGGTTTATTCCAAAGAGTAGTAGGATTATCTTTAAAAGGCTTTGTGCTGCTCAAAGAATAGTGCTACTGGATTACTTGTCTTCTTTTTTCATCCCTAGAATTTCTTCATTCTATGAAGTATGAGTAGATTTTGTCAGATAAAATAATTTTAACCTGAGAGTGAATCCCAAAGTGAATTTTTATGGTTGTCTCATTTCTTAAAACATGTATATTTGATGTAGAAATCTCTCAGGGAGGGATAAAAAACATTCTACTTATCAGAATGATTGCTGAAATATGGTTTGGATTTTAAACAAGAGGCATTTATTTCTTTTCAAAATTGGCGATCTCAACTTTTTTACTGACGTACACAAAAGTTTAACTAAAATAACTCATTTTAGCATGATATGCTCTCTTCTCAGAAATTCCCCAGAAGTATATTTTAGGTAAAAAACAAAACAAAAACAAAACAAAACAAACAAACAAACAAAAAAAAAACGGGGCACCTCAGTTGATCAGCTGTTAAGTGTCTGAACCTTGGTTTGGGTTCCAGTCATGGAATCAAGCCCCACATCAGTCTCTGAGCTTAGCAAAGAGTCTGCTTCAGATTCTCTCTCCCTCTCACTCTCTCTTTCAAATAAATAAATAAATAAATAAATAGTAAATATTTAAAACAAAACCACACAAAAACAAACAACTTGAGAAACCTAAACATAAAACATTATGTTGCATTAGTGCCCTTTTATCAGAAATACTCAAATGGTTGCATTAATCATACTATTTTACAAAGCACTTGTCTGATGTCTTCGCTTTTGTTACATGATGCAGAAAACATCATCATGCAAGTCTTTTTAAGATGATATTACTAACGTGCCTTTATAAACCTGTACAATGTACAGAGGGAGGAAGGGACACACATTGTTCTGCTTCTATGTTACTATTCTTACGTTCTAATAAATTAAATGATTTGCTAAAATCTTATTATGATGTTACATAATAGATCCAAAAAGAAAAACTGAAAAAACTGTATCCATCCTCAACCCTACCCTCCCATTGCATCTCTACTCACTTTCCTTTAAGTGACAATTTTGCTCCCCTGCAATCAGGCTCTTTGGGACTAGGAACAGGTGCCCTCCATTAAGAGATCCTGCACTCTTCACAATAACATTGTATCTTATTTATGTCTGCATCTCCAAAGTTTAGGGCAGTGTTTAGGACAATGCAATGAACGGTTTCCATTTTTAATAACTATGTAAGAACTACTGATGTTATCAAAACCAGTAGAAAGATACTTTTTCACTCTGGCTCTCAGCGTGATTAGGCATTAACTGCAAGTACTTATATCTGGTAGGTTGTTTTCCAAACTCTCTATAAAATGTAAAGCAGATTCTCAATTTTTCTCAGCATGGCTCTTACGTCTAAAAAGTAAAACACGCAAAATTTTAGTTTTTATTAGTAATAATGGAGAAAAGTCAAAATTGGATGAAGATATGAAGAGCAAACAGGGAGTTCTGTGGATATTAAGAAATCTTCAGAGAACTAGTTAATGTCAACACTAAAAGATAAATGGTGCTTGACTTGTACCTCTTTAACTGTCCTCCAGTTTTCCCATTTACTGTCCTAGTCATGCTTGCCTTAAATATCAGTCAATTCAAACTATCGCTTCAATTCTCTAGTCCATAATCCTGCATCTCATCACCAGCTCTGACTGTCCCTTGAGACCAATGAGAATTCCAGGATCCAGGAGACACACATCAATGTTGATCTACTGTTTAAATAATAAGAAACAGTATTAGTATAATAATTTCTTTTTTTTTTTAAGGTAGACTCCTTAGACCTCAAAGAGATATGATGTGAAATGGAGCAGCAAGCGGTTAATGGCTGACGCCTGGCTCCATATGAAAGGGGAAGGCATAAAAAAGAATCTATGTCAAATAAAACTAAAATTTATTGAGCACCAACCAAATGCCAGGCTCTTTATGAACGTCATCTCACTTAATTATTTCATAGCAATGTATTGTAGTGTTTCTCAGCACTTCACACAGATGAACAGATGAAGCAACAGAGTTTCAGAAAGGTTAAAATAACTGCCTGAAGTCACACAACTCAGATTGTAACTTAAATCTGCTTGGATCCAAATCTCTTCTGTCTCCAAGAAAATTACCCTGCTTCCAAAAGTTCATTCCTGCAGTTTCAATAATAATTTTTAAG
Source organism: Vulpes vulpes (assembly GCF_048418805.1). Taxonomy (NCBI): domain Eukaryota; kingdom Metazoa; phylum Chordata; class Mammalia; order Carnivora; family Canidae; genus Vulpes; species Vulpes vulpes. Next base: position 73,862,457 of record NC_132781.1, read on the forward strand.
TCTTGTTATAGCCCAGTCTTATGTTTATTTTGGGAAGAAATAATGTAATGTTAGTCCTATACAAAGACAAAGCAAACCACTAACCCCTTTTAGTTAAAGTCAATAAATACCGTGCATGTATATTGTAAAACAGAAAGAGATGATAATATACATGCTGACACCACTGGTTGTCAAACAAATAGCTTGAAATTTAACATACCAAAGCTATAATTTAAATAATTATACTCTTTTCTGGCCCAATTATTTGTATTAGTGACTGGCACATTGCTGTGTCTTCCCGAAGATTATGAGCTGCAGAGTCCAGGAAACTTGCTTTATTTATTATTTTACCTCTACCTATTTCTGAATATAGTATCTGGAATATAGCTACTAATCAATCAATGAACAATGGAGAACCTACTTTTCTATAGTTCTATAACATATTTTATGTCTGCTCTAAAATCATTGACCTTGCTGTTTTGAAAAACAACTCAGGAGCACCCTTTGAGAAGTACAAGCTAACCATGGTTTTTCCCTTCCTCACAAAGGAGGAGTACATGAATTGAGAGGTTGGATTCAGAGAGAAGAAATAGGAGGAAAGAGAAGAACAAAGACCAAGGCCTATCCTTTTAAAAGTATTATTTCCACTCATATAGGAGGATTTCAGCCATGCTTTCCATTGAAAAACAAAATAATTTATATATTTCTTTATTGTGGAAGGGGACAAAATCAGAAATATTTGTCCTTCTACATTCTTTTCGATAGATGGAATAATGTTTCTCACACATTGACTTTAGCATCTGAAGTTCAAGATGAAGAGTTATATTTGCTGACCAAAAGCATATAAAAAGGAACTACTCTCTAATATTCCCCAAAATGTCATTTCATATGGGGCCAGCATCTATTCTGCATGGTTAGGAAATGTTAAAGAACAAGCTTTACCCTACACATACCATAGCAAATAGAGTGATTCCTTACAACTAGATGAGCCTACACACTCATTGGAAGCATATGAATAATCTAAAAAATTAACCTCAATGTCATCTCAACTGCCTGATTCACACTGAAGGAATATCTTATTTATGTTCAAAATGAGATTATATAACTTCAGTTGAGCACCCATCAACTAATCTGTGCCAAATAATTTCATGTAAAGTTCAGTTGCAACAAATTACACTATAATCCCCAAGTATGACTAATTTGTTTGCTAAAATAAGACCAGAATGTATGAGCTTCTGAGACAGAAAATATAATTACAGTTTAGCAAATATTTTGGAGCAAGTGTTTTATTACTTCAAACTGGATCCTGGTCCATATTTATATCCCATAAAGCCAGGAATAAATCTGTAATTAGATTACTAGAGTGAAGCCAGCAATAGAGAATGACTTGAACAACATGGAGTTTATTTCTGCTTTCTATATTATCTAAAGATTTTCACAGATGAAGTTACTACCGGGCATGGAATGTTAAGTGTGACCCTCTTTTGAATACTGGTCAATAGGTTAGATTTCCTAGCCAATGGAAATCAAATGTGTTTGTACAATTTAACGCAATGTTTGTCAAATGTAGTCATGTGTCGGAATCAGCCAAAAATCTTGTTAAAACACAGATAGCTAGACCCAACCTCTGAGTTTCTATCAGTCTAGGGTGGAGCTGAGAATTGACATTTCTTATCAGAAAGGGAGACAGAACATGAGAGACTCCTAACTCTGGGAAACGAACTAGGGGTGGTGGAAGGGGAGGTGGGGAGGGGGGAGGTGACTGGATGACGGGCACTGAGGGGGACACTTGATTGGATGAGCACTGGGTGTTATTCTATATGTTGGCAAATTGAACACCAATAAAAAATAAATTTATAAAAAAAATAGAATTGACATTTCTAACAAGTTTCTGGATAATGATGATGGTGATGCTGGTTTGGAGACCGCCACTCATTTAAAGAAACATGTCTCAAGGTGCAGTCTACCCCCTGACTTCACCTATTATAAGAGGTGCTTAGGAAGGTAAAGATTTCCAGAAACCTCACCAGGTTTACTACTTCAGCATATCCAGGATAGGACCCAGATGTCTGCATTTTTAACAAGAATTCCAGATAGTTCTGATGCACACTATAATTTAAGAACCTCTATTCTGTCCAATTCTGACATTTTGCTTGGGTTCTAACACACAATGTACTCATGAGGTTCCATGTATTATTTGGGGTTTCCTGTCTTCCTCTCTTCCTCTGCTTGACATTTTTTTTCAGGGTCCAGGTCAAATATCTCTTCTTTATAAGATGTCCCTTCCCTGTCAGGGAGATTGATTTCTTTATCAATTCTAGTAGCAGTCACTGCATTATATGTTCCTGTGTTTCTTTCCACTGACAAAGATGAGGTTCTAGATTGAGGAAAAGAACAATATATATATAAAGAACTATATATATTTTTTTTTTCTTTTTTTTTTACTGAACTTTTCTTCATTAGATGAGGGACACATTAGCTGTCGGGAAAATATTGTTGACTCTGATGAAAATGAAGACCTATAAACTTCAAAACTGAACTGTATGTATATTTTGCAGTATAGAAAGATTATAATGACTACACCATTTCCAATGAGCCCTCGAGAATTTTGTTTCAGTGAAAGTTGTTTTCAGAAAGTATATTTAATGAATATACATGTGCAAACACACATGCTTGTGCTTTTTTTTGACCTTTTCAAAACTTCTCATCGATTTTTAAAGATTTGGATCGTTTATTTAAAGAGTTTCTGCCCTCTTCATTTGCCAAATTTTCCCATTTGTCTAATTGTAACAGCTGCTGCCTTAGGTAACATCTGTTCTCCATTAACTTCTCAAAAAGACATTTTTGAGAGGTCGTGAGGATCAGAGCTGTGATACACCTAGAGATGTGGCCTAAAAGATTTGATCAGTGGATTATGGTGTGATTTTGTATCCTAAGATGCTTTAGGTATTATGATATATCTACAGTTCAAAAGAAGCCTATGAGGATTTCAAATATGATATGATCATTAACAACAGAGCAGAGTAAAAATTATAATAATGCCAAGCTCTTACCATTTCAATTTCATTTCTATTATAATGATAATGACTTGCTCAGTTGGTAATTATTGCTGTGGTTTCTTCCTTTCTTCTTTGCTCCTTGAGATGAAGAGCATCAGCAAAACAAAGTCAAGGATGAAAACATTAGAACAAGAAGCAGAGAAGCTACTCCCCGATAATGAAAAAGGACACACTGTCAGAGCTAATATAGTACTGATCATTATGGATCTGAAATACAGTAGTCTATGGATCCACTGTGACATTAATGATTCAGATACCCTGGTTATATAAATGAGGGAATAAATACCGGCCACAGAAAACATGATAAATACATCTCAAGTAAATCTGGTGCTCAAAAGTAAGGGGACTCTGAACTAAAATATGCACCAATATCAAAGCTTGTTTTTATTTGTTTAAAATACCCCCATTATTCATAATATGCTAGTGAAGTAATAAAAATCCACCTTTCAAATAAATTTGTAACACTGAAGACTTTACTTACATTTTATTGAATTATTTCAATTCATCCCTAACAGCTAACTTAGTGGGGGAGGTACTGTAAATGTTCATAAAATGAATTTGTAAAAGCAACATCCTGTAGATTTTAAGACCTGAATCCATAATGGAAAACAAGAATTATTGCTCCTGACAAGTTTTATTAACTTCAGAATAGATACATTCAGTGAGATGTCTCAGCTCTCTCTGGAGTTCTCTGTGGCATAATGATGCAGAAACGTATCAAGGATATTTGTGAATCAAAAGAAAAGTAAAAATCAGGAATTTTTTGGATAAACAGGACTCCATGCAATTCATCAAACAAGACTTCACTTCCCTACTCATTTCAGACATACCTGAGTTGGTTTAGCGTACTAAAGACACTATATGTGGGTTATGAATATAAGTGCCTATCAAATAAGTTCACCCTCCCTCCCCAAATAGAGAGATGCTAAGAACTAATGGGAAGAGGGTAGAATTTCAAACTTGGAAATGTGCCCATAAGTCAGTTTTGTCACTTAGTAGCTATACCCTGGGGGAGCAGACACTTACCATTCTTTCACCATAGGTGAGCACAGCATCCTGATTTTAGGTGAGACAAGTGAAATAATATATAATAAAATATTTTACAAACTATACGTGACTATATAAAACAATTATTATTTGATTAAAACTTTGAGCAATTTACCATTGTATAAAAGGGGGCAGAGACAAAAGAGTACGTAATTTAAGATTCCTTTATATGAAATTCAACAATTGATCAGTAATTGTGTGAGAAGTCAAAATAGTGGTTATTGGGAGGCGCCTTCTCATTTTTCCTGGGCTACTCAATAGCTGAAGGTGAATGGTTTACAAATATGTACTGTCTGTGATCTTCAACCTCCTCCGACCTCTACTATTCCCCTAACAGGAGATTAAAGGGAGCTTCAGAACTCTGGATGCTTCTGAAAAGACTTTATCATGTACTCACTAACATTTACAGCCTTGATATCCCTTTTCACCCTAATACTGTCAGCATTAATATACTTATTCTCTTTACAGCCACTTGAATTCATAACCACAAGATTAGCTCTTTCAGCTCATTCTTCAGCTTCTCTATGCAAATCCTAAGACTTTTCAAAGTTCACTTTCTTTCTCACTCTTTCTTAATTCCTGAAATTGTTTCACTGTACAGACAGATGGTGATTCACCAGCAAAATCCTGCCTTTCCTAAATCTTTATACATTACTGCTCTAAAGAAAACCAAGTTCTCCCATAAGGACACTGATTACCCTGTAGCCTCTTAAATGGAACCATAGAATACAAAATTTGTCTAGTCTTTATCCCATATACTTGGGGCTAAGCTTCTAAACCCCCAGAATTTTTCTAAGTCACGGGTCCTTTTTTTATTCATGGTGGGCCTAGGGATCACATCTGGATTTACTCTAAAGGAGTGACTCATGGTGGATTCCTAGATTGTTTTAGGATGGGGACTGACCATGTAGGAAAGACCAACTATGTGAAAGAACATTGAAGTTTTGAGCCAGATGATATCAACCTGACCTACAAGAAGGGAAGGGAGCAGAGACTGATTTCAGTTATAAAACCAGCAATTCAACCATCATGACTATGTAACAAAATCCCAATAAATTTGGATATCAGAGCTCAAATGAGTTTCCTGGTGGGTGAACACATCAATGTGCCTCCTGATTCCATAAGAAAAGATATAAAAGCTCTGTAGTTGGGACTTCCAAAACCTTTCTCTCTCTCTCTCTCCTTTTTGACTGATTCCTGATTTGTATTCTTATAATAAAACTGCAATTTAAGTCCAGAGCTCTCCTGAGGTCTGTGGGTTGGTCTAGCAAGTTTTTGAACCTGAGGGGGTAAGAAAAAATTCTGAATTTGTATCATTTTTCAGAAGTACTGGTGACCTGGGGAGCCCCAAACTTGTCGCTGGTGTTTCAAGAACAGAGGAGCCTTGTGGGAATAATCTTGTCTCCTTAACCTGTGAAATCTATGCTATGGGTTAGCATCAGATTTGCATTGCTGGTGCTGATAGTTTTCTCCAACTCTACAGGTGGGGGATAGGTATTCTGTGTATCCCTTATTGTCCATTCAAGGCCATTTTCAGTACCTCCTCCATCAAAACAAACATCTAGGCTATCAAAATGTAAGTATCAGCATGTCTTACTATTACCATGACCAATAGATCCATAGATTACTCTGGGTCATTTCTTAGAGATTTTGCCTCCAGGTTAACTGTTACTCTTTCCAACACTACATTCTTGATTATTTCAACACACAAATTGTTGATCTTGCAATGTTCTGATCTCTCAGTTCATTAAATGGCTCACCCCCATTAAAGTTGTTACTCTATTGTCCCTCACCCGAGACATTCACCAGCATGATCATTTCCTAAGCTTTGTCACTACTGGTAACTATAACCCCTCCACAATCTCAGATTCACACACCTACTCTGTGCCCACAATCTTGTATCTTTCTAGTTCACTTTGTTTGATGTCTGAACTTAAATAATCCTTTGAAACCATTAAGACGAACAATGCTGCCTAGATTTTTTTTCATTATTTCCTATTACATTCACACTCCCATTTTCTTTACTTTAACACCTTTTCCCCCCATTCTCATTCTTAGTTGATGACCCTACTTTTTATTATACCAAGACTATCTAAGCAAGCATCTCTACTTTAAGATTATAAAAATGAGTCATGGAAAGCTTAAATAAATTTCTCATGGTAAACAGAATTTAACTCTAATTCAGTGCTCTAAATGTTTGTGTTGGCCAGCTGCAGCCACAATGATGCTGCATAACAAATTACCCCAAATTACCCCAAAACTCAGTGACTTATTTCTTAAAAAGCATTTTTTTTTAAAATATATTCTTGGGTATCTAATTTCACTACCTAAATTAAGCTTGTCTACCATGGGCTTGGTGAGGCAACTCTGCCTCATGATGATTGATATCTAGACTTTTGTGTTGGTTCAGTTTTGTTTTACTTGTGCTTGTTCTAGGGTCTGGGTTCTCTTTTTGGAGTCAGATGTTATGGGTGTTCTTTAGAAGTGGATATTGCCTGTTTTTAGATGATAAATCTCAGGAATTAAGAAAATTTTCTTTTTTTTCCTAAAATTACAGGGAAAAAATATGTTCCCAGATTAAAATTGTAAAAATTCTGATTCTCTTTTAAAATTAATTCCACTTTTTTGGGGGGTAAGATTTTATTTTAGAGAGAGAGAGAATGCACACAGGGGGAGGAACAGAAGGGGAGAGGTGAGGGGAAGAATCTCAAGCAGACTTTGTGCTGAGCCAGGAGCTGGATTTGGGGCTGATTCCACCACCCTGAGATCACCCCCTGAGCTGAAACCAAGAGTTGATAGTTGAGCCAACTGAGCCACCCAGAACCCTCAAAATTCTGAGTCTTAGCCTAGTAGTATTCTATGGATATAGTCAATTTGTTAAGAGCTTTACTGTTATTTCACATTGATACTATAGGCTAGTTGCAAAAAAAAAAAAAGAAACGACAGATATTTTGCAATACTTTTTGGAATTATACTTCTTCAATTCCTAACTTCACAAATGTTTACTCATCAGGCCAAAAAGATGATTTCATAAAAAAATGGTTTCACTTTTCCTCTCAGTCAAGGATAAAGGTGGAACAAGGTGGTGAGAAGATAATCTGATTACTCAGTCTTTATGATGGGGCATGAGTTAATTTTTTATGCTACAACTTGAGTTTTTTCACCCAGAAAGTCCCATGTGTAATATTTACTCCCCACCCCTCCTTCCAGGCAACATAGCACACAAAACCATGGCCAGAAATCCTTTTAAAATATACCCCTTCCTTTCCCTTGGCCTCTGTTTTGGGATTAGTGGATAATGAGTACAGCAAAATAGGTCACACAGTCCTGACCTTATGAGATATAGCTCATAATACTGAAATGTCATGGCTGGGAAAAAAATGGGTATCATCATTTTCCCATCCTGACATTTTTCCACATCATAACTCACAGGTACTTCATTAAAGATCAAAAATGAAATAGAGTATTAAGACTATATTGACAACCACAGTAAATAAAATTAAAATCTATGTAATATATTTGAGGCTGGGTCTTGACATTAAAGTTTAGGAATTTGACATTTGGTTATATAGTTATTCATCATGAAGAAATTTAAAGTATATACTAACCAGAAACAGAGAAAAAAAAGATATGAAAATGTTTTTCAATCTAGGCTGTTATTAACTGAGATGATGGTGGAGATGGGAAACACCTTCTTTTCCTGATCTCCATAGGACACAGTATAGATTTTAAGTGTATATGTGTAAACATAAAGACATATGACCCAAATAAGGATAGTCTGCAAAATATTAACATATATATTAAAAAGAGTTAGAACAAAATCAGTCATCAGAACAAAACATAGTATAATTCTATATTTATTCTTTAAAAGATATTTCAGGGAGGCCTGGGTGGCTCAGCGGTTGAACATCTGTGTTTGGCTCAAGACATGACCCCACGGTGCCGGGATCGAGTCTCACATTAGGCTCCCTGCATGGAGCCTGCTTCTCCCTCTGCCTCTGTCTCCGCCTCTCTCTCTCTGTGTCTCTCATGAATACATAAATAAAATCTTTAAAAAGAATAAAAATAAAAAATAAAAGATATTTCAAAAATACTTGCATAACAGAGGCTTAGGAGTTAATTTAGTTAACATATATAAATATATCATTTTAACCTAATAAGAGATATCCTTATATAAAAAATTGATATAAATAAACTATGTAAATGTCAATGGAGAGATGGGTATTTTAAATTTCTAGTAATATCTGTGGTTTTATTTATTCACTTATTTAAACATTTATTTAAAAAATATCAGTAACTACTATGTGTCAGACATATCATAATTCACATAGGTCTATTGAATTTTAAAGGTTAAGGCAGGATCTCTGATTGTACTGTTACTATCAATGATTTCAGTAATCTCTCTTCTAAGTAAACTACTGAAAGGTAAAAGAAAAAAATAATTAATATTATTTTGTGGCCAAACACCACATTACTGTCTTAAATAAAGTGACTGGGCTAAGTAGCAAACAGAGAACCTCACTATAACTTATAGCACCTGCCCATGTTTTAAAGCTGACTTCTTGAGACCCCTGGGTGGCTCAGTGGTTGGGGGCCTGCCTCCGGCTTGAGTCATGATCCTAGAGTCCTGGGATCAAGTCCCCTATCGGGCTTCCTACAAGGAGCCTGCTTCTCCCTCTGCCTATCTCTCTGCCTCTCTCTCTCTGTGTCTGTCATGAACAAATAAATAAATCTTTAAAAATAATAATAAATAAATAAAGCTGGGTTATTTTGACTTGTACACTGCAAAAAGTTCATATCTATTGGGAAAGAGTAACTTTCCCACTGGGTTTCTTCCCTTCACTCCATGTGCTAGAAAAAAAAATCTTACCTTTATTAATTTTATATATAGCACACTTGGGCTGTAAGCACACATAGACCATTGCTAAGGAGCACATCAAATTCAAGCTCCCCGGCCTCTCATTAGAAATAGAATAAATAATACAAAGTATAAAATCAGACAAATATAATTCCAAAAAGACAGATTTTCAAAGCTGTTTAAAGCAAGGAAAATATATTTGAGTAAAATGATGGAAAAGTTCCCCAAATCATGCTCACATGAAGAGAGAAGCTTGTAGCTTTGATTCTGATGCTTAAACACTTCTCAGTCTTATGGTGCTAGCTTAGTAATAGTTTGAAATAAAGCCTCAAGATGCTACATGATTTTGGGGGGTGGGGGGATAAGTTAAATGTTAACTAGGAGGTTGCCTGGCTGGCTGAGTCTGTAGAAGGTAGGGCACTTGATCTCAGGGTTGTGAGTTTGAGCCCCAAGCTGGGTGTAGAGATTACTGAAAAACTAAAATATTTTTTAAACATTAAAAAAATAAATCTTAGCTAGGATTTATAACATAAGATTTGGGATTATGTTACTTAGAATTTGCCTCAAAATTATGGCATTAGCAAATACATATTTTTTATTTTTATAGTACAGGACTAGCAAAAAGAATTTTACTTTTATGTGACTACTCATTACAAATGTTTTCTATTTTCTTTATCCCCATTGACCCCTACTGCACCTTATTTCATCGGCTTTTCCTGCAGCACACAATAAGCTCTAAAGCTCAGTAGGCCAAATATCATTCCCCATCTCCATCCTCAACCTCGGAGCCCACCAGCTGGTATCTCAGTAGCACCAGAGTAACCGGAGGGACATGAGACAAAGTGTGAATGCTATTTTTGTCCTTCCATTTCATCCCAACATTTCCTTTCATGGAACTTCTTTACTTGATGAATATGACTTGACACAAGCAAGATATGCAAAGGGACTTGGGAATTTTCCTAAAGAGGTTATTGACTGCAAAAGAAATTCAAGATGTATTTACGTTGACATGATGAAGGTCACGAGGCAATACCTGCTCTGCAGCTGTTGAGGCAGCTTTTTCTTAGTAAAGGGTTTAGATTTACATTGGGGAAATTGGAAAATTGCATAATTGTCCACTGAGGCATATGCTTGGAATATTCTGAATATTTGAACAATTTTGGAATCCCACATATCTAAGGAAATATTAAGTCCTTCCCTTGTTTTTCAAAATTTTCAGTGTTTATTTGGCTACATATAATTTTCTGGCTCAAAAATGTGAATTCATGTTCACTTTTACGAAACAGTGAAATTCTTGGAATTTTTTAACACAATAGGACAAATACATAAGTATTTTTAAAAAAAACCTATGTACATGTCTGTGCATTTTTCCAAATCATTTATTTTTCTTTTCTGATAGGTATAAGAGTACTCAGGAGTACAAATACAACTTATTGAACAACAACCTCTCCCAATAACCTGTTAAAGTTATTCAACAGAACTACTCAAAAAGAGAAACACAGGGCAACTAAAAACAAAACCAGCAGCAGCAACAACAAACCCGACGTGATTATTTTGCCCAAGTGAAGCCACATGGACCATTTACCTACCAAGAGCAAATTACAAAACAATAATAAACTACAGTTCCTCCAAACACCCACCAGAAATGTCAACTTCATGGATGGGGTATATTGGCTTGTGAGTAGTCAGGATACACACTACTGGAATGGTGGTCTCTCTCTCTCTCCTTTTGTCCTCTCCTCCTCCTTTTCTCCGTGTATTTTTTCCATCTTTCTCCTTCTCTCCCCTCTGCCTACATAGCTATCTACAGAAACCTCTGTTCACTGAGAAAACTAAAGAATGTGTATTGGAATGTTTGTATTTCTGTTTTCTTTCACTTGTGCCAGAAAGTGACATTAGAAAAAGAATCAGAGAACTCTACCAATTTTGTGTTCATATGTAAATTATATTTATGTGTGATATATAACCATTAAAAACACAATAGAACTAATATTCTCATTTCAGAATTATAAAATGTTCCTAAAGGTAAAGGAACTTCAAATAATAATAATAGTAGCTAGCCTGATTGATTTGCAAAGTGGTATATGCACACTATTTTAATGCACAGAAATTACTCTTGGAAATAACTGCTATTCTTTTTGTCACTACAGATGAGGATAGAGAAGCTTAGAGAGGTTCTTTTCCAATGTCACACAGCTAGGAAATAGCAGAACCTCTACAGAAACCTGAGAGTCTATATCAGAGTAATCTTCGATACTATACATACTTCCCTTGAGAAATTACAGAGCAAGTATTTGGCGAGGAGGATTTAAAAAGTAAATGTCCAAGATATACCTCACTGGACTTCATGAAAGTATTTTGTTAAATGTAGAAACATTCAATATGATTAGTTTTACAATCTATGATACTTCTTTATAATTAAAATCCTTTTAAAGGAATCAGGTAAAAATCGTTCCTACTTTAAAATTCTATCTCCACAACCCAGCACTAATTTGCTATTGTTAAATTCTATATTTGGGAATCATTGAAAGTGATGGTTATTTTGTTGGTCAGAACATGTAATTGAAGTAAATGTTACAAAAAATATTGAAGGCCATAATTATACATGCCAGAGATTGCAAGAATTTTGAAAATTGCCAAAGGTGTCCTGGGATTAAGGTCTATCATTTCCTGCCAGATTCCTTAGTCTTAAAACCACTCCTGTTCTCACCAATGTTTTCCTTAAGCCCTACCTGAAGGTCCTGTTCTAGTCTTTGTCTGGAACTGGTCCTGGACTTAGACATTAATTCCAAAATATTAACAGTTGGCCATATTTGATTCATTTTTTTATTTTTATGAAATATTAAAAAAAGATCACCAACTCCCTCACAGCCCTATCCTATTTCTTTCTCTCCCCACCTAGAGGTAAACAACATCTTAATACAGGTATAAATTTGTATTTTTAATATATTTTGGTACACATAGATCTTATTTTCTAAGAATATTTTAGATATTAAAAAAGAAACAGAAATGCCATTAGGCCTACATATTCTCCTGCAGCTTGCCCGTTATACTCAATGTTTTATTTGTGGAATTGAACAGTTTATACATTTAAGTTTAACTTATCTTTATTTTAGATCATTGTGTTATATTATACCACAGGTTAAAGCAACCTAAATGTCCACTGATGGGTGAATGGATAAAGAAAATAAGGTATGTGCATAAGACACAAGGCTATTTAGCTTTTCAAAAGGAGGAAATCCTACCATTTACAACAATGTGTATGATCCTGGAGGAATTTTGATGAGTGAAATAAGCCAGACATTTAAGAGAAAATGCTATGTTATCTCATTTATATGATGAATCCAAATAGCCAAACTCATAGAAGCAGTATAATGGTGTGTGGGGGGGGACTGGGAGGAAGGGCAAGCAGGGAGGTATTAGTCAAAGGGTACAAAGTTTTTGATATACAGCATAAATAAGCCTTAAGGATCTACCACAGAGCATAGTGCCAATGCTTAATATAGTACCACATACTTAAAAATGTGCTAAGAGGCTAGATGTTAAGTGTTATTATCACCATCATCACCAATAAGACATCAGGAGGAACTTTTGGAGGTGATAGATGAGTTTATGGCATAGATTCTGGTGATAGTTTCATGGTATACATTTATCTCCAAACTCATCAAGTTGTGTAAAGCTTTTTGCATGCAAATAAGTAAACAAACGGATACCTGAGTATATGTTCCTTACTGGCATTTCATATTTAACATAGCTAAAACTTTTTATTTCTCTTCAAACTCTTCCTCTAAAAGCCTTTTTCTGTATCTTAGTATAAAGCACCATCAGCCCCTGAAATACACAGGTGAAATATCTAGACACCAGCCTTGATTTTCCCATTTCTTTCACCAATAACCAATACATTAGCAAGCTGTTGATGATCATTCTCTTAACCAAATCCTAAACTTGTCCACTTGGTTTAAAGACTGGCTGAAGATGTCATCATCTATCACCTGGACTACTACAGAATTTTCTTAACTGATCTCCTTGCCACCATTCTTCTTCTAAAGTGTATTCTCCAACTAATATCTACAGTAATATTTTATAATACTAACCCTGATCATATCTCTCCACCAATGACTTCCTCTCTTTTAAAAATTCATACCAGCTGCCCTACCAGGATTTAAAAAGTCCCAACAACCTGGATGCTGTTTTGCAGACCTCACTTGTACCCTTCTGAAACTATTATAGCATACTCCAAGCACACTGCTCCTGCCTACTAGGCCAGGTCTCAGGCTCTCTTTTCAGCTAGACACGAGATAAGACATTGGCCTTGATGTTTCTTTCTTTCTTTTTTTTTAAACAAGTGGGATAATGTGCATATTTTATAGAATAATTCAATATTCCAAATATATACATATCATTTTAATTTGACCTGGAGTCATCTGTCCATTCTAATGCTCTTAGAGGTTAATTATTTTCAGACTTATTAGCAGCAGACTGATCATTACTATGTATGAAGTATGATCAGTAATGCTAGCCTGCAGATAAATAGAGGTTTTCCTTTTGTTTCACTCCATCAGCAGAATAAAGGATATGAAATATAGCTAACATCCTTGATAAATAAGGATTGAGTACATGAGAAAAGAATGGTTTTTTTTTGATAGAAGCAAAAATAGTACAAAGAAAAAATAACTATAGACATTCAACTTTCCCTTGCTAAGAAATAACAAATTCACATTTCTGATTTTATGTGGTTTGATAACAGATTTTAGGTGTTTTGTCATAATTCTGTGTTTCAGTCTAGAGAACTATACTTCCATTCTCCTAAAGAGCTTAAAATTTAAAAAAAAAAATTAAAAAAGAGCTTAAAATTAAAACATGAATTTTATTGTTCAGAAAAGATTAATATTCTAGTTTAGGAAGATTAAGTTCATTTAATCAGACTATTAAAAAAAAGTATCCCCTTCAGGAATATGTTTCACTCTTCTATTTATTATTTCACTTCCCCACTTTATACTTATCTTCATTGCCACAAGATAAGATTTTATATTCAGTGTTTTTTGATTCAAAAAGAGAAGCACTGAAGTATACATAATAGAATCTATAAACAAATCTTTTTAAGTGTCCAGGCTTTCTTGGTGATATATATTTAGACGAGGTTCTGTCATTAGGAATCAATAGTGATGTGGTTTCTCTGAAATATAATTACTCATTGAAGTCAGGAAATAACAATGGAAAAAAGCTAATATAAAAGCAAAAGAATCATCAGAGAACATTTAACATATGAAATATATTATTTTAGATAGAGCACTATTCTATTCATAGTTGTCAGCCAGTGAACCTTAAAGGTGTGAAGTAGTTGACTCATTTATGAAAAGTACTATAATCATTAAGGATTTATACATATTCATGAGCTAGTATATGTCTGCTTATTCCAAAACTCTGCTCAAATATTGAGTATCTCCCTTCTCATACTGTACCCAGAGCAGGTATAAAGCAGGTTATGAGGAAGTACTAATGAATAAAATGCCCCCTACCTGACAGAACTAAACTAAAAGTCTAGCTTTTAAATTTATAGTTTTTTAGCATATCAAGACATATCTACCCACTCACATCTAATCATCCATGTGTGTATTTGTAAATTTTAGACAGAAAATTGCAATAGAGTAACATTTGTTCTAGAACAGATTTATTCGTCAGGTACTTTTATTTCCCTATTATAATGCCTGGTACCTAGTAAATATGAACAAGTGTTTGTTGACAAATGAATCGATAAATGGATAAGTGAATTAAAGCTGGGATTTTGAATATTTCCTTTGATTTTATCTTTGGGTGTGTCTGTGAGTTGAATAACCTAACTAATTTTTTCCAATGCCAGTTAATTCAGCCACAATCATGTAATGTTGTATAGAACCCGTGTTGGGGGAAATTTCAATTTAAAGTAGTCATAAGATGACTCTCACTTGTTATATAGAACCAAAATATTCAGAAGACTTTTGACCTCTGGCAATTTGGAGGCAATGGTTGGGCTTGTCAGTAAGTGTTTATTTAGTAGGGGCTTTTATTTCAAAAATGCTACTAAAAACTTTTAAGAGTGAAAATACCATTCCTGTTAGACCAAGCTGTAATTTCAAATATATTCTCTATCCATTTACCTCAAATAATAGGGTACATTAAAATGAAAGGAATTTCATTGAATACAGTCTCAGATGGCTCCAACTAAAATTCAGCCTGGTTGAAGGAGCTAAATCAGGATTATTAATACTGCATTTCTTCTAGTCCATGTTTCAGGCCAACTTAAAATGGCCTAATGCCAAGATTCCCATATTTCACATTTTACTAACAAATATATTCATGAAGTAATCCTGTTATTTGATACAAAAATATATTTATGAATTTCCCATATGTCTACATGAAAATTAAGTGTTTTCTTCCATCATTTCCTCCCGTCTCTCTTTCCTTGACAATACACATGTATTCCTCTTCCATGAGGTCATATTTTTAACTCACTACTATTTTAGTTCATTTTACTACTATTTTAGCGCATGACTCTATCACTCATACGAAATTATTGATTCGTGATTAAATAGAAAACACTCAGAAAAAAAAAAAGCTGATATATAAATATAATTAGCATTTTATATTTTATCAAATTCTAGTATATTAATTTTCCTCACTTAATTTTGATTAAATATAGGTTTGTCCCCCCTAGATAAAACTTTTGAAGCTATTCAAGGTACCTAAAGAAATTGTACATATATACATATGAATATAACCCAACTATATCAGGGAAGATTGGAGATTGGGATACCAAATATGTTAAGTTGGTTCTATTAACATTTCTATATTAACTTATATTTCTTATTAACTTACATTTCTGTATGTCCTTTAACTTATAATTTATTATGCTTATATGTGTATAGGTTTGAAAATGTATAAAATAAAAGTACAAGAAAACATACAAAATAGCCTATAATCAGTGTCAGAGTCTACTTTTGGGATATTTCTTTCCAATCTTTTTTTTAATTTTCAAGTATATTTCTTTATGTTTGAATCAATATATACATACTTACTTCTATAAGAAGTAAATATAGATCAAAAGTCAATCAAGTATAACCAATATTAATACTTTTTGTAAAATTTTATGATGCTATAACCTCACATATGTAGAAGAATTACAGAATATTACAAAGAAATGTTGTATAGTCTTTACCTAGACTGACCAATTGTAATAATTTTTCCTGTTCACTTTAGTACTACCCCTCTTCCCTTGCCCCCCTATCTCTCTCTCCCTTCTTTCTCATTCTTCTGCTCTTTTGATAGATGATAGATAGATACATAGATACATAGATAGATAGATAGATATACAGATAATGGTATATAGATATATATAATTTTATCGTTGAACCATTTGAGAGTAAGTTGTATTATCATACCCTTTACCTTAAATAGTTTAGTGTTTGGTTCCTGAGAACAACAACACTCTTGACAGAGTTTAAGACAATTATTAAAATCAATTATTAAGAAGGTGTTATCATCTAAATATATGTATTTATATTTTAAATTGTTTCACTAATGTCCTTTGTAACTATTTCATTTTCCTGTCCAGAATCAAATCATATAGCTCTTTGCATTTAGTCTTTATTTCTGTTTAGTCAGTAAATTCCAACTTAAGTTTCATCTTGGATTTATTTCAATGTGCTGTTTCCTTTCAAATATGACCCTTGGTTTTTCCACTTATGCCTATCTCAAGGATACATTTACTGTAAGCCAGGCATCTTGGATGGTATATTACAGAGATTTTGTATTCTGTTATTAGCCATGCAAGAGCTTCATTTTTTGGTCCTAAAGGCATTAATGTGGCTTAACTCAATTCTCTTTTCTAGTAGCCAATACACTCTAGATTGACCCCATGTTCAAGCCTTAGTAATCCTTTCATTTTAATAGAATCTGTTACTTACTTCTAACCAATAGAACATGACAAAGGAGATGCGATATCATTCTTATGATTATGTTAAATTATATGGCAAACGTGATAGGTGCCACCCTCATTATGATATTAAATTATAGAAAAGTCTGTCTTTACAGACTAAGGATACACTCTCTTGCTGATCTGAGAAAGTAAAATTGCCATACTTGGGGAGGGGGGAGGGTCATGTGTCATGAAACTGCAGGAAACTGTCAAGGAAACTAATTTTGCCAAAAGATAGTTTAGAAGATGATTCTGGAAAAGAAGAAGACGAGGAAGATGAAGACGAAGACGAAGACGAAGAAGAAGAAGAAGAAGAAGAAGAAGAAGAAGAAGGAGAAGAAAAATATGATGATGATGACGATGATGATGATGATCTTCACATCTTCACATGAGATTCTGACCCCAACTGACTCCTTGATTGCAGCCTTGTGAGGCCCTAAGGAAAGGATCCAGCTAACAGGTTTCCAGACTCTTGAGTTATGGAAACAGATAAAAAATGTGTTATGTTAACCAACTAAATATTTTGGTAATGTTAGGCATACACAAAAAACAAATACACTTTCCTTTGGTGGGTCCACAAGGTCACAATCAAACTCTCCACTTATTTCTTCAACCTGCCCATTGCTAGCACCTTCCATCAGAATTTTTGGAGTCTTCATTCACATGCAAGTGAATAAGAGGTTTGGGATCAGCCAAAACCTTGGGTTTCTTTCCTAGAAGAGTCTGGTGCTCCTTTCTTTCCAGGATTTCCCCTTGCCTTTTCAGATTCTTTGGCAATCCTATATTGAGGCCACTAACTTCTCAGTCAAAACCATATATCTTTGCTTGATTTCCTTTGCCTTTCCATGAAAAGCCATGCAAATGCATATTTTTCTTGGTGCATTGTCTTTATTTTAATAGTAAAAGACTCTCTCCCTCTCTTATTTCTGTCTTTTTTTTTTTAAGATTTATTTATTTGAGACAGAGAGCTAGGGTGCCTCCATGAGTAGGGGAGGAGCAGAGGGAGAAAATCATCAAGCAGGGTCCCAACTGAGCACAGAGCCTGACATGCTAAATCTCTCAAGCCATGAGACGATGACCTGAGCTAAAACCAAGAGTCAGTCACTTAACTGACTAAGCCACTCAGGAGCCCCTGTCTACTTTTGATAGCTCTTCCTCCAATGCCTCCAAATAGTTGATTAAAAAAAAAAAAATTGTCCAAAGTTTATATTTATTATCTGAAGAAATCTTGGCCTCAAACAAGCTATTTTCCATTTCTAAAAGTCAATAATCATCATTAATATTCTGATAAATATCTTTCCATTCTTTTTCTAAACATACATATTACAAAATAAATCAATTTAAGAAATTTGAAATTCTGAACATTCATCAGTTCAGAAACTCACTGGAAAAAAGAAAAGGTGCATCAAATTGATATCTATTAAGTTGAAATAAGGATAAAATAGAATCAGGGCTCCTGTTTCTAACAAAAACACACAAATTAAAATTACCCAAGTAATAGATTTGCCACCACTGAAGTAAGACAAGAAGAGATCTAATTGTAATAATCAACCCTAAATAAAGTATTTTTTGCTGGATAAATGTGTGTGTGCAGTGGGAGGCATAAACGATTACCCTGGAAGACAAAATTCTCAGGCCAAACATTTCCAGAGAAGGAAGCAGCAATAGAAATCACTGTGTCATTTGTAGGTATATGGCTTTGAAAATCAGGAGATCTAACTCATAGTATAAGAATATGTACTTTGCTTGGAGTCATTCTTTTTATAAATGTGAATAGCTTATAAAATAAAAGAATTCAAAGACCAGTTGGAAGGGATATAGTATGGTACCTTTCAGGAAGGCCTGAAGAATGAAATTTTTACTTTTACTACCCATGTGATATTGAGCAAGTTATCACTTCTGAACTTCCCACTCTGAACTGTAGTTGATTTAATTGACAAATGGAATTGGTTTATTTGAAAAATTCAATAAATAAAAATATCTGCATCAATCATCAGTGTAAAGCATCAAGTGTTATGCCAACATGTAGTAAATGGTCAGTAAGGGCTGGTTTTAACAATGCTACTGCTGCTGCCTACAGCTAAGCGAACATTCTCCTTGGTGCACGGTTTTTGCCTAGATCTTCACTAACAAAGTTTCAATTGTCTTTTTAATCCAATTCACCATTTTTGTGGCCCTTTCCTCTGTATTTACATCTCCCTTGGGAATCTCATAGAATTGTTATGCACAACTAAACCCAAATTCTAGTTTTTTGTGTTTTGCTTTTGTTTTTTTTTTTAAGATTATTTGTTTATTTATTCATAAGAGACAGAGAGAAAGAGAGAGAGAGAGAGAGAGAGGGCCAGAGACACAGGCAGAGGGAGAAGCAGGCTCCACGCGGGGAGCCTGGTGTGGGACTCGATCCTGGGTCTCCAGGATCAGGCCCTGGGCTGAAGGTGATGATAAATCACTGAGCCTCCGGGCTGCTCTCAAATTCTAGTTTATACCAGATATTCATATGTGGTCTTCTGGACTGATTTAGCAATTTTTTTCATTGCTCTAATTCTTAGGATTTCTGAGGAGATGAGTCTATTGAATTTTGCATTTTGTCTTGAGATCATTCTATTATAAAATACACCTGTGCCCCTAACATGTAGCCTTTTGTTTCCATTTATTTTCCTCAGTTAACTTGGTATCCAATGATGATTTGTGTCCCTGCTCATCTCTAGCATTTTGGTCCTAGTAGTTATAAGTGTTGGATTGATGTAGAAACAAAGAAACTGAAGAGGTCAATGACAGACAAATAAGAATCTGTTCAATACATGGTTCCTTAGAATTTCAAAGCTAAAGATTTGTGTCTATTATTTTTGAAAATTCATGTTCCAGAGTCATGATTACACAGTAGGGCTAATAGAACTCTATTCTTTTCTACAAGATAAAAAGTAGCCTTCTGTGCACCTTTGGTCAGAAGTTGGGATAGTGGAAATGATCTGGGGCTAGCTGAGAATGTGCATGTATATATGTAGTTCAAGAAAGAAATTTTTAATGTTCCTCATTGACTTCACAATTAATCTATGACCCTGAGACCATGACCCAAGCTGAAATCAAGAGCTGGATGCTTAACAAACCAAACTACCCAGGCACACCTGAGGTAGAAATATTTTTAAAGTATTAACTATTGAATATCCTTCATCCAAAAAATATCACTGTGATGTGAGTAGACAAAGGACCCTCAATCCTCAAATCAGTTTGATGACATAGGCTCACACTGCAACTACAAAGAGGGAATAAGATTTGACACTCTTAACTGTCCATCAAAAGTCCTTGTAGCTTTAGGCATCAGAGGCTACAATTTCCTATGGTGTCTCTGTTTTGTCTCTTCTGTGGACTTTTTTTTTTTTAGATTTATTTATTTATTTTGGGGTGGGGGGGAGAGGGACAGAGGGAAATAATCTCAAGCAGACGCCTTGCTGAGTGTGGAGCCCAATGTGGCGCTCTATCTCATGATCTGGAAATCGTGACCTGAGCCAAAATCAAAAGTAGGATGCTCAACTGACTAAGCCATCCATGCGCCCCCCCTCTCCGGTTGCCTTTGGGTTTCTCTACAGACCAGTTCCTAAATAGGATCTGAGCCTTGCAGTTCTTTCCAGGTAGAATCCTCTTATTATATAAAGCCTTACTGATGTCCCAGTAAAATATGGGAGAAAGAACTATGTTCTCTAATCCTATAATTAGTCTTAGACTTTTAGTGACTCTGTGACCCTGGGTTATTATCTTTACCTGTACTCTTCAACCTTTTCTTTTCCTTTTTTTTTTTTTTTTTTTTCAATTCTTCTCCCAGAGAGGACTGGAGTTCTCCATGTTGAAGGCTAGAGGAGGTTTGAGTTAGTTATTTCTCTTCCCTCATACAGATTAGGCTCTGATAAAACAGCAGGCCTTTGATAAGAACACAGCGCTCTGGGAATATTTCAGAATGGTTGCTCTTCCCTTCCCTTTAAGGAAACATGAGGAGAATTTCCTCTGATCTTTGCCCTGAGAACTTGGTAGGGCCTCTAGAGCTAAAACTCACAAAAGCCTCCCCCAAGGCTGTGCCTTTGAGAGGTTTTATTTCTCAAAGTAGCCCAATTTCAGGCTCCAGCAATTAATCACTTACTCTTTAAGTGCTCCTGCCCGATGCTACCTCTAGCAGCACTTCTGCTCCCGGGAAGTGGTGATCCTCTCTTTGTCTCTCTTTCCAGTGTTAAGGTGGTGGTTGGCCCTCTGAACCTCAACTCTCTGATTAAACTAAGAAGAGTTGTTGGCTTTCAATTCTTTCAGCTCTTCTCCTGTTGTGAGGATGGGAGTGATGACTTCCAAGCTCTTTATATGCAGGGCTGGAAACCTGTAGTCCAGATGTCTGTAAAGGACCATCGGATCTTCTGATTTTGAAGACAATTCCACATCAGTGTCCTGGATCTCCAGTACTGTAGCCACTATCCAAATGTGCCTATTGAGTCCTTGAAATGTGGCTAGTTCATATTGAGATGTGCTGTTTGTGTAAAATATCCACGCAGGATTTGAATACTTAATATAAAACAAAAGAATGCAGAATATCTCGTTGGTAATTCTATATTAATTTTATGATGAAATGGTAATATTTAGATACCAACATAGAGTCACAAGAAATAAACAGTGCCCGACTAAATTAATGTTCTTCCTCCAAAGAGAGGATAGGAAGCAGTAGAGAGTTCTACCTTTGTGTCAAAATCACTATTCCACAATTGGGAAGTCCAGCTTTTACTCTTCTGTGGGATAGCTAAGCAATCAATTTAAGAGTTTATGAGTTTATGTTGCACCCAAAACATAAACCTATATCAGCCTGGTACATTTTGGGTGTACATATTGGATGTTGTTTCATTCAGATTGGTCTTGGAAACCAATCTATCAGATTTCCTATCAGTGACTTTTACAAACAAAATGTGAAAGTGCTCACAAAAGCTGTAGTTTCTTCAATTAAGTGGGTTTTAGATCTCTGGAAGACAAAAGAATCGAAGTGTTCTTAAATCAATTAAAATATGACAACACCAAAACTAGAATTAAATTTGCAAGGAGAAAAGGCCAACTTCTGAGGCATAATGGAGCACCTGAAACTAGGGAAACTAGATCTGGAAAATCTTAGTTTACCACAAACTGAAGATGAGTTGCAATTTTCTGCTATATGGAAAACATTAATTTGCTTATGAAACATACTGTATGTAAAATTCTTCCTTTGTGTCAGGCATTAGCTATAAGGCCAGTATCTATTTAGAGAACACACACTTGTGGCTGTCAGATGGGTGAGGAGTGGCTCAATAGGTGAAATAGGTGAAGGGGATTAAGAGGTACAAACTTCCTGGTATAAAATAAGTCACAAAGACAACAAGTACAGCATAAAGAATATGGCCAATAAGATTGTAGTGACATTGTATGGTGACAGATGGTGACTCCACTTATTGTGATGAGTGCTGAGTAATGGAGGGAATGTTTATTTCTTTGACTCTTCTGTTCATATCTAGGTTATTCTTCTACATGTGGGACCCGCAAAAATAGATACTGATAGAGCCATAGTTTCTAGAACCATCCTTTTTTTCTCTTTTGAAAAAAGAATTCCAAAACACAAAACAAACAAAATGAATAAAGGAGATTCATTTCTTAATGCCTTTTAGTTTTTCATAAATCATGATTTGGGTCATATTTGCCTGGCTGATTTGTGTACATCTGGTTTTCTCATTGGTCTATATCTTTTCCTCTCATGTAGCCTGTTGTCTTCTGTCACAGCTGGACAGAAGCTGGACCAAAACCAGTTCACAGACATTTTCTTTAAAAACAGTCAAACCGAAGATGCTAAAAGCTTGATCTTTCTCCCCTTTGATGCACTAGTCTTCTTTGATCATCCTTGTATGCGTGTGTGAGCATGTGTGTGTAAGACTTTGAAATTACTTTTATAAAATAATATCGGACAATTGAAAAATTTTTTAAAAGAAATGGTAATATTTAGATATATTAGATTAAATAAAATAAATAGTGAAAATAAATGCTAGCTTCCTTTTGACCTTTCTTTTAACTAGAAAATTTAATGTTTATAGATGTGGCTCACATTTTATTTGTATGGACCATGATCATCTGAAAAGTGAGTGATTATAATGCATTATTGGCAAAGATTGGGAAGGATTCCCTTCTCCTTGCCATCTGAAATTTATTATAGGGTTCGATTTGGAAAAGAAGATGTGATGAGTTCAAAATTGCAAAAGACAGATATCAGCCATAGGGTGTTATAAAAACAAAGTTCATTGTCCACAAGTGACCACAAATAAAGGATTATTGACAGGCAACAAATAATACATTTACTTAGAACCCACTGCTGCATAGGCGGGGTATCCACAGATCCACCAGCACGTCTTTCCATTGTTATTTCCAATCTTATTAGGCCCAAGTTACCGTAAGTTTAATAATCCTACTATAAATAAGGCCATTTTCCCAGGCAAAATAATGGAGACAGGTGACCATCTGGCCTGGCAATAGTATGAGCATAAAACAATAAAGACACATGCTTTGATAAAAATAAGAGTTAAAAGGGACCAGTCAAAGCTGTATTTGCAAGGTCTAAATTAATCTCATTTATATAATATAGAGTGGTTTCCAGGAGGGCAGGAATTTCCTTTTTTTTCTTCCTTTTTTTTTTTTTTTAAATCACTGTTCAGTACTTTGAAGGTAGTATAACGCATATAAGATACTCAATAAATATTTATTGAAAAAAGAAATAAATGATTTTTTTCTTGTTGGGTTTATTTAATTTCTATCACAATAGACCCTCCTCTGTCTTTTAGTGGCAGATAAGATGGTTTCTATTATGTCTTGACAGATTAAGATGATCGACAACTAAAGTACACTTTAGTTTTTAAATTTTGATCTAAATTTTCTTAATCTTTCTGATAGTCCCCTTTTTCTCCTAACCAATAAAATAGTATTATTATTATTTATGGTATCTATGGTCATGTAACATATGGCCCTAAAAGAATAATTGATTAAATTGAGTCATATAATGTTTCGAGTAATATTAGAACAATCTCATTAGGGATCCCTGGCTGGCTCAGCGGTTTAGCGCCTGCCTTCGGCCCAGGGCGTGATCCTGGAGTCCCGGGATGGAGTCCCGAGTCGAGCTCCCTGCGTGGAGCCTGCTTCTCCCTCTGCCTGTGTCTCTGCCTCTCTCTCCATCTCTCTGTGTCTCTCATGAATGAATAAATAAAATCTTAAAAAAAAAAAAAGAACAATCTCACTATTAGAGGAATGGCCAATATACCTTAAACAAAGTGAGACCTGTTTTATGAACCTGCATTAAACAGAATTCAAGTCCTTCCAAGCTGAGTCATTAAATGCAGTCACTGTAGACTGGTGTTACACAATGTATTAGCACCAATAAGTGGAGCATCTAATAAAATAAACTGAGTTGGGAGGACAAAGTGAACTGAGTCCATGACTATTCAGTGGTATAATACAGTGTTTATTAGATGCACTACAAATGGTACTATTTTGCAAAAGAGGGAATTTTCTTGCTTTCTAGGTCCCAAATATACAATAAATTGGGCCAATCCAGGTGAAGTGATGCCTTGAGCATCAGAATTAAAATTAAAATTAACAGATTTATGGGAGCCATAAGGAAATAAATTAAAATAAAAATAAAGTTCTTATTTTGTGGTCTTTATTTCCCACATCCCCATTTAGCTATTGTTCAGACTTGCCTAGTCCTTTTCGTTTTATTGTTTTATGGAGTTAATTCGTACATCTGATTAAAGGTTTTATTTTCAATTTTATCTTTTTAAGTGTATTATTAGTCATGAATCTCTATGTTTTAGTTTAATCAGTGTGTGCTGTCAGCAATTTAATTCCTCATATCATGCAAAAAGATATAAATATGGTGATTTTGTTGAAGTAATATTTATTTAAATTGTCTTTTTTCCCAGTTCATGGTCATCTTTCCTGTGAACCATACGATTTTGGTTCTGATCAAGCAAGTGATGTCTCTCAACCATTACTTCCTCCCCTGTGTCATAAGAAAGTTTCAGGTCTTCGTATTTGGCTTTTTCAGCCTTTTCATGGTGGACACAGTAAAATAAATTTGGGGGTCTGGGCCATTCATTGACTACACTACTAGCTGTAATTTATCAGTTTACTTGGCTCTGTCTGCCATCAAGATATATGGCTGGGGAAATAGCATCATAGAGAAAATAGTTATTGAAAAACAAATGGCCTGTGAGAGACCTTCAAGTCCTTAGCATGTGGGGCAGAGGGCAGAAAGCGACCTTGGTCTAAGCTTTTGTTTGTATCCATATTTTCAGGCAGTTTGAGAACTTCAGGAATCATGTTCCTGACTCAGAGCTTTGCTCACCTCCCAACTTCATTCTGTTCTCTTAGTCATGACTCCATAGAAAGTGCTCTTGGCCTAGACTGGGATTACTCTTTTGCTCTGCTGAGATAATGTTTCTTATTCATGTGAGGCTCTTACTCCTTCCTCCCCACCTTCCTTCCTCCAATAGAGGAGGAAAAATAACTTTTTCCTCTATGCTTCTAAGAGACTACCCCATAATAAAAAGGAGATTAATAGGATGAAAACAACAACAACAAAAATATGTTTAGCAACATGTAGATTCCCATAAACATGGAAGATACCCAGGAAAACTAACTCAATGGCCCAAGCCACCATCTCAAAGAGATAGGTCAGTAGATCATTTCTTGGAGATTCATCTATAAAGTGTAGTGATTCCAAAAGTAGAAAACAAGGCAAGTGAATCAGAAGAACTATCACAGTATAAACAGAAGTAAAATTTTCTGAGTTGAAAAAGAAACTAAAAGCAGCCCAGGTGGCTCAGTGGTTTAGTGTAGTGTTTGGCTCCGGGCGTGATCCCGGAGACCTGGGATCTAGTCCCACGTCGGGCTCCCTGCATGGAGCCTGCTTCTCCCTCTGCCTGTGTCTCTGCCTCTCTCTCTCTCTCTCTCATATGAATAAGTGAATAAAATATTAAAAAAAGAAAGAAAGAAGAAAGAAGAAAGAAAGAAAGAAAGAAAGAAAGAAAGAAAGAAAGAAAAAGAAGAAAGAAAGAAAGAAGAAAGAAAGAAAGAAAGAAAGAAAGAAAGAAGAAGAAAGAAAGAAAGAAAGAAAGAAAGAAAGAAAGAAAGAAAGAAAGAAAGAAAGAAAGAAGAAAGAAAGAAAAAGAAAGAGAAACTAGCCTTGGTAACCACAGATTCTCACTCTTTTGGGAATAAAGTTAATCAGATGGAATCCAGATATAACCGTTTCATGGATATATCCTTTGAGCATTCAACATATTCAAAGATACTGAAAACTTCTATATGCAGCTAAGCCTGAAAAACAAAACAAAACAAAACAAAACCAAGAATCACCAATTCCACCACCTTTTACTGAGCACTTTTTATATCCCAAGTCCTAGAGAGAATAGTGATGCAGTCATGATCCCTCCTCTAAGAGGCTTTTCAAGGCTACTATAGGGAAGGGGCAGGTGCTAAGACAGCAGCACAGTAATGGCTGATGTTGACTGAGAGCTTACTCTGGGCCAGCACTGTTCTGTGTGCTTTAAATTTTTAATCTTCATTATCTATTTTACAAGAGAGGAGGCTAAAGTGCAGAGAGGTGAAGAGACTTGCCAAAGTCACAGAGTTCTTAGATGAGAGGAGCTGGGATTTGGGTAGTGACTCTCTAGTTCCACTCTTTTGATTTTTTTTTTTTCCACACATCTTAGAAAGTAAAGGATTTTTAAACTGAGGCTAGAAAGTAGGTAGTAGGTGACTGGGCAGATGTAGGGGAAGGCAGACAGTGGCTTTTTCTAAGTAAGGAAAACAGGCTGTTTCAGAGACTCTGAAGTAGGAGGAACTTAGACTTGGGGAAATTTGAAAGACGACCCACATGGAGAGTCTTGCAACTATAAAAGGAAGAAATAAGCGGGGTACTTTTTTTTTCTTTTCTTGAGGATTTTAGACATTACCACGATATAACTACCTTATATATTAAATTATCTTCAAAAATATCCCAGATTAGGGTTGTCTGAGTGGTCTGGTTGAGCAGCTGCCTTCCGCTCAGGGTGTGATCCCAGGACCTTGGGATCCAGTCCTGCATAGGGCTCCTTGCAGGGAACTTGCTTCTCCCTCTGTCTATGTCTCTGCTTCTCTCTCTGTGTCTTTTATGAATAAATAAATACAATCTTTTTTTTTTAAATCTCCTTGATTATAGTAAAAGAGGTAGCTTCTCTCTTTCTTTCTCTCCCTCCCTCCTCCTCTCTTCTCTTTCTCCTGCCCCCTACCCCCTCAACATAAACCTGTTTGGTCCAGCTAACTCCTGCATGGTTTCATTTAGATATTTAACAAGCACCTCATTATACCACAAATGGAAATTAGCCCCATCAAAACTCATTGTACTTCTAGTATTACCTATAATTTGAGTGAACGCCTTAGCCTTTCCAGAGCCCCAAGAAATACCTGTATACCTAAAACTCAACCTTGATTATATTCATGATTTACCATGCTCTCTATATCATCAATCATCAAATTCTATACAGCCTACCATCCTCTAGACAGCTACCGAAATCATTCAGCGTTCCCATAACCACTGCCAAAGACTAAAGTTCTGACACTCATCATTACTCATGTGGATTTCTTTCAGGAAAACTCAAAACTACGGAAGCTCCGAACAACCACTGCCTCCTTTTTGTCAGAGGCTGAGGGGGAGAGAGCTGAGATGCCGGGTGTCCGAGAAACCAATTAAAACAACAAACCAAAATAAAAGTTAACAAGCCTTTAGTCACCTACTGGTGTAGTATAAATAAGTGGTTAGACCAAAGGAAGTATTGACTCCTCCAGTTCCATTTTCCCCATGGGATTGCAGCAGTAGAAGTTCCAGTGGATCAGCCCAGATGTGGAGAATTGCCTCACTACTGAGGGAGCCTGGAACAAAAAGTCTCCTGCAGTTCAAGGACTGTGGGCTGATGAGAGCAGGGGGAAGGGCTAGAGTAGAAAAGCATGAAGTACTGATTCAGAATCCAGAAAAGTGTCCCCAAATTTTCTCCCCTCCCCGATACAGGCCCCAAGGAAGGCCTCTGCTGAGGCTGGGAATGTAGACATGCATAAAAGCATGGCCCACCAGGGTCCCCTGAGCCCTGAATCCAACTCTTTCCAGAGACTGCCAGAAACTGGCTTTGCACAAATCTGGTGTGGGAAGGGAAGCTTTTCCCTTTGAGACCTGCCAGATAAATCCTTTTTAAATGCCTACAGCTGGCCCTGAAAAAAATCACACATAAGTCTATGTATTTTAGCCAAGTGCCAGCCTCCTCACATTCTGAATTCACCTCTCACCGCAATCTTCTTCTTTGGACTACAGACACCTGCAATTCTCTACACTTCTATGCTCTCAAGTCTACTCATTCTGCTGCTTCTGCTTTGTCCACTATCTTAGCCATTTTTGGTACATGTATCCCCTCCTTATACTTCAGAACAGTTTACGTACCAATCTATCCAGGAATCTTCTCCAATTTGCAACTTGGATTTCCTCCAGCATTTTGAGCAAGGTCAGTCATCATGGTTCCTAAACCAGGCATGTACGCCAAAAATGTCTTGTAATTATTTGTATCCTGGAACTGATGTTAAATATAAATATTATTTCAATTTCTAAATTGAAACAACAACAAAGCTGTAAGGACCAAATTCTAAATTCTTTCTAAATTTTCTTCAGTATTTGCCTATAGCTTGAAAACAAAACATATTTTTAGAAAGTGGCATAGAATTTCTCCAAATAAAGTGTTGCTTTAAGAAAGATATTTTTCTGTCCTCTGGCTGAACAGATCTGCGACACAAGGATTCATTTTGGAACAATCATAATCACTAGAAAAGTGCTCCTTATATTGAACAGAAATCTGCTACACTTTCAATCCTTAGTGTTCATTCTGTTGTTTGATATCTAAGCTTCTTCTTTGTTTGCTTTCAATAATAGGTATTCAGTTACTCAAGAACAGATACTAATACATCTAATAAGTATTCTATCCTTCCTTAGTTATTCTTCAAATGTGAGTGATTTTTAGATATTTTCCCACTCTGAACATTATCCATTTTATGGGCTCCTATCTCTAAATATCCCTATAAAAATGTAATCCTGTGAATGAACAAAATAAAACTGATGTAATCTTAGTTTAACACACTGGAGCTATGTTAAATCCCTCGATCCTGTTACTTAATGCTTATCTGGATTTATTACATAGTCCTATAAATTACATTCACATATCTGAAAAATCCACATGTATGTTAATAGCTTCTTTCCCTTTAACGCTATAGATAAGGGAACTATTAAAATATGCGTGTATATTTTAAGATATAAACTAAAAGTTTTTCTTTATCATTTTTAGTGATACTGAGACACATCCTTAGACACTAAACCTTTTTATCTCCTCTACTTACATTTCTCTACTAATATTTACCCTTTATCTCAGAGATAATTTTGTGATGTTATCAGTAAAGCATATCTTGTGTGGAGCATTCATTGGTATCTATTGGTGCCAGGCTCTACTGAATTGAGTCCAGCCAGAGGAAAAGAAAGGCATATTCTAGAAGCTCAGAGTTTCATGTTACATAAGTTCCAAAAGGATGCTAATACAATCCTTATGGATGTGATTATGAGTTCTCTCCAATAAAAATTATTTTAAATAAGTATTTTAAAATTGGCCTTTCAAAAAGCTTTATTCTAAAACACCATGTCTCTAATTTTGTGATGGAATTCATTTGGAAACTGAATTTGCCTTACAGAAATTCTTGTTAAATATATTTTGATGGAATCCAATAAAGAGAAATCAATACCATATATACATATATTTTCAATACCATTTACTCTACCACTAGTCTATGAAATAGAGCTCATGTAAAAATCAATTTGGTCATTTCCAAGTAAGATTTAATAATCTGGAACGTCAAAAATGTTTTATTAGACCGAGCTATAGTTCATCTCTAACAAAATTACACATGAAGATTGAAGTGTCTAAGCTTGCAGAGAGTTGTACAATCATTTGCAGAATGATTTAAGGGAAACAATGAGCCTCTGTTGATAATGACGTTTAAGGATATATATTTACTCTTAATCCAGGATATGTAAGTAATTTGATGGATGACTTAAATATTTTTTTTTTCTTTTTGGAAATAAGCTTAGAAGATTGCTTATGCAAAGAAATAACTAGAGAAGGTAGAGACACCTTGTGACCGTGGATTTATTCCAAAGATCTCTGGATTGGAGGTCAGACTTTTCAACACAGCTGTAAGGCCAAAGGTTCTAGAGACAGAGCTGGATGGGGTCAAAGCTTGGCTTCACAGCTTAATAGGTATGTTGCTTTTCCTCATGTTTATAGTGAGACTAACAAATGTATCCCCCCAACAAGTTTGCTAAGAAGCTAAAAAGACACCACATCTAAAATATGTTCTGCAATGTTTGGCACATAAGAATTACTCGATAAATAAAATCATTATTAGCTTTGTAAGTTTGAATAAGAAAAAAAAAATCTGTTCCTTTTGAAATATTGGTATTTTGCACTATCCTAATCATTTAGAAAATATTTTAAAACAGTGAAACTATAAGACTTAAAAGCTCAGTTCTTTTGAACAAACTCTAATATAGTACCTGTCGAACAGAAGACTAAATAAGTTTTTAAGGAATGAAGGAACAACTGGGCATTTTTTTTGATAATAAATTTATTTTTTATTGGTGTTCAATTTACCAACATACAGAATAACACCCAGTGCTCATCCCCCTCAGTGCCCATCACCCATTCACCCCCACCCCCCGCTCTCCTCCCCTTCCATCACCCCTAGTTCGTTTCCCAGAGTTGGGAGTCTCATTCTGAAGCATGACCTCCTCATACTTCCCACCCTGGGTCTCCTGAAGCACACCCTATGTTCTCATGCCCTGGAATACTTTTAGAATATTTGTACAAGTATAATCCTTAAGTTTGGATCTCGTCTTCAGAGCAATTGTAGTAGGACTGGTAAGTGCTAGATTTCAGGATCCACTTATTAGGGAGACTTATCACACTCACGGGTGATAGCAGACAGCCCAGTGCACAAAAAGTAAATTCAGTGCCAGTGTGTCCCAGTGTGAATACTTGAGATGCCTTGATCTTAGCAGAAAAGCAAATCGTGAATTTTGGTGAATTCCAGAGCAGGGCTGATTCATCTACAGAGGAAGTAGTGTCATGGCATTTGCCAGCCAGGGGCAGGACTGCAGACACATATTTGTTTTGGGAAGAAAGAAATTGAAAGACCAAGCAAGACAATAATTGGGAAAGAAATAGGATTTTAGATGCGTTACTAACACAAGGACGTGGGCATAAGGAACCAATTAGAAAGCCCCCACCATAACAAATTAGAGATGGGGTTTCAGGGGATAAGAAACCATGTTTGAAGAATTGGGCCACAGGATGAAGGCTGACTTGCAGTCAAGTGTAACGTGATTCAGTGTCAGCATGTTAAGCAGCAGCTTTTAAAATCCCTCTGCTGAGAGTTAAAATCCATCTTAAGAAGGAAGCAGAGCTGGATCTGTATGTAGGATTTAGAATCTCTTTGGGGGAAAGAAGTCTTCGGTTCAGGCAGCGCCCTAAAATTCTCCAGCAGCATTTGTAATTAGACTGTAAAATATATTTTATTCTTATGATGAAACAAGAATTTTGACACCTGTTGAAATACAGCTTATTACAATAGTGTTTTCACTCTCATCTGACACAACAATTCTTGCTCGTAAATTTTCTTGGGTTTAGCATTTGCTGTGAATCCTCATATATTCCAATATGCAAATACATTTAAGAATCCTTTTTTTTTTTTTTTTTTTAATCCTTCCCTGCTAGAACTTATTTGGAGACTACACACAAAATCCTGGCAAATGATCACATTGACTGAAATCTTTTCAAGCACAATTTGACATTCCCTAGATGGAGCAGTAACCTGGGGCTTTGGATCAGTTCTAATACCAACGCACAATCCATGAACTCTTAACCTCTGCCATAACTTGCCAACTCTGCAACAATCCAGTAGCATTTTCTTGCTGTATCTTCTATGAGCATCTCTGGCACTGGACTTCCTGAATATTGCTCTGGTGTCCGGTGGTATGTAACCTATGCCAGCACTTTCAAACTTATTATATGTCTTGTACTTTGTCAGCAGCCTTATCTTCAGTGGATCCTATTTCCAAGCATATCTGCTACACACTTCTTCTCTTTTTCCAACAAAGACAAATTTCCTAAGAAATTGTAAGTTTACAAAGGCTGAATTAAGCATAATTTCTAGCCTGAGATTTTGTGAAGAAGTTTCTTAGATTTTTACCACCCAAAGGGCATGCTTCCGGCAATCTTTCTGAATACAACAAGGTAGCAACAGTATAACCTTCCCAAATTGACAAGTATGATCTTCAATGACTTTTACCGTTTCTTTTTGATGATAAATTGGAAAAAAAAATTGGGTATCATAACGAAAGAAAACTCCTGAAGTAAGTTAAGGAGATTAAGAATAATCTCATGAATTTTTGCATTAAAAACTCTTCTGAAGGCATTGATTGAAGATACAGATTTTACTGAAATCTTCCTGGGAGGATGGATTAGGGATTAGATTTTATATCACGTAACAAGTCTTCCTAATAATCTCTTTCTTTTTTTTTTTTTTTTAAGATTTTGTTTATTTATTCATGAGAGACACACACACACACACAGAGAGAGAGAGAGAGAGAGAGAGAGACATAGAGAGAGAAGCAGGCTCCCTATAGGGAGCCGGATATGGGACTCGATCCCAGGACCCCCAGGGATCATGGCCTGAGCGAAAGGCAGATGCTCAACCACTGAGCCACCCAGGCTTCCCCTAATCTCTTTCAGCCTCTCTCTGGCTATTTGTCAGCTGAATCTCATCATCTGTGTCCCCAGCCTCCATCATTTTCTCTCTGGCCAAGATAGCGTTTATTATTCAGAACAACTTTGTTTTCTCTTAACTTTTACCTATTAGCATCTCCAGCTACCCTCTATTTGATTAATCTCATTGTTTTCTCTTTTTTTCTTAAATGTTTTAAATAGAGGTAATAAACTTAAAAAAAACTAATATTTTATTCTACTAGTTATTTGATAGCATGATCATGATCAGATTTCTTACCATTATGACTGATAGAAGACCCTAAAATGTCACCCTTTTTTTTTTCAATACCATACATATATCGTTTACTGAGATTCAAATTCAGGACAAATTTTAAATGCATTTATGCCTCAACTCAGTTCACCTTTTCTCTGTTAGTGAATCCAGACATTGGCAAGGGTAACTGGATGAAATACTGTCATTGCTGTGCCAACCTTACTTGAGAACTGAATGCCTGATGGGCCCTCAAAAGGCATGTAAAAAAAAAAAAAAGCAGTTTTTTTTTCTCCTCTAAATGCTTATTTTAAGAAGACTGAGATTTAAAAAGATATTCCCAATGTAATTGTTCTTGTCAGGTTCAAAGTAACTTTCATCAAAAAAAAAGTACCAGATTATATTCTTGACATTTTGTTATATGTCATGAGCAAGCTTCTATCACATAACTGAAATCTTTCAATGAACAATGCCATTTTAAAGGGTTTCTTTTATAAGAATTCTTTTCAAACAGTCACTACTTTAACACCTTTTTTTTGACATTTTTACTTTCATAACTTCAGAATGACATATACATAATTATTTACATAATTTGGGATTTCCTTATTGCCTATTCGCAAAGAATTTAGAATTTTGCAAATATGTTTACAACAGATGTTAGGACAGATGCATACAATTTACCACCCTTAGCATCAGAATCTGAACACATAATCCAGAACTGGATGTTTAACATGATTGTTGAGTCCACAGACTTTTTTAGTAATCTGATTATACTTCTTACTCTTAACATAATGAGATGAGGATGATTGAAATCTGATAAATTACAAGCTGCAGCTAAAGTGCCTTATTTATTATGTCCTCCTGTCAATATTTTTAGGTATGAGTCATGAAGGTATTCCACAGAGATAACAAACTTAAATTTATGAGTTTTTTTTCCCAAAAACAAATTATCGCACTTCTTTTTTTTTTTTTAAATTATCGCACTTCTATAAACATTTAATATTAATTTGAAAGTAGGTCAGAAAATCTCTGACATATGCATAAATGTCCAAAACCTTTACTTATTACATCAAAATATATTTATAATAAGAAATTCAATGCTACAGTCTTTTCAGGTTTTGATTGAAACAGAACAACATAACAAGACCTCTAAATCAACCTATTTCTGCTATAATAAAATAAGGCCAGTATATGTAATCTTGGATGTGGATTCCAAATTTAGCCCTGAAAATGACATATTATGTGATAATGAACAAAGCTCTCGGCCCTTCTACTCCAACTCTTCATCTATAATATTGATGGTTGGACTAGATGCTTCCTATTCCCTTAAACACTTTGAGTCTATGTTCAAATAAAGAAGATAGAGTTTTGCTGGTTAAAAAATGTCATTTAGAATTAAGTACATGACCTTGGAACTATCATTGCTTTGTTATTAATTCTGGTATAATAGACTTTAAAGACAAGAGTTCCATTGTCATTATTATGACACTTTAAGCTACATCCTTGTGTAGGATGTTCATTTATCTGAAATTCATTTATCTGAATTTCCCATTTGAGTAAACTTCTATGGAGTATACTTAAGTGGGTTGGTGAAAATTAGTTTTTTTCCCCAAGCAGTTAAATTTTCATAATTACTCAAATCTTGAAATTATCATAAAATTTCTTAAAACTTTAACATCTTAGCAGCTTTTAAACTCTAATTTCATAATTAGTGGAGAAGCTTCTTAGTCCTAACAGCTATTGTCGCACTAGTATATTTTATGAGAAGAGAGAAACTAGTACTATTTATGCGTAAAAAATAAAGAGGAGAGAAACCAGTATTTTTTATGCATAAAAAAATCATAAAGAAGAGAGAAACTAAAAATATCCTTCTTCTTCAAACAAGGAATGGTGATCTGGTTTGCACTTATAATCATAATGAACTGATAACCAAAAATAAGGATTTTTAATGAAATTATAGATAAACTAGGAAATCTGCTAAGCAGGGAACAGGAGAGTTTACTTAATCTGAGTCTAAATTTGGCATTTAAAATGTGAATAAACAGATTTCAAATTATTCTTTTGTCAAGAAAAGTAATGCCACTCTCTTTTATTTAATTATTAAAAATATTTATCTCAATTAAAAAAATCTATAAACTCTTTGAAAGGTAAGGAACATAGGAGGAAGAAAGAGAAGCAGAAATCAATTCTGTAGGTATTGATAATGGACACCAAAATAGATAAGAACAAAGGGAATGCTGTTCCTATAGAGCATTTCTACAAGTCAGATGATTATTTACAATCTAATATTAAGCCACATTTGAACATTTTAAAAACAACTAACTGATACAGGAAGTCAGTTTTCTAAATTAAGAACTGCGGTTGTTTACTGTCCCATTTCATTTTCTTCAATATTTATCCACTCTGGTTTTGATAAATGAATTCAAAATTACCCGTGTTCAAAAACAAAATATGGAATAGAAAAGGACTAAGCCAGAACCTATGCAAAAAATAAGGAACACAAAAGGAAGCATCCTTTCCACAAAAGGAAAGATAGAATGGCCAAATCAAGATAAAGAATAAACAGTCTAAAAGTAATCACGCCAGAAAAACACTGTATAGAGAGATATTTCCCTATATTATGAAAGAAATCAAATAACTTGAATATACAGGCACTCAAATAACAGGCATGTTTAAATAGTGGAAATAATGGTCAACTAAAGAAAATATAATTGTCTGAGGCCAGATTCCTTAAAAGGAAATAGCGAGAGACAAGTTCAATGGGAGCAATTTATTAAGACACTTCCAGAAAAAGATAATTAGTAGCTCAAGGGAAGCCCTCTGGAAACAAACAAACTAACAAACAAACAAAAAAACAGACACGCCCATAGAAACTAAAGAACACAATAGCAAAAGGAAGGGAGTAGAGAATCATCAAAAGTAAGTCCATGGACATCAATAGCATCCTTGAAATTGTCTTGATCTGTATTTCCATAAAAAGAGATTGCGCCAAGGACTCAAGTGCCAATAGTTTCTTGGGCTAGTAATTCCAGAAAAGACCAGTAAGGGAGTAAAATGAAACAGGGAAAGTAAGGAAGGAAATAGAGTGCTTTAGCAAGCAATTTCCACTAAGGGCAACTAGAGTTTAATCCTATCAATCTATGAAATATGCAGTTGCAGCCTCCAAAACATTTGGTGTTTATGCTATTTTTCTGTTTAATTTAACCCATTCTCACAATATGTGATTATATATTATTGTGGTTTCATACGTATATCCTTGATAACTAAATATGTATCATATTTCTCTGGATGCTTTTAAGGTTTGTCTTTATCTTGGGTGATTGGCTGTGATGTGACTATTTTCTTTGAATTCGTTTCACTTGAGTTTACCCAGCTTGTTGGATTTGGATACATTTTTAAATGTTGGGAATTTTGGAGATTATTTGTTTAAATGCTCTGTTTTATTTTTTTCTGAATCATTCATTCTTTCTTCACTTTCAGGGATTCTACCTTATTTATATCAGACTTCTTTTATTGTCCCACATAATACGGAGCTCTGTTAATATCCTCGCAATTATTTTTTTATTCCTTTTTAAATCCATATTGGATCATTTCTGTTGTTCACTCATTTATTTTTTTTTTATTTACCTTGTAGCCCCCAACTTTTTGGTAATCCCATCCATTTTTCATTCCAGAAAAACAGTTTTTAATAGTGTAATAACACTATTAAATTCTTGAATTTCCATGTCCATTCCAGACATCTGAATAGATTTGATTTCCCATCTTTTCACTTATCATGGACATCTTTTCCTTTATCACTTTGTAAATATTTATGATAGTTTTGAAATCCTTGTCTGCTAATTCTGACCTCTCAGTTATCATGGATGCTGTTGTTATTGACAATTCCTCTTTTTAAACTGATTTTACACCCGTTTTTCTGTGTCTCTCATGTCATTCATAAATATATATATACATATATAGATGTCCACATAAATAATTATATATAATATATGAAATATATGTGTGTATATATTTATGAATATACATTCATTATATATTTAATATATAACATATGACATATATAGAGAACAAATATATATATATATATACATATATAAAACTTTTCTGAACTTTGTGGGTATGTTGTGGGTAGTTTGTGCTCTCTCTGAGTCCAGAGTGCTAATTGTTACACCATGGAACCCCGCAGTTTGTGCTCTCTTTGAAGGCTGTTGAGTTTTATTCTGGAAAGCACCTCATTTCAAAGGCAGTCATTGCTACCATTTCCTGAGTGTTTTGGAGTTTTTGAAGTTTTCTCCTTTTTTCCCCATTGCTCCTTTAGGATCAAGTTTTTTGGGTTTTTTGTTTTGTTTTTTCATATTTGTGAAATCAATTATCATTTATCTATTTTAATTTTTCAAAATATTTTACTATTATCTCTTTATTCATTCTCTTTGTCTTATGGATGTCTTCCATTTTATGCCATTTATGTCTTATAGGAGAAGTTGGCAGGGAGTGAAAGGAAACACTGTGTCCAATTCGTCATCTTTAACAAATTCTTTAAACAAATTTAAAGCGCTCTACTTTTTAAAATTCAAAACTTACTTCATTCACTGCACACTGGTGGTATTTAGTTTCCCATCAGTCTCTATGTACACTTTTAAGATTTTATGGCTTAAAATACCCATTTTCCTCTGTCTGGAACATAGTTCTCTACTGTCACTCCCTTCCCTGCTTATTGACATGTTATTCTTCTCTGCTGACTTTATAAAATATTTCTTTCCTCTTGAAAACTTCCTTATTCCTATCAAATTAGAATTAAATAGGTTCCCAGAGACTAAACATATTTATACATAGCTTTATTTTATACTTTATTGCATTTGTCTGCTTTGTGCTTAATATTTATCTCCTAAAACATGTTGTGAGATGCATAGGAATGATTTTGATCTCCCACAATTTTTCAATCATACTGAATAAATATCTTCAGATGTGTCATATTGTTTTGTTTTTAAGGTTTTATTTTATTTATTCATGAGTGACAGAAGCAGAGATATAAGCAGAGGGAGAAGCAGGCTCCCTGCAGGGAGCCTGTTGTGGGATTCGATCACAGAACCGAAGAATCATGACCTGAGCTAAAGGCAGATGCTCAACCACTGAGCCCCCCCAGGTGCCCCAGTGTGTCATATTGTTAAATAAATACTCTGACACTTCTTAGAATGGCAAGGAAGACTTTATGCAAGACAGTTGCAATAGAAGTATTGCAGTAGGGGAGAGTGGTTGTGCACAGCTTCAAATACAGAAATGCAGTTAGGGATTTATAACCAATGAACAGAGAGAGAGTGGTCAATGGATGGAAAATAACTAAGAGATATAGGGGGATAAATTGTTCTAACAGGATTCTTGCTAAAGGCAGGCAAGGATTTATACATCAAAAGTGAGGGGGATGAAGAAATCGATCAGATGCCAAGAGTGATTAGATATTAATGGTGGGAAGATTCTTGCTAAAACTGGGTTAAGCAGACCAAAGACAGGTACAGGGGCTAGGGTTCAGGCCTAATAGGAAACAAGATTCAGAGGAACTTGATTAAAGTTTGGTCAAGGAAGAGTCTTTATAAGTATGCTCTTTAATTTTCATTTCTTTGTAACATTGTGGATCCTCTGCATGAAACAGCTTCACCAACTCCACCCAGTATTTAGTATATCCTCTTGCTCTTATCCAAATATTATTTCATAATGTGGTTATTTTTCATTAGCTTAGAAATAATGAGATATAACTTAGTCTTGTCTTCTCATGGTAATTTTTGTAAAGTCCCTCATAGTACTTATCATAGGGTAATATGCTTGAATCTTCTACTACAGTAGACTCTACCTTTAAGCACCAGGAGGATGTCTTATTCAACATTTTAGTTCCTATAGTATAAGAAGGTACACTAAAATGTTAGTTGAATTGAACTTCTCAACCTTTTACAGTTGGATAACCCTCAAAAGTCATCTGAAATTTTGGATTTTAGCCCGATGATCTGTGAAACTTGTCACTATCAATTATAATTATACATTTATTTATAAAAACTCTTTGAAAAAAAAAAAAACAAAACTCTTTGAATTTAAATTAATGTTTTGGACTAAAAATGATCATTGTGATTGAGAGAAAGGTAAGGTCAACTCCTATTTGAAGGTAAATGAACCTTGATTGTTATTTAAACATGATGGCAACCTGTCTATTGCCATTTATATGTCACTCTTTATTTTACACTTAATTTGGTTTTATAAATATAGTTCATTTCAATGATGTTTTAAAAGAAATTTTCTTCAAAGTACTTTTTCATATGAACAGATTCTATCAATTGTAAGAAACACCATACATTATATATTGTTTCTCTTAGTACTTCAATATTTCATGTATGTAGTATATAGGTACACTAGCATTATTTTTGCTTATTATATATTACTATTCATTTTTAGTATGTCTAATACACCCCTAGTTTCTTTTCATTTGCATATATATTTCAGGACAATTTTCTGGTTCCAGAGATTCCAGACTTTATTACTTCTGAATGGTCTAGTTGCTAAAAGCAAGGGGTGAGAGTACAGAACCAAACTATCACAGGAGATAAAAAATGATGGCTACAGTTGTCCTCTAGTAATGTAAGAAAAGCACAGAGTTTTTCTACTTTGTGACTAGAATCTGTCTAAACATACCAATGTTGTTTTTATTAGATTTATTTATTTATTTACTTACTTACTTACTTACTTATTTATTTATTGGAAAGAGAGAACAGGAAGAGGAGAGAGAGAAATACAAGAAGATACTGCACTGAGTACGGAGCTGACTGGAGGCTCTACCCCACAACTCTAAGATCATGACCTGAGCCAAAACCAAGAGTTGGAAGCTCAACTGACTGAGCCACTCAGGTGACCCTAAACAAACTAAAGTTTTTTAAAGTTGTCTGTCCTGACCAAAAGTTGTGGAAGATATTTTAGGGAAGGAACAGTTTTTTATAAGATCTAGCTAAAGAATTCATATAGCCAAAAAGTGCTAACAGAGTAATAGAAGGAATACTAAAGGAAATATAGAATAGAATATCACATGCAACTGAAAAAAAAACGAGAAAAAGTAAACCGAATAACATTTGATAGAATATCGGTACACTAGACAACAAAAAGATCTAAAGGGAAAAAATATAGGAACAGAAAAAAAAAAACCAAGAACTTTGTAGTCAGATTTATTTTTTAAGATTTTGCTTATTTGTGAGATATAGAGAAAGAGAGCACAAGTGGGTGGTGGGGGGAAGGGGGAGCAGAGGGATAGGGAAAAGCAGACTCCCTGCTGAGCAGGGAGCCTGACTCAGGGCTGAATCCCAGGACCCTGAAATCATGACCTGAACCAAAGACAGACACTTAAGCCACTGAGCCACTCAAGTGATCCTGTAATCAGAATTTTTTTAGTTGCAAGTAAGAGAAACACAAGTGAAGTGGAACTAACAACAACAACAAAAGAGTCTGGGGAGTGGGAGGGCAGAATGGGGAGACAGGTGTTGCCTTATGTAAATGAAAGGTCCATAACCTAAATCATGGATCCATATAATTTACTAAATGATTAAAAATCTATTTTCATCTGTCTCTTGTTCTGTCTTCATTCTTCAGCATATTCTCCTCTCATTGAAACGAAGATGGCCACCAGTTATGACCAGGCTAAGAAAATCAGTAGAAAAAAAATATGTCTGTCTTAGCAGATCTGTAAGCTTCCCCAGACCTATTTCATTGGCCAAATGTACCTCACAAACTCAACCTGAACTACCTACAGTAATCACGACAATGAACTGTATTGACTGAACAAGCTAGACTTGGTGACCAATGTTGAAGATTGTCACTTTCACCTGAAATATAAGAACTAAGAGACGATGAAAAAAGGAAAATCTGGGTATTGTTATTTGAGAATAAGGTAATCAATTCCAGGCAGTTAGCAACAAATAAGCAAATAATATATACAGGAAGGAGATGTTTTATATAGTGATGAAAAGACCAGGCTATGAAAGAAAGTAAATATTAGAAAGGAAGGAAGGGTGGAAGGGAGAGAGGGAGGGAAGAAAGAGAGGAGGGAAGGAAGGAAGGAAGGAAGGAAGGAAGGAAGGAAGGAAGGAAGGAAGGAAAAAATAAGATAAAGAAGAAAAGGACAAAAAAAACCTGATCATAATCAGAAGATATATAGATGTATATATAAAATATATCTTAGATATGCATGACATATAAATAAAAGACATATATTAATGATATATATGTATTTACATAATGGCATACATATATATATGTATATATAGATATATGAATGTAGATACATAGATTTTTTTTTTTTTTTGGCCTAATGGTAAATTTACTCTGGGAATTAGTGTTTACTACTAGTGATTGGAAATCTGAAACACAATGTGTGCTCCTTAAATTCTGCTTCTCTATCATGATAGTTTATTGAGATGCTACAGTAAATAAAACAACATAGCCCAGACTCCCTTTTCAAATATGCATTTGCTCTTGCAGATCTTAGGAAAGATATATTCACTAAATGGGATATATATATATATATATATATATATATATATATATATATACACATTTAAAATAGGCACATACAATAAATAGGCATAGATTGTCTAAATTCTTGGCTTCTGCCTTCACTAATTCCAAACTTGGAAACAGTATGCTAACAAAAATAACGGATTTGTGCATGCTTACATATGGGTGCTGTTTTATTATATATAAAACACTGCAAACCATTTTGAAGTGGATGAGGGCTAAAGGTTGAGTGGTTGTAATGAAGCAAAATTGCAGGTTCCCAAGGGCAGGGTGGAAAAGCAAATGAACTGTGTTTTCAGTTCCTTAGAAATTACTTTGGCAATTAAGGGGTATTCATATATGTGGTTTGACTGCAATCAGGGCACCCAGTGGAATACCCAGACATTTCTTAATGTATGTTGGCCATTATTTCAGCAATTATAAAAGAGATATAAATGCTAACATGCACATTTCCAGTAATATGGCTTTCAGTCCCCATACCATCATTGTAGAAATGTATTATGTGGCTTCTTTAAACCCAGCTTGCTCTGCAAGGTCAGTGCAACCAGCAATTCATTCCTTGCAGAGTAACCATTTTATTAGGTAGCGTGGAAGTCAGAGCTCCCTATTTCATTAAATGGCAATTAAGCAATTTAAAAATAATACTAAGCCTCTTAATCAGCTTGTTTTGCCATGTGTTCCACAAGGGACTTTGGCATTCTCCAACAATTAATAAGAAAAGTACTTTATGAATACAACCAATGCTTTTAAGCTTTGATTTTTCCTGCCAAACCAGAGGTTTAAAAATATTTCTTTGATGAAAGTGCTGTCTTTTAAAATGCATTCTCTCTCAATAATAATAATAATAAAAAGTTTTTAATGAGGTAATTATCCATTGTTAGAGTCCATTTTATTTTATGGTAGTTTAGACAAAAAGCAGTCATATCACAGATGAGTAGTTATGAGTGTGAGCAAATAAAAACCCTTATAAATACCTGTTAAATCACTTTGTTGTTTTACCTTAGATATATGGAATTTGAAACTGTCCATGGAGAAAATTGTACCTTAGATAACTGTTTGAGTTACCTATTGCTGCATAACAAACCACTCCGAAGCTTAGTGTCTGAAACAACAATAATTAATTCTGATCACAAATATTCAGTTTGGACAGAGCTCAACAGGGACAATTATGTCTGTACTACATGGTCTCAGCTGGCACCCCGCTAAAGGATCAACATCCAAGATGGCTCACTCATATGGCTGGCAAGTTGGTGCTGGGCTTTGAGCTGAGAACTCAGCTGGTGTTGTGGGCCCTGATTACTCTCCATGGAGTGCTTGGGTTTTCTCAGAGAAGGATGGTGAGGTTTCAAGAGTAGGTGTCCTGTGAAAACCATGTATTATCTTTTTGGATTTAGATGAGGAAGCAACCCCTCTCCAACTCAAAAGGAGGGAACCTAGTCCCCATCTCACAATGGGAGAAGTGTCACCATCACGTTGGAAAACAGGTCAGATAAAATTCCTGCCACTATAGAGCCTTTGTAAAAGGAAGATCGAATTAACGTTGTTTGCACACAAATAAATACATGCCATGTTACGACTGAAAAAAAAATGCTGATACAAACTCCAGTCAACTCACAGAATTCAAGACAAACAATATGACACTAGTAAAGATTATAATCATGATGTACTTAAAAATTAATATATTTCCTTTTTATATTTACACTTTAGAGTTCAATCTATTTGTAGAAAATAATAAAAAAGGTAGATTTAATACAAATGATTTTGGAAGGCAGCCCGGGTAGCTCAGCGGTTTAGCAACACCTTCAGCCTGGGCATGAACCTGGACACCTGGGTTGGAGTCGATGTCATGTTCCCTGCATGAAGGCTGCTTCTCCCTCTCCCTGCATCTCTGCCTCTCTCTCTCCATGTCTCTCATGAATAAATAAATTAAAAATCTTAATAAAAAAATGATTTTGGAATTAGATGTCAGAATGGCTGAACACATAGGGTGGATACAAAAATAATGAAACAAATAGTTTTTATCTAGCTTGAAAAAGTACTATTCATTTATCAGGTAACATACTGAGAGAACTTATACATGAAATTATAAATGTAAGGGTGCCTGGATGGCTCTGTCAGTTAAGAATCTGCCATCAGGTTAGGTCATGATCTCAGGGTCCTGGGATGGAGCTCCAAGTCAGACTCCCTGCTCAGTGAGAATTCTGCTTCTCCCTCTACCCCTTTGCCTGCTTGTGTGCTCTCTCTCTCTCTCTTAGATAGATAGATAGATAGATAGATAGATAGATAGATAGATGATAGATAGATAGATAGAATCATTTATAAAATATATAAAATAAGCAAGTGTAGGACATCTAGTCCAGGGCTCAACTGCTGCTTTTAATTTATAAAAAATTGTAAATGTATTTTTATTCACCTCAATTAGATGGTATTAGTGATAAAAATAGTATTGAGCAACTAATGTTTATTTTGTATATTGTTGAACTATTAGAAGAAAATACGAAAATCACGTGTTAAAAATATAGGTTTTGACTTAAGCAAAAAACTGAAACAAGAAAATTTAATTTTTGAAATTACTACAAATATGTGTTGAGCATAAGCTTGTTATAATGTTACCACCATTGTTGGTATAAAAAATGGTGTAGAATCAAAATTATGGCCAAAAATCCATGATGCTTTATAATAGTTCATTGGTGCTTAGATATGATGACTCTTGGGTAACAATTCAGATTGTTTACAATTTTTCTTTCAATTTTTGCCTATGTTTTTAAAAGTGAGACATCTTAATGAAATATTGAACTTGCCATAAAACTTACTCTTAGAAATATTATGGTAATCCTGCCTAATTTCTGTGAAAGCAAGAGATTTAATTCAGAGAAGACATGAGGTGCACAAAAAAATTAAGATTGGGAGTGGGAATAGAAAGGAAACAAAAAATTAATCCCAGTTGTGGTTTTTGGCCAAAAAAATAAATTAATTTTTAATTTTGGAGAATTTTCTCTTTCATTACTCAATATGAACTATCGCTTTGGTGACTCTGGTTAGCAATAGCTTATAAAAATTTAAACCATCCTA
The DNA here is from genome assembly GCF_048418805.1 of Vulpes vulpes. Lineage (NCBI taxonomy): Eukaryota > Metazoa > Chordata > Mammalia > Carnivora > Canidae > Vulpes > Vulpes vulpes. The sequence continues at coordinate 73,907,110 of NC_132781.1, forward strand.
AATTTGACTATTTAACTTTAAGAAAATTCAAATACATATTTTTAAAATTTATCTTATTTAAAAGGAAAAGGAATCTTCATAGGAAATATTCAACAAAAGTGGATACTTCAACTATATAAAACACTACAAGAAAACATTCTCATGGCTATGAAAAACAGATTCAAGTAAAAATAATCACAAAATTTCCTTCTACAATAGTTTTATTTTAGAAATCAGTTTTTGTTTTTTGTTTTTTTGGGGTTTTTTGTTTACTAAAACAATGAAGACTAATGGAACCCTTTTTTAGAAGCAATTTCTTTTCTCTCTCTCTCTCTTTTTTTTTTTTTACATTTCTTAATTTAAATTCAATTTGCCAACATATAGTATAACACCCGGTGCTCATCCCATCAAGTGCCCTCCTTAGTGCCCATTTACTCTTATGACACTACAGTGCTCACCAATAGTAAGCTGTCCTGTAATAAAGCAGGCTAATTCCCAGTTTTCCGAGTGACCCCCAAACTATTGAGTCTAGACCTATATACATTCTCTCTTTATATAAATATATGAATCTATAACTATACATATAAAAGTACAAATTTTTATATAAATGCACAAATATTTATATTCATAAATATCTTTATTTTATTTATATTCATAAATATCATAAAGTTCTTTCAGTGTTGTTATTGTAGAAGTTTACTGTTGGGATAAAGGACAGAACATACTTTGTTTAGCAGTCTGGGGCCTCCATTTGTACTCTTGCCCTGTTCCCCTACAAAATATATATATATATATATATATATATATATTTGTGGTGGCCCTTTCAGGGAAAACAAACCAATTTTCCATAATCAGAAAAATTTTGCTTATCTGAAACATCATACATGCCAGTAATGGCAAATTATTGAAGTGCTTTTGCCTTCTTTCTGCATTGATGATCTTCCTTTTTTCAGGAGCTATCATCTATCTGGATGGTCATATTTGACAGAATAATTATGAATAATTTTCAGTCAGCTCCAGACATTAGAGCTTGATGTGGAGAAGAGCACGTCAGTGCTGGGGCAGAAGTGTATGTGTATACAATCGCATTGATGACATTAATAGAACGGTGATTGTATCTAAAAATTTTAGCGTTTAATTTTTGAAAACATGTGCTTGCAAATTTAGCCATGTTGACATGAATTTTGGAAAAAAAATAATGACCTATTTCTGTCAATTATGTATTATTTTCTACATGAGAATAATAGGAGCTATCCGAAACTACCACTATGCTCTTTCATTGAATAAACTACTTTGATAGTCAAAACATTCAGTACCTTTTTTTATTCATGAAAAAAACAAAAACAAAAACAAACAAACAAAAAAACTCTCCAAGCCTTTATTCTTGTTTCCTTCTCATCTTTCAGCATTTTTATTTTTATATAAAGTATAGAACCTGAAATAGGGGCTCAGTGATTATTCTTAAACCCAAATCATTGGTTTTGATGGGTAGTATTCTAAAATCAGCAGGTTTATATCAAATTACTGTATACAGCAACTCAATTCATCTAGCTGTGTACAGGAACAGTTTGCTCATAATTAATCCTGGCAGGTGCACTAAGAATCCAAGTTGCTTAAAATCAGATAATCCATGAGAGGTGTATTGATTTTCTTCCCCAGTGTTCTAAAGACTACTGAAAATTTCCAAACATTTCACTGTCCACATTTTTGGTGTAATGCCTCTGATTATTCAACTGAGAACCTACTCACAAGGGAGAACAGTAGTAGAACTGCTCCACACAGACGGAGAGTGGAAGTCTGTATGCCTGTGTGACAATGCTGACACAATGCTTGAGAGACAGTAGACTAATTTAATTATGTATTAAATTAATGACTATAACTCACCTTTCCATAGTTAGTTGGGTGATCTTTAAGACCAGCAAAAGTTAAGTTTTTAAACTTTCGATAAGATCTGATTTTGAAAACAAAATATGCAACATTCAATCAATGTTTGAGAATAAAAGCAATACCAAAAATCAGTTTTTTAGAAATCCAACCATGCCTGGCTCTCCAATTCCCATCCCAAATCTAGATGAGACAGATGAAATTCGGGGAAGACTTGATAAAAGATACATGAATTATTAACGTATTGCTGTGGAACAAAACTGTTTTAACAACAGTGATTTTTGTGGGTCTGGAATTTGGCAATAGCTTAGTGGAGTGGTTCTGTCTCCAAAACTGTAACAAGGTTGTTGTCTAGATGCTGGCTGCATTTGTAGTCAACTGGGAACTTCTTTTGAATTAAAGGATTCCCTTCCAAGGGTTGCTGGCAAGAGTCCCCAGTTCTTTGCCACAGGGATCTTTCCATAGGGATGCTTGAGTGTCCTTATGACAGAACAACTTGTTTCCCCAAGAACAAATGAGCCAAGAGAAAGGCAGCATAGAAAAGTCACAATGCCTTTTGCATCCTGTCTCAGAAGCCCCATGCCATCACTTCCACCATATTTTGTTGATCATACAGACCAAAACTGATAAAACATGAGAGGGAAATATACAATACTTTGAATATCAGAAATAGGAGATCTCTGAAGTTACCATGGAAGTGAATATTCAATATGCACTGTCTCCTTCTATGGATTTTATAGATCTTATTCCAAGATCAAAATGAATAACGAGGATTCTGTATACTTGAACCAAATTAGTTTATCTTTTACAAAATTGTCTTGATTTATTTATGACTGTGAATATCATTTATATTTGGCTTTTGACTGTAATATAATGTTGCAAGAATTAACAGAATTTAAAACTCATTGTCACATTTTTAGGACATTATCCATTTCATCGTTTCTCTTATGAAATATATTTCCAACTGAGAAATGTCATGTAATTTGGCACCAAGAAGCTTTCATTTCTCTGAGAACATTCTTAAGAACACTAGGTAGTTGATCACGTTTACCTCATTTTTATCTTTCTTGCTGCCTGGAAGTTTAGAAACAAATGTGAATTTCAGTTCCATTGATTAAATTGACACTTATGCTTCAAGTGTTTCTTGTGTTTTCGGTTTTGGTCATTTAAATAGTTGTTTTTGTACTATATTTTTATACAATTTTGAAATTGAGTGAGCATATACTCAATGCTCCATATGAAATTTATTGCAAATTAATTACATGTTTGTCATAGAAAATTAAGAAAGAACAGCATGTTTTAAAAAAAGAAAAGAAAAGTAGAAAGAAGAAAATAATACTAGTTATTATTAGAGTAATAATACAGCTCTACTAACTATAATGAAAAACTGCTATAATTATATGGCAAAATCATCCCTTTCTCATGATAATGCCCAATCAGATCATTATTACTCATTTTTTTGTTGATATTGCTACTTATCTAAAAACATCACGTAAAAGCTCTGGTTTTGGTCCAGAAGAGTAAAGACCTTGGACATCGTCACTCTCACTTTTAGAAGAGGGAGAAGCTGGACAAACTTTTCTTGGACCCATTAGAGAAGTAAGGTCCCAGAGAAAACCACTGTCTTGAAATGGGGATAGGTCTCTATTATGTGTTTAACTTACTGGCATCTGATGATTTACATGAATACTTGAGCTGATATAAGCCCCCAGATGAAATACTTAAATCACATTTCTTTTCTGAATATTCAACTTTGTGAGGAGTACCAAACTAAACTGCATAAAAAGTAACTGAATCAAGTCAAGATGTAGTTGATAAGAATCACATTTCATATAATTATATAACACAAAGAAATCAGTAACAGTATTCACTATATAGCCACTCAGAAACCACCTACTGAGTATATGTATGGAATAAAATTCTTAAAGTCATCATTTTGGATCTTAAGCTCACAATCTAATAAATGAGTGATTAAGTCTGGATTAAGAGATTTCTTTTCACTTTTTAATTCTGCATCAAGAAAATTATCTTTTTGTTACTCTCCTGTAAGATGTAATATTTCTTATGACTATGATTTTGGCCATTTAGAGCTATAGTTATTATTTATTAACATGTTGGGTACATAAGTTGTATTAACCTGAAATAAAAATCAGTATTAAAAGCACTTATTACTACATCCTCACCTCCCATTTTACTAATTTCTGAGGTATTACATTAGCCACTAGTTTGCCTTTCAGTATATAAACCTTGCATTGAAATATGAAAAATGTGATGATGTATCTTAAATATATATGTATTTATCTTTTAAAATATATATTTATATCTGCCTTTACTCATAGATCCATACTCTATATGTAACAAGCAGAAAAGTCATTTCAGATAAGGAGTAGAGGTCAACTGTTATATCATGGTTTAGTTTATATTTCTTCCAATTTATTTTTGAAAGAAACATTAAGAACCTATATAAATAATTACCATGACTGCAAAGCAAACCTCATATTGAGAAGTATATCTTTCAGAATTTTATCTTCAAAACAAAAGTAGATGGTAACATTAGACAATATTTCAGAGAGGATAGCTCATATACTACTTCCTAATATATATCTTTATCATATTTGAATATTACATAAAGATATTAGGAGTCACAAATGCATCAATAATCACATATGTGTGAACTAGAATATGAATATTCATGATACTTGATAAAACAGAAAGAACATTTTTTTTATAATCCTATATGTGGAAAATATATGGAAAACTATATGTGGAAAATGTATACATCTATATATATGTATATATAGTTATCTTGTGTAGACCATAATTTCATACTAGGTAGGCTGCTAGATAAAAGAATAACCACCATTTTATAATTTAAAATTTCCTTTAGTAACCTTAATTATCCTAACCAGTTGGAAGTTGAATCCATTTGAGTAACCTCTGGGACATCTAAGTCATGTTCATGAGGTCTCAGGAGAACCATCACTTATAATCAATCAAACATGTTTTGTACAACAATGGCAAAACACTTCAGAGTAGTCAATCTAAAGTAATAGATATGATGAATTCTCAACTTCAATTTAATTCTCCTCTTTGATAATATGGGAATAGTCATAAACCAAACTCACAGAGTTTTTTATCCATTTATTTTTTATTCATTTTTTCCTATGTACATTTTTTTTTCTGAAATTGAGCAGTGATAGTGTCTTAGATGCTTTGGATACTTCAGTGAGCAAGCTTCCACCATCTTCAATACAGGATAAGCATTCAACTGGGTACATGTGATCATTTTGCAAGAGACATTCATGCACACAAAGTCTTACAGGCATTGATTTGGAAAAAGCTACTCCTGCCTTTACTGTCTTCTAAAACTAATTCTCCTGGGAAGACAGCTGATTTTGTCCTTTCCCATCTCACATTCACAAATCTCCATCTTGCACATTCTAAAAAGAAGGTATATTTTTCACATATTCCCTAATATTAGCAGGGTGCATTGCCAAGAGTTGTAAAACCCTCATGATGCCAAACAAATTACAACATGAAATATTGTTGTCACTAGTGAGAGAGTGAATGATTCCAAGGAGTGAGTAACAAATCACTTTGCAAAGCAGGAGGTTTCCAACTCTTTGCTCTCAAGAAAATTGAAGGAGAACATCAAATTGTCAGCTAATAAATCACTAAAAATAATTTTTAATGATAGAACACTATGTGATTTTTGTCATATAATTGATATGGTGACCAAAATAATTGAGTTACATGGCTATAATCATGTTCCTTCTAATTTCAACTACTTTTATCATGTAGACAAACCTCAGGACTCACATCCATAAAAACCAAATATGATAAAATAGTTATTAGTGAAATCTTTAACATTCTGGTATAGCATATGAACTAACTGAAGCATTTAATTAAAAATACATTTCAAATTAATAATTTAACTCATAATAATTGCTTTTTTAAGTTAATGATATATGTAGGGATGCCAATAGTATATTGATAATATAATTTTAACTCAATCTAAAAGAGTAATTTTAAAATGGATAAAATTATACTAGCAAAAAATGTGTTTGTTGGAGAAAATCTACAGCATAGAAGCATATAATGTATTAATTACATCAGGTAAAATGAAGGGTGAAATAGTATGGAAAACATAGCTCAAATCTTAGAGATTATTTGCCTCTGGGGAATGAATGGCTCATTCCATCTCTACCCATTTCTCACTATCACAAAACTTCTCTTTGTAATAAGCCAAAACTAAAGCTTCCTGGTCCTAGTTCTTTTTATGATGATATAAAATATTTGAATTATTTTTCTACATGTGATATTACAAAAAAAAAATAAATAAATACAGTTAATGTACACCTGACTACCTTCTTTTCTAGGTGAAATAGCCAGAGTTTTGTCAACTATTTCAATGATATGGCTTGAAGACCACTTATCATTCTTATGTCTGCTCCACCACACCATACAGAGTGCCCTAGTTTCCCCTCTTAGAGTGGTTTGGTTTCATCTTATACAAATCCAGCTGCATAACTTATTTTCATCAATTCTACGTGTTAGAATTCTACTTGATAGCATTTATTTTGACTGCCTGTGCTTCAATAACAAAACTCCACAGGCGGTGTCTTAAACAATAAACATGTATTTCTCACATTTCTGGAGTTCAGAAAATCGGAGATCACAGTGTCATCCAATTTGGTTGTTGCTGAGAGCTCTCTTCCTGGTTTGCAGACTGCCACCTTCTTGCTTGCTCACAAGGTAGAGGGAGAATGATTTCTCTTTGTTAACCCTTCTTATAAGGCCACTAATCCCATCATGAAGACCCCACCCTTAGGAACTCCTCTAACCCTAATCACTTCACAGTAATCCCTTCTCCAACTACTACTACATTGGAGGTCGGGGCTTCAACATATGAATTTTGAGGAGAAACAATTAAGTCCAAATGGCATATAAATGTATAGTGTCTAGAGACTAGTCAAAGAGGAAATAGCAAAATCCAAAGCAAGTACTTTTAGATTTATAAACTGCAGGCAAGCCTGTTAAAGACTTTCAAAAACATGAAAATTACCATGTAAATTTCTGTCTGGTAGAAATGTTCACCCCTAAGACTACAACTTATTGCTTTGTAGAACAGTAATCACTTTTGTGGCTTGACTAAAACAATTTTAGCGTTCATCTTTTAAGTTGCTTATAAATACCTCTTCAAATTTCTTTTAGCTCAATAATAGCTCAATAGCTTAATATCTTACTGGTTCAATCACTAATGAGTTGAATGAAATTTCTATCACATTTTCATATTTTATTTTTATAAGAATCGTGTTTTTAGCTTTTTAAAAATTACACTTCAACAACATAATATTTATATATAACATTTAAACTGTGATATTGAGGTTGTTTCATTTGTGATTGCCCCAATGTAGCTTTATCATTCCAGCTCAGATAGAAAACATTGGTTAAAGGATGGCTTTTTGTCATATAATCCTCTATCATTGATATATACGGGTACAAAAGAGAAAGTAAGTGTCTTATTCCAAGACATAAGTGATTAATAAACAATATAAATAAGAATACACTTTTCCAGAGCACTATGGTTAAACTTTTGAGATGTTTTCAATATTTCACATGAAATACTGGTAGAACCCATAGGAATGACATCTATAATTATCATATTATTTTAATTATTATCTCTACCATAATTGTTATCATGATATTTTTTCTTTATGGTCATTTAACAAAGAAAATGTTATAGAAATAAATGAGTTCAACAAAATTGATTAATTCAGAATAGAACTGGAAATTAAATCATTTACATAAAAAGAAGTTATAAGCTTTAAAATTCTAACAAAATCAGTTAAATCTCATATTTGCACTCTCAGGAACAGAAAGCATTTTCCCATGTAATATTTTATTTTAACCCTCAAAACTCCAGAACTTAGGGAGGAAGAGTATAATGTTTTATTTGAGAAATAGATAAGCTGAGATTTAGCCAAAGCAACATAATAAATAATACTTTGTTCCAGATTTTTTATTTCTAGTTCTCAGAATTTCCATTTTAAGAGGTATTATTAAGAAGTTCTGTCTTACAGTATTGAAAATGAATAACATCACTACCTACAATTCTTGAACTTTGGCTGCCTAGGAAAATGAATGTTTTATTCTATTGCATTGCCTATTTGAGGACTGAAAGTCAAGTTGCTACAAAAATAGTATAGCGACCCATCTAGTTGATAACAAATTCAGACTTTCCATAAGGCAAATGATCAAATCAGACTGAAGTAAAATGTTGCTTAGAATTCTTCAGAAAACATCATAAATTAAGATATAAATAAAGAGCTATTAAAACTATTGCAACAGGTGTGGGTTATGGAATTTAAGTATCAGAACTTAATATCAAAATCAAGTGTTGGTATTATGTACCTACAAAGCCTCTACTTGAACCAGACTTTATTAAGCACTTGTAATAGTACTGTGTTGCTGTTGAGATATACAATTACTTAAATCAACTGTAAAGAAATAGTACTATTAAGTATAATTATCCTTAGCAGCTTGCTTTAAGACACGTAATAAAGAAAAACTACATATTGCCTCCTATGTTTATTTAATCTAGTAAACTTTTCCCCAAGGGTGTGATTTACATACCATTGACATTTGTTCCTTCTCCATTATTGAGAATATATTATAAGAATAATTTTTTAAGATTTTTTTTATCCATTTTAGAGGGAGAGAGAGACACAGAGTGAGAGCACATGAGCAAGCAGAGGGACACAGGGAGAGGGAGACAGAGAATCCCAAGTAGATCCCATGCAGCATGTAGAGCACTACTCGGCTGGATTTCATGACCCTGAGATTATGACCAGAGCCAAAATCAAGAGTCAGAAACTCAATCGACTACACCATTTAGGGGCCTCTATTATTAAAAACTTAAGACCTTTTGTATACACTAAGATCCAAGAGCATTTTTTTTCTGTTTTAGTTAGCTTTCATGTGGCTGTTTTTCACAGAAAACTTATTATACATAGCATGACAAAAATAGTAACGGTAAATGTCAATAAAAGAACTCTAGCTAATTAGCTTATAGCAAAATATAATTTAAAATATGTTACTAGATGGTTCTACCCTTAACCAAGGATTTAAACAAGTGAAAATATGTAGAACCCCTCTACTGCAATACTAAACTTACCAAAGTAGGATTTACAGGTTAGGTATAAAAAGAGTGATGCTTATTTTGGTGAAATTTCTCATTTAAACATATCATAATTAGTGACTAGTCATAGCTATCTATTGCCTTGTTTGTTTTCCAGTAGGTTTTTAATTTCTCTTTAAAAATTAAGACTTTGGGTCTTTACAGGCTAATATTTTTAAAGATAAATATAATTCCCAAGAAACTGCACTGAATGTACTCTGAACTAATTCTATAAGCCAATCACAATCATGCCCTCAACATTAGTATTATGTATTATACTGTGTATGCCTCCTATTCTTAGGGCAATTTAGAGTTGTTATGTCCTGAATGAGTCATAGATGCTCTTTTGGTATTGAATTTAACAAATTGTGGTTCGCTGTATCATTTCAAAAGACTTTTTATTATTTTTTCTACTTTAATAAAAGGTCATAGTATTTTATAACTTAGAGAAATAATATGATATTGAGAGTGAAGGGAAGGGCAACATGACGTAAACTAGAGATAAAAATCAAGCCACAGATGATATTCCAATTCTCCAGAAAATTCAATCCAAGATAGTGACAATCAAATATACATATTTTAATTGTATAAATGTACAAAGGTATATTATCAAGAATTTGAAATATTCTAGTAGACTAGGTGAAAATTCCACATCTTACCACAAATGTAAATAATGAGACTAGATTTTTTTAAATGTTAGTTTATCATTGAATGTCATAATATATAAGCACATTTCATTGTGTTCTCTAGAAAAAAAATGATTCATTGGTGTGCATGGGTGTATTTTCTTTTTGATATTAATGATATTCTAGTTTTATTAAAGTCCTCATTTAATGTAGTGAAATCTAGCAGAATATGCTACATTCATACTTAACTCATTACTACTATTTGATTGGGCTTATATTAAATAAAATAAGAATGTCAAATTGTGGCTATTGCACTGGTGTAGAACAAAGCCATATTGAATTAAGCAAAGCAAAAATAAAAGAAAGAAAATAACATGAGGTTTTTTAAAAAAAATATTTATTTATTCATGAGAGACACAAGGAGAGAGAGAGAGAGAGAGAGAGAGGGAGAGAGAAAGAGGCAGAGGGAGAAGCAGGCTCCATGCAGGGAGCCAGATGAGGGACTCCATTCCGGATCTCCAGGATCAGGTCCTGGACTGAAGTCGGCGCTAAACCACTGAGCCACCCAGGCTGCCCTAACATGAGTTTTTGAATGAAACCAACATGAATAACAGCACAATATTTTATATTTATAGATTTATTTTTATATACATGCACATATAATACAATATAGTATATAGTGTACATATACATATATACATATATGTGTATATATATTTTTTCAGAATAAAAACCTCTTTTATTGAAGTGAGAGATGGGTACTACATAGTTACCACCTATAACTGAAAATTTGGGGGTGCCTGGGTAGCTCAGTTAGTTACATGGCTGCCTTCAGCGCAGGTGATGATACCAGGGTCCTGAGATTGAGCCCAGCTCAGTCAGCAGAGTCTGCTTCCTCCTCTCCCTCTGCTCTTCACCCTTGCTCATGCTTTCTCTCTCTTGCTCTCTCCCTTAAATAAATAAAATCTTTAAAAAAAAAAAAAAAGAAAGAAAATTTATTCCTCTCCCAAGATAATTTTTCTTATTTCTTTATTCCCCTTTCCTCATCCAAAATTTATCATCAGTCTTCTACATACCAGAAATGTACTGTTTCTTCTTTTGAAGAAGCCCAGTGAGGGAGAATGATATGAAAACATAATTAAAAAAATATAAGTCACATTGTAGAGATATCTACACACTCCTTAATTTATTCATTCAGCCAAACATATTTATTGAGCACCTATTTTGTGGTAGAGATATTTCTTTGCTCTGGGGATGCACTGATAAAATAAATCTGTACTTACATAGCTTTTGGCTTAGTGAAGCAGACAAGCAATAAACAAATAAATATGTTAGGAAGATATATATTTGTATATTCAAGCAAGGCAAGCAGATTATGACCCTTCAATCCAGTATTAAACTTCCTAAAACAAGATATAAAGGATAGTTATAAAAGGAGAGACATATTATTTTTGTGAAAGAAATATTATGTTAGGGAATTATATATATATATACATATATATAAATATATATATATATATATTTATTTATAGTAGTTATGGAGAACAATGAAGAAGAAAATAAATGGAGCAAATATGATACTCTGGAAAGGCCTCTGTAGTAAGGTAGAAGTTGAGTGATTGAAGGAATGAAGCAAATGAGGGAGTCACATGCACCTCTAGAGAAACAATGACATTTGAAGTTGACAACGCAAAGATCTTGAGGCAGGAATATATATGTGACTGTTCGAGAATAAAGGCTACATGGCTAGAGCAAAGTGAGACACAGAGGAGTGCTAAGTGTTAATTATCATAAAGAATACAAGCTGATTACCCAACTCTTCTTTTCTAACCATACAGAATGGTGTCCCTGCCTCCTTTGAAGAAGTGATCTAGTAATCAAGTTTGAGCCAATGGAATGTGAATGAAAGCAATAGGTGTATTCCCAGGTACAACCCTAACACATTATCTCTCAGTAACACCCATATGCTCCTCGCTTGATGATAAGGAACTTACAACATAAGAAGCCAAGTGCTTAAAAATGCCAGGGCACAGATGTCAGGGGCCTGGTCACTAATCACCTCTTGAAAAAGGAGCTATCATTCGTCAGGGATACTCATTTTTGAATCTGAATGAATAAGAAATGATATTGTGTTAAGTCCCTGAAATTTGAGATTTATCTGTTAAAGTGGCTAATGTTATCATAGTTAATATAGAAGAGGTCATTGATTAAGAATGCAAACGGCCTTCAAATTGCTTAGGAAATATAGGCTATTGTAAAAAAATAATTTTCTGTAAAATAGAAAACAAGCAGAATTTTGAACATAGTCATGTTTTAAAGAGATCTCCCTAAGTTTTTATCTCTTACCTATTATTTCACAGTTTGAGTGAGTCCACCCTTATCAAAGTGTAAATTTTTACCTTCCTTATTCCAATACCCTTAGCCCCCTTATCTTGCTTTAAATTTCTTTTTTTTTACAGTGCCTTGTCAGATTCCAAAGTGTGTTTTTATATTTATTTGTACCATCTGTTTCCCCTAACCAGAGTGTAAATTCCACAAAAGTAGAGATATATTTTCTTCACTGATGTATCTCAATCACCTACATCAGTTCCTCATACATAGAACTACTCAGTAATATTTTAAGAAAAAATGGTAACTTATTTTTTAATTTTTTTCTTTCCAAATTTTTATTTAAATTCCAGTTAGTTGATATATAGTGTAGTATTAATTTCAGATGTAGAATTTAGATTCATCCCTTACATACAACACTCTTTACTGTCCATCACTCATTTAACTCAACCCCCTGGAATCCCTGGGTGGCGCAGCGGTTTGGCGCCTGCCTTTGGCCCAGGGCGCGATCCTGGAGACCCGGGATCGAATCCCATGTCGGGCTCCCGGTGCATGGAGCCTGCTTCTCCCTCTGCCTGTGTCTCTGCCTCTCTCTCTCTCTCTCTCTCTGTATGACTATCAAAAATAAATAATTAAAAAATAAATAAATAAAATAAAATAACTCAACCCCCTGCCCACCTTTCCTCCAGTAACCCTCAGTTTGTTCTCTTTAGTTAAAACTATTTTCTGTCTTGCTTCTCTTTCTTTTCCCTCTATATTCATATGTTTTGTTTCTTAAATACCACCTATGAGTGAAATCATATGGTAATTGTCTTTCCCTGACTGACTTATTTAGCTTAGCATAATACCCCTAGTTCCATCCACATCACTGCAAATGGCAAGATTTCATCCTTTCAGATGGCTGAGTAATATTCCATTGTGTATATATACCACACCTTCTTTATGCATTCATATTTAGTCAACACTTGGGCTCTTTTCATAATTTGGCTAACAACTTTACTAAAATGAGATAATTACTTACCAAATCAAACCAAAACCAAAATGAAAATAAACACAAAAATCCGGTTGCCTTATCAAACTGCTCTAAGTCCACACTTTATGCAAATGCATTAAAGATGATAAGCAAACTTATAAAATATATTCATTTTTTGTTAGGTGACTTTATTTTTTAGATCAGGGTAGACCCAATTCCCAAACATAAATTTTCACATCACAATGCACTAGAAATCATACCATACATATCTACCTCTTGACTCTCTTCAGAGAAAAAGAAGTTCTTGTGTCATTAAAAACCTCTACTACTTCTTAAAAGAATTAACTAATACCAGTGTTCAAAGAAAATAATTATATCCAAGACCTACAGCAATTTATACATTTATACCAGCAATTAGTAAAACTTATATGTTTCTAAGATCACATATCACAAGAATTTTAAAAGTTAGGTGTACTTAACTTTAAAAAATGAGTAAGAGCACAAGGAGAAAGTTTATCCTTCCAAAATATTTCCTTTAGTTGAAGAGGGAAATATTCTGGAAGGAGGAAGAAGAAAATGAGTAGGAGTTTATTACCTTTACCTACAATAAATTTCCTAGAAAGATCCAAACTTATGGGAGAATCTCAGAAACAGAAAATATAATACGACATTTTACTTCCAACATTTTACAAATGCCAAGATTTCCATATCTTTGTCTTTTGTCTACATCCTCACTAACCCTGAGATGGGAAGAGCAGGTTGTTATTTCCATTGAGGAAACCAGCAAATGGAGACATAGACCTTAAATCCTACAATCTAATTTGTAAAACACACCTTAAAGCTAGATTGGAGCATCTGTCTTGGTTCCCAGCCTGGTGTCCTTTTTATTTCTCCACGCACCTTCTCCATTTCTCTTTGTACAGGAAAAGGCTAAGAAATTGTATGTGAAATGTGTAAGCAAGCCAAAAATGTAGGTGTGTGATAGATATTTATGCTTGTACTTATTTAGAAAAGAAAAGGAAGGAAGGAAGGAAGGAAGGAAGGAAGGAAGGAAGGAAGGAAAAGAAAGAAAATGAAGCAGTTAGAAAGAAACAATGTAAAGACCAGAGAAAATAACATGAAATCTAGTTGGTATCAAATGAGAAAATTATTTCTAGCATAAATGTGCCAGGCAATAAGAAAACATGAATAGAACTGCTGATCATTTAGTAAGTATAACTTTTGTTAGCTTTAATATCTAACCAATCTTTGAAAGTCAAACTTAAGATATGTAAATCTAGAGTTTAATAATGTCATGCCTTAAAAATAAAAATAGGAAAATAAAAATTCAAGAATAGCATAGATAACTGCTATAGTATTCTCCTTAAATGAGATCACTACTTTTCTTTGTCACATGAGAAAATATGAATCTATCCTCTGTGTACTTTAAGGAACACTGAGAAATCTCATATAGCTAATAAAAACAAAGAAAAAAAATGTTGACTTTGGGAGATAGTCTTTACTTGGTCAAAAATGTACATGTTAATAGGTCTTAGAAACCAGGAATCTCTAACCATAATGTTTTCCTAAAGACTTACTTAGCACAAGTTTTTATTGACTTCCAAGAGAGAAGACAATGTACAAGATTTGTCCTCTGAAATACCAATAATTATTTTCAAATATTCAACTGCAGAAATGTTTCACAGGAAATGGATTTGGGGTTTAAGACCCAAAAGAAGTGAATTTGGCTCCTGATACCATCATGGGAGAGTCCAGTCACTTTGTTCCATAGGCTGATTCTCCACTGAGCAAAGCAAGTAAGTGATGTAATTACCCTCACTTGCTGTAAAGATTGACTCTGGTGGTGGGGAGAAAAGACCTGAGATATAATTCATTTTCAATAAATGTTAGTCGTGATTAATTAAAATGAATCTGACATTTTGAGCCTAATTGTTTCATCACAATTTAATATTTTTAACAAAAATAAGGAAGCAGCAATGAAATTTTGGATGACACTAAAGGATTTAGATTTGAGGTGCTGTTGAGTAGCTGGACATTTTGGAGAATAATTGCAGGGGAAAAAAATGTAGGTTTAGGAGGCTACTGGAAAGATGACCTTGTAATTTCATCAGTGTCTTCCAAAAAGCAGGTTTGGCCAAATGTGGCCATTGAAACTGATGTGTTTAAAAAAAGAAAAAGCATAAAAATGAAGGTAAAAATCCTTTATAAATAATTTTGTGCTGTTATTTGCATATTTAAAATTTCAAATTGTAACTACTATAAAATTACTTTGGCTGAGTGATTTCAATCTACACATCTGGAATATTATTTGCAAAGTGCTTAAAATAGTTCTTGAGGGGTGCCTAGGTCACTCAGTTGGTTAAGCCCCGACTCTTGGTCTCTGCTTAGGTCTTGATCTCGGAGTCATGAGTTTGAACCCCGTGTTGGGCTCTGCATAGGGTGTGGAACCTACTGAAAAAATAAATGAATATGAGACACCTGGGTGGCTCAGAGTTTGTGTGTCTGCTTTCAGCTCAGAGCATGATCCCAGGATCAAGGATCGAGTCCCACATTGGGCTCCCCGCATGGAGCCTACTTCTCCCTTTTCCTATGTCTCTGCCTCTCTCTCTCTGTGTCTCTCAAGAATAAATAAATAAAATCTTTAAAATAAAATTATAATAAGATGGTGCTTGACACACAACATGTGTGTGTGTGTGTATATATACATATATATATATGTATATAACCAATATATGCTATGTATGAATGTATGTGTAAATGTGTCCTCTCTCTCTACCTTGCTATATGGAGTAGATGAGAATATAGGTAATGATACATACACACCTTTTTTTCTTTTTCTTAATGACAATCCTTATATAAATAGCAGAGCTTGAGAGCTCTTTCTTCTAGTCCGCAAAGGGACATGCTAATCTTTTCTAAGGTATTTCTTGACCCTGCTTTATTCCTAGAAAAGGTAAATAAAAAGTTATTTTTCAAGATAGCATGTGTCTGTTTTTTAACATGTAATGGAAGCACAAACAAGTCACATTATTGAAATCAAGGAGTTTGAAATAAGATGAATTTCATGTGTTTGAAAAGATAACTAATATGTGCTGGTTTTCTGATTTCTCCAAGGAAATAATGCTTGAAAATGAGTACTCCAGACAAGCCTCTTTAAGAAGCAAGGTATAAAGGAAGCCCTGATGTTAGTTGAGGATTTTTTTTTTTTACTGCTTTTTTATTCTCTCATAAAGTGATAGTTTCCCCTCAACATATATTACCTTTTAATACCTTTTGTTCTCTTATAAAATAAGCTAAATATTTCGTTTTTTTCACACCTTAAGTAACATTACAGAAAAATTAGGGGATGCTCAGAAAAGGGAAAAAAAAAGAAAAAAAGAATTTTTCCCCCATCTATGAATATCAGCTGTTAACCTTTTCCCAATTAATGTTATTAGAACACATTTATCTTTCATCATCATCATTTAAGAAAAAATAGGACATTTTAACATAAGCAGTAGGAAGACCATAACTCTGGAATAAACTGAAAATTTTGCTCCATGAAAAATTTGCCAGAGGGTATTTTCATTTTTCTCATGTGCCTCTAGTGTCAATTAGTATTTGAGAATGACTGATTTAGAGCAAGTTTTCCTCTTTTTGACTACATAGCCTAAAGAAATGTTTATCCCAGAAATCACAGAGTCTCAGTGAGTGCATAATTAAAGGAATATATACAAGTCATAGAATCTCATCCTATGAAGAAATATTGAGATTCTAATATTCCACTTGCCTCTTAAAAATGCCATTTAGAAGTTCTTGTATCATTTCATCTCTCTACAACAAAATCTCATTTCCACCCTCATCCACCTACTTGTCTTCCTGTTACAATGAGTGATTTGACCCTGACACCCTCTCTAAGGCCAATATCTCCACTTGTCCTATGAAATTTCCTACTGTCTCCTTCTGAATTACAATTGGCCATCTCTCTTCTGCAACATCATTTTATGTTGGAGGTTCCTATAATTAAAGTGGCTTTCTATCTTAAAAAAATACCTCACTTTACTTCCCAACCCCTAAAGGCACAGGTCCTCTTCCAGCAAGACTTCACACAAAAAGCTGTCACCAATTCCTGCCACTCTCCAGATGAAAACTTTCCAATGGCCCCTTCTTTCAATTAGAATAAACTTCAAATTATTTGCAGGGTCCACAATAAACTATGAAGTGTCCCTATGGCTTGTGCAAACTCAACTAGACCACTCGACATTCCTCATGCACTATGTACATGCACATTCATCTTTAATCCTCAAGCAGCCTGGCAGTTTTTCTG
The DNA here is from genome assembly GCF_048418805.1 of Vulpes vulpes. Classification (NCBI taxonomy): domain Eukaryota; kingdom Metazoa; phylum Chordata; class Mammalia; order Carnivora; family Canidae; genus Vulpes; species Vulpes vulpes. Next base: position 73,924,386 of record NC_132781.1, read on the forward strand.
CTTTCAGGAAGACTTGACTTGCTTTGCCCTTTTACCAGAATACTCAGCAATCAGATAATAAGAGAGCTGTCATTCAGGTTTTCGCTCAAATACAGTGTCATTGAATATTGCTCTTATTTACACGTGTATATCTTTAAGTTATATTAACTATTAATCTATGTATTAAATTGTTAAGGGATTTGATCCCTTCATAGGTGCTTTGATATGAAGTAAATTAGAAAAATCTCAGGGATCCCTGGGTGGCGCAGTGGTTTAGAACCTTGCCTTTGGCCCAGGGCACGATCCTGGAGACCCGGGATGGAATCCCATGTCGGGCTCCCGGTGCATGGAGCCTGCTTCTCCCTCTGCCTTTGTCTCTGCCTCTCTCTCTCTCTCTCTCTCTGTGACTATCATAAATAAATAAAAATTAAAAAAAAAAAAGAAAAATCTCTCATTTTTACCATGATGAATAAGCATTGGGTTAAAGAATGTATATTTAACTATTTGCAAGTTTTTAAGTTCAATGGACAATTTTTTTATTGGTAAATGGTAACTTAAAATATTTCTATTTTTTGAGATTAAAGTTATAACAGTACCTATTTATATCCTCTTGAGTGCTTCTCCATCATAGGTATGTACAGAAGCTCTCTGGTAGGCAGACTCTAAGATGGTTGGAAATGATCCCGCCTCTCGGTATTCAGGCCTTGAGAGTGGGATAGGCCTGGTGACTTGCTTTGAACACAACAAAGACAACGAGTCATCGCTTTCATGATTAGGCTACAAAAGATTGTTATTTTGTAATGCCAGCAGACCTACTGCTCCGATGGATGGCTCACTTTAAAAAGGCAAACCACCATGTTAAGGAACCAAATCCAATAAATAACTGAAATCCTGCCACAAGAGCTTGAAAAATGATTCTTTTACAATTGAGATGATTGCAGCCCAGCCTACATGGATGGTGGCCTGTGAGAGCTTCTGAGGTAGAAGACTCAGCCAAGCTGTGCTTGGACTCTTGACCTATAAAAACTGTGAGAAAATAAACATCTTGACCTATAAAAACTGTGAGAAAATAAACACATCTTTTGAGCTGCTACATTTGAGGTAATTGGTTACATAGCAGTAGATAACTAAGACAGGCTCCTTTACATTGAGTCCATCTTAAAATACACTTAGAGTTTTGTTTTTTTTTTTTTACTTTTTTTTTCACATAGAGTTTAAAATACACTTAGAGTTTCCATCTCTATTTTTTGACCCTTCACTCAACTGTAAGTCATTTAAATATTTTCCTCCAATTTTTTTTTTCTAAACCAGTTTTCTCTTTATTGTCTGGTGAAATAATAGTCACTTTATATTTAATATTACAATTATGTGATCAATCTTCAAATTACTATAGTGAGAACTGAATATTATTGATCATTAAACCCCACATGTACATCCATTGCTAAGTTTTTATAATTATAGAAACAGATGCTTGTACATTAGGTTGGGGGAGCTGAGAAGAATGGCACACATTTCAGTGGCATATGGATTGAGGAGGAAGCAGAGCTCGGCATAAATAAATTGGAGCTTCTCAAGAGTTGGAAGAGCTTGTCAAAAATAGTTTTCCCTAATCACTTATTTTATTATGCTTCTGTCAGAACTTGCACACAGATATTTTGAAATTGGATGCTGCAATTTGAAAAGATCACATCTAGTTTCAAAGAGTAGTGAAATGTAGATGAAAATCAATATAGGGCCTCAAAGTCCCACCAACCAGTTACTCTTGGAAAATATAGGGCTTAGATTCAAGCAGCCAAGGTTTATTATGCCTTTTGATGTGTTCCTGATACACAGTAGGCATTCAAAAATTGTTGGTTCTTGAATTTACAAGAAGTATTGCTGTACTTCTATTTAAATTTAGTTGAGTAACTAAATTTCCAAGTGTGACATTGTTCCTATTCTCTTAACTCAATGAAATTTATATTAAGATGTATTTATTACTATATCTATTTGTTTTATGTCTATAATCCTTACTAGATACATAATAATAACAAGGACAATCTCCTTCTTTATTAAAGCATATGCCTTTTACTAAAAATGAGGAAATATACATAAAATGTATCCCATAAATAATTATATTCACATTTTTCTAACATTTATTTCAGTATTATATCACTTAAAAATAATTTGAAATTATTACAATTTCTCTTAATCTCCTACTTGTATTCAATATCCTTTCCATAAAATATCTAACCTGTTGCTAAATATCTGTTTTTGTTGTCTTATTGTTTTGTGTGTGTGTGTGTGTGTGTGTGTGTCTGAAATTAGGTATAATCATTAATGTCCTAGTTAGAATGGATCAATACTTGTCTGTAGACTATGGCCTCATGTAGCCTACAAATTCTTGCTAGTACAGAGTATGAAACACTTTGCAGGCTTGAATCACGTAGTCATATAAGTAAAGCCATGGGCTTTCATTTATCACATAGAAACCACATTGGACTCAGTACATATCTTAATTCTCAAGGTCATTATTTATCAAGGTGAAGATAAGATTGAAAACTTTGATAGTTATTTGGAAGATTAAACAAATAAACATAGAGAAAAACATATTTAAGTATATGATCCATAAGATTAGAGGGTAGTCATCATCAATAATCTTATTTTCTATCTAGCTCATTTCCATTTATTTCTCCAGTCATGCTACCACAGAAGAGTCAGAGACATGCTGTTATGCTCATATAATATTCCCTATATCGAGTCTCCTTTAGCTGTCTTCCTCCTCTGATTTCCAAATCTCTCTTTCAGACATGATTCAAGTAACATTTCCTCTAAATCATCTTCCCTAATTATTCCCACAATATTTATCATTGTATATTTCACTCACCATATTCAATTTTTAAAATGCCATTTTATATATGAATATCTCTCATTACTTGATAATAAGTGGTTAGCATTTCAAAACCATTTTAAAACAGTTTTTAACCTTCTCTGCATTTAGCACAACACACAGTAGGCACTTCATCTCTGAGGGAGTAGATGAAATTAATCTATCATTGGGAACCTACTTCTGGTTATTGGATTTATGTCGGACATTGATTTAAATAATAGCAAAATAAACCATTCAACTGTTGTTCATTTGCCATATAATTAGTTATATAAATAAGAGTAGCAGAAGAGTTACAGTGCTTTGGTACTATGGGTTACAGATAATTCTCCTCCCAAAGCTTAATTGTATACTTTATTGACTTCTTATCACATAAAAGAAATATAGGTCTCTCTACTCTGATGATAAGTTTTGTGGTCTTGTCATGGCCTCTAATTTTACCTTCAATTAAATAGTCAAAAGAGCAATTAGATTTAAGGGATTTTGTTCCTGAATAGACCACTTGGCTCCATCTATTTTTTCATTGGAAGCATTGATATAGTCTTAGATTACTTGGAAAAATTGGTAATGAATTACTCTCCTCCAGGCTGTGGTTAATTAAATTGGCCACCCTTTTGTCTTCAGCATGGGCAGCTAGGGCACTGGACTACAGAGGACTAATGAATCCTACTTAAGGTAAGTCCTCGAGGGATTTGAATTCCTGCTGTCAGACAGGAATATGATTCAGATCACAAAGTTCTCCAATCTGTTAAGTAGGTCAAACTCTCTAAGGGAAAATATAAAGCAATTTGAGGTCTGTTAAAATCAGAAACTATGAATTTAATTAGTTATTATATCCAACAAACTTCTTTTTAATACTGCATTGTGAAGGAGCTCTTTTGAAATCCTTTGTATTTCATAGGAAAGCATTTGAATCAAAGAATAGTTCTGTTAGAAGCCATATGTCTCAGAACTCAAGGACTTTCAGAAAAGGCCATATGTCTAAACAGGTCAAAAGGTTTATAGTCAAATTTTTAAACCACTAGTCAGGTGATTAAAAGTAACCATACCTGGTAGCCAATTACACAGTATTATGCATTTTTGGATGTCATACATTTTTACTCGTGTCTGCCAAGTTGGTGCTAAGGATAAATAAACATGTTGAGGTTTTGTTATTTTTTTCATTCGTATTTTGCTTATGATTGTTCAGCATAATCCTATGTAAATCATAAAAACACATGTAGATACTTCCACATGTGTTATTCATTGCTCTGATAAATGTATTAAACTGGTCTAATATAGGTCAAACTAGAATGAAAGGTTCACAATAATAGTATTATTAATAATAAGTTATTAAACACTTAGAAATAGAAGATACTGTAAATTTGTTCAGATTCCGTTCCACTGGAGCTGGGAGTGTCCCCACACAAAAAAGCAGCCCTTGGAACACCATCTGAATGATCTACAATTCAGCTCAATTCAACTAAAATCTGATACTATCTGCTCAGAAGTAAAATCAGACAAGCCCAAAGTGTTACATGTGTTACACGTGTTACAAATTAGAGATTCACATGCCTCCAGTCTTGGGTTCAATTAATTTGCGAGAGTGGCTCACAGAACTCAGAGAAACATTTTATTTCCTAGATTACTGGTTTATCAGATATAACTCAGGAGAGGCCAGATGGAAGAGAAGTGTCGAGCAAAACATGGGGAAATGGCACAAGGCTCTGAAAGGCAGCTCTGAAAGCACTACTCTCCCTAGTTCTCCACATGTTCACCAACCTGGGGGTTCTCTGAACATCATTTATAGGGGGTTTATGGAGGTTTCATTAAATAATCATTGGCAATTGAAATCAATCTCCAGCCTCTTCTTTCTGAGGTCTGGGGGTAAAACTGGAAGTTACAAGATTGACAGCCCTCATTCTTAGGTGAGATCCAAAAGTTGCCTCATTAACATAACAAAAGGCACCTATAAGGTTTTCATCACTTAAGAAATTCCAGAGGTTTTGGGAACTAACTGTAAACCAGGAACTGTGGAGGACTATATATATGAAATATATTTTAATCATCTGACTGACCAAATAGGTATTTCTTATAATCACAATATCACACACTCTAATATTCATTTTCCATTGTTTAGTCTATTATATATTCACAAAATTATCTAAGGTAGTTATCATTACAAAGAAACTCAGTCACAGGAGGAATAAGAAATTTGCTCAAGGTTATACAGCTAATCACAGGAAAGCAAAATTTCAGATCCTACCTAAGAACAGAGCCTGCCTTCTTATAGGACAAGATAAGGTATTTTTTTTTAAGATAAGGTATTTTAAACACACATCAAAATATCCCCAGATATTTTAAACACACATTAAATATGAGAAACACTGATCTGTTACAATGTTTCTCAACCTTAAATACACATCTGGAATCACCTGGGACAGAGGGTATGTATATATACCTATATATGTATATATATGATGTATATGTGTGTGTGTATATATGTATATATGGTGCATCCAATTTCAGAATAATTATTATAAGTCATAATCTCTTGGGAGGTTGCCAAAATATTAGTGTTTTTCCAGTCTTCCAATGTGTAGTCAAAGTTGAAAAGCATTATGTAAAACATGATAGTCTAATAGAGTCGTTCTCAAATTTTGGTGTGTTTATAAGAATAAGCTAGGGAGATTTCTAAAACATTGATTGCTGTACTTACCTTCAGAGTTTTTGATTCTGTAGATCTGGTATGCAGCCCAAGGATTTGTACTTCTAACACATCCCTAGGTATTGCTGATCTGGGTACCACACTTTGAGAATTACTAATCTAACAAAATCTTTGGCTTAAGTAATTAGAATAGCCTGAGATGAAATGAGGAAAGATAGAAAGTTCAGACTCTGAATCAGATACCTCTGGTTTAAAACTTACTTCTTGTCACCTATTACCTTTAAAAAAACTGCACAAGATACTTACATCTAATCTGTTTGAGAAAATCTTCTTATACACATACACCCTAAAAATGATAAGACTAGTTTTATAGACAGTGGTAAAATAAAAATGTATATAAATACCTAGGGTCGGTATCTGATTGATATTCTTGCTTAATCCATCTTGTACCTAATAATTGTTAAGAATGAAATTGGAACTAGGCCCTTCTAATTCTCCCTCTGCATCCCAATTACATCGGCTAGTATTAAAATAAATTTTGCATTTCTAATTAGAGCTTTGCCAGTTATTAGAGATAATCAAACATATGGTGAGAGAAATGGAGAGCTTAAATTTTTTCGTATAGGTCAATTATCCAACTAAGCACAGTGGAAAATCTCAAGCATAGACATATATGCATTTAATTGAAAAGTTTCTCTCTCTCTCTGGCTTTTTCAATATAGCAATGGTCAATAATGTTTTTTACTATAAATATAACAATCTTTAAAGAATCCCACAGGTATTATGTTTATCTTTTTCCCCCTAGCTTTTATCATAAAGTTTAAACTTTATGCCTTAGGCTCTGGAGCTATTTAGAAGCTGATCCCTGCCTACCTCTCTACTCGAGTCCACCCTCATTTCCCCCATATAATTTTAATCCAGCTGAAAGAAACAATTTGTAAATTCCCAACATCACAATCTTGTTTCAGATATCTGGTCTTCTACACATCAATTTTCTACTGCACTACTGTTCTTGCTTATTCTATGAACCTGCAGCACCTCACGCTTATCTCGTATGGACTTAGCACAGCATTGTATTGAAATATTTGATATGCATTCTGTCTTCACTATAAGCCTTGAGAGGGTAGATCTTCAATATTTACCTTATGTTCCCAACTTCTCACAAAGTTTGCTTTATTAAAAATACTCAGTAAACATTTGTTGAATGAACAATGCAACAGTGTACTCCAAAGTGGGATAGATGCTTCACACACACACACACACACACACACACACACACACACGTCAAGTAAAAATACACAGAGCCATACTGCTCTGGCAAGTATACCTATATGACTGGTTTAATGAATTGATTGGCTAGTATTTCCAAAAACAGGGCATCAAATACTGAAATTCATAAAATAAAATTTTTTGGTGAGTAGTGACATTTTTGGCTCTTTGAAAAATGCATTATTTCAATACAATGGAAAATAATCAAAAATACTTGTTTACACATTCCCTGAAGGCAAAACGATAAGGTGTAAGTCTCCAAGAAAACCATTGGATATAGATAAGGAGAAGGGAAGATGGAGAATGAAAAATGTGCATGGTAGCCACAAATATGCTCTATTCTGCATGCAATAAAAGCATATAAAATTAAACAGAAAACTTTAAAAGTATTTAAGTAACATATCAAGTCCACTTTATTTTAAAGGAACATTACAGTTAGGGCAGCCAACAAGGTTATGAGGCAAGAACATTTTACGGAATTGCAAAGGAAGCTGTGAATCTTGCTGTGCCAAAATAAATAAACCACGAGATAAAAATAACTCAGAAGTAGAACAAGCAAGAGAAATGATATCACTAACAACTAACTTTGACAATTACTTTTCCTCAGGTAAAGCAAGGATCTTGTTTTCAAAAACATGATGGGCCATAAAGTAAATAATTGAGAATGCTAGCAACATAAACATAATATCAAAATATAAGCATGAAATGTTCATTCTATTTTGGATCATCAAAAGAAGTAGCTGTGATATAGGAGAACAATTACTGGACTTTGAATCAGAAGACCAAAGGGTAAATATAGCTTTGAACTTACTGGTTTTGTGACCTTGAACATGATTTTTCCCTTTAAAAATATATTTATTTATTCATGAGAGGCACAGAGAGAGAGAGAGAGAGGCAGTGACACAGGCAGAGGGAGAAGCAGGCTCCATGCAGGGAGCCCGATGTGGGACTTGATCCCGGGTCTCCTGGATCACACTTTGAGCTGAAGGCAGTGCTAAACCACTGAGCCACCTGGCTGTCTGGTTCTTCACTTCTGAGCTTCAATTTTTCATCTCTAGTTTGTGTGTGTGTGTGTGTGTGTGTGTGTGTGTGTGTGTGTGTCTGTTTTCAGAATTAATAGATACAACGCTCCTAACCCTTTTTCTACTATATTGTGTACACTTAATATATTTCTGTATGTGGTATGCAAATATGCAATACTTAAACTTTTCAAATTTATCTAGCATTTACATGTGAGATAAGGAATCTTAAAAATCTTATAGCCCATTGACAATGAAAAATCTGCTAATTTCATAGCAGATGTCTGGAATTTCATATTGTGAATGTGCTGGTAAATACTATCCTTTTTATTTAAATTTTTTCTTGAAAACTATCTAGAAAAGTGGTAATCTTGTGTCAAGGAGTAAGTAAGAAAGTTTGGCCTCTCCTGTTTTTGAAGTTCTAGAAACTGGTCTCTTAGTTGATCTCAGATACTCCTTTTCCCAGGGTCAGTCCTTTCCTGAGCTCCAGAGAAGAGCAGTAGTCACAACATTCATCTTGAGTCATCACCTTGGGGGATAGTTCTGAGGTTTTTTTCCCCCACTGCTTCCCATCCATTTTTGCTGTGTAAGGTGGACAAATTCTACCATTCATGAAGATTTCAGAGTCAATTCTCAAGTTCTCTGACTCTTTAACTACTCGGTATTTTTAATGAAACAACCAAATTAAGCAGGGCGTTTGAAGGCAGTTTATCAGTCAAACATCATCAATATTGATAATAAGAACATGAACAAGCTCTGGTATGATGAAAATATTTCGATACACAGGGAATTATCTTTATTATCTGAATTATCAAAGTAACCATGCCTTCAAATACACGTAATTCTAAGGATGATGAAATCATCACAGGTGCAAATTTCAAAATTCGAAAGGTTAAGCATTGGGGCTTTTTAAAAAGATAAGACAATCCTAAAAATAATAGATAATCATATGTCTAGGAATAATTAGACATAGCCTGCCTAGAGGTAGGATGACTAAATTCAGCATGAAAATATGATTTATGAACTTCCTACTAAAGTGAGTTGCTACAGAAGTGTTGGACGTTCCTTTTCTCAGTTTAAGACCAATTCCATTTAGTCAAACAGAATTAGACCTTGACCCTGGAATTTTTCCACCAGTCCACCAGATGGATCTATTTCGTTTGTTTTCCCTTCTCTGACAACCTTTTTGTTAATGTGCTACTTTATAACAGAAGACTGTTCTTTTCCTCTACTTGTGCCTGGAGCATTCTGTTTCGTTTTCCTATAGTATGATAGCTGAAAAACAGAAAGAATCACTGTAATATTGCTTTTAGAACATAGCATTAGAATAATCTTAATTCATCAATTATACGAAAAAGTAATAAGCACCTACTATTAGCCAAGAACTCTTTTGGGTATTAGGAATAAAATCATAAACAAAACAAGGTCCTTTGATTCATTTAGCTTGCATTGTGAAGGCATGCATTGAGGCCAGAGAAACAGATAACAGAAATGTAAATATATCTTATCTCAGAAGATGAAAAATGTTACAGAGGAGAAAAAAAGGAGGAAATTAAGGAATATTTAGTAAGAAGGCTGGATGTTATTTGTAGCAATTATCATAATGATAATTATTCAGAGTGCTATAAAAAATAAAAGAGGAGCCATGTATCTAGGCAAGAGTGTTTGAGGCAAAGGGAACAGTAAATGCAGAACCTCTGGAGCAACGATGTGAAGGAAGACCAATGTGGCTGTAGCAACTGGACATGATTTCATTTATTTGAATATGACACATTGCAGAATTCTTATGTAATTGCTTGCATCTTTGAAAATATATTAACCAAGGACTACTTATACTGAATTTCTTTGGGATCAGAGTTGGCCCTAAGCTCTGGAATGGGAATATAGTAAATCCACACATATAGGTAAAGAGTTCCTAATAGTCAATGATGGAAGACTGGAGGCTAAAACCCAAGGGTGGATATGTGTGCATAGGCTTGTGTGTTTCTGTATATGCATGTGTATGATGCTGATTAAATGGATGGATTTGACAAATAATGACTGACTTGGCTTAGTTTTTTATTTAGGCCAAACTTAGTAAATTTTTTCTATGACTTCCTAATCATATTTCCATATATGCCACATATCTGTCCCATTTGGCCCGTATATTTATTTCAGTTCTTCATAATTTTGAAGTATTTGTACAGATTAAGCTTTCAAAACAAGCATATTATCAATTTTTCTCATCTACAATGCCTTTGTTCTTCTCTACAGTATTCATATAGTTTAAGCAGGCCCTTAAAAGTGGGGAACAACTCAATAATAGATAATCAACCCCAAAGTGAGGTATATTTACTATCTTGACCTTAACAATTAACTGAGTAGTAAGGATTCCATTTTTGCTATTTAAATTTAGCACTAGTTGTAAGATATTACTCTCTAGTTTTTTGATAATTTACAATAGTTCATTTGTATTTATAATCATGGTTAGGATCAGCTGTAAATTCATTATGCATACGAAGTTTAAATAAATAGAAAATTACCTGCACAAATCAGCAGAACAACCAGGCACTTTGTATTTTGCAATTAGTGGTAGATAAAGTTCTTAAAATTCAGTTTATTTTGTACAAGAAAAAAATGTAATTATGAGAGCCCTTTCTAAACTACCTAAATCACCCATGATTGGCAACTTAGTCTTTTGTATACAGTTCTGTTTGGTTGATTTAGCATGTTCTATTAAATGTGCTAGAATTTCCTCCCATAAGCACTTTAAAGTGGAGTATAAAAGAAAGCCCATCCCTAAATCTCAGGACAAGAACATTAGGCTTTGTATCACTGTGTTTTCACTCAGCCCTCTCAAGATGGGAAATAAGGTTTTTTTGTTTCTGTATTTTTAAAAAGATTTTGTTTATTCATGAGAGACAAGGAGAGAAAGAGAGAGAGAGGCAGAGACATAGAGGGAGAAGCAGGCTGCATGCAGGGAGCCTGATGTGGGACTCGATCCCGGGTCCTGGGATCACACCCTGAGCCAAAGGCAGACATTCAACCACTAAGCTATCCTGGTGTCGTGGGAAATAGGTTTTATGTCAAGTAAGGACTTGAATAGATTAGAGTTCTGTGTTAAGTACAGTGTGCATATCTTGGCTTAATGAGAAAAATATTCTGATGGGGCAGTAATATCAGTGCTGTTTATGAATGGTCAGAGGAATTGTTATACACACCTTATTTTGTCCATGCTATAATCTCAGCCATCTGTCCTGAGGCTTTCTATATGACAGGAACCTTCTGAGGGTCACTGTGTGACAGCAAGAGATCAGAAGATGAAAGAATTAAAACTCTTCTAGCCTGTCCATTTAACTTTACCACAATGGTATTACTAGCAATCCCAATGGCCTAATGCCTCCTCCTTTTCAATAACCCTTCTGTGAAGTCTATGCTAGGATTAGTTAGACCAGTAGTCTTTGATGCATGCGTGTCTCAGAAAGATAAGCCAAATGAAGAACTGAAGAAAGGTGTTATGCTAGTCTGTTCTTTCTACTTTAATTCTTGCTAACAGTAGGAACTCTGAAATCATGTATGTGTGTGTGTGCATGTATCTGTGATGTTGTGTGCATACATATATATATATAGATGTGAATCCAAATGTATTCAAATTGGGGGAAGAAAGCTTTTTTGTCTATTACAATACTATCAAAAGCCCCATGGATAACAAATAATCTATTGACTGATTATATTTTTAATTATATATTGATTATATTCTTTATTAAAAATTAGATTTTAAAAGGACAGAGACTCTGCAAGATTTATATCACTCTGGAGATCTTGTATTCTGATTTTATTTCATCTCTATATATCTATCTATATACAGATACAGACATAATATATATAGATATATGTTAATATATACCTATATATAAAATTTGGTATGTGTAGGAATAGCTGTACCTACAGAGATAAATCACTTTAAATCTTTATCATAGTAATATATTTAAGTAGATATAAATTATTATCTATTGAAGAGAAAGATCTTCAGAAAAATATGTGAGTGGGATAGGCAGAATAAACAAATTTTGAAGGGCGACGGTACTTAAGCAATGAAAAAAGACCCTTTTGTGAGTTCCAGAAAGTATGAGCACACTAGCAGTTCTGGGTGGAGATCTAGGACAAGTAAAGACTGTAAGAGATATTTTAATAAGAAAGACAAGATAAATGCTGCATATTTTACAGCATATTAGGACAGATACAGTTATTTTGTCTTTGATGTAATATGGGTTCAAGGTTCAGAAAACAGCATTATAATATTGACAGTATAACCATCATTCAAACTGTTAAGATTATAGTACAAGTCAGAGTTCTCATGACATACGCAGAACCAGCACCTGCCGTACATGTAAAAGTAGAAGAGGGATTCATTAATCACATAAATGCTATCAGAGGAGATTCTGAAATCTAATATGGGCAAATGGGTTTGATTTACTTTATTGGCTGTGTTATCTATAGAATGAGCATCCATTTTACCTTTGAATTTCTAAGTCAGGTTTACTCATGTATACACCACTCTCCATATCAACTCTTTAAATACATGTAGAGACACCAACAGGTGTTTTCACAAATGACCAGAATTTTCCTGTTCTTTCCCATATCACTATTCCCTTAACCATTATGACCATAACCACAGACACACATGTACACACACAAACACACACACAGAGACACTTCTTGCCCTACTTGTGTATTGTCTTGTTTCCTGGGCCATAACCTGACTCTATAAGCCAATTTTAACAGTAACTTTACCTCCACCAGTTATGGTGACTTTCCACTATCCCCTGTCCTCAGAGTTGATTGGACTTCTGAAGTTATTATGGTTTTGCTTCAGTCTTTAGTTTCTGTGTTCCCTGTAGTACTATGTGAAAAATCCAAAATATAGTCCCTGACATTAGAGCCCTGCTCCTCATCCTAACCCTTACTACTTTCATTATTCTTGGAATGGAAAGGAATAGAAGGAATTTGGGTTATACATAATTTAAAATTGTAAATTCATAAGGTTTATAAATCTAAAATATGAAAAAATTAATAGATGAAAATATTAGAAGCACAAAATTTAGAAAATCTTAGCCATGATTTTTACTCCTAAACAAAAACAATAAGAAGCTTGTAGTATGATTTTTATTTTTTTATTTTTTTTATTTTTTTATTTTTAGTTTTTATTTATTTATTCATGAGAGACACAGAGAGAGAGGGGCAGAGACACAGGCAGAGGGAGAAGAAGGCTCCCTGCAGGGAGCCCGACATGGGATTCCATCCCGGGACTCCAGGATCATGCCCCAGGCCGAAGGCGGCGCTAAACCACTGAACTACCCAGGGATCCCTGTAGTATGATTTTTAAATAGAGATTCAATTGAGCAATAACATCAAAAATTTAATTTGTTATTAAAGAAGTAAAGAAATAGATTAAAATCTAAAGCTTCCACATTAAAGTATTCATATTGTTGAATAATCAATCCTACCTAAAATTTTGTATTATTTTATAAAGGTATAAAGTACTTCACAAGTATTTTCATGTGTATTAGTAATGAGATTACAAATGTGTGGCCTCAAATATGCAGTATGTACTTTTTACTTTGTAATGACATGTAAAACATTTCACATAAAATTCTGAATTTCTAGTTTATCTAGAAAAAAAATTTTAAATCTAGCTATTAAAAAATAAAATAAAATAAATAAAATCTAGCTATTGCAGGTCAACAATTAAACCAAGCAGAGGCTAGTTACGCTACTAACATTTGAATGGTTTCCACCATTGCAAATTGAATGTTTTAAATAAGTCATCTATAATACACATATGGTTGTACATTTAGCTCTTTTGCTCTTTTTATGTATTTTCTATTTTTACAAATTTCAAACTTAGAGCAAAGTTGTTATAAGAGTAACAGGAACTCTCATAAGCCTTCATGCATATATCTACATTTTTTTTTTTCAAAATCATTTAAAAGTTACAGACATCATGTTGCTTATATCTTCAGTATGTATCTCCTAAGAACAATGTCATTATTTTACATATTGCTATATGATTATTAGGTCGGTAAATACAACATTGATATTATGCTGTTATTTAACCACTAGTCTGTTATCTTTTGTATACTTGTTTTCTTATACGTAATGCACCATTTATTTCTGGATGCTTTCAAGAATTTCTTATTTTATTGACTTTTAAGCAATTTAAATACAGTAAGCCTAGGCACTGTTTTCTCGGGGTTTAAGAAGCTTAACTGTTGTTGAGATTCCTGGATCATAAGTTGATATTTTCCCTTAATTTAAAAAATGTTCAGCCATTGTAGTATTAAATATTCATTCTACTGTCCTTTCAACTACTTATGGGACTCAGTTAATGCTAGGTCAAACAATATTTTTCCAGAGCTCATTGAACTCTTTATTTTAGTTTTCAATATTTATTCCCTTGGTTGTTTAGATCAAATAATTTCTATTGATCTACCTTTACAATAATTGACTCCTTTTTTTGCTGTTCCCAATCTACTACAAAACTCATCCAGCAAAACTTTACTTTGTATTGTTCTCTTCATAACTTTAATTTCTCTGTGAATAATCACATCTGCATATCTATTATAAACATATTTTCCTCTAACTCTTTAAACTATTTATTTGTCTAATGTCTTTGTCTACCAGTCCCAAAGTCAAATATCTTGTGTTTTTGTCTGTATTGACAGATTGATTTTTATTATAGGTTAAATTTTGCTATTTTATTGCATGAACAGTAATTTTTATTGTTTACTGGACATTGTACATGACACATTGAAGTGACTGTGGACCTGTCAGCCTCTCGGGACAATAATAGGATAAATTCCTGACTATATTGATGAAACAATCCAAGGAAATATCTATGGAAAAGGCATGACACATGTGAAATAATAAATGCAAAGATGATGGATTTAAGGAAGAGACTGGAGGCTAGTTGATTAGAACTAAATGAACAAGAAGGGGAAGAGTTTTCGATGTTGCTCTTGAGCAGTGAGATGACCGGATATATTTCTTTTCTCCTCTAGGGAAGTCTTGTCTTTGTATTTCAGATTCTGAGGTTTTAAAGTATGTAGCTTTCAATCCAGAGACACTCGACTTCAATTGTTTTTAAATGTTGCTTTTAAAATTCCATGCCACACTTTACTTTTGTTGTCTTTTTTATACAATTCTTATTAGACGGAAATTGAATCTCTAGTATTTATCCTTCAATTTTCTTGTCTCTCTTGTTCCATTGTCCATGTCTTTATATTTTCACGTATTTTCTGAAAGAATTTCTTTGCTTTATCTTTCAATGTTCCTATTAATCTAGAACATTTTATTTGATAAAATACCAATTGTCCTTTCTTATTTTCATATGCCCCCTTTTATATAACCTTCCACTTCTTTCTTATGTCACCAGAGCAAAATCTTCCATCATCGCTCTAAAATCTTCTTTGGAAGGTAAAGTAAAAAACTTCTTTGGAAGTATTTTGTCCTACATTTTCAGTCTGATACCTTATCTCTATACTATCTTTGCTGTCCCCAATCTCAGAGCTTCTTTTGTTCAGTTCTTACTGGAATAATCACCTGGTCTTTAGAGTTTGCAATCACACAGTAGCTGTTGCAACTATTAAGCTCTTTCATTGCAGCATAAAAGCAGGCACAGATAATATGCAAATATATTAGTATTAAGTGATCCAAAATTCTATTTATGGACACTGAGCTTTATTTTTTAAAGAGATTTTACTTATTTATTCATGAGAGACACAGAGAGAGGCAGAGAAATAGGCAGAGAGAGAAGCAGGCTCTCTGCAAGGAGCCCGATGCAGGACTCAATCCCAGGACCTTAGGATCACAACCTGAGCCAAAGGGAGACACTCAACCACTGAGCCACCCAGGTACCCCTGGATACAGAGATTTAAACTTCATATATTTTTCAGGTGTCATGAAATATTATCTTTTTTTCAGTCATTTAAAAATATAAAATACAGCTTGTGGGTCATACAAAACAAGCAACAAGCTGAATTTGGCCTAAAGGTTGTAGTTTGCCAACCTCTACCCTGAAAGAATACATAATTGCCTCAGGATGTATAACTAATTTGATTTAGGCTTGGGCATAAATCTTTCGCATTACAAAAGTCATTCTGTTTTCATTCAGTTTCTATACAATCCTACTAAAATCAAAATCGAGCATTACTCACCTCTCTTTGCAAAGTACTAATTTGGTCTTTTTTTTTCCCCAAAAAAAGATAGAAATGTCAACGTAGAAAAAGACATAAAACATCCAAAATGGTTTTTATTCTTTTTCTGTTCCTTTTTCAAATACAGTGTCAAGTGGTTTCTAGATTCCCTGCCTTCTGTCTGAAGTTAAAATCTTCAAAGTTCTGTCCATTTAAAATCCAACAGTTGACGTAGTTCACTTGAGTGAATGGGAATAGAGGATGACTTTCTAAGAAAAGAAGTGAGCCAATCACTTCTATTACTTCATCCAAGTCAGAAAATGCAGGTCTATAAAAATATTCAAATATACTTTTCTGATATTTTAGACATTAACGATAATAAGAATTCCTTTGTGGAAACATAAAATATAAGTATAGTCACTCTTAAAAGGAGCTGTTAGCAAAAACATTTTAGATAGTCCTCTTTTACTAAAAATAAATGGCCATCAGGGACACAAAGTTCTTAGCCAACTATGGTACTTTTTGCTGCTGTTTGTTAGGTACTTATGTCTTCCTATAATCTGATAGCATTTTATTTCCTGCACTCCTGGGCTTTGGGGAAAGGAGGGACCACGTGACCATTTTAGTCGATGATTTATGAGGAAAAAGTACAGTGTGTCACTTCTGGGTTGAGCATTTAATGGTTCTGCAACAACCTCTTCTATTTAACCTTTATCAGAGCAAGTGGATATATTCTGGCCTGTGGATCCTCCAACAGCCTGGGTCCCACAGTAAGAATGATGATAACACAGAATGGATATTGAGTCAATGGCATATAGAGTAAGTAAGAAATGAGCCTTTGTTATTTTAGGGAAATAAGGTTTTTGTTTGTTTATTATTCTAAGAGAGCTTGGCCTTTCCTGACTGATGTATCTCTTTGTTTGAAATGTAAAATCGGTTAACCCTATTAGCCTGTTGTGAAGGACAACTATTAGAATTTACATAGTGGATTTTACTAAGGGTGTTTAATTGCATATGCTATTTCCCAAATGAATATACATGAGAATATATTATGTCTCCAGCAATCCTCCAGATGAATGTGATCTATTTTGTCATGGATTACCCACAGTGGGATTTTTTTCTATATGCTACCCAGGGCAAAAGAGTAGGCTTGAGAGGATAAGGCTTCTCTGACCCTTGATTTCAAGAGTTAAGATCTAACTATATTATTTATTGATTCATCATACTTGTTAATACTAGCTTCTTAGAATCTAGTTCTTTTTACAAATTATGGCAAATATAAATACAAGGTAGATATCCACTGAGGTACTCTATCTTATGACATTCAAATGGAAATTCCTTCCATCACGTAAGTCACTGGAGTGTCCCTCCCAGTACTCCTAGTAATTTTGACAAGAATGGTAGATTATTGTGGGACACTTATATTGAAAAAATAATAACATGTCATGTTACCAAAAGGAACAACTCTTTTTGTTGCTTTGCCTTGTATCTTTTATTTTAAACATCTGCATAACAATCTATGGTTGCAGAAAATTAAAGTATCATCAAGAGATGCCCTGTTTTTCTGATGCCCTGAATTTAAGAGAGAGGAAAAAAAACATATATAGATGACATGATTGCTACGAAAGAAAAGAGCAATTAAGACATGTACCGAAATATTACAGCTATGGACAGGATTTTCAAGAAATGAATGGTTAGCATTTTTTTTGAATGTACAAAAACTTTTAAAAACATTGTTTTTGCTATGATAATTTTAGACACTAGAAAAAGCCATTAGATTATAAAAAGCAATTAAACAGTTTTATGCACATAAAATATCTTTTCATGACAGAGTTAAATCCCCAAAGCCACATAGGACAGAGGAACTTGGGAGAATCCAATGGGAGAAATTGCACATGTTTCTTTCAGAGCTACAAGTGCAAGGTAAAGTATTACACACGAGGATACAGTAAGCTCAATACTGAACCAAGGAAGGAAATCAGCAGACCGGTAGGGAGATTAAACACTGGCTTAATAAGTGTGAAATTATGGCACTAAGCATCATACATCTTTTAAAACTCTTTTTAAATGCCATTTCCAAAAGGCTCTGATATAGCCCTATTTTTATTTAATAATAATGTATCTATTAAATATAATTATGATTATATGTTTTTTTTCTCTTCTGTCATTGGATGGCAAACACTCCTTGTTTGCAAATACAGAATTTCAGGCATAGTATCTACTCACATCAAGAAAATTCTTAAGGTTGCAAACTCAGTCTTTTTTGGTTAGTTCAAATATCTCACAAAATAAACCTACAATATCTGGAAGGTGAGCCAAATATAGCAAAACATTCTTAAAACATAGGAGGCCTTAGGAGTCAGTATTTGAAAGAAAGATGAAAAATAATTCAGGTTTGTTAAAAGGGCAGCAAATGATGATAACATCTTACATAAGTAAGGAACAAAAAAATCTACAGACACCTATTTAAGTGATTGACAAAAATAATGAGACGATGTAAAGAAGTACTATTTTCTATACACCTAAAACTTTGAAATAAATAAAAGGAAAATAATTAAAGGAAAATAATAAGTAGATAATAATTTACATAAAATATTTTTTGTTGTTTAACAATACATATAATTACAAAGTAATGATACTGGCTTTATTTTATAACAAGTTACCCTGTATGTCATTAGAAAGGAGGACACTCGGTGTAATAAGCACTGGGTGTTATTTGTAAGTGATGAATCACTTAATTCTACTCCTGAAACTAATATTGCACTATATGTTAACTAACTAGAATTCAAATAAAAACTTGAAACATTAATAAATAAATGAAATTCCTCTGTTGTAACTGGCTGCTAAACAAATTTGGTCAATAAAAGAAAAATAACCTTACTTATAAAGCCACCTCTCTACTTAATCACTATACTCCATCCTGGTGAAAAAAATAAGTGATATTTTCCAGATGTCAATATTTAATATTGGTAATATTCATGATGCTTAGCAAAATATTTTATAGGTAATCAAGGTGCCAAGGTATTTCAAAAGATATATCTACATTCTCTTAACTTCCCCTTTACACAGAAAAAATAGGTATTTTATTGACTCAGCGAGGAAATAGAATATTGTTTGATAATATACCCTACCTCAAAATTTCTACTTACCAGGAACAGAAGATGAAAAGAAAAATTCATAATAATTAAGTTGGAATCACCATCCTAGTTAGACTTAAATGAAAAGGCCATGTAGTAATAGGGAATAAGCACCTTGAATATACAAACTTTACAAACAGGCAAGATAAAAGAGTTCAAATGCAGCTGATTGAGTGCAGCTTAGTGAGCTTTCAGATAGTTGATGGGAGACTGAAATTGGAATAAGCACTGAAACTACAATAGCAGCAACAATAACTGCCTAGGCTGGTTATAAGTTCAGAAATAAAATAAGAGTAAATTACAGGAAAAAAAAATTATCATCTTTCCTCCCAACCACATTGCAAACCAAGTTTGGCTGGCTTCTTAATCCCTTAGGGAAACAGTGAGAATATTGAATTTTCTTTATAGCATCATTCATAATAGATATTGCTGTCACTCCCCCACCAAAATCAAGAATCATATAACTTTATACTTACCAACAAATGTTTTCATTGATATTGTGCTTCTTTTGCAAACCTTGTCAGTAATCTGTAGTAGGAAAAAATATTAAAAATGTATAATATTTGGTTTTTTGCATCTGACTCTTGATTCTGGCTCAGGTCATCTCATGGTCATTAGATCGAGCTCCATGACAGGCTCTGCACTGAGTTCTGAGTCTGCTTGAGATTCTCTCTCTCCATCTCTCATTGCCCCTCCCCCTGCTCATGCTTTCTCTCTCTCTCTCTCAAATAAATAAATATATTTTTTAAAAGATATATATTATTACCAGACATCAGACAGATACAGGATAAGAAAAACTCAGTGTATGTATGTATGCAAATAATGATTACAATCAAAAAGAGCTGAGTAGATGCTGATGATGAGGTCTAACAGATAGAAAAAAGCTATTTCTTTGAGATAATCATTATTCATGCTCCACAAATATTAGGCTTTCAGGCCTGTGTTACAATGTGTCAGTTTTAATTAGCACTACAGAGCAATGAAGAGCTGTAGATCTTGCCATACATAACTATTAGTTGTTCTTTACAACTTAAATCAAAGGTAGAAAGAAACTATCTTATTGAGAACAAGAATTCATTACTGACTGCTGTCCATATGTCATAGCCATGTTTTTCTTATATTTTTTAATGAAATGTTTTAAGAAGAATGAGTTTTTTCTTTACCTATTTAAAAACACAAAATACCTTAAATAGAAATAATTCAATATTTTAAATTTAATTTATTCAAATAATTATGCCTAATCATTTGTGAAACTGTTGTCCAATGTGCAAACTTTAAATTTTCAGGATTAGAATTATCCAGTTCATAAATTAAGGGTTTGGAAATTCTCAAGTATTTATTTAAGAATCAATTCATGAAACCAGCATCCTCGTATTGGTAATTTATTTTTCATTTGGGCTTCCAATTTGCTGAATAAGTAGGTTAATATAATGTGGGATAAGAGGGATTTATTTGTTGAGAATAAAGTGTGTTGGGAAAAAAACCAAGAAATTAAACAAACATTGCTCCTATTTCATGGCCTGAGGCTAAAATTCTCATACTTGAAGGCCATCTTAAATCTTTTTTTTTTTTTCCTTAAATTAATTGGTTATACTGTATGTGGGTTACGAGAAAACATCACTGCCGCTGGGATGACAAAACTCCATTTGCATGCCTTATTGATGATAGTTCATTAGTGCAATGCTTAATGGAATATAACATATCACATAAATTTTTCATGTATTAAAGACTATAACTTGTAGTAAAAGTAACTTTTGTATAAGTCAGAGGAGCAAAGAGTTGGAGATAGAGGCAAATAGCTTTGCTGGACGTATTAATATTAACAGACACCAGGAGAGAGCAATATGTGAAGGGACACGGAAGGTTGAGAGCATTTGGCCAAATTAAGGGACAAAAATTTGGCAAGGTTGGAGCACAAGTCAGCCTGGACGTGAGGGGAACAGAGGCTGGTTGGAAAGATTGTCTCATGAAGAACCTTCTAACTATATTTAGCCCATCAAGTGATAATCCATAAGTCACATTATACCACACAGCCTTTCTCACCTTTCGGGGTGCCAGCTCTAAATAGCAGGTAACATTGTAACTGGGACAAAATGGCTTGTTACTGGAAGAGGTTCAGATCTTGTTTAGAAAGGATATAGAGGAGGGGAACATGAAGCAAGGATTCTCTCTTCTTAGTCTATAGAATATGGGCTCCCCTGGGAGAAGAGAAAATTTAGAACATACACAGGTCAAACCTCATTCTAGTGACAAGTAGTCAGGGTTATGCCCTCTTTGTATTTGTGCTAAGGTACCCAATCAAGGTTTTGGCCTCCTTTTTATTTTTAACTTAGGAAGATATGAAGAAGGACTGGGAAAGGAAAGCACTTTCTGTACTGAATAACTTTTGACAATGATTTTCATTCTAAATGATTTTTAAAAGCAGTGTTATTCTTGGCCATTACCTAGGATCCTAAAATACTTTCAGTTTAGTGCACTATTCATTATAATGATGTGCCTTTTGTAATGGATTTAGAACTTATCTCATCAGAAATAAGGTAAAGTTGGATTGGATAAACACAAATTCTACTGAAGTTATGAAAAAAAAATACATTATCCTAGAAGTTTCCAGGAGACAAAAAGTGTAACAAAGTGGCAACATAATAGTTTATATTGTTTGCTCCTTGAAAATATCTTTACTTTGAGAATTCAGCTTATTTTTTATTTTTTAAATATTTTATTTATTTATTCATGAAAGACACAGAGAGAGAGAGAGGCAGAGACACAGGCAGAGGGAGAAACAGGCTCCACGCAGGGAGCCCAATGTGGGACTTGATCCCGGGACTCCAGGATCATGCCCTGAGCCGAATGCAGGCGCTAAACTGCTGAGCCACCCAGGGATCCCTAAGAATTTAATTTAAAGAGTTGATATTGCCCTAGAAATATTCTAGGTGGAATAATAGTATTTGCAGCAGCAAACACTATTTTTTCTAATAATTATAGGAGAATGAAGTTTCCAAAACCAAATCATAAATGAGAATATATAACTCAGACCAAGATACTGTAAAATGTTTTTTATTATGCATTGTTGATAACTCATTAAAAAAGGAAAGAAATACATGTATTTGCAGTTTTTAGTGCAGAATTTCATTTTATCTCTTTGATATTTTCTGTGATTTATTTTTTTTCCATCTAGCTTGCCTTTTGGCTTTCTTTGTAGATCAATTCTTTTTTATGTTTGCCCCAAATCATTATTTTGTAAAGAAAATGTGTACCATACCATAATCACAGCATAGAGAGATGATCTTCTTGCCATTCATTGATGTTGAAAATTGCTTGACTGAATTATCTCCTTATGCAAAATCCTTTTTGAAACTGTACTCTCAAACTCAAATTTTGAATTAAATTCAATTGACTTTTTTTTTTAACTTTAAAGGTCTTATTCCTATTTCTAGTTCATGGCATTCCTTTCCTTTTTCAAAAAGAAGATATTTCATGATATTTTTCCAAGGGATAGTTAGCAACTTTATCTTCTGGTGAGTTGTGGAATGATCTGTTTTCATTCCATTCCTTGAAGGATAAACATTCTTTCTCTTTTCATACTAAAATACTTATCAATAACCTCCTTTAAAAGAAAAACAACACAAGATTTTTATTTATTCATTCATGAGGGACACAAAGAGGCAGAGACATAGGCAGAGGGAGAAGTAGGCTCCCTCTGAGCCTGATGCAGGACTCAATCCCAGAACCCCAGGATCAGGACCTGAGCCAAAAGCAGACACTCAACTACTGAGCCACCCAAACACCCCAATAACCTGCTTTTGTGATGTTCTCTTATTTTTAATACACTGGAGTACTTTGTAGTGCACTAGCCCACATGTTCTCCCCTTGTTAGGAGATTTTAAGTAAAAGAAGAGCACATTGGAGATAGTTTCCTTCTTTGCCACCATTTGTATTTTTCTTATGATTTTTCCACCAATGTGTGCTATTTTATGCACTCTGGTTTTAGAACCCTCTACCTTTTAGAGTAGATAACTTTCCTTAAATACACAGATATTCCTCTACTTCTAATGGGGGTATATCCCAATAAACTCATTGGAAGTTGAAAATATCATAAACTGAAAATACATTTAACACATGTAACCAACCTACCGAACATCATATCTTGGCCTAGCCTAACTAAACATGGTCAGAACACTTATATTAGCCTATAGTTAGGCAAAATCATTAACACAAAGCCTATTTTATAGTAAAGTATCAAATAATTCATATAGTTAGTAGACTACTATACTGAAAGTAAAAAACAGAATGGTTTAAAGTATGTTGATTGTTCACCCTCAGGATCATGTGGCTGCCTGGGAGTGTGGCTCACTGCAGCTGCTGCCCAACATCACAACAGAGTATCATACGATCCTAGGAAAAGACCACAATTCAAAGTCCGAAGTATGGTTTCTACCAAATGCTTATTACTTTTCTACTATCATAAAGTCAAAAAAATCTAAATAGAACCATCATAAGTCAGTAAATGTCTGTACTTCATATGGCAGAGAGAGGGGGTTTTTTACCCGTGACTTTTTTCTGCATTTTTCAAACTTTTTCTTTAAATTCCAGTTAGCTAAAATACAGTATAATATTAGCTTCCAGTGTACAATATAGTGATTCAACACTTCCATACATCATCCTATTAGAGCAAAGAGTTTTGTATTCCAAGATTTATGTTGTTTTATACAGAATACTTTCACTTTTTGTCTCCAAAAATGGGAAATTCCAATTTGTTTACATTTAATATTTTATTTTAAAAGAAAACTAAAAGTAGCATGGTACTTATTTTGCCTAAAGACACAATGTCTTCAGATGATTTCTTCACTCTTACCTGACCTTATTTTACAGCATCAAGTACCATACAATCTGGGACCTAAATAGCTTATCTTTGCTTCCTTATTTTCAAAAACACATAATTTAACTTGTTAATAAAGTTTTGACAAATCACTTCAGTTTCTATTCATTGGACTAAGCCTGAATATTGATTACTAATATATATATATATATTGTTTTTGAATATAAAAAGATATATATATCTTTATCTATATACTAAATATAAATCGATATACTATATATATTTTTTATCTATATAAGAAAATATATATATACAGAATATGTATATCCAGAATATATATATTCTGTTTTTAAGGCCCTCTACGTATATTTGTTTATACATATATACCCCTCTACTATATATATATATATATACATATATATATATATATATATACATATGTATATTTATATATTTGTGTGTGTGTGTGTCAACAGAAAACACTTCAGGACTTCAAACTCATTAAATAATTAATGTTTTCAACAGCATTAAAATCAGAGCTAATTACTCAATATCTCTCATAGCGAATCCTGCATACTTATTGTGGGAATCAAGGTCATTGTTTGCATTTGCTTATTCTACAGGCACAAATGATTATTTTATATGGCATTCAGCATCTCTCCTCAGACAAGAAACAGGCTACAAGAAACAAAATACTGTTGGAAACACTTTTGCAAAGCATTGGGTTTCAGTTAAAATCATGTTTTTCAAAATTGCAAGTCTATTTTTATAGTTGAGCATACTAGAATGGCACAGAATCAATTTAATGTACTAATAAAGCAATGTTAATGACCAATTTTCTACAAGAACAAAAATATTGCTCTTCTTAAAACACTAGCAAACACCAGTGACTTCCTAACAGAATTAATAAAATGATTTTTGGTGTGTCATTACAACTCCCATATTTTAATTAATTCAAATGTTGCTGTTTTCACTGCAAACACAGGAGGAAAACACTAATGTGCAAACATTGTGCTATTTTCACAAAGGAAAAAGAGAGGACTGGATGCATGTAAAATGACTCATTGATTACTGTAGTAGTAGAGAATTTTACAATTGTGTATATTATAAATTTTCAAAGTAAAATGTTTGTGCAGGTCTTTGCTAGTCTTAAATACATAAATTCTACAGAGTACTTCATTTTATCATAAGATATTGCTATAAAGACAGAGAGAATAGGGTAAGGAATTAACCATAAATTTGTGAAAATTATTTTGCTAAGACATGTCTTTTGAGTTGTAGATACCATTGCAAAATTGAAGGGGAGGGAAGTACAGAGATTGTACTTATATTTTTGTCTCTATACATTCAGAGCCTCCTCCCATCATCAGTATCATTCAACAGAATGATACATCTGTTACCAAAGATAAAACTACATTAAGATATCATAACCACTCAAAATCCATACTTATTTACCTTCCAAATTGCTTTGGTATTGCTCATTGCATGTGTTTGGACAAACCTGTAGTGAACCTATAGTTCATCTTATAGTATCATATGGATCATTTTTTGCTGCTCTAAAAATAATCTGTATCCCACCTCCTACTTATCCCTTCCAAGCCCTCCCCTCCTGGCATCCATTGATCTTATTTATTTATTTATTTATTTTTATTTTATTTTATTTTATTTTACTGTTTCCATAGTTTTGCCTCTTCCAGAATGTCATATAGTTGGAATTACACAGTCTTTTCAGATTGGCTTCTTCCAGTTAGTAATATGGAGTTAAGTTTCCTCCATGTCTTTTCACACTTTGGTGGCTCTTTTTTTTTTTTTTTTTTTAGCACTTTACAATAATAGTCTGGATGTACCTTAGTTTATCTATCCATTTACCTACTGAAGGACATCTTGATCACTTTCATTAGGCAATTATGAATAAAGCTGCTATGAATATCCATGTTCAGGGTTTTGTGTTGACATAAGTTTTCAATAAATTATATAGTTTAAGCCAACCTGATAAAATAATTTGTCACCAAAATGAGTAATAATTTTTATCATTAATTAGTTTCTATCATCAGTGTGAATTTGTGTTAGAGGCAGTGGAAGGGTCAAAGGAAAATGTAGAAATAAATGTAGAAATGATTAAATTATCACTCCTACAGAATATATGAAACAACTTTCTTTTTTTGAGAATAAGTAATATCCTGGAATTCATTGTACCAATAATCTGTGCCAGTCATTTATTATTAATTGAATTTTATTTGTTCTCTTTTCAATTTTCAAAGACCCTGAAGATATATGATATACAATTGTATGTTTAAGTAATTATCATGGCGAAAGCTACAAAGTAAAGAGCTTCTTCAGGATACTATCATCCTAGAATCTTGTGTTAGTTTTCTCAGATGCGTAAATGATCCCTATTACTTGTCTGCTTAATATAGCTCACTTATGTTATCTTATACTTTCTGAGAGCCAGAAATTCAGGCACATTTCAGTAGATTCTTCTGCTAAAAAAACAGCTATAGAGCATCAGTCAAGGCTGGGTTCTCAGCTACAGGCTGGGTTATGGATCTAGTAATTCCATTTCAGGGTCTATACCCAAAGGAAATGGAAACATGTTATTGAGCAGATATATATACTCCATGTTAATTGTAGTTAGGATATATTCACAATAGTCAAGATATGGAAACAACGTAAGTTCCCATCAACTGATGAATGGATAAAGCGGATAGGGTGTGTGTGTGTGTGTGTGTGTGTGTGTGTGTGTATGTAGAAATACAATGGAATATTATGCAGCCATTAGAATGAAGTCCTGCCATTTGTGATAAAGTGGATGGATCTTGAAGGCATTATGCTAAATGAGATGTCACATAGAGAAAGACAAATATTGTATGACATGACTTATATGTGAAATCTAAAAAGGCAAATTCACAAAAACCAGAATAAAATGGTGGGTATCAGGGGCTGGGGGGCTAGGGGGGGATAGGAAAGATTTCATTTAAGGATACCAACTTGCAACAGGTAATAAATAAGTCCTAGAGATCTAAAGCACAGTATAATGAATAGAGACGATAATATTGTATTATCAGTATCAAACTTGCTAAGAGACTAGAGCTTAACTATTAAAATCATGAAAAAAGGTCAGCTTGGGTGGCTCAGTGGTTTAGCGCTGCCTTCAGCCCGGGCCCTGATCCTGAAGACTTGGGATCAAGTCCCACGTCAGGCTCCCTGCATGGGGACTGCTTCTTCCTCTGCCTGTGTCTCTTCCTCTCTCTTTCTCTCTGTGTCTCTCATGAATAAATAAATATAATATTAAAATAAAATAAAATATCATGAAAAAAGAAAGGATAATTATGTGACATGATAAAGGTGCTACCTTGAGTACAAAGGCAATCATATTATAATATACAGATGTATCAAATCAACATTGTGTACATCTTATGTTCACTCCATGTTATATCTAACATATATTTCAGTGAGGGTGGACTGGACTGGGGAAGCATCTGCTTCTCTGTTCAAGCAGTCATTGGCTTCATTCGTTCCTTGTACCTGAAGGATTCCTAGCAGCCTGCTTCATAAAAGCCAGACAGAAAGGAGATAGTTTCTAGATTGTGTCTGCTGGCAAGACAGAGTTTTACATAATATAATATAATAATGGAAATAAAGTATTTTACAAAGAGAAGTAAGGTAGGTCCTGTCCAAGCTCAAAGATATAAGATGATAGGAGTGTGTGAACACCAGCAGGTTGTGATCATGGTAACGATCTTAAAGTCTTTCTGCTTGACCTTTCCCCCTTCAGTTGCCTCTCATTCAGAGTCTAACTTAACTAAGCACTGGTAGAAAAAATGTTTAAAAAGCTATAAAGAGAAAAACTGGTATTGAGAGGTTCCACCTTCTAAAATAACATTTAGACAGTTTCTTACTTTAAAAGTATGAATTTCATTTTTCATTGACATAGAATGGAAGAAGTCATATGGTGAATAAAAGGCTCTTTCATTTAAGATTTTACTTATTAGAGAGAGGGAGAGAGAGAGAGACCATGAGTCAGGGGTTTGCAGGGGAGAGGGGCAGAAAGAAAGGGAGAAGCAGACTGCCCGCTGAGCAGGGAGCTCAACCCAGGGCTCAATCTCAGGAGCCTGGGATCATGATATGAGCTGAAGGCAGACACTTAACCAGCTGAGCCCCTCAGGCACCCCTAAAAGGCTATCTTTTGGTGAATAATCATGAAAATGCAAGTAGAAAAATGAAATAAAACTTTATTCATACAGACTAAAGTTCAACAATCTCTCCCACATGTATAGAAGACAGGAAAAGGTAAAATAAAGTATTATTATAATTTACTTTGGGTTTTTATTATTAATAAGTCTTTAAATGTGTCTAACATTTTAACTCTTTTAGTTCATATGCTATTTCCTTTTATTTTAAAAATATGACATATGTATTGGCCATGTACCTAGTAATGAAAAATACATTTTCATAAAGAACTAAGACAATGACATAAAATATTTCAGAGTAAAATTTTAACCAAACTTTTTCATAATTCTAAAGTTGAACTCAGGCAATACCTTTCCTTAAATTTCAAATAGAATTTTAGAGTTTAACAATATAAAATAAATTGAGTTTTTCACTTTTAACCAAAAAGGTCACAGTATGTGTTATACATTAAAGTAGTTGCTGAATGAAAAATCCACCTGGCTTAGATAATCTATTTCATCTCTTAATTTTATTAACTTGCAAAATTTTTTACATAATAAAACATAAATTTTTATTTAAAAAAAGACCCAAAACTTTGTTTACTACTATCTGTCCTGTTCTATTACTTCAAAGAAATAAAATAATATTTTAATTTTTTTAATATAAGAAAAATTTAAAAAATAAGAAACCATTGGTTTGAAAAAAAGGCAATTAGCTTATTCTTATAAGCTCATGCAGATAATTAAAAATATAAAACGCAAGAATTTTGTTGAGCCTGTTTAAAAGGCTTGCCTTGGCTTCTGATATCTGATTCACCAAATGTGACCTGTAAGATATTCCTCATGAGCATCTTTTCTTTCTTCTTTCTTTCTTTCTTTCTTTCTTTCTTTCTTTCTTTCTTTCTTTCTTTCTTTCTTTCTTCTCTTTCTTTCTTTCTTTCTTTCTTTCTTCTTTTCTTTCTTTCTTTCTTTCTTTCTTTCTTCTTTTTACTTTCTTCTTCTTCTT
This sequence comes from Vulpes vulpes, assembly GCF_048418805.1. NCBI lineage: Eukaryota > Metazoa > Chordata > Mammalia > Carnivora > Canidae > Vulpes > Vulpes vulpes. The sequence continues at coordinate 73,953,468 of NC_132781.1, forward strand.
CTTCTTCTTCTTCTTCTTCTTCTTCTTCTTCTTCTTCTCCTTCCTTCCTTCCTTCCTTCCTTCCTTCCTTCCATCTTTTCTTTAATGAGATTTACTGCTTCCAGCTCAAACTAGTTAGATTTCTTTGAGTGCTTTCCTTAGTATGTTTATGACTACTAACATCCTCTCACCACCTAATGTTGCTCTTTTTCAATCAATTCCAGGCTGTATTTTACATTGATTGGTGGTTTTGAGATGTTGCCACTTAATCAATAAGGAAACCATAGTTCTAGGTAAATTGTTTCCCATATAGAAGTAATGAGGGGAAGTTCAACATGAGAATATGGTGGAAGGAAAGAAAATACTTCTTTCTTTTTAAAAGAGACTTATTTATTTGAGAGAGAGAGTAAGATCACAAGAGTAGGGGGAGGGGCAGAGGAGAGAGAGAGAGAGAGCATCTTAAGCAGGCTCGCTCTGATGAGGGGCTCGATCTCAGGACCCTGAGATGATGATCTGAGCCAAAATCAAGAGTCAAACACTTAACCAACTGAGCCACCCAGGCACCCCAAGAAAATTATTCTTAAAAAAGATCACTACTTAAACATTAAAAGATAGATTAAAAAATAGATTTAAAAGATTAAATCTACTTAAAAATATGAAATTTTACATTAAATTTTACATTGAAAGTTCTGAATATATGTTCATATGGGATAAAAAAGAATAAGTAATCAATTCTACAAAAAAAGAAAATAATACTCATTGTGTGATCTGATCCCCTTCAATGTGGTCCATAGCCTAATGAAGGAAAATGAATATTTGATTATTAGTAATAAAAATGCATCATATTGCAAGGCAAAATTTTAATCAACACTGAATTAGTGAATGTAACAGTAAAGAAGAAATCCATTCCTCCTAATATCCTCTGTAAAGCTCATTCTTAAGAATTATATGTTCAAGAATGCTAGAGTGATATAGCTCTGTCTTCAGATCAGAAGGAGAATCCTCTGCTCCATAAAGTAACAGAGTTACAAGGATTCAGTAAAATGTTAGCCTTGGAGCTGCCTGGAGGAGACCCTGACAACTAAGTTCTTAGTGGATTACCTAAAGAAAAAGGAAAGAAAAAAGACCTCCTTGAGGATGCACAGAATCTTTCAATGCCTATTAAAGAATAACCAATGCTTAGTGTCTGCGTCATTAGAATAGCATTCCTTTTCTCTCTTCAAAAGTGATAGTGAGAGAATGGAAAGAGAGCCATTTATCCTGCTCCCCTGAGCGTGGAAGGTGACAAAAGTTTGAACAGACATGACTCCTCCTTGGCCAAAGACTGAAATGTGAAGAAATGTGAAAAGGCAGAGAGCATTCCTTTCCCTAAAGTGGAAAACCAATATTTACCACCATTCTGGTCCAAAAGAGCACAAGCAATGAATTTTTGTGCTACTTTTATAGCCACAAATCATCTAAACTTGAAATGACACATTAGGAAGTAGATGACTCTAAACAAAACAAAGCTGGTTCTCTTTTCCTTTCAGCCTTCTTTATTGGACAGCACTCTTATCATACCAGGACAAAATTTATTTATATCATGTCATGTTGCAAAAAATAATTTCTATGTGGATGGGTTCCATGATATCTTAGTATGTCTTCACAGTGTTTCAGTGAATACAAAAGAGAACAGGGGATTGTGGTGTAGATAAATATTTGGAAATTTATGTATCAATTACTGTGAATCTGTAAACTTTGTGTCGTTTGTTTTGTGGGTTAAATATGTATTTATTATTTTGCTTCATGGTGGTGAACATACTTGATTCCTACCTCTACTCTCACTTCTCTCATGTGGTAGATAAGATAAACTCAATGACAGATCCACAGTTTCAATAATCTCCAACTATACAAAATTCAGGTTACTCAAACTGTAATTATTCTATACTACTACAAATTTTCTCCATAAATGTTTGCAGTAAATATATCGAAGTTACTCTTGTTTATAACTCTAATCACTTTTGTAAATTTCAATCGTTTACCTTAACTTTTAGCACACTACATTTCTGATAAATAATTTTACAGAGAATCTTAGAATACCAAAAAGAATCTAAGTACTTGTTTTAAGTTCTTTTAATTATCCGCTCTAGAAACAAATGTATATTCCTTAAAGAAAATTGTGTTTTAAGTTATCTAAATTGCCATCAATATTTCAATTCTTCTAATACCATAAAGAGATGGGTTTTAGAAAAGATACATATCTCTTAAAATTTTGACTAAAAAGTTATTAAAAACATTTTTTGTGTTTTTTTCTTTCCCTCAATGGGCAAATAAAAATGTGTTGATTACCCATTTGTATAAATTTTTCATTAAGGAAAAAAACACAGTTAAGCACTTGAAAACTCATTAAATAATTAACACTTTGAACAACAGTAAAATCAGAGCTAATTACCAATATTTTGCTCAGTGAACCTTGTACCCTTACTCTGGAATCAAGGTCATTGTTAACATTTCCCTATTCTACAGACATAATAATTATTTTATACAGCATTCAGCTTTGGCTCTCAGACTACAATCTGATTAAAAAGGACAATGAGAGAATCATCTTTACAATATATTGTGATTGCATCAACACATATCTATGCAACCTGATAATTTAAAGGAAGAATTTTTGTTAATCCATTTGCTTTATAGTCTGACGCCATATACATATATTTTTTAAGTTCTAGTGCTCCTAGATTTTATCAGAAATGCTGCTTTAGTTCATAGGTCAGACATCCTAAAAAGCAATCCTATGAAGAAAAAGTTCTATCTTTATGAGACTACTTTCTCTGATAAGATTTTTATGAGGACTGTTATCCTCAATACAATTGTTGATCATTGAAATTGTATATACATAAGAATATCAATTGTATTTCTCTCTTTATGAAAGCTGACTGACTGTAAAATATCTAACTGCGTTTTTACTCAGAGAAATAAAAAAAAGATTTTGTGTTGTTTTACAGAGCAACCTGAGCAATAAAACAGAAGAATAAAAAGAAATTAGTTATAAAAAATTACATGCCTCAAATGACTCTGTGCCATTACTAAGAAGAAATTAATTTAAAACCTGACAGAAGTTCTCACAAGTTGGAGGGCAGGGATTAACTCCCTTTAAGTATGTCATTAAAATAGTCCCCAGAAAAATAAACATTCAAAGAAAATCATGCAGAATTTTAGGGCATAAACAAACCTCTTAAAAGCCTGTCCACCTAACCAACCACTGACACATGTTGAGTTTGAGGCCATTGGCCCAGGCAAAGCACAGCTTCCTTTCTCAACACTTCAATCTCATTAAGTTATGTTCCTCTCTTAGATGACATACCCTTAACTGAGTACTTATTGACCATCTAAATTACTTGGTTCCAGTCACAAAAAATGACAGGGTATATAATCACCATCCAAATTAATACTTTGTAAGGATTTTTTCTAAAGAACTTGAAACCACTTGAGAAAAATCTGTCAATAAGACATTTTGTCAGACAGGTAGGGCTAGGTAGAGAGAGATAGATAAGGATGTATGTGATCAGACTCATAGAAATCCCCAAAATGCTGAGATGTAAGGAAACCAGAGATAAGGAAATAAACTAGACCACCTGGCCTTAGATATTAGGAAGTATTTTTCTTTGGCATCTACAATTACAGAACATGAGCAAACCACAAAAAAAGTATGTCATTAAGGGTGTTGTCGATAGTCCTTGCTCAAACTAAGACAGCACAAGAATCTCAAGGCCACAAGCTCCCTGGTCAAGTTTTCAATAAAGGACCAACCTAAAAAACCTTCAGTGGCAACCCTGCTGGGACCTCTCTCACTTCTGAAAGCTTTCTCTGTATCCTCACTTAATAAACCTCTATCGCTTTATTCACTCTCCTTTGTCCACGAGATAACTTCTTTGATTCCATGAGACAAGAACCTAGCTCTCCTGCTTCACTTATATGCTACATTCCTAAAAACCTAGGTACTATACCATCCACTCAAACTGGAAAGCTTCTATTTACTTCATAGATGCTACTTTTCATTGGGATCTAAACCTGCTTCAACCTCCCAAAAACTAACACTTGGTGCTAACTATTGGAATTGAGAGGATAACAGAAGGAGATTAAAATGTGTGTGTATGTGGAGGGCTGTGCTCAAAAGAAGAATTTCAATGAAGTACAATATCAAAATCAAAATCTGTTATGAGATGGTCGAGCATAGATTTGAAGCTGTAGATAAACTGAATCATTGATATAGAAAACAAACTAGAAGTACTCACAGAGAAAAGAAGGAAACAAAGAGTCAATCAAAGCAGACTATAAATGATATGATTCCACATATATGACATATTCAGAAAAAGCAAATCCATAGGAACAAAGTAAACTAGTGGTTTCTTGGGGCCAGAAGTTGGGGAGAATAGAGGTTAGCAGTAAATAGAATCTCAGTGGGATGATGAAAATGTTCTGAAGCTGATATATGGTAATGATTACAGAAATTCATAAATTCATTAAATATCACTGAGGTGCATACTTAAAGTGGGTGAACTGTATGATGTGCAAAATATGTCTCAGAAGCATTATAAAAAAGGAGAAAAGGCAGTTGGTAAGCAAATGAAAGTAACACAACAAGCATGAAGGAAAAAGAATGTTGATCTTATATTCAGATATCTTTTATCCCATTAAAAACAAAGATCTAAAAACTAACAAACAACAATTAGAAGAAAACTGAGCTGAAGGTAACCTTGTGACTAAATGAAGGCATGTCTGAATACCAGAGAATAAACTGTAAATGTTCGAATAAGCACAAAAGAAAAAAGGTCTGGTGATGTGCGTACAGAAAAAAACATTAAATTGAGGGCACAGAAAACAAGGCTGTACCAAACTGGAGTCATAAGATTCCACCAATGTTAAGAAGACAATAGGTTTGGCCTTTTTTTTAGAACTTTGAAAGAATAAATTATTATTTGGAAATATTATTTCCATGCATTAGCATTTAATAATTTCCATCTACAAAAATATTATTCCCTTTAAATATGCAAAGCTTTGGAAAATGTACTACCCATATATTTATCTTTTTAGAAATACTAGATTTATTCTACTTCACCAGAGATGAAAGGAAATTAGAATTCATAAAAAGAAATTTTTTTTTTTAAGATTTCATTTATTCATGAGAGACACAGAGCACGAGAGAGACAGAGGCAGAGACACAGGCAGAGGGAGAAGCAGGCTCCATGCAGGGAGCCCGACATGGGACTCGATCCCAGGTCTCCAGGATCATACCTGGGCTGAAGGCAGTGCTAAACCGCTGAGCTACCCAGGGTACCCAGGAAATTCTTTATAAAGATATTTTCAAGAATTTTTTTAATTAGTTTAGAACCAGAACTCAGTAGTCATTTTATTAGTTAGAGTCTGTCACACAAGGATGAACTTTTAGTCTATGTTCCCTTAACTTTCCTTTTCATGTAGTCATTTCTTTTCAGCTTTTAGAAATTTAGTTCCTGCACCAGACCTGCCACTGTACTGCTTAATTAATTATTTTGCTGTTTCATGAATACTTAGAAGAATAATGATCACCAACCTTTTCTAAATTATGACAAATGGAATTACTTTTACAGTGGCCCGTGCTAGAAGAATCACTAAACAAAAAAGCTCTTAATCTCCCTTAATATAAATACATTGATATTGCATTGAGATGATTTTTTTGGTATAAAAGAAGACTGAATCACAATATTTTGCCCTTTAAAAGATATAAAGTGATTTTTTTTTACTAAGTAGGAAAGACCAATGCATTTACCAAATACTATTATTACCTGTCTTCATGCCACTCATATTATAAATTTTAGTCTAGCAACAATCGTTTTGCAATAGTTTTTAAAATCAAAATTTGTATTATGAGTTCAATTCTGGTCAAATATTCATATAAAAATCTTTAAAGAAGTACATTAAAATGTTACAAGTAACCATGTCTACATGGTAGAGTTATAGGTGTTTAAATATATTTTATATGATTTCCACGTCTCAACTAATCCATAAAGTTGTCAAACTCAGTAAATAAAATAAACATAATATATATTGAGTTAAATTTGTATTTCAGAAAAAAATTTATAGAACTTTTATTATAAGTATGTCCCCAATATTGCAAAGGTCATATTTACACTAAAATTAAATTTGAACTTAATTTTCAAAATCTTTAGATAATAACAACTCTTAATGTATTCCTCATGCAATCAATACTTGAAACATACTTACAATAATAAAAATATCCATTGTTTATTTCAGATGCAAATTTAACCCAGTATCCTGTATTTTCTCTGGTAACTCTAACCACCATGAGAAATTATGGCTCTTTTAGTTAGAAGTATACCACTTAATTTCATATAGTTACCTTATCAGATTTAGAAGGGAATGCATCATTATGGTACAGCTATTTCTTTGTCAGGTTCCAAGTTGCAGATTATAAGCATATTATACATTTTATAATGAAAAAGTCTTTAGAAATAAGGACTATAAAAAGGATCACTAAAACAATTAGAATATACACAAAACATATCAATGAACCACAAACTGAATGGGAGCTAGAAACGAATCCATAGTTAGTGGAGAAGAATCTGATGCAACTATTTCTTTCCAATTTTTCCTCTCTAAATCTTTCAGTGTGGCTTTCAACTAAGAGATGACTTCCTATCTGTATAAATAATTTCAGTAACAATAAAAAGAAAAAAATTTATTATCATGTAATGGTAAGATGCCATTGTAGATGACTTAAAAACCAATGTTATTAGTATTAACTCACACTTGAATATATACATAGACACATCGTTCCTCAAACTTTCTTATGAAACATCTTAAAAATTGATCTTCATGCTTTTTCACTCTAGAAAGTATAGATATTTAGGTGGTGATAAAAACCAAGTCTTAGGTCTACTTTGTTGATTTAGCTCTTTCCTCTTTTTTTTTTTTTTTTCATTTTTAAAATTTTTTTCCCTTGATTTAATAGCTGGATTGGAGAAGTCTGACTGACATGGCAAGGGGCAAAAGAATTCTCTGAGCCTCACAGGTAAATGGGTGAACATCCCAGGGGGAAGAAGACTAGCAATCATAACATAGCTAAGAACATTCTATAGAAGAGACCCCTGAAATCTTGACAGTGTGGCTGCTATGCCAATTGTGATCCAAATTTGTGTACTCAAAATAATTTCTTCTTAAGTAAACCAGAAAAATTATGATTATTTCACTCCAATGACGAGAGAGTACAATGTTTAAATCCACCAGCAACTCCAACAAAGGGAAAGCTGCTTATACTGGTGAAAAGAATCCTACAAATGCAAAGAGATCCACAAAGAAAATGAAATAAAGATCACACCAAATCTCTTAAATTACAAAGTAGTCAAACACATGTAGTCTAACACTTTTAAATAAAAATAGGGCATGAATTTCCAACTAATAAGCATAGCTAAAGCTAATTTTGGAAGTTATTGTCTACTAGAAGTAAAGTGTTTTTTAAGTTAATAAGCTAGATAAATTAGCGTGTGTTCATAATATGATGTAAAAAGAAAATAATTTTCTCATTTTATTGCCAAGATAAGTTTTTAATTTTATAATCGAGACTACATTATAACATAATTCAGATAATAAAAGTTCTCTAATTCTCAATTGTAAAAGAATGGGTAGCAGAAATAACTCATAAAGTAGGGCAGAAAAAGTACATATGGCTAGATGATTTTATTTTAGTTTCACTTTTTAAAAATGAAAAAAAAGTTAAAGTAAGATACAATTTTGTTGGCATGGTACAATGCCAAAGTATTGGACTCAAAAACTTGTTTTATTTTACTTTTTTTTCATTTGGATCCTGGAAACAGCTTTTTTTTCTTTGTTTTTTTTAATTAATTAATTAATTAATTAATTAATTAATTAAAAATATTTTATTTTACTTATTAGAGACACAGAGATACAGGCAGAGGGAGAAGCAGGCTCCAGGCAGGGAGCCAGACATGGGACTCGATCCCTGGTCTCCAGAATCAGGTCCTGGGCCAAAGGTGGCGCTAAACTGCTGGCCATCGGGGCTGCCCTCTTTCTGTTTTTATTAAATGAGGTTGCATATTCATTCTCTATTGTTATTTCTAAATAAAAATATCAAGAATAATTACATTTTATTATAAGGCTTAAATTATGTTGCTATTGTTTCCTCCTATTTATTCATGCTCTTAAATGACATGTTAACCTCCATTACAAAAGACACGAAATAATAATTTTACATGAAGAGGAGCTGGTTAAAATGTTTGTCAGAAAAGTCACTCCTGAGAATACCTACATGTGAAAACTAAGTGGGAAAGAGACCATTTTTACCTTCTAACATTTTCATGGGTGATCTTCCTTATAAACAAAGAAGGAAAGATTGTCTAATTGGAGAAAAAAATTGTCCAAAAACAACAAGAATGCCTCCTTGCCATGAAAGAAGGAGGCATTCTCCATAGGGTAGACCCCCCCCTTGTTTTTATAAATCAAGGAACTCACTTTGAGTCTTGCCACAATAATGTTTCTCTCTTCTAAGTGAAAGTCTTCTCTGTTCCATAGAAGATAGAATGGCCCCCATCTACATATTAAAAAGTGGGCATATTGCCAGTGTAGGGAAGCTCTCCTGGAACTTTTACTCTACCATTATAGAACTGAGAAACAGTACCCGGCTACAGCAGAATGGATAGTGTCTTTCCACGGGAAAAAGAATCGATAAAGACTACAAAAAAGGAAAAAGGCAACGTACTGTAGGTTCTTAAATGAAAATTGATTTCCACCATTGACCATGGAACAGGCTCATCAGTAACATCACATTTAAAGGCAATCTAATTGTTTCTTCTGACCGTACGGTTTGAACTTGGAAAGGGAGTATAAGAAGGAAATCAATCCTCTGTTATCACAAGTAGCTTAGTCACAGCATACTGATTCAAGAGAATACAATTGCTTAAGAGGCCATTGTAACCACTCAATGGATTGCCTCAGAAAACCAAGCTGCATTCCTCAGGAACATATGGGTTCAATTCTTAATTCTTTCTTTTTTTCGTGTATTTACCTGACCACTAGAAACACCCTCAATTCCTTTCAATTACATAGCAAATGAAATATAAAAGAAAATGGATTAGTGCAAATTCGGTAGTAAGGAGGGTGATGATCCAAATTGTGGGTCATACTGATGATTCATCTCTGTTTGTAAGGGCCAACATGTTAATTTATTTACTTATCACACAAGCATAATAAGGTTACAGGACTGACCATGATATACAAATCTCTGATTTCATGGTACTTATACTGTATTTTATCTGTGAGTAAAAGAGAAGACAAAGAAGTAAAAAATGAATGAAAAAAATACTTTCTAATAAATGTAAGTGGTAAGACTTGACCTTAAATAGACCATCCCAGGCAGAGGGAAGAGCAAAAAGTGGAAGCATGATTTCCACGGTAAAAGGACAGAAAAGAGAAAGTTCAGTGTGGTTGGATCTGAATAAGCTAGAATAGTATTATGAATTGATATGGGAAGGGTACACACAAACCAAGGTATGTATAACCATGAAGACCACAGTCAGTGGGTTAGGTCTCATTGAAAGTAAATTTGGAAACTTTGGAAGGTTTTGTGGGCTAGAAGGGAGATACCATTTGATTTACACTCTTTAAAAACTCATGCTGGCCAATATAAGAAGAATAAACTGAAGAAGCTTTCATAATCACTCCTTTAGTCCATGGGAAGAACGATTGTTCTCAACTATGGTGTAACTCTTTTTTTTTTTATAAATTTATTTTTTATTGGTGTTCAATTTGCCAATATATAGAATAACACCCAGTGCTCATCCCATCAAGTGCCCACCTCAGTGGCCGTCACCCAGTCACCCCCACCTCCCTGCCCACCTCCCCTTCCTATGGTGTAACTCTTGTTACAAGACTATTGTGTTTTCATAAAAACTTCTTTAAGTTTAGCCATCTTGGGCTGGGACAGTTGCATAGAAAACCACTGAATGCAGCTTAATGAGAAGAAAAGTGGAGAGAGCCATGGATCACCCTCAGAGCCATAAATATTCCCATGACTAGTAAACACCCCAAAATGAGTCAACTGGCCTTTCAAAAAATCTCTCAATTCACCTCACACATATCAAATACTACTTGCTAGACATTCGAGTTCTTTTTAACTGCAATAAAAACTACTATCAAGTCTACCTGTTTCCACCTGCCAACCTCCCTCCCTCATCCTTCATTCAGGCATAGTTCACTTCCATCTTTTATAGTTCACAACTATCATAGTGATAGTCTCGTGCTGGCATAATGGAAAAAGCATTGACTTAAAAGCAGTTATTTTCCAGTCCTGACACTTGTTGACTGCAGTGACCTTATAAAGTTCTTAAGTTTCCCAGGTCTTACTTGCCTAATCTGTAAAGTTAGAACAGACTCTTCCCGTATCCTACATGCCTTAGATATTTAAATTTGATCCACAAAATAACTCTATGAGTTAAGTATTGTTATTGTTGTTGTCATCATTCCCATTTGACAGGTAAGGAAATTGAGCTATACAGGCAAGGTAATCAGCTTAGTCAAAGTCACTACTACCTGATAAGTTGTAGGGCCTAAATTTGAACACAGTCTTCCTGTTTATAGAATGCACATTCAGAAACACGATATTATATATTTAATGAACTAAGATATCACAGATACTTAATAAAACTTTGTTACTGCTTTCATATTTCCTATGCTTCCTCCCTTATTTCAACTCGTAGTAACTGTGTTCAGTAATAATTATATCCACCAGAATTATGCAGCCTTTTCCGTGCCTTAGTCCAAAATGATATTCCTCCTTCCCAATTTGTCATCTCTTCCTGAAGTCCTGAATCAGCTGCCACCCATTATCAAGAAATAAATCTGTTTATTTAATTTCTCTCTTTATGACTTCCACAGTCATATAACCTGAGCTGGTAATATTAATTGACTCCAAACCTGTTGGATGATGCTTCCAAAAGAAAATAATATGCATAATGTATTTACAGGATTCAGAGAAAATGATAGAATTTTCTGTGTTTGATAGCACGACTGATATATAGTTATGACTTTCTGAATTCTCACTTTCAAGTTATAGTAATTTGATAGAATTTTTGATAGAAGAAAATAAGGGAAAATGTCACAAATCACAGAAAAATCTAAGCAATCACACACCTCAAAAGTTGAGAAAAGTCACTTTCTGTCCAGTTAATGGGTTTCACTAGTCACAGACAGGCTAATTAGTAGTAGAAGTAAATATCAGAAACAAATAGGAGATGGAGCATTTATATTGAAAAATATTGAACACAACATTGAGGTTTTCAGTTTCAGAAGTAGTGATGATGGTCTTCAATGGAGATACTGGTTAAACATTTTTTTAAAGATTTTATTTATTTATTCATGAAAGACAGAGAGAGAGGCAGAGACACAGGTATAGGGAGAAGCAGGCTGCATGCAGGGAGCCCAATGTGGGACTCGATTCCAGGACCCCAGGATCATGCCCTGAGGCAAAGGCAGATGTTCAATCACTGAGCTATGCAGGCATCCCTGGTTAAACTTCTTTAGATAGTTTTCATTTGCTTTCAAGATAGCCTTAAAAAGTAGGTAGTAGTGCAAGAGTAGGAGATAGTTCCATTAGTAACGATAGTAGTATCAGTTGAACTATTTTGTAGAAGTAAAAATCGAGAAAGAGAAACCAGTTCAAGTTCTACAGCTCATAGGGGATAGAATTGGATCATGAGTTCACTTCCTTACACTCAAAATCACTGGGTTTGCCATTATAAAAAGGCTATGAATACAAATTAATAATTCATTATAGTATGGAACTATTTAAGAAGGACATTTATATATCAGAAAACTACTTTTATAAAGGTTTGAGTTAATATATAATATGTACATTCTATTTTGAGTGCAGAAGTGTTTTAAGTAGAATATTGTGCTTTAATTCCCTGAGTGGGATAAAAATTATTGAGAATAATAAATTTAAAGAGGAAACATAGCTAAATTAAATACCTTTAATGTATTTAACTCCAAATGTATTTAATCCCAAATTATCTTTAATTGATTTCTAAATATTAAATATCATCCTCATTTTTTTGAGTAAGGAAACAGAGAATTATTTTGTCCATGGAGGAGCTGTCAACAAAGTGAACAAAATTTAATCACTCTGGTTTTATTTTTTTTAATTTTTATTTATTTATTATAGTCACACAGACAGAGAGAGAGAGAGAGAGAGAGAGAGAGAGAGAGGCAGAGACACAGGGAGAGGGAGAAGCAGGCTCCATGCACTGGGAGCTCGACATGGGATTCGATCCCGGGTCTCCAGGATCGCGCCCTGGGCCAAAGGCAGGCGCCAAACCGCTGAGCCACCCAGGGATCCCCACTCTGGTTTTATCTCATGCATTGAAACATAAATATCCCTATGAAATTAAAATGGTGCTATTATTGTCTCCAAGCATGTGCACAATATTGCATTTTTAAATTATAAACATAAAAGTTCACCAAAATAATTATTACTCAAACAAGAAGGAACTAAGAACATTTATTGAATAACTGCAGTGCCGAATGAAGTGCTGCTGTTTACATCTGTATTCTCGTATTTAACCCTGACAAATCTCCTTCAAGGTATAATTGAAACTATTTTCCAGAGGAGTAAACTGAAATTGAGGAAGATTAAATAACTTGTCCACATTATGCTATAAGTAATTTTCAGTTTATATTTGGTCATATCTAGCATTTTTTGAGACCACTTAACCCATGGCAGTGGCAAAAAGTTAAAGAAAAAAGGAAACAAAAAAACCAGCAATAATAATAATAATAATAAATTCATTAACACCAACTGTTGAATAAATATTTCTCACTACTATTGCATAGTCATATTAACTACCAAATAGTAACAAAAAGATAATAACTTTTGGGCTCAATAAACCTGATCTTAATAATCCTTTGACATCCTGAAGAAGCATTAGATCCAGATCTCATTACTTTGTCTCCTTGATCCATTTTGTGTTCTTGTGATACCTCTTGGCACTACTTCTTCACTTCTATCATGCTGCAGTAGTACATTATTATAAGCTTTTTCTACATTTCCATTGTAAGTACTAAAAACTTCTCAAGAAGTTATATCAATATTGAGCACTGCAGAAATGAGATGGGGATTGCCTGTTAGCACAATCTTGGAATACTCTTGAACTGATATTACAAATCGGATATTCAGTGTTTTTGAAATCTATCAATTATAATACAATTCAATGTAAGAGAAGGAACAAAAGACATTTTTACAATTAATAACAATTCTAATTCCTGTAAATTTAATGAGAGGCATATACATTCACCTCAGGAAGCAGAGCTCAGTAGGCAAAACATTCAAACTTATAAGTCAAATTTTAGAAAGTTCATTACAATTACAGAAGTGTTCCAGGCACAAGAGGTCACTTAGATTTTTGCCCACATATTGTTTTAACAATTAGTCACCAAAAGTAAGTGATCTACATAAAAAAGCCTTAAACCACAGTTCCTACAGACCCATGAATTGGAAATGAAGGAGAAGGAATTCTGTACCTAAAATATGCTTTTTAATTTTAAACAATTTTATACAATGTAGTGATAGCTTCTCAAAATGCAACTTAAATTACAAAGTTACATTTAATTGGACATTATGATTCATATCATATTGACTGAAGTTCAAGGAAACTTAAATATAAAGCAAAAATTTTAGTGATATTCCTTAACTCCCATTTGCATTGATTTTGACTTTATTAAAAATCTTGGCCAGGAAGTAGGCAAGATGGTGGGAGACTAGGGGTCATCTTTTCATCTGGTCCCCTAAATTTAGCTAGATAACTATCAAATCATACTGTAGCCAATGAATTTAACCTGAGATGTACAGAAAAAATGGCTGGAACTCCACAAAGAGAAAAGTGACCACTTTTTGCAAGGTAAGGTATAGAAAAGAGAAATGGAGAGGATATATCAGCAGATAAAGAGTCGGGGGAGGGAGCCTTTGTAAGCTGACTGGAGGAAAGTGATACAGCCCTGGAGCACAAATTTAGAACCTTTGAAATCTGCTCCTGTGAGATACTTCCCTGCTTGAGATGCTCAGGGTGAAGCAGGGCAAATCTCAGGTGGGACAGTGCAGGGGCAAGGGTGGAGGGCAGTGAGGTGGAGGAGGGTTCTCAATATTCTCAGAGGAATGGAAAGAACAGAGGTGCCTGAACCAGCAGAAATCCCAATCACTGGAGCCGGAAAATGGGTTTAGGTTAGTGAGCCTGGGAGAAGGCTCAGTTTGTTGTGTCATAAACCTTGAACCTCAGCAGGGCTGGGGGATTGCTCTCCCTGTTGGGTCCCTGCAAAGAACTGGAACACAGCAACCCTCTGGGAGAGGCAGAGCATGTGAGCACTCAACCAGGTGAACATTCTCCATGCCAATGCCCTGCAACAGACAGAAACAGGGCAACCCTCCACTTCCTCTGGGAGGGGTAGAGCACAAGCAGTTTAGCACCACCTGGGATCTCTCAGCTCCAGGGCTGGAGATCTGGGTGTGGCCATTTTTTTTTTTTCCTTTCACCTTCAAAAGGGCCTCTGAAGGCCTCTAGGGAGCAAGGACCTCACATAGCAAAAGCTTACTCTGAGCCCAGCCACCTGGAAATGGGTAGGGCATCTCCACCCAGGCTCAGATATCTGAGAATCAGCACAGTAGGCGCCTCCTCCAGAAGTCCAGCTGGAAGAACAGGAGAACAGAAACTTTATTAACCGACAGGAAAACATCAGGACTGAGAGAAAAAAGTATACAGAACTCGAGGTTTCTCTCTTATGATTTGTTTAGCTTTCAAATTAAGATTTCCCAATATTCTTTCTTTTTTTCCCATCTCAACTAATTTATATTTTATTAACTCTTCATTTTTTCTGTTTTTTAACTTTCATATTTTACAAGTACAAGTTATAGATATATTCTCCATTTTTTGGCTTCCTTTCATTGTAATCGATTTTATTTTTGTATATAAATATATATGATTTTTTTTTAAATAACTTTGGAACTTAGTACCTTCTAACATACAGAGAAAAATACACTCAGAACTAAGTGGATCACCATTTTAGTCCACTCTGTGGACCAAAATATATTTTCTCTCTCCTTCGTACCCCCCCCCTTTGTTGTTGCTTCCTCCTTTTTTTAAATTTATTTTTTTTCTTTTTCTTTACCTTTTTTCTTTTATTTTCTGGTCCCTGACCTCTTCAGGATTGTCTAGTGTGTATTTTGTTTGGGTCATGGTTCATACTTTTGACTCTGCTCACTTGTACACCCATTCTGCAGTGGACAAAATGGCTAGAAGGAAGAATTCACCACAAAAGAAGAACCAGAGGTAATACTCTCTACCACAGAGCTAATAGATATGGATTTAAGTAAAATGTCAGAGATAAAATTCAGGATTAAAATTATAAAATTATTAGTTGGGCTTGAAAAAAGCTTGAAAGATGGTAAAGAACCTCTGAGTGCAGAAATGAGATCTAATCAGGCAGAAATTAAAAACAGCCTAACTGAGATGCAATTTAAACTGGATGCTCCAACAGCTAGGGTAAATGAGGCAGAATAGAGTGACAGTGACATAGAAGACAAGTTGATGGAAAGGAAGGAAACTGAGGAAAAGAGAGAAAAATAACTAAGAGCCCACAAGGAGAGGCTCTGTGAAATAAGTAATAGTTTGAAAGAAAAAGTAATACCCATATTATTGGAATTCCTGAGGATGGAGAGAGAGAAGACTAGAAGGTATATTTGAGCAAATCATAGCTGAAAACTTCCCTAATCTGAGGAAGGAAACAGGCATTCACATCCAAGAGATAGAGAGGACCCCTCCCCAAATCAACAAAAATGGATGAACACCCCACCATATAATAGCAAAGCTGGCAAATTTCAAAGGTAAAGAGAAAATCCTGAAAGCTCAAGACAAGAGATTCCTAACATATAAAGGAGAAATACTAGATTGACAACAGACCTCTCCACAGAGACCTGGTAGGCCAGAAAGGGCAGGCATGATATATTCAGGGTACTAAATGAGAAAAACATGCAGTCAAGAATATTTTATCCAGCAAACCTGTCACTCAGAATGGAAGAGAGAGATAAAGAGCTTCCAGAACAGACAAAAACTGAAAGAATGTGACCATCAGATTAGCCCTGCAAGAAATATTAAGAAGATCCTGGAAGCAAATAGGGAGCTCAAAGAAACATAGACAATCTACAGAAATAAAAACTGTACAAGTAATACAATGGCCCTAAATTCACATTTTTCAATTGTTACTATGAATATGAATGGGCTAAATGCTCTAGTCAAAAGACACGGGGTATCAGACTGGATAAAAAAGCAAGACTATCCATATGCTGTCTATAAGATACTCAATTTAAACCTAAAGACACATTCATACTGAAAATTAGGGGGTGAAGAACCACTTACCATGAAAATGGACCTCAAAAAAAAGTTGGGGTAGCAATCCTCATATCAGATAAATTAGATTTTAAACCAAAGACTCTAAGAAGAGATGAAGAGGGACACTATATTATACTTTAAAGATCTATCCAACAAGAACTAACAATTACGAATATTTATGCCTCTAATGTGGGAGCCACCAATTATATCAACCAATTAATAATAACCAATCAAAGTAAAGAAACAGATAATAATACATTAATAGTAGGAGACTTCAAAACTGTACTCTAAGCAAAGGACAGATATTCTAAGCAGAAGATCAATAAAGAAACAAGAGCTTTGAGTGACACACTGGATCAGATGGATATATATATATATATATACAAAGAACATTCCATCCTAATACAACAGAATACACATTTTTCTCAACTGTACATGGAACTTTCTCCAGAATAGAGCACATACTGGTTACAAATCAGTTTCAACCAATACCAAAAGATTGGGATTATTTCCTGCTTATTTTCAGACCACAGTGCTTTGAAATTGGAAGTCAATCACAACAAAAAATTTGGAAGGAACTCAAATTTTTGGAGTTTAAAGAGCATCCTACCAAAGAGTAAATGGGTGAACCAAGAAATTAGAGAAGAATTGAAAAGATTCATACAAACTAATGAAAATGGAAGCACAAATGTTCTAAACCTCTGGAATTCAGCAAAGGCATACTTCTCTTGAGGGAAGTACATTTCAATACAAGCTTCTCTCAAAAAAATTAGAAAAATCTCAAATATACAAACTAGCCATACACTTAAAGTAGCTGGAGAAAGAACAGCAATTAAAGCCTAAGCCAAGTAGGAGAAGAGTAATAATAAAAATTAGAGCAGAAATCAATGAAATAGAGACCAGAAGAACAGTAGAACAGGTCAGTGAAATTAGAAGATATTTCTTTGAAAGAATCAACGAGATGGATAAACTCCTAGCCAGACTTATTAAAAGAAAAAAGACTCAAATTAATAAAATCATGATAAAAAAATCAAAAATAATAAAACAATGAAAAAAATTTTAAAATTTAATAAATAAATAAATAAGATCATGAATGAAAGAAGAGAGATCACAACCAATATCAAGGAAATAAAAATGATTTTAAGAATTTATTATGAGCAACTATATGCCAACAAATCAGGCAATCTGGTAGAAATGGATGCAATCCTGTAAACTTAAAATTACCAAAACTGAAACAGGAAGAAATGGAAAACCTGAACAGAGCAATAACCAGCAAGGAAATTGAAGCAGTCATCAAAAACATCCCAAGAAACAGGAGTCTAGGAGCTGATGGCTTTCTAGGGTAATTCAACTACACATTTAAAGAAGAAGTAATACTTATTCTACTGAAGCTGTTTCAAAAATATAAATGGAAAGAAAACTTCCAAACTCTTTCTATGAGGCCAGCATTATCTTGATCCCCAAACCAGAAAAAAGGTCCCATCAAAAAGGAGAATTACAGACCCATATCCTTGATAAACATGGATATCAACATACTCACCAAGATACTAGCCAATAGAATCCAACAATACATTAAGAGGTTTATTGGCCATGACCAAGTAGGATCTATCCCTGGGATGCAGGAGTGCTTCAACATCCGTAAATCAATGTAAGAGATTATGCTAATAAAAGAAAAGACAAGAACCATATGATCCTCTCAAATGATACAGAAAAAGCATTTGACAAAATACAGCATCCTTTCCTGGTTAAAACTCTTCAAAGTATAGGGATAGAGGGAACATACCTCAATATCATAAAAGCCATCCAGGAAAAGCCCAAGTAAATATAATTCTCAATGAGTAAAAAACTGAGAGCTTTTCCCATAAGGTCAGGAATAAGACAGGGATGTCCACTTTCACCACTATTGTTCAACACTGTACTAGAAATCCTAGGCTCAGCAGTCAAACAAGAACAAGAAATAATAAAAGGCATTAAAAATGGCAAAGAAGGGAGGAGGGTCACGATGGCAGAAGAGTAGGGTCCCCAAGTCACCTGTCCCCACCAAATTACCTAGATAACCTTCAAATCATCCTGAAAATCTACGAATTCGGCCTGAGATTTAAAGAGAGACCTGCTGGAACGCTACAGTGAGAAGAGTTCGCGCTTCTATCAAGGCAGGAAGACGGGGAAAAAGAAATAAAGACACAAAAGGCCTCCGAGGGGGAGGGGCCCCGCGAGGAGCCGGGCTGAGGCCGGGGCGAGTGCCCCAGGACAGGAGAGCCCCGTCCCGGAGGAGCAGGAGCTGCACCAACCTTCCCGGGCGGAAAGGGGCCCGCAGGGAGGTGGAGCAGGACCCAGGAGGGCGGGGATGCCCTCGGGCTCCCTGGGACACTAACAGGCACCTGCGCCCCGGGAGAGCGCTCGAGCTCCCTAAGGGCTGCAGCGCGCACGGCGGGACCCGGAGCAGCTGCGGGGGGGGGGGGGGGGGGGGGGCTCAGGCGGCGGCTCCGCGGAGGGGGCTGTGGGACGGGAGCACGAATCCAACAGCGCAGGTCCCGGAGCACAGGGCGCCGGGACACAGCCCAGGATCCTGCCTACCCCTGGGACAGGCAGAGGCCGGGAAGGCCCAGGACAGCGAGGACGCTCCTGCCCCGAGCTGAGCAGATCAGCGGGCCCACCCCAGAGCCTCCAGGCCCTGCAGACGGAAAGCCCTGGAGCTACTGCGGGAGCTGACTCCAGGGCTGCAGAGCTGTCTGCTGCCACTGCGGTTGTTCCTCCTGGGGCCTCACAGGGTGAACAACCCCCACTGAGCCCTGCACCAGGCAGGGGGCAGAGCAGCTCCCCCAAGTGCTAACACCTGAGAATCAGCACAGCAGGCCCCTCCCCCAGAAGACCAGCTAGTCGGACCAGTTCCAGGGGAAGGCAAGGGACTTAAAGTATAAAAAATCAGAAGATACCCACCACCCCCCCCGTGGTTTTTTGTTTTCTTTTTTCTCTCTTTTTGATTTCTGATTGCTTCCCCCACCCCCTTTTTTTTCACCTTTCTTTCTTTTTCTTTCTCTTTTTCTTCTCTTTTTTCCTTTTCTTCTTCCTTTCTTCTTTTTCCTTTTTCTCTTTTCTTTCCTTCTCTCTCTCTCTTTTTCTCCTTTTCCCAATACAAATTGTTTTTGGCCACTCTGCACTGAACAAAATGACTAGAAAGAAAACCTCACCTCAAAAGAAGGAATCAGAAACAGTCCTCTCTCCCACAGAGTTACAAAATCTGGATTACAATTCAATGTCAGAAAGCCAATTCAGAAGCACTATTATACAGCTACGGGTGGCTCTAGAAAAAAAACATAAAGTACTCAAGAGACTTCATAACTGCAGAATTTAGATCGAATCAGTCAGAAATTAAAAATCAATTGAATGAGATGCAATCCAAGCTAGAAGTCCTAACGACGAGGGTTAACTAGGTGGAAGAACGAGTGAGTGACATAGAAGACAAGTTGATGGCAAAGAGGGAAACTGAGGAAAAAAGAGACAGACAATTAAAAGACCATGAAGACAGATTAAGGGAAATAAACGACAGCCTGAGGAAGAAAAACCTACGTTTAATTGGGGTTCCCGAGGGCACCGAAAGGGCCAGAGGGCCAGAATATGTATTTGAACAAATCCTAGCTGAAAACTTTCCGAATCTGGGAAGGGAAACAGGCATTCAGATCCAGGAAATAGAGAGATCCCCCCCTAAAATCAATAAAAACCGTTCAAGACCTGGACATTTAATAGTGAAGCTTGCAAATTCTAAACATAAAGAGAAGATCCTTAAAGCAGCAAGAGACAAAAAATTCCTGACTTTTATGGGGGAGGAATATTAGGATAACAGCAGACCTCTCCACAGAGACCTGGCAGGCCAGAAAGGGCTGGCAGGATATATTCAGGGTCCTAAATGAGAAGAACATGCAACCAAGAATACTTTATCCAGCAAGGCTCTCATTTAGAATGAAGGAGAGATAAAGAGCTTCCAAGACAGGCAGGAACTGAAAGAATATGTGACCTCTAAACCAGCTCTGCGAGAAATTTTAAGGGGGACTCTTAAAATTCCCCTTTAAGAAGAAGTTCAGTGGAACAATCCACAAAAACAAGGACTGAATAGATATCATGATGACACTGAACTCATATCTGTCAATAGTAACTCTGAACGTGAACGGGCTTAATGACCCCATCAAAAGACGCAGGGTTTCAGACTGGATAAAAAAGCAGGACCCATCTATTTGCTGTCTACAAGAGACTCATTTTAGACAGAAGGACACCTACAACCTGAAAATAAAAGGTTGGAGAACCATTTACCATTCAAATGGTCCTCAAAAGAAAGCAGGGGTAGCCATCCTCATATCAGATAAACTAAAATTTACCCCAAAGACTATAGTGAGAGATGAAGAGGGACACTATCTCATACTAAAAGGATCTATCCAACAAGAGGACTTAACAATCCTCAATATATATGCCCCGAATGAGGGAGCTGCCAAATATTTAAATCAAGTAATAACCAAAGTGAAGAAATACTTAGATAATAATACACTTATACTTGGTGACTTCAATCTAGCTCTTTCTACCCTGGATAGGTCTTCTAAGCACAACATCTCCAAAGAAACGAGAGCTTTAAATGATACACTGGACCAGATGGATTTCACAGATATCCACAGAACTTTACATCCAAACGCAACTGAATACACATTCTTTTCAAGTGCACATGGAACTTTCTCCAGAATAGACCACATACTGGGTCACAAATCAGGTCTGAACCGATACCAAAAGATCGGGATAGTCCCCTGCATATTCTCAGACCATAATGCCTTGAACTTAGAACTAAATCACAACAGGAAGTTTGGAAGGACCTCAAACACGTGGAGGTTAAGGACCATCCTGCTAAAAGATGAAAGGGTCAATCAGGAAATTAAGGAAGAATTAAAAAGATTCATGGAAACTAATGAGAATGAAGCTACAACTGTTCAAAATCTTTGGGATGCTGCAAAAGCAGTCCTGAGGGGGAAATACATCACAATACAAGTATCCATTCAAAAACTGGAAAGAACTCAAATACAAAAGCTCACCTTACACATAAAGGAGCTAGAGAAAAAAACAGCAAATGGACCCCACACCCAGCAGAAGAAGAGAGTTAATTAAAATTTGAGCAGAACTCAATGAAATCAAGACCAAAAGAACTGTGGAACAGATCAACAGAACCAGGAGTTGGTTCTTTGAAAGAATTAATAAGATAGATAAACCATTAGCCAACCTAATTAAAAAGAAGAGAGAGAAGACTCAAATTAATAAAATCATGAATGAGAAAGGAGAGATCACTACCAACACCAAGGACATACAAACGATTTTAAAAACATATTATGAACAGCTATACGCCAATAAATTAGGCAATCTAGAAGAAATGGACGCATTCCTGGAAAGCCACAAACTACCAAAACTGGAGCAGGAAGAAATAGAAAACCTGAACAGGCCAATAACCAGGGAGGAAATTGAAGCAGTCATCAAAAACCTCCCAAGACACAAGAGTCCAGGGCCAGATGGCTTCCCAGGGGAATTCTATCAAACGTTTAAAGAAGAAACCATACCTGTTCTACTAAAGCTGTTTCGAAAGATAGAAAGAGATGGAGTACCTCCAAATTCATTCTATGAGGCCAGCATCACCTTAATTCCAAAACCAGACAAAGACCCCACCAAAAAGGAGAATTACAGACTAATATCCCTGATGAACATGGATGCAAAAATTCTCAACAAGATACTAGCCAATAGGATCCAACAACACATTAAGAAAATTATTCACCATGACCAAGTAGGATTTATCCCCGGGACACAAGACTGATTCAACACTCGTAAAAAAATCAGTGTGATTCATCATATCAGCAAGAGAAAAACCAAGAACCATATGATCCTCTCATTGGATGCAGAGAAAGCATTTGACAAAATACAGCATCCATTCCTGATCAAAACACTTCAGAGTGTAGGGATAGAGGGAACTTTCCTCGACATCTTAAAAGCCATTTAGGAAAAGCCCACAGCAAATATCATTCTCAATGGGGAAGCACTGGGAGCCTTTCCCCTAAGATCAGGAACAAGACAGGGATGTCCACTCTCACCACTGCTATTCAACATAGTACTGGAAGTCCTCGCCTCAGCAATCAGACAACAAAAAGACATTAAAGGCATTCAAATCGGCAAAGAAGAAGTCAAACTCTCCCTCTTCGCCGATGACATGATACTCTACATAGAAAACCCAAAAGCCTCCCGCCCAAGATTGCTAGAACTCATACAGCAATTTGGTAGCGTGGCAGGATACAAAATCAATGCCCAGAAATCAATAGCATTTCTATACACTAACAATGAGACTGAAGAAAGAGAAATTAAAGAGTCAATCGCATTTACAATTGCACCCAAAAGCATAAGATACCTAGGAATAAACCTAACCAAAGAAGTAAAGGATCTATACCCTAAAAGCTATAGAACACTTCTGAAAGAAATTGAGGAAGACACAAAGAGATGGAAAAATATTCCATGCTCATGGATTGGCAGAATTAATATTGTGAAAATGTCAATGTTACCCAGGGCAATTTACACGTTTAATGCAATCCCTATCAAAATACCATGGACTTTCTTCAGAGAGTTAGAACAAATTATTTTAAGATTTGTGTGGAATCAGAAAAGACCCCGAATAGCCAGGGGAATTTTAAAAAAGAAAACCATATCCGGGGGCATCACAATGCCAGATTTCAGGTTGTACTACAAGCTGTAGTCATCAAGACAGTGTGGTACTGGCACAAAAACAGACACATAGATCAATGGAACAGAATAAAGAACCCAGAAGTGTACCATGACCTTTATGGTCAACTAATATTTGACAAAGGAGGAAAGACTATCCATTGGAAGGAAGACAGTCTCTTCAAGAAATGGTGCTGGGAAAATTGGACATCCACATGCAGAAGAATGAAACTGGACCACTCTCTTTCACCATACACAAAGATTAACTCAAAATGGATGAAAGATCTAAATGTGAGACAAGATTCAATCAAAATCCTAGAGGAGAACACAATCAAAACCCTTTTGAACTTGGCCACAGGAACTTCTCACAAGATACATCCACAAAGGCAAAAGAAACAAAAGCAAAAATGAACTATTGGGACTTCATCAAGATAAGAAGCTTTAGCACAGCAAAGGATAAGGTCAACAAAACTCAAAGACAACCTACAGAATGGGAGAAGATATTTGCAAATGACGTATCAGATAAAGGGCTAGTTTCCAAAATCTATAAAGAACTTATTAAACTCAACACCAAAGAAACAAACAATCCAATCATGAAATGGGCAAAAGACATGAAGAGAAATCTCACAGAGGAAGACATAGACATGACCAATACGCACATGAGAAAATGCTCTACATCACTTGCCATCAGGGAAATACAAATCAAAACCACAATGAGATACCACCTCACACCAGTGAGAATGGGGAAAATTAACCAGGCAGGAAACAACAAATGTTGGAGAGGATGCGGAGAAAAGGGAACCCTCTTACACTGTTGGTGGGAATGTGAACTGGTGCAGCCACTCTGGAAAACTGTGTGGAGGTTCCTCAAAGAGTTAAAAATAGACCTGCCCTATGACCCAGCAATTGCACTGTTGGGGATTTACCCCAAAGATTCAGATGCAATGAAACACCGGGACACCTGCACCCCGATGTTCCTAGCAGCAATGTCCACAATAGCCAAACTGTGGAAGGAGCCTCGATGTCCATCGAAAGATGAATGGATAAAGAAGATGTGGTTTATGTATACAATGGAATATTCCTCAGCCATTAGAAATGACAAATACCCACCATTTGCTTCAACGTGGATGGAACTGGAGGGTATTATGCTGAGTGAAGTAAGTCAGTCGGAGAAGGACAAACAGTGTATGTTCTCATTCATTTGGGGAATATAAATAATAGTGAAAGGGAATATAAGGGAAGGGAGAAGAGATGTGTGGGAAATATCAGAAAGGGATACAGAACATAAAGACTCCTAACACTGGGAAATGAACTGGGGGTGGTGGAAGGGGAGGGGGGAGGGGGTTGGGGGTGAATGGGTGGCGGGCACTGAGGGGGACACTTGACGGGATGAGCACTGGGTGTTATTCTGTATGTTGGTAAATTGAACACCAATAAAAAATTAATTTATTAAAAAAATGGCAAAGAAGTCAAACTCTCTCTTCCCAGATGACTTGATACTGTATATAGAAAACCCAAAGGACTACAAAATTGAAAGACCCCAAATTGCTAGAACTCATACAGCAATTCGGCAATGTGGCAGGATACAAAATCAATGCACAGAAATCAGTTGCATTTCTATACACTAACAAAGAGACTGAAAAAAGAGAAATTGCCAAATCGATCCCATTTACTATTGCACCAAAAACTGTAAGATGCCTAGGAATAAATCTAACCAAAGATGTAAAGGATCTGTACTCTAAGAACTAAACACTTCTGAAA
This sequence comes from Vulpes vulpes, assembly GCF_048418805.1. Taxonomy (NCBI): domain Eukaryota; kingdom Metazoa; phylum Chordata; class Mammalia; order Carnivora; family Canidae; genus Vulpes; species Vulpes vulpes. The sequence continues at coordinate 73,978,367 of NC_132781.1, forward strand.
GAAACTGAGGAAGACACAAAGAGATGGAAAAACATTCCATGCTCATGGATTGTAAGAATAAATATTGTGAATGTGTCTTTGCTATCCAGACAATTTACATGTTCAATGCAATCCCTATCAAAGCTCCATGGACTTTCTTCACAAAGTTGGAAGAGATAATCCTAAAATTAGTATGGAACTAGAAAAGACCCCAAATAACTAGAGGGATGTTGAAAAAGAAAACCAAAGCTGGGGCCATCACAATGCCTGACTTCAAGGTATATTACAAATCTGTGATCATCAAGACATCATGATACTGGCACAGAAACTGACACATAGATCAGTGGAACAGAATAAAAGAACCAGAAATGGATCTTCAACTCTATGGTCATCTAATCTTCAACAAAGCAGGAAAGAATATCCAATGGAAAAAAAAGATAACCTCTTCAACAAATGGTGTTGGGAAAATTGGACAACCACATGCAGAAGAATGAAATTAGACCATTCTTTTACTCCATACGCAAAGATAAACTGAGAATGGATGAAAGATCTAAATGTGAGACAAGATTCCATCAAAATCCTAGAGGGGAACATAGACAACACCCTTTTTGAACTCAGCCGCAGCAACTTCCTGTAAGACATGTCTATAACGGCAAGGGACATAAAGGTAAAAATGAACTATTGGGACTTCATCAAGATAAAAGGCTTCTGCACAGCAAAAGAAGGAGGCAACAAAACTAAAAGGCAACCTACAGAATGGGAGAAATTATTTGGAAATGACATATCTGATAAAGGACTAGTACCCAAGATCTATAAAGAACTCATCAATCTCAACACCCCCCCCCCAAAAAAATCCAGTCAATAAGTGGGCAGAAGACACGAACAGTCATTTCTCCAAAGAAGACCTATAGATGGCCAAAAGGCACACGAAAAAATGCTCCACATCACTTGCCCTTAGGGAAATACAAATCAACCAACAATGAGATACCACCTCACACCAGTGACAATGGCTAAAATTAACAAGACAGAAAACAACAAATGCTGGAGAGGATGTGGAGAAAGGGGAACCCTCTTGCACTGTTGGTGGGAATGCAACCGGGTGCAGCCACTCTGGAAAACAGTGTGAAGGTTCCTCAAGAATTTAAAAACAGAGCTACTCTATGACCCAGCAATTGTACTACTGGGTATTAATTCCCAAGATACAGATGTAGTGAAAGGATGGGACACCTGCACCCCAATGTTCATAGCGACAATATCCACAATAGACAAAATGTGGAAAGAACCAAGATATCCTTTGACAGATGAATGGATAAAGAAATTGGTATATATACACAATGGAATATTACTCAGCAATGAGAAGGAATGAATAGCTACCATTTACATCAATGTTGAAAATGGAGGGTATTATGCTGAATGAAATAAGTCAATTGGAGAAAGACAATTATCATGTGGTTTCACTCAGATGGGGAATATAAGACATAATGGGAAGGGAGGGAAAGGAAGAGAAACTGAGGAGAAATTGAGTGGGAAAAATTAGAGAGGAAGACAAACCATAAGAAACTCATAATTTCTTGGAAACAAAGGGTTTCAGAAGGGGAGGTAAGTGGGTTAATAGGTATTGGGGATGGGGCATGTGATATGATCACTGAGTGTTTCACTCTCTATATTGGCAAACTGAATATAAATAAATAATAAATAAATAAATAAATAAATAAATAAATAAATAAATAAATAAAAGAATTTTTAGAACTTAGGTAATTAAAATCTTAATAGATAATGTTTTGTTATGTCATTGATAGGTTACAATCAGTTGATTTAAGCACAATTATAATGAAGCTAAAGTCCCAGGGTGGGTTTGCAATGGCAATTTCTCCTCTTGACTACCATCAGTCATCTTAGAGTCATTTGTTTCTGATTCTAAAGATGGCAAAATTCAGGAAAGAAAACATAATTCTATATCAGGCAATTTAACATCAACTTAATATCAAAATGATAAACAAAATTCCAGCCAATTTCTGCATTTTTGAAGTACCTTTTTTTTTTTTTTTTTTTTCCAAAGATCACACCAATAATGTTCTTGATCTCTGGGATGTAAAAAGATGCCTTGGGTAATGCCTTTATCCATTACATCTTTTTCAATGCCTTGAAAAAGAAGTAATATAGAAACATGCCTTTCCAGAGTGAGCAAAAAGAAATCACAGCTCTCAAGGATCTGTACTAAATGCAAATCTGGGATAATACTGTAGTGTCTAAAATGTCTAATGTGGAAGATGCTACGCATGAATCTCTGAGTATATGGCTAATAAGATGTGCAGTATCAACATAATTTTAAAGTGATCCATCTGTGATGAAAAAGAACCCCAGCCTGAAGCTAGAGATATGATTTTATACTCAGGAGAAAATGATCCCTGACTCCAATGGCTGTCATAATCTCTGTCAGGACTCCAAGAATGGGTAATCCAGCCATATACATCTTTTTTTGACTATAAAATTACCCCCAAATCCTACTTACTCTCCTTAACTGATGATGTGCATGGAGCAATGCAAGTGACGTGCCAATGTTAAACTAGGTTCACCCTGGTTTCCACATGAAAATCTTGTCTCCAAGCAGGAGACATCTTTAAGTCTCAAAGAGAGAAATCCAAATATTTCCTCACTTGTGAAATAGGACCATTAATAGCCCCTACTGGGATAATTTATTTTGTGTCCTTGAGAACTTTATTTTACTTTTTATGCACAGGAAAACTCTGCCTTGAAGGGTCCACACTGATGAGGGGAAAACCTATTAGCTCTTCTCAGGGCAAAGTTTCTTAATCTGAAGGCGAGCTTCAGGCAGGCAACACTGCACCAAAATTACACGCAAAATATTCTAGTTTTATATCAAGTACTTTAAACTCCTGGGAATCAAATTTAAAGAGTTAGTGACTCTGAAAAGATTAATAACATCTGGTTTAGAGATCAACTGCTGTATAAGATAAGAAATTTCTGAAGGGAGAAATAGAGAAACAATATTTGATATAACTCTAGATTTTTCTTCATTTAGCTTATTTCCATGAAAATGTTATAGGTACTACAATATTTTAAAGAACTGTGTACATTGCAAAATTATGTGAACTTCTACTAATAAGTTTTGCCATAAAATTATGGAAACCCTACTTCTACCACACACATGTTCACACATACGTTTCCCCCCAAGTTTATTTACTGCATTTGTCTAATTCTGCTGTTGTTCTAAAATGAATTCTGTGGTAGCTTTTGATAGAACGGTAACTGAGTACACTATGGCCATCAAAGAGGTAGAAAGTCATGATATTATTCAGATCTGGCCAGGTTAGTACACAGGATTCAAAGAATTCACTAAGTTGATGAGAATCTTATCTAATCTTTCTGGAGAGAAATGTCTGACTGCACATGTCAAAAGGCCCATGTTCTTTCCTCCCTTCCCTGGCAAAATAAAGCAACAAAACATACTCTTGTTCTTCTGGAAACATTATTTTGGGACTCAGTAAAGTTCTGAATCTGAATAAAAGCATTCAGATGCCGAACAACGTTATATACAATTCTTTCCAGGAGGAATACATGTGATATGGATGGCGCTCCAGTGGCTAGTCGAAAAGTCTACAGCAACTATATATAAAGCTTTGGAGCAATGTAAATTTTGGTTTAGCACACTGATGATGCAATATAGTGAAAATGAGATATCTTTCAAATCTTTCCTAGTCCTGTAATAAAGTGATGGGTTAAATAGTTAAAAAGTCACAAACGTCTTTAGTGTTCCATTATCTCTCCTATGGAGATCCAAGAAGTCCCTCTATTTGGGGAAAAGGTCTTTGACTTAGCTTATACTAGATGAGGCATCAACATAAAGCCCTCAAAAGAAACCTAATAATAGCAGTCATTGAGATTTATGACTAAGCAAAAGAATCAAAAACAGGACAAGAGTGACAGGGCAAGAATTCTGAGCAGTGAGAAAAGCAACATGAAGCAAAATGTGATTAACATAGATTAACATGTGAATCTCAGGCAATGAACTATAACAGGCCAAGATGTCTGTGGCTTATCCTATGCTGGTTCCTAACCAGTATTAGGCTCCTAGGAATAAGGGTGTTAGGCTGGGCCAAACATTATCAATGTTCAATAAATTCAGATGACTCTATCATATATTGTCAATGAGTATCACCATGTATCATGAATAGCTCCAGCAAGTTATCAAAATACATGCTTTATTTCACTTATCTCATGAACTCTGTGGGTGGCAAACTCTCCATATCAATTTTGGTTAACACGATGAACTTCCATCCAACATTTAGGCACTCATAAACTCCAGTGGATCTTAATTTTTAATACACTAACTTGTATAAGAGCAAGCATTCAGAAACAAAGGTTCTTACATTTGATGACTCTTTACAATATGTAAGAAAGTGTTTCCTGAACACTGGGGATGAATTGACTTATTAAGAACAATTGTTTAACATGTACTTGGCAGACAGGAATCAATTCACATTCTTTTTTGCATCAGCCCAAAGTCTAATTTTTGTTTAGCCTATTTTAAACATTCAAGATAATAATATATTTTAAAGGTATTTCAAAATCACGAGGAAGTGTACACCAAGTGCTTGAGAGGTAAACTGTGCCATATATCATACCCTAACTATGCCAAGGCTGGGTGATTTTAATTTGTTCACTTAGTAAGCTCTTTGGAATTTCAAATGTATTTTAAACAAGCTGGTGATTGAGAATATACATTTTATTAGTGTGATTAAATATGACACTTTCATCTATTGCAGGTTGGGCCAGTCCCAGCTTCATAGCTCATATGTGAGAAATGAAATAATTTAATATACATACTATGTGCCCTGCACAATTTTTCTATATCTCATTGAAATTCTGTCATAATTTATCATTATTTAAAGACCATATAGTAGTGATAGTCTATGAGATGTCTTCAAAGAAAAATAAAAAATGGACTTAATAGCATGTATCCATCTTTGGAGAACTCCATATCTTTTTGATTCAAGAAAGGAATACATAAATTTATGGAATGAACTAAAAATTCCATAATTTAAATCATTTGTTACATCATGCGGAATGAAACCCAAAAGTTATTACGTTGGTCACAAATCATTGGTGTATATTTTATGCGGTCTGTCAATATGTTGGTATTAAATCTTTATGTAAGGAGGAATTGAAGAGGTAGAAATTAAAAGAGAGTCAAACATTGTTTGTTACTCTGCAAGTGCCTTTGACATTGTGAAAGGTATATTCCTTTATACTTCATCCCCAAATAGCTGCTATCCACCTCTATCCCACATTCTGAAAACAATTATCAAATTGCTCAGGATGATCCAGATTTTAATGCCTTATCATTTCCATTTTTTTAAAAGATTGTATTTATTTATGAGATAGAGAGAGAGAAAGAGAGGCAGAGACACAGGCAGAGGGAGAAGCAGGCTCCATGCAGGGAACTTGACATGGGACTCGATTCCGGGTCTCCAGGATCAGGCCCTGGGGCTGAAGGCAGTGCTAAACTGCTGAGCCACCCGGGCTGACCCACTTCCATGTTTTAAAAGCAAAATCCAATTTCATTCATTTGTTAAATTTTCTAGCACTAATAATTCAAATAATGCATAATACTAGAATAAGAATAATTCATTTTTTTTAGTCATAGGAAGTGAGATTATCTCACTTGAGATACATTTTTAAACTATTGAAAGAAATACTTCAGAATTTTTAAAAAAGCAGATTCAAATTTTTTTATGAAAAATAAAAGTTATCAAGGACCCCTGGGTGGCTCAGTCAGTTAATCATCTGCCTTCAGCTCAGGTCATGATCCTGGGGTCCAGGGATCGAGTCCCCAGTCAGGCTTCCTCCTCAGCGAGGAGTCTGCTTCTCTCTCCCTCGCCCCTTCCCTCTGCTCTTGATCTCTCTCTCTCAAATAAGTAAATAAAATCCTTAAAAGTCTCAAATCTTGAAATGCATTAAGAATTTCTGGTAATACACAATAAAATCTTTAAAAGTCATCAAATCTTGAAATGCATTAAGAATTTCTGGTAATATACTTTGTGTTCTATAATGAACTATACAATGTACAGTAACTTAATAAAAGAACATTTTGACTTCAGTGTTTATCTAAATGTTTAAAACTGTAATTTACTTTTGCATAAGAATAGTATTACTGATAAAGTGTTGATTTTTTTAAAAAAATATTTCATTTATTTATTTATTTGAGAGAGAGACAGAGCCAACATGCATGTGAGTGAGGTGGAGGGGCAGAAGGAGAGGGAGAAGCACATTCCTCACTCAGCAGGGAGCCACGGCTGAACTCTATCCCAGGACCCCCGGGTTATGACCTGAGCTGAAGGCAGAAGCTTAACTGATTGAGCCACTAAGGTGTTGTTTTGTTAAAGGCAAAAGAAGGTAACTTCTTAATGAGATTCAATTTAATAGAATTATACAAATAGTAGAGGAAAATCATTGTCCATATCTAACACAAATGTCTGAATAAATGTGATGTGCAGGGTTAGCAATAAATGCTGCTGAGTGTACAAATATGTACATGTGTGAATCCCATTTTCTCTCTTATCTACTCTTGCAATAGTAAAACCTGTCTTTCCCATCAGAGTATTTCCCCTACTTTTGCCCAGATCTTATCCCTTATCTCATTCTCAGTCTTCCTGACTTTGTTAATCCCACCTCCCCATACCGTCATCGAACTCTTTCTAGATTATCCATATCAGCATTGAACTGTGATCTACTATCCCACTTGAAAACAGCATCTAAGAATAAACCAAACTAAACAAAACAATGCTTCCCTTGACCCAGCATCGGGCCTCCATCCTCCCCGACCAACTGCAGCTGCATTTTTTACCCAGTCCATTACTCACTAGATCCTGCCTCTACTATGATCAATAACAAAAGACTTATCCAAGTGAGTGAACATTTGTCTATCTTCATCTAACTCAGCCTTCCAGACACTATGACAAAGTGGCAAAGTAATCTCTTTTTCCTTGAAAATTTTGTGTAGGGGTTGGGCTTGGAGAGGAAGGGGAGAATCATTTATACTACCGTTCCCGATTTTACCACTTACTTCTCTGGATTTGCCTTGCTGTCTGTTGCTCATTCCTTTATCCACATGTCTGGATTCTCCAGGGTACATCTTGAGTCCACTTCTTTTGTCTCTGTATATTCTAACCTATGATGATAATCATAAATTCCAGCGTATGAAATATCAACTCTACTGATGTCACGCTAGTTAATTTTTTTTCCACCCCAGGATATTAACACCCCAGATTTTTTCTTTGCATGTCCCCATTATCTCTCCAAAACAATCAACCCATCAGTGATTTTTTCAATCTTATGTACAAACTATGATTCATTCATAATCTTTTACTTATCCTACATGCCGAACTTTAGCCCACACCACCATCTTCTTTGGCTAGACCCCTACTAACAGCATATAAACTTATTTCCTCACCTCTGTTTATTTTATATCTCAATCCATTTTTTGACCAGCTGCAAAACCCACCTTAAAATGGAAAGTTCATGATATTTCTCTGAAAATTAAGTGTTTCAACAACTTCCCACTGCAGTTAGAATCATATCATATTACTTACTTTGGTCTGAAGTTTACTGTGTAATTGGGTTCCTCTCTATTTTTTCCATCCTTATCTCTGACTACTGTCACCTTTTCTTCACTGCGCTTTAGGCACTCTAATGTTCTCTGAGTTCTTAGAATAAGCCAAGTTCTTTCTGTGTCAAGACATTTGTACATGGAGTGGACCATGCCTAGAATGTTCTCCATTTCATTTTCAAATAGTATCTTCTAATTGATTTCTTTTATAGCTTGAATTTTAACACTTTAAATTTGTCATAACCACCTTCTATAAAATATCAATCTGTTCACCCTGCAAATATTCTCCATTTAGGTCCTCCTTGTTTTTGAATACATAATTAATATTAAATTATTTATAATGGTGTCATTTGATTACCCATTTTACATTTTCATCACCCATTTTTTTGTACTTCTGTCTTTTGGCTGAAGGAATTAATGGATTATACTGACATCTGCAACCCAATAAATTAGTAGATGTGGCTATCTTAATTTTAATTTTTAAATGACTTTAATAAGCAGAATAGCTTGGCCACTGCTAAATTGTTTTAGGAACATAGAAGTGCAAATATTTGAACCACCTAGTGAACATTTGTTGTTTTGGGAGGCTCATTTTCTCCAAAGGCAGTATTTAAAATGAGCATTCGGGTTCTGGAACAGATATATGTAGTTATAGATAATTGTAGCACCCTCTAAATTAAACCATACTTTATTGATAATGCCATTTTTCTTTGGCATAGATATTCAGCTTATTATAGAAATCTGCAATACTAAAATCACTAGAGATTTGTGCAAGAAAAAAATGGACAATGAACAAACATTTCATCAAATGAAAAGACTTTATAAAATATTCTTATAAATAGAACTGTTAATATATCTTTTAACAGAAGTAGCACTGTGGAAAAAGCAAGAGACTTTACATCTAAATGGTAACACAGATTTCATCATCTATAAATATAGAGATATTATCTTCCTCATAAAATTGACGTGAGGATTAAATGAGATGTAAAACTCAATACTAATATTTGATGCACAGTGGATTCTAATGTGTTATTTTTATATTACTTGAATGTATCATAAAATCTCAGTACTAATTACAAGAAAGGCAAATATAATAAAGAAAATTTATAATTATGAAACATTTAAATAAGCAGCTTTATCATTTTCAACTTCACATATTAGTAAAAATGGACTCAGAATGTGCCATATGCATATATGAAATTTTAAATTGTGAATTAGTGATCTTCCATTATCAGCTTAATAAATAATTTAGTGTATTACCTAGTAAAGATTCTTAGAGTGCTCAACTTAATAAATATTCATTTTGATCTATAGTTTGTGGTTATTTGAAAATAACTTAAATATTTAAGGCTGTCTTTTCCCCATTGTATATCCTTGCCTCCTTAGATTAATTGACGACATAAGCATAGGTTTCTTCCTGAGCTCTCTATTCTGTTCTATTGATTTATGTGTCTATTTTTGTGCCAGTACCATACAATTTTGATCACTACTGCTTTGTAATATATCTTGAAATCTTGAATTGTGATGCCTCCAGCTTTGTTCTTTCTCAAGGTTGCTTTGGCTACTTGAGGCCTTGTATGGTTCCTCACAAATTTTCATACAATTTGTTCTAGTTTTGTGAAAAATGCCATTAATATTTTGATAGGAATTCCATTGAATCTGTAGATTGCTTTGAATAGTATGAATAAGATTTCAAAAGGATCTCTAAGCTGCCTTGTTAAGAATATAGGAAATGAGGGAAGGTCAAATAGAATTAGGTAGGTCATTTATAAGGTTTTGCTATAATCCATAGGAGATAGATCTGTTGTTTAGAACATGAGTTAACAATGGAGCTGAATAAAAGTGGTCAGGTTCTGAATATATTTTATCTTAGAGCCACAGATTGCAACAGGATTTTCTGATGCGGGCACGTTTTGTATTTTAGAGTGAATGATATCAGTGTATCAAGAGTATTACCAAGGCTTTGGTTCTGAGTAACTGGAAGGCTAGATTTGCAATAATTGAGCTGGGATGGGAAAAGATGCAGATGAAGAATATTTACAATGTTGTTTGAAAGTGAGAGGAATTCTTGTTAAGGTTGAGATGTTATACTTGATTTTTAGTTGATAAGCACTCATAATTGAGACCAATAATTCAGGATAATAACAGTTAACATTTATGTAGCACTTATTACATGGTAGATGTTGATTTAAGTTCATTACTTTTCAGTGAATGCCCATCCATATTACTCAAAATGTATTTTCATAAGGATGTTTATATAGACAATTTCTTATCCAGAGCCATCAAGGCAAGAGGCTTTTTTGATTTCAGGAATTCAGGAATTACTAGGTTGTAGAAAAGTAGTATAGTGTATATGCAATCAATTTACAATACTTTTCAGTTGGACCTAGGGTACTATTGCTTAATTGACCATATTATTATCTCTTCAGAAAAACATATAAATATTCACAGTAGGAGGGATCAGTAAGACTATAATTAGCCTGCTACCTTTTGAGGTCTGGCATTCCACCAAACAAGTTCAAGTCAATCAGATTTTATTGCCAGATGAGTTGTTTAAAACATTGTTTCAGATTTTCAGAATTGGGCAGCCCCAGTGGCTCAGCGGTTCAGCGCTGCCTTCAGTCCAGGGCGAGATCCTGGAGACCGGGGATCGAGTCCCACATCTGGCTCCCTGCATGGAGCCTGCTTCTCCCTCTGCCTGTGTCTCTGTCTCTACCTCTCTGTCTCTCATGAATAAATAAATAAAATCTTAAAAAAAAAAGATTTTCAGAATTTATTGGGTTTCAGATAAAATTTGAGATAAAGCTCTGCAGACTTACATTAAGTGTGTAATTCTGTAAATCCTAAAAATAAAACACAAAGTTGATGCTGACAAGCCACCCTTCTATATGGGTGAACTTGTCCTTTGGATTACAGCTCAAAGGAGATAATTTCCATGGGACCCATATAAACTTCTTGAATATTTAATTCATATCTAGTATTTTGTGACATGTGCTCTGATGCATATTTTAAACTATTAGTTATAAAGCTCTTACTAAAAAATTAAATCTTGTTTGATCCTATGACAAATACTGTTCCAATGCCTGTTGTATTCTTTATTTTTGGTTAAGAGAAATAATACCTTGTTATCATTAAGAAAAGATAAATGGGGAATAATGTATAAGGTATATGCAAGAACTACTCACAAATTAAAGTGGTCATTGTAAATTATTTCCAAAGCATTTGTCTATGCCCATAATAATTAAAAACACCCTAGAATAGAATGGCAAAATGAATAACCCTAAGTGTTACATCAAATAAATGTGTCTAATCACTTCAAAGAATACAGGTAATTGCCATAAAACGTTAAACACCACAAGATATTTTTAAGTGTTTTTTAAAAATGTGTTTTAAAAATGTTTTTTAAAAACATGTCAATATTTATCTATCAAGTACACTGAATTCTCAAGTAAATTGAATAATTTACTCTTTTTAAGAGTAGGCTTAATTTTTTAGAGTAATTTTAGGTTCATAGCAAGACATCAGAAAGTTACAGAGTGGCCATATCCATCGCCCCCTCTCTTTCTTTGCACATGAAAGGCCTCCCCTCACCCTACTCTTCTGTCAACATCTTTCACCAATGTGGTACATCTGTTGTGAGCAATAAACCTAGGTTGACATATTATTATTATTCTGCAAAACCCATAGTTTTCACTATGATTCATTCTTGGTGTTGTGCATTCTATACATTTTGCCAAATATATGATGACGTATATCTACCATTATAGAATTTTATGGAATACTTTCATTGCCCTAAAATTCCTCTAGGTCCACTCCTCTTCAATACATTAAAATTGTGCTGGAAATGTTGCATAGAAAAAATTAGTTTTTTTCCTAAGGATTACCAACAAGGTTTATATTTCATGTAAAAGACCTCCTTCAGTCATGTATTTTTTCTTCTTTCCAGATACACAGGAATTATCCACCTCTGCAGCATGAATGTAGGAGAAACCAGAAATAGTCAAATGACATAAAACAGAAAAATAAGGAGAATATAATCAAGGGATAGCAGTAACCATCATTTTATCAATTCATTCATTTTGCATTTAATAAATGTATTTTTACTGTCTAATTTATGCCAAGCACTCTTAAGGGTACTGCAAAATGTAAACATATAGGTAAAATTCCTTTGCTTAGGGAAAAAGAAAGACAGTAGATAAATACTAGGCAAAATACGTTGAAGTATTGTGGTGATTTTTTTGTTTTTTGTAGTAGTAAATATTACAACAAGAAACAAAGCAATGTAGGGGGAAAAACTCGGTGGGAGATCTCATAGGGTAGTGGCTGGAAAGGGCCTCTCAGAGCCTATGCTGCTCTATCAAAACGGATCCAGATCAAGTGGGGGAATGAGTCACACCATGGTCTAAGAAAGAATGTTCCAGGTAGAAGGTAAAAAGATTACTAAGTCCCCTGCGTAGCTTTGAGCTAAAAAGCATAAAGAAGACCATGTTTCTTCAGTAGAGTAAGTGGTCAGAGATGGGATGCAAAGTAAGAGAAAGACGCCAAATAATATTGGGCTCTTATACTATTAAGAGCTTAGTTTGTTGTTTTGTTTTATTTTTTTTTCTACTGAGTGTAATGGGAACTTATTAGAGTTTTGAGTAGGCCTATAACAAACTTTAACCAACACTTTCTAAAATATCATTGGATTGTACAGAGACAATGGGCAAGAGTGAAAACTGACAGATGAATCCATATGCTATTGCAATAGTCTTGGTAAGAAATGGCAGTTTCTTAGACCATAGTGTTTCTCCTTCATTCTTTTAATATGGATGAATGTACTGATTTGTTTTTAGAAGTCAATGTATGTCTTGTATTCCTAGAAAAAAAAAAAAACTGTAGGCATAGTGTATCAGACTATTATACATCATTGGATTTGATATGCTAATATATTAGTATATACTATATTAATATCATATTAGGTCATATATTAATATATTCATCAATGATAATGTAAGGTATTATGCCATGGGTTTCAATAGTGTAGTAATTTTTTTTCCCATTTAGTATTAAGGTAGTTTGGTGTTATGCAATGAATTATTATAGCACTCCTCTTCCTTTCTGAAAAAGATAATATAGCTTTGGTATCATTTCTTCATTAAAAATTTAACAAAATCTACCAGTATAGCTATATGAACATAATGTTTTGATCGTGAAGGGATTTTATATTATGATCTAAATTTATATTATGATCTAAATTTATTTAATTTCTGTCAGTCAACTGTTCATTCTAGAGTCAATTTTGATATCCGTATTCATTTTCTCTGGCTGTTGTAATATATTCTCATAAATTTAGTGGCATCAAACAACACATTTTTATCTCACAGTTCAATGGATCAGAAATTCAGGTGCACAATGGTTCAGTTTGGTCATCTGTTTAATGTGTCCCAAGGCTAAAATCAAGATGTCCTTTTGAGAGGCTCAAAGGATAAATCCACATCCAGGCTCATTTAAGATGTTAGCCAAATTTGGTTCTCGGCGAATGTAGAGCTGAGCTGGTTTCCCAGTTGCCAGTCAAATGGAGTCTGCTCACATTCCTTCTCATGCTCTCCATGTGATCTTCTCCAGCAACAAAGAGGGGTCCCTCTCATCCTTCAAAACTCTTGGAACCCCTCTTGTGCCCTATCTCTTTAAACCCAGCCTGAGACTATTCTCTGCTTTTAAGGGCTCATATGATTAGATTTCAGCAAGATAATCCAGTAACTCTACTTGTTTTATGGTTCATTATATTATTTACAAAGTCCTTTTAAGCCATGGAACAACAGATTCACAGATTCCAGGGATTAGTGCATAGATGTATTTGGGGGTCAATTCTGCCCATCACGGGGGCTTTCAAAGAGTTTGTCCATTTTATCTAAGTCATATTGAATCAGCTTGCAAAAACTGTTTACAATATTTCTTTATTATTGCTTTAATGTCTTTAAGATAGGTACGGATACCCCACCTTTTATTCTTAATGTTGGAAGTTTGTGAGATTTTTGTCTTGATTCTTCTAGCCAGAGGTTTACTCAATCATATTTATCTTTGTAAAAAAAAAAAAAAAATCTTTTGGTTTTCTTGATTTTCTCTATTTTTTCACATTTTCAATTTCATTATTTCTGCTCTAATACTTAATATATGATTCTTTCTACACATTTAACTTAATCATTTTTTTTTTTTTTTAGTTTCTTAAAGCAATGTCTTCAATCTTTAATTTGGTTAATAATGCTATTAATGGCTTCTATATCCCCACTGACTTTTATGGTCTATTCATTCTAGCAGTTACTAAAAGAGGCAAGTTGAAGTTTGTAATTATAATTGTCAATTTGTCTATTTCCTTAAGTTTTTGTATCAAGCATTTTAGTGCTCTGTTAATAAGTTTTGTGAAATTGTGATATAATAAGAAATACATATTTTTCTCTCATCACTGGCTCCTAGATACAGCTCCTGAACCATTGCAATTTCCTAAACTGTAGTGTCCTAAGACTATATTGTTATATTTGACTTTTGACCTGCCCTTGGCATCGATCTCCTAAAGTCTTTGTAATTTCCTAAGTGATAGGAGTATTAGGAGTATTCTTTCTTCTAACACTTGGTTTTTGACTCCAGTTCCTATCATAGAACTTCTAAATCCCTTGGAATTTTCTGGGTGATAGAAGCACCTTTGTTCTAATGAAACACCTCTTGGCGAACTCTGTATTAGCTTCAGAGTGGGGATTGCTCACCAGAAAGACAAAACTATCAATAGATTCTTGGATCTTTCAGTCCCACTCTCCCATCATTCAGGGAGGGAAGAAGGGCTGAAGATGAAGTTAGTAATCAATCATACAGCCTCCATAAAAATCCCTAAAGTAGGGGGTTTGGAGGACTTCTGTGTTCCTGAACACATCCATGTATTGAGAGGGTGACACACCCAAACTCCACAGGCCCAGAAGTTCCTGTCTTGGAACTCTTTTAGTCCTTGCTCTATGTATCTTTCCATCTGGCTGTCCACCTCCATCCTTTATAATATCTTTTATTGTATAATAAACTGGTAAACATTTATTTCCCTGAGTTTTGTGAACTGTTCTTGAAAATTATAAAAGCAAGGAGGAGACTGTGAGAAACCTGATTTATAGCTGGTCAGTCATAAACATAAGTGACAACCTGGGACTTGAGATTGGTTTTTGAAGTAGAGGTAGTCTTGTAGGACTGAACACTTTAATTTGTATAGGATCTGATGCTAACTCCAGGTAGATAGTTCCAGAATTGGGTTGAATTGGAGGATACCCAGATGGAGTCTGGAGACTTGGAGAACTGCTTGGTGTGGAAAAAATCCCACCACACACTTGGTGTTAGAAGTAAAATGTTCCAGTATTGAGAGAGACAGAGTTTTTCCTTTCCTTTCATGCAGAGAAGTCTTTTGTCCAGGTTTGTAGACATTTGAGGTATTGTATGTTCTTGATAGATTGTTTTCTTCTCATTATGAAATGTTTTCTTTATCCCTATGATATTCCTTGTTCTGGAGTTTATTTTTCTGATATTAAAATAATCACTGTAAGTATCTCATGCTTAGCTGTATCTTTTATATATCCTTATATATGGTTATAATTTTTCTCATTGTAAAAAAACTTCTTTACATATTTATATTTAAAATAAGTTTTTAATAAGCAGAAACTGGTATAATCTGTCTTTTAATTGGATAAGATTTTAATGTTCTGTGTTTCATAGAAAACCGTAATATTTTTCCTTAAAAATCAGATACTTTGTGACATTTTTAAACACTCAGAGATCTATTATTAATGTTTAAAAAGATATATTCTCAGGAATTCTTCTAAGATTATCAAGTATAACAAAAACAAAATTGTGAGCTGGTGAAAATGGCCAGATTTGTTTAAAAAGTTAACTGCATTATGAAAAACCACTGTGTTATATTATGGGTGAGACGAGAGAAAATATTTTTTCTATCATTCATTCTACTTTTTTATATCTTTACTTATAAATTACAGTTACATGCTTTCATTTATGTCCTTGTTTGATGTCTGTCACCCCACTGGAGAGTGTACATCACAAAACAGGATATATTCTCTTTTATTAATACCTTTATACACAGCACCTATCAGAGTGCTTTAAACATTGTAGATGACCAATGCATAATTGTTTAATAAATGAATGTTTATTAAATAAATAAATAATTTTTAAAATTTTTATTTATTATAAATTTTTATTTATTATAAATTAAATAAATTTATTTATTTAAATAAATAAATAATAAACAAACAAACAAATAAATAAATATATTATGATTTTTAAAATGTTTTAATTTATTTTATTTTATTTTTATTTATCTATAATTATTTATAATTATAAATTTTTATTTTATTTATTTATTTATTTACCATTATTTATTTATTTTATTTATTATTTATTATATTTATTTTTATTTATTATAAATTAAAATTTATTTATTTAAATTTAAATAAATAAATTGTTTAATAAATGAATGACTAGTATTAGGCTTGCACTATGCTATGCACTTGTTATGATATATAACATGGAAGAGTTTGAAGTGTGTAAATATTATGACAAAAGTAAAAGGATGGATTCTCCAGAGAAAAATAAAATGTCATTTGTCAAAAACTATCAACAGACAGCTGAACTCTGATACAGTCTTGTTAAAGGAAAGAAATGGGAGAGAAACTAATTCGTGAGCTCTAGAACATACTCTCCTCTCTGCTTTGGCAAAGGTGAGACTACATGGACCCCACCTCTTCTAGGAAGGTTTTGTCCCTCCCTTCCTGTAATTTCATTCGTTAGGTATTTGATTATCTCAGCCCTTTGAAGCCTTAAGATGTTTTATAATTTGGTAGATTTTCCCAGTTTGTTCTTGTTAGATTGGGACTATATTCTCTTGCCACTTTATATATTCTCAACAAGAACCCTCTCTATTCTTGGCTATTGAGTATTTTCCTTAATACATAGAAAATCAAGCTCTATTTAAAATAATGATTTTTTTTACAGTTGCCTATCCTCCAAGTGTTCTGTATTGAAGTTCCTCCAACCCCAGAATATCTCTAATAAAATGTTGAGATGGAAAATAAGGTCATCTTTATTTCTAAAAACAAAGTCCATAGATATTGCCTAACATTGACTAAAGAGAAAAGGATACTATTAGAATTATGGATTTCACCTTCAGAAGAATTCAAATCCCAAATAAGCAAAAGTGGTTGTTGCAAGGGAGTTCACCAGAATTTTGGACTCTCTTTGATTTTTTTAATTTATGCTTTTCAGTAGTGCTTAATTAAAAAAAAACATTGTTTATGTATTATTGTTAACATTAAAATATTTTTTATAAACATACTACCTGTAAAAATTAGGGTAGGTTTGGTTGCTGAGTCAAAATGGTGGTAGGTAAGCAAAAGTGATTCTAGCTATTTAATATTGGTGTTCACCTAGAATGAAATTCATGCTAGCTCATAATCTTGCCACATATAAGGTGGACCAGGAAGCTAAACTGGATGGGAAAGAACTCTAAACATCAGAATGGCAGTTAGGAGTGAAGCTAAACAAAATCTTAAGGTTTACAAGAGTATGAGACAGACTCTGAGTGCAGAGCTAAAGTCTGGTTAGCAAAGACAAGATAGATTGAGATCAATAATCATGAAATAGAGCTAATTAGGCTATTCAGTCAAAAGCCAGAGAAAACTTCAGAGAAACAAGGACTTAGGATATGACATGTTACTATACCTCTCCCCTCTGTCTCTAATATGATACTGCAAAATCTGTCTGCATAATAAAGGTTCTGGGCACAAATATTTTAACACACATTAGAGGGAAGAAATTCTTGCTGTCAATTTGGTATTTCATATTACTTGGCCAATTCTGAAAAACATGAGTTTTTTAACATTTGTGTAAAATATGCTCACAATGTTCATGCTCGTTTTTCTTTCAATTCTATACTGAAAATTGTTACCATGAGTCTGTTGTTATTGATTGAAGTTGTTAGACAATAAGGTCTGGTGTGTACTATTTTGTATTATAAGTAGTTATGCTGGATCAATTGACCTAAAATAATTAAGAATAATGAACCTTAATGATGACTTCTTTCATCAACAATTTTAAAATATACTATAAGATGAGAGAGGTAATTATTGTTTCAGCCTTGCAAAGCACTGACCAAAATAAATCCATGACACATATCTACTTTTTAATAGATCAGAAATAAGTATAGCCTCTATATAAATACTTCATTTTGATTACCTACACGTTTATTTAAGGGAAAGAACTATCAAATAACAAACACTAGGTACAATAGGTACTGCATGAAGTTAAAATAACTAGGCTAAATAATGTGTTAGACAACAATTTCATTTCTAATACTTTAGCATAGACTAGAAACATTAATTCATAAATGATGTACACTAATTTGAGAGCTCTGGCAGGGTAAGCAAATGATTAGAAATCATATGTGGTATTATGAAACGAGAACTTAAGCATGCAGTATTTGTGTTCCAATAAAGTATAAGCAGAATCTAGTTTTATAATGTGTGTGTTTGTAATTGTAATAGAAGCAATTTGTTTAGGACACAAGACCCCACATAAATTGATTGTAACCCGGGGACCAAAATTTTATGATTTTCTTGAATTATTATTCTATAGTTAGTATTGATGGCTTAAATGAATCATTGAATCATGAAAGTGTAGGGCTGGAAGCCATTTCAAAGTCACCTTTTCCAACAGTGCAGAAGCAATCGAAACAAATGGAGTCTATCAGATGGCTATCTGTCTTGTCATTAAAAATTTCCCTTAAGAGAAATTTACTGATCTCCCTGAGTACATGGCTCTGAGGTTTGATTGGCCTGACTACCCTGAAACTAAGTCTGCTTTTTGAGTAAAAATTTTAATAATGTTAAAAATATTTTAAAAGCCTCTTGGAAAGCATGTCTCGCTTATTCCGTCATATTCAGCATAATGCTGAAAATGAAAACAAGAGCAGAGCACAGAGAATTTTTAGAGCAGTGAAAATAGTCCTCATGATATTGTAATGATAGATACATGCCATTATACTTTTGTCCAAACTCATAGAATGTACAACACCAACAGTGAACCCTAAGGTAAACTACAGACTTTGAGCGATTATGAATGTCAGTGTAGGCTCATCAATTTTAACAAATGCACCATTTTGGTGGGGGATACTAAGAGGTGGGAGGCTGTGTGTGTGTGAAGGCAGAGGATGTATGGGAAACCTCTCTACCTTTCTCTTGATTTTGCTTTGAACTTGAACCACTCTAAAAAAAAATAAATAAATCCTAGAAGAGAACACAGGCAGCAACCTTTTTGAACTTGGCTGCAGCAACTTCTTACTAGACATGTCTCCAAAGACAAGAGAAACAAAAGTAAAAATGAACTACTGGGACTTCATCAAGATAAAAAGCTTTTACACAGCAAAGGAAACAGTTAAGAAAACTAAAAGGCAACCAACAGAATGAGAGAAGATATTTGCAAATGTTTTATCAGATAAAGGACTAGTATCCAAGATCTAAAAGAACTTATTAAACTCAACAGTCAAAAAACAAAAAAAAAATCCAGTCAAGGAATGGGTAGAAGACATGAACAGACATTTCTTCAAAGAAGACATACAAATGGCCAACAGACACAAGAAAAAATGCTCCATATCACCTGACATCAGGGAAATACAAATCAAAACCACAGTGTGATACCACCTAATACTAGTCAGAATGGCTAAAATTAAAAACTCGGGAAATAACATATGTTAATGATGATATGAAGAGGAACCCTCTTACACTGTGGTGGAAATGCACTGGTGCAGCCACTCTGGAAAACAGTATGGAGGTTCCTCGAAAAGCTAAAAATAGAGCTACCCTATGACCCAGCAACTGCACTACTAAATATTTATCCAAGGCATACAAACATAGAGATTCAAAGGGGCACATGCACCCCACTGTTTATAGCAGCAATACCCACAATAGCCAAACTATGGAAAGAGCCCAAATGTCCATCAGCAGATGAATGGATAAAGAATATGTGGTATTTATGTACAATGGAATATTACTCAGCCATCAAAAATGAAATCATTCCATCTGCATCAATGTGGATGGAACTAGTGGATATTATGCTAAGCAAAATAGGCCAGTCAGAGAAAGAAAAATACCATATGATTTCACTCAAATGTGGAGTTTAAGAAACAAAATAGATGAGCATAAAGGAAGGGAAGGAAAAATAAAATAAGATGAAAATAGAGAAGGAGGCAAGCCATAAGAGATGAGCTTTAGGAAACAAACAGGGTTGTGGAGTGGAGGTGGGTGGAGGGATAGTGTAATTGGGTGATGGGCATTAAGGAGGGCACTTGATGTAATGAGCACTGGGTGTTACACATGACTGATGAATCACTAAAGTCTACCTCTGAAACTAATTTAAAAAAGAATAACAAAAAAAATTAAAACAAAGGAGAAAATACTAAAAGAGTGAAAAGCTAAAAAATAAAATAAAATCTTTTTTTAAAAAAAGACTTTTTTGGGATGCCTGGGTAGCTCAGTGGTTGAGCATCTGCCTTTGGCTCAGGGCGTGATCCCAGTCCCAAAAGGGGCTCCCTATTAGGAGCCTTCTTCTCCCTCTGTCTGTGTCTCTGCCTCTCTCTCTCTCTCTCTCTCTCTCTCTGTCTCTCAGGAATAAATAAATAAAATCTTTTTTTTTTTAAAAGACTCTTTTTGAAGATTATCTTCACTCATATTTTATGCCCTCTACTCAATTCTGTCTCCTTTGTCTCATACTGTATCTCTCTCCAGTTCCTTTCAGTCACTCTTTCTCCTCTGGCCTGTCTATAGTCAAGTTTTTATACTCTTTAAAACAACTTTTCCTTACCTTGAGATAACCTCTAAGAGGTATAGAGCCATCCATGCTTTTTGAGTTCTTCATACCATTATTTTCTAACTTGTGCTAGAGATCATATATTACATTCATTTCCTCTACTTTTTAATATCCAACATAATTCTTAACCCTTCCTATTTGATGATTATTTATTCATTCATTAATTCAGCAATCATTTCTGAATTTCTGTTATGTACCAAAAACCTAATGGTGGTTAGCAGAGTGACAAGACAGTCTCAGGGTGGGAGGTAGAAAAAGCAGGTTTAGTTTTGCAGAGGACATTCCATGATTCTACTAAAATTTCTCCTTTAGAGGTCATTGATAATAGTGTAATTGTCACATCTAGCAGCCTTGACTCAGTGCACATCTGACTTGGTCTTTCTGGAATGTATGACCTAATTGACTCTTTCTTAACAATTTTTCCCATTTTAGTTTCCATGAGTGTAAATCTCTCAGGAAATGCAGGAAATATATTGGCCCACTCTAGGAATGAGACAAAAATAAAATAATTGATAGAAAACTTTTTTTAAGATTTTATTTATTTAATCATGAGAGACACAAAGAGAGAGAGAGGCACAGACACAGGCAGAGGGAAAAGCAGGCTCCATGCAGGGAACCCAATGTGGGACTCAATCTCGGGACTCCAGATCATGCCCTGGGCCAAAGGCAAGGGCCGAACTGTTGAGCCACCCAGGGATCCCTGAAAATTTTTTGATTTAATTCCCCTAGCTCTGCTGCTTTTTATATGTAGACTCTGGCAAAAAAAACAAACAAACAAACAAAAAAAAAAACATCAGATATTTTCTCTACCTCCTAACGCAGCTCTGCTGCTCAGACAAGTTTGCTGCTTGAATTTCAAATTATCTCCTTTATCCTTCTAGAATAGTCCACAGTCTCACCTAGCTTTTTTTTTCCTCTCATTAAAAAAAAAAAAAAAAATATTTATTTATTTATTTATTTATTTATTTATTTATTTATTTATTTTAGGGAGAGAGAGAGGAAAAACACACACACGAGCAGGAGGAAGAAAGAGAGAAGGAAGGAGAATCTCAAGCAGACTCCACACTAAGCACAAAGCCCAGTTCAGGGCATGGGACCCCAAGATTATGGCCTGATCCTGAACCAAGGGTCAGATGGTTAACCAATCGCCACCCAGGCACCCTGTCACTCTCATATCTTATGAATCTCTATGACACATTGCCACAATATTTTTTGAGTAGTACTTCAATGATATGGCCTGTACTTGCTCAAAGTTATTATACTTTCCCAGTCCCAAGAATTGGTGATTCAGTATATATCCTTTCCCTCTCTGATTCAATAGTATACATTTTTCACCTCTCCCCACACCCTAGATAAGCAGAGGAAATGTTTGTTCACTTGCACAAACACAGACACGGACACGTAAACACACAAGAACAAAAGCTCATGAAGAGAAGGACTTACCTTTGTTCACTGCTATATCCTCAGAACATAGCACTATACTTGCCACATATTAAGTGATTAATAAATATATTTTTGATGCATGAAAACATAAATGGATTAATGGTTGATGTTACTGTATCTTTCCTCTCGGGACTTTGAGTAAAGTTGGTATTTCGAAAGAATGCTATCTACGCAACCCTTAGGAGACCACTGTGCACTCTTGATGCTACTCATATGTAGGTGCAAACTAGAAGCAGAGCTTTCATTTAAATCTTCTTTTTGCTGAAGAGAGAATTAAGTTCAAGATTAATCGGACATTTCCAGTATTTCATCCAAAGGCATCAATAGGTTTTGCTTCTACGTTAGATGTTTTCCCTCTGCTTTTCTGTCAAATATTAGTTGCTATCCCTTTGGTATTTTAGATCTAACTCACATGCTGCTTCACTCATCCTGTCTTCTTACATCAGTCTGGTAGAATTTTGGTTTTGAAATGATATCTGGCTGGAATTGCATAAGATGATGTTTTTCCGAGCTTCATCTCTTATTGCATGTGTTACTATTTTTTTAAAAGGGTTTTTTAAGTCTTATATTCTTTATCTGCAAAATTGTAGTATTTCCATTTCTATGCAACAGTGAATGCAGGTTTTCTTGGTTGACTGCATACGGGGGGCGGCGTGCAGGGGACTAAGATGTGCCATGTGGTTGCCAGATCATTGTCAGAAAATATTTCTTCAAATTCTCTTCTGCCACAAGCTGTGAGAAATAGTGTTGATAATGACTTGCCCGAACTAATACAAGTCCTATTGCATTGAATGCAAAAATTCGTGCAGATACATTTGGACACAGAGGTCTTTCTGTAGGCATCTGCCCTAATCCCCGGGAGTGTAGCCTTTTTGTTAAGAATACATCGATGACACAATATAAGCAGTGTCTTAACAATCAAAATCATGTCAAAGATGTATTTGAAATGAGTTTTTCTATTACCAAATTGGATGCTGACATTAAAACTTCAGAAGAATCAAAGGTGACTGTAAGAAAAGTTGAACAAATTCTCTTATCACATTTATACTCTAGAGGCTATTGTAGGAGGCATCTTTCCACGACTTCATATAAAGTCTCACATATAACCACAGAATAAATTTCTTTCTAGCCTACATTTGAAGAACAGACTGTGGATTCAGCACCTTTTTTTTTTTTAAGGACATTATGCACATCACTGAAGGTGCTTCTAAAACGGGAAGGCAGCTCTGAACTCTTCGCTGCACGTTCACTGTGTCAGTTTTATGTCTAGTTTAGGTGTTTGGGCAGGTGTATGTGTATGTGTGTGTGTTAGTATTATAATTGTAGAGTTCGTGGTTGCTGACATGACTTAAGGCTCTATAGCTGAAATGATACTTGACAGTGAACAATATGTGATTGATATATATATGTATATATATGCATACACATAAAATATGAATATTATCAGCGAATGATGAAGTGAAGTTGTTATTTTATAGTTGGATTCGTTATCCAAAAATATTTTCGTTGTAACTCATAAATTAACATGCATCCCACTCTGAAAAAAATAAGTGGGATGATTTACAGATACTCCTTTGCAGCTCAGATTTGCAAAGAGAAACAGAGAAGAAAGCAAAAAAGTATGAATAATGGAAACAGGCAAGAGGTGAAATTGTAAAAGCAGAGAATATGCTCTCACATCTATTTTTTAATGTTCGCTTTAAGATTTATTTTATTTATTTCTATAAACTCTGCACATGTCCCCAAAGACTACAATTTATTTCTCTAAATTTTCATGGTATGGTGGTTAACCAAGTTAAAACCTGAGGATTGATGAAGCAATTGGAAGCCTCGGGCATTTGTGCTCAAAAATTTAACTGTAATAAAACTTCTACATCAGAGCAATACAAATATAATGCTGTTCACCTGTGTCTACTTAATTCCTCATGCATCTTCCCAAGTGATTCTTTGAGACAAAAAAATTAAAGAAGCCATGGAGTTTCTATTGTCTGTGTGTGCACATACACGTATATGTGTGTGCTTCTTTCTATGTGTGTATATAGTTATGTGATAATGTATGTATATCTATCTATGTAGATATAATTTGAAGCATCTATACGTATATATTTTTTCAAGAATCTGACCTGAAAGATTTTTTTAACTATATTTAATTTTTCTGGAAGGTTTCTTCTTACTTTATCTACCACAGTACTTCATATATATGCAGGCTCAGCTGGCAAACAATTTTAATTTTTTCCCACTGTGAATAAATGTAAAAAAAATCTAAACATTTAAGGAGTACATAAGAACTACTTTTTTTTTTTTGCCAAATTATTTTAAGTCAGATTAGGAAGCTTATAAGCACTTGATTGTGATTCCTGATACAGAAAAAGCTTGTTTAGAAAACAGTGTTCATTCTCTTTTAAATGCCCCACATCATCATTCCCAACAATTTCTTAAGAAGATTTGACTCAATGTAAGGAAGGAAGGAAGGAAGGAAGAAAGGAAGAACACATCAAAGGCTGGGTATTGGAGAAAGGGAGGAGGAAGAGGAAAGAGGAAAACTGAAATAACCAATAATTTGCCATGTACAAAGAACCACATTTTGTTTTAATTCTTTTGGAAATGTATTTTTATTTTCATTTAAAAATGACATCGATAATTGTAAGCTGCTTTTATTTTCATTTTTTTATTTCATGCAGGTTACTTTCCTCAAACATAGGAGAGTTACAGCTCATAGTATTGCACTGTATATATAAAATTTTAATATATGCTTATTCTCAGGTATTTTGCTTACATCTCTGTTGAAATCTCTGGTTATGCACAGAGGATATTTTTCTAGATTAGCATTAAAGAATGCACATCTTCTAAACCTTTGATAAGCATTTGGATACAACGCTGTAGAACAATCATCCCTATTTGCCTTCTCAACAACAGTACAGGAAATTGTCCACTTTCCAAACAGTTGTAAGGTGGGGGATTTTAAGAATGATAATAATAAAATGATTATTATGTAATGTAATAATATTTATATGATATATAAAGCAATAATAATTATCACTATTACATTACAAGAGACTCATATCCAATTTTTATTTTCATAGGCTTTGTGGATCACTTGAATCACATTACTTATAAAATTCTGTTCATGTTCTTTTTCAATTTTTTTCCTATAACATGCTTCAGTTTATCTATGTTGTGTCAGTACAATTTAAATATCATGGGCATGTATTATTTCCATGTTACATATATCATAAATATTCTTCTCATTCTGTCCTTGTGATGTAGGAAAGATGTTGGGGCTTGAGCCAACAACCAAGAAAGAACTCTTGAGATGTCTTTGTTGCAAAAGGGTGATTTTATTAAAGCATGGGACAGGACGTGTGGGCAGAAGTTGCTGCACAGGGGTCATGAGGAGTGGCCCATTACAGACTTTCAAGTTCGGAGGGGGGTTAGGGATAGTGTAAGTCCCTAAGGAATTTTGGAAGCAAGGTTACCAGAGCCTTGAGGGGGCTAGCTATTGTTAGGAAAAGGTAAAACCCTAGTCATAAGACCCTTCTGACGTGTATCGTGTATCGGTGGGCTATATGCTCATGGGATGATTGCTATCATATAACTCGGGGGGGGGGGGGTAGAGATAAAGGAGGTTTCCAAAGGAATTTTTATATGTTAAAGCAGATTTACAGGATCCGGGGGAGTCAGAATAATGTTCAGCTAAGATTGCCTTTTGCCCTTAGCAAAGTATTAGCATCCAGGCAGCTGAGCTCCTAGAGGAACTCTGCCTGTTTCAAGAACTTGTCAGTGGGCTGTGGGCAGTAAAGAAACTTAATTTTTTTTTCTTGCCTCTGCTTCTCATATTACTAAGACTGTGCTAATAATATTTTGCTTTCTTTTGCATCTTTGGTCCTTGATATCTGATTTGGAAAAGTCGTCTTCAATCAAGATAAATATTCACCCACAATATCTTCAGGTTTTGAAAAAGTGTAAATGCTTTTACATGTAATTCTTTAATCCATCTGGAATTTTGTAACTTAAGACCAACTAAAATGCTTTCATTTAACTTCCCTCAAAGAAGTAATCACCCTGCACCATTTATTTGTTGTTTGTTTATATTTATTTTTTTGAGAGAAAGAGGACAGGAGGAGGGGCAGGGGGAGAGGAAGGAAGATAATTCTCAAGCCAACTTCCCACTGAGCATGAAGCCCAATATGGCTTAATCACAGAACCCTGAGATCATGACCTGAACTGAAATCAAGAGTCAGACGCTCAACAGACTGAACCACCCAGGTGCCCTTGCCCTGCACCATTTATTAACTGATCTTTTCCTTAACATGTAGAAACTAACTGTATATTTATAGTAAATGCATACAAATATATACACACATATATTTTATTTCTAAGCTTTCTAATTAATCCCATGGATCTGTTCTGCTACTTTGGTACCAATGTCATATTTCGGTTTTCATTATTGAGACTATAATTGGTTTGTTAAATATAGTGGTAATGGAAATTGTTTTCAATTCTGAATTATTATTGTGCTTAATTATGTAGATTTAATACTTTTAAACTGTCTTGTGTTCATTACTAGAATAAAACATACTAAGTAATCATGTATTATCATTTCAATGGAGCACTCTATTTGATTTTCTGATATTTTTAGGTAAGATTTTTCATCTATTAGACCTAATGTTTTAGGAGTGTATATAGGAGTACCAACTTTGTAATATTCTGATATTAGGATTATTTTTACTTCATCCCAATCATGTGATTGCTTCTCATTGTCATAGGATCAGTATTTGAGCTTGCATTTATAAAGATAACTATTTTGGTCTAATTGTCTCAATAGGCCTTGAAGTTCCTTTATTTTGGTTCTGCTAGTTTCCATCCCACGTTCAGAAATGGTTCTTCAAAACAACCTTCACTGGGGTGGCTGTGTCATGAAAGATTATAGCCACACTATGGCAATATAAAGGAAATTGTTTTGTGTTTCTGCAGAGATGAAGCTTTCTGAATAAATTTTGCTAAAATCTAGGACCCTGAGTTAAAAGAAAGTATTGGGGGTTTAATATTCACCTATATATATATATATATATATATATATATATATATATATATATATACACACAGAGAGATCTCCAGAGACAATTACCCACCTCCTGAGATATATGTTTGTATTTCAAAGGGAAATCATACCCAGGACCCTGGAAAGCAAAATCCAGAAACAGTTGGGTATATCTGGCCTTTAGAGAGTTGTATTCACATCCCATATTATTAGAGCAAGAATCTAGGATTCTTTCATCCTGTCTCCAAGGAGCAGAAGTTTTTGCACTTCCACAAAGGGAAGTTTTGCACTTCCCTTTCCTGCACAGGCAGCTGCCACCTTCTCCTTAATAGAAGCAGAGAAAATCCTCTTTACTTCCTCCCTCACCTCTGCAGTATTTGGCCACACATGCACTGGATTTCTTTCCACCTGTTTGTCATCTCAGGGCTAAAACTGGGGCAAAGAGGGCCAGTGTAGTTCCTCTCATTTAAATATTAATAACTAATATTTCTGATCCAGAACACTCATATGAGTATTCTGAATAAAATTAATACAAATAAATACTTAAAACCCAATATTCTTTCTCTGTGTCTAGAAATCTAGAACCGAGACTGTGAGTGCCTTTCCTTGCTTCCTTCCTGTAAACAGGCCTTGACTAGAAGAATAGAAAGTAAGAACTGTGCAGAGAGTGGTATAGAAATGATCAGGGATGTGATTTCTATCAACAATTTAACAAATACTGGTGTGATAGAGTCATGCTAAGCAGTAAGTGCCAATAAGTTCTCCAGTATCTTGCAGGAAATATTGAGAAGGAAATAAAGGACACAAAGAGAGGTGGGAATTAAGTTAGGCTTATTCTTGGCAGGAATGAAAAAGCCTTTCTATATGTAACAAACATTTATTGTTATCTTTCTCAGGATCGTACATTGTTTTGGCCGCTAGATGTGCAAAGACAAATTTGAATGTCTGTTCTTTAGACATTCATTGTTTATTGAAAGAGTCAAAAAGTAACCTTTAAGTGCTGTGATGAGAGTAGAGAGATGAACAAAGAAAATAAATGTTTGGAAAGCAAAATTGTCAAGGCTTGGTGTCAGCTAGAATGGAAGGGAGTAGAGAAAAGAAGAGTTTATATCTTCCGGTTTAGAGGATTAGATGAATGGTGATGCCACTTGAAAGAAAAATCTAGAAGTAATTGAATCTAGGTTTAAAGCTCAGAAGAGAGGTCAGGGCTGGTCGTATGGATTTTTCCAGCATTAACATGTAGATAACCATTCCCCAAAAAGTATATTTTCCCCTGAGCCTTTTCTTCCACACCCATGGCAAATATCAAAGGCCTCGAATGTTGCTACTAATCAGGAACACAGACTATAAATCCTTCTTAGTCTTAGCCCTCCAGATAGCACTATAAAATTATTAAACTTGACAGATTAGATCAAACTAATTCTTTTTTCCCTTTCAAGCTAAATGAACAATCGTAATAACTATAGAGCAAATATAAATAGGGAAAATATCAGAGGAGCTAAGGCAAAATTTAATGCATAGCAAAATTAAAGAGGTGTGGGGTAAAAGAGAAGTACAATAGACCAAAATAAATGAAAGCAGTTTAAAATATCCTAGAGTCCTATTGTTACAGTATGAATCATTATATACTGTAGTCAAATTCATATCACTCAATCCCAGGATTATGAGAAAAAAGAAATGAAAGGGGTGTCAGTCCTGTTGTGTGACTGTAGTCTTTTAATAAGGTTACATTCTATTTAAAAAACAATTTAGATGATGCCTTGCATCTTGGAAAAATTCAAAAGCTAGCTTTGCCAGCAAAAGAGGTTGCGTTTATGGAGCACTCTGGAAGTAATAATGCATCAGTTGGATTCGCCAGCTAAACAGAACCAGCAAATCTCCATCAGGATCTACATCTGGGCCTGTATCTGTAGCTATAAAATACAAAGATTAATTTCAAGAAATTGGCTCATGTGACTGTGGAGACCGGCAAGTTCAAAACTTGTAGGACAGGTCAGCAGGCTGGAAACTCTCAGGCGAGAGCTGACGTTGCAAACATGAGGCAAAATTTCTCTTCCCTTAAGGAAACTTCCATTTTTACTGTCCAGGCCTTCCCACCAAGTGGGTGAGGCCCACCTACGTTATCAAGGTGATTTCTTGAAGTCAACTGATGGTAGATGCTAACCACATCTACAACATATTTCCACAGCAACACGTACTAGTATTGGCTTGAGTGACGGCAGCTTAACCTAGCCAAGTTGACACATGAAACTACCAGGGCAAATACTGTTTCTTACAGAGAAATCCTCACTTGTTTCAATGGTCTTAATGTGTTATCATTTGTTACGATTTTGTTTTCTTATACACATGATATGGCGCTGATATAGGACACTGGTATTCAAGAATGCTTCTGATAGATAGGTTGCTGATGCCAGTCTTTTGTTCTCTGGGTTAAAACAGGGGCCCAGAAACTTCTAGTGTGTCACCTACAACTATATCCCTAAGTTCAATTAAGATCTGGTGGGAACTGTCATTATATGGTTCAGATGCATGGCCCAGGGCAGGCCAAATACAGCTCCCAGATGAACAGAGGATCAATACCTCCTTCCTGTTGAACTGGAGCTTTGGGGCAGTTGGTAAAAGTCAAAGGTAAAAAACAGTTTGCTTTCCCAAAGCCCCTCAAGCAGTATCTGGAGAGGGGAAATGGAAGAGCTGAAACAGTGCCATGACTGGACTCAGACGCACAAACATTTGAAATAATATTAGGCTTTTCTAATGCTTCACACACTTAATCTGAGGTTTCTGTATCCTGATGGTGGCTTAATTAAATATAAATGCTGATTTATTTCTCAGGTTGGAAAACACTCTGTTGAAACTGAGCCTAAGTAGTACAAAGTGTTTCTAAAATGCTATAGCATTTATCTGGGTTAAAGATTTTTAAATGTTTTAACAGGAAAGGAATATCGGAAGGAGGGTAGGAGAAAGAAAGGGAAAGAGAAAAAATGGGAGAAATAAATGCAGAAATGAAAGCTATATATTTCCATTTAGTTGATTTTGTTCAATTAGGTTTATGATTTTCAAAACTATAATCAAATATCAAATATTATGTGCCATTGCACAATACTTAAATTAATAAGAGGGGAAAACTTTATTTCATCATGTTGATTGAACATTTTAAGTTAATTTTTAAAAGAATTCCCTTCTCATGATTTAAGGAAACCATGAAGTAGTGTATATTAACTAAGAATAGTAAAAAAAATAGACCAGGTTAGATAATAAGGAGGAAAAAGAATAAAAATAGAAAACTGAGACACTAATCACAATAATAATTGTAACAAATACTTTAATTATGTTAGAATAATGATAATATCTAAGTGCAATTGGCATATTTTATATCAAGGTAAAAGTGATTTAAATTTTTCCAAATATCTTTATCACACTACAGAACCCTTGCAAAGGTAAATTCTTCTGTAAAGAAGTTCGACCACCTAAATATTGTTACAAACAACACAAAATCTCAAACAAACAGAATGTGCCTTTGAAAACTGCTTCATTACAAACACTGCATTCGATTTAGAAAACAGTATGAAGTATCTATGAGTTACTGTTTTTACTTCATTTATATGCTATTTTAAAACATTTGAACATATATAACAAAATATTCAGAATATACATCCAGAAGGATGTTATAAATACTTGCTGAGGATTTTGATAATAAGTAAACCAACTGTGGTTTTCTAAAGACTTTATTTGAGAGAGAGAGAGACAGACAGACAGAGAGATAGAGAGAGAGAAGGAGAGCACAGAGATAAAATCAGAGGGAGAAACAGACTCCCCATTGTACAAGAGCCTGACCCCAGGACCCAGGGATCATGACCTGAGTCAAAGGCAGAAGCTTAACCGACTGAGCCACCCAGAGACCCCCAATTGTGTCTTATAAAACCAAAACAAACAACAGTCATAAAAATATATATATGTATATATATATATAATTTCTAGTTGCTTTTACAAATCCATTATTTTATTTTATTTTATTTTTTTCAAATCCATTATTTTAAATAGATTTCAATTAACACTTCTTTGAAGATTATACAAAATTCACACTTAAATAACCTTGAAAAGAGAACACTTGCATTTTGTACTAAAGATATATTCTTGAAGAAATGCTTGTAATTCAAAATTTATGTTTTTCGGGCAGCCCTGGTGGCTCAGCGGTTTAGCGCCGTCTTCAGCCCAGGGTGTGATCCTGGAGACCTGGGATCAAGTTCCATGTAGGGCCCCCTGCATGGAGCCTGCTTCTCCCTCTGCCTTGGGTCTCTGCTTCTCTCTCTCTCTCTCTCTGTACATCTTATGAATAAATAAATAAATTTTTTTTAAAAATTATGTTTTTCAAAACTTCTTTTTTAGGTAAAGGGGATTAAGAGTACACTTACCACGATGAGCACTGAGTAATGTATAGAACTGTGAATCATTATACTGGAAACCTGAACCTAATTTAACATTGTGTGTTGACTATACTGAAATTAAAAAAAAAAAAAGAACAGAGGGAGAAAACCATTATTTTTCTCCATAGGAATAAATATAAAATATGGGAAAGACATTCTCAGAGCACTCAAATGTACATATTTTTTGTGCTGATAATGGCATGGATCTTGCAGCCAATCACTGGCATTCTCCCATCATCCTTGCCTGCTAACATATTGGTTTTCTTTTTTCTTTTGAAAGATTTTATTTATTAGAGTGCACATGAGCAGAGGAAGGGCAGGTGCGGGAGAAAGAGGACCTAAAGCAGACTCTGCAGAGTGTGAAGCCTAATGCAGGGCTTGATCTCAGGACTCTGAGATCATGACCTGAACTGAAATCAAGATTCTTAACTGACTGAGCCACTCAGGTATCCCTCTTCATGGTTTTAAAATTATAAGCACTTCTGCTTTAGGATCCTTTAAAAATATTTCCTGCATTACATTAATAGTTTCTAGAGTGCACAATTCTAAATTAACAGCAGAATTGTCACATTATTTACTTGGTATTTTTTTTAATTGTAGTTTTTTGTCACTTCCAATTTCTGGTTCACAATTAACAAATTTAGGTATGATTTTCAGCAGTGATACTAATAATACTAAACAATGAACGTGTGGATAACATTGTTACTGGATATGAACATATTTTAAACGATAAAATTATGTAAAAATAAAAGAACAGCACAGTAGTCATCCAAAATCATTCCCAGAAAAATCCAGTGCAAGCAAACAACAATATTTTAGCCAAGACACTTATGTCATAGGTTTCTCAGCTCAAGCGGCCAAGGTAAAGCAAAGTGCTTTCTCCTGCCAACTTTGAAGTCATTACATTCTTGATAATTTTTCTTATACTTTGCATGTCATACATGTTTCTATGTGCATACATTTTTATTAATACTTTACTACAGCATATACATTGTCCTAATTTTACTTTTTAAAGATTTTATTTATTTGTTTGACAGAGAGAGATGGGGAGAGACAGCAAGCACAAGCAGGGGGAGCAGCAGACAGAGGGAGAGGGAGAAGCAGGCTCCCGGCTGAGCAGGGATCCCAATGGGGGGCTTGACCCCAAGACTGGGATCAGGTACGGAGCTGAAAGCAGATGCTTAACTGACTGAGCCAACCAGACACCCCTATATTATCCTAATTTTAGATCTAGTTCTTACAGATCTAAATTTTATATCTAGTTTTTCATGAAGTTAAAGTTGCTGAGACTAACCAAGGTGATGCTGTGCCTTCACGTGTGTTGTACATCCTATATGTTCTCTCTCTATATATATGTAATATATATTTTATACATGATAGCTTATTCACACATTAACCTCATAGGGTTGCACATAAACATATATGAATAGGTAAAAATGATTAGACATAAAGTTAATTTTGCCTTCTTTTTTTTTTTTTTTTTTTTACTTTTGTGGGCAAGAACCATTTTGTCTTATAGGAATATAGTATCAGTACAGTGCTTTGCACAAAAGAAATGTCTCAGTTAAAAAAAAAAAAAGAAATGTCTCGGTTAAGGTTAACCCCCAAAAGTAGATTTTTAGACAAGGGTTGAGTATTTGTTATTTTGGAGGAAATGCTGACAGTGTCATGGGGAGGTGACATGAGGATCGGAAAGCAAACAATAAGGGGTATATTGTTAAATGAACTTCTGGTTCATTGGCCATAGCTCAAATCCAGAAAGCTCTGGGAAACAGTGTGAAACATGTTTCAGAAGTAGCATGGCCAGAGTGAAGGAGCTAGGATATTTATTCACTCACCCCTACCTTTCTGTTATCAGTTACAAGGTGGGCTTCAGTTGAGGCACGTAATTTCTCAGGCATTCCCAGTCTACCAGGCTCATGGGTAAGGTAGGGTCCAGCAGGCTGAGGGCAGCTCTTCCCCAAAGTGAGAAGTTGTGCTCATGTACAGAAATGTAAAGATGAATTCAGGGATATGGGCCACGTGCAGACTGAATCCATACAATGGATAATCAAAAAACACTTAATAAAATAAAATAAATGAAGCAAGCGAAGTAATTGTTCAGTATTAAATGGCTAGTGCCAGAAAATAAAAACTTTTTTTAATTTAAATTTTTCAAGCATTGGGAAAAAAGTTTTCTTAGGTAATGATCTCTGCTCATTCCCATTTACTAAATACCAATTTTTAAAAACATTTATTCCTTTCCAAATTCTCATTTATACATTTCCTCAAGTAATATTTATGTATTAATATTCAGGTTTTAATACATTATGAATTTTTAATGCTTAAATCTTACCCCCTAAAGTAAACATTATTTCTCTTCTCCTCTTTCAAGGCCTTATATCTTTGAAACTAAACTGTGAGCTTGTGTTTAGGTAACATAGGGGTTAAATACTCAGGCTTTGGATTCAGACACATGGGTTCCTGCTCTGTCGTTTAGATGTTATGTGGCTTAAGATATATTACTTAATTTCTCTGATTCAACATTTCTCCATCAGAAAGATGAAGACAGCAATACTTATCCCTCAGGATTGGTTTAAGGATTAAATAAGATGATATGTAAAGTGTGCAGTACCTAAAATATGGTAAACTTTTATCAAATGGTACTCTAGCCAGATTAAGCTGAGTAACATGGGTGGTAAACAGGTAAAATCATGGATGATCTCCAAAATTTCAGAATAACATGACTTATGCATGTGAGAGGAGTTTTACATGCTAATAACTGCATATTTCTGCAAGGCCCCTCTCCCTTGCTAAGACTGGGTTATTATATCTCTCCCACTGAACGTGTAGAAAACCCAAGAAGTCCCTAATTGACAATTGGCTCAGGGTTCTCCAGATCACATCTCTTGAAAAGTGACTGACTGGATTCCAGAAAACATGAGACGTACAGTGCCTTGTAAAATAGAATTCCTTCCTGAGCCTGGTACTGGGTAAAAGCTTGTTCATCTGTGATCTTTCCACATTCTCTGTTTCAAACAGGCTCAACAAGCTGTAGTCACATAGCCTATGCATTTCAGAGATAAATAGGATCATCTATATAGACTTTGTTTCATCTTATTTACTAATCTCCCCAAATGGGTGTGAACTCCAAGTCTACCTCACGATGTCCCCTAGATCTACTATGGGCAATTGCTTAAACTCTTGATGGCCTAGTTTCCCATCTACAAAAATAATTATAACTCATCTGACTGTTACTTTGATGATTAAATCAGTACGTGTAAGTAAACTTCTTAGAAAAATAGCCTGACTTAATGTTTTAAAATATATTTTATTTTAAACAATTATTATTAGTAGCAGTAGTAGTATTTCATACTAAATTTCCAAATCATCAATGGCCTATGACTCAGGAATCTTTGATACTTGATGTGCCATTCATATATCCTAGCTCCTTAGATTAAATTTCGATTGTACTATATCCCAAAAAAGGTAATATACAGTTTATTAGCTCTTAAGACCAAAAAATTTTGTCCATAAAACATTGGCTTCCTCTATTAATAAGCTTGACCTAGGCTTCACTTTGGCTATAATTCTGTTGTAATCTCTCTAAGGTTTATCCCCCATGGCTTACTTTGTAAAAATACATGTTTTTTTTTTTTTTGTTGTTGTTCCATTAAAAATAAGTCACCTATCTGTCATGAGTTTCTGCCAAGATTGACCTATGGAAAACTCCAGCAATTGACTCGTTGGTCTCCGAAGTACATGTTTCCTAGTGAAATTAAATTATGGAAACATGGAGCAACCAACACACAGAAAGTACTGTGTTGCAGATAGGGCCATCAAAATTAAAAATCATAAAATTCCTCAACTTTCTCCTGCTGGTACTTCGGGGCTGTGAATTCTCAGAGCAGCCTCCACAAATCTTTCTTGTAGCATCTAACACTGGATATTGCGATACTTCGCATGGAATAAGAAGCAGGTATCTTTTTCTTAGAAATTATAATGTCATTTTTTCAATGCAACTTAGGTAAGGCACAGGATTTATATAGCTTAGTTCTTTTATAAAGTTCAATAGAATGTTAATAGCCACAAAGTATTGAAATCTAGGATTTAGATTTCATTATAATGGGACCAAATGGCATGCAGGAAACCCCAAGAGTCCTTTTCAGCTGTGCAATGCCTGGCATATCTTGCGGGTGGTTTCCAGGAACTTGTGTATAATAGAAAAGTAAGAAAGAATACAGAAGAGAGCAGAATGATAGGCAAATTGAAATTCTTCTAAAAGTTTTTAAAATATTCAAATCTTCTTTGCTAAGAACCTTTTGAAATCATTGCCACAGATCTGAAACAAATTAAAATCAAAGCTTATCTAAACTCTTATATTTTTCTAATTTCAAGTTGATAGATAAGTACTACAAAGTACTATAAAAATATTAGGGTAAGCCTTCAATATTGCAAGGTTCCCAGTTTGGCTAATAGGAAATGAGTATTTCAAAATTAAAAATTTCAAGATCTAGAGTAGAAGCTGAGAACTCTAAATAAAACTTTAAGGAAAATTTCCTATAGGAATTGTAAAGCATCAATATGAAATACGCCATCATTTATTTGTGAGACATAACTTTGATCAATATATCTTTCTGGGAATAAATATGTGCAGAGATTGTAAGATTATGGAATTAAAAGCTAGTGCTACTAGAAGGAAACTGTCTGTATGTCTACCAAGAGAAGCCAAGGAATCCCCAGACCCAATTAATTTTAGATTTCCTGTGGAGATCTCTTTTCTTAGTAGTTCTAGATCAGCCTTGTCCAATAAAAACGTGAACCAGAAGTGAAAGGTACACATGCTGGCTTGATATGGCCACTTGCATAATGCATAGCATAGCGAACCAAACACGTCTCGAACTTACATGTATACACACACCCCCCCACACACACACAAGTGCGTATACACAATCCTGCTCCTCCATTGGTGTTTAACATCATGATAAATGATTGTGTGTCTCCAGATTCATTCTCCACTCGTTACCACTCCTTGTTTGGCTCTGCCAGTGGTTGACACCCCTGGGAATGAGCAGGAAGCAGTAGGGGACAATCAGTGGGTCTATTGCCCCTCCCCACTCTCTCCTGGGGAGATTGCGATTTGATAGTGGCTGAAATTTTCAACCGAAGAATCATAGTTTCTTCTTGCTCATCTCATAATTAGAGCTCTTGCCAGGTTTAATAGCACCACAATCTTTCCTCACCCTTCAGGGAGGCAACACTGACTTTCTGTGGTGCTAGTTTCTGGATGCTTTTGCCATCTCCCGGTGGATTCTTTTACTTTGCCCAAATCCCTGTAAGTCCTTTATTACCTTCTCTGCAATTAAATCTGAATGTAGCATCTGTTTCTCATTGGGACCCTAATTGATATAATGCTATAATAATTTACTTACTATTACTTATGCCATAAAATTAACATCGTTTTTTACTCATATCTGCCAAATTAGCAGGCTATTTAGCTATTAATTGCTTCCTCCTATTACTTTCCATATTTTCATCTTGGACTCCATCACCTTCTAACATAATTTGTCAAAATCTCCTTTTGGCTTCTTGCTTTTCACTAAAAATTGGAATTTCTTCCCCAAGATACCACATTTCTTACATCTGCTTTTTATTCTCATGCTTATACTATAGGTCTGGAAAGCCCATATTCTTATTTTCCAATTACCAATTTATTCACCATTCTTTGATTTATTCTTCTAGCTTTCATTCAACAGATATTTCTTGAGCACTAACTATATATCAGGCAAATTTTAAGACAAAGGAAAAATCAAGAACCACTTATGTAAAATTTTGTGTCCTTGTGGTGCTAATATACTGCTAGGGGGACAGACAATTAACAAGGTAAGTAAACATTATATACATTATGTTAAAGAGTGACATGGCCTCTTACACAGCATTTCTCTTCAGCAATAGGCATGAACATCCTCTTTTGAGGCCTATGTCAACTGAGTAATTGTGCAAGAATTGCTGAGTGACAGGCTTACCCCATTACTCTCCATGACAGTTGCAGCTCTGGACTCAACAGCCCTCTTCTGTCTACTCCAACTATTATTCTTAGTAACATCTACATTAATGTGTGGAAACTGATGCACACTGCACCTTCCGAGTTCTTTGACCTTCTTTAAAGCCTCATTCTAGTTCAGTCACTCTGACAACCAAACTTCATGAGTATATTTAGTATGTCATAGCAACACAGATTCCATTTCTGAAATACATTAATATAACCTAACACCCTCTTACTGAAACTATCATTATTCTAGTACACCAGCAGCCCTATTTGCACTATATCTACTGTTAGATATAAATAAAACTTTAGAACTTCTGTTTTCTTATGGGCCATTGGCCAGAAACAGCTTTCTCTTCTTTCTCCATCTAGCATGAGCTGCAAGGTTTCCTTTGCAGACCCTCTAGCTGACACTTTCAATTTTATCAATCTCAGAACCTCACTGTAAACCACTATACCTTATGAATCCAGACTAAGTGGTTTTTTTTTTTTTTTTGCCTCTATTAACACACACACACACACACGAAAGAACACATACACAACAGGAACAACAGGCCTGCATTTTTGCAAACCACAATGTTCCCTATTTGTTTTTCTAGGTCTTTTTTATTGACACATGAAATATTTGAAACAGCTTTTATTCAGGTCCCATAACTTACATAATCATCCTTGCTCACTGCTGATGAGGAGTCTCTACCTTAAAGAGCTGAAGCTAATATGCATAAACTGCCTTATTTCCAGCCTGCAGACCTGTGTGGCTCACGCTCATGTTTACTTTCTTGTCTTCTGTCTCTGAGAAATAGATGGTTCCATTTGGCTACTTCATTATTGTCCATTCCTTATCTTCTCCTTCAAATCTTTCTTTTTCTTCAATTACTCATTCTCTCTTCACTTCCTTACGTTTTTACTTTTTTAAGATTTTATTTATTTATTTATTTGAGAGAGACAGAGAGAGCTCTCAAGCAGTGGGGAGGGGCAGGGGGAGAAGCAGACTCCCTACTGAGCAGGGAGCCTGAAGTAGGACTCTGGGATCCCAATTCCAAGACCCTGGGATCATGACCTGAGCCAAAGACAGATTCTTAACCGACTCAGCTGCCCCAACACCCCCTCTACATCTTACTAATAGATGTCGTGCTCGGTATATAACAGGGCCCAAGGTTGTTACATTAAAATGCAAACATATCATGAACACATAAATAAATCAAAAAAGAAAAGTAAGTGAATAACTGCTTATGTCTCCTCTTCCACCTCATATCTCTGGAATTCACCACTAACTCAATGAAAGAAGAGAAGAGTTTGAGGAGCCAATCCAAGGCAGTAATAAGAACACTTCTCTTTCTGCATTTATAAACTAACAGATTACACTAAAGAACTAGTTATCTTGCAGTCCATATACCTATCACATTTAGGTACTATCAGTTCAATCTTAATTACTAGATATTTATTTTTAAAAGGCTGGATATATTTTCAAAATGAAATCTTGTGTCCAAAACTGCCTAATGGTATGCTTGTGATTATGTGTTTAGACTTGATAAGGAGTGGTATTCAATGCCTGTGATTGAAGATGACATCAAGACAGCTTTGATTTGCCTTGTAAGAATTTATCAGTCTGAGAGAATACTCCAAAGCATCTAGAAACAAAATACTTATTTCCAGTGACTGATAGATGAAACAATAGGTGAAAGGAATTACCTAGAGGCACTAGTTTACTTAAAACTTCTCATTGTAGTTGACATGACCTTGGAAGGATATGAACACTGGCTCCTCAGGGTGTTTAATCAACTAGGAAATAGGAGCTTACAACTGTGCCTTGGCAAATGTCAATTCACCATACCTCTCTGATAAATTTCACATTTAGTGTCACAAGAGCAGATAAGAAGTTCCTGAAAATATCTCTGCCATGATCAATTTATCATATCACTATATATACATACATATATATATATATACACACACATATTTTGAGGATTTGGCAGAAACTACAGAAGTTTGTGATTTATACAAGAACTTCACCTCCATGCAATGACTTAAGTAATCAGATAAGAATTGGAAAACACATAAGGCAGGTGGAAATATAGAAAAGTACTTTTATGATGACAAAGTAAGATGTGAAGAAATAGAAACAGATGGATCAATCTTAAAAAAAAAATAAGACACTTTTTGTAGTAAAGAATGCTGTGGTAAAGAGCAAGACCTCTGAAAAGCATGCAAATAATAGCATAGAGACTGGAAGAAGATTTAGAGACAAGGAAAAGTATCTGAATCCTCCCCCAAGAAGCCTGTGTACCTACAGGAAACATTAGAACTTTATGAAATGTTACATTCATACAAACTTGTAAAATGAGGATGTAGAGAATGAAGAGATGGGGCTGTGTCTTCCCCAATATCAGTCTGTCATGGAGCTAACAGGATGTTAGTGTCACTACATCAGGAATAATAGTTTTCTCAGAGATTCCTCTATTGCTAAACAGTGAAGCCAGCTGATGCCACCAGATCGAGGATTGCTATAGAGCATAATGTCATGGCAAGAAACATTTGATAAGGTGACATGTTAAAATAAAAAAAAAAAGGTTAGAATTTGCATATTTATGCTATCAACAAACCTTTGATTATTTAGGCATGTGGTCCCACTATGCCTTCAGAACAATGCTGAACAGAGAAAATGGACCAGAAAACCTTAAACCCTACAATGGTAGATGGAATAATGCCCCCTCCCACAAAGATGTTCATAGCCTAATTCCCAGAACCTATGAATAAGTTGCCTTACATGGCAACAGAGACTCCATCAGTATGATTAAAATGATGATGCTGAGATGGGGGAAGTTATCCTGGATTATTTAGGAAGGGCTAGTGTAATCACAAGGAATTTTATAAGGGAAAGAGGGAGGCAAGAGAGACATAGAAAACCATGACAACAGAATAAGTTGGAGTGATGTGCTTTGAAGATGATGGAAGGACCACAGCCCAAGGAAACATTAGGAAAATAGGTTCTAAATTCTATATGATCCAAGAATTCCACTTTTGGTGAAATCAATAATTTAAAGGGAAACAAAATCAATAATTTAAAAGGACATCTGCACCCCTATGTTAATTGCAGTATTATTTGCAATAGCTGAGATGTGGAAGCAACTCAAGTGTCCATTGCTAGATGAATGGATAAAGAAGATGTGAGATACACACACACACACACACACACACACACACACACACACAGAGGAATATTACTCATCTATAAAAAAAGATGAGATCTTGCCATTTGCAACAATATGGATAGACTCAGAGGGGAACACGCTAAGTGAAATAAGTCAGACTGAGAAAGACAAATGCCATATGATTTCACTTATATGTGGAATATAAAAAAATCAAAGCAAATGAATAAACAAACAAACAAAAGGGAGAACCAGAACTATAAATAAAAAGAGAAAACTGATGGTTGCCAGAAGGAAAAAGGATGGAAGGGGGAGAGCAAAATGGGTAAAGGGGAGTGGAAAACAAACCCAGGCTTCCAGTTATGGAATGAAAAAATCATGAGAGTAAAATACATAGCATAGGAAATATAGTCAATGGTATTATAGTAATGTTGTATAGGGACAGATGGTAGCTACACTTGTGGTGAGCATAACATAATATATAAATTTGTTGAATCATTACACTGTACACCTGAAAGTAATGTAACGTTGTGTGTCAACTGTACTAAAATAAAAACAAAAAGAGAAAAGAAGAAAATAAGATAAAAAAGATTTTCTCCTGGAAACTCTGGAAGGAATGCAGTCTTGCCAAAACTTGGATATCGACCCACACATAAGATTAATTTCAGACCTCTGACCCCCAGAACAGTGAGACAATAAATTTCTGTTGTTTTAAGCCACTAAATTGGTAGAAAATTGCTACAGCAGGAATATGAAAATAATAAACTGCTCAAAAGAAATACATAGTCTGTATCTTATGCAGACGAATTGTTCAATAATTAAACCCAAAGATCAAGAGTATTATAGAGTTTTGAAAATATCAGTGGAAGTCCAGAAAAGGGGCATTGGACTTTTATTGGTGGTTTATGGAACACTTTCTAAATAAGATTATTGTTAATTATGAATCATGAGGAGGAAATAACCAGTATTCTTAGCCAATAGCACTTCTCTTCTTTGATCATGCCATTCCCAATGTTTTCTAAAATGTGAATCTGATCACATTATCCCCAGATTTAAATCCTTCAGGGGGGTCCCAGGTTAGAATTCTGATACCTTTAAAAACAACAACAACAACAACAACAACAATAACAACAGGGGATCCCTGGGTGGCCCAGCCGTTTAGCACTGCCTTCAGCCCAGGGCATGTTCCTGGAGACCACGTCAGGCTCCCTGCATGGAGCCTGCTTCTCCCTCTGCCTGTGTCTCTGCCTGTGTGTGTGTGTGTGTGTGTGTGTGTGTGTGTGTGATGAATAAATAAATAAAAATAAATTAAAAAATAATAGAAAACAACAATTTTCCCTTAATACTTCTCTCTAATCTATCATTTTACAATAAATAGCAGGGAGAAAGACCAACAATCAAACAGGCAGCACCTGCAATCCTTTGCTTGGAAGTCTTCTTTGCTATATAATCAATTCCACAACTTACCTAAATAAGTAACTGTAGATATTTTCCCAAGTTCTCTGCCACTAGGAAAGAACTCAGTTTCTCCCACTTCCGATAACATGTTCCTTCTGAACCCTCACAGTCAGTGTGCTTAAAGTCCAGACTTCCACTAACAGTGCCTTCAAGGCAATTGAGGCTTTCTTTACTGTGCCTCTCAAATTCCTTCACCCACTAGCAAGCTCCAAAACCACACCTACATTTTTAGGTATTTTGTTATAGAAGCACCTCACTTCTAGTACTAAAATTGATAATCAGTATTCTATTTACATAACAAATTTACTCAACTATAGTAGCTAAAAGCTACTCACACTGTTATCACATAGATTCTGTGTGGCATAGTCTTACAGAGCTCAGCTGCACCTGCCACCAAGGATCTCATGAGGGCCACAGCCAAACTGTATTTCCTTCTGGGGGCTGGGACTGGGGAAGAATCTGCTTTCAGATTCATTTAGATTGTTGGCAGAGGTCATTTCCTTGTGGCTGCATGACTGGAGGCCCAGGCGTTTTGCTGGATGTGGGCTGGAAGCTGGGCTCATGTTCTAGAGACAGCCAACAGCTCCATGCCCTGTGGCATGGTGGCTACTCAAGATGGTGGACACTTACTTTACCAAGCCAACCAGGAGAATTTCATGCTCCAGTCTGCTAAAAGTAAGACTTAAATAATGTAATGTAATCTCAGGGGGAACATTCCATCAGCTTTCCTATATTTTATTGTCTAGAAGCCACAGATCTTGCCCATACCCAATGTGTGTTGCTCACACCACACATTGATACCAGAAGGTGAGAAATCTTAGGGTTTTTCCATCACTGATAAATTCAATTTCTTCTATATAGAAATGCACACATAAATAACATATCCCAGGACTGACTTGCCCTCAAGGGACAAGGAAGTAATTTTCCATCTATTAATTACCAAAAATATTGTTTAAATTAACAGAGTGCTCAATATTATCATTTATTTTTTAAAGGTTTTTATATATATATATATATATATATTCATGATAGACAGAGAGAGAGAAGCAGAGACACAGGCATTGGGAGAAGCAGGCTCCATGTCGGAGCCTGACATGGGACTCAGTCCCAGGACTCCAGGATCACACCCTGGCCCAAAGGCAGGCGCTAAACCACTGAGCCACCCAGGGATCCCCCATTTATATTTTTATATTAAATTAGTAAGTATTCTTTCATGGCAAGGCAATGTGGTGGAAATAGCTTGGATTATAAAATAAAAGCTTCTTCTGGGGCGCCTGGGTGGCTCAGTTGGTTAAGTATTTGCCTTCAGCTCAGGTCATGATTCCAGAGTCCTCTCAGCTCCCTGCTCAGCAGGGAGTCTGCTAGTCTGCTTCTCCCTCTGCCTCCCTGCCACTACTCATGCTCTTTCTCTCTCAAATAAATAAATTAAATTAAATTAAAGTAAAAGCTTCCAAGACTATTACATATGTTACTGACTTGTCTATAGCTCCTTTTTATAGATTCTGAGTCAATCCTTTTTGACTTTCTGAGCCTAAGTTTATTAGTCAAGTCAGGATGTCGACAATGTCATGAAAAACCACGTATGTATGTGTGTGTGTGTATATATATATATATATATATATATATATATCAGCATGTATATTTATAATGTATATACATAGAGGCAAACACATATCTTTTGTAAACTTTAAAGTTCTATGCATATGTGGTTTGGATAATACTGATAATCACAGTACTAATTACAAAGTAAGACCTGTGAATGTCATCTCAGTGGTTAGTCTTTGGGAATTCCAAAAAGATAAACTAGACAAGTGTTTTGTTTCATTGCATTTTTATTATTATTACTTTTGCCTTATTACTTTTCAGAAAGATTCTTGCCATGATCATCTGTTTTCCACAAACCTACTTTCATCTACACATAATGCCTCCTCCGAGGCTTTTGCCCAACATTCTTTAGTTTTTCCTCATTTCCTCACAAACATACAGTAATATTAATGCCCCATATTCTTTGTAAATAGTAGTTTACTTTGGAACTAGTTACAAGAGACTTAAATAAAACTGAGCTTTTCTTTATCAGTGTTCCTGTTCAACTTTATTTTCCACCTTTATGTGTTTGCCTTAATCATTAATTATATTCTTTATCTTTTACCTCTTTAGTTCAAACATTTGAACTGAACACTTGGGTGTTAAGATCCCTAGGAGTACTTAGGATACAGTGCTGTATGTTTTTTCTGTCTTTGCCTTTTCCTTATTTGACTCTATGTTAATTGAAGTGATGATAATAATTATGTATATGCAAATTTAGTAATATATGTAACTTATTTTTATTTACAGAGTGGTATATTTGAAAGAATTACCACAGCTAAAATTATTCCAGATGACACTGAGCCAGATTTTTATTGTCACAGCATAAACCAGTTGGTTTATAACAGATGAAAGTTTAGCTTCCTGAGAAAAATGAAACTTTTTAAGAACATAAAAAAGTAAAATTTAGGAAAGGTAAGTGTTTTAACCACATTAATGACTTTCCAAAAGGAATATCAAAAGTAATTTTAAAACTTCATTTATAGCCATGAATGCTTTATTTTTTAAAAATCTGTGAATTTCTTATTTTTTTATTTAATTAAAATATATAGTCAATTTCCTCTGAAAATCTTATTTTTGGCCTTTCTAAAGACATAATGTTATTCCAGTGGTAAGTAAAAATTCTCGTCATTTATTTAACATTCTAATTTTGCTATTTAGCATCATATTTAGCAAGCAAATCTACCTTAAAACACAA
Organism: Vulpes vulpes; assembly: GCF_048418805.1. NCBI lineage: Eukaryota > Metazoa > Chordata > Mammalia > Carnivora > Canidae > Vulpes > Vulpes vulpes. The sequence continues at coordinate 74,023,183 of NC_132781.1, forward strand.
ATTTATATAAATAGTGGAACTGACATTGCTTTCTTCCTTTATATTTATTTTTGGGCTTTAAAGAGAAGAAAGAAAAATGTAGACCCTTCCATGTAAATCATTCACTTCTGTGAAGTCTACCAAGGAGCAAAGACAAGATAAAGAACTGGTAAACATTCAGATTCTGAACTTTTTATATTCTCAAATACTTACTTATTAAGGTAAGTATTTTTTAAAGATTATTTGACAAATGTTCTTAAATTACATTGCCCTTGTACAGTACCATAATGATGATTGATGACTTTTGGCCCTCTTCAAGTGCAGGAGAGTTCTCCACATTAAAGCTTTAATCTTAATGTTTCAAATACTTTCGCAAAGCTTTTTCTCTGGGTTAACATTAATGAGACACCTGCTACCTTAAAGCAGCTAGAAAGTCAGTTCATCTGTAAGACAAGAAATAAATCAGACAATTGGGCAGCTACAAATGAAATGGTAGGCTCAAAATACAATTAGTAGCAGTAAGCTAATTATTCTGCTTGTAGTGTTTCTCACTATTTAATAGCAGATATTTATTCCACAGGGATTATCAGTTTATTGTTCCACTGATAATTAATAATTTTAGAAATTTTTTTGTCAGTTGAGTATATTTGATTGTAGAATATATCAAGCAATGAGTCAGTAAATATGTATTTCTTCAATAAATATTTAAGGGGATACAAAGTATCTCCACACAAGTTATGGGGCCAACCAGTGAGATTGGAGGTAAAGATGAATAATCCCATCCATGCTCTTAAAGGATGTGTCACGTAGTTTTGAAGATTTCTACACGTAATTGTAATACAAATCAAAATACAGTAAGTGGTAAAAAGATATAAAGAAAACATTATGGTGATTCAAAATGGAAAAAAAAAAAAAAAACACTTTTTTGGCCTTGAGTGATTAGACAAATGTCAAGGAAGGTGGCTTTTGGTGATGCCTTGCACAGTAGCAATTTTGTTCTTTTAGATAAATGTACATGAAATCAGTGTCTGTGCAAAACAGAAACATTACAGCATGCAAAAACCTTTGAATACCTTCAATGTGCCAAATGTTTTAGGCCCTTTCTTGGTTTTCTATTGCAGCATAAGAAATTATCACAAACCTAATGTCCTGAAGCATTACAAGTGTCTTGAGGTCAAAAGCCCAGCTTGGCTCTCTGAATTTTTTTTTTTTTTTTTTTAAGATATCTGAAGTCAAAGTGATGACTGGGCTGGGCTCTTACAGGCTCTGAGTCGAATCTTCTAAGCTCACTCTGAACATTGGCAAAATCTAGTTTCTTCTGGTTGTAGATCACAAGAGCTGTTCCCTTGTTGCCTTTCAGCCGTCTGCTCCTATAGGACCTACACACACTCCTTCTCATGTGGCCCCTCCAAGTTCAAAGCAGCATGCTTGAGCTCTTGCCGTGTTTCCTACCTTTGAGATTCCTTCGGCCATATCTGTCTTCCACTTCTGCTATCAGCCAGAGAAAATTATCTGTTTAAGGGCCCATGTGATTAATTTAAGCCCATCTGGATAACTTCCTCTCTTTTAGGAGCAGTCATGCCATATAAGATAATATAATCATCACCTTTGCTGGTGCTGGGGATTAGAACTTGTTTGATTCCAAAGTTCAGGTTCAAAATTCCACTACATATAAAATTAGTGGTGTTCAGAGTTGTGAAGATAATGTAAATATCATATGTATCCAAGTTAGAAGCATTGTTTTTATTTTAAGATTTTATTTATTAATGAGAGACACAGAGACAGAGGCAGAGGGAGAAGTAGGCTCCCCACGGGGGGCTTGATGTGAGAACGATCCCAGGACCCCAGGATCAGACCTGAGTGGAAGGCAGACGCTCAACCACTGAATCACTTGGGTACCCCTAGAAACATTGGATTTATCAAATAGACAGCTTCAAAAGAAAATTGGGATTCTGAGATATTTCTACAATTAGAAGTCTCTGATGATGACACCCTCAAGAAACTGCATTTCCAGAAGGAAGAACATCAAGCAGGCTAAAAAAATGGGCTCTTCACCTTTTTTATCTGCATGGGTACTTATAACATGAGCATGATACTGCAAGACCAAGTTGACCACAATTTCAGAACTCCTAATAAAAAGAATAGCCCCAGAAAATATCCAGCCAGACCCTTTTATTAATATGGGTGATTCCAACGTGCACTTGGTACTACAGGGTCCAGCTAGTCCCACATCAAAAAGATTAAAATACTGAAGACTAAACTTAATCAAGAAAGTAAAAGACTTGTACAATGAAACTACAAAATGTTACTGAAAGAAATTAGAGAAGACACAAACAAATGGAGAAACATTCTTTGCTCACAGTTTGAAAGACTTAATATTGTTAAGATGTCATTACTGCCCAAAACAATCTACAAATACAATGTAATCCCCATAAAATTCCCAAAGGTGTTTTTGCAAAAATAGAATGGAAAAATCCATCCTAAGTTTCATGGAATCTCAAGGGACCCCAAATAGCCAAAACAATCTTTAAAAAGAACAAAGTTGGAGTTCTCATACTTCCTGAGGTCAATACTTAGTACAAAACCACAGTAATCAAACAGTGGTTAATGCCATAAAGATAGACATATTGACCAATAGAAAAGAATGAAAAGCCAAGAAATACACCTTCACTATACGGTCAAATGATTTTCAACAAGGACGCCCAGACAATTCAGTGGAAAAGATGGTCTCTTCAATAAGAGGGGTTGGTACAACTGGATATCTATATGCAAAAGAATGAAATATTCTTACCTTACGATACACAAAAATTAACTCCATGTTGATCAAATACTTAAATATCAGACCTAAAACTATAAAAGTCTTATACAAAAAAAATAGGAACAGAGTTTCAGTTTTGCCAGATAAAAAGAGTTCTGGAGATCAGTGACATAACAGCGTGAATATAGTTAACACTACCAAATTGCACTTAAAACATGGTTTTAAGATGATAAATTGGGCAGCCCAGGTGGCTCAGTGGTTTAGCACCACCTTCGGCCCAGGGTGTGATCCTGGAGACCCAGGATCAAGTCCCACATCAGGCTCCCTGAATGGAGCCTGCTTCTCCCTCTGCCTCTGTCTCTGTCTCTCTCTCTCTTTCTGTATCTCTCATGAATAAATAAATTTTAAAAATCTTTAAAAATTTAAAAAAATAAGATGATAAATTTTTTGTTCTGTGTACTTTACTATAATTGAAAAATATATATGATTGTAAAAAGAAGTTCCTGATAAGTTTTAAATAAATTTTGTCTACTGTTATGCTATTATTTAAGGAAATCTTAGGAACATGTACAGACACAGACACATAAGCACACGCACACACACACACACACACACACACAATGCGTGGAGTATAAAAATGGAGTCAGGGAGAAATCTACTCTTGGTTTAAAGGAGGAACTAGATAATTTTGAGGTAAAGTCAAAGTTGAATTGATTCAATATTGCTGTCGATAGGCTCTTTATCAGTTAATATACTGTTTGTCCATCATCCAAATGATTACCCACACAATATCAAACACCTGCATATTTGGAAACATGATACAGACATTTGTTTTCCTCACTCCCCTTGGATTTCTCTCTTCTAAAGAGAGAAAAATTGGAAATGTTGGGTTGGGATATAGAAGGCATGTATTTTTCATGTTTTCATTAAACACCTCTGTTATTGTTAGAGTTACAGTGAATTTTAACTTAAAAAAAAAAAACCATCACAAAATGTGGTGCCTGGATGGCTTGGTTGGTTAAGTATCTGAGTCTTGATTTCAGTTCAGGTCATGATGTCAGGGGTTGTGAGGTCGACCCCCACACTGGCTTCAAGCTCAGTAAGGAGTCAATGAGGGATTCTATCTGTCCACCTCTACTCCTCCCTCTGCTTGTGCTTGCTCTCTTTCTAAAGAAATAAAATCTTTAATGAAAATCAAATAAATAAATAAATAAACAAACAAACAAATAAATAAATCCATCACAGTCTATGAAAGAAAACTCTTAGTCAAAATACCCTTTTCTCAACACTATATTTTATTTGATAACAATGTCTATGTTTTCTGGAAGAAAACTTTATCTTTAATGTTATTGCACTAATCCCTCAACAAGACTTTGCAAGTGTAAGTCTTACATAATTTTTATGTTTTGGGCTATTTCCCTACAAATGCAGTGTGTCTGTTACTATTGTGGTGATCTTCAACAATGTATTAAATTTAAAATTGAAGAAAGCTCAAATGTTCAAGTAATGCAGAAGTTCCAAGAGTAATAACAATTTTTCTGGCTTTCATTTTAGCTGGATTAAAGGGTCCTGGAAATCTAGTCACTAATAATGATGATAATATTTTATATTTATGTATCACTTTAAACTTTGCAGAGTCACTCATTTATTTTCAGTGTATGCATACAATGATCCTTGAGACTTTCGTCATCATGGACATCTTTCTGATGAAAACTTGATGAAAAGACGGGTAAGTTGCCCAAAGTCAAAGCTCATGTGTAGCAGTGTTAAGAAGAAACTCAGAGGCACTTCAATCTAATTTTAGATTCTTTTTCTTGCTTCTGTCATATTTCAAAACTACATAGATGACCATTGGTTGGGTTCTTGTAGCAAACTAATTTGCCTGTCTTTGCTTGATATTCTCTGTGTCCCAGAAAAGGAAAGTTGCTCTTTCTTCTGACAAGGTGGCATGCTGCCATTACAACATCCTTTAATAAATAAACACATCTATTCAATGTCACAACAAATTAGAAAGTACTTATTTCTGTTCAGTGAGCCAGATGAAATCAATAATCACCAGGGAGTTGCTACTATAATTCATTAGAGCCATTTGCTGGGCCTCAATAATCAGCTCAGAAAATGGAGCCAAAGTCTGGGCTCACTGGGGAGAGAAAGTTAGGATCAAATGTCTCAGCTCAAGCAAAAATAGTATTCAATAATCATTGAGTTTCAGCCTTTTACACTTCAAAGTGCTGCATTTCCATCTCAATAATGGAAGAAATAGTTTCAGAATCACCTGCTAATTTTGAGAATGCACCCAGCATTTTAAAAAACTTGAAAATGACATTAGCTGAAAGAAATAATGGCAATGAATTTTTTTAAAGTGCTGTGATACTCTGGTCTTTTCCAGTCCCCTAAGTCCGGAACTCCTTGGTCACAACTCAGCAGCTCCTCCTGGTTGATTTCACTGCTTACTACTTTCATTTCCATTCTTGAAGCCTTTTCTCTTCTGCCTCAATATTGGAGGCTTCAAAGTGATCTTGTCTTCCCTATATCTAAATCTATTTCCCTAGTGATATTATTCAGTTTCACAGTTTGAAATAACCAAATGGCCAGCAATCCTGAATTTATAAGTCTTTCCTAGATTGTTTGCTGAACTCCTCACTCAGATACCCAATTTGACATGACAATTGGCAACTCCATTTGAATTTCTTTTTTGTTTCTTAAGATTGTATATAGTTACTCGAGACAGAGAGAGAGTGTGTGAGTGTGGGTACATGCAAGCCAGTGGGAGGATGAGTGAAGGGAGAGGAGCAGAGGGAGAGGGAGAAGCAGACTCCCTGCTGAGCAGTGAGCTCCCCTGGGGGCTCCATCCCAGGACCCTGTGGGGTTCCATCCCAGCAGCTTGACATCATGACCTGAGCCTAACCAACTGAGCCACCCAGGCCCCATCCATTTGTATTTCTCAAAAAACATTTCAAAAGCAGCATGACCATATCTGACTCCTCATTTCCCTCCTAAAACTGCTTTGCTCAACCTATCTCAGTTGATAGCAACCCATCCTTCAGTTGACCAGTCTTTGAACTTTGATGTCACATTGCATTTTCCTCTTTCTCTTGGACCATACCTCCATCTCAGGAAACCATGGACTTTGTCTTCAAATACATGCAGAATGTACCTCTTCTTATTGGCTTCATTACTACTTCCACTTAAAGTTAGTATCATTTTACCCAAACTAAGGTAAGAGCCACCTGAAAATTCTCCCTGCATCAAATGCATGCTTCTCCTCTCAGTTTTATTCTCGAAACAGCAGAAAGCATAATTCTTTGACATTATAAATCCCATAATATGACTAATCTATTTAAAATCTTGTAACAGTTTATACAGAATGAAAACAAAAGTCCTAAAAATGGCTTTCAAAGGCCTACAGAATTTGGCTTACATTTACCTTATTACTCACTCACTTCACTCCACATGTTGGCCTCAAGCACCTCCAGGAAGACAGCAGGCCTACTATAGGTGTAGAGAGCATTTGCGCTGAATGCTCTCCCTGCCTGCAATGCCCTTTTTCCTAATACTTAGATGGTCATCTCCTGCAAACACTTCAAGCCTTTGTTCAGTTTCCGTTTACTCAGTGACTCTTTTTAAAATAAGAACCTGTGCCTTTGGCCAACTCCAGCTTTCAAGTTCCATTTTCCCTATAGCATTTACTATCTTTTAATCTAATACAATTCATTTTATTGCTATGATTATTATATGCTGTTTTGTGCTGTTACAATGTAAGTTCCATGAGGGACTGAATCATTGCTTTTCTCATTGTTGTACAGCAACATCTAAAGTGTCTGATGGATAACAGACACTTGGCAATGGCTGAAATATTTTTTCTCAAGAAGTTTATCTCTTTCAACTGACACAATGACTGTTTTTCCAGATATCCTATAAATCATATACATATATGTATGTGTATTTTTATATGTTCCTTATATCTAATATTTTAAAATAGTTTTCTGTGCCATTAACAAGTAAAATTGCCCTATGATTAATGCATATACTTGTTTACAGAAACAAGTTTGTATAACACTCATCTTAAACCATTCATAACATAAATAATGAGTTATGTGTAATTAAAATTAAATGATAGTATACATATATATACGTATATATACATATACAGAAAAGTGCTGCAAAAAATAGAGAATTGGAAATTACATCTAAAATTGGAAATAAAGAGACATAAGCAAAAATAATATTATTAAAATAAAACTAGCTTCTTAAAATTATTTACATTAGGGGAATGGCACAAAATTTCATATTTAATTATTATTCTAACATTTTATTTTTCAACTCAAATATTTTTTTCCATTTCAGATAAATTATGGACAGAAAAAGTACAAAGTTCTGCTTGAAGAGCATGTTTATTCAGAAAAAAAATATTATTTCTGACCTAATTTTATGAAAAGGAACAACTGATTAACTATATTTTTAAGTTTTCAACCTGATTCAGAATGTTTTAATTTCTAATTCCTTTTTATTACTTTCTTACTTGTTTGCTACAGTTGAGATTGGTTATATTCCATGCTCCATGGTATCTAGATAGGGTAAAAGAGTTGTTGGTTTGTCAGAGAAATTGTAAGTTATATATTGATGCATTAAATTTGTCCCAAATTTAACAGTTTAAAACAACAGACATTTATTTTTTCTTGGTTTCTCTGGGCCAGCAATCTGAGAGTGATTTAGCTGAGTGGTTCTGGCTTGAAGTCTCTTACAGAACTAAGTTAAGCTGTAGGCTACGATTGCAGTCTCTTCTGAACACTTGATTGGAGCAGGATATGCTTTCATACTCACTAGCATGATTGTAGGCAGACCTCTGTTCTTCACTGGCTGTCAACCAGAGACTTCAATACCTCACCACAAGGGCCTCTCCATTTGCTACCTGAGTGCTGTCAAGACATGATATCTGGTTTTCCCAGAGTAAGTAAGTGATCTGAGACAAGGAGTGTGGGAAGAACACCCATGATTTATTTTTATGTCTGTTTTATAATCTAATCTCAGCAGTGACATGTTATCAACTCTGCCATATTCTATTCATCAGAAGAATATTATTAGATCAAATCCACACTCCAGCAGAGAATATTAGATGAAGATAATATCAAAGGACAGGGACCACTGAGAGCAATCTTAGAAGCTGCCTACCATAGTCCAATCCTAGTCTCTATTGTCCTTCAATATGCAAAATACATACATCCCTTTCAAAGGGCCCCACAAAAGTCTCATTACAGAATTTACTCCAACTCTAGATTCTTATCATCTAAATCACATTCAGGTGTGGAAGAGATGCTGGGTTTAATTCTTTAATTATGGCATCTCAATATAGATACTCTCATTCTATAGATCAATGAAACTAAAGGGACAAGATATCCATCCTCATACACTGAACATGCAATGGTATAAAAGGCCCATCATAATCCCTGTGTACATCTCTGTTCAAAAAGAGCAAACACGTAAAGTACAAATGAATCTGAAATTTGCAATTCTGAAATTCAGTCGTACTATGGAACTTTCTTGATTGTGTCTGAAGATCCAAGAATAATTTGCTCCAAAATCAAAAGAGACTGTACTGATCCACTTGTTGAGGACTGCTAAGCCTCCAAAGAGCAACTCTATCTACCATTGACAATTCAAACACTAATGGATATGCTGAGTCATATGTTTCCAGCAGCAAAGCAGTAGTAGAGGAATTGCTGCTTCCTGCTCACTGGGTTCAATCAGCATAATATTATCAATATAATAGAGCTCTGTGATGTCCTGTGGATTGAAAGGCAATCAAGGTCATTGTGGATGACATTATGACATAAGACTTTTGGTATGAGGAATACGATCTTCACAAAATGTTCACATCCAAATCTCAGAAACTTGTGAATATGTTAACTTATGTGAAAAAAAAGAGAGAGAGAGAGAGAGCAATATTGAAAATGTGATAGATATTGAGATGGGGGAGATTAGCCAGGTGGGCTCAATGTAATCACAAGAGTCCTTCCCAGAGGGAGTCAGGAAGGTTAAAGTTAGAGAAGGGGTTGTGAGAATGGAAGCAGTTATGTTCATGTTCTACACCTCAGAAGCCATTCATATGGCAAAATGGACTTTGCGGATGTAACAGAATTAATAAACTGGTGATGGTGGAATTATCCTGGATTACCTTCAGGGGTCCAAATAATCAAAAGATCTTTATAAAAGGGACTTGGGAGGAGTCAGATTTAGAGAAAAAACAGACATGATGATGGGAGCAGAAATTGGAGTGGCCCACTTTGAGTGAAGGAAGGAGTCACAGGGAAAGGAATACAGGCAACCATTAGAAGCTGAAAAGGTAAGGAAAGAGATTGATCCCCCAGAGCTTCCAGAAGGAACAAGCCCTGCCAACATCTTGACTTTCGTCTGTGGAAATTGATTTTAAGATATCTGATCTCCAGAAGTATGAAAGAATAAATTTTGTTGTCTTAAGCCACTAAATTAATGGTAATTTGTTACAGCAGCAATAGAAAATTGATACAAAATGTAGAGAAAAAAGAACTTGTCAAATCGATAACTACATATTAGGTGCCATGGAATGAATGTATTTATTTGCACTTGCACTAAAATCTAATCTGGTACAGCAGCTACAATGGGAGTAACTGAGTAAGTTTATAAAAAAAACTACTATCATTTTCTAAGATTCATTTATCTTTTGCACAGGCCAATTTGGTGAGTTGAAGGGGAATGTGGTAGTATTAACTGAAAAAAACTCTTAGCACATAATGAGTCTGTTCAAACCCCTGCACTGAGACTTGACCAAAGTCTAGTATGACTTCTAGAAGCTTCAGACTGTGTTCCTAGGATGAGGCTTAAAATTTCTGCCTAGGAGTGCCTGCGTGGCTCAGTTGGTTAAGCATCTGCCTTCGGCTCAGGTCATGATCCCAGGGTCCTGGAATCAAGCCCCACATTGGGCTGCCTGCTCAGGGGACAGCCTGCTTCACCCTCTCCCACTGCCCCTCCCCCACTCATATCCTCTCTCTCCCTCTCACTCTCACTCTCACTCTATATCAAATAAATAAATAAAATCTTTAAAAAAATTACTGTCTATAAAAGGTAAATGCTGCCAGGAGACCCATTGCTTTGGAGGGCTTGCAATTATAAATCCTTTCTTGCCTCTTTGTGATGTTAATCTTCTACTACCCAGAACCCTCACCTCAAGGATCTGAAAGTTCTCTCTTTGTAATGCAAAGATTCAGCGAGTTAACTCCCATTCTTGTCTCCCAGTTCCTATGAAGGGGAAGGGCCTAAATTCTAGGGGCAACTTGTTCCAACTCAACTACCCCCTGCCTGTCATAAAAATAAAAGATGCGTGTTTCACCTCTGGATAAGTGCAATTAGCATACACAGATGACCTACTCATGAGGATCAAACCTTCCTTTTATGTCCTTCATGGTCTTTCCTTTAGCATTTCCCAGCATTTAAAAAGCTGCCCACTTGCTGTTTTTGTGAGGTTGAGGTCAGTCTATAATGAGTTCTCTACTGCAGTAGTTACCACTAAATAAAATCTGGCTTTACCACCATTAATTACTGTCCAACTTTGTTTCTCTTTGATGATAGTAATCACACCTCTGCCATTTCCAAGTTCTTGATGGTATCACCAATTTTCAGTCCGTCCAGAAATGAAGTAGTTTTTGTTTTTGTTTATTGCATTCATATGTAGAGGCAGTTCTAGTGGCTTCTGTTTTGCAGTTCCTATCAAAATAGTTCTAACTTCACAGGCTAGGGAAGCGATGAAGAGATTCTACTGGTATTAACTATGTCTATTTCAATTATGTATCTAGAACTGGGGAAATAACCACAGAATGGGTTCAGGCACTTGTTGGGAACACTGTAGGATTAACTAGAGCCAAACTCCCTGGAGGACCTGACATTAGCCTCTACACTGACCACAGGACTACAATGGTCATTGGGTCTCTAGGACTTAGTTTCATTTCTTTTCAAGTATTTTTGTAATCCCAAAGATGTTTGATTGTGCTTTCTTCCTTAAGTCAGTTATCCTGGAGAATGGCTGCAGTTCTCATTAGGAAAGGAAGAAAGAAAAATTAATAGTATAAACTTTTGGCAGTATAAGAGTCCTTCCTCAAGATGACCTGGCATTCTGGGGCAGCGCAGGTGGCTCAGCGATTTAGCGCTGCCTTCAGCCCAGGGCCTGATCCTGGAGACCCAGGGTTAAGTCCCACTTCAGGCTCCCTGCATGGAGCCTGCTTCTCCCTCTGCCTCTCTCTCTCTCTCTCTCTCTCTCTCTGTCTCATGAATAAATAAATAAAATCTTTAATAAAAAAATATGACCTGGCATTCTGTTTATTCAAAAGGATTGAGCTCTGTGAAATGGTTCAAGCATGAGAATTGAATAAGTGAGAGGCAATGGTTCTTTGTTTTGGTTATTCAAGTCAGACTTTTATTCACTTCCTATTTATACAGATCAAGTAAAACATCAGGGTTTTTCTTTTAAGATTTTTAATGATTTTTTTAAAGATTTATTTGAGACAGAGAGAGCACAAGCAGGGGGAGGGGCAGAAGAGGAGGGAGAGGGACAAGCAGACTCCCCACTGAGCAGGGACCCAGACATGGGACATGATCCCAGAATGCTGAGATCATGACCTGAGCTGAAGCCAGACACTTAACCAAATGAGCAACCCAGGTGCCCCAACACTTTAGTTTTCTTCCCATCTCTTTCATTCTGGTGGCACCATAGATCAACTAGCCAATGCAAATATCTCTACAGGTCAGAATATTGCTGATTATTGCCCTTGCTCCACTGTGTATTACAACTATGGGCATCTTGTCTTTGGCAATTAAGTTCTGCCACTTAGACCCTGTGACCTGGGATCCTATTATCCCATTTACATTTAGGGATCCCAGTTCTATGGTAACATTTCTCACTATAATTTCTGATACTCAGAGATGATTGACCACAGAGCTCTTCAAGTTTGCTGAGGCATCTCTCACAGTTCTTTTAGTTGTGGTAAAGGGCATGTCCTCTGGATTTTCATAGGGGGTGGATTGGCAAATCTTCTGTGATAGGCATTCAGCTCTCTAGCATTCTGAATCTCTAAGTTTTTGGATAACTTGAGCTAGAGTATGCCAAAGAAGCTCTGGCATCTTGACTTCATTAAAGTATGTCGTCTTTGGATACTCATTTCAGTCAGCCAATTAAACTATTAGAGTCATTATTAGCCTCTCAAACTAAAACACTGAATTTGGAATCCAATTTAATATTCCTTCAATTCACATTTTCCAAGGCTTCAGTTAATACATATGGGCAAATCTGTGCAATTATTTTGGTGTGCATCACACTTCCTCATGGGTCACACTTCATACCTCAGATTCTTTGGGGTCTCATGGAACTTGAATCTTGCTATGTATCTACACACAAAGACAGGTGGTAGGAAAAGGCCCTGAAGAGAAATCTGCAGTATTTTGCAAGGCAAATGACACACAAGAACAAATCATACTTTCTTCATGAAAGGGCAGGTTAGTTTTTTTAGGCAAAGCTCACTCTACAGAATGCACAGCTTTCAAGGTTCAGTAGAATCTGTCCATATTTTCCTATCCCAAGTTTTATTATTGCATTCCTTCCCCATTATTGCACCAGCTTTATTTAAGAAGACCCTAAGTGAGTGGGAATTAATTTTGCATTATTCTTTAGCCATCTACATGACTAGACATTGAGCATGGTTTTCAGAAATCGTAGCCCTGCAGATATGAGCGATAAGGGTTTCTTTCATGGCATTCATCAAAGCTTTCAGGTTCCTTGAGCTAAGAATTTAAAGTCTTCAGTTTATCATTTTCTTTCCCTAAATCCTCCAGTGCAGTTAGAAGCAACCAATCAATCCCATTATCCTCTTTTCCTTTATACATATGTGTTTATGGTAATGAACACTTTGTTGCCTTGCTTCTTATAGGCAATTGATTATAGGTATCTATAGGTGATCATTTAAGTAACCACTTGCCATGCATGCAATTCTAGTACCCCCTTCACCACTGGGAACAAGGAAATTAATGACTTTAAGGCTAATAAGATCAGAGAATCAGTTTCCAAAAATCCCAAAATCAATAAGAAAATCCATCTTTAAAATTTGGCTCTTTGAGGTAGATTGATCGATTATCCCAGTTTGCTCAGAACTTTTCTTTTTATTTATTTATTTTTTTTATTTTTTTTAATTTTTTAAATTTATGATAGGCACACAGTGAGAGAGAGAGAGAGGCAGAGACAGAAGCAGGCCCCATGCACCGGGACCCGGACGTGGGATTCGATCCCGTGCCTCCAGGATCACGCCCTGGGCCAAAGGCAGGCGCCAAACCGCTGCGCCACCCAGGGATACCCTGCTCAGAACTTTTCTAATGATGGCACTGAGGTTCTCATATCCCAGAAAACCCCTTACTCCCAGAAAACAAAAGAGTAGGTCACTCAGCAGCCAGTCTTCATTCCAAATTCTGTGTTCGCGGTTTACTCAGAGATGTATATCTGAAGCTTTCCTTCTGCCCTCTAAAACTCACATAAGGCATCTCAGATCCCACCGTAAGTAGAAAGGGAATTCTGGGAAATGTTCAGCCTCACCACACTGACAGATTTCAATGCAAAACCACCACAATATCATTAAATACCATATCCTCCCTATTTCTAGGGAAAATTGTGATTTCTGCTTTTTGAACTGTTTCTACCTAAGAATGAAACAATATCCGTCCCATGTATCTAGAACTTCATGTGGAAGACTTTTTTTTTTTTTTTTTATCATAGTGCTTCTTCACATAAGTGTATACATTTGGAATTGAGTCTAATATGTAGCCTTAAAAATATTATCTGTGGTTATTTTAGTCACAAGCATAGAAATTCGGTTCTGCCTATTTGTTAAGCTATGTAAAATGCGACTTCTCTCAATGAACCCTACATTTTCAATGAATTTCACAAACCTCATATGTGCTTTGTTCGATTGAAATATTTTTGGTAGCACGGCATGGGGAGAATTTTGTATCCAAGGGGGTTGTGATACTAACCGGGCAGCCACATTGATAAAGAATTCTAGGAAAGAGCTGAGATTGTAAATACATGAAGCAACCAGGCAATCAACAGCGACAATAACAACAAATCAGGAAAGGAACTTCAGAGATTCTCAGGCTCTGAAATCAGAATTTTACAGTGGTGCTATGTAGATATCCCAGGTCCAAAAAAGACTATAAATCATGTGAAAAAATATTTTTCTTTTTGTTTGTATTTAATTTCCTTAACACTACAATCTCTTTATTAAGATAATTTTCAACTGAGGTGATTTCAGAGAATTTCTACATGCTGTTTTCATTCCAAAAAGAAATATGTAATGAAGAAATTCTCAATACCATTAGGTCTAAGTGTTTCTATTTGTTTTGCTGTTATCAAGAAATACTCAGTCTTAAATTCAGGACATCCAGTACCCACCCTTCTTGGGGAGGGACATAACAAAAAATATATTCTTTGTCCGGAACACACTGGGATGTGCTCAGGAAAAGTAACACAAATTTGAAAGAAACTCTGAATCTTGAGTCCAGAAATTAAAACACTGTGTAGTATCAGCATTGTTCAGGCCAGATATGAGGTCATCTGATACAGGAAATAAAATTATGAATCGTAAATTCAAAACATGTGTAAACCAAAGTCCCAAACCTTTGACTATATAAAGACAATGCAGAAAGAGGAGGTTAATTCAGAAAGTTATTCCTTCAGTGATAGGATTGAAAAAACTATCCAGCTATTTCCCACATTCTAATGCTCCAGTACATTTGTTAACAGAAATCAATAAAATGTCATTAAAATACAACCCAGGGACTCCTGGGTGGCTCAATGGTTGAGCATCTGCCTTTGGCTCAGGTCGTGATCATGGGGTCCTGGGATCAAGTCCCACTTCAGGGTCCCCCCGGCAAGGAGACTGCTTCTCCCTCTGCCTATGTCTCTGCCTATGTCTCTGCCTCTCCCTCTATGTCTCTCATGAATAAATAAAATCTTTTTTAAAAAATAAAATGCAACCCATACTAGATACTAGTTGAAGGATCTCTTTACCTGTTCTATGTGTTGGGACAGTTTAGTAAATATTATTTGGGCTGAAAGCATGTGGAATCCAAAATGTTTTCATTATACTATCCATTTATTTTTTAATTCTTAATTATAGAAGTTATAGCAATTGTCATTTAAAGAAATAGTATTTTTAAAGATTACTTCTGCTTTTTGCCAAATTAAATAAAAACGATATGTAGAGAAGTCCAACCTCACTTTTTTGAAGTACTTAATATGCACTGATTTGCATACATGGTCCTATGTTGCCACATGTTTTCTTCATGTATATCCCAATTAAATGGATTCAAAATATGTTGAAAAAATAAAATTTAAAATATTATACTTAAAAGCATAGTTATTTAAAGTGTTATACAAAAGTACTTTCATGAATTTTTTTGGTGATTGTATAAATGGAATGGAATCACTAAAGCTTTTTGTAATTATTTGAAAATCTGTGCTCTTAGATTTAATATGGTAAAACAGCATATATAAAATTTGTTGAATTAAAACAACTATATCAAAGTACTTTAGTTCACTGTGTCATTTAAATTACATAAATTTCTTAAGATAGTTTTGTACTCATATGTCAATACATTCACTAAAAGAAATCTGGTTCCACAGATAATGAGAGGTTCAATTTCAGCCTTGCCTTTTCTCAAATTCTCAAATTCAATTTTTCAGAATGGCCTGAATTAATGAGTCGTTTTTATGATAAAACTCTGAAAGAAACATTAAAATGATGAATGTATCACAAACTTAGGAAAGAGCTGGTGTCGTAAAAAGAACTTAACACTTCTAATAATAAATAATTCTCTCAACTGCTGAATTTTCAGTTCAATACCTTCTCAGGAAGATGTCAGAATGAAGCATTAAGGGTTGCTTGACTCCATCAGAATGGGAATAGAGTGGCAATCTTGAGGAGAAAGCAACTAGAGGAATCAATAAAGCTCCCCAGGATGGCTCCACAGAGAGTGAAATGGAATTAGTAGTATGAGCGCTTGTGATGGACTAGATATTTTCAACATATTTTTCCATTTCGTTCCCACAACAAAGCTAGATATGATTCTCCTTAATGTAGGGGCAAGAAAAATATGGCTTAAAAAGCTTACATGAGTTAAAATAAATGACAAATATGATTTGGTAAGCCAAGATTAAAAGTGAAATCTGGTGGAACCAGAGGCTCAGTGTGGTCCACGGAGAAGCAGCATCAGTACCACCCAGAAGCTTGTTGAAACAGCCACCTTGGCCTCATCTTAGATGTACTGAATCACAGTCTGTAGCGATGACACTCAGAAATTGGTTTTAACCAGCTTCCCAGGTGCTTCTAATGTATACAATAATTTTAGAGAGTACTGCCCTATACCACACAGGTGACTTGGAATTGAGCTTCATTTATCATATTTACAACTACATGTCCTTGTACAAACCACTGAACTCTATATATCATTTTATCGTCTTTTTAAAAGGTGAAAAAAATATGCTTTTCTCATAAGACCTTTAAAAAAGAATACATATCCTACAAAGCATTATAAAATATACACGCTGAAATGTATTATTATCAATCATAATTAGTACAATTATTCTCTGTCACAAGCATGAAATATTTGTAGTTAAAACTCCTTAAAGAAGCTGACCCCTCCCCATCTTATTTCCTTTGTCAAGAGTTCTTAGAGTTGCCCTTGAGCACAACAGTAACTGATGACCTTGTCAACATAATAATTATATCATTTGAGGGTCTGCTTTCCCAACATCAGCAACAAGCAATGAACTTCTTTAGGTTATTAAGATCAAAATTAAAATGTAACTGGTTTTCATTTTTGTTTTTTTTTTTTTTTAGGAGAACAAGATTTGGGATTTGAGCAAATCCTGCTTCTAAAGAAAGGACAGTGCTGAGTTACAATTGTAATTCATGATTCATATCTTAATTTAACAGCAGGTTTGAGCCAGCTTTGGAGACTAAACATCAAGCATTCAGAAGCGTGATCTGTCAGAAATGAGATAACCTTGTAGAAATAGGAGTTTGTGCTTTGTTTCACAAGGGTTAAGTCCCTCCCTATTTCTCTTTCAGCATACTGGGAGTTTGTGGGTGGGTGTGGGTGCAGACAAGGGTATGAATAATGCATAAATAAGTTATGTTTTTAGAAACTTCTAAATGAGGATAATTCTGAAATTGAGACAGTTACAATTTCTGAAGACTGTCTATATCTTCTTTCTGTTTTTCTTAAATCCAGAATTTTGTATTAATCCCTCCTCCATGCCAACATTCCTCAAATTAGTAAACCTAGTTTTCTCATCTCTTATTTTTATTTTAAATACAATTACTACAAACTCTCTGGAAAATATCTTAAAATGTGCAATTAAAGACAAAGTACACACATGCAGGCCCACACATTTTATGCCTTCCTCAAAATAACCTAGAATCAAGCATCTTAAACTTTTGGGGGGATAATACTGTTCATATATTGATCATGCTGGGATCTATCTGTCTTTTTGTCTCTGTGTGTTTCTCTCTCTTTTTCTATCTCTGTCTGTCTCTAACATACACACAGGGACAGAGAGAAAGAGAGAGGTTTGGAAGAGTTTATATCCTGAGGACCATTTGTGAAGCTGCTGTTGAAAGTCTAGTCTGGTCTCAGTTATTCCTGAGAGGGGCATCTTGCAACTGTTAAGGGCCAACTTTGAAACCAATTACCTTGTAATTCTGTTCCATTACTTAGCTACTTTGTTAACTTTGGACAAGTTACTTTCTCTCTGACTTCAGTTTCCTATCTATGAAATGGGGTTAACAGGGATCCCTGGGTGGTGCAGCGGTTTAGCGCCTGCCTTTGGCCCAGGGCGCGATCCTGGAGACCCGGGATTGAATCCCACGTCAGGCTCCCGGTGCATGGAGCCTGCTTCTCCCTCTGCCTATGTCTCTGCCTCTCTCTCTCACTGTGTGCCTATCATAAATAAATAAATAAATAAAAGAAACTTAAAAAAAAAAAGAAATGGGGTTAACAAAAGTACTTACCTCCAAAGTATTAAATTAAATATGTATTGAAGTATTAAATTGGTAAGTATTAAAAGAAGTTGAATTTCCCTTACTTAAAAGGGACATCTTTCTTAAGTTCATCAGATCAATTTTTGAATCGACTCTTAAGTGGCAACTTTGCTGTTAAATACTTCTAGAGGATATGCTTTGCAAATGTGAGAAGCAGCTAGAATCTAGAAGAGTCAACTCAGCCTCCATACCCTCTAAGAGCACCTATTATTTTTTCCTTTAAAAAAGCACATGCTATTACAAAAAGAAGACTTTCATGAAGTAACAACATAGTTTTTGTGATGTGAGGTATTTGTAAGAGAGGACACAAATGAGATAAAACCAAACAAAGAACCGGTGTTAGACAAAGAGTTGATAAATATCAGATTCTCTTGAGGAAACAACAGCAGCCTAAAGTAAGACAACCATAAATTGTTACTAAATCAAAGATACTAAAAGCTGAGTGTGTGTGTGTGTATGTGTGTCTGAGTGTGTTTTGTGTGTGACTATTGGGAAAATGAGGATTCTAAAAACTCATTATGAACAACATACAGTAATTTGAGGATATAACAATGTGTATGTTACATGAAGAAAAGAATGAGCAAGAACATGAAGAAATATTGAGTGAATTCAAGGAATAAAGAAAAAGAAGCAGGCTGAATTAAAGGTATATATTTCTAATATCATTTATACTATGCATGGATTCACAAAAATCAATATTATCCCTAATAAGAAACCAAACATTTGGAGATTTAAAAAATCATATTGAAAGGTACACTTCTAATAAGAGTTTAGCTTACTATAAACTCTCTGGAAATATCTTAAAATGTTCAATTAAAGTCTAAAATATGAGTACATCTTATGCTCTCAATTCTACATCAAGAAACCTATTTTAAAATAGTATTCACCAATAAAATATATATATCTGAGAAGGTTTATTGCAAGTTATTTGCAAATGTAAAATAATAAAACAATATATGAGCAATGATTAAGTAATCATTAAATTAATTCTTTGGCATCATTAAAATAAAAGCAATTCAACATTAAGTTATAAAATACTTTTTAATAACTTAATAAATGCATATAAATGTAATGTTAAGTGAAATGTATATAAGAAATAATATAAAATTATATCTGCAATTTCTACTATACAGTTTTATCTGTTTGTAAGCAGAAGTATATATATGAGTCAAAGTGAATAAACAAAAATGTTCTCAGTGATGATTACAGATGATATTTTTTCCTAGTTAGCACTTTTCTGATATACAGATATTACCTCTTTAATGACAAATAAACAATTCAACACCAGACT
Source organism: Vulpes vulpes (assembly GCF_048418805.1). Lineage (NCBI taxonomy): Eukaryota > Metazoa > Chordata > Mammalia > Carnivora > Canidae > Vulpes > Vulpes vulpes. Next base: position 74,042,327 of record NC_132781.1, read on the forward strand.
TATATATACTCCAAAGAATGTATGTGTTGGATTATATTAGGAGGAAAAATCAGCATATCAAAACCTTAACCAATTTGTCTAACCACAAAGTTCACCATAATTATCTAAATATTGATTTTTAAAATTAATTAATTAATTAATTAATTTATTTATTTAGAGCACAAGCAGAGGGAGAGGGAAAGATCTCAAACAGACTCCAGGCTGGGCACAGAGCCCAACTCACAGGGCTTGTCTCACAACCCTGAGATCATGACCTGAGCTGAAATCAAGAGTCAGATGCTTGGGTGCCTGGGTGGCTCAGAGGCTGAGCATTTGCCTTCAGCTGAGGTCATAATCCCGGGATCCTGGGATTGAGTCCCACATGGAGCTCCCTGCAGGGAGCCTGCTTCTCCCTCTGTCTATGTCTCTGTCTCTCTCCGTGTGTCTCTCATGAATCAGTAAATAAAATCTTTAAAAAAAAAAACAACATAAAAAAGAGTAAAACGCTTAACCAACTCAGTCATCTATGTGCCCCTGGACACATATTTTTAAATTAATTATAAACCTGTTTAAAAATAGTTCAGTTTGGAAAATATTTGAAAAATTTTCATATTCCAAAAATATATATATATAATTCACTCTTTTGAAATATGACCAAATAATATTAAACTTTTATATACATATATACAATAAATAAATTTCTATTAAGAAACTATGTTAGTTATATAACAAAATTCCATTTTATAAAAAGGAAAATAATTACTCAAAATAATTGATTCTATCATACATGTGTATTCATATTTTAATATCTCTGTATGTCTCTTATTTCTCCTTTCCTATTAAAAAGGATCTTAGAAATGTTATATTTATTTAATTAAATAATAATACAATATTCTTAATAATTGAAAAGCTATTTCTAATAATTGAAAAGCTATTCTTATTCTTATGAAATTTGGGCTCTTTGTGATTTCTTTCTATGTCTCTGGAATGAGCAATACATACACTCCATGCTTCTAAGAATTTGAGTTAGTCTTTTATATGTAGCAACAGAATTGAATAAGTAGTTTGTGAATGTCCTTTAAAAAAGAAAAGAAAAGAGCAGTTGAGTGGGATGCTCTATTTGAACAAGACTCTTAGTTGTCAGTGGATCATGAAGTACTGTGTCAATTACTTGCAAGATTCAGTATCACTGATAAGTTTCTACATTCCATGGTCAACGCCCTTAGAAGAAAGAAGAGGTTATATTGACTGGAGTTTCAAAAGACATTCTAGTTACTATCACATTCTAGTCACCATCTAGGACTAAAGAACGAACAAGAATGTACTTCTTGACTTCCTCCTTAAGATGAGAATTTCCAGAGTAGAGTTGCCTCTTTGGTAAAGGTGAAGTTTTCCTTGTAGAGCAAAGGGGCAGACCTATCTTTGATTATGATGCCTGCAAACGTTCATCTCTCTGTTCCATTTATTCCTCTGAATTTTACAAGGTAAAAGTAAGTGAAATAAAATATTTTCAGTGAGGCACTTGCCTTGAAATCCTTGAAATAATACAGGCTGACATGAAAATGGGGATGGAATCATGCTTAGATAAAATTCTGGAGATGCACTTAAAGCATGCAATCTGGTTGGCAGAGAAGAAATACGAGATAAAGAGATGAAAAATAGCACAAGAGATAAGTTGAGGTCTTGAGCTTTAAAACCAAGTGTGATAAAGTCAGTGGAATATTGCATTTAGGTTGCTCCTCCTCCTCCCCAACTGTATTGAAGGAGAGATTAATCCCTCAAAAAGAACATTGCTAACACTTCAAAAATCCAATTTGTGAACAATGTTCAAGTGTCTGAGAGTACACATTTATAATCGTAACAACCTAGTCAGTCTAAACTTGGATGAACCTGTCATTCATTTTCAAATATCAGAGGATGTCATACCCTGAAGAGAAAATTAACATCAGAAAGAATGAACATTTTACAGAAAATTGAAGAAAGAACAATAAGAAATACAGATATTTTGTTCCCCTGACAATTAAGTTTAGTTGGCTGGCACTATAGCAAAATATTTTTGGTTTAATATTTTGGTTAGAAGATGTAATAATGACTTTTTGATGCTCTTCACTAAATACTTAAGTATATGCAGAAGGCCAGCTGCAAGGTAGCTGAAAGTAGAGAAAAAGTCACAAAAGAAAATCTATAATGAGTGCATTTTGTATTTAAAGTATGGGTCTCACATACCAAAATCCATCTTCTCAAAATATAAACATAAAATACTTCATTAAATCTCACAGAACTTTAAAATTATTTTTTTCTTTTTTTAAAAAAAAAATTATTTATTTGAGAGAAATAAAGAGAGAGCATGATTGAGGGAAGGACAGAGGGAGAGACAGAGAGTCCCAAACAGACTCCATGCTGAGTGTGGAGCCTGACACAGGGTTCAATCCCACAACTCTGAGTTCATGACCTAAGCCGAAATCAAGAGTTGGATGCTTAGTTGACTAGGCTGCCCAGGGGCCCCTAAATAATTATTATTAATGTCACTAAATTTTAGTTTTCTCATCTGTAAAATGATAATAAGTTATGATAGTAATCAGTTTTTATATCCCCCCCTTACACAACCTTCTGTTTGATTGCTTATCCATAAGAACTTAAACAAGAGACAGATGTTTAAAACTAGATATCCTTTTTTTCTTTAAACTTGTTATACAATACCCTACATCACAACATCTCCCAAGAAATGCTATCAAACAGCTAAAATTTAGGAAAAAAAATTAAATCATTTTATTTGATTCAAAAAGCAAATAAAACACATTGAGAGGGGCACCTCATGGCTCAGTTGGTTAAGTTTCTGCCTTTGGCTCAGGTCATGATCCCAGTGTTCTGGAATCAAAACCCACATCAGCCTTCCTGATCAGTGAGGAGTTTGCTTATCCCTTTCCCTCCGCTCCTCTCTGTGCTCCATCTCTCTCTCTCTCTCAAATAAATAAATTAAATATTAAAAAAAACACATTGAGAAATTGTTTGACAATACTTCTCTGAAGCCTGTATTGGCAAATGTAGAAAAAGGCAATATTAAAGGAAAAAGCTTTCCTGTGTTATGAATGGTTTATTTGAATTAAAAAGAAGTTTTAAAAAGCCAGACACAATGTCTTGTTGACATTTTAACATAAGGCACAAAGTGTTGTTGATCTTCCTGGATGATTTAACATAAGCATTCACTCTCCGTAAGGCTCATGGACATATGTCTTTAAATATTTTGACTGTATGATGAGAGGAGTTAGAGTATACGTTGAAATAATAAAACACTGTGATTAAAAAAAATACCCTTGAGTTAATAACTGGAGTTAGCTTAAGCGAAACTGAGGAATTTGTGAGACAATAGAAAGAAAGAACAATTCTTATTTCCAAGGAATTGGAACAAGGAACTAAAAAACCAAAATGAATTTCCTCTCTATGAGCTCTGCTTTTCTCTAATATCTGCCTCACTTTTTAACACTAGAGACCATATTGTTCCCCACTCTCATGGTTAATGATGGGCACCCCACAGTTTCTAAGTTTACAATTTATAATTCTGACTCATAAAGAGAGACTCAACAGCGTCTGTAATCCCAACCCAGACTTCTCAAGAGACAGAATATGATTGGCCCAGCACGAGGCAGCAGCTTAGCTCGTCTGATTAGTTGTGGCCAAAATGACACTGTCACATAGTACAACAATAGCACTTAATCCCTGGGGGTTAGGGAGGCAATTCTCAGAAAATAAGAGGTCATTGTGAAATGGCCAAATGCCATCGAATGTAGCAACATCATCTAGCATTATTCTTGAGTCTGAATACCCAGTTAGGTTGGCCTGTACCAGCTACTTTCCAGAAACTGGCGTCCTAGCTAAATGATTTCCTATGTATGATTCCTCTTCAAAATGTGCCCCTTGACCAGGCTACCCATAGTGACCTCACTTTTCCCCACAGTCCAATAACTGCTTGGAAACCTTTTGCCATTCTTCATTGAGTTATACTGAGTAAAGGCAAATTGAAAAATGAAACTAAATTTTCTTGTTGATAGTTCTGTTTTTGCCGTTTGTTAAACACGGTTTATAGATGCTGATTAAATAATGCTATTCATCTCTCACAGATAAGATTCCAGTTATGTGTGAAGCATAACAAAAGACCTCATGATTGGGTTTGCCTAGGAAGTCCATTCAGCAAGAAATATAAAAGCAGTCAAGTCAGTTGTATGCTGTTATTTGGAAAAACCACTAAAAAAAAAAAAAAAAAAAAAACACACAGACACAAAAATCAGCTGATTGGTGGACTGATTTTTTTTTCAACAATGAGCTGATGTAGAGAGGATGACAGAGTTAAAATCAGAGCAGACCCTCATTAAAATTCTGGGGTGTCTATCACCATGATCCTACTTTAGCTTTCATGGTTCTGTCTATGCCTCTTAAAGTCCTTCCACTTTCTTTGTCCATTGTCTTTATTTTACCACCACCAGGAATAAAAGGATGTTGAGTTAAACTGTGTAGTCTGACAATTTGAGTCTTGTTCTGTCTCTGCAGTAAGTGAATGATCATACCTTACACGGGCTTGCCCCTCTCTTCAATGAAAAATATGGACAATTAAGAAAGATAACCCCAAATCCACTGTAAGATATCAAAATCTGAGAAAATCTAGGATAATTATTACTTATGCTTTTAAACTAATATTTAAATGCAGCATTTGCATTTTGATAAGAATGAAGTTCGAGGGGATCTCTGGGTGGCTCAGTGGTTTAGCGCCTGTCTTCCACCCAGGGCCTGATCCTGGAGTCCCGGGATCAAGTCCCACGTCGGGTTCCTTCCATTGAGCCTGCTTCTCCCTCTGCCTGCGTCTCTGCCTCTCTTTCTCTCTGTGTCTCTCATGAATAAATACATTAAATCTTAAAAAAAAAAAAAAATGAAGTTCGAGATTTCTCTGAGACCCAGGGGAGTTTGCTATTCATTTCTATAAACAGTCATGACTGCTTAAAATCTGCTTATATATTTGACTCTAAAGGTGGCTGGCAACAGTTACACAATTCCTTGGAAATATTTACATTTCCAAAGAAGAAGCTAGGGAAGAAACAATTAGCCAAAAGAGCTAAGCACTGTAAGTGAATGTGGTGTGGCCCACAGATAGAACACATATTTGGCCATAAGGATTGTTCCATCTCATATCTCCATTTACATCAACCTGCAGAACTGGCATATAATGTTTCAAAGGGTTTACAAAATAAAATTCCTCACTCATAAAAGTTAGCTTTATATATTATATAAAAGCAATCTTGACGTATTAAGGTTTAACATCGACACTTCAGTCATATCTGCGTTTGACTTGGCATTTTAATAAAAAACATTGATCATATTTCTTCACTACTCCAAAAATCATCTTTGGGGGATGAGTATGTTGAAATCCAAAATCAGATGCGTAATTATATGCACATGATAACTACTCCTGCTCCTCTGCTCTTAGGACTCCTGAATTAAGAAATATGTTATGATTTTTCTATATGAAAGCCGTGACAGTGTATTTCTTCTTGGTACTAAATCTATGCTTTTTTGAAATGTTTTTTGTGATGATGATTCTGGGGCTGAATTCTGGAAACATTTCTGCTTGGGTAATTTCATCAATAGTAAGCCTTTTCATGAAGGATAGATGAGGATCATTGTGAGGCTATCACAAAAGAAAGCGCCTTTCCCTCTGGCCAAGTATGGTGAGTTACTGCTCTGTAGGTATGCTTGCTTGCAAGCCTCTGGGAGGCCCAGTGGTGCTTATCTTCATGGTCTTCCCAACCAGTTCTGGTTCACCCATATGCTTCAGGAAGCTTTTATGCCACCCTGTGGACTATTACCACAAACCAACTTTGACCTGCCCACAGTCCCTTGTGGATTTTTCTGCCTCCTAATGATTCACCCCTACAGTCCTCACCCATTCCTCTGTCAAATTTCTCTGTCTCTGGTGGACCATGTGTTTTGGTGGCAGACACACATTCTTCTACAAGTTTAGAATCTCGGCTTTGGGGTGGGTGGAGGTGGGGCCAGAAGATGTTTCCCTAAGTTCTTAGTCTCTTCTTTGGCACTTTTTCTCAGCCCTAGAGGTACAGGTGCTTCCTGCCTTTGCTTTGGCTGAATTTCTAGAGTTCTAGGTTGCTACTCTTTTTTATTAGTTACCCTTTTTACTAGTTAAAAATGATTCACATTAAATTGCCCCTGTTTCAATTGGTGATGTGCTTTTTGCTTCATAACTGATGGAAATGCATATTGATATGTAAAAAGTCACACTGAGGAGTTTCAGTTGTACCAGTGGTGAATCTAATCTACAAGAGAATATCACTAGATCTCAAGATATGGTGTTAAAATGCCAGTTCAAGTGGGTGGGATTCATTTGTTTCAATATTTGTGTTTTAGGTTTAAAAAAACATTGCAGAGGGAAGGCAACAGTTGGAAATGAAAGGTAAATCTATCCAGTAAACTACTGTGTACTCATTACTTTGATTCAATATAGAACATCTTGTACATATGTGTTTCCTAAATATTAGAAGCTTTGTGAGAAGATTTATGTGACTATAAAGAAGTTTCCCAACAATATTCATTTCCATTACTCTATATTTACCTCTGACAAATGAGAACAGTAACTGAAGCAGCTTAAAATAGTTAATGGGATACTGTTGCCATGTCAATAGAACTCTATCTCTTAGGAAAGTACCCTATATCTTTTTAGGCACTGCTAAACCCCAATCCTATTTGGGGTTTTAGTTATATTGCTTCCCATATTATCACTGTATTACAGAATTACCTTAGGTGACTTTAAAGCAGTGATATTGTCATATGAAGTGAAAAGCACTCCAAGCACTTGGAATATATGCTTGGAGCTTGTCTGCTAAAACCCACCTTCCTTCCCCAAAGCAGAAGACACTCAAATCGCCTCTAACAAATCAGTAGAAATCCAAAAGTTATGACCTTCAGGATGAAGTTTTCTTCAGATTTCTCTTCTCCAAATATCAACCCAAATCCTACTGGCTCATTGTAGATGTTGACTAACCCATGATAATTCACTCCTCTACCACCCATATCATAACTGAAACAAGAAAAGCTCTGAAGCTCCACCACAGATGTCTATGGTGTGCACTTACTTCAAGGTCAAATGGCAGAAATGGTGGCCTCGCAGCTCTCCATGTCCTTTCTAAGTAGTCGCCCTCCGAACTTTATAGATCTTGCTCCTGTGAACTAATCATATCTGACTATACAACTCCTTCTTTGCATTGTAGGTGCTCCAAATTTCCCTGTTGTTGCCAAATAGTCATTAATCATAAAGACTTCTAAATTTATTATTTCCAGCTTAAGCCTTGTCATTATTTTAACATAGCAATGTTCATAAAAATAATGTTTCCAAAGAATGCTGGCAAATGACTCTTTCTATATCCTTTTTTATTTTTTTAAGATTTTATCTATTTATTCATGAAAGAGAGAGAGAGAGAGAAAGGCAGAGACACAGGCAGAGGGAGAAGCAGGCTCCATGCAGGGAGCCTGACATGGGACTTGATCCCAGATCTCCAGGATCAGGCCCTGGGCCAAAGGCAGAGCTAAACTTCTCAGCCACCTGGGCTGCCCAATCTTTCTATATCCTTATCACTCCCCAAGACTCAAAACTATTTCATTTCTGAAACTGTTAACTTAAACATGCCATTCTCTGGCCACAATCTTGGCTGCCGTCTTCATTTTCTGTACTTAGATTTCACATAGACCACCACTATATGACACAAAAAATGCCAGCTTCCCTTTATTGCTTCTGTATCCAGCTTTAATTCCAAACAAAAAGACCCTCATTTCAATCACTATTTTGAAAATACTCACATCTCCTGAACCACTGCTTTCCCATTACAACCCCATGGCAGATCTGCATCCACTATGACCTCAATCAGAAGCTTTGTCTATGACTACAATCAGGTAGCAGGACATTTCTGGAGAAAAGTTGCATATCTGAGAAGTTTATAATAATTTGTGGTTTTTACTTCAGTATTCCCCAGAGATATCACAATGTTTCTTCAGTAAGTTACCTCTCCTTAAACCTCTGACCTCTCTATATCACTTTGTACTCAGAATATTACTTTTCCTCTGCTGCACTGATAAAAATAGAGAAGTTTCTATCAGATGTGAACTCTATCAATTTTCTCTCCAATAAATAGAACTATATGCACTATAAACATTCTCCTCTTGCTTTGACACTATAATGTAGGGAAAAATGCCTTCTCTTAAGTTTCATCTTTCCATCTCAGCTTTGGTCCCATATTCTTTGAAATTCTTAGGGTTATTTTGTTATAGATTATCTTTTCTGTCTGTCAGGGATATTTTCAATCCACTAGGTTCCTCCAAGTAGGATCAAAATATGATTTTTGTCAGTGGTTTTCATAATGTGACTCTGTAATGGTGCAGAGAGTTCTTTAACAGATGCCGATGCTTTGGTTCTGTACCCAGAGGTTCTGATCAGTTGACCTGTAGTAGGTCTTGGACACCTTTTTTTTCTCCTAGATGATGATTTTAATGTAAAAGATTGAAAAACATTGTTCTAATCTCTCATATAATTAAAATTCTTCATCCCAGGACCACCAATCTCTTCCAGATAACACTGTATTATTTTTCTTCCCTTCAAAGAGAAGTGTCTCAATGAGTAATTTATACTGATTGTATAAATGTCTTTTTTTCATTATTGACATCAATACCCTTCACAAAATCTTTCCTTACCAACCACAAAAAATGGCTGCTATGTAACTAAATCCCATATATTCCTTCAATCTTTATTTTATTCAATTTCATAGCATTTTGCATATGTGATCATTTGATATTCTTGTAATACTCCTCTTAATTTCTGCCCCCCTCTAGTTCCATCTACCATTCTGGAAATAGCTTTTGAAACTCTTTTATCATTATTTATTTTATATATAACCTTTACCTACTGGAGTTCATAAATCCCTGGGATTCTTCTGGTATAGAAGCTATTAACTTTGAAACAGTAAGTTTTGTATTCTTAAAGTGGGGACCAAAGCATCCATATATCCATCAACATAGGCTAGATCAGACTGAAGGTTTTAAAAACCTCATAGCTTAAAATAGCAAAGGTTTATTATTACCCATTCATGCTTCATGATCATCAACAGAAGTTGGCAAGGAAGGAATCTCTGCTAATAGAAGTCATTCAAGGAATCAGGCTGGCAGTCAACTACTACCTCAGATGTTGCCTATCTGCCAAATAAATAAATAAATAAATAATCCCAGCCCATAACTGATAAATACCATTTCTTCAACTCAATGACCAGGACTAGTCCCATGTTCCTCCTAAGCACAAAAGGTAAAAACAAAATTTTTTAAATAATAAAAAAATTCTACCATGGACCTGAAATCAGACCCACATAGTCGTGAACAGCACTCAAAATTACCACCTAAGTAAAAAGACCTTCGTTACCCATAAAAGAGCTTCTGAACGAGACAATTTGGAAGACAGCCCCATATTCTATATGTGGTATGTAACAAGCAATCAAGAAATCTGTATGTACACTAAAATTAGAAACCACTCCCTATGGGTTCTATGGAAAGACTTCAAAGAGGCTGAAATACCATGCAAAAGTGTGTATCGGTACATAAGTCACATTAAAACTATATTACCAAAAGCAACACACTTTTGACAGTGAAATATACATGATTAATATTTCACCAGAACAGGGACACAAACCAAGACTATCCAAAGTAAACTGGGTTAGAAGGTCATGGGACATAGAGGCAGAAGATAAGAGATATTAAGGGATTTTCCCAAAGCCAGATGGCTCATTTGAATAAAAAACAAGATGAAACAGATTTGCTGGTTCTAGTGGTCTTTTCACTACTTCATTCCCTATACAAGATCCCTGCTTGTCTTCATTGTAAATGTAGAACTTCTCATATAGCATTTATACAGTTGGAATGACTAATGACCATTTTCAAAAATAATATTTTCCTTATAAATTCCACACTGAAGACTTTGATTTGGGATTATTTTGGTCCTACTTACACTTTTAATTGCCGTATGTTTCTGAGTTGGACTTTGAAAATGTAAATTTCTAGAAGTTAGAAAAGACACTTTTCAGAATTTCTCCTAGCAACCGTAACTACCCTAATAATATAAAGGCTATACTAAAAATTCAGTTACCTCAGTTTTGTTTCTAATGTGTCATATTTCTGCTTCACATTAACATAAGTAAAGTATTATTGCAACTGTACCTAAATTACAAGACAATGAAGGCTAACTCTTTCAGAAAATAATCTCAATTTTATAATCTTAATAACTTTTATAATCTTTATTACTCCTATAACCTGCTGATACTTTTACTATTCTTTCTGGTGGATGTCCCTCAGTTGCTCACTTTATCTTAGTTATAATGATTCTTATTGTGTGTCTGTGTCAACTGAGTTCTTGATAAAGGAATAAGTGGCAAGAAAATAAATTACATAAAAAATGTTACTTTGATAAAAGATTGTGATGCCAAATATACAAAGAACTCTTAAAACATAACAGTAAGATCAAGCCAATTAGAAAAATGGGCCAAAGACCTAAACAGACACCTCACTAAAAAAGATACAAATGCAAATAATCATATGAAAAAAATGTTCCACATCATATATCATTGAGACATGAAAATTAAGACAGCACTGCAAATCAAAACACATCTGTTGGGATGGTCAAAATCTGGAACACCGACAATACTAAATGCTGATGGGGATATGGAGCATCAGAAACCCTTGTACACTGCTGGTAGGTATGCAATATAGCACAAGTTACTTTGGAAAACAATTTGGTGATTTCTTACAAAACTAAATATGTTCTTACTATACTATCCATAATAATGTTCCTTGGTATTTACCCAAATGAGTTAAATACTTGTCCACATAATACTTGCACTTGGGTGTTCATAGCAGCTTTATCTGTAATTGTCAAAATTTGGAAGGAACCAAGATAAAGTAGGTGAATGGGTAAATAAGCTAGTAAATCCACGCTAAGGATATTATTCAGTGCTAAAAGAAGAAGGAGAAGAAGAAGAAGAAGAAGAAGAAGAAGAAGAAGAAGAAGAAGAAGAAGAAGAAGAAGAAGAAGAAGGAGAAGGAGAAGAAAAGAAAAAGATAAATCAAAAAGAGCTATCAAACTGTGAAGAGACATGAAAGAATCTTAAATGAGTGTTACTAAGTAAAGAAAACCCAATCTAGACAGACTATATTGTATGATTTCAGCTATAGAATATTCTGAGAAAGACAAAACTATGAAGACAGTAAAAAGATCAGTGATTTCCAGGAGTTAGGAGTATGGGATGGATGAATAGGAGAAGTAAAGTGGATTTTAGGGTAGTAAAAATACTCTGTATGATATCAGAATATAAATACATGGCCATTCTATATTTGTCCAAACTCACAGAATGTCCAACACCAGGGGTGAGCCCTAATGTAAACTATGGACTTGGGGTTATTATGATTTGCCAATGCAGAGTTCATCAGTTATAACCAATGTACACTCTGACTGGGAAGGTTGACAATGGGAGAGACTATGGCATGTGTGGGGTAAGGGGCATATGAGAAAACCTCCGTACCTTCCCTTCACTTTTGCTGTGAATCTAAACCTGCTCTAAAAAATAAAGTTTTAATTAAAAAATTGTCAAGTGTTCTTTCTAGCTGTGTCCTAAGGTGAAACATTGATTATCACACATGAAACAAATAATAATAAATTTATTATGTAATATTCTTCCAAGTTTTCTGATAATACTTTTTAAATCACCCTAAAAGAATGAATATTCATAAAGAAAATAGAAATACACCCTCAATTTGTCAGTCTGTCACATGTGAAATGAGATTTCTGAAGCAGACAGAAAAATAATAGTTATTGAAGCATAAATGAATGTGACATCATCTATGCAAACTACAAATGACAGACACCTAGCCATTTTACTACTTATTATTTTACTGACCATCTTTGAAGAAATTCACATGATGCATGCGTTATATACAAAGTTAAGAAATAAAGCAATTTTGTTAAATTTTTTTGACATCATGGAATGAAACCTCTTTACCACATTTAAATAAGCTTGCTTAGTATTTTAAAGTAAGAGTAATAGGCTTTATTTTTTCAAATGGTTCATTATCCAGTCAAAGGTAGCTTCTTTGAAGTTGTTCCTTACTTTTAAAATTCTTTTCAATTATTTATAAATTTAACTTAAGGTCACTTATGTATGCATTCTAAACTTTATAGGAGTATAGGTAGTTTAATAGAATTGTCTTTAGAATTCCTGTCTTACTCTCATCTCTCTCACCTCCCTCTTCTCCTCTGTGTAAACCAAATCAGTAATGGAATATATATTTTTCCATGTTTTCTGTCCTATTTAAATCTACATATATATATTATAATGTTCATTATAATTTTGCAAGAAAAACTGAAGTTCAATATACTTTTCTGCATCTTACATTTCTCACAACATAGCTTATAATACTTTGAAAGTAAACTGTTAGAGCTTAAACAAATTCTTCTTAATTAATGGCTGTATATCATGGCTGAGTTATCATAGCTAGATATGGCATAATTTGAAAAACCATCACAAAGAATAATAGGCTTGTAGAGTAGTTCTACAAAAATGCTTCAGCAAACTTTTTTATATGTTTATTTTTATGTTCTAGTTCTTGAACTGAGAGATTTCTATAATTAGGTTTGTTAGGATGATAGATGATTTAAAATTTTAATATATTTTCCAGTTGGTTTTTCAAGTTATTTGTAATTTCACATTTGACATTATTCAACAAATGAGAGTACCATTTTCCCACTGTGCCAGATAGTAAAACTTGTTTGCTTCTTTTTATTGTTTTCCATTCAAATGCATGTAAAACTACCTCATATTACCAAAGTTGATATTTATCTTATTATTAGTGATTAAATTATTTTTTTAAGATTTTATTTTTTAAAAAATCTCTATTTGAGAGAGAAAGAAAGGAAGTAAGATCAGGCACAAGCGGGGGTAGGGGCAGAAGGAGAGGGAGAAGCTGACTTCCCGCTGAGCAGGGAGCCTGGTAGGGGGCTCTTTCCCAGAATCCTGAGTTCATGACCTGACCTGAAGGCAGATGCTTAATCTACTAAGCCACCCAAGTGCCCTGAAAGTATTTTTTCACTTGTTGGTTAGCCATTTGAATACGATCTCACAATTTTTTATTCAAAATCTTGGCCCATCTATGTATTGAGTTGCTTGCCTTTTGCTTTTTGATTTGTAAGAGTTAAGAAGTCTTTGAGTAGACTAAGAATCTAGACTTACCATTGGGTATTTTCTGTATTGAATATATATAGATATATAATTTCTCCAAATGGGTATGCTTATATTCTTTTTTATGGCTTTTAGGATTCTATTTTTTTTTATTTTTTAAAAGATTTTATTTATTTATTTGTTTGTTTGTTTGTTTAAGAGAGAGAGAGCACACGAGTTGGGGAGGGAAGGGCAGAGGGAGAAGAAGAAGCAGACTCCCTGCTGAGTAGGAGCCTGACATGGGGCTCCATCCTAGGACCCTGAGATCATGACTTGAGCTGAAGGCAGACTCTCTCTCTCTCTCTCTCTCTCTTTCTCTCTGTACATACATATGGTTTTTTACATGTACATTTTAATCATTTGAAAAGTCTTTTTTTCTATACTATAAAAATTCATTTTCTTGTAGATGTATTGTCACTTGGGCCAGAATATTTAACAAATAACGCATGTTTCCTACCAAATTGAAATACCACTTTTCACATAATACATTCTTATATTCTTACATACTGAGAGCTATCTCTGTATGTCATACTCTATGACCCTGTGCTATTCATCTATTCCAATGCCACTGCCACATTGATGTTATTATGGTGATGTTAATAGAGACAATATGATATTGACAATTTAGTACTCCCTTACTTCTTCCTAAAATTTCTTTTTAGATATTATCAGGTATTAGTTTACTGTATAAACGTTGAAGATAGTTTATCCAGGGGAGTAAGGAAATTTTGAAAACCCAAAAGTAACTGGAGAATTTACATATGTAATGTGTTGGATTCATAGCCAAGGACATATGTCTTGCCATATGTTTAGACCTCTTTTATATATTTATTAAAATTTTTACTATGATTTTGATATTAGAAATAATTATATTGTTATATATTCTTAAAACATTTATAATTTTTTAGAGTTAATGTGGAGTTGTAAATTGTATCTTTTTCCAATTTTTATTGGTGGAAGCATATTTCTAGCATAAATAATAATTGAATTTACATGTTAATATTATATAAAAACAAATTATCAAGCTTTTGTTTTTTTTTTCCTGGCAGCTTTCTGACTGGAACCTCTCAGGGTTCTCTAGGAATTCAATCATAAAAAATTCAAAGTAAAAGGAGAGAAATTTGTCTCTTCTTTTCCAATGTTTATTTTGCTTATTTAGTTTTCTTGTCCAACACATCTGTTAGAATCCCTAAGAGAATATTAAAGAAACACAGGTGATAACTGGCATCCCTGGCTATTTCTTGTTTTAATTAAAGTGTTTAAGATTTCCATGCTGGGATAATATTTTTATCAAGTAATTATAATTGACTTGTAATATTTATATAGTTGCCTTTTATTATGTATGTTTAGTAGCTTATCTATGATGATAACTAAATGTTATCAAATCTCTGTTCTGCATTTTATATGTTTATCTTTATGGTTTCTCCCCTTATGTATTGATGTAATCAATTATATATACATATACACTTGTATTCAAACCACACTTTTGCTTCCAAAATTAAACCTTTTGGGCCATAGCATATTATTCTTGATAAATGGCTGAACTACAGTGCTAATATCTTATCGGAATTTTTGCAACTATTTTCACAAGTAATAAAAAACATATTTATAAGGTAAACAAAATACGTCTAAACAATTTCTTGCTATACTGCATAAGTATATCTTGAACTAATTTACTGCAATAAATTATTTTGACTTTTTAGTTTTACCGAGACTGTGTTAACCAACAACATTTCAGCAATCACTGAGATAAAGAAATGTGAGATTCATTGATTCTGTACTTGGTCCTTAGCATATAACCCCAGGATCATTAAGCCACAGAAACTTAAATTCTCTAAATCTCAATAATAAAACATATCAAAAGTGTTCAAACAAATCAGCCAATGAAATCCATGTAATTATACATTATTTTATAGCTGACCTCAAGGGAAAAAAAAAAATCTTACTTCTGATGTGATTTCAAAGGTGCTGGGAAGTCACCCTATCTTCTAACATATATTCTCCCAGGATTTAGTGCCTGACACAGTAGAGAATACCTACCACCCTGTTCTAGTACGTGGCAGCTATCAGTTCTGATTGGACACTTACCATCCTCTATATGTTGTTAATATTTTGAATATCTCACCAGGTTATAAACATACATTTTCTGAGAGTAAGTTTTAATTAAAAAATGAAGATGGCTTGAATACACTGAATATTTTTTAATATAAAAGAAGAATCATAGAGCCAGAAGGTAGATTAGAGAATTATGGAAAACAGAGGCCTGAGTTAATATAAAGTGATAGAGAATGTTCCTTAAGATTTGTTCTATTCACATCTGCATTTTCTAGCCTACCTTTCCTATCCTGACACTAGAGAAGTATAGGAAAGACATCACGTATCTTAAACTATTCACTAAGGGAGATACTTCTGCTGTTCCACAGAAGGAAGAATCCCAAGGCAAGGAAGGTCTTTATCCATGCCCATATGTAGATTATTAGGGTTTATTTCTCAGCTGTAAGATATATGTTATTCCTTTCCTATGGGAAAGACTGCTACCATTTTCAAATTACAATCTAAGATACTAATTTCTATCCAATTATAAAATTAGCATATGTATAGCCTGCATTTATAAACATATATATTTTCATTGATTAAATTAAATGGATTTTAACTCTTTTATTATTTGATAGAGTCATAAGAATTTTAAAAGGTAACTCCCCTCAAGAAGTTGTCAGTCAGGGATGCCTAGGTGGCTCAGTGTTTGACTCTGGAATTCCAAAATTGAGTCCCACTTTAGGCTCCCTGCATGGAGTCTGCTTCTCCCTTTGCCTATGACTCTGCCTCTCTCTGTGTCTCTCATGAATACATAAATGAAATATTTTAAAAAAGAAATTGTCAGTCATATTGAATTCACTTAGTATTCTAATACCAATGGCACTCTAAGGTAGAACCCAGAAACTCTACTATTCTTAGTTCTGATTTAAACATTGATTTTCCCTTCAGAAAAATAAGGTTGGTTGACTCTCAAAGATTGATACCAACAAGGAGTCTGGAGGAAGTCTTATACCTTCTTTCTTCAGACAAATATTTGAGACACTGCCAAGGAGATGGGAGTTCTTTGTGTGTGTAAAATTCTGGAAGTATCTCAGATATAGGAAAGGTCCAGACAGAGCACTTGGAGCCATCCAGAAACCCTTTAGGTCAGAGTGATCAGACAGAATGGAAGAAAAAACATGATACTGGTGAAATGGGAAAAAAAAATATAGCCATTTTTCCTATTCCTTTAATTTGGGCAAAACTGCCAAATGAAAATTATGGATTGTCTTCAATCAGCCATGCTTTAAGGCCACAGTTCCCCATAGGTTAATAGATTTTTTGACAACAAAAGAGAGGCCAGAATCGATTAGAGCACTTCATCATGTCAAGGCTTTTTTTTGTTTTTTCAAAGAAGGAAGGATAATGATTTGTCAGTAGCCCAGCCATTCCTCATTAAGAGACTTTTTTATGAAGAGCCAGCTGTAGTCCCATCCCTAAGATGAAGGCTAGAAACTAACAACTTTGATATCAGAGAGGACTGGGAGGTAATCGTTTCACTTATCAAAATGTCTGTTTTTTCACTTTGTAAAGTGAATTGCATGACTTGTCAGACATTCCACATAGTTTTTAGACAAATGTCAGTATTGATTTTATTCCTAGTACTTTTATGTATGGAATCAGGAAAATAGACATAGTTTCAGGAGACAAATGAGTACTATAGGTGAGTTTCAGACTTTGTTTCTTAACAAGAAGCTGGGTAAAAATACAGCCAAGAGACATTTCAAGGAGCTCTAATGAAATATAAGAAACTAGATATTTGAAATACTGACCAATATGCATGGCACATGAGGCACAGAGCTGTGGTGCTTGACTATCTTCCAATTTATTGTTTTGTGTCCATCATCATCTTCACCTAATGGTAAATCTTACTGTGTATGATGGTTTTTGTGTATTTAATATTGAAACTGAAAGTAATAAAAAATAAAAAAAAATTTTAAAGAAACTGAAAGTAAAGATTTAGAGAATATCCATAGGACCTTGTAAGATTAGCAAGGTTACTATCCAGAATAGAGATAAAATTTTAGATTCAAGGCACTTAACTTGTTTTCCCCCCCAGAAAAGAAAATAATACATAGAAACATATTAAGGAGGAGAAATCTATACATCAATATAGGAAACACTATCTTAACACTCTATTCTTTCTTTTTACCTGAACTAAACATAGAATCATTTTTACAGCTGAAACAGGTAACTTTTAATAAAATGGGTGAGCTCCAAAATGGAAATTATAAAAATTTAGAAGATTATTTAGATTTTCTTTTAGTTACAATGGATGTACTCTGAGAGTACCCTTCATTATGGGCTGTGTCATGGCAGCCAGAACTTACATACTTATATGAGGCTAGTGGCAAGATACCAAGTAGGGGGAAAAAGCTTGAGAAATTTCTGAAGCCAAGATGCAGAACTCCCTGAAAATTGCATGAAGTAACTGACCAAGGTAAAGAAAGATAAGGAGGATAGAAAAATATACTAGAGGAAGAATGATTTATTAAAGAAAAAATATACTAGAGGAAGAATGATTTATAAAAGAAATTAAGTAGTGGGAGAGTGGTAAAGTGGTGAGACATGTTGTGAAAAGAAGAATATGAGCAAAAGAAAACAAATTATTATTTGATTTGAAGTTGATGACTGAATTTATTTTTAAAAAATATATATATTTTTTATTTATTCATGAGAGACACAGAGAGAGAAGCGGAGATGGGGCAGAGGGAGAAGCAGGCTCCCTGTGCAGAACCTGATGTGGGACTTGACCCCAGGACCCTGGGATTATGCCCTGAGCCAAAGGCAGATGCTCAACCACTGAGCCACGCAGGTGGACTGAATTTAATATTCATAATTATTACCTCATAGAATTTGTCACTTGAAGGTCAATATATTGTGGAAATATGATTTTTCAACTTTAGCATACTAGGGCCTTCATCCATCTACCAGAAAGAGATGAACATAAAACTCTTACCAATATGATGATAGTGGGAAGTGATTTCATGTCTAAAAGCTTTTCTAGAATGGTCTCTTTCTCTCCTTGCTTTGCCCTATCAGATTACTTTTCTAACTTCACTGTTTCATCTTTTCTTCTTCTTTTTTATAGATTTGTTTATTTATTTGAAAGATAGAGAGATCTTGGTGGGAGGGGGAGAGCAAGAGGAAGAATCTCAAGCAGACTGCTCTGATTACTACCATGGGGCTCAGTCTCAGGACTGGGAGATGACAACCCTAAGATCATGACCTAAGCTGAAACCAAGAGTCAGACGCTTAACTAACTGCACCTCTCATCTTTTCTTCTGTTCTTTCTTCTACTCCATAACAGCTATCAAACTACTGGTCTCGAATCGTATAATGCCAAATATGCCCAATTTCTCATCAATTTTGTACTGAATTTAACTTTTGTTGAAATGTTTTTTGTTGAACCGTAGCTTATGATCCTAGACCATCAAAATGGCCTCATGATATATTGGTAAATTTGGTAAAAAAAACAAACAAAAAACCCACAAGTATCCTTTTCAAGCCCCCACAGGATTTCCACCAATAAAGATCTATAGACATTAATATGCTACATTCAAGCACTCAGGAAAACAATCCAAGGAGTTCACATGTTCTAATAAATATGCTTACAGGGATTAAAGATGAAAGGCAAGGAACCACAACAATACAAAATTGATAAAAGTCAAATACATTTTTTAAAAAGATAAAAGAAATAGCCAAATAGAAATTCTAGGAATAGAATGGAATCTATTGAAATTAAAGATTCATTGTTTAGGTTCAATGACAGATAATGAAAAAGATTAAGTAGATGAAGAATGATTTTACTGACTACATACAAAGCAGGGTTAAGGGTAAAAAGGGGATAAAATATGAAAAGGAAGATAAGAAACAGTGAGATTAAAAAAACCTAAATCACTTCTGATAGGAATTTCAGAAAAACTTTAATTCTGCATTTTAGCATGAATGTTCTAAAACTTTTCAAATAAATGATTTAATCATGTACATTTAGGATGACAAATCAATACGATAATATTTGTTAATGAGAATTTAGAAGTACATATATCATGGAATTAAAGAACCTCTTCTAAATAACTCACTCTTATAAATGCCTAGTGGTGGTAAAAGTGATCACAAAGTTGTATATTATTTAGTATGAATCTTAGTAGATTTCAAAACTATAGAATATAATTAAACAAATATTTAGAAAGTTGTAACATAAAATGCATCTTTTGAAACACTGACATTTTGAAAAAATCAAGTCACTCTTCAATTAAGAAGCTAGAGGAATAAAAAGAAAAAACAAGATAATCCAGAAATAAAGCAGGAGAAAAGAAAAGGTTAATGAAATATTAAATATATACTAGAAAGATGTTTCCTTGAAAAATCTAATAAAAGTGGCAAACTTCTATAAAGATAGATTAGGAAATGCATAAAGGGTATGGAAAAAATATTGGGAGACTTAAAAAGCCATCATTACAAGAGGTTATGAGCAAATAGATGATATAAATTTGACAACAAACAAAATGTATTGCTTTATTAAAAATAACCTATAAAATCTAATATAAAAACTAGGAACATACTTTTTATAGGTATTAAATAATCAAATCAATATTTAAAATTCTCCCTCAAAATAAAGAATCAGATCTGGATGTATTTTTCAGCGAATCTTATCAAAACCTTAAGTAACAGATATTATAAATCTTGTTTAAACATGGAGATAGTAGAAAAAAATGAGTGTCCCTCCTTTCATCATATAGGGAAGGTACATCTTTGATGCCAAAGCCAGGCATAAATTGTGCGAAGAAGTGAAATTATCATTTAATTTCACAAATGAGGGATGCCTAGGTAGCTCAGCAGTAGAGCATCTGCCCTTGGTCCAAGGTGTGATCCTGGAGTCCCGGGATCGAGTCCCATATTAGGCTCCCTGCAAGGAGCCTGCTTCTCTCTCTGCTTATGTCTCTGCCTTTCTCTGTGTGTGTGTCTCATGAATAAATAAATAAAAACTCAAAAAAATTCACAAAGGATCATAAATGAACATGCAGTACATAAAATATGAGCAAACTGATTATAATAAAGTTTATTAAATAATTATGTATCATGATTAAGTTCAATCTGTTTAAGAAATGCAAATATAGTTTATAATTAAATAAATATCGGGGCACCTGGGTTGAGCATCTGCCTTTAGCTCAGGTTGGGATCTCCGACAGGGTCCTGGGATGGAGTACTGCATAAGGCTCCCCACAGGGCGCCTACTTCTCCCTCTGCCTATGTCTCTGCCTCTCTCTCAGTATCTCTCATTAATAAATACATAAAATCTTTTTAAAATTTTATAATTAAATAAATATCAATAATATTGAAGACATTAGCATATTAAGGTTGAAAATATAATGCAAAATACAAATAGTATTTTATTAAAATATCTTAGTAACTTTTTAATAGAAGTGAACAATCATAACCTGATAAAAAGATATATCAAAAGAGTGGGTGAAATGTGCTTAAAATAGAGGAATTAGGCAATTTCTCTCTCTCTTTTGAGAAATGTAATGCAGACATGTAGATGATGAAGTTAAAAAACAATAATAAATTTTGTTTGGAAAGGGAAACACAAAAGAACATTTTTTACTTTATGACCATAATTATCCTCACAAGAATTTTAAGCTACTTTGTAAAGAATATTTTTAATATGTGAGATCATACAATATCTCTATCCAAAATTTATTATGTCTCAAACATCCCAATTAGAAAGATTTGCTATTTTTAATATATACCATATACACCAGCAAAAGAAAAGCAAATAAAATTTTAAGAGGTCTGACATGGAATTTCAATAAAAGACAGAAGAACTTTCACAGAAAAGTATAAGATCCATATCAAATGACCTGTAAGAAGGCCTAAATAAATATAGAAGTATATAAATTTTGTATAATTTTATTTAAATCCCAAAAAGATTTTTTCAGGGACTGACAAAGCTGATCTTAAAAATTATATGAAAATAGTGGATCATAAAAACAACAACAAATTTGTAAGAAGTGCTAGCTATGAGGACTCACTTTTCCAAATATCTATAGACACTATTGACCATATGACACCTATTCACAGAATCATTTTTATATGAAAGTACAGTATAGAACAGAGAGGCATCACAGATAACAGTTACCTCTGACAGACTTTTCAATAAGTGACATTGGAACAACTGCCTATTTGTGTGCAAAAAAAGATAAATCCTTAGGTCACATCATATAAAAAATGAAAAGTATAAAGACATGAATGTGAACAAAATTACATAACTATTAAAATCAATATATGCAATAGTGCCAAAAACAAAATTTTAAGATATCAATTTTGATATACGTTTCACATATATTCACTTGGAACAATGCCTTTCCCATAAACTCTCTCAAAGAAAGTTAACTAGAGTTCTGTTGGATTCAATAGTTAGGTCATTACCTCACTAACTTAAGTATACCTTTCTACAATCTTTCTGACAAAAAATTGTTTCTACGGTATATGTGAGACTACTAACTAAAGTCCATTTCTTCTTCTTCCAAGGGATACAGCTATGCTACATATTTTTTTTTATGCTACATTTTTTAACTTGTTTTGCATTTAGTTTCAGCCAGGTAAGTAAGTTCTAACCAATGGTCTATGAACAGAAAATACATATGATTTTGAGTACCGGGTAATAAAAAGCCCCTATACTTGTGCCTCTTATAATGTTTTACTCTTCTGGCAATTATTTCAAGGGTGGATTTGCATGCCATGTTTAGAGGATAACAGAGCAGTTATTACTCTGTGCCCCAAACGAACATGCAAAGTCAATCTTCCCCAGCCTACAATATTAAATGAGAAAGAATTAGATTACTCTTAGAATAGTTAACATTTGGGTACTATATTAATCATGGCTCTTCGGAGAAGCCAAACCAACCGGAAATATGTATCCTAATATTGATTGACTATAAAAATTGGTTCATGCAATTATGGAGGCGAGGTCCCACACCTGCTGTCTGCAAGCAAGAGAACCGGAAAAGTAGGTGGTGTCATTCTGTCCAAGTCTAAAGGCATGAAAACCAGAGAAACTGATGGTGTTAAAGACCCAAGAATGCAAGGTGTCGGGGTCATTGATATAAGTCTCCATTACAATCCAAAGGCAGAGAACTGGACATGCCAGTGTCAAGGGCAAGAGAAAATTGAGGTCCCTACTCAAGGAGAGCAAATTTCTTCCTTCTCTACGTTTTCGATTCAGGGCCTCAATGGATTGGATGATATCCACCTAAATTGGTAAGAGCAATCTTCTTTACTCAGCCTACAGTTTCAAATGCTAATCTCCTCTGGAAACATCCTCACAGACACACCCAGAAATAATGTTTTACTGGTTACCTTGGCATCCCTTAGCCCAGTCAAGTTGGCACATAAAATTAACCATTATAGGCACTATATTTTCTTGAAGTCTACATTATTCTAATACCACTTATTCCCTGAACAAAAATTTACAATAACTCCTAATCTGCGGATGCCTGGGTGGCTCAATAGTTGAGTATCTTGCTGTCTGCTGGTGCATGATCCTGGTCTGGGGATTGAGTCCTGCATTAGGCTCCCTGCGGAGCCTGCTTCTCCCTCTGCCTTTGTCTCTGCCTCTCTCTGTCTTTCACGAAAACATAAATAAAATCTTTAAAAAATAATAATAATTCCTAATTGGAAGTTACACTCCAAAATCAAAACATTTTTGTCCAATTCTGCTTACCACATTTTAAGCAAAACATGCACTAATGAGCATGCATTCAGATGAATAATCAGATAGATAATGGACTTAATATAAGATATTGAAGAGCTAAATACTATTCAACTTGAAAGTAAAGCAAAAGAGATCATGACTCTTCCTTGTTCACTCATTCAATTTACTGATTGCCTACACATCTATGTTTTAATTCCTTGTGCTAGAATTGAAAAGATGATTTAAGCAATATATTTGTACCAAAAAGCAGATAGCATTGTGAGTAGAATTAGATTGAATAAATAATTATAATAGATAATCTGAGCCATGCAGAGAACTACCACTTGGTAGAAGTAGTGAATAACATAGCCAAAGTTTGAGGTTTGAGGAATTTTTACATAGGTAATGCTTAAGTTTATTCTTGTAAAATATATTGCAACTCAAGCTAAACCAGGCCCAGATGGGCCACTGAAACAGACAAAGTAATACATGAAAAGCATAAAACGGTTTTCTTCAAATATTTTTCAGTGCTGTCATATGGAAGAAAGCACAAAATTGTTTTTGCTTTGTTCAGAAATATCAGTTAGAGCGTTTTCTGTGAGAGATTTAACAGAATGTGTAAAGCCAGTCATTTTCATGGTACTAAAACTGGACTTGGTAGTTGAACACAAAAGGGCTTAGGGAAAAGACAGAAAACACCAGGAGTGGTTTCCTAGATGACAGCAATGAAGTCAAGCAGAAAAGTGAGCTTGAACCTGGTTATTTATCAAAGGAGCCAGGCACATGGTAAGTGTGGAGACATACTTGTAGAACAAGAAATTGAAGAACTATTCATTTTAAGAGCAAGATCAAAGCAGATAAAGAAGCACTGCTCTAGATTAGCTCTGGACAGTGAGCACTAAGACTTGATTGGCTTTCAAGTACTGCCAGCTAGAGCTGGGCAAACAGTCTCATAAGTTCACTATCTTAGAAAGTTCGGAAAAATCTTTTTTTAAATATTTTATTTATTCATGAGAGACACAGTGGAGAGAGAGAGAGAGAGAGAGAGAGAGAGAGGCAGAGACAGGCAGAGGGAGAAGCAGGCTCCATGCAGGGAGCCCGACATGGGACTCGATCCCGGGTCTCCAAGGATCAGGCCCTGGGCTGAAGGCAGTGCTAAACCACTGAGCCACCTGGGCACCCTAGATCTTTTAATAAAAGAAAAAACTTTTAATTTTTTAAATGAGTTTTGTATTCTCTGCAATATATTCCTCCCTGAAATGGGTTTAATTTTACCCTTCAAAAAAGATATGCTGGAGTCCTTCTGTGGGTATTATTTTTGTGACTTTATTTGGAAGGGCCTTTACAGGGTCATCAAGTTCAAATGAAGTCATAGAGTGAGCCCTAACCCAATCTGTCTGCTGGTATCCTTGTAACAAGTGGAAAGTTGGACACAAAGACATACACGCACACTGGGAGAATGGCATGGGCAGACGAAGACAGAGATTGGAGTGATCTATCTACAGGCTAAAAAATGCCCAGGATTGACATTAAACAACCACAAGAAGCTAGAGGAGAGCCAGGGAACAGATTTTTCCCTCCTGGTCCTCAGAAGGAACCAACCTAGCCTCCATCTTTATTGAGACAACAAATTTCTGTTGTTTAAGCCATCTAGTTTATGGTACTTTGTTGTAGAAGCTCCAGAAAACTAATATAATTATAATTTAGTGAGAATTTAACATTTGATATGTAACTTGTTAGGCACTTTCTCATCATGTTATTTGTTATAACTTTAAGGTATATTAAACATAGCAATTAGCACATATAAAATTTTCTAATTTAGAATTTTACATAAATGAAATCAAACTTTTCCCAATAATTTTGAGATTTCTTTATCAATAGCTCATTTCTGTAACTGTTTCCTTACCTCTTTCTTGTTTTCTTTTTTTTTAATTTGTCAGATTTTGATATCACAGTCACAATAATCTCATAAAAAGAGTCAGTCAATCATCCCTTCTCTTCTATTTTCTAAAATGTTCTGAAAATTTCTCTCTTAAATGTTTAATAAAATTCACCACCAAAACCCTCTGGACCTTGAATTTTTATTTTTGGAGATATTTTTGGAACAAATTTAATTTCTTCAATAGATATAGAGCTATTCAAATTTGGGGGTGGGAAAGAGGTTGTGTGAATTTTGATGAGTTGTATTTTTTAAGAACTATGTCCATTCATCTAAGTTGTCAAATTTGTTGGCATGAAGTTTTTCGTAATATTTGCTCATTACATTTTAATTCCTGCAGCAACTATATGATAGCCCTACCTATATGATTTGTGTTCCCCTTTTTTCCTTAAGTAAGCTATATAAGCATTTCTTTTATATTTTAATGTTTTTAATTTTTTGCATTTTAATCAATTGCCTGTCAGTCTTTGGTTCTTAATTAGAATGCTTAGACCATTAACTTTTAATATAATTATTGATACAGTTGAATATAGGTCTCATATTTTATTGCAATTTTCTGTTTGTCCCTCTAATTTTGGTTGTTCCATTTTACCATTTATCCCTCCTTTTGGATAAGTTGATCCTTACATTTAATGTATCTGTTGACTTTTGTAGCCATATCACTTTGCATAATTTTTGTTACTCTAGAAATTAAAATATATATATTCAAATATTCAGTCTAAGAGTTAATGTTGCACTACTTCAACAAAATGTAGGAAGTCTGCCACCATATGTCTATTTATGCCCTCACTAACCTTGATCTTACAGTTGTTAAATCTATTATATATAACACGTTGAAAGCCCCACAGGAAATGTTATATTATTTGCTGTCAACATGTATCCTTATTTTAAAGAATTTAAAACAAAAATATTCTACTATACTTAGCTGGATTATTTATTATTTCTGGTCTTTCTTCACTCCTAAAGATCCAAGATTCTCTTTGGTATCATTTTCCTTCAGCTTGAAGAACTATCTTAACATTTCTTGTGGAGTAAGTTTGCTGGTGGCAAGTGCTCTTATTTTCTCATTCATCTCAAAATCCATTTTTATTTCACCTTCATTCTCCTAATGCACTCAATTACTCCAAATTTTTCTTTCCTCTACAACCTGACTTTATGTTTATTTTTATCATAAAAACATAATTCTAAGATCTCAGGTAGTTACTTTTTTGTTTTGTTCAGAGTTGGTGGTAATCAGCAGAAAAGGCTAAAGAGACTTAAAACAGCCATACCAGATATGAATCTCTATATAAACTTATTTTTGTAAAGAGTGACATGCAAGTGCAGTGATGAAAGTGTAGGTTTCCTATATGGAAAAAAGCAGGCAGGGGCCATTCACAATGAAAATCCACATGGAAAAAAATGAAACTTGTCACCTTAACCCACAGCATACATAATGAATGCTCTACATGGGTCATTTATTTACATTTAAATACATGTAAATACATTTACATTACATATATTTTTAGATATAACATGTTATCTTCATAGAGTATAAAAATATTTTTAAATGCAAAAAGTACTAACTATAAATGAGAAAAAACGAATAAATTAGACATTATAACTAACAGATGTCTATCAAAAATAGCAATTAATAAGTGAAAAGGTAATCCCCAGGGTGGGAAAATATATGAAATATAAATATATAACAAATGATTCATTGTCAATATGTAAATAAATCTATCATTTATACCACACACACATACATGTATCTGTATATACATAAAGCACTCATATGTAATATATATTACATAATATATGATCTATATATATTATCTGTGTATATGTCTATAAACAGACAATATGCAAAACTGCCCTACAAAATGCAGACAACTCGGAAAAATGATGAAAATAGTTGAATACTTCAATAAATAATAAATAAATACTTAAATACTTCATAAAACATGATATCCAATGAATAATAAGCATTAGAGAATGTATTGAACTTCATTAGTTATTAAGGCAATGCAAACCAAACAACGTACACAATATACACACACAGAATGATACCACTTGTCATCCAGAAGAATACTTAACTGTATTAGTTAACTATGGTCATAATAATACTATGTAAGAAATAACCACATAATATCAGCATCATATGACAGTGAGCATTAGTTCAGGTTTCAGGCCAGCTATAGGCCAGCTAGTCTAAGATA
This sequence comes from Vulpes vulpes, assembly GCF_048418805.1. Lineage (NCBI taxonomy): Eukaryota > Metazoa > Chordata > Mammalia > Carnivora > Canidae > Vulpes > Vulpes vulpes. The sequence goes on from NC_132781.1 coordinate 74,069,519, forward strand.
GGTTCCATTGAACAGCTCTGCTCTGCTCCTCATGTCTTTCATCCTTCTCCTAGGATCCACATGATTAACTTGGATATATATTCCTCGTGTGAATTACTGAAGCACAAGAGAGCAACCCAACCAAGGCAATTATTTCTCATTACTCTACTCACATTGTAAAACTAATATTTCATTGACCAAAGCAATACATACAGCCAGGGCTAGAATCTAATGGCAGGAATTTATGGTCTATTCATTGAAGTGAGGGAAATAATGTATCTTTATTAATCTAATCTACTGCAGTAATAACATCAAGTGATGGTGAGTATATGAATTATCTAGAACTCTCACAATGAAGGTAGAAGTGTAAATTGGTGTATCTACTTTGAATAACTATTTGATACTATCTGAAAAAAAAATGGAATAAGTTATATTTTTGACCCAGTAATTCTACTTAAGTTATATACCAAAAAAATGTATTTATGTGTGTATGTATATATATATGTATTTATATATAAATGTTAATTTTAACAATATGTAATAGCTAAAGTATAATATGGTTGTAAATTTATGCATATTCATATTATGGAATACTATCAAACAATGAGAATAAATGAATGATTGCCTTATTGAACAACACAGATAAATCTTGGAACATAATATTGAACAAAAGAAACAAAATGCTGTTTATGAAATGCTTCTGTTTATATAAAGTTCAAATACAGATAAGAATAATTCAGCATGTAAGAGGATAGGCTAGTGATTACCTTGCAAAGAAAGATTTGACTGAAAGAAGGGGAATGAGAAGCTTCTTAGATACTAGTAAGGATCTGTTTCTCCAACTAGGTGTTATTTTTTTTTTAATGTTTTGCTTTATTTTGTTTGTTTCTTTTGTGTGTGTGTGAAAATTCTTGAAACTGATCATTTATTCTTTATTGTTTTCTGTATGAATGTGTACTTCAAGAACCATTAAAATGAAAAAGAAAAGATTGATAAACACACACTGGGCTAAAAGTAAAAATAAAAGGAAGCTTTGGATGGTAATTTGGAGAAGCACAGAAGATAATGCAATGCTATTGGCAAAGTTCCAGTTAAGTTAGATTGTAGATTGATGGGTATTCATTTTACTGTTTTTTTCACTATAAAAATATATGTATATTGACTACTTGCATACCAACTATTACATAGTAATTAAAAATCATGTGATTGCATAATATAATAAAAAAGAAAAAGAACCTTGTGTTTGCACCAAGTAGGTTCTCAAAATAGTTATGAAATAAATAACTAAACAAGATTAATTCAATATATTTTTATATGTTTGTATGATAATAAATCATATTATTATTGTATATTTCATTACATTAATAATAATAATACACTTAATATTTTACTACTTTTTAATTTGCTTTACATTAAATTCTAAGCATCCATTTTTCAGTTTTTTGTTGTTGCCACAAAAAGATACAGTCATATGAGTAAGTCATACTTCATTTATTAATCTACTGAAGAGAAAAAGCACAAACCATGATGCAATAAATTTAAACTCTTCTATATAGAAGCTTATATAGTCCCATTGATGTGAATGTGTTTGTGACAGTAATTTCTAAGGATGAGAGTGTGGCAAGAACATATAATGCTTAGCAATTAATAAAACATCCTCCAAAATGATGTAGCAACTCAGTTCACATTCCACCAACAGTAAAAGATAGAGGCTTTCTTTCTCCCTGCCAACAATATAAGACAGACATATAATTAACACTATTGTTGAAATGAAGAAAAAAGTCCATTTCATATTTTTTGGTGGAATGTGAACATATATTCTGATATAAAGAAATATAGATAAGTGGATAGACAAATAGACATGTACTTTTTAAACTCTACTTTAACTTTATTATAAGTGAAATTAATCATTTGTTTTGTAGTTCATTTTTTTGCTCTCATTTTATTTGGGGTGTTCCTTTTTACTGATGATTTATTGATGTTCCTTTCATAATAAAAATTGGCACTTTCTCTCTTTTATTCACAGTACTAAATTTTTTAGTTTATCTTCTAGAATCTGTGTGATTCTCTGTGTGATTATTATATTTCAGTACAAGGCTCTCTTTTGGAATATGTTTTGGAATTTGTTTCCACAATCTGAATGATTATCTAGTAGTTGCCTTTTTTCTTTAAAATTTTGATTCAGGGATCCCTGGGTGGCGCAGCGGTTTGGCGCCTGCCTTTGGCCCAGGGCACGATCCTGGAGACCTGGGATCGAATCCCACGTGGGGCTCCCGGTGCATGGAGCCTGCTTCTCCCTCTGCCTGTGTCTCTGCCTCTCTCTCTCTCTGTGTGTGACTATCATAAATAAATAAAACTTAAAAAATAAATAAATAAATAAAATTTTGATTCAGCCCAACTTATTCTTTCAATCCAGCTTCATTTTACTTTTCAAATGGCTAGCCATCTAATACAAGTACTGAATAAGACATTAATATAATCTCCACTAATTTAAAAGATGCATTAATACTTTACGTGTATATACTTTATATACAAAAATCTTCATTTTAAGATAGTTTTAAATATATCATGATTATGCAATTCTTCTTTACTTTTTACTTAGAAAAAATACAGCCATTTCACGTAAAAAAATTGAACTTATTGTGAAAAGTATATAGTTGTACATCATCATGTTCAATACATACTTCCATTTCCCCACCGTTTATTCTCCTGTACTTTGAAAGCCTTCGCTTGAAAGTTTGGTGACAGTATACAAATATCTAACACTGAAAAGGAAATGATAGGCTCATAATGAATTTTGTAGGTGCTCAGGAAACATTCTTTTTCAGCCTCATTGTTAGGTTTACTTTTTTTATTTGTAATATACCTATGGAGGAAATAAAGCCTCATCAGTAACATAGATATAGAATCTCTATTCTTACATATGCTTTTTCATCTGATACCAAAAAGCAGTCTTGAATTCATTTCAGAAATGTTTACAGCAAGTCTAACTGACAATACATATTCACTAATGTAGAAATTACCTTGAAATCTTGTGTTCTTGCTATGTAAAAATTATTATTTTCTTCCTCTCGTGATAGTCAGTTTAGACGAAGCTATATAATAGGAAACAGGGAAAGTAATGAAGATTATACAGTTTGTATCAGTAAATGGGTTGAAAATGTTTTTGATTGAAACTTTCTTTATAAATACGATTTGGGATTTCAATAAGGGCATATTGCAAATGTCACTCAGTACACTCAGCAAATGTTACCTTCTATCACTGAACACAACTCAGGCTCCAATGTGATTTGAGTAAAAAGGAATCATGAGGGAATAGCTCGTCAGTGACACTTTAGCTTTTCAGTCTTGATTGATTTCGATACTGAAATTGAGAACAATATTGCTGCATTTGTAAACAAAGTTTACTTCTAGTTTTATGTAGCTATTAAGGGTTTTCCTTTAACATTCAGGAAATTATTGCTTCTTCCACTGAAGTCCGTATTTCATTTTTATACCATAATAGATTTTAAAACTGAATAAGCAGCTCAGATATCCTAACTGTTCCTATGGGCATTCGTTGTATTTCCATGAAATCAACTTCTTCAAGAATCCTTTAGTAGGAAGTCCCTCTCCTTTTCCAAATCCATGTACTCTTAATACAACTGGTGACTGCCCCTATCATCAAAGATATGGATATAGGAAAATCTGGGAAAGCTTTCTTTTGCATTTGCTCTTTCACTCCATTACTGACTCTTAATAATAAAGGCTCATATCTAAAATAATCTGTACAATAACAGAGTTTTCCAATGACAAATTATATAAAAATATGTTGATTCAGTGATGAAACAAATCAAATTATTCAAAGCCCTATCCTCTATAACCAGTATAAAACCAGATAAATGTCCACAGATTATTCTAATGTGTGATTCTTTTCATTCACATTCTGTTATCAAAATATTTAATTAGAGCAAATAAATTGTGATTATTATTTTCAAATTACACTAATAAATAACTCAGGACTTCTGGATTACTCTAGTTTCTAGTCATGATTCAATAACCTAGGCCATTCTTAGGCAATCATTAAAAATCAGCATCCTGATATTCATATATTGCAAGTGGTTGGGTAGTGGCCAAGGGATGCCACTCAAGAAACAAAATCAGAAAGCTTCATAATCTTATCTCAGAAAAATCTCTGAGCCTCTTATTCATATAATCAACCACCTTCATCCTACTTTTAATTATTACTGGCTGCTAGGTAAGGGTTGCTTTTAGCTCCTAAAGGCTGCTTTGTAGTACTCACACATGACCTTCCATTTTTAAAGTCAGTTAAGATGTACAGAACCTTTTTTTTTTTTTTTGCATATTTCTGGCTTCCCATTCTGCTACTAGCTAGAGAAATACCTCTGCTTTTAATAGGTTAATGTAAATAAATTAAACCCACCCAGATGATTTCCTCTGAGTAACTCAATGTTGACTGATTAGCAACCTTAACTATATCTGCAAAACCCATTTTGATATGAACACAGCATAATCATGGGCAAGAGGGTCTCCATATTTATCATCATTGGTATTAAGAAGGAACTTCTTGGGTGATGATTTTAGAATTTGCCCACCACAGATATTGATTCCCCATCTCCTACTTGGCATAAAGAGGCGATGCTCTAATACTACTGTCAGGAAAATGTCAATGAATCTAAACAGAGAGCTGGTCTTCAATCTCTGCCCAGCAGAAATGGATGGTGTTCTAATTCACCTGCCAGGGTACTTTCGTGGAAGTCTAGCAAGGGAGCTGAACTGCCAACTACACTTGGTAAGGTAGTAAAGAGGTGGGCTAGTCAGCACTTCATGTACCCTGCCCTGGTACCAGCAGGACCTGGTGAGGAGCTGAGTCCCAACTCCCATCCAGCAGCCACCGGATAAAATGAGGCTGTGTGAGGGAAGGCTACTCAGCACTCTGGTCTCTACCTACACTGGATCTCTGATAAATCAACATGGCCCATTGTGATAGTCCCTAAATGTTGAATAGATCATTTGGGATTTCTAGAGCTGACACTTTATCCTGTCTATTTGTTTGTTTGCTTGTTTGTTTATTTGTAAGTGATTCTTTCCTTATCTTGTAAAAATTTTATAAGGAGTAACTACAAATGTCTAATGAAATTTTAAAAGTCCGCACATAGTTTTTATAGCATGCTATAGCAAATAAAACAGAAAGGAACAAATATTGACATTGTAAATACCTGTGGATTCTACTACCAAAAAAAGATTTAAGTTAAAAATCTTTAGTCTCAGGAAACAAATAAAATGACATTTACAGATATGTTAAGTAACTTGATAATCAGTCTTAAAATATCTCATTAGTAAACTCAGTTGGTCACCCCTCAGCTTAAAATAATGTCTTAAAAAATAAAATTGTGGGGGATCTCTGGGTGGCTTGGCAGTTTAGTGCCTGTCTTCAGCCCAAGGCGTAATCCTGGAGCCCTGGGATCGAGTCCCATGTTGGGCTCCCTGCATGGAACCTGCTTTTGCCTCTGCCTGTGTCTCTGCCTCTCTCTCTCTCTCTGTGTCTCTCATGAATAAATAAATAAATTCTTTTAAAAATAAATAAATAAAATAAAATTGTGTTTAATAAAATCTTTAACATTTTGTATTTTATGCCAAGAAATGAAGAAATCTAGAGTAACTGGCAGATTTTTTCCTAAGTTAATAATTTGAGTAAACCACACCAATATGATACGAATAGAAGTAAATATATTCAGGAATGTTAAAATCCTTTGAGAGATTTGAATATCCACCACCACCCTCTACCACCAACATAAATCAATGAAAAGTTAAAGATTTCATGATGCATTCTGTTATCTATATATGATGGCTACATTTTCAGTTTATTTACTGGGTGAACATAGCAGTGTCCTCAAATTTTATTAATGAGGAAAAAACTACAGCCTAGAAAAGATCAATGCTTCAATATCAGTTGACCTGAAACAAAGGCAGGGGTACAGTATAATAGCATGAATATTTCTTTATTTTACTATGAACTAAATTATTCAGTTAGACACAGTTAAAAATAGAAGCTAGCCATAAGTTACTGTAGTGAAGAAGAATATACTTTTTTCCCCACTTTCTTATCAAATTATATATATGGAATAATAACTTCCTAATTTTAATCCTATAAGAATAATGTACTTAGATTTAGAGGATATTTCAGCATTAGTCTTTTCATACTTATGTAGAGGGTCAGAATGCCTAATGACCCATAAATATAATATTAAACTAGATTGTTTTTTTACATGTTGTAGTTTATTGATACTGTATTATGACATCTAACACTTTCAAGATTATAGGATGTAAATCAGTCCCAGATTAACTAAATTAAATCTTCTTATAGATTACTTAGTTTGTAAATTCAGCTATCATCTGAACGAATTGTCTAGAAAGGCACAGATAGAAAACACCTGAGAGAGAAGGCTGTAAGGACAAAGCATGTAAAAAAATCATATAAGCTGTCAGCATCTAGAAAAATTGTTCACTGCTTTTGACAAGCAGGTCAATGGTGAATACTCACCTTTTGCCTTTTGGACTTAAAAATATATATAGTCAGCAAGTTGGCAGTTCTTAGTCACTATGTAATTCAATGAGGAACCAGGAGAAATACAGTTTCTTGTCTTTTACATTGTGCTTTACAATTTCAGAAAATCTCAAAACACTTGAGCTTGACCTTCATATTTTCATTGTTACAGGACCAAAAAAAAATAAGTGAAATAAACAAAACCAAGCTTTCATTGCCTCTTAAAATAACAATTTCATAGTAATTTAGTGGAGAGAAAATACTCTCAGAAATTAAGTTTATTTTATTCAAATATAGCTCCATTTTTCTCCACATAAAAATGCTTACTTCTTTGTAACTTATTGGAGGTATTACCCAAATATTTAACATAGTAAGCAGAAAAGCCCCTCAAATTGCCAGCTGCAGTAATAAAAACAAGCTAGAAAGTCAATACTCTGATTTGTTAAAAAATCTCTATATGTATTTATTTCCAAAATAATAACCTCAGAGGACAGGAGGGGTAAACTGAGAGGAAATCATCTCTACATGTGCTGTATAATATGGTAGCGATGAGTTATTGAGCAATTGTCATATTATTAGTCCAAAATGAGTTATGCTTAAATGGAAATACATAGTAGATTTTGAAGACTTGGTTTGGAAAACAGAGTATAAATTTCATTAATAATGTTATAGTAATTAAATGTCGAAGTTATATTTTGAACATATTGAATTAAATAAAATATTTTATTAAAATTCATTTCATTTTATATCAGGTAACTACAAAATTTAAAACTGCATATTTAGCTTTTGTTTCTGGCTCATGTCATATTTCTGTTGGACCATGCTGCTCTATAGAAAACTCATAGTTCTTCTAATTACAAGTTTCTTTAACAGGTTTACTCTAACACCTTCTTCCCAATCACCATAATCCTAGGAAAAAAATATGGAGGCAGAATGTAATAAGTTTCTTTATTGCACTTTTGCTCTCCTACAAATTTTTTTTTTAATTTTACCTGTTTATCTGTTTCCCCTTGTGAACTCCCAAGGATGGAACACTTCTCTTTGCATTTTTTAAAAGAATTTATTGATTTATTTGAGAGCAAGAGAGAGAGAGAGAACAAGCAGAGGGAATGGCAGACAGAAGGAGAGTAGAAGCAGACTCCCCACTGAGCAAGGGAGCTGGATGCTGGGATACAGTGCCCTATCCGGGGACTCCCAGATCACTACCTGAGCACTCCCAGATGCTCAACCAACTCAGCCACCCAGGTGCCCTCTCTTTGCATTTCTAAGAAGTAAGATTACATTTGCACACAAAAGATACAAAATAAATACATGTTGAATCAATGTCTCCAACTCCCAATTTCTATTTTATTTTATTTGGAATGTTACGTATTTATTTATTTCCTTATTTGTGTATGTCTGTCTCTCCTCACTAGAAAGTAAGCTCCTGGGCAGTCCGGGTGGCTCAGCAGTTAAGTATCTGCCTTCGGCCCAGGGTGTGATCCTGAAGTCCTGGGATCGAGTCCCACATTGGGCTCCCTGCATGGAGCCTGCTTCTCCCTCTGCCTGTGTCTCTGCTTCTCTCTCTCTCTCTCTCTCTCTCTCTCTCTCTCTCTCCCCCTTTGTGTGTGTGTGTGTGTGTGTGTGTGTCTCATGAATAAATAAATAAAATCTTAAAAAAAAAAAAAAGAAAGAAAGCTCCCTAAAGTCAAGGACTTGGTTTGCTCTAATTAATTGCTATTATATGACTAGAGTCTAGAATACTGCCTGACACAAAGGATGCTCAAAAGTGTCTGTTGAAGAAGTGAAAGTAAATGGTTTGAAAATAGCTAGACAGAGTGAAGAGTCAGTTCCAGCTGGGAAGGTAAATACCTTCCTTTTTCTTTCTATATACATAATGAGATTTTATTTTCCAAATCATCCTAGTTAAGAAGATAGCCCACTAACTTTTCTTTCTTTTTGGCGGAAATCTTTTTCTTTCTGTTCCAGTCATCTGCTCTTATATGGAACATTATCTCATACTTGTCTGTTTTCAGGGTCAGGTTATAAATGCCAATTAAGGCAAAGCACTTTTACAGGAAATTGCCACACTGTTGTTTTCATGTGAATAAAGTTGTTCCAACTATGCCCTACTTCTGCTTTGTATAAGGCCAGCTTTCAGTCCCTCGAACAAGGAGAATGTCTTTTAATGAATATCTGTAATTATCAAACAATATATTCTTGAATGAGTTCTTGAAGTTTTTCACAAAATATCAATGGTATACTTAGGGTGATTGGGAGAAAGGGAAAGGGTGTTAGCATAGCAGTCATCAATAAATACAAGTGGGCTAAAATAAATAACATATATTCATTTTCTAAATATAAGCTAATATACCTTATTATGCGTGTTTGATATTGAGTCTCACATCTATTGATAAAGAGAATATTGATTTTCATTACATCATATACTTCTTGAAAAAAAGATAAAATTAGTTTTTTAGAAAAACAGCAGGGTAAATAAAAAAGGCAAAGCAAAAAACTGTGGACTAAGACAATTTCTTTATTTTAGAAAACAAAACTTCTTTGAAGTCCTAAAACCTTCATGTTACCTATCAAAGAAAGACAGATATGTTCACCAATCACTTTTAAAAAATGACAATCTCAGGCAGAAGAATCAACCATAACATATAAGACCATGAATATTTCTAGGGAGAGTGTCAGATGCTAAGGATCAACTCTTTATTCAATTCTGAATTGTCACTATGACAACTAATGTGACTTATTCAAAATGCAATGCTTTACAATTAAATAGTGATATTACTAAAATATATTACAAAAAATGAAAATAATCCTATGATACATGTAGCTATTTAATTTATATATACATTATCCATATAGAGAGAGCTCAACCCTCTGCAGTAAAATTGACTTCTCAACTTTCCTGATTTCCCAAAGATTATTCCCTACAATTCAAATACTATAGAATTTTCAAGGCCTCAAATTAGATAAGCTCCCACATTCTAGTCCATACAAAGAAGTTTAAGAATTATTAGATGGCAAAAGCTATAGTTAAAATTTTCCTACTAAAATCATAGTAAGAATGAGTTTTCCAATGGCAGTTGAAATGATTTTACCAATAATTATACTGTCCAGATGAATGGCACACAGATAGTAAACTCATGGAAGAAAATGATTGATTATTCAAGGGAAGGAATTTCTGTACAAGCTTATAACTAGAGCCAATATGGCATGCACCTTCCTGCATAGACCTTTCCTAACTGCTGCCACTTAGCTGATAAGAGTGCACTGTGGTAAAAAAGAGCTCCATATTTCACTTCTACTTCTAACTCTGGCACTAATTAGTTTGTGAACATGAGCAAGTTACCTTACCAATATGCATTTCTCATCTCTTATCTGAAAAATTATTGGGACAGATAAAAACTCCCTAATGTTAATTTTTAGATGTAAGAATATATGGCAAACAAACAAAAATAAATAAAACAAAAGGAAAGAAAACAGAACAAAAAATGGAAAACCCCTTTTTTAACACAGATATTTACAAAGTTAATTTAAGAGCTTGCATGAGTATTTTACAGGATATATACTCAACAATAAGTTAGAGAATGTCATTTGTTTATTTGATTGGTTATTTTCTGGCATGACTCTCTTTAATCTTGCTTATTATAGAAATGATCATACTCATTTTAATAATAAATTTTAGTAGTTTTTATCTGATTAAAAATTAAAATAAAATTGTAGATTACAAATGTAGCAGTTATATGAGCAGCTCTACACAAACAAATTTGGTAACCTAGATGAAATAAACTCATCCCTTGAACGACACAAGCAGCCAAAATTCACAGAATAGGTCATCTGAACAGGCCTATGTCTATTGAAGAAATTGAGTCAATAATTAATAACTTCCCAAAACAAATAGCATCAGGCCCAGATAGGGTCACTGGTGAATTCTACTAAACATTTAAGAAAGAAATTATACCAATTCTCTATGTCTTTCAGAGAATAGAAGCAGGGGAACAATTCCTAATTCATTTTGTGAGAAAAGAATCACCCTATTAAAAACTCCTAAAATATGACAAGAAAACCTAGATAAGTTTGTGTATAGTGATGATTTTTTAGATGCAACAAAAAAAAGGCACAACCCATGAAAGAAACAATTGAAAAGCTGAACTTCATTAAAATTAAAAACTTCTGCTCTGTGAAAGACAATGTCAAGAGAATGAGAATATGAGCCTCAGCCTCAGTCAAAAGATACACCAGATAAAGGACTGTTACCCAAAATATACAAAGAACTATTAAAATTCAACAATAAGAAACAAAATATCCAATTAGAAAATGGGCCAAAGACCCTAACAAATGATTCACCAAATATATACAGATGGCAAATAAGTATATGAAAAGATACATCGAATAATTTCTCATCAAGACAATGAAAACCAAAACAACAACAAAATGCCACTACACATCTATTCTAATAGGCAAAATGTGAAACTGACAACACTAAATGCTGGTGAGGACGTGGAGCAACTGTAACTCTCATTCACTTTTAACAGGAATACAAAATGATACCACCACTTGGGAAGATAATTTAATGTGTTTTTTTTTAATGAAGTTAGACACATCCTAACCATATAATCCAGCAATTGAGCTCCGTGGTATTGACCCAAAGGAACTGAAAATTTAGGTCTACACAAGAATTTGCACATGAATGTTTACAGCATCTTTATTTATCATTGCTAAGACATAGGAACAACTAAGATGTCCTTTAGCAGGTGAATGAATAAATTGTGGTACATCCACACCACAGAATAGTATTCATTGCTAAAGAGAAATGGGTTATCAAGCCATGGAAAGTCATGGAGAAACTTTGCATGCATGTTGCTAATCAAAAGAAACCAATCTGAAAAAGCTGCATAATTTGTAATTCCAACTATATGACATTATATAAAAAGTAAAACTAGAATGACAGTGTTTTCATTGTCAGTGATCCGTGGTTCCCAGGAATTGGGAGTAGAAATAGGGGTGAATAGTCAAAACACAGAGCTATTTAGAGCAGTTAAAATATTCTGTATAATATTATAATGGTAGATACATATTATTACACATTTGTCCAAACACATACATGTACAACACCAAGAGTGAACTTTCATGGAAACTATAGACTTGAAATGATTATGATGTGTCAGTATAGATAGACCAATTGTAACAACTGAGACACTCTAATTGGGAGATGTTGATATTGAGGGGGGCTGTGCATGTGTGGGCAGAAAGTAGATGGGGAATCTCTACATCTTCCCTCAATTTTTCTCTGAAATGGAAACTTCACCAAAAATCCCTTTAAAAGAGGAGTGTGGTTATTTATTTTGCATATATAAAGATATATTTTATTAATTAACTTCAAAGTCATAGTGGTAAGAAATCTTGTTGATTAAAACAGTCAGCTGTGAGAAACAGTACTGTTAAAAATTGAATCAGCAACAATGGAACATTTGCCTTTGCTCAAAGGATCTGAACAATTGGGGTCACTTTGACCTACTGAAGTAACCTCAATTTCCAACCTCAGTTTTTCAGATAAAAGTAATTTTGGAGGTTCACTTTCTTGGTTTTTTTTAAATTATTATTTTCATGGCATTCCTCACTTAACTTTGTAGTTGCTGAAGAAACAGAACCCAAAGTCTTACTATTAGTGCTGCTGGTAATCAGACTATACAGAATTTTAATATTCTAAAAGAATGTTTCCAAGTGGATGTGGGCAAGGCCACATAATTTGAGCAATTATTTCCTTACCAATGACTTCCTTAGCTCTGCTTTGTTTCTCCTGCCTCCTGGATAAGACTACAGTGATAAACAATTCAAGCTGTTTCATGTTTCTCTAATTGCTCCTTCGAAACAGCTGTTAGGGGCAGCCCAGGTGGCTCGGTGGTTTAGTGCCACCTTCAGCCCAGGGCATGATCCTGGAGTCCTGGGATCGAGTCCCATGTTGGGCTTCCTGCATGGAGCCTGCTTCTCCCTCTGCCTATGTGCCTGCCTCTCTCTCTCTCTGTGTCTCTCATAAATAAATAAATAATAAATAATCTTTAAAAAAGGAAACAGTTATTAGGTACAAACAAGCCCTATTAAAAGTCCCTTCCCATCCTTTTTATTTATCTGGCCATTGTTCCCCATTGAAAGTGCTTTCCCTTGCTGCAGAAATTTAGTAATTTGATAATCCTAACTTTGACTGCAGGCGCATTCTTGGTGGTATTTACCAGATAGGCTTTCTGTCTATCTTAAGAGGGTGGTAGACATTTGTTGATTGCCTCTTAAGTTCCAATTCTCTTTCCTCCATCAACACTTTTTGATCTTCTTTCTTGGCTACAGGGCTTGAGTGGGATTGATTGCCTGAAACAAACGTCCCTAGCCAATAAAAATTGATTCAACTCCATGGAAATAAGTAATCTCCAAGATCTGAAGAGATAGCAAGAGATACGTTCTATTTTATCCCGGATTGGGAAATGTAAAAATGTATGGTCTGAACATGCTTTAGTGATGTTTCTATCTTAATAGGAGAATCTGGAATTCTAGTGTAAAAACTGACACCATTATAAGCTCAGTGAAGCTACAGACATGAAGTCCTAGAGGGTCTAGTATTGTTTACTTCTGAACTTTTTAAGGTAAGTAAGCCAATAAAATCCTTTTTATACTAGTTGAGGTATATTTTTTTTTCTTTAAATGTACTTGAAAACCTCCAAACTCATATAATTATAAATGTAATCTGACCTCGGCCAGAGAATATGATGAAAATTCAAAAGAGATGTCAAGGGGCAGCCCGGGTGGCTCAGCTGTTTAGTGCCGCCTTCAGCCCAGTACATGATCCTGGAGACCCAGGATCAAGTCCCACGTGAGACTCCCTGCATGGAGCCTGCTTCTTTCTCTGCCTGTGTCTCTGCCTCTCTCTCTCTCTCTCTCTCTCTCTCTCTCTCTCTGTCTAATGAATAAATAAATAAAATCTTAAAAAAAAGAGAGATGTCAATTTTGATGACTCCATGTACCATGGTTAAATAAAACTAATTAAAGACTAGTCTGCTCCTATTTACCTTAGTCCATCCACAAGGCAAAGAAGACATAGTAATTTGGGAATTGTGTGTTTGATAGTATTCATCAATAACAGCAGAACCAGCTCTTGTGCTCTTCATGAGACCAGGCTCTGACTCAGAATAAAATGAAAAATGTTAGCCCTGAGGGTTAAAGACTTGAGAGTGTTTACTTACTTTGGAAAAGAGAACTCCTAATAATTGTTTTTCAGTGTTGGGAGACTCTAAATGGTGAGAGCAACTACTAACTATGCTCTACCACCAAAGAAGAAAATATTTGAAAATTCTCTTAATGCTCTTCTTTGAAGATGAGAAAAGTGAACTTCTGAGACTTACGTGGTCACTCATAGCCTGTATCTCATGAAACAAAACTGATAGTAAAAATAGTAACTACATTTTATGGTTTAGCCATTCTGTTTCAGGCCGCAAACACAGCTTATCTAATTTAATGAAGTATAACTATCATAATTTTGATTATACAGATGAGAAACTGAGGTACTGAGAGCAATTTACCCAATAGCACTGAAGTCATAAAAGTCAAATCTGGGAATTGAACCCATATCTCTCACCCTCCAGGGAACATATACCTACCTATTAACTATATTCCATAACTAGGATCCAAATGCATTGATTCCCCATCCAGAGATCATAAACACCTCTAAAGATGGGATCAAAGTATCAGCTTTTTTCTCAAAGAAGCTATGGACACACAACCAATAGAAATATGAAATCTTTCTTAGATGATTAATTCTATAAAAAATATTGTTTTACTAGTTATGTCTTGTCTTTTTCTACTTATATGTGTGAATGAGGGAGCTGACAATGTTCCTTTAGTCAATAATGAATATCCACTACTTATTCTTCTTTAGGCACTAATATTTACATTTATAATGCAGTTTTTTTTATGAAACCTATACTTTAGTGGGTGAAACAAACACTGAACAAGTAAAACAACAAATATATAATATTCAACGCTATTCAAAGAAAGTAATCTGGGAAAGGGGATAAAAAATGACAGAGGCAGAGATGGCAATGCTATTTTGTTAGGATGACAAAGGAAGGAAACTGAAAATATAAAAACTGAGGGAAACCTTAAGTGAAACAAAGGAAAAAGTCATATAAAAATCTAAAATGTAAGAAGAGTACTTCAATTTAAGAGAATAAGGACAAAGTCCTTCAGGCGAGTATCAGTTGACAATTTGAAGGGACAATATTGGTTCAGTTGTTAAGTAAAGGTAAGAGATATAGAGAGTTATAAGATGAGGTGGAAAAAGTTGATAATTCATAATGTTGCATAATGGCAATTCAGGTCATACATGGCTTTGTAGGACATGTTAAAATATTTAGATTTTTTTTTGGAGTTTTGTGGAAAGAGACTAGAGTTTCAGTTAAGTGTGCTAATAAATTTTAAATCTAATCATTAATCTTAAAAAGATGAGTTGGCATTATAATTATTGCAATAGAAAATGGGATCTGCAGTGTAAAAATTTTAAATATTGTAATATTTTCTTAAAGGACAGCTGCCATTTTCTGACACATTCTACCGTTATTCTTTAAGCACTATTATATTATCACATTAGTTTTTGGTTATATAAGAAATATAAAATGTTATAAACTTTTCTACTGAAAAAAAGTCGAACCCAAAAATAAGATTATTTTTAGGAAATCACAGAAAGTTTCACTGCCAAAGAGACGTTTGAGAGAGTTATATGCAGTTCATAGCAAGAATCTATAAATATAATCACAGCCTCTCTTGGCTAGAGTGTTCACAACAGTAGATATAATGTAGTTTTAACTTTTTGCATTCAATAGACATAATCCATTAATCCCAATGAAATATATTTTTTTCCTCTGGGTTTTGGTAGTTCTAAGCCAAATCTTCTTTAAGGTAACAGTATTTAATCTGCTCTTTGGTGGCCTTATTATACTGCTTCAGGAGCATGGACTTGAAGTCAACTGATATGGCAAGTATCAAAAGAACCCATTTCTAACACCAGAAAAATATTTCTTCTATCCTTATCCAGACTGTATCATAATGCTGTCTCCAATTAATATATGTATCATCTAGCTCCCAGTATATTTTAGAGAACCATAGCCATACCCAGCCTTCTACACTCATAACATTTTTAAGAATTGATTATAGGTTAGGGAAAAAACTAAAACCATATATCTATGTATTAAATATGCATATTTGTGGTACAAACTTGAAATGACTTCTGTTCTGGCAAAGATGAAATAACTTGAGAGTAAATCTCCAGCTAACTTAACTATAAAATATGGTTAAAATATAAAAACAGTGTTTGAAGGCATCGTATTTTAAACACAGTAAGCAGTATTTGGGAAATAAAGATTCTGAAGGAAAAGAAATATATTGATGTGAATGCTAACTTTCCTCTCATTCCCAGGCTTGACATTTGATTATTTACTGAATGTTCAGAGGCAAAGAGCAAAAACATGCAGCAGTGGTCTAGAGTTTGTAGCAATCTCTTTGGGCTGGAGAGACAAAAATTGACACCAAGCTTTAACAACAACAACACAAAGTTTTAACTCTATGGGTCAAGGTGCAGAGAAAAAGAAACCAAAAATTTTAGCAACTTTATCATACTGGGTTGATGAAAATTGGAGTTTAGAAGCTTTCCAGTATGAGGGGGCTGAGTAAATATGCTAAACTTTCACTTCAGCCTTAGAAGTGATATCTGCTAGGAAAAAGGCAAATTGGAAAATTACGAGCATTACCTGGGCAGGTGATATGCCCATGCTTTATTTACTAGAAGAAAAAAAAAAATTCTCTCTGGGGGAAGATACCCTCATGCAGACTTTTTATTTTTATTTTTCATATACAATGTCCAGCATATAAAGTAAAACTTATACATCATATAAGGAAACAAAATTAAAATGTCAAAAAATTTTAAAATGGACAAGTAGAAAAAAGAGATATTTAATTTTTTAAATCCCAAGAATTAGCATGTTTATTAAAAGAAAATTTAAAAATTAAGAATTTCACAAAACCCAGGAATAAATAAAAATAGCAAAAGGTTAATCCTAAAACTAAAAAATGCAATAGTTCAAACTAATGTTACAATAGGTAGGTTTAACACAGCAGAAGGAAAACAAATTGAAATTAGAATACACATGAGTAAAATTAATAGAGATTGAAGCAAAGCAAGAGAAGAAGATGAAAAAAGAGAAAAGGGAAAGGATGGAAAGATATGTGTATTTGAATTTGCATAAAAAGATAAAGGTAATAATGAGCAAAAGTAAAACTTGAGATGGTGCTGCCCAAGAATTACCCAAAACTGATGAAATGTATTGTGATAATCCACCTTCAAGATGACTCCTGATATCCATGCCCTTGTGTTGAGTGTTGGCTGGGTTTAGTGACTCTCTTCTAACTAATAAAATGAAACAGAATTAATGGTTGCTGACTCTAAGACTAGACCATAAAAGGATGTGTGGGATCGTATTCTCTCTCTCTCTCTCTCTCTCTCTCTCTCTCTCTGTCATTCGTTTTGGGAGGAGTCAGCTGCATGAAGAGGCCTACAAAAAAAGCAAGAAATTAAAGCCTCTGCCTCCTTCCATGGTCGTGAGCTTGGATGTGGATCCTTCAACTCTTAGATAGCTGCTACCCTATTGACAGTTTAACTGTAATCTCATAAGACAACCTGAACAGATCCACCCAGCAAAGCAAACCCTAGGATTCTGATTTTCTGAAACTTCATGAGATGATAAATGCTTGTTTTAAGTAACTGAATTTTTGGGTGATTTGTTATTAAGCAATGTATAATAAATACAATAGTATGGTCTAAAAAATGAAGCTGGTAGTATGACTACAAAATCCTTTGTTAAGACCTTAGAAAGAGTGAAAGTGGTGCCTGCAAGTATTGTTCAGTCAGACGAAAGACTCTTAAAAGATTTTAGAGAGTACAGTTCACAGATTCTCTCAATTAAAAAAAAATTCTTCTAAGAATTATAAGGACATTATTCCCTAAGAGAAATATAAGTTAGAAAAGGGCTTAGTCAAAAAAAAAAAAAAAATGTACTGGCACTTTTTTGTCAAATGGTGTGGACACAAATAAGGATTTATGGGAGATCTACAAAGTCTGAAGATTTCCATATTCAGCAAGATGCCACCTTGAACTGAAAGAAACCGAAGCAGTACAAAATGAAATAGTCCTTTAATCATCCAAAATTCTACTTGCAGGAAGTAGACGGAGGAAATTATGCCATGACAAACACATACTAACTTTCATGAAAAGAAAATATGGCCAAGAAGGTGGATCAAGAAACAGAGTAGATTCAAGAAACATGAATTGTCATTGCCAGGTGTAGTAGAAGTGATTTATAACTTCCAACATAATTCCTGCTTTCTATTTTGCTACCTATTTAAATAAATTGACTTAACTAACCCAAAAATTGTTTTCTCCTGATATTCAAAAGACATTTTATCTCTTTCAAGAACCTAAGTCCTCATGGAGTTTTATAGCCAATAGGAAACTTAAAGACCTGCTAATGTTTTGTTTTGTTTTTTTTTTTAGTTCTTTATTTAAATTTAATTTAGTTAACATATCCCATATTATTAATTTCAGGATAGTATTTAGTGATTCATCCGTTTCATATAGCACCCAGTCAGTGCTTATTTCATCAAGTGTCCTTGTTAATGCCCATCAGCCAATTACCTCATCCCTCCCATGAACCTCCCTTCCAGCAACCCTCAGTTTATTTCCAAGAGTTCAGCATCTTTTATAGTTTGCCACCCTCTCTACTTTCATATTTTTTTTTCCTTCCCTCCCCTATGTTTATCTGTTTTGTTTCTTATATTCCACATATAAATGAAATCATATGGTATTTGTCTTTGTCTGACTTATTTCACTTAGCATTATTAATTCTATCCTCGTCATTGCAAATGGCAAGATTTTGTCTTTTTGATGGTATATATACAAACCATATCTTCTCTATCCATTCACATATGATGGACATCTGGGGTCTTTCCATATCATGGACATCGCTGCTATAAATGGTGGGATGTGCCCCTTTGATCTCTATGTTTGTATCCTTTGGATAAATATCTACTAGTGCAATTGCTGGATCATAGGGTATTTCTATTTTTAACTTTTTGAGGAACCTCCATACTGTTTTCTACAGTGGCTAAGACAGTTTCCATTCCTACCAACAGGGTAAGAGGGTTCCTCTCTCTCCACATCATTACTAACATCTGTTGTTTCCTGAGGTGTCAAATTTAGACATGTGTGAGGTGGTATCTCATTGTGCTTTTGATTTGTATTTCCTTAGTGCTGACTGATGTTGAGCATTTTTTCATGTGTCTGTTAGTCATTTATATGTCTTTTTTTTTTTTTGAGAAATGCCTGTTCATGTCTTCTGCCCATTTCTGGACTGGATTTTTTGGGTTTTGGGTTTTGAGTTTGATAAGTTCTTTTATATTTTGGACACTAGCCCTTTATCTGATAAGACATTTACAAGTATTCTCCCATCTGTAGTTTGTCTGTTAGTTTTGTCAACTATTTCCTTTGTGTGCAAAAGCTTTTTATCTTAGTAAAGTATCTTAGACTTTACTAAGATAGTTCATTCTTTTTTGCTTTTATTTCCCTTGCCTTTAGAGAAAAGTCTAGCAAGAAGTTGCTGTGGCTGAGGTCAAAAGCTGCTGCCTATTTTCTCCCCTAGGATTTTGATGGATTCCTGTCTCACATTTAAGTCTTTCAACCATTTTGAGTCTACTTTTGTATTTGGTGAATTTCTACTCTTGTAGATTAAGGACCTCTTGTCTGAGTTGCTTTAAGGATTTTTTTCTGTATCTTTGAATTTTGCAAGCTTCACTATCATATGTTGAGATATTGACACATTTTTATTAATTTTGAGGGGCATTCTCTGTGCCTCCTGAACTTGAATGCCTGCTTCCTTCCTCAGATGAGGGAAATTCTAAGATATAATTTATTCAAATAAACTTTCTGCCCCTCTCTTCCACTCCTCATTTTCTGGGACTGATATTATTTGGAAATTATTTCACTTTATGGAATTGCTGAATTCTTTCAGTCTCCCTTCATGATTCAATAGTTCTCTTTCTCTCCTCTTTTCAGTTTCCTGTTTTCCATCATTTTATCTTCTATATCACTGACTCTCTCTTCTGCCTTGTTCATCCTCATTTTTATAGCCTCCATTCAGGAGTGCATTTTGGTAATAGCATTTTTAAGTTTGGCCTGACTAGATTTTAATTCTATATCTATTCTTTAGTGTCTTCTATGCTTTTTTCAAGACCAGCTAGTATCTTTATAATTATTGTTTTAAAATTTAGTTCAAAAAAAAATTTAGTTCAGACACTTTATTTATATCCATGTTGATTAAATCCCTGGTAGTGAGTACCACCACCTCCAGTTCTTTCTTTGGGTTGGATTTCTCTATCTTATCATTTTGTCGGGGGCGGGGGGGGGGGGACAGAAGAAAGAAAGAAAAAAAACATAACAATAACAAGAGAAAAAAAAAGTCAGGAAAAAAATAAAAACACAACAAACAAAGAACTAGATATTGGGTGTGTTTTTGGTTTGCTTGTTAAGAGAAATTAGATCTCAAAATAAGGAAGAAAGGGGCAGTCCGGGTGGCTCCACAGTTAAGCACCACCTTCAGCCCAGGGCCTGATCCTGGAGACCCAGGATCAAGTCCCACATCAGGATCTCTGCATGGAGCCTGCTTCTCCCTCTGACTGTGTCTCTGCCCCTCTCTGTCATGAATAAATAAAATCTTTTAAAATATATATATATATATGCAAAAGTATATATATAAAAGATATATATATACAAAAGTAAAATGAAATAAAATACAATAAATGAAACAAAATAATATGTACATAAATAATGTATTTGTAAAAATATTTTTAAAAGAGTAAAAAAGAATTTAAAAATAAGAAAATAACAAAAAATAAGTTATTATTTTTGATTCTTTAAGAATTAAAAAGACATCAAATTCTACATACTGTTTTCCTCAAGAGCTGAAGCTTTGCAGCCCTCTATGATCTGTAAACTTAGTGCAACCCAGTTCATGCTGGTCTTCTGGAGGAGGGGCCTGTTGAGCTGATTCTTAGGTTCACTTGCCCTCTTGGAAATATACTTTTTTTGCCAGGAGGACGGGCTCACTGAAAGTGGCTCTGGATTCACTATGTAGCACTGTTCTGCTTCCTAAAGCCATTAAGCACCCATGGGCAGTATAAAAATGGTGGCACCCTACTATCCAGGCCCAGAGCTGAAATTTCATGCCCCCTCCACTCTTCAGTGAGTCCTCACAGAAAAGCAGCCAATCACTCTTATCTCCTTGGTTTCCATTCAAACTCTGTGTTCACCTGGCCTGTGAATGAGCATTTTATCTCAGGCACGTGACTGAGTTTCAAAACTCCAAATTTCATGGACTCCTTGGAGTAGACACACACTGTTCCTTCTAGGGGAGGGAGGGGGTTCTTGCTAATCTTCTGCCTGTTGCTAGACTCCTGCTAGGAAAACAGTTGCACAACCAGCCAGTGGTTCACAATTTATGGCAATACAGAGCAGAAAGCCAGCACCTAGGCTTTGCTGGCCTCCCCCAATCCTATGCTTGGGAACTCTGCCACACTCAGGTATCCCCATTCTTCTTGTGACCCTGGGGATCCTGAGACCACACTGTCCCACCTGGAATTCTACCCCACTTTGTCACCTGAGTCCCTTTAAGCCAGGGATGTCCCCACTGTAGAAGACTTCTAGAAGTTCTGATTTTGCCCTCCACTGCTTATAATACTTTGCACTAGCCTCCTCAAGCCAGCTCCCTCCCTGCTGTCATATCTTCTGAAATATTGCCTCAAATTTATGTCTCCTGCACCTCCTACATTCCAAAAGATGATTGCTTTTCTACTTGTAGAATCGCAGCATCTCTTTTCTCAGATCTTCGACTGATTTCACAGGTGTTTAGAATGATTTCACAACCATTTGGGTGAATTCAAGGTACCAGAGAGTCTTAGGATCCCCTTCTCCTCTGCTCTCTTAACTTCCCTAAAGATCTCCTAATCTAACATTTGTCTAAAATTTAACAGCTGTGTACCCATAGAACCAGGATTAGGACTCAGTTCAATGTTGTCAGTATAAATGTCAGTAAAAATCCAAGAGCTGGCCTTCTGACTTCACTATGGGCACATTTTTTAACCTAATGTACAATTTCATTAACCCCTATTAAATATATTTCTAAATTATATGAAGAGATTAGAGGTTTACTATATGCATTACATCAAAAAAATTAAAAGACTTAAAGGAGTTGTATTATATCAGACAAATTATTATTTAAGATTAGATGATACAAAAATGTCTGGATGCATACAAGTGATTGCCAACATTTTGAAACACCAAAACTGAAATGAATGGGCAATTCAGTAAAGAATATGAGGCAAATACTTTATATGCTTCAATTTGTGAAGAAATAACTTGTCAATTATATATTTGCAGAAATGTCCATATGACTTTTCAATAACATAATTAATGAGATAGATTCATCCTTCTCTGGGCAGGATTTAGAAGCAGGCATGGCATCACTTTCGTTGTATGCTGTTTGTCAGCACAGCCTGGCCAAGAGACTTGTACCTTCTTCCCTCAGAACACTGGCTCTGAGAATCCTGAGCAGCCAAGTAAGAACTTTCCTGAAGCCATCATATTGAGGACACCATGAGAGAAGACCACATGGAGAAACCAAAAGAAGCCCTGAGACTACATAAAAAGAGATTCCCCAGGTGTTTCAGCCTCCAGTTGTTTGAGTTATCCCTACTGATACCCTGTACATTGTGGAGCATGGGCAAGTCTTTCTCTGTGTCCTTGCCTAAGGATCCACAAAATATAAAAATAATAACAAAATGGGTGTTAGTTTAAGTCACTCAGTTTGGTGATAATTTGTGTTATAATACAGAACCAGACACTGACCATGATAAAACCTGGAACCAGATACTAATGAAAAATCAAGAGTCTATATAGGGCATTTTCTTAATACTATCCGGCCTCCAAATGACTGTATATATAACCAGTAAATATCATCCTAAAGTTTGTGATTAGGCCATTATTTCAGTGGCTTTATTTGGAAAGCAAGGGTAAATTAGCAAAACTTACTACAAATAGGAAAATTGAAAGATCCTTAGGAATCTAGACATCCTTCCACCTGTGTAGGTTGGTTATTACAAGAGATAAGATAAGCATTTTAAAATGTCTGGCCAAACTGCATATTCATCAGAGATAATGATAGCTATTTATCTAAATTACCTTTGATGAGAAGCCATTCAGCCAACAAATATATTTACTGAACATGTATAGTATAATAGGATACCAATAGGTATTGGAGAAAAAAAGATAAGACAAAGGCAAGATTACCTGATCTCATGGAATGTATATTCTAGTTGGGTAGAAAGACAAAAAGAAAAAAAAAAAAAAACAAAACAAAAAAAAAAAACAAATAAAAGACAAAGAAAATATTTTTAGGACAAATAAGAACCAAGAAATAAATAAACCAGAAAGTTAGAGATCACTGTGGAAAAGTCTACTTTATTTTTTTTAAGATCTAGTTTATTTATTTGAGAGAGAGAGGAGAGAGAGAGGAGAGAGAGAGAGAGAGAGAGAGCACACGAGCAGGGGAAGAGGGAGAGGGAGAGGGAAAGGAAGAAGCAGGCTCCTTGTTAAGCAGGAAGCCTGATACTGGGCTCAATCCCAGTTCCCCAGGACCATGAGCAGAGCAGAAGACAGACACATGATTGACTGAGCCACCCAGGTGCCCTGAAAAGTCTACTTTAGCTAGAGTAGTCAGGGAGACTCTCTTGGAACACAAGTGATGTAAGAGGAGACAAAAATGAAATTGAGACAATCAGATGAAGAGAAAATTGTGGCCACATTTATAGCGGGAACAGGGTCCAACATACACATTTTCACCAAAATGAAAATAATTTTACATCTTCTAGCAACTGAGAAATGACCAATGGTATTAGGAAAGGAGATAGATGTAACTGTGAAGTTTAGTGATTCGGCAGAGGTGGATTATACTCAACTGTACAGACAAGAATGTTCAATTTCATTCTAAAAACTTTGGAGAACAATTCAAACTTATAAGCAGTGAAACAATATGGTCCAACTTATACTTTTAAAAGATCACTATCAGCAGCACTTGGGTGGCTCAGTCAGTTAAGTGCCTGATTCTTGATTTTGGTTCAAGTCATGATCTCAGGGTTGTGAGATCAAGACCTGCATCAGGCTCTGTGCTGGGCATGGAACCTGCTTAAGATTCTTTCTCTTCTTCTCCCTCTTTCTTTTCCCCTTCTCACTCTTTCTTTCTTTCTTTCTCCTCTTTCTCTCTCTCTCTCTAAAAAAACAAACAAACAAACAAAAAAACACTTTTACTCCCACATAGAGAAGAATTGAAGCAAATTGACAAGAGGTAACTATAGCAATTTAGATAATAGTTAACAATAATCCAAGATAAATCACATAGTAACATAGTAAAGGAATCTAAAAATTGGCACATTTCCAAAAATATTATCAGTGTATAATTCAAAGTTGTCATCTTCATAATAAATATATTTCAGGGATCTAATCAATAGGACTTACTGTTGAAAAGATGGGGGCAAGGAAGCAATTGCTAATATAAACAGATTATTATAAATATAGTTATATATAAATGATATTTTACCTATATGAATATAATTATTACCATTAATAAAAAGGGATTCCCTCTGAATTCCTGGCTTCGAGTGGGTGGTAGTAGTATATACTGAAATGAGAAAGAAAAAAATAGAGGAAGGTTTCAAAAAGATATCAAGAGCTAGAGATGCTAAGAGATAGCTGTTTGTGAGATTTGAAATTAGAAACAGAATCAAGGAGCTGCCTGTTCAAAGAAGATAAAACTTTTGAGTCATCATCATGGAGTGACACTGGAATTCTTTGGAATTAGTGAGATTACTGAAAGTAATGAGAAAAAAAAATCCTTAAAAGACCCAAAACCAAATCCCGAGGATTTCAACAACTAGAGATTCAGTTTAGGAGGATGAGCTGGAAAAGAAAATGGGATAAGTAGTAGAAGAAAATCCAAAAGAGAAGGGTTTTGTGGAAACCAAGAAAGGAGAGTACTTCAAGAAGGAGAAAGACATTCATAGAGTCCTGCAGTAGAAATGTCATTGACAACCTTAACAAGACAAGATGCAGAGGAACGTTGAAGGACGGAACTACCCCTACTACTAACACATTTGATAACTACCTTCTTCAATGAGAAAAGGTAACTCAGGAGATGAGGCCATGGAAAATCTTTGTGAAAACATATCATCTACAAAGTCTGTTAATAAATGAGGCCAGACAGGTGATTAAGAGTACACTTATCAAAAATAACAACATGGGATGGCTCAGTTGGTTAAGTGTTGGACTCTTGATTTCAGCTCAGGTCATGATCTCAGGGTTCTGAGGTGGAGCTCTGAGTTGGGCTCCATCCTCAGTGGGGAATCTGTTTGTCTCTCTCTCTCTCTCCCTCTGCCCCCCCTCCTTTGCCCTTGCTCCCTAAAAATAAACAAACAAACAAACAAATAAATCTTAAAAAATAAAACAACAAAGAGTACATTTATCATGATGAACACTATGTATAGAATTGTCGCATCACTATACTGTATGCCTGAAACTAATATAACGCTGTATGTTAACTATACTGGAATTAAAATTTTAAAAATAAAAAATAAGTTAAGAATAAATAAATAAATGGGGTCAGATAATTGCTGCTATCACCGAAATGAAGCTGCAGTCCCAAGAACAAACAGAAGCTATCAGAATATGTTTTATGTTTGTGGAGATGGACTTTCAACTGGAAAAGAAGAAATTCTCTAGGGAGGCAATAAAAGCTAAGACTAAAGGAGTCAACCTTTTGAAAAAGAGATTGGATCCAGAGAAATGCAGGCATGGAATGCTTTTGAAAAGAAAAGTAACACTCTCTGTTGTAGTAGGAGAAAAGAAAGAAGTGTGGGCTAAATTTGTAGATTTGGTGGTAGAATGTGGAAGGAAATGGCTCTTGATGGCTTCTCATTTTTCAGTGAATTAAAACATGAATATTTAGCTCAGATTAAAGGTGAAGAAGGTTAGGAGATGGAAGAAGATATATCTTAGAGCATAATATGAGCCCCAAAGAAATCATTATTAGAGATGGGCAGTTTTGAGGACCTGTTTAAAATGGGTAATATGAATTATTCAGGGTCAGCTGAGCAGCTATTTGCTGAAGTACAAACCTGGAGAAAATAAATGGATATTGGTGTTTAAACCACTCGTGTCTTCAGGTGAGTTCTATTAATATAAAATAAAAGAGATTTGGTTGGCTTTACAAAGAAATAATGATAATGACAGAGTATGAATTATAGGCTAGACAAGGAAAAATGAACACCAAGAGGTCTGATTAATAATGATAAAGTGGTATAATACATGGATTAGAAATCTTGATGAAATCAAAGAATCATTGTAGTAGAGGTACTTCAATAAGTAAATTGGAAAATAGGATATAATGAAAAAGAGATATTTTTATACTGAGATTTCAGACACAGATCAAGTGTAATAACCTAAGCAAATGTATGTAACCTAATATAAACTCATAAAAACCTAGAAGAGAACTAAAAAAGAACATTGCCATGTAAGATTTAGTTATATTAAGTTTCCGATTAAGTACTATTTTCACAATTATTCTATAAATTTCAACAGAATATCTGGTTAGAACTGCTAACTTAAGAGATAGGTGCTAAATTCATATGTAAAGAGCATGTGCCTGTAACCTGATGGCATGAGGATGTAAGTTAGGATCCCTTAATATAGTTATGCTCCATGAGCTGAATATAATAAGTGGAAAAGATCTCAACTATAATTATAATTTTTGAAGAGTTTATTTTTTTCCACAAAGAAGGAGATACTTGTGGGTTTCTTTTTGAAATTTAAGTAACACATTTGATAACTAACATGTATCATCTGGAAAAAAAATGTGTTACGAAAAATGTCTGAGTTTTGTTGACTTTTTTAGGTTTATAAGGAAAAGCGAACTTAGACATGCCTTTGCTTCATTGTTCAAAAGTAACGTGAAATGTGCCTCAGAGGAAACAGAGCATATACTCATAGCAGGTGCAAGTCTTACTCCATAAATGCAAATAATCTAGAAATGTATTTTTCCTTATAATTCTATATAATTTTCAGGTCCCCCACTGAGAGAGTAGAAAGGAAAAAACAATCCAAGTCAATTTAATTTCTCTCCCCTACTCCCTGGGATTGTGTGCAGCTTCTAGTATTTTGCATAATGGCAAGGATTTCATAGTTAATATCTGGTCCTGTATGTCTTCAGTCTCAGTTGACAACCACTGAAAAAGTCATCATCCCTTCAGAGTGTCTTTCATTTGTCCATTCCAGTGTCTCCACTTTATTTCATGTTAAAATTTGAATAGCCTCTTTACTTTCAGCTTCATCCCTTGCTGTCATTCACTTTACTGCCTCCACACCGTACCAGAACATGACAGTATTTCCATGGATGTCACATGACATCTTGGTCGATGTCACTCTATAGTTCATATAATCATTCAGCTACACCCATGTTATACTGGTGCAAGTGAGAACCAAGTAAGCTCATTTCTAGTTACATCACACATATATTCCTAGAATGGGGCCTTGCTACTCTTCTGTGGTCTACTAAGAAACAGAAGCACTTATCTTTTTTTCTTCTCTTAGATTAGATAATTCCCATTGCCTCATTGGTTTTCTACTGTTCCACTCCACTTGCAGCTCATCCTGCTTGAGGCTCAAACCCTTTTACAAAAGTGGCTCTACCACTTTAAACTCTCCCTGTTTCAATTTTGATAAGTTTTGCCTTCCATTCTGATTTAGTCTGAGGATGACCTGGTTTTTATACTGTAGATATTCTCCCCATATTTATTTCCTAAGATATGAATTCTATTTCCCTCCAATGGCTAAAATTTTTAAACACAGGGATCCCTGGGTGGTGCAGGAGTTTGGCGCCTGCCTTTGGCCCAGGGAGCGATCCTGGAGACCCGGGATCGAATCCCACATCAGTCTCCCAGTGCATGGAGCCTGCTTCTCCCTCTGCCTATGTCTCTGCCTCTCTTTCTCTCTCTCTGTGACTATCATAAATAAATAAAAATTAAAAAAATAAATAAATAAAATAAAATAAAATTTTTAAACACAAAGGCAGTACTTGACCACTGAGTTCTCTTAGCCATATTACCATACTTCTCTGAGTGGTCAAAGGATCTCATCATGCAAGAAAACACAGGGAGAAATTACAGATTAATATTTTTAAATTGTTCATTGCTATGCGCTAATGATACAGAATTAATAAAATCTTTTCAAATGAGATTTAAACAATTTGAAAAATTTGTGAAGAATTGTTAGAAGTCTATAAAAATAAACTGCAGATGCTGCTTTTTAAGGGAAGGTTATAAGAGTAGGGGAATACAGATTAATAGAAAACAAGAACAGATGTTCTATGACACTGTGCCAATTTTAATTAAATAATTACTGAGACCAGGGCAAAAATACAGCTAAGTATATTAGGTTATCTGTTCTATATCTAATAGATAATTAATAATATTATGTCTTTGTGTTATATAATAAGCTAAATTAAGGTATCATGCTGTTTAGAGAAAAAAAAGAAAGGTTAGCTTTGATCATATCATAAGACTTTGGTCTAAAGTCCTATGGGGTGCTTTAATATGAAAGCAATATACTAGTATGGGAGCCGTAGTAATGAAATATTGATGGTCACATCATCAAGTGATTAACATGTATGATAATTAATGGGGAAATAAGAAAATATGCATTTAGATGGTCAAATGCATAGACTTAGATTTAAGGCATATTATTATAATATCCCTGTATATGTCAAAATCATGACATGTGTTAAAATAATATCCCCAGAAAGTCTAATCCCTACCTTTTTCCACATTTATTTTTTTTCTTTCTTTTCTAAGACAAAGTCTTTTCAACCTAGAGACTTACTGAATGTTGTTCTGTTTTGAACACTTCCCTCTATTTGTATTTTTTTTTCCTATGAAGTTCACACCTAACCATTATTCTAACTTTAGCTCAATTATTACCTCTTTTAGAAAATCTTTGTGTTCTGCTAAGGGAGAGTTCAGACCTTATTAACACTGTTCTCCTAAGAGTAATGTCTTAAGACATCATAAAATATAGTATTTAAAGATATTTTTAAATTTGTTTATTTAGAGAAAGAGAGAGCATGGGAGGAGAGGCAAAGGGAGAAAGAGAGAGAATCCCAAGCACACTCCCTGATGAGCACAGAGCCCAGTGCAGGCCCTGATCTCAGGACCCTGAAATCATGACCTGAGCTGAAATCAAGTCAGATGCTTAACCAACTGAGCCACCAATGCATCCCATGAAATGTGGTATTTAATTATGTTTTTCCCTCTTCCTAGACCAGAAGTCTTAAGAAGACTTAGACAATATGCAAGAGAAACTCTGACATATTTCAATATTTCTTATGTTTTCAGGATCTAAGGCATGGCAGTTTTTAGTCACCTCTTAATAAGATAAATCAGACCTTATAACTTATCTGGTTAGAATCCTCTTTTGGCTGACTGCTACAGTTGGAATAAAATCCAAAATGCCATTTCTAAGCTTCAAGGACTTATAGGATTCTGCTGACATCTTGAACCCCATCTTTTATCACTATACCACCAGTTATTATACTATGACTAAAGTATAATAGATAGTCATACTATCTATCTACAAAGATAGTAGACTTTGTAGTCTCCTTTCTAGCATCTTTGTACTAGCTATTTCTCCTGCCTTGATTATTGTGACCTTATAATTCTCCTGTGGTTGACTCCCTCAGCTCCTCGGAGAAAAGTTTATCATTCCAACATAAGTGCCAGGTTCCACTCTTTGTAGTCAATTACTAAACCATTACATTGGTTTATTTTCTTTGTACTACTTATAAATGGCCGTTGTTTTGAGTATTTTCATGCCTATTTTCTATTTACTTCCACTATTAAAAACCCTACAAAACAGGGATCCCTGGGTGGCGCAGCGGTTTGGCGCCTGCCTTTGGCCCGGGGCGCGATCCTGGAGACCCGGGATCGAATCCCACGTCGGGCTCCCGGTGCATGGAGCCTGCTTCTCCCTCTGCCTATGTCTCTGCTTCTCTCTCTCTCACTGTGTGCCTATCATAAATAAATAAAATTTAAAAAAAAATAAAGTTTAAAAAAAAAAAACCTACAAAACATTGTTATTTTTCTTTAGTCAATTATCTTTTAAAGAGATATTAAAGTAATAAGGAAAAAGTCTTCATGTTTTCAGATGCAACTGTCATTTTTTCTGTGCTTCATTCTTTTGTATAGATTCAGACTTTGATTTGGCATTACTTTTCCTCTACCCTTCCTTTAATATTTCTTATAGTATAGTTTTACTGGTGATTAAATATTTTAGTGCTTTTGTATCTTAAAAAAAATATTTATTACTACTATGTTCTTTGGAAGGTATTTTTGCTGGGTATAGAATTCAGTGTTGATAGTTTCTCCCATTAATTTCAAGATGTTACTTTCTGCATGCATCCTCAATGGAGCAATGTCACTCTCAAGAAAGTGAACATTGATTGTGGGGGAGAGGGCAAAAACTATATTATAATTGCTTGTGTTCTTCAAAAAAGCTACAGTACATACAGCATAGATTAGTATTGAACATTTACCTGTATTTATATCTGTATATATTAAATACAAATACAGTATACCTGTGATATTGAGATTTTTATCAGGCAGGAGTGATTAGGAAAAAAAGTATTTTACAAGTCTTCTGGGTGAGGGTGATAATGAAAGCAAGGTTGAAGAATACTTCTCTATTGTCTTCTCACTTACACTGTTTTGATGAGAAATCTGTTAATGATTTCTATAAAGTTTTCTCTTCTTCATATAATGCTTCAGAACAAGATGATTATGCTAATACTTGGGGGTTTTCTACATATATATCTTTGAGATTTGTTGAAATTCTTAAATATGGATTTATTATTTTCATAAAATTGGAAAAACTCCAGTCATTATTACTTCAAATATTTTCCACCCTTCCGCTCCTTTGAAGAACCCGGGGACACACTTTCTCTATCTCATTTTTTATTTATTTATTTATGATAGTCACACAGAGAGAGAGAGAGAGAGAGAGGCAGAGACATAGGCAGAGGGAGAAGCAGGCTCCATGCACCGGGAGTCCGACGTGGGATTCGATCCCGGGTCTCCAGGATCGCGCCCTGGGCCAAAGGCAGGCACTAAACCACTGCGCCACCCAGGGATCCCTCTATCTCATTTTGGATAGTGCCTATATCTTTTCAAGTTCACTGATCTTTTCTTCTGCAATATATAATCTTCCATTCATATCATGTATGACAAACATATATATGTGTGCATGTGTGTGTGCATGCAAGCATGCATTTGAGTATAAAGAACAGAAACATAAAAATTACTCTTCTTAATAATGTTAATATTCAAAGTCAGAAATTAATATATCACTTCATATAGGCCAAGAATTCCATGGCTGACTCTAATGTAGAAGGCTATATTTAGGAATGATGATTTAACTCATGAATTAGTTATATACCTTGATTATTGAGCCATATTACAAGGAGATCCTACATTCTATTTTAAGGTGGGTTTAAAATACTATGAGAATAGTGAGGCCATCTTATTATAAACAATTTGTTCATACTTAAAACCACACCAATATAAGCAAATGATTGAAAGGTGATTTTGTTCGAAATTTAAAAGTAAATAAGAAAGAAAGAAAGAAAGAAAGAAAGAAAGAAAGAAAGAAAGAAAGAAATCAGATGACCAAGATCTATTTGAGTGGAATAATGGAAACCAAAGCCAAGTTATAAAAATTGGAGAATGAGGATAAGAAAGTTGTATCAATAATCCCTGACTAAAGAATGCAATCACAAATGGGAACTTCCTATCATTTATAACAAAGAGGGAATTGACGAGGTACATGCCATTTGTCTTATTTAGAAAGTTCCACTAAATATATGAATCTATACATAAAGATCATTGAAAGCAAAACCGATGATATCCTGAGAGTAATTATAATTTTAAAGGTAGCAAATTTTCTCACGCACATTTCTATCACATTTCCACCTTGCTACTATTCTGCATTGTGACCTCAAAGTGCCACTACCAGGTGATTTGTCTCCATGGTGAAATAAAATAAAGATACTCCAATGTACACTTGACATTTCCCTTAGACCAGAGGTTTTTAAAACATTTTTTTTTCTGTATGAAGCACTTTTATTGAAAAATATATTTATTATCAATAATTTTGGTTTTGATGTAATTACATTTACATTATGTTCATGGCACTAAAAGCAGTATAATGTCAGCACTCTAAATGTGTCTGACCACCTTTTTTTCTATGATAAGAGGAAGGAACTTATTTAAAATATTTATTGAATATTTCATATCCATGTAAGGAAAAAATGGAACCATGAAGATCTCCTTAAAATTGTAGGTATTTGCTTTAGAAAGCAAATTACTTTAGAAAGTAATTGCTAGCTCCATTCTTTTCTAACCTACATATAAATAATTTCTTGTTGGTGGAATTCTAAATAAATAAACACATGCTAGATCAATCATTGCACAGATGGCATTGCATTTATTTTTGACCAAAGTTTTACTAAGTAAAAAAGAGGGTAACAATGGACCAAAATAAACTAATTCGACCAAAAGTCTGCCAATTTCTTTATCAGGATATTAGACTAAGAGCCTTATAAAAGAAGAAGTTGGTGTGAATTTTAAGGGGATAGTTAATGGTTCTGCATTTTGAACTAATTAATATTATTTGAACATGAAATAGACTATACTCTAGAAACAACCTCTGTTATTATCATTCATCTCATATTTTTCTTTGAGAAGATATATTTGCTTGGGATGCAAACTGAGGACCGAAGGTATACTCTTTCATCCACTTCTTTTGGGGAAATTGTTTGTATAGTAATTCGTGTTGTTCTAATAAAATGACCTGGATTAGCATTACTGTTTTCAGGTGAGATTCTTGAGATTGGATTTCCAGGCTATTTAGCACTGAATAATTTCCAGCTATAGTTCTAATCTGTTTAGACTTGTGAAGTCTTAAATTACCATCTAGGTATAAATGAGCAAACATTTCATTAAAAAATGAAGAGTTTTATGACAATACCTTTCCTTGGAAAATGGAGCCACCTGAGCTTTTCTAATAGCTGGTGACATCCATTAGTGGTTTTCTCTGAAATTGAAAACATTTTCCATCTGTTCATACACACTCATTACAAAGTAGTTAAGAGCCTGTGGGATCACAAAGGCACATTTTGGCAAATTACAAAATATCAAAATGAGTTATTGAAGAGGCAGCAATGACTATATAATAAGCTTCTCAAACTTGCAATTGTCTGCTTTTGTGTAAGAAAAGACATCTGTATGCTAAAATCTAGTTTACCTTTTTTTTTTTTTAATACTTGGGACTTTTCCACATGATGCTATTCATTTCTGTGTGTATGAACCCAAATTCTTTTTTCTATGGGAATTTGTATAATTTTGTGAATTTTAAAAATAAAGACTTTCTTTTTCAGTCTTTAGGGAAGTGCTATTTAATGGATTCTCTTCAGAGGAATGAACTGATGCAATAGATTTAAATAAAGGCAGGAAAGGATTCAGGTGCACACTGAGAAGAAAATCTTGACTGTCAGTCTACTAAATAATGGAAAAATCAAAAAAATCAAGGGTGCAAGTAATAGAGGCTTTTCATCTGCTTACCTTCAGAAAGAGACAACATGGACATCTCTGCTGGACACTAAAGATGTCTCTTGCCAAATGGATGGAGAAAGTTCAAGATGATCTGTGGCAAATGTTTCAGTGATCTCTTTTTCTGCCTTAATAATGACATATAAGCTATGCACAAGTTGTTTATTTTTCACCTGGAAGTTGAGATCTAAAGGAATATGATATGTTTCAGCTAAAGTTCAACCTAAGGTGCAGAACAAAACATCGCAATAACACACTCTTTGAGACAGGAGAAGTTAGGTCTTAAATGGTGACAGTATGAGAACTGAAAATGAAGCAGTGAAAAAAGAAAAACATGGCTTCAAAAAAGAAAATCTTATTTCGTTTGAGTTTTCCTCAAGACTTATCTGCAACTATCTACATAGTTGTAAAATCATAGTTATTTTTAAAAATATGTATATAATAATATTTATATTGTATAGAATGATTAAAATTTGATAAATTAATTGTTATTTCAGATTTAATCTTTTAATCAATTTTGTCAATGTAACTTACTTGCATGAAATAACTCTATACTGAGAGTCTATATTCATTTTATTCTTGTTTCTCAAGAACTGAAAAGCAAACAAAAGAGAAATGGAGAGAGAGAGAGAGAGAGAGAGGAAGAGTAAGGAAGAAAGGAAGAGAAGGAGGGGGAATAAAGCAAGTACTTAAGCTGATGCATGAAATTATAATACTATTATCTCTAGCATTCACTACTTAACATCATGCCTCACCAATTTTTCAGATGTCTCTAGAGATACAAATCAAAGTGAAACTGAAAGAAGAATCACAAAGCATTCTCTTGGCTATTCTG
This sequence comes from Vulpes vulpes, assembly GCF_048418805.1. Taxonomy (NCBI): domain Eukaryota; kingdom Metazoa; phylum Chordata; class Mammalia; order Carnivora; family Canidae; genus Vulpes; species Vulpes vulpes. Next base: position 74,103,724 of record NC_132781.1, read on the forward strand.
GGTCTTTTCTGATTCCACACAAATCTTAAAATAATTTGTTCTCTCTGAAGAAAGTCCATGGTATTTTGATAGGGATTGCATTAAACGTGTAAATTGCCCTGGGTAACATTGACATTTTCACAATATTAATTCTGCCAATCCATGAGCATGGAATATTTTTCCATCTCTTTGTGTCTTCCTCAATTTCTTTCAGAAGTGTTCTATAGCTTTTAGGGTATAAATCCTTTACCTCTTTGGTTAGGTTTATTCTTGGGTATCTTATGCTTTTGGGTGAATTGTAAATGGGATTGACTCCATAATTTATCTTTCTTCAGTCTCATTGTTAGTGTATAGAAATGCCACTGACTTCTGGGCATTGATTTTGTATCCTGCCATGCTACCAAATTGCTGTATGAGTTCTAGCAATCTTGGAGTGGAGTCTTTTGGGTTTTCTATGTAGACTATCATGTCATCGGCGAAGAGGGAGAGTTTGACTTCTTCTTTGCCAATTTGAATGCCTTTAATGTCTTTTTGTTGACTGATTGCTGAGGCTAGGACTTCCAGTACTATGTTGAATAGCAGTGGTGAGAGTGGACATCCCTGTCTTGTTCCTGATCTTAGGGGAAAGGCTCCCAGTGCTTCCCCATTGAGAATGATATTTGCTGTGGGTTTTTCGTAGATGGCTTTTAAGATGTTGAGGAATGTTCCCTCCATCCCTACACTCTGAAGAGTTTTGATCAGGAATGGATGCTGTATTTTGTCAAATGCTTTCTCTGCATCTATTGAGAGGATCATATGGTTCTTGGTTTTTCTCTTGCTGATATGATGAATCAATTGATTGTTTTATAAGTGTTGAACCAGCCCTGTGTCCCGGGAATAAATCCTACTTGGTCATGGTGAATAATTTTCTTAATGTGTTGTTGGATCCTATTGGCTAGTATCTTGTTGAGAATTTTTGCATCCATGTTCATCAAGGATATTGGTCTATAATTCTTTTTGGTGGGGTCTTTGTCTGCATTCTCAATAGCATTTCTCTGTGTTTGCTAGTCTTGGGTAATATGATTGTTTCAAACACAGGCCGTATTCATTATAAAAATCAAAGATTAGTTTTTCACTTCTACATTTTGATTTTTGTTTGCTAGCCAATAATATTTTAGTGCCTTCCAATATAGAATTAATTCAAATTCTTGTTAAAGAGGCAATAATTCTCCTATCTCCAAAACATTCCTGAAGAAAACAGAAAGGTAAAACAAAACAAAACAAAACATAACAAAAACAAAACAAAACAAAAGAAAAACACCTTAGTTAATAAATACATAAGAATTCTCATCAAAAAATAGTTGGAAGTTTTGATGCATAACAGGAGCGCTGGCTCATGAAAGTATAAATGTTTTCTTGTTTCTTTCAAGATGCTTTTCCTTTTCTATATTAAACATTTGATATTTTCTCCTCTTTTCTATACCTGTTCACTCCTAAAGCAGCATCTAATATATTTTTCTACCGCCCTGTCATGCCACTCTGCACTATTAACAAAAAGAAAGTAAAAGAGAAGCCAGCTGCTTGATCACTCATTAGATCACATTACACAGTCAGTCTAATCTGAACAGTACATTCTTGGAATGAGGCTCCTTCTTCATTTATTTGAAAAGCACTGTGTGGCATATTTGCTCTCCATACAACTGTGAATAAGAAGAAATATTTTCTGATGAAATCTGCTTTGAATATTTTCAGGAAGATTAACCTTTGAAAATTGAGGATGTTTGCACTGAAACATAATAAAATCATTAAACACAGGTAAGACTGCCTCTAGGCTGAAAAGGAGATTTCAGCCCCAAATTCAATGCTGAACAGAACTCTGGTCTAGTCTGTGGTAAATGCCTTATGAATTTTTGTAATATTAATTTCAACTCTTATCTTATGGAAGATAGCTCATTCTTACTCAAGATGGGTAATACCAAGTGCTATAAATTTGTATTTGGAGGCCATATTCTTTTGCATATTGTACATTAGATTTGACTTCAAATTGAATTCAGTAGTAAAGTTGCAAAAATGAGTATAATCATATAAATTCTTCCTTTATCAGCTGTGATGACAAATGTAGTCTATGTGCCAAAGGCTTAAATGAAATTGAGTTGAGCTTGATGGGAGTCAGGCAGGGGCCTAACAAGAATAAAGTAGCAAGCCCAAAAGAAATTCCAACCACTTTTAAATCTACATTCTATTCACTACTTGTTTGATTTTCATCAGCATGTGCTAGTGAATTCTGAGCATATTTGCTGCAGACAGATGCTAGTGTTGTTTTAGCTTATTGGAACAAGGAACAGCAGGAGGTATGGATTAAGAGGAGCTATTGAAAAACAGGGCTGAATGAGTTTTTAGCAGGCTAAAGACACATATTATAGATGTAGTGTTTTTGAGGATGACTTTAAATCTGTAGGATTGCTGTATACATGACAACATTATTAAACAACAGAGGGTAAGTATTAGAAATAATTAAAGCAAATGACTCACTTTAACAGAATACACCTGAGCCAAAAATATCTGATCTTAAATACATTTTTTGTTGATGCTGTATAAATGTATATTAAAATTATGTTATTTTTCTATGATGAAGTAGGTTCCCTTAAATCAAACCCAGATAGCTTCAGCATTTTCTACTGAAACACCCAAGCTTTACTTTCAATATTCTTCAAGTCATAGTGAGCATATTCCTGAAGTGTAGAGAAACAGACTTATAGTACAAACAGCTTTAATTAAGCATCCATAGTAAATATTTACTGCTTATAGTGTACACTTGTGAAGATAAAGTACAAAATGCTTTGAATTTGCAGTTAAAAGACCAGGTTTCAATTCCAAGATTCATTACTTATTTACTGTTGATGGGAACTCAGAGAAGTAAATTAAACTCTTCAAATTGAAATTTAGGCATTATAATAATTATCACATATAGTGGTTGTGAAAATGATAGTACCACCAATTACTGTTTGTCACTAGTAATGATTGTATTCAAGAAATTATGAACATCACCTTATAAAATAAAAATATTTGTGATTGAAGATAGATTTGCTTATCTGAATTTTTTTCTTAAATAAATAATAAAGTGTTATTAATAAGGAAAATTTTAAAAACCTATCGTTTGTGTGACATAGAAAAAAAAACAGAATTTAGGCATGATCTTTGACAGGCAATGGAAAGCATACGGTCACTTTAAGGATAGCAGACAGCTATCGTGTAGCAGTAACATCAGAAAGATGAAAGTTATTGATGAAATAGAAGGAAAGCATCAACCATGAAGGAAAAGAAAAATATTCTTGTCTATTAAAAGAACAAAAGTGACCAGTAGTGACAAATTTTTTAAATGGCCAAAATAGAAGACCCACAAATTTTGAAAATCACTTCTGTGTTTATACTCATAATGAAACAGAGACATCATAGCTACCTCAAAAAAAAATTCTAATAATTTTATTGCATTTTTTTCTTTTTTTTTAAGATTTTATTTATCTGTTCATGACAGACACAGAGAGAGGTAGATACATAGACAGAAGGAAAAGCAGGCTCCCTGCAGGGAGCGCAATGAGGGACTCAATCCCCAGACCCCAGGTGATGCTCTGAGCTGAAGGCAGACACTCAGCCACTGAGCCATCCAGGTGCCCATGGTGCATTTTTTTTATCAGTAATAACAATAATTATAAATATTAATACATAGTGAATAAATGCAGACACTAATTAAATAAAAACTCCCAGGCTTTGGAAGCTTACTTGCATATACTCATTCCTTTAACCAACAAATGTACTGCATACCAACTCTATGCAATGTAATATCAGCTAACATAATGATAGAGACAGAAAAAGTTATAAAAAAGTAAGTTAGTTAACAAATGGCATACTAATTCTCTTATTGTTAATATCAAGTATTTTTTTTAAGATTTTATTTATTCATTCATGAGAGAAAGAAAGAGAGAGAAGCAGAGACACAGGCAGAAGGAGAAGCAGGCTCCATGCAGGAAGCTGATGCGGGTCTTGATCCTGAACTCCAGGATCACACCCTGAGCCAAAGGCTGACGCCAAACCACTGAGCCATCCAGGGATCCCAATATCAAGTATTTTTGAAAAAAGGTAAATTCATTACATGGCTTACAGAAGGCCCTGGGCCCACACACCTAAAGGCCTGAAGAGTTGTTTATAAAAGGAAATAGACTATATTAGACTTTGGAACATGAAAAAAGTAATTTTGGAGGAATTTTAGGTGTCTCTTGGCCATTGCTAACCAAATGTAGAATTGTTTATCTGCTGCTTTTAAAAACAATATTTTAAATATGTCTAGGTAACAAAACAAATTTTATATTAGTAAATAAAAGTATCAAATATTGAGATATAATAATTTAAGGAGGAAAACAAAGATTTCGGGTTCAGCAAACTTGATTCCATTCTTGATTTTACCATTGTTAAAGAAAAAAAATTATCCTGACACTTGTTAAAATGGTAAGAAAGATTATTCTAGACTATTGTGGTAGGCATCAACATTGGCAATAGGGAAGAGCAATGGAGCTCAACTCTGATTATAATAAAGAAAAGGAAATATAACCAAGGAGCAGCCTGAAAGAGGTGTTTGGAGGGGGATGAAAAATTAACAAGAGGAGATATCAAACATCGGGGGAATTCTTGCTAAAGTGATTTAGGCTTTGTGCTGAAGTCAGACCAATGATTTATACATCAAAGCAAAGGGATGAAGAATTTGATCAGCTACTAAGGGTGGAGGATTGTCTCTAAACTGGCTTAGCAAGAGTCTTGCTAAAACTAGATTTTTCAGGCCCTAAACAGGACAGGGACCATGGTCCATGCCAACAGAAGAGGACTCTGAGGAGCTTGAGTAGAGTTTGATCAAGGAGAGTCTTTGTCACCACTAATCAGTTGTGTGACCTTGATAATTTACCAAAACTTTTTTTTTTATTTATTTTTTTTTATTCATGAGAGACATAGAGAGAGAGGCAAAGACATAGGCACAGGGAGAAGCAGGCTTCCTATGAGGAGCCTGATGCAGGACTCGATTCCAGAATCCCAGGATCACGACCTGAGCCAAAGCCAGACCCTCAACCACTGAGCCACCCAGGTGCCCGTACCAGAACTTTTTCAGCCTCAAATTCCATAGCAGCAAAACCAGGGCAATATCAATCATGAAGTTGTTATAAGGCCAAAGGTGCTATGCGTCAGCATGCTGGTCTGGATAAACATACAGCTTTCACACACTTGGATTCCTTAGGTTTTGAGGCTGGATTTGAATCAAGAGAAGTGAGATTCTTCTGAACAAGGGCCCTTTTTTCCACAAGAATTTCAATAAAACATTTTCTGCTCCTTAGCTTTTGCATTTGTTAATATTTTCTCAGATAGAAACCCAACAGAATATTTTAAGCTCCAGAGGCTGAGTAGAGTTCCCAGGTGCCTACTGAATGAGGAAAGATAACAAGATTATATTAGCAGAAATTTTTTTTCTACCTGCTTCAGGCATTATATTTCATCTCATCTTCTGAGTATATAAATGACTTGAAACATTCGATGATGATGATGAAGGAAATACAATGTTAGGGAACAAGCAGAACTTGTCCTACCTGACCAATATCAAGGCCTAATAAAGTAGTAGTAAAAGAGAAAGGTGGTATGTACAGTCCTTGTGTTTCACCTCCTGGTCACTGTTCATAGCGACTCTCATTAGAGTCCTCTTCTTCAATAGAGAGGAATTAGTGTTAAAGAACACTAAATATGTGTGTGTGTGCTTTTATCCAGATGTCATCTATTATATTTTAAAATGTCACTTGTTCTCATTACAGAGGCTGAGCGGGATGTTTTGAAGCTGATTTTACAGAGCATAAAATGAGAACAATTAAGTCTCAAGGTAGTCCCTTTTTTTAAGGGCAAAAGTCTACACTATTGTCTCTTCAGAGTAATATTTTACTCTATATTACTTAGTCTTACACAGTAATAGACTAAAAATAAATTTTATTTAAATGGGCACATCTATCATTTAAAAAAATTTATGACATTTTGCAAATGAGTGAGCATATAAATGAGTTTATCCATAAGAAAGCAAAACTCTAGGAATGCTGTTTTCCTTAACTTTATATATCTAAATTGTTCTCATCTAAACCATTTTTTGCCATATGAACAACTGCTTGTCAAGTGATGGCTTTTTATGAGTTTGAATGTCATTTTTAATCTGCAAGCTATTTTTATCTAAAAATAGAGAAATCTATAATGCAAGTTTTCAGCAAAAAATCTCAACATTCTCTGTCAGGTTAGGAAAGAGGAAAATTCTAATAAGCAGAAAAATCTTAACAGCCCCTTCTGGATTCCATTTTTTAGGTTCAGCAAAAATGCTACTTCTTCTAAATTTCCATGGTGCTACTCACAGTTTAACTACTTTTTTTCAAATATTGATTCTCTTTTTCTTGAAATATTTATGAGAGATAATAGCATGAGAACATTAGTACTTATTGAATATTTACCATGTTCTAGTCACAGTATTTGGTGTTTTGCTTATGGCATTCATTTGCCCCCAAACTCTCTATATGATAGGTAATATTTTTATCTTTCAGATGTGAAGATTTCAGGTTACTGAAGATAAGAAACTTACCCAAGGCTGCACAGCAACCAGGTGGCAAAGCCAAGATGTTAACTCATAGGGGGTCACTCTTGAGCTCTCTCCCTCCATTATGTAAAACCTGAAATCTTTACAGTCATAACTCTACCACGGATCCAGCTTTGGCTTACCAAATATTAACTACCTGAGAAAACAACTTACAGCTTTACCTTGAAAAGTTTTTGTTCTGTTTTGTTATTATTTTTGTTTTGTTTTCTGGAGGGGTTAATTATTAAGTGAAACAAGTAAATTGCTTCAGGCAGAAAAGAAAAAGAAACTGATACCTTGTTCCCAGGATCAAAATAGAAGCCCACACTCTCCCTTTGTTGAAACATGTTTCAGTCCAGTTTTTTAGCTTAAAAACAAAAGAATAATAAATGTCTTGGATAAAATTCTAACCTAAGGTGTTCATTCTGGCCTAAATGGGACTTTGGGTCTTAGCTGTGCCTTGAGAAAGGGATCTGAAATTTCTGATGAATGGTTATATTATCTGCAATGATGCCCAGTTAGGAGATTATTGATGATTTCCAAAGAAAACAATTGCAGAACAGAGAAAGAAATGCCTCCAAAAAAAATGATTTATACCACCTGCACATAGCAGTGTATACAACACATGTTCCATAAAAGACTAAGGCTCAAATGTATGTTCCATGAGGGAGTGTTTGCTTTAGTCAATTCTATATCCCTAGCATTTCAGTGCTTTCCAGTAATCATTTCTATAATCAATGATTTATTATGCAGTTGCAACAGCTGTTTAAGGATGGAAGTGTTGGGAGAGAGAAAGAGCACTACATTTTGTTTCCAGTCTCAATAGTCAATTGTATGGTAATGAGATTTTATTCTAAAATTTTATTTTAATAATCTTACAAACAATGACATTAAAGTCATCATAATTTGTGTAAATCAGTCCATTAGGGATATATTGGCATTTAGGTTTTGTGGGCTCTGTGCTGGAGGCACTCCAAAATGGATCTGAGAGTTAGTGGCATGACACACTAGAAGATCTCAAGTTCAGGGATCATATCCTACTCACCATTGTATTTCTAGCCCCTTCCACCTTGATTGGGCACAGTTTGAAATACAAAACTTCAGTTCAGAAAAAATGGAGGTCAGTGAAGAGAGGTCTAAGCTTCATCTAGCCTTGACAGAAAAACACCTCCTGTCCCAGTTCCTGGGAGAACATGATACAAACTTCTCATGGAAAAAAATAAAAAATAAAAAAGTAAGCCTGAAAGAGCAAGGTTACCCTGTGAGACCAAAAGAACATGAATCAGATAAGCTTTCCAACAGCACTAAAAATGAAGACAGTTCTTTCTATTTGGGGCTGGAAAATTTTTACTAATAGCTATTATAGAAGGCCTATTATGTGCCAGGTACTCTGTATCCATTAATTTTAATCTACCAGCAACCTTCCAAGGTCACATCTCCTTTTTTTCATAAGAAGAAACTAAAACCCAGTAGGCCAAGCAACTTGCCCACAGCCACACAGAGATAGGATTAGAAATCTCTGCCTGTCTGGTTTTAATACTTTTGTGCTTTACATTACACCTTGATGCCTGTAAAGTATGTAACACTTAGTGAAAGCAATCCTAGCTTATTGATTGCCTTGGATACTGGAGGGCATCTGCCCACTGCTGAAAGGGATCTTAAAGCCTGAGGACTACATAGATTTTTTTTTTTTTACATTGCCCTTTCATTCAATAAATACTTTTTGGGGCATTCTAGACTTATTCTGTGATAGGCATACTTCCTTAAATAAGTTGCCCTTGATATTGAGACAGAAAAAGAGACCAGAAGGCATTCTGGCATCACAAGCAACTACTTGTGAAGACTGGTGGAATTGGACTCCAATGGAGTATTTTTTTAAAGAAAGGAATTTAAGGCTTCATTGATTTAAATTGGGTACTTGATTTTTTTTTTCCTTAGGTCTGAGTTAGCCTGTGGCAATCAAAGGTTACATTAAATAGAGTCATCAGCTCTCTCTTCTTGATTCCCTTTTTCTGACTCTACAAATTCTATTGCATAAATCTTACTGAGGGAAATATGAAAAACCTCTAGGCTTTGAAAAAATGCCATTCAAGTATGCAATAAAGCATGCAATAAAGACCGGTTGTAGATGTGATGGTTTGAAACACTACCAATGATGCATTAACTCAAGCATGAGGAATGGTATAAAAGAAAAACAAGCATGTTGAGTTTTAAAATCTATTTTTAAAAGGCACTGAAATCTAGTTGATTAGTTCCTACAGTAAGAGTTAAAATAATTCAGGATTTTATTCTACTGTTTTCTAGATGACTGAAAATTTGTCTTACATTTTACTTCTGTACCTAATTTAGCTTCCTTTCTCCCAAAGACACCTAAGTAATGTGCAGGCATGTAAAAAATAAGCATATATCTTTATATAGCCATATGATTTAAGAAAATAAGTTATTTAATAAAAATTACATGTAACTTCATTCTTCTTCCAAAAAATAGCTCACTAATTTGTAATAATAATAAAAAATAGGAGAAACAGAAATTAATTCCTTATAGCTGCTTAACTTCTTATCAGAAACAAAATTCAAATGTAAGCTATCTTAAAATATTGGTGCAATTACATAGTAACCCTCCGAAACTGGGTGAGACTTGAGTTTTCAGTTTATCTGTGAGCTACTATAATTTGGTCCATTATTTCCAGTGTTACTTTAGACCACAAATAATCTTAACCATTAGGAAGATAAGTGAAGGAGTCCATTATGCATAAATCACTTGGAATGTTCAGAGTTCACTGGGAATGCACTGGCATAAACTGTGTCTTATAGTACTTTCCAACTAGAAAAGATACTCAGAGGAGAATCTCACTCATAAAGTTTTACTGTAAAGATTGGCTTTGGGAATAAACTTTTAGTTGTCACCTTTTAGTTGTCTCATTGGCTATGAGACACTCCCTTGAGGCTTTCTATGTCCTATATATCACAATCATATTAAACTGTTCTGTGAAATGAACAAAGTGCAGTCATACTCATATGAGATGTATAAAGATTAGCAATAGACTCATAACCTTTGTTTTCCAAATACAGAAGGATACCTATCAAAAATACATTCAATTTGTTTTACAGAAAACAGGTAAATGGCAAAGTTGGTTGAAACAGCATTTTGAGGGACACCTGGGTGGCTCAGTCGGTTAAGCATCTGCCATCAGCTCAGGTCATGATCCCAGAGTCCTGGGATTGAGCCCCACATCAAGCTCCGTGCTCAGTAGGGAGCCTGCTTCTCCCCCTGCCTGCACTTCTCCCTGCTTGCTCTCTCTCCTCTCTCTCTCTCTCTCTCTGCCAAATAAATAAATAAAGTCTTAAAAAAAAAAAAAAGAAACACTATATTGAGAAACTAGATATTTTTGGGAAACTGGAAAACTAGGTTAGATTCAAAATTAGTCAATACCTACAGAGAATTAAAATAAAATATTTTACATTATTTTCTTATTAGAGAGAAATTATTTGAAACTGTGGAACAAAATCTAGGTCTTTAATCAATAATAAACAGTCAGGTAAACAAAGTACACTCAGTACTTTGAGTACTGTATTCTCAGGTAAACAGTAAGGTACGTTCCTTACTTAGAGCAGGAGTTGCTGATAATCATCAGCTCTGAGAAACTTGCTCCCAGCTTTAAAAAAGAGAGGTATGAAATATCAATGTGGCAGAAAATTCTAATGAAACTCCAAAATAGCCATTATTGTGCTGCCCCAATCTCAGTGACTTACCTTACACACTGACAGTTTTTTTAAAAAGCTAAAGGTAAATAAACCAATCTATATCAGGAATTTGTCACAAAAGATCTATTTAAAGATCTTTTGATCTTAATATTTAAGAATATTTAAAGAAACCATGGTATTCACCCAAATGATCCAGAAGTCCAAAAGTAATTCTGTATCATATGCTAGTTAATATTGTTGAGTACTTAAGTATGACATAACAAGTGACTTTCAAATGAGGGAACATCTTATTATATGTCTTCAAAAAGTATATTTGGAATGAGGAAATGTTTAAAATATCTGCTATTGAAAACAACCAGGGATTTTGAATATGAAACATGAAACAATGTATATCATTTAAAATTTGGCTTATAAAGATAAGTAGAAATTTCAGTTAAAGATAATGAGAAACAATCAATGCAGAGAGATTTAAGTACAGCTCTAAGAAAGTGTAAGGTTTCACTAGTGTCTTTATGTAGCTCATGTAGTGCTAAGCAATCATCAGTTTTGTGATAAAGTACACTTGTTCTAGGATTACAGGAAGGCACATTTATCTTTTAGTTCCAAGGACACTACACAGGTGCAGATTCATTCATTTTAACCTGATGACCAAATGACATTTTGCTAATATCTGTTCATATTCTGTTTGTAACTCTTTTCAAAAAGCACCTATGTCTGTGTGTGGCAGGCAGGGGCAGGAGGGGGGGTTGTTTCTATTCCAAAACTTTTGAAAATCCAAAATGGAAAATTTGAGAGTTTGCCAATGCAACAAAAAAATTGTCTAAATATGGAGGTAATAAGAAAACTATTAATACTAAAACTATTAATAATATTGAAATAGTTCTACCAAAAAGTAGGACTATCTTCAACAATAAGCCAAATTTATCTTTATGAGTACTATTGTTCATGATGCACAACCTGACAGCTTCAGTGAGAGGTCTGGTTTTATTTTCATTCTCTATTATTTTAAATGTTTTCCCCCCAATAAAGTTTTCTTCTCATATCATCTACATATACGCTTCTCCTTTTTGGAAATCTGGAGAATTGAGGAACATTAACTGATTTGGTCAGTGAATACATTAGAGAAATAAACCACCACATTCAAATAAAGAATTCCTGAAAGTAGGAACATATTCGAGGGCTGGGTACAATTTTCCTATACACTTGAAGTTTTCCTTTGCACAATTAAAATGTCTTTTGGTAAGGTAATTAATCATACACAAAGACATATATATATATATATATATATATATATATATATATATATATATATATAAAATCTTCAAAGACATTATATGTGATTATTTAGACTTTTTCAGAGAAAGTTGAAAAGTTATATACAGTAGTATTAGAATATAAAAAAGGTATTACATAAATCAGATCATGCATAGCTGTTCTTTTCCATCAATAAATGCAATTTTCCTACAAGGCACTCAGAATGAATAGAAAATAAGAATGCTTTCCCTTATAAATAGTAAGCAAAGAGAAAGTTTAGCTCATTTATTTATTTACCTGTTTATCGTGTGTCTAGATAAGATCTCAACTTGCCAGAACATGAAAACCATATGATAAAACTTCTAAAAAAAAATCTAAATTTCTTAGTGAATCCTAATATCAGGGCGTACATATTTTGAGAATGTTCCTCAATGATCCTGCCAAGCAGCCAGGAATGATAATCATTGGTGCAGTGTGTGCTTGGCATTGGCATGTCATTTTGTTGCAAGAATACAGACTATGTAAAATATAATCTTGCCTTCAGGAAGCTCATTGTGTAGTGGGAGAGATAAACATGTAAGAAAGGCAGCAGGAAAAGAGCTAGGTATAAGTAAAAATACGGTGGTCACACAGAGGTGAGAATGATTAATTCTGTCCAAGTCTGTTAGAAAAGAGTTCCTAGAAGGGAATCTAGAAAATAATGAGTAGGATTTTTCCTAGGCAATAGTAAATTGGTAGCAAATATTATACGCCAGGCAATATCTTAAAGGCTTTTTACATATTAATTCTACTGATCCTATACAATAATCTAATAATCCATGGCATAGATCATATTGTTTCTCTTTTTCATTTTTCTTTTCTTTCTCGTACTTAAATAAAGCTAGGCACAGAGAATTGAGTCACAGATCACACAACTCAACAGTTTGGAATAAGGATTGTGTGACTGCAGTACTATGCTCTCACCTCCCTTGTACTCCGCTTTCAAAGGTGAGGAAGGGAAATACAAAGGTAATGAAATGCACAAAACAACGTTTCAGGTACCATAAGCATAGACATACCCTTTTTTTAAATCTTAAAAGCATAGTTAAAAAAAAACACTATTTACAATGACTCAAGACCACTATAATTTACACCTAATTAAAGGTTAGAGAGGATGCACCATATAATTCATCATTAGACTCCTCTTAGCTATCTTTATTTCAAATGATGGTAACAGAAGGGACTAACTACACAAAAATAAGTTGTTAGCTCTGGAATTCGAGTAGGTCTGTTCCTAATACTCTGAATCTCGCGGAGCTGCTTCAAAGTTCTAACAGGGTTCAAATACTTACCTGTTTTGTTCATTTAGCATTTGTCACTGTTGACTATGTCCTCCTTCTTGAAATATTTTTTTTAGTCTTTTATACATCTATCTCACTTCTTCTTCCCACCTCACTGACAATTTTCCTTTGCCAGCTCTCAGAATGTTGAAGTGTCTCATCGATTTTGGCCCTTTGTTTCTGTGTAATCCTATCCAGTATCATGACTGCAAATACTTTCCATCTATGCCTGACTTCAAAATATCTATTTGCTAGTCCAAAACTTTCTCTGAGCTCCAAACTTCTAGATCTATTTGACTACTCGATATATACAGTCTCTAAAACAGAATTTTTGGTTTTCTTTCACTCAACCTATTCCTTTTCAAGGATCATACATCTTAGTAAATATCAGAACCCAGTTGTTCAGACCAAAATTCAAGGCATCATCCTTATTTTTTTTTTCCTTCTCATGTGTCTTATGTCTAAACACTCAACAAAATGTATGGAATCAACCTCTTAAATGTGTTCAGCAGCTAGCTACCTATCTCTCTTTATCCTTACTTTGAATGAACTACCATCATTACTTTCTAGAACATCTAAATTTCCTTAGAACCAATTTCTCTGCTATCAGATTTGGTCTTTAATTATCTCTCCCTCTCTCTCTCTCTCTCTCTCTCTCTTTCTCTCTTTCTCTCTTCTTTCTTTCTCCCTCTATCTACCTCTATCTCTATCTCTATCTCATCTCTTTCTCCCTCTCACAACCCCCTCCCATCTTCCCTGTTTATTTTTCTCCTTTGCATCAGTCTCCAGAGTGACAAATTTAAAGCACGACATTGATCATTCTACTACTCTGATTAGAACTCTTCAAAAGCATCTCATTGAAGAAAATATAATCCAGTTTTTTATTACATTTTATATTCTGTCTTCAACTTATATCCTGCTTTAATTCTGTAGAGGATATCACTGCTTTACCCAGCTCTCTTCAGATCCCTTTTAATATTTCCATGCCCTAAGAGCACTTCCTTAATAAATTGTTTGCTTGTTAATTCTCTTCTCAAGATCTGTTTCTAGAGAATGAGATCTAAAGATGTCTTGTTCTCATGCTCCATCTGTAAGGACTTTTCTTTGTCCTTTCAATAATCAAGGTCATTTCCACCTCTAGAGATATTATTACACATGATCTTCCTTCGCCTTGGAATATGTTTTCCCCAGGTCTTTGCATGGTCCCTTATGATTCAGATCTTAGTTCAATGGCATTTTCATAATAAAGACTTCCTAACTAAGTCTGGTCCAGGTACATCTTTATCAATTACCTATTTTATTATCTTAATAGCATTAATAGAGTTCATGTCTATTTTATTCACTGTATCCCAGAAATTATAATGCTTGTAAGAACATTATAAGCATTCGATGCGAATGTTGTTGAATAAATATTGAATGAGGGATTTCTCTAGTAGATAGTTTCTCTCTGCAAAAAAACTAGCATTATGTAATTTGGAAAAATCCATTTCACATATAGTGTCATGTTTGGAATGTGTGCCAAATATGAACCTGCAATTAGGTAATTCCTTGAAATGCACTTCTCGATCTTTATCCTCCAACTACTGGGGAATCATGTTAGATAGTTGACTACTAAATGACATTATGCCCAATATTATATGAGCAACATTTTCAGATGTCTCATTCAGGGAGTAGTAAATTCATTTACATGCTTGTTTAGGATGGAAGATTAACATAAGGAATGAAATAGAAGAAGTAATAAACATCTTAAGACATGAGCATGTTTTGGTCATGAAGAATTTGGTGCTATTACAGTACTTTCAAGTAAAGACTATATAAACCTGGAAATATGGGTTTGAGATTTGCTTAAAAGATTTGGGGTACATAGAACAAATTTTAAAATATTTGCAGAATGTACTCCATGAGAGGCTGACTCTGACAGTGAATATTTGTAGGAAATACACTTGATGTGAACTCCTTTAGGAGGACAGGTGGAAGAAAGCAGAATTAGGAGAGAGGTTGAGCTACAATACAATCCCAATGTTGACTCCAATGGGGACCTTTAGAGCTGAGATTGTCCTTCAGAGTTACTTCAAGATAGAGCAAGTAGAAGCCTTTACTCCTACATTTATCAATCATTGGATTCTGGTTGCCCTGGAAGGAGGTGTGGCCACATCCAGGCAGCTCTTTAGCTGATACAGTCTGCAATGTGGGAAGACATCTGAAAAAAAAAACAAAACAAAACAAAAAAAAAAAACAATCCAGCAGCATTCCAAATAGATGACACAATAAGCCCATCATTCCTGAAGGAATATCTGAGTCCCACATCACAGCACCAAAACTTTCATTTTTAAGTAACACAGATAGTGCATAATTTTCTTAGGTGAATTACTTAGTCAGTTGAAGTTGAACTGCATATTACAATATACTCAAATGAACGGAGTTCCTGCTTTTTGGTTTCATCAAAGGATTGTTTTATGTAGATTAAAATAGACTAATTGTGGAATATTGTAGCAACTTTTCAATGATATACTAACCTATGCAGCAAAATACTAATTGTCATGTATAACTTCATGTTAGAAGTCTATTCTCAACAAGTTTGACCCTGTTGCTCTCTGGAAGACAGTTTATTATTTTCTGACCACAAGAATATTGGAGTCTGAGATTTTTGGCTTCTAAGAAGGGATTGTCAAACGTGTTTCAAGAGAAGCACATACCTAAATAAAGTGAGTGACATTTATACTGCTCTGGAGAGAGCTACTCAGTCACCCTGACAATTAATCATGAAGTAAAAGGAAGTAGACACTTTTAAAGAGAGAATAAGAGGGAATAAATGAAACAGTTCAAGAAGATTGATATCCCCTCATCTATGAAGTAAGAAGTTCTTCCTATTTCTTGCTTCATGTAAAGTTAAAATATTTAACAGAGCATACGTGTGATTCTTAATTGTTTATTTTCTTTCCTAGTTATACCCACCCAATAGAATAATTTGGTCTCCTAGTACCTATCTGTGAAAGGTTTTAGAGTCCTTGTCAGTATTCACTGATTTGGAGAAATTGGATCCAGCTTCTTAGTCATATCTGGTCATACTCTCTTTGCCCTCCATCATTTTTCATTTGGTTGAAATTTGTTCTTTACCATTTAGAAACCATCTTACCATTATTTGTTCTCTAAAGCACATACAGAAATTTACCTCTTTCTCAAAGCTTTGCAGCACCGTTCTAATCTTCTTTAACCCTCTCATGAAAATTAATAACATAGATTATGCAATGTATTATTACTAATAGTATTTTTTAAAGATTTTATTTATTTATTCATTAGATACAGAGAGAGAGAGAGAGAGGCAGAGACATAAGCAGAGAGAGAAGCAGGTTCCATGCAGGACTCGATCCCGGGGCTCCAGGATCATGCTCCGGGTGGAAGGCAGGCGCTCAACCACTGAGCCACTCAGGTGTCCCTAATAGTATTCCTTGTCATGTATGTTCAATCAAATAGGCGATGGGCACTAAGGAGGGCACTAAAGAGGCACCAAAGGATGAGCACTGGGTGTTTTACATAAGTGATGAATGACTCAATTCTACATCTGAAACTAATAATACACTGTATATCAACTAGAATTTAAATACAAATTTAGAGAAGGAAAAAATCGATTATATATTAGGACATGTCTCCTAACTAGATTATATACTCAGTGACAGAAAACTCATGTCCTATATAGTGCCGAGAATGATGAAGACAGTAAGCTCTATAACTGGTTGATAATGATATGATTCACTGAGGCATTGAAGCAAGTTGTCTAAATAGAAATAATGAGTTTACTTGAATGTCAAGAACTAATAGGAAAAACTAGTGTGTTGTAAATATGCTGCTTTTTCAGCTTCTTCTACTACAAATTTTAATCAAAGTCATTTTCTGGGTAAATCTTCCAAGTTGCTGTGTTCAATTTTTATTTTTATTTTTTTCACCAATAGCATCTAGCTGAAAAAAAAAAAAAACATTTTAATTCTGGAGGAAAAAATGGGAAACTTGAACTTTATATAAATAATAGCAAAAAATTAGAATAAAAAATGTTTTTGTTGTAAGCTGTATCTTTGAATCATCTCATTATATTTCTCCCTACAGGCAGAAATCCCCAGGTGTTTGCTTAAACAAATATGAAATGAAAGGAAAGGCAAATTCAATTATTTCCACTCAGCAACTGAAATTAGCATGATGGAAATGTTCAGGAACAGGTATAATTAGAAACAACAGATGTGTTTTTATATATTGAGCTGCCATGTTGTAATCACAGAAATAATCACAATGTCTAAGAAAGTCATATCATTTTAGATCATTAAAATTATATATATATATATATATATATATATATATATATATATATATCCCCATTGATGTTAATGTAGAAACAGCAATAAAATATAGGCATTTCAGTAAATGGAGTTTTTTCTCCTAGTGATGTTATTTTAAAAATATAGATTTTTTTCTTACAAAATTATCTTGCTTCCCACCACACTATACTATGAACATTCCTCTCACTATGATATGTAGCAATAAGTTTCACAAAGGTTAGTCATTACAAAATGATGCTGCCTTCTAGCAGGTTGGGTACCCATGGGTTTGGGAAGGGAGCACTACCATTCCCTTTGCTAAACTGAATAATAAATTATTTTAAACATTTTAATAAAAATAGTAGCTAATCAAGAATGTCAAGCCCTAACCAATAATAATAAGGCTGGCAGCAATGATACAGATTGTATAATGCATTTGATTGTGTATTTCAAATCAAGTTTGTGATAAAAAGGAAACATAAGAAATATAATATATAAGAATTAATGATTATGGTATCTTAAATGTTTGACATTTAAGGCAGTTTATATGATGTTTTTTAAATCAACACATTTCCCACCTGAGATATTATATCTCTGTGTCACATATATTTCTATCTCAAATGGCTTCTCCCGAAAGATAGATCTTTCTTTCTCTTTAGGAGACTAACAACAACTAATATTCTAACAAAATAAATTGTCAACAGAGTCAAACAAGACTTGCTAGTAATGATAATGACAATGAAAGCTAAATAAATGCTATTTCCTCCAAGCAGTGCAAGAAAATGCTAATTTTGCCTTGATGACTTCTAAAATACTTAAGAAAATCCTTATCCCTCTAATGTTTTGTGGTATATATTCCCTAACCAAGTTGGTTAATAGGTACTGGATAATAAGATTTCTTCTTCAGTGCTGCTAGGATCCAGGATTGAAGAGCATGTACTGTTAGTAAGATGACTTCAAACTATCTTTTGAACTATATTCAGAAATGTACACCTTGTCCACATTCATCTTTTACTTACATGGTCTATTATAGTCAACCTTCTGTCAGTGAAAAGTATTTTCATTCAGCTTCTATTAAAAGTCTATATATGTATTTACAAATCCCTGTATCCAGAAATGTAACATAAGAAATGTAATTTTAAAGTTTTAAATCTAAACTGTTATTATTTTACAAACTTTGATTTTAGAGCAGTTTTAGACTTCCAGAAATTTGCAGAGATATCACAAAAGTTCCCATATTTTCCATACCCGGCTCCCCTTCTTATCAACATCTTACTTTAGTATGGTGCATTGGTGGCAAGTAATCACTATTGATATGTTAATATTAACTAACGTCCATATGTTACTCATATCTCTTTAGTTTGTACAGAATATTCTTTTTCTATTTCAAGACCCCATGCAAGATATCATAGAATATTTTTTCATTATGTCTCCTGAGGCTCCTTTTGACTGGCATTTTCTCAGACTTGCCTTGTTTTTATGATTTTAACAGTTTTTAGGAGTATTTTTCACAAAATTAAGGGGAGTATTATTCAGGTATTTTGTAGAATGCCCATCAATTGAGATTTTTATGATGTTTTTCTCGTAATTAGACCTAGTGTTTTGTTTGCAGAACAAAACCCACAAAGGTCAAATGTCATCCTCATTACTTCACATCAAGAGTAACACATCCTCAATGTAACTTACCACTGTGAATGTTAAACTTGATCTTCTGAGCTAAGAAAGAATTTGTCAAATTCTTTCACTGTAAAGTTGCTATTTTCTCCTCTTTTCCTTGCTGTTGTCTTTGAAAGGTAGTCCTTATATGCAGCCCAACCTTAAGTAGTGAAGAGTTGTAGTCCTTGAGGGTGAATTTTCTGCTTAAATTATTTGGAATTCTTCTGCCCAGAACACCTGTTTGTTCTTCTCCATTTGTCTATTCATTCAATCATTTATTCATGTCAATATGGACTCATGGATGTTTATTTCATACTTTGGGTAATGATCAATACTCCTTTTGTTGTTCCTGAAATTGTTCCGTATTTGACAAATGAAAGTTCTTTCATTTAATGCCTATGTCCTGATATAACCTCTATATCATTTGTGTTT
This sequence comes from Vulpes vulpes, assembly GCF_048418805.1. NCBI lineage: Eukaryota > Metazoa > Chordata > Mammalia > Carnivora > Canidae > Vulpes > Vulpes vulpes. The sequence goes on from NC_132781.1 coordinate 74,122,998, forward strand.
TTAATTTTAATTTTTTGTGGTACTTTAATACAGGCACTATGTATAAGATGCCGTAGGCTTATCTTGTACATTCCTTGCCCCACTATTTAATCAGCCATTACTCTAAAGACTCCTAATTCCTTTTAGTGGGAAACCAAGATCTGGGTACTCGGTGTGCTACTGAAGTGTTGTTGCTTCTAGATGCCCTCTAGATGCCTTCTAGATGCCCTCAGCTGACTGAGAGAGGATATACATATATGTATACCTTAACCCATGTATGTACACTTATCCATAGTGATTTCTTTATGTAGCCATTTGCATTTATAGAAAGGTAAACATGAGTTCATATTGTTGTCTAGAGCTCCATCCTTGATGGCATGGCCTGTTCTAGCCTCCTCTCCTTGCTGGTCTGTAACCTTCCACTTCAACAGTGAGAAATCTGGTTCCTACCATCTGACTTCCAATTACTTCATTCTTTAATTTCAGGACACACGTATAGTGGTTTCAGTATTGTAAGTCTGCACCTCCATATGAAACAAGTTTTTCAACTACAGTACAGTGCCAGATATACAATGTTATACTTCCCTTTGTTTTTAGTCTTATAGATCCCATTCATTTCCAAAGTTACATCGATTAGCAGCTTTCTCCTCCCAATCCTAATTTGAAGTTGTTTCTTACATTACTTTGCCACAATCTGCATTCTATCATAGGACCCATGCCCTCCTAATTTTTTTAAAATTTACATACAATAGGATTCACTCCAAGCTGTGAAGTTCTGTGCGTACATAGGTACATGGATAGTGCTATATATTCAGTTATACTATCACACAAAATAGTTTTACTGCCCCTAAAATTCCATTCTGTTTCACCTATTTAACCTTTCCCCCTTCTAAATTTTTGACAACCATTGATCTATTTACCTTCTTTATAGTTTTGCTTTTTTCACACAGTTTGTAGCATTTCCATACTGGCTCCTTTCACTTAACAATATGCATTTAAAATTCATCCATCTCTTTGCATGGCTTGTTAGCTCATTCCTTTTTTTTTCTTTTTTTAAGATTTATTTATTTATTTGTTCATGATAGACATAGAGAGAGAGGCAGAGACACAGGCAGAGGGAGAAGCAGGCTCCATGCTGGGAGCCCGACGCGGGACTCGATCCCGGGACTCCAGGATCGTGCCCTGAGCCAAAGGCAGGCACCAAACCACTGAGCCACCCAGGGATCCCCAGCTCATTCCTTTTTAACACTGGATAATATTCCATTGTGTGGACATATCACAGTTTGTTTATAAATTCACTGAATGATATCTTAGTTGCTTCTAACTTGGGGTGATTATGAATGAAGATGTTATGATCATTTGCATATCAGTTTTGTGTGTACATAATTTAAAATAAGTTGGGTAAATGGGCAGGAATGCAACTGCTGGATTGTATGGTAAGGTTCTGTTTAGCTCTTAAAAAACTGACAAATTGTCCTCCAAAGTGATAGTACTATTGTACATACTCACCAGCAATGAATGAGAGTCCCTGTTGCTCTACTTCTTCTCTGACAATTGGTATTGTCAATTGGATTATTGGATTTTGGCCATTCTACTGAAAGATGACACATGGGCAGAAGCTAACATTGAGAAGGATGGAAAGAGTTGCACTGAATTTCCAGAAACTACTCAGTCTTATTATTTCTCCACTTTTAGACCATGTATATTGGGAAATTAGATTGAGAAAAAGGTTTGTGTCTTAGTGTTATAAATCTTGCTTTGAAAACCATTTTTGCATATTCTTTTCTTTTTTTTAAGATTTTATTTATTTATTCATGAGACACACACACACACACAGAGACAGGCAGAGGGAGAAGCAGGCTTCAGGCAGGGAGCCCGATGTGGAACTCCATCCCAGGACTCCAGGATCATGCCCTGGGCTGAAGGCAGGTGCTAAACCACTGAGCCACCCAGGGATCCCTGCATATTCTTTTTATAAGAGAAAGTATCACTACAGTTTTCATCTGTGCAAACTCTAGACACTTGCCATGTTACTCTAGCATCCTGTGTCCCTATCAGAGGTCTTCCATTTATCTCCCTAGAATCCCTAATTGCAATCCCCTAATCCCCTTTTCATTTTTTCAGAGAAGATTGGTTTTCTCTTTGATCTGCCATTAAACTTCCAAGCCATACTCAGGAGGGCTTATTTCCCAAACCAAACAAATCCATTAAAGAGAATTCTTGTCCAGAGACTTCTCTTCTAGAAATCTGTGACTAACCTTTTATTTAATAATTTTGGTTTGTTTTGTTTCCTACTACATGCATTATCACATGGATTGCCCTAAAGAACATCTATTCACCACTCAACTGCATGGCAGTCTTGGTCCATCCTGGGACTCTTCAGTCTAAAGTAAAAATAATTTTTTCTTGACTGAGAATGGGAAACGTAGAGACTCAAATGTCTCCTTTGGTGAAAGAAAGGAGAACTGGGTGATCCAAAGAAGGTAGGAATGAAATTTGGAATTGGTTACATTTATAAAATAATGACTGGCCATGATTATTGGCTAAACATTAGAGCTTCCTAAGAAGTATCAATGCGGCTCTGAATTTTCAGGAGATAAGTACTTTGGGAAGCAGCTAGAATAAGAAACAGTCACAGCTTTGTATGATGGGCCTCCACAGTGTCTCTGGTTCTGAAAATCTGTCGTCACAGTCCTGCCCAACCTTGTTCCCCTTGAGATTTCCATGGAGAGATTTCAGACCTCCTTGTAGGACATTACTATGGTAACACAGTTGATTAAAATGTCAATTTGAGTGATTTTTAAATGGCTAATTTTCAAGGCCACCATGGAATATCCTTTATCTTTAAGGTGTTCTACATAGTTTGAGTAATTAAGAGATTATAGACTTCATAACGAGATTTATCTACTATGTTTTAAAACCATAAAACAGATATTTGATAAGTAGTATTCAGTTAAATTAAAAGCAAACGTGATTCCTCCCCATTCTTATTGGCATTTTAGTAACACTTTGTCTATGCTTTTCTTTTGATTAGCATCCCCTTCTTTTTACTCTTCTTTGACCCAGTTTTGAATGTATAAATACTCCCTACTTATAGGATATATGGTTATCTATGCTCATATTAACAGGAAGAAAAATCATAGAGCATTCTACTTTCCTCAGCAATAATTCTTATTTAGTGGTAAAGTGACAATTTATAAATGAGAAAATTTCAAGTAGGGTAAGTTCATAGAAACTTTGTTTTTCGTTTGTTAATCATTCAATTCTGTCATCCTGTCACCACTAAAATTTTTCATCTTTAGAACCTAATTACCAAGGTCAATTTCTAACAATTCCTTTATTCTGTAACTATGAAAAAAATGCACCATTTGAGTAGAAGCTCTGATTAAAAATGAAACAGTCAAATAAATTGAACAGGTGACATTCTTTTCAAGGTTTATAATTCATTTTTATTAGTAGAAATTGTGTTTCATATAATTAATAGGAAGTTTTTACCAGGCTCAGAAAGAGATTCAAGCAGGAGTTTGTTACTTATAACACAGAAGAAATATTTATATTTGACTAGGATTAATAACTTCTAAATTCTGAATTTAACTGCCATTGTGTATTCAAAATCCTAAGTTAAAGACTAAATTAGAACTGTTGTGAAATTTTGCAGAAATTCAGGCTTTCAGAGTGACTTATTTTCCATCTCTCCTTCATTTTCAACTAAAAAATATTTTATATTCACTCATAGTTTACTTAAGGTGTAATTACAAACTCTCAGTTTCCTTTAAATGCTTGACAGGTGTCATCTGAATTATAAGCAAGGTTCATTTTCATGCCATGTAAGAAAATTTCTGTTCATAAAGAGCCGTAAGCTTCTCCAAACCCTGGAAGTAAAATATGCTTATTGATACATTATAGCATATTTCCTTTTTTTTTTTTTTTTTGAAATCTTGAAAATGAGATAAGGCATAGGTTTTTTTTTTCTTAATTAGAACTTACTCATTTTTATTAAAGTGTAACTGATACAGCATTATACTAGTTTCAGGTATACAATATAGTGATTCGGTATTTGTATATATTGCAAAATGACTATAGTAAGAAGATAAGCTTATTAGAAAGCTAATTAGCTTTCATCACCATACAAAATTTTTCTTTCTTGTGATGAAAATGTTCAAGATTCACTCTCTTAGCTACTTTCAAATATGTAATACATACTATTAACTATTGTCACCATCCTATACATTACATCACCTGACTTCTCAATTTTATGACTTAAAATTTGTACCTTCTCACCCTCTTCACTGATTTCACCCATTCCTCCAACCCGTCACCTCAGGCTACCACACCCTGTTTTCTATATCTAAACTCAAATTTGTTTGTTTTGATCTGTTCATTTTGTTTTGTTTTTAGATTCCACATATAAGTGAGATCATACAATATTTATTTTCCTATATGATTTATTTCACTGACCCTAATGTCATCAAGATCCATCCATGTTGTCACAAATAGCAAGACTGCATTCTTTTTATGGCTGAATAATATTCCATTGGACACATTTACAGCATTTTATTTATCCATTAATCCTTTAATGGACACTTGGGTTGTTTCCACGTCTTGGCTATTGTAATTAACACCACAGTGAACATGGAGGTACATATATATATTTTTTTCAAATTAGTGTTCCATTTTCTTCAGATAAACATTCAGAACTGGAATTGCTAGATCATATGGTAGTCCTATTTTTAACTTTTTGAGGAACTTCCATACTGCTTCCCATGCAACTATATCAATTTATACGTGGGTTAGGATTTCAACATGAATTTGGGGGAGACAAAGACATTCAATCTGCAAGACTCATCTTTAAGACAAGCATTTTGGTATTGGAAACCTTGATTTTGGTGGAAGGGAGAGAAGGTACACAAATGTAGGAAATATGGAGAGGCATCCTCTGAGATTATCCTAATTTACAAAATAATATTTTTATAAACAATGTAGCCTTATGTTACAGAAGAAGAAAAAGATAAATTTGTTACTATACAAAACATGATAGTCCATGAAACACTATGTCAACTGTAAAATATGTCATTGTTCCATTTGGTAAGCAACCATGTAAAAATTCAGAAATTTAGCAAAATGTTAGCAAATTAGCAAAACAAAGAAATAACAGTGCCATATTATTATAAGATACACTGATAAAGCATCAAATTATGTCTAATTAGTCCATTCTTTCTGATGCTAGCAGCCAAGGAATACAAGAAAAAATTGGTCAGGTTACTGAGATAAAAAATGAAGTTTATCTGACTTTGTGTTAAGGACAGAAATGATTCCATCAGATTAAGTCATTCTGATATTGGTTCTCTGTGCTGCTTTCAAATAAGCACAACCAGTATTTCCCTCAGCATTAATTTTCAACAATTAACTGGTTTCATCAGGAATTTCAGGAAGTAGGGGACCTAGATAATGTGATTGACTTATTTTTTGGCTGAAACACTGATTGTTATGTAACAAGGTCAGTAGATTCTAAGCCGATCTATATCTTAAGCCTGATCATACCTCACTCCTACTCTTACTTTCTGCTTGAAAGTTAGACACTGTAAGTCACACTCACTCCATTCCAATAAGAGCTTTCTCTCATGTTGTTTCCTTTGTTTAGAGTGTTTTCCTTCCTTACCTGCCTTTCCTGGGCTAAGTCCTACTCATTTAAGTTGCTACTAATCGTTGGCAGAATAATGGCCTCCCAAATGTATCCAAAGCTTAACCCCGGACCTGTGACTATATTAAATTGCATGGTAATGAGAATATTGCAGAGGAAAATATGGCTTATAGTTGGCCTTGACATGGGAAGATGATCCTGGGTTATCTATATGGATGGGTTCAATGTAATCACAGGAAAAAAAAAAAGGAGTCAGAAGAGAGAGAAGCATAAGGATGGCAGCATTAGACCAGTGTGACAACCACAGCTGCTGCCTTTAAATTGGAGGAAGACACACACAAACTAGGGAACATGGTGACCTCTAGAAGCAGGAAAAGTCAAGGAAGCAAATTGTTCCCCTAGAAGGAGTGCATACGGAAATCTTGATTTTAGCACATTGAGAACCATTTTGGGCATTTGATTTCCAGAAATAAAAGATAATAAATTTGTGTTATTTTAAACTAGTAAGTTGTGACAATAATAATATAATATTTTTCTTAAATAGCCTTAAATGGTACCTTTTTAAATTGAGCAAATATTGTTTAGTAGTATTTGTTACCTGAGAATGTACGCTCAGTGAAGACAGGGATTATGCATATTATATCCTAGTAATATTTTCAATACTTAGTATAGAAATTGACTCAATAAGTGCTTGATAAATATGTATTAGGTAAGATAGATTTTTATGGATTTTTTAAGATTCTATTTTTTTATTTATTTATTTGTTTATTTATTTATTTGTTTATCTAAAAGATTGCAAGAGTGAGAGAGTACAAACAGGAGGAGCAGCAGAAGGAGAAGCCGGCTCCCCGCCAAGCAGGGAGCCAGATATGGGGCTTACTAGCAGGACCCTGGGATTATAACCTGCACCAAAGGCAGATGTTTAACCAACTGAGCCACCCATGCACCCCGAAGATGCATTTTTATTTTTATTTTATTTTTTTAAGATTTTATTTATTTATTCATGAGAGACACATACACACACACAGAGAGAGAGAGAGAGAGAGGCAAAGACACAGGGAGAGGGAGAAGCAGGCTCCCACAGGCAACCTGATGTGGGACTCAATCCCCAAACTGGGATCACACCCTGAGCCAAAGGCAGATGCTCAACCACTGAGCCATCCAGGCATCCCTCAAAGATGTATTTTTAAATGAGAAACTGACTAAGGTTTGCTCTTCTGTGGCTAAGGACTAATTTAAAAAAAAAATGTTGATTTCCTTATTTAAACACTTTGAGAAAAGGATCCCAGGAAATTGAGAATAGTTTCTCAGAGAAGCAAAAATACTTTGCCCAGGGGAGTACCATTAGTACTAGGACTCCTCCTTAACTTCCTTGTGAATATTTCTTTTCTCTTTTGAAGGTACAGTATCTATTGTCCCTCAATCTGAATTCTAATTCATATGAATTTACCTGAATCAAGCTTTTACTTTTAGGAGTTTTCAAATAGTCCTAAATATACTTGGGGCCCTAATCCAACAGAACTGGAATCAGATAAATTCAAATTCTATTAGTTAATCTGATAGAAAAGGAAGAAACACCTGAGATCTCTTTTCCCATGCATGAACAGAAGAAAGGCCATGTGAGGACACAGAAAGGAGGCAGCCATTGATAAGCCAGGAAAAGGTCCTACCAGGAACCAACCAACCCTGATGGTATCTTTGTCTTGGACTTTTGGCCTACAAAATTATGAAAAAATAAATTTCTGTTGTTTAAGCCATTCAAATATGTGTGTGTGTTCTTGAGTATATGTATAGAATAGTTATTTATAAATCTGTTGTTGGTATAATAAATTAAAATAATTTAATGTTTCATAATATTTAATATCAGTATTGCTTTCTGATAGATAGTTCCATGTTCAAGAATACATAGTTAAAAAGTACAACATGAGGAGAAAGAACTTACTTCTTTCCTTATGCTTAAACACAAATAGGAAGGGCACCTGGGTAGCTCAGTCAGTTAAGCCTCTGCCTTCTGTTGAGGTCATGATCCCCGAGGTCCTTGAATCCAGCTCCTTGTTGGGCTCCCTGCTTAGCGGGGAGCCTGCTTCTCCCTCTCCCTCCTCCTACTCGATCTCACATTCTCTCTCTCTCTCTCACTGTCTCTCTCAAATAAATAAAATCTTTAAAGGACCAAAAAAAGAAAAAAGGAATTAGGTGTCTGGGAATGATTCAAAACACTAATAACTTCAAGTTACAGAAGGATATTTAGGAAGTATCCAGTCATTTTAAAAAAATTATCAAATGCCATAAATCATGATTCTATGAAGCCCTGTCATAGCTCAGGTTGCCAACAGACTGACAACTCTACATGAAGAATTGGTTCCAAACTTTCTGAACATAACCAAATTCCTAGGAAATATGAGTAAATATCAAGAGAAGTGGCTGCTTTGTTGGCAGATTTACTGGGACATCAACCAAATCAATTCAGCAAAGGAGGCTTAAAATTACTTCCAGCAAGTAATCCTTGCATCTGTTTCTTAGGAAGCTATATTCTGTTATTTTTGCTTATTAAAATTATTTTCAGTCTGTGGGCTTCAATAAATTGTGTTGATTCCAAATAAAGTTTTCAATATATTTATTACTAACCTCTACGCTATAATGACCACTAGCCAATTTACCAACACCTGTTAGTTTTTTTAGTGTAAAAAGAAGAGTACAGAAACATTAATTGCACAATTAATAGCCTTGTATTCTTCTTGATATTTTCATTAGCCATTTAAATAAAAAAAATGTATTAATATGCAAAAATACCTTTGTTAATCAGGCCAGATACTAAAAGGACACTAAGAAAATATGTTCTGTTATACTACTTAGGTGTATTAATTTAATAAACATGTTTGAGCATTTATTATATATTCTTCTACTGGAGTCCTAGAGGAACTTATAAACAAACAAATCTATTTGATACAATGGAGTAGTGGCCACAATAAATGAATACAAATACATATAGTCCATCAAAACACATAAAAGAAAAATAATTCCCTAGGGAGGGGAGCACTTTAAATAAGGGGAATTGAGCTAAATCTTTTTTTTTTTTTTTTTTTTTTTTGAATTGAGCTAAATCTTAAAGATAATGTATAAAAGAACCTACTGTCTGTTTGAGTATGCCAGAGAGAATGTATATTTACTCGTAGTGTTTGTTACAAAGTACAAGATCCAAAAGTCTAAAGATTTTTTTTTTACAGATTTTATTTCTTTATTTGAGAGAGACAGATAGCAAGAGAGAGCACTAGTTAGGAAGAGAGGAAGAAGCAGGCTTCTAGCAGAGTAGGATTCCAGGATCAAGACCTGAGCAGAAGACAGATACTTAACCAACTGAGATGCCCAGGTGCCCCCTAAAAATTTTTCAGTAACAAAAGCACCTCTACTGTATAAATAGGATAGTACTTTACTACAATAGTGCTTGCAAACCACTGGAGTAGGACCTGAAGGACTTTGTATGTGTGATTTATTCCATGGGGCCTGGGCCAAAATTGCCATCATCTGGTGATAGACTTCCTAGGCCAGGGGAACAAGTTTTGGGCACAGATGGACTTTCAAGCCATCATGAGCTGCTGGAGCTCTGTACTGTGAAGAGGTCATGGCTGAGGAACTATCCCACTGGGAGTATACACCTAACCAAGGTTGAGCTCTAAAGGGCTGCCCAAAGGCCCTGATTCCCCCACCCCACTTTGTGGAGGTGACCTCTTCCCACCCCAAAGTTCCCTCTGTGGCTTGCCTTCTTGGGGCAGCCACTGATGCCACCACACCTGCCCTTTGCCTGCCTTAACCAAGTGATCTTCCCGAAACCCTGAATGGCATTTCCCTCTCTCCCTCCCAAACTTATCTCTCCTTGGCTGCAGACCCCAAGCACCTACTCTCTAGACATCATCCCAAAGCCTCCACCTTGCCCTAGGGAGCTGACACTGGCAAGGTAAGCAGCAGCCTGCCCACTTGCCTGCTGACCCAGGGCTCAACTGGTCATGGCGCCCCTGGCTTCCTATCTTACAGGCTTCAGGTTGGTAATGCTCATACACCCTGCTCCTCTTTTCCCAATCTGTACTCATATCCACTCTGACCCTGTCCCTGCTGATAGATTCCTGTTCACAGGATACCAACTGAAAAAAAGAAAATGATCCATCCATACATATTAGTATATATAAATATATATATTACATATACATTAATATATAATATATAGTATATAGTATATATATTAGTATATATAATATATATAATTTTACATGTCTATATAAAATGAGTAAATTTTACATTTTTAAGCAAGAAGTTTTTCTGCTAAAATGCACATGGTTTATAATGAGATTAATTTGTAGTGACTTCTACTACTAGTTAGGATGTAGAAATTAAATTTGTAAGAGACCATTACTCCCACCATAAACACTGTGAACAAGCCAGATAAACCACAAAATCTTCAGGTTGTTTCTGGTTTTGGTGGAGGTGGTGGCAGTGTTTTTTGATTGTTTGCTTTCCTTTGCTTTATTTTCTTACCGTATTAAGAAAGCTAATGTGTAGCAGGCAGCCTTTGAGATAGTAGTCACTATGATGCCTTTGTTATTGATTTTCTCTGAGTGCACATCAGGTCCTTTCTGACTCCAAGACAGTAGCCCTGTGAATGCTGTGCATGGGTTAAGGAAGCTAACAAGGGTCCCTTTAGCTACTCCAGACCTTCACTGGTACTGTGGAGAAGCACTCCAAGGCTGAAGAGTGAAAGGACAGTTGGAGATTTTCCAATGCCCAAGAAGCTTGAGACAGGGCAGAAGAAAAACGTAGCCAACTATCAAACAAAAAATATCCTCAGAGAAAAAAGGCTGGCATCCAGGTTGTAAAGAAAAGAGAGACCACTCACATTTGGGAAAACTGGAGGTAGTTTTGTAAAATACAAAGGGATTGCTAGAATCTCTCTAGCACTCAGAGAGCAAGCATTGCTGAAGGAAAATCTAGACTGTGTCCTCAAAATATTTGAAGATGATAGTGAACCAACTAAATTTGTAACCAAGCCCACATACAATTCAACCACAGACTCAATCTCCACTCACAACAAACACTAATGGCCTTGTAGAAGGTAAGGTTTCTGCTTTTCTTGGGATAAGTATTATTTACTTAGTCTCTATTTTTGTATACAATAACTGTCATATAACCAAAAGTTATGAGAAAATTGAAAGAGCAGATATATGTGATCCATAACCAAAAGTGTAAAAAAAAAAGAGAGAGCAAGCCCACATGTGGCCAAATATTGAAATTAAAGAAAGACATTATTTTTTGTAATAGGTACATTAAAGAATCTAATAATCTAATAGAAAAATGAATCACATATATAAAGAGTTAGTGACTTCCAACAGAAAATGTAAAGAAAAAGGAAAAAATGAAAATGCTAAAAATAAAAAGTATGTATAATATTAATCTTAAAGCTGACTTAACACAAAGAAAAAAAAATGAGTAAAGATGAAACAGGCCAAAAGGAGTTTTCAAATGGAAACACACATGAAAAACAAAACAAAACAAAACAAAAAACACCTAAAAAGTTCAAACAACGTATCTGAGATCTGCAGTATAATATCAAATGGCCAGGCAGCCCCGGTGGGTCAGGGGTTTAGCGCTGCCTTCAGCCCAGGGTGTGATCCTGGGGACCTGGGATCGAGTCCCACATCGGGCTCCCTGTATGGAGCCTGCTTCTCCCTCTGCCTTGTGTCTCTGCCTCGCTCTCTCTCTCTCTCTGTGTCTCTCATGCATGAATAAATAAAATCTTAATAATAATAATAATAATAATAATAATAATAATATCAAATGACCTAAGATGAAAGATTCTGTGGCTTATCTGATTTGAAATTGGATCTCAAGAAGGAAGGGAAAAGAATAGGTGAGAGAAATGATATGGAGGGATAATGGCCAAAAAATTTCCTAAAATTAATGGAAGGCTTCAATCTCAAAACCTAAAAGATTCAGTGAAACACAAAGGAAAATACAAAGAAAACACCAAGGCACACAATAGTCAAAAAGCTGAAAAACCTAAGAAAGAAAAAATTTTTTAAAAGCATCCAGAGGAAAATACCTATTTTATATAGAGGAATACACCAGTAGGAATTTTGACTGACTTCTCGGCTGAAACAAAAGACTTCAGAAGACAATGGAATGATTACCTTTAAAGTCCTGCAAAAAAAATTAGGCTATTAAAATATTGCTTTTTTATAATTAGATTGTTAAATCACTGCTTTATTTTCTGAGGATTTTTCTTACCTAAAATAACAGATATTTTACAGTGCAGGGAAATCTTGAAGTTGGACCTGACAATAAGAATAAATTCATGGAAAATGAGTACGATTATCATGGTAATCTCCATGTTGTCCTTGAACCTGTGAACTTAGATGAGGCACTTAAGAGTATCCTGAAGAATTGAGAGAGGTCAGGAAAAAATCCAAAAGCCCAGGTAAAAAAGTAAAAGACAAAAATTAATAGTTTGGGGGAATCTCCTTCCCAACCAGGCAATGGCATCAGTAATTAATCATAAAGACTCAAGAACCTCTGTATCTGTATGTGCCTAGGGGTATTCTGCTTTATAGAACTATGATGAGTTAATTCAAGTGCCCTTTACCTTCTGAATTAGGTCATTAATTAAACAAAACAAACAAAAACAATATTTTCCCAGTGTCTGTAGAAGTCTTTTCAATAATCAACATGGCTTTAATCAAAACATTTAGCAGTTGAATCTTAAAAGACTACTGCTCCATTTGGACATCTTTGTTTTCTAATTTACTTATTACTCTAGTATCATTTAAGGTAAACATTTTAGAATCCTCTATTACTTATCTTTACTGAGGAAATAGTAAGTGGCACAGATTCCTTCCATCACTCTCCCCCCTTCAATGGAGTATCTTTTGCAGTTGTCTTGACCCTTTCCATTATACATTAGACATGAATGAGGGGGACAATGTCTCTTTTTAGAGGTTGAAATTATCTTCAAACTTTGAAGCAATTTGATATAACCTTTTGAGTATAAGAGATGAGTTTTTACATGTAGAAGGGATAAAATCTTTTGGGGCAAGGAATGTGAAATATTTTTGTCAGGGTACAGATGTTGGTAAGCAGTCCCCCAAACTGGCTGTCATATATTTCTTCCCTCTTATATGCTTATGCCACTCTCTAAGCAAGTGATAGATTTTATTTTGCTGTTACTAATATTTTCCATTCTCCTGAAGCTCTGGTATGTCTCCGCATGACACTTCTTTCTCTAGTTTTTTTTTAGTCATTATGGATTATTTACACTAACATTGATTATTTAAAAGACTGTATTAAAATATGACTTGTCTTTGTTACTGAGGTGTTTGGAACTTCTTTAAATTTTGTACCTGTGGTGAATACATCATTTGCCTTACCCTAGTTCTGTATGTGTGAGACTGTAGAGGGTGGTCAAAACACATCAAACCTACTAGAATATAAGCTCTATAAAGACAGTTTCAAATATGTTTTGTATATTACCTTATCTGTGATGCCAAAAATAAGGGCTAATACATGGAACATATTGGATAAATTTTTGTCTAATAGAAGAGTCTTAAGATTAGCTATTTTTTTCCAATTGAAATGAACAATTGTTGAGATTTTTTAAGTAAAGAGGTGATGTGATCCAACCACAAATGACATTCCTTATGGAAATGAGGTTTCACAGAACCTTAGTTTTTTATTTATTTATTTTTATTTTTTTCTGGAAAAGGGATGAGAGGAGAGTGGCCCTCTTATTCTTCTGGGACCACTGGCGTTCTTACAGCTTCTCTATGGCAGTTCCTTTTCTTTCTCTCTTCCCTGAACTAAGAATTCCCTACATGTTACCTTAAATAATTCTTTATCTTAAATTATCCTGATCCTTCATCTTGTAAATCCCTGGAAGGTGCTACTTGCTGACATTTGAAAAACAAACACACCACTAAGGCTATTAACATTCCTTTTTCTAGTGTCATTTTTACAAGACTCCATTTTTAAAAGACTCTGCAAAAGCAATGCATGTGCCTAATTATTAGTAACAAATGTGTGTATTTAGCAAATTGAAAATGCAGTAATTTCTTAGACTTCCAAATGCTAATGAATTAATGAAAAAAATCCAAAGCTGAATTCCTTACTGCTCTTTCTGTACATTTTATAGAATTCTATTATAGAGTGTGAATCAATTGAGAAAGCAATTCAAGTCAGAAATGCTAGCTTATTCATAGGAACATTATTAAATCAATTAACTTACTAATGGCATATGCCAGTTCATTTTAGGAAAGGCTCAGTAGCAATAAAATTAAAGTACAGTCATAAATTTTTCTTTGTTCCAGGTATTGCAGGAAGAAAAATACTAAAAATGTTTTCAACTTTGTCTTTAACATTAATCAGATTGTGATAAGAAGCTCAGAAACAAGTTATGCTATCAAATGGGAAATCTATTCTGAAGCATTTCCCATTAAGTGAAAATTATTTTTATGTAACCTTTTTTAATTGCTGAAAGTGCAATTACCTTCACACATTTACTCTCTGTTTAGGGACAAAATGAAATAAATCCACACTGCTACATTTTACCTCATGTTTCTTTGGACTGATTTTTCTGCACCAGTTTATCTCCAGTACTGTAATAGTCCTAGTTACTGTCTCTTAGGAAGACGGAACATAGTAGACAATCTTTGAGAGAAGTGAGATAAGAACAAAACACCAACCCCTCAGATGTGTTTACTTAAGATGTAATGAATCTGCCCTAATGCTGGGTAGAAAATGTGAAAGATTTAAGAAATAGCTAACGCATAGTCTTCTCTTAGAAAAAACTGGCATTTTTTTTTCTGATGAATCAGAGCAATATGTTAAAATCATTAGAAAATAATATGCATTCTTGTTATAAAAAAAAAGTAGAGCTCATCATGGACCATTAGAAATAAGGTAATTTCAAATGTTCACAAAATAACAAAAAGAGAGAAAGAATAACTGGCAAATGATAAGAAAAATGGAGATTGTGTGAAAGAATGTTATATTTGGACTATATTTAGATAACCTTCTTTTAAGTGTAGAAAGAAATCAAAGGTGTAGCTTTTTTTTTTTCAAAAGAAAATTAGCCAAGTATTTTTTTAAAATTGTCTTTCTATCCATCTTAACGAAAGTGTTGTCAGTGACATTGAAACAAAATTAAGAATAAGCACGAACATATCTCAATTCAAAAAATAGCTTGCATATATAATTTCTTACCATGCTGGCAATAGAAATAAGCTTAAATAAAATGTGAAATTTGTGCTTCATACTGAAAGAAAGAAAAAGTGATCATTTTCCAGCTCTCTTGTTGATTGTGTAGATGGCACTAGAAGTTAATAATATGTCTAAGATGAAATTTTCACATTTCAAATTACTGTTAAATCTTATTTTCAATGGACTTCTATTTCAAAAGGTGTTTTTAATGTTTGTAGGATCATAAGAAAAACCACTGGGTCAATTTCGTCTGTTATATGTCTAATGATTTATTTCCTTTTCCCAGAGTTTTGTTGTCTCACATGTGGGCTGCTACATTTTAGCGATACATATTTTGTGCTAATTAGACTTGTAGAAAATGCCCCTGATCCAAATGCTATTCCAGATGATGTAACGATTTATTAAATTGGTGTCACTGAAATGTTTGAAACAGTGCTAAATTATAAAATATCCTGATCCTCTAACTTTAATATTCTGGACTATCATGCTTGGGAGGTTTTGAATGTCGTTGTTTGAGATATTCCAAATTATTTGAAATGCTTCAGATGAGAGGTATAATAGCTTTGCAGCACTCATGTTCCCATGGCAATCTGTGAGAAAACCAAGCCTTACTCTTTCTGTTAAAGCTAATTTAGCCCTTTGAATTAAAGAGCTATGTCCAACCTTCTAGCAACGGAGATGTCAGGAAACATGAACTTTGGAACTCTGTATCAGGATATGATTTTAAGAGGAAAAAGTTGATAAAATACCATTTGTGTAATTTATTTGATCTCCCATAACCATTCTGCGACAAGGGCATGCAAAAATGTCAAGACTAGAAATTTCAGTGTTTATTGTCTGCTGCAAACCCAGGGAGGACTATAAACCAAAATGATAAAACACTTTCCTAAGAAATCCAACCACATTTCTCCTTAGTCTCAGAAGTTGCATAATGCATTTATTTGTTATAACTCAAGTGCTCAAATTAAATGTATGTTACTCAAGAAGCAGTGGTCTTTCTCAAAATTCTGAAAATTGGTAATATCCTCTAATGTGGCATATACTATTTCTACCATTAGATAAGATTATATCCCCTCCAAGACAAATTTCAGGGTATTTCTAGTCATGCTTTTTTAAAAAAATTTATTCACTTATACAGGCAGCATTCATTAAGAACTAAGAAAACCTCAAGCTTTGTGCTAGATTCTGGGGAAGATGGAAAGGTATAATACAATATTGTCCATGATTCTGAGAACTCAGTTAACTGGATGGAGAGAGAGACAGATGTGCAAACAGCATTGGTCCTACTGTATGTAAAGTCAAATACTGAAATATTATGTGGTACAAAGTAGAGATAAGTTTTACATGCTTTGTGAATGCCAAAGAAAGAGCGGTTAATTCTGTTAGATGGAGTAATAGAAGTCCTAAAGGTAGAAGAATATTTGAGCTGGAAGTTGGGAGATGAACAGGATTTTATGAATCAGAAAAGGGACGACCATCATAGTCAGCTGGATCTATATACACATAAAAGAATGAGCCTTGTTGGTGTATAAAAGATTATCAGTGATGATAAAATTGAGACTGTATTTGAAGGAAACTGTTGAGACTGAAAACTGAAAAAGCAGGCAGGACAAAGAAAGAACACATGTACTTAGTTAAGGGGTTTGCTATTCGTTTGATTAATGGTGACTGCATGGAGGTTTTAAGCAGAAAAATAATATGGTAAAAAATCTGTGTTTGTTTTTGACAAATTCTCAAAATACCATAGAGGAAAACTGACATAGGAAGAGATGGCTTGCAAAGAGGGCAGATAAAATATAGCCTGAGAAATATATAAGTTCCTGAACATTAATGCGATAAAGATAAAGAGAAGAACATGGATTCAAATGTTTGTTGGGAAACTGAAGGGAGTATAACCCTGGAAACAAAGAAAGAATATGTAAGTACAGGAAGTTTAGAAAATGGGAGAAAGGATAGTGAGATTAATTTGGGACAACTTAAGCTGAAAATGTCTTAGAGAAATATAAAAGTTATCCAGTAGACCAGAAATCAGCTAATATTTTCTGTAAAGGACAAATAGTAAATATTTTTGGTTTTATGGGCCATATATACTCTTGTATTCTATCATGAAAGCAGTCATTAATAATAAGTATATGAATGGGTGTGTGATTGTGTTCCAATAAAATTTATTTACAAAAACAGGCCCTTTGGTCATTTTTCACTGAGCCCGACTGAAAACTGTTAAAAATATGTAACTTATGCAAAAATGCCATTGATATAAGTTGGGTTTCCTGGAAGCAAAGGCTAAGAAGGGGGTGCTTGTAGAGGATTTATTGAGGAAGGCACTGTAAAATGACAAATGTGAGGAAGTAAGGAATGCAAGCTTGGGTGGAAGTAGATCTTCAACCTGTGCTGTGCTGATAAACAGGAAAAAAAAATAATTGACTTGTACCATTTGCTAATTTTTACGGTGTATCTAATCCTTTCAAACCACCATGATAAATTCACTGAATGCAGAATTGGGCGTGAAGCACACAACTGGCCCTCAGGAGCCATTTGGAACTGGTTCTAGTACACCTTTGAACTGAACTGTAATGTAGTTGCAACAGAGGCCTCAGCAGATCCTAGAGTCTGGAGCTCAGATTCTGCAGTTACACCAAATTGAAGCGAGAAGACAAGGTCTTTAAACCACTATTGTCATTGAATATGAGCTGCCTGAGGAAAAGGCAAAAGAGATCTCTTTGGCTAAGGACAATTCATGAAAAAGAGTTAGTTGTGAAGCTGAAGGATGGAGTGTCTCAACAATGAAGATTACCTGTAATGAATACCATAATACCCAAAGATTGCCAGATAGTATGAATACATTCGTGTAAAATTATATTGTATTCAAGTATTTCAAACAATACTTAGCTTCAAAAACAATAGCAAGTATAGCAGCAACTGTTTCTGTCATAAATCTACCATTTCACAAAATATTTTCCAAAAATTTTCAACGATTATCTTATTAGCTAAATTATTTATTAGATAAAACAGGACATGAATAGATGAATCAATTTCTTTTTTTTATTTTTATTATTATTATTTTTTTTATTTTTATGATAGTCACAGAGAGAGAGAGAGGCAGAGACATAGGCAGAGGGAGAAGCAGGCTCCATGCACCGGGAGCCGGACGTGGGATTCGATCCCGGGTCTCCAGGATCGCGCCCTGGGCCAAAGGCAGGCGCCAAACCGCTGCGCCACCCAGGGATCCGATGAATCAATTTCTATACCACTTGGTACTGACAATGATAAGGTCAAATTAGCAATCACAATTAGCATAGCTTTCCTCCTTTGCTTAATTCAGTATGTTTCTTCTCATTAAGAATCCACCTTAACCATAATAGGAGCTCTGCAGACAGACTAGCATTTGAAAATGTCCACATCTTATTTTCTGGCTTTGACAAAGTATCTTAACCTCTTGAGACCTGTTTTCCAAATTTATACACTGAAGATACCATCTGTTTTGTTAATGTTTGATTTGATATTATATATAATCTATAGATTTTAAAACTTTGTCCATCATCATTTTCCATGTGCTCAGTTAATGAATTCTATCACTTCCTCTGGCTACTGCCTTATTTTTGTCCCTTCTTTCACAGCCAATCTTCTAGAAACTGGTGTCTCACCAATGCTTCTCAAACTTTACTATGCTGGGCAATCTTCTGGATATCTTGTTAAAATGCAGATTCTGATGAAGTAACTGTGAGGGGCTGAGATTCTACATTTCTAACAAGCTCCTAAGACAGGATGATACTATTTATTGGTCCACAGATCACTGGTGGAATTGTAAGAGTTGCTCCTAGGGAACTAAATGCCACCTCATCCCCAGGACTCTACAGCAGCTAATGAAACCATGACCAGTTGGTTTTACTGCAATTTAGGAGATTTTACCTTATCCTTATGAAACCATAAAAATGTATCTCATTTCTTTCCTTTTATCCTTTAATGTGCTTAATCTTTTCATCCTTTAACACTAAATTTAGACTCAACACCTCTGAGAAATATTCCACTCATAGGAACATGGTGAATGTTGTAAAATTAAAAGAAGAAACAAAAAGAATCCTATCCTTTTAAACCAGAAAACAATATATAATTGTATCTCTATTAAAGCATGATTTCTTTCTTTAATTTTTCAAGAAAAAATGTGAATAATGATAGTTAGCAAGTGCAATGTCAAGAAAGTTTAAAACATAGAGATGTTCTATTTTCTGAGCAGGTAGGAGCCAGTGATGATCTGGAAAAAAGAGTGATGGGTGGGGGGGGGGGGAGTATCCTTACACCATACCAACCAGGATAGTTACTCTTTTTCTTTTCACACACACACACACACACACACACACACACACACACAGTCAGCTCAAGTTCCAACAACTTTTATACTACCATGAAGACGTAAAAAAATATAAGAATATGAGTAACACAAAGCCCAAACTAAATAAGATGAGTAGAACAGTTATTTAAGTATTCAACATAAAGAAAGAATTTGAGGTAAATGTCAAAGTGAAGTTTTCAAGGGGGCTTTGAGTTAGTAGGAGGGAACTAAAAGTAGACTGAGTTTATGACCTAATTAGACAAGAATGCAGGATCTTGATGGAACTGAAGTGATCATATGCAACGGGAATAGAAACAGCCTAGCTACAAGCAGAGCAGCAGGTAACAGATCCATTCTATATTTCAGGAAGCTGAGGCACAAACAAGTTAAATAACTTAAAACTCCACAGCAAGCAAGCGGCAATGCTACCTTCTCATTCAAAAACTCTTATTCTAGAGCCTGCACTTTTAACTTAATTACATCCCAGACACACCTTTCTTGGAATTGGGGTCATACAAAAGATGGCAAAACATTTACGAGTCCTCGTTCCCTTAAAATGTAAAAATCTTATATTTGGACATGATTTTCTTTCTGCTAAGATCTGGACAGAACTAAATTAAATATATGAAAGAAGGCTGCTAGAAGTGTAAACCTGGACAATGTTAGTGACATCTATTTGTCCCAAAGTCAGATGCATACTTTTGAAATTAGAATCAACCAGAATCCTTTGATTACAGTTTAAGTGCCCTGTATACATACACACACATATAGACACACATTCATACAGACGTACAAGGGACACACATACTTAACAAGTAAGGTGTCTTTCCCCAAATCATAAATATTAAAAAAAGATAAGTTTAGGGTTTAATATTTAAAATGGCTACTCAGAAGCCATTAGTTGTAAAAATGACATTTACAAGACATTACTCTGAGCACTTCATTACTTGGGCCACATCCCGAAGCAATCCTTAATAATTTCTTTAATGGAATGAGCAGATCAGAACTATAATGAACCTCTTCAACTTTTTTTTTAATGGATATTTTATTAGTTAAAATAGATATCTGCTTTTCTGTGCTTAAACCTCTTATTAAAACCCCACATCAGTCATTTTGGATATTAAAAAATAAAAATAAAAACTAGCTTTCTTAATTTTGATCAACCAGATCTAAATGTATTTTTGAGCTAGTCAAATCTATTTCTGAGAACCTAATAGATATAGAATGCAGAGCTAAAATTATTTCAAAATCCCAATATTTTTCTTTCTTCTACCATAGGGCTTATATACTTGTTATACTTATAAATGATTTGTTTGGGGTTTTTAAACATATTTTATTTATTTATTCATGGGAGACACAAGACAGAGAGACAGAGAGAGAGAGGCAGAGACATAGGCAGAAGGAGAAGCAGGCTCCCTTTGAGAGCCAGATGAGGGACTGGCTCCCTGGAACCCGGGACCACACCCTGAGCTGAAGCCACCCAGGCGTCCCAATACTTATAAATGTTACATCAATCTCCCTTGGTTCTACTGGATACTAAGTGGCATGATGACATTAGCACTGGTGGATCCCAGATCAAAGCATATATAAGGGCATCACTGTGTCCTCATCTAAGGACAGGATCTTGAGCTGACCCTTTTTTCTAAAATGTCTGCTAGAAATTAGTAAGTTCACTGTTGTCAATCAAGTGATGTAGCAGATTTATAGAGTCTGTAAATTAGACGCATAAGCAATGTGGTAGAATTTTTATAGCCTAGAAACTATTGCAGAAAATGGAACAAAAAGATTTACAGCTATTAAACTGGCACAGTCTCTAGTATAGGGTGGCAAAAAAATACTGAAGTTTTCAGATTGAAATTATGACATCTACAAGTAGGCAAGTCCTGAATTTGATTTTCTTTTTTAAGATTTAATTTATTTATTCATAACAGAGAGAGAGAGAGAGAGAGAGAGAGAGAGGCAGAGACACAGGCAGAGGGAGAAGCAGGCTCCATGCAGGGATCCCTATCCCATACTGTCCCGGGACTCCAGGATCACACCCTGGGCCGAAGGCAGGCGCTAAACCACTGGAGCCACCCAGAGATCCCCTGAATTTGATTTTCATAGATCTCCTAGCCACTCATAAAAAACTAAAATCTCTATTATGCAGTCATCTTTAAAAATGGACCTTCACACCCACATATATACGTGTTTGATATGTATATATCTAAACAAAATCAAATCACACCATATGTTAAAAATTATTATAGACACATTCTTTATATGGTGTATAAGTTTGCAATGTGAATCCTATAAAGCTTCTTTCATTTTACGAAAATTTACTCACTAAACTGTGAGTATAGTCATAGAGGAAAGGATGGAAAACATATACTAGGTTAGATTACTAAAATGTGAGTAGTGTAAGCAGAGAAAAAAGGACAGAAAACATACACAATTTTGTAGAGCTGACTTTTTTTTCAAACTGTTTACAAGCTCTACTTTTAAAATGCAAGGACATTTTCAAATACAACGTAGAATTGTAGTTCAATAAATGCTCGATAAGAACAATTCTCCATTAATAGTTCAGTCCTAGAGAATTGTGTTTTTACACAATTCTTTAAGCCACTTCAAATCCTTTTAGCAAAAGGTGAAATATAAACGTAGAAGTATATAAAATAAACAGAAGCACCATAATACTTGTTTATATTCCTTATTTAAATTACTGCTGAATTCACTCTTTGCAAGAAAACAAAGAAATCTTACCTAAACCTTTCACATAATACTGAGTTCCAGCTGCCCTGCTGCTGAGTCTTCCTTCCAATAAAATGTTTTCTGCCTCTCTTCGACTCCCCTAACCATACAAAATGTCAAATAACCTATGAGAAGTTGCATAATAAAGAATTGGAAGGGGGAGTATGATAACAAACACTATTTCAACTTTAAGTATAGGAGGAGAGTCAAAGTGCTATTACCCAATGCAAGAGGCCTTGAAATTGGTAGATTAATTAAAATCCACTTTAAATTGAAGACCAAAAGAAAAAAATAAAAGACACATTCCTAAGTTAAATATCTTATTATAATTAAAATATGAAAGTATATACTTGTTTGCTAAACTTTTGATACAGGGCCAAATGTTTTTTTCGAGTGTAGATTTGATTAGAGTGTAGAATTACTTCTTAGGTCAACCGCACCCAAAATTTAACATCAGTTTACCATTTCTCAAATTGTATCAAGAACACAGATGCATCAAAATATGAGTAGCATGCCTTTTAGAGTTGTAACATATTTTTAGAGTTGACTTACCCATATCTAATTCGACAGCACTTTCAAAAATATTCTTTCCTTCTTTCGTTTTGAGTCTTCTTGAAGTATTCAATTTAGTTTTCATGGCAACAGAAATTGGTTTCGTTTTGCACTCAGATTCCATTGATTTCTGTAATTGGTAATTGAATTTAGTAATTCAACTTAGTATCAATCAACTGGCATAGTGGGGGAAGAGACAAGGTTGACTGGTTAAGCACTGAACTCAAAGGGCAGAGACAGGGGGGACAGAATACTAGAAAGGAACCTCCTAGTCTTGACCATTCAACTATGAATGCAATCAGAGGTCAGGATGCTTTTCAGAAGGAATTGTTGGCTCATCTGGTCAATCAGTAAAGTGTAGATAGCTTAAGATGGCTTCCAGTATAATTACGATTAAAATATAGTGGTGTCTTAAGATAGGTTCGGGGTGCTGCTAGGGCTCAGACAGAGGCCAGAACCATTGACTACAAGAGGCGTAGGAGGAAACCTAGAAATTTCCTGGTGGGAGAGGGTGGCATGGCCATAGAAGGTCCTCATAATGTAGTGTCACATGTATCTCACCACAATTGAAATTTCTGTAACTTCTCATTCACCTAAGAGAAAATGACTGCTGCCAGCAGTTTCTGGGTTTAATCTCTCTCTCTCTTTTTTTTTTTTTATCCTGGAAAATTAATTCTGAGACTTAAATATTTTGGTGCCACTTTCAAAATTCCAAAGAAGGACTTTCATTTATTAAGTGCCCTTCTTGGCACCAAACTATTTGGCTGGCTGCTCTTTGAAAGTATGTAGAAGTGGGGAAGATATGTTTAATTTGGGACAAAATACTGAGCATCTACTTCAGATAAATTTTCTCAAACCCCAGGAAAAAGGGAAATCCCAAGGAAGACTGCGTTTGAATAAAAAAAAGTCAGACTACTGTTCCAGCCAGCAAAAAAGCCTGAGTACCCAAAGGCTTAAATAAGAACAAGCAAAGAGAGAGGAAAAGTAAGGCAAGATCTCACTGCAGTCTTTAGACCATGTTGGAAATTTTGCCGGGTTACTTTGAACAAAATGAATAGCCCTTGAAGAGTTTTAAGCAGAAGTATGACTTTATTTCAATTAATGTTTTTAAAAAGGTTATTCTGGTTGCAGCTTCCAAATAGTTTCAGTGAAGACTCTTAAGACAAAAAGAGATGAATAAGGATGAGAGACAGAAATCTTTTAATTATTTTTAAGGCAAAACAGTAAAAATAGCAAACATTAGGACAGAATGTAATATATTTGCAAAAATGTCTTGTCTTTGTGGACATGTAATCAAATAGAGGGAAAGCAACCAAAATCAGAATTTGCTTTATTCCTTGGATAGGCCTGAAGAGAGACAGCTTTTAATAAAGGCAAACAAAGCACTTGTCTGTAACCAAGGATGCAAAAGCCATTCGGACGTTCTCAGCTTTGACTCTTGGTTCTACCTTAAACAATTTACCCAAGCAGGTTTCACTACTGTGCTTGTCTTTGGCAGGTCTACATGCTGGGAGTGCTTGAGGACTGAAGATAGAACTTTCCTTTGACAAATTTAGGCTTTTTAACACAGAAGCTGGTATCATCCTCTTTCAGAGCCTTTGTTTTTGGAGTTTTGCTTCCCTGAATGCACAACCTCTGAAACAATCCTGAAACATTCTGGGCTTTGATTTCTTCATATATAAGGTAAGGTCTTTATTACCTGTTCCACAGAGCTATTTTGAAGTCTAAATCTTTAACTGCCTAGTTTAGCTACTGAATAAAAAGCAGCCCAAAAATGGCAGTTGTACTTAATTCTGGGATTAAGCTTCTATAGCAAAAGTAGGTGACTTACAATATGAATTAGTAAATAATAACATAATGAGGGCAACTTGTCTGCCTGACTCTACAGTATTTGACCAATTTACAAACTAAAGTTAGGCAGAAATCAAAATACTTATCAGCACATAAAAGCAGATTTGGGATTAGGTTTAACTAAATGACATGATTCTCTTCTTGGACTGATTTCAAAGGATGGAATCAGGAGGCAGAGAAGCTGGGCTCACCCCCTGAGCCACCAGGAGGGCTCTGCCATGGGCACCCCCAGCCTCAGGTGCACTGAACTGCTGCCCACCAACCAGCCCCCTCCCTGGGCCCCTCTGTACAACACCCCTGCCTATTCCAGTTCTTATTTAACACCCAATGCCCACCCCTCAGTTGGGGCAAATAAAGGATTCTCATGGGAAAGGGAGGGGATACAGCACCCTTCCTAACTTATGGCAAAAAAAAAAAAAAAAAAAAACTCAAGTTATCTCAAAAAAAAGTGGGATGATTCAGTAACGCTTATAGACTACTGGAATAGAAAACCTATTACAGAGTGAGGCAACTGTAGACACAGGCTAAGCCCCTCCCTCTCCTACTCTCTCTGAAACCATATTTACGCAAAAAGGTAAATGTACACAATACTACTGAACTAAAAACGGTTAAGACGGTTAATTTTATGTTGCATATTATTTTACCACAATTAAATTTTTTTGAGAAAAGTTCCTGCTATGTCTCTGGACCTTCACAGAATCCGTTACTGTGATGAGAACAATGTTATCCACAACTGTAGTTTACGCATTACCATCTGCTACACATGTCCCAGATCACTCAAAAACCATCTTCAAAAGTTTTTATGTGAAATCCTTTTAGATACTTTAGACCTAATCCCTAAAGCTGAGAGAAAAACAGATACCATATCAATAACACCATAAATAACCTCCTTTTCTCTTTGCCTTGGGTACTACAAGAACCTTCTTATTTATTTATTTATTTATTTTTTAGAACCTTCTTATTTCAACTTTTACCAAATTTCTACTACTGGGCCAATCTTGGAAATGGATGCCAGATAACTCTGAAAGGAGGCTGAGTGTTGATAGCCTCATTTGGCTTACTGTCTTCATCTAAATTAAACCAAATATTATACCATAAATGACCAATTATCTTCCTTACCCTTTGGCAAAGTAGTCATCGATATAAAATTTCACATAAACAACTGGGATGAGTCTAAGAAACCACTGTTTTCATTTTGCATTTAGATCTTAAATAAACACAATATATCAATCAAAATGAAATATTAAAATACAATTAATTCATGACAGCAATACAGCAGTTAAAGGCAACAATTTATTAGGAATTTACAGCAAGAGATGCTGAACTCTAGGAAACAAAAAAGGTTGCTGGAGGTGAAGTGGGTGGGGGGAAGGGATAATTTGGTGATGGGCATTAAGAAGGGTACTTGATGTAATGAGCACTGAGCAAATGTTAAATCACTAAATTCTACCTTGAAATTAGTGATACAGTATATATTAACTAAACTGAATTTAAATAAAGAATAAAAATTTACAATGGAGTAACACTATTCTAAACAGTTTAAATGTATTTACTCACTTAATCTTCACGGCAAGGCTGTGAGCTAGTACTATAATCTGCATTGTGGAAGTGAGGGAAAAGTTCCAGAGACATTAGGAAACTTACCTAATATTACATATAAATGGTGGACTGCAATTTTCACCTCAGCAAATCAGTTCCAGAACAAGTAATCTTAATCATTACTTGATACTGCTGGATGAAGAAAGTAAGATCCATAGAGGTGAAATGATTTCTCAAAACTATACAACCATGTAATAGAAGAGCCAGACCTCTTATTCCCAGTCCAGTGACTTTCTTCCCTTTTTCATATCAAAGCAATAAGAGTAACCATTTTGTAATCTCTCAATAAGACAAAGTAGTCCTATTGACTATGATATGATAGTCTTCCCTCCTTGTCATAGTATAGGAAGTGAGAATTTAAAGAAGAGACTTTAGCAATTCCATATTTGACCCCACTGTCATATTATTCTTCTCCACTTTATGTTGGTTAAATTTTTTAAAAGACTTTATTTATTTATTTATTTATTTATTTATTTATTTATTTAATTCATGAGAGACACAGAGAGAAGGCAGAGACATAGGCAGAGGGAGAAACAGGTTCCCTGCGGGGAGCCTGATGTGGGACTCGATCCCGGAACCCCAGGATCATGCCCTGAGCCAAAGGCAGATGCTCAAACACTGAGCTACCCAGGCTACCCTATGTTGGTTAAATTATGTTAAATTATAGTACTTATTTATTTATTTTATTCTGGTTAATTCAAGAGTTTATAATTTGTTTTCTTTTTTAAGATTTTATTTATTTATTCATGAGAGACACAGAGAGAGAGAGGCAGAGACACAGGCAGAGGGAGAAGCAGGCTCCATGCAGGAAGCCTGACGTGGGACTTGATCCCGGGACTCCAAGATCATGCCCTGGGCCGAAGGCAGGAACTTAACCACTGAGCCACCCAGGGATCCCAAGAGTTTATAGTTTGAACCAAACACCATGCTTCCTTCTTTTTTCATTAAATATCACCATTTTTAAAAATTTTTTAAAGATTTAATTTATTTATTTGACAGAGAGAGAGAGAGAGAGTGCGCAAGTACAAGCAGGGGGAGTAACAGAGGGAGAGGGAGAAGCAGGCTCCCTGCTAAACAGAAAGCTCAATGCAGGGCTCAATCCCAGGACCCTAGAATTGTGACCTGAGACAAAGACAGACACTTAACCAACTAAGCCACCCAGGCACCCCAAAATATCACCAATTAGACAAAGACTTTAAGTGGTTGAATTAAAATTATATAAAATTATATAAAGCTAATATATAATTACAATTTTAGGGGCCCCTGGGTTACACAGACCATTTAAGCATCTGACTCTTGGTTTTGGCTCAGGCCATGAGCTCAGGGTTGTGAGATTAAGCTCTGCACTTGACGTGGAATCTTCTTAATGTCTTCTTTCCTTCTCCCTTTGCCCTTCTCACTCAGGCTTGTGCTCTCTCTCTCTCTCTCAAATAAATAAATAAGTCTTTAAAAAATAATTACAATTTTGATAGCATTTTAAATTAAAATACATTTCTTTTAATATTATACATTAATTCCTTTTCTACATGTTAAATGGAAAATATCATAATATATTAGTTAGGTGGTCCTGAGAATTGATTAGGTGTGACATTACTGAACTTTTAAACTTCTTCCTCTTCTTTTTGTATGAGATGATTTTTTTTTGGTTATTCTTTGACTTAGTACCTAATACACTAAGTTTTTGAAAAGAGCATTACACAGACATGCATTTAAAAATGATTAGTTAGAAAAAAAAGATTAGAAAAAAAAAGAAAAGACAATATAAATATAAGTTACTCATTCATCACTGTCATTTAGCTGGCACAATCACACTGATATTTTGGCTCCTTTCCTTCTCCTAGGCATTAAGAAATGATTTGATCTTATCAAACACAAGTGTCACCAAATGAGTATACATCATTCTGGTCTAAGAAGGTAGTATCACTTTGATAATATATAGAAAACTTTTTTTTTGTTTACTTTATGTAAACATGCCAAAAATAATCTTAACAGAGACTTGGTTTTTATTTTCAAGAAAATGACTGTCATAGGTCACTTGTAGTCTACCAAAACAAAATCAGAACTCCGCTATTTGATATCAGATCACAACTGTGTTCACGTATCGCATTACATTTTAATCAATAGCCAACAAACTATTCTGAAATGAGTGCAACCATTAGAGTTGTCTAAGCAATTCTTACTTTCTCTCAAATCAATCCATTTATTAATAGAGAAAAAGAAGAGAAAAAATAAAAGAATACTTCAGGCTTTTTCCCCCCCATTATTATTCTCAAAGGGGAATAGTACAAAAGTAAGGCAATGTAAGCAGGTCATAAAATGTTCAAACAAGAAAAAGAAATCACGGCTTGAAGAAGATCACTTTTGTCAAAGCTAAGGGGAATAATATAAAATTGTGTTCTCTCACAGCTGGGGCCAAGGCCCCAATTCTATCACTATTGGAGAAAATGATGCAAGTTCAAGAGTCAAACTAGTTTCTACTATAAAAGCAGTAGATTATTCCATTATTAGTGCTTGAAACTGCTAAGCTTTACCTCTGCTTCTCTTAAGCAGTATTCTGAAATAACCTGGTTTCTGGTAACTCTACCAGAATTTGTGAAGTTCTCTAATGTTCTATATAAATAGATACTTATGAGTAAGATAATTATTAAGCAATTTGAGGTAACAAACTAATTACATTTTGAGGTAACAAATCTGAAATTCCTGATAATTTGTTGTTAAGTACAGAGGTGATACAATTAAACGCAGTAAGCAGAAGATAAGCATTTTGGGTTTTTCTTTAGTAATTGTGATGCGCTAATGTCGTTCTATATTCACCCTCACCCTCCTCTGAGTATAAAAGCAGATTCAGGGGCACCTGGGTGGCTCAGTCAGTTAAGCCTCTGACTCTTGATTTCAGCTCAGGTCATGATCTCAGGGTCTTGAGATCAAGCCCCACATCTGGCTCTATGCTCAGCAACAAGTCTACTTGTCTCTCTCCCTCCCCCCTTTCCCCCTTTTCCTCTCCACTCACTCTTTTTCTCTCTCTCAAAATGAATAAATAAAAGCTAAAAAAAAAAAAAAAAAAAAGACCAGATCCACATTTGCATGGTTTTGGCATTGCTTGGAGATTTCATCATGGCCATTGAACAAGTTGATGATATGTAGTGGGCACAAGAAAAAAAAATCTCATGATTCTGGTCCAAATAGATAGATGTTTCAATTAATTAATCTATCCAGATTCAGTTCCTGGCTCATGAGAGGCATCTACAACACTGATACTAAGGAGTTCAAAATGAAGATGGTGGCCTTCACGCCAAAATAATGATTTAACTGCAATAGTATACCAGAATATGGCTGAGATTAGAGCAGGGCATACTCAAAATGGTTTTATTTGGCATGAAAATATATCTTATAGGTTACAACATGTAAACTACTTTATTATGCACACACACCCAGGCTTTAATCAATATACTCAAATATGATGATGATTATAGCTATATTTATAGGTGATCAATGTTTCAGTGTTCTAGAAGAATTCTAACAAACTTTCTAGCAAGGAAATAATCTGTATCTGCTGTCCTGTTTTGTTCCAAAACAAAGAATTTTAAGAAACTATAGTAAACAAACAACCACAACAACAACAACAAAAACAGGCCCATTTTAATGAATTATCACTATTGAAATTTGGACAGCTGCAATGTACTTTTTTTTTTTTTAATGTAGAAGAGAGGATCCACAATTGTAGTCTATTGCAGGATTTTGCTTTGTTTTGTTTATCCCCTGTATCACCCTTTAGTTGTTAAATCCATCTGGACCTTGTTCTGATATTTAGTAAGTTAAAGGTATATGCCAGAAAGGGATTTGAGGAGAGATTCAGGATATATTTGGGGACTATAAGTCAGCATGCTTAATGTAGTGAGTGGTTATAAAAAAGTGAGAAGCTTAGTATTCTATATTAAGTCACAGAACTTTTCAAATAGTATTAATCAAGGCATCAAAAAATAGTTAAAATACATGAATCATGACAATTCAAAGAGGGTTTTGAAAAGAGATAAGACAAAATTGTGGGCAACGTACAGGGAACTGTGAGGGATAGCACAGTTCGTCATCCTGGTGAGAATAGCGCACCATTCTACCCAATGGACTGAGGAAGGAAAGTGTTACCAGTATTTAGAGACTGAGAAGTCTTTGTGGAAAGATTATGTCAAGGAGTTGAAATCTCTAGTCAAGGAACTCAGTTGGATTTTGGCTCTATCACAGGGAGGAAGCAAAAGTAAAGATGATCCCCACCTCCTTCTCCTCTTCCAATCTATTGCTGAGCTTCCCAATGGCTAAGCCCACTGGAAGCTTAAGGGAGAGAACCCATTACTGTAATCCACATAGATCAATTCCTGAGGCTTTGGTGCAGATGGAGAAAGGTGAGGAGTGGGGAGGGGTGGAGTGGTGGGCACCCAGAATGTATATAGGAACACAAAGTCATTTTTTCAAATCTTACTGACATGTAACTATTTCTTTAGAACCATGCTGGGAGATGTTTTAGTTTTGCCTTTCATTTCTAAAGAAGAAGACAGAGATACTTAAATGTCCCAAGCATCCATTCCATATAAGTTGTTTAAATAGTATATCTTAGGGGCTAAACAAACAAGATTTGGCACCAAACTGTCACTTAGTCTGAATTTTCCATCAATTCTTTAGCTGTTTTGACACTGGACAAATTACTTAGCTTCTCTGTATATAAATCTCCTCGCCTCTTGTAGTAAGTGCTAGAAATCCTAATTCAGACGTGGATGCAACTGGAGGGTATTATGCTGAGTGAAATAAGTCAATCAGAGAAAGACAATCATCATATGGTTTCACTCATATGTAAAATATAAGAGATAGTGAAAAGGACCATAAAGGAAGGGGTAAAATTAGAGAGGAAGACAAACCATGAGAGTCTCCTGATTCTGGGAAGCAAACAAAGGGTTGCTGAAGGGGAAGGGGTGAGAGGATGAGGGGTCTGGGAGGCGGGCATTAAGGAGGGAACTTGATGAGATGAGCCTTGGGTATTATACTATATTTTGGCAAATTGAATTTAAATAAAATTTATAAAATAAGAAATCCTAATTCAGAGAAGTATTTGGGGCATTCAGCAAGATAATAATGTAAATTAATAAGAAGAATCAAAAGCAAACCTTGAGAGATGATTATCATGATAGTTTTTTTTGATACATTAGTAATAAAAAGAATGGGTAACAAGGATGAGCTCTACCAATTCAGACTCTCAAAACCTTCTCCTGCTGATTTTGTTCTAGGTTATTTCAGACTGAAGAGCCATTGCAGGTGAAGAGGCAATGCTGAACTCAGCTCGGTTCAACTCTAGCTTCTTGAAGACTCAGTATGAATTGGAACTAACAAGAGATTTTTTTAGACATTTTCTTTCTGCAGAGCGTGATAATGACAAGAATAAGTGAAATCATGAATAAGTCTCTCTCTGCTCAGTGTAAGCCTCCTGGAGGAAAGGGTATATCTGCCAATGCACCCCTACAATGGTTTTGATTGGAACACTGCACTGTCACCCCCTTCTGGAATCAAATGATGCCATTTTTCATAGTCTGAAAGGAGCACCACAAGAGGTCACTGCAGAAACAACTTCCCCTCATAAATCTTTGCTCTCTTATGAAGTTAATCAAAAGAAGCCCAGAGAACAGGAAGATTATCTGTGCATGGCTTACTCTACGGGTTATAAGGTTTGTGAAAAAAAAAAAATTACCTGCTCACAAACTGCAGGCTATCTAACACTCTTGCTGGCTGTCATGTCCTCATGAAGATGTAAGCATATTCGTCATTGCATAGGATGCCTGCCAACTGTGCCTTTAGAAGCAAGGATTTTAAAATTACTTAGATTCTTTTACAAGATTTGACTGAAGCATGTTTCCAATACCTTGATTTTCTGACTATCTTGATTTGGCAATACAATCTAATATTGTAGGATAATTAATATTTCCACAGTTGTGTTTTGTCTAATGGAAGTCTGCTTTGATAAGATTTCAAAATAACTCTTACTCTTATTAACCCAGACTAACATGTTCAGAACAGAAAAGACAATACAAGATAACTGCAGTGATCTGTACTTCCTGTGGCTTTGGGATCCCCATGCCATAGGACTAACAGATTTTCAGAAAAGCATAACATCTCACTTGATGTCCTACAATAGTATCCTGTAAACAGGCATCCTTGGTTTTCAAAATTGTTTCTTTATATCTTAGACTAGTTAAAAGATTAGTGTATCAGTTCTTTAGGGTTGCCATAACAAAGTACCACAAGCCGGGTAGCTTAAGCGATAGAAACATAAAACAATTCTGGAGACTAGAAATCAGAGATCAAAGTGTCTGTAAGCTTATTTCTTCTAAGACCTCTCTCCTTGGCTCATAGATGGTCATCTCCTCTGTCTTCATATGGTCTCCCCTCCAAGCGCGGCAGTGCCCTACTCTTCTCTTCTTGAATATTGGAGTAGTGTCCATTCACATGACCTCATTTAATCTTAATTACCTCATTAAAGACCTTATCTCTAAATAGGCACATTCTGAGGTACTGGGAGTTAGGATTTCAATATATGAATTTTGCAAGAACAAAATTCAGCCCATAATAGCTCATTACTTATAAAATGTTTAAAACATACTTCTGAGACAAGAATTGTAAACATGTCAGGAAGTTGGGCAGAGTCAAATTCATGACTGATGAAATATAATATGCCCAATACTATTTCATTCTTTGCATTGGTTCTTCACTCTGATTTCCCAAGGATAATTCCATGGCTCACTCTCTTTCTTCTTTTTATTTAATTGCATTTATTTTATTTTTATGATATTTTATTTAAATTCAATTTGCCAAAACTCACTCACTTTCTTCCCTAAGCCTTTACTTTTATGTCTTTTTATCAATGAGGTATCTCTGATTTATACTTGGACACTGTCCCCAAAACTCTCCATCACACTTTCCTTCTCTGATGTTTCCCAAAACACTTATTGCCTACTAAATATCTTACATCTTACTTATTTATTATTGTTCTTTACTATTAACTAAACTTAAAGTTCTGTGAGCATAAGGAGTTTTGTTCAATATATTTACAGTAGTACCCCTAGTACCTAGCATGGAAGAGGAGATTAGTAAATATTTGTGGAGTTAATGTAAAATAGTTTCATAAAGTCCATTGTTTTCTATTAAATAAGAATATAGAGTAATTTATTCTCTTCAATCAAGTCTGCTAAGTACTAGTGATACTTTAATGTTATCTGTGTGGCATTTTTGGAGGTATAAACATATTATAAGCTTTGTATATTTCTAAATTTCTTTAGCAAGCCAAGCACCTCTTGCCAACATAGTGCTAAAAATTCCAAGCAAACTCACTTCAAACAGATACTAATTTACAGCACCTCTACAATCTTGGAGTGTAGAAGAAGAATGGGACGATGAGTGTAATTTCTGTGGAAAGTGATATTCAGGTCTACATTGGGGTCAATGAGAGAATGGATAAAATAAGGTTGGTTGAAATAAGAAATTAATTCCTGATTAAAAGTTCAGAGGTATCTGATGTACAATGCACAATGGTGCCATCCTTAGTTAATAAACAGAGTAGTGGCTCAAGAAGTGAAAAGAATTAATATAATGTAAACCAAAGAAAGTAAAGACTGAAAAATAAAAACTTTGAAGCAGTGGATATTTATATTGCTGTCCTGTTTAGGTGGCTTAGGAGATCTGTTGATTTACATGGAAAGTATTTGAAAAACGGGAAGTTAAACTCAGCCCACGTTTCTTTTACTAGAACAGTTAGTATAACATACTAGTACCCATGGTATGTACTTCATTAAAACTTAATAATATAAAGGTAAATAATTTTCTTTGTTGGAAATATATGTTTAAATGATAAATGTGATTGGATCGTAGTTGATATATAATGTGAGTTCAAATTATAAGTGAAGTAACTTGGTTTCATGGAAAGATGAAAGATAGGAGTCCTGAATTCCTAACCTAGCCCTGACCCATTTAATTATACAATTAAATTTAAATTTAAAATAATTGCACAGACTACTGTATGAGAATAGACTTATAGACATGTAAGAGTGGAATTCAGAAAACAGTTAAAAGGCCACTACAATCGTTTTGTTAAAAATAACAATACCCTGGACTAAGTTTACATGATAGGATGTGCTGATGAGTTGGAGGTGGGATATTAAAAAAAAAAAAAATGACAGAAGTAAAGGAAAAATGCCTTGGATTTATTCTTTGATCTCAAATATTTATATATTGTTCCTCACTAAAATTTACATTAACAGTTGGCTATTATTCAATATTCATTTCTCAAATGTTCATTCAGTAGTTACTTAGAATGTTTCAAATACTGTGCTAGATGATGGGGCCCAAGTGATTAAAATAGCAAAAATAGCAAGGCTTCTATTAGACTATAGTGCTGGAAGCTCTCCCTAGAAGGTATATTAGCACTTGGTACCATTGTTTGAATACAGGAAGTGTTCCATAAGTTTTAGTGGAAGAGATGAACAAATGAGCCAATGAAGGCTCTACATTGCTAGGTATCTAGACTTTCCAGGATAATTATATTATTGCGTTATGGCTAACTTAAGTGAACTTGCATTTTCTTCGGAAAAGATTTTTTGAAATCATACATTATTTCTTTGTTCACATTATTATATGGATTAGTCAGAACTAAATAGAAATAGTTTATAGATACTACACATAAAGATTCAACCCTACACCTTAAATATTTCTAATGTTTCCCTTATTTATTTTCATGTGATACTTGTAATTTCTCTTTCCTATAGATAATATGCTAAACCAAGAACAATTAATGTGTATTTGATGTGTGTCTGGGTTTTTTTGTCCAAAAATTTCAATATATATCTGATATTATGTCTATGGATCATCACTATAATGTTACCATCTTATGGTCTCAAAAGCACCTCACAATTTGATATTCCATTGTAATTTATGTAGTTAATTTTATCTACAGAGATGTTTTTCAAATTTACTCCTCATATGACCAAAAGGGAAAAAAAAATCAACCAACCAACCAAACACAAAAGAAACTCACATCAACATATCATAACAAGGTAAACTATTTGTGGTCAGCTTTATGATCTTAGTCAAAGGCCAATAATCAGAGATCCCCGGATGGCTCAGCAGTTTAGTTCCTGCCTTCGGCCCAGGGCGTAGTCCTGGAGTCTCAGGATTGAGTCCCGCATCAGGCTCCCTGCATGGAGCCTGCTTCTCCCTCTGCCTATGTCTCTGCCTCTCTCTCTCTCTCTCTGTCTCTCATGAATAAATAAATAAAATATATATATTTTTAAAAAGGCCAAGAAGCTATTGCAGTCAGCTTTATGAAAAGGGAGATAATAATTGTCCCCTTTTCCTTATCTTTCCCTCTACTACAGATTGCAATTCTGTGCACTGGCTTACCATAACATCCCAACCTTAGCATTTTAAAAATTCCTTTGAAAACGAGAGGGTGTTTATGAAGACAGGAAACATAGTAAAATACACATAATGTTATCAAGGACCTCTTCAATTATAAAAATAATCAAACATATTAACTATGTTTCAAGAAATTATGGACATCCTTTAGAAATACAGGGACACAGATTTTTACCACTTGTTTTCTAATTATTTCCAAAAGGAGTAAAATCACATTTCCCAGATATTAGAATAAACTTTCAAGAGTCTATACATGTAAATCTACATAAACTTGAATTTCATATATATAAGCACAATTAGAGCAAACACTATAAGAACCTTAAAACAATATTCAAGAAGAAATATAATGAACATTCTTACAACTTAATAATTAGATATTGTACATGGCTCTTCCTAATTGTCACTAAAGGTCACTTTCTGGACTATGTTCTTATCTCTCTGACCTACCTTTTTTTTAAACCCTAGTGTTAACTTCTTATATTCTTAGTTGTAGTGTTGTAGTGGTAATAACTTCGAGTATCCCTTCCTACTCAGTAATAAGATTAAACAAGAATAAATTTCTTTCCTATATTCAAATACTACTTTTATATAGTTTGCATAGTATGCTAATATAAACCCCTTTACAAGTCTTTCTATTCAATTAGTTTGTAAATATCTTTTTTTTTTTAGTTTGTAAATATCTTAAAGGAGAAGGTGTATTTCATTCTTGTTCAGTCTTTTATTTTTTCATTTAACAAATATTCACTAACTGCCTCCCTCTGTATTTCATTAATACTAGCGTGTCCTGTAAGATATACTGTATTATTTTATGTACAAATAAGAAAGAAAAATAATCTTTTCAACTGATCTATAATGTGCTATCAATAGTATAATGCATCATGTTTATAGGTATTTTAAAAGTTTAAAATGTGTATTTCAAGCTAGATGAAATTAGGTATATACAAGAGATTATTTTAGGTGCCCAGTATATATCAGTGAAAAAAAAAAGAAAAAGATTAAATCCCTGCCCTCAGGTGATAACGTCTGATCAAAGACCAAAGGAAGTGAATACCTTTTCTATGCAGATATTTTGTGATTAATCATCCCAGGCAAAAAGAAGAACTAGAGCAAATATTCTGAGGCAGGAGCGCACCTGACCTGGTTGAAGAAAAGCCAAGAAGCCAATATGACTGAAGTGTAAGCAAGAAAAAAAGAATCGAGGTAGGTGATAAAGAGAAGTGGGAATTGGATCATGTAGAACCCTATGTGCCATCAGTATAAGTCTTATGCATTGAATAAAATGGAGATCTTGTATAACATTTTGAGCTGAATAATATGATCTTCCTTATGTTCTAACAGGATTATTCTTGCCACAAATAAAAAAAAAAGAAGGTTTTTGTGGCTCAGATATGAATGGTGGTGAGAAGGAATCTTAGTCTGGATATATTTTGAAAATAAGGCCAACAGAGGTTCCCAACACATTGAATGCAGAGTTATAAGAAAAAAAGAAAAGTGAAGGGATGTTTCAAGCATTTTGGCCTGAGTAAATCAAAAGATACAGCTGTCTTTAACAGAAACAAGAAGGATGTAGGGGGCACCTGGGTGGCTCAGCGGTTGAGTATCTGCCTTTGGCTCAGGTCGTGATCCTGGGGTCCTGGGATTGAGTCCCAGGGTCTTGGGATTGATCCCTCTGCCTATGTCTCTGCATCTCTCTGTGTGAGAATAAATAAATAAAATATATTTTTTAAAAAAAGAACAGTGTAGAAATAGATAAGAAAACAAAAGCCTGAGTACTTGGATATACCATCATTAAGAGTTTGAGAAGAAGAGGAGAAATCAGCAAAGAAATCTACAAAGGATTGTACAGTAAAGTAAAAGAGAAACCAAAAGTGCTGGTGTCCTAAAGCCAAATTCGACCTCAGGACACAGTCAGGTAAACAGTCCAGAGTAAGCTCTCAATAACTGTTAAATGAGTAAACTGTTTTTTACCCATTGGCTATTTTATGGCTTCTGAGCAGCCTACTTTCTTATCCAATTAGAGTACAAAGTGATGATATCCATAACTTCTACTACACATTCCTCACCATTAAAACACACAGAGTACAAGCAGGAGATCCATAGCAAGCCCTTCACAGAGATCAATTAGCTATGAGAAGGGGCATTATACATAAATTTATAGAGGAGAGATAAAGAAAGAGAGGAGATATGAAACTCATTTCATCAAGTGCTGATATTTATGGTCAGCTCTGCTCAATTTTTCTGGGTGAGAAAGTTGACATTATTGCTCAAAATGATGTCTGGAGATTTATAAGATTTAAATTCATTTCTTATTACCTTTTATATTGTTTTTTTAATAATAAGACTTGAAATGTATTTATTTAGGCAAAATATTAACCCTCGTAATTGTTTGTAGGTTTTTTTTTTTCCTTTTGGCCATATAAATTCTAGTTCTAGTTATGCCCATGAAGAAGAATTCAAGCAGACTGGTTGAACATTTACCACCCTGATGACAAATGGTGTTTTAGGTATGGCATTTCAATTTTGGTGCTGTGGATAGAAATGTAATAAATCAAATATTTATATGCTGTTCATTTCTGACAAAGCCTGTTCAGGAGGGACATAGAAAAAAACCATATTTTATGAGGAAAAAAGCCTAGATAAAAATCCCAGTCATATAATTTACTGCAGTTTAGAGTTTACTACTGCTATTAATAGGCATCCTCTATTAGATGGTATATTGAGATAGTATTAGACAGGTGACTAGAAGAGAAGGATTTATGAAATCAGCTAAGAAGAGATAAAACTGAGGTTACATGGAGACATATAAGTCAGAGAAATTGAGGAGTAGATAGAAATAGCATTACAAAATATATCAAGGTCAAGCAACTCATATTGTGGAATTGAGTGAATCAATCCAGCTGATCTGTAACTGTCAGAATATTCCAGAAACGATTGCAGTGATAGGTTAAAACAAACTATTCAAAATATGTCACTATATTTATCTTATAAGAATAATAAATTATATATATGTGAGGATGTTCATATCCATATACGATGTAATCTAGTTTAAATGATTTTAATTAAAAAGGCTGGAAATTTCAGAGTAACTAAAGAATAACAACAGTAAACAGATAGTTATTTAAATTAAGATGAACTTTTAATATTCTTTTATATTATTAAGTAATTAGAGAGAGTTAGAGATTTGGGGTCAAATAATTCAGAGGTTTGTTTATAACAATCTTCTTAATGGTTGCCACATCTTCCATCTTCCTGCCCCCTCTATCTATCTAATGAGTTGATTCCACATAAAATATGGCTTTAATTACGTTATCTCTCTTTGCTATTACTGCTATTCAGAAACATTTAATAACTCCACACAAAGAAATAAATCACAAATATTTTCTCATGCCATTGAAAGCTGACACCACCTGTCTCCATTCTGCAAATGAATCACTTTATTATTCCTTAGTAAGACTCCTTGGATCCAGTAGATAGGTTGGAGCTGCTTTGTTCATTACAGCCTCTTGATTTTCTTATTCTTTAATCTTCTCTTAACCAGACTTGGCCTCTGCTTCCCACACACCACCACCGCTGCCCTATTTCTCCTCATTTCAACTCAAGCCCCACCTCCTCTCTAATGACTTAATCACTGCAATCCATAAGTAAAATCTTATCTCTTATAATTGGATACAAATTTTTTTTTGGAAAGTAATAGTTCCTGTGTTTATATGTAACAACCACAAAGGCCAAAATACTGTTGTAATGTGAAGAATGTGATGAATAATAATGGATTAATTTATATTTGACACTAGGAAAACTGATTTAACCACAGTAGATATCTCATAGCCAAAAATATTAATATATGTATTTAGTCAGTCATTTGATTACAAAAAATGGGGGATTCTAAAAACCTACGAAATCCTTAAGCATTGTATTTTAATAGAAAGTATTAAATGCACATACATTCACCAATAATTTTTAATGTAGATCTCAATCTTTTATTTTAATGTTTAAAGTTCTGCACTGCTTTCTTTGCATAAACTACAATCTAATGTGTGAATTTCAGCTTGAGTTTCTTCAAAGATAGCTGGAATTTCAGACAGTTGCTAAGCAATGTAATGTAGCATGCCTCCAGTTTTTTCTGATTTTCTCCCAAGTTTTTGCAGTTTTCTGCCTATACATCTATTCAACAGATTTTCTTTTCCTCTCATCTTCATCGAATCTATCCTCAGCATTCAAGTTCATTTTCATGCAAGCAACAACACTTCATCTTTCACATTTATATTTCATCTGAACAGGCATCCTTAAAATTTATAATTGCAATGACAATGTTAACTGGAATAAGCAAGTTTAGGAACAAACACAAATGTCTTTTGGTAGGTTCAACTCAAAGGGTACAAAGGTTTTTGATTCCGGACTTCAGTGTGCCATGAGAGATCCTCTGCAAAATTTCCAGAGTTGATGAACCAAACGTCAGTTAAGAATTGTTTAGTGTAAAACAAATATTCAACATATATGAACAGACCAATTACTAGCTGAGGACTGTGACTACAGAAGTCTGCAGTTGTCAGAGTGAAAGACATGTGAAAGGTGAGGGCAGACGAATTATTAATAAACCTGACCACCAGCATCAAAGGCATTACCATTTCTCTGAGATTCTGAAAAATAGCACCCCCAAAAATAAATAATAAATGAACAAATAAAAGTCCTTGTCTTAAGGCATAAAAAACCACAAACTCAGTTGGAAGCTAAGGGAATTGTTCCAAGATCTCTTTCTTATCCTGTCCTTAGAACTCTTTCGCTCTAGTTTGTTCCTTCTGACCTCCTGGTTGGGTGCTTGTTACCAGTGCTGACTTCTCTTCCATTTTTGCTACCCACCACCCTACTGAGGTCCACTCAAATTAAGGGTAGTAGGAGTAATCAAGACACCAATTATAAAAATGTCTCTGACCCAAAAACAAGTTACACAAACATGAAGGCAATAAAGTTCAGTATTGTCCCTAAGTTTCCTCACAGGCTGACAAGTAAAACAGGCAAAACAATACAGGCATGACACCTCATTATCTGTTATTTACATGGATTTGAACAAAGTTAATAGGAAAAAGTATAGTCCAATGGGATGTGAATACCCAGTATTACATTAGTATTTTTTACATTTGTTAAATTATTTAATTCATGATAAACCCTTCCCAAACTTCTTGTAGAACCTTCTCCTTACAGCTAGAACATAAGTGACTCTCTCTCAAATTATAGTTTACTTTCTTTTTGTAAATATGTGTTTCTTCTTTTTCTCATCATAAGACCATTGTCATGGAGAGGGAGCCTCATCACTTGAACAACTAGGATTTCCACCTGTTCCTTGTTCCATTCTGCAGCCGTTGACCCTCTACTTCATTTGGTCCAGCTAAACTATGTCTTAAGCTTAATAAATTTTTGTGGTCACTCTCTGATTTCTACAAGGTGTCAAAGAGCTGTCATTTGTGAATTCCATATTTTCTGTTTCTACTAATGTGATGGTCAATTTTATGGGTAAACTTAACTGGGCCACACGATGCTCAGAAGTTTAATCAAACATTGAGCACCTGGGTGGCTCAGTCAGTTAAGCATATACCTTCAGCTCAGGTCATGATCTCAGGGTCCTGGGATTGAGCCCCACATTGGGCTCCCCAGGGAGCCTGCTTCTCCCTCTTCCTCTGCCCCTCCACTTGTTCTCTCTTCCTCTCTGTCTCTCTCTCAAATAAATAAATAAATAAAGTCTTTTTTAAATAAAAGAAATTTAGTCAAATATTCTTCTGGATGTTTCTTTGAAAGTGTTTTAGATGAGATTAACATCAAAATAGGTAGACTGAGTAAAATATATCACCCTCCTTAATGGTGATGGGCCTCATTCAATCAGTGGAAGGATTTAATATAACAAAAAAGATTGACCTTCCCCAAAGAAAGGAGGATTCCTTGTCTTTGAATTGGAGCATTGGCCTTTTTCCTGCCCTAGGACTTGAATTCAAATCAGCTCTTTGGGGGTCTAGAGTCTATCAGCCTTTGGGGTAGAAATACACCATTGATTTTTCTGGTTCTGAGGCCTTCAGACTCAGACTGGAACTATTACTATCTGCTCTCTTTGATTTCCAGCTTGCCAACTCACCCTGAAGATGTTTAAGAGTTGCCAGCCTTGTGCAGCCTGGGTGGCTCAGTGGTTAGCACTGCCTTCAGTCCAGGGTGTGATCCTGGAGTCCCGGGATCAAGTCCCACATCAGGCTTCCTGCATGGAGCCTGTTTCTCCCACTGCCTGTGTCTCTGCCTCTCTCTCTTTCTCTGTCTCTCATGAATAAATAATAAAAATAAAATCTTTAAAAAAAAATAAAAGAGTTGCGAGACTCCATAATTATGTGAGCTGAAACCTTATATTCTCTCTCATATATATCTGTATATATGAGAGAGATTGGTTATTGGTTATTGGTCCTATTGGTTATAGATATAGATATAAATATAGATATATAGATATATAGATATATATATCCATCCTATTGGTTTCTCTGGAGAACTCTTACTAACGCACTAAAAAGCCTTTTTATAGTTCTGTTTTCAGAGACGATATCTTATGCCTCTAAATTCTTGCTCTGATTAATACTACTTAGGCAATA
Organism: Vulpes vulpes; assembly: GCF_048418805.1. NCBI lineage: Eukaryota > Metazoa > Chordata > Mammalia > Carnivora > Canidae > Vulpes > Vulpes vulpes. The sequence goes on from NC_132781.1 coordinate 74,164,984, forward strand.
AGTTGTCAAATCCTATTTATCTTAGTCTCTTCAGACTACCAATGTCTGGGTTGAATTGACTGCTTCACTTTGGTTTTCTTTTTACCCCAATAGTGACTCTTCAAATGTCTACCTCGATTTTATGCACTGAAACTTATGAGCAGTTCTCATTCTGTCCTGGTACTTAGTCTAGGTTGTTAGTTCAATACATCCTAGCCCTGATAAGCACTCAAACTTCTACATATTTGATTTTTTAAAAAAGATTTTATTTATTTATTCATAAAGACACAGAGAGAGAGAGAGAGAGAGAGAGAGAGAGAGGCAGAGACACAGGCAGAGGGAGAAGCAGGCTCCATGCAGAGAGCCCAACGTGGGACTCAATCCAGGGTCTCCAGGATCACGCCCTGGGCTGCAGGCAGTGCTAACCTGCTGCACCACCAGGCTGCCCTACATTTTAAAATACTGCATGTGGTGAATTAGAAAAAATAAATATATATATAGGAGATATTTACTCTTGAAACATTCTCCTATCCTACAGAAACACACAAACACACACACAACTTTGTGATGATTCAACATTAAGTTAGCAAGGAGTCTAAAAATATTATGCATATTATAATATTAAAAATTATAAGTTATTTTATAAAATAAGTCATTGCTGAAGTTATTTAGAATGTTAGAGGATGTTTTTTAAACTGAACATTTTATGCCACAGATGATGTAAGACATAGCTTTATATTATTTTAAAAGATGATAATCTGTGTATAAAAAAATCTGAAATGGTCACTTAACCATTAAGTTAAGTGGAATATTAAGACACCTTACATTAGATGGTGGAAGGCCCATTGACTAACTCCAATAGCCAAAGCAGATGAGAACCAAAACCTCAGTACCTGTTGAAGTGTTGACATGTGCAGCAGCTAAGTAGGATTACAGACATTCTGATGAACTAGACAATAATGAGACCAAGAGGGCAAATCTCTGGGAAATGTTTGAGTTTCTTGCACAGAGACTTACCTTCCCCAACTACAATAGAACTTATGTTGGTACACCATATATACTGATCTACCCTAAAATCCCAACTACAAATACAAGAAAAACAAGGTTTAAAGATTCCATGCGCCTGAATATACTGCAATTCAGTATCTAACACCAGCTTTTTATATGGGCCCTGAATATTTTTTTTGGTCTCCTGTGTATGTTTGGATCAGCAAGAAGATTCACAAGTCACAACTCAATATTCCTGGCACCTCTAACTTTGTCTTAGGGAAGGAAGTGAAACATCAAAATGCTCAGCTCATGATTAGCACTGAATGAATTTGCCATACCTTATGTTCTCTTTGTGAAGTGAGAAAGTTTACCAGAGTCGATGAGACATGGAGAACACTGCAGGAAAAAAACAAAGATTATATTATGAAAAAATAAAGCAATATTTCCAGTAGTTATAATTAAAAACAGATGAACTTAACATTTCATGGAATTAAACATGAAAATACAGCTGCTGAGAAGCACAAACAATATCTCCTAAATCCAGGATTTATTTGAAATACCCAGGAGCCTTTTAAATATTATGCCTTACTATCTCTTATTAGAAGAACGTCTTATGAACACAATTCCTACATCCTTTTCAACATGAGACTCAAGAAATACTCACTGAAAGTCTATTATATGCTAATTACTGTATTAAGCACTGTGTGTTAAAAGATATATTGAATAGGGTACTAATCTGCATGATGCTAAGAGTCCACAAGAGAGAGATATATGGAAATAAATATTATATACTCTCAAATACAGTTTTCAAACGGTTATGGGAATAAGGAGATTGCAACATTCACCTAGACTGAAATATTCACTTGGACGTATCAATGATCACATTCCAAAATTGAGAAGGATCAGTAGGAATTTTCCAGGAAAATAAAGTTAGAGCAAACATTTCAAGTAGAAAGAATATTATTTAAGTAGGTATGGGGGCATTCAACGTCATGACGTGTTTAGATGAATACAAATTGTTTAGTGTGAATAGACTGGTTGATATGATTTATAAATATTGACAGATGACCTCAGAAAATTGGAGAGGGAGGCCAAAAATGTGAAGGGTCTTGAATTCGATGGTAAGGATTCCGGCTTTTATCTTGGAAGTACCCTCTGAGGATGAAACAAAGGAGTCCTAACTTAAACCAGATTAATGTTCCACACTGACCATAACACTGGCTGTAACATGGAGAATGGACAGGAGATAAGTAGGAGACACTTGTGTTTGATCAGGTGATACCATCCATTTAGCCATACTTCCTTATCAACACTTCTCTCCTAAGGATTATTATTACCAGGATGCCTGGGTTGCTCAGTGGTTAAGCCCCTGCCTTGGGCTCAGGGCGTGATCCTAGAATCCCAGGATTGAATCCCACATTGGGCTCCCTGCATGGAGTCTGCTTCATTCTCTGCCTATGTCTCTGCCTCTCTCTCTGTGTCTCTTATGAATAAATAAATTAAATATTTTTTTAAAAAAAGAATTATTACCTATTGCCAGGCATTTTGCATATATTCACTCATTAAATTCCCTTAAGAGTTGCGTGAGTTAATTACCATTAACCTACTCCTACATAAGGAAAGTGAGGGATAGAGAATCAGATCCCTGGGTGGTGCAGTGGTTTAGCGCCTGCCTTTGGCCCAGGGCGCGATCCTGGAGACCCGAGATCAAATCCCACGTCGGGCTCCTGGTGCATGGAGCCTGCTTCTCCCTCTGCCTGTGTCTCTGCCTCTCTCTCTGTGTGTGTGATTATCATAAAAAAAAGAAAATCTTATGAGATTTTAAGAACAATATACATAGGAGGAGGAGTGATTTTAGCTCTGTTATATTTTTTAGACTGACAAAAATCAAATAGAAAATATTCATATTTATCAGCTTATATGTAAGACCACTCGATCAGTGTAAGACCATACTTACAAGGAAAAGCTACTGGATTTTATTCAGTGTAGTTAGAAAGACAAAATGTTTTCTCTCTTAGTGTATTTTATTTCTAATGATTTCATAAAAATAATTTGATGTGGACATTTAAGATACAGATATACATATACATACATATACAATTCACATGCATAAATATATGTATATATTTGTGAATATTACTGCCCCACCTTTACCTGCACCACCACCAGAAACAATCAAATAAAACGTGCAATGTTATGCATTACATAAGAATAGTAGGGGTGGGAAAGATTTCAAGAGGGAACTCAGTACTTGCTATTTTAAATATAAGCCTCATAACCCTTTCTGACCCTTTCGTAGCATTGTTGGTCCTTCGAAACATTATTTTTCAAACATTTGGATTATTAGAAACAAATTTTTGATTAAGCTTTGTGAGTCACCTTTTACATTCCTACTTTATGAAACTACTTTTGTTTTATTAAAATATCTAAATCAAAATGTTTTCCTTATTCTTGCCATTTTCAAAAACTTAGGTTCAAAATGAAATTCTAATACTGCCTTAAAAACTGATTTCCAAAAAAAATTAACATGAAATTGCTAAGTAATGCACAAATTAACACAAATCAGAGTTCATTACATGGCATTAGCAGCTAATTTATTGAAATCATTATGTCTGCTGTTGGAGAGAGCCATATGCCAACTCCAGAAATAACAAGTATTCAAAATCAGGGTCATTGCCTTCATATTTGCATATGTGATACATTAATTGATCTCATGTGCATATTAAAATTAAAACTGCATTTTTTGAATATTCCCTCAGAAGTTTGAATAGCATTATGTTATTAAGGCAAATGTTTATTTCTAGATAATTTATTTTGCATATGTAAATTTACTCATACAAATTATTAGTTATATGTTTCCTTATTTTTCTTACATATCAAGCATGATTTTTCCTTCCTTTTAGAAATGTGCTATTTTATGCCTTTATATTTCTATCTTTATCCTATATGTAGCCACAAGTGTACTAATTCAAGAGCCAATTCTGAAATACACATTTACCTCCAAGTTGAAGGAAATTATTTTGGGCTAAAAAATCTTTCCCACTAAATTGTTCTAAATAAACAAATTAAAGAACATAATTTTTTAGTTTCTCTGAAGCATTTGTTGCAGTTTTTATTTAAATTCCAATTATTTAACATACAGTGTGATATTTGTTTCATGTGTACAATACAGTGATTCAGCACTTCCATACATTAGCCAGTGCTCAACACAACAAATGTACTCCTTAATCCCCATCCCCTGTTTAGCAAATTCCCCCAAACCACCTCCTCCCTGGTAACCATCAGTTTGTTCTCTATAGTTAAGATCTGTTTCTTGGTTTGCCACTCTCTTTTTTTTCCCCCTTTGCCTGTTTGTTTCTTAAATTCCATACTTGAGTGAAATCATCTGTCTTTATTTGGTTAATTTATTTCACTTAGCATAGTATTCTCTGGCTCCACCCACATTGTTGAAAATGGTAAGATTTCATTCTTTTTTATGGCTAAGTTATATTCTGGTGTGTGTGTGTGTCTGTATGTGTGTGTGTGCATCACCTCTTCTTTATCTATTCATCAGTTAACAGATACTTGGGCTACTGTAGATAAATGCTGCCACAAACATCAGGGTGCCAGCATCCCTTTGAATTAGTATATTTGTATTTTGGGGGGGAACACCTAAAAGTTCACTTGCTGGATTAGAGGGTAGTTCTATTTTTAGCTTTTTGAGGGACTACCATACTGTCTTCCACAGTGGCTGCACCAGTTTGCTTTCCTGCCAACAGTGTAAGAGGGTTCCCTTTCCTCCACATCCTCACCAGTCAATAATTGTTGTTTCTTGTATTGTTGATTTCAGCCATTCTGATAGGTTTGAGGTGATATCTCATTGTAGTTTTGATTTTTATTTCCCTGATGATCGATGAGGTTGAGCATCTTTTCATGTGTCTGTTGACCATTTGTATGTCTTCTTTGGAAAAATGTCTGTTCATGTCTTCTGCCTATATTTTAGTTGTATTATTTGTTTTTTGGGGTGTTGAGTTTGTAAGTTCTTTATAGATTTTGGATATTAACCCTTTATCAGATATGTCATTTACAAATATCTTCTCCCGTTCTGTAGGTTGCCTTTTAGTTTTGTTGATTGTTTCCTTCACTTTATCTTGAAGAAATCCCAATAGCTTATTTTTGCTTTTGTTTCCCTTGCCTCAAGAGACATACCTAGAAAGAAGTTGTTACAGTCCACATCAAAAAGGTGACAGCCTGTGTTCTCCTCTAGGATTTTTATGGTTTCATGTCTCACATTTAGGTCTTTCATCCATTTTGAATTTATTTTTCTGCAAAGTATAAGAAAGTCGATCATTTCATTGTTTTGCATGTTGCTGTCCAGTTTTCCAAACATCATTTGTTGGAGAGACTTTTTCCCATTAGATATACTTTCCTACTTTGTCCAAGGTTAATATATAGCTATGGGTTCATTTCTGGGTTTCCTTTTTTTTTTATTTAAATTCAATTATCCGGGATCCCTGGGTGGCGCAGCTGTTTGGCGCCTGCCTTTGGCCCAGGGCGCGATCCTGGAGACCCGGGATCGAATCCCACGTCAGGCTCCTGGTGCATGGAGCCTGCTTCTCCCTCTGCCTGTGTCTCTGCCTCTCTCTCTCTCTGTGACTATCATAAATAAATAAAAAATTAAAAAAAAATTAAAAAAAAATAAATTCAATTATCCAACATATAGTACAACATTAGTTTTAGATGTAGTTTTCAATAACTCATCAGTTGCATTTAACACCCAGTGCTCATCACATCACATTTATTTCTAGGTGTCTTATGGTTTTTGGTGGAATTATTAGTGAGATTGATTCCTTAATTTCTCTTTCTGTTACTTTGTTATTGATATATAGAAAAGCAACTGATTTCTGTACGTTGATTTTGTATCATGTGACTTTACTGAATTTGTCTATAAATTCTAGCAATTTTTTGACAGAGTCTTTCAGGTTTTTAAACCTGAGAGAGATATGTCATTTGAAAATATCTCCTTCCATTCTATAGTTTTTCTTTTAGTTTTGTTGATCGTTTCTTTCACTGTGCAGAAACATCTTATCTTGATGAAGATCATATTATCATATGATCTGTATCATATTATCTGCAAATCATGAAAGTTTTACTTCTTTGTCAATTTGAATGTCTTATTTTTTTGTTGTCTGATTACTAGGACTTGCAGTACTATTTAAATAATGTTGGAGAGAGTAGTACCATTAAAGAGAAATTTAAAACTAGCATAATATAAATTATTCACTTATTGATTTAATTATAAATTTCACATAATGTTTATTCTATAGTATATAGGGCACTCACAATAGCTATCACATAAAATATTAAAACTGCAAATTATATATAGGACCAACTTTCATATTAAATTTGGGCAAAAAAAATTGAAGTAAACTGAAATTTTACCTTGTGGTGTACAGATTACAAAGGTCCAATATGAAATTCTCAATCTCTCTCTCTCTCTCACATACACACACACACAAATTGTTGTGAATACTCATAGTAAATATTTTATTATACAGCTAGGATTTACCATCTATATTCTGTGACATTGAATTACATTGATGAGATATGGAATTGTTAAAATATAAGGTTTTTGAACTTACACATTTCAATGAGAGGAAAGTGGCAGTTGTACCACAATATAACATAGTTCTCTGAAACAAGCTTCAGGGTAGCCTACAAAAAAAACAGTGCCTACTTCCCCATTTCTAAAGTTAAATAAGCATTTCTAACTTGCAATATTACCCTAGTAAGACTGCTACAGAATGTGTGTACGTATGTGTGCTTATATATCTCTGCATGTATCTGTTTTGAGGCTGCCTGACATACAAATCGCATGAGAAATTAGGAAAGAAAATTAAACAATTAAGAAGTAGAGATATCAAAAAAAAGTAGAGATATCCATTAATATGAAAAAAGTATTTCTCCTACACACAGGAGATAAAAATTTGAAATAAACTTTTACATTTTGGGAGGAAAAGCTTCAAGAATTCAAGTTATTTTTAATAAAAAAAAATAAGAAAGACTGTGTACAATTTTATTGAGCTTGAACCTAGAGACAGAAATTAAGTATTGAGGGACTCCTGGGCAGCTCAGTGGTTGAGCATCTGCCTTTGGCTCAGGGCATGATCCCAGGGTTCTGGGATCAAGTCCTGGATTGGGCTCCCTGCAAGGAGCTTGCTTCTCCCTCTTCCTACGTCTCTGCCTCTCTCTCTGTGTCTCTCATGAATAAAAATAAACAAAATCCTTTTTAAAAAACAAATTATTGAATGTCATAAAAATAAATTATCTTAAGATCACATAAATACACAGATGACATTAGTTGATTGATTGATAGAGAAAGATATAGACAAGTAGGTATTCTTTAATGAAGAAGCAATCTTCTTAATTGTAGAAAGACAGTTACATATATTGGATAGCACAGACAACCATGTGTTCGGAAGCTGGAATTCAAAGAGTAATTTATCTAGTCCGAATATCAGTTTAGTATAAAATAATGCAGTTAGACTAAAAGTCTCTAAGTTCCTCTCCAACTGTTAAATTCTATGAATAAAGTCCACTATATCTATAATGAGAAGTGAAAATTCATCACTGGAATCTTATGTGATCATATGAGATTCATAAACTTATGTTTGGATAAGTTACATTAAAAAAAATCAAAGGATTGCTCATTCCTTTCTTTCATCTACTTTTTTGCTTCTTCTTCCAAATGGTCATTCATTAATCAAATAGGACAAAATCCTGCTCACTGATTGGGCCACACTACAAACAAGGAATTATGGCCATAGATGTGGCCCCTTTCTTCTGCTTATTTTCATGTGTTATGGTAAGGAAGCAAAGCCAGGGATCCTTGATCCCTATTCAACTTTTTCCCTGTTCTTCTTATTAAAGACCACTCAAGTGCTTGACAGATTTCACCATGTGGAATATGGTGAAGATTTGAGAAAGAAATTAGAATTGTATAAATATTCTGTTCCCTCTTGGTCTGTAGGTAATAAATGCCATGTGCTCCAATCTATCTTTGACCAATAAACTCTTGTGATAGCCAGCGATGTTGCAGCCGAAGAGGTGATATTTCATTTCTTCTGTACAACTCTTTTTAGTAGGTCAACATCCTTCAAATCCTCATGGGTGGAAGGGAAGAAAAGATTCAAAAACATTCTGATCCATAGTTTTTCAATATCTTCCTTTTAACAAAGTCTCCCCTTAATTCATTACACCACTGTGTAGTCTTTGTTTCATGTGGCCAGCAGACCAACTCAGTCACCACTCTGTGACTACAGGGCCTAGCAGGGGAACCAGTCCGGTGCAATCACAGTGCAGCTAACCATATCCATTTGTTCATGGGAGGCATGTGAGTCAAGGTAGGTCAGGGTCCTTCTCCACAAGCAAGAGCTCCCCTCCACAGCCACTAAATAAGGTAGACGTAACTCTGGGAATTGACTGTCAAGTTCACTTTCTACATCAGATGAGATTCTATCCAAGTTGAGGATTGAACGAACACATGAGAGTCGTTCAGAGAGAGTAAATGTCTTGGAAAGAATGGGTCACATAGAATACCCAGAAGCATAGTGGTGTCTGTTCCTCTTCTTTTGATTAAGTAAAGTACATGAACATCATTTTAGTATTTATTTAAGTTAGTTCAAATCATGCTTTGGAAACTTGTGTCCAGAAGAATGTTGCATTTGCTGAAAATTTAAATATTTGCCCATAATTTAAAATTTTCAAAAATATTTGTCAGCCATTTCATTTTTTAACTTACCCCTTCCTATGATCTAGCATTTTTTTCTAGTTATGATGCTTAAGATTTTTCTTAATTTAATACATTATAAGGTTTTTTAAGTGTGGTATACAAGTAATTAACTCTTTTTCAGTTATATGTATTGAAATTATATCTTCTCAGCCTGTCAACTACTTTTTAATTTGCCTTTGATGATATAATATTATTTGAAGACTTTCAGTTTCCAGATCTACAAAAATGTTTTTTCCTTTAATTCTTTCTCACTCTTCTGGTTTATCTTTAGTGATTTGTGTAAATACTGTAGAAAGGAGAACTTTACTCTTTTTATATGTATGTATATATGGGAATATTCCTTTGGTATGGACTTTAAATAAGTGTATGACTTTTGTTTTTGAAATAACATTTAAAAATTCTTACAGCCTTCCAGTTATTAGAGTCAGAAATTCCATTTAATTCTTCTCGATCTCAAAAATCCATAGAGTGTTCAGTGAAGAAATATGAAAGTGAATAAATCCACAGAGCTTCACCGAATGGCAGCAGAGAAACATCAGCAGTCAAAAGATTAGAATGAATTTCTGAAAGACAGAAGACTGATGGGAGCACCTTGATGGATATATTAGAATAAAAGGAGCTATCGCTCAGTATATTCAACAGGAAAAGCTGCAGTGAACTAGCAGCAATTTTGCACAGTGCAGCTCCCTAGAGTTAGGAGCTAAGGGAAGAGAGGTTGTGGGAGGAAGGGCAGAAATCATGATGACTGATGGAGAATCAAGCTGAAAGACATGTGCATGTTCAGGCCACCCCCATTCCTATGCATTAGGAAGTGACATTTGCTTCAATGCCAGATATAGATTGAGTGATAGGTTGAGGCAGATCGGTGGCTCCCAGAATCAGGGCTTGTTCACATTAGTCAGAGTGGCCTTGTTTGGTATTTGAATGGGTTTGAATTCTTACCTATATCCTGCTTCATGCTTATGACCTGGAAACAACTTAGTAAAATCTCAAAATATCACACACACACACACACACACACACACACACACACACACCACATACATCTCTCTCGTTCAAGGAACAGGCCTATTCAGCAGAGGAAACCCTTGCTAGCCACATAGATAATCTACTAGATCCTTTATGATTATCAGTGACAAATTAAGAATTCGTTGATATCTTAGAAATTCCATGGTTCCCCAAAAGGAGCAAATATGAACAAATGAGACAGCTAATCCTCCAGGAAAAGCAATAAAATTCAGATCAGAGAATGGAGTACAAATAATAAACTACTTCTAATGAATATGTCAGTTTAGGTAAGATATTGTTACAATGAAATATAAACAGTCAGTTATGAATTAGGATAATAGTTATCTAAAATTTAAAATATGGTTACTGAGAATTGAATCCAGTAAAGTATTTGAAATGGAAGATTAAAAATTATTTCAGAACATAGAACTAAAATTACAGATAAAAATGGTAGAGAAGATATTGGCAAACCATATTTCCATATCCCTCCATTGGAAGACTTGTGAAGTATTTTTTTGAAGTATTTAAAAACCAGAAAGAATGAAAAAAATGGACGGGAAGAAATTATCAAAGAAATAAAAGAAATTTTCCAGAGGTGAAGAAAAAGACATATGTCCTCAAATTGGAAATGTTCACTTAGTATCAAGAAGATTGATTCTTTCAAGCCCACACTTACTTCGAGATTCCACATTAAAAAAAAAAAAAAAAAAAAAACTAAGAAAAAAATAAGGAAAATTCTCTATAAATTTCCAGGGGAAAAATAGGTAATCCTTTGTATGGAAATAAGACTCACAATAAACTTTAGATTTCTCACAGCCCCATTGGAAGCTAGATGACAATATATTCCATCTATAGAGAATGGACAAAACAAGATGCAGCCAGTATCCTTCCAATTCATTCTTTCTGAAAAAATAATTAATATATACTGCAAAAAGAAAAGTCACCCAGCAAGTGTCAAACATGGGCTTCAGAAATGAGTAGATAAGACATTCTCATAGTAAGATAAGACACTCTCATAGTAACAACCATTCAACACACCTTAGGAGGAGTCACTATTTATCAGAGCATTCAAGAAACCATTACAGATTGACCTTACCGATTTGAAAAAGGCATATAGTTCTTGAGATAAAACAATAAAATGTAAACAAAAAATCCAAGAGAAAATACAGAGCTCTAAATAAGGAAGACAGTGCAAAGCAAACTAACATGTGAGATGATATTGAATAATGAATAAAGTGAGAAAAAGAACATGCTTTGAACCCTTGGGGTTTTCCCCTTTTAGATGCAAGTTCAGTGACATATTGCCATGATTCCCCTGGAAATCTATCTGGTTCTGAATAAACTATATTGACATAATTTTAATATGGCATCTCAGCCTTAAGTTTTCAGGGTCACCTGTAGTGAAATCATGGAGGTCTGTAACATTACAGACCTGTAATCATGGAAGTCTGTGAATATTACAGAATGCAACTTTTTTTACATTGGAAAGGAGTACTGACAGATACCCAAGGTAGAGAAGGAAAGGAGGGAGGAGTGAAGAGATTCTGAAGTTGATAGGTCAAAAGATGGTTTTAAGTCTATTATTTAAAATTTTATAAGTAATTAATAGAACCAAGATTTATATAAACCATTGAAGAAAAGGGGAGATGAAGGAGTTTAATTGAAGCTAATCTTTGATAAATGGAAGCAGATAATGCTTAGAGTTGATCAATCAGGAAATTGTGGCATAAACTTACAATTAATATACTATAGATGATCAGAGAACTGCTAGAATCAGAAACAGTCCAAATTGTATATATGACAAATGGAATATGGACATGTGTCCAGGAGACAGATATTCAACTGTACATCCTTCAGAAAGTGTTAGAAATGTATTTCCCTTGCGTGTCCTAATTTTACAATCATAAAAATGAAAATGAAGAGTTTTAGAGAGTTTGTTTTCAAATATTTTTTCTAAAAGATTAAATAATTTATTCTTGCCATATGACTCATTTCACCATATATAGGTTATATGGAAACATTGTAATAGGGGGCTAAATTTAAATTAATTGAAATATACCCTATTAGAAAATATAATTACTAAAGTATTTTGACTTTTAAATTTTATCTCCTGCATTTATAAAAAAAATTATAAGAAATAAGCCATTACAGGTAATGTTAAAAATTGCAGTGGTAAATCCAATTCATACTGTGGGGTCATTATACATTTAGTGTGACTCCAAGGGTTTTCTTTATCAACAGCAATGTTAAGTGTGAATTTCAATTTGAAGTGATAGCAACAAAACATTTAAAAGCTTTCCATCAAAAAAGAAGTGTTTTTATTAGTTTGGAATGAGGGGTGCTGGGTGACTCAGTTGATTAAGCAACTGCCTTTGGCTCAGATCATGATCTCAGGATCTTGGGATAGAGCCCCACATTGGGCTCTCTGCTCAGCAGAGAGTCTGCTTCTCCCTCTCTGCCCCTCCCCTCTCTTTCTCAAATAAATAATAAAATTCGCAAAATTTTACTTCTCTTCTTTTATTTCTCAAATAAATAAAATTATTTCTCAATAAATATTTCTCAAAATAATAAATATTTCTCAAAAAATTTCTCAAATAAATAATAAAATTTCCAAAAAATTCACAGAGAGAGAGAGAGAGAGAGAGGTAGAGACACAGGCAGAGAGAGAAGCAGGCTCCATACAGCGAGTCTGATGTGGGACTCTCCTGCAGACTCCAGGATCATGCCCTGGGCCAAAGGCAGACGCTCAACCACTGAGCCATGCAGGCATCCTCCCTAAAATATATATATATATATAAAATAGTTTGGGAATGACTTTCAATAATGATTTCAAAAATGATTTTCTTCTTAACCACAATATTTTTTCCCTAATCATTCTATCCTATCAACTATTATTTATGTGTTTGTCCCTTAATCAGAAACCTGTTCTGATTCGGTCTATCAGCATGAATATTTTACTGGGCAGCTTGACAATAATCAGAGTCTGCTGTCAGGAAAAAAAAAAAAAAGAGAGAGAGAGAGAGAGAGAGAAATTGGAAGAGGGAGTACATTATTATCTGTTTCAGTAACTGAATTCCAGAAGTGCCTGAACTCAGGAACCAGGAGTAAAACCTGAAGTTTTTAGAAAGCCTTCCAAAACTGATTGCAACTCATGTTGTCATTGTTGGTGCTGTTGCTTATCTAACACATATATCAAAGATCATCTACAGTACACTGCCCTAGCATTAGAGCTGCTCCCTCCACATCAGAAAATTTGATTAGGAGTTTAGAAATGAACTTGGTGCCACCTGACTTTGAGTAAAATCTGTAAGCATATTGGTTAAAAACGGAGGCTCAATCAGACTGCTAACTCCACTGCTTATTGACTATAAATGATTATCTCTGTGCCTCTGCTGCTTCATCTATAAGATAAAGAATAGTCTACTTATAGCTTGGTGATACTATAGGGAATAAACAGATGATACATGAAAAGCCCTTGAAATAGTGTCTGACAGAGTTGATGTTTACTGTAATTATATCTGCTCCTTACAGAAACTCATGCAAAGTAGATTCACAGAGTATCACTAAATTCTACAGCAATCTCTACTCGATTCAGAGCAGGGCCCTATGTGATTATTCTAAATCTCTACTCTCTCATGTGGTTGGACATACAGGAAGAACATACTGAACTTCAGGGAAAATAAAAATGAATATAATTGCCATTTATGTGAATACTATGTTCTAATGAAATAGTAAATTATACTGATGTACAAGTGGCTTTACAAAACAAATGCCATGTCTTATTTATGCAAAATCTGGTGAGGTTCAATAACTTTAAAGGGTAGTTTTTTTTACTAAGTGGTATCTTGGGAGATCTGCCTAGTTTTTGTACTATGATTTCTTCAACACGAAGTATAGCTTTGGAAAAGATAGAAGGTTGTAGAAGGACTTTACACAGACTCATTCCTAAGGTGGCACCCATCCTTTCTACTCATGTCTATTGACCACAATGAGTCATGCACCTACCCAACTATAGCTAGACTGGGAAGGATAGTTTTCCACGTGTCCAGATAGGAGAGGTCAACCAGATAAGCCTGAAATGGCTATACTATATGCTCTTTAATTAGTTTCTGAAGAGTTCCAAATCAATGGTCAGATTTTATCCTATTTATATCTCTCTCTTCTTTTCCCTCCTCAAAATAATTAGCCCATTATAGATAGGAATAGAAGTTAGTTACAGGTATATACATTGCCAAAGAAAACAGTTATGGCTAGTAGGTCTTAATGTCATAATCCTTTTTTTTTTTTTTTACTTTCACAAACCATTCTGCAATTTGAAAGTATATTCAAATAATTGTACAAGTTTTAAACAAATGCTTACTCAAGCAAACCATCTGTACTATTAAATGAGATTTTTATTTATTTTTTTCCTAAAAACTATCTCTCAACTGTAACTTTCCTCCTATTATCTAATGCACATGAATTGGACATTTTGTGTGTATAGTTGATGTTAAATGGTTTAATGAAATAATCAAAACTCTCTCTAGAAGAATGTATTCAGAAGATTTCCTTGGCAAGATGACTAACTGAATCTATAAAATTTTAATGATGAATTTAATAGGATAAGGAATTTATGTGGTCTGTGGATACAATTCAGGGCAGCTTCATATCAGCAATGCAGAACCACATCTACTAGGACTCTTGCTAAAAGAAGCTGACATATTTTCCAGAGTCCTTAACAAGTAAGAAAGAGGCCATTTGTTTTAAAATATTCAAGGGTATAGGACACAGGAAATATTTTCTACATCTTATTTTTTTCTCTGCATAATAAACTGTAAACTTGAACAAGGATCTCATTCTCATTGTATCACATAAATATGCTAGAAAAGAACAATATATATGACATTTGGATATATTCTATGTCAACAAGAAACTTTCCTCCTGGATATGTTATAAGAACAGAAAGCTCAACTTGGTCTAAATAAATGAGCTACAAACTTCTGTAAAGGCAAATGAACAATAAGAAAATAAAAAATAAACACAAAATACCAACTAAACAGAAATCCATGGCCATAAATGCTATTTTTTTTTTAAAAAGTAGTTTTCTACTGTTCATTCTGCTAGAAATTTTATTTTATTCATTCACATATGTATCCATTCAACAAACACATATGAAATATTTAGTCTGTTTGGTTTCCACAAAATGTGTGACTTAAAACTAAATGAGAAAGGTCTTACTCTTGGGGGACCTGCAGATTCTAGTATACGACATCTATGTTTTGAGTTTTTGAGTGTATCACTCTTCTAGGACCTACATTATAAATGCCTGAAAAAGTATCTGAATACATAAAGAGTTTAGAGAAATTTTTAAAATATTTTTGTTTTTTCTTTTTTTAGAGTGAGAGAGCACACAGGTGCATGTGGTGGGAGTAGAGAGACAGAGGGAGGGGGGAGAGAGCAAATCCTAAGCAGGTTCCACACCCATTGTGGAACCCTACACTGGGCTTGATGTCATGACCCTGAGATCATGACCTGAGTGGAAATCAGGAGCCAGACACTTAACCAACTGATCCACCCAAACATCCCAGAGAGAATTTTTCAAATTTTTTTAAAAGTAATCTCCACACTCAACATAGGGCTTAAACTCATGACCCCAAGATCAAGAGTCCCATGCTCTTCCAACTGAGCCAGCCAGGTGCTAGAGAAATTTTTGAAACAGGATGCCTGGGATGAATATAAGTCTTAAAATGAAATCACATCTGAGAGAAAAGAGGTGTTGATTAAATTTCACATTGAGGAGCAAATGATCTAGTCCCACATTGTATATTTACGGAGAAGACCTGGGAGAAAATCCCAGTACAGAGTCAGTGGCATGAAGATTAGTGGCAAAGAAGTGAAATACCAAGAGAAGTTACAAAGAAAGTTGCCTGTGATAAAAAGTATCTGTTATTTCATTGCTTCTCCTTTGGTAGCTGTAATGCAAAAAATGGAAGAGAAGATAGGTCATAAAATGGTAGTACAAATATAATATTGGCAAACGTGATCACAAAACAGACAGTAAATCAGACACCACAAAGGATACATAATTTATGAAATGCAAGGTTAACAATGAATCAGAATTTTCAAACTTGGTCTAAAATTCTGGTATCATAGAGAAAAGAGAGAGTCAATACTGGCATCTCCTCTTTCTTTCATTGATACTAAATGGAACCTAGGGAATATTACTTGATACATATCTTTGGTATTTTTTTAATCTTTCATTTTCTATCCCATTCCTATTCTATTCCTCTTCTTTCATTAGCCCATATATTAACCCAATATTTATTGAGTGCCTTCCAGTTACCAGGCACTGTTTGGGGAACCGATGATAGTTACAACAGTGCCTAGAATTGACAAAGTCCTTCCCTTAGTGTGGATTCAGTCTCCAAGGAGGAGACAGATAATAAACAAATATACAAGCAATATATGAAGTCAAGTGATAAATATAATTAATGAAAGCAAAGCAGAGAGGAGGAGAGCAGTGAGTATGATGGAAGCAGTAGATTTTGCTGTTTCGTAGGAATACACAGTGAAAGGTTCTGTAGGTAGGTGACATTTGCACAAAACTGAAGGAAGTGATGGAGCTACCTGGTGAGGTGCCTGCAAGAAGAAGAGGTAGTAAAGTGATTTGGATTTTCTGTGTTCACCGAATCAAACCACCAGGAGGGCAGAGATCCTAGAGCTA
This sequence comes from Vulpes vulpes, assembly GCF_048418805.1. NCBI lineage: Eukaryota > Metazoa > Chordata > Mammalia > Carnivora > Canidae > Vulpes > Vulpes vulpes. Next base: position 74,181,435 of record NC_132781.1, read on the forward strand.
AATGAACAAGGAAGCTGGTGGTGGGGATTGAGCATAGTGAAAATGTTCCTTTCACAGAAGTACAGAAAGAGTTCCTATAGGGCTACACGCTCTGTTGAACATCCCCTAGTTTTAATCTGAGTGAGATAGAGATCTGCAGCAGAATAGTGATATGAATTGATTGTTATTTTTTTTAATCCCTCAGTTATTTATGTGTATAGAGAGTGGACCATGGGGGCAAGAGTGAAGGCATGTTAGAAGCAACTACAATAACCCAGCTGAAAGAGAATGGTGGCCTAGAACAGTGGTTGCAGTGGAAGGACAAATTCTGGATTTTTTTTTCAAAATATGGAACATAAGAATTTCTGATAGATTGGTTGTGGGGTTTTTAATATCTCACTAATACCTTCCCTTATTTGCACACACACATATCTCATGTTGCCCATTGAAATTCCTATTGCTTCAGTACATCTAATTTAAGTTAGCAAGAAAGGAAAGGGTATTGTATATTATTGATCGTTTCTTTTCAACTCATTAAGGAGTACTTATGGTAAAAAAGTAAGAATGAATGTTAATTTGACTAATCTGAAATTCATAGGCTTTTGTGAGGTGCATTAAAATGAAGTAGAATACTGTGGTAATGTTGGGAGCATATTAAAATGGGAAGGAGTTCTCATACTCCGTCCCATTTTACGAACAAATCAATTAATAGACTCTTCCAGTGTTTATAGGTCAGTTACAGATGCCTCTATAATCATGTGCCATCACAAAATTTACAATAAGGCCTAACAAAAGACATTAAAGAAAAGTGGTTAAGTGAATACACTCCAAAGACAGATGGCCTGTGTTCTAATTCTGGCTCTGCAATTGCCTGGCTTTTGTGACCTTAGCAAAATAACCTCTTTACACATTAGTTTTCTCATCTAGAGACCTGGGGTGATGAGAATAATGACAATTACCTCATACAGCTGTTGTAAGCAGTCAATGAATTAACAAATCACATTCATAATGGTGCCTGACAAATAATAAGTACACATTAAATATGAGTAAGTATTCATTAAGTATATTCACTATGTGATTAAGTGACTTATTAACATGAATATAGAGACACACATACATATATACCAAAGCTTCATTACAAGTTTAGACCATATTTTCCTTTAACTAAGGATCTTTACTAACATGGTGATCTATGTAACAACTTATATGGCATTTTTTTGGATGCTAATAAGCCACTTGAGGGAACTTTAATCCCTGAAATTCCAAGAAACTTAATAGTGTTACCACTATAATATTTGTTGAGAAAAAAGACATTCAAAATGCTTTCCAGAAATAGAGCAATATATATTGATCCAAACACTAATACTATATATCTGCCCTCTTCCAACACTGTCTGAGGTCCTACTTGAATCAGGTGCATATCACCCACACAAACAGTGTGTTATTAGGATTTGAAATAGACTTCCTTTGGATTAAACTACTGCTGTTTTGTCTTGTACTACTTGAGGACAATGACCATATCTCTTCTTTAAAAACAAAACAAAACAAAACAAAACAAAACAAAAAAAAAAACACCACTCGAAATTCCACAGAGCACAGCCAGGACTATGAAATCAGAGTGAAATATATTTAAGGCTGTTTTCTTGATCGTTTGAACATCACTTTAAACATGCCAGTATAAAATCATTCTTAATTGTTCTGCAGCAGAAAAATCAGCGTTTTAGTGATTTGCAATTTAATTTTGATGAACAACTTTCAGAGTTAAGGAATAGTGGTTTCTCTATCATAATCAGTTCTAAATATAAAAGTGTTCTAATTTAATGGTGTGGATTATGGGGATTTTTTAATCCTCAGAAGCAGAATCTGCATTCTATTTATGTAGAGTCATCCCCCTCTCCCCCATATTCTCACAACATTGGGGACTGAAGAATCGGGCCAACTGCTGCACCTGTACATCATTTGCACCTGTATCACTGGTAACTCCAGGAAAGGCGGGAACCGGTTGGAGTAATTCTAATGATTTGGATACAGAGGAAAACACTACCACTGGTATATTTTCATTGTCTTTTAAAAATTCTGTTGACATTTTTACCCCTGAACAGTGTTCATTATGGTTGCAAAAGTGTACCAGGCCATTTGTTTTATAGCATAAGAGATTTATTCTACTTTAAAGGCGTTCATCAAAGCATTGTCTTTGGCAACTGAAAATATGTCATGCAGAATTGCATTCTGTTATCAAATGACATTAATCTAAGATCTGAGGTTACCCTGAGGTGGGGAAATAAATTGAAATTGGGAGTGTTGAACATGGCACATAGAGTGATGCTCTACACTGAACTAATAATAAATCTATTTGGGACATTGTTAGTCTTTTAAAATAGTGAAGATTTTTGTGGGCTTTAAAATAAGAGTCAGGGAAGATCAGATTTTAACATATTTGGTAATTTTGGAGCAAGAGAAAAGGAGATGAAAAATAGAAGCAAAAATAGACATTTTCTCCAAATTGTATATCTTTAGAAATATGTCATGTTGTAAGAACCGTTCACTATATCTTTCATAAATGGCTAATTTAAGAGTAAATCTAAAGTTATTATAGTTACTGTGGCAGAGCCAAATAACAATTATATTTATGATAGTTATAATACTTTCTCACCTATTGCATTTAAAATATACATATATGATGGGAAATAACTAAGAATGATATGGGCTTTTTGTTTTTATTATACCAATATTTTCTGCTAATTAGTCAATGAATTAGAAACCACATTAAAATTGAGGTTGCTTATTTAAGAAGAGCTTGGGATATTTTTGAAAACATGGTTCAGTTATCATTAAAATAGATTAGGAAATATTCTTAGACTCAAACCCTGAGTTAAAAGTCACATCCTTAAGATTTGTCACCTTTAATTAATTTTAACTCCTTAAGTGCTTTCAACTGTTAGTGTATATTATTTAGTCCTGCTTTGTTATGTTCGTATGTTTTCCTTAAATCTTATCCCTGAATTTCTTATACTGAGCTCTGTTTGTTTAAAAATAAATAATAAATGCAAAATTTATTAGCCTCCCTAGGTTCCCTAGGCATCCTTTATTAACAATAGACCGTAGATAGGCTGGTGCAAAACTTTCTACACATGTTTATTTAACAACATACCTGGGGCACCTGGGTGGCATGGTCAGTTAAGCTTCAAACTCTTGGTTTCAGCTCAGATAGTGATCCCTGGATCATGAGATTGAGCCTGCTTCTCCCTCTCCCTCTGCTTGTCACTTTCCCTGTTTGTGTTCTTTCTCTCTCTCTCTCTCTCTCTCTCCCTCTCCCTCTCTTTCTCTATCAAATAAATAAAATCTTTTAAAATAAATAAAATACAAATAAAAGTAGGGAACTCATAAAATATTCATACACACACAAACAAGGATTAATTTTAAATTTAAAAAATCTAGGAGTTGGAACTTGATCCTACATGCAATGGAATCCAGTGAGGAATTTTAAGAAATTGAGTGTCAGGTAATATATTTAAAAAAAATCACTCTGGTTATTTTATGTTTATATTAAGTAACCTGATTGTACTATGACCTATTTTGTAATTAACTACATTTAATACTAATGTTGTTTCACTTTGTGCTTTAAATATTCCTTTTCAGTATATTCCTATCACAATATCTGTTACTTTAGTAATTTGTCTATGTCTAGGAAAGTGAAATAGATTTATGGAGGTACTTAATGACCTTTAAGTCATGCTTGTCACATTTTCTAGAGATGCCTTTGCCTACAGTACCCCCAAAGTGGCCTGACCATTAAGAAAGAACCAACTGGAACTAATCAGTAATGTGAAAAAGCCTGAAAATGAGCCTGTAACATTGGATTTCAAAATAATGAACAGGCTGAGAGATACAGTAAGAAAGAGGTCTTGAGTGTTAAGTAAGCACACTTCAAAGTTAAAAGAAACTAATAGTAATAAGCATGCCTTTGATTAATAACCTGCTTTATCCTACAAAGAGCTTTTGTATTAACTCATTTTATCCTAGCAACCTCTTTATGATATATTTTATCTCTAGTTTAAAATCAGGGAAGGAAAAAAAAAAAAAGGCTAAGTGGCTGCCTGTGTCTTAGGACTTCTAAGTGACTGAGCAAGGCCTTGAACCTAGGTCATCTGATAACAACTCCAGGACTATTTCCATCACTCCACAGAGTGTTCCACAGCTAAGACCTGGAAAATTAAATGTTTCAGATGGATGGAAGCTCTTAAGGAGCCATCTCAATGAGAGGTTGAAGGGAAGTTTATCTCGATTATTTGTAAGATTTTTTTAACTATTCACACACACACAGAGAGAGAGAGAGAGAGAGAGAGAGAGAGACTAAACCAAATGCTATAAACCAGACTATATTATCCCTAGTTCAAGGTATTGTCATGGTGAGCCACTGGTGTTAATGGAAATGCCTATCAAAAGGTATAGATATTTAGGAACAGAAATTGTTGAAAACCAATGATCCAATAATTTCATTCTAAAAAAATAATCTTGAATAATTTCTACCTGAAAGTAAGAAGAAATGTGGTCAAATAAATTAATATAAATGCCACACTGTTCACTGAGTACATCAAGTATGAAATAAGCTAGTGTGGAAGATGAACAAAAGTCATACCATAGGATAAAAACAATAGGATCTTGTGGTTCTGAAAGAAGAGTGTCAGAAAGATTTAGACTTAGAATAGATTGAGACATATAAAATGAAACAGCAAACAAAGGAGTTAATTAACAAAGAAACAAAACTTCACTTTTAATTATAAAAGAAAACATATTCATTAGTTAAAAAGTTGAAAAAATACAAAGAACCGCAGAAAAGAAATTAAAAATTACCAAGAACCTCATAACCCAGAGATAGGCATTACTAGCACTATAGAACTTTCTCTTATATACACATTGTTTGAATATATTTATTGTTTTTCAGAGAGACTGAGCATGTTTTATATTCTCACCATAAGTACTCATTAATACTTCTGCTAACAATAATAATAATTTGCCCTGTGGTCTTCCTCTCTACAAAGATATGCTACTAAGTCCTTTAAGTGCATTATCTCATTTAATTATTTTTAATTGAAATATATTATATTGAATTACATATAACATTATGTAAGCTTAAGGTATATAACATGTGTATTTGACACATTTATATATTGCTATATGATCACCACTGTAGAATTAGCTAACATCTGTATCACATCACATAGTTGTCATTTAATTCTTTTAAATGACTCAGTGCTCTTTTTCTATCTTTAGAATACTAGTGCTTCCTGAAACTCTACTTGTCTGAGCTCATTTTAGCTTAACAATATAACCCGTTTCCTGGCATATCTAAAAGAATCATTTAATGCTAATTTTTTAAAAAAGTAATCAGCGGACCTTTACACATGATTAACATTTAGGGAGGAGTGTTAACAGATGATGCAGAAAAACAGTCAAGATGGTAGGTTTATTCTGTAATTCTGTAAATCTTCAGGAAAATTATGAATTTTGTTTACGTAAAAACATTTTATTTTATTTTTTTAAAGATTTTATTTATTAATTCATGAGAGACATAGACAGAGGCATACAGGCAGAGGGAGAAGCAGGCTCCATGCAGGAAGCCCAATGCGGGACTTGATCTCGAGACTCCAGGATCACACCCTGGGCGGAAGGCAGGGGCCAAACCATTGAGCCACCCAGGGATCCCCTATAAAAATATCTTAAAACCTATAATTTAACATAAAATTATGAAACCACTGTTACTACCATTAGTATATTTTTTAGTTATTAATATATAAAAGTCAGATTTCAGATTTTTTTTGTTTTTATTTTATTTTAGAGAAAAAGAGAGTGCAAGCACAAGTGGGGAAGGAGGGCAGAGGGAGAGAGAGAGAGAGAAAAATCTCAGGAGGCTCCACACCCAGTAGAGCCTGAAACGAGTCTAGATTCTCAGAATAGGTTCGGTTCAATCTAAGAAGTTTGAGGAGTGAAAATTGTATCATAAGAAATTGACATGTTTGTATTATTTGAGATGCTTATTCTTGAAAAAATAAAAAGGATAAATATTAGAAATATTTTGGAAAAACCCATGAAAAATCCAATGAAATAGTGTCAGAGTTGTTGCCTACATAAATTAAGAACTGAATGGCTAAATGGGAAATGATAAGTTAAAAAATAAAGTGATGATGCTGAGAATCTAAGCATGTCAATGGTATACAAAAACATAATATTAGAAAGAAGTGCAAATTGACTGGGGTATATATTTGGTTATTTGAAATGACACAGATGAAAACTAGCCTGCCCTTAGATATTTCAATCAAAATGGCAAGAATATGTAAGTATATGCAACAAGGGCTATTTATTCCTTTGGATAAAAAGTAGTGAAGGGTGCAGGTAACTTTTGTCAATTGTGCTTAATTCTGTTTCAGCTTCTGTTGATATAACTTTACAGAAAATATTTCCATCCTATCCATGCTAATTCTTCCTCACTGTGTGGACACAATTATAAAATGTAATTCCCTGCATATTAAAATTTCTGGCATATTATCAACTACTGAAAGGAAAACTATGAAGAAAAGAACTACCAAACTTACATATACATGATGTTCAACAAATACACTCCCATTGAATGTAGGTTGGACACAGTGACTTTCAACAAATAAAATATAGAAAAAGATAGATTATGTCACTTTTTGAGATTAGATAACAAAAAGATTTATTTCCTCTCATGCTCTGAGAAAAGCCAACTGTCATGTTGTTAATCTACCTACGGAGAATCCACTAAGCAAGAAACTAAAGGAAATCTCTTGCCAACAATCAGTGAGAAACTGAAAATTTCAGTCCAAGAGCCCATGAGAAAGTGAATGTTTTCAAAATTAACTTGAAAATAAAATTGACTTGAATGACTTCACTCATTCAAACTTTCAGATGAGACCATAGCCCCAGCTGACATTTTGATTGCAGCCTTGTGAGAGAGCTTGAGGCCAAGGCATCCAGCTGACACAAACCTGATATCTGACCCATAGGATACTGAATTTAATGTTTACTGCTTTACCTACTAGACTTGTGAATGCTGTGTTTAACAGCAATATATAATAACTAAAACATGTTTAGAAGTAAGCTTCTTCTATTCTGTAGAATAAATACTTCACAGACCAAACATATAAATGTCATCCTGACGCTGAGCAAAATACAGATATGTGATTATCTCATAATTCTACTGCATCTACTTTAGGTAATTTACATAAATTATCTCTTGGGAATGAAACTAGTCAAGCCTTGCTATATCATATAACAAGTACTAGCTTATCAAGACTTTTTCCCCTAGAAGACTTAGTCTGCTTCATAAGGTTTTCTGAAAAATCTCTGGACACAATCAGATTTTTCTGAGGATTTAGAGAGATAAAAAAACATTTACACAGTAGAAGTTTCAGCAACATAGACACAAACATTATTGATTCTATTTTCAAAAAGTTCTGAGCTGTCTCTTTTCCCCAAGCTTCGGGCTCCTACCATGTTTTTTTTTCTTTTTTTCAACTTCTTTCTCCTGTGTTGATCCACTCTGCTCATTTTAATCTTTTTTTACCCACCCTAAAATTATTCTTCATTTATTTTTAGAGCCAATTTGTTTTGATTACTTGCCTCCTACAAATTTATGCCTTCCTTTTCTTATTCTCCATTCACAGGTTTCCTATAAGTGTATTTTCCAAAGGAGAAAAATTTCTTCCAGATGACTAACTCCATTGACAAGTTGTTAAGATAATTATTGTGTTTTTCCCAGGAACATTGGATTTGAGGTCTCAACCAGCAACTAACATATCATGTTTATATCTTAGCAAAGATTGGTGATACTGGATAAAGTCATCCTTCAGGGAAAGGACATCTTCAAAAGAAGCTGAATTTTTTTTTTTTTTTTGGATACCATTAATTATAAAAGAGAGACATGAAAATTATTTACATAATGGAAGATTTCACAATTTCACTGGAATGGGCAGCTTCACTTCATGCCATTTTAATAATGATTTCAGTCCACATACATTCTGAGAATGTCACCATGTCTAAATAAGGAATAATACTTGTCTTCTAGAACTACTTTGGTGCCTTCATATTCTGCGAGAAGAACTTTATCTCCAACTTTCACACTAATTGGTTGAATCTCTGCACCTTTTCCTTTAGAACCTGATCCAACAGCTACTACTGTTGCTTGCAACACTTATCCTTGAGATTTTTATGAAAGCATAATACCTCTTTTGGTTACAGATTCAACTAAAATTCGGTCAAAGAGGGGAAGAAAGTTTCTGAACACTTGCCCTGCCATGACTCCAGGCTCTGCAGTTTGACCCTGCTCTGGAGCTGTCACCACTGCCAAGAGAAGTTTTGTTTTGTTTTGTTTTGTTTTGTTTTGTTTTGTTTTTTGTTTTTTGTTTTTTAAGTTTAGCAACAGCAAAAGGAGACCTACTGATGGTATGGAAAGAGCCCCCAACCAAATTCACTTTGTTTAAGACATCCTGTTCACAGTCAATTAGGTACACCCCACCACCACCCCTGCCAGTTTAACACTAAAAATAAACTTCCTAAAAACAACTTTAGAAGCCATCTCACAGTATAGTACCACTTAGTGGGTAAAATACTTCTGAATTGACTGTACATTTTATTGAAAATTAAGAAGAAAGAGCTCTTTTGAATCTATCTGAGCCAGAGGGATGAACTCAAGATATTTTGTAAAATAATGTGATAAAATCATCTTTTAAAAAATTGCATTTTTGGCTTTTAGCCCAGGTAGAGTAACAGATCAGATATTCTCTTCCTTCCCAAAACATCCAAAAATATACAAATATATAAAACAGTAGTTAAAATAGTTAAAAATAGTTAAAATCCACAATGTCTTGAATCCAGTAAATTACTGGGCATTAAAAAGAAGCAGGGAAATCTGATGCATAGTAAGGAAAAAAAAATCTGTCAATCTTAAACTAGATCACTCTGATAAAGATCCTCATATTAGCAGAAAAGAACATTAAAACAGTTACTATAACTATATTGCATAAATTCAAATGCTAAATAACACTTAAGATATGTAAAAAATATCATCCAAATAGAAATTCTAGAAATGAAAACTCTAATATTTGTGATAAAAAATATAGAGATGAAATAAAAGGAAGGATAGTACAGAAGGTCCGTGAATTTGAAGAAGGTGAAATAGAAACTAAAAATAAAACATGTGGAAATTAATAAAAATTAAATATATGAACCTTAAAAATAGAAAGAAAGAGGGACACCTGGCTGGTTCAGTCAGTTCAGCATCTGCCTTCAGCTCAGGTCATGATTTCAGGGTCCTGGGATCCAGCCCCACATCGGGCTCCCTGATCAAGCAAGGAGTCTGCCTCTCCCTCTCCTTCTGATCCTCCCCACTGCAGGTTCTCTCTCTCTCTCAGATGAATAAATAAAAATATCTTTAAAAAAATTAAAATTGAAAATTATAAAAGAAAGAGCAAAGAATAGGTAAGCTGTAGGGAAACTTGAAGTATCTCAATATACACAAAACAGAAGCCATTCAGAAGAGAACATAGAAGGGGCAAGATTTAAAAACGAATAATAATAATGGAAGGGAAAATGGACATTTTCCAAATTTGATTAAAGCTATAAATTTCTTGTAGGTCACTGAGCTCCAAGCATAAGGAAAGTAAAGAAAACTATAAAATCAGTAATAAAGATAAAACTTTAAATTTACTCAGTGTAGAAAACAAGATAAAAACTAAGATAAGATGATAGAATATTTCTCATTAGAAAAAAAAATGCAGGGATCCCTGGGTGGCGCAGCGGTTTAGCGCCTGCCTTTGGCCCAGGGCGCGATCCTGGAGACCTGGGATCGAATCCTACATCGGGCTCCCGGTGCATGGAGCCTGCTTCTCCCTCTGCCTATGTCTCTGCCTCTCTCTGTCTCTCTCTGTGACTATCATAAATAAATTTTAAAAAAAAATTTAAAAAAAGAAAAAAATGCAAGTTAGAGGCAGTACAGCAATATCTTTAGAGCACTGAAAGAAAAACTCAACTCAACAGTTCAATGTTTATGCACATAATAGCAGAACTTCAAAACACGTGAAGCAAAAACTTAACGGAATTGCCCGAAGAGATAGCCAAATCCACAATTATAGTTAGACACATCAATCATCCATTTTCAATAATTAACACAACAGATAGATCAGTAAGTAAGGATATGTAAGATTTGAACAAGATTATCAATCAAATTGTCTTAATTGACATTACTAGAACAGTCTGTCCAACAATAACAGAGTACACTTTATTCTCAATTATACACAGCATAAGCTATGTTTTGGGCCAATATACCATTCTAAACAAATTTAAAAAGGTCCAAGTTACACAATGTATATTCTCTGAAAATAAGGAGTTAATTAGAAATCAGAAAGTAATGATCTCTGGAAATTCCTCCGCTAAGTAATCCATGGATCAAAGAAGGAATTAAAATGAAAATTAAAAAGTATTTTTAATGAATAAAAATGACAAGCACATAACAAAATTCATGGGATGACTCAAAAGCAATGCTTAGAGAAAAATTTATAGCGCTAAATGCCATTATAGAAAAGACAACAGATATCAAATAAAAAACCTCAGCTTCTACCTTGAGAAGCAAAAAAAGAAGAGCAAATTAAACCCAAAGCAAGTAAATGAAAGGAAATAATTTTTAAAAGTGGGGATCCCTGGGTGGCGCAGCAGTTCAGTGCCTGCCTTTTGCCCAGGGTGCAATCCTGGAGACCCGGGATCGAATCCCACATCAGGCTCCTGGTGCATGGAGCCTGCTTCTCCCTCTGTCTATGTCTCTGCCTCTCTCTCTCTCTCTCTCTGTGTGACTATCATAAAATAAAAATTTAAAAAAATGCTTTATAAAAAAATAATAATTTTTAAAAGTGGAAATGAATGAAATAGAAAATAAGAAAAAATGAGTAAAATTAATAAAACCAAAATCTATTTTGACAAGATAAACAGAAATAATAAACCTCTACTGAAACCGATCAGAAAGAAAAAGACACAAATTAGAAATATTAGGAAGAAAGAGACATGTCTTTAATACAGATTCCCCAGATATTGAAAGGATAACAGGGCAATGTTGTGAACAAACTTATGCCAAAAAGAATTCGACAACATAGAAGTACCAATTCATTAAGAAACAGTTTTTTGCTCAAGAAGAACAGATAACCTGAATTGGCTTATATCTATTGAAAGCAGGGAATTTGTAAATTAAAACCTTCCAAAAAAGGAAATCTAGGTCCAGATGGTTTCAGTAGTATATGTGATCAAGCGAGCATTTAGAGAAAACTACAAAACCAATACTACACAAGCTATTTCAGAAAATTGAAAGGAAATGAATACTTTAAAATTCATTCTACAAAGTCAGAAGTATTCTGATACCAAAAGTAGACAGAGATAAAAATAAAACTACAGATAAATCTCTTATGAACATAGATGCAAAAACACAAACAAAAAATGTCATGACCAATGGAGATTTATCCTATGCATTCAAGGCTACTTTAACATTTGAAAATCTGGCAGCCTTCGGGGCTAGCGATTTAGCACCGCCTTCAGCCCAGGGCCTGATCCTGGAGACCTGGGATGGAGTCCCACGCCAGTGTCTCAGCATGGAGCCTGCTTCTCCCTCTGCCTGTGCCTCTCTCTCTCTCTCTCTCTCTCTCTCTCTGCATCTGTCATGAATAAATAAATAAAATCTTTAAATAATAATAATAACATTTGAAAATCAATGCACATATTTTCTCACATTAAAACTGGAGAAAAGGAAAATGCTAGAAACATACCAACATAAAAATGTGTATATATATATATATATATATATATATATATATATATATATAAGCAAACTAGGAAGGAAACTAGTGAAAGGTATCACAAAAACCTGTTAATATCATGTAAAATGATGGAATATCAGATACTTTCTCCTGAAGATCAGGAACAAAAAGCCATATATCTCCTCTATCTACCAGTTCTATTCAATATTATACAGAAAGTTTAACCAGTAAGTTAAAGGAAAATAAATAAGAAAATAATAATAACAAAAGACATCCAAGTCAGAAAAATAGAGGTAAAAATGTCTTTATTCACAAACAGCATGATTTTCTATGCAGAAAATCCACCTGAATTTACCAAAAAGTAAATAGATAGCAACTAGAACAAATAAGAATATTTACCAAAGTTGCAGAATGCATTATCATGCAAAAATAAATTATGTTTTCATAAACTGGCAGTGAAAACTTGGAAACTAAAATTTTTAAAAACTGTATCATTTACAATAGCAACAAAAATATAAAAATGCTAAGGGATCAATTTGACAAAATAGATAAGTGCTCAACACTGAAAACTAAAAATACTAATAACTAAAAATATACTTTGTCTGTGGATTGGAAGACTCAATATTGTTAAGACATCGATTCTCCCTAAATTGATCTTTATATTCAGTGCAATCACAAAGTCCCATCAGGCCTTTTTTTGTAGAAATTTACAAACTAATTTTAAAATTTATATAAAAATGCTAAGGCTTAGAATAACCAAACAATTTTGAAAAACACAAAAAAAGTTGGAATACTCATACTACCTGATGTCAAGCTTTACAATAAAACTGTAGAGATCAAGACAAGGTAATACAGCTGCTCCTTGAACAATGTAGGGGTTAAAGGCACTGACCCCTAAGCAGTCAAAAATCACATGTAATCTTTGACTCCTCCAAGACTTAACTGTTCATAGCCTATTATTGACCAAAAGCCTTACTGATAATATAAACACATATTTTGTATGTTATATGTATTACATATGTACTCTTAAAGTAAGTTAAACAACAGAAAATATTGTTAAGAACACTATAAAGAAGAGAAAACATATTTATAGTACTATAACATATGTGATTAAAAATTCTGCCTAACAATAGTATCATAGGATAGATAAATGAATCATGTCAACAAAATAAGGAGTCTAAGAATAGGCCACATATATGGACAACTGTTTCTCAACAAAGACGCAAAGGCAATATGATGAAGAAAGGATGGTCTTTTCATCAAATGATGCTGGAACAACTGGATATTTGTATGCAAAACAAAAAATCTTTATACACAAAAGACATTTTTAAAAAATTAATGCAAATGGATCAATTTTAAGCACAAAATATAAAACTACAAAAGTCTTAAAAGAAAGCGCAGAAGAACATTTTTATTACCTTTGGTTAGCAAAAGATTTTTTTAGATATGACCCAAAAAGCACAACCCAGAAAAGAACAAAAGGACAAAGCAGACCCCATTGAAATTAAGAACTTCTGTCAAAAAGATACTGTCAAGATAAGGGAAAGAAAAGCCATAGATTAGGATATTGTATATTAATACAATATTAAAGACTTATATCCAGAATATATAAGGAATTCTCAAAAACTCTAATGTCTAATCAAAGCAACCAAGATAAAAATAAACAAAAGATTTAAACAGATACTGCACACTGAAGACATATGGATGGTAAGTTCATGAAAAGATACTCATCATCATTAGTCATTAGGGAAATGCAAATTAAAACCATAAGGACAGAGTATCAAACACGCATTTTACAACAACTAACGTGAAAAATTCCATCCGTACCAATTATTAGACAGGACTTGAAACTTTCATACACTCCCAGTAGGAGTATAGAGTGGTACAACCACATCAGAAAACAGTTTGACAATTTCTTAAAAAGTTAAATATACATAGATTATTTGATCCAACCATTATAGTGCTAAGTATTTAGCTAGTAGAAAACATATGACCCAGCAGATACTTTTCCACAAATGTTGATAGCAACTTCACTTGTAATATTCAAAAACTGGAAATAACCCAGATGTCTATCAACAGGTGAATATACAAACTCTGTTATTTCTACAACATGATACTTCTCAGCAATTAAAAGAGAATGAATGAACTCTTCATACACGCTAACATTGGCCGAATCTCAAGATGACTATGCTGAGTAAAAGAGGAAGACAAAGTGTATGTTACATGAATTCATATATAAAATTCTGGAAAATCCATACATAAAGAAAGAAAGCAGATTAGAGGTTGCTTCCAGAGCAAGAGTGGGGAGGGCAAGAGAATGGCAATAAAAATGGGAACAAGGAAATTGGGGTGATGAATGACATATATTTTATTCATTGTGGTGATTGTTTCATGTTTGTATACGTTTGTCAAAACTAATAGAATCGTACATTTCAAATATGTGTAGTTTATTGTATGCCAATGATACTCTGATTTTTAAAAACTCTTTTTAAGACCGCTTTGCTATTTAGAGCTATAGAATGTTGTTTTTTCCAAAAGATTTCGTATTAATGTACTGTAGAAAATAATATTAAAATCAAAAGTATATAGTAGTGCTGTCAAGAGATAGACATAAAATTATTGTAAACAAACCAGAATAGTTACGTCTGTGTTATCCAGTATGAATTTATTAGAATTCAGGAGTTTGTGGGCCTTATAAATATTAACTTAATATTTGAAAAATAAAATGAACAAATTGATTATGAAATAGGCATTTATTAAAATGCTTATACCATATGTGTTATTGTTTTGCCTTAAGTTGAATTATGAAGTTCTCACCTATGGGGAAAAAAATACTTTATGACTTCCCTTCAACTTGAGTCAGCTTTCAGCCTGGAGCAAATATCTATGAAGATGATAGAAATCATGAGAAGTCATTAAATGCCGCAGATCAAACACTGCCACTACAATGTAACCCAGAATGGCAAGGCAACAACAGTTTTAGGAGACTTAAAAAGAAATTCTGAACTTATTCCCCAGAAGCCATTACAGTTAGTGAAGTTTATCTCAGTCTTGAAATTCGCATAAGTCATGCGCTGAATTGAATTTACTACTAAGGCATCAGCATCAACTACTGCAGTGTCATCTTGTTCCCCTTCTAAATCACCTTATTCTACTCAAAGATAAAAGGCCGCTTTCATTTCTGTAGGGGACAGATTAAACATTAGCAGTCAGAAGCAATTGCTTTTCCCTTCAACATCACCTCTAGCCTTTTTACTTACAGCACCCTCTCCAGGGATTTCCTGCTGGCTGAAGAAGAGGCAAATAACATTTGTGCCACCGCACAGCACAGTTGATTCCATGCTGCAAAATCGAGTCCTTTCAAAACAATGCGTCAGGTCTTAGCAGGTGAGAGGTAGAACCATGGAACAGAGCTTTGAGAGGCTCATAAATCTTAATCCAGCTTTCCCAGAAGTCTCTGCATGTGGCTTAGAATAACTCATAGGCTGTAAGTACATACATCATAAAAGACTACTCCAGCAGTCTCTGACATCAGTCTAGGACATCAGTCCTATAACTGTTGACTGGGACAGACATTAACAGCTGAGTCACCTCAGCTTAATTAAACTTAGATAGCCTGCTGACCATAGACCCCCTGATCTCCCTTTTCTTAGAACACTTACTTTAGAAAACTTGCAATGATAAATTCTTTTTCTACCCCTTTGAGATGTAAATATTCTCCCAGAAAGGTAATGATGGGGCACCTGGGTGACTCAGTGGTTGAGCATCTATCTTTGGTTCAGGTCGTGATCCTGGGGTCCTGGGATTGAGTTCTCCATCACGCTTCTTGCGGGGAGTCTGCTTCTCCCTCTGCCTATGTCTATGCCTCTCTCTGTGTGTCTCTCATGAATAAATAAATAAAATCTTGAAAAAAAAAAAAGAAAAGGAAAGGTAATGATCAAGAAAGTCAGGGCCCCTATCTCTGGGTCTCTAAGGGAAGGTAGGAACCCAACTTTGGCAAGCATCGATTCACAAACCCAGATGGCCTAGTCCCATTGAACATAGTTCCTTATTAATATCCTTTCGTCCTCTTCCGCTCACCCCAATGCTTAAAAACTCTTCTGCTTTTGTATCCGTGGAGTTGAATTGACTCTCTCTCCCCTATTACAGCAGTCCTAAATAAATTCTTCCTTGCCTGTTTAATTCTATTTGGCACAATTTTTCTTTGATGCTGCCCTTGAGAAACAACTCCTCTCTGGCAACAAACAGATAGGATATAATTTTTAGCAAAATAACTTAAACATTTCCTAAATTTCAAAATTAAATTATGAAACTACTAATGGATGAGTCATTCTGAATTGTGGTTGGAGTAGCTGCCTGCTATGACCTGATTAGCGTGAGGGGTTATGGAAATCCCAGTTTTATTACTTGTATGCTC
Source organism: Vulpes vulpes (assembly GCF_048418805.1). NCBI lineage: Eukaryota > Metazoa > Chordata > Mammalia > Carnivora > Canidae > Vulpes > Vulpes vulpes. The sequence goes on from NC_132781.1 coordinate 74,197,647, forward strand.
CTTCCATTGTGATTCTAGTTGCCTGTGCTCCTTATCTATTAAATACTATTCACTGGTAATAGACACTAAAACCATTTTGTTGTTACCTATTACTAGATATCTCTGGGATTTTGATTTCTGCCTTGCCTGTTGATCTGAGGATGAAGGAGGAAACCCAAAGGGAAATGACAGTGAATCTTTAATTCTATAACACTTGTAACTGATGTATCACAAATCTATAGGCAGATAGAAGGAACTCAACACAACTCTAAGTGAAAAATCACAAAAACAAACTATTCTCCGCCAAGCTCTCCTGATACCGTTTTCCCCATTCTCCATCACAGAATGTGAATCTTTTACAGGTGGGGAGAGAATTGAAAATAGGATTGGCTGCTGTCATAATAGAGTAAGCTAAGAGTTTTATAGTGGTCTCCTCTATGAACCTTGTTCAGAATGATCATTTTGGAGGTCAGCCTCAAAATATCACATTGGCTTATAAAAATTCCAGACCAGCATTTGCTTCTGTAAAGTTATTCTTAGGACCACAAAAGGCCATGACTACTTTGAAAACGCTGTTCTAGCCCTGTGATAAAATCTACTGACTATAAGACTTAAATTTATAAAGAATTAGCTAACATATTACAGGGATATTGATTTTTTTTGCTCTCAATTAGCAATTGCTAACATTTAGCCCTGTATCTTCTTTGACAGGTGGTTATTATTTTCTCTACTGACACTGTCTCTTCAGTTGCTAATATCTTCAGACTGGCATTGTGTTTAGCCTATCTGACTAAACTTAAAAAGTTTTAGTGTTCTTATTGCTTATATTGTTATTCTTTATCTTTCAAATCCTAGTACTTAGGAGCCCTGTGTAATGTGGCTCCGAAGTATATAGGTGCTACAATATTTACACAGATAGTCTCCTACAAGCAAACTCAAAGCCATTCTCTGGTGTTCTTTCTTATTTCCCATGAAAAATAAAATTGCACCTGTGGAGTAGGACCAAAAAAACCCTACAACTTTAGGATTATTGCTCACGACCTTACTGTATTATAACTCATTGCAAGTTACAACAGGAGTAAATGTGTACCTAAAAATATAGAAAAGTCTTATTTACATCCTTGGAAAAAATGATGTGGAGAGATGACTGAAATGACCACCTGCAAATTTTGACACAATTACTATTCAGGGTACTTACAAAATTTATGAAGTCTTCTGGAAAATAGCATCTGAATTTACATGTTTTAACCCTGTGAAAAGCATTCTAAAGTATTATGCCCAAGTGAACTAAGGAAATAGTAGACACTATAGTTTTTGAGGTTTGCTATCCAATGAGGAGAAGGATAAAAGAAAGCGTAAATGTATAGAGAACCATATGTATAGAGAATCAATATTTCTTAATGCTTTAAGAGTCATCAAAGCGTTTTAACACCCCATCACCATATTTGGTGTCTAAGAAGCTTATAAAAGAAGTAAAACAGATTTAACTTTCCTTAGTTTATGGCAAGGACTTGAGACCTCACAGAAAGGCCAATGATTTGTCCAAGGTTATATGACATAAATTCTTCTTGTTCATATTTCACTTTTGCTTATACTTTATTTCATTTTATTTTTATTTTTTACACCCCAGCCTGATTATAGTTTTTTAAAATATTTTATTTATTTATTCATGAGAGACAGAGAGAGAGAGGCAGAGGCATAGGTAGAGGGAGAAGCAGGCTCCCTGCAGGGAGCCCAAAGCAGGGCTCAATCCCCAGGCCCCTGTATCACACTGAGCCGAAGGCAGATGCTCAACCAGTGAGCCACCCAGGCATCCTTGATTATAGTTTTTGAAAACTAAAGGAATACAAGAAAGAGCCTGATGAGTTTCTGGGGAAGACATATTTTGAAGGTCTTTAATTCTTTAATCACGTACTTTTTTTTATTTAACATGTGTGGGCTATTCTGGAACTCATTTTACTTGAATTCTCAACAATTCAGCATTGTTCACTATTCCTTTATCCCAGAAATCCTCTACTCCCTGATGTGATGAAATTTCTTTCCTTATTTCCCTCTTAAGTACTTGCTCATACCATGTTGGTGTCTTTTGCTTCCTTAGTAGGCTTTGTATGTTAATAACCCTCAGCTCTCAGCTCTCTCTCCTTCCTAGGTAGTCATACCAACAGACACAAAATACCATGTGCAACTCCCAAATATATATTTATGGACTATACTTCTTCCCAGATCTGCAAACCTTAATGAGTTATGAGCACTGTTTTAGACTGAGGCAGACAATGCAACGTTCACTTTTCCAGTTGCTGCTAATGGAGTGTGGGAAGGTAATTAACTTCTCTATATCTCAGTAAATTCATTTGTACGGTGGAGAATATAACAAAACCACCTCAGAAGTTCCATTACATGAAGTTTATCAGAGTCCAGACATCTCCACTGGCATAACTCCTAGGCATCTCAGATTTAATATACCCAAAATGATTCTGCAGCCCCTCTGCAAATCCTGTCTCACTCAAACTTCTTTATATCAGAAATTGACAAGAATTTTTGCTCCCACAAGTATCCAAAAGTCGTACTTAATTTTGCTCTTTCCCTTACCCTATCCCAGATGTAATCCATTAAATTCAATCTATTTGATCTATCAATTCTACCTTCAAAATAAATTGTAAGTTTGTATCATTTTCTATAACTCAAAACCAATCATCATTCTCTTTTCTGGACTAATGTAATAGCCATATAACTGCTCATCCCATTGCTTTTACTATTGTTTTCTTTCCTTCCAGTCATTTGTCCAATGAACAGCAAGGCCTTATTAAAAACAAATAACATCATGCCACTCCCACACTTAAAACTTTGCAGCAGTTTCATTTCACTAAGAAAAATACTAAAACCTTGTATCACTGTCTACAAGAAGCTCTGTAAACCACCTCTTCTTCATCTCTCCATCCTTAGCTCAAGCCACTTTCTTCTTCATTCACAGTGCTCTAGTTACAAATGTCTTCCAACAATTCTCAGGATTTTTTTTTAAGATTTTATTTATTTATTCATGATAGAGAGAGAGAGAGAGAGAGAAAGAGAGAGAGAGGCAGAGACACATGCCGGGAACCTGACACGGGACTCGATCCCAGGACTCCAGGATCACGCCCTGGACCAAAAGCAGGCGCTAAACCACTGAGCCACCCAAGGAACCCCAATTCTTAGGATTTAACAAGCTCTTTCAAATTGTAGGTCCTTTATACTTCCTATCCCTTTTGGTTGAATGTGTTTCCCCAGGCTTTAAGGAAGGCAGCTTCCTTCTCATTCTTAAAGTCTTTGTTATTTCAGAGAGATTTTTCTCTGACAATTCTATTCACCACCCCCAGTTATATTGCTTTTTAAGACAACACCACACACTATTTCTTCCTTCAGAGCATATGTAACTATCTGTTATTATTTTATTTCTTGATTTTGTTTATCCACTTTTCAAAAATTTTGAATTCTTACTGTGTTGTTTTGTTCTAGATTCCCAGGGTAGAGCAATGCATGTCCTCATGAGCCTTACTTTCTAGAGGTAGAAATGGAAAATAATCAGGTAAATACTCTGAAGGGAAATATAGCAGAGTAAGAGAATGTACAATTGGCAAAAGTTTTGACTGGATGTCTAGGGTGGGGTTTTCTATAAGAAAGATAGGCTTAGACTTGAATGACATAAAGAAAAAATTTAGAAGCTGTAAGGAAAAGCACCACCTCATGACATAGATTAAGAGAATGAGTGGTAGTCAGCCAGGTACAGAAGCAGCAGCATGATCATTGAAACTGAGTATAACTTGCCCAAGATAATGTTCTAGAAACTAGTAGGATTTCCAGAGAGAGATATAGATAAGTAGTTTTTTGTTTGTTTGTTTGTTTGTTCCAGAAAGGTTAGAGAGCACCTGGTGAATACTTTTTGTATAAATCAATGACTTCTTTTCTGTTTTGAACTCAAGTCTCTGACATTTAGGATTCTCAATAAATGGAACCCCACAGTAAATGGCCAAAACTTCCTAGGATAGATACCAAAGGATTTTTACTCAAGTTATTTATGGCTTTGCTTTCCTTCCAGAGTCATATCCTCTAGCTTTCAGTCCTACATTTAGAAGACTCTCCAATCTCTGATTGTGCCCTTAGGCCAATCACATGGTTTTCCCTGAAGACAGGGATCCAGTCCCACATTGGGTTCCCTGCAGGAAGCCTGCTTCTCCCACTGCCTATGTCTCTGCTTCTCTCTCTGTGCCTCTCATGAATAAATAAATAAAATCTTTAAAAAAATAAAACTACATATCATTTTTAAGAATTTTGAAAAAGAAGCTTAAGGTGTGTAAATGCAAGCACTAACTATAAGGACACATTTGAGGAAATACTACTGTAAAATTATCAAATTATTTTGGCTTTATTTAACAAGATTAAATGAACACTTTTACCAGTCCACGTTAGACTCTATTGTGATCTTAAAAAGTTAACCCCTGAAGCTATTTTAATTTGGTCGATAGATGTATAGAAAGATTTTTATTATCTTATTTTCCTTATGAAGCAGAAAGCATCAAGAGTTTCCAAAACTATCACAAACTTTCAAAAGAATCAAAAGAATAAGCAAAGTGCCTGGGGAAGACAGGGTGTTGGGGAAGACTGGAAGGGTAGGGTTTAAAAATAGATGCTTGAAAATATATTTGTTTTGGCCATTCCACAGTATAATAATTGGTATCAAACACACAGCTGCAATTACCACATAATCATTGTCAATGTCATGTGTAGGCAGATGGTAGCAATGTTTGGGAGAGGAGATAACACTGAATTTTTAACAAGTGACAAAAGGATTGGCATGGTGCAAACAGAATACCACTGCACTTGGCCAGCAGCCAGGCAGCCCCATGTGTTGCCATCCTGCCACTCACAGAAGGCTTACATGGTAAACAAGACAGTGGGTTTTTCTCTCATTCAAAGACACAGACTTTCAAAAAGAGGGAAAAAAAAAAAAATATATATATATATATATACATACACAGGTACATATACATATCAGAAAGTGAGTAAATGGTTGCTTTTATATTCTAAGACTAATTTAATTGGAAGCTTTAACATAGTAGCCCAATATGATATTCGGCCTGTGGCAACAGCAGCAGCTCTGGTCAGAGTTGTATGGCATTCCAGTTAAGAGCAACGGCTCTGGGGTCTGACTCAAATACCAGCTCTCCTAAGGATTAGTTATGTGACTTTCAGTAAGTCATTTTATTCATCTGTACTTCCTTGTGAACATCTTAAAAATGTGAAAAAGTAATAGAACCTACCCATGTAGATCATGTAGAAGGAGAGCTGAAATGATGATTCTCATGCAACTAACTAACTTCCCAAAGTGCTGAACTGAAGAAAGGAGAGGTGGTGAGTAGCAGCATAGAGCCAGGGAAGAAGCTAAGTAGGTGTGTGGGTCTCAGCTGGTGTTCTTGTTATCTGTTGCTGCATACTTCTTCCCAAATTAGTGGTCTAAAACAAAAGTCGTTTTTATTATCTCATGATTCTGGTGGATGAGGAACTCAAGGAGGGTCCAGCAATGTCAGATGGCTCAAATGACTCAAGGTGACTAGAACAACACAGACAGCTAGAGGGCAGGTTGGGATCCTCGTTTCTTGCCTATGTTACATTCCCTGGGATTGGACAGTCCAAGACAGTTTCTGCATACATGGGTCTGACACTTGGGCTGGATTAGCTGGAACACTGGGAGCCGGCCAGCTTCTGCTCTGTCTCTACCTAGACTCTGCCTGGCTTGTGCCCGTCACAGTATGGCCCTCACAGGATAGTCAGATGTTTTTACATGGTAGCTCACCTTCTCTGGAATAAACATTACAAAAGACAATTGACAACTCAATGATTCTTATAATCTAACCTCTAGAGACTTGCAGTATGACTTTTGCCACATTCTATTGGTTACACAGGGCTATCCCAGATTCAGTATAGAGGAGGACCACACAAAAAGAAGAAGAAAAAACAAACAACAACAAGAAAAAAAAAAAAAACAAGGGATATGGATTCACTGGGGAGCTATTGTGGAGAGTACCTACTGCTCCTGGAGACTGCATCAGCTTGAACCCACAGGGGAAACATGGAGTTGGTCCCACCTTTAGGCAAAGAGCTGACCTTTTGTACCTTCATATGAGATGGAGACTAATCTCTCTAGCAAGATGGTTCCAGGCAGAAGGGAGGGCAATTCTCCAGAGATGGGTATATCTGTGAATAGTTAGCACCCAGAACTGAGAACAGCTAAAGTATGAATGTATAGGTAAAGATGACCAGACGAGCCACAGAGACTGTCTACTCTGCTGCCTCTGAGGGTTAATGTGAAGATTACAGCATAAACATGGTAATGAAATGCTCAGAGAGAGGTCATTTTGATTTATATCTTTCAGTGCTGAGGAGCTGCTTCCTCCGGGACACTGTTTCATAAGGGCCTGAGAAAATATACCTGTAGATTAATAAGCTGAAGTAACCCAACTAGCAAAAATTCCTTCTATGGTATATTTGATTACACTACTTAAGAATAGTCACAATTAAACACTAATTATCAGATTCCTTCAACATTCTGCTATATATACAGAGCAATTTCCAAGAAGAATTATGGTATAAAAATTAAGGAACTTCAAATGACATTGCTTCTAATAAGCCACCTTAATTTGCACTTGGATTTCAAAGAAATTTTAAGAATACCAATAACCTTGTTGAGCACCAATGAGGTGCCATTTGCTGAAGGATTAGCTGGATATATATTATTTTATCAAGTGTCATAATACTCCCATGAGATAGATATTATTTTCCTTATCATACTGGTGCACAGGCTGAAAATTAGAAAGATTAAGTAAGTTTTAATGTATGAACATACATATTTCAGTAAGTATGAAGTACAGTTGGATTTGAACCTGGATCTCTTTCATTTTAAAACTCTACTTGCCAATCATATTACATAATAGTCTATGGCAAACACTCTGGAAGTGGTTATTTTGCAAACAATATGCAGGGTTCTTTTTAAGTGCCTATGGTGTCACTAAAATAATTCCTCTAATGTTTCTCCAGGGAAACAAAGGCAGATTTTTGGATCAAAGGAATTGCCAAAGGTTTCATTGACTATTCAGAGGCACACAATAACTCTAGGAGAAAAATCTTTAGCTCCTTAATGAGTCTATTGATATAAATAATGGCAGTGTAGCTACTATATTCTAATCAATGAATTATAGTGTTATCACAGCCAATATAATTTGTGTTCTTAACTTTTTAAAAAGAAACTGAATAATCATTCTTACTACTGTATGTATAAATACTGGTTCTACTAAGCCATTGATACATTACCAATTAAAAAAAAAAATTGGCTTTTTAAACTCTACCATGTTTCCAGTGAGGGGGATTTTAAATCCAGGGAGAAGAAAGGAAATTTGCCCTCTTTAACTAAAAATAGTGTTTAATTCTACACTCTTAAATTTACTAGTTTGATATTGTTACCTTACAAATTAGAAAGTCAATAATTAGCATATTTTAATATGTTTTTTTTAATATTTTATTTATTTATTCATGAGAGACACAGAGAGAGAAGCAGAAACATAGGTAGAGAGAGAAGCAGGCTCCCTTTAGGGAGCCTGATGCAGACTCCATCCCAGGACCCCTGGATCATGCCCTGAGCCAAAGGCAGACACTCAACCACTGAGCCACCCAGGCATCCCTATTTTAACATGTTTAAATCATATCAGTAAGTGGTGAAAAATCATGAATATTTAGAGAGGGAAATTATGCTTGTATTCTGTTGGAGAAAGAAATAACAATCATTGTGCAAAAGAGAGTACATTAATCCTACTTACATTTAAGATAGTATATATGAGGGGCACAGAGCTGGCTCAGTTAGTAGAGTGTGCAACTCTTGATCTCAGGGTTGTGAGTTCAAGCTCTATGTTGGGTGTAGAGATTACTTAAAACAAAACAGGAAACCAAGAACAAAGAAAGGATAGTATAAATGAGTACTAACAAAATAAATATTAAGGGAAAATTATCTTCATGGCATCTATAAAAGCCCAAAGGCAAAGAACTTAAGCACAGCTGGAGCAGAAGGAACAAACAGGGACCTCAACATGGGGCTGAAATGGAGCCAGGTCGTGAAGTACTGTGTAGACTATGTTAAAAGAAAGTTTGGGTTTTAAGCATTCTTTATTTTGGTGAATAGCAACCTCCCGAAAATGAATCTTTTCACACAATCTCCTCAAAGTAATATGAAAAACAGAAACTTCAAAGAAAACTAGACACGACCCAGGCCTTCAGCATCATGAGAAGATGGAAAATTCCACAAATTTTCCATCAGCACAAATATGTATAAAAGTAAATTCCAAATCCTGATGGAGCTAATGCTAGAACACCCACCACAACTGCAGGTTTGTGTGCCTGGAGAATGGGCAAAGCAGGATTTATACAACTGAAAGAAAGGGAATAGCAGAGCGGCGAGCTTAGATATAGCACAGACAAAAACCATCTCTGCAAAGCGAAAGTCCAATCAAGCACTAAAATACTGAACACAGATATTTCAGCTCCTGTCATTCACAGCACCACCTGCAGGAAAAGGACTTCAAAGAAAATGAAAATAAAAGTTTGCAGACTTGGAGAAGCACTGCTCTGGAAGAGAATGAGATTAATACAAGGATACTGCCTTTTGGAGATTGGAAGTAGAGGGACAGTAAGAAGGAAGAGAAAAAAATTAAGGTGCAGAAATGAAAGAGAACAAAATGCTGCAAACTCCTCACCACCACCCCCATTATGAACCAGTAAAGAAACTGAATTTCATTATACAATTGCAGAAGGTGCTCTTCAGTTAGGATCCCTGTTCATGAAATACTTAGGAATAGGGGGGAAAAAAACAAAACTTAGATAAATCACATTTAAATGATATGGAATCCTTTCCAGGAAATATTAAATCGTTTAAAGTTCACATAGAGTATGCTATAATGTATACAAGAGATTAAAAAAAAGGTGCATCTGTTCAGTTTAAAAAAAAAACCACAGGAAATAGAAATGAAAAGGCAATGAAATTAGTGACCCATAAGGAGAAAAGTGGGTGTGAAATGCACAGATGAATAAGTGAGGGATGACACTTTTCTGAGTATCACATTATTGTACTTCTGTCCTTTAGGAGAATTCTAGAGCTCTATGTTCTAGAGTTCTATTCTAAATCAACAAAAATTGGATAAAACTTCAGATTTTATCTAAAGATGGTGGTAAACAACTGCAGGTGATTGAATAGGAGGAAAGAGTTTGTGACTTTTCAGCTTTCAGAGTTCATTTTAACTTCAGTGTGGAGAACTAAAACACCAACTAGGAGTATGAAATGGAGCAAACAAGTTCATTTTTCCCTTCCAGAGTTCATACCTAGAAAAAGCTTATTAGAAAGCTGATTCTTGACGGTAAGTTTCTGAGGCACTGAGAAGCTGAAATGTATGGTAGGTGGCATCACCTTTTTCAATGTGAGCTGATTGGCTTCTTGGTATGAAGACCCAGTACAGAACGCCTGTAGTAGCAGATACCCAATCCAGAGAAAGGCATGAAACAAGCTCTGAGACTATGGACCAACTAGAGTTCTTAGTACTAAAAAATAAAAATCTAAAAATATTTGAGTGTGGCTGAAATTCTGGAATCTGCCTGGGAGGCCAGGAGACCGTGCCTGATATTTATCATGACACACTAAAGGGAGGTTATACAATCTATTAAAGAAGTTAAAAAGGGGAACATGAAGGGTCTAATAATTCTTTAAAAAAGAATGGATCTCCTTTATTTGATCTATATATACATGTATATTCTATAGTAATATGTCTGTTTGTATAATAGATTTATTGATTTGGGATCTGCAGAAACTAGCATTTCCCTTTTAATTAATAAACTAGAAAATAAAATAACAAAGAGATAGCAATAAGCTATTACAAACCAAAGAGAAATGTTCTGATATAATTACATAAGGTCAATGTAATTACCATAAATTCAACTATGATTCTTGCAATTTGACAGTAAGACACAGCAGTTTATAGATTTTAGAACATGACTCCTAGAAGGATAGATCTGAAACAACCTAACAGATGATGAACAGAATCATTCAAACAGAACTATTTCAACTATACTATCACAGATAGAAAGAGTTCAAATTTACCGTTGGCTTTGATTTTCTCACCTGCTAGCATGGGTTGGTACTCAAATCAATGGAAGAGAAAGCTCTGTATTGTAGATTAAAGCCCTTAGGTGAGGGAAAGCTATTACAATCATTCTGTGCTCATCTCCCCAATTCAATAGCACAGTGAGAATGATCAAAGTAAAATTGGGCCTTATTGTTTCAAAAACAATAAAAATGTAAACTTTTAAGACACTAAAATTCTGTTCAATGCAATTCTCCATATAGCCCTATGTAAAGGATCGTGGTGATGAATAGCAGAAGTGTTGCTTTTGAATCTGAAGAGTTCTTCTTGTAAAACAAGTCATGCTTATGGTATACAATGTTAGAAGAATGTCTGTCCTCCAAGTCTCAGTAGAATTTATGATGACATATCTAAGTCTTTACCCAGTGGCATGTATTTATATATCTATATATACAATTACAAACTAATAACACACGACTGAAAGATTCATTGTCCATAAGTAAAAGCTACAGGAAATAAGATGTCATCAGGCACATATGCATAACAGATAACAGTATCTATAGAGCATTCACTAGTTTGAAAGAGGAAGTAGATTCTTCGAAGGGAGGGGAGGAAAAAAGAGAAAACTTTCCTGTCCTTCACGATGTTATTATTTGTTTAGTTAATCAGAACATGTTCCTGATAAACTTGGAAGGAACCACAAAGCAATATACCAAAATTGCAAATTAAAATAGTGTAAACTATAAAAGTGTAGAAAAAGTTTTGAATAAGGGAGGAATTAGGGGTGGGTGGGTTTAATGGGAGGAGGCTTCCTTTCGGAAGTAAGTTTTAGAAATTAGTCTAGAAATGAATGGAGCAGTCCAAGGACAGAGTGTGGTGGTATCTAAGTAGATATTGCCACAAACAGTAATAAGTAAATACATAAAGCAAGTTCTCTTAGATGGAGAACTCTATCAAGTGTTGATATGATCCTTAGGTAGTTAGAATAAACAGGAGTAAACAAATTCATAAAGAACGAACAATTAGTACTAGGTTATTGGAAAATGGTCAGAATATTACACATTTCTCTGGGTGTGAAAGCACAGGAAATGAGTGTGGAAGTGACAATGATGATACTATCAGGAAGCCATGGGAGAGAGAAGGAAGCCAGGGGTAATAGTAATAAGAAGGAACTAAGATTGGGACAACAAAATACCATGATCTTCGAAAGAGCAGGGCTTTGTTTGTCTGTCTGTCTGTTTGTCTGTCTGTCTGTTTGTTTGTTTGTTTGTTTGTTTTAATAATACGGTGAGGAAGTGATGATCTGTATCAGGGTCTGAGGGGGACCAGATATCACCCATCTTCTCCAACTGAACCAACTTTCACAGAAATGAGGAGATTGTGGCATATAAAGATTAAGGGATCCCATTGTTTTGTTTTGTTTTGTTGTTTTGCCCTAGGACTCAATATTTATTTCTCTACCAACTGCATGTCATCAGGTGATTAGAGGGCCCTGTCACCCTCCCAAACCTCAAGAACCCTTTCCCTCCAGTAGGAAAGAAGCAGAGAATCTCTGTGGGCTGCTGCTCTGAGGATCACACTGGTTTTAAATTACAGTTAACAATCACTATGAGCCAAGCACATTGTATAGTATTCTAAATTTGTACTAAATTTAATCTTCATAACACTATGGGGTAGAGTATTATTATTCTCACCATGCAACACAAGAAGAGATTGAGGTTCACATAGATAGTTAATAACATAGCCAAGAGTAAAGGTTGTCTGAGTCCAGTTGTTACTAAAGAATGTTGTCAAATCGTTTAACAACAATGTGTTCCCAAAAATTAAACTGTGAAACTAGGTTTACTCAGAAATACACAGCACTAGTGTGTCAGGCTTTTCTGACTAGGGACCTTTCCCACTAAAGTGACTGGAATAGACCAGAATGTATGCTTCCTTCATGTACCTTCTTTCCCTGGAGGGAGAAATAGTAAGAGCCCATCTCTACTACTGATTCAGAGGTAAGTCATGTTTCCTCCCCTTGAGGAGAATTAAATGAGATGATAGAGAATGTGTTACGCTAGTGAACATCCCTGTCCATAGGAAGAAACCACTCCCTTCCTTGAACACACACAAAGTGTCTAGAAGCAATATGAAAGAAAAATGAAGACTTGTCCTACTTCCTGCTCATGAGATGTAAACTGAGGAGAAATAGGCCTCAGAATGCTACCTCGCAAGTAGAATTTTCACATGAGGAACTTCAGGTGACATTATGTTCCACAAGAAAAAAAAAAATCAGTAAAGGTACCGATGATTTAGGAGATTTTGAATAAATACATATATAAACATATGCATATACGTATCTGTGATGTGAAATATGTATATATATATATATATAGAGAGAGAGACAGAGAGACAGAGAGACAGAGAGACAGAGAGAGACAGAGACAGAGAGACAGAGACAGAGAGAGAAGACCCAGAAAACCCAGGTCCAGTAAAGAGGTCTGGGAGGAAGAAGAGAATGGTATGTTTGGGTTAAAGAAGTATAACTTTGGAGTGAGAATAGGGGAGAATAAAGACTTAAAAGGAGCTTTCATGTTACATTTTTAAGCATGGCTAGTTTCTTCTTTACAGCCACCTGGTGGATGATGTACATTCTGGCCTCATGTAATCTGAGGACTGTGATCCTTTATCTCTTAACCTCCTGAGCTGTGGACAGCTGCAAGCAAGCTGGCCTTGGGAGGCAGGGTAGAGGGCCTGGAGGAAGGAGGAAGGGAAGTAAATAAGTTTAACACTTGGAAGCAGCATGACTGCTGTTGTTTGCGGGGTATGAATATTCAGTTTTCAATGTACCCCAGGAGGTATTGGCAATGTATATATTTAGGAAAATGTCATAAGTAGCTGAAAATACTAAATTGGAGTTAGACATTAGGGCTAGAAATTGAACTTAGGTTAACATCTAAATGGAAAAGTTAACTGGAGCTACAGGAAAGAGAGCAGAGAGAGGAAAAGAATAAGAAAAGAAAGCATCAGAGAAGTAATTGTCTGAAAGGAGGGAGACAATTTAACAGGGTATAATGTTCAGGGTTCACAACGGATTTTCAAGAAGAAACACAATCCAAAAAAACTGAACTCAATAATACAGGGCAGGACACAGTGTATCAGAACTAAATGAAGTCTATTAAGAAGGATTACAGATATTCAAGAGAACATTTTCTGTTGAATGGTAAAGAGGTACCAGATTCAAGGAGTTAAGGAGATAACCTGAAATGAAAAGACTAAGAAAACTGGAAAGATTGAGGCTATGATAAAAGCAATAAGTAGATTCAGTGGACTTGAGAAGATGGAGGTGATGGAACGACAGGAGATTGTGGTCAGAAAAACAGGAGAATTTGAGTGCTTGAAAAGGAAGAATTTTTTTTTTAAGATTTTATTTATTTATTTATTTTAGAGCGAGAGAGAACACAAACAGGGACGAGGGGCAGAGGAAGAAGGAGAAGCAGGTCCCCCACTGAGCAGGGAGCCCAATGAAGGGCTCCACCCCAAGACCCTGCGATCTTGACTAAGCTGAAAGCTGATGATAGAGCCACCACCCAGGTGCCCTAAAGGGAAGAATTTTTTTAAATGACATTTAAATTGTGATCATAGTTTGTACTTCCACTAAGGAGAAATCAAAAGTAAAGATTACATATTATACTTAAAATTTGAGAGTACCAATACAGCTTAATTGTTTTAGCTTAAGAAAAAAATGGATTTGGGATCCCTGGGTGGCGCAGCGGTTTGGCGCCTGCCTTTGGCGCAGGGCGCGATCCTGGAGACCCGGGATCGAATCCCACGTCGGGCTCCCGGTGCATGGAGCCTGCTTCTCCCTCTGCCTGTGTCTCTGCCTCTCTCTCTCTCTGTATGACTATCAAAAATAAATAATTAAAAAAAAAAAAGATTTAAAAAAAAAAAAAAGAAAAAATGGATTTGATTTAAAAGTTACTAGCAGTTCCTGTATCTGATTAAGTGGATATACCACTTTACCTTTAAAATAGTTTGAGAAATTCACCTAATAGGTGAATAAAATACTAGCAAACATAAAATAATTAAAAACTTATTGTTGGAAAAAATATCAAAGGCACCATTCTCCACCATGTGAGAGTTTCGGACTGGATGTTTTCCTTGCCAAGCATCCCAGATCAGTCAAGAAGTCTAGCACTGAACCAGAGTAGAGAAAGGTTTCTCTTCTCTCTAGGGCAGGACACATTTAATTTGGACCCTAGACAGGGTAGTATGATCAGAGGCACCTTTTTAAGGGAGGTTGGTTGGCCTCTATACCTTGAAGACGACCCTAGGGGCCACAGAAAGGGCTAGCTAGTAAAGGTCACTTCTTCAAGAGGCATAACCTAAGACCCATGAGCAGTGATAGAATTTAAAGTTTCCTTTTTTCTTCATTGAAACCCAAGTTTTCAGTAAAGTTCATTAGTTCTGCCCTGAAGAGTGAAGAAAGTGGCAAGTGTCCACACTTGGAAAAGGGATGGTGTTATAACAGCAGCAGCAACTTTGAGATATTTATCACATAGTGACAAGAATTGACCTATAGAAAGTGAAAGCAAATATTTGAGAAGAGAGTAGATGTAGATGAGAAGTAACTACCACTTTTTTTTTTTTTTTTGAGAATTCCCGAACCTTATTATGGAAAAAAAGCAATCGGAAAATACAAACTTCTTAAGCTTTCAGGATGGAGGCTATGGGAAACATGGTTGGCTTGAGGATTATGAAATTTCTGAGTTCCCGTTGTCTAAATATCCTCCAATTAAAAACAAAATACATATTCTTTTCCAAGAACATGCTTATATATCAATTGGAATTCATGATATGTTTTTCAATAAAAATAATTTCAAATATTTCATGATTTTAAAGTAGTCCACACAGCATCTCTAACTCACTATATTTGATTTCTGGTGCTTATGAGGATAGAATCAATCCACTAAACATCTTTATCATATTGCCTCTTTTAATCCGCATAATAATTCTATGAAGTGCCTACAGGTATACTACAATTCTATAGATAAAGTAACCAAGGTGTGTGGTGGTTTTCAATGTTCAATGCCACACAGCTCATTAGGGGTTCTGCTGAGATATGAACATGAAATATTAAACCTCGGAATTTACACTTTTAAAATTACACAGCACACTGTGATATACTAATATTATCAAACCAAATAATTATATGTGCATGTGGATATGTATGTGTGTGAGAGAGAGACAGAGAGAAAGAAAGAAGAAAGAAAGAAAGAAGAAAGAAAGAAAGAAAGAAAGAAAGAAAGAAAGAAAGAAAGAAAGAAAGAAAGAAAGAAAGGAAGGAAGGAAGAAAAAAGTAGGAGTAGGAGCACAATCCAAATTGCAATCTCAAATTCCAAGAGTATACACTGCCAACAACTGTAAGAATGTCACCTCCCACACATTTACCTTGTAGTAACAGTCTTCTGGCTGCTATCTCCTAACTAAATGATTACTCTATTCACCTGAAACAGCAACCTGGCAAACCCACAGCATTCCTGTAATGGGGGTCACTGAATTGAGGCTCAGGAAGCTTCTTGGTCTGTATTAGCTTCACTGCTAATACAGTATCCCGGATGCAGTCAATGATCAAAAGTTAATTGAATGAGTGAAGAAGCGAACAGGAAATATCCAAGGGTAGGGAGAAGTGTTGTTCTTGCAATAATTTGTGCATACATAAAGAATTGGATAAGTAGAATTTTATATTTGGGGAAGAATAATATTTGTAAAACCATGAAATGGATCTATGCTGTGCCAAAGTGAAAAAACAATAAACAGAGTGTGGAGAGACTGCAATTTTTATAGGCTGGCAAGAAAACAAAAGAAACTTAGAAAAGTGAGTAAAGAAAGAACAAAAGGAGGTATGACCCTAGAAGTCATGGATTTTGTGATTTCTGAAGATGCAACTTCCTGTTTATTCTGTCCATTGAATTGGTGTGGATGAGCTTTGTTTTACTTCATACCTTATCAGAACAACACTATCATTATTGATTATTTTAACTACATAAGTGGCATTTATAATAGATCTTTCTGGGCATTGACATGCAATACCACCAGGGATATTTCACAGGCAAATTTTAAAGAAATTTGAATATTTTCCAGTGTATTCATTTTGGTTTGCTTATGTTTGAATGGCTTCCAGATTAAATATTAGAGAAAGAAGTCACTCTTTGTAGTTTCAAAAGCCTGAGGAAAACAGAAACATAAAACCAGGCATATTTTTCAAAATTTCTAAACCTTTTTAATAGAGCTAATAAGCTCAAAAGAGTAATATCTTTCTCAAGTTTATTCCAAATGAATTTTAGATTGGGTAGAGGCAGTGATTGACAACAGGAAATACAAGTGAAGAGAAGCTTAAATAATTTGGTACATCCATGACATATTTCTGCTAGCATTTATTCTATAATAAATAAATGCAGAGCCTATAAATTATTTGGTCCCAGAGTCTGATTTTGTAGTTACAGAATAATAACTTTGAGAATAGTAGTGTAGCAATCCTTCCCGTTTTTTTTCTCATTGTATATTTTCTCTTGAATATGTTTTCAAAGGGATTTGTTCATATGTCAAAAATACCAGAATTAAAGCTGAGTTTCCATGTTACTTAGGTAAAATGCAATTTGCTTTCTATAGTAACCTAGCTCCTGAAAATCACCTCTAAATCAAATTAGTGATAATGCAATAATTTAAAACACAGTAAAGAATCTCACAATTAAAAAGATGAGTCAACAGTAGATTATTTTGCAAAGTCAAAAACTTTCTTGACATGCCAGTCATTTTCTAACGCAAGTTTCCTATATATGTGTTTTCTTAATATGTGTATATGCACGCGCGTAAGATATTCTATCTCAGGTAGAATCCGTACAAAATCAGCTTTTATGCTAGAATTCTATATCAGTTCTTGGAGAACACAGACATCACAATCTCAGAAAAATTATTACGAAAGCCTGAGAAGGCATGGAGATAATAAAAACCAAAGGAGCCTGTGTAAGGTTGAATCATTTTGAAATCACGTATGTGAAAACACCTGAATTGCTTCAGGTGAAGAAATGAACACAATATCAGTGACTACAAGAATAATCGCTAGAGCTGCCCTTCCCTGTAACCTTGAAGTTAGGCATTGGCACATGACTTGCTTTGGCCAATGAAACGTGTGTGGATCTGACATGTGTCACCCTTGAGCAGAAACATTTAATAGCAGAGTGCAATCATCCGTTCTTGTTCTTCTCCTGTCTTGACAAATATGGAAGTGCATATTGATTTGGAGGTGCAACGTTGAGCCATCTCACTGAGGATAGCTGCCCCAGAGAGCCATTGAGACCTACAAGGATTCTGCGTTAGCAAGAAATAAAAGTCTGTTGTTATACAACAAAGATAAGCAAGCTCTATCTGGAAAGAGTAAAACTGTAAATATTTTCAGCTTTGTGAGCCAAACAGTATCTCAACAACTCATTCTTTCCATTCTAATGTGAAAGAAGCCAGAAACAATATGTAAATAAGTGGGCGTGGCTATGTTTTAATAAAACATTTATAAGAACGAGTAGATGGCTTGGTTTGGCTTTGTTATAAGCCACTGAGATTATCAGGTTGTTTCCTGCTGCAACATAGTTTATGACACTTAAGCACAAGCACTTTTTCTTTTAAGGATTTTTATTTATTTGAAAGAAAGAGGAGAGAGAGAACAGGAGGGGGACAGCAAAGAGCAGAGGGAAAAGCAGACTCCCTGCTGAGCAGGGAGCCCAACAGCACAGGACTCAACCCCAGGACTCCAGGATCACAGCCAGAGCAGAAAGCAGACTGAGCCACCCAGAGGCCCCTAACACAAGCATCTTCTACCCTTAGTTGTCAAAAACATTTTTTTATCAAGGATGAAAAAGGTTGTGTGATATGGAAGCTATGGGAAAGTACCCCAGAGAGAGAAGGAGCACAGTCATTGTGACATCCCCACTCTTTTCCAAGATAACTGTTTTCATCATCCACAACTCACAGCTGTTGATCAGGGCCCAAACTGGTTTCTAAAATACCGATTTTATTGAAATAAAATTCACATACAATAAAAGTCACTGAAAATGCATGACCCAATGGTTTTTAGTGTATTCCCGGAATTGTACAACCATCACCACTAATTAATTTAAGAGCATGTTCATTATCCCCAGAAGAAACTCCTTTCCCTTTAGCAGTCATTTCCCATTCTCTCTTTTCCCCAGTGTTCAGCAGTCACTAATCTATGTTTTGAGTCAGTAAATTTGCTATTCTCAAGGCTTTGTCTAAATGGAATAATAAAATATGTAGTTTTTTTTGTAACTGGCTTCATTCACTTAGCATATTGTTTTTAATATCTATGTTGCAGCATATACTCTCAGTACTTTATTCCATTTTATTCCAGAATAATCTCCCATTATGAATATACCAATTTGGCCTATTTCTTAATCAGTAGATAGATATTTCTAATGTTTTCACTTTTTGGTTGTTATGAATAATGTTACGAATTTGTGGTCAAGTTTTGCATTTTCCTTTCTCTTGAGTACATATCAGAAGTGAAAATCCTGGAACATATGGTAACTCTGTGTTTAACATTTTGAGGAACTGCCAAACTATTTTCCAGAGTGGCTGCATCATTTTACATTCCCACCAGCAATGTAATTTCTCCAAATCCTCATCAACACTTGTTACTGTCTGTCTTTTTAAGACATCCCAGTGAGGATGAATACCATCTCTTTGTGGTTTTCACTAGCACTTCCTGATAACTGATGATGTTGAGCATCTTTTCATGTGCTTTTTGGATATTTGCCTATCCTTTTTAGAGAAACATCTACTCAAGTCATCTGCCTATCTTTATTAGATTACCATTCTATTGTTGAGTTTTAAGAGTTATATGTATATTCTACTTCCAAGACCCATCTCAGATACATAATTTGCAAATACTTTCTCCTATTCTGGGGGTTATCTTTTTTCCTCTCTTGATGGTATCAGTGATGCACAAGATTTTAAAATTTCGGTAAGGTCCAATTTATCTATTACTTTCTTTTCTTACTTGTGCTGTTGTTGTCACATTTAAGAATTCTGTGCCAAGTCCAAGGTCATAAAGATTTACCTCTATATTGTCTTCTCTAAGAGTTTTATAGTTTTAGATCTTCAATAGAAGTGTTTGTAGTGTAGGCCCTGACAGTTGGCTTTCCTTTTTGTAATGCAAGCGCCTGATTTAAGCTTTGATTGCTGAGGCAATCCACTTCAAAGAGGCATCAACTTCAAAGATGACTATCTGGAATAAAAACATTGCCAGCCACCTGACCAGATAAGATAAATAAGAATCAGGCCTACACTCATGACCCCAGACTTCTTGTTTTTTCAGTGATCTTGGCTAATTTCAATAACTGACCCTTTGGGCTACTTGTTTTTCTTCTTCCCACACTTTAAATTCCCTCTTACATTTTAAATTCACCGATAGAATGAGCTCATGAATCCCTAGGCCCTCACTTTTGACCCCAGTGAAAGCAGAACTCCTGGCTTTCTCTCTCTCTCTCTCTCTCTCTCTCTCTCTCCTTCATCTCATTGTGTGGCCCCAGATTTGCTATGTAATTTCCAGAACTTATAAGTAACAAACCCTGTCTCTTTCAAAGTTTCCTGATGGTTACTGCTGAGGGCATCTTGCAATCATAATAAGAACCACATGGTTGGTCCCCCCCACAATACTGGTTATCGATAGGCTGAGAAAGACACACAACAGTGTTTTATCCATTTTAAATTAACATATCCGATCTAAGTTAACATAAACTATATATATATATATATATATATATATATATATATATATATATGGAAAGGGTACAATTTTATTCTTTTGCATGTGGCTATCTAACTATAGAAAAGACTATTTTCCCCCATTGAATTGTCCTTGGATCTTTGTCAAAAATTAATTGACTATACACACATGGGTTTATTTCTAGACTCTGAATTCTATTAATTGGATTTATATGTCTATCCTTATGCCAACACAAGACTGTCCTTGATTACAGCAGCTTTGTAGTAAGGTTTTAAATTACGAAGTGTGAGTCTTCCAACTTTGTTCTTTTTCAAGATTGCTTTGGCTATTTTCAGTCATAAAGTCTATATGTACTTTAGGACCAACTTGTTGACTTCTACAAGAAAGATAGCAAAATTCTAATAGGGATTGTATTGAGTCTATAAATCAATTTGAGGAATACTATCATCCTAATCATGGATTAAAAGACATGAACACAGTACATCTTTCCATACATGTCTTCTTTAATTTCAATTAATAGTATTTTGTAGTTTCATAGTTTTGTACTTCCTGTGTTAAATGTATTACAAAGTATTTTATTCTCTTTGATGCTATTGCAAATAGAACTGTTTTCTTAACTACATTTTTGCATTGGTAATTACAAATGTATAGGAATACAATTAATTTCTGTATATCAATTTTGTATTCTGTAATCTTGCTAAATTTGTTTATAGGTTCCAATTGCTCTTTAGTGGATTCTTAGGATTTCTATGTGCAAGATTATGTCATCTGCAAATGTAGTTTTACTTCTTTCTTCCTACATTTTATAGAGGAGAAAAATTTTGGAGGTCTTTACTCTGTTGTTTCAGAATGTTTCTCCTGTCTGGTTTTGAGAGAAATGGCACCATTATATATGAGGTAAAATAAAAACTCAATAATAATGAGAAATGAGGTTTAAAATAACAGTACGATACCTGGGAGGGATGTTTTCTGAATGTTTTTCAAAGAAAGGTAATTTATTCTGTTCAAAAATTGAATATAGGTGCACCTGAGTGGCTCAGTTGGTTGAGTGTCTGAGTCCTGGTTTCTGCTCAGGTCATGATTTCAGGATTATGGGCTTTGCTTAGTGACGAGTCTGCTGGAGATTCTCCCTCTCTTTCTGCCTCCCACCACCCCCACCTCACGCCAGCTCTTGTGCTCATTCTCTTTTTTTTCTCTCTCTCTCTAAAATAAATAAATATAATCTCTCTCTCTCTCTTTTTTAAGAGACACATGAGAGACACAGAGAGAAGGCAAAGACATAGACAGAGGGAGAAGCAGGCTTTCTGCAGGGACCCAGATGTGGGACTTGATCCCAGACTCCGGGATCACAACCTGAGCTGAAGGCAGATGCTTAACTGCTGAGCCACCCAGGCGTCCCTAATAAACACGACTTTAAAAAAATTGAACGTAGCTTATGATTCTCTGGGTATGTCTCAAGATGTAAGTGATTCAGTTTTCAGATTTCTACACACTGAACAATTGTTTTATACCAACAAAAATACCTGTATTTTGTGACTTATAATTAGCATAGTGTATATATCTGAAAAGTTGTATTGCTAATAATAAATCAGCCTTGTTTACAAGAAAAAAGGCAGCTATGGCATACGTGCCAGGGAGGAGAGAGAATATGCTTATTGAATTCTCAAAAACCTTTTCGGTGAGGCTAAACTGAGGAATGACAGAAGACAGAACATGCAAGGGTCATGGGAAATGGGTAAGGGGTCAAGAACTCAGTGAATAAAGGAAGGACCTGAGAGTTGATTATTCCATCATGGGACACATTCACCTAAATTTAAAGATAATTAATTGGTGGTAGAGAGATGTCTAAGAAATACATAATTTTATTAAAATTTGACTCACTCCCAAAATTACACCTACTCTGAATTTTCTTATAATTTTCTGATGACTGAAGAGTAAACTACAATAGGAAAAATGAAGTCGATTTAAGCTACTGCTCTTGTTAATAGGACAACCCCCCACAATTCTACTGTTAGCAAGCTATTACAGGCATTCATGTTTTATATTAGTAATTATAGTATAATTCATGTTAATTCTAAAGCATGTTTTGCTGATAATAGTACCAGCCACTTGTGTCACTGTTACATGGAAGAAGACTTTTGCTAATTATTTAATAATTCACTAACTGCAAAAAAAAAAAAAAAAAGGTAGGATTCAAAGCTCCAAGTCTTAGAATATTTTAGAAAATCTCATCCAAGGATGCCTGGGTGGCTCAACCATTGAGTGTCTGCCTTCAATTCAGGGCGTGATCTTGGGTCCGGGGATGGAGTCCCGCATTGGGCTCCCTGTGAGGAGTCTGCTTCTCCCTCTGTCTATGTCTCTGCCTCTCTCTGTGTGCATCTCATGAATAAAAATAAATAAATAAACCTTTTAAAAAATATATCATCTGCTTTCGAATTAACCTGTGAAAGCTTTAGCAATGCTACTACACTACTGAACAAATGCACAGGGGCAGTGGTTAATTTAAACTCTCAAACATATTATCCATGACTTAAAAAGTCCTGTGACAAGTGAATTGAGATATCAAATTCTAGACACTGTTAATATAGTAGATACTCTTAGGGGACCCACACAGGTCCCCTTACTGGAGCTATGGTAGGCATCTCCCATCTGCTGTGTGCTGGGTGGTTATGGTACACAGCTGCCTCTTTTCCAGAGAATTCCTATTGGCTAAACAGGAGCCTTCTTGCCCTGTAGAAAAAGCACATTGCTTCTCATCCCCATCTTGCACTTGTAGCTGGGAGCCAGGACTGGTCATGACAGACAAGGCTATAAAAACGGCTCCTCCCTTTGCCTTCTGGAGTAATTCTCAGGTGCAATTGGCACTCCAGAGTTCCAATACAATCAGGCTAAGGTTAAATTCACATTCCTGCCTAGAAGCTTCCCCTAATCTTACTTTGCTTACTTCAGTTGCTTTCTCCCAAAGGACATTCTCAATCACTTGCACTTGAATCGCATCTTGGGCTTTCTTGCTGGGAAATCAAACGTAAGACAATTCATATCCCTGATTGAAGGTGAAGGAAGAAATCTTGTATTTCTGAATACCTACAAAGTCCATTCTATACAAGGGGTAACGTTATTATTCTCATTTCATACTGAAGAAAACAATCAGACTCCAAATCCATACTGTATCCACTGACTCATGTGATTTATAAGAAAAACTTCGAAACACCAAATTTGCAAAATTCCATTATATAAACTCTCTAAATCTTCTTTGATTATGACACCAAATTCACTCAAAAACAAACAAGGAACAAATAAATAGTGTTGCAGGACAGAAAGTAAGAGACACTCTGGAGTGAGACTGGGTCTGTCACTATCTTTGTGACTGCAAGTAAGTTAATTAACTTTTCTGTGTCTTAGTTTCCACATTTGTAATATAGGGATAATTACAGTATCTTCCTCAGATTTATTTTTAAAATTTATGAGTCCATAAATGAGTCTATAAAACTGATGACCTTTTGGAAAAGTATCACAAATCTGCTACATTTGGAGAGATAAAAAGCAGAATCTTTTTTCTAAAACGTAGAAAATCAAAAGAATTATAAATTTGGTAACTGATGATATCCTTGATTGTGAAAAATCCTAAAAATTATTTTGTATTTTATTGCATGTGTTTGCTAAATAAAGTCAAAAAGCTCTGGAATTTCCTCCCTGCATAAAAACATTTTTATATACTAATAGGGAGGTTTCACAGTATTAACTCATACAGTTATTCAAAACAAGAAAGTTGTATGGTTTGTTTGCTGTAGTTGTTTTTTTCTCCTTTTCATTTCCTGAATATCCAGGAAAAGATCTAGGACCAAAATAAATTATTTTTTTTCAATGGTAATTTGGTTCACAGAAAATCAATGCCCTAAGAGTCTTCTTTCTTACTTGTGAAATCTGATCCCATTTTAGATGAGTCAGAAATGAAAGGACTAAACTAAAGAGATAAGGTCATCAACATTTAGTTTAAATCACTGTTGATCAAAATATTTCAAGAAATATAAAATCATATACTTTTCCTTCAGGAAAAAAAAATCCCCAAACCACACCCTCTCCTTTAATTGCTTCTAATAACATCTTCAGAACAAAATATTTCATCTTCCTCTACATTTCACTCAAAATTATCTATATTCAAAGGAATAAAGGTTTAGAAAAAACGAAAAACTCAGATCAGGAATTTCCTAGATTATTGTCTTCCTGGGAAATACCGCATATTAATTGTATTCAGCAGCAATTTTTTAAAAGTGAAGGATCTCATGCTTCTAGAAATCGGATGTTTCTTTCACTCATTCCTTAATTGGGTATTTAGGTAATTAGTTCATTCAGCCAGGCTGTCAGAGATGCAGCAGATATTGACTGAGAATCTTCTAAGTGTGTGGTACTTCCCTAGATACTAGGACAGTGACAGACAAGGCCCTTGTTTCTTGGAGTTTACATCCTTACTATGGAAAGTTTATATTGAACTAATAAATGGTCAAACAAGATAATTACAGTTTGTGATCATTTCTATAGAGGGAATGAACTCTGTGTTGTTTTAGAAGAAACTGGAAGGTCTGGGCAGTTCTGAAAAGTGGCTTTAAAAAGCTACAGTTGGAGGGAAACCTGGGTGACTCAGTGGTTTAGTGCCTGCCTTTGGCCCAGGATGTGATCCTGGAGTTCTGGGATCAAGTCTCACATTAGGCTCCCTGCAGGGACCCTCCTTCTCTCTCTGCTATGTCTCTGCCTCTCTCTCTCTTTTTCTCTCTGTGTGTTCTCTCATGAATAAATAAGTAAAATCTTTTTTAAAAAAGAGAGAGAGCTATAGTTGGAAGACTGAAAATAAGCCAGTCAGGAAGAGTTGGGAGAAGAGCTTCTGAGTAGAAGAAAGAGCAGGTACAAAGGCTCTGAGTACAAGAAGGCTTGGAATGTTCACGGAAGTGATAGCAAATCATCACCACTCTTGAAGCACAGTAGGTGAAAACAAAGCTGGAGAGGGAGACAGGATTTAGGTCATGCTGGTTCATGTAGGCTGGGGAGGGATTTTAATTTTATTAAAAGAACAATTGGCAGCCACTGAGGTTTTAAGTAGGGAGTGACATGATTTAATTAAAGATTAAATTTAAAAATTGACTCTTTTGCATCTAAAATGGATTGGAAAATAATAAGAATAAACTATGGAAGATTAAGTAGGAGGCTAGGAAAGAAATCTAGGCAAGAGATGATGGCAGCTTGGAAGTATAGTGGAAGAGGTGGAGAGAAGTAGACAGAAGCAAGATATTTTGGCAGCTAAATTGAAAGGTTTGTTAACATTTCCAATGTGGGTAGAGAGATGAGGTAAACAGAAGAATTAACTAGATTTTTAACTTAATAATTGATGGTAGTGAAGCCATTTATGAAATGGAGAAGATTAAAGCATGCAGAAGAAGAAACAGAGAACACCATTTTGGTCATACTAAGTTGGAGATAGTTCCAACTTGACATCCAAGTGACAATATCAAGTAGGCATTTGGAAATAAAAATACAACTATTGGGAGATAATACAGATTGAAGATACAGAATTGGGATATATCAGTATATAGATAGATTTTCAAGGCATGATACAGGATCATATCATCTAAGAAAACAAATGTACATCTATGTATAAAAGAAGGCAAGTGAAGACTATATTTCAAGGAAGAGTAGTCAACTTTGAATGCTTTTAGATGAACTCCAGTTAGAGAGGGATAAGGATGTGGAGGTGTCCATTATATTTGGAAAATAGGAAAGTTTGGTTCTCCCTAATAGGAGCAGATTCAGAAAAATATAGAGATGAAAATCAAGAAGGCAAGGATTAAGTACAAATGAGAACTGAAGCAATAAAGATATATCAGTATAAATAACAGATCTGAACAGTTTTGCTGGTAAAGGATGTAGGATATAAAGCTTGTGACTGAGGGAAATATAGAGTGAATTAATGATTTTTTTCTTAAGATAAGAAATACTGGTATACATTATAGGTCGATAAAAATGAAAGAGTAGCGACAGAGACTATTGATTCAAAAGAAAAATACTGGAAATTAGGAAAGAGCACAGCCTTTAAAAAGAAGTCAGTGGAAGCATGAGAAACAAAAAGATTTGGATTTCCCCTAAAGGGGGTCATTTCTTCCACTTGAACAGCAAAGAACACAGAAAGTAAGTACAGGTAAAGATCTTGACTTTAAGGTTTGACTAATGGAGATGGGAAAGACTATAGCTAGTGACTGGAGGTCAGAAAATTTGGGAAGAAAGCCTTGGTAAGGAATGATGCTTTTTTTTTTTTTTAAGTTAGGGTTGGTTAGAGAATGGGACAGGTAGTGGGGATAAACGGATAATAAGAGAAGTTAGTGGCCAAGCTAATGTGAAATATTTATAACTGGACTTATTACTTCATTTTTGGTGTTTGTCAAAAGGGACAACTCTAAAGATAATGTGAAATAATAAGAAATATTTCAAGGATGCTTAAAGTAGAAAATGAAGGCTCTGGACTTCATTTAAAAGGTCTCAAATTTTGGAAATCCCTGGGTGGCTTAGTGGTTGAGCATCTGCCTTCAGCCCAGGGCGTGATCCTGGAGACTCGGAATCGAGTTCCACATCAGGCTCCCTGCATGGGGCCTGCTTCTCCCTCTGCCTGTGTCTCTGCCTCTCTCTCTCTCACGAATAAATAAATAAAATCTTTTTAAAAAATTAAAAAATAAAAGCTCTAAAATTCTAATTAATTATGATGCCCTCTTAATTTTTTTTGTTTTGTTTTAATGGAGAAAGCACCTTTCCTCAAAATCTCCATAGAATATACTCCTTCAAAATTTTGAAATTCTGGTAAGCCTACAGCTAAGCCTACCAGCTGAACTCTTTATTGCAAGTATTTCCTTCTGGTTGAAGACTTTTAAAATTTTGAAAAATTAATATTTTACCAATATGTCAGTCCCATTGTATTTAGTACAAATAAGACAACTTGTTTGTTTCTTATATTTTTGTGAAACATAATATGTGTTCGGCAAAAAGTTAAAATATAAATTTATAACCAGATGAGATATTATAACATGAATGCCTATAAAGCCAACACTAGAGCAAGAGAGAAAAAATATTGCCAAGCCCCCAAATGTTCCTTCTTATTGACAACACCCTCCTTCCCTCCCAAAGTTAACCTTACTTTATAGTTTTATTCTTTAATGGTTTATCACTAAACTATATAATCTTACTCTGTTTTGAATTTTATATGAATGGAATCATGAAGTATGTATTCTTTTATATCTGAGTCATTTTGCTCAAACCTATGTTGTTAATACCCATCTTTGTTGGTTTTATGTATCTATAGTTAACTCATTTCCATAGCTATATGGTACTCTAATTTATAAATCATTTTATTTAACCATTCTGCCATAATGCAAGACATTTCCAGTTTGGGGCTATTACAGAAAAAAAAAATGCTGTGAACATTCTTGAACACACATTCTGGTGAAACTAAGCACTCATTTTAGTAGTGCATAAAATAAATAAAACTGCTAGGTCAAAGGGTTTAAATGTCTTTAGCAGATAACATCGAACTGATTTCAGTGCAATTGAAATTACATTTCCACAAGCCTTTGAATCAGAATTCCTATTGTTCAACACTTGATATTCTTGCCAACACCTGATAATATCTAACATTTTAATTTTAACCAAATCCATTGTGCGTGTGCTAGTATCTCATTTTTTAACTTGTATTTCCCTGATTACTACTGAAGTGTGGGATGAATAGGGTGAGAGAGGGGAGATTGCTATTGGTATCTAGTTGGCAGAGGA
This sequence comes from Vulpes vulpes, assembly GCF_048418805.1. Classification (NCBI taxonomy): domain Eukaryota; kingdom Metazoa; phylum Chordata; class Mammalia; order Carnivora; family Canidae; genus Vulpes; species Vulpes vulpes. The sequence goes on from NC_132781.1 coordinate 74,225,367, forward strand.
CAGAGATGCTGCTAAAAATTCCATAACGCACAGGAGAGTCCCCACAGTCATCCGGTCCCAAATATCAATAGTTCTGAGGTTGAGAAACTCTAACTTCAAGGACACTCTAAAATTTCTGAATTATTAGAATCCGACCCTAAAATTTCCATGCTACTGGAAGCTATACACATGGATGACACTGAATTTGTGCTATTTTGGTTTAGAAAGAAAATTCATTGATCAAAGAAAATGAAATGTCAGAGCTGACAGGAATTTCAGAAATCATCTAATTCAGCCTACTTATTTGATGGTTGAGGAAACATGAAGCTTAAAAATGATTAAGTTATTTGCCCACTTAGATAGCGGCTTCCTTCTTTATGATAATGCCTTCCATTTCTAGAGCTACGTTAGCATCTTGTGTCACCACAATTCAATTTACTAGATAGCTTTCTGTTTCAGAAAAAGAAAAATGCTTCTTTTCTACATAATAAAATTCTCATTGGAAATCAAGACAAAATAAATACTTAATTGGTCTTCAGTAAATGTTGCCTGATAATTATGAAAATGAACCATCACCACAGAGTAAAACAAATCCACTTGCATTCTTACTCACCAGATTCCCTGTGAAGTGTAAAAAAAATAGACTAAAACAAACTTTGACCTCAATTATGCACAAATGGATAATCAAGCTTCATTTTGTGACTGCAAAAATATATTCACTCCCGGTTTACACTTAATCACCTGTGTTCATTTTCAATGTTCTCAAGAGTCTCAAATTTTATGTCTAAGGACTGACTAGGTACCTAGAATACATATAAACTAGTTTGATACTTATTAGAAATCTAAAGTAAAGCGATTATCAAAAAAGTCCATACTTGAAGTATTTCTACATAGTTGCTGGTAACCTCAAATGGAAACCTTTTTGGGAAGAATTCCCACATCATTTGATGCATTTTTAGCTTTTTTAGAAGTTTCTGTTTCCAAGAGGTCCATCTGCATTAATGGCTTTTATGTGGTAATTTAAACTGCCATTAAAACTCAGAATGGAATGATAGGGTTCCATTTGACCCTGGATAAAACACATTCTTGCATTCTGACCTTGTTTTTGGCAACTTTTCAGTAAAGCCTGACTGAATCATAAGCTTCTGACCTAGTTCAAAGCCCTTGAATCCCGATATTTTTAGGAAACATTTTATACAGCAATATGTCCTTTAAATGTTATTTTCTGAAAGGGAGAAATCAACATGACCTCCAAACTATTTTGTCAATGGTTAAATCAAAATTATACATATTTGAAATGAGCTGACCTATATTCACTTCATTTTTCTACATGACACTAGGCCTAGATGCGGAAGTCTGTTTGAGAGTGCTTATCTAGTTTAAATTTATACTAACTACAATCAGCCCTAAGGGCTTGTTTATTTTAATCAGTGTGATCAGTAGCCCTTTCTTGCTGTCTGTCCAGAGAGCAGCTTGCAGTTATTACTTCCACCACTGAGATCTGACACTGTATATCGTCTAAATGGGACAGATGGAGCTTGTCTAAGGTTGTGTTTCATCAGCCATATCCTTGGCAGGCATCCCATAGACATCAGAGTAAGACAGGCTGATGCCCGATCTGTTATTTATTTAAAAAATGATTTAATATTAAATTACAAAATGCTATTGACACAATTATAGGAGAGAAATTAATAGTGTCAGATTCAGTAATATGAAAGTTTCTCTGACATCACAAAGCCATCATCAACCACTGTTATTCATGCATCAGCATCTCACAAGCAAAAAAATATGAGTGAGGCCCTTCCTCCTGTTAAGTAACGAAGCACTTGAGAAGCTAACTGTGGTAGTGTTTTTGCCCTGACTCTTTGAAGAGCAAGTCAGGCTTGAAAATGATGACTTCACTGCAGATGAGACAACTTTCAGTAAGTGGATACACTGGTTCTTGAGTATTAAATCTCACAGACTGGCTGGGAGCTAGAGATGAATAGTGACAATGGCCACACTATTCTACTGAGATGTTTTATTAGCTCTAGTTTTCTGCTTCTGATTTTTCATGGATGGATGTGTTTGTAACTTCAATGTGGAAATTAAAAGATCAGAGGAACTTCCAGGCAAAGATTAAGTTACTAAGAATATGGTACAAAGCAATGGATATTGGAATGGGAAGGATATAAAAGCAAACTTAAGATCCCTAATGGTCTTTTACATCACTCCCCTTCCCCACACCCCCCACCGTTTATTATGTTTGCCATAGGATATATTTCCTCATCTCCCAAAATCCCCGAGTTATTAATTTGCTGCCTCATAGAATTTGGCACTTAACTCAGGTTCTGTTTAGTGCAGTCTTGATGTTTTCCAGGAATGTATCTTTTGTCTCTTTAAAGAGTGATAGGGGATCCCTGGGTGGCTCAGCAGTTTGGCGCCTGCCTTTGGCCTGGGGCTGATCCTGGAGTCCCAGGATCGAATCCCACGTTGGGCTCCCTGCATGGAGCCTGCTTCTCCCTCTGCCTGTGTCTCTGCCTCTCCCACTCCCTCTCTCTATGTATCTCATGAATAAATAAATAAAATATTTTTTAAAAAATAAAAATAAATATAAATATAAATAAATTCCTTTGAGGTAAATACTCTATTTAATACAATGTGATCTCTTCTACAGCACCTAGTGGAGAAATGAGCACAGTGGTAGCCATTTAAAAAATACTTATAAAACCAATGAAAACTGAATGATTGAATTGCTTAAGAGTAGTGCTTATGCAAATGTTTAAAATACATCAACATCTTAATAGATTTTAGTGCTATTAGATAAAAATTTTTAAAAAGATATAGAAAAGCTCATTTCTCCCCCAGTTTCTTTTCTTTTTCCCTCTGCTATACTATATATTGAGAAACAGATACCAAAAGAGTTCCAAAAGACAGGTAAGTGAGATCAAAATAAAAATAGAAAATACTAAAACAGTGTGACATATATGCATAGGTAACCAAGTACAAGAGGGGCTCGAAGATGCAGTGATCAGTTTTCTCAGATAAATCAAAGAGGAAGTACTTGATCTGAGTCTTGAGTCATTAAGAGAAATTCAGCCATTATGTGGAAGAAAGAATCTAAGTGTGATAGCTGTTTCCTGGCTCTGTATACTGCCGTATATATTGATAGATGATTACTGAAAGTTAATGAGAATTTTTAAGAATCAAACATTAATTGAACCCATCAGGAAGTGTAGGATGTAAATAAATGTTGAGGTACAAAGTAGACATGACTTTATGTAATGAACTCATTTACAAATGAGGTTAATTGTGGGCTAGTGTTCTTAAAGTGAAGAAAGGCTACTCAAAAGAGCGTGTACAGCACTATCTAATATCCTGACTCCAATTTGTATTTATCATCAAACAAGCATAAGTTCCTAAATACTAACCTTAGTAGATTCATTTTATTGTTATAAGTTTTGAACTATCCGATATTAGTCATTTACACAGATGAAATCAGTGAAAAACATTTTACTGTATTTATAGTGTTTATTGACTTCTCCAAGATAATAATCTACTGAAAAATTCAAAGCCAAGCAGATAAAATAGCTTATCAATATACCAATATCTGCTAAAAAGAATCTATCTCTAATATTGGGTCATATCATGCAAGAACAACTTTCAGAAGCATTTATTCAGTAAGGAAGCACCTAAGAAGCTTAAATTGGAATCCGTTTCTAGACAAACATAGTTGAGCTTATGTGAACTGCAATGAATCAGCAATAGCAAAAAATATATATAATCCACCAAAGATTTATTGGCATAATCTCCTATGGTACATCTGGTACCTTTAGATAGCTAATAGAACCGATTTACCAGGAATGACATGTCAAAGCCTTAAGAGAAAATGACTCCTGCCAGATGCCACCTATAATCACTTTCTGCTGGTTCTAATATCTGTCTCTCTCTGGATGGCCTCAATCCATTCTGGCAGACACAACACAGAGAACAATGTCAGTAGACATTAGAAATGAATGGGAAGTGTAAATGAAAATACTGCTGCGGAGTAGGTCACATTGCAAACTCAATGCACAGAGGCTTAAAAGCAGTAACAATTTGGTTCCATTTCATTTAAATGACATCCAAACTGTCCTAAGTATTTCATAATAAGAATGACTTTATAATAAGAGATTTCTAAATCCCACATTCAGGCTTAGAGTTTGTGGCCTTCAGAGCTAAGGAGACCCTTTGTCCTTGCCTTCCATCCCTCTTATTCTTTTATTATTACAACAAGAGCTACTGTGTTCTGTGCCCTATTATGCGCCCACCACTCTACTAGCGTGTTATAGGGATACACAGATAGATACTGACCTCATAGAACTTCACTTAAATTAACACAAATGCACCCACAGAAATGGGAAGAACACTACTAGTCACCAGTCATAGGATATTCTTTTTGGAAAATGTCAAGTTTGTACAAGCCTTCATTTCCTGGTATCTATTCAATTTTCTTCAAATGCTTGAATTTCTGACTTCTATTCCTATTTTCTTAATATACTTAGAAAAACTCTTTGAAATAATTCCACCAGCAATGACTATTGTTTCTCAAAATTAAAAGGACAATAAATCCCCAACCCTGGAGATATATCTATATTTGAGCGTGTTGTCTTAATCATGATGTTTTTGCTTTCCTCTAGATACTGTTTCTCATGTTTATTTTTTGACAACTACCCTGATAAAATTCATTAGAGTATAAAGCTCCAAATGTAATATTTTGAAGGAATTTATTAAGCAAAAAAATATAATTAAACCTCAAAGGAGAAAAATTCTTTTACATTTGTGACAAAGGCTCTTTTATCTTTTTTATACTTTATTCATTCATTAGTCCCCAATCATAGCAATATGTGTTGAAAGATTAGCTCATGGGATAAGAAACACTATTTCAGTCCTGCGCTGTTCAACATCTAGATCACACTTGGCACTCCATAGGCATCAACCGGTCTACTTTAATAAGCCTTAAAAAAAAATAAAGACATCATATGTACTCCACTGGGTTAAACTATATTCTCTTCAGATTCAGCTGCAACAATACTGGGACCTGTTGAATCGATAAGATGTTCTCTTCCTGACAGCAAAAATCTCAAGTTGGACATTGTTTGGCTTTACAATAAAGATTTATTAAGTAGTAGCAAAAGATTCTATTATAGGGAAGGCAATCAAAGAGCTAGGTAGTTCTCAAAATGACTAATTTATAGAATGATAATGACTCAATTTTTCTTTCTCCTGTGAGTTCAGAGGCAGAGTGCTTTTATGAGTACTGACAAGGGCCTCGTATTTCAGTCTTTCAGAGCTATACATCTCAGTTCTTTGCCTTTATAATCCTTCTCATCACCATTCTGCTGACTGGGATGAGAGTCAAGGAAAAAAAAAAATACACCACCGCACTCCCACCATAAATACTCTGTTTTTTATTTGATTATTATTTTAATTTTAATGCCCTCTCTCTCTTGGTCACCCAACATACACAAATCATTAGCTGAGCTTCCCATCTTCTAGGCCTTTGTCTCAGAAGTGAGAACAGAATCCCAAAGCAGAACACGAACGCCAAGCCTAGCACGTCTGTCAGTGTGAATTGTGGGGATAAGCTGAGATCAGACATGGAGCAGACTGTCCTGAGAGAAGAACATATGACAAGTATTATAAGATTATGTTCATCTGCATCTGAGACTGCTCTTCACAAGCATGCCCATAATTTTACAATGTTTCTTAAATCTATAATTACATATATCAAAATGATTTTAGTATCATAATGCTTACTTAGGTAGGGCCTTTCTGGAAAAGAACACATTCCCGTATTCCATAAAAATAAGTCATTTTAAGGTTATAAAACAATATTTGGGATGAGGAAATCACTATGCAACGAGAGCCTTTGTTATTATGTCTGCATCATTTAACTTTATGGTTAGGTGTGCCTGCTAGTGATTTATATTATTTGAGTTTTATGTAACAGATTTAAATAAAACACAAATAGCATTGCACATGAGAGCTTTAGTTTTGAATTCATTGTGTGATGGTACAATAGAGCAAGGATACTTTGGAATCAGACAGGCCTGACTAGCTCCAGTTCCTTCACTTAGTAATTATAAAACCTTAAGGAAATCACCATCTAGTCCCTACCTGAAATGATGTTGAAGATTAAATGAGAGAACACACATTAAACCCAAAGCACTGTGCTTAAACAGATGCACAAAATAGTAGAATGTGTGTGCTTATGTATATATTTGCAGGTATGTACCTGCACATAAGTCAGGGGGCAGCTTCTTTGTGGAAAAAAAAAAAAAAGCTGTGTTTTAAAACTTGAAAGAAGCAATTAATGCAAGCAGTTTCCAACTTACTTATTGGATATGTTCTATAAATTGGTTGTTCTATTACAAACAACAAATTACAATGAACTTAGTGGCCTTAAACAATATAAATGTATTACCTTATAGTTCTAGAGGTCAAAAGTCTGAGATGGGTATCAGTGGGCTAAAATCAAAGTGTGGGCAGGGCTGTGTTCCTTTCTGAAGGCTCTAGGGGAGAATCTCTTTCCTTGTCTTTCCAGCTTCTAGATGCCACCCACATGCCTTAGCTCATGGGTCCCTTCCTCTACCTTCAAAGCAGGAACATAGCATCGTTTTGAGACCTTCCTCCAACACATCTACCTCTGACCACAGCCTCTGACTTAGCTGGGAAAGGTTTTTGGCTTTCAGAGATTCATGATTAGATTAGGCCCACCTGGATAATACAGGATCAACTCCCTGTAGCTTCATCTCATTCACCTTAACCAGTCTGCTGAGTCCCTTCTGCCATGAAAGGGAATGTGTTTACAGATTCTGGGAATTAGGCTGTGAACATCTTTGGAGGTCATTCTACCTACACAGTTGTGAAAGATTTGATTAAAATCTATGTGAAACAGTATTATACATGCTAACTATGCCCAGAGATTAATTCACAAAATGTTTAAATCCTAATGCATCTCAGCTATAAAAATGCACTAAATGAACAAATAGAAAAAGATAGTGCCATAAGATGTTTGCTGAATTTACCTTTAAGAATTGCTGCAAAATTCATCAACTTTAAATCCTTGAGCTGAATTATTAAGATTGGGGTGAAGAGAGAGAACAGAGCAAGTATGAGATTTAGGTACAAAAGCATAAAGAGTTGTGATGATTAATTTTATGTATTAACTTGACTGGGTTAAAGGATGCCCAGGTAGCTGATAAAGTATTATTTCTGAGTGTTTCTGTGAGGGTGTATCTGGAAGAGATTGGCATTTGAATTAGCAGACTAAGTAAAAAAGGTCCTTGTCATCTAATTCCTTGATGACCTGAGGAAAAAAAAAAAAAAAACAGAAGGGTGAATTTTCTCTTTCTCTTCTTGAGCCAAGACACGCATCCTGCCCTTGGACATCCTGCCCTTGAATATCCTGCCCTTGGACCTGTTCCTCATTTTCTGGCCTTCAGACTCTAGAACTTACACCAGCAGTCCCCACTGGTTCTCCAGATTGCTGATGGCAGACTGTGGGACTTCTCAGCCTCCATAATCTTATGAGTCAATTCCTATAATAAATTTCTTCTTGTGTCTCTATATGTCCTATTGGTTCTGTTTCTCTTGAGAGTCCTGACTAATACAGGAGCTTCATCTTTGCCTATGGTACCTCATCATTATTCCATGTTAAGTCTCCTTCTGCCTCAATAGATGGCAGGAAAACATGCTCCATTTCCTCTGTCACCGTCGGCTTTCTGCTGAAAGCTTCCCTACTACCCCTCTAGTTTAAGCCCAGAATATTAACTCACAGCTCATCCCTGCAGCTCCTGTACTTGAAATCCACTCAGAGCTGTCATTATGAGGAGGAAACAGAAAACTCAAGATTCAAAAGGCTTCTCCTTTTCTCTCTTTTCATCTTGTTTTTTTTTTTTTTTTTTTTTCCCTCCTATTACTCCTGCCTTTAGGAAATACATTCCTTTCCCAAAGGAAATTTAAGAATTAGGACCTTGGGTAGATGAGTTTTCCTAAGCAGTGGAGATGGAGGAGAATAGAGGGCATTCAGTGGGAGGCAGACTAGTGGTGCCAATGAGCTATGTAGCATTGCTGAAAATTTCTTGGTGATCAATCTTGTATAAAAAAATGATCATACATTCCTTTGGGGAATATAAATAATAGTGAAAGGGAATAGAGGGGAAGGGAGAAGAAATGGGTAGGAAATATCAGAAAGGGAGACAGAACATGGAAGACTCCTAACTCTGGGAAACAAACTAGGGGTGGTGGAAGGGGAGGAGGGCAGAGAGTGGGGGTGACTGGGTGGCAGGCACTGAGGGGGGCACTTGACGGGATGAGCACTGGGTGTTATTCTGTATGTTGGCAAATTGAACACCAATAAAAAATAAATTTATTATTAAAAAATGATCATAAATCTGGTGTAAACTTTGAAATAACAGACAGCATATGTATCCTTTTCCCAGACAATACAAACTAGAAAAAATAACCTATATTTCATCAACAGAGAATTTAAAGTAGGAACATCATAATAGACTCTACCTTTTCCCATACTAGGTAATACAGGATCTCTAGCTTCTTGCGAACAATAGTTTCTGAGATTCTGCAAGCTATGTCACACAGTTGCTGGTCATTAGCCCTCTCTACCACAAAAGCATCAGTCATGATGTCTCCATCTTGTTCCCGTGCCCTCCATTTCCCTGAAGAGGGCAAAGGTATCTTCATGTTACATGGAGCATCCATCCCTGAACCATCCCCCGACCGACTAATGTCTTCCCATAAAGCACTTCCAATCTCCTGCTGATGTTGCTCCTGCCATTGCTACAGCAGACCCTCAAATTCCTGAAATAGCCCTGCTTTCTCTGGTACAGAGGAGCTTCACTGAATCTTCCTAAAATGGAAAAAAAAAATTATTTTTTTTTTAAGTTTCTGCCCTACCTTGACTCACTTATCATTACCCAGCACAGAGGTTCTTATGCCACAAGCAGCTCAAGTTTCCCTGGTGCTGAGGCCTTTCAGCTCCCACTTAAAGCAGTTCTCTCCACAAGGTTAGAATCTAGGGATGAACTTCTCTGTTGAGCTCCTAAACACCCTCTCCTTGGATATTTGTAAGCCTTTTTTCTAACATCCTCATGTAAATTTGGTTCTGGGCAAAACATGTCTGAATATGTTGGAAACAGCTTAGACTAAAACTAAAACTCCCATTACAAAAGGAAAATATCAGATAAAAGATGATAAAGAATACATTGGAAGTGTCTCCTGGCTTTATTGACAGTGGGTGTGTTACAACACTAAATAATACAAAGTGGCATCATATTTGGGATGGTAGTGATGCCCTTGGTGGTGGTAAGAGTTGGCAATGTTTATCACCAGTTGGATTCCCATTTTGTTGTGACTTGTTGTCACTATAATAATTTGGTTAATTTGAATATTAAGGTTCTTTGATCAGTAGTTAAATTCTAATTCTTTTTATAGGCTATAATGTAATCCTTCTGCTGACTGACTGCATTCACTCACACTCAAATAAATGTGTACTAGTAAGAATAATATGAAGCACATACTCTTGAGGCTCTTCAGAATAAAAAATGAAAAAGACATATAATTCCTGCCCTCAAGATCATAATTTTGCAAGGAACTATATTTCTAAGACATACTAAAGTTGAACTACTTTAAAGATGTCAGTGTTGGGAATCCCTGGGTGGCTCAATGGTTTAGCACCTGCCTTCTGCCCGGGGTGTGATCCTGGAGTCCCAGGATTGAGTCCTGCATCGGGGTCCCTGTGTGGAGCCTGATTCTCCTTCTACCTGTGTCTCTGCCTCTCTCTCTCTCTCTCTCTCTCTCTCGCTCTCTTTTTCTCATGGATAAATAAATAAAATCATTTTTGAAAAAAATAAGAGGTGATCTCTAGATGCCTGGAATGTCCTGACTGCTAAGAATGTTTGTCTACCTGGTTGCTTTGACTCCTTAGGTGGTCTTACAATGTGACTTAAGATAGGGGCTTTGGAATATGCCTATCACGTGTCATATCCAGAAGAACTGAAGACTAAGCCTTCAGAAGGGACTAGAAACTCAAGTTCAACCACAGGAGCAGCATGTGATCAAACCCCAATATAAATCCAGGACACCAGAGACTTAGGTAAACTTCCCTAGTTTTCAATACTGAGCACTATAGCCAGGAGGAGGTAATATATCCAGGAATCCACAGGAAGAGGGCAACCAGAAGCTCTGTATTTCCTTTATAGACTTCACCCTATGCATTTCTTGCTTTAGTTGATTCTGATTTGTATCATTTATTATAATAAGACTTTAAGTGTAATCCTAGCCCTTTCCTGAGTTCTGTGTGTCATTGCAGCAAATTATCAGAACTAATACTGCAGTGAGAACTCACAATGTTATAGCCAGGTAATCAGAAGTTAAGGTGGCCTGTGGACCCGTGAACTTGTGGCCACTGTCCATAGTGGGGCCAGTCTTGTGCCCATAACCTGTGAGGTATGGTCCAGGTCTAGTAGTTGGTTTCAGAAGTCATTGTACCTGCAGATTTATTTTTATGATTCATAAACAAGATAAAGGGCAAATAGGAACTGGGAAGAATATGTCACTCCAATTTTCATAAGAATTGCTGAGAGTTAAGATGAGAAAATTAGTCCCCCAATTATGACTGTGACTTCTCATTCATTGTAAGGTACTCCAGACAATTAAGATTAAGACATGAGGGGAGTAACTCCAGCTCCTTATTAAATTCTTTAATAGACCTCCAATAAGCCAATCTGAAGTATGAGGACTAGAGTAATCAGCAAGGTGAGGCCCTCTTATTCAGTATTACACCAATGCCAATTACAACTACACATGGCAGGTTACTGCATTGGAAGAAAATTTTCTAAATTATTTTATTTCCTCATTAGCATTTAAACAATCAAGCCTGGGAGATCTATGTACATGGAGTACTCTCTAAAGAAATCTCCCAAGGTTACTCAGCCATAAAAAAAGAATGAAATCTTGCAGTTTGTGAAAACATAGATGGACCTAGAGGGTATTATGCTAATTGAAATGAGTCAGTCAGAGAAAGTCAAATACCATATGATTCACTTATATGTGGAATCTAAAAACCAAAACATATGAACAAACACAATGAAACAGAAACAGACTCATAAACATAGAGACCAAACTGGTAGTTGCCAGGAGGGAAGAGGACAGGGCGGATGGGCAAATTAGGTGAAGGGAATCAACAGGTTAAAAAAAAAAAAAAAAAAAGAAATATCCCAAGGTAAAAAAAAATCCCATTGCCTTGTCTATTTCAAGCTTTGGAATTAGAGGGAGAGAAAAGAAAAAAAAAAAAAGAGAAGAAAGAAAGAAAGAGAAAGAAAAAGAAAGAAAGAAAGAAGAAAGAAAGAAAGAAAGAAAGAAAGAAAGAAAGAAAGAAAGAAAGAGGACTTAAATGGTTATTCATATGTGTCCCAACATTCCCATACATTCCCATTTCAAGACTTAGGCTAAATGATAGTGAATTATATTGGATAAGTGCAGATAATGTCAAGAGCAAGGATAATGGCATTCTTTTGCCATTCTCACCTCACTTCTATCTACTTCCTCCCCATATATCCTCAACGAGATTATATTTCAGATTGCCTCTTCACCTGTCAATTTAGCTATTGTAGTCTGGTCATTGAATCCAGACTGACAGTCTGAATCTTTACCTTCCTGTGTCACTATTCGGGTTATAGGAATAGAAAGGGCCCAGAAATAATGGAGAAACCAGATGGAGAACTTACTAGAAGAGCAGATGGCTGTGAATTGAGAGCTACAGAGCAGATCACTCTCATCAGGACTGAAGGAAATTCACAGCCAGACACTTTCAAAGAGTCTCCAAACCCTGCTCCAGACAAAATGAAACATGCTGAGCCAGACAATGCCTCAGGATTATCATTAAGTCAAAAGATCTGACCAGGAGTAGGCTTCAGTTTCATGACCAGAAGACTGCCCAACCATGAGGTAGACAAGAAACATCTCCTGGAGATGAAAGGAATGTGGGGTCACTCTACCCAGTAACTCATCTCTTCCATGCTAAGATCACCCACATCCCAAACAAGATCTCCTTAATGACAGATGGTATTGTAGAATGTCTATAAAACTATTGAAGAATCTGATATTATCTGAAGATATTATTAAAAGATTGGATTGGGCTAAGATTTAAATAGAATAGAAAATTTAAATTTTGCTTTTGGTGTTAATGAGTGAAAGAGGCTTATAAAAGGAAGAACAATTGTTCATACCCCAAATAAAGATATGATATTTTTCTGCACTATTGTATTGCAGATTGGGTTCAATTTTGCAGCACACTAAACAAATAACTGATAAATTTTGCATCTCCAGCTGTTTTCAATAGAAAAATCCATACTGAACACATACATATAGATTACTTAGAGAGGAAAAGATAAATAAATATAGATGATAGATAGATGATAGATAGATGATAGATTAGAGAGATAGATGATAGATAGATAGATGATAGAAGAAAAGTAAAGACTACTAAAAAATTTCTGAGGATTTCTCACCTAACTAATTTTAAAGCCTACCAAACTATTTGAATCACCATAAAGGACTTATTTCTAATTGACAAGTGGCATGTACCCAGGCCAACAGAGTTTAACTGCAGCAAGCTTTTGTGCTGGCAAATGGATGCAAAACAGGACTTCAGATCCACTGAAAATGGGTAGCACCATCCTATCAAACTAGAAACAGCACATTGTAACATCAAGAGGACAAAAAACACAAGCAGACTTACTTGCACCTGGTATATAACTTGGCTACTGTCTGACCCTCTCAATGCATGTACCAGTTTAAACATTAGTTTAATCTACCAAATGAACATTCTTGTATTCAAATACCCATTTTTCCAAGAATATAAAGTCAGTCTTGGAATCCTAATATTTGGCCCAAAATAAACACTACTGTTTATTTTCACAAAGTGAATTTTTGAGTCACATATCATAGATAAAGGCAAACTGATTTCATGTCCTCGAGGTAAGTCCCAATGAAAGAACTCTATAACAATCAGATACCCCTCACATTCTTGATTATGTGATGTTTGCAGTCTAGCAAGCACCTGAGGGAAGGTTTTGATATACTTGGGTCTTTGGTGTCTATAATAAAACTTATTATTTTTCTTAGTCCTTGAACCATAGGGACAGTGGCTTTGTTAGCAACCAACTTATCTATAGAGTGTCAAAATCCACCTTACCTTACCTGATAAACCAATAATGGACAGCTATTTATAAAAGTGGGAAATTCCTATACACAGAATTTGTAAAAACAAGCACAGGTATAATCAGACCATTTCTCTAGATTCAGAGTGCAGATATTAAAAAAAACTCAAAGCATTGTCTTAAGAGAACACCCTCAAACCAGACTCTGAGGTAGCCATAGGCAGCATTTAGGGTATAACATTTAGGAAAAAGCAAATGTCTCTGCCCAATCATACTGGGATTTTCCCACAAGTAACTTGGTAATACATCCCTGACATTTACAAAATTGTTGAATTATAGATGCAATGTTTTGTTTTGTTCTGTTTTAAGTTTTGCTGATATTCTGTGGGCAGAATTTTAAAGTTAATCTGACATAAAAATAGAAAAAAAACCTGTGATACTTTTACTGTGTAGAAACAAAAAGTTTCATTTTTATTGTGTCTCCATAAATACACATTTATTGGACAGTAGATGATTTTGAAATGTAGCTCTCAGAAATTGATTTCAAATTTTCTCCACTTGTGACCTCAAAACGCTCAGGATAAATTAAATAGACTTAAAGCTCTATTGCATTTCTTTTTCCTCTGCCTTCAACTTCCCTAATCTACCTATCTCAAATGGACATATAAGTGGGAGGTGACAATCCTGCCTACCTAAAAGGAGAATAGCTCTGGTGAAGAGCATAGTAACTCATAAGCCCATGTTTCATTCCTGGGAAGAAATTACAATGAGCCCCTGAGTAAATACTACTTGAGAACCCAAGGATCTCAGTAAAAGTAGCTTTCTTCCTGGCTTCACCTACAACTGCCCATTGGTACCTTACGCAAAGAATAAAATGTAATTCTCTTAAGGACAGACTTCAAAGCAGTTTGGTCATTAATCTGATACAGCCACTTTGACCTCAGTGAAAACTACCTTTTCCTCAAATTCAGTTTGAGATTGTACAATTTTAAAATAAAACATTTTAAGTAAATGGTATAAATTAAACACATATATTGTATTAAGAGTTTATGCAAATTATCTCATTTAATTCTCATACAATGAAATACATACTATGACTATCTCTATGCACAGATAAGGAAATCAAAGCCTAGAAATGCTGGTCTCTCCAGCTCCTACTAATGCAGGACCAGGGCTAACGTGCAAGATCCCACTGAAACACTGCTGTAAAGATCAAAGACAAAGAAACAAAATTGGTAAACTCCATTAAAATAATCATTTTTTTAAATTTTAGTTACCAAAAAAGGGGGAAGTGGTAGCAGAGAAAGAGAAATAAAGAAATTTGGGGTGGAAAAAATGATTTATTGGATAATATAAACAGATAAAAACAGACTTTTAAACCAATGTTTTGTTTTTGTTTTTGTTTTTTTATGACCTAGTTACAGTATTGTGAGCAGCCTTCCATCACCTAATTAAAAAGAGTTGATTCATTTTAAATCTGAGCTGTTTCTTCTTGCCCTTTCCTTTCTTGAGAACTAGTTGCCTATCATGGTGATATTGGACATTTATACACCACAGTTGGAAACCACACAAAATAAAACAAGAGAGCAAGAAAGTGTTCTAAATCACAGACTCATTATTGTGAATCTGTAAAATATTGGACTATGATCAGGATTAACAGTTCAACTTTTTTTTAAGATTTTATTTATTTATTTGAGAGAGAGAAAGAGATAGCAAGAGAGCGCACAAGCAGGGGGACGGAGAAGCAGGCCCTCTGCTCAGGATCCTAGGACCCTGAGATCATGACCTGAGCCAAAGGCAGACGTTTAACCAACTGAGTCACCCACGTGCTCCAACACTTTAATTTTTGCTATAAATTTGTATTTGTGGGCTCTACTGTGCTAATTAATACATTTAGCTTGATCTATTTATTACCTCAGAATTTTCTAGTATTAAAGAAATGCCTGAAGACATTTCATAACTTTGGGTTAAGTGAATAGTATTGGCAGCTGAATTAGTTAGATGTGTGTATTAATTGCCCAACAAAGTGCTATTTTTCCGTTTAAGGGAATCTTCATTTAAAAAGGTCCTTCCCATATCAAGTTCTGATTAAAACAGGTATATGCCTTCCTCTCTAGATGCAGTTCTTTGCATTACATTAGCCTGAAACGTTTTTAGGATGCACAGACATTTATAACGAAACTATCCAGACTAAATACCTGTTCTAAGTTCTTTGCCTGGAAATGGTTTCATTATCAGTATATTGCTTCTTCAGTATTTAAATGCTGCACTATTTTAGCAAAGCACGACAGAATTAGCTTTGGATGTTGAATAGTTCAAACTGTTTCACATAATAAGTGTCTGCTTTCAATGTTTCCTGAGAGGTTATTTCACTTCTTGCTGCCTCATGAAGAGATGAAACTGTATATAAAGTCAGAAATGTGTCTGCCCTCTGGATTTCACAGCAAAATAAATCACAAAGGATAAATCATCCCCAATAATGAAAATGATGTTCTCTGAGGAACTCTCCTTACATAATACAGAGGAAGGATAGTAAACATTTTAATTTTTCATCTGAATCTATTGCTCCAGGCCATTAGCAAAGATCATTACAGCCCTACACAAAAATCAAACTAATGTTGCATTGTCACCTTTCAAATGAGCAGGAGCTATTCATCACGTTCAGAAACAGAAAGTGATGTTTCTTTAATCAAATAGGCATGAATAAATTCATAATCTATGGTATGAATTAGAAAGGGTGCTCTCACAAGAAAAAAGTAGCTTTAACAGTCAAAAGAATGGTTTAACTATTTTTTTCATTTTTTTTACAAAATGGGTATTATCAGCATTTATAAATCGAAATCATAATAGACATTTTATAGTAATAGCAAAAGAACAAAAAAAAAACCCACTTATGCCTTTATACCAAGCCAGGAATGTCCTTAATGCTTTACATATATAAATTTATTCAAAATAAATGCGCTTACAAAGAAATTCCACTCCAAACGTCATCTGACATACATACTTTTGGAAAAACCTTTCTAATAATTGACCTGTAATCTAAGGAAAATAGACTATGAGTCAGAACATAACTAAGTATTTTAAATTTTCTTTATTTTTTTCATTCATTTAACAAATGAGAGACAACTATGTACAAGGCCTGGGATGTACAATGTAGAATCTCCATACAAAGAGCACACAAGCTAATAGAGGGATTGATATTCTAGTGAGCTTTTCTCATTTTCAAAAACTAGGACAATTTAAGCAACCTCTCAAAGTGTTGAAATCTTTGTAATAAAAATGAGGATAATTATAAATTCCTGATTAAAGTGTGTAAAAAATGTGTAACAAGTCTTTACTTAGAGGATACTCAAAAAATGGCAGCCAAAATTCAACAAACCACTGAAATACCATTCATCTCAAAAGCTTAGAAAACTCATAGGAAAAACTTATCAGGATTTTAGTGTTCTGAATTTGAACAGAAGAATACCTGGAGACCAATATAAGTAAGAAACTGACAGGCATAGCATCTAGAAAGTCATGATAAAAACCTTTGTTTCAATATATATTTTTTTCTCATTCTGAAGATAAAGCACGGTCACATGTAATAGACTTTATATCGGCAAGTCTTCTTCTTCCTCACCCTTTCCTAAAGTTATCAGTAATGGGAAATTGTCTCAGGTGTATCTCCCAAGACATTTTATTATGGTTTGAAGAGCACATGTCCATTTTATGCAAAATACGAATATGCTCCAAACCAGGACAGTAAAAAGAAGAAAGAAGAAAAAGAAAGAGAAGGAAAGAAAGAAAGAAAGAAAGAAAGAAAGAAAGAAAGAAAGAGAAAGAAGAAAGAAAGAAAGAAAGAAAGAAAGAAAGAAAGAAAGAAAGAAGAAAGAGAGAAAGAAAGAAAAAAGAAAGAAAGAGAAAGAAAGAAGAAAGAGAGAAAGAAAGAAAGAAGAAAAGAAAGAAAGAAGAAAGAAAGAAAGAAAGAAAAAGAAAGAAAGAAAGAAAGAAAGAAAGAAAGAAAGAAAGAAAGAAGGAAGGAAGGAAAGAAAGATCTTGAACCTTTACCTGTTATGTTTCTATGCTATTTTAAGTCACTGCTCACTTTTCTTGGCCACATCATCTCCATCAGTTGCTGAATTCTGAGAAAACAGATGCAAAGCCAAGTTCTCCATTTTTAAAGAAACTTTGCTGTTAGAAATTGCCCTTTTCATTCTCCCCAGTTATTTTGTATTGTATGTTTGTTTTATGAAGTCTACAGAGAAATGGAGCTCTGTTTTCTAAAACACTGAGGATAATCTAATGTTTCTTCTCATGGGCTTACATAATATGATGTTTTCCAACATGTTCTTCCTCCCTAAACTTTGAAGAAAAGTAAGCAGGTAAGCCTTGGGTGATTAAAGCAAAAAGTCAGATTGTAATACAGTTTCAAGTTTCAAAGTTAAGAAAGTATCAAGGAACCATTAATAGGAATTTATGAACAAACAGAAACCTCAAATCTGAAGGAAAAATCTTAACAGTAAAAGCAGGAAGACAATGAGAAGTTGGTAATCATCACTCACCAAGTGGCAGGGGGACCAAAACAGCATCAAAGATGATGTATGAACTTCAGATAATTGCATGAGTGAGTTTTAAATTTAAGACAATGAGATTTGAGGGATTGAATTTTGCAAAAGTTTGGGCACTTAGTGAACAGATTATTTATGAGTGTTAAAAAAACATTGTGGACCATTTGTTACCGAGACAGGAAAACATGAATAACTTAATAAAATATGTATAATCCAGAGAAGATTTGAGCAAAATACCTCTGCAACATAAGGAGACACTTTAAATAGACCTTGGCCCAGAATCGCTAGAATTAAAAGTGTAATTTCTGTCCAGTGAAGTGTAATAGAAGCATATTTAAGAAAATGGGATTTTAAAGTGATATGTTGTTTCCCATATCCAAGGCCTCTATAAATGCTGTTTCTTTAATGTTTACTTTTGAGATGGGAGTACAGGCAGGAAGCAGAAGAAAAAAGATTGTCCTTTTTCTTCTTCTTTTTCCTCTTCTTTTTCTTCTTCTTCTTCTTCTTCTTCTTCTTCTTCTTCTTCTTCTTCTTCTTTTCTTCTTTCTCCTTCTCCTTCTTCTTCTTCTTCTTCTTCTTCTTCTTCTTCTTCTTCTTCTTCTTCTTCTTCTTCTTTTCTTCTTTCTCCTTCTTCTTCTTCTTCTTCTTCTTCTTCTTCTTCTTCTTCTTCTTCTTCTTCTCTTCTTCTTCTTCTTCTTTCTTCTTCTTCTTTCTTCTTCTTGTAAAGATATATTTATTTGAGAGAGAGAGAGATGAGGAGGAGGGGGAGGGAGAAAAGGAAGAGACAATCTCAACCAGACTCCCCTGTGAGCAAGGGGCTTGATCTCAAGATCCTGAGATCAGGACTCTGATATCAGGACCTGAGTCGAAATCAAGAGTGGGATGCTTAACTGATTGAGCCACCCAGGTGCCCCTGAATTTTTTTTCATTTATTTTTATTGAAGTTCAATTTGTCAACATATAGTATAACACCCAGTGCTCATTCCATCAAGTGCCCCCCTTGGTGCCCATCACCCAGTCACCCCAACCCCCTACCCACCTCCCCTTCTGCAACCCTTTATTCATTTCCCAGAGTTAAGAGTCTCTGGTGGTTTATCTTCCTCTCTAATTTTTCCCACTCAGTTCCCCTCCTTTCCCTTTAATCCCTTTCACTATTTCCTATATTCTACATATAGTGAAACCATATGATGATTGTCCTTCTCCGATTGATTTATTTCACTCAACATAATATCCTCCAGTTCCATCCACACTGAAGCAAATGGTGGGTATTCATCCTTTCTGATGGCTGAGTAATATTCCATTGTATATATATAGACCACATCTTTTTTATCCATTCATTTGTCGAAGGACATCATGGCTCCTTCCACAGTTTGGCTATTGTGGACATTGCTGCTATGAACATTGGTGTGGAGTTGCTTGGCATTTCACTACATCTGTATCTTTGGGGTAAATACCCAGTAGTGCACTTGCTGGGTCGTAGGGCAGATCTATTTTCAACTTCTTGAAGAACCTCCACACTGTTTTCCAGAATCGCTGCACCGGTTTTCATTCCCACCAACAGTGCAAGAGAGTCCTGTTTAATTTTGCTGTGAGCCTAAAACTGCTCTAAAAAATAAAGTCTATTAAAAAAAAAAAAAATCCGACTCAGATTAATTTAGGCAAATTGGGAGAATCCTTATAAAGTGTATGTAGCTGCGACAAGGACAAACGGTCTTCAAGATACCAGAAACAAGGGACTAGACTGTTACTGATTTGTCTCTCTCCTCTCTCTTTCTTTCTGTCCTCTTTCCTCCATATGTGGGCATATGTTCATGGTTTTCCTTGGCAAAGCCCGTATTTAATGCAGAAAACAACTTCTATGGAACAACATCTCAGTACTAACTACGGGGTAGGAAATTTCTCCATTCTAAGCTGAAGACTTCTAAGACATGGCTCTGAAGATCTGAGCTGGTTTGGATGGCTATTTTCATTGAAATTAACTATCACCAGAACCCCAGAGTCATATGAGAACACAGAAGTCCCACTATAACCACATGGCTGGAATGGGAGAACTAGTTCTTCCCAGAAGATGTTGGAATGAATGCCAAACCAATCCACAATTCATTTTTGAATGGTTCTATCCCCTATTTCCTTCCAAAGCAGACCAGCATAACTCTTAGAAATTCTGTTACAAATTGGCCACGTTAGATATACATTTAGCCTTGCTACTTGCAATGATTCCATGACCTTCTCTTTTTGATCACCTTTGTCTGGTGTTAAGAACATAATTGCTTGTGAAGCCCCAGGTATAAGGAAAGCTCCAGCAGGATTCTGTGCAGAACCATTAGTTTTTAAACTGCTGAAATATATCCAAAATACTTGGTTAAAGGTGTTTAAGTAATAAATGATACCGAGAGTCAGCTTACAATTCATGCTGCTTTTCTCCGAGTCAAGAATCAAAGGTACAAATTAGCATCATATATTGTTTCTTTCTTCCAACAAATTTTTGTTATAAAGGACCAGGAGATGTGAGTTGGTTAAAATGCTCCTTTACCACCTCAAAGGGAACAAAATGATCTTCCTTTCAATTTTTCAAATAGAGTAAATGATGCTATCATTTATAGTTAATGCAGAATTTCTCTAAGGGTGGTCTTGGACCACCTGCATTAGAAGTGCTGGCATTCTTGTTAAATCTATTGAATTGAACCTTTATGAGCTGGCAACAGTAAATGTGCATTTAAAGAAAAAAAACCACCTCAAGTGATTCTTACACATGTAAAACCTCAAAGTCCATTGAAAGTATGAATCCTCTGTATATTTCAGCTTATCACTGCTTTTCACATATCTAGTACATGGTCAAATCATATCAGGGTTTTTTTTTTTTCATTGCAGCTTTATTTATTCAGCACACAATTCTTCAGTGACTAAGATGCGTTGTACTGTGTTTCTCTTTTATTTCCCTTCATCTGCATCACTTTTCACCAAATGATGATCCAAGATGACTGGATTCTTCCATTGATTCATTTGTTCATTTAGTTGCTCATTCTGTCATTCAATAAATATAAAGCACTCATGCCACATACTTTGTAGATACTGTGAATACAAATGAATCGAACATAGTCATAGCCTGGGCTCACAATACAGAAGCAATGACAGACTTACTCTGCTGCAGAGGGATGCATGCCGGGATGCACAAGATGCCATGGGGCAAAAGGAAGAATTAATTGAAAACCATTACAACAAATTTCTTGAAAGCATATACCTACTCCAAACATCATAATTACTGAGATCAAGTTTTACTAAACTTATCCTATGAAATCATTGTTTCAACCCATTCATAAAATCTACCTGAATATCTGTCCTGTATAGGGCAATGTTCTAAGTACTGACAGGAAAACAAAATTGTAAGATTTGTTCTTAACTTTGTTAAGGTTGTTGATGAGACGGTGTACCATTAAATAAGAAGGTATTTCAACAGCCTATAATACATTTCTACTACTTAGTGAACTGAGTTTAAAATATTCACAAGTAACTTCAAAGCCCTTTGTTAGAGCACAGCCTTTATTGATACCCTAAATCTTTTAGTTCTGAGCTCTCATCTAAATTTACCCGAGAATCTTGCTAGTCCTCTGTTTTCTCCCTTTGAACTTGCCCTTATATTCAATAGTCCCTAGATGCCCACTGATTTTCTGAGCAAACATGTCAGATTCCCATTTGCACCAGAAATCTAAAGAACAAGTTATGAGAAACGACATTGTTGTTTATCTAAATATGTGTCTTTGTTTTATTTCCCTGTTCTAAGATATTCTCTAGGATGGCGTATCTTTCAAGTTCTTTCTTCTTCCAGGGATGCTCTTTACCTCAATCCTTACTTGACAAAATTCCACTCATTCTTCAAGTTTCAGTTTAAATGCCTCTACCTTAACCATTTTAATACTTTTCTTTAAACTTAAGTTAGTTTCCCTGTTATCCTTTTTTTAGCAAGTTAAATTTTCCCTTCAGAGCACATATAATAAGTTGTATTATTGGCCAATATACATATTTGTTGAATATATATCTCCTTCTGTAAAATGTAATTCCATGGGGACCAGAATTGTATTTTTTTTTTAGTCACCATTGTGCATGCAGCACATAAGGCATTGACTGGCTTCCTGTAGGTATACATGAACTAATTTAGACAGGGTACATTTCAAAATTGTTTTATGAAGGACCTCTATATGTCAAAGAATTGATGTTAAAATTTATTATATAATATCTTAAGTACAATTGCACTTATTATCTCTATCACTTTCTTCAATTAAGAATTAGAATATATATTAACTCAAAATATTATACAACTATTCCTTAAGTTTATGTGTTGTACTTGCAATTAAATTATGAAACACTTAAGGATCAAGGATTTTGCCTTCTGCAAATTCTGCACTGCCCAGAGTATGTAGAATGACATTGAGCACGTTGTAGATTTTTAATACTGCTTAGTGAATCAAATTGAGCTGAACTGAATTGAAATGAATCAAAAAAGAAACTTTCATAACATTTTGCCTTCTGGGTTTGGCAGATAGAACACTGAAGTGCTAGTTAGAATTACTGTACTTAGCTCTCAACTAGCTAGTGATTTGGAGACATTTGAAAGCTTTCCAATTCTCATCTAGAGAATGAGGATAATGCCTATCATCTTCAAAAGGATGCTATGAAGATTAGATACCATCTTTACATGAAAAAAATCTTAATATATGTGAAGTATTGTCATTTGATACCTGAGCAGGTTAAGCACAGACCAAGTGTTATAACTGAGGTCTTATTCACTTAGAAATCTGTTAGAGTACAAAAAAATACTCAGAGAAAGTCATGATATATATATATATATATATATATATATATATATATTTTTTTTTTTTTTTTTTTTTTTTTTTTTTTTTTTTTACTGCACCTATGTTTGGCTTAGTAATTCCAGAATGCCTTTGGATTCTTACCTGCTTTTAGATCTTGGAGAAGAACACGAGGCTTGCACTAATATCATGTAAAACTTCTCCACCCATAATGAAAATTTGTTGTAGATACTATCTTTAATCATTTGTATCATGCAAACTCCAAAATTAATAAGGCCAGCAGAAGAGTATTTCTAATATTCCTCTGACATATTTTTGCCTCCTGAGCAATGAGTCTATTGGGGAAATTACTCCTCCCTCATGGGCTGAGACTATTGATCACACCCTCACCTTTACTACAATCTCCATCATAAGTTTGGGCATACAAGTGTACATATGACTCAAGGAGGGACAATCAAAAGCATATTGCGGAAAGCAATAAGGATGTTACATGGAAGAAAGATTCCTTCAGTCAAATATTATAAAGTCCCTTGGACATAATAAGACTGAAAACCAACTACGGGATCTCACTGTTGCCACATTCAGAGAGGTTGCCTGAGTATAAACTCACCACCGTAGAAAGCAGAGCTGATAGATGGAGAGAGAAAAAAGCAGATACTTGATGGTATGGTTGGGAAAGTTCTAATATCTGTTCCTGTAACTATTATCCATGATTATAGTCTTCCACATAGTTATGTATAAGTACATTGCCTATATCTTAAATGAATTTGAGTTGGATTTTGTAACTTGCACCTGACTTATAGCTTCTTATAAACTCTATTTGCCATAGAATAGAAATCTGTCCCACTTTTATTTTCTTCATTCCCTATCAAAAAACATAATAACAATCTTTGTAATTTGGAAGCTTTATGGTTAAATTTTTCTAAGAACTCAGAAACGATAGGCTATAAATGTCATAAATAAATAGGAAGCCTAAAGATAGGATTTAATATTGATCATGTTTAGCCTAAGCTTACTCATGAAAAAAAAAATGCTTCATATTTGATTTTTATCATAGCAGTCCCTTTGAGTTGTGCCTATCCAGTTGTCCTCAACTAAAGGAACTAAAGTAAAGATATACTCATAAAATCATATGGAGAAGGAGACTTGGTATAAGACTTCACTCAGTGTTTAAATTTCCAAACAAGTGGCCATCTGGTGCATGTGATCCCTCTAGTAAAAAAACAGAAACAGGTGGGGCAGCTGGGGTGGCTCAGCGGCTTAGCGCTGCCTTTAGCCCAGGCCAGGATCCTGGAGACCTGGGATCGAGTCCTATGTCGGGCACCCTGCGTGGAGCCTGCTTCTCCCTCTGCCTGTGTCTCTACCTTTGTGTGTGTGTGTGTGTGTGTGTGTCTCATGAATAAATAAATTAAAAAAAAAAAAAACAGAAACAGGTACAATAGCCCTGAGGAATCCACTTCATTTGGGAACAGATCTGAAATCTGCTTGCATTGGCTTTGTTTTGGCAAATGGTGTTTATCCTTTTACTCTAGACCAGGGACCATGTCTCTTGCGTTCATCATTGTATTATGATTACGCAGTAAGTTTGTGGGCTATTATATATGCCAATGAATATTTCTGCATAAATGAAATAATAAATTAATGCATGAATAAATAGATGGATATATAATCTCTGTGACCATGCAGAATAATTCCAATATTGAAAAATAACTGTTGTACTAAGGTTTCAGTTTTTCAAATTTGAAAGTTTTCTATTTCAAACTATTACTCGAACTCCTCATTATCCTGTTTGTTCTTCCAAGGATCCATTCTAATCTGTTAATATCTCCTTAGAAGCATATTCTTCTATAACTCTATGACTGCATTCTAACCTCCTGTGAATTTTTGTTTTGTATTTTTTGTCATTGTTTATCAGTGCATAATATTGTTGACTCAAAATTAATAAAGAGTAAGTTAAAATTCTAAAATGTTCTCAAATACTGCACTTGTGCAGGTCTTTATATACATATATAATATATATAAAAATATATAAAATATTTTATATCAAGATTCCTAATGCTAGATTGGATCCATTTATTCAGTCTTCTAAAATGATTTTTCATATTAACTATATTTGTTCAACACATTTGCCTTTTAGTTTGATGAATTTAGTAAATTTTTACTTATTATGACATTTATTCAAAATATATTGAATAGAAGTACTGTCAAATATTTTTGAATTAATGAAATCAGTGAATCTAATGAAATCAATGATATACCCAATGCAGTTCAAACTTAGGATGAGCAGGAAATCAGAGCTGTTGGAAATCACAGGTTTGGTGTTAATCATTGAGAACACTTTCTTTGCCATATCACTCTCTGCTCAGCATTGCAGTATGCTAATGAGAACATAAATATTCTAGCTAGGACATCTATCAGATTTGGACTTCTCATCTTTGAGCTTTATTATAATCAGTGGCATTTTGTTTTTACCTGATGTGTTGCCAATTTAGTGTTTGTCTGACTGTAGTAAATTTTCTTGGACACACACTCAGTATGAGCTTTTAGACACATATATCGCATCTAAAAAAAAAAAGAGGGAGAATTGCCATTGCTTTGGTTTTCACTTCTATCCCACAGACAGAATTTAGGAAGAGCAACAGGAAACATACAAGAGAAGCATATGCAAAATGGAAAGAAGTAGGTCTCGAAAATATCCAAGGGGAGCCAGTGCTGAAAGACTAATTAGTGTCTTCATTAGTGCTTCACAATAAGAAAAATGAGCATGGAGGGAGGGAACTCCTAGATTCCTCGGGAGAGATTATAAAACAAAGTACTCCTTGATCTGATCTCATCTGTTCTTCTCTTTTGTCTTTACAGACAAAGAGGAGGCATAAATAAGCTCCCACCTTCTGCTAAGGGCTGCAGTGCTTGCCAATTATTTAAATGATTAAGGAGGAGAGATGACTATTG
Organism: Vulpes vulpes; assembly: GCF_048418805.1. Taxonomy (NCBI): domain Eukaryota; kingdom Metazoa; phylum Chordata; class Mammalia; order Carnivora; family Canidae; genus Vulpes; species Vulpes vulpes. Next base: position 74,250,858 of record NC_132781.1, read on the forward strand.
GAAAGTGCACTTAAAAGGAGAGAAACAGGCCAAAATACCTATGTCATGGTAAAAGATTCATTCCCCCTTTACTCCAGATTTGGGTACATTTAGGATAGAAACCAAGAGGCCCTGGGCTGTAAATCCTTGTCCCTTTACTTTGCATAGGCTTGACTGGATAAGCACTTAGAAGTTCCAGCTACTAACTTAGATATGGCACTGAAATAAGTCAAAGGGAGGAGAGTCTGGCAAGCTCCTCCAAAACAACAGTCATTCCTTCAGAATCAACATAGTCCTGAAAGAATAGGTAGTATTTTACTAAAACATCATTATTGTCAGACTTTTAGGAAAGATGATAGAATTCAGATTCTAAAACCAAGATTTCTCAGCAATAATAGTAATAGCTGATATTGCGATACTTGCAACATGCCAGGCAGTTTTCTGAGTGCTTTATATGTATGTTAATCTATTAATTTACACAGAGATGAGGAAACTGAGAGTGAGCAATTTGTCTACGTTTACACAGCTGGTAAGCGCTAGAGTTGGAACTGGAAACCCTGCCTGGGCTCTCAACCATCCTGCTAAACTGTTGCTGTAGGGACTCACCTACTTTAGCCATGTGTCAAACATAGGCCACAATCTAGACCACAGATATGTGGTTTCACTTTAGGGGATCAATCGACACTTGGTTGCTTCTATCTTCTGGGTATTGTGGACAGTGCTGCCATGAACATGGGTATACTCTCCTACTCCTTAAGTGCAGAAGAGAATCCTCAAAAATTAGTACATAAATTAACTAAAAATAACTATTTTAGTTAAATTTTTGAATCAGTGATCAACTTATACAATTATTATGCCAGCTGATAAAGACTTTTTTAAATTAATTAATTAATTAATTAATTTTAAATTTTATTTATTTATTCATGAGAGACACGCACACAGAGAGAGAGAGAGAGAGAATGAGAGAGAGGCAGAGGGAGAAGCAGGCTCCATGCAGGGACCCCCAACGTGGGACTCGATCCTGGATCTCCAGGATCAGGCCCTGGGCTAAAGGTGGCGCTAAACAGCTGAGCCACCGGGGCTGCCCGCATTTTTAAATTTATATATGCATTTGTATCATTTGGCATATTATAAGTTTAAAGTTCATTCATTTCACAAGTGCTAAGGAATGCTTATTTTGTTCAGAGTACTGTGTATAGCAGTGCTTGGAGGAATTCAATGTGATTAAGCAATGACCCCTTCCCAGATGGGAGATTATATATATATATATATATATATTAGGGATGCCTAGGTGGCTCAGTTAGTTAAGTGTCTGCCTTCAGCTCAAGTCATGATCCTAGAGTTCTGGGATGGAGCCCCACATCGGGCTCCCAGCTCACCACTGATTGTGCTTTCTCTCTGTCAAATAAATAAATAAAATCTTTAAAAATATATATACATGAAATATTTAGTTTAATTAATTCATTCAAAAATAACAATCTGACCATGTAGTGTTTTCAAATGAATTACTTCTGTCAAATAGAGTAAGATGATAATTGCAATAAAAGAAATATAAACTAAAACTACATTAGTATAGATGAATTTGATTGCTATTATTGCTGCATTAAAAACCACCCCAAAACTCAGTAACAATCTAGGCTGTGCTCAGCTGTTCTATTCTACATTAGACTTCAGAAGCAGTGGGGCTCTGTTTCTCGCTGCAAGTACATGGGCTGTCCACTAGCCATAGCATGTTGTTTTCACAGCAATGCATATGTTCAAAAGAGCAAGCAGAAACATATGAGGCCCCTAAGGCTTGAGCTCAGAAATAGTACCTTTTCACAATTACCTCATTTCATTGGCCAAAAAAAGCCATATAGTCAATCTCAAAATCAAGAGGGATGGAAATATATTTGACTACAAGTCTGAAGAACTGCAAAGTCACATAGCAAAAAGTATGGATAGAGGAGGAGAAAAAATGGCCTCAATGACACAAGCTACCAAGTGGAAAATAAACATAAAGTCAGAATAAAGTATTAATAGTTGGCTCACAAAGATAAATTATCTTAGTAGGGAACCAGAATTGATAAACATTACGTGAAATAAAAATTGTTGTCAAGGTATTAGATATGTCTTGAAACAAATAACCATTGCGAATTGTGATTATCATCACTCAAAGTTTTCAGTAAAGCAGCATAATACCTGAATTTAGACTATCTGGACTCCTTTAGAAATTGGAAAGGACTATAATTGGAGATGTGGGGAGTGGATGAAAGCTGGTGAAGAAATGTGTACAAAAACAAATCCAAGGAATGTTCAGTTGTAGAACAAATGATTTATGTAAGGAAATAGTAGGATAATGGGAAATAAGTTACAGAATTTTAAAAAAATACTTCTTAAATATATTTGGTTTGGGGGCATCTGGGCAACTCAGTCAGTTAAGAGGCTGACTCCTGATTTTGGCTCAGGTCATGATCTTGGGGTCCTGGAATTGAGCTCCATATCAAGCTCTGCACTCAGCAGAGAGTCTGCTTGATATTCTCTCCCTCTCCCTCTGCCCCACCCCCGCTCACTCTTTCTGTCTTTCTCTCTCTCTCAAATTAATAAATAAATATTTTGTAAAAGTATTTAGTTTTTTTACTCAAAGGGTTCTGTGGAAAATTAAAGTCTTTTGAAAAAATGCTTAAAATAATCAAAATAGTGAAGTGGGAAGAAAAGTCTACATGGGAATGTAAGATTGAAAGAAATAGATGAGGGACACCTGGGTGGCTCAGCAGTTGAGTGTCTGCCTTCAGCTCAGAGAGTGATCCCAGAGTCCCAGGATCAAGTCCCACATCAGACTAGCTGCATAGAGCCTGCTTCTCCCTCTGCCTATGTCTCTGTTTGTCTCTCTGTGTCTCTCATGAATAAATAAATAAAATCTAAGAAAAAAAAAGAAAAAGAAAAAAGAAATAGATGAGTCTAGAGGTAGGATTCTAGGTACAATGCTGCTAAAATGATGGAAGACAAGATCTTCGATTGGATAAGAAGTATAATGATGAAGGAAAAAAGTTAAATGAGAACATTTGGAACATGATAGGATTGAGAAGCTGTAAAAAAAAAAAGAGAGAGAGAGAAAGAAAGAACTCAAAAATTTCAACACAGAGTTCTCAAGTCCAGGTGTCCAAAATATGATTATTTAGATTTATTTTATTTTTCACACTCTGTCTTCTGAAGAGATAGTGTGAGTGTCCTGAGGTGAGAGAGTCTGTGACCAGTTCAAGAAATTAAAAAACAAAAGCAAAATAGAAGATGAAGAAAAACAATATGCCACAGTTCCCACTTATCCAAGGTTTTGTTTCATAAGGTTTCAGTTACCTGTGTCCAACCACCTCAGGAAGCAGATGATCCTCCTTCTGACAATATGTGCAAATCAAAATGTCTGTCATTCACCTCACTTCATCTCATCACATAGGCATTTATCATCTCACATCATCACAAGAAGGAAGCTAAGAATCATATAATAAAATGTCCCCGCAGATAAGAGGAACTACTGTAATTGAAAATTTAAAAGATAGTAAGTGAGAAAGTAAGAAAGTGTCAGCCACTTAAGACCATTGAAGTAGGCAGAAACCAGATAGTTAGGGATTTTAAGTAGGTTAAATATTAGAAACATTGTGTGAACAGTAGGAAGTTTTAAGCACAAGAGAAAAACATGATCTGATCAAGATTTTTGAAAGATTAATCTGAAGGCTGAGTTGACATAGGTAAGGAAATGACTAATTAAACCAATTACATACTGTGCACACAATCTTGCAGCAAAAATGTGTCACCTGTGGAATTATGTCAACACGCCTCTTGTGTAAACAAGATAACTAAAATGGGTTAAACATGTTTTGTTTTTTTCTGAACACAAGAAGGAAAAAAAGGCACAATCTCTATTTTACAAGTTGAAATACGCATCTTTCTTCACAGTAGTAATACTGTTAACTACTTAGGTGCTGGTTAGAAATGTCCATGGTTATTAACAATACAATGCAACTTGTGAAAAAATAAAGTAATAGGCAGATATATCAAAGATTATTTACTAAGAAGCAGTGACAATATGGCTTAGAGGAAAGATACAAATTGTAAAAGCCGCGGTAATTTTACCTAATTTAAACCTATTATATTGCTCAAAACGTATTGGTTCTGGCATGACAACACTACTACAACTTTCTTTCAGTTTGAAGAAATGGGTATGTTATTTTGGTGATTATCAAATATTCCTTCCTTTATTGTGGAATGATTTCCCAGTTTCTCTCTTCTTGGAAGTTTTGATGCCAAATTAGAATATTCAGGTGATTTTTTTAAAAAATAATATTTTGTTGAAGTACTGATTGGATGAAAAGAAGAGGATGTCACATCTCAATTTTCTAAATAGTCTACACATTTTCCTTTTTGTCCACAAAATTGACTTCAGTAGATCATAACTTTGCATGTTATTTCTCATTGAAGATTTATCATTTCCTGAAGATGATTAAAGGTTATGTAGATTCATATACATATAAATGATTTCCTATACATATATTTAAATATGAAACAGTGATTTTTTTAAACTTAACCTACTAAATCAAACCTATGACAAACTGTAAAGGCCAAAGTTGAAGCGAATTTATGCTATTTTCTTCTTCACAAGGTTGAACTTACTGTAATTAAATTACTTAAAAGAAAAAAGCAAATGTTCTTTTTATAACTACAAGTCATTTTTAAGAGTATCAAAGTAAACATAGTAGCAAAATACACTTAAACTCTCCAAAGAGCAAGCATTAAAAGAAAAGGAATCACAAAAAGGAAATGACAGAAGTAACAAACATGAGATTCTATTTTAGTACTTTTTCTCACATGTGTTGCAAATATTTTGGTTCTCAAGTTTTGCTTGTATATTGACTTTACTTAAGGAATCTTTTCTCCATGAAAAAATTTTGTAATACAATTCAACTCAACAATTTTCCCTATTATTGCTTCTGGATATTTTGCAATGCTTAGAAATAAATGCAATTAAATTCTCCAATATTTTCTTCTTGTACGTTTTTTTTTTGTTTTGTTTTGTTTTGTTTTGTTTTGTTTTTTGGCCTGGTTTGCTGATATTTTATTGAGAATTTTTGCATCTATATTCATCAGGATATTGGCCTGTAGTTGTTTTTTGTTTTTGTTTTTGTTTTTGTTTTTAGTGGTTTCTTTATTGGGTTTTTTTGTGTGTGTGTATATTTTTTATTGGAGTTCAATTCGCCAACATACAGCATAACACCCAGTGCTCATCCAATCAAATGCCCCCCTCAGTGCCCATCAGCCAGTCACCTCAACCCCCTGCCCATCTCCCTTTCCACTACCCCTTGTTCATTTCCCAGAGTTAGGAGTCTGGGAAATATTCTGTCTCCCTCTCTGATATTTCCCACTCATTTTCTTTCCTTTCCCCTTTATTCCCTTTCACTATTTTTCATATTCCCCAAATGAATGAGACCATAGAATGTTTGTCCTTCTCCAGCTGACTTACTTTACTTAACACAATACCCTCAAGCTCCATCCACATTGAAGCAAATGGTGGGTATTTGTTGTTTTTAATGGCTGAGTAATATTCCATTGTATATATAGACCACATATTCTTTATCCATTCATCTTTCAGTGGACACCGAGGCTCCTCCCACAGTTTGGCTATCGTGGACATTGCTGCTAGAAACATTGGGGTACAGGTGTCCTGCCATTTCAGGGCATCTGTATCTTTGGGGTAAATCCCCAGCAGTGCAATCTGGGTCGTAGGGCAGGCCTATTTTTAACTCTTTGAGTAATCTTCACACAGTTTTCCAGAGTGGCTACACCAGTTCACATTCCCATGAACAGTACAAGAAGGCTCCCCTTTCTCCACATCCTCTCCAACATTTGTTGTTTCCTGTCTTGTTAATTTCCACCATTCTCACTGGTGTGAGGTGGGATCTCATTGTGGTTTTGATTTGTATTTCCCTGATGGCAAGTGATGCAGAGCATTTTCTCATGTGCTTGTTGGCCAAGTCTATGTCTTCTTTGATGAAATTTCTGCTCATGTCTTTTGCCCATTTCATAAATGGATTGTTTGTTTCTTTGCTGTTGAGTTTAATAAGTTCTTTATAGACCCTGGATACTAGCCCTTTATCTGATATGTCATTTGCAAATATCTTCTCCCAATCTGTATGTTGTCTTTTAGTTTTGTTGACTGTTTCTTTTGTTGTGCAGAAACTTTTTATCTTAAGTCCCAATAGTTCATTTTTGCTTTTGTTTCCCTTGCCTTCATAGATGTATCTTGCAAAAAGATGCTGTGGCCAAGTTCAAAAAGGGTGTTGCCTGTGTTCTCCTCTAGGACTTTGATGGATTCTTGTGTCACATTTAGATCTTTCATCCATTTTGAGTGTTTCTTTGTGTCTGGTAGAAGAGAGTGGTCCAGTTTCATTCTTCTGCATGTGGCTGTCCAATTTTCCCAGCACCATTTATTGAAGAGACTATCCTTTTTCCAGTGGATAGTCTTTCCTGCTTTGTCAAATATTAGTTGACCATAGAGTTGAGGGACCATTTCTGGGTTCTCTATTCTGTTACATTGATCTATGTGTCTGTTTTTGTGCCAGTACCACACTATCTTGAAGATCACAGCTTTGTAGTACAATCTGAAATCTGGCATTGTGATACTCCCAGCTCTGGTTTTCTATTTCAATATCCCCCTGACTATTCGGGGTCTTTTCTGATTCCACACAAATCTTAACATTATTTGTTCCAACTTTCTGAAGAAAGTCCATGGTATTTTGATAGGGATTAAATTAAATGTGTAAATTGCCCCGAGTAGCATTGACATTTTCACAATATTAATTCTGCCAATCCATGAGCATGGAATATTTTTCCATCTCTTTGTGTCTTCCTCCATTTCTTTCAGATGTGTTCTGTAGTTTTTAGGGTATAGATCCTTTACCTCTTTGGTTAGGTTTATTCCTAGGTATCTTATGCTTTTGGGTGCAATTGTAAATTTAATTGAGTCCTTAATTTCTCTTTCTTCAGTCTCATTGTTAGTGTATAGAAATGCCACTGATTTCTGGACATTAATTTTGTATCATGACACACTGCCAAATTGCTGTATGGGTTCAAGTAACCTTGGGGTGAAGTCTTTTGGGTTTTCTACGTAGAGTATTATGTCATCTGCAAAGAGGGAGAGTTTGACTTCTTCTCGGCCAATTTGAATGCCTTTTATTTCTTTTTGTTGTCTGATTGCTGAGGCTAGGGCTTCTAGTACTATGTTGGAAAGCAAGTGGTGAGAGTGGACATCCCTGTCTTGTTCCTGATCTTAGGGGAAAGCCTCCCAGTGTTTCCCCATTGAGAATGATATTTGCCGTGGGCTTTTTGTAGATGGCCTTTAAGATGCTGAGGAATGTTCCCTCTATACCTACACTCTGAAGATCAGGAATGGATGCTATATTTTGTGAAATGCTTTCTCTGCATCTATTGAGAGGATCATATGGTTCTTGATTTTTCTTTTGTTGATATGATCTATCACATTGATTGCTTTACGAGTGTTGAACCAGCCTTGCATCCCGGGGATAAATCCTACTTGGTCATGGTGAATAATTTTCTTAATGTATTGTTGGGTCCTATTGGCTAGTATCTTGTTGAGAATTTTTGCATCTGTGTTCACTGGGGATATTGGTCTGTAATTCTCCTTTTTGGTGGGGTCTTTGTCTGTTTTGGAATTAAGGTGATGCTGGCCTCATAGAACGAGTTTGGAAGTATTCCATCCTTTTCTATCTTTCAGAACAGCTCTAGTAGAATAGGTATGGTTTCTTCTTTAAATGTTTGATAGAATTCCCCTGGGAAGCCATCTGGCCGTGGACTTTTGTGCCTTGGGAGGTGTTTGATGACTGCTTCAATTTCCTTCCTGGTTATTGGCCTGCTCAGGTTTTCTATTTCTTCCTGTTCCAGCTTTGGTAGTTTGTGGTTTTCCAGAACGGGCATCCATTTCTTCTAGATTGCCTAATTTATTGGTGTATAGCTGTTCATAATTTGTTTTTAAAATCATTTGTATTTCCTTGGTATTGGTTGTGATCTCTCCTTTTTAATTTGTGATTTTATTAATTTGAGTCTTCTCTCTCTTCTTTTTAATAAGGCAGGCTAATGCTTTATCTATCTTATTGATTCTTTTAAAGAACCAGCACCTGGTTTTGTTGATCTGTTCTATAGTTCTTCTGGTCTCTATTTCTTTGAGTTCTGCTTGAATCTTTATTAACTCTCTTCTTCTGCCTGGTGTAGGTTTTATTTGCTGTTCTTTCTCCAGTTCCTTTAGGTGTAAGGTTAGCTTGTGTATTTGAGTTTTTTCTCCAAATGTTTGAGGGATGTTTGTATTGCGATGCATTTCCCTCTCAGGACTGCTTTTGCTGTATCCCAAAGATTTTGAACAGTTGTATCTTCATTTTCATTAGTTTCCAGGAATCTTTTTAATTCTTCTCTAATTTCCTGGTTGACCCTTTCATCTTTTAGCAGGATGGTCCTTAACCTCCACGTGTTTGAGTTTCTTCCACATTTTTTCTTGTGATTGAGTTCAAGTTTCAAGGCATTAGGGTCTGAAAATATGCAGGGTACAATCCCAATCTTTTGGTATCAGCTAAGACCTGATTTGTGCCCCAGTATGTGGTCTATTTTGGAGAAAGTTTCATGTGCACTTGAGAAGAATATGTATTCAGTTGCATTGGATGTAAGATTCTATAAATATCTGTGAAATCCATTTGATCCAGTGTATCATTTAAAGATCTCTTGGTCCTGAATGCCTGTTTCCCTCCCCAAATTAGGGAAGTTCTCAGCTACGATTTGTTCAAATATGCTTTGTGGCTCTCTGACCTTCTCAGCATCGTCTGGAACCCCAATTAAACATATATTTTTTTTCCTTCTTAGGCTATCATTTATTTCCCTTAACCTTTCCTCATGATCTTTTGTTTTTTCTCTTTTTTCCTCAGCTTCCTTCCTTGCCATCAAATTGTGTTCTATGTCACTCAGTCTTTTTTCTACCTAATTAACCCTTGTGGTTAGGACCTCCAGTTTGGATTGCATCTCATTTAATTGATTTTTAATTTTGGCCTGATTAGATCTAAATTCTGCAGTCATGAAGTCTCTTGAATCCTTTATGTTTTTTTTTTCTCCAGAGCCACCGGTAGCTTTGTAATTGTGCTTCTGAATTGGCTTTCAGACATAGAATTGTAATCCAAATTCTGTAACTCTGTGGCAGAGAGGACTGTTTCTTAGTCTTTCTTTTGTGGTGAGTTCTTTTTTCTAGTCAGTTTGCTCACTGCAGAGTGATAAAAACGAATTGTACTGGAAAAAGGAAGGAAAAAAAAGAAAAAAGGAGGGATATCCTCTGGTTTTATGTACTGTAAATCCCTCGACTTCCCCTGGAGCTTTCCAGCACTGCTCAGTCAAGATCTTGCTCTTGCCCTGTTCTCCCAGCAGGTCTTCTAGGGCAGGGGCTGCCTTGCTGGTTCTCAGGTGTGTGCATCTGGGGGAGCTGCCCCCTCCCCCCCCCCCCGCCAGGTGCGGGGCCCAGTGGGAGCTGTTCACCCCGTGAGGCCCCTGTTCCCTGGCTGCCGCCCTCCTCCCCCAAGCACAGGGTGACCCCAGGAGGGACACCACCACCTGTGGCGGCCAGGTCCCCAGCCCTGGAGTCAGCTCCCCAGTAACCACCGCAGTCTCCTGGTCCGCAGGGGCCTGGGTGCTCCCGGGGTAGGGGGCGCTGCCCTGCACAGCTGAGATGGCACCCACATCCCTCAGAATGGTTATTATAAAACAAATAAACAAGGACAAGTGTTGGCAAGAATGGAGAAATTGTAATCCTTGTACACTGTTGGTGGAAATCTAACATAGTACAGCTGCTATGAAAAAGAGTATGGAGTTTCCTTCAAAAATTAATAATGGAACTGCTATGTGATCCAGCAATCCCACTGTTGGGTATATATTCAAAATAAATGAAATTGGGATCTTTGAAAAGAGATAGTAGCACTTTCATGTTTAAGGCAGCATATTCACAATAGCCAAGAGGCAGAAACAACCTAATGATGACTGGATAAAGAAAATATGGTATATATACATACACTGGAATAATATTCAACCTTTAAAATATTTAGCCATTGAAGAAAAATTTATAATATAGGACAATACAGATAGACCCTGAGGACTTTATGTTAAGTGAAATAAGCCATTCACAAATACCGCATGATACCACTTATAGGAGGTATCTAAAATAGATTCATAAAATCAAAGAGTGGAATGATCATTGCCAGAGGCCAGAGGAGGGGGAAATGAATATTATTCATCAGTAGGCATAAAGTTGCAGTTAAATAAGATTAATAGTCCCTAGAGATCTGTTGTATAACATTGTACCTACAGTCAACAACAAAGTGTTGTGCACTTTAAATTTGTTAAAAGGATAGATCTCATGTTGAGTGTTCTTATCATAATAAAAATAATAAGATATTTAGTTTATTGGAAATTTACTGGGGGATAATGATTAACATATAGGGCCCAATTTTTTATTGTTTTCCTGTGGGCTGTTTCAATGTTTCCAGCAACACTAACTGGATGACTGATCCATTTTAATCAATGCCACTGGTATCTTATATTTATTTGAATATATTTCTGACCATCATTGTGTTCCATTGTTATGACTTTTTATTTTTTTTGTTTTTTTGACTTTTTATTTTTTGAATCGGTTATACTATTTTATGTATTGTAACTCTAAAATTTACTTTGACATTTATTACAATGGCTTCCTGCATAAATCATTTAATTGACAAAATGCTGGTAGGAGGTCTGGTTTGAAAGAGAAACCGAGACAGAAACTTTAATAGGTAAATTAAACAAATTTGACAACAGATACATAAATAAGTCAACCCAGTAGGTTTTAAAGGAGAGAGGGTAGAAAGAATCTCCAGTGAGAGGTGAAGGATTCATTTTGGGGGATCTCCAGAATGGATACATATTTGTAGATTCTAAATAGGAATATGAGAGAGTCAGAGCATGAGGAAGCTCAACTACCCCCTTTTTCAGTGCAGACTTACATACAAAAGGCTATAGCACCACGATCCTGTCTGGAAAAGTCTCTTGCTGGAGACCACTATCACTGGCCAGGGTACTTTTATCCTTAAATTTATGTACTGTTTGATCCCCACTAGCATGTCCCTGGTAGGTGGGCAGGAACTATCTGTTATGTTCACTACTTTATTCCCAGCATCAAGAACTGAGCCTGGCATGGAGCAAGAATAAACAATTGCTGAATGCTGAAAAAATGAATGAAAAGGTTTCCAGGATTAAGCATACAATATACTTTGACTGAAAATGACTATTTATCCATCACTCTCAACATGTAGAGTTAACACACTTTGGCTGACCTCGTAACTATAGAAATGAAACAAGGGTCAGCTTTGTCACTGAGTGTTAAGTTAATCAGATCCTGGACAAGCAGTAAGGTCTTTTGTGAATTGCCTGTATTATTCTCCAGTTTCAGAAACTTCTTGGTTATTTAGGCAAGTTTTTGTTTTGTTTTTAGGTTTTTGGTATAAAAATTTAAAGACTATACGATTTTGAAAAAAAAATAGTATTTGGGGGCTATCTTGTTAAATTAATATATTATTTGAGAGATGTGATACATGCCCAGACCAGTAAGAGATTATGTCTTCTTATTTACTAAAGCTCTAATTTATGACCTTAAGTAGCTATATAATTAGTTTTTCACATAGGTCTTGCATCCTTTTGTGAAGCTTAGTCTAAGTATTTTATATATTATTTGCCTATTGTAAACGAGGTGATTTCCTTCATTATATTTTCCCATTGTGTTTGCGTGCATATAGAAAGATAAATACTTTTCCATGTAAATCCTGGATGCAACTCCACTACTGGATGTTCTTATGAATTATCATAATATTCCATGTCACTCTCTTGAATTGTATATCTTCAGTAATAAATATTTTTTCCTTTAATATCTTTTCTTTTTACATCAAACTACATCACTTGTAACTCTAGAACAATTTTAAATTAATTAACTAAAATTAAATTCAACACTTTTGCTCCACCTTGATTGTGAAATTCTGGTATTTCATTATAAGACATAATGCTAAATGTAGATATAGATGATAGACAGATGATAGATGATAGATAGATAGATAGATAGATAGATAGATAAGCTAACTATCCCTATCCTACCAAGAATTTTTTAAAATCTAAAATAGCTAAAAGCTTTTTTAGCCAATGCATGGTTAGCATTTCTAACAATCATATGATTTTTATTTTGAATTAATACTGGAATTATTATCAGATTTCCTACTATTAAAACATGACTACATGCCCTCTATGAACCAGAATTACTAATGCCACATAATAATATTATACTGTATATTGTGATGAATCATAATAAACACAAGTGAGTAGTTTATATTCTAATAAAGAAACTTTCATAAGTGCAATTGCTCTGCCGATGTGTTTTTGTATGAGAGAATGTAGGTATCTGTGTGGATATACCCATGTGCTGATGATAGTGTGCCAGCCCTGAAAATGCATATAGCAAATCTCTGACTTCAGGAATGTAAGTAATTAAGTGATGGCCCCAGCTCTACGTTCTCAAATCCAACACAGCATTTGCTCTGGAGCCAAGCATTTCATGGGCTACTCCCAACCAATAACTGAGCACAGTGGGGATACAGCAGTGACTTTGTTCGAAGACCTTCTGTGAGCCTGGCTGAACTTCTTCAGAATTGTGCTGGAATCTAAGATTCGTCTTTCCAACCTATATATTTCCCTCTCTTCTTCATCAGGATCAGATATGCACGGCAGATTCCTGGTTCTGAGGGCAGCTTTGACTCACTTTCCACTCTTTCACATTCACGTCTCCTAGAAAACCTTTTGCATGTCTGATCCCATTTTGGTATCCACTTCTCAGAAAACTCAGGACTAACACAAGTGTAAGCAGAGTGGTCAGAGAAAACAAACAGTTAGGGATTTGAGAGGTTCAAAGTGAACAATAGATTCTAAAATGGAGTTAATGGCTCTGTGAGAATATTCTGTGACTGATAAGAAAGAAAATAGACTACATTAAAAGAATTGCATAAATTAGGTAGGTAGCATGTATCAGCAGGAGACAGGCCAATACACCTAGTGTTGGATTTTTTGGGTGCTTGATCGAAGTGTCTAGAATCTAAGACTAGATAAGACTTCATTGATTTGGGGATGTTTTCTCAGGGCATGGAATTAACAGCCCAGCAAGGATACCGGGGATGTGCTTGTCTCTGCTGGCATGACTCTTAAAAATACGGAAAAAGCAATGTAAAGCACTCAGAAAAGATTAAACGTCTGAATTTCCTTGGAAAATGTCAGAGAAACAAGTAAAGAGGCTATGGTTTGCAGGCATGCTAGAATGATATACATGTGAGATCAGAAGACCCATCAGAATATGTTCTGTGGGAGGGTAGAAAGGACACAACTTTCATCAAAGCTTTTAGGGTCTGTTGGTGACAGAGGCATCAAAATGAAAGAAGTTCAGTGAGGCTGCAGGCCAAGGACGATGGTAAGAGTGATGACCACAGAGCTAGACTCATTAACATCTATAGGGAATATATGGCCTCAAAATGGTAAAAGTCAAGGGGCAGTACTTAATTGCCAGAAGCCAGGAGGTCATAATTACCAGAAAGTTGCTAAAATAGTTGAGGCAGATAAGGAAGCTTGACATGCCGGAGTTTTAGAAGTGGTTGATTGAGCATGGCAACCATAGAGGCAAAAGGACAGGTAGCCAACAAAGGTGCCGTGACTTCTGCAACATCTGCAGCCAGAAAGAGGCAAGAATGGGAGGAGTGGGAGGCTAGCGGTCATTGCTGCAATACCACATTATCATCCCTTGTTGAGTTCTCACACCTAAGCCAATTTTCACATCTGGGACCCAAAGATTGAAGAGGAAATATTCTGTAACACCCATGATGATTCCTTAAATCTCAAAAGGAAACTATGGCAATTAACTCAGGTTGCATTAAGAAATAAGAATTACCCAGAAATTTCAAGGAGACACAGGATCAGTGTGGCATCATGGCTCTTCTGTTAGCATAGGGATTTATGGGGTCAGGTAATAATAGAGCCTTCACAAAAGTCCAGCTCCCAGTGGCTCACTGAATCTGCCGACCCACCCAGTGATTATTTCTGTAGACTCAAGTATATCACTGGAAATGATAAATTTGGCAGTTGAAGTAACCTGTGTTCTTGTCCAGTGAGGTAAGAGCTCAAGGAAGGTCAAATGAAAATTTCTAAAACTAAACCCCCTACCTTGCCCAAGATAATGAATCAAACACAGTATTACAAGCCTAGGGAATAACAGAAACTAGTGATGTGAATAAGGACCTAAAGAATGCCAGGGTCTCAGCCCCTTATCATATCTTCATTTAATTCACAAATTCAGCCCCTGAAGAAATTGAATGGATCCTGGAGAATGCAGACTACTGCAGACTTCATCCAAATAGTAGCCCCAATCATAGCTACTATGCTAAATATGTCATCATCGCTAGAACAAATTAATAAAGCTACTGATTTAATGAATGCGATCTTTTTCCATTAAAAGAGAGGATTCATTTATAGGGCCTTTGCCTCAGAGTTTTTGAAGTCTCCTGCCCTGTGTCATAATATAGTCCAAGGAGTAAACATCTGAACATTTAAGAAAAAATTACATGGACTCATTGCATCAGTGACACCATACTTATTGTCAAAATAAACAAGAGGTGTCTAGTATGCTGAAGCCCTTGGTGAATACGTGATCTGCAGAGGGTGGAAGATAAACACTATGAATGCTTGAGATTTGTAACTTCTATGAAGTTTTTAGAGATCCAGTCATCAAATGTAATGTCAAAGTAAATTACAAATTACTGCATCATTCATTTCCTACCACAATGAAGGAAGCATAGCACTCTTTGGCTTCTGGAAGTTACACTTTTCATAATAATAGGCCAGCCTGTATACTGGGTGATGTAGAAGGCCCCAGCTTAGAGTGAATCCCAAAAAGGGAAGGATTTAGCAACAACCTCAGAGTATGGCGTAAAAGGCATCATTGCTGGAGTCATACTGTCCAGCAGACTCTATGATGTTGGTGCTAAGTGCTGGGAAAAGATGCCAAATGGAGCTATGGCAAGCCCCAGTGGGAGAATTACTACACTGGTTCATGGGATTCTGGAACAAGGCCATGGCCTCTTCCATAAAGAATTATATAGCCTTTGAGAAACTATATTTGACATGCTAATGAGTCCTAGTAGAAATGGAATGCTTTACCATAAGACATAATGTGACCATTCACCTACAACTGCCATTATAAGCTAGATGCCATTGTACTTCCAAATCATGAATTTGGGTTTGCTCAGTTACAGTCCATCGTAAAATAAAAATAAAACACCTGGGAATGGGCCTGAGCAGGGCTAGAAGGCATACAAGTAAGCTGCCCAAGAAGTGCCCCACTTTGGACTTGCACTAAGAGCTATCGGTGTGTCACAAACTAGCTGAATGAAAAGGAAAAAGACTGAACTTATTTTGCACATGGGTTAGCTCACTGTGTGTGCAGAGTCCAAACCAGACATGAATGGACTGCAGGCATGAATTAAGGTACCACTGAAAGATAGTGGAGAGAATTCTCCCCAACAGCTGATCCAGCCCATCTGATCATCAGCTTTAGGTGAAAGTGACTTGAGATGAGAATATATAGATTCTTAGGCACTACTTTGTCTTGGATTTCTTCATGAGTTTGGCTATACATTTTGATGTCATCAACTATCTTACATGTATAATATAAAAGATAATCTGTTTAGGTTATGCCTTTTTCCTTTTAAATCTTTCTTAGTCATGTACATTGCTCTTTACATCAGAAATTAACTTATCTGATATTAAGACAGTTACTCTTCTTTATTTTTATTATATTGTTCCTTTTCAATCTTTTCATGTTCAGCTACCCTGAGTCCATTTCATAATATTTCTTTTACGAATGACATACAGTTGTGATTTTTGTTGAGATCTAACCAATTTAATTTTCTTTTAATAGAAAAATTTAGTTCATTCACATTTATGAATATATCTCATCATAGTCCTGATAAATTGGTTTATATTAGGATGGCTGTTCTTAATGAGATTCTTGTTTTTATCTTTTATTAAATGTCACCACAATTCCTTCCTCCAAAGATTTTGTCAATATAGCAGTCTCTAGCCTGTGGCTGCTGCCAGAGATTCTGAACTTTTCCCCTTTGTAGGTAACATATTTTGCCTGAATGATCATCAAATGTGGGGGGGGGGGGGGGAGATATAATAATCTACTATGTTATGCATAGATTATGTGTTGCTTCCTTTTCATTATTACTTATCTTTGGGTGCATTTACTTCTGCAGGGAAAAGATTATTGAGGCAAAGAAGATTGAAGCGACTTCTGAATTCAGGAAGTACCCTGGTTTCACAGCAAAGATCTTTGTGGGTGTTGATTTCAACCATAGTTTTCCCTCAATATTCTAGGTTTCTGGTGCTTTTCCTTCAATATCTGAACATTCTCAGTGCCCTTCAGCTAAAACTTAATTTTGTTTATCTTCTTTGTGCCTTAGACTAGATTGGGTTGGATTTCTTTAATTGGCAACTGCAAGAAAATATATCCAAATTAGACAACATATTCCATATTTGGAAGTAACAAAGTTGACGGTTAAAACATCTTAGCTGCTCTTTCAGAAGAGTGGAACAAAAGTTCCAGGCCTTTGAATGACGGCATGCTTTCCAGTCGGTTTGTAGTAATTTGCCCTAAGCATTTAATGTATCCCCAAGATCTTGCAGAGTATGTGGTACTCTCAGGAAATTAACAGTGAGAAAGTTCCCAAGCCTCAGTCAGCCTCAATTATCCAATATGTGAAATGAGGGAGAGTATAGTAACGCTTATCTTTCAGAACAGGTGGAAGAATTAGACGCAATGCACGCAGAACATGGAATGCATGGCATATTATGTAAAGAATATAAGCAGTATCGATTAATAGTAAAATGTTATTAGTAGTGTTATTAACGAATGATTAAATTAAATGTGAATGGCAGCTTCTTAGTGAGAGGTAATTTCTTAAACTGCTTACATTTCTTAAATGATTAAACTGAAAACCATACTATCAGATCATCTAAGACAAACTTCAAATGCTGATGGCCTGAAAAAGAAGCTTTGAAAGTGAAAGGATGAGTCTGGAGTTTACAATATTCAATAATTGGCTCTTGATGGTTCCCACAAATGATTATTTCTAATGCAATTTTTTGAGTAAACGTATAGATGCCACAATAAATGTGGGCTGTAAGAATCAGAGCACTATGTTATTATAGAAAAGTAACAGCTGAGGTCTTTAAATAAAACCCCAGAGACACAATGAGGCTAAAATCAGTCCTGTTGGCAGGTACCTGACTCCTCCCAAAGACTTCCTTTTTCTTCTTTTTTAAGGTTTGTTTGTTTGTTTGTTTGTTTGTTTGTTTGTTTTAGAGAGAGTGAGCACAAGTCAGGGGAGGGGCAGAGGGAGAAAGAGAATCTCAAGCCAGCTGACTCTGTGCTGAGGGCAGAACTCAACACGGGGCTGGATCCCAGGGCCTTGAGGTCATGACCTGAGCCAAAATGAAGAGTGGGCCCCTTAACTGACTGAGCCACCACTCTTTAGGTGCCCCTCTAAAGAGTTCCTAACCCGGGAGCATTAGGGTGACTATTAGCAAACTAAATCCATACAGAATTTTAAATTTCATTATAAATTACTAATCACACATACACACATAAAAAGTTGCCTGAATTGACCTATTAATCTCAGGTTGAAAAATTAATGTTAAAGTTTCTATAAGGCAGAGAATTCTACAGTTTCTGGGTAGGTTAAAGAATATGATAAAATCCATTATTTTCATCAATCTCCCAAACTAATCGGAGGGAGACACAAGTGATAATTCTTTCCAATCTCCCAAGCCCATCCTTCCAGCAAGTTATTACAAATCTAGCCTGATATAGCTGTGTGCTTTAAGCACATAGTATCCAATGAAAAATAAATTATATTCCCCAGTAGTATCTCTAATTCTCCATAACTTATTAACACTAAACAGCTAATCAGTATAGAAATAAGCATTTCAGAAATGCAGAATTTCAACCCTGGTAGTTTTTCCTATACATAGCCACTATGTTTTGTTTTATACTGAGAGAGAATCAACTACATAACGAGATTTTTGTAATCCTATTTCTCATTATTTTTACTTGCTTCCTTTCTTTCTCTTAAAGATGTTTTGCACTATAAAAAAGAAAGATGTTTTGTATTATAAATAAGAATGTTAACTCTGTCTAACTGTAATTAAAGATGAAGTTCAAAGAAGGTATTGGCAGTCTCCGAGTACAATGAACTATTGGAAGCCTGTGCTGGCAAATACTATTTTGTGTGCTAGAATGAAAACCCAAAAGCATAAGCCAAGCTCAGAGGGCCTACGGGCTGGCAAGATAAAATGACAGCAAGCCTACTTAGAAAATGGTATCACCAAAACTTGAATGGCTCCTTGTGGTATAAAGCATTAGTTAAAGCCAGGAAATACACTTGGAACAATACAGTATCCTTGTGGCCCTCTGAAACTTTTAAACACTACATGGACCATGACAGAAATATAATGCCCTCTTCATTGACTCCACTCCCACTTTTGCTTTGGAAATAATTTTCCAAAGGAGGGTTCCCCTGCCAGTGCATTAAAGCCCATTTAACCACACACAGACCAAACTCTCTATCCACTGTGACTTAATTCTTTTTTTTTTAATTAATTTTTATTGGTGTTCAATTTACCAACATACAGAAAAACACCCAGTGCTCATCCCGTCAAGTGTCCACCTCAGTGCCCGTCACCCATTCCCCTCCAACACCCGCCCTCCTCCCCTTCCACCACCCTTAGTTCGTTTCCCCGAGTTAGGAGTCTTTATGTTCTGTCTCCCTTCCTGATATTTCCCAACATTTCTTTTCCCTTCCTTTATATTCCCTTTCACTATTATTTATATTCCCCAAATGAATGAGAACATACACTGTTTGTCCTTCTCCGATTGACTTATTTCACTCAGCATAATACCCTCCAGTTCCATCCACGTTGAAGCAAATGGTGGGTATTTGTCGTTTCTAATTGCTGAGTAATATTCCATTGTATACATAAACCACATCTTCTTTATCCATTCATCTTTCGATGGACACCGAGGCTCCTTCCACGGTTTGGCTATTGCGGCCATTGCTGATAGAAACATCGGGGTGCAGGTGTCCCGACGTTTCATTGCATCTGAATCTTTGGGGTAAATCCCCAACAGTGCAATTGCTGGGTCGTAGGGCAGGTCTATTTTTAACTCTTTGAGGAACCTCCACACAGTTTTCCAGAGTGGCTGCACCAGTTCACATTCCCACCAACAGTGTAAGAGGGTTTCCTTTTCTCCGCATCCTCTCCAACATTTGTTGTTTCCTGCCTTGTTAATTTTCCCCATTCTCACTGGTGTGAGATGGTATGTCATTGTGGTTTTGATTTGTATTTCCCTGATGGCAAGTGATGTAGAGCATTTTCTCATGTGCATGTTGGCCATGTCCATGTCTTCCTCTGTGAGATTTCTCTTCATGTCTTTTGCCCATTTCATGATTGGATTGTTTGCTTCTTTGGTGTTGAGTTTAATAAGTTCTTTATAGATTTTGGAAACTAGCCCTTTATCTGATATGTCATTTGTAAATATCTTCTCCCATTCTGTAGGTTGTCTTTTAGTTTTGTTGACTGTATCCTTTGCTGTGCAAAAGCTTCTTATCTTGATGAAGTCCCAATAGTTCATTTTTGCTTTTGTTTCTTTTGCCTTTGTGGATGTATCTTGCAAGAAGTTACTGTGGCCGAGCTCAAAAAGGGTGTTGCCTGTGTTCTCTTCTATGATTTTGATGGACTCTTGTCTCACATTTAGATCTCTCATCCATTTTGAGTTTATCTTTGTGTATGGTGAAAGAGAGTGGTCCAGTTTCATTCTTCTGCATGTGGATGTCCAATTTTCCCAGCACCATTTATTGAAGAGACTGTCTTTCTTCCAATGGATAGTCTTTCCTCCTTTATCAAATATTAGTTGACCATACATTTCAGGGTCCACTTCTGGGTTCTCTATTCTGTTCCATTGATCTATGTGTCTGTTTTTGTGCCAGTACCACACTGTCTTGATGACCACAGCTTTGTAGTACAACCTGAAATCTGGCATTGTGATGCCCCCAGATATGGTTTTATTTTTTAAAATTCCCCTGGCTATTCGGGGTCTTTTCTGATTCCACACAAATCTTAAAATAATTTGTTCTAGCTCTCTGAAGAAAGTCCATGGTATTTTAATAGGGATTGCATTAAACGTGTAAATTGCCCTGGGTAACATTGACATTTTCACAATATTAATTCTGCCAATCCATGAGCATGGAATATTTTTCCATCTCTTTGTGTCTTCCTCAATTTCTTTCAGAAGTGTTCTATAGTTTTTAGGGTATAGATCTTTTACCTCTTTGGTTAGGTTTATTCCTAGGTATCTTATGCTTTTGGGTACAATTGTAAATGGGATTGACTCCTTAATTTCTCTTTCTTCAGTCTCATTGTTAGTGTATAGAAATGCCATTGATTTCTGGGCATTGATTTTGTATCCTGCCATGCTACCAAATTGCTGTATGAGTTCTAGCAATCTGGGGGTGGAGGCTTTTGGGTTTTCTATGTAGAGTATCATGTCATCGGCGAAGAGGGAGAGTTTGACTTCTTCTTTGCCAATTTGAATGCCTTTAATGTCTTTTTGTTGTCTGATTGCTGAGGCGAGGACTTCCAGAACTATGTTGAACAGCAGTGGTGAGAGTGGACATCCCTGTCTTGTTCCTGATCTTAGGGGAAAGGCTCCCAGTGCTTCCCCATTGAGAATGATATTTGCTGTGGGCTTTTCGTAAATGGCTTTTAAGATGTCGAGGAAATTCCCTCTATCCCAACACTCTGAAGGGTTTTGATCAGGAATGGATGCTGTATTTTGTCAAATGCTTTCTCTGCATCTAATGAGAGGATCATATGGTTCTTGGTTTTTCTCTTGCTGATATGATGAATCACATTGATGGTTTTACGAGTGTTGAACCAGCCTTGTGTCCCAGGGATAAATTCTACTTGGTCATGGTGAATAATTTTCTTAATGTGTCGTTGGATCCTATTAGCTAGTATCCTGTTGAGAATTTTTGCATCCATGTTCATCAGGGATATTGGTCTGTAATTCTCCTTTTTGGTGGGGTCTTTGTCTGGTTTTGGAATTAAGGTGATGCTGGCCTCATAGAACGAATTTGGAAGTATTCCATCTCTTTCTATCTTTCCAAACAGCTTTAGTAGAATAGGTATGATTTCTTCTTTAAACGTTTGATAGAATTCCCCTGGGAAGCCATCTGGCCCTGGACTCTTGTGTCTTGGGAGGTTTTTGATGACTGCTTCATTTTCCTCCCTGGTTATTGGCCTGTTCAGGTTTTCTATTTCTTCCTGCTCCAGTTTTGGTAGTTTGTGGCTTTCCAGGAATGCGTCCATTTCTTCTAGATTTCCTAATTTATTGGCGTACAGCTGTTCATAATATGTTTTTAAAATCGTTTGTATTTCCTTGGTGTTGGTAGTGATCTCTCCTTTCTCATTCATGATTTTATTAATTTGAGTCTTCTCTCTCTTCTTTTTAATAAGGTTGGCTAATGGTTTATCTATCTTATTAATTCTTTCAAAGAACCAACTCCTGGTTCTGTTGATCTGTTCCACAGTTATTTTGGTCTCGATATCATTGAGTTCTGCTCGAATTTTAATTAACTGTCTTCTTCTGCTGGGGGTGGGGTCTATTTGTTGCTTTTTCTCTAGTTCCTTTATGTGTAAGGTGAGCTTTTGAATTTGAGTTCTTTCCAGTTTTTGAATGGATGCTTGTATTGCGATGTATTTCCCCCTCAGGACTGCTTTTGCTGCATCCCAAAGATTTTGAACGGTTGTATCTTCATTCTCATTAGTTTCCATGAATCTTTTTAATTCTTCCTTAATTTCCTGGTTGACCTTTTCATTTTTTAGCAGGATGGTCCGTAACCTCCACGTGTTTGTGGTCCTTCCAAACTTCTTGTTGTGACTGAGTTCTAATTTCAAGGCATTATGGTCGGAGAATATACAGGGGACTATCCCGATCTTTTGGTATCGGTTCAGACCCGATTTGTGACCCAGTATGTGGTCTATTCTGGACACTGTGACTTAATTCTTGGTCATCATTTTTCCTAAAAGAATGTGTCAATCAGCACCTATGATGTAATGTTATTATTCACTAAAACTATTCTTAATTGCACTCACTACAATGTATCTTGCACAACCATTGCCAAATTTCTAAATTTAAAAGATGAAACTCTTTTATTCACATAGGAAATCTTTTAAAACTTCTCCTCTCTTTAGGTTCAACACTAATGAGGACCTCCTAGGTGTCAGAGTCAGCTGAACAGCTCTACATTCACTGTGGCATATCTGTTAGATTTTGGATTTCAGACACATATCATGTCCCCTTGTATGGAATTAGGTAATATAAGAGGCAAAATATATGTGTGTAGGTTATATAATCTCATCAACATTGTTAAAAATAACTACCATAACAACAATATTTATATATTAATTTTTACCTACTGATCATTATCCATCATTTGGTGGATACTGTGTTCTCAAAATATATCTGATTCAGGTTTCTTATCACTGTCACATTCAGAAAATAAAAATAATATTTAATGGTCCAGGGACACAATTGTTGATTTAACTTAATAATAATACATTATTTTTGAAAGCAATAAACAACATATGATTAAAAGCTACAGTAAAGGCATATTTTATGTAAGTTCACAAATATAAATTCGAAATGAGAAAATATATGAAAAATTAAACACACACCTCAAAACGCAATAAAATTCTTATGCCTGTATTTTTTAAAAGGTAGCGAGTAGTCCTCACAGATAATAAGATTAGTTTGAGATCATATGTCAGCCATTTAAATATTATATTATAAAAACTTATATGACTAATATTATAAAATTAGTTATCAATCAGATTTAAATAGAAATCTTCACATTTTATTGTGATGATTTAATCTTCTTAGCAATTACCTAGATTAAAATTTGTATAATAGTAAAATTAGTTTATATAAAGTTTTAGAATTTATAGATCATGATCATACACATTCCCTCATTAAATTCTCACATCAAGAGTGTGCATATTAATGCCACTTTGATTTTACACCAAAGTGAGCCATCCAAGGGCCCACCAACAGTTGGTAATGGAGAAGGAAATTAAAACCAGGTCGTCTAGCTTCAGGACATTTTTGTTAACCTCTGATGCTTCTGCATGCAATTGCCATCTAATTCCCTTTTATAACTGTGCATTTCTCCTCATGAACACTGAAAACGAGGTGGCATTTAAAAGAAAAACAAAACACTTTGAGGTTAGGAATACCTGGGTGGCTCATGGTTGAGTGTCTGCCTTCAGCTCAGGTGGTGATCTTGAGGTCCTGGGATGGAGTCCAGCATCGGGCTCCCTGCAGGGAGCCTGCTTCTCCCTCTGCCTATGTCTCTGACTCTCTCTCTCTCTCTCTCTGTCTCTCGTGAATAAATACAATTTATTCAATTTTTAAAAACAAACAAAAGAACACTTTGAAGTCAGACAACCAGGTTCAAATCACACTTATGCCACTTGTATGGCTCTGAACAGGCTATACAACTTCAACTTATGATGCCCAGGTTTCTTGTCGGTAAATAGAGATAGAGTAACCACCTTCTGGAGATTGGGACTTAAGTAAGAGTCATAAAGCAGTTATCCTACTATAAGTCCTCACAATTTGTGAATTCTACCCATTTCCTTTCTACAAGTGTGTTTTGATATTGAAAAGTCTTTATTTGTTAATTTTTTAAAATTTATTTTTTATTTCAGAGAAGAGGAGGAAGAGGGAGAGGATCATCAAGCAGACTCCCTGCTAAGCGCAGAGCCTAACACATGGCTCAATATCAGGACCCTGAGATCATGACCTGAGTCTAAACCAAGAGCAAGATGCTTAACTAACAGAGCCCATCCACCCGCCCCATACTGAAAAGTTTTTAAATTAAAATCATGATTTTATTCAAATGTAATATAAGGTTTCATTTTCCCTCAATTTCATTCTCATTATGTTTTAAAGTAAAACAAGTAACAACAAAGGGAAAAAAAATCTTCAAGAACAGAACATAGGAAAGAATTGTGCAAAAATTTTTAAAAAAATTGTAGAGTGGAGTGAGAGATAAAGACTAAAAACTCCTAGTTAAGGGATCCCTGGGTGGCTCAGTGGTTTAGCGCCAGCCTTTGGCCCAGGGCGTGATCCTGGAGTCCAGGGATCAAGTCCCACATCAGGCTCCCTGCATGGAGCCTGCTTCTCCTTCTGCCTGTGTCTCTGCGTTTCTCTTTCATGAATAAATAAATAAAATCTTTAAAAAAAAATTTTTTTTAAACTCCTAGTTAAGGGATATGTTTTATTTGTCCACTGAGGACAGAGATTTGAATCTTCCATTTCATCATGAAAGAGTCTCTCAATCGAGTTTCTCAAAGATTCCTTGTTCTTATTGCTGACACTGAATTATAAAACAAGGGGCAGATAAGTGTGTGGAACTCTCATGTTCCAGAAGAATCTCGAAGTGTTTCTTGACATGAAGCAAATTTCATTAGTGTCACCTCACATACATAATTAGTTCTTAGTGACCATTCAGGGGAAGCAATGCAGTGTAGCCAGATAACTGGAACTAATGTACTAAGGAAGACCAAGTACAAGAACTCAGAACAGTATGCCAAGAACAAATGAGGGCAAGGACTCTTCAGCGGCTTCTCTGCAGGATGCTGACTTGGAGTGATACTGAAGACGGTGCTCACAGAAAAGGTGCTAAGGAAAGGTCAAAACTTGGTGGCCAGCAAAGTGAGACATTTGGATTTCTATGAAAGGGCAAGGTTTCTTCATCATCCTCTGACCTTTGCTTTAGTGAGAAGCTTCCGTGAAGGTTTAGAATGTGAGTCTAGATGAGTCAAACAACAAAGGAAGCTTTTAGTAAGAATTAGAGAATGTGTATCAAAGTAGCGGAAATAAAAATATCAGCTAAGCATCAGGTCTTCTCTTAAGCACTCTTAAAATAATCAAACGAAAAACTTCTCTGACCACTCTGCTAGCAAATTTAAATTCATTGTATCTTATGCCACACACTTTCTTTATGAAGTTAGTTTCTAAATCCTCTGCTGCTTTTAAAAATATATATTTTCTATCCCTTCCTGTCCCTGTAGTCTCACTATACCTACCTACCCTTACCCAGCCTATCACGATACCAGACCAAAATTACTAGCCCTACCCCATCTTCCCTGCTGATGGTGGCCCCTCCTCGTAATCCCCAAAGCCCAGTGCTGTCAGTTTCTAAATCTATGGAGAATTACTTGTGAAAACCAGTTTATTTTCCAGCTTTCCCCCCTTACTCAAAAAATGCCTCAGTTACCACTCATTCAGCTTCTTAACAGTTTCAAAAATACATTGTTGTTGTCTTACTTACTTTTTCTCTCCTCCAATCATTCATTCACCAGACTTTTATCTTGTACCTCTTATTTTCAAAACACTGTTCCCATACAGTTCATAGTGTTAGTGTTAACTCATGTAAAGAAGCTAAGGCAGTCATATGGTCACTTTGGTAGAGATTTTAAAAGTCTTATAAACCGTACTTTTTTTTTTTTTTTGAAGATACTAACTGAATTTACAAGGGACATGGCTTCTGGTGGAGGGCATCAGGGAAAATGTTGCAGAAAATGTGCATCTGACCTGCACCATGAGAAAGATAGGATTCCTCTGTGAGGATCACTATCTACTTTGGTCTAGCTCTTTCCATGTAATCTGTATACGGCATCTGATACCCTTTGCTAGAATATAATAGATGTGAACACGTATTTTTTTTTTGTTTTGGAACTAATACCATATAGTTTCAAATTCTGCCTCTGCTACTAGTTTATATAATCACCGACATATTACCTAAGCTCTCAGTGCCCGAGTTTCCTTTCCTGTAAAGTGAAGATGAAAATATTTACCAAATAGTGTTGCCGTATATATTACATTTGTTAATGCACATCCAAGTCTTTAGAATAGGGCCCAGCATACAGCTCTCAAAACATGTTGGGTATTTTTCGTGTTCAAAATTCTATTGCCTACTGTATTGCATTCTCAGTTTTTGTCTTGTTTTTAAGCTTCCATCTCTAATTTGCCACTCTCCCTTTGTTCTGGAATACTCTGGCCCATAGCCTCCCTTTTAGCCACATCTCCCCTTGCTCTCCCAACAATTTTAGCCTCCAGAAGTATTCACAACAATAGGCAATGTTCTATGTTGTTAGTTATTTTGGGGACCCTGCTGCTCCCTGGGTTTGGAGTGACTATCCCTGCTCTTTTTCTGGTGATAAATTCAACCTCCAAATCCCACTATAGACATCATCTAAACTGCTCAGTCTTCACCTATCCCCATCTCTTTTGTCCCCAGATTTGCTTTCTCCCTCTTCTGCGTTTCCTCTATATCATATTCCCTTACATCATAAATATTTCTTTGTATTTCCATTGAACCTGATTAATTGTCCGTATGTATATTCCATAGGAAATACTCAGTGGGTATTTGTTGTCTTAGAACAGTAGATACTCAATGTAGTTTTATTGATTAGCTTACAAATAAACAATGGAGGCTTATGATTTTAAAGCACAAAAAAATAGAATAATTGGATTTCAAAGATGTAACGTAAGTGAGAGAATTTTTCTTTTAGATTTTATATCCAAAAATACTATGTTACTTGCTCAAGGAAAGAAGAATGGTAACATCAGGTATGAGGTTTTGAGTACTATGCTCAGGCTCTTTGCTAAGGATTTTATGTGCTTCACCTTAGTTTTCTTAACAACTCTCTAAGTAGATGGTGTTACCATATCAACTTTATAGTTCTCGTGACTTCCCCAAACCCACCACTTCCAGGAGGAAACTGGAATAAAATGGGTATATAGGTTTGGTAGGGCTCACTTGACAAAGTACCAAAAAACTGAGTGGCCTAAACAACAGAAATGTGTTGTCTCACAATTCTGGAGGCTAGAAGTTCGAGATCAATGCATCAGGAGGGTTGGTTTCTACTGAATGTTATAAAGGAGAATCTTCAAGGGAGATAAATTCCTATCTCCCAATTTTTGCAGGGAGGTAGGAGCCTAACCCTGGGTGGGGCCTTGTTCCAAGCAAAAACTACCTGCTGTCATAAAGATATAAGAAGTTTGTTTTCCTTCTAGAATAAGCCAACTCGCTAACACAGACGGTCACCTCAATAACCAGGTAGAGTTAGCAGAAACTCTGTGTGATGAAAGTTAATGTCAAGTCCTCCTACTTGATTAGTCATTGTTCATCTTGAAAATTGCATGTGCACCCATTGCACGTGTGTGCAATAGGGTAGGTCTGCTTGGTTATACAAAAGGGTGAGGGTTTCTTTCTCTTTATGGAATCTCTTAGAGGATTGTCTGTGACGCACATCACATTTTAGTTTAGATCACATTCAATAATAAAACTGTTTTCTTTTCATACTACCTCTGTGGAAAGGGTTCTTGAACTGGGAGGAAAGTTTCTTTTAAATGATATTTCCCCAACTCTACCTCTGTGTCCAAATTTCCTCTTTCTATAAGAACATCAGTCATATTGGATTAGGGCTCACACTAATCACCTCATCTTAACTGCATCTTCAGTGACCTTATTTCCAAGTGAGGTCACAGTGTGACATACTGGGGGTTACAACTTCAACACATGATTTGGAGGAAAGGGAAACAATTCAACCCACAAAAGAATAACTAGTTTATCCCAAGCTTAATTAGTAAGTGAAAGAACCAGAGTATATGAACCACGTATATCTCATACCAGTACTTTGAAGAGCTGTATGTACTTATTCCAAGTGCTTTTCTCACTGTGTAGAAACCCACAAATAAAATGACCAAATTTCACATAAGAGCAGACTCACTCAAAATGAACTGCAATCCCAGGCTAAAGCTTCCTAATTGGTATTTTACTGATGAAGAAATGCTATTTATCTCTCATTCTTTTGCTCTCAGACTCTCAAAGAGCTAGATCATCAGTGGAAGCAGCTTCAAACACAAAATACATTTTTAAATCTTTTAATATGAATTTAAGATGACACTACATGAAAGTGCTTTAGAAAAACAGCAAGTTTTTGTTTCCTTTGTTTATTTTTTAGAAAAATAATGGCCTGGTACATTGTATATGGGTTCACAATCTTGTGATTATAGGTATAATTTTTACTAGCCTGAGACTTTAATAGGAAGAAGAAAACAAAGGCAAAGAGCTCCCTGCTTCCCAGTCACAGCCTCTCTTTCAAGTCCAATGATCTCCTTTTTGCCTTTTCAGTTGTTTTAAAAGTCCTGCAACTCTTTCATTACAGCATCTCTGCCATACAAAACCATCTGAACGTGAATTATTTCTAATTCTTAATAAGACTCCCAAATGAAAAAAAGTGTGTGCATGGGCTTTATTGTTGCATTTCATCTATTCTAGGACCAGACTTCACTGCTAGCTTCTTTATTGGTACAGGAGAGGTTTATTGCATAATTCATAGCTCGTTAATGATCTGGCAACCAACAAAACTCTTAAGATGCTACAAAAATAGCCATGTCCACTAAACAGGGAGATTAACTACACTTGGATGCTGTGAACAACTGTGCAAGGAAAACAGGTAGATCCAGGAAGAACATGCTTAAGCAAAGAAACTAAATTCACAATTCTATCTTCTTTGTTAGAAGAGAATTTTCTCTTAAGTGTTTTCTTACTTAGGGTAATCTAAGAAGCACAGTAAGTGCAGAAATACTTACTTGATAATAAATAGCTCTCTACATGAAAACATAAATCTTCTATTTCTGTTTATGGAAATAAAATTGTGAGCATGCTCTAATTAATTTGGGTGATTGGATAGATCACCATTTAAAATATGACATCAGTAAAGTCCATCACCTGTTATAAATATAAATAATATAAATATTATATATATAATATATATAGTAGTAAACAGCTTCATGAGGCAAATTTATATGTTTCAATTTTTAGCCATTTCTTCTGGGCCCTTCCACCTAAGTATTTCATTTTTCATAGAAATGGATATAATGATTTCACCGGCTTTCTATAATATTCTTCCTACCAGTGCAAGTTCATCCCAGCATAGATGATACTGCTTGCATGGACTATTGGGTAATCAATCTCAGATCACTCTCTGTACCACCAGGTCTTACCCTGTTTCTGTGGTAATTTTATCCAGCTGTGTTGCTGATGCAGGTAATATAGCAAGCATTTATAAAATATTTGAAATCTTTCTTTCTTAGTTGAAGTCATGTTCAGAGCTTCCTCCAAGTCAACTCTGGGGACCTTTGACACATTGTGTACTTTCTAAAATAATTTAGAAGTGCTGGGTTTTTCTTTTTTAAAGTAAGTTGGAGGACTTAGAGAAAAAAAGAAAAAAAGCTGATTGTTTCAGTTACATTTAGACACTTACACAGGCCATATATACTAGGTTTGCAACGCAGAAAACCATGAAGTAATGTCTGAAACTTTTTTTTCCTAAGAGCTGCATTGTGGCTTTCTAAGTAGCTTTTCTCTTTCAAATCCTTTAAGTTGACATCTTAAATATCTTCCCATTGCATGCCTTTGATGGAAGTCTATATGGATCTGTCCCAACAGTAATTCTTCAAGCTTATGTCTCATCATACCAATTCAAGAAGCTTGCAGCCACACCAAGCTAATTTCCTTATAACACTTACATATAGACTACTTGTTGTTTCTTTTCAGCTATTTATTGTGGGACCCTTACCATCTACTACCTATAACCCCTTCCTTTTGCTTGATGACCTTTTAAATTCCTTAATACTTAAAAAAGTCACATTTTCTCCATATTGCCATGTTAATATATTTCTTCTCTGCATTCCTACAGAATAGGAGGTAAGAGAAGGAAGAAATGTAGTTGATACTGTAGAAGAACACCCCCATTTTATAGGAAAAGATTCTGAGCTGTGTCCATGACTCGTTGGTATGAATCATGATTTAAGAAGACTTTCAAATCCCTCACGAATCCTCCAGGAGAAAAAAATCCAATGTTATAATTATATTAGGTCTTAAAGGCCAAGAAATAGCACTTATGTAGCTTTTGTTCAACCATCTAGTTGATCAACCAATAAATATAGAATGAAAACCTACTATTTACTGGTACTGTATGAAGAGCTATAGGAAATACAGAGAAGTATATATCTGATGTCTTTCCTCCAGACGTTTGCAGGTTACTTGAAAGAAAAAAAAGAATAACTAATGTAAAATGTGAAAAGAATTATAATAATGAAGGTGGAAGGCCACTGTAGTCCAGAAAAAAGCCTTCATAGAGGAAAGGGACCCAAATGGGTCTTGAATTACGGATTGAAAATGGCCAGATAATGAGAAAATAGTAATAGTAATAATGAAGACATGAAAATGGCAAAGTATAAAGTCTGCTTCAAGGAAATACCTGTTTTATTTATGTATGTATTTATTTACCTATTTATTTATAGACTTTATTTATTTATTCATGAAAGACACAGAGAGAGGCAGAGACATAGACAGAGGGAGAAGCAGGCTCCTCACAGGGAGCCTGCTGAAGAAAATACCTATTTTAAAGTTAATACCAACAAGTAGAAAAGAATAGTTTTTAAAAATTATCCATCAGGGGATCATTGGGTGGCTCAGCGGTTTGGCACCTGCCTTTGGCCCAGGGAGTGATCCTGGAGTCCTGGGATAGAGTCTCACATCAGGCTTCCTGCATGGAGCCTGCTTCTCCTATGTCTGTGTCTCTGCCTCTCTCTCTCTATCTGTGTCTCTCATGAATAAATAAATAAAATCTTAAAAAAAAAAAGTTAGCCATCAGTCCCACTGTGAAGTGGCTTCAATTCCAGTTTTAGAAGCCTAGTCTTAATCTTGAGAATGGATAATATGATGTGGGAAATGAACCATTAAATTTTTGAATAAAATGATATGGCCAGAAGGAATCATGATTTGGGAGGCATTAACACGTATAAATATCTAGAGCTAATTGTTGCAGAAAGAGATTGTACATAATATGATGATAATTTCTGGTGATAACCCAGAGTAAGAGGACAGTAAGGGTAGGAAATCTTAAGAAAACAATCAAAACAAGCTAATAACAATAGGGGCTTATGTAAGATAAATGATCTTCGCATGATATTATGCACACAGTATGTTTCCCCAACTTTTTTGATAACAAAGTTAATAAATAAGCTTCAGTCAAAATGACAGTTCAAGGAAGTTATATCAAGAGAGGTTCCTTTGCATTAGTTGTAATTGTGTCTGATGTTTACAGAACATTAGAGTAGACCTTTGCCCAACAGGAATATCATACTTCATCTTAGGCAGGGTTGGATTTACCTAAAATGGCTCTGGGCATATAGTAGACACTACATTCTTAACAGCGGCAATGGCAATTTCCTTTGTGTGTCCTATGCAGTTAAATTTTCTAAATCTATTATTAGCTGGAATAATACTATCAAAATCCAGAGTCGTTCAAGAGGATTAAGTGGTATAATGAAAATAGTCCAATTAGCCCACTGCCAGAAACAGAATATTTATCCAATAATAGTAGGTTGTCTGTTTTATACAGAGAAAATAAAGGAACCGATACTGAACATTGAAAAAAAGAATTACAAATGGTGAATGTCTTTAGGAAGTAGAAGACAACTCAGATAACAATAAGTCTATAGGAGCTGATTTAGAGGTATGCACAGTGCAGAGCTCTCCCTATTAAAACTGAAAGCTGTACACTATACAGTTTAGATATACATCACGATTAGGTTAAAAATACTTAGAGAGAGTTTGATACCATCATTTCTCGATTCCTTTATTTGTATAAGCACACTCACAGGATAATAACAATAACACTGTACAATTTAGGACAGTTAGGGTTTTTATATTTTCTTAGTGTAATTTTGATTTCTACTTTTAGGAGTCCAAGCTGCCCACAGACCGTTCCATGATTGGTACACACAGAAGCACTTGCACATATATTTTAATAATGTTATACCATGTAGGTATAAAATAAAAATGATAACTTGCTAATATTAGCAGTTTTAAGAAGCTATAGCATGAGTTGAAGAGAAACCAAGACATATGCCTTTAGAGACAGCATGCTCTTATCTACTCCTATTGATAGAATGGTAGGAAGAGACAGTGGGTTTCATCTAAGAGCTTTCACTTAGCCAAATGTTTAATAAACTTGAGAGAGTATATAATGCAATAATAATTATACAGTTTATGGTAGGTAAAACATATAAATGAGGTACTATAAATATGCCTAATATTTTCTCAACACCTTAAAAATATGACAAAAATATTAAAGTAATTGTCATGTTGTGTCTTTAACTTACATTCCGCGTTCTAGTGAGATCGTGAAAACATTGAAATAGATTCAAAGTATTAGTAGTGCTGAAACTCTTGGGCGGAGTGTAAAATAGTACTTATAATTATGGACTTTGGAGTAGGTAGGTGTGGGTCTAAGTCCCAGGTATGCCATTTACTAACTCCATTACCTTAGGCAAATAAATGGAATGCTTTCACCTTGCATCATGTTAGCATTATAATTGATGTTATAAGAATGATTATTTTAATTAAAAAGAAAACAGTAAAGCAATACCATCATGATTATGTACCATTTTCTGTAATCTCTAATCAATGCAGTAACATATGAAATGCAAATGAGATAATAACTAATACAAATCAACAGAAAGTAGAAGAATACAAGAGTTGCCAGGCAAATCAATTGAAGACTATAGTCCTCCAAAAGGCTATAATTTGTTACCTGATAAACTTGGCAACAAAAATCAGTGAAAAATATAAGACAACTAAATTGGGAAAATTGGTAACATATTTAACATTTTTTAACCAAATATGTTTCAAGTGAATTAAAGAGGCAGAGGAAAAAAATATTGAAAAAAAAAGCATAATAAACATATTTTTAAATCTCATAATCAGAAAATATTTTTTAAGGATAATGGAATAAAATATGAAGGTCAATGATTTCCTGAGTCGCTACAGCATTTTAATGCCTTTTAGTTATATCCCACTTCAATTCTGAAAATTAAAGAAAAACAAACAAATGTGGATAGCAAAATGATTAAGTGTACTGGCCCAGAAGCACACCTTTACCAAGTCCTAGTTATGCGACCATGCATGACAAAGCAAGTAACCTTCCTCTACCTGTTTCTTCATCTGTAAAATGGTGATCATGATAGTACCTACTGCACAGGTTTCTTTTTGAAAAAAGAGATCACTTATAACAATATCTGGTAAATGCTCAGTAGCTATCATTATCATTGTATTATATATACACACAAAATGACACCTAAAAGAAAACATGAGGACATCATGAAATAATAGATACAAATAAATAAAGAGTGGGGATGTAGAAAAGTCAGCAATTTGACTAGATGAGTGTAACAAAATGATCCTTTCTCTTATGTTGGTAGGTCTTCGATTTAGCTCTATACTCTCAGCCAACCCAAAAAAAGAAACATCATCATTTACATAATACCTATTACCTCCAAGTTAAAACTTAAAAGTTGCTCTGAAGTAGCATTATTTTTAACTCTACGAAGGTAGGATTTCGGCCATTAGTATACATTTTGTACCATATGGCCCTTCAGATTCAGTCATTTCAACATCACGCTCTTTACATAAGCCCTTGCTACTATTCAACAACGATTGCATGGTACTTTCCATAAATTGTAAGTTTATTTCTTTTGGTGGATTTGACTGTTTTCCATCTCTATTACTTTATTTATCTTCTATCAGCATTCCTGACACACCAGGGAAAGCCAGCAGAGACTGTCATTGAATCTGATATAAATAAAGGCCAATCCCCCTGCATAGAACAAGAGGCCCCACTTGCCATTCATCTCCACCACGGTGACACTCTACTGTAAAGCCCATTAAGCACGGGTTGACATCCTCTCAGTGTTTGAAGTTCACTCACTGCTCAGAGGCTTTACAAATGTCCTTTTCTTTATCAGAAATGTTTCTGCTCCCAGATCCAACTAACTGTCTCATAATCATGCCTCAAACATTATGTTCCCTCCTCTGAAGAGTGGAAGGAATGCTTCTCTTCTACCTCCCATAGCTCCCTGCAAGGCATCTTTAGTGCCACAGATACCAGTCACCACTATGTCACTTTCCCAAGAGCCTCCGTGTTTTTTGCAGGCAACTTCTGCATCTTCTTTTCCCCACATCAAAACCCATATGCATGCTTGCTCAGTATTTGTCAAAACAATTATTAAGTGAGAAAATGATTCTGTGTGAGCATGTGAAATGTGAAGTGAATGGAAACTAAATCATGTGAACAAATGTTTCTCTTCCTGATTTGTTCCCACTAATTTCCTCTCTCCATTTGATAGATATCCTCTATTGATATTGAAGATTTGGGATTTAAGTAAAATTTTAAAAATATTCGAGGGCATTTGAATATACCAGGTAAGAAAATGGAATAAAAACCTCCCTGCTGTACTTCAACTAATGGTGTGGCTACTTAATGGTGAGGCATTTAACACAATGGGATTTTAAAGAGAGCCGATTCTAAAATGCTTCATCTGAATGATGCAACTAGTTTAGGATGTTAGAAACTAAATTATAAATAAAACATTGTGTGAGTCATGAATAAACTGCCAATCATCTCTTAGTTATTTACAAAAAAGCAGATATTTTTGAAACGTGGCATTTAGCTACCACACCTTAATGAGATTAAATAAATCACTAAAAGTGGCAGCTTTTAATTGGCACAGTTTTAAGTTACAACCTTTTGTTCCATCTCAGCAATGCCCATAGCTTCTCCAAATGACTTATATATGACTTTAATTCCAACTAAAGAGCTTCTACTTAGATAAATTTGGAATGCTACCATTGTGATAGAAAAAATGTCAACGTTTTACACAAAACTGCGTACATGGCCTTCTGTATCGTTATGTGTATACATTAGAGCGAGGTCCATGATAATATCCTATACATATTTAGAAAGATGACTATTACATATGCAAATAGTGTACATCTTATTCCTCAGTTTAAAAAATCAAGTAAAAGTCAATTATCTGGTGATTTTAAGTTCATTTGGACACTAGAAGAAAGAACAGGTACTGAAAAAAGTGTTGATACTTGGACTGGAAGAATCAGAAAAGCAATCACAATAGTATGAATGAAGTATTTAAACAGTGAGCACTTCTTGGACTGGCAGTGAACAACTGATAAAAATTATGTTAGAGCTATTTGATTTATGTGGACAGACGTATATGTGAAAACTACCTTTAGACAATGTGTGTCTACCTCGAGTTCCTGTGTAGATGGTCACTGTACCCCCTTCATCTTTGGAGATACACTCTTTCTCAAATATTCTATCCCTTTTCCCATTAATACTATGGTAATAATCAGAAAATAAATTTCAATTCTGAATCCAGATAGTTCAGGTTGACCAATGAGTCACCCTTTTCTCCAAAGCATGGGAATTTCTTAGTATTTAAGTCCCTTAGTATTTAAGCTATCCCTTTCCCTCCAACTTAACTTAAATCTGTGAGGCCAAGCCACCATCAATTCACTCCTGCAAACACACTTTGAGGATTTTCTACATTTATTCTTGAACTCCAATACACTACAGAAAATATAGGGAAAATTTTAAAAATATTTTTTAGTCCATCATGTCACTCATCAGCTTAATAACTGGAGTGACTTTCTACTGCCATCAGGGTAATATGCAAAATCCTTTTCTTACCCTCTAAGACCTCAGTATTCTGGCTCCTGCCTACATCTCCTACTTCAATTAGATGCCATGATCCAGCTCATACTCGTTGCTCCAGCAACACTTCCTCACTTCTTTAATATATTATGATCTTTCCTATCACAGAGTTTTGCCTGCCTTCGCCTGGAAATTCCCTCCCACTCTGTCATTCACTTGCTAACTTTTATTAACTTACAGGTCTAAAAAAAAAAAAAAAAAAACTTCACAGGTCTTACCTTAAATGTCCTTTTAAGAGACTGCCAATCTTTCACATACATCTACATTTCACATTTCTTCTTTACCACATGCATTTCACTTTAATAATTTCTTATGTGTCTGTCTCCTGCATGAGATTTAAAATTCTGTGATGACCAAAGCCATATCTGTCTTGTTCAGCATTATATCCCTTCTCTAATCTTAGGCTCTAACGAAATGCAGAAGAGGTATACTGTGCTATCTCTGAGCAGCAATGGATTGAACATCAGCACCCCAGTTCCACTGAAGATCACTGCACTAAAATATGATTGTGCAGTGACTTCAGCAAAATCCAAGATCAAGATAACCTGAAGACACCAGAAGTTGAGGTTAGTAGGTCCCTCATAGCTGTCACTCTCCAACACAAGGCATTGAGGTGCCACATGCCCCAACAACTTGAGTTAATAGAACACAGAAAAAGAGAGAATAAAATAATTTTAAGATGAAAAATAATTTAGGTTAAAAGTCAGAATGAAAATTTTATGATTTGAAGTAGAAAACCACCTTAGGCACTGACACAACTTCCTAAATAATAATAATTAAAAAAAATTCTAGCATATTTCCCCCTTTTTAATCTTTCTGATGGTGTTCTACTTTCTAAACAAACAAACAAACAAACAAACAAACAAAAAAACTAGTGCTATAGCCCCTAAGGCTTGGGCCTCATAGAATCTCTTCATGTCTAAAGAAAAAGAGAGGACTTAGGAAAGAAGTTCTCCTAGGCAAGTGCTCCTTGGTGAGGTCAATTGCAAACCTCACTTCTTCCTCACCTCCACACTTTACTCCCCCATTTCTTTTACCTTTCCTTCATTTTATTCCCTCTCCCATTATTCATCTCTCCCTCTACTTCCCTAGCTCTTTATCTCTATATTACCCTGTTCAATTTATCTTCTTTAAATCATTTCTTCAATTAAAACATGGTTTTTATTTCTATCTTACTGGGTTTAAAAAGATCATGACAAAAGTAGGAGAAAAATGGTGAATTAGGGGCCAAAAGATATGGGGAAGACATCTGACCCTGTGCACTCTCCCATACTCCTCTGTATATTGGATCCTATATAAGAATTGTGAGGGGGCAGTTCTGGGAGACAATACAGCCAGAAAGGGATGCATGAAGTGAAATGCTTAAACATCTGCTTTGCATTCAAGTACAAGCTATAACGGATTGTACTGAACACATTAAATGAAAAATGAAAGATAATAAATGAATTGACAGTTAATCAATAATTACACAGATCATAACTAATATTTTTTCTAAGTATTTAATTTGAAACCTTAATACACCACTTCAGAAAAAAGTTAGATCTTTCCTGCAAACAAGTTATGTTTGAGTGGCATGAATGACTAGTTATTGTTTTTAACATTTCACACTTATAATATCTTGCATTCACATTCACAGAGAACTCAAGGGCTGAAGAAACTTCTGAGATCAGCAAAGAAAATTGCTTCACCCATCACAGAGATGGCATCTCCTCTGGGGAAGGAGTTGGCAGGTCTTTAACAATGCATAATGCCTCATGACATTCTGGAAGTGGTTTGAAAGCTGAATTCTGACTGTGCTGTGGCATATCCTCCAAGCTCTGTTACATCACACTCAACAGTTAGTCTCTACGACATGGATTCTTTTTTTTTTTTACTCTGAGCATAGCTTCTTATAAATAAGGCAGCTTATTACTCTGCCCTTTTGTTAGGCGTCAGAAGCTGTACTAATTTATGTTTTTGAAGTATGTCCAGCTGATTCTCCCTTACAAGACATAAGGAAAATAGAAAAAAGAGGTAATTATGAAGACAGGGTCTCTGGACTTGGTTCTATCTTTTTAATATGTCATCTCCTGCAAAACCCTCAAATTCTATCTTAGGTTGATTAGTGAAAGTTAGATATTAGTATTTTTTATCTACCAAAGATTGTCTAGGTGCCTATATATTAAGTCAGTACATGCTACTTCTGTATTGAGAAAATTCATTTATTCAATGGATTTTCATCATGGTTCCAAATTTCCAAAAATTGGAAATATGGCTATAAACAAAATGAAATTCTTGTCCTTCTGCAGTTTATACTGAAGTGGAGGCAAACAGACAATAAACTATGTCAGAATAAGAGAAAAAAGTGACAATAGAGAGAAGTGGCTGTTTGATAGAAAGTGATCTGGATGGTATTGCTGACAAAATGACATTTTAGCAGACTTGAAGGCAGTAAGGCTGTGAGTCATGTTAGTGTCCAGGGGAAGAGCATTGTACACAGTGCACAAATTAAAGGAGCAGCAAGGAGGTCAGTATTCTTAGCCCAGAGCAAGAAAAAAGGGAGAATATCAGAAGATAAAGTCAGAGGAGTAGCAAATGTCCCAATTGGGATAAAGTCTATAAGCCATGAAAAGGTTTGGTTGGATAGGGCACAGGAATGACACAGTCTCATTTACATTTTTACAGGAGCACACTGGCTAACCAGTAGAGAATAGACCAAAAAGCAAGGTTGGAAAGTAGGGAGACTAATTTAGGAGGCCATAGCACAAGACCTGCAAAGAGATGATGTTGCCTTAAATTATGACTTAAGACGCTATATGAGGTATGATATTCATAAAGGAAAAACGTTCAATGGAAAACTTATCATAACCCAGAGTTGACTATGGAAAACAGTCACTCCCATCATAACTGAAAGATTTAAAAATTTCCACCTGTGATATCTATCACAC
The DNA here is from genome assembly GCF_048418805.1 of Vulpes vulpes. NCBI lineage: Eukaryota > Metazoa > Chordata > Mammalia > Carnivora > Canidae > Vulpes > Vulpes vulpes. The sequence goes on from NC_132781.1 coordinate 74,289,674, forward strand.
TAGGATTGCATAACATTTTTATTATGTCATGGTCTACCAGTTGTTTCTCAGTGGGTGACATTTTTTTTTTTTGCAATTTTGGGAAAACCTTGGAGTTTTCTCTTTTCTATCCATCAGTAGAATCCTCTCCTTCAAAAACCAGTTCTTTCTTCTTTCACTGCATAAATCTAACACACAAACAAGACATACACACAGAGACACACATACCACACACACAAAACCATCCTCTCCTTACTATTGATTCTTCAATAGGAAGATACTTCATGTATGTTTTAGAATAAAAAACTGTTAAAGCATTCTAATAAATACAATGAAGCAGTATTAAATTTGTAAAAATACATATTTGTATTTGCATTCATGACTGATCATGTCATAAATTTATTCATATATGTGCATAATTTATTCATACTTGTGACAGTTATTTTTGATTACCTATTATGTACTAAGTGGTTTCCAAGTTATAAATAAATTGACATTATAGTGAGCAATTGGCTATAATTATAAACAAATTCAATGATTAACTGAATTTTACCATCTACATCTATTCTTTCTCCCACAAATAGTTTTTTTTTAAATATTTTATTTATTTATTCATGAGGGACACACAGAGAGAGGGAGAGAGAGAGGCAGAGACACAGGCAGAGGGAGAAGCAGGCTCCATGCAGGGAGTCTGACGTGGGACACAATCCTGGCATTGAGGCCCTGGGCTGAAGGCAGCGCTAAACCACTGAGCCACCCAGGCTGCTTTTTTTTTTTTTTTTAAGCGTTCGCACAAATATTAACATATTCCTGGATTTTTCAGTATTTTAATGTGACATGATATGTGTCTTCTTCCTCAGAGGCAATGTAGGTAAACCAGGAATATTAGGGTATTGAGAAATGCTCAAGAATTGGAAGATACTTGTCTTTCTCTCTCCTTTAGTTACCTTTTCTTTTTTTCTCATTGATTCTCAGGACTCTGTTTAAAGAATTCACATGAGACAAAGCTTTCTTAACTTAGGTTGGGAGGTTAATGAATTTCTTGGATCTAAAAACCCATAAAATTATAAGTACACTTTAGCAATTCATACGTGTGGTAGAGAAAAAAAGAAATGCAATGCAAACTTTTTTAAATGGGAAAGGGAATTTCGTAGCTCATGCTAACAAAAATCATTGAGTACAGTTGGCTTCAAGAAATTCTTGCTCCTGAGGCACAAAGGACATTAGGGCTCTGTCTTTTCATTACCTTCAGAACAGATGTTTGAAAAGTGGCAGAAATTATCTTCTGCCTACTAAAGACTCAAGTCCTGCCACTTGAGAATCTGAGGGAAAGAGGGTACTGTCCCAATTGCTCAGGAGAAAGTTCCGTGGAGGGGTGTGATGAATAACGATATATGTTAATTTGACTGGGCTAAGATAACCAGATAGCTGGCAAAACATTATTTCTGGGTATCCATGTGAGAGTGTTTCTGGAAGAGACAAGCATTCAAATTGGTATATTCAGTAAAGAAAATAAGCCTCAACAATTAAACTGGCTACTTACCCTCCCTGAATAGAAGGAAAAATGTGGAGAATGGGTGAATTGGCTCTCTGATTGAGTTAGGAAATCTCCTGCCCTCAGACTTCATCACTCCTGGTTCCTGAGTCTTTGGACTCCAATTGGGACTTACATCATTGGCTCCCCTGGTTTTCATGTCTTTGAGTTTGAACTAGAGCTACACCATCAAATTTTCTGTAGCTCCATGTTGCAGAAGGTAGATTGTGAGTCTTCTCAGCCTCCATATTACATGGACCAATTGCTCATATAAGTAAAATCATGTAATATTTATCTTTCTGTGATCAGCTTACTTCATTTAAGATTTATGATTTCACTTATGTGAAATATCCAGAATAGTCAAATTCAAGAATCGTAGAGTGGAATGGTGGTTGCCAGGGTTTTGGTGGGGGAGAGGGTTGGTTGTAGAAAATGGAGAGTTACTAATCCACAGGCATAAAGCTTCAGTTAAAGTAAGATGAATACACTCTAGAGATCTGTTAAAAAATGACTAAACATGTTACCCAGGCCTGATCCATCAGCTATGCCATCTCTCTCACCTCAGTGATTCAATAAGGTATGGGTACATGACCTAAGCCAAACCCAGTATATTCCTTTTTAGTCAGAGTTCTCCAGAGAAACAAAACCAGTAGCACATGAAGAGATATACAGAAAAAGATTTATGTTGAGCAATTGGTCCATATGAGGCTACATCATTTCTACTAACAGTGTGCCAAAGTTGTAATTTCTCTACATCCTTGTAAAGATAAATTGTCTTTTTGATAATAGCCATTCCAACAAGAGTGAGGTGATATCCCATTGTGGTTTTGAGTTGCATCTCCCTGATGATTAATAAAACTGAGTGTTTTTTCATATACCTGTTGGCCATTTGTATGTGTTCATTGGAGAAATGGCTATTCAGGCTTCGAGTCCATTTTTTAATTGGGTTAACAGTTTTTGGCTGTTGAGTTGTAAGAGCTCCTTAAATATTTTAGAGATTAACCTCTTATCAGATATATGATTTACAGATATTTTCTCCCATTCTATAGTTTGCCTTTTCATTCTGTTGATTATTATGTCCAATCTTTTTCACTTGGGCAATGGGGTAGGCTCCACAATTAAGTAGGTTCTAACACTGAAAAAGGGGAGCTTTTATCCTAAGAAACAGGGAGTGATATGGCCATTAAAGGCAGCAGATCAACCCTAAGTGTGTATGTGAATGCTTATGAACAGAGAAAGAAATTTCTTCAGATTATAAAAGGAGTCCATGACACACCCCATCCCCCTTCCCACTTCTAAGAAGTTTAAATAGCATTTTACTGAGTATAGAGTTGTATTTGGAGGTACAGTGAAAAGAAAATCCCCAAGAATGAAAAAGCAGGTATTTTTCAACGCCAATTAGATTTTGACCAGCACAAATCTCCTTTTGTCAAATAACCGTAATTTAGCATCAAGGGGCTTACTCAAGTTCTTATAGAATGGAGACCATAAATGTTCAAAGCCTAACTCATGTAGTGAATATAAACTCAGCTTCTGGTAGGATGACTTTGTTGTTATTTTTCTTTTTTGTAACTGGCAGGTCTTAAAATCATGACACAGTATATAATCACAAAGAGACATTATATTCCACTTTCTCTTTGAAATTCATTTAATCCAGTAAATTTTTCATCTCCTCTTAGATGAAACCTCAGTCGGTGCCATGACTTACGGGGTAACTCCTAGATTATAAGAGCATAGTTTCTTTAAATCATCAAATACAGTGGGACTTGGGAATTAGAAAGCCTACAGTAATTAAAACTCTGATCTTTGTTTAATTTTCCTTAAAGTTTTGTCTCCATTTTCATGTCTAAGGATTTCTGATGTGTAGCCAGTATGCATCTGTGGTAATGTGGAGTATGGGACAGGCAGGGCTAGGTAGGAAGAGATAGATAGGGAGCTATGTGATCAGGCTCAGAGAAATCTCCAAAATACTGAGATATAAGGAAAACAGAGACAAAGAAATAAATCAGACCACCCTGCCCTAGGTATGGGTGGGGAGGGAGTTTTGTTTGTTTGTTTGTTTTATGACAGTCACTTGTGAGTAACAAAGAAAAACCAGACCCAAAAAAGAAACCATTAAAGATGTTATCAGTCCTTACACAAACCAAGACTTCACAAGAATGATAAGGCCAAATCTCCCTGGTCAGTTCTTTTTTTTTTTTTTTTAATTTTTATTTATTTATTCATGAGAGACACAGGGAGAGAGAGAGAGAGACAGAGACACAGGCAGAGGGAGAAGCAGGCTCCATGCAGGGAGCCTGATGTGGGACCCGGGTCTCCAGGATCAGGCCCTGGGCCAAAGGTGGCACTAAACCACTGAGCCACCCAGGCTGCCCATCCCTGGTCAGTTCTAAATAAAAGATTGTCAGTGGAGGCCCACGTTTGCAACCCTGTCAAGACCCCTCTCACTTCTAAGAGCTTTCTCTCTATCCTTGATTAATAAACTCGTATCACTTTAGTCTCCTTTGTCCATAAGATTCATTCTTCTACTCCGCGAGACAAGAATCTAGCTCTCCTGCTTCAACGCATGTAGATTGTTAAAATAAGAAATCCTAAATGGACCCGACATATAACACAACCAGAACATTGAACAAGTAAGACTAATGGAATCCAATCTCAAAGCCAATTGATTTTCTTCATGGTCTTTCTTCTACCTCTGTTCAGGAAAGCTAGCTTTTCCTATCTTGGATAAAATTTGCTTAGTGTTCAAAACTTAGATTATTTTACTTAGTGTTCAATACATAGATAATTTAAGGGACATAGGTAGCTCAATCAGTTGAGCATCCAAGTCTTGGTTCTGGTTCAGGTCATGATCTCAGGATCTTGAGATGGAGCCTATCATGGGGCTCTGCACTCAGCTGGGAGTCTGCTGGACAAGTTCTCTCTCCCTTTTCCTCTCTCTCTGCCCCTGTTCCCCAAGTCCAATTTACTGCACTAAACACATACAATCTCTCTCTCTCTCTCAAAATAAATGAATCTTTAAATAAATAAGTAAATAACAAAACCCCAAAACTTAGATAATTTAAGATTTCTTTAAAGCAAAAAATACATAGACATTTCATTTCTTAGCATATCAAGACTAATATAATAATCCAAGATTCCACTTTCATTCAAAGTTACAGCTACTCTGCTCCGTGCTGGGGCCTATAGCAAATAGAAAGATCAATGAGCCAATGAAGAAGGCACATTTGGCTTATTTTTTTCCCTCCCTCTCATCTTCTAGTATATTGCTAACCATAGTTTCTCAATAATCTGAATTGGAGTATAGGGAGTGAAAAACATTCATTAGAGTTGGGAATACTTGTACTTGATTGCTATTGTCATAGCTGGTTCTAAATTCTCTGGACCTGGCTGCTATTTAAAGTTGACTTTTTTCTTCTGTGGGCACATTGTTGGTCTTCCCCAACCATTAAGGCCCTCTTACCTGCAGTATCCCTGATTTGGGCCAGGGACCTTAGATAACCTCCTTCTTCAGAGTCTGGCAATTCACATCCAATCTTCTTGTGCTGAGTTTGGGCTCTAGGCAACTCACTTGGTCAGGACTTGAAATAACTTTACTCAAGTTTCATCTTACCATTCTTCACATCAGTTTGGAAGTGACACACTCACTCATCCTCAGTTCTCATATACTCAGGGAATTCAGGACCATCCCCCAGAGCCACTTCATCCCTGACCACTTAGGTATATCAGATGGACACACACACCAGTCCACAGTATCCTTTATTCTTCCTATTTCAATGAAGAGGGCATATCCCATGCCCTCCTCTACACTTGGATTAGAAGGTGAAACCAATGATACTGATGTGGAAAACAAAGGCAAGAAGGAAACGTAGATAAAATTAAATTTCTTTATAACCTGCAGCCCATTGACAAATACTTGAGGCAGGCAGAGTACAAACTTCTAGGAACTCTCACTCTTAATGTCATTGCCTTGCTAGAGGGAAAAACAACCTTAGCCTGACAATAGCCAGGCCTCCAGGATCCTGTAAGTTTTCTTTAATGTATAAAAATCTTTTGGGGAAATTTCTTTGTCTTTACTTCCCCCAACTCCAAAGTATATATAGTCACTCTGACAACCCCAGAGCAGCTCTTTCTGCCCACAGGTTTCATTCACTTGCTATAATAAAAACACCTTTTTGTACCAAAAACATCTCAAGAATTCTTTCTTGGCTGTTGGCTCATGGGCTCAAACTTCAAAACACATCAATAGAGGCCTATTCAAGGAAATTCTTTCTCAACCTCCACTAACCTGACCCTTGATACTACCAATTTTGACAATGGATCATGTAATTGATAATCAAATATTCCCTTTATAATTTTGCATTTTCTGCTCTTCCTTTTGGCATATCATGCTTATTTTGATTTTGGTGACTCAATCAAATGTCCTAACTTAACAATTTTTATGTTAAAATATTTTTTGTTATTTTCAAATACTTCTCATTTTGTGTCCAATACTATAAGCTGCTTCTAAATAAACTGAAGTAGAAAAAGGCCTGTAGGACTCAATGAATCACAGTTTTTACATATTTATTCCAGTTATAATTGGTTTGAAGTGGTGGGGTTCAGGGCCGATGGCCAAGAAAGAATTCTTGAGCCATCTTGATGCAAAAAAAGTGGATTTTATTAAAGCAAGGGAGATAGGACCTGTGGGCAGAAAGAGCTGCACTGGGGTTGTCAGGAGTGACTGATTATATACTTTGAAGTTAGGGGAGGTAAAGACAAAGGGAAGTTTCCAAAAGGACTTTCATAAGTTAAAGAAGATAGTGGAGGCCTAGCTATTATCAAGCTAAAGTTGTTTTTCCCTCTAGCAAAGCATTAACATTAAGACAGTTGAGAGTTTCTGGAGGAATGTCCTACTCTGTCTGCCTCAAGTGTTATAAGGAAATTTAATTTTATCTACATTTCCTTTTTACCTTTGTTCTCCACATCAGTTACAGTGTCCATTACTCTAAAACTGTCCAACAAGAATGACTATATATCATGAATAATTGTTTCATCTTCTCCTCTAAGTCACAATACGGAGTCCATAAACATACACAATATCCATTTCATCCTACTCACCTTAAACGGATTCTTCTTGCACATGGACCTTGCCCCTCACTTAGTGCATATTCCTAAAGCCAGAAGTAGCCCAGACAAACTTACTTTGATTTGTGTGTTACTCCTAGTACTCTTATCTCCCCATTTTAGCTCCTGGCAATAACTTTATTCAAAAGACTTTTTGAAGAAGCTACCCTGGATCCAATGGTTTTAAAGGTGTGGTTTGACTTCCAGTGACCCAGATCCCGGCACTCTTAATCAGTGCCTCAGGCACATCAGTTAAGAAGGATGGAAAGGGAACCCTCTTACACTGTTGGTGGGAATGTGAACTGGTGCAGCCACTCTGGAAAACTGTGTGGAGGTTCCTCAAAGAGTTAAAAATAGACCTGCCCTACGACCCAGCAATTGCACTGCTGGGGATTTACCCCAAAGATTCAGATGCAACGAAACGTCGGGACACCTGCACCCCGATGTTTCTATCAGCAATGGCCACAATAGCCAAACTGTGGAAGGAGCCTCGGTGTCCATCGAAGATGAATGGATAAAGAAGATGTGGTTTATGTATACAATGGAATATTACTCAGCGATTAGAAACGACAAATACCCACCATTTGCTTCAACGTGGATGGAACTGGAGGGTATTATGCTGAGTGAAATAAGTCAATCGGAGAAGGACAAACAGTGTATGTTCTCATTCATTTGGGGAATATAAATAATAGTGAAAGGGAATATAAGGGAAGGGAGAAGAAATGTTGGGAAATATCAGGAAGGGAGACAGAACATAAAGACTCCTAACTCGGGGAAACGAACTAGGGGTGGTGGAAGGGGGGAGGAGGGCGGGTGTTGGAGGGGAATGGGTGACGGGCACCGAGGTGGACACTTGACGGGATGAGCACTGGGTGTTTTTCTGTATGTTGGTAAATTGAACACCAATAAAAATTAATTAAAAAAAAAAAAAAAAAAAAAAAAGAAGGATGGAAACACAGAGTTAACTCCTGTCATCTAGTGGTGGTGTTTGTGTGCCTGTTCTCTCAGTAGTATTAATTGCTATCACAAGACCTAAGAATATTTATTTGATAGCGTCCATTTGATTAAGAGATATTTATTTTTGTCTTGAAAGCAGAGTGCATTTTTTAAACTGAATTTATCTCTTCACTCTTTAACTAAAATAGGGAATGATTCCTTCTTCTCATTCCATCAATCAAAGCATCACAAACAAAGCTTTGATGGATGACCAGCCAAGATGGATTAGAATTATGTCATTTTTAGAAAATGTCTCATCATCACTTTTCCAAGTGTAGATCAATTATAGAGTCTTAGAATTTAGATGTAATAGCCAGGAAAACATCTTCCTGTCCACACCCTTCACAGAGATTTGCACCTTTAACAGTTCACTGTTTATTTGCTTTGTCCTTAAATGGCTGTGATTTTTATACCATTGTATCAACCTAAATAATAGTTTGGGCTTCCTCTAAAGACATTCCTTTTGACAGTCTTCTTAATCATACTGTTGGATTCCTCCAGTACTTCCTAATACAGAGCAACCAACTGAAACTGAAGTGGAGACAACATTTCATTCCACAGCCAAACAATTGTCACTCATACTAGTTGACATTTTGAGTCTCATTTTCCTTTTTGAAGAATAAGTCATGCAATTACTATATACTGTCTCATAATATTTTACCAAAATGCTTCCAACTGTATGATACAATGAAACTCCTTGGTACTACACCTGCCAATATTTCCCTTAAAAGAAAAGCCTATAAAAGAATCACTCATTTTAATGTGCTCCTTGGAGAGGCAGCAAAGCCTGATGGTGTTTATGGAAGTTGAGCCATAGTGAAAAGTAAATGAGTTTTTGAGTCAAAGAGAATTGTTATATCTTTGATGCTTTTGACACCTTCTTTGCAAATTCTCAAAGCATATTTATTTTATTACTGACATTTTTGATATCTGAAAATTAATATATCAAATATGTATGAATGCCCAGCATGATTGAGAAATTAGATTTAGCCCACTGAAGTTAATGATAAGGAAAAAAAATGTTTTGCTTGTAGAACTCGGTATTAGTATATACTATATTCTTAAATGTTTTTCAAACTGGACATTATGTATATGGTGTTCCTTTGGTAAAGATGAGTGAAATGCAAAATGTTGATCTCTCTTCAGTGCCTGGAGGAAATCATAGGGGAAAAGCAGAAAAAAAGTTATACCCAAAGTTTCATTAAAATAGGAATTGTGGCATAGAAAAGAACATTTTTTTCTGCTTTGACAGAATTTTACTTAACAGTATCGAAAGTATTATTTTTGTACCAAGAAAATATAGAAGCTATAAAATAGAACACATTGTGCCTTATCACAATTGTGGAAGATAGTTTAATCATATAAATCCCATATTCTCTCTTTTCAAAAAGGAAAAAACAGCCCAACTGGTAGAAATCACAAGCCTTATTTTTTATTACTATTTTCAAAATTTCGTTTTTAAATAAAGTTTGATGGGGTAAGTTGCCACCAAATAAACCTATATTCATATGGAATTCTCAATTTCTCTAGCTTCCTGGAAGCAACTACCTAGCTTCATAATTGCTGTCTAAAAAAAACCAGACAGGAAGAGGATTTCAGTTATATTTTCAAAGTTAGTGAAATTCACTAAAAGGAACATTCTACTAAAGATGGACAGGACTTATTCTAGTTCCAGAACTTTTATAAAACCACCACTCTTCCTTTCCTGCAATTTATATGTACTATCATTTGCCCTGGATATCTCTCAGGATACTTATAAGAAAAAAAAATAAAAAGAGAGAGAAAGAAGAAAGAAAGAAAGAAAGAAAGAAAGAAAGAAAGAAAGAAAGAAAGAAAGAAAGAAAGAAAGAAGAAAGAAAGAAAGAGAAAAAATATATATTTATAAATGCTCTAAAAAGTGTATTACGCAACCCAAGCACAAAATATCTTAATTGCAGAACTCATTGCAGTTGTTCTGGATTTTCTAACTTGAATGCTACTCATCAGAATTGTTTTTAGCATTTATGTTTAACAAGAGTAAGGAAGATTAGATGACAGGTAAATCCAAGGAGATACAACCATGCCATGTGGCTCTTGTCTAGCTGTGACAATATTACATTAGCTGGTGTGGTGGGCAGACTCCAGGTTTGCTGCCCATGGTCCCCTCCCAGGGTATACATCCTTGCTTAGTCCCCTTTCCCTGAGCATGAGTGGGGCTTGTCATTTATATGTAGTCAACAGAACATGGCAAAGGTGATGAAACACTACTTTTGTGATTGCATTACTATATTTAAGACTGTTTTACTAATAGACTCTCAAAAGACCCTCCTTCTTGGCTTGATGAAGTAAGTGGCTGTCAAGTTTAATCTGATCAGTAGTGAAATGGAATAGAGAAGCCAGGTAAAAGTTGGTTGAAACAGGTTTTTAATGGGACACCCTCTCAAGTGAGGTTCTGTGGCCTGCAGGGAAGGGACAGAGCAGGAAGTCGCAACCAGGTAAACCTCAGGGGGGTCTATAAAGAGTTTTTAGTGAGAAGATGGGGGCAGGGTGGCATTCCGATTAGGGCAAGGGTTACAGGTCTTTGTGTGCTAAGTTAGGGTAGGGTGGCATTATTGGGAGGTTGCTGGCCTGGGGTCAGCCGTTTTGAGATCCCCAGTCTCGACAGCCCAACAATGACCATGTTGGAAAAGCCACATGGCAAGGAGCTGTAAGTGGCCTCTATGAATTGTGAGCAACTTCTAGGACCTAGATACAGCCTCTGACAGATAAAGAGCAGTAGCCGAGGCTTTTGGTGTAGAGCTACCAGAAAATAAGGCTAATAGCCTTAGTGAGCTTGGAAGTGGATTGATTGTTCTTCATCCCCAGAAAGGAATGCGGCCCAGCCACATTTTGATGCAGCTTTGTAAGACCCTGAGCAGAGGTTTCCATTACTCTGTAACTAGCCTTCTGAGCCACAGAAACTGGGAAATAATGTGTATTGTATTAAGCTGCTAAGCTTGCTATTATTTGTCATACAGTAACAAAAACTAATACTATTGGTAAAGGATTACTATTAACTTGACCTAGCCAGTGATAACTATCAAACCAAGAGGTCAAATGATATATATTTTTTAAATTTTGTTTATTTATGATAGGCACACACACACACAGAGAGAGAGAGAGAGAGAGAGAGAGAGAGGGGGGCAGAGACATAGGCAGAGGGAGAAGCAGGCTCCATGCACCGGGAGCCCAACGTGGGATTCGATCCCGGGTCTCCAGGATCGCACCCTGGGCCAAAGGCAGGCGCCAAACCGCTGCACCACCCAGGGATCCCGATATTTTGAGAAGTTACAAACTTGTACTGATCATTATTCTCTCTGAGGTACTGATTATAAGTTGAATACTTAAAATATTTGCACTGAATCGACTAAACCCTAAAATTTGGGAATGTAAATCAAAAGATTATTTGCCTTTAACCATTAGCTAGCTACATGTTTCTCATCCTAATTATAAGAGATCTCAAATAATATTAGGTCTGTAGATACATAAATAAGAACATATCTGTAAATTATGTCTATTCTTTCCTTCTCACCATCTGTTTCATCACCAAGAAAGCCACCATCAACAGTCTTTTGTAGTTGAAACAATAAAAATTTGTCCACATGATTTAAGCAGAGCATATTAAGTGCCACTCAATATGCCTATTTTCTAATAGCAAAGACACTATTTTATTTCCATTTTCCCATTATCTTCTATTATTTTACTCAACATGGAGTCTTTTCTATTAAGAGGATAATGAGGAATTATCTAACACCAATAATTATCCTTCTGGCCCAATAGGCTCTAAATAAGTGAGAGAAAATCTGTTAGGTCTTCTTATCTGAGGATTCAATGAGATTAAGTTCCTAGCTTTAATGTTAAATGCATCCCCAATCATCCAAAACCATGTGAGTTAACTCCCTATGACTAAAATAAAAACAATAACCTAAAACTCCTTTTTTCAAAGAAAAAAACATAACTTATTTAATTAAAAGAAAAGTTTGTTATAATTGGACACGTGTGTCATGTTTGCAATAGCCAAGGATAGTTCCAACAGTCTACTCACTGACCTATTTTCATCATATGTTCTATCAAGCTGTATTCACCAACCCTAGCTAGTGACCGGCCCCTGGGAATGCAAACAAAGAGTTCAGAATTTGAATCTGTGCCAGTTAGTCAGCATATGGGCCTTCCTTTCCCAGCAGAGAGGCACCAAAGAGAACTTTAGGTCACACGATTGGAATGTTTCTATTTAAGTCACAGTGAAGTAGTGAGCAATAACAACATAAAATCCTCTTCTCTTAAAAAAAAAAAAAAACAAAAAACATCCTCTTATCTTAAAGTAAGCTCCTCCCCAGCAATCTAGGCAGAGCTTTCCTGAGTCACCACCTTCTATGATCCCCTATTCTTGCACCAGATTAAGTGCTGGAAATTGTTCAACCACTACTTTCTAGTGTTTTTCACCCATGGTTTTGTACAGATTTACCTCATGAGTGTCCAAATAAGTACCCAGCCAAGGATTAGAGAGTCACCTGTCTGCAAATCCCCAGATCTCATTCTCCCTCCTCTCTTGTACTATGCCCTACACATTCTAGCCACCCTACCTTCTGATACTCTGACTTCTATGTTCTCACTGGAGTGACTGCTAGGCCATTTAGGATCTCTCTCTCCCTCCTGACCTCCCTCCATGGCAGCCTGCTTTTAGGCATTAAGGTAAGGCAGTTGTAGGCTAGCCTAATGTTTTACTTTTTCTTGGAGATAATAGATCTGTATTGCCTGTTAAAAAAAAATATTGTTTCGTATATTTTCTTCTGTTTTTTTCTGGTTGAATCAAAGAAGTGCAATCCTTGGCCAATAGCAGAAGTCTTCATTTCTTTTTTATTCTACCCCTCACAAAATGCAAGATGTCAGATGTGACTTGGCATTATCATAGACAGTGCCAATATCATACAATTGAATCCCAAAGAAATTGTAACCAGGAGAGAGATGTTTTCACTCTGAGGAAAGCAATTTGGATTCTTAATGGAGAACACATGTTCTGGGTTTGTATCCTAGTTTGCTATCCATTAGTTACATGACCTTTTGTAAACCATTTAAAGCTCAGTTTTACAAGATGTGAAATGCTCATTGGAGTGTGGTGAAGATTAAATGATTTGATATATACAGAGCACAGGTACATTACTATATATTACCTATAATTATGAGTATTATTACTACTACTCTTAGTTTGAGAAGATAAGAAAAATGGTATTGAACAAAATGGGTGACACAGCTATTTATTTGGTTGGAAGGTAAAGCCAACAGTTTTAAATACATGTGAACAATTATGTTACCAAGGATGGGCTCTATAGTACTTCATAAGCCTAAAGTTTAAGAAAATATCTTGAAAATATACACAATTACAACTACATAAGAAACAAATTCCTTAACAGAAATGGTGATTGAACATTGAGTCAGAAAGTTTGTGAAATGCCCTTTTATCGTGGCCTTAAAATTAGGAGGTTCTAGGATCCTTTGATTACTGGGATAAAGTTTTAATTTTGCCTGACAGCAAGGGACTGCCCATTCATCATGTGTTTATTTTTTTTTTCCTTATAAAGGGTGATTACCATCTACTATGGGTGCCGTTTGAGGTCTTATTTGATACAAATATGAATCATGTGATCCCCACCCTTGAGGAGCTCATGATGTAGAGGTAAAGAAAGATACAGAAACATAACCTCAAGGCAATTTAATTAGACTCCTAGTCAGAGAAAGATCAAAACATAATGAAAGAATCAAAAACCGAAAGAGGACTCTCTTGCACTGTTGGTGAGAATGCAAACTGGTGCAGGCACTCTGGAAAACAGTATGAAGTTTCCTCAAAAGGTTAAAAAGAGAATTACCCTATGACCCAGCAATTATACTAGGTATTTACCCAAAGAATACAAAAATATTAATGCAAAGAGATACATGTGCCCCAATGTTTCTAGCAGCATTACCTACAATAGCCAGATTATGGAAAAAGCCTAAGTGTCCGTTGACTAATGAATGGATAAAGATGTGGTATATACATGCAATGGAATATTATTCAGCCATGAAAAAGAATGGAAAATTGCCATTTGCAATGACATGGATGGAGCTACAGAGTATTATGCTAAGCTAAATAAGTCAGAGAAATATCATATGATTTCACTCATATGTGGAATTTAAGAAACAAAATAATCAAACAAAGGGGGAAAAAAGAGAGAAGGAGGCAAGCCAAGAAACAGACTCTTAACCATAGAGAACAAACTGATGTTTATTAGAGGGAAGGTGTGTGGTAGGGGGATGGGTGAAATAGGTAGTGGGGAATAAAGAGTACACTTGTGATGAGCACTAGGTGTTGTATGGAAGTGCTGAATCACTCTATTGTACACCTGAAACTAATATAACACTGTATACTAACTAACTAGAATTAAAATCTTTTTTAAAAAGAATTAAAAACAATTGTCTAAGGGTACTTCTAGCCTTATTTTAAGGGTGAAAGAAACTGCATTGATGGTTTATTTTAAAGATTTTATTGCACATTATTTTCCTACACTCTCAAAAAAGAGGAAGAGATATTTTGATTCATTGATAATGAAGGAGTAATCATTATATGCCAATAAATGTATTTAATAATTGGCTAAAATTTAATCTCCAAATACTCAAAGATAACATAAAACAAAGATAAACAATGTTTCCTCCTCTTTGGCATCCCTTACTATGGGTTGCTAAACTCTGATTTCAAAATATGAGAATAATTACTAATTCTAGATGCTCCTATGATGATCTTGATCTTTAGAAAATCCATTTTATTTCATTTGTTGACCTAATTTTCATCATGATAAACTGAAGCTGGGTATATCAGGGTAATAGAGAATAAGATATAAAAATAATAATTACTATTTTAAACACTATTATGTGCCAGGAACTGTTCTAGGTACTTAAGATCATTGACTGTATTTAATTTTTATAGTCTCGTTTGAAGTAGGTACTATTATTTTTCCTTTTTAGGTAAAAGGAAACTGAGTCTCAAGGGAAGTATATGAATATAGGTTTTATGGTTCCTAAGTGGTGAAGCTGGGATTTAAAACCAGAGCCATGTGTCTCTAGACTCCTAGCTCTTAACCACAGCTCTTTTTACCTCCAGACCTAAATGGCAAATTTGGCCCAAACTGATGCATTGAGCAGTAAGTACTGAAGTTCTCAAAGGGTCTCCTTCCTGTTCCCAAGGCATTAAGGTACAGGCATAATGGAGTGGTTTAAAACAACAATTCTTTAGGAGTTTTATTTAAATATCCTATAAAAATCAGTTTCTTCCACTTTATTTCCCCCCATCATTTTTCTCCACTAAAAAGATTTAGTATTCATGTAGAGGGAGGAAAAAAATCAAATTACTTCAACAGACAAGATTGATGGGACCTTGGAAAAAAAATAATGATTGAAATTCTCAGCTGCTCTCCAAGATGATTAAATCCTAATTGAGGGAAGGGCCTTGTGTGGAACCCGAAGGCTATAGCAGGATGGTTCTGTGGGCTCTGAAGGAGATACAGTTGGATCTATTGCATTCAGCAATTGCTTTAGGCAGTTCCATATCGAGTAGTTACAATTCAATAATGGGAAGGGCTGACATTATAATGATTTCTACTCTCCCTAATTATTCTGTGATGTTTGTTGATGTGCATAAGCAATGATTCTGAAGCACCATTTAAGACGGCCCAGAGGGCCTCTCATTTAGGTACACAGAGTTCAGTTTTGGATGGGGTGACATTCTATTCCCCTCTTAAAATGTATTGTATATCCAATATTTGAGCCTAATAACTTCTGGTTGTTATCATTACTTATCAATAGAAGATGACTATTTAGGTGAAGGAATGACAATGTCCTATTCGTATTTGAGTAGCAATTTATCATTTAAATTCCCTCCAGAGAGAAAATCTTGGAGAACATGTGCACAGGTTTTCAGGGTAAGGACTTTCCCATTTTGCAGATTAGGAAGATGAGATTCAAAGATGTTGGATGGTTTATCAAAGACAACACTGGATATTAAGAGCAAAATCTGTGAGTCTTGTTTTGTTTGCTTTTGTGTTGTGTGCTTTACTGATTTCTAAGAGAGCAGTCTTTTTTCTTTGAGTCAAATTCACTTAGAAATTTTCCATGTAATAGGTAACTAAAAAGTGCTACATACCAAACTCATTGAATAGATCTTTTTGGACGCCCACCATGTACCAGTGGGGCAAAATTCAAATGTTTATTGCTGTCCTTTGGGAGCTCATAATTGAGTGGAAGAAAAACACTGAGCAAGTAATTGTAGTAAAATTTTTAAAAATTCTTATAGGTAATATGGAGAGAAATTGAGAGAGAAGGGGATACTGTCTTTTATGACTCTTTCTGAGTTTGAAGAACTGGAAAGAAAAGGAGACAATCATTGGTGGAAAATTTGGGAAAACATTAAAAATCAAAAGTTTCATTAAATGATCAGTTTGTATATTAAAGAGTCTGACCCTGGTTTTGATGTTTGACCACTGACAGCTTTTAGGATCCACCCTTTTTCATCCCTTCTTGCCCCACATAAGGAAGTCTGGTGTTCCTTCTCCTGACACCCGTAGGTAAGATCAACATACAAAGCCTGGTCTGTGTATAAGAATATTCCCTCCACCCCTATCCCTTAACCACAATACAAACCAAAACCATCAACTCTGACATAGATGAAGGCAATACAAACAAGCTTGGGTAGCGGTCCTGTCCCCTCCCACAATGAGCTCCATTTTGTGAGAAATTAACCTTTTCATATCCTCTTAGTGTCTCTATGGCATCATCCATCTTGACATCTGAACCAATCTGCAGAGAAGAAAATTTGATCCCACCCTCCATGGGGCAAATATAAAACAACTGGAGATCACTACCATCTGCAAACTGGTTTTGCTGCCTGCTTGTGAGCATACCTTGGAGTAGCTGCTTGCAGCTAGTGTGCACTTTGAGTTGTGTTACTGCCTTCTGGTAAGCTTGGTCATTGAGCTGCACTCTGGTGCTTTTACAAAGTCCTACCAAGCCTTGGTTTTAGATTTATGGATCCAAGCTGCAAATTTCAACAATTGGCACTTAGGGACAGGAGTATGGAACTGGAGCACTTCTTAAAATGCAACTGGGCTGTGTGTGTCTCAGCCTATACCACATCTCTTGGATTCCTTGGTCTTGTATTGAATCATATGTTTTGATTCCAGCATAAACGATGACTAATGTCATGCTCAAGAGAAAGACCCTCACTCTGTGACCATTGGTTATTTGCTTCAATCGGCATGGATCCATTCTACAGGGCTCTTGGGAGACAGACTGATCCCCTGTGCTATATATGAGCCCATCAAGTAGCCATGCATGTGTAAAAAGAGGTCTGCACTCCTAGACACACATTAGCTTGGAATCCTGATAGGCCTTACATGCTTCTACTGCTGTTGTCAATGCCTCCATCACCAAAAAAAGACTTTGATTCTTAGGGTTATAGGAGAAAATGCCTACAGCATCCCATGGCACAGAATGTTTTATCCCCATCCATTAAAGAACTGGAAGATACCATATCCTAGTAGATAACTGAAACAGACTGACAAAGGCTTTGGGTTCAACTGAGTGTCACAGCTTATCGACATGTCAAGGAGTTAATTCCAACTAATTCCAACTCAATTTAAGCCTAAAGGGTACCTAAGTCCCAATAAAATAATAATCACCATGGAGAAAGCTCCTAGCCCTGACAATATTTATTTGGGATATTCTGGATAAAGAAACTTATAGATATAAGGAGGATAAAGAAGACCTCTTGATATATCTAGTAAGTGCATGTGCACACACATGCATGTGCATACACACACACACACACACACACCAACTCTGATATATTACTTGATTACCTAATCTGTTAGTTGACCTAGTTGGAAGTCCAATCGGTTTTCTATGCTAATTGGAGGAAAATTACTTTGAAACCACATTTCCAAATCACTGGGGCTCAAGTCCATGTTCTACTAAATCTTATTCTATTAGTATGTTAAGAAAGTAATCTTAGAGATGACGAGCCCTTCAGTCCTTACTCTAGCAAAGTATGATTAAGTGTATATGCTATGCCTTTCTCTAATCAACTCCTTATTTTATATAAAATTCTTGGATTCCATACAGAATGTGCATGAGTTTCTTTTTCCATTTTCTTCTGTTAAATAAGAATCACTTTAAGCATTAGCTAAGCATCTTTTCACATTTCAAATATATGAAACATTGGGTTATTTGAGAGACAACTTTAACTCCAGATTTTTTTCCTAAATAAAGAAAATGTTTCTTAAAAAACTGTTTTTGTTTAGGATATGTTTCAATTTACAAGAGACAAAGTGTCCATTCTTTTTTTTTTTTTTTTTTTTTTTTCAGAGAGAAAAAGAAAGCACAAATACCTACCGGCTGGGGGTGGGGTGGGTGATGAGAATGGGCAGGGCAGAAGGAGAGGGGGAGGGAGAATCTTAAGCAGGCTCCATGCCCAGTGCAGAGCCCAAAATGGGGGTCGATCTCACAACCCTGAGATCACAACCTGAACAAAAATTGAGTCAGACATTTAACCAAGTAAGCCACCCAGTTGCCCGCATTTATTCTTTAATATATATAGTCTGCCTACATGTGTCAGACATTGTACTGAGTATATAGCCATTCAAGACAAGTCCTATGCCTTTAAGAGTTTATGATAAAAAAAAAAAAGAGTTTATGATCAGCTGTATGTAAACTAGCTATACACAAGGTGCTCTTCTTCCTTAGATATGATTAGTGCAGGAAAGTTGGTTCTTCTAACTATACCTACATGGCAACAGTTTTGCAAACTTAGGCAACCCTGGTGAATTACATCTGTGAGCATCCCATCAATGGGTCTTGGAGTCCCAAATCATGCACTCACCCATGTGCTTCAATACAAAGTATTAATTGCTTTAATAGAATGGGAGTGTAAAAGAGGAACTTAAGTTTGCCTGGTATGTCAGGAAAGACTTAATAGAGAGCTGCCTGTGAAGTAGCATGAGTTTATCAGGGAGCAATGTTGCTGCAATGTTATGTCAAAATCATAGAGGAGTAGAAATTTGACTATCATTTGATTTTTAGTGACTGTAATTTATTCTTTAGTGTAGATGAATGAGAACCACTGATTGATTCTAAGCAAGTGACATAGTCTGATTTGGACATGTTAAAGAGTATCTTGGTGGCATATGAGGAGAATGAATTATGAAGCAATGAAGATATTATGATAGTCTGGTGTTTTGGGCATGCTTTGTGTGTAGACTTTCTATGCTTATATCACAATATTAGAAGGGAACATAAAAAGTGAACTGATGACTTGATACAAAATGGCAACATTAAATTAAACATAGAAAATTATTTACTCAAATTTAGGTGTAATTGGCTTATCCAAATCTCCCTTTTACATGTCAAGCATGCTTTTCAGAAATTACAATTCTGTAATCCAGTTACCTTTCTCTCCATTGTATAGATGAAGAAATTGAGACTTGGAGAAGTTAAGTCATATGATAAATAACAAAGATGGGATGTTAATCCAGGTGTATCAAATATAGCTAACATTAAATCTTTACCTCTCATACTCCACCGGTTCAGGCCACTATGCCATGCTGTGTGCCAAAAACAACACACTCAGTTTTTTATTTAGAGATGACAGCTTTTAGATCAGATTCCTAGTGGCTTGGCTGACAGATTTGATGAATTGAAGTGATATACTTTAATGAACAGGAGAAATGAGAAAAATATAATTACTAACCCATTGTTCAGGCTTTCATTGGCAATTGTGTGTGATTTATTTTCTTTTTCAGGTAAAGAGCAATTAAGCTCAGAGATTACAGAAACAAGGTCTGTGAACATGGCTACCCTCAGTTAAATGGAATTTGTTAAAAACTATCAAAAACAACAATTAGGTGGAGAATTCGGAAAAGAAACAATTACATATACACATAAAAATGTTGACGTTTGGTAAATGCTTTGAAATTGAGTGCTTTTCACTTGCTACTTCAAATCACTGCCCTAGAGGCCAAGAGCTGACTGTTGGAAATATAATGAAATATCAACATGCACCTGTATTCTTTGGTATATTATGTTTTTGTTTGAGAATGAAACAGCCCATTGGGAAACTTTCTTTTAAAAATTAGGTACTGTGAATTCTTCATCTGTATCTTTTCTCATTCCTATCAGCAGTATGATTTTATCAGTTAGGAAAATGATAAGTGGACTTCTATTGAGTTCAACAAGAATTCACACTGAGCGACTAGATTTCAGCAGTGTTTTATAAATTATTTTGAAGAGTCTTGTAACACCTGTTAACCTCAAGAAAAGTATACATTATTTTACTTTTGCACAAGAAAGATATACTGGGAAAAGAGATGTTTTTCTCTCATATAATAACTTGCAGAACCCTTGTTTATGATACATAAACAGGTGACATTTGAGTGCCACAGAAAGATTTATCTAGCAATATATTAGGGATTAATGATCTTTTATTCTTATAAAGGAAAAAGTTGCCTAGGAAACAGAGGCATAAGATTCATGCTCAGGATACAAATAAATGCTTCTTTAGCATTCACAGAATAATCATGCAAACAAATAATATGTTTGGAGCATCCAATATACAATAATGTTCTTTGTTAGATGATGAGTAGATTAAAAAAAGAATATTTTATTTCAAGGAACTGACCTTCTAAGTCAAAGATGAAAAATGTGTGTCACTCATGCTGTCCTTCACCCTTTCTGAACCGAGGCAATCATGACTTATCAAAGACACTGTCAGAGTCCTGACTAAGCCACCTAAACCATCTCAACATCTTAATTCCTCTCGGCCTCAATTGAATCTAAGAGTTGGCTTACAAAATGGATTCTATTAACCAGCCTAGTGAATATAATGTTGAAGATAAAATGGTAAGAAAAAGGAGACCAATATTTGAGGGATACTTATTCCCTACAACATGGAATCTGGTTGAGTTTGAGTAAAGATAAAGGAATGGTTCTAGATGCTATCCACTCATGCAGTTGAAGCATGAGTAAACAGAGTTAGGAGAAAACTGCTTAATTCAATACCATCTTTTAGCTAATCAACAACAGAAATTAATGGACTTCCCATCAAATTTAAATTAACACATCATTATCTAGTATTTAGCTCAGTTTCCTAAGCGATGCTCCATGAAACAAAAGCACCTACATTATTTTTTTTAAAAAACCCATCAAATAAATTCATAAAAAAAGAAAACAAGCCAAAGAACTTTACAAAAGTAAATTTTAACTCACTTTTATATATCATATAATGTCAATGCTGACAGCAACAGAGCCACTGGAATATTTAATACTAAAATTTTAAAATACATTGAGGTTTGTGCAGCTTACTTCCCCCCTAGTTATATTATAAAATTTATAAATGTTTCTTTAGCTTTGCTGTTTGGTCATGCTTTTGTGCAGAAGTCACGTTTCAGTATGACTAGAATTCTCTGCCTAATTGTTGTTTTTGATAGTTTTTAACAAATTCCATTTAACTGAGGGTAGCCATGTTCACAGACCTTGTTTCTGTAATCTCTGAGCTTAATTGCTCTTTACCTGAAAATCTCTGGGGATGATTACTCTTTTTACCACCATGTTCTGTAAGGAGAGCTATTAATCAATTAAATTAAAGAATCATATATATTATTTACTTATTCATTCAGCTAATAAATACTGAGCCACCTATTTTGTGCCAAATACCTTTCCAGGTAATGAGATCCAATGGTGACACAATAAAAGTTCCTATCTGAGGTATGTTGAAAGTGCACAATAACAAACATATATAATATTTCAGAAGATGATAAATGCTATAAAAGAGCGAGTGAGAGAAATGAGTGAAATTTCTATTTTATACAAGACATTTAGGAAATATCTTTCTCAGAAGATAGCCTATGAGTATAGAATTGAAAGAAATAAGTTGAGAGCAAAATGCAGCTATCCAGGAAAAGTTTGTACTTGAGAGAGGGAATAGCAATTGCAAAAGCTCCAAGTCGTGTTTGGTGTTTTCAAGGCACCGTAAGGATGGCAGTATGGCCAACAGTAGAGTGATGATAAGATTAATGAAGCTATGCTATAAGATACCTAGGAATAAACCTAACCAAAGAGGTGAAGGATCTATACCCTAAAAACTATAGAACACTTCTGAAAGAAATTGAGGAAGACACAAAGAGATGGAAAAATATTCCATGCTCATGGATTGGCAGAATTAATATTGTAAAAATGTCAATGTTACCCAGGGCAATTTACACGTTTAATGCAATCCCTATCAAAATACCATGGACTTTCTTCAGAGAGTTAGAACAAATTATTTTAAGATTTGTGTGGAATCAGAAAAGACCCCGAATAGCCAAGGGAATTTTAAAAAAGAAAACCATAGCTGGGGGCATCACAATGCCAGATTTCAGGTTGTACTACAAAGCTGTGGTCATCAAGACAGTGTGGTACTGGCACAAAAACAGACACATAGATCAATGGAACAGAATAGAGAACCCAGAAGTGGACCCTGAAATGTATGGTCATCTAATATTCGATAAAGGAAAAAGACTATCCATTGGAAGAAAGACAGTCTCTTCAATAAATGGTGTTGGGAAAATTGGACATCCACATGCAGAAGAATGAAACTGGACCACTCTCTTTCACCATACACAAAGATAAACTCAAAATGGATGAGAGATCTAAATGTGAGACAAGAGTCCATCAAAATCATAGAAGAGAACACAGGCAACACCCTTTTTGAACTCGGCCACAGTACCTTCTTGCAAGATACATGCACAAAGGCAAAAGAAACAAAAGCAAAAATGAACTATTGGGACTTCATCAAGATAAGAAGCTTTTGCACAGCAAAGGATACAGTCAACAAAACTAAAAGACAACCTACAGAATGGGAGAAGATATTTGCAAACGACATATCAGATAAAGGGCTAGTTTCCAAAATCTATAAAGAACTTAAACTCAACACCAAAAAAACAAACAATCCAATCATGAAATGGGCAAAAGACATGAAGAGAAATCTCACAGAGGAAGACATGGACATGGCCAACATGCACATGAGAAAATGCTCTGCATCACTTGCCATCAGGGAAATACAAATCAAAACCACAATGAGATACCACCTCACCCCAGTGAGAATGGGGAAAATTAACAAGGCAGGAAACAACAAATGTTGGAGAGGATGCAGAGAAAAGGGAACCCTCTTACACTGTTGGTGGGAATGTGAACTGGTGCAGCCACTCTGGAAAACTGTGTGGAGGTTCCTCAAAGAGTTAAAAATAGACCTGCCCTACGACCCAGCAATTGCACTGTTGGGGATTTACCCCAAAGATTCAGATGCAATGAAACGTCGGGACACCTGCACCCCGATGTTTCTATCAGCAATGGCCACAATAGCCAAACTGTGGAAGGAGCCTCGGTGTCCATCGAAAGATGAATGGATAAAGAAGATGTGGTTTATGTATACAATGGAATATTACTCAGCAATTAGAAACGACAAATACCCACCATTTGCTTCAACGTGGATTGAACTGGAGGGTATTATGCTGAGTGAAATAAGTCAATCGGAGAAGGACAAACAGTGTATGTTCTCATTCATTTGGGGAATATAAATAATAGTGAAAGGGAATATAAAGGAAGGGAGAAGAAATGTTGGGAAATATCAGGAAGGGAGACAGAACATAAAGACTCCTAACTCGGGGAAACGAACTAAGGATGGTGGAAGGGGAGGAGGGCGGGTGTTGGAGGGGAATGGGTGACGGGCACTGAGGTGGACACTTGACGGGATGAGCACTGGGTGTTTTTCTGTATGTTGGTAAATTGAACACCAATAAAAATTAATTAAAAAAATAAATAAATAAACTCAAAAAAAAATGAAGCTATGCTATGTAGGAGCTTTTAAATCATTTTAGGAACTTTGGCCTTTGACTAAATAATATGAAAAAACAGTGAAAGGTTTTGAGCAGAGAATAGATGTGATCTGATGGACGCTTGAAGTGAGGCAATAGAGACTTTGTGGGGATACAATATAGAAGCCGAAGGTGTAAAAGGCAAGAAACTAGTTTGGAGTCTATTTCAAAAATACAAGTTAGAAAATATAATGGTTTAAACAGGGTTTTTGAAATTGGTAAGGTAAAGAATGTTCAGATTTTGGATATATTCTCTTTTTTTTTTTTTTTTTTAGATTTTATTTTTAAATAATCTCCACACCCAACATGGGGCTCAAACTTACAACCCAAGATCAAGAGTTGCATGCTCTACTGATTGAGCCAGTCAGGTACCCCATACTCTGGATATATTCTGCTGGAAGAGTCACTAGAGGGATCCCTGGGTGGCGCAGCGGTTTGGCGCCTGCCTTTGGCCCAGGGTGGGATCCTGGAGACCCAGGATCAAATCCCACGTCGGGCTCTCGGTGCATGGAGCCTGCTTCTCCCTCTGCCTGTGTCTCTGCCTGTCTCTCTCTCTCTCTGTGTGACTATCATAAATAAAAAAATTAAAAAAAAACATTTAAAAAAAAAGAGTCATTAGAATTTGCTAGCATTTTATTTGTGGAATTTAAAATAGAAGAGTTAAGGATAACTCCAAGTTCACTGGCCTGGGCAAAAAGAATTCATTGTGTAGTGGTAAAGAGTGTACACTGTGCAAACTGCTGAGGTTTCACGTCAGAGCTTCCACTTACTAACTGGGAAATATTGGACAAGCCATTTAAGTTCTCCATGTCTCAGTATTCCTATGATAAAATGGGCATAATAGTACCTACCTCACAAAGGTATTACAAGGGCTAAATGAGTTAATTTTTAATAACTCACTTGAAATGTCTCTGGCACATTATATGTCCCATTTAATATTTGTTAAAAAAATAACTGAGAGGTGGCTACTTGGATATGAAATTGTGAGGTATAAAAAGTCAGTAATTCAATCTAGTTTAAGGTACCTATTAGATATCCAAAGGAAGAAGGTATATAAGTAGATGAATATATTCACTTAGCATTCATAGGGAAAGTTGGCCAGATACAATTTTGGCAGTCATTAGTGTATAGATGCAATGTAAAGTCAAGAGCCTAAATAGGATCATTTAAGGAGTAATGGCAGAGAAGAAGATAGAGGAAGGAGTCTGGAGATCAAAGATTTTAGGACTGCAAAGAAAAGAACTATATAGCAAAATATATGTACATTAATCTAATAGTCTAACAGTTTTTTTCTTTCTAAAAAAGAAACAATAGCTTTCTCACTAAAGGCAGGAAGCAAGCAAAGGATGCTTACTATCTCCACTATTATTTGAAATAGTTCTGGAATGTTAGTCAATGCAGTGAGAAAAGAGAAACCAAACAAGTGTAAAAATGAAACGGAATTGTCTCTACTTGTAGATGACAGGAATATCTATCTATCTATTTATCTATCATCTACCTATCTCAATACATCTTATATTTATTTATGGATATGTATATATAGAATTAATAAATTAAAACTCAGATATGCAAAAAGAAGCCAATTATAAGATATTACAGAATTTAAGATGTCATATTTAAAATAGAAACCATAAAAAATGAAACACTTAGGCATAAACTTAGCAAGATATTTCTAAAACTTATATTTGTAATACCATAAAATACTCCTGAAAGACACATACATAGACTTGAAAGAATGAAAAATGTGTGATATTCTTAAATAGAAAGACTAAACATCTTGAAGATATTGGTTTTCCCTATGCTAATTTATAAACTTAATGCAATTCTAATTTATCAGTTTTGTTGTTGATGTTTTATATTTTCGAAACTGAACTGATTACAGAATTCATTTGGAAACAAATAAGCAAGAAAAGCCAAGAAAAACACGGAAAAAAAAATCATTGTAATGATAGCCATACTAAACATCAACACACAGAGGTTGCAAAACCTTTGTGATTAAAAAAAAAAAAAATCTGGTATTGGTACATGCGTAGAGAGACAGATCAGAATAGAAAACCCAGAAATAGTCTAATTGTGTATGAAATTCAGAATATAATAATGGCAGCACCTCAAATCTCTGGGGATGACTACTCTTTTTAACAGATGGTGTTGATATAACTAAAGATCCTTACAGGAAAAAGAGAAAAAAAAAACTAATACAATTGGATGAATTTCAATTTGCAAATTCCTCTGCATCAGTGAATTGAATGTAAATAAATGAAATTATACATTTGTAGAAGAAAATATGTGATTTTCTCTGTAATTTGAGTGGAGGAAATTTTATTAATTATGACACAAATTATAAAATCCAAAATCAGCAAGAAAAGATCAATTTTAATTACATAAAATTTTAAAAAGAAAATGTCTTGTGGGGCAAAACACATGGAAGCAAAGAAAAAAGATAATTGGAAAACTGGGAAATAAAAACTTCTATGATAAAGAGTTGATATCCCTAATATGTAAAGAGTCTCTAAAAACAGAAGACAAAGGCCAACACCATTAGAAAAAATAGATAATTCACAGAAAAAGAAATGTGAATCGACCTTAGCCTTAAAAAAAGACGTTCAATCTTCTTGTACTGTGAGAACTGCAAGCTAAAACTAAATTGACATACTCCTATGCTGTCAGGTTGGAAAAGTCTAAAGGTCTGAAAGCATATTCTTTAGGTGAGACTGTGGGAAAGCAAACACCCGGATGTGGTTGGTCAGCCAACATTTAGCAAAATGAAAGCATGTACTCTATCTGTTGAATCTGCAATTCTACTTTCAGAAATCTATCTAAAGCACAGACTAACAAAAATGTGGGAAAAAATGCATGTGTGAGACTGATGATCATGGTAATGGACCATTTACAAACCCAAATTGCTGCACTGTATATTCATTCACACTATGGAATGCTGTGCGACCTTTTTTTTTTTTTTTTTTTAAGATTTTACTTATTTATTTATGAGAGACACACACAGAGAGAGGCAGAGACACAGGCAGAGGGTGAAGCAGGCTCCATGCAGGGAGCCTGACATGGGACTCGATTCCAGGTCTCCAGGATCAGGCCCTGGGCTGAAGGAGGCGCTAAACCACTGAGCCACCCAGGGATCCCCTGCTGTGCAAACTTACAAAGGACTGTGAACTATCTCTATACGACAATGGGACAATGGATGATCTTTGTGATATGTCACTCAGTGAAAAAAGGGGGAGAGTAAAAGTGGAGCATTTAGTATTCCGTTGTTTATAAAAAAGATATACATATATTTGCACTGTACTCTGGAGATGATTGCATTGTAGTGTACACTAGGATATCCTCACACACATTCATACGGAAGACGAACTCATATGGGGAACTCATATTACTGTTCGAGTCTTTTCTAGACTCATCTCTTGAGAGTTGTAATCAGGCAAGTAAAAGAATAAGAGGAACTGGGGTGAGACATGCTCTATGGCGAGGAAATGTGTCATTTCTAGTTAATGAAATGGTTCAGAGTGAAGAAATAACATTAAGAAACAGACTATTTACTTTCTTAAAAGATAACTTCTGTTTGGATTTTTGATGTATGTACATTAGTTTGCAAGTTTTTATTATCTCCAGCTTCTCTGAAAAAAAATAAGATTTAAAAGGGTAAGGTGATTTTTTTGCATGCTTAAAGAAATCTAATCTTTTTAAAGTTGAAAATTAAAAGATTTGCATTTAAGCAAAGACTTCTCATGTACCAGGCATTAGCAATGTTCCTTTATTCTATATTATTTTCTCTACTGAATCAGTAATGCCTTCCTTACAGTTTTGATGCTTTGTTAGTTAATCAACTGGAACTAAAATATTTAATGTGTATATAAAAATGATACAAGTCAGTCATAACACAGTCATATAAATAAAATAAATACTGCATTTTGGACCCCAATGGTAAAAGATTTTATTTCCTCCAAATATAAATGAAATAAAATACTGGTGAAAAATTCTTCTCTAACTTTACTGCAAATGAACCTCCAAAGAACAACCTGGATTTCTGAGTTGTATGAGGTAAGTATCTTAATTAAGGAGTGGGGCTTGCCCTGAAACTCTTAAAGACAGTGCTCATTTAATCTCATTACATGGGATGGAAATGTATTTCAGTGATATATTTATTAATGTTAAATTTTATACCACAGATATAAAAAAGCTCGTAATTTTTTTTTTTCTCAATCTGGTATATTTTCCACCCTGGTTGTCACCTGGTTCTGAGTCAGACTGTCAGTCGATATTTATTTAGTATGTGTGTGTTTACTCATGCCAGGCACAGTAATTACATAGCAGTAAAGAAGATCAATGTGGTGTGTGTTCAGCTCCATTCCTGTACCAAATACCTCCTGGAATTGGTCCCCTGCTTATAGGCTTCCTTTTGGGTTTACCGCATTGTCTTCTGTTGTAGAAAGCCTAGACTTGCCTTCCACCTGCCATTCCATGAACCACCACGTCACAAGCCTTTGTGGTTTAGTAGCCTTTCTTGTGTACACTGCTGCAGAATTGATTAATTACCTCCAGTTTTATACACAAGTAGTTCCCTAGATTCTGAAGAATCTCACATTGGTTTATTTAGAAGTCTCTATTCACATTATTAAAAGAATCCAATTAAACCACAGCCACTGTAGAACTAACATCCCTGATTTTTTTCCATCACATTAAGTACAGATGCTCTGAATCTGTTTAATGACAGATTCTTTTTTTCCTATTTCTTTTGTTGACACATTACATTCTGAGGTTGATTTCCCCTACCTGGATTCTCTACAAATATGTCTTTCCTAAAGAGTTCTATTTCAAAATATTATCAAATGGAAGTTGTTAGGAACCCAAATACCCCTTAGTCTCTAATATTAAGGGAGATATAAGATAACTTTTTAAAATTTAAGTTACCTAATATTACACAGATTTGGTGCTATTTTCTTATTTTTCTCTGAACTATATTATATTAGCATTGATTTTTTTTCTTCTATGCATTCTTGCCTAAGAAGAAAAAAAAAAAGTGTAGAACAGAGGTTAAGAGCCTTCTCTATAGTGACTATCTGGGCTAAAATCCTGAGTCTGTCATTTACCAGTTTATGGACTTGAGTAATCTCCTTAACCTCTCTGTGGTTCTTTCTTCTGATGTAACAAAACAAAACAGAAAACAAATGAACAAACAAAAAACAGGGTGGGATGGGAGAGGCAGTAATACTACCTACATCAAAAGATTGATATAAGAATTAAATAGATTAATAGGATTAATAGATTAATCTGAGTGGCTTCAAACACATAATAAGTGCTTAATAAATTTTAACTATTATTCTGTTATTCATTTTAGATACCCTGATCTCCAGAGCACAGCTATTATACAATGTCTGGGCAGCAAAATTATAGATTTGGCAAGGTTGTTTCTCAACTACCACTTACACAAATTTGTTCACTATGACAGTTGAGTGCATATCCTGACATACCAGTGTTGCAGAAAGATTGCCACATATTTGATACTCAAAACCCTTTGTATATGGATAATTATCAAGGAAATAGACTGGTATAAATTCATAAAAATATTTCCTAGAAATCAGGAAAAATGAAGACAATTGAGACCTCAATCAGAAAGTATGAATGAAATGCTCAAGAGTCCTGGAGCAATGCTTTGAGGTTCATCAAAATTAACTGAATTTCTTATTATATATATAAATTGTACTTTTATGTATACTATGTATATGGAATCAGAATGCATCTATTCTATTCACTAGGTTTGTGCTGGGACCCTAGTATAGGTTTGGGCCAAGCTCCCAGATGATTCCTATGTAAACTAAAGTTTGAGAATCATTAGCTTTGATCAGGGATTGTCAAACTATGGCCTATGGGCTAAATCTGGCCCAATACCTGATTTCGTAAATAAAGTTTTATTAGAATACAGCTGCACTCATTCATTTAACATGATGCTTTTACACCATCATGGCAAAAGTTGAGTAGTTACTACAGAAAACATGGGGCCCACAAAGCCTGGAATATTTACTATTTGGTGCTTTACAGAAAAAAGTTTGCCAACTCTTAGCTTAAAGCATGGCAGGGAAGTGGATTTAGCATGTGGAAGAGATTAAATTATTTTTTGCCAGTCCAGACAATAGGAAATTGAACCATTTTCAAAATTTCTAGTTGTATTAATTTTTAAAAAGTGACACACAGTGAAGAGCTTCTTCCAAAAGGAAGGAAATGAGAAGAGTCTCCAGCAAATTCATTTCTCTTAATTTTGGTGGAGGGAATGCAAAGTGAAACCAAGTGGGAAATCACAGTTTTGTTATTTTTTGCATTTAAAAACATTTTTAAGCATATAGTAGCTATGAACTTCATTTTCTTTAAGGATAAATAAGCAATAATTGAAATCAAACATAGAATGGGCATTAGGTTCAAAGATTTTATTTTAACGACAGTTTCATTGAAGCTGGATGTTAATGATATAGTGAACTATTTTATTTATTTATTTTTTAAAAAAGATTTTTTATTTATTTTTTAGAGAGAGAGAGAGAGAGAGAAACAGGCAGAGGGAGAAGCAGGCTCCACGCAGGGAGCCTGACGCGGGACTCGATTCCGGGGTCTCCAGGATCACGCCCTGGGCGGAAGGTGGTGCCAAACCACCAAGCCACCGGGACTGCCCTAGTGAACTATTTTTTAAAAATTACACTCTATCAAAAAAATTCCAAACTGATTAATTTCAAAATTATTTTTCTTATAACATTTCTAGCATTATCCCCTGTTTGAATGCACACAGGAAATAGCTATGGATGAGAAAATAACTGTTCCTCTATTTGCTCCACACATTTCACATGAACCTGAATACTGCTTGGAAAGTCAGAATTCTATGAAAGAAAGTATTGATTTTTATCAACCTGGAAAGTGAAACGAGAGAGAGAATGACATTGCTAGCCATAGGGAGTTTAGTTCAGGTCAACAACCCCTAAGTTTTATGGGAATTGTTCAGAAATTACAAATGTTGCAGTGCTAAAGGACTCTGACATAGAACTGGAAAACACATTTTGACATTGGGTAGTATTCAGCCTCTGTACTTCCACGGTCACTGAAATCCAGAGCATATTAAGTACACCACAGAGGTTCAAATGAGGCTGCCTTTTGGAATGGCATTTGGCCTAGATGGAGCAAAAATTCACATGCGAAGTTAATTCCAATGCTGCAAAGTGCAGTGTGTAAATCAGCCAGTTTGCTGTTGCTGCTCTATCTGCGCTTGTCCATGTTATCAAAGACGTCATTACATTAGGACATAATGTGACAGGCCCCAACAGATGAAAATGTGAACCAACAGAGCATGGGAAATAGCTTTATAAGCAACATTTTTATGTTCATCTTTCTAAATCTCTTGGTTTGTTGGCTTGTTTGAACTAAACCTAATTTTATTGGGGAAATGATAAAGCCATGTTTTAGTTTTGTTTGCTTACATTTTTCTTCTGTAATTACAAGTCAGTCTGTGCAATTGGTTACACAGAAGTAACTAACGATGAGACATGTTGTTTTTACTCTTTTCACTTTGGTGTGTTTCATTACCATTATTGTTATTATTATTATCATCATTATGATGCAGTGCTCTAACATTGTTAGTGTGCCTTAAATGCTGCCCTATACAAGTCTATACCAAAGGATATGGGTGCTAACACCTCAGTCTGGAAAACCTTTTCACTCTAATGGGCTTGTAAGGTGTCATATTATTTGATCAGTGCTCTCTTGGCACCTTCTCGTACGTGTGTTACCGTCTCTGCCAAATAATACACTTTCTTATTTAGTATAATTTCAGTCACTTATCAGACTGTATTGAGTTGACTGAGATGTATAAAAAATTAAAAATAAAAAGGTAAAAAAAAATAAAGAAAAAAGAATCAATGCATTTTTAATGTCTCCTGTAAAGGACAGAATTCTCAAATTTCCTAATCAATCAATAATTTATTTGAGTTAAAGCAAATCATTATGTTAATGGAATGTGTAACAGGCTGGCTAAATCAAAGAGGTCTCAGAATGGCAATTTGTACTGGAGCCTTTATTCAGTAGAAGGGTAACAAGAGTGGCTCATGAGAACTGGGATTCAGAATTGTTAATTTTTTTATTCTAAAACGAACCCTCTCCAAGGAACATCAGTGTCAAAAATACATCTTGTGGTCGATTTCAGGGGCTTTGAAGATGCTCTAAAACCTGGCCTGAGGTTAAGAATCCTGCTTGTGTCATGTGTCCCGTAACATCACATAGTACATAGTACAATACCATATTAGATAGTATATTAAAACGAGTCTACTTTGAGAATAAGTAAAAAACAAGTACAGACAATTTGGAGGGCACTAATAAGTCCAAACTAGGAAAGAAGTGTAGATCACAACCTAAACACGTGCACTTGCTCACTTACATCATGAAACAAATGAAATGTCTTCAGTGTATGAATAAGATTTTTGATGGAAAATATTATATAATTGTTATAATAATAAATAGTTGTTATTTTCCATTATATTCTATTGTATCATTAAAACTTGCCAGGGTAAGTTTTGACCAGAATAACCACTTAAAGAATTACATCACAAAGCTGAGAAATTCTCTTTTCCTTTATATAAGTTTTGGAGACTTCCAAGAACATTGCTATATGGAGATGCAAGAATAATTACTCTGATTCTAATAATGTAATTAGAACCATACTCTCTGCACTAAATTATCCTAATGATCAGTTTTAGACTTGGGTTTTTATTCAAGATTGGTAAAATTTTCCCACAAGAGAAGATAGCACACTGAAGCAGATACATGAATAAGTAACAAATGCATTAAAAGTAAAAACATAAAATATGTCAAACCGAAAAAAAAAATAGTAAATATATTAATTGTTTGGTTTGTTATTATGAGGAAAATAGCTCTTTTCAGATGAAGTAATTCTAGGCCAAGCCATTTGTTATAATTCCCATTATGAAAAGCATTTAGTGATTCTGAGATACTCATTAATTGATTCATTAATTCATTGGACAAATATTCACTGAAAGCCTGTTTGTGCCAGACACCATGGTGGAAGCTGAGGCTATGAAGATTAAAATGACAAAGAGCTCACATTCCAGCACAGGAAGTCAGTTTGTAAGCAAATAATCTAATGTACTCAAGTGATGTGATAAGGGCAAGTGTTCCACATAGAGAGAACCTGTCTGGGCAGAGTTGATTTACTCAGATGTGACAGGTCAGGGGGTGGGAGGGCTCCCACCAAGACTTCACAGAGGAGTTTCTGCTGAGAAAAAGGAAAACTGATATTTTCATATACTTAGAGAAATCTAAGCCTCATCTGTCTAATTGACAGGACCCCAATACTGAATATATTAAATACATCTTGTTGCCAGTAAAAAGAATTCAGTGGAAAATTGAAAATTGAAATATAAATATGACTTGTTTTGTATGTTTCCTAATAGTTTCATTTTTCACTGTTAAATATCTCATGAATGTCAGCCTTCTGCAATATTAATTTCAGTTCAAAAAGCATAGTTTAAAGACTGTTATATGTGAAGCATTGAGTTGAGGACTGGTGTCACTGTAAAAGTAAATTAGCTATTCACAGTCTTATTCAACCTGTTATTTATTGAATGTGTTCTAAGTGCCAGAGCCAGACATTGTGCAGAGCATTAAAGGTAAAAGGAAAATCACAGGAAACATAATCCCTGCCAGTAGAGAGTTAAATCTTTGTGGAGAAATATAAGCATTAAATAATCCGGGGAAAATTTGTAATTATAAACCAATTTGAAGAAATAATAAAAGGGATATTCTAAGGACTATAAGTAGGAAAGTTAATGTAATTTTAAGATCTGGAAAGCCTACACTGATAAAATGGTATTTAAAGTGAAAGCAGAAGTACAAGTTTGAATGAACAAGGTAAAGGAATGTGTGTCTCAGCTTTTAAGGAGAAACAAGAGAAGAGGCAGAGTGGGAGAGGCCATTGCAAACTGAAGAACAGCATCTGCAAAGGCCTCAAGAAAAGAGATCATATGGATTACTCAGAGCCTTACCGGTCATCGTAAAGTTTTCACTGTCCATCCTCAGAACACTAAGAAGCCATTGAGGAGTTGGAGGAAAAGAACTGCCTCAAGGAACTTGGTGTATGGCAAGAGGAACTTCCACAGGTAATAAAATTGATGACATAAAGAAGTTCTCACTGAGGGTTAGAGAAACAGAAAAGGGGACACTTAGCTCAACCTAGGGATCCCGAATGCCCAAACTGAGAATAAAATGGGAATAAAATAAACTGGGAATAAAATGCCTGAAATGAGTTTGAAGAATGACTAAAAATTATCAAGAGGAAAGGAAGATGGATAGATATTATATACAAAGGAACAATCTATATTTAAAAATGAAAATGTAAAACTAAATGGCATAAGCAGAACATACAGCTATCTTTTCATTATCAGGAAATAAAAGGTAAAAGTGGAAAAAGGGGAGGAAGGACTTGAGACCGCAGATAATTTTTATGGGTGGGGCCATAAAACCAGGATAGAATTTAGTAATTCATTCTAAGGCAAGTCATTCAAGGGTGTTCAGCAGGTGATTAAATGATTCACATCTTATGTAGGTTATTCTGAATGGAGTGGAAAGGACAGATTTAACATGGTTCAGAATGAATGTGTGGAGGCTATTGATGCTGTTCTAATAGGGTAGGAGAGAGGAGCTGAGAGTCTTAAGTAGAATAGTGATAGTGGGACTAAGGAGAAATAGATTTACAACATAGCTAGGTGATAATATTGGCAGGAATTAGTCATTAATTGGTTACAGAGGTGAAATAAACTGAGAAAGCTAGGCAAATTTACATAGTTTATTGCCTGGCTACTTGGCTGTACAGCAGATTCATCTAGTGATATTAATAGTAGAAAATAAAAAAAAATAGTAGAAAATCAGATTTTGGATAAACTATAATGAGTTCTGAGGTGGGACTTCTAGAATGGCACTGTGAGAAACTTGAGGAAACTTCTGCCCTGGAGAGATATCTATTAAACTTGTCAAAATTAGCAAAGCAAATCATTCAACTTCTCTGGAGATTGATGAAAGAACTTGCAACAATTTAAGAAACATAATTCAACATAATCTATGGAACCTAATGAAAATGGTGGGATAGCATGGCACTCAAGCTAAGGGCTACATCCATAGCCTGCAGCTTTGTACTGCAGAAGACTGCTCCAGCAGTTCCCATTTTTTTCAGATCCCTGAGGTGGAAGAGCTGTTCTGGGTGAATTTCACAGCCAGTGAACATCAGCATAGTCCAATTCCCAGAGCTCCATGCTGTGAAAGGCCTATACCAAGCAGGTAGTGGCATCAGGGCAGCATGACCAATTCCCTGACTCTCAACTTCTACTACCTGGAGAGGATACAAATGAAGACTACATATAGTCCCCTATATCTTTAAGTCTCTGTGGTAAGGAAGAGCTGCTGGGGTGGGCTCAGCAGCCAAAATACAAATTCCATTTCCTATTCTGGGTAGATTTGACAGCCAGAGAGTATTGGCAGATCCCATCCCCCAAACTCTGGGCTGCGGAGTATCTATACTCAGTGGTAGTGGTAGCCACACTGCAGCACCAGTTTCTGTTGCCACCTCCTGGCCAACACGCACTCTCACATAAACAGGGATGATGCAGGTGGGGAAACTGATGAAGATAGTTCCCAATACTCCCCAGCTTTTGCTCTGTAGTGCAAAGGTTCTGTACCAAGCTGCATCCATCCTTCCTATCCATCTAATGGAAAGGTGGAGCAAGCCTGAAAGACTGGTAACTCTCTGCTCACCCCAAACAGCATAAGTTTATTTGGTTTAGACTGTTACAAAATATAACCCAGGGTATTGTTGAAAACAATAGAAGGATCAGCTAGAAATTAATGGAGTCTAACAGCTGGGTGTGATACCAATAAGACCCTCCAGAAGTTTACTGGGAAGAGCAGGGAAAGAGACAGGCAAAGAACACCTGCTAAAATCAGTCATCCTGGTGGTCGGAAATACTGTGTGCATGTCCTTTGAAGAGCAACCAGAGAAAGAAATCCTGAGCTGCAAGTCCCTGAAGGAACACAGGGCAACCTTGTGGCCTCCCTAAACAGTGAAAGCAGTTTCTAACCCAAGTACCATATGTGGAGAAAATGACACATGAGAGTTAAAAAAACAAAACAAAACAAAGAAGATTTGGCAATTATGTGTAGAATAAACAGAAATATGTAGCTTTGTTTGCAGGGCTAAGGTATTTCAGGGATGCCTGTTGTAGCAACCCGTGCTGCTTAACATCTTTTCCTTTGAAATTGTAGGAAAGAGAGTGAGGATACATTCTGATATTCATGAATTTGGGGGCAGAGAATGAGGCAACTGATATTCAAGAAGCCTTAATTGTTTTGAAGTAGGAAGTAGGAAAGTAAAGTCATCTGCTGAGAGACAGTGGGCAAGTAAAGGGTTAGTGCAATTGCTGTGCAGAGCAGAATTAGGCAAGCATGAGAACAACAATGACTGTGCAAGGTAAAGTACCATATGAGGTTGGAGAATATGATTTTTGTGGCTACCTCAATCTTGAGGACTGACTTGTTTATTCCAACTCTCTTAGCCCCAGGAAGTCACTAGCATGCACCCAGGGTTGTAGTTTTGCTGGGAGGATGAACAGAGGCAGGGATGCAACATAGTTGATGATAATGATCAGGAACCATAAAACATACCCTGAGAGCAACAAAAGTAAAGCCAAAAGAGAGATGAATTACTGAGAGATTGTTGCATCAAGGAAGTAGAAGTGAATAGGTGATATAAAACAATAAAGTTGGGCAGCCCCGGTTGCGCAGCGGTTTAGCGCCGCCTGCAGCCCAGGGTGTGATCCTGGAGACCCTGGATCGAGTCCCACGTCAGGCTCTCCATGTGGAGCCTGCTTCTCCCTCTGCCTGTATCTCTGCTTCTCTCTCTGTGTGTGTCTCTATGAGTAAATAAAAATAAATAAATAAATAAAATCTTTAAAAAAAAAACAAAACAATAAAGTTGAAGTTGAGGGTATGAAAGAACTGAGAGCATTGGGATGCCTGGATGGCTCAGAGGTTGAGCATCTGCCTTCAGCTCAGGGCATGACCCTGGTCCTGGGATTGAGTCCACATCGGGCTCCCTGCAGGGAACCTGCTTCCCCCTCTGTGTATGTCTCTGCCTCTCTCTCTGTGTCTCTCATGAATAAATAAATAAAATCTTAGAAAAAAAAAACAAAAACAAATTGAGAGCATTAAGGCTGTTAACAGAAAGTAAAACATTGGAGTTTGCTGTTTCTGATTTTAATTATAATGAGAGTCACAGAGTGACTGTGTGTATTGTTAGCAATTGGATAGGAATGAAATTTAATTGAATTCAGGATATCACAGGGAACAGAGAGATCTAAGGTATTAGATTCATTATCAACATGAACCCTGAAATCCACCCCAACTGATGCTTAGAATTATGTGATTGAGTGAAAACATAAGACTACATTTGATATAAGGAATTGACTATGATGTTGGCTGGCTATTGCGATGAGACCAGATGTGGTAACAAAGACATACAGTACTGACCACAGAGGAGGGAGACCTTTCCCCTCAGAGGTAGAACAGTAATGCTTTGGAAATCGCAATAAAGAGAAGAATGCTGACCATACCTTCAGGCGTTTGACCATGTTGGGTATGGCCAAAAAATATATATTTTTGTGTCTAACAATAATAATAATAGTGGTAATATGGTATATTGACAAGTCTTTATTAAGACAGGAGGTAGCTGGATGATCAATGAAAGAGGCTGAAGATTTAGTAAAGCTGCTTATCACAGAAGTAGATGCTGGGATGGGAGATTTCAGAACTTAAAGGGCAGAGTAGTGTGGAAGTGTGCACAAAGGAGATGAAGGATGTTTGAGGGGTGTTATGGTTCAGATGGATGCTAACAAGAAAGAATATGAGGCAAGAGGGTGTAGTCGACCATAGTTATCTAGATGTAATCTTGGTGTCAAACCGTGGAACTGCCCAGTGAGGGAGGCTCGGTGGGGTGGGGGCAGAAGTGGAAGAGTACTGTAATAAGAGTCTCAGGACCATCATCCTTGCAGAGATATGGCCAGGAAATCTGCAATGGTGCATTCTAGGCTCAGATGTTCAACAGACTGTGTAATTTATACCCTATTGTAACATTCCGGAAGTGGATAATTTATAAAATTTCTCCCTGACTGCAGATGTTAGGGAAAAAATTCTACTGGAGTAATTATTTCACGAAAAGAAGCAGAGTTGGTGGAGGAGGGTAGAGACAGAGAATGAGGAAAAAAGGGAAAGAACCGAAAGGTAGGTGGGGAAAAAAAGAATCAAATCATTCCATCAGAAGTTGCATGTAATCAATAGGGGGATGAGAACCAACTTGCAGAGGGATTCTTTTTTGTTTTCCTGGGAATATTGACAGTCTCTAAAAATATAAGCTAAGAATGCAGGTGTCCTGTTCAAATATTTGCCTGGTGGCTGTGGGAGAGAGGCTTGGATTAAGGAGTCCCCAAGTATTTTTGTTGCTAGCATTGTTAATCAATGTGGTATAAATCAAGGTGCACATGACTTTGTTAGAATATAAACTCCTCATGGGAAGGATCCAGCTCTTCTCCTACTGGAGGAAGTGTTTTGTATTAAAAACATATGCAAAAACACCTTCAATAAATTTGGTAGCTTGATAATGGTACTTAGACTTTAATAATTTTTTTTCTCCAATTCACTACCTTCTAGGGAAATCAATATTTAATCCTAGACTAAGATATGTAGAATCTTCCTTCTGTTGCCCTAGTACAGACTAATTCATTGTTCAACAGAACACACATATACATGTACCTCCTACATCTATACACATACATGCATGCTCATACAACTACACAGAAAACGATACCTCGGTAACTGTATATAGGTATATGCATATAAGCCTTTTTCTGCAGT
Source organism: Vulpes vulpes (assembly GCF_048418805.1). NCBI lineage: Eukaryota > Metazoa > Chordata > Mammalia > Carnivora > Canidae > Vulpes > Vulpes vulpes. Next base: position 74,328,191 of record NC_132781.1, read on the forward strand.
TAAACCAGAAATTTAATTTCCATGTTTTCCTTCGTAGCTATTATATTTTATACCCATGTAATGTCACTGAGTATATTAGAGCCTGATTTCTCTTTGTTTTGTGTAAAGCGCTGCTCTTTTTTCTTCAAGTGCCAAATAAAGCCACACTTTCATTTTAAGGTAATTAACATGGGTGATGGATTTCCCCTCACAAGTTTACAAAGTGGCATTAAACAGTTATGTGTATTTTAATATGGAGGAGAAATGTTTATTAAACTAGATTGGATGAAATTAAAGATTCATTTTAGGAACTGTTTTGGGGTTTAGAAGGTGCATTATTAATTCCTCAGGACAATGTTATATATTCTTCAGCTATTTCAGACTAAAGCATATTTCTATAACTACAATTACTTATATCGAATTGAAGAATTGTTTTCTCTTCTGAAAATCTCCTGAATTCTTTTTCAGTCTGTGGCAAACACATCGTAACTATCGATAAGACATTCAACTCAAAAAGAAAAAAACATAGCTAGAACTATTAACACAATTCATAATTGATAATCTTTTTCTGGGTATCATACTCAATAATCTAAATTCCCTGCAGCATTTGTTTTTGCCATTGCTGTTTCTGAGACTCATAAAAACCTGTTGATCAAGACACAGATTTACATACTTTGTTTTTAGTATGTCAGTGCTGCTTTCATATTCTGTACAATTATCCATGGTGGAGAAAAATCTCCCTATGCAGTGTGGAATTTGAAAACAGTTGTTTCATTATCCTTTGTGTTGAATATTTGTAGCTAAGTTTCACTTCAGGTGTCACGCTAAAAACTCTTCAATTAAGTGACTCTCCAGAGAACATACACTACCTTGTAGTATAAATATGACATGACAAGAAAGGAAAGACAGGGGACAGAGTTGTCCACAGCTCTACAAGTGAGTGGAATTAATGCTTACAGGTAGTGGCTTATTCAGGTGCCTTGGAAGCCAACTGCAAGATGGAGATCTAAGTGCTAGATGGAGGTTTATCAAGGAATAGTCTAGAGAACAGTGCCTGAAAAGAGGCAAGGGGAGCAGGACTGAAATGAAGGTCAGTTCAAACAGTGATGCAGTTGCTTAGAGGCTTCAGCTGGCCTCAGACTGAAGCCAGAGGCCAGACCTTTGCACCCTGTTTAAACCAGTCATTGGATCCAAAACTCCCCTGGAGGTAGGGAGAGCATTTGGGAAGGCAGTCCCTTCCAAAGCCTGAAAAAGGATGCCTGTGTGTGCCATCAGCCAACAGGAGAAATAATGGTTGCAGTCCTAAAGGTGGATCCCATTAATGCACTACAGTATCCACCACCTTTAACAAAAGTATAACTGTTATTTTTACCCCTCAGAGTTCTCTGATATTAAAACCCAAGCACTAATACTTCCTCAGACATCACCTGATGGTCACTAGTATCATTCTTATCTGTCAGCTCCTAGAGGTATCAGTATATTCCTATGCATTGGCTGGATTTCCATAACATGTTTTCTGTCAAAATCTCAAAATGCAATTCAGAGAAAATTTAAGATAGCATTTCAAACAGTGCTGTTACTTCTTACACTTCAAAGAAAAGACAAAAGGAAAGGAAACAAGAAAAACATAAGAAATCACTTGTTGGACAAAAATCATTGTAAGGATTCTACTCATTGACATCTTGTTAATGGTAAGGTTATTTCTAAAAAGAGGGCATGCAGCATGAAGAGAAACCTTACAAATTTCACAAGAAAACATGAAAGTTTATTATACACAGACTTTATGAGGAAAGGAATTCCAAAATAAAGCAGAAAAAATAATTTTTGGATAGGTAATTAGGGGCTATATTCTCATACATGAAATATAGACGGAATACCTAAGATTTAACATATTTTGTTGATGCCATTAAGACTTTTTTTGATTGGGAATCATAAAGATAATATAACAATGTTAGGATGATTCTAAGTCATTGAAAGTTTTAGATGCAAAATACTTGTGCATCTCTCTGTACCTATAAACCTCAAAAAGTGAAGTATCTCTCTCCTTAGCCAAACATTCACTCATCTGCACATTCAACAGAAATTTAATGAATACTTACCAGAAGTCAGGCATGTTCTCAGATCAGAAGATAGAAAAGTAAATAAAAAATATAGTTGTTAATTGTGATTCTAGTCTTCATTTTCTCCTCTCTGATGCCATATCCTTTGAAAAATTTATTTAAAAAAATTTTAAGATTTTACTTAATTATTTATTTGAGAGAGAGTGCACAAGCGGGGGGAGGGGCAAAGAAGAGGGAGAGGAAGAGAATCTCAAGCAGACTCCCCACTGAGTACAGAGCCCCAAGGGGGGGGTCTTATCCCACCGCCCTGAGATCATGACCTGAGCCAAAATCAAGAGTCAGACACCAAACTACCTGAGCCATCCAGGTGCCCTACCTTTTGAAAAAAAAGTGTTTTCCCACAGTGGATGGAGAATTCTTCCTTGGTTCTTGACTTTAGAAATGGTCCTATGCTTTGATTTGGCCAGTGGAAGAAGATAAGCAGGGTTGACAGTGTGTTATTTTCAAATCTAGCTGTCAAGAGACTGTCTCTACTTATTCTCCTCACCTTTGGCCAACACAGTGAGAAAAATATACCTGGACCAGTCTTCTAATTCCAGGGGGAGAAAGAAAGACACATTAAGAAGTACCCCAGTTAAACTCACATTAGATCAATTGACCCCTAGAGGACTCACAGTTTGAGGAATAAATAAATGCTTATTATTGTATGCCACTGAATATTGGAGTTTTGTAATAGTTGCTAACTGAAAAAAAAATACCTTCAGGCATTTCATAATTAAAAGTGATAGAAAAACATATGGATATAACACACTTTGGTAAATAGCATAATAGAAATAAGAGCTGAATTCTGGGAGAAATGAAACGAAAAATAACTGCCTGAAATGATCAAGTACACGAGTATAAAATTGTGATATTGTGAGAACAGGCAATAAATTACCTAACATTATAGAGAATGTAGATCCACAGATTGTTTTTAATATAAAAGTCACAAAACTGGCACTAATTCAGGATATATAAAAGGATAGGCAACTACTCAGACATCTCATTCTAATTCGGCTAAAAGCAGATCATCCAATAAGCAAAAGAAAAAAAAAACAGCATTATTTATCTTTCAACCAAGTTCATTTCTCAACAAATTGAAAAGGGCAATGAGAAAAACTGCTTACTCTGGATTTAATTTTTAACTAGCAGAGAATGGCTTGTTAGTGAACTCAACTACATAAAACAATATCCATATGTTGGAATCTACCATATTAACTATTTAAAATAAGTGTTTTCTTTAGAACATTGTGGAAAAGTCACAAAAATAGTACAGAAAGCCCATTTATACCCCACACCAAGATTCCCTTACTTTTAACATCTTCCATTTGTACAGTATGTTTGCCAGCATTAATGAATTTATAGGTTATTATTTTCTAAAGCCCCTGTTTCTTTCAGATTCCCCTAGTTTTACCAAATATTCTTTTTCTGTTTCAGGTTTTCATCCAGCAATCACATTACATTTATTTGTCGAATCTCCTTCGGTTGTCCTTTTTCCTGTGACAGTTTCTCAGCTATTCTTTGTTTTCGATAATTTTTTTTAATTTTTTTTTATTATTTATTTATGATAGTCATACAGAGAGAGAGAGAGAGAGAGTCAGAGACATAGGCAGAGGGAGAAGCAGGCTCCATGCACCGGGAGCCCGACGTGGGATTCGATCCCCTGTCTCCAAGATCGCGCCCTGGGCCAAAGGCAGGCGCCAAACCGCTGCGCCACCCAGGGATCCCCTGTTTTTGATAATTTTGATGCTTTGAGGAGCACTGCTCAGGTATTTTATAGAATGTCCTTCAACTGGGATTTGTCTGATGTTTTCCTCATGATCGGATGTGGAGTTATGGGTTTGGAGACAAACACCACACAGGTAAAGTGTCATTCACATCACATCATATCAAGGGTTTATTTATTTATTTTTTTTTAAGAAGTATTTATTTCTTTTTTTTTTTTAATTTTTTTTTTTAAATTTTATTTATTTATGATAGGCACACAGTGAGAGAGAGAGAAGCAGAGACATAGGCAGAGGGAGAAGCAGGCTCCATGCACCGGAGCCCGACGTGGGATTCGATCCCGGGTCTCCAGGATCGCGCCCCGGGCCAAAGGCAGGCGCCAAACCGCTGCGCCACCCAGGGATCCCCCATATCAAGGGTTTAGACTATCAATATGACTTGTCCCTGCTGATCACCTTTACCTTGATCATCTGCCTCTGGCTGAGGTAGTTTGTCAGGTTTCTCCCCTGAAGAATCACTTTTCCTCCCTTTTCCATATTGTACCCTTTGAAAGGAAGTCACTGTGTGCAGCCCACACTTAAAGACTGGGGAGTTATTCTCCATCTCCTGGAGGGCAGAGTATGTACCTAAAATTATTTGGAATTCTGCATGGTAGATTTGTCTATGCTGATTTATTTATTCTTTTTATTTAGTCATTTATGTCAGGATGCAGTCATGGATATTCATTTTATACTTTGGATTATAATTCAATATTTATTTATTTTGATATTCAAATGGTTTCAACTTAGGCAATTATAATGGAGTTCTTTCAGTTGACACCTCTATCCCTCTGACATACTCTACTGGTGTGTGTGTGTGTGTGTGTGTGAGTGTGTGTGTGTGTGTGCATTTTCTTATTTTCTAGCACTATACTGGAGAATGATACCAGAAACCAAGTTCTAGGTGCTATATGTGCTCATTGTCACTGGAGTATCATTGTTTCTAGTGCCTCTCAGCTGAAATAATAAGGACATATACATGGGTATGCTAATTTATGGATAAACACATACCTATCTATATTAAGTCAGAACTTCAGTTCTATAATGTCCCAAACTCTTATCCATTCCCACATGGAGCATTCTAGCCTCCTCTACTTGCTTATTTGTAAACTTCCACTCCAATGGTGGAAAACTGGCTCCTACTATCCACTATCCATTTACTTACTTTTAAATTATTAATCTATATGCCCTTTTTTATCAACTGGAAGCCTTGCCTTTAATTTTGCAAACTCCGCTCATTTCTAAAGTTGCATACATCAGCACCATTCTTTCTACTACCTTCAGTGAACTGCTTTATACGTTTGTGCTACAGATAGATTCCTTTGTCACATTATATATTCCATAGTGAGATTCCTTGACTGCCTTAATACTTATTCATACTTTAATGTTAATTCTTTGGCCTGTAAGACTGTATAGGTTTTGACAAATTCACAGTGTCATGTTTCTACCATTAAACTACCACACAGAATACTTTCACAACCTTAAAAATTTCCTTGCTTCTCCTATTCAACTTCTCCCCGACATTGTCAAATATAGATATGTTTACCATCTCAACAGTTTTCCTTTTACAAAATATACAAATGCAAAATATACAAAATATACAAATATACAAATATACATACTCATAGAGTATGTAGCCTTTCCAGATTGGAATCTTTCACTTAGCAATATGAATTAAGGATTAGTTTATGTCTTTGTGTGGCTTGATAGCTCAGTTCTTCTTATCACTAAATAATATTCCATTGTACAGATATACCACAGTGTGTTTATTCATTCACTTACTAAAGAAAATCTCGGTTGCTTCATATTCTTGGCAATTATGAATAATGATGCCATTAACATCTGCATGAAGGTTTCTCTGTAGACACAGGGTTGCAGGTCACTTGGGTAAATATCTTAGGAGTGTGATGGCTAGGTCATGTGGCAAGACTGTGTTTTACTTTAAAAAAAAGTACTTTAATTCCTATCTTTGCTCCCTTGTTCCTCTACCAGCAGGGTATTTTTGTTTTCCCCTTTAGAGTCTTTTAAAATGCTCTCTTTCTCTTTGGCTTTCTCAATTTGAATATAATGTACTAAGCTTGTGGAAGTTTTTTGTGGGTTTTTTGGGCATTTTGTGTTTTTGTTTTATGTTTCCCATTTATTCCACTTTATCAGTTTGATATTCTCTGAGCTTCTAGGGATCTGTTGCTTGGTGTCTATCATTAATTTGGTAAAGTATCTGTGCCTTTTGTTATGCTAAGATAACCTAGAGCTTTCAAAAGATTCTGAAAGGGGTTCATAACTTCCATAAAATATTACAAATTAAAATTTTTGATATTGTACCCTATGACTACTTTGTTTAATAAACAGGAGATATGAGTAGTATAAAAGTTGTATTGCTTCATAGTAAGTTATGTTCAATTCAGAAATCAGGTCTTGAATATCAGATATCAGGCACTAATATTGAATGCAAAAGATCCCTCCTATTGAGGGAGAAAATGAAGAAACAGAATATTAAATCTTTTTGGTAAGAGGTTCAATGCGTTCAAAAGTCCAGAGATAAGAGAGAGGGAACTATGGAGAGTTCGATGTGTTAGGGCAATGTGGGTGCTCATTTTGTGAATAAAAGGATATTTAAGTTGAAATGCAGGCACAGGTCAATTCATAAAATGCCTCGTGTGTCATGATAAGGATGTTAAACATCTTGAAATCTATGAAGAGTGATTAGAAGGTATTTTTAGCTGAAGAGAGATACATTGTTCATTTAAGCAATAGAAAATTCCTTCTGGCACTCACTGTGAGGAATATATAGGGTAGGATACTCAGGGAAATCTAGATTCAAGAAACCAATCAGATAAATGCTGAGATATTCCAAGTGAAAAAGCAGTACCTGAACTATGGATATGGCAATAGGATGGAAGAAATAACATGGATTCCAGAGGCATAAAATGAGTATAATGGGGGAAAAAAAGATGAGTATTGGATAAGGTGAGGAGGAGAAGGAGAAAGAAATACAGTCTGACCTTTCTTGTTCCTAGCCTTTGCCTTCCCCAGGTAGTTATTAGAACTTTTCATCATTAATTAATTTTCAAATTAATTAATTAATTATTCAAATAAAATAACAATTTTATGCTTAGTTAAAACATTTTCATAGATTTTATCAAAGCTCTAGTGTCAAATGAAATATCAGGTAAATACCTACATATACAGCAGACACTTGTTTGTAGGTTTGTTTGATTTGGATTTACTGATGTAAATATGAATGATGCTTCTAGAACAGATTTTTTTTTTTTTTTTTTTTTGGTCTCTGGACCAGTTTTGCACGTTTCTGCTAGATTGTTCTTCTAAACATCTAAACGCGGTTTAAGGATAAGACATCTGGAAATATTAAACCTGTATTTTTTAATCTGTACAGTAAAAAAGAAGACCTGCTTTCCTCTGGTTGTTGCTCCTCTAGATTATTTGAAGTGATAGCTGAATCATTGAATATGCTGCTCAGTGATGCCATGTTGTGAAATATTGATGATGTATTACTGTGAAGCAATTTGAGGCACTGATGTGAAAGGTGCTATTCAAACTGAAGTTAGAATTTGTTCCTAGGCAAAACATGGCAAGGTTTACCAGCATCTGTAAGCAGCTAATCTCAAGCTCAATTATACTTAAATTGAAAGAGTGATACTTGCTATCACCATCAGAGGCCAAAGTAAAAAGAAAAAGAGGGGGGAAAAGTCACTGTATTTCTTAATGAAATATCAAACATAGAAAATAAAAGACTCCAAGGTTAAGTTTGTCAGCTTGTAGCACATTTGCAACAAAGGATTCCTCTAAGCAACAAGGGCACTTTCCAGAGCATAAGACTTTGGATAAGGAACAAACAAGAGCAAAGTAAAATTTTCCTGAGCAAAGGACTCTTCAGTGACTATTTGTTTTTTTCATTTCAGTGGGTCAGGTCCATGCTGCAATGTCTTTTCTATTAGAAATAGGTATCTGGTTACCTATAGAAACATGTAATGTTCTGGTGGAAACAATATTGAAAGGAATGCAGAAAGTATTTTACTACATCTTACTGCTTTCTAACTTTGGACCTGGAAAATTAATAGGTCAGGAGTGGAGATAAGACACATTTCTCCCTTTCTAGTCCTTGAAGGTAACAGTTCTTAAAATGCCATGGAAAAGTCCATCTTCAGGAGCTAAATTATAAGAGGAACCTGGAAAACATCTCTGGTGACCCAGGTATAAAGGGGAAGCCCCAGGGTAGAGGGGATCCTGGAGAAGGTTAATACTAAAATGGACCTAAAACAAACTAGGCACAGGGGAGGCATTATACACATGTGATAACAATCCCCACCCCATTTTCTCTTCCTAAACACACTATACAAACTGCCTTATTTTATCCTCGTTTAATTGATCACATTAACGAGTCTTCACCTGTTTAAAGATTTTAGATGGTAGGGGTTAAGATGAATAGAATGATTCTGCTTTAAGCCATCTCACCAGTAAACCACAAAGCAAGGAGAATTCTAGAATCTAAATGAGTTGTAATTTAGAAATCAGTAGTGGTCCTACAGATGTTGGTGCTGTCCATCCATTTTCTCTATCACCTGTGTAGTACTCAACATTCTATAACCTGGGGACTTCCCGCTTCCTTTGCTTAACCTCCACCTTCATTTGATGGGAGCCTACTCCTCAAGATATATCATTACACAAAATTGTAGAAAACTTGTCTCTTTGTAAATAAGACTTCTGTAGACCACCTTCTCCAATAGATGACAAAGGACTAGTTTTAAAAGAATTCTATCTCCAGTGAGGAGAAGAAAAAATTGTGATGCCTAATGTTTCCTTTTTCTCCCCCTGATATGTTCTGATTTAAACCATGTGGAAATATCAAGTCATCTGTTTAAGAAGTTTCTTTGACCCTCTAAAGTCAAAATCAATTTAATTCATCAAAATTTTAATTAGTGCCTACTATAAGCCATGTGCTGTACTAAGCAAACAAATGTGAAAAAGACATAGTCTCTATCCTCAAATCCAACAGCAGGCAGGTATGAAGACAATCACTGCACCATACTGTGGTATGTGTCATAACAAAGGGAGGCTCCAAAACCTCAGACGAAATACATAAGGCAATAGCTTTCTGTGCCTTGGGGATACAGAGAAGACCCACAAATGGAATTAGAGCTGCATTTTGAAGGTTATATTCATCAGACGAGAAATAAAAAGCAAAGAGAAAAAAATATATATATATGATATATGCAAAGGTCACTGTCAAGAAGGAATAGGATCATGCTTAGGGACTTTAAAACAATAAAATATATCATGTATTCAGCACACTTGGCACTTGTGCTCTAGAGGCAGACATAGACTGGTCGGGTTGTGTCTACATAATCAGGTTTTTATATGCCAAAGGAGGAGTATGGATTTTATTTCGGAGGTAGCTTTTAAGTATAAAGTAATAAAGTCAGAAATTTAACAGACAGGGTACGTTACAGGAGGACAAACTAGATTAGGAAAGATATTGAGAAAGAAAAACCATAATACCCTTTTTTAGCTAAAAGTAATGGGACCTTCAATTTCCAAAGTAATACATACATACACACATACATTCATAAATAGATAAAAGATCATAAAATTAATCAGCTTTTTATTATAATAAAAAGTTAATGTTAGGTATGAGATCTGGTGTTTAAAGATGTAAATATAAATAAAAGTAAGCCAAAAGAATTCAGCTTCCAGTTCACATAAAGTGATCACTGAAGTATTACCCTCATTACTTCAGAAATGTAATTCTGACTTCACAGGCATTGAAGAGGGATGCAAGATTTTACTGAATTCCCTTATAAAGGTGATGGAGGGTCAAGAAGAAAGGTGAGGAATTAAACCACACAAACAGAGCAAAATGTCCTTAAAATCTTCTGTAGATAATCTTTCTTCTGAGAGTTCTTCTTCTCATAGCAGTTGCTTACAAATTTATCCCTTCTTCATTTCTACTCTCCCACCCAACTTTGCACTTTTTCCCCCACCCATTCCTCCAGCCTCCTTCCACAAAGCACTCTATGCCTCTTCTAACAGGAATGTTAGGTAACTCTCTTGACTGGTTTCTTCTGGGTTTCCTCTGATTTCTAGCAGCACTAATATCAGATATTAACATTTCCCAGCAAAAATGTGGTAGACTATCAGCATGATGACTACTCTATCTTTAGAAGATAGGACATGTGGACCATATTATAAATTCTTTGACATCCATATTTTGTCCTGTTACTGAAAGACGAAAAAGCAGTGGAAGGGAGGAGAGTTTTGGGTCCCTGCTGTTAACTGGGTATGCAAGGAGAGCATGGGTCCATTAGCATTCATTCATACTCCCCTTTGTAGGTAGAAGAAAGATAAGTAAAGCTGTAGTTCGTGTAATGCACACTTGTGTGAAAGACATAAGATTTAAATTCTGTCCCTTTTAAATTTCTGTAATTTTAGCTGTCTTAGCCTCAATTTCTTTGGCTTGAAGTTCATTTTAGAATATATTTCAAGGGCTCTTCATGGCAAAGCTACAATTTTAAGTGTTGACTTTGGTGTCAGAAGACCTAGTTTTGAGCTCCTTCCTACTCCACTATTATTAATTAGCTGTGTGGCATTGAGTAGGTCCTATAATCACTGCAGGTGTATTTACTCCACCAGAATATGGGGAGTCAAGCATCCATCTCAAAAAGAAAACAAAATAATGATGTAAAGCGCTATCTAAACACATTAACTACTATTCTAGGAATCACTTCTCTAGGATTCCAAGTTACAAAAGAAATACTGCTAATATTTTTACAAGATAATTTTTGAATCTCTCCCCCTAGCCACATAGAGACTTCAACTTAAAATGTTCTTGACAGACGAATAACCATTCTTATTTATGTTAAAGTCTTACTGGGAAAATATTACTATCTCTTTCAATAATATAGTCTACTAATATTTAAATCCAGATCATCTTTTTCTGTGCCTACTTGTGATGGAGAACAACCAGTCATCATTCTCTATATAATAACCTTTCATAAGATGTGCTCAGTATAAATTACTTTTTTATTATTATTACCAAGCTGCTGCTGTTATAGTTGTGGTACTTAAAACAACAGTTATCCACAATTCTTTTATCCCTCCATACAGAATCTATTTACTGCATTGCCTCCCTTCACTGCTGATTACTTCAAAGGGATGAAGAGAGCACAGGGAGGCTATGTTCCTTGTTAAGATTAAATAATTAATTGAGTAAATAAAATCAAGGGCAGGAAGAAAGGATCTAACTGCTCCTTATAAATGTTTACTTGGTTTGCCTTGATGCCCACGGGTGATGGTTCTTTATCAAAACCTAGATGCTATTTATGACAGAGTAAGATATTAAATGGTGAGAAGAATAAACAACCGAACAAAACACAGATCTCATTAGCCTTGGTTAGTGAGAGACCATTTCTTTTCCTGCATCCTCTGCTGACCACAAACAAATACATTTTGAGAGATTTTCTGAACCTGTCTCCAGATTTTGGTGGTGTTTATACAATTTCATAAGCTATGGCCTTAGTTTGTACTGCATTACTCATCTCCTTTCCCTGATGATCTACACCCTACTCTGTTTTCAAACAGAATATTCTAGTTTACATTGACTTCTGCCTTCTAGCAATTTTCATCATGAGTAACAATGTAGCATCTATTTATATAATATGATGCATTACACTTTGTCAAACATATATTGTAAATTTTGTTTCTATAACCTTACCTAAAAATCCTCATTTCATAGGAGCATCTATAATACTTGTTTTTGTATCTCCAAAGGCATAGGGGACCTAGCCCAGGATTGATTCTATAACCAATGCTGTACAAATACATTTATTGGTTGTTTTCAACCAGGACACTATATTACTCAAATTCAAAAGGTGCCATTAATTTAGCATGCAGCATGGAAACATCAGCACTATGAAAATGGGAGTGGTCAACAAGGCCAAATACAATAGAGTAAAATACTGATGAGGACCCTGGAGTTATTCAATGGTGGCAACTGTGCATAGACTACATTTAGCATTCTTTGAAACTACAGATAAATGATAAAGAATTAGTCATAGTTTTGAGAGAAAGGAATAATCACAGTTTTAAGAAAGATGACTATACAGCAATAAATTCATTTCTTAAAAAAAATATAGCACCTCTGGTATGATTCCAACTTTCCAGAAACTTAAAGTATCTAAATTTATGAAATTAAACCCAACTCAAAATTCAGTTAATCTAGGAATACATCTCCAACACCTTCCCAGTAACAAAAGCAAAGTGTTACTTCTCTGTGTTCCCTTAACACTCTTATACATTTCTGCTAAGGCATTTTATCATCTCCCTTTCTAAATTTTATTTCTCTTCTTCCTCAGAGTATAAGCTTGTCATAATTGCAGTATAGTCATGAACCCCGTTGGGAATTCAGCTCCATGGTCCAGTAAGAAGGAGGAAAAAGGCAGAGTGTTGCCCAATCAAGTCTGGGAAAGTAACTAAAACCAATATCTAACTCCTAAGAGAGAAGTCAGCAAACCACTAGGCAATGGCCAGGTCTACTCAGACTTGGTTCCAGCATGCAGCAAATGGTAGGAAGTACCATTATTTTAGTTCAATGCAACAGCAGACAGAGGCACAGCAGTTAGTATACATAGACTACTGTGAGGGGAGGCACATGTAACCAAAATATGTAGCTAATAGAAAAGAGGGTTAATAGAGAACTCCAGGAAAAAGTGGTACTTGTACTACTCTAAAAGGAGTAAGACAAGTTAAAAAGGCATTCTAAATAGGCAACAGCATAAAAATAAAAGGCAGGACCCAGTATGTATGCAGATGAGTTACAAGTATTCCAAAGATGAAGAATAAATTCTGGGTTATAAACTATGGACAAAAAAAGAAAAAGAAAACAAAGCTAGAGGGTAAGCAGAGAACAGATTACCATGGGCTTTGCATGCCATATTAAGAGCCTCAAACATTATCTTGCTGGTAAAGGAAATCATCGAAGCAGTTAAGAAAGAGTGCCCATATGTCCTGATTTATCCAAGGGCTTCAGGGGAAAAATGCTGAGTTTCCTGCAGGACATGCAGATTAAATTGTTCAGCAGATAGAAAGATATTGGAGACGAGTAACTGAGGGAAGGGAAAAAAAGGGACATTTGCCAGGAAATACACTTTTGGGATTATCACTTTGTAGGTGTTGGGCATAACTGTGAGACTAGATGAGGTCAGTAGGAGATCATCCAGTTTTTAAATCAGTGTGAGATTCTAAAACACACATTCCTAGGTATACATACTATCCTTACCCTACGTATTCTGATTCCACCTTTGGGGTGAATCCATAACATTTGTAGTCTTAAAAACATCTTCAGTGTATTCTGTTGTGCAAAAAGGACCAAGAACCGATGTTTAAAGGGTCGAATGAAAAAGGGCAATATGCCAAGAAAACATAAATGGTAGAGCCAAAGGGGTCGATGAAAAAAAAAGAGGGTATAAGGGTTCCCAAAGACAAGGGAATGCAGAGCTTTAAGGAGATCCAGGTTCAGCTCTGACTTTGCCACTTAGTAACAGTGCAACCAAGCAATTTACATAATCTCTGACTTCCAACTTCCTTGTCAGTAAAATGAGGGTAATAATAGTCACTCTCAGAGAGTCACTATGGGGATAGAATGAGATAAGCATAAAATGCATATAATCAAGACATGTCAGACAATGTCAGTGTTTATTTAATTAATATGAGTATTATTATGGATATTGTGATTAAGAGTCTCAAATATTACAGCTGTCCTTTGCACTTTAGTGTTAGTAAATTATTGATGGTTTTGGCAAGACTAATATTGGTAGTGCGCTAAGAACAAGAGCCAAATTATAATGGAATGAAGAGTGAAGGAAATAATATACAATAGAAATGAATGGTTACCATTATTTTTTAGAAGTTTGGGTGGTACAGGTAAAAGAAAAGTGAGAAGGTAACCTAAAAGAGACAGATGATATAAGCAGGGCTCTTTTGAAGAATAGAAAATACCTGAATATGTTTCTAGACAAAGAGGAGCCAAGAGTGATTAGACAGGGAAGACACATGATACAGAGAAAATATTTTGTGTCTAGCCTCAGAAGTGCAAGATTTAAGAAGATAAAGATCTCAAGTCTCAGGACCTGAAATTAAGGAAGGAGGTAAAGATGAATAGGTTGTATTTGTGGAGATGAGAGAGAATATGGAGAAGAAAGACCACATTTGAAGACATTTTTATAAAGCATTTTATTTTTTATACCTTTTTACTTATCTCTTTTTTTATTTTTTTTTCTTATCTCTTTTTTAAATACTCTTGCATGCTTTATTAAATTTTTTTTATGCTTTAATAAAATGCCCAGAGGGCTTTACTCAGTTTTTGCCCCTCGGCAGTAGGTTAAGACCTCTTTGCTATATGTGCTAAACCCAACTAAAATTTCTAAGGAATTCCAGTTGCATTGAATCCAAGATTATCACACAGAGCATAATTTAAGAATGTTCTGAAGGCTAATATCATTGTTAAGAAAAATGGTTGAAACCCTGACCAATCCCTGTAAAATGACAGATGATCAGTGTTTGAGTCCAGCTAAAGGACATGAATATTTGCAACAGCTGACAAAAATTCAGGTGAGAAAACAAAAAAGAATTATAGCACTGACTTAAGACCAAAATTCTTCTGACTAGGTCAGAAGGAAAGTTAAGGGGGACAGGGAATTAAAGATTCTGGGGAGAGTGTAGCTCAAAAGATTAAGTTTAGAATAGACAAAGAAAAAAAGTCAGAAAGTGGAAGATAGACTTGGTAGGAAATGAAGCATGCAAACAACTGTGAGACCAAGGAATAGATGGAGGGGCAGCAATAAGTAGGGCAGTTTTGGTCAATATTTAGTACCCAACCCCAAATGCTTTAGGTACCATGTCTAAAGTAACAAGATGAATTACAGACTCACTGACAGCTGAGAGGAAGGTAAAACCTAAAGGATGGGGAGGTATCAGCTTCACTCTTTCATTTGTAGATTTTGGTTTCCCCAAGTTGGTCTCTCAAGACACAGGTAAAGGAAGGCTTCACTAATCCTATTTCATCACATAGGAACAATGTTTTCTTTTCAGATCAGAGTTCCAGAGAGCCTATGCCTAAAATGACTTCCATTAATATGACTTACTTATAAGTTTTAAACAACAGTAAATTTTAGAACTCAGGATGTTATACCTTAATTACAAAAGAACTCAATAGAAAAGATCCCCCTCAGGCAAAACTTTTGGGGAAATTTGAAACTTCTTGCTCAAAGCCATCCTAAGCCCCATGTAACACTGAAGACTTAAAATTCTTTTGGTGTAATAAAATAAGCAAGTAGCATATATATTTATTTCTCCAATAGTTGAATAGACTTTTACCTCAATCATTAATCCTCTTGTAAGAGAATAAAATGGAATAATAAATCACCAGTGCAGATATGCTGAATTTGATCAATGTTTCTCTTCAGAGGGAGTAAATAATAGAGCAACATCCACTCTGCAGTATTTATGTACCACAGCAGTCTGTCACTCAGGTATGGGGATTGATATGGACTGCTCAGAGAAAGCAAGACCTCCTCTCCCCTACAGAACCGCTAAAGCAACAAGTCATCATTTACAGGGCAAATAACACCTTACTCCAGAGTAGTGTAATGTGTTCTCAGGAAACAACTGCCCTAATCCTCAACCTCTTCCTCCCATAAGGAAACTAACGGTAGCTTATTTCATTAATCATTCTAACTGGTAGAAGAAAGGGAATAGCATTCAGAAAGGAACTACCTCATAGTGAGCATATTACATATGTTTTCTGAAATAATCCTTAAAACACAACTGTGAAATTATCATACCAATTTCCGAAGAGGAACACTTTAATGTAGAAGCTTGATATAAATTTTAACGTCACACACAAATCCAGCTAGGTTGGAATGCTGATTCTTCTGCTGAATGTCTAGTCCCCGATTCCATCCATCTGCTGTCTGCTACAGTATGGTTTTTTTAATTAGGAGAAAACCTTTTATTCAAAACCCCTCATTCCAAAGTCAAGTGGAATTGGCTATTTGTAGTAAATGCTTCTTTAGACAAAATGGTCATTTCTAGTATTAGAAGCGATGAATAAAAATGTTTATGGTCATGTACCCCTCAAAAGGCTTCCAGAACTGGGATGCCTGGGTGGCTCAGTGGTTGAGCATCTGCCTTCATCCCAGGGCGTAATCCTGGAGTCCCAGGATGGAGTTCCACATTGGGCTCCCTGCATGGAGCCTGCTTCTCCCTCTGCCTATGTCTCTGTCTCTCTCTCTCTCTCTCTCTCTTTCTCTGTCTCTCATGAACAAATAAATAAAATCTTTAAACAGAACCTTCAGGAGCCAGTATGTCTATGAGAAGATTCAGGGATACAGTATATTTATTTTATAAAGTCTCCTAGACTCCCCAAGTGTTTTGTATTGTGCTCCTCTTCAGACCACACAAGCTGAAAAATCACCCTTCAAATGAACAAGGTAAAATGCTGTTAAAATGGTTGTCCCTTCTCCAAGCAAGATACAAGTGCTGTAAGGTTTCACTTCATAAAGAGGCTGATAAATTGAAAAAAAATGAAAGATGAAGAACAAGGAGTGTGTAGTAGTTGAAGAGCATGAGGCTGGACCATCAAAAGTGATGTTAAAATACAAAAATAAGCATGGCAAGATATTCATTATCCTTCCCAGAATTCAGGATTCTTATTTGTAAAATAAGGAATTGATGAGATGACCTCAAAACCTGTTCCAACTTACAAGAATTCATGAGAATGATACCAGAGGTTTTTGGTTGTGGTTGTTTATTTGTTTGTTTTTTCTGGTTTAGCAAGTTAGGGAACTCTGTAGACTGCTTTGCTTTCTAGGATATCCACAATGCAGAGTAACATTTAAAGCCCCATTCAAAGACCCATTCAATTTTGCTTAGCCTCATTTTTTGCCCAAGCATATTTATCTTCCTCTACTCACAAAGAACATCTGTTCATACTTAAATTATCTGCAGAACACAGTTAAGAAAAAGCTACTTAGAAAACAAGAATATGGAAAATATCAATAAATATATATAAATATTTTGTATATTATAGTAGATAAGAGTGGAGTGATGAGGCTGTGACTTGGATAGTCTACATGACAATTTCTTAGAGTAATAGTGGCACTGAGTAACAGTGTTTGGGACAAGTTTGAAACTCAAATGCCTACAGGGCCTGGAAGTAAATGTATGTCAGTGAAGAAGAGCAAAATATGAGATGGTAAATAGAACAGACTTCCACAAAGAAGGAACAGGGAATAATGCAAAATTTAGTGAAGTAGGTTATGTAAGCTTCCTTTAGGAAGATGGTTACTACTAGTCTCGGATACCAGTTGCCATATAAGAATATGGATGCCGTTTTACCAGTGTTCCAATTTCAAAGCAGCTAGAAATTCTTATTTCTAATGGAAAACTCCCACACTTTTTGATATTGGAAACTAATTCAAATTAAAACACTGTGTTTTCTATTACTTTGGAAGCAAACAACCTGATAATCAGAAAACATTATCTTCAGGTCATCTTTGGGCCATGAGCCATATGGCTATGGTGACTGCCTGAAATCTATAAACATAATATTGAGCACTTACTATATGAATCACCATGAACAAGTACAAACGAGAGAAGGAACAATCTTTAATGGAGACTGTATGGTGAGATGATGTTACTTGCCAAAAAAAAAAAAAAATTCAACTAAGGTTAGTGAAGTATTATGGGAAAGTTTGGGGATGCAGAGTTTGCTCACAGAGATTCCATTAACCTCAGGCGGCTCATAGAGAGATTGAGAGGTAGTCACAGTTGTAGAGAGGTTAACTGAAAGAGAATGAAATGGAAGGAAATGAAATTTGAAATAATGGAGCCACAGAAGTGAAAACATCAAAGCATCCTTAATGAATAAACATGCAGGTTACCAGGCAGGTGAGAGTTTACCAAAGGTTGTGCTCCTGGTAGTGCTAAGAGTTGGAGGTGGCACAAAAGGCTTCCACAGGCTAGTTTAGGTGTTTGGGGGTTTTTTTGGTGGTCAAGTCATGATGCTTTAATTATCTTGAAACCATACTTTTACTATAAATTTATTACAGATATATCTGAATAAATGCAGTTTTTGATAATACATTTTGTCACCTTTTACCAGACCATAAAAATGATATAATAGAGTGTCCTTTAAAGCTAACCGCAGGCAGCCAATACTATACATGATAGGATATTAAAATGAGTAATTACATTTTTCTCTCAACACAGTTAATGTAATTCTGAATTCTGAATCAAGATATAATAAAGGATGACATAAGAAGTTGTCAACCCTACTTTTGGCATTTTTTTAAAAGTTATTCCAGATGTATTCCTACACTGAAGAATGGATGCAGAATAGAGGTTGAGGAGTTCTCAAAAATAGTCCGTAGTAGACATTTCCAAATTTGACTGCATAAGACTTACCAGTGGCCCTTTTACTAAGCATTAATTATGGAAACTCACTCCAGATATTCTGATTTAGTAGGAATTGGATAGGTTAGAGAAAGATATATCTTTATAAAACTACATTTAAAATATTGTGGTAAAAATATATAAAATAAAATTTACTAAGCTAAGCATTTTTAACCATGTTAAAGTTTATCATGTACAGTTCAGTGGCATTTAGTACATTAATTTAGTTCCATCCATGTCTGGAACTTTTTCATCATCCCCAAATGAAATTACATACTCATTAAACAATAACTCCCCATTCTCTTCTATCCCCTATGGACAACTGGCATTCTACTTTTTATCTATATAAATTTGACTACTCTAGGTACCTCATATAGGTGGAACCACACAATATGTGTCCTTTTGTAACTGGCTTATTTCATTTGGTATAATGTCTTCAAAATTCAACCATGTACATCAGAATTTCCTTATTTTTTTAAGACTAAATAATATACCATTGTATGTATATACTACATTTTGTTTATCCATTCACCCACCAGTGGACATTGGATTGCTCCTACTTGTTGGCTTTTATGAGTAATGTTAATATAAACGTTGGTGTACAACTATCTGTTTGAGTCCCTGCTTTCTGTTCTTTGGAATATATATTCAGAAGTGGAATTTCTGGATCACATGGTAATTCCATGTTTAACTTTTCAAGTAGCTACTATATCCTTTTCCATAATGACTGCAGTATTTATATTCCTACCAGCAATGCACAAGGGTTTAAATCTCTCCACATTCCCACCAATACTTGTCATTTTTTTTTAAATAGTACTCCTAACAGGTGTAGAAGGGTATTTTATAGTGGTTTAATTAATATTTTCCTAATAGCTAGCGATACTGAGAAACTTTTTATGTGCTTACTGGACATTTATATATTTTCTTTGGAGAAATGTCTATTCAAGTCCTTTGCCAATTTCTAATTGAGTTGTTGTTGTCATTGTAGAGCCGAAGGAGTTCTTTATATGTTGTGACTGTTAATCCTTTATCAGATACTTTATTTGATTTACCATTTTTGGGTTGCTTTTACATTCTCTTAATAGAACCCTTTGATACACAAAAGTTTTTAATTTTGATTAGGTCCAATGTATCTATTTTTTTTCTTTGCTGCTTGTGTTTTTGGTGTCATATCCAACAGATAATTTTCCCCTACATTTTCTTCTGAGAGTTTTATAGTTTTAGCTTTACATTTAGGTCTTTTGAGTTAATTTATATATATGGTGTAAGATGAGGATCCAACTTCACTTTTAGCACATGGATATCTAGTTTTCTCAGCATCATATGTTCAAAAAACTATGTTTCCCATTGAATGATCCTGGCATTCTTATAAAAAATAATTTGATGGTATATTCAAAGGTTTATTTCTTGGCTTCTTATTCTATTCCTTTGGTCTCTCTGTCTGTCTTTATACCACACCTTTTCGATTATTGTAGCCTTCTAGTAAGTTTTGAAATCAAGAAGAACTTTGTTCTTCATTTTCGGGATTGTTTTGGCCATCTGGAGTCCTTTGAGATTCCATATGAAATTTTGGATGGATTTTTCTATTGTCACTAGGATTTTAATATAGATTGCATCACATCTGTAGATCACTTTGGGTAGTACTGACATTTTAACAGTAATAAATCTTACAATCAATAAACACAGAATGTCTTTTCATTTGTTTTGTGTCTTATTTAATTTCTTTCAGCAACATTTTGTAGTTTTCCAACTCTTTCACATTCTTGATAGAATTTATTGATAAATATCTTATTCTTTTTGACAGTATTTTAAATTGACTTGTTTTCTTAATTTCCATTTTGGATTGTTCATTACTAATTTCTAGAAACACAACTGATTTTTGCATGTTAATTTTGTATCCTATAGCTTTGCTAAATTTTTCCTTAGTTCTAGTTTTTCTGTGTGAAATTTCCAGTTTTTTACATTTAAGGTTATGTCATCTGCCAAAAAGAGATTATCTTACTTCTTCCTTTCCAGTTTCAATCACCTTTTATTTCTTCTTCTTGCCTAAATGTTCTGACTTGGACTTCGAGTACTATGTTGAATAGAAGTGACATAAGTGAGCACCTTTGTCTTCTTCCTGGTCCTAGAGTGAAAGTTTTCAGTTTTTAATCATTGATTAAAATGTTGCCATGGGTTTATATATATGGCCTTTAATTTGCTGAGGTAATTTTCTTCTACTCCTAATTCTTTAGGTGTTTTGTCATGAAACGATATTCAATTTGGACAAATAATTTTTCTACATCAGTTGAAATAATCATGTGTTGTTTTCTGCTCCATCCTGTTCATATAGAATATTATGCTGATTAATGTTTGTATGTTGAACCATCCTTGTATTCCAGGAGTAAGTCCCAACTGGTCATGGTGTATAATCTTTCAAATATGCTGTTGAATTCAGTTTGCTAGTATTTTGTTGAAGATTTTTGCATCAGGGAAGCCTGGGTGACTCAGCTGTTTAGTGCCGCCTTTGGCCCAGGGCATGATCCTGGAGTCCTGGGATCGAGTCCCACATCAGGCTCCCTGCATGGAGCCTGCTTCTCCCTCTGCCTGTGTCTCTGACTCTCTCTCTCTCTCTCTCTGTGTGTGTCTCATGAATAAATAAATAAAATCTTAAAAAAAAAAAGATTTTTGCATCAATGTTCAGAAAGGATATTGGTTGTAGTTTTATTTTCTTATAGTGTCTCAGTCTGGCTTTAATATTAGGATAATATTGGCCACATAGAATTAACTTAGGAATAAAATTGTATTGTAATTAAAATCATCTGCTGATTCTGATCCTCAGCTCCTATAGAAAATCATTGTTCCCTTTGCAGATATGATATTTTAATATTATTCACAATTCCCTTAAAGAAGTTTTAACAGTAACATTAAGAAAACCCTCTGTATTCTTATATAGATTTTAAAATTTATTAAGCAGTTTCACAAAAGTTTGACTTCCCAGCAATTACTCAAAAAAGAAGTTCGTTAGACTAATTTTACAGATCAGGAAATGTTGATACAAAGAAATTAGCTTAAATTTTGCTAAAAAATGAGCAGAGAGATGATTCAAAGACTGAATCGTGATTTAATATCCACTAAATAATGTGGCCCTATGAAAATAACTGGAGTAGAGAAAAAACTGAATTTGTAAGGTATGATTGTATTGTATGGACATTTTAATTGTGATGATATATATTTAGTTTATAACTTGCCTTGTAGTCACAAATATCATGGATACCATATAGAACCTTAAAATAGTAAATAGAGCCTTAAGTTGATTATTTCTTACAGTATTATCTCAAGTTGGCTTTTTGATTTATAATGTTTTATACAAAACCAGTGATGATTTCTTTTGCTGGTTGGCTTTTTTGAGACACAGACTCTAAGAAGGATTTCTGTATTCACAATGTTAAAAGATAAGGGAGGGAAGGAAAGAAAACACAATCAGACAGGGAGAGAAAGTTAGATATTGTTATAAAGTGAATTTTTTTCATGCCCCAAAAATGTGTATATTGAAACTCTAATCCTTAATGTTATAGTAATTTGAACTTTGAAAAATAATTAGATTTAGATCAGATCAGAGGGGTGTAGCCCAGGATTGGATTAAGATTCTTACAAGAAGAAGAAAGACTAGGGCTCTCTCTTTCTACCATATGAGGGTACACTGAGAAGCAGCCATTAGCAAGCCAGGGAGAGAGTTTTTACCAGGAACCAAATCTGCCAGAACCTTGACCTTAAAATTCCCAGCCTCCGAACTGTGAAAAATAAATGTGATATGCTTAAGCTACTCAGTCTATGGTATTTCATATGATTAATCAACCCAAGGTGACTAATACAATTGTAAAGTAGGTCCAACAACCTTAGACAACTCAGAGGGGGTTCTGGAGCTGGCATGGCCTTCCAGAAATGTCCCTAGTTGGGCTAAGATCAGATCTTTATAGTCCCTACAAATTTGGGTCTTGATGTGAGCAGCGGTGGGGAGGGGTGTGACATCAGGCAAGTTAGCTCTCTGCAGCTGAGGGAATGAGTCCTTCACTGAAAGGATCTGCCTAATGTGTCAGACTGTGCTATTCAGTGAGCTTTCTCCAGGATTTATTCAGCTGTATTTTCTTGTCTCTTTATCACCTGTTAGTTTTCACTAGCTTTAAAATTGAATCCTCTATTTTTGAAGTTGTACACTGAAGTTTCTATATTGGTAAGATTTCATAACTTTAAAGAATATGCTTGGCAAAATGCCCCCATGTTCATTATCGTAAGAGATGTTATTTCCTGTTCCTGATGTCAATGAGAAAAAATGTGGTTCATTTTCTTACAAGTTGTTTTTTTTTTTTTTTTTTTTTTGTAAATAAACTGTAGTACATGTGGTTTGTTAGGTATTATGTGCTTTTTCTCTAGATATTGAGTTTAACATATTCCATCATATGGGATAGATATACCAAAACATAATTTTTTCTCTATAAGAAGAGAAAATTATGATGCTTTTCTTATCTAAGTTTCCTTATCTTAGTTGGTGAGACACCATAAAGATTGCTTTGTCCCAACAAAGTATCCACACAATTAGGTATTTTTTTTTCTTAATTGTTTCATTGTATGTTCTATTACATTTTTGCAACATATATTCATCTATTATTTACTATATATCAGGTACTACACTACATATTAAAGGCACACATGACTAAATCATATAGTTCTTTCTCTCAAGGAGATCACAGTCAAGTTGAAGAAATAAACAAAAGCAAAAATGCAGTGCAGAATACTATACATTGATACATTGACATAGAAATAGTGGTATGAGACAGGAAATTAACAAATAACACTTGATAATACAATTAGAGACATATATAAACCATGGAGTTGTTGTTAGAATAAATCCTAAGGGTCATTTACACAAATCAACCATCTTGAGTACCTTCTACAGTCTCTTTGCTCAGTGATGGTTAAGCTTATGTTGATAAATTTCATTGACAAGTAATTACGACTCCATCTTCAGTTAGCTCTGATGTTAAAACAAAAATTAAAAAGAAAAGAATATTAAGATCGACTCTCCCTTCAAAGTTGATGCTCATTAGTACTTTTCCAAGCTCTGGAGAATGAATGTATTTTCCATCCCACATATCAGCCCTTTAAGTACATAAAAACAACAAAGGTTATTTGGTTTGTTTATATCTTTCAAATTGCAAAACATCACAGGATAGGAATTGAGACTATTTTTTATATTAAACAGCAATTTGTAAGAGGATAGAGAGGGAGCAAATATTAAAGAGAACATGTACCTAGTTCAAACATATAAGGGAAAAATAGACAATGAGAGAAAGAACTAAATTAAATTAATGGGATTATCAAATATTATAAAGAATTTTCAAACCTAAGGAAATATCAACTCAATAAATATTCCTCAGTAAATAAAAATAACAAATGAATGGTAACTCATAGAAGAAGAAATAGAATAGTAAATATGCATACAGAAAAAATTCTCACTTGCTAGAAAAAGTGACATTAAAAAATATATGGCACCATTTTATAAGGGCTAAATTAATTTCTTTTTATTTTTTAACAAATTTCTTTTGTACATGGCTATGTTTTAAGATGATAATTTTAGTGCTGGTGCGGTTAAAGTGAAATAATGAGTACTAGATCGAATTATAAGTCAGTAAATTGTGATCTAAAATATTTGTATTTTGGGGGACGCCTGGGTGGCTCAGCAGTTGAGCGTCTGCTTTTGGCTCAGGGCATGATCCTGTGGTCCCAGAACCAAGTCCCACATCAGACTCCCTGCAGAAAGCCTGCCTCTTCCTCTGCCTATGTCTCTGCCTCTCTCTCTCTGTGTCTCTCATGAATAAATAAAATCTTTAAAAAATATATTTGTACTTTGGAATAAAAACAACAATAATTATGTGTAACAGTTTATTCAGCATTTCTATTGCAGAGTACTATGTGAGATTTGTATATATTTCATATAAATTTCATATAAGTCCAATAAAATAGGTACTTTCATATTACTCTCATTTTATAGATAAGATTTCTCAAAGTCATACATATTATAAGTGATGGAACCAGGACTAATTCCCAGGGCTAACATCATGTTCACTTTCCATGTGAACTAGCCCCAAGGACATAATGTCACAGAAGGGAAAAAAAAAAAAAACAGCAGTTAAACAAACAAAAGGGTATTAATCATAATGGTACATATAAGAACCAAACAGCAACCAAATATAAAAAACTGAGAGAGTATGCACATAAAAAAGAGTGTCTAATTTTTAGTAATTACTATAAGGATAATGTAGAAATAAGGAATGTCAGGGATTAAAAGTGGAATGCAAATGGTATGTACATTGATTATAATGTCTGTTAGCAGATAGAAAAGGAAAGGAACTACTATGTAAAATAAAAAAGCTATATCAGAGGTTATTTTTTTCCAAATGTTCATTTAATTTTCAATATAACCTCTCCAAGAGTGTTACATTTTTCTTGTTTTAGACTTTTGTTTCATTAAATTACACATACCTTTGAGGTAGATGCACATATAAGCCATGTTAGTCTTTTGCACCTTAATATTATATAACAAATTTTGGAAGAAGAGTGTGTTTTGGAAACACACTCAAGAGGAAAGCACAGAAAAAAATAAAATGAGGAGGAAAGGTTTAAAACTAACCTTATTTTCTGGATTTACTATGAATATTGGGTAAAAAACACACATAGAATTATGTGTGATCATTGTTTGGTTGTTTTGCTGAAAAGTTAGTTTGAAGTCAATCTTTGAGTTGCTCAGTAAGAAAAACATTAAGAATTTTTATGATTTCATATAAAATCCCCTGGGAATACTCTTATTTTCTATTCTAAAGAGATAATAGAGGCAGAAAAAAATATCTAGCAACATTTTGTAACTTAACTGTAAAATATGCAAAATTTCAATATAGAGGCAGCCTGAATCAATTGAGCAGAATGTAAGTAGCAATAGCTTCTCTTACCATTCTACCAGAGATTAGCTGAAAAGGAGATTACAGACCTCAGCTGATTGTGACAATTTATTACTTACACACACAGTGTATGCTATATCAACATAGAGTGAGTTTCCCAAATTCCACAAGATGGCATCTAACTGGAGGGGTCAGATGAGGGATGTCACAAGAGGTTGATTTGTGGGAGAGTTGATTCTGTACTACCTCATGGAAGCATCCAGCAAGATCGAGTATCTCCCCAAGAGAGGCAGATGGGGAAAGGCCACTGAAAGCTTATTAAAGGATACCTGTCTTGCCAGAGGTTGGTGGGATCACAGGGCCTTCCACCAAGACTTGAGCCTGACTGCTGTTGAAACTTGTTTTTGTGGCCATGTAGAGATATACAAAGTTGCCAAGTGGCCAGGGTACTGGGGTGGAGCCATTCTTCTATAGGCATAATAATCTGAAGACCTTCAAACTGGAATGAGGATTTTACAAGTATATTCTCTGTCAGTTTAAGCTTTATGGAAGTGAAATGTATGTAATGAGGGAAAGAAACACCATAAGAAATTTTATTAAATGAAGACAGTTGAATACACAGTGAATTTACTACATTTGTTAAAACTCAGTATTATTTTTCTTTTATTGATTGACCACAGTTTAGGAAAAATAACCGAAAAAAATACTCCAAATCCAAAACAGCAGCACTTATTAGAATAGGTCCTTAAAAATCTATACATGTACTTATAAATATATTTGTAAACAAAGATTAGCTCTAACCAAAATGATAGGTATGAGAATTAAATTAGCACTTCTCAAATTGTAAAGTGCTTATGAATCACCTGAGTGTTTCATTTAATGCACATTCAGTTGTAGTAGGTCAGGGATGGGGTCCAAATATTTGCCTTTCAAACAAGCTTGCAGGTGAAGAAACTTACATATTGAAAATTGTAATTGATAGTTACGTGGTTGTCTTCTTTTGTTTCTGTCTAAAAGGTTTAAAAATATTAATGGAAATTTCAATAGTAAAGTTTTGTTCTGCTAATTTTTCATCAGTGATCTATAGTCATAGTGAAAAGAGTTTACTGCTGCATCAAATTCACATATATTTATAAGAACACATTTTATTGGGCATACATTATTGTGTGTTAGTGGTATGAGTGTATTCATGTTGTGTGGTATATTGTACAGAGGATATAAAATGGTAAGGAAATGCATCTCTGATATCAAGAACGTTACAATCTAATACAATAAAAAAATAAGGTTACAATCTACTTGGAAAATAAATACACTGATAATAATTATACAACAACATTCTTCAAGAAAAACATAGAAATATCAAACTGGATTTGCCAGGAGGAGCTAACATTTGAGATGGGTAGTTGACATCACTGCTATCTCATCCACATTCTGGTTGGACTAGGAGTCCAGTGCTTTAGCCAAAAGTCAATTATGAATAGGCCAGGTCCTTGGAACAAACTTTGAGGAAGCTCAACATGATACATTCATTTAAAAGGGGTATTCCATGTTGAATTTCGACAGAATCTTCACTTTTGGGGCTTTGAATACAAAGCCTTGAAAGAAGTGACAGAAGCAGAAATATCAGGGAAAAAGAACAGCAGAGAAGAGCTGAGTCACAGTCATAGCAGAGATATTCATGCAGGTGACAATGTACAGTCTCTTCTAAGGTAATTATGAGATGGTGTAATTGAGAAAGCAGTGATTGTCAGAATTGGCTGCACATTAGAACCACTCAGGGAGCTTTTGAAAATCTCAATGTCCAGGCTGGAACTCGAGTCCATAATGTCTGCAAATATGAGGTTTCAGTGTTTGTTTAAAAAGCTCTTTGGGTGATTTCCAAAGTATAGCCAAGGTTGAAAGTCACTTCCTGTAGATATACTATCAATTGCTAGATCAGCTGCTGAATCCTATAAAACAGAAAACATTGCTCTGGTTCTCCTTGACATTAGGTTATTAAGTTATGACCTGGCTGCCTAAGTCACGTTACACCATTGGTTCTAAAGCATTAACTCTCATTAGAACCACCTGGAGGACCTGTTATAATACAGATTGTTATGCCCCTTCCCAGAGTTTTTTTGTTTAATAATAGATCAGGGGTAGGGTCTGAAAATTTGCATTTCTGGCAAGTTCCCAAGAGATGCTAATGCTGGTGACCTATGGGCCACACTTTAAGAACCACTGCCTTATATTACAGAAGAACTAGGAGATTGGGAGAGTAAAAAAAGATAGAGAGAGGGAAGGAAAAGGAACTACTTCTAGGTTTAGGAATAATCTGAATAAATATAAATTTATGAAAGATGGTGGTATGTCCATAGAATTTAAGAAGTTCACTGTGACTATAGTAAAGGACACTGGTAGAGTAGGCTGTGAAAGCCAAACCAAGAATGTGAATTTCATCCTATAATGGCAGGTAATTACTCTAACCAAAGGTGGGAATAAGAAAGATAATTTTGGCCTTAGTATGTTAGTGATTAATGTAAGGATGAAATCGATCCTTATTTTTCCAAAGAAACCTAAAACACACATTTATTGAGATATTTTTTCACAGGGAACATTTTGGAAACAAGGTGAAAGATACATGTATAATATTCTGAAATGTAACATTTTAAAAATGAGATTGTAAAATAATAAATCAACACAAAATTTTAGATTTTTGAACACAGTATGAAAATTACTTTTCAAGATAACTGAAATTTCAGCCTCCAAATATTACAAAATTATTTCTTAATGGTGTTTCAAAACTAGAATTTCTGTTAATTTTTTTAAGACTTTATTTATTTGAGAGAGACAGAGTACAAGCCTGGGGTTGGGGAGCCAAGAGAAAGGGATAAGCAGACTCCTCACTGAGCGTGGAGCCCAAAGAGAGGCTTGATCCCAGGAGCCTGGGATCATGACCTGAACTGATACCACATGCTTAACCAACTGAGCCACCCAGGCACCCCTCTGTTTTTGAGAATATGTATATATGTCTTCATATACCTATTTACATTTATATACTATTAATTTCTGCTTTGCTCTGAAAAAGTATTTCAAATATATTCTGTTATTGATTAATGTGAGGGATAGATTTTCATTTAAAAAACAGCTTTGTGAAGTTTCCAAGACAAGGAAAAATAAAGGAGTTCATGAACACTAAACCAGCTCTACAAGAAATACTAAGGGGGACCCTTTGAACAGGAAAGAGAGACCAAAAGCAA
The DNA here is from genome assembly GCF_048418805.1 of Vulpes vulpes. NCBI lineage: Eukaryota > Metazoa > Chordata > Mammalia > Carnivora > Canidae > Vulpes > Vulpes vulpes. Next base: position 74,356,672 of record NC_132781.1, read on the forward strand.
CAAAGACTAAAAAGGAACAGAGAGAAACAGTAACTTTACAGGTAATACAATGGCACTAAATTCATACCTATCAATAATTACTCTGAATGTAAATGCACTCAATGCTCCAATCAAAAATCCATAGGGTATCAGAATGGGAAAAAAACAAGATTCACTAATAGGCTGCTTACAAGAGACTAATTTTAGACCTAAAATACCTCCAGATTGAAGGTGAGGGGGTAGAAAGGGACCTGGGTGGCTCAGTGGGTTAAGTGCCTGACTCTTGATTTCAGCTCAGGTCATGATCTCAGAGTTGTGAGATCAAGCCCTGAGTTGGGCTCCATGCTCAGCATGTAGTCTGCTTGAGATTTTCTCTTTCCCTCTATCTCTATTCTTCACCCTCATCTCTCTCCCTCCAAAAAAAAAAAAAAAAAGTTAGACTATAGAGAACCATCTATCTTGCTAATGGACGTTGAAAGAAAGCTAGAGTAGCCATAGTTAGATCAAACTAGATTTTAAACTAAAGACTGTAGTAAGAGATGAAGAAGGAGACTATATCATAATAAAAGGTTCTTTTTTTTTTTTTTAATTTTTATTTATTTATGATAGTCACAGAGAGAGAGAGAGAGGCAGAGATACAGGCAGAGGGAGAAGCAGGCCCCATGCACCGGGAGCCTGACGTGGGATTCGATCCCGGGTCTCCAGGATCACGCCCTGGGCCAAAGGCAGGCGCCAAACCGCTGCGCCACCCAGGGAATCCCAATAAAAGGTTCTATTCAACAAGATCTAACAATTGTAAATATTTATGCCCCTAAGTTGGGAGCAGCCAAGTATATAAACCAATTAATAACAATTTTTTAAATTAATAACAAAATTAAAGAAACACATTGATAATAATGCAATAATAGTGGGGGGTTTAACATCTCACTGACAGCAATGGACAGAACATCTAAGCAGAAGATCAACAGGGACACAAGGCCTTTTAATGACACACTAGGCCAGATGGACTGGACAATATATTCAGAGCATTTCAATCTAAAGCAGAAGAATACATATTCTTTTCAAATGCACATGGAATGTTCACCAGAATAGATCACACATGTATAAATCAGGCCTCAATCAGAACCAAAAGGCTGAGATTATACCATGCATATTTCCAAACCACAATGTTATGAAACTTGAAGTCATCCACAAGAAAACCATTGGAAAGACCACAAATACAGGAAGGTTAATGAATATTCTACTAAAGAATGAATGGGTTAACCAGAAAATCAAAGAAAAATTTTTAAAAAATATACAGAAGCAAATGAAAATGGAAACACGACAGTCCAAAACCTTTGGAACACAGCAAAAGTGGTCCAAAAAGAGAAGTATAGAGCAACAGGCCATCCTCAAGAAACAAGAAAAGTCTCAGATATACCTCCTAACCTTACATGTAATTGAGCTGGGAAAAGAACAGCAAATAACGCCCCAAACCAGCAGAAGAAGGGAAATAATTAGGATTAGAGCAGAAATAAATGATACACAAATCAAAAAGATGGTAGAACAGATCAACAAAACTAGGAGCTGATTCTTTGAAAGAATTAACAAAACTGATAAACCCCTAGCCAGACTTATCAAAAGAGGAAGGACTCAAATAAGTAAAATCATGAATGAAAAAGGAGAGATCACAACTAATATCTCAGAAATACAATTATTTTTTGATACAAACTATTATAAGAGAATATTTTGAGCAATTATATGCCAACAAATTGGGTAATGTGGAAGAAATGAATAAGTTCCTAGAAACATAAACTACCAAACCTGAAATAGGAAGAAATAGAAAATGTAAACAGACCCATAAGCAGCAAAGAAATTGAATCAGTAATCAAAAATCTCCCAACAAACAAGAACCCAGGGCCAGATGGTTTCCCAGGGGAACACTACAAAACATTTAAAGAAGAAGTAATACCTATTCTGTTGAAGCTCTTCCAAAAAGCAGAAATAGAAGGAACACTCCCAAACTCATTCTATGAGGCCACCATTACTTTGGTTCCAAAACCAGACAAAGACCCAAATAAAGAGGAGAATTACAGACCAATATCCTTGATTAACCATGGATGCAAAAATTCTCAACAAGATACTAGCTAATCAGATCCAGTAAAAGGATTATTCACCATGATCAAGTGGAACTTATTCCTGGGCTTCAGGGGTGGCTCAAAATCCACAAATCAATCAGTATGATACACCACATTAATAAAATAAAAAAGGATAAGAACCATATAATCCTCTCAATAATGCAGAAAACACATTTGACAAAATACAGCATCATTTCTTGATAAAAACCCTGAAGAAAGTAGGGTTACAAGGAACATAACATCATAACGACCATATATTAAAGACCATAATATCGTCCTTAATGCACAAACACTGAGAGCTTTTCCCCCAAGGTCAGGAATACAAGGATGTCCACTCTCGCTACTGTTGTTTTCAATAGTACTGGAAGTCCTAGCTTCAGTAATCAGACAACAAAAAAGGGAAAAAAGCATCCAGAGCAGCAAGGAAGAAGTCAGTCTTCCTCTCTTCACAGCCAACATTATATATTATGTAGAGAACCTGAAAGATACCACCAAAAAGTTGCTGGAACTGATACAGGAATTCAACAAATTTACAAGATATAAAAAATCAATGTACAGAAATCTGTTGCATTTCTATACACCAATAATGAAGCAGCATAAAGAGAAATCAAGGCAAACCCTTTTGCATTGTTGGTGGAAATGCAAACTGGTACAGAACAGACACTCTGGAAAACAGATTGTCTCAAAAAGTTACAGATTCCTCAAAAAGTCAGAAATAGTACTACCCTACAATCCAGCATTTGCACTACCAGGTATTTATGCAAAGGATACAAAAATGCTGATTTGAGTGGGCATATGCACCCCAATGTTTATAGCATCACTATCAATAACAGTCAAATTATGGAAAGAACCCAAATGTCCATTGACTGATGAGTGGATAAAGAATAGGTGGTATGCGTATAAATACACACACACACACACACACACACACACACACACTGGATTATTACTCAGCCATCAAAAAGAATGAAATCTTGCCATTTGCAATGACATAGATGGAACTACAGTATACAATGCTAAGCGAAATGGGTCAGTCAGACAAACATATGATTTCACTCTATGTGGAATTTAAGAAACAAAATAGATGAACTAAGGGGAAGAGAAGGAAAAATAAAATAAGACAAAAACAGAGAGGGAGGTAAACTATAAGAGACTCTTAAATATAGAGAACAAACTGAGGGTTGCTGTAGGGGAGGTAGGTGGGGGATAGGCTAAATAGGTGATGGGCATTAAGGAGGGCACGTGCTGGGATGAGCTCTGGGTGTTATATGTAAGTGATGAATCACTAAATTTTACTTCTGAAACTAATACTACACTATATGTTGCCTAACTTGAACTTAAATTAAAAAAAAAAAAACCTTTGTGGAGAATTTTTATTGTTAAGCAGCATTATTTTCATTTCTGCTAGTAGATTGATACAGAAGTGAATTCATCTTTCTTCATCTTCAGGAGGTACATTTAATTTATTTTATTGTTTTAGCTTATATAAAAAAAGTAGTAATCACTCAGCTTCAACCTCAGTTTTACCTGCTTTCATTCTATTGTTTAATACATCAGTTTTATCAACTCTGACTCCTTCGGTAATAGTTTATTTAAAAGCCTAATACTAGAAGTGGAAATGTTTTCTTCTCATTTATATTCAATCTTGAAAGTTTGCACATTCATTTATGTTTGGGTTTATTCCTTAAGGCCTTAGATACAATAAAAATAGAAACTATAGATTACTCTTGATTTATTTTTGTCATTATTTGAAAATGATCTTTGATGAATCAGACAAGTATCAATTGCAAATATCACAATTTTCTCCCATTTTAGTACTTTTTTGCATGTCCATATATTTGATCTTGAAGAATGGTCTTAAGGGTTTTCCTTGAAAATCTTTTCTTAAACTAGAGTGCTGTATATAAATGTGCTCAGGGTTTAGAAGTCTCCATACATTTACATCTGATCAGCTCCCTTGGTATCAGCAAAAAGATTCAAGGGTCCTTTTCCTTTGGAAAATCCCTTTGGTTGGCCCCTTTATCTTCTTGTTAACTTGTTCTTGGAGGTGATTACTCCAATAATGGTATCCTTAGATCACATGATATGCTTTGCTCAAAAATATATTTTAAAAACGGGAACCATGATCAAAGACAATTTAGAATTACAGTGGAAAAAATGTATACCCAGCTTGGGGAAAACATTGTTCACCACTAACAATGCAGCTTTGTTAAGAAGGCAGAAGTGGAGAATGTCAACCTTTACGAGAAATTCAGTCCAAAGAAGGGGGTGCCTGGACTAGCTATGCAGACTGGAGATGTCTGGGAGAAGGTGACTCCAAAACCATTTTGAATGACTTCAAAACTGTTTTGGATTCCATTAAGAACTTAGAATTCTACACTACACTAGAATTTTCCATTAATTAAAATATGAACTATAGTCAAATATAAATATATTTGTGTACAAGAAGTTCTGTTTTTGATCCATGACTAAAAAGAGAGTATCAGAAAAAAAGTTTAGGAATTTGGAGTCACATGTATTATTCTTTTCTAATTGCATGAGATTTAGGGGGAAGAGTTTAAGGATCTTACAACCAATTCTTTATCAAAATAATACTAACTAGAAGATTTATTTTAATTTAGACATTGTAAAGTTTAGCATAATAATACACAACTTCAGACAAGTAGGAAAGGAATATAACATATTATTTGAAAAAGAAAAAAGCATGTAGTTTTTAAAAAGGCTTAGGATAAATTTTAAATTTCCATATAAGAAGTAAATAAGAATGTAAGACTTTTTAATATATTAAATATACATGATGTAATATTATTTAAAAATTAAATAGTAAAAGGTAGAAATAAACTAACTGGAATTAACATATATAGCATATTTGTACAATATTGTTATATAAATATAATCCAAAATATATAATATATAGAGTATAATATGTAATATTAGAACATAACTATTAATTGATTCATTATAAAGCTAACTGTATATCAGTAAGTATTTTTTAATGGAATATCAATAAATGATTCTGGTTTTATTTGATGTCTAAACTATCTTTCTTGACTCACTAATTCATTTCAACTCAGGTTGCCCACATATTGGTAGGACAGGGAAGCAGGGTAGTTGAGGGTAACAGTGAAAAGTGAAGTGTTAGAACATTATATTTCAACTGGGATATGAAGAAAGTTAATATAGAGGCAACTGATAGAACAAGAGTAGAATTAGGAACCAATGGACTGGTTTTGTAAGGTCAAAGTTCTATTCTCTTAAAAATTGTTGATTGAGAAGGTAGAAAAGATAGGAGTCTAGTAGAGAGAATGTAAGATATTTATGAGTCACCTCTATCATCACCCTGAAGCCTGGCTGATGAACACAATACATTCATGATTTCTTTCTATTAATACAATAAAAAATAATTTACCCATTCAGCCTTTCAGACCTTTACAAAATTGTAAAATTATGTGCTATTATTTTTTTAAAGATTTTATTTATTTATTCATGAGAGACACAGAGAGAGAGAGAGAGAGAGAGAGAGAGAGAGAGAGAGAGGCAGAGACCCAGGCACAGGGAGAAGCAGTCTCCATGCAGAGATCCTGACGGGGGACTCCATCCCAGGTCTCCAGGATCACAACCTGGGCTGAAGGTGGCGCTAAACCTCTGAGCCACCCAGTCTGCCCTGTGCTATTATTCTAATATGCAAACTCATATATATATATATATGTGTGTATATATATATATATATGTTTATATATGTATATGTGTATTTATATATGCATATAAATATATATTTATATATATATTTTTTTCCCAGAGGAAGAGAGAGGATGTGCACAGGAAGTGGGGAGGAGCAGAGGGAGAGGAAGAGAGAATTTTAAACAGGCTCCACCCCGAGCCCTGAGCCAGATGCAGAGCTGAATCTCACCCCCTGAGTGAGATCAGGGGTGAGCCACAGACCTGATGAGGGTGGCCTGACCACAGGGGTGGCTTTCAGACCTGAGCCAATACTAAGGGTCTGGTGCTTAACTAACTGAGTCACCCAGGCACCTACTCCTAAAACCTATTCTTTTTATATAAATTGGGATTAACCTAGCCACATTGACATTTCACATATACTTTATTCCCTTTTATGACATTTGGTTGTTATGGAAAAGAAGAAAATATACTATACAAACATACAAAAAAGAAGGAAGTTACAAATCATAATTAAGAAGCTGTTTTAATATTTCAATGCCCACTTAAGTCTATAAATATCAAGAAGCATATTTATATATCTCTCCTTGGTTGTATGTCTTTTATTGTAAAAGAAACTTAAAAACCGTGAGGATTTGTGTCTTGAATTAAGTGTTTTATTCAAACGTTATTCATTGTGGTCCCATTTTGTACAACTGCTAATATCCACTAACTACTGAAAAATTAGTAGTCTGTACCTGAGTTTTTACTCTATATACAAAAAGTGTATAACTTAACTAATGATTCTTGTTCAGGTTAGCTAATAAAGGTGTGCTTTTCTCACCCTTACCTCCTCAAAGGCTAATCATCAGGTCATTTACTTCTCTATTCAGTAAGAACCATTAAGAATTCAGTAAACAAATATTAGGATGTGAATAAACTTAACTCAAAAATCTATTAATTTTTTATTACTAATAAATAGTAGGGTCAATATATAGATTATCAATACCCTATATCTATTGTCTATTATCTCTGATGACATAAACTGACTGAACCAATATCTGTGGGTGAATTGTCTTCAGTGAGTACAATTCACCATTCTTCAAATAGTCTAAAATATACCCCTAGATTTAAGTTAAATATGTTGATAACCGATACATGGACTTTGGATTAATTATAGATTATTGAATCACACTTGAATGTGATCCCATTAGAATATATTGGAAGTTAATTTTTGAAACATTCTGGAAATATGTTGATAAATATATTGTTCAGTTTGTTATACATGGTACATACTTATATATGAAAATCCTCAAATTCTATCTGTTTTTAGGATTGGTTATAGTTGAACACTTCCTAAGACTGAACTGCTCTTAAATTTATGGACAAGGGATTATGCGACTTACCAGATTTCCCTCTTTGCATTAGCTGGAGGAACCAAATTTGTCACCAATAGCTATCAAGACCATAGATACTTATGAAATACTTTTTAATAAGCACATTCAGTTCAGCTTATTTGCTTTTAACTTTTTTTGTCACAATGGCCTCTCATTTACATTAGCTTGTTTTTTAAGTATCTGTTCAGAAGCTACTTGATGTCTCCTTTTTCTTTGAAAGGAGATACTTAATTAAACAATAATAATTAAACAATTAATAAAGCAATTATAGAAATGCTGGTATGAATACAGTTAATGAATCTATTTCATATATACGTACACATATATATGACTGCTGTCGTTCTTTATTGTTTCTTTTATTAATGTTTTCTATTCTTTGACCAAATTTAAATCAGATAAGCTAGTTATTCCATGTGAGTGACTTATGCAAATTTGTTTACATTGTCCAATTGTTTCTATTTTTAAGAAACATAGAATTTCCCTTTAGCAGCAACTGTTTCATTTTTGTAGTAATTGTCTCTGTTCAAGACAATTAGGAGTGATGGGGACTTTATTAGTTAATTAGGAAGGCCTGAGGAACACTTCTCCACCAGCTTAATTAAATTCATTTTAAAACACACAATGTAAACCATAGCTGGTTGTTAATGATCAACACATCTTGTCTATTTGGTTCTATTTTTTCCTCTAAATCTTTTCTTTTAAACCTCTGAACTTCCAGCTGTTTCTTCAAAACAAAGTGAAACAGCTGCTGAGAGGTATTAACTCAAACATCCAAAAGACATTCAATACCTTCAGATTTTCTATTTCCTATACTGCTATTATGACATTCACCTTTAAAGGTAACGCATTTTTTAAAATCTCATCATCTTTCCAAGTAAAAATTTTTCATTAAAATAATGAGGTATTCAGGAAATAGGGCAATCCTTTGCTTATCTCCTTCTTTGAAAAAAAAATAAAATAATTAATTATATTGATTATAGAACCTTTTTCTATTTCTTCCTAATTACTTGAACAATTGAATATAAAATTGTCCTATCTTTTGGCTATTGTTTAAATTTAACTTAGACTTTGTCATTTGTATGTGATCATTTTTTGTTGCTTTCTTTTTATTTTAGTTCTCTTTCTCCTATAATTAACATCTCTCGTGTATCTACCCTGACATCTTGGTTTGTCCTTATTTATGTAGATCTACGTATAACTTTTTTGAGCTGAAAAGAGAATAGTGAATGAAATAGGGTGGTCATGCTCTCATATATAAAGCTATGATGAACTTGAAAGACACTGAAAGAGGAGACAGAAGAGGGAAAAATAGAGAATGGACAGACAATTCCATCTATGGGCTGGGAATCCTTTTTAGGTATTGGGCTATTTCAATTAACAGCCAGTTACTAACAAATCACTCTGGTTATTCTGTGTGTAGTGGTTTTAGAGAGGAGAGTCAGAGACAGCTAGCTGCCCATCAATAGCTATTGTATATTTTTCCTCCACAAATATAACCCTAAACACATGTTGTTGCAATATTAATGTGTGTAACTGAAAACTACATTCTTCAGCTTGCCATGCAGATGGGGTGGTCGTGTGATTAAGTACTGGCCAGTAAACCATAAGGAGAAGGTTTAAAAATGACTTCCAATAATATTCCTTCAAAAAGGAGAAGCTAGGGGATCTCTGGGTGGCTCAGTGGTTTAGCGCCGCCTTCCGCCAGGGCGTGATCCTGGAGCCCTGGGATCCAGTCCCCCATCGGGCTCCCTGTATGGAGCCTGCTTCTCACTGTGCCTGTGTCTTTGCGTCTCTGTCTCTCTGTGCGTCTCTCATGAATAAATAAATTAAAACCTTTAAAGGAAAATAAAAGGGAGAAGCTATAATATGTCTCCTCCCTTCTCTTTGCCTCAAAGAGTTGTGGTAGCTAGAAATTCAGCAGTGCTTTTGTGACCAAATATATCTGTTCACTGCTGCATCCCATCCTCTAAAACAGGGGCTTATATGGGGATCAAGAATATTTGCCAAATGAGGGGCACCTGGGTGGTACAATCGGTTAAGTGTCTGTCTTCGGCTCAGGTCATGATCTCAGGGTCCTGGGATGGAGCCCAGCTTCCGGCACCCTGCTCAGCGGGGAGTCTGCTTCTTCCTCTGCCTCTCCCCCACCCCACTCATGCTCTCTCTCTCTCTCTCTCTCTCTCTCTCTGTTGCTCTAAAATACATAAATAACTAAATAAAATCATTAAAAAATATTTTCCAAATGAATGGATGAATTAATCAATTGACAAATGAAGTAGAAAGGTATTTCTTCCTCAATAGCTGCCTCATCTTTACCCCTTACTGAGATCTCTCTTGTTAGTTTTGAAGATCAGCATTTTTAAGGCCAGACTTAGGAATGGTTGGCTATATTTATTTGTTACATGCCCTTTAGCAAATCATTTACTTTTCATAAACTTTGGTTTTATCATATGTAAACTGTGATAATAGTATCTATCATGCGTGGTTGTTGTAAAAACCTGAGATAGGTTATTATATCCTTGCTTTGTTGCCTTGCATATGATAGTTTCTGAGTAACTCATCCACAAATGTCTTGTAATTTATATTTCTCCAATAAATTCACTAATGAATATGATGTGAAGTAACTACAATTTTATTGAATTTTTACTGATTGATGCTTTATGCTTAGGTACACATAATTTCCTAATTAGATACTTTTTCCATTTAAGCTACTTCTTATTTCATCGTTACCATGCACTCATTTCAGAATGTCATTATGTAACTTTAAAAACATAAAATTTAAACAAAAATAGCATCTTAGAAAATGTCCATTGTTTTCTTATATTGCTTTCTATTGGCAAGATATAAATTATAGCTAGATTATTAACGTGTAGTTTCATATTAAGGATGGGACACTCAGGGAGATTTTTCTAAAGTAGAGGAGATAACCATGATCTAAGGTAAAATATGGATTCTAGTAGAGTGAGAAAGAAGCACAAGAGAAATTCAAGGGAGAGGGATTTCTTTGGGAACATCAGAAAAGTCTTCGGAAAAGAGGCCCCACATTAGCCAGGATCTAGCAGATGGAATAAGATGGAAGAAGGGGCATACTAGCAAAACAGCGTGTCAGAACACATGTCCAGGTAGCAATCAATAAATTGGGTTGACTGGAAGAAAGAGTGAAAGAATAAAGAAATGTAAAAGAAGTAGCAGAAGATAAAGCATGAATGGCATCAACCTCATAACCTTAGTTGGATAAAAATAGTTAACCGTTTCTCAAAAGAAAGATGTACATACAACTATGTTCATATACTTCACTAAATAGAAAGGTGAGTTTCTGGAAATGGGAGAGGTGACTGAATCAGAGCTATTAAAAGGCATTTGATGCTGATGCAATCCTAGAGTCTTTCACTGGCATTCGTTCATCCTTTCCTTCAAACACCTGAACTCATGACAGGTGCCAACAACGTTTTCTATAACTGGTCAAAGGGTCCAGGATACAGAGATGGTTCAGATGCCTTTCATAGTGTTTCTAGAAATCTCGACTGTCCTTACCTGGACAGGAAATGTGTCTCCAACCTATGCCATTTGATCTACTTCTTTTGGTTCTTTATCATAGTTCAACCCTATTACTTAAACATTCTGTGGCAGAGATGATGGGTCAAAACAATTGACCAGGCCACATCAGATTCAAAGCAGACATTACAGAACACACACAACAGGAGGGTACATGGTCTGAGGGAGTGTTAGTCCAGCCAACCTACCCCCCCCCCAATAAAAACAGAAACAAAAACCCTGATTTCAGGATATATATTTTTTTCTCTAGAAATGAATTTTTCTTCTTTCCAAAACATTCCTTTCTATTTCATAAACCGAAATCTTGTCTTATCCAAGAAAGTTTGGATTTTACTGTTACATTTAATTCTATTCTAAAGGCAAGGAAAAGAGAAAGGAGGAAAAAAAGGAAAAAGAAAAAGAAAAAGAAAGAAAGGCATTAAATAAGCCAGTGGCCCCACATCTCCTCCAAGTCTCTTTTGATAGTGTGTCTGACAACTAGAATAATGCATGTGGAAATACTCTTCCCTACACTCAGTCTGCTTCTTTGTCAACTTCAATAGCAAGGTTCACTGAATGGTCTGTCTCATTGTCTATAAGCAACTCCAGAGCCCCTTAAAACTCACCAGTCAGGCTGGGAGAATCAGTAGACATTTGGCCTTTTATCACAGGATGGATCCATAGCCTGACATGCCAATTATACTGGGTAGAATAGGAAAATGCGGTAACTTGAACAAATCTCATCTGTTAATGACACTTCAGCCTTCAGCTGTTCTACAGTTTCTGAAATGTCAAAGGCTGAGAAATCTTTTTTGAGTATCTCATTCACTGGTGGAGTCAGGTAGCCTCAAATATGATGCAAATTGCTTCTGGGGCATGGCATTGGAGCAGTTTACCTCCTGCTTTTTTCATACACTTTACGGGACTTGTTAATCAAACCACTGGGCCCTGTACACTAGGAGGTAGTCACAGCTCTTCAGAAAAATATTTGAAAAGTCAAAACTAGAAAAAATTATGGATTAAAAATGTAGGGGAGACTTTAATCTGCCTTAGATACTACAGCAACATCGAAGGGCAATCTTCATCGGCTGAGTCAATTGAAAGGATTCAAAGTCTGAGAATATTCAGTTTATTTATAACTAAATGCAATTTGGAATGCTTTATAGATCAATGGATATTGCAGAGTAACAGACCCCTAATTAAAAATGTTTTGCTGGTGTAATGAGCAGATTTTTTTTTTCATGAAACACACACACAAGAATAATTCGAAATATCTTCTTTGCTTCCCCCTCCACTTTTACTATGGGTGCTATAAATGCCAAATCTCTTTTATGCCCTCCTACCAGGATTATATATATATATATAAAATATATATATATATAAAAATTTTATTTATTTATTCATGAGAGACACAGAGAGAGAGGCAGACACACAGGCAGAGGGAGAAGCAGGCTCCATGAAGGGAGCCCGATGTGGGACCTGATCCCGGGACCCCAGGATCACGCCCTGGGCTGAAGGCAGATGCTTAACTGCTGAGCCACCCAGGCATTCCTGAAAAGGCTTATTTTTCAGTGATGAAGTATAGATTTCTGAGTTCTTAACAGCATTCATATCAAATACTGTTGAGTCTTTAGCTAAGTCAACCTACTCTGCTTTCTAATCTCAGTCAGTAACTGAATTTGCTTGTCAGTGGTTTTTTGATATTTGTTTGGTGGTATACTTTCACCAGAAATATACAGAGGAGTATTTATTGCTAAGGAATGTAGTAACACTTTCCTGAAACTATCGGACCTTTTTTGGTTGTTGTATTTTTGGTGGTTGATGGAAAAGGTATTCTAAATGGCAGCATCTGTAGCCATTAGCTACAGAAATGTTGGAGTCATGCAAACATGGGTTCAAACCCTGTTTATAACATATTACTTGTATATTTGGGTATTTGGGTAAACTACTTATCTGAGTCTCAGCTTCATTATCTGCAAAAGGGCAACATCTTCATTGTAGAATCATAATGAAAATATAAAAAGATAGTAACACTAGGGGTGCCTGGTTGGCTCAGTCAGTTAAGCATCTGCCTTTGGCTTAGGTCATGATCCCAGGATCCTGGGATTGAGTCCCATATCAGGCTCCCTGCTCCCCTTCCTCCCTACTCATGCGCATTCTCTCTCTCTCAAATAAATAAATAAATAAATAAATAAATAAATAAATAAATCTTTTAAAAAACAGTAACATTAATGTTTTTCACACCATGTCATATACATACATAGTAGGCACGTGCAACAAGTAAATTACTGCTATTCTTCATTTCTGTTTGTAAAGCTGTAAAAAAATATATATCAGGAAGCTCACATTCAAACTATAATACTGTAGCCTTCTCAAATCACTGTAAATCATCCCCTGCCAATCTTTGTTTGCCCTAATGTATGACTAAGGATCTCCTAGGTTGGGTCACATACATGAAGCCCCCAAACCATGCTAGTGTCAGAAAAGGTCAGACTTTAATCTAATAGAGCCAAGGTAGAAGAAGGAGAAGCCAATGATACTGAGCTCCTAAAATTGTGGTGGATGAGGAGCAAGACAAAACAGAATGTTACCATGACAAAACCTTGCATCCCTCTACACTAGCCACATTTCCTTTTAAATATGTCTTCTATTTTGTGAATTGGGCAAATTGACTTTGAAAGAAGAAATATGAAAAGCCATCAAATGGTGACTGCCTAAAATGGCAAAAAGAGCCTATTCTCTTTTACTTTCAACTCATTCCAGCCAAATGAAGGTTACATACAGGATGTCTCTAACCAGTTTTGGAAACCCATGCCTATAATACAGTGAAAGGAGATTTTGGTCTGCTGTACTACCAGCTTCTCTGGCTAATATTAAAGCCACGGATTCTTCCCTGTAGGCTTTAAAGCATCCTCCCTTTTCCAATCTCCTTTTTTTTTTTTTTTTTTTTTTTTTTCCGAGTATCTCTTTGATCTTTGCTTTGGCCAGGAAAGTTTGGTTCTGTTTTGGTTTTGTTCTTTCCTCCCACTATGCAGCTCCTAGGAAACTAGTAGGTTTTTCTTTTTAAATTATTTTTTTAAAGATGATAGATGATAGTTAGATAGATAGATGATAGATAGATAGATAGATGATAGATAGATAGATAGATAGATAGATAGATAGATAGATAGATAGATGATAGATAGATAGATTGATTTGAGAGTGCAAGGGGAAGGTGAGGGGCAGAGGGAGAGGGAGAGAGAGAGAATCTCCAGCAGAACACAGAGCCTGACTCAGGGCTCGATTTCATAACCCTGAGATTATGATCTGAGCCAAAATCAAGAGTCAGATAGTAAAGTGACTGATCTACCCTGGCACCCTACCTGTTTTTATTTTTAAACACTAATATAACTGTATCTTTTTTTGTGATAACAGGAAGCAACTAATTCTATCTCTATGTTACCAATGAAGAAGTTGAAACCCAGAAATGTTAAATGATTTCAGCAGAGGCAGCAGAGGGAAGCATCCAGGGTTTAAAACAAAGCTTGAAGCTTTGACAGAGCTGTCCTTTAAAGAAAGGTGAGCATCTGTTTTTAAATTTACTTCTTTTTATCTTTTACTAATAAAATTGAGCATGTAAAGGGCATGTAGCCCATTACAGTTTATAACAGTGTCATCAAATACACAGTTGATACCAACCTTCAGAGCAACCCTTTGAGGAAGACTTACTTTCTCCCATTTTACCTGTGAAACACTGATTTTAGACATTTGGCCAAGGTCACATTACTATAGTCATGTATAAATATCAATCTAAAGAGTCTGACTCCAAAAACCAAAACCATGTGCTCTTTCCATATGATAAGTCACATGATCAAGGTCAATGCTTAATGTCCGTGCTTAATGTCCTTTCAGGGATGTTAGGAAAGAATCTGTCTCCTAAAATATCTCTTCACTAATGTCTTACTGTGGAACATAAATACTGCACATTACTAATTTCCTTGCATAAAAGCACAGAAGTATCTGTGATGTAAAAATGCCGTCAAAGGTGATAACATATCAAAATAGCTTCATATAATCTTCAGTCATTATCAACCAAGTTTAACTGAATTAATTAAATCAGCAGGTATTTAAGTTTTGAAGATGATCAATATGAAAAACAAATGTTTGTAGGAAAATAAGTTGCAAGTCAGGCCTGCTTATGCCTATCCCCTTGAGGAAAGCTGGTATAGAGTGGATAATCATCAAGGTCCTGCATAGTGAGATGGTGGTGTCAAGTAGAGAGAATGATGTCTATACCAGAATGATACTGAGGTTATCTTGGGTGTCACTCCTGGTTCCATGATTTGAGTCCGATTCTGATTAAGGCAGAGATACTAAGATACTTATAAAAATTCCCTTCCTATTTAAATGAATTATAGCAAACACTGCTGGATACTTAATGAACACTTATTCCTTCCTTTTCCATTTTAGGAAATTACTGTGGGTTTTCTGGAGTAGTAATGTGCCAGTTTAAAAATCAAATAGCCTATATAGGTCCCATGCTGTCTTTATAGCCATCAGTAGCCCATGAGATTCAACAGAAATCTCCTGGAGACTTCTGGGAATGTTTTGCCTTTCAAAGATACATACTTTCCTTCCTCCTTATTCATTCCTACTTCTTCCTGCCCAAAAATTAGATGGAAATCTGTAAATTGGGTAGTTTTATTGAGATTATGAGGGAAAAAGGAGAAACAAACTACAGGGGAGAGACAGTGGTAAAAAAAAAACAAAAGGAAAAAAGACAGAAGAAGCCTGAAATACGGATATTTTAAAGCTCCCATGTCATCGCTATAGACTTATTAGCAGACTTACTTATCTAAGACACATAAGCTTTTATTTGGTTAAAAAACAACAGTCAAATTTTTCATCATTGTAGGTGATTCACTATCCAGAAAGATTCTTCTTCTTTTTTTTTTTTTTCAGTTAGGAAATCTTTACAATCCACACACACAGGTTGAAAATATAAATGTGCATAATTTATTGACATAAATCTCTTTTCTCTTACTATTTGACCTAGGACAAGTGATTTTAATTTTCAGGATCCTAGCAACCAAAAGTGATGTAGGTAAGTCATATTTAAGATGATTGTTTTTTCTTCTAAAGTCTAGAATTTCAAAAAAATCTCCAAATGGAATGAAAAATAAGTATTTCTTCCCTTGTAATTTCTTTGTAAATTGAATCAGTTATAGCTGAGAAAAGAGAATGAAATGTTTCAGAGAGATTACCAAGGATTTGATTTGTGTAACTGAGTGAATTTGGGACAGGCCTTCATATCCTCTACAACTGGAAGCTAAGTGGAACATATATCTAATTACAGCTAACAAAATACAGAAATATTATTTTTAAATGAGCTTATGATAAAAAATTAAGACAGAGCTCTGGAGGGTAGTAAGAATTCTAAAGGTATTATTGCACACATGAAAGAGGCAGGATGTCAAAAGCTGCTCTTTTATGTGAAACTATATATTGGTCACATTGTAGTTAGAGTGTGCTCATACCTACTTCAAACATTCATCTTTATTGGGAGACTAACTTTTTGAAGATGTACTATATGCAGATCACTGTGAGAAATACAATGGAGTGAGAGAGAAATAACACCAGTTCGGGTAGCTTTCAGCCCACCAAAACCAGATAAATCAGTGTCACAAATAATCATGAAAAATAGCATGGAATGGGATAAAGGGCATAAAAGCAGGATGACAGGGCAGCCCCGGTAGCCCAGTGGTTTGGTGCCGCCTTTGGCCCAGGGCTGATCCTGGAGACCTGGGATCGAGTCCCAGATAGGGCTCCCTGCATGGAGCATGCTTCTCCCTCTGCCTGTGTCTTTGCCTCTCTCTCTCTCTCTCATGAATAAATAAATAAAATCTTAAAAAAAAACAGGCAGGATGACCGTACATTTGGTGTATGCAGGACAATCCTGGATTAATCCTGCACTCCTACTCTGGTTTAATTACTGGCCTTGGCCCCTTCCACACTCAAAAGTGCCCCACAATGGGTTTGAAATTGAAATGTTACTTCATATATTTATCAACCCAAATCACTGATTTCTATCCCCATTCCTTTTACAATAATGTAAGACGAAAACTATAAGTCTTACCCTTCTGCTCTTTATTTCACCAACGTGGTTCCTTTTCATCTAACCTGATCATTAGCAACACAAAAATAATCTAAACAAAATCTGAAGCAGTATTTTCAAGAATGGTGATAAAAATGGTCCACTATAGCACCTTTAGAAAATATACTGAATAAGACCAAGGTAAAAAAAAAAAATCAAATCCAAAGAACAAAATGAACCTGTGGGGGCATACATGAGAATTATTAATAGATTAGAGATTAAAAGCATCCTTTTTGCCTAAAGAAAGCTGCTTTTAATGTGTTCTCTGATTGTAAAAGATAAAACTTTATTCCCATTATAAGTGCTATTTACCAAATGAATTTATGATAGCCTATTTTACATTATTAGTGATAGTATTACAATATAAGTCAGCTCTTCTTCTGGCAGGAGCTGACTTCCAGAAGGCACTCACAGGTAATGATGAAAAAATAGCCATGTTAAAGTTACGTATGTTGGCCCTGGAAGAGCACACAGTGAAACGCAACTAACTGATTCCTGGTCAGAGGCTGCATCAGAAATGTGCTTAAGGCTCATTCTTCTACACAGGAAACTCTTGTTAGGGCCACTAGTGGATTTTATGATTGGTTTTAGTGTTCCCCTTTTCTGATTCCACTAAAGAAAAAATTAAAATGCTTTTCATATTCTTGACACCCACTAGAAAAATTCTCTTCTTCTCTAATAATAATGGGAAGTAGATAATAATTAGAACCAGAGAGATTTTATTCCTTTCCGGTGATTTGACTTAGCATAAATCCCTTATAGTAAAACCATTTATCTATGGTTTGTTGAGACATAATTAGACTTTTTAAAAAAAGCAGTTTTGGTTATTAATACAGCACTCTAGATTGAGCAGGATTAATCCAGTCCACTATTCTATACTTCAAAATGAATTGGGGCAAGAAAACAGAAATTTTCTAAATTTTCACTTGTCACCTGAAGTCAACTAAAAATATTTATAAATAATTTATTAATGCTGGAAAAAAAAGTTTCCAGGTTTAGACAAAACATACTAGAAGACTGTGAAAAAATGTAATTTGAGGAAGGGGTCAATGCAAAATTCATTGGGAATAGAAATTTGATTGAAAGCAGAGGCTGGTTAAAAACAAACCATAGAATAAAACTTCCTCTCCACCTATTCTTGAGGTTCTTGTCTTTCAATACTTAGGAAGATTAAGTTTGCACAGGTAACATCTGATAGTGGCAGGGAATTTTTACCCTTATCTCTCTGAGACCTCAATTACGAGGTTCATCCTCTTTGCCAACCTAAGTTCTTCCATAATTAGGACCATTTCAGCTTTCACATGGTTAACTGGCAAACTTAATCAACATCCCAATATCATTGTTCCTTGACATATAGACTCCAGCATAATGCAGCTTTATAATTTAAGGAAGGACTCTTAGGACCTCACATCAGGATGTTCTATCATTTGGACGTTCTTCATCTTTGAAATTTCAACCTCCCAATTCCCACTTTCTGGCTCCAGCTTCTGTTCTTTTACATCCCCTGTGGTTATGCTCCAAATGCACCAATTATTCAATGACATTTAATTACCCTTTTCCTTGACTCTTCTCTAGTCTCTTCCTTCAAAAGCCCTTGTCTATGTTTCATCTGCTTTCTTCACACCATCTAGACCCACTGCTTGATGAGTTCAGATAATTCCTAATTCTTACCTAGCAAAATTTGGTTAAAAGAGCATTGAATATAAAATAACGCATACACAAGTAAAAATTCTGTTTCTGCCATTTAGAACTCACGACTTTCTCTAAGTCACTAGGATTTTTCAACTTTAGATTCATATTCAGTATAAGAGAAATAATGTCTATCTCTGAACACTTTGTTATGACTAAATGAGGTAATGTGAGTAAAGTTAATCAGTAGATTTAAAGGCTAAAGTTTATTCCCCCCCTTCCTTTCTCATTTTCTTTGTCCTTCTACAGAATTCATACCGCTAACTTCCTCCTAAGTCCTAATGGACAAACAGGTCAACTTCTGCAACTATGCTATTGAACTATGATTTGACTCCCCCACCCCCAAAAAAGGCCTTAACTAAACAATTCTAATAAAGCTTTAAATTCCTTTTACTTCTCTCTAAGCTGTTCCCTTTAACATCTATTTTTCTTTTAGATATCCTAGGTCCTTATTATATTTTTATAAGCCTGTTTCAGTCTGCTTTTCTCAATCCTAACAAATGATCTTCCCCATACACCTCTGAGAATCTAAAAGGCTATGAAACATGAACTCCATCAACTTCCCTCCTACGACATCCATACTCATCTATCTTATATCTACCAACCTACTAGTTTTCCCCATACCTATTCTTTCTTTTCTCATTTATGCCTTAAAAGAAGAGACGCACCACCTCACCTCCAAACAGATAGCCCCATCTATGTTAAAGAACTAATTCCTGTACTGTTCCTTCTGAGACCCGGCTTGATTGATGACACCTACTTTCTCTTGGACTCTGCACTTTTCTTCTCAAGCAGTTGAACACACTTCTTCTTTTCCATTGAAGTATATATTTTTTGGTCATATGTTCCTCTCGGAGCATAATCCTTGCTCTGTAATTCACTTTATAGTACAAGTTCTTAAAAGAATAAACTAGGGGATCTCTGGGTGGCTCAGCAGTTTAGCACCTGCCTTCAGCCCAGAGAGTGATCCTGGAGTCCCAGGATCGAGTCCCACATCAGGCTCCCTGCATGGAGCCTGCTTCTCCCTCTGCCTGTGTCTCTGCCTCTCTTTCTCTCCCTGTGTCTCTCATGAATAAATAAATAAAAAATCTTTTAAAAAAAGACTATACTTATCTTCTGCACTTTCTCACTTACCATTTCCTTCTTAATCCAGAGATGACTTCTGCCTTTATTAAGAAAGTAATTTTTGATAATATACTTGGGTACTTCTTAATTTCACTATCCAGGGGAATTTTTAATTTATTTTCCTTGCTCTCTCAGAGGTACTTGCCATTGTTGTCTTCTTAAGAATTATTTTCCCTCTTGACCTCAGGATGTAGTTCTTTTCCTAACTCTATTACTAATTTCTTTTCTTCTAGCATTTTACCCTACCTCTTTACAAAGCCTTAAAATATTTCCTAATTTCTATCTTTGATCTTCTCTTACTTTATACATTTGTTTCTCAAGATCATTTTCATGCTAATGACTTCAGTAGCCAAATATAGAATTTGAGAATACTCATATTTGCATTTTTCCCTTTACTGATTCATAAGCTGCCAGATAAATCTGTAACTGGTATTAGACATCTGCAACTAGATATTCCCTCATTAATAAAGAATCTACATTAATCCAGTCATCCAGTATAAAAATTTGCCATAACTCATTTTGAGTAGATAACACATGTTCATGTTAGAGTTTGAATCAAGAAACTAGGGAGAGGTCAGTGGTCCTGTTTCCAAATAGTCAAGAAGAAATAATTGCTGAGCCTGGAACAAAACCAAAAGAAATACCCTAAGTCAAAGCTAAAGAAAAACACACACAATTGGCAACAATATCCAAAAAATCCTGGGTAATTATTTATTAATTTATTTATAATTTATAATGCCAAACTCTTTTTGGGTAGATCATGTAGATATACATGTAGATGTAGATCCTAAAGACAGATCCAGTGAACACTGGTCCTTTATTCCTTGGTTTCTAACATCTTTATGTAAAATCAACCCAATTACTAAATCCATCTACTCCTAACAGCTAAAGATATCTCAGAACAATTTTCTTTCCTCCATCCCATAGTCACTGACTCAGTTCAGGTCATCATCATTTGTCACATCCAGTACTGCAACAGCAGGGCTAAGAGGTCTCTCTTGGTCTCTCTGCTACTAATGTGTGTGAAGTCTAATAAATCTTCCACGCTGCCATCAGAGTGATCTCTCCACAACACAAACCTGGTCAAGTCATTATATGCTGTAAAAGTCCTCTGCTGAAAAACCAAAGCCTACATCACTTAACATGCTGCATAAGAATATTCACAAACTCACCCCTGCCCACTATTCTAGGCTTAGCTGCAATTACTCATGTCAGTTGTGGTCCTGTTCTCTGATCATGAGACCTTTCGCATCTTGCATTCCCTGTGCGTCCTGACTGCTATGTCCTAAAATCTATGTTTTCATCTGGTGAAACAGCAATAATTTTTCAAATTTTAATGGAAATACTATGTCTTTGTCATGGCTACCTGTACTGTGTTGCAAGTGGCATGAATTAATATTTTGTCACAATTAAATATTATATCTCTAAATTTCTGTGATCTACTTGAGGTGAGGGACTACACCTATTTACATTTGCATGCCCCATAGTGTGATGTGTGCCTCACACCAATAAATGCTCAAAGAAATGTTTGTAGTTCATTTGGATGAATGGGTGAATTAAGGAATGACAGATTATTATAAAAATTACCATATCCCATATAAATTCTAAACTAGTTTGAGTACATTTTACTATAGGAAAAATACTTTTAGTGCTTTCAAAAGACTCCAATTAGTCACACAGAATGAAAAGGATTGCCAGCCCCACATACTAGATGATAAGATCAACAATAGCAATGCTTCTTATGGTTACTATTTTTAAAATGTTTAAATGATATTTAAAAATTAAAAAAAAATTCTACTCCCAGTTATTGTAGATTCAGAATGTAACGCAGACTCAGGGGATAAATGACCATCTGGCAACTAATCAGTAATTATGAAGAGAGTGAAGCTGATCAATGGTGACCCCTGCTCTCCCTTGCCCCTCTCACCAGGTATTTCTATCTTTTCCTGGCAGTTTCAGCACCACCCCCTTGCTGGGCAGTTCATGTGGGATGTGTTCGGCCTCAGAAGTTACCATCTGGTACAGTTAGAAGTCACCTGGAAAGCTTTCATCCCACTCAGTTGGTTCATTCTATGCCACTATTTCTTGACTGACTCACCTAGGTCTCTATCCCAGTCTGTTTTGTAAGGCCCTGAGACTTCATTCATCTTTTGTAAGCTTTCTTCCACTTTGGCTGAATGAGTGATCATTCAAATTAAATCACTCTTGCCTGCTCCAATGGCTATAATATTATTTGCCACCTGAAAAGTTCTTGAGCTCTGAATCTTCTGTCTTATTACACAATGTTTGCTTAAATCAAGTTTATGTTTGTCTTACCTCAGATATTCTATGTGTGAACCTGGATCCTCTTCTGAAGTATCAAGATGTGTTTTTAGGCCTCTTTTGCAGTTTATATAAAGCACAGTGGTTCCTAACAAAGGGAGGGTGGGCATATTGTCCCTCATGGGACACTGGCCACGTCCAGAGACATTTTTTGATGGTCACAATGGGGGACCCTACTGGTATTCAGTGGGGTCAGGGATGCTGTTTAATCCCATAACAGAAACACCTATGTGGCTCAGTGGTTGACTGTCTATGGATCCTGGGGTCCAGGATCAAGTCCCGCATAGGGCTCCTTGCAGGGAGCCTGCTTTTCCCTCTGCCTATGTCTCTGCCTCACTCTCTCTCTCTCTCTCTCTGTCTCTCTCTGTGTGTGTGTGTGTGTGTGTGTCTCGTAAATAAATAAAATCTTTTTAAAAATTTTTAAAAATTCTATAACACATCGGAAAACCCCCACTCCATCCCACAGTAAAGAATAATCTGCCCCACAAGGTCAATAGTATAGAAATTGAGAGACCCTATATCTAGCATTTCCCCCTTCCTTGCCTACCTACTGATGTTTAAAATGCCAATATGCCATGGCATATGGCTATGTTGATGTCAGTTATAAAATCAGGGCAGAAAGCATACCTAGTTTGCCAAACTTTGATACTATGAGCTAGTCACTTGGATTCCTTTTTGCCCAGGTTTGCCATCTTGATAAATAACAGCTGACCATCCCTCTTCTACAGAGGGCCCTAGAGGTTTAATAAATCTATTTTAATGAGGTGCTTTGCCATCCTCAGGTGAAAAATGTTCCACAAGTGTTACTCGTATCACAAGAAAGAGCAAGAATTGCTTTGCAGATTGGCACATGAAGTTCACTCCTGCAATGCACCTGCATCCCATAGCTCCAAAAAGTACAAAATCTGCTCATAAAAAATAGAAGTGGACTGACAACTTCAGCATTTTCTTTTACCTCTGTCAGTAGAAGTGAAGTCACTGAAGAATCAGCTGTCAGGCGGCTGCATCTCTAAATTATCCAATGCATCAGCCACCACTGCTACTGAATACGTCCCTTGGTCTACAGAATTCCTAATGTATGAAGTAGACAGTGGATGAGAGTACACTGACTATCAAAATGGGGATTAAAATGTCCTTAATGTAACCACCCAAGCTTTCATTCTGGCAAATGTGTTTTATGGATTGGGAGGACAGGAAGGATTGGGAGAGAAGAGATTAAGGACTTTGTTTCCTTAGCATTCAGAAAGAGTATAGTATCATCCATCTGAAAGGACTTAAATTTTGATCTGTCTCTGGGAAGCTCCTATATATGGTAGGTAATCTAGATGGATTAAGTTTGTTTTCCCTTCCAAATGAACCTATGACCAAATGAAACTTTAAAAAGCTAAATTTAAGTTTTTAGTCATTTACTTATTTTACTAGAAAGGCATAAATAGAAGATTGACATAACTCTTTTTCCCTTTTATATATTATTTAATTTATTATATATATTCTAACCTGATTGCAATTGTGGTGAATTCTGGTTTTGTGGTCTTTTAACTACCTCAATTATCATTTTAGTAAATTATTCATTTATTTATTCATTCATTCAGTGTTTCTTTCAAGTAAATATTTACATGGTGCATTCTCCAAGATAGCATTACATTGAATTGCCATCTCCCTAAATTCCACTGTGTCCAAAACACTATATTTCATTTGGACTACTTTGATAATGCTCTGACTTATCTCTATTTTCAATTTAAGGAAGAAGTTCAACTGCATATTGAAAAATAATTCAAATAAGAGTGGCTTAGATAAAATTGGAGCTGATTTTTGTCTCATGAAACTAGAGGTGAAATATAATAGTCTAGGTCCTATGCAATAATAGTCCATGGTCCCTGACCCATTTTGGCTCTCAGATATCCTTGAATCATAGCTTCCATCCTCGACCTCCTTACAATTGCAATTTGGTCCTTGCATCTCCATCCTTTACCTCCATGTTCTGTGGAGGACAAAGCAGCAGAAGAAGGGGAAACTCCGTTGGCTGAGTCAGCTCCATACAGAGAGCTTTTTCCCAAAGTCCCACCCAGAGACTTCAGCTTCTCTCTTATTGGCTACAGCTGTTACATGACCACTGCAAGCTGCAAGGTGAACTGAGAAACAATTTTTACTGTGTGCATTGTTACCTGAAGAAAAATGGGGGTTATGTTAGTAGGGAAAAAAAAGAGAGAGAGAGAGAGAGAGAACAGATACTGAGCAGGTAATCGGCAGGCTCTTTTATATCTTGCTTTTACTATTGTCCTCCTATAGTCTTTTTACAACATAAATCATATCAAGTCATTTCCTGGTAGAAAGCCATCATACCTAGAATCAAATCGAAGTCCTTTTCCATGGCCTATATGCCAATCTATAGTTTGACCTCATTTCCTACAATTTTCCCCTTATGTCCTGCTATTGCCACAGTACTTTTTTAGTCTTCAAACAGCCCTAGTTCATTTCTGCCCCATCCCATAATCTTGCTTTTTTTTTTTTTTTTTTTTTTTTTTTTTGCCTAGAGCTCTCCTCCACAAGGCTTGCTCCATGTTCTTATTCAGTAACTAAGCTCAGAGAAATCACTGATCACCCAGGAGAGTGCTGAATTCTTGAGTTTGTATTTCCTAGATTCAAATCCTAGCTTCAACCATAAGTCAGTTGGATGACTTTAGGCAGGTATGAACCTCTTTGTTTCAGTTTCCTCATGTGTCAAATGGATTTAATTTTATCTACCCTATAGAATGGTTGATAACATTTAGTGAGTTAATGGTACAAACCACAATAGAACATTATCTGGCACATTGTAGTCATTTGATATATGTTGACAAAAGTTTTAATGGTACTTCCCCACCCTTCATAAGCCACTAGCTATGGTTTCAGTTTGCTTTTTTTTTTCCAAAACATAGATTATTATCAAAACTAATTTATTCATGGGACTACTTATTGATTAACCAACCACTCTAGGAAAATGTAAACTATATAAGTTACCACTGAATAACCACAGTTTCCAGCATAAATCAGGTGCTCAAAAAAAAAAAAAACTCCAAATAATTTACTTATTGGATTATGAAACAATTAATATGTTTACTTTTCTGATATTCTAAAATTAGGTCACACCTGATAGATTATTAATGGATTATTCAAATATTTGTCACTTGATTATTGAGATCCCTTTTCTAGTTCTGATCTGGTTTCAGAGGACCAAGAATATGTCAGAGGTTTGAAAAAGAAACTAGTTTAGATAAATCAGATATCACAGTTGTATTTCTCAAAGTTTAGGGCAGGGTCAAAGTTTAGGGCAGCAAACTTTCTGCAGAGGGCCAGAATGTAAATATTTTAAAGTTTTAAGGGTCTATGCTACAATATTAGACATATCTTCTTCACATTAGCTGTGAATATAAAGTTATATTTGTTATAAGACATTATCTTACTGAAAATACCAAAGAAAAATTTAGACTATTACTTAGTTGAGACTAAATGGTTTCTGTGTTGATATAAATCACCAATGGAAATCACAGAACTATGTCATCCAGAAATGAATTAGAGATGTAAAAAATAATAATAAGTTCTTTAAATATTTAAGTTTTTTAGTATAATGATGAATATATGCTTGAAAATTATTGGAAGTAAATTATTGGAAGTAATGAATTATTTTTATATTTAGATTATTGAAATGATCAGCCAAAAATAGTATACAAGGTATTTTACCTTCTTGGTCATTTACTTATTTTTTAAATGAAGGAGATGAAATAGATGGCCTTTGACATCTTTTTCAACACTAAACATCTATGATTTGATAAACCTTTTTTCAACTCAAATTCTTTTATACTCCTGAAGGCATACTCTAATTCTATTAATATAATTAATGAGTTGATTGAAAAAATATTTATTGAGTGTCAGATACCATGATAATTTCTGACATGAATGCGAACAAAGTCCAATTAGACAAGGGCCCAATATGTAATCCCAGGGATATCTCAGAAAGCCTAGCTTTGCAGGTAACATTTGCAATAAACTTTGTCATCAGCAAACCACAATGAATTAGAATATCAAGCAGCAATTGGGTAAAAGTAATTATTTTTGTATAGGAAATCAAAATCAATAGCAGAGTTAATTATTCCTAATCATTTTAGAATTTTTTTTTAATTTTATTTACTTATTTGAAAAAGAGAGTGTTGAAACAGCACAAAGGCAGGGGGGCAGACTCTCTTCTGAGCAGGAAGCCTGACATGGGCTAAATCCCAGGACCCTGGGATCAGGAGTGAGCTAAAGACAGCCACTTAACCAACTGAGCCACCTAGGTGACCCTCATTTTAGAATGTTGTAATGGAGGGAAAAGTTTAGATTTTGTAAGTTTATTATAAAAATCCATGTCCATAGAGGTGTTCATAATTTTTAAAATATTTCATCTTCAAGAAATAAAATTAATATTTCTTCTCAAGACAAAGACTTAAAACACATAAAGCACTCCAGCATTGTCTTCTTTTCAAAGGGCAAAAAGTGACATTATAACTATGTAAAAGCTTTAAAAACTCATTTTGATTGCGTGGACATTTAACATGTGCACCTGCTGTTGTGCTGAATTGGCAGGTGGCTAACAATTTTTTACCACTGTGAACCTTTTTCCTTAATGCCTTGCTTGCAGTTTCATGTCATTTTCTGCCCTGAGGAGAAGAGTGTACCTGCTGTTTAATCTGCCTAACTATCCTGCCTGATGAGCTTGCCATTTCGTGCATGCCTGCATTATAGCTGTAGTTTCATGACACATTCTAGAGTTGTCTTGTTTCCAAAACTGTCTATTCTTAAGGACACAAAGTGGTTCCACAGAGCAATTCAAAAGAGAGATAGTTAGTAATGTGACACATGAAGATTGTGGGTCCTTAGACAGAGGGAAGTCACATCTGCGTATGGTCACCACTTTCAAAGTGCTAGCCTCCAGCTTTACTCATCCAGAAACCTAGTTGTATCATGTCATCAAGAACTGATCAGGCTTTGGGGAATTGAGTCAGGGTGTGAGTAACCAAACACATGAAGAATGATGTTTCATTAACACAGAATGGAACTCTGGATTTCATAAGCCTAGCTACACTGGTATCTCCATTCAAATTAACCATTGTCAGAATCAAAGCACCTGGGAGATTGAATTTACCTTGTAAAAGTAGCTTGATGCGCGCAGTTAAAGAAGTTAGACATTTTTGAAAGAGGCTTCATCCATTAGAAAATGTGAGGAACTAACACTGTTTCCAGCTGTGGAACACACTTCTCTTGAGAGGAAAGAAATTCACACTTATCAGGGTTTACACTGTGTCTGATATCATATCACACGTGTATAAAATTTCATTTATTTGCACAACAATCCAAAGTAGATGATAGTGTTATTTTCACTTACCCAGAACAAATTTGAAGTCAAGAGAAAGAGTCTCACTGCTTTAGGGAGTGGAGCCAGAATGCATATTCAGCCCTGTTTGACATCAAAACCCAACCTAGAAATTTCCTATTTCATGCAAACCTCTTAACCTCTACTTCGATGCAATGCCTTTCTGGAATGCAGAACACCAAGTAAAAATTGACCAAAAAATTTGTTTTTATTCTCTCTTTTCTAAACTCAATATAATGCCACTCCATTCTGGTTGACACTTTAATTCCCTTAGACACTTGTACAAACTATAAGTTTTTTGTTATTTCCATTCTTATCCTGAGGCTTCCTTGTTCATCTTGATTGGAGTTGCGTATTTCCAAATCTCTAGAAACACTTTTAGAAAGTGAAATTATATTGAGACATAACTAGCCCTTGGTGAACTCCCGTTGCCTTCTAGTCTTATTTTTAAAAGAGAGTTCAACTTGATGGCATAAAATATAAAATGCTGGGGCACCTGAGGGGCTCAGTTGGTTAAGTATCAGACTCTTGATTTCAGCCGAGGTCATGATCTCAGGATCCTGAGACCGATTCCTACGTCCGACTCTGCTAGGTGTGGCATCTGCCTAATATTCTCTCTCTCCCTTTCCTTCCCCGCTCCCCACCACTCATGTGCTCTCCTTTCTCTCTAAAAAAATAAATAAATAGATAAAATATAAAATGGTTTATTATTCTTTAATCATTGCCTTCCAAAATGCTCTGTTAATTCCTATTCCCCAACAGGAAGCAGATTTTTTAATGATCATCCTAGGAAGCTTCTGTAGCTTTCTGGATATTGTTGAACATATAGTTAGTCCAACTCAGTTTAAAATTCCACATGGTAATCTATTTAAAGCTTTCATCTTTCCCATTGTTTGCTGTAATCGTGACTTTAGGAACATTAATAAGAAATGAGACATCCCTTTTTCTCCAGTCCTTCCCTTTCTTCCCTCTTCCAGGAAATAGTTCCTCTAATAATGAAACTAAGCAGAAAGGAAGGTGAACATCAGTGTACTTAACTGAGAAGAGCTTAAATTCTCTTAGTGGCTACGCTGTTTTTCTGGCTAACCCTGACATTCACTGTGTGCCAGCTGTGTCTCCCTCATGATGGACTTCTCGGAGCTTCCTTGCACTACACAGGTCCTGAATATGGGGGTTCAAGTTCCCCTTTCACCATGGTCTTCCCATCTTCCACTCCTAGTTATCCACTTGGGGCAAAGGCATCTTCCTTGGCCATCATCCTCCTGCACTTGTTCCCACAAGGATAGCTAAAAACCTTCCCCACTGTACACTTAACACAAAAAATTCACACATGCTTACGTGCCAGTGAGCACGCAGGCTGCTTCATACTCACCCCACCCTTCCCTGTCCCTCCTCTCCAATTCTTTTCCTCTGCTCATAAACGTAAAGCCAGAAATCCACTGCCTAAGTGTATATTCAAATAAGGAAGAACATCAGTCTCTTTTGTTGTAGTAAAGGTGTGTGTGATTCTTTTAAAGTGTCCGCATCATTTGAATTGGTGGTAGAGTGCCTACTTTTCATTCTCATGGTAGAAAAACCTCTCACCATCTGCAATTCACTTCCCATGAGGCCAATAATGCTGATAACACACTTTAATCTATTGCCTCCCTACACTACTTAGATATATTGGGCAGGAAGTAAGGTTAGGGTGGTAAGTGGTAAAAGGAGAACTGATTCCTTTTGCACTTACTAAAGTCTGGGAGGAGAAATATGGCACTGATTTTTGGTAGCTGTCTTCAGAATAGAATGCATTTTGTGATGTTTCTTCAGCTTCGGCTTAAAGTAACAGAAAAGTCCTATCATATTACCTATCACATATTTATTTTTTAACATATTCAAAAAATTACAAAATGCCTTCAAACGGCAGCCATTGCAGTGAATGATAATATCAAGAACGGATGAAACAGTTACCACACTCACAGTTAAGAGTCAGGTGCATTAGTTCATGCCCTGTCTTTGGCCACAATGCTTGCAGCTGCCCGCTGACTTTAACATGAACTCTTTCTCACTGTAATGATAGTATTTATTAAGTGTGATAGGAGCACCTAGAAGGGTGAGAATGGTTCTCTGTGGGAGGTGGGAGGTCAAGGAAGGCTTCAAAGATAGAGAATTGTTCCAACTGCCTCTGATAGAACAAGTAGGAATTAGCCAGATAAAAAGGAAAGAATGGGCATTCAAGAAGGAAGGGATGACTTGCGAAAAAAGCAAGAAGGCATAAAAGAAACAGGAAAATACAAGTAATCAGGAATGGCTTGAATAGAGAGTTCATAATAATAGTCGAAGTATGAGTAAGGCAATCATATTTAATGACTTTTATTTTTTTAATGTCTTGAAACTAGTGATTCTTAAGTTTTATCAGGCATAAGAATTTCTCTGGGTTCTTATTCAAGTGCAAATGCAAATTTCTAAACCCCACCAGAGAATTCCCAGTCCCATCAGAATTCTCAGTCAGTATTTGTATAGCAAAGCCTAGTATTCTGTACTTTTTAAAGACATTCCAGGGGGAATTATAAGCAGGTAGCTTATGTAGTTCACTGACATAGATTCTGGGACATTGCTGAAGGGTTTTAAGCAAGAGGGTAACATGCTTAGATTTGAATTTTAGACACATAGCTCTGGTGCCCCTGTGGTTGAATGACTGGAATAAAGCAAGACCAGAGGCAGGAGAGTAATGGCTATTACAGTGGTCCAAGCAAAATATGAAAGTGGACCAAACTGTCAGATTATAGGATGGACCAGTCAGCCAAACACCTGAGAAACCAACAGAAAAAGTTGCCCAAATAATCACTGGACAGAACTGAGAATATGATACAAATTAAATAGAAAAGATTTCTAACATAATAACAAAATGGCAAAGTGCACATGATCATGCTCCTGAATTAGAGAGTAGCAATTTTCAGTGATTGTCCAGTATATTGTTTGTTTGTTTGAGGTCAAACATTCACATTGAGGGATGCAACTATAAGCCAAACATCCAGCCCTAAAACCTTGAGTCCAAAATTGTTATCAATTGAAATTATAAACCAAAGGGTATATGGCACAAGTTGAAAGATTTATTTTATTACCTAAATTAAGAGTTTTGATATTCTTTCTAAAGAAATAATATTTGAGGAAACTATCAAAGCATCTGAAAGAGAAACCAAAACCTATGAAGAAGTAGGGAAAAAAATCATTAATAAGGGAAACAAACACACACACACACACACACACACACACACACACCAAAAAAAAAAAAAATAGAAAGAAAAGAAAAGAAAAAAGGAAGTTGATGGTCATTTCATTTCATGTATATCTGATAAATGAAAGTAATAGACAAAAATTGAAATGAGACAAAAGCATGTTTAGTTGGGTACATAAGTACATAGAAAATAATTTCAGATTTTACTCATGGTATTTACTTTTATCCCGTTTTTTTTTCCCCATGAAATAGGATATAGAAAAGTATTAATGCCAGAAATTGAAGAGACAGGGAGACATTGAGATTTGAGGATTCTTAATTCATTAATTTAAAATATAGAGGATATTTCTACAGAGAAGTGGCAAGATCCAGTTTTATATAGATTTTTTACACCACTAGAATTCATGGAAATATTTGAAAGAGTCATTTAAACAGGGTCATTGACACTTCTCAGTTATCTTTGGGGGTTCTCACTTAATATCCTCTCTATTCCTTGAAGGTTCTGCTACTTCTGATAATTTAGATGGTTATATCCCCAAGAAAGACCAATGTTAAGTTTTCTGCCAGCCTTGAGCCAAAAATGTACTTGAATTATTGAGAATGGAGAAGCTCTATTTACTGAAAACTGAGCTTACAGATAATGAGACTTACACACCGAGATGAGGAAACTTCTCTGGGAGTGCTAAAGTCACCAGATGTGTTCTAACGAAACTGGCCTTATAATGCAACAGAGACATGGCTATGGCACAACTGGCAAGAAGGCGGTCCTGGAAAAGAAAACCTACGTAGGAAGGTTTGAAAGAGAGCTGCCTGGCCTTAGAAGGTGAACGTTCTAGGGCAGCAATTAGCAATTAGAAAAATGGATAGAGTCCTCTTTGATTTATTTGTCTGTGAAGTAGAACATTGCATAATGGATTTTACAGAGGAGTTGAGAGGTTCCACTAGGGGTTTCACTAATGATGTGGAAGTTAAGGACTGTAGGGATGGTGTCAGGAATCCAGAAATGGATCAGGAGTGGAGCCTCTCTACTCCATAAAGGTCTAGTCTCATTTTGCTCTATTTTCTCCACTTATATCAGATGATGGTGACAGAGGCAGAAACACCCACCCATGATGGAAACACAGAGGTAAGAACCTCATCACTTGCTTGGTGGCTCTTCTTTTTTTTTTTTTTTTTTTTTCCAGAGCTTTTGTGGGCAAACTTAAACAGAGGTGAGGGGTATAAGGTGATGTTTCAGTCCAAGAAGTCCAAAGACTAGATAGAAAATTATAAATCTGAAAAGAAAGAAGTGGGATCCCTGGCTGGCGCAGCGGTTCGGCGCCTGCCTTTGGCCCAGGGCGCGATCCTGGAGACCCGGGATCGAATCCCACGTCAGGCTCCCGGTGCATGGAGCCTGCTTCTCCCTCTGCCTGTGTCTCTGCCTCTCTCTCTCTCTCTCTCTCTCTCTCTGTGACTATCATAAATAAATAATAATAATAAAATTTAAAAAAAAAAGAAAGAAGTAAGGGTAGGGGCACTTGGTGGCTAAGTCAGTTAAGTGACTAACTCTTGATTTTGGCCTAGGTCATGATCTCAGTGTCATGAGATCAAACCGTGTGTCAGGTTCTGGGATGGGCATGAAGCCTGCTTGGGATTCTCTCTCTTCCTCTTCCTCTGTATCCCCTACCTCCACTCATTCTCTCTCTCTTTTTTTTTTCTCTCATTCTCTCTCTAGAAAGAAAGAAAGAAAGAAAGAAAGAAAGAAAGAAAGAAAGAAGAAAGAAAAAGAAAGAAAGAAAGAAAGAAAGAAAGAAAGAAAGAAAGAAAGAAGAAGAAAGAAAGAAAGAAAGAAAGAAAGAAAGAAAGAAAGAAAGAAAGAAAGAAAGAAAGAAAACAAGTAAGGGTAGGGTTTTAGTGAGAGAGAATGCCATTGTCAGCTTAGTACCTAAAATTTCCACATGGCTGGCATTAACTAGAGATAGCTGTTTATCTTCCAGTCCTGCGAGGGAAGTTCTGCTTGCCTGTCTCTGAGCTTTAGAAAGAGAGTTGACACTAGAGGCCATAAAGAATCTCATGGGGCGATGGGGCCACATTTCCTGATGAGAAACCTACTCAACCCGACTCAACTTCCAAAGCCTGGCAGTTATTGTCTAGGACAAAAAATCATGTATGATCTTCTTGGAAAGCTCTGCAAAAAAAAAAAAAAAAAGTCTAAGTAAGAAATTTCATGACTATACAACAATCTACTGAAAGAGAATGTGGCTGACATAATATTCTGAGATATTAATCTGTGCCCACTCTGCTCTTACTTTTTTTTCCATTTCTTTCATTAATACCTAATATATAGCAGTACCTAAAAAACTAATATATTCTATCCCTCTCTTAGAATATATTATTCTATCCTGTCCAAAACCCTGGGAAAGCAGAAACTCCTGGAAAGCCCAAAGTTTTTCATCAGTCCACGAGTAATCAAGTATTCAAAAGTAGAAATTAAATGAAAGATTCAAAAATTTTAAAACATTAAATCTCACATCTGAGACTGTGAACCAGGATTCATTCATCCTGACATGTTATAAATAGCTTCTTTTGAAACTAAAAAAAAGGTTTATTTATACCTTTAGTAAATTGGAAATTAATTTTCTTATCCACTCAACTGCTAAAGAAATATTTAAAGATTATCAATTTAAAAGTATGCCAACTCATTTGGTTGTCCAGGTGGCTATACAACCCAGCCATAGACTACATCTGAATTTGTGAAGACAAGAATAGTTTTAAGAGATACTTGGAAGAAAAATCAATGCCTACCCTTTGATTTTGATCATATGTTTCTTTTCAGAAGTTTTATTAAGTCTTTCTCTCCTCTGTGTCTTATGTTAAGATGAATTGTGCATATGAAGGTCCTTAGGGACAGAAAATGTGACATTGTCATGTACACACTGTTTCATAGTACAGCTTACATAGTAGGTACTGAAAGAATATTTGCCGAATGACTGGATGAGTTGAAATTTAAAAGCGCTATATAAATATAAAATATTGTTTTGGTACAGGCTGAAAAATTGCAAACATACCACATATAAGAAGTAATCTGCCTCCTTTGATTTAACAATGAAACAACACATAGGGAGTTAAGCATGTAATTTCAGATTTCTATTGTATCTGTGACCTTGGTTTTAGCTTTGGGTAGCTGGCTTAACCACAGTTTCCATCTATTTCCATATCCTTCAATTCTTCTAATCATAGAATCATAATAATAAAGATAATTCTTACTGACCTCATAATGGTGGTAAGAAATAAATAATCAAAGCTATGGTAAAGTACTTTATGAGTGAAACATAATGTACCTTCCTAAATGTTTGTGGAAGTAGTCAAGCTGACCTTTCAGCAGCCAACTAATTATTCAAATTCCACTGTCATTCTAAAGTGATCTGGATACTAGTCATATTCCTTTGACATTGATATAAACACAGCACATATGATTTGACATATGAAACAATTTCATTTAATAGTTAACATATTTCAATTATGGAAAAATTCTACCAAAAACAACACAAAAGATAGTATCAGCATAAAAAGACTAATATATTCTCAAAAGTTTAATTAAAATGTGAATGGTGATAGAAATTTTAGGCAGGACAGCAAGCCAGACACTAAAAACCATAAGCTTCCAGTTTTAGGCTAGACTTCTGATAGTTACTGTACTTGGTTATTGTGGTTTAAAAATAATGATGAGATTTAAAAATCTACTTGAAATATGACAATTTAGATAAATATTTAAATTCAAAGCCTTATTTGCAGGCAGAGGCCCATCTAGAAAACACATGAGGCAATACTAGTAGGAGAAAATTTAACTTAGACAATACAGTTAAGATTGCTCCATGCAGGATTCTTATTTTACAACCCCTTTTTCACTTCCACCCAAACACTCAAAACAAGAAATAAATAGAAATAGAAACTCTCTTTACATATTTGATAAAATGAGAACTATTGTGATTATCTAAAAAAACAGCAGGAAATTCTTCGAGTTTAATGACGATGATGACATTATCCTTGCTCTGCTGAAAGGATGATCAAAGGTGGTAATGGGAGACAACATAACCTGACATTAGTCACATTATAAAAGGAATTCCATCAAAAGATGAAATCTCCAAAGTGTAAAATTGAAACGTTACAACTTGTAGGAGACTCTGTGTCATCTTTTCCTGCTTTGGCATTAAAATGTCACAACATCAAAGAAAAGGAGAGGGTATTATTACTGAGATGTGATAATGTTAGATATAGAGAGAAAATGTACTTACATAAATAATGTGAGGTATAATAATGGTACATGATAATGTATATATTTATAATATAGTATATATGTTATATAATAAACATATTCATGTAACCACGTTAAATTACTCTTTTCTTCTACCTAACTAAAGACTGACTATGCCTGAAAGACATAACTATAATTGGTGAGTTTGAATTCACCACATTTGGGAGCGACATGGCACTGTTTTCTCTTTGGAAGACTGAGGTGAACTTTATTCTCCTTGAACTTTAAACAAATTCAATCAGATCAGTCTAGCACTTTTACTTACTAGAGGATGAAGTTAAGATTTCTTCTCATTCCAGTTAGTCACAAGCTGTCATAAGGGTTTCCTGAAGAATGTTCAATTGATCATGAAGCATTAAAGGAGAAAATATACAGAATTCCCACCCTAACAAAGACAGCAGAATAAAGAATCCTAATTGCTTGAGACTATTTACTGTCTCTATGAGACCCATGAAGTTTGGACAAAGTCTAAATAAATTCAGTTTAAAGGGCATGTATCAAGTACATGAGAAAATGCTCCACATCCCTTGCCATCAGGGAAATACGAATCAAAACCACAATGAGATACCACCTCACCCCAGTGAGAATGGGGAAAATTAACAAGACAGCAAACAACAAATGTTGGAGAGGATGTGGAGAAAGGGGAACCCTCCTGCACTGTTGGTGGGGATATGAACTGGTGCAGTCCCTCTGGAAAACTGTGTGGAGAGTTACAAAATAGACCTTCCCTACAACCCAGCAATTGCACTGCTGGGGATTTACCCCAAAGATACAGATGCAGTGAAACGCCTGGACACCTGCACCCCAATGTTTATAGCAGCAATGTCCACAATAGCCAAATGGTGGAAGGAGCCTTGGTGTCCATTGAAAGATGAATGGAGAAAGAATATGTGGTCTATATACACAATGGAATATCACTCAGCCATTAGAAATGACAAATATTCACTATTTGTTTCAACATGGATGAACTGGAGGGTGTTATGCTGAGTAAAGTAAGTCAATCGGGGAACATTCATATGGGAAATATAAAAAAATAGTGAAAGGGAATAAAGGGGAAAGGAGAGAAAATGAGTGGGAAATATCAGAGAGGGTGACAGCACATGAGAGACTCCTAACTCTGGGAAACCAACAAGGGGTAGTGGAAAGGGAAGTGGGGGGGGGGGGGGATGGAGTGACTGGGTGATGGGCACTGAGGGCGGCACTTGACGGGATGAGCACTGGGTGTTATGCTATATGTTGGCATATTGAACTCCAACAGCAACAACAAAAAAAACTACTATGAGCAGAGCATTGTGATACCTGCTAAAAGGAAAACAAATGACATATATGGTCCTGTAGGAAGTTCAAACTCTAGAGCTAAAAGTTTAAAACCTAAAAATTAGGAGATGTACTGCTTTTTTCAAATTTTGAAAAATCTCCTTAGGGAAATGCCACGCTGGAAATAAACATACATTTCTTAGTAAGTTCAGCACAGAGAAGCAATGACCTATTGAAAAAGGCTTCTTTATCATTGGCCTTGTATTTTGGGACATTGCTGAAATATACAAAAAATGCTATCTCCTCCCAAACTAGGGCCACACTGGGCCATAGCTCAGCACAATGTCCCTATCAAAAGCCTGTGGAACTGAGATCTACATGACCTTAAAATCCATGACTCTCAACCTATGCTTTCTTTGAAAAGAATGCAAGTAGAGATGAATTCAACAGTACTATTGAGATTCTGAGCACATAGATAGATGATTGAGTAAGCTAAATGAATCTGCAATAAAATGGCACTATATTCATAATAAAACCAAAGCAAAGTAGAGATCCAAACCAATTTCCCTAGGATTTCACATGAATGAGCCTCTTGTATACTGGAAATAAGGAGGAATTTCAGCTAAGCCTTGAAAGTTTAGGAGGACAATGACATGTAAGGAAAGGATTCAGAAAAAAAGTATTCTAAATGATAGAGACATGTGAAATGGCAAGTCTTGGTTATGGGGAATACACTGAATTCATTGAGGTTTTGATTTATATTAAACTACATATCTTAAAGGCATTACATTTCACATGAAAGAGTTTGAATTTATTCTGCAAGTAGCAGGAAACTGGAAGATTTTTGAGATGGGAAAAGGTCATTGTGAACCAACTTGTGATTTAGAAAGAAAAACCTAGTGGTAGTCTGGCTGGTGAAATTGAGTGGCAAGAAATTAAAAGCAAGAGGTAAAGTGCAGGCCAAAAGGACTAGAAGTGTACAGGAAAGATGGGGAAAAAATACAAACGATATTTTTGGGGTTAAAAAATCAAGATTTTGTGACTAATCAGATAAAGGAGAATGGGAGAAGAATACATTCTTGTATTCCAGGCTAGTTGAAGATTGGTGTCGCCACTAATAAAAACAATGACCATAAAAAAAGCAGATTATTTCATCAGGGATGAGAATGAGGGTAGGTGTAAGAAATCCATTTCATTTCAAATGTACTGTGTTTAAGGTGTGTGTACACAAGCAAAGAGATTCATCAGGCCCTCGAAAATTCAGATCGTCAACAAAGAGAATGCTTGAAGCTGAAGAAGGTGATTTAAGAGCTACCCACATAGTGATAACAAATGAAGCAGCAGACATGAAAGGGTTTGCTCAGAAACAGAAAGATGTTACCAGTGTTTCTGAGTAGAGAATGGTTTACACAGCCTACTTATCTCATAAAACGATCAGCTTATGAAAGGCAATGAGTATGACTCAACATCTGAAATCTAAGGATAATGTGAGCAAAAGGAAGGGAGACATTACTAATGCTAGAAGGAGAGTGGCTAACCATGTTATTTTCAGATGCTTTCTAAATAATGCAAAATATTTCCTGTATAATAAAAGCCTTAAGGAAGCAAAGTATGTAGGTCCCAAGGAAATACCTTTAGAAAACAAAGGAGGAGGCAAAAAGCCAACTGGAAGCCATTTGCAAAATGGGATGTAAATGGCCTTCAGATGTATATCTCTCAGGAAAGTTATGTCATAAACATTTTATTTTTAGAAACAGCCATCTAAGAAATTAACAACGCTCAAGAAAGCATTAAAGGAACTTTAAAGTAGACTATATTGCATGCATGGATTAAAAGTACAGCAATAGCTGCAGTGTTTGTGGGATTTTTACTCTAAAATCAGACACAATCAAATGAATAGGATAATAATAGATACATGAGAAGTAATCTAACTTTAACAGAAGTTTCCTTTGGGTTGATCACTTTGACTTAGCCGCCTGCAAAAGAGAACTGGCTTTGGCTTCTTGGCCTCTCCTGTTGTCCCCATCATGTAAAGGTTTGCCTTGTTACTGAGCTGTTTTATAGGATTGAGGGAATCAGAAAAGGGAGATGCCTAGGAGGGGAGGCAGAAAAAATAATTCAGACAAATCCTAGTTTAGAAGGCCAAAAAATACTATTTGCATTGAGCCTCTATTCTGATTGGATGGTGTATGTGTTGCAAAGGTAGTTAGAGACACTGATTATCAACCCAAGAAGAAGCTGGAACGATGTTTCTCCAACTATCCATGATAAAAGACCAGCTTCCGTCCATGCTACACAGACCAACATATTTTAAAAATATAATTAAAATAAAATAATATAAAAATGAAATTTTAAAAAAGGCAAAAATCAAGCCCATGTTTTGTTACTAGATTCACCAAACAACAACAAAACCTCTATCAATATGCTGTAAAAGGTTCTAAATGATTCCTCTCAATTTCTGTACTTTTCCTCATTGCAGCATACATTTCTGGCTTGTAATGAATCCGCACACCACTCTCAGAGTGGTCCTGCACTGGAAGACATTGTATAAAAGAAGGAAGGAAAGCCATAGGTCCAAGAAAGTTACAGGAGCGATGAAAAAGTCAAAAGTACTTCAGCTGCATTTGGGGAGGTGTTTTTGGTGAGGAGGGGAAAATGGAGCTCAAAGAGGAGCTTTGAAGGCATCGTCTAGAGAAAATAATTTTAAGACCTATTGCTTTAGCTAAAAATTAGAATTGAAATTCTTTGAGAGATACTGAGTAAAGAATGGATCCTTTAATACTTTTGGTTGTTGATTATTGAATTTAATACTAGAAAAGACAAATATGCAAATATAGTCTGGTTAGCCCTAGGTTAAGTAGAGAAACTACTCAGCTCTACCAAAGTATGCTGTATACCATAAACTTATACAGATGTTTGCCTATTTATCAATAAAACAGAAGAGATTTTTTAAAAAAGTAAAATCATCCACAAAAGGAAATAACTCAAGTTTTTATCCAATTACTGCTACTAGCTCCAAGATCATCACCTATGAGTGATGTCTGTTCTAACCAGCTACATTTATCTGAAGTATTTCACATTCTGGCAATTTCAGGGATCTAAAATATCAGCCTTGAAAGAAACATGTTTTGACACTTTATCTATAAAACATAGCAGTTTTGCAACTACTCTACTTATGTACATAAAAATATGCCAACATTGCAGCCATGGAGAGGAACTCCCATTGTTGTTCAATCTCTCTCTATTCAGCACATTCCACATTTTAGGGTCTGATATCCAGAAAGAATAAGCTCATTTTTTGCTTATTACATTGGCCAGTTTTCTTATATTTCCAAATGTCCTAAGTATAAAGTTCAGGGGGTACCACTGGCCAGAGGGGTTGCTGAATTCAATGGGTAATCTAAAAAAGTCATCAGTGAATCTCTTTCCATCACCCTTCTCCGTTTTTCTCCTGCAATGGCTTATTTGGGGGGTATATTTTTCCTATGGGATGACAAAGATAACCCTCATCAGTTCTAGGCTTAAATTTTTGGAGAATTTACAATTCCAGGAAAGAAAGGAATGTATTTTCCAATCGTGCTAACCTAATCCTAGGGGTGTGATTCCTATCAACTTGGCTTGAGTCATGTGCTCTGAAGCCACCACTAGGGGGCTGTGGTTGCACAGGCCTGCACAGGACATTTTTATGCCTAGAACTAGACGGAAGATCAACCCCACATTAACACATAGACCAAGAGTGAAAGAGGAGCCATCTCCTCCAAAGAGATGGTTAGCAGAAAAGCATATACTCAGTGCATCTGTATTGTTGAAGTTGCCAGAGAGAAGACTTACTCATAAGTAAGGTGCTTATAATCCCCTTCAATTTCTTTTGATGGTCTTTTGACACCATAGAGCATCAATGGTATCACAAATTGACTTTGTTCTACTTTTTTCAACTTTCACCAATTTCTCTCTCTCCTCTCCTACATTATTCAATTTAATTCCACTATAATATATTCAATAACTGTTCTTTGCTTCAAAATACATATGGTGTACCCTTCAATTGGTGGCATTCTAGTAGAGAAGATATATGAGTAACTTTGTTATGAGAAAGAAACGAAGAACTACTGAAATAGTTCTTAACCATATTGATTCATCAGATTAGAATTATAAGAACATTCTTTTCCAAAATACATAGGCTGTCTCTGTGAGTCAGTTTTTATTCCTGGGAACACAATAACGTTCTTCAGTGGTTACAGCAGGACTTTATTTACTCAGGCTTTGTATTCTCTTAAAACAGATGTTATGTAGCAATATGCTAATCTCATGCCAACTGCATAATTAAATATGCCATGAATGATATTATTCAAGGAGCTACCTGGAGTCATTTCCTACCACTTACATTGGTATATATTATCCAGATATACCAAAATTGTTTCTTACAGTATGCTTTCGAACCAAAATATAAAAATTTCCCTAGAAGGTGAAGACTTGGAAATATGGCTTCTAAAAGTATGCAGCATTTTCTGAATTTAAAGATAACACTATAGTGCTGACACTTTGATTCATATACAGGAAACATGGCAATTAACAGGAATAGGAATTTAAAGTTCACAAGGAGTACAGAGTTATCACTCAACAGTAAAATACTGGAAAGTTTTCCTTTACATATATTTTTTGACATAACCTGGACTTGCCAAGTTTGTAGTTTTTGCATAAATTCTCTCAGAATATATCTGGAAAAACCAAGCCCCCTAAGATTTATAGGTTTTGTAGGGAAAATTATCTGCTGATTTCTTCATCTCATCATTAATGATAAGGGTTATAAAGCAAGGAATAAGTAACCCAAAATGATGAACCAGGATGTCAGATTTTATGATATTATAAGATAGAGTAACTTACAGATGTGGTTTCAGAATTGCAATTTACTGACAAAAACTGTGTATCTAAGAAACAAGTTTAATATGATCATGTTTCAGCTATGCATGGCTGCCTGTATAACCATAAGATGATCAATACATGCTTTGAAAGGGACTCTGAGACAGGGGCCATTTTTCAGGAAAAAGTGAGCCAGGCTCATTTCATATTTATTCACATGAGAACACACGTAAAATTTTCCAAATATTTACTGTGGAAATGTTGCTATGTAATTAAGAAATGGAAAATTAAGAGAAGAAAAAAGTTGGATTCCTTGATTTTTCCTTATGTGTCTGGACTAAAGGTTCTTTAGTAAGTGATTGGATGGAGCAATCAGACATATAACCTTAAGATATATGATGATGCATTGTCATTTTTATTAGTCTTACATAGTATTATTGTCAAAAGATACCCATTAGAAGCTACATCTACCAATAATTATTATTATTTTTTAAAGATTTTATTTATTTATTCATGAGAGACACAGAGAGAGAGAGAGAGAGAGAGAGGCAGAGACACAGGCAGAGGGAGAAGCAGGATCCACGCAGGGAGCCTGACGTGGGACTCTATCCCAGGTCTCCAGGATCAGGCCCTGGGCTGTAGGCGGCACTAAACCACTGAGCCACCCAGGCTGCCCCATCTACCAACAATTAAAACAGCCTTTCAGCTTTCAACATTTCTGCTTCAAATATCACACAGAAAAAAGAGATAATGAGGAAGGTAGATGGAAAAAAAAGAGAATTCTGAAATAGAAAGTGCTTCATTGAAATTTTTTACTCATCTCTTGTATAATTCTAATAACCAACATTAAAAGATAAACAAAAGCTGACGTCAGATTTAAGAATAAGGAGGATCTACAACTTTTACTTTCTTGGGCTCTAAGCAAAGATGAAAATAATAATTTTCTCCTCAATACATTAAAATAACTCCATAAGAATTATGCATGCTCTTGTATAATGAAGTTCAGAGCTCATGGAAAAGATGGGTCTCTTCATTAATAAGCTGTAACTTATTAAGAGGGTCTAGAGAATGTAGACAACAATATTTGGTTGGAAAACTGTCAGATATTGAATAGTTATATCTCCATGATGACATCTCATTAAGACTTGCAGGAGGAAAAACATATTAAGTCGGTTATATGCAATTATTTTGGCTCATGGCTTTAAGATGATGGGTATGAAGATTAGACAGCCACATCTGTGTTAACACCTTGGAGAATGCAAAGCTTCCCACCTACAACTCTCTTTTTCTCACTGACCCAAAAAGTCTGTTTCACCGTGAAATGTACCATATTCACAGGTTCTGGGTTTTTGGCATGGCATCTTTGGGGAGCCATTTTCATCTGCCTATCCCAGTCTCCTTTTAAAATGCTGATTCCTAAAGAAAGGTGTCACATTAAATCAAGATATATAGACTGATCACAACCAAGAATTCTTCACATATAGACTCCATAATAGGAAATTTTATATCTAGTCAACAAAGTGCATTTAAAGTGCATTAAAAGTGCATTTAAAGTGCATTAAAGTGGCTAGAAATGAACTGCATTTTTATTCATCAAAGTACTTTATTATTAACAATTAGACCTTTTGACTACCAGGAAGTAGCCACTGTTATTAAAATGAGTTGATACCACAAGGAAACATCATATTTGCCTTCATTTACTTAGTCTTTATCTTAAGTTGCTCAGGTTAGACCTTTTGGAACACTTTGGATATTTTGGACACGTGCTGAAATGTTCTTGAATAATGCTAAAATCTATTATTCAATTACAGCTTTGAATCACAAAAAAATCCTGATGATAAAGAAACAAAGCCTTTGACTTCTATGCGTCTCCTATTTGAGAGAACAAA
The DNA here is from genome assembly GCF_048418805.1 of Vulpes vulpes. NCBI lineage: Eukaryota > Metazoa > Chordata > Mammalia > Carnivora > Canidae > Vulpes > Vulpes vulpes. The sequence goes on from NC_132781.1 coordinate 74,399,525, forward strand.
ATCATTCCTAAGACCCCTCCAACATACTCTCTCTCAGGTCCCATTGGTGGGTTTCAGTTTCTGCTTCTATTGTGGGAGATCTGTTGGGGTCAATAAAGAAGAGGAAAGGAGGAGGCTTTTGGACAGCAACCAACACCACCATACTAGCACACAGTTTAAAACTAAAACCCATAATTTGTACTGTAACAAAATTCGGCTCTATTTTTGAAGTCTGGTTGCTGGTAGTTTTTAAGACCCATCTCTCTTCCTCCCCCTTCAGCCACCCAATCTGGATGAGCTGATAAGAAATAAAACCAGACATTCTTACATTTGGTGCAATGGAACCCTTACCTAGCCCAGTCCTTAATTACCATAAAAACCCCACGCCAGTCTCTTTTTCTTGCTTTCTCAAGCCATTTTCGGCCAGACTGAGAGTCTGTCCTGCTCTCCTCAGGAAGCCTCATTATGTGAGACATAAACCACTTAGTACCCCTTTGGTATCAGTCTTGACATCCAAACCAAAGTCTGGATGAAGGCCCATCCTTTTCTGTGGTATGGCTCAAACAAGTTCTTAACTTCTGTAAAGTGTTTTTAAATGCATTACCTCCTTTGATCTTTACAATAATCCTTTCAGGTGGTTTTAATTATCTAAATGGTTACAGACCAGTAAACTGTAAGTCATTTCTAGGAAATGAGCGACTTTCCCAAAGACAGATGGTAAATGAAAGACCTAAGTCTCAAAAACTCCAATTCAGCATTATGCTTTTGTACTACAGTACCTGTGATACATTCTCCAAATACGGTTTGGTAAAATGTCTTTATTTCAAAAGCAAATTAAAATTAATGATGTATTACATGGAACTTGCAAAAATTTCTTTACAGAAAATTCTGCAAAAAACAGAAAAGATTTATACGTCAAATAACTGTATGATAAGGATTATAAGAAAAATATTACCATTTTATTTTTTTAAATGAACTATTTGGGATTCCTGGGTGGCTCAGTGGTTTAGTGCCTGCCTTCGGCCCAGAGCATGATCCTGGAGTCCCGGGATAGAGTTCCACATCAGGCTCCCTGCATGCAGTCAGCTTCTCCCCCTGCCTGTGTCTCTGCCTCTCGCGCTTTCTCTGTGTCTCTCATGAATAAATAAATAAAATCTTAAAAAAAAAAACATAAAAATGAACTATCTTAAGACCACTGGAAGTTCCAATGGCATAAAACCAAGGTTAATCTACACAAGCTAGGAAAATATAATTATACATAAGTGATTTCTGTGTACATCTGTTTATTTTCTACAATTTGTGAGAACTTCCTATGAGTTAATCATTATGCCAAAAGCGTTACATATTCCATCCTATTTGATCCTCACAGCCATAGGAGGTAGATATTTTTCCTGTTCACAGATGACAACCAAAGGCTTAAAAAGTTCATATAAACTGGTTCAAAATTATAGGCCTGGGATATGGAAGCCCTGGGGTTTGAACACAGACGACTTGAATCCAGATAGAGTCTGTAATCTTAATACTATCACCTTGGTAATTACTCTCCCAGAAATTATCAAGTTTTGGGAGACTATTAATCAGTATATTTGAAGTACTTTTAACTGTAGTTATTGTTAAAAAATCCAATATTTAAACATATCCCTAACCCAGACTTGCCAATTATCTTAAGGTAATGGTTACCAAATATTACTTTCCATCTTAGGAGATGGCCTCAGTCTCCACATCTTATTACATTTTTAGATATTATTGTTAAAGAAAATAAAAATACCTTCAAAATTGACTTTATATGTTCATTATTCATTTTAATAATTCCTTGCATTCCTATAGTTATTTTTATGGTTCTAAAGTGCTTTTACATTCTCATTTGCTCCTCATAAACAACCCATCAAGGTAGGAAGAGAAAGCATTTTTATTCCTATTTTATAGCCACAGCTACCACAGAGAGTTTATACATAATGTTTCAGGGTATGATGTAATGCTCTTGATTTGAGAATAAACAAAAATGTTGAAAATATAACAGCTTCTGAAGAAATATTTTTTTAAAAGTCATTTAATATATCATTGTGTACTCCACTGCAAGAAATCATTTATAAAATATGCTTCCAGCTGAAAAGTTTTTGAGGTCTTTTTAATTTTTTTAAGACATTATGCATGTTCAACATGTGTTTTTTGCGGGGTATGGTGTTTTCTGCACAATAAAGTATCAAATAAGTCACAGAGGTAAAAGAGGGCTTATTTTAATTGGTGTTAATTTATACTACTTTTTACGTTTTACTCATAAGCTGACACATTTAAATTAAGATCCTAAGAAATAAATTATAAAGTTTATATTTATAAGTAAAGTTTTTCATTTGTTCATTCATGCAGCAAACTTTCACTGAGCACAAACCAAAGTGGCTTTAATGTTCCCCTCAGCTTGACTAAACTTTAGACGAGCTTCTTCCTGACTCTAGGCCCTTGAACTCCCTTTACTTACAGGATTTACTTCAGAAAACTTGCAGTTACAAATGCTTTCTCTAACCTTTGAAATCTTTTAAAAAACATCTTGTTAATTTTACAAACCAGACGTGTTTCTCAAGAACCTAGGAGACATCCTTCTGAAATATAATCACGAAGAAAAACAGCACCCCTATCTCCCAACTTTTGTGGAAGAGTAGGAGCCTCACTTAGGCAGGCACCTTGCTGTCAGCTATAAAACCACTTCCTGTCATGGAGACAGGGCAAATTACCTACAGTCCCTCCACCCAGCTCTTAACTCTCCAAACTTTTGTTTCAGCAGAGTTGGGCTCGGATGGAGTTTTGGCCTCTCATCTATTGCAATAGCTTCAAATAAAGTCTTCCTTGTCTGTTTAACTTCACTGGGCGCAATTTTTGCTTTCACAGCATTAATTTCTCTCTAAGCACTTTGCTAGGCATTGAGGGTAATGCAGATGAGTAGCAATGGTTACCATACCCTCGAGGAATTCAGAGTCAAGGAACTGGCAGAGAGCAAAGGAGGAACATGCAGATAATTAAACAGATCATTAGAATCTGTCACAGTGGTGTTATAAAAGGCACACACAAAGTGATAAATAATTTAAAAGATAACAAAGGTAGCTGTACAAGTAGGTCATGCAATACTTTCCAAAACAAAACTTGAGGTAAATCATAGAGATAAGCTACTGGTAAATTTTAGAAATACCATAGCAAGCAAGGACTTTCTACTAGCAAGTTACAAATGAATACTAGCACCATTCCAGCTGCCCCAGAGGCAATGGTATTTGCCACATATTTATTCTGTTCAGACCATATTCTTTGCGCAGTGCCGAAAGTCATTGTGCAAGACTCAGAGGATATAGATATTAGCAAGGAATTAAATCTGGCCTCAAGAGTTGACATTCTACATTAATCCTCAAAATCTAACCAGCAGTTTAAATCAGGCAAAATTGCAAAATAGTACAATCTGTCATTGGCTCCAGCTTCCATTGTCTCCTTACAATTCTTCTAGGCATCCAAAATAATAAAGCCCCACAACCACCCTGGCCTCCAGCTACTTGAACTCCTATATTGTACTAATCTTTCTAACTACATACATTCTTGTGCTTTTTCCTGCTAATTAATTAAAATTCCCACAACATATTTAATTGTCTCAGAGACCAAATCCCTACACCTCCATTTTAATGTTAACAAACAGAGTAAGCAAATTGGATCCAATGTAGTAAATGTTGGTAAATTCAAGCCCTTCCTATAGGCATTCTTAAGAGATAAAGTAAGTATATTAAAAATTTTAAGAGTTTATCCGAGCAGGAACCAATTCCAATCAGGTAGTGACAGACTGAAAGTGGTTGGAGCACTCCACTGACAAAAGCTAGGGGAGAGACTTTCAGAGAGGAGAGGAAGAAGCAAAACGAGAAAATTATTTGATTGGCTACAGTTTAAGCACTTGCCGTATTTGGAAAAGCCTAGCTGGCTATGATTGGTTGTTCTTGTGTTTTGATTTGTTAACCTTGAGGCATTTGTAGGCTGAGGTTTTGGTTTGCTTACAAAGGATACTAAGGTATTAGAACCACCTCAGTCTAATGGCCTCCTTGTTTAATTATTAACAGCATATATCAGAGAATGTTTGGTGAAAGAGCTTTATGGATTATTTAAATTAACCACCTTCAGACACTTGACACTGGCTCAGGAGGCTGATATACCACAGTCAGAATTCCGCCTTTTCCACTCATTTTCCTTTGTCTTTCCCTGTAATATCTTCATTGTCCTGAGCTGCAGAAATTAAATAGTACTTGCCCCTTCCTATAAAGTTTTGAAAAATTAACTCTGACTGACCAATAATGAGGACTCCATAAGTGTTAGTTATCAATAACCTCTTTCTATTCCATCATTCATTCAATAAAAATTTGTTGATGGCTAATGGGTGTCAAATTCTCTTTTGGGAACAAGTGACAAAGCAATGAACAATATCAAATACGTTCCCCCAATGCGTCATTAAACTTCTATTTGAAGACCTCTAGGGATGGGAAACCTACTACCTCCCGAAGTGGCTCATTCAGGCAATTGTGTTTGTGAGAAATACTGCCTTATATTAAGTAAAAATTCAGTTGCTCCGCAATTTCTATTCATTAACACTATTTCCACGGAACTTGAGCTCTTACTGAGTATGTTGACTTTTTACCACATAGGCTTTTAAGTAATAATACAGGGCAATGTGAATGAAGCCTGGCTGCTAAAGGGCTTCCAATGCTCTATAACCCTGAACTGGTCACTCTTTCCAAATCTATCCTTTGCTTGTTTTCCTCATCTCTTCGAATGAGTAATATACACAACTAGTCGTGGTATTTCCTCTGGTGAGGTAATGTACCTTTTTAAATAAATCTCAGCTCAAAGTAGAACCAATAGCCACATTACAATAACAATTCATACTTAGGTCACCTGGTCTAAGCTTTATATCACTCATTTTATACTTGCAAAGTTTTTGTGTGTTTTTTAAAATAGACTACAGAATGGTTTATGTTTTCTTTCTATATTTATCACAGCAACATATTGCATCAACTTGCCTCTAATTTTTGTCAGGCAATATTCTACTGTCTCTCAGTTTTATGTAATTTCCAAATTCAAACGTTTCCCATGTCTTCCCATATAAGTCACTGGTATAAAACGTGGACCATTGTTAGTATTGAGACAAAAACCCATTGTTTCTGTGTTAAGTTTTTCCCTCTAGTTGAAATCAAGCTATCCATTGTCACTGTTTGGACACCATCAACCTGTGATAAATCCATCTGATAGTACTATTCTCTCTAAACCCATACTATCATGGTGAAAATTAGAATTACAATTTTCAAACTCCTTTTTTGGCATTTATCTTAGTCTTTATTATTCTTAAAAGCTACTCTCTAATATTCCTTTTACAAGCTCTGTCATACAATAGAACCTAATCATAGACAAAAAATAAAAATAAAAAACTTACTTTTAGAATCCAGTTACCCCATACAATCTCTTTATCCTTTGGGTATGTCTTCTTTTTTTTCCTTTCCAGTTATCATTTGCTTTGACTGAGTGGACAGTAATTTGAGAAGTTCTGATATCTTCACATCTTTCTCATTAATATTTATACTTCTAAACCCAAGTATGGGGATCATTTCCTTCCTTCCCTCTTGCTTCTCTTCATCTCTTCCTTTCTTCCTTTCCTCCCTCCCTCTCTCTGCCTGGGCCTCTTTTTCTTTCCCCCTTTCACTCCCATCTGCTTTTCATTCTCCAGAAATAATTATACATGTTTTTAAAAGTAAACTGCAAAGAGCACAACTGTTTGGTGGGGCAAGAATTTCTCTATGATTTTGGCATTTGCTTAATTTCTTCAAACCTTCATAAATTTTTATTAACAATAATTAACAATAATTAACAATAGATGTAAAAGTATTAGAGTATCATTAAAGCATAATAGGTGTTAAATAAATATTAATGTAGCATGAGTTTACAGTTATACACTATAATTTAGATGGCTCAAATATGTAACTTGTGTTTTTACCAGAAAAAAGTCTCTAATCCAGATTTCTCATTCCAGCTCATTGGTAAAAAGAAGGCAGGGTAATGGAATCTTCAATTTGGCACTAAAACTACCCTAGTATATTTCAGTTTTAAAACAGTGTTTTTGGACATCTGTTGCTATTTGGAAAATACACAGTGCATTTAAAAAATCAAATATTTTCTTTCCTGCTTCTTTAAGCAACTCCCCTGCCCCTCTTCATTTCCACAGTGGTCTCCTCCTAGTCACCTTTCTTCTGACCCCATTTACAAAACACAGAACTTTCTTCTTCATTTCTTCATCTGATGGAAACTTACATTACATCATATCTTCTCTCCTGACTATGACTTAAAATTCCATGATCTAGGTACCCCAGAGAAGGCTCTTGAAAAGTAAAGGGGAGAATTTGGAGCAGACTGGCTTTGGGGAAATTAAAACAAAACAAAACAAAACAACCTCACACCTTCAAGTTGAAGAAAGGGTGAAAGGTATTTTTTTAAAAATAAGAAGAATGATAAGGAACATTCAGTCATTCTGTACAAATTCTATAAATCAAAATTTGAAAATAACATAACAAATTTGAATTTTTAATTATTAAGTGTAAGATCACTAGAATATAATAATTTGTTGTAAAAGAGTTATGTAGCTTGTTTGCATGGAAGTAAATGTGTTTATTACAATTTCCAAGCATACTTGCTCCAATATTTGTTTTCCATTAAAAAAAAAAGAAACAAACAAACATGGATTTTAGTCATATAACAGAGGGGATCTTAAGTAATTTTTAATATATTTTATGTTATCTGCCAAATTTGTGTCCAAATATATATTGCAAAACTATAATGAAAGCTACCTTAAGTTTTATAAAAGCATTTTAGTTCTTCAAGAATAAAGGTTTCATCAATAGTACTTACTATACCCATTAGTCAACTTCCTGGTAAATGTTTTATGCCATGCATAAAAATTAATTCTTTCAACACAGCAAATTTTTTGTAAGGAAAAATTTGCATTTGACATGAGAAAAAAATTGATTTTGAGATTATGTTTGGATCATAAATGTGCTGATTGTGAGGTACACACTCAAAATGAGTCATGAGTCTTTTTTATTCTTTTTCTAGTGTGGTTTTGAATTGGAGAGATTGGTGTCTATGATGGTCTGTAATTTATTTGGCATCAATAGTAATTCCATAAACATCAACAACTTGTATTCTTCAAAGAATTTCATAATCTCTTCAATGATTTCAGTGATTATTATACATTGACTTTTGTTCATGTATCATTTTGCCTATAATATCAATTTTGTTTAAAATATCATTAGTGAAGAACAAATCAATTCTAAATGTATATATTTTTAAAATATATCTTTGTTTTTCAACATGGAATCTATATCTTATTAATACATCAACAATTTCTACAAGAGAATTAGAATAGGATCCTCTAATGAGTATTCTGTGACACAAAAGCATCAATTCAACTTCCCCATTGCCTTTGTGACAATGGTTGCAACTTTATTCAGGTAAATGAATTTTTAGTATCTTTCAACATTTGCTCACTGAAAAATTCTTAAAATGTATCAGAGTAAATATTTTTACTTCATTGTTTACCACCAAATTTAGACAACACACAGAACAAGAAATATAAAATATCTTTAACCATTTTGATTATCTTCTATCTGTTCTCTTCTATTATATGTACAGTATGTTACACCTCTGACACCTCAAGTTATATTTTTATGTATAGAAAAGGGGTTTTTTCCTTTACATATTCTTCCAAGAATATCGTTCTATGATTATAATAATCCCCCTTATATCTACATGGGATACATTTGAAGAGCCCATGTGGATGCTTTAAACCAGAATAGTAATCGAAGTTATGTGACTGTGATCCCTCTCTCAAAATATCTTATTATTATACTAATCTTTCTTCTTATGATGCTGTGAGATAATAAAATGTCTGTGTGATGAGATGAAGCGTAAATGACATAGGGATTGTGTCTTAGTGTTAGGCTACTGCTGACCTCCTGACCATATGTCAGAAGGAGGATCATCTGCTTCTGGACCACAGTTGATCGCTAGTAACTGAAACCACTGAAAGTGAAACTGTGGTAAAGGGAGACAATTTTATATCTTTTACTGGATAAAAGAACTCAAATGTTCATTTGGATAGCCTTTCTGCAAAAGAAGAAAATCTATGATACATCATAGAGCTTCTTGGATTATCCTCCACACACTAGTTGTTGCTTTAGGAAAAACTAACTGTATAAAATTTGATCAATGAGATTTTGCCAATATTCTTCCTCTAATTTACTATCTATTTAGGAAGCTTCAATAGTTTGCTGGACTTAAATGTTGAATACTTAACACTCTTTTCACTCTTTTCATGTTTGCCAAGACCATTTGATACATGCTGCCTATGTTTTGCCCCTTCTTATTCTTAAATTAAATATTTTCCATCCCTGCCTAATTTGTAAAATCAAAAAATATAGAACCCTTTGGTTTGTAATAAAGTAACAAGGATCTGGTATATTTTTAGCAATTTAGAAGAATTTATTATGCTTCTGAAGTCTGTTTCATCATTTGGTAATTTAAAATTTTTCCATTCTTAATATTCAAATTACATCATCAAGTACCCAGTCTTCAGAAAATATATTTGGGTTAATGGATTCTTTAGGTATATTTTATCCCAGTTTTTCCTGAAATTTATCACTTATGGTTGACATGAAGGTAGAGGCTAAATTCACACTCTTCTTCATCAGTGGAATAATAGTGCCACACTATACTAAGACTAATAGCTCTGAAATCTTTTTATAGCATTCTATTTACTTCTTCAAAAATGTATTCAAATAATGCAGAAGATTTTCTTTCATTTATTTCTCTGATAGCTTTCCATTTTTTTTCTAAAACTTATCTCTTTATCCTGACATGTGGGTAAAGTAATATATAATAACCTTAAAAGTACTTTAAAATGTGTATCAATTTAAAATACATGAACATAATAAATTCATCAAAACTTAACAACATGTAATTTTTGTGCTGACAAAAATTTCCTTAACAACAGAAAACACTTTCTCAAATATAACTAGCCAAAAAATTGGCTGATAATTTATAACTATTTATAGTTATAGTAATTTATATATATATATATATTATGTATATAATATATATATATAATTTGCTTCTGTTTCTTAAAAAACATAAGACTTTAGGAGTAATAATATTGAAGTGACACTCTAAAGTAACTTCCCTAGAATTTTATTTTGTGTATTTTGGCTAGTTAGGAATTAACTATAAGGTACTGACTCACAGAATTATGGAGGCTGAGAAGCCCATAATCTACATTCTGTAAGCAGGAGACCCAGTAAGGCCAATGCTGAAGTTAGAAGCCTGAGAGCTAAAAAGCCAATGGTGTAGATTCTAGTCAGTCTAAAGGCCTGAGAAGCAGGAATGCCAAGGGCAGGACAAATCAATGTCCAAAAAGTCATGGGGAGTGAGAGAGAAAGAGACAGATTGAGAAAAGAGAATGAATCCTTCGTTCCTCCACATTTTTGTTCTGTTCAGGCCCTCGGTGCACTAGATGCAGACAGACCCTTAACTCAGATCACCAACTCATGCCAATCTCTTCTGGAATCATTCTCTCAGACACACCCAGAAATAGTCAATGAGATATCTGGGCATCCTATGATCTAGTCAAATTAACATATAATATTAATTATCACAGTATTATTAGTTGTTACATAGTGATTCATGTAATGAGATGCTTGTTCATTTCTATTGTGAGTACAGCAATCTGATTTTTGTACTATAAACATATGGCAGATGATACAAAGAATAATATTACATATCAACTTTACTAGCTGACCTACAATAGAGAAATTTTTCCTTTTAATTTTCAAAAGTAAAAAATAAGATTGTTACATGGAAACATAGCTAATTTTAAATTTTGTTAGATCAACAAGCTTTCGGTTACCAAACTCATTCCTCTGTCATAAGTCAAAGCAAAATGTTATACTAATATATGAATTCTGCAAGACTAGAACACTTTACTTCCATCTTTGGGAAAATTATTGTTAAATAACAAATGATCAACTGACATAGTTGGCACCATCATCATTGTTACTTAGTGCTTGTTTAAGTCAGTAAAATTGGAGTTTACATCTCTATTTCTGGCAGATCGAATTCCTGCTACCATTGCCACTTTTCCATCCTGACTACTGCCCCAGTATTTCCAATACTGATCCAATTATTACCCAGAAGTTCCTGAAATATCATATACCACAAGCTCCACACTGTAGGCCACTGTCATAGCTAAATGCTACCCCTAGTAGGAAACATAGGAGCCCCTCACCCAGGGAAACTATTGCAAGAGTTGTCCATCGTGCAAGAGTTGCTCATTGTGCCCACCCTGATGTCATCTCTGATGACAACTAGGCTTAGGATAAACAATCTGATTTATGCCCCCTTTAAATAAGGTAAACTTTCTGTAGCTTTATGTCTATTTCTTAAGGTAAGAAAGAAAAAAGAAACAATTAGATCTATCATAAAGGCTTTGTTGCTGTCCATTCCTGGAATCTTTGGAGGCATGAGATCTGCACAAGTTACATTACTTCCCATCATGGTGGTAGGCTATTCAATTTAGATCCTAATACTAGTTTTCTCCTCACAAAATCCCCAGATATCTGTCTATAAAACCCTAGTGAACCTTTAAGTTCAGTTTTTAAAAACACAGGTCTAATTCAATCTTTGCATTTAACTGTGTAGAAACAGGTCTCAGTGGAATTCAGTAATTTATCCAATTTATAAAACCATTCAGTAGCTTAACTGGTCTGTGCTGGAGTATTCAGTTTGGCCTCATGTTTCTTGTTATGGTAAATTTATGAATTTATAACTCATAACTCCCAGCAATTTCTTAAAGCAGATATTTTTAAAGAAGCCCATTTTGTTTGAACCAGACTATTATGCATTTGAATGATGAGTTAATTTCCAACTTGCCAATTCTCCCCAGAATTCTAAAATTCTAGAGAAGATATTTTAGAGCTTCACCTCAATATTATTCCTAAAGTCTTACATTTTTCTAAGGCAATGCCAGAGGTCTTCACACAATATTACTGGATCATTCAAACCCCCTTCTTGGAGCTCAATTTGACTATATAAGATCCTTTGGAGAAAAAAAAAGAACGTCAAAAAAATAATCTTATTAAAAATATCTTAGCAACATAAAAATGGTCATATCATAAATGAAAGATAATGAATTAAGACAATGCTACCATGCGGCATACATTCTATTGCTATATTCTTATTTGTTATTTTGCTTTCACGTTATGTTCTGACTAAGAAGCATCAGATTTCATTTTTCAAAATCCTCTGTTGTAATAAAAATGTATTAAAAAGCCCTAATACTTTCAGGCTTGTTAGCACATTTTCAAAGATAACATTAGATGTGTAGCCCCAAGTGGGAATATTAAAACAACACACATATCAAGCTATTGGACTTGAGAGGAAAATAAGTTTGTGGTATGTTTTGTTTGCCCTGATTTACAGTTAGAACATAACTTTTAGTCATACATTATTAACTGGAGATAGGACAGGAAAAGGGTTTTATTGTCCCAAGATTAATTAATGGCTGTTCTTCAGTAAAAATTGCCTAAGAGGCAGAGTTAGCTGAAACAATTTCCTCTCCTATTCTGGGGAACTTGCCACTGTGTACCTGATTCAACTTCATAGAATCCTAATACCTTAAAGGAAACAAACAAAATAAAACAATAATTCCTATGACAAAGCTGAGCTACCCACTGGAACACAAATAAGTACCTGACTCAAAGGAACAGTCTGCATTCTTGTCATTGCTTTGTTGGGAAAGCCTCACAGTTCATGTTCCTTTTGCATCTTAAAGTGCAGAAAGATACTTCCTGATTATATCCTGAAATAACTAGTTACATGGGACAAACTTACCTATGACTTCCTCTTCTTCAAAAGCATTTGGCTGGCACACTCTGAGGAACTGAGGTTCATTCCATATCGTAAACAGCAGTGAACTTTTAACCTAATATTGCTGAAGGTTCTAGTATTAAAAAAGAAGAAGTAAGCGTCAAGTGGTTGACTTCCACCTGCATTGTGCACTTCATCACATTCTTTTTTTCCTTTTCATCTTTCTTCCTTTGTTGAGAAGCACAGCACATAGGGTAAAAAAAAATCAAATTTTCGTTTCAAAGACATTACATCAGGTCACCAACACCCCATTCTCATATTTTTTCCTACAAGCACAGTGCTTGCTGTTTCTTGAGCTTTCAGTCATTGAAAATCTTTTGTGATTACCATAGCAATAAATGCTAAATGGAGTATGCATGTGTATTGCATGAGCCTTTATTTATCTTTGTTATTTTTATCTTTGTTTTTCAGTAGTTTGGGTGTGGCTTTCTTTGAATTTATCCAACTTAGGCACTGAGTTTCTTAACTCTAAAGTTTCATCTTTCATCAAAGGCCCTTCAGGAGTTATTTGGGAAGTGGGTAGTAGTCTATATTGTAAGTCAGTTCTTCAAATTTTTGCCTTGTCACAGTATTTTACTTGACCAACTGTGATATTTGGTCTTAAGTGTAATATAGTTTTTTAAGTATATGAATAAATGATAGAAGTGAGAATAATGTTTATCTCAGGCAGAGGCATTGGCATTACCTGGGAAGATGAATGAGGCAAACTCCTGGTATGTGGGAAATAGGAGGAGGCTAATTAATGAATACATATATGAAAAATTAGTTGAGTTGTATACTTAAGATTAGTACACTGTACACACCTCACTAAATGTAAATTATATTAATAAAAAATGAGTTTTTTTATATATCATCACAAAAATGGCAGTTACTATATTACTACATTCTTGACATTCTACATAGCACTAGCCTTAGGAACTAAAATAATATAATGCAATGGCAATGTTTATTTACAGTATTATTTCTTTAGTAACACTTTTTAAGGCATCTACTTTATCTAAGTGTAGAAATAAAACAAATCAGGGATGCCTGGGTGGCTCAGTCAGTTGAGCATCCGACTCTTGACTTCCATTCAGGTCATGATCTCAGGGTCCTGAAATCAAGCTCTGAAACCAGCTTTGCACTCAGAGGGAGTCTGCTTGAGATTCTTTCTCTCTCCCTTGCCCCTCCCCCTGCTTGCATGCTCTCTCTCTTTCTCAAATAAATAAAACCTTTAAAAAAATAAATAAAGCAAAGCATTTCCTTAAGCTTATAGTTTAATATGGAAGATACATAAGTTTAGGTATAGTTGTATCAGGGTAATATTCCTATGATTGAGGAAAGCACATGGTTTCTTTTTTTAAAAACACATAGTGGGATCAACGACCCAATGACTGTTGGGTATAGTATTAGGGAATGCTCTCCTGCTGAGGTGGTGGTTGAACTTCATGGGAACTTACAGAGATTAAAATCTAAGTTGAGAAATTTGTAAAAAGTAGCCCCAAAATATCATTGAAATATGTTGGTAGAGGAATAAAAAATTATTACACTGGTTTTTTTCCCCGTAAGTGCATAAATCAGTCGAATTAAATTCAACAGGAGGAAACATTAAGAAATTAATAGCTTTTTTGGAAATACATTCTCATTTACTATGAATCTTACATGGGGGATTTCTAAATACAGTTCGTTGTTTTTAGCGTTTCTGTAAAAGAAGAAATGGTATGAAGAAACCCAGTCCCTATCATCTTTCATTAGTAGCCAGAGCCTTATATTAGGACTTACTTTTTGCTTAAATTTAAAGAGCCCACATAGCTATTCAAAGCTTTCTCAGAAACTGAAAGTTTCACTGAATATTCTACAGTGATCTTTATGCAAAGTGAGTTTGGATCCTTAATTATTAAATCTCTTGTGTTGCTAATAGGAAAATTTACTAGCCATTATTTCTTTCAATTTGCAGGAATTTACATTCTTATTTATTTAGCATCTCTGTCCCATAATTTCTGACAAAAATTACAGTGAATAATGTTGAAAATGAATCACTTCTATCTGGGCTGTTTAAGCAATGTCTGAGCTTTTGTTACCCATGTATGTACATAAATACAAAGAAATTCAGCCATAAGAGGCTTAAATCTTAGTCTTTCATTTCACAGATGAGAAAACTGAGACCAGAAATGTTATGAAAATTCATCACCAACTAGGGAAGAAACCCTAAATGTGGTCTCCTTTCAAGGAGGGTCAGCAGTGTCAGCATTGTTACCAATAACAATGTTGTTAAAGAACTGGATTGGATTTTCATTTCAGATCTAAATCAGATGAACGGGTTTTGAATTAGTTCTAGGAAGACATCAAATACAGATAAACAAGATGCAAAAAAAAATTTTTTTAAGGAGTACTTTAAGTTTCGACTGAGTATAGTTAATAGCACACATTCTTGTAGGGGCAGTAGCTCAACCAACCATAGCCTAGTAATTACTCAGAGAAGTAAATATTTTATTCTGTTTTGAAAATGGGTTTGCCTCTGTTAAATTAGTTATCCTGAAGAAGGGTAAAAACTAATTCAGAGCTTGTATATCTATTCAGAAGAATACATTCCCACTTTGCCTGCACTGCAGAAATTGGAGGAAACCCAGGTCCAAGGCATTAATGCCGCAACTTTAAATCTGTTCATTGACTCTTTACAGGATTAACTTTCTAAGTATGCTTAAGTTCTGAAGCATTTGTTTGCAGTGGAAGTCAGACTCCTTAAGCCTAATCAGGAGCTGTTGCTGCAGTTTATTTATAGTTCAGAAGGTCAAACTGATTCACTTAATTGGAAAACGTTGCTTCCTAGTCTATGTGTCTATTGATGTACTGTACATTTGACGCGATTAGTTACCAGGGTGAAATTCTAATATGACCTTTGTTAATAAGGTGCATTCTCCATAATGCGCTGTTTGCAGTTTCTAAGAGCCGTTTACATGATGTGCTTGGTAATCAGTTATACAGTGCAATTCCCATGGTGGAGAGAAAGATCCACTTTAATTGGAATAGTGCAGAAGGCTCAAATCTCAGAAAATTTTAGTAGTCTGTGGTTGATTATTTGCAGAGTTCCACATATGCTTTTAAAATGGAAAAGGCATGCTTATACAACTAGCCTGACATGCACTTTCCTTTTAGAATGTTGTAGTAAAAGATGCAAATATCATGAGGGAAGGAGCTCATGAGTGATGGAATGGAAAGTTATTTGTCATTCAGACAATAATTGGTCATAGATGGAGCACCTGGGTGGCTCAGTCGGTTAAGTGTCTGCCTTTGGCTCGGGTCATGATCCCAGGGTCCTGAGATAGAGCCCTGCATAGGGCTCCCTGCTTCTCCTTCTCCCTCTGCTCTCCCTCCCCCACACCTCATGTGCTCTCTCTGCCTCTCTCTCAAATAAATAGAATCTTTAAAAAAAATAATTGTTCATAATGTTATTATCCCTTATTCACTTTGTAACATAGAACACACAGGCAGACACACACAACAGTGTACTTTATGAGTTTGTTCTTAGAATTTCTATTTAAAAGAGTACTGGTATCAAAACCATTTAACCAATCTGTTTTTAAAGAATACCATTTGCAGACTTTCATGATGCTTATTTGGTACAGACAACAAGAACAGCCATTTTAGAGAGAAAAAACAAAGTATGTTCTCTCAAGAGAGCAGCATGATATTGTAGAAAGTCCCTTGGACTTGGAGTCAGGCAGCCTGAGATCAGCATTTGCTGTACCACTTACTTGCTGTGTGATTTTGGTCAGGCTAATTAACCTCTTTGAAGCTCTGTTCATTTATCTATGAAATGAGGATAATAATGGGTATCTCATAGGTGTATACATATTAAATAAAGTAGCACAAAAAAAGTAGCACATAGCCTACTCTCTATAACATGAGAGTTCCTAAGACAACTCAAAAGAATAAAAATATTAATATAGCAATTTTATTATATGTATTTTCTAATAAAACTAGTAAAAAGGGAATTAGGGAATTTCAGACAAAAAAAGTATTTTTCCTGCAATATTTAAATAATAACATGCTTTTATAACAAAAAAAGCAGCTATAGAAACTAAATATAAGATCCAGCAGCTAAACATCCTTAAGACACTCAGCCTTCAACAGTTTTCTTGTGTTTGCTCAAGAGCAATGGCTCATTTTTTCTCAATACCACATACTTTTTACACATTGCTATCACTGAGTTGTATTTCCAACAAAACACAAAACCATTAAAATAGAATAACCCTGCTGATAAACACCACCATGTTTTTTGTCATAATGTGGTTACTATCAAAAGGGGCCTGCATGGTACAGACATTCCCAATGCCTTTGTGCTTTTGCAAGAATCACTTGGTAAGACTCTTAAGAATCCGTATTTCAGACTCCATTGCAGACCTGTTGATACAGTCTGCTATGGGGCTAAGGAATCTGCATTTTAATAAGTACCCAGTACCTCTCTGGGTAAGTACCTCTCTGATGTAAGAGGTCTGCAGCACATATCTTGAGACACAAGGGAAGGATGCAAATCATGTTTCCTAATTAATCTATATCCCTAACTGTGTTTAACTTAGGAACATTCCGACTTTTAGAGAAATCATTATATTTGAAAATACAAAGCACAAAATGTTAAATTGATTATGTGATCAGGGACATTATTTTTCCATCGGATAACTCCTATTCTTATAAAGTTAGGCAAGGAGATGGGAGTATCATAGAAATCAGGACTGATAACAAGGCTTCCTCAGGAAGCTTCCTGATAGTGGGTCCCTAAGAATTATACTGAGGTTGAGAATAGCCCTCACTAGGCACTCTCTTGTAGACAACTAAAACAATATAGAGGAGGCCTCAAGGACTGGCATTAAGGGTAGAGAGAATTATTTGGAAAATGTTTACTACTATAAGTGTGGAACCCTAATCCCCCCCGCCCCAGGCTGATCTGATTTGGTGAAACACAGATGTAAAGATAATATAGCCAAGATTCTAATAAAAATTTTTATATAGATTAATTTAATGCCAATTAATATTAAGAGTACTAATTTTACTCTTCTATTAAGAGTAGTGAGGGAATTTATTTATTTTTTTTATTTCCTGGATTAAGGCATAAATGAGTACGAAAAAATGAGGTATTAAAAAAGTGACATGGAATCTCCTTTAGCAAAGTCCATGGTCATTCCCTAGTTTATTTTTATGAAGACCCATATATCTAGATAGACAATGTTTAAAAAATGGATGGTAAAAAAAAAAAAAAATGGATGGTGATCTATGTTCACTTTTTTAAAGAAAGCAATTTAAAAAGCTTTACCTTTTATTGGTCTGAGAACAAAGTCAAATCAATATTGTTACATTTTCATCACTTAATATATTAATATATTTTCATCACTTAATATATTTTCAAACTTTCAAACACTACTACAATAATCTTTTAAACACTACTACAAAATTGCCTATTTTTTCTAACTCAATCCCTACCCAGACTATTTTTTGTTTAATCCAAAATAATCATCTCCAACATAAATAATATATAAGAAGCAAGTCTGCATCCTGTTGACATTGCCTATGAATTATGCACAATAATCTTTTATTTAGCTTTATCCTAAGAATTAATGATGGCATAAACATTGGAAAATTTTTAGAATAGATATTTTTAAAACAAAGTTGTGAAAGGAAATATCAGTTACTGGTGCACAACTGATAATTCATCTTGATAATGGTGTGGCAAAGGTCTCACGAGCTGTGTGCTCTATTACCTGAAGACACAGAACTTGCTTCAATTTTTAGGCTCTTTTTATTTTCAAGGTTTTCACACTCATCACAAAACTTTTTTTTTTAGATGTTATATTCCTTCAGCTGATTCGATAGACTAACAGATGCTTTATGCCTAATGTTTCCTCACCCTCCTTAAGTGTGTATTGCTTCTACCTCTATTTTTTTTTAATCACATGTAATATTGAAACATTTCCCTTACATGGAAAACTAAATGATAAGCCTCCTCTGGTAAGAAATGTTTGGGTTTTTCACAGGATCTGTTTTCTGAGCATGATGCCTCTACACTTTTCTTAAATTGAACATTCACATGTTTTTAGAACAGAACAAGTAAATTTCAAGATTTGAAAGCAGAGCCACACTGACATATAGTTGGCTAAGTACCAGAAGACCTCTTCGTGAGTGGCAGTATCACCAACTGCACATACGCTAGAGCTGGCTCTGTCTCTCTGGTAGCAAAGTAAGAGAATACATATGTTCTAGGGACCCTATATAGGTAAAAACTTGTTTTAATCAACCTCCCTTGGTATTTTTGTAACTTCCTTATGGTTAATGAATTGACATCTATGAACGAGACATTCAAGTTACTATAGCAGATACAATGATGTGGTAGTGTTGCAGAAGAAAAGCAGACTCTAAAATTAGGGTCCCTGATTCTAGTCGCCATAGGCAGTCAGTCAGTCATGTGCATTCTCTGGGCCTCTGTATTCTTAGTTTTAAGCTGAAAATCATACAATAGCTAGCCATATTAGGTGGAGGATTGCACATAATAAAATTTGAGGAGGAACCAATAAATAGCTCTGTTTTCCTTTACTCTTTATATCAGAATCTTATATGAATATAGTCATAGCCAATTTACCAGAAAACAGTAGAAATTGTACTGACTTATTTAGGTAGAAAAATAATCTGAATCATTAAACCAAAACATGAAAAATAAAAATCCAGAGGAAAGCTAACAATTTCAATATAAGTGCTGCGAGCAACTGAAGAAAGTAGAGATACAGGGTCGAGTTTATCCTGTTTTCTGATTCTTAGTCTGTTTCCCAACACTGACTTCCTTAAAGATAATTGAAAATTAATAAGATTTAAAAGACGGTCTTCACCACATCTCTTTGATTTTTTTCAGTGCTTTCTAATGCCCACTGTATTGATTTCTATCTTTCAGATTCATTATGGCTCTGGAAATGGTAAATAACTAAAGTGCTTGAGATGGGAAAGGTCCAATTAGATAAAATGGAGTGATAGATATGTTGTGTTTGGTCTCCCCTGTACCCCTTTCATTGACTTTTTTTTGCACAAGAAAGGAGAAAACATAGTTTTGCCCATAATGAGCCATTTTTATATTGCTGCAGTGAATAGAGCTGGATCTGATCATTATTATATAATTATAAACATATACTGACCATATATACTACATAAACCAGATCTCACCTTTGAGAAACTGCCAATCACTGCCACCACCCAAGTGTCTTTTCCTTAAGAGAAGTGGGAAAAATTCCAACACTAGCTGAACAACTCTAACCAGATGTATCCCTGTATATTCTGCTGAAACATGTAACCTTGGAACTTCTTGCAGTGAAGTATGACTTGTGTAAGGTTTTATGGTGGAACTCTTATTTTTCCATTTCACGATCCCAATTCTGGAATATTCCTGGTGTACTCAAGGGAGTACTTCACCAAATGTATCACCAAAAATAAAGATCTATACAAATGATGTGATTGTAACTTAATGATAAAATTTATTCTAATACAATTTCCTGACTCCCTGGCTTTCTATCCCATGTCCCAACTTCTCTTTTTTCTGCCAAAAGAAGAAAAATGATCCTTAGCTTATTTAACTCTCTCAATGCTTCATTGTCAAAAAGACTTACTTCCTGCTGTGTCATCTATTGCTTCTTTATTCTTTTCCCAATCCCAAATTACCGCTAGTTCTCCTTATTCCCCATCCTCATTGACTTTAACGATCACTCTCATTTTCTACATCACCTTGCTTCTCTGGCCAAATATTAGCTGATTTTTTTCTCCTGAGTTTTCTCAGTTGTAACTCTAAAATTCTCCTTTTCCTTTCATCTCTCCTATATTTTAAATCTTTTCTCTGAATTGTTCCCAAACTTCCCATTCTTCAGTCTCACGTATATTTAATATAGAAAGTAAATTGATAAGTAACAATAAAAAGATAAAGATCATCCTGTGAAATGTATACTGTTTGGTACAACATAAAATGAAAGAGAAGGAATATTTTTTATGCTCATGGGATCAAGCTATTTAAATAGTTTAATCAATAATAGTTTTTGAAAATTTTTTTGAAAATTAAGAGAAAACTATTTGCAAATCTTGAGCCATCTGTATATTATACTGCCTCCCAATTGTATTCAGTCATTATATAATTTTTTCTGGGAATGCATATTTTTGTTTATTAATTGATTCAAGGTAACAGTTTTTCAAGATTTGGCAAATGCACACAACAGGTAGTTTTTCAGGTTATATTTTTGTCATAGACATTATTAGCTTATGCCCAATCCCCATCTTTCACTGCTTACTTGTTAATTTTTTTCAAGGTTGCATAGTGATTCACCCCAAGGAATAATCATAATTGATTTAAGCTAGTCATGTTCATCCTGTCCTCTTCTTCCAGATACTAATTTTTCTAGTGTCTTTTTATTCACAGCAAGAGATGACCCACCCCATTATTCTGGTCAATTAAATAGAAGGTGAATTTTCTCTGGTGTAGGAAAACTCTTGCTCCTTGATAAAAACAGCAGATACATAAGGAGGATTTACTCAAACCACCTCTTCTCCTGCTTCTTGTATTGAATGTGCTGTGAGAATGTGATGCTTGGAGGTGGTATAACCATCTTGTACCATGAGATAAAAGCCCAAGATAATCACAAAGATGCCAGCTCAGTGAATTAAGAAGTAATACCAAGAACAGCCTATCTCTTGTCTTCATGCTTTGTAAGATCTCTATATCCCCCATTTAATCGATTATTAATAGAGCCAACATTATGTCTATACATTTATTCTGGATCTAGGAAAATGTACAGAACCATTTTTATATTATAGGAAACCTAGAGGAGCTGTCCCTGTGTGTCTGGGCTATTTGTCTTTTCTGCTTTAGTATGTCTTCCCACCATCCCAATTCATATTAACAGGTATATCTAAATTTGCATGGTATCCTACATACCAACACCATTTTTGATTAATGCTTCAGTTGTTTTCCATGAAACAGCAGTCTTATTGAATACAGCATGATCCTTGGCCAACATCAGCAATTCTCTTTGTCCAATGACAATCCTGTCTCATTTTAGAGGTGAACATTTTGGATAGCAATATTGAGATTTTAGGGTGTCTGAGTGGCTCAGTTAAGCATCCAGCTCTTAATTTTCACTCAGGTCATAAGCTCAGGGTCATGAGATCAAGTCCCACATTGGGCTCTGCACTCAGGAAAGAATCTGCTTAAGATTCTCTCCTTCCCCCAGTGCCCATCCTCCCCAACAAATAAAATTTTTAAAACTTGGGATTTTATTCAATAATCCTTTCACTCATTTCATAACAATAATATTCATTACATGCAAAACTGACTTGTGTATATACTTATATGTCAAAATAGATTTAAGAAATTATAATAAACATTATCACAACGTAGGCACTGTTAGTTATCAAGTCTTTAACTATTGTGGGTTCACAATACCTACTTCATCCTAAAAGCCTGGATCTATTTCTACTTCCACAGTTGGCCCATTCTAAGGCATATGAGAGACAACTACAAACCTCTCAAATTACATTTCCATAAGAAATCACCAATTAAAACATAATAAAAAAAAGAATAAAGAAATCTCAGGTGGTTAAAAAAAACCTAAGAGGTTATTTTTATGTAACTATTTCAACTGACACTTCAGATTCAAAATGCAGTGTTTAACTTGTCTTAAATGACAAAGAAAGCCTAATACCCTGACCAAAAAAAAAAAAAAAAAAAAAAAAGAAATTAATCTTCAAACCAAGCATTCAACAACACAGAATGTTGTGATATGATTGTACAAACATTTTTTAAAGTGAGAGAATTTCCTCCATTTTTCTAAATTCAGTTCTTCTCCATTTGTATCATATTAATTAAAATTCCTACCAAATCATATATTGCAACATAAATAGAAAATATATTATCCATGTAATCAGAAGATATTTTTAAACGACTATGCAAAAAAACCACCTCAAAGAAACATACTTTTAAGGTTGGAACTTCTTGGAACCAGCTATGAAAGAGGTGACACACAGAGATGTAGGAAATAGCTAGGAGGAAAAAAACAACAAAAGGATTAGATATATAAAATACAGGGCACATTTTGGGATCGCACTGTTAGATTAAGGTATCAGAGATGCAAATGGGAATGGTAGAAGCAAAGCAAAATGAGATCCCAAACCACAGAAAGTCTCAAATAACATTTCAAGTTTAATACTGATAGTCAATATGGATACTGTTGAATTTTTATTTTTAATTTTATCCATTTTTTACTGTTGACATAAAAAATATGAGAGTAGCTTACCTTATAATTTTATCCGAGTCAATAAAAGGTGAGGATGTATGTGCCATAGGTAAAGAATAATATTCATACATTGCTTATCACTCAGACCTCATGTTTAAAGGAGACTAACAGACCAGAACAAGACAAAAATTGAAAACTATATTCTGGAGCTGGTAACATAATAAGAATTTTGGAAATTAATATTATGCAATACTTTATAATAATATTGTCAATAAAATCTGCTTATATGTGTCAATAATGTTGAAGAAATATTAAGTTACATTTTTCAAGGAAATGCAGAAAGGTTAATCTCAGGATATCAGAAAGGAAATACACAATATAGATTTGGAAGTACAGTTGGGTTAGAGTGAGATAAACACAAAAAACAACATAATGGAATTCTTATGGTTTCAAGATGGTGTCAACATGTGAAAATAAATAAAATCTGCATAAGTAATGTGTGTGTGTATGTGTCCAAAATAAGTTTTTCTCAATTACGGTTAAAGTTGTTTCTGAAAGTAGTAAGCCAAAGCCAAAAGAGTAATGAGAAACCTTGACATTATTCATAATGAAAAAGATTAAAAAGATTGTTTTTATAAGCACTATTGAGAATATAACTACTGAAGTAGTTGTTACCCTTTATTAAATAAGATAAGGAAGTTATTTGTAGGCTACATACATACCAGTTACTATAAAGACACAATGAACAAAGAGCATTTAGCTTGTGGGGTTAAGGTCCCTTTGATGCTAATATGTACTCTATTTTATCATAAGGAAATAGAATTTGGGGCTATTTTATATGCTGAAAAGATGAAAGCTCTGCTGTGATACTCTCCTCTTTTTATTTATGCTTTATTTCTATTTTCCATATTTTTTTTGGCTTTTGTAAAAGTTTTTCCTACATATTTTTAAGGAACATTTTATTTACTTCCTACATTTTTAATAAAAAATTGTATTTGTTAGAAACATTCTTGGGCAATCCGGGTGGTTCAGCGGTTTAGCCCCGCCTTCCGCCCCGGGTGTGATCCTGGAGACCCGGGATCGCATCCAATGTCGGGCTCCCTGCATGGAGCCTGCTTCTCCCTCTGCCTGTGTCTCTGCCTCTCTCTCTGTGTGCGTCTCTCGTGAATAAATAAATCCAATCTTAAAAGAGGTGGACACTTGACGGGATGAGCACTGGGTGTTTTTTTGTATGTTGGTAAATTGAACACCAATAAAAATTAATTAAAAAAAAAAAAAAAGAAGCATTCTTAATAGGAAATAAAATTTACATACCTAAATTGCTATTTACACCAACTCTATGCTAATTAACTCATATCTGTTCTCTACCTAAATTTAGCCTATAATTCCACTGTTTGCTAGTCAAAAAGCCTTAAGACCCTTAGGCTTTGTTTTCTCCTTTTAGTCCTCTTTTATAAAAATTGTTATTCTAAAAGATTATTTTCTGACAAAAACATGAAGCTTGTTTCTTCTACAAAACATTTAGAAGTTCAAGTTCAGGCTTGGGATCAGGGATATGAAGGCCACTTAGAAAATAGTGGCAGTTACATAAATGTGTAATATCTAAAGAAAGAATATTAATGATGAACAATAAGGAAGAAAGACAGAAATAAAACAATGTTATGATTTAATCTCCCATTTAAAAGGCTGGGAAGAAAGAGCAAGGCAGAGATTGAAAAAGTGAAATCCAATCCAGCAATAGGAATGTTCATTTCCTCTTGAAACCTCAGGTTTCAAGAAAGTTTGCCTTTCCCTTTTACAAGATAACTTCATATCTTAATTTCTCTCCACAAATAACCCACATTCCACCAGTTTAGTACATATAATTGCCTCATACTTAAGAGAAATCATTAGATAAAAATGTCATTACCTTTCAACCACAAATGTACACAATAATTCAGACCTACCTCCATATTTTTCTTTCCTCCTCCTGTTACAAGTGACAAAGTGAATCTTTTTTTTTAATCTTTTTTTTTAATTTTTATTTATTTATGATAGTCACACACACAGAGAGAGAGAGAGAGAGAGAGAGAGAGGCAGAGACACAGGCAGAGGGAGAAGCAGGCTCCATACGCCGGGAGCCGGACGTGGGATTCGATACCGGGTCTCCAGGATCGCGCCCTGGGCCAAAGGCAGGCGCTAAACTGCTGCGCCACCCAGGGTTCCCGAATCTTTTTTCTTTTAATAAAGTCCAATTCTTACACAAGTGTTTTGGAATCTCTCCCTCACCAGCTTTTCAAAGAATAGTATTCATTAATTCTGTCAATATATGTTTACCAAGCACTTATTCTCTATAATACATCACACTAGGCACTGGAGATAAAATAGTGACCACAAAGATTCCACTCATAAAGCTTCCAGCATGTGGAAGACTCAGATATTAATCAAACAATTATACAAGTAAGTGTGTTAATTGCTATAAAATAACTAAATCATGCAACAAGAGTTCTTGGAGAAACTAGGAAGAAGTCCCAGAAGTGTTACTTCTGCTGGCATATGGAGGATCAATACATATTAATTGCACCGAAAGAAAAGAGAAGTTAGCTCTAGAAAGGAAAACAAAATGGGAAAGTATTCTAAGTTTCTGAATGTGGCTAATGTTACTAGAGCAAAATAAAATAAAATAAAATAAAATAAAATAAAATAAAATAAATAAGGGGAAAATCAAATGAAATTGGGCTGAGAAGCGGGAAGAGATCAGAAGATACAGAACTTTGTGGAACATGTTTAGGAAGTTTGTTGATAGCCTAAGGCTAATGGAAAGTTATTGAATGACTTCAAACATAGAGGTGGAAAAAAACACTCCTTCAGTAATGTGAGACTATTCCAAGAGGACAGGAGGAGGTGATATGGAGGAGGTTTAGTGGTTTTAGAACACTAAAACACAACATTCGCAGTTTTCTAGGCAAAACATTATTAGAATTTATTATAGGTTTTGGGGAAGGATTAAAAATTTTGGTACTTTCATCTTGTCAATCCCAGTTTAAAAACTGTTCTAATTTTGACCGTATCCATTGCCTCTATTTTTCTGCTGCCACTTTATAGGCAAACTGCTCAAATGAATTGATTACATATGCAGTATCCACATACCCACTTCCTATTAAATATAGAAACTGCAGGATTTTACACTCACCACTGAAATAGATCTGGTTAGAATCACCAGATACCTCCATACTGCAGAATTAATTTATTGTTTTGTCATCTTATTTCACGTCTAAAATGCTTTTGAAAAAAAAATAAATAAATAAAATGCTTTTGACTAAGTTGACCAATGATTAATTCAACAAATGCATTTTTTATTATTCAACAAATACATATTGGGTTTTTACTCTGTGGCATTCACATTTTATTATATGTACATAAAAAACAGTCTAGTGGTTGAAACAAATAGTGAAGAGAGTCATAAATAAATGAAAAATTTCTACTGAAATTAATTTCATGAAAATAACTGGGAACTCATTTAGTCAAGAGCACTGATATGTTCATCTCAACTATCATTACAGCATAATCTCCTACATCTCTGTTTTTTATCTCTATCTACCTATTTCTGTCTGCCCATCTGTCTATTTAACTATTATCTGTCTATTCTTCTATCCATCTTTCCATCTAGCTTATCTGCTTGAAAATCATAAATGGTTTAAAGGTAATGGGGGACAATAAATTGGAGGCAATGAGTAAAATATTTGAAAGAGAAGAGACTGGATGACAGGGTTTTAAAAAAAAGGGGGGTTAAAGAGCAGAGGAAATTTGACATACCATGGAGAAGAAGGCCAGGGAAAGGGAAAGATTGAAGATATAAGAAATAGAAGCTTGATAGAATAAAGACAGGAAAGATAAGAGACCACTAGTAAGGGCAGAGGTGAGCTGACAGTTCATTTTAGAAAGAAAAACACTTTGTACTCTGCAATAAGTGGAAAGACATCAAAAGTGCTAGATTTTTATTTTATAACTATATAGTAAGATGGTATGAACATCAATGAATAACATTAGGCAAAGTTGATTGAAGTAGAATTGATATTTATATTAATAATATGAAAGTAAATTATTGTTTTGAACTGGGCAAGCCCAAAACTGTAACAATCAGATTTTAATATATTTGTCCAAAAGATGAAGCTGGTTGATAAAAGTGTCCAATATTGAACTCTTTCTGCAACAATGGTGTTGAACAGTTGAATTCAAAATATTCAAAACACAACCCATCCTATTCTTATTGTAACAAAAATTATGCTGACATTGATTCATTTTTTTCAATAATTTTCTTGGTAATTATTGAATATCTCAGATTTCATTATCAATTCCACGTTTGTTTTTTAAACTTGTTGATTGGTTGGCTAGTTGGTTAACAACAATGTCCCACTTTTATGTTTATTGTATCCTTCTTTTGTTTTCTATGCACCCATGGCTTGTTCATGTGCACACACACATACACACACTGAATCCTTTCTTAATTTCTGAAGTTAAATGTTTAGTCCACTTATTTTCATTTATCTTTTAAAGCAAAGCATTTAAAGGTATTTATCTCCAGACAGATTTTCTTATAGCAAATTTATTGTGATATCTATTTCTCCTCAAAAGTATTGTCTGCAAATATAATTCTATTTCCTCTATGCAACAATAGTAGTTTAAGGGAGATTTATTTAACCTCCAGAGGGTTAGTAACATTTTACTTTTTTGTTTCATTATCATTTAGGGACATCGCTGAGTGATGTCTGCTTTTTTTTAACCCTACATGCAGTCTAGTTCATGATCATACTTTGCAAATTTTCTAAAGGGGCTTAAAAGAATTATTCTTTCTATGGTAAAGACTGTATATATATATATATATATATATATATATATATACACATAAATATATAAACATTTATAAATATGCTCATTATATATGGTTATCATAGATAAATGGTAACCTCTTAGTAGTTATATTTCTTTATGAAACATTGTTATTTATATTAATGTGTGTCTTATTTTGTTGTATTTTTTGCTTCTTGTATAGATTCATGGTTCATAAAGATTAATGACTATCTTTAAGATACTGTATATCCTTACTTTATTTCTTATGCAAGCAGAATGCCTTTGAGTCTTGTTTTCTAACTCAGTGTACTAATATCTACCCTTTAATTCAGTGCTAAACATAGTTTCAATGGCTTAACATATATCTAGTATTATTTTGCTTATTTTGTATTTTTGCTTTTTGTTCCTTAATTATTTCTTTCATCCTATGAATTAAAGCATTAAATTATATTGGTAAGAAACTGACCGTTAAATGGGTAGGAAATGTAGATATTTTTAAATTATCAAAGTTAAGAGAAAAATCAGTGCTGACTTCCCCATTTACATGAAAAAGATTTTAATTACTAATTTTTATTATTCTCTTGTTCAACTAGTACCGATCTGTGATCAATATCTTTCAGAAAGGGTGCATACAAGGATATCTTCCTATTACTCTCACAAATGCTCCACAAGTTGGGTGAAAGGCAGCCCGCTTTCTTATACATTCTATATGTCCTTCCTATTAGCATTAATTATTAGAGGGGTAAATAAGGTTACTGAGACTTTTATTTCTCTTGATTCCGACTTGGTGAATATATACTTTGTTCTGGATTCTTCCTTAGGAATGTCTATTAATTCAATATAGTATTACATATCTTTGTCTTCCTTACTGTTCACTATGTCTTCATCTATTTCATTCTCATACATTTAACAGCTATGTTCTAGGGCAATAATTTGATTCTCTGCAAATACCAGTTATGCTCTTTCAATGCCTTTAATATATCAATTAAATGATTGAACTTTGGATTTCCTTCAAATATTTTTGTTGTTTCCACAAGATTCTACTATACATGCATTACTATTTTGTTTCTGTATGTTCTATATATACATATGATCCTTATGTATTACATATTTATCACTTGCTTTGCTAGTTTTAAATAGGATATGTTTCCTTGAATCTTGTTTACAACAATAAATAACCATTTATTACTGTACTAGATAGTTTTTAGAAATAAAATTTCTTTCTTAAAAATTATTGATTTCTTTTAGGTTATGGAATGTCTTCCCTGTTGCCTCTAGGATTTGTTTTTTCTTACCCCCTCCTTTCCTCTATTTTATTTATTTTCTTCATTCTCAAACAAGAAATAATCTATTCAGACTTGGTCTTTTCTCTCTGACAGTGTGTGTGGAGTATATATAGTCTGATAGTTGGCTTATGGGATAACATACTTACCTCCCAGCTCCAGACCTAGAGGGGTCAATTTGTTTCCTTTAGATATTTTTATAATGTGGCTCTGCTAGTCTGATATGGGAGAAGCACCAGTCCCAGGAACCAAATTCTCTAAATAATCCTAGATTAGGTCATATTTTTCTTTGGCCATATAGACAGTATCTCCCCACTATCAAATGCTGATAGAGATCCCTCCATCTCTGACTCACCCCTTCCTACTACCAGATACAGTATATTCTCTAAGATGGCCACACAGCTCAGAATGGACTTGTTATTATACGAGTCCCTACCTAGAGATGCTGCTATCCTTACATAGATATAAAAAGAAAGGAATTAAAGAATAAGGTCGGAGAGTGCTCAGGACAGATTGGTTTCGCCAGTTAAAGCTTCTAAAATTCAGATATTGTTGAAAGTCTTTTTACTTTTCTGTATATCCATGAGCATTCTGTATTCCTGAGGTAACACAAAGGTTCATATTATACAATCAGACTCGCAGGAATTGCGATCTTACTTACCCAGTATCAACTCTTACTAATAGTTTCAAGAATACAGGTCAGCATGAGATACAGGTAGAACAGCAAGAGTTCTGTGGCCTTTACTACAACTACCAGGCCCTTTCTTCCAGCACACCAAGCACTCCAGCATGGCATGGCCCAGTTTAACAGCGATGAGGTTTCTAAATAATTTATGTAGTCACCTCAGTTACATAGAGATGACATTATGGATTGGTTTGTTTGTAAATTTGGTTGTAAAACATCTGTTTTTTGGTTTGTTGTTTTTTTTTTTTCAGATTTTATTTATTTGAGGGAGGCAGAGACAGAGAGCTTGCACCAGCAGGGGGGAGGGAGAGGGGAAGAAGGGCAGAGGGAGAAGGAAAAGCAGGCTCCCCACTGAGGGAATTTTTGCCCCTCTAAACTTTCTACTTCAGGAGCTTGATCCCTCAGACTCAGACCAGAGCTGAAGGCAGGCACTTAACTGACAGAGCCACTCAGGTACCCCAAAACGTCTTTGTTTTATATAATCAAATAATTTCATACCTTATGTGACATTTTCAAGGAGCCATGACATATTAATCCATAGATTCCATGTATGTTTACCCTACACAATCCCTAAACGATGGGTACGTCTCATTAAAAGCATTCCATAGATGGCTAATTTTTCCTGGTAGCAAAAATTATTTGGTTTGTTTGGCAGTTTGTCATTACTTTGTATGGGCATCAGACCCAGTCACTTGCCTTCTCCCCTTCTCCACCCCAGAAGTGCCCTGCCCACCCACTATGCACACTTGCACATAGATTACAGGCATGTTGTTTCACCATCCCTTTCTAAGTTTTAAGAAACTTGAGGATAAGCACAATTTCTCTTTTATTTTACCAATGGAGTGACTTAAAAATTTTTTACTTGTTTGTTTTTCTATTGTCTAAAGATAAATGGAAAAACTCTAGGATGTAACATCCATGGTCTTCTACAATCTGTCACCAACCACTCTATATAACCTCACCTTCTGCTTCTTTCAATCACAGTATGATTTCGTCCCTCTAAACCTCCTACTTCAAACCCAGCATGTTCTTTTAGGTATTTCTATTTTCTTTCTCTCTTTTTTCCTAGCACATAGTAGGAAAGACTGACCAATGTGAGTTTGGCAGCTGCTTATCTACAATAAGGCGAGAACCTTATTCACATTTAGTAACCCAGAGAAATAAAACTGTATCCTAAATAGTTACAAGAAATAAGGACACACTCTTAATAAGCCTGAAATATTATCAACTGTACCTTGTTAGTAACTGGAAGAAAAGTGAATTAAGCTGATCGCTTTAATTGAAAATGAAATCAGACTAAACCTAATTATACTGTGGCACAACACAGACCCTCTACACAATGAAAACATTTGTCCTACTGTTTCAGACCTTGTAAACATTGCCAGTACTCTGGTAATGCCTCATTTCCCTCAGGGTCTTTCCAAATACAGCAGAATGTATTGATGCATACAGTGAGGTCAGGTAATGAATTTTCAAGGTCATTTTGCAAATAAGAACAAAATAGTTTCTTTTGACTCCTCCTAGATGTCTCTGCATAATGGGTTGCTTCTGCTGAATTCATTAACTTTCTCACCATGCTGTAAGCTAATTTTTCTGCCTACCCTCATTATAATCTACATTTATATAACCCGTATTGGATGTTCAAAACACTCTCATAACTTTGCCTCACTAATCCATTAAATAACGTTTTGAAGAAAATAGAGCTGTCACGTTCCCCTTTTCATCCTCGAGGATGAAGAGTCATGGATAATTTTACTTTTGGTCTATAAAACGAATCCAAGACCAAAGTTCCTAATTAAGAGTTTGCTACTCCTCTGTGTCTAAAATTTTACATAAACTGTTTTCCCTTGGGCTGTTCTTAATGTAAGAGCTGCCAGTGAAAACAAATAAACAAATAAACAAACAAAAGATTTCTACATTGTGTGTACAAAGTGTAAGCCCAATAGGATATCAATGGGAAGGGAAATGTTGCCTTCTGATAGTCTTTCCAGGCAAGTTATTTCCAGACACACGATCTCTCACTAAACCACTTTTCCACTTTTCCTTCCCCATAGTTTCTCTTTTTCCTCCTAGCTAGTTATCTATGATTCAGATTCCTATGAAAAACATAAAACCTTAAGACAGATCTGGGATCATTTTTGTAGGAGGCCAAAAGCTAGACACTCTGCATTATATAACAAGATGTACCATTATGACAAAAAAAAAAAAAAAAAACACGAGGAAACTTAAATTAGTCTTGTTCTAAGTGGTAAGAATCTAAAGTATCTGTTCTTTAGTGTATTCATCTTTTACCTTACTTAAGAAACTGCTGTTGGCCCATGAAGCTCTGGATTCATGATGAAATCCCTGAATCTTCACCTTCAATTAAATATCTAGGAATGGATATTTTGATTCTGTCAAGGCGATGTTACATCTGCCAAGGTGATGTAACATCAAAGAGATTTTCCTAGAGGGCTTGGTATTAGTATTAAGAAAATAAGACTGAGTAATATGATTTCAGGCTACCAAAATGTAGCTTCCTTCTTATTCATCCCACACTCCCCCCACTAATAATTCTCTCCAGCCACTTGCTTGGTATCTAAAATTTTACCATTATATCCTCATCCCTTTAGGATTCTGGTTTCTGTTAAAATAAATTTCCTTTAGGTTAGGTAAATAGTTTATCATCTAAGCTGTGTGAAGAATGAAGCTGTGTGAGATGCATATGAAGAGGATACTATTAATAAATGCATGAGAGCAACAGGACAGAAGGTGCAAGCCCAGGCTCTCTGGGAGCCCAGGATGTGTAGTCCTCTTTATTAACATCTTAACATCTTCTCAGTAACTTATATTGAATGCAAGAGAAATGACCAGAGGAATGTGCCAGTGAGTGAAAGCAAATGAACTGTACCCAGAGGGTATGTGGATGGGATAAAAAGTAATTAATCTGGGTTGTAAAAGGCAAACATTATGAACTTTGTAATTTTGTCCAAAATCAGTCTAGATTCTCTGGCTAAATGGTAACTCAGTAACTGGAATTAATAGGTAGTGTGGTTTTAATAAATGCCCACTTAATTTTAATTTTACCTGCTGATATCAAAGACCCCCCCTCTATCTTTTGAAACTAATCTTAAGGGGAAGCAGGGTCATGACTAGTGTCTCCTCAATATTTTGGCCACATTCCTTCTCCCAACCCCCCACCTCACTCCCCCACCCCCCCAAAAAAAGGTTGTGCTTTGTTTTGTTTAACAAAACTTCCAGGGACATTTGAATTACTGGCAAGTATGTCCATATTGTAGACATAAAATCGGAGATTTTGCAACTTGTCCCTTGCAGCACACATAATGCTATTCAATATATTTTTTAGCAAATATATAGCTTTTGAAGTAAATATTCTCAATGAGAATCTTTTTGCTAACTTGCTGACTTATCCATCCCCAAGACCCAGTCTTTATTTTCTATATTTATTATTTTCTTTATAACAAGGTTTAATTTCTCTTTCTACCATTCCAATGACAACAACCGTCTCACCAGAAAGAAGGAAGTGCCAAACCAACTGTACTGTGACAGAGGGAGCCAGAAAATGATCAAGCTCCTTATTGTGTCACCTACTGATGCAGGTGCATTATGTTTGCTATAGGGCAGAATCGTGAGGCTCTGGAAAATAAATAGGCTTTGGTACAACCAATTCCATGGTTTTCTGGGGCCCTTGATGAACACACATTAACTTTCTTTTCTATCTTACATGAAATACAGGATCATAATTTCTATCTCATCAATTGTGCATACAGGAAGGAAGAAGGGGAGATGGAGATTAAGATTTGGCCCCTTTCTTTAGATTCTTGACATATATATGACTATGAGGTGGACTAAAATACGTACATAGGTTGTGTCTATTGAAGCACAGTAATTGGAAGGCATGGTTCATTCCAACTTAAAGGACTTGGAAAGATTTCTCATACAAAGACATGTGATTTGTTCCATGAAATATTAAATTCTGGTCAGAGAGGAGTACAAAATGGGGCAGCTTCAGGATATGTGACCTGTGCAATGACACAGGGCCCTACTTCAGAAGGGTCCCACATTTGGTTTAAAATTCTACTGTTGCCGTCTTGAAATATCTAATAATTTTTGAAAAATGAGACTTGCATTTTAATTTGGCACTACGCCCCAGAAACGTTCTGGTCCTGAGTGTGGAAGAGCAACCCATTCTGCGCACATGACAAGATTCAAGTCACTGGGCCACAAAACTGATCAGTACTACTGCAAGATAGGGGTTGTGGTAGCGGGCATCTTAGTGAGAAACTAGTTTGCAAAGAGAGGATGTGTCAGATCACAAGGGTATGGGTTTTAGAGCTTAGAGTCCAGGATTTATTCTACAACCACTCACATGACCTGCATATTTTTAAAGATAAATTCTATAATTAGAATTCGATGGTGATGTGAAGGATGGACTAAAGGAATAGAAGAAGCTAAAAGCCAAAGAGTTCAGATAGAATGTTAGCAAAATGGTCTTGGTGAAAAATAATGAGGGCTTAACAGTACA
Source organism: Vulpes vulpes (assembly GCF_048418805.1). Taxonomy (NCBI): domain Eukaryota; kingdom Metazoa; phylum Chordata; class Mammalia; order Carnivora; family Canidae; genus Vulpes; species Vulpes vulpes. The sequence continues at coordinate 74,433,044 of NC_132781.1, forward strand.
TATTAATACTGAAGGAAGAGCCTGAGACACGGTCCACAGAATGGGTTAGCTATCCTCTGCCTCATCCTGTGCTATGTACATCTCCATTGCTTTGCTCTAAAACCAGTGGAGAATATTACTATGGCCAAGTTACAGTGTGATCTCACTTTTTTTTTTTTTCCCAATGAGATGCTGAAACCATTACATAATAATCAAGATTAACTGGTACAAAATTTTACATGAGATATTCCCCCAATACTTCAGAAAATCTTCATAAAGCAGAGCATAATTAAAAAACTTCTTTAAAATTACTATTTAATCATACTAAAAAAAAAGTCAAGAGACTGATACTCAATGACCATCTCACTTTCTTCATTGGTACTAATTTACTTTGGTTTGAACACATACATGTTCTCTACTAAATACTGTTTTTCTCCCTTTTAATTGGCTCTCTTTTTTGGGAACTCTTACTAATTATGTTTTGGATCTTTTCATTCTATCCTCTTTGTCTTCTAATTTCTCTTATATTTTCCATTCAGTTGTCATTCTGGATGGTGTCTAGATTTATTTTTCAAGTGTGCTAATTCTCTTTGATTCTGTTAAATCTGCTGTTCAATCATAAAAATTTTAACTTTGAAGGATATCTTTTTCAGTTCTAGAATTTCTCCCTGGTTCTTTATCAAATATGCTTGATCTTTCCTCTTTTTTAGTATCTTTATGTTTCACAATTCTGAGTCTTTCTGTTTTCAGTCTTTTTTTTTACATTTTTTTCAAGTTGTTTAAACTAAAAGCAGCGATAACAAAGTAGTCTGCCCGTATCTCTTATCCCACTCCTTGTCTCTCTCTGACAGTCACCGATCTGTTCTTTGTACCAATGAACTTCGTTTTTATCTTTTTTTTCTTTTTCAGATTCCATATAAGAGAGATCATATATATTTGTCTCTGACATATTTCACTTGGCATAATGTTTTCAAAGTCTGTCCATGCTGTCACAAATGGCATAATTTTATTATTTATTCTTTTTAGTGACTGAATAATATTCTATTGTGTGTGTGTGTATTTCTTTATCCATTAATCCATCCAAAGATAAACTTAAGTTTTTTCATATCTTTGTTATTGTAAATAATGCTACAATAAACATAGAGGAACATATATCTTTTCAAACTAGTGTTTGTATTTTCTTTAGATAAATATCCAGTGGAATTACTGGATCATAAGGAGTTCTATTTTTAATGTTTTGAGGAACTTCCATACTATTTTCCATAGCAGTTATACCAATTTGTATATTCAACAGTGACAAGGATTCTCTTTTCTCCATATTCTTACCAACACTATTTCTTGTCTTTTTTATAATAACCATTCCAATAGGTGTGAGGTGATATTTCATTGTGGCTTTGATTTTCATTTCCCTGATGGCTAATGATTTTGAACATATTTTTATATAACCGTTGGCCATCTGGATGTCTTCTTTGGAAAAATGTCTATACAGATTATTTTTAATTAGATTATTTTATTTCTGTTTTTGTTTTGTTTTGCTTTGTTATTTTGCTATTGAGTTGTGTAAGTTCTTTATATGTTTTGGATATTAGCCCCTAATCAGATACATGATTTGTAGTCTCATTCAGTAGATTGCTTTTTCATTTTGTTGTTAGTTTCTTTGCTGTGCAGAAACATTTTAGTTCAATGTAGTCCCACAGACAAACTTTTTTTTAAGAGAATATAGGGACAGATATTAAAACAATGATGTATATAGACCTCTCACTTTTGAGAGAATATACAGTGAATATACCCATATTTCTGAGGTTTTATAACAGATATCCTTCCAGCTTTTTTCCTTTAATGGTGTGTCAATGCTCAAAATTTTCTAACTATAAAAAAACCAGATACATGTTTAAAATGCTAACCTTGATTTGAAACAATTATATTAATTATATTAATTAGAGGTAAACATTTTGGCAATGAAACACCCTGAAAATGTACTAAAAGTCCAGAATCAATACCCAAAGGCTGAAAATAAATCTTTATCTAATAGTGACTGTGAAGCATTGATTTTATTCAGAGTATCGACTATGCTGTGTAAAGTACATTCTTGTTTCATTTTATATCAACTACGTCCAGAATATTGCACAGATTGAGAATGCTATCCTCAGCCTCAAATAGAATAGATTTGGCCTTGAAGGTAAACTCTGGCTTACCTTGCCTCATCAAAAAGATTGGAGCTTATAGGTTTTGCTCAAATAGTAGCCTTCTTGTCTATTTAAAACACAGCATCTGGAATCTGAGCTACAGGTTAACCAAATAACCATCTGTTAAGAAACTGTCAACACAAAAATGTTAAAATCCCCTGTATCACTTGCAAAGTTTCCTAGAAATTAACAGTTTTCTGGCGATTGTGACTACATGTAATTATAACCTGAGTTTGGTTCATTAGCATTCCTTCAAAAATTCAACACAAAAACATTAACACAGCCAATTTTCTTAACTCTTGCTCTGTACTCACTCTGCTACAGCCACACTGGGCATCTTGCCTGTTTTCAAATATAGAAGCACATTGTCATTGATGACGTTTTGTCCTATTGTCCCCTCTGTCTGGACCCTTCTTCCAGATGTGCATGGCTTGTCCCCAAGCTACTTCGGGTCTTTGTTCAAATGGCACATTTTCATTGATGAATCCCCTGATCATCCTCTTTAAAATTAAAACCCCATCCTCAGCAACCCTGTTCCTGCTTTATTTTTCTCCATAGAACCTGTCATCATCTACTATACTATATAGATCTCATTACTCAGTTTACTGTGTGCACCCACTTCCTATAATTTAAACTCTACATAAACAGGGATTTGAATCATCCATATTCCGCACTGGATTTCCAGTCTCAGAATAGTGTCTAGCACTTGCAGATACTCAATAAATATTAATATTAAATGGATAAGTATTCATTCATACATTAAACAAACAAATAAATAAATAAATGTTAAATAAATAGTTACATGGATTATTTTTTCTGAATCCACCTGAATCCACCTTTACTTCAAGCTGAACTTGCCTTCCAGTCTAAACTAAAGCAATGACCACAGAAGTCACAAGAATAGAGCCTGCTAACTTTCAAACATTGGAATATCAAAGTTAGCCATCAACCTCTGTGAGATCTTTTACTTATGTCCCCCGAATAACTGTAATACATTAACAGAGAAAAACAAAAACTTAAAATTAACATGCCATGACCTGTCTTGGTCAGCTCAGGCTGCCATAATAAAATGCCAAAGACTGGGTTACTTAAAAAACAGGAATTTATTTTCTCAAAGTTCTAGGGAGTAGAAATCCAAGATCAAGCATCAGCATAGTTTCTGGTGAAAGCTCCCTTCATGACTTATAGATGGCCACCTTTTTGCTGTGTCATCACATGGTAGGGAAGGAGAGACAGCAAACTCTTTCTCTCTTCTTATTAGGGCACTAATCATTATGAGGTCCACACTCTCATGACTCCACCTAAACCTAACTGTGTCCCAAAGGCCCCATTAGCAAATAATGGGTCTTTGTGAGTCAGGGCTTCAAGAAATGAATTTTGGGGAAGAACACAATTCAGTCCTTAGTATTAACACACAGAGACTACAGAAGGCAGTGCAAAACAGTTCTTAACTTGCTTCATCAAGTTGTTTTTCAAAGTTGGCTTCAGGTAGGTGTCCCCTTTTTCCTGTCTCCTCTCAATTTTTTTGTCATCTCCATTCCTCAGGTACAGTTATTTTTCTTTTGTTTTCCTTTTCATTTTCTACCCAATTATCCCATTCCCACCCATCTGATTTTTTCTCTGAGGTCAATGTTATAAAGATTTTTATTTATGGTTTCATTCACTTATTTATGGTGATGATGATTCTTATGTTTCTCTAATTTTAGCATGAAGGGCCTTAAATATAACCAAAGGCTTCTTGGGCTGATATTGCATACCTCTAAATAGCAGAATTTGATAAATTATTTTTTTTAATTTTTATTTTTATTTATGATAGTCACACAGAGAGAGAGAGAAAGAGAGGCAGAGACACAGGTGGAGGGAGAAGTAGGCTCCATGCACCGGGATCCCGACGTGGGATTCGATCCCGGGTCTCCAGGATCACGCCCTGGGCCAAAGACAGGCGCTAAACCGCTGCGCCACCCAGAGATCCCAAGAATTTGATAAATTAATGTTAAATTGATAATAGCTTTTTACTTGATTTTATTAAAAAGACATTTCCCTTGCCTAGATAAGAGGGAAATAAATGCAGGACACTAGAAGATAGAACATTTTATCCAGTCACACATGGTTTAATTGCCTACTTATGTACCTGAAGTCTAAAGGCCAGAACATAAAAATAATGTACCTGATGTCATTAAAATAAGAATCCATGACCCCAGTTCTATGTGCCCAAGCCCTCTCTATAAATCTATAAAATATATATTCAGTTTTCTTTTCTGCTTATCATTTCTATCTTGGTAAGATACAAATCAGATACTTTATATCACTTTATAACAATGTAAATATTCCAAAGAATTGGGAAAAGTTAGCAGTATACTGTGACTTCTTTGAATCATTAGACTCTCATACAGTTTTGCCTACCTAACATAAAGTAAGCTTTGTTTTTACTGCTACAGACACTAGTTCATGGAACAAGTAGTTCAGATTCTACAATATTTATTTATTGCTTCCATGAATGCATTAAGTAGAGATTACAAGAAACAGACCATCAGAGGATTTATTGTCTATCCTACACTGGTTCTTTTCATACTTTCCTACATTATTTTTGATGTTCATATCAAGTCAAAATTTTCTATATCTAATGTCCTCTGTTTTAAATGAAAATTATGTGAATAGTACAAAATGAGTTTCTTGATAGAGTTCCCTTTTTGTGCATGAATCTGGAGATCAGTATGTTATCGTTACATTTTATTTTCAAAAGAAAAGTAGACTTTGAAATTAAACACAAGTCTAGATATCAAGGCTCCATGGGGAAAGTGTTTTCAGATAGATGTGTTAGCATTAGGGTTATTGATAGATTTTTCCTTGAGAGACTGGGATTTAATTTTTAAAATAACAATAAGATATAGGGGATAAAGAGAGAGAGAGAAATAACACGTAAAATTATACAGCATGATTGTGTTAAATTAGCCTACTTTAATTTTCTTTCCTCAAGTTTCCCATTGATGTTAAACTCTTTTAAGAGAATAATAAGGTACTAAATGTCATCAGTAACACATCATTAACAACTCTAAATACTGAAACAACATCAGAGACCATTCTACTTTTTTTTCCCTGATTAGTAAACTCTCCTGTTGATATTATCCTAATTGAAATTAAGGCCAGTTTTGTTCATAAGGATTGCTGATCTTTGTGGGTGTCTCTAGAGTTCATACCCATTATAAGAGAATTACAGACCACAGAAATATGAAGACTTCTTCCTTGCTTCTTTCATTCTCCAAGAAATTATTTCCCAGTTTGTTTTTTGGAGAGTGACAAAAACCTAAATGTTAAATCATTAAGAAGTGCTACTTGAAACTTCCAGCATCTTTATTTATTTCAAGTTTTAATTGTGATTCAAGAAGCATTACGAGATTGATGAAAAGGGGCAAATGGCTGAATGGTACAGTAAATGTCATTGAGTTTACTTGATTTGAGGGTCTTAAGGTAATTAATCTTACATGGTTAATATTCACAGGAGAGCTGAACTGGATTGGTGAGTTTGGGCATTTCAGTAAACATAATGAAAGATGCAAAGATTTGTGAATTCAAAGGCTAATTAGTTATGAAAATCACAATTTCAAAACGATTTCATTTGTTACTAAAATAATGAAGACTAGGGGAACTTTTGTTGTAAGCAATTTCTTTTTTCTCCTTTTATTTTTTTTTTTACACTTTTTAATTTAAATTCAATTTTCCAACATTTAGGGTAACACCCAGTGCTTATCCCATCAATTGCTATCCTCAGTGCTCATCACCCAATTACCCCATTCACCCACCCTTCTCCCCTCCCGCAACCCTTTGTTTGTTTCCCGGAGTTAGGAGTCTCTTATGGTTTGTCTTCCTCTCTAATTCTTTCCCACTCAGTTTCCCTCCTTTCCCATATAATCCCTTTCACTATATCTTTTATGCCACGTATGAATGAAACCATATGACGATTGTCCTCTGATTGACTTATTTCACTTTGCATAATACTCTTCAGTTCCATCTACGTCAAGGCAAATGGTGGGTATTCATCTCTCCTGATGGCTGAGTAATATTCCATTGTATATATATAGACCACATCCTCTTTATCCATTCATCTGTTGAAGGACATCACGGCTCCTTCCACAGTTTGGTTATTGTGGACATTGCTGCTATGAACATTGCGGTGCAGGTGTCCCATCCTTTCACTACATCAGTATCTTTGGAGTAAATGCACAGTAGTGCAATTGGTAAGTCATAGGGTAGCTCTATTTTCAATTTCTTGAGGAACTTCCACACTTTTTCCAGAGTGGCTGTACCAGTTTGCATTCCCACCAACAGTGCAAGAGGGTTCCCCTTTCTCCACATCCTCTCCAACATTTGTTGTTTGCTGTCTTGTTAATTTCCACCATTCTCACTGGTGTGAGGCGGTATCTCATTGTGGTTTTGATTTGTGTTTCCCTGATGGCAAGGGATGCGGAGCATTTTCTCATGTGCTTGTTGGCCATGTGTATGTCTTCCTCTGTGAGATTTCTGCTCATGTGTTCTGCCCATTTCATCATTGGATTTTTTGTTTCTTGGGTGCTGAGTTTGATAAGTTCTTTATAGATCTTGGATACTAGCCCTTTATCTGATAGGTCATTTGCAAATACCTTCTCCCATTCTGTAAGTTTGTCTTTTAGTTTTGTTGACTGTTTTGCTGTGCAGAAGCTTTTTATCTTAAGTCCCAATAGTTCGTTTTTGCTTTTGTTTCCCTTGCCTTCATAGATGTGTCTTGCAAGAAGTTACTGTGGCCAAGTTCAAAAAGGGTATTGCTTGTGTTCTCCTCTAGGATTTCATCCATGTTGAGTATATCTTTGGTATGGTGTAAGAGAATTCTCTACTTCCATTCTTTTGCATGCGGCTGTCTGATTTTCCTAACACCATTTATTGAAGAGACTGTCCTTTTTCCAGTGGTTATTCTTTCCTGTTATGTCAAATGTTAGTTGACCATAGAGTTGAGGGGCCATTTCTGGGTTCTCTATTCTGTTCCATTGACCTATGTGTTTGTTTTTGTGCCAGTACCATACTGTCTTGATGATCACAGCTTTGTAGTACAGCTTGAAACCCAGCATTGTGATGCCCATGGCATTGGTTTCTTTTTCAGTATTCCTCTGGCTATTTGCGGTCTCCTCTGATTCCATACAAATCTTAAGATTATTTGTTCAAATTCTGTGAAGAAAGACCATGGTATTTTGAGAGGGATTGTATTGAATGCGTAAATTGCCCTGGGTAGCAGAGACATTTTCACAATATTTATTCTTCCAATCCATGAGCAGAGAAAGTTTTTCGATCTCTTTATGTCTTTCTAAATTTCTTTCAGAAACATTCTGTGCTTTTTAGGGTCCAGATCCTTTACATCTCTTGTTAGGTTTATTCTTAGGTATCTTATGGTTTTGGGTATAATTGTAAATGGGATTGATTCCTTAATTTCTCTTTCTTCAGTCTCATTGTTAATGTATAGAAATGCAACTCATTTCTGTGCATTGATTTTGTATCCTGCCATCTCCTCTATTCATTCTATAAATTTCTAGTGTTACCACATACTTAAATATGCATAAAATAATCATAAAGCAAAACGCAGGTCTGTAACACAATAAGGAAATACAGGAAATAACAGAGTTAATAATTTCTGCCCTGATAAGAGTGATAGGAAAAACAATGTTCTCTCAGTGTAGTCATTGTCTGTCAGTTGATACCATTTTTTCCTCTATTTATTGCTCTCACTTCCTAATTACTTCATATCTCCTTTATTTGCTGCCTTTGACACTTACTTCATTATTTATTTTCTCTTCTTCCTTTACTCATATTAGCCTTCTTATTGACTTCAACTATCAATATAGATATATCCCTGACTTCTCAATATCTGAACATCCTTGCCATCATCTCAGGTACTTACTTCCTTTGGTAAACTAGCCTTTGCCATCATCAATAACTGCCCCATTTCTGAAATCTCAGTTTCAAGTACTCAATATCTCATTCTCTAATCATTTCCTCCTTATTCATTTGGTATATTAATCTGATCCCCCCTCACACACACACACAAATTATTAAATAATTTGGAGACACAAATCTCCAAACCATGTTTTTCACCAAGCATGAATTTTAAATGCTAGGAGTTGAGTGATAAAGCTCTCAAATGACAAAAGAGGAGAGAAGGACAGAGAACATCACAAATACATGCTTCTTAGTTGCATTCTGGAAATAGCAATCCCTAATTGACACTGCTGAAACAGTGAGCAACATCAGAGAAAGTTTGATCATATATCTTTCATTAGAAAAAAGGAAATTATTTACAAACACAATCATGAAAGATATGAAGTAAGAACACAGGGCAGACGTGATTACAATTATATGAAGAAAAAATAAAGTGAACAAAGTTAATAGTATCTGTAGAGCTTACCTCAATTTCAGTTTCATACTAAGATATAGAGGCAATATGGTTATGAACATTTTTCTATCTATGATGTCTTCTGACCAGAAAAAGCTTAATTTTTGCAATTATGGTCACTTTTTTCTACATTTTAAATTGTCCTTTAAAATGCAATAGACATACAAAAATAGCAATTCTTTGAATCTATGTCAAACAAAACTAACAACTCATTTGTTCAATCAACATTGTTGAATAGTTTGAAACTACCCTCATCATTTGGGGAAGAACAGCTGTTAACTGGGCTAATGGGAGGCAAGAAGTGATAAATAATGAAGGAAGTGCTTTCCCAAGTGCTAATTCCTAGGGATGCAAATCTAGGGTCATTACAAATATTTTAGACAGATTAAGGCACACTGGTGGGCATTCAGTGGTATCAAGTCACAGAATGCAATGCCTGAGAACCTCTGTATTCAAATTCTAAAATTATACCTGAAACAAGCACTAAACCTAATAAAGTTCGAGTTTGGATAGTCTTATATTTTATAGTTGACTGCCTTGGTAGTAGGATTCCTTGTCATAGTGACTGGGCCACCTTAAAAGTAGCTAACATAAATAATGAGACAAAGGAGAGTATTATCTCTCTACAAGAGAAAATTTTAATTGATTGTTGAAGAGAAATTGGAACATGGGAGAATTAATGATAAGCTAAAGGGAATTTATATATCACCTTTTTAAATAAAATCAGTTGGTCTCTAGTTTCATAGTCTTGCCTTTTGAGAAAATTTAATGTTCATCCAGAAGATCAAGAGTTATTAAGAGAGCAAATAGAGGAAAGTTAATGATTTTTCTAGCCTCTGTCCAAGAGAATTTAGACTAAGCACACCAGAGATGTTTCTCTCATGGCCCTAAAATGTACCTTACTTAATAGAGCTTTCTGCATCTCAGAAAGCTAAGGGACTGTCAAATAGTTCATTGAGAACCTCAAAGTCATTATCGCAAAGTTATATTCATGTTAAGTTATGATCTCAAAGGTGTACTCAAGTTGAAGTAGAACACTTCCCCTAGGGCTCTCTGACCTATAAATAAATGCTGTTCAATTGAATTTAGGCAAATCAAACACTGCATTTGTAGAAAATGGCACAAGATTTAGAAACACAAATTTTGCTATCTGAGAATTCATGTCTCCAGAAAGAAAAGGATAAAATAAAAATGGATAACAGATTTACAGAGAAAATTTGGGTATGTTTTGACCAAATAAAACATACTTTCTAAAAGAAACAAAATATTGTCCCTTTACTACGTCTACTTCAATATCATATACTGGTTTTACCAAATGTGAGTTCATTTTAAATTCTTCTTTCAATGTATCAAAAATTCAAGAGTGTCTTAAAACAAATGTCATAGAAAGCTTCTAATACGGACCTAAAGATTTCCATCTTCCATGCATACTTTTATGTATTCCCCTCCCTTTGGATATAGGCTGAACTTAGTGATTCCCTTCTAATCAATAAGCTATAGCAAAGTGATAGAATGTCACTTCCAAGGAGAAGTTACAAAATTATGGCTTCCATCTTGCATATCTTCTCTTGCTTTCTTGCTAATTGGTTTTGATGGAAGTTAGTTGCCTTTTAAGTGCTTACCTATAGAAAAACACTCAGTTACCAAGAGAGTTTGGAAGCCCACGAGCAAGCAATAAAGGCCCTGTCAGAAAAAATGCATATGAGGAAATTCTGCCAAGAACCATATGAATAAGTTTAAATATAGATTCTTCCTCAGTCAAGTCTTCAGATGAGAGCGTAACCCTGGTCAACACCTGGATTGCAGTCTTATGAGGGACCTTGCATCAGAAGCACCTAAGCTGTACCCAGACGTTTAGTGCACAGAAACTGTTAAATAATAATTACCATTTTAAACCTCTAAATTTGTGTAACTTTTATACAACAACCAGCCTAAAATGAAAAATATCTATTTGCAAGAAGCTGTCATTTGGCCCAAGATTTAAAGTTTGATTTCAGATGCATGTTAAACTAAATCAACCTGTCTACAATATAAATGAGATACATTTTCCAACTTCTTTGAAAATAACAATAAGTTCAGGTTAAATTAGAAAACAATTACCCATAAAAACTTCAACTTTAATTAAATAAGTTAATATCAAATATAGAATACTTCATAAAATTTTTTAACAATATAAGAAGTTATATCCTTATAGCATTAAATGATGCCTCTTATATCTTTCATCAGACATGATAAAATTATTTGAAGTTCAATGACATCTCGGAAAAGCAAGTAACTATGCCTTCAATTTTTTAAAATATTGTTTTGATTTTAATTTGTAAATCTTTTGAATTTGGTATTTTATTATTGTGATACAGTATTCTGTAAGACTTTGTGAATATAATAAACATCATGCAGTCATCTATTTCATGTATCTGAAAACTGTGTCAAATAAATATTTAAGCAGTTTCTAATAGTGTATATTTGTCTAAGTAATGATTCTTAGACAAATATCTTACTTTTAAGTTCACATCTATTACCCAGTGCTGGAACTTAACATTTACAAATAAAGATACTAATTTCGTAGCTTATAATTATAATATTTTAACATGTGATTTAAAAATCACACTACTATATTTTTGTGCAAAAAAATAATTTTAACAACATTTTTGGAGACCTGAAAAGTATAAGCAACTAAGTTTTACATAACCATATTAAAAGTAGCAATTTCTTAAAAGCAAGAAAGATGTTCCTATCAAATAAAGATGAGGCACAGAGATATTTTATAACTTTTTTCCAATGATGAATAACTGAGAATAAAAGACACCTAAAATAATATAGATAGCAGATGACATGGCTATTGCAAGCAAAAAAGTTAGAATCAGAATGTCTTCTTAGAATATTTTTAGGCAAAATAATGTCCTCATAGTTTAATGCCTTTCAAATATTTCAAAAAAACATTTTCCCATTACCATATGTAGGAAATGTAATTGATAAGAGCTGCTCTCCATATCTGCACAAAATTGGATATGTTTCACATGTTCTTTATTTCCATTTGAGATTATCAATTGTAGGAGCAATTGAGGAGTAGACTGACCTAAACAAAACTGATCATCTTAAGCCTCTACATGGCTCAGAGGATCTGTCATTGCTTCTTGTGAGTGCATCCAATTGTTATATGACATTTCATAATGCAGTGAAATGGTTCAACTAATTTAAGTGATAACTGAGTTATACAAAGAAAATTAAATGCTCCAATAACTGGGCCAGATCCCATGGTACTATCTCTTATGACTTAAAAGATAAAAGTATATACAATAATACTATGTGTTTGTGATAAACGGCTCAAAGTGCCAAATAAAAATAAAATCACTAGTTCTCAAAAAATATTTTTCAGGAATATGTAGGTCCCAGTCTCCTTTATTAACACATTTTGTGTTAGTCTTACAAAACCAAACGATCATGCTTTTTAATAAAATATCTTTTACATCTGCTGCCAAAAGTAGAGTACTGATTTAGAAAGATGGATCTTAAAGTTTGAATTAAAAGTGGAAAGCATAAAGAAAGAAAATAACATAGTTTATATAAATCCTGATGGATTATATCAGCAGGTCTCAAAACGTGATCTTGGAAATCCTGAAGGCCCTAAGACAGTTTTAAGAGTCTGTAAGGTCAATAGTTAAAATGAAGGTAAATATGAAATACATGATTCTTATTTGTAATAAGTCTAAAATATAATGGACTGTGTATACAAAAATAGAATCTATTGAGGATTTTAAATATATATGCAAAAAAAATAAAAAATAAATAAATAAATATATATGCAAGTAAAATATATGATAAAAACAGCACAAAAAAGGAAAAGAAATAGAGTGTATGGTTATAAGGTGCTTAAAATACACATGAAGCAGTATAATATCAGATAAAGGTAGGTTGCAATTACTTAAAGATTTCTATTGTAAACCTTAGAGCAAACACTAAAACAACAACAAATTTTTTAAAGAGGTATAATTAAAAACATTAGTAGATCTAAAATACAATCATAAATAATCCAAAAGCAAGAAGAAAAAAGTTTTAAAGGTGAGAGTGACACACAACAAACAGAATAAAGAGGAACTCTGATGCTCTGCCTGGGGACCATGCATGAATCTCCCTGAATACCTGGAAAATGGCTGAATATTTTTATGGTTACTTGATATTTATTTCCAAGGAGTGGGCCGAGACTATATCCCTCTTTTGCAGATTACACTAAGAAGTACTGTGATTTCTTTTAAATTGACCTATGCTGTATTTGCTTTCTCTTAGTTGAACACACTATAAAGAATTACAGGTGTACTAGTGATTGTAATTTATAGTTGCAAAAAAAAAGCTAAATAAAGAAATAGTCAATGTTATAAAAAAAACTAAACAGAAACAACAAACAACAGAATAAATAGAATGCAACTAGTAAGAATGTAGACTTTAGTTCAACTACATCATATTAACATTAAATGTAAATTTTCTAAACATGCCAATTAAAGACAGATAGATTGGATGAAAAGCAAGACTTGTGTATATGTCATTTATAAGAATCCTGTTTAAAATATAAAATGAAAAATACAATAAAATGATAAAAAAAAAGATACAACATGAAAACGAGAACCTGAATGATTATATTAACAGACAAAATAAAGTTCAGGAAAAGAATAAATAACAAAGGACACTCTAGAACAGTAAATATTTCAATTCACCAAAAAGCCATAACAAACCTAAATGTATATGCATATAGCAGATGTGCAAAATACATGGAACAAAAACTAATGAACTAAGAAGAAAAACAGAAAAATGTACAATTAAAATTGAAGACTTTAACATTTCTTTCTCACTAAGATATGAAACAAATGAAAAATCAATGAAGATACAGAAGACTATGTTAACATGATTAACTCACTTTCCTAATTGATGTTTATTGACACTTGTAGAAAGGTCCACATAACAATAATAGAATAGACATTTTTTTTCAAGCACACATGGAACATTCATTGAGATAGACCACAAAGTGGGCCATAAACCAACCATATAAAAATTTGAAATCATACAAAATATGTTCCTTGATCATAAAGGAATAAAATTAGAAATCACTCACCAAAAGACCCCTGGGAAATCCTCAAATATCAGAAATTAATCAACATATTTCTAAGTTGCTAATGAGCTAAAGAGGAAGTCACAAGGGATTTTTTATTATATTTTGAATTGAAAATGCAAAACACAGTACACCAATTTTGAGGATACAGCAAAAGCAGTGCTCAGAGGAAAATTTATGGAATCAAATACTTATATTTGAAAAAAAAATAGTTGTGAAATGAATACAGAAGAGCAAATTAAATTCAGAGCAAACTGGAGGGAAGTAATAATAAATATCAAATACAAAAGAATGGAATTAAAAAACATAATAGAGAAACTCAATAAAACCAAAAGAGAACATGAGTAAATTCCTTAATCTCTAGACAAACTGACCAAGAAATATAAAGACAAAAGACATAAATTATCACTATCAAAGGTAAAAGAAGGGTAATCACTAAAACTTACAGACATTAAGAAGCTAATCAGGCAATACTAAAAGTAATATTATGCCCCTTAGTTCAACAAGTTAGATAAAATAAACAAATCTCTTGAAAGACACAAACTACCAGAACTCACTCCAAAAACCAAATTATCTGAATATCCCCATATTTATTAAAAAATAATAGACAATGAAAACTGAGGTCACATATGCCTTCTTTGGTAAATTTTACCAAATATTTAAGGAGAAAATAATATCAATTCCACATAAAATCTTTCAGAAAATAGAAGTGATGAGAGCACTACTCAACTCCTTTTATGAATCCGAGACTAGTCTGATACCAAAACTGGACAAAGTATTACAAGGAAAAAAAAAAGACAACAGACTAATAGTCTTCATGAGCATAGATGAAGAAGTCCTCAACAAAATATTAGCAAATTAAATCCAGGAATATATCAATAGGATAATATATACAAGCAGGGTTAATCTGAGAATGCAAGGCTGCTTCATTTATTATTATTATTATTATTTTTAATTCCAGTATACTTAGCAATGTCATACTAGTTTCAGGTGTACAATATAGTGATTCAACGATTGTATACATTACTCAGTGTCCATCAAGATACATGTGCTTTTAATCTTCTTCATCTATTTAGCTCCTCCTCCCACCCATCTGCTCTCAGGTAACCATTAGTTTGTTCTCTACAGCTAAGCATTTGGGATTTCAGTTTATCTCTTTTTTTTCTTATTTATTTTATTTCTTCAGTTCCACACATAATTGAAATCATGTATCTTTCTTTCTTTGACTTATTTCACTTAACATTATATTCTCTAGATCATACATATCACTGCAAGGGGCAAGATTTCATTTTTTAAGGCTACATAATATTTCATTGTGTGTGTGTATCTAACATCCTCTTTTTCCATTCATCTATTGATAAACATTTGAGTGGTTCTGTTGTTTGGCTATTGTAAATAATGCTACGGTTAACATGGGGGGGGGGGGGTTCATGCATCTCTCCAAACTAGTGCTTTCATACTCTCTGGGTAAATACCCTGTAATGGAATTACTGGATCATATGTTATTTCCATTTTTAATTTTTTTGAGGAAACTTCACACTGTTTTCCATGATGGCTGCGCCAGTTTGCACTCCCATTAACAGTGCACAAGAGTTCCTTTTATCCACATCCTCTCAAACACTTATTATTTCTTGTGGGTTTTTTTAATTATTATTATTTAGCCACTGTCACAGATGTGAGGTGACTGATATCTGACTGTGGTTTTGATTTGCATTTCCTTGATAATAAGTGATGTTGAGCATTTTTTCATTTGACTGTTGGCCTTCTGTATGTCTTCTTTGGAGTAATGTCTGTTCATGTCTTTTGTCCACTTTTTAATTGGATTATTTATTTCTCTTGTATTGAGTTCTTTCTATATTTTGGATACTAATCCTTTATCAGAAATTCATTTGCCAATACCTCTTCCATTTGGTAGCTTGTCTTTTAATTTTGTTGACTGTTGCCTTTGCTGTGCAGAAGCTTTCTATTTTGATGTAGTCTTAGCAGTGTATTCTTTGGTTCATTTGTCTCAGGAGATATATTAGAAAACAGTTACTATAACCAATGTCAGAGAAATTACTGCCTATGCTCTCCTCTAGGATTTTTGTGGTATCAAGTCTCACATTTAGGTCATGAATCCATTTGAGTATGTTTTTGTGTATGGTGTAAGAAATTGGTCCAATTACATTCTTTTGCATGTTGCTGTCCAGTTTTTCCAACACTCTTTGTTGAAGAAACTTTCTTTTTCCCATTGCATACTCTTGCCTTCTTTGTCGAAGATTAATGGATCACATAATCATGTGTTTATTTCTGAGCTCTCCATTCTGTTCTATTGATCTATGTTTCTATTTGTGTGCCAGTACCCCACTGCTTTGATTACTACAGCTTTGTAGTATAACATGAAGCCTGGAATTATGACACTTCCAGGTTTTTTTTTCCTTTTTCAAGATTGTTTTGCTTATGCATAGTCTTTTGTGGTTTCATTCAAATTTTAGACTTGTTTGTTCTAGTTCTATGAAATACGCTCTTAGTATTTTGATAGGGATTACATTAAATGTGTAGATTGCATTGGGTAGTATAGACATTTTAGCTATATTTATTCTTCCAATCCATGAGTATGCACTTCCTTTCCATTTCTTTGTGTCATCTTCAATTTCTTTCATCAGAGTTTTATAGTTTTCAGAGTACAGGACTTTCATCTCTCAAACTTACAGGATAAGTTTATTCCCAGGTATTTTATTGTTTGTGGTGCAATTGTAAATGGGATTGATTCCTTAGTTTCTCTTTGTGGTGCTTCATTACTGGTGTATAGAAATGCAATGGGTTTCCGTATATTTTGTATACTGCGACTGAATTCATTTCTCAGTTGTAGTAGAATTTTGGTGGAGTCTTTTGTTTTTTCTCTATATAGTACGTGTCATCTGCAAATAGTGAAAGTTTTCTTTATTGATTTGGAAGCTTTTTACTTGTTTTTCCTGTCTGATTACTGTGGCTAGGACTGCCAGTACTATATTGAATAAAAGTGGTGAGAGTGGACATCCCTGTCTTGTTTCTGATGTTAGGGAGAAAGCTCTTAGTTTTTCCTCATTGAGGATAATGTTAGCTGTGGATTTTAAATATATGTTCTTAAAAATAAAAAAAAAAATGAATGAATGAATGAATAAATAAATAAATAAATATTCTTTATTATATTGAGGAATGTTCGCGCTAAAACTACTTTATTAAGGGCTTTTATCATGAATGAATGTTGTACTTTGCCAAATGTTTTTTTCTGCATCTATTGAAATGATCATGTGGTTTTTACCTTTCTCTCATTGATGTGATGTATTGTGTTGATTGATGTGAAAATGCAAGGGTACTTTAACTTCCCAAAATAAGTCAGTATATTTTTTTATATGAACAGACTAAAGAAGAAAATTATATAATCATATAAATTGATAGAAGAAAAACTGACCAAATTCAACTTACAAACAGGATAATAATGTGCAGCAAATCAGGATTAGAAAATAATTTCTTAAACTATTACTTACAAGATATCTACAAAAAGATCCTATGGTAACATTATACATAGTAAATATCTGAAGGTTTCCTCCTTATATTCAGGAATAAATCTTGGAAGCTCACTCTCACTCCTGTCAACAAATGGAGTCCCAGCCAGCACAAGACAATAAGACTTTTTAAAGACATACAGAATGAAGAGAAAATAAAATTGTCTTTTCATAATTTAATTATCTATATAGAAAAAAAAATGTCTAAGATGTAAGAAAGAATTGTGAGTAAAAATATATACAAAAAAATGGAAGTAAATCTAAAAATCATTGCTTATAAAATCAAGAGCAATTAAATGAAATACTCCTGGTTATTTAGTTACATTACCTTCTGCACTCACATCACTCTTAATGAAGACCCATAGTGAGGATTTTGACACTCCTTTTAACTACACATGAAACTCCTTAATAACATGGATATCATACATTTTAACTCATGGCCCTAATGTGCCTGATAAAAGATTTAATAAATCCTTTAAATCCAAAAATGAAAAATTAATAGCAGAGACAATTAGTTAAACTCAAATATTAAAAACAAACCTAAAGTGTGAGGCTAAAATAAACAATAGAAATAAAACACTGGAACTCTTGTTGAACTTAAGAGGGTTTCTCAGAGTTTAAAACAGTACTAGGGCTCTTGCTCTATTTTGTGATGAAAAAAATACTAATTAACTTTAGACTTTGAAAAAAACACTTTAGACTTTGAAATTATTTGTGGTAAAATATCAAGAGTAATGATAAAAAATTGTAAGTACAAAAATTCTAATCTAGTTGAAGGAAGTATATCAGAATATTAAAAGATAACCTATCTTCAAAAGAGAGAAAAAGAGAGAAGAAAATAAATGAATGAGATATATATAAAATATGAAATAATATGGTAAAAAAATGAATCTATGATTATATGAAAGATAAATGGGCAAAATACATCAGGCAGACCAAAGATTTCCAAATATAATTTCCAGATAAAATATACACATGTCTACATAATTATATCTAGATGTGACTTTCAGCAGACAATTGAAACAGAAGAAGCTAGAAGCAAACCAAACAAAAAATTACCAAAAGATAACTGGACAGTATGCTAAAAATTAGTTTAATATCAGACAACCAAACAAAAAGCATTATCAAAGCTATAGAGGGTTTTTAAGTAATGACCAAGATTCCTTTTACAATGTAATTTAAAATTTTCCAAACATATGTATCTAATAAGGTACTCTTAAAAAGTATAAACACACAAACAAATGAAAATTTATAAATTCACCATCCCTGGAAGACCTTGATGCAATTTTCTTAGTAAATGTTAGGGCAAGCAGACAAAAAAACAAAACAAACAAACAAAATTACTATGGATGTAGAAAACTGGAGCTATATAATTAACACCTTGATCTAATAAGCATATATTGATCATTGCACCTCACAAATAGATAATAGCCATACTTCTCAAACACATATAGAATATTTTAAAAATTGAGTATTAGACAAAAAACATGTAACTTAATATATATGAATATATAAAATATAAAATTTAATATATAAATATATAAAATTTATAAATATATAATATCTACCTTGTTTCTATGCAAGAATGCAATATTATTTTAATATTCTAAAAATCTACTAAAAGAAATTATAACCCTAAGGGAAGATGGCAGAGTAGGAGGACCCTAATCAGACCCATTTCATGTTTATAAATAAAATGGAGAGGAAGCCAAAGATTGGCAGAGCAAATTCTACAATTAAATATAGAGAAGAAGCTGCATCTGTAAGTTTAGGAAGGTCACAAAGCCACAGAAAGGCTGCCCACAGGAGGGAGATGGCTGAGCATGGAGAGGGCTGTAGAATGGGTCCTCACACCAGGGAACTCACTCAGGAAAGACTTATCCCCATAAGGTCAGGCTTCAAAAACCAAAAGGACAGAACTCCATGTTTATTTGACCAGTGGGACTTAGAGCCTGGTGCTTTAAAAGTCAACTCATACTATATGTTGGCAAATTGAATTTAAATTGTATAATAATAGAAGCTAGAAAAAAATATTTTATTTTATAACAACAGGCAAAAGCTCTCATGGAGCTAATGGCATACTAATGGCATAACATTAGTAAAGAAGCCAACACAATTTCTCCTGGACAGAACCTTCTAGATATGAGGATAAAACATGAAATATAATCTTGGATTTTTGTTGTTGTAGCAAGAAAACATCATTTGTGAATCTCATCAACATTGACAATTTTTACAAATACTGAGTCTTGATATTTAATGATGAAATCTGTTTACTTATCAATATGAAAAGAGTTGGTTTTCTATTTATTTGCTCTCAAATCTCTTCAGTTTCAGGTGATATGTCCTCACTCTTTTAACTTACTATACCAACAGAGAGTGGAGTCTTCAATTTATCTAACTGCTTCTTAACCTAGCATTTTATTGCTATAACTTTATGTATTTCTATCATTATGTCTTTACTGACTATGTAACTTTTCCTTTTTGGGATAGTAATTTCCACCACTAAATAACTTAGTTCTTGAAACTCTTCATTGAATATCACAAATATTTTTTTTGAACAAACCTTTGCAAAAATAAAAAATAAAAAAATAAACAACCTTTGCTGAGTTGAAGTCTTCAAGAAGCTTTCCTTGTCAAGTGACCGTGGTTTGTATTTGTGCCTCGCTCTGATATGGTTAGCCACCCTCTATGTACAATAGAATTAGATAACTGGGATTGGTAACTTGTGTAAAAATAATCAATACCTGTTTTCATGGTAAAAAAATAGGATTTGTTGCTGTTATTATTGGTGATGTAGCTTTGTTTTTTCCTTTGTTTCTTTGGTTCAATTACTTTGAAATGACTTTGAAGATTGCAATTATTACCAAACTTATTGGAAGTAACCATAGACCCAAGCCTAGAATCCTCTCCTTTCATATTACACCTCATGTTCAGAAAACACCAAATTTGATCCTCAAATATGTCTATAAACAGAAACATTAATAAAACAGTTTAAATATTTTTCCTGAAAAAAAAGTCAGCTGACCCAGCATAGGTCTAGGCAGGAGGGTGAGTGATAGCTGGGTTGCCACCCTTAATGAGACAGTAGCCTTCTTAAAGAGGCAACATAAAAACATCAGCTTACTCAACAATGAAGGCAAACGGGAGAGAGATCTGTTCATATTGAATTCAGGGCATATTGGGGACTTAACTGAAAATTAGGGACCTGTCAGATGCAATCTTAACCTCACCTCTCAGCAAAAACACAAGGCCATCTATGGGAGGCAGGGTTGCACAAACACTTGGCACCTACCTGCAAGCAATGTGCCACACCCACCAATTCTCCTGAAGATTTATCCACTTCAAGCCTGGTAGCCTTGGCCCTGGGCTCAGAGCAAACTTTGTTAAAGTTGAGGGCGCTGCACCCAGGCACCAGGTGCACAGCTGCCAAAGTGCTGTGCCCAGCCACATGTCCCCAGCCACCTTTGGGTGCCAGGCCTAGCTGCAGGAGTGCTGAACCAACCTTGTATCCCTGGCTGCTGCAGCACTATGGAGGATCCAATATAGGACTAGTGCCCCAGTACAAATTTTGTTAACACCATTGCTCCACTGCCAAGTTCCCTGGAAGGTATGAACCCCCAAAACTGGCCTGCCTATGTCACACTAACATCACAGAGAATAACCACAGCCCCCAATAGGCACAAGTCAGTGCAAAACACAGCACTGAAAGGAAAAGTAAATCAGACACAACAGCCAGGCATAAGGAACACAGCTAGGATATTCTCCTAAAGTGCCAGAATTTGGTGAACAGGCACACTGTACTCCAGGGCACTCCAGGACCTCTTCTTCATAACGTCAATATTTTGAAGAGCAGAATACATAGCTGGCTTCCTTAACACAGAGAAGGAGAAAGAGAGAGAGGCAGACAAAATGTGGAAGTAGAAATTTATCCTAAATACCAGAACATGACAAGGCCATGGGTAGAAATCTAAGCAAAACAGTTATAAATAAAATGTCTGATAAAGAATTTAAATCAATAATCAAAAGGATATGGCAGCCTGGGTGGCTCAGCATTTTAGTGCTGCCTTCAGCCCAGGGTGTGATCTTGGGGACCTGGGATCAAGTCCCACATCGGGCTCCCTGCGTGGAACCTGCTTCTCCCTCTGCCTGTGTCTCTGCCTCGCTGTATGTGTGTGTGTGTGTGTTTCTCGTGAATAAATAAATAAAATCTTAAAAAAAATAATCAAAAGGATACTCATTGGACTTGAGAAAAGAGTGGAAGACATGATCCTTAACACAGAGATAATGAATAATATAGCAGAGATAAAAGGTTCAATAAATGTAATCAGAAACATGCTTAATAAAATGAATAGAAGAAGCAGAGGAACAAATTAGGAACCAAGAAGACAAAATAATGAAAAATAATCAAGCTGAACAAAAAAGAAAAAAATTATGTAAAACAAGAATAAAATTAGGGAACTCAGTAACTACATCAAATGAAAGAACATTCATATTATTGGAGTCCCAGAAGAAGAGAGAGAAAAGGAGGCAGAAAATTTATCTGAAATGATTGCTAAAAACTTCCATAATCTGGGGAAAGAAAAAGATATTCAGATCCATGAGGCACAGAGAATTCCCATAAAAATCAACAAAAGCAGATCCATGCTAAGACATATTGTAATTAAACAGCCAAATATAGTGATGAAAAAATTGGAGGGGGCAGTTGGGTGGCTCAATTGGCTAAGGTCTGCCTTTGGCTCAGGTCAGATCCTAGGGTCCTGGGATTGAGCCCTGCATCAGGCCCCCTGCTCAGTGGGGAGCCTGCTTCTCCCTCTGCCTCTGCCGCTCCCTCTGTGCTCTCTCTTGCTCTCTCGCTCTCTTGCTCTCAAATAAATAAATAAATAAATCTTTTTAAAAAGAAAAAAAATTAAAGTACCAAGACAAAAGAAGACAGTAGCTTATTGGGTAAAACCCATGAGGCTAGCAGGAAATTTTCCAACAGAAACTTTGCAAGCCGGGAGTGGCATGATATATTCAAAGTGCTGGGAAGAATCTGCAGCCAAGAACACTCTACCCAGCAAGCCTGTCATTCAGAATAGAAGGAAAAATAAAGAGTTTCCCAAACAAACAAAAACTTAAGGAGTTTATGACCACTAAACCAGCCCTGCAAGAAGTATTAAAGGGGACTGAATGGAAAGGAGAGACCAAAAGTGACAGTATTAAGGTAGAAAACAGAAAAGCATTAAAAATGAATCTTTTTGTTAAAAAAAAACTAGTCAAGGAACTTACAAAATAAAAGTATGTAAAATATAACAATGTATATCTAAAACATGAGGAAGAGAGGAGTAAAGAATGAGTTCAAACCTAAAAGACCATCAACTTAAATAGACTGCTATATGCAAAAGATGTTATATACAAACCTATGTAACAATGTATCAAAAACCACTAACTAATACATATGCAAAGAATAAAGAGAAAGAAAACCCAATATGACAATAAAGAAAACCACAAACTATGAAAGAGAGAAATACAAGATAGAATCAGAGAAAATCTTCAGAAACAACAATAAAACAAATAATAAAATGGCAATAAATACATATCTATCAATAATTACTTGGAATGTATATGAACTAAACACTCTAATCAAAAGATGGAGGGCAAGAAGATTGATTAAAAAACCAAAGCCTATCTATATGCTACCTTCAAGAAACTCATTTTAGACCTGAAGACACCTGAAGATAAAAAAGTGAGAAGATGGAAAAATATCTATCATGCAAATGGATGTCAAAATAAAGCTGAAGTAGGAAAATTTATATTAGATAAAATAGACTTTAAAACAATGAGTGTAACAAGAGACAGGGGCACCTGGGTGGCTTAGTTGGTTAAGCATCGGTGTTTGGCTCAGGTCATGATCTCAGGATCCTGGAATTGAGCCCTATGTCAGGGTCCCTTCTCAGCAAGGAGTTTGCTTCTCCCTCTCCCTCTGGCCCTCCCCCCATTCATGCATGATCTCTCTCTCTCTCTCTCTCTCTCTCTCAAATAAACAAAATGAAGATTGTAACAAGAGCCAAAAAAGAGCACTGTATATAATAATAAAAGGGATCATCCAATAAGATAATATAATAAATGTAAATATTTATGTACCCAATATAGGAGCACCCAAATACATAAAACAGTTAATAACAAACATAAAGGAACTAATCGATAATAATACAATAATAATAGGTGACTTTAATACCCCATTTACATCAATAGATATATCACCTAAACAGAAAATCAATAAGGAAATGATGGCTTTGAATGACACACTGAAACTGATGGATTTAATAGATACATTCAAAACATTCCATCCTAAAACAGCAGAATACACAATTGTTTCAAGTGCATATGGAACACTCTCCAGAAAAGAACACATATTAGCCCACAAAATAAGCCTCAACAAATTCAGGAAGATCAGTCATATCATACACCTTTTTGAACAAGACAGGGATGTTCACTCTCACCACCGTTATTTAACATAGTACGGGAAGTCCTGGCCTCAGAAATCAGACAACAAAACGAAGTCAAAGACATCCAAACTGGCATTTTCACTATTTGTAGATTACATGATACTAGATAGAGAAAAATCAAAAGACTCCACCAAAAAGCTGCTAGAATTGATAAATGAATTCAGTAAAGTCACAAGATACAAAATCATTATACAGAAACCTGTTGCATTTCTATACAACAGTAATGAAGAAGTAGAAAGGGAAATTAAGAAATAGTCCCATTTAGAATTGTACAAAATGTAATAAGAAACCTAGGAATAAACTTACCAAAGAGGTGAAAAACCTATACTCTGAAAACTATAAAACACTGATGAAAGAAACTGAAAATAACACAAAGAAATGGAAAGGTAGTCCATGCTCATGGATTGGAAGAATATATATTGCTAAAATATCTATACTATCCAAAGCAATCTACACATTTAATGTAATCCCTATCAAAATACAACAGCGCATTTCATAGAACTAGAACAAACAATTCTAAAATTTGTATGAAACCACGAAACACCATGCATAGTCAAAGCAATTTTGGAAAAGAAAGGCAAAGATGGAGGCATCATGATTCTAGACTTCAACTTATATTACAAAGAATAGAATTGAGAGCTCAGAAATAAGCCCACGATTATGTGGTCTGTTAATTTTCAACAAAGGAGGCAAATATATGCAATGGGAGAAGGACAGTCTCTTCAACAAATGGTGCTGGGAAAACTGACAGCAACATGAAAAAGAAAGAAATCAAATCACTTCCTTACACTATACAGAAAAATAAATTCAAAATATATAATAGGTCTTATAAAATTGAACACCAAAAACCAAATAATCCAATTGAAAATATGCAGAAGACATGAACACATTTCCCAAAGACCTATAGATGGCCAATAGATACATTAAAGAGATGCTCATCACCACTCATCATTGGGGAAATGCAAATTAACATTACAATGAGATATCACCTCATATCTTTCAGAATAGCTAAAATCAATAACACACAAAACAAAAGGTGTTGAGAAGGATATGGAGAGAAAGGAACTTCCTGTATTGCTGGTGGGAATGCAAACTGGTACAGCCACTGTTGACAACAGTATAGAGGTTCCTCAAAAAGTTAAAAATAGAAGTACTTTACTCTCCAGTAACCACACTACTGGTTATTTACCCAAAGAATACAAAAGCACTAATTCAAATAGATACAGGAACCCCAATGTTTATAGCAGCATTATCTACAATAGCCTACATATGGAAGTAGCCCAAGTGTCCACTGCTTGATGAATGGATAAAGAAGATGCGATATATATATATATATATATATATATATATATATACACAATGAAATATCATTCAGCTGTAAAAAAGAATGAAATCTTGCCATTTGCCATAATGTGGATAGATCTAGAGAGTATAATGCTAAGTGAAATAAACCAGTCAGAAAAAGACAAATACCATATAACTTCACTCATGCGGAATTGAAGAAACAAAACAAATGAACAAAGGAGAAAGAAGAAAATGAAATCAAGAAGCAGACTCTTAAATATAGATAACAAATTGGTGGTTACCAAGAGGCAAGGTGGTGGGAGGAGATGGGTAAAATAAGTGATGGGGATTAAAGAGCACACTTCCGATGAGCACTGCCTGATGGAATTGTTGAATCACTATGTTGGACACCTGAAACTAATATAACACTGTATGTTAACTGACTGGAATTAAAATGAAACCTTTTTAACAAAGAAAAAGATAAAAAAAGACATCCACCCCATTTCCAGGCTAAAGCAGAAAAATCATACTTTGATCTCACTAAAAGGAGGCAATATGTTTAAATAAAAACTCAATACATGTTGGATATAAAACCAAACATTTAGAAAACTAAGAGCAGGAGAAAAGATATCTAGTGAAAATCTTAATAAAACTAAATAATCATCATCATACTTAATAATTAAATATTAAAAACCCTTTTAACATCAAAAAAAGAGATAATACCCACCACAACAGATTCTATACCATAATGTTCTGAAGGTATTAGCCAGTTACAGTAAAAAAAAAAAAAAAAGAGAGAGAGAGAGAGAAAATGTACACTGAATGAAAAGGTACAAATATGATTTTCACTATTTGGGGGAAGATAAAATTGTCTATATATAAAATCTAAAAGTAACTACAGATAAATTATTAGAAATAGTAAAGAACTGGGGAACTTGTGTGGCTCAGTCAGTTAATCCTCTACCTTTGGCTCAGGTCATGATACTGGGATCCTAGGATCCAGTCCCAGTCAGATCCAGGTTTCTTGTTCAGTGAGGAGCCTGCTTCTCTCTCTCTCCCTCTGCCCCCGCCCCCAACTTGTACTCTCACTTGCGCTCTTTCAAATAAATAAACTCTTTTTAAAAAAAAAGGTAAAGAATTTAGCTAGATTTCCAAATGATATCCACATAATTATTTTCTTTATCCTAAAATATGCATGTAATATCTTCAAATTTAGAATGAACAGTTTTAAAATATTAATTTCGAAATCAATTGTTGCAATGTTAACTCCATGGTTAGCATTAAACAAAGTAGTTTCCCTATCATCAAAAACTAAGATTTTGCGCTGTGTTTTAAAGTTAATGGATTGGTTACTTTATTTGGCTTTTAAGTCATTTTATTTGTCAATTTAAAAGAAGAAAATGTGTCTTTAATAATGTTCCTACCTTTAAGAAAAATCTACTTAGTCTTTTTATACGTGTTGGATTACTTAGAACTGTTAGCAATATATAAGTAATTATCAGCAGATTAATAATCAAATTCAATCTCCAACTGTAACTATAGTTTACAAGTTTGAGAGAACACAGTTAACAAATATTTTAACAAAGATGGTTATTTATAGCAAACCCTGAAAACTGAAGCCAAAAACGGCATTTGATTTCAAATTTGCGTAACAATCTTTCTTGAGACCATTATATGAAATGTTCAATTAAAGAGGAAAATTCGTTGTCCTTTTTAGCATACAGTTTTAGACAGACTCAACTTTATGCTAAGTAGAATAAAGATTTAACTTACATTTTGTAACCACAAATAGGTAAAAATATTTATCTACCTAACAAGATGGAATTGTCCCCAAGGTTTGGCTTCTGAAAACACCTGTGTCAACAGAGTCCTCTTCTAGGAAGATTCTTCTTTAATTGTGACCGAGGCCTGTTTCTGTTTCTGCTACATTTCTGTTTAAGGCTGAAATGAAACATTTGGTGTTTTGCCCCCCACATCGATAGCTTTGCCAAGTAAACTATTTTCAAAGTGAATCTTTGCATAATGAAGGCAAATTAAAATACTTCATGGAAGTAAGAGATATTCTATAATCAAACTCCATGGGGTAGTTACCCTTAAATAAGTTTAAGTTTTTTATGGGTGATTATAATTTTTGAGAACACCTAAGGCAGAATAATAAATTCTTCACTGAAGTGATGCCTGGTTCACAATTTTAAAATTCTGCTTTCTAGATCATGGCCCATGTATGCAGATTATGCCATTGAGCCAAAATTACTTCAAAATAAAAGGCAAAGGAGTGGGGGGGGGTCAAAAATGAGCTGTTTTACACTCTTTGAAATGATCTGCTTTGTCGTGGGAACATCCTACCTTATACCCTCATTGCTGTAGAACTTTTAAGACACAATTCTACATAGCCATTGGCCACTGAGGACCTAGGCCACGGTGCTGAAATGTAGAGTGTGTGCGGAACTGAAATAGAATAGAAATGGATGAAGAATTTTTCTCCTGTGAGAGACTTTAGCCATTGACAGCTGAGGTCAAAAACAGGTCAAAGGGAGATAAAGGAGTTAGAACCAAGGTGAGAGACACTGCAAAACTGAACAGAAGCAATGGAAAAATACTGAGGCACGTGGGTGTGTGTGTTACACCAAAAAGTGAAAGCTTAATTGCTTCACCTGTAGAAATCACACAATTATCCACTCCAGTCTATTTACTCTTAGACCATATCTGCATATTATGCAGTTTTTCTCCTCCTTGTATATCAGGTACAGTGTAAATAGCAGGTATTGATTTCCTCTATCATTCATTAAACTTTCTTCACTGTTACGTTTAACACTGCCCCGTCTATGTGTTTCTCAATGTCACATTGGTATCTTGGAATTTTATTCGAGTATCCAAATAATGGTCTTGTGTTTTATTATCATTCCTTTAAAAAGCTGTCTAAACGAAGCATTCTGTATTTTTACAATTATTAGAAAACAATTCATATTTATATTATTGAAAACAAATTTCTTTTTTAAATTAATTATTTTTGTACTTTTTTTCAAAGATTTTATTTATTTATTCATGAGAGAGAGACAGAGAGGCAGAGACACAGGCAGACGGAGAAGCAGGCTCCATGCAGAGAGTCCCATGTGGGACTCGATCCTGGGTCTCCAGGATCAGGCCCTGGGCTGAAGGCCGCGCTAAACCGCTGAGCCACCCGGGCTGCCCCATATTTTTGTACATTTTTTATTGGAGTTCGATTTGCCAACATATAGTATAACACCCGGTGCTCATCCCATCAAGTGCCCCCCTCAGTACCTGTGACCCAGTCATCCCATCCCCCTGCCCACCTCCCCTTCCATTAATCCTATTCATTTCCCAGGTTAGGAGGCTCTCATGTTCTGTCTCCCTCTCTGATATTTCCCACTCATTTTCCCCCCTTTTCCTTACAATCCCTTTCATGATTTTTTATATTCCCTGAATGAATGAGACCATATAATGTTTGTCCTTCTCTGATTGACTTACTTCACTCAGCATAATACCCTCTAGTTCTATCCACATTGAAGCAAATGGTGGGTATTTGTCATTTCTAATGGCTGAGGAATATCCCATTGTATATATAGACCACAGCTTCTTTATCCATTCCTCTTTCAATGGACACGGAGACTCCTTCCACAGTTTGGCTATTGTGGACATTGCTGCTAGAAACATTGGGGTGCAGTGTCCTGGCATTTCACTGCATCTGTATCTTTGGGGTAATCCTCAGCAGTGCAATTGCTGGGTCATAGGGTAGCTCTATTTTTAACTCTTTGAGGAACCTCCTCAGTTTTCCAGAGTGGCTACACCAGTTCACATTCCCACCAACAGTGCAAGAGGGTTCCCCTTTCTCCACATCCTCTCCAACATTTATTGTTTGCTGTCTTGTTAATTTTCACCATTCTCACTGGTATGAGGTGGTATCTCATTGTGGTTTTGATTTGTATTACCTGGTGGCAAGTGATGCAGAGCATTTTCTTATGTGCTTGTTGGCCATGTCTTCCTCTGTGAAATTTCTGTTCATGTCTTTTGCATATTTCATGATTGGATTGTTTATTTCTTTGGTGTTGAGTTTAATAGCTTATTTATAGTTCTTAGATACTAGCCCTTTATCTGATATGTCATTTGCAAATATCTTCTCCCATTCTGTAAGTTTGTCTTTTAGTTTTGTTGACTGCTTCTTTTGCTGTGCAGAAGCTTTTTATCTTGATTAAGTCCCAATAGTTCATTTTTGCTTTTGTTTCCCCTGCCTTTATAGATGTGTCTTGCAAGAAGTTGCTATGGCCAAGTTCAAAAAGGGTGTTGCCTGTGTTCACCTCTTGATTTTGATGGATTCTTGTCTCACGTTTAGATCTCTCATCAACTTTGAAATTATCTTTGTGTCTGGTGTAAGAGAATGGTCTAATTTCATTCTTTTGCATGTGGCTGTCCAATTTTCCCAGCACCATTTATTGAAGAGGCTGTCCTTTTTCCAGTGGTCTTTCCTGTTATGTTGCATATTAGTTGACCATAGAGTTGAGGACCCATTTCTGGATTCTCTATTCTGTTCCATTGATCTATGTGTTTGTTTTTGTGCCAGTGCCACACTGCTTGATGATCACAGCTTGGTAATACAGCTTGAAATCTGGCATTGTGATGCCCCTAGATCTGTTTTTCTTTTTCAATATTCCCCTGAATCTTCAGTGTCTTTTCTGATACCACATAGATCTTAAGATTATTTGTTCCAACTCTCTGAAGAAAGTCCATGGTATTTTGATAGGGATTGCATTGAACATGTAAATTTCCCTGGGTAGTATTGACATTTTCACAATATTAATTCTTCCAATCCATGAGCATGGAATATTGTTCCATCTCTTTGTGTCTTCCTCAATTTCTTTTAGAGTGTTCTGTAGTTTTTAGGGTATAGATACTTTACCTCTTTGGTTAGGTTTATTCCTAGGTATCTTATGCTTTTGGGTGCAATTGTAAATGGGATTAACTCCTTAATTTCTCTTTTTTCAGTCTCATTGTTAGCGTATAGAAATGTCACTGATTTCTGGGCACTAATTTTGTATCCTGCCACATCGCTGAATTTCTGTATGAGTTTTAACAATCTTGGGGTGGAGTCTTTTGGGTTTTATATGTACAGTATCATGTCATCTGCAAAGAGGGAGAGTTTGACTTCTTCTTTGCCAATTTGAATGCATTTTATTTCTTTTTGTTGTCTGTTTGCTGAGGCTAGGATTTCTCATACTATGTTGAGTAGCAGTGGTAAAAGTGGACATCCCTGTCATGTTTCCTGATCTTAGGGGAAAAGCTCTAACACATAGAGGTTAAAGAGCATCCTACTAAAATATAATGGGTCAATCAAGAAATTAGAGAAGAATTAAAAAGATTCATGGAAACTAATGAAAATGAAGATATAACCATTCAAAATCTTTGACATAGCAAAAGCAGTCCTAAGAGGGAAATACATTGTGATACAAGCATCCCTCAAAAAATTGGAAAAAACTCAAATACACAAGCTAATCTTGCACCTAAAGGAACTGGAGAAAGAACAGCAAATAAACCTACACCAAGCAGGAGAAGAGAGATAATAAAGATTCGAGCAGAACTTAATGAAATGGAGACTAGAACTGTAGAACAGATCAACAAAACCAGGAGTTGGTTCTTTGAACGAATTAATAAGATAGATAAACCATTAGCCATCCTTATTAAAAAGAAAAAAGACAAATTAATAAAATCTTGAATGAAAAAGGAGTGATCATAACCAATACCAAGGAAATACAAATGATTTTTTAAAAGTATTATGAGCAGCTATACACTAATAACTTAGGCAATCTAGAAGAAATGGATGCATTTCTGGAAAACCGCAAATTACTAAAACTAAAACATGAAGAAATAGAAAACCTGAACAGGCTAATAACCAAAGAGGAAACTGAAGCAGTCATCAAAAACCTCCCAAGACACAGAAGTCCAGGGCCAGATGGCTTCCCAGGGGAATTCTATCAAACATTTATAGAAGAAATAATACCTATTCTACCAAAGCTGTTCCAAAGGATAGAAAGGTACAGAATACTGCCAACCTCATTTTAGGAGACCAGCATCACCTTAATTCCAAAACCAGACAAAGACTCCACCAGAAAGGAGAATTGTAGACCAATATCTCTGATGAACACAGATGCAAAAATTCTCAACAAGATACTAGCCAATAGGATCCAATGGTACATTAAGAAGATTATTCACCATGACCAAGTGGGATTTATTCCTGGGATGCAAGGTTGGTTCAAGACTCGTAAAACAATCAATGTGATAGATCACATCAATAAGAGAAAAAACAGGAACCATATGATCCTCTCAATAGATGCAGAGAAAGCATTTGACAAAGAACAGCATCCATTCCTGATCAAAACTTTTCAGAGTGCCGGGATAGAGGGAACATTCCTCAGCATCTTAAAAGCCATCTGTGAAAAACCCACAGCAAATATCATCCTTAATTTTTTTTAAAGATTTTATTTATTTATTCATGAGAGACGCAGGGAGAGAGGCAGATACATAGGCAGAGGGGGAAACAGGCTCCCTGTGGGAAGCCCAATGCAGAACTCAATCTCAGGATCCAGGGATCATGCCCTGAATCAAAGGCAGATGCTTAACTACCAAGCCACCCAGGCATCCTTGACAACAAATTTCTAAAAAAAAATCCTCATGAGATTATTTATCCTTCCTTCTAGAAAAAGAACTGAATAAAAAATGATGTAGGGCTAAAATCTAGAAAACTATTTAGAAATATATTTTCCTTTGTAATTAAAAAGCAAAATCTGTCCAATATATTTCACCCAATTAGTATTTAAAAAGTAATTACCTTTTTCATATATGTGTAAATGGATATATTTAGTTCTAAATATCCTAATTATTGTATGCTTTGTGAATGGTAAAACATATTATGTTTCCAAATACAATGTGGTATTAAAGAGGATTTATTTATTTAAGAAAATTGATCCATCTATTATTGGTTCTAAATTTTATTCTATTAAATAATCTATGGAGGATGTTAAGATTTTCATTAATTCCTAGTTTCAGTCAATATCTTAATAGTAAATACTAAATGCAGGCTTTTTGTTAACTACATAAAAATAAGTAAATAAACAAAGATTCAAATTCAAGGCAACTTCTTAGCAAATTCTCCACATTAGCTGACTTAAACTGAAGCTTACAAAAATTGGAATTGGAGATCATATTTTTTTTTCCTTCACTGCTCTTCCTACCACTAAGAGTGCTGTGCTATTGGGTGAAACAGAATCCCAATTAAACTCTTCTTTATCTCTGTCTTGATCCAATACGTAAAACAGAGTCTAAGGCACACCAGTTTACACAATTTTGGGGATTTTAATTGTTTCTTTTAAATGTTTAGTTGAGCTCCAGTGAATTTCAGTGTTTTAAAAAAACAAACAAAACCACCAGTCCTCATCTAAGCACCAGGTCATAAAATAAGAAATAGAAGAATGTATTACATGAAATGCACCACTTGTATTCAAGGTGAAGAAGAGCAGGGCAGAGAAAAGATTTTAGAAATGATAAACAGGGTCAATAGGTTCTCATTAACATGTGTATATAAAGCAAAGTTATTCTCTTTGGAGCAGGTTGGGTGAAGAGGACATTTTTAGAACAGGTAAGTAATCAACGGTTTTAAAATCAAAATGTCTTAGTCCAAAAGATAAACTCCATTCTGCAGTCTGACAAGGTGTATCAGGCAAGAATCAAAGAGGTTTCTTCTGCAGCGGCTTACACCCTTTCTCTGGGCAAGGAAAGCATGATGCACCCTAGGTAGATCCAGATTTTTCTCATATGTGTTTCCCAAGAAAATACCTAAGCCACCACATGCATTCATTTTTCATTTAAGCAATAAAGTAATAATAATAACTAACATTTATGCATCTGCTACTCTTTCAGGCATTCACATGTATTATTTAATGCCCGCTGCAGTAACTTCATCAGGTAGGTACTAATTTCATCCCTATTATACAGTTGAGGAAACACATAAAGGTCATAGAAATTGGCCAAGTTTAAAATATTAGCAATTAGAGGAGCCAAGCTTTGACCCACAGATGCAAATTTCTTGAAAAGAGAAATCAGAAATGGATTTTGGTTATTTACTGAAGTTAATAGAAAAGAAAACATTAAAGATTTAGGCCATTCTCAGGCCTGTCCTTTAAAAAGATAAACGAAGCTATTTTCTACATCAATTCATGAAATCACCCAAACTCCCCATACTCTTAATTATAATCCCTTTATGAAGCAGTATTTTAACAACAAAGTCTTTCTACAAGACTTGATTGCACTTTATGGTATCTGATAAGCTTATATTTAAAAGTCAAAGACTAGTTATATTTGAAAATATGCACATTGAATTTTAATTTATACTAAATTCTTTTGGGGTAGTTCCCTATGAAAATGATCACTTTTATAATAATTAATCGATAGCTTATCATATGCATATCCACCCTATAGTATGTAAATAGAGTTAGCATTAATTCATCAAATACAGAGTAACACATACACACACAGAAACACATATAAATCCTATTTTTTTTCATTTTACATTACCAATGAATTCTAAACTATTAGTAGTTAATATGTTTTATTTAGCCTACCATAGCAATCAGTCAAGTGCAAATGGGAAAAATATTTAATTCCTTTTTTCTCTCAAATCTTTAACCCCCTTGATTTGAGCGACAGCTTCTCTTTGGCTCCAAAACTCTAGGAAGCCGATTTAAGTGGGGTTTAGAGGGAAAAAAAAATCCACAAAATCACTTCAAAGCTACCAACAGACTTCAGAGAGCAAAGTAACTTTTCTTTTCATACAATTCAAAGTGTATTTCTACCCAGAAGTCACTGAATTTTAGAGAGTTTGTGAAGACTTTTTATCACTCAAAGTTTAATCATGTGATATCTTGTACTTTCCTAAAGAAAATGTTGCTAGCCTTCTTTAGTGATAAATATGAGCACCATGAAGATATTCCAGAAAAAGGAAATATTTGGAGACTTTCTTCCATTCTTCCCTCTAAACCGCAGCATATGCCATTATCAAAAGAGCCTCTCTAAATTAATGTCAGGGTTTCCTCAATATAACAATCAGAACAAATTTGCAGGCATCCTGTTGGGATTAAGTCTGAAAGTTATGGCTCTACCCCAAATGAACAAAGCCAAATGAGCTATCTCAAATTACTATTTCTTACCAACTTCTTGGTGTACACATCTAAAATGACTTTTAGTAGGATATTTTGTTATTTTTTTTATTTTGTTAAGT
Organism: Vulpes vulpes; assembly: GCF_048418805.1. Lineage (NCBI taxonomy): Eukaryota > Metazoa > Chordata > Mammalia > Carnivora > Canidae > Vulpes > Vulpes vulpes. The sequence goes on from NC_132781.1 coordinate 74,467,310, forward strand.
TTTATCCCTAGTTCCAATGTATGTGCTCTTTTATTCCTTGCTGCCATATTCTTTTAGGTCTCGCTCCTAATTTCTTTGTTCTATACGCCTTAGTTTTTTGTTTGTTCTGTACTCTTTCTTTCTCATTTCTAATTTATATTATCTTGCAAGATAATATTTTAGAAACTAGAAGGAAAATGAATGAACAAACAAGCAAAAAAATCATCAACTGGTATAACCAATCACGAAACAAAGTGGAGAAGCTCCATGTCTTTCTGATTCATTGAACATTTATTGAGCACCTGGAGGTCTGAATCTGCAATATTTTCATATGTGTTGGTGTACTTCAATCTTTGGCTTTGAAATCAGTGATTAAAAAGACAGTTCTCAGGGGATCCCTAGGTGGCGCAGCGGTTTGGTGCCTGCCTTTGGCCCAGGGCGCGATCCTGGAAACCCGGGATCAAATCCCACTTCGGGCTCCTGGTGCATGGAGCCTGCTTCTCTCTCTGCCTGTGTCTCTGCCTCTCTCTCTCTCTCTCTCTGTGTGTGACTATCATAAATAAATAAAAATTTAAAAAATATATCCATATTTTAAAAAATACAGTTCTCAGAACATCTCAGAAAATGACTAGCAGTATATGTTTTAACTTGTTTTGTAATAATCACAGGAACTATTCTTGCAGGGGAAGGCAATTCTTTGATCCATCAACTAGAAAATAATTCAGGAGTGTTTAAACATGTTCTTAATTAAATCTAAAAGATTAATATATTTAATATGGAATCATTAAGGAAAGTTTTAGGAGGGGGCACCTGGGTAGCTCAGTTGGTAAGCCTCTGACTCTTGATTTTAGCGCAGGTCATGATCTCAGGGTTGTGACATCAAGCCCTGTATTGGGATTGTGCTCACCACAGAGTCTGCTTGAGATTCTCTCTCTCCTTCTCCTTCTGTCCCCCTGCACTTCTCATGCTCTCGTGCTCTCTCTCAAAATAAATAAGTAAATAAAATCTTTAAAAAAAAAGAAGAAAAAGTTTTAGAGGAACTATTTTTAATCCTCCTTTTCCCAGAAGTCCTGCCAATGCAAAGTTCAAATACCCACATTGGTGAAATCCAACCCAAAAAAGCTGGCAATGGGTATTTTTTCCTAGAAAATATAAAATCCAAACTAAGCTTTAAATATACCATGATCTTTGATAATTTAAACCCAAAGCTGACAAAATATAACCATATCCATCTTTGAGGGTGTGTGCTTAATTTCCAGAGGAGGAAAAATAATTTTGTTTATTTCTTCTAAGTTAAAATGACTGAAGGGGAATGAGAAAGAAAAACTCCAACATTTGAGTTTGTTCAAGGACAAGACAAAGAGTGGTGACAGTTGGTTTTACCACACACAGTAATGACTCTCTGGATATAAAGTGGGGTCCCAGAGAAAAGTTAGGGGTAAGAAAAACTAAATTGAAAGGGTAAAAACTTGTTTTCAGCAAACTTGCAAAAGATAAACACCAGAAGCTAGGAAAAAAAAAACAACAACAATGAAAGGGGTTTCATTGGGGAAGGCAGCACAGGAAAGAGGTGCTTCACCATAGTTTAACAGTAAATCACAGCCAGTGAAAAATTTCAAGTAGCAAAGTGACTAAAGGATTTTTTTTAGGTTAAGACAATTTGCAGAGATGAAACACAGAGTTCCTTCCATTGCCCTAAAATCTCAGTAGACTCTGTTGTACCTATAAATGATTTGTCTGGGTAGTTCATGGAAAATTAAGGAAGAGAGATTATCAGTCTAGTTCAGTGTCCTGTGGACAGAAAGGACTAGAAATGATAATAAGAGATCAGTATATGTAGGAAGTCAGAGCCAGAAGGGACAACAAGGCTATAATTCCCAAGGAATCTGCAGAAATTTCAAGTCTGCACAGCACATGAGATGGGGATTTCTGATTTTTACTTCAAGCTCAACCAACTGAGTGACTTAAGCTGACATTCAATTCACAAAGCAAACAAACAAACAAACCCTGGACAATTTCCTCTTAAAGAGAGGAAATGTAAAATTTAAAGAAACATGGAGAGACAGTTTGAAACTTCTACACTTTCTTTAAAATCAGTCTTCCCTGAAAGGAAAGAGTTAACTAAACCAAAACAAAACTTCCTACCTTTTCCTACCCCAAACTTCTAAGAGAAGATTCAACTGTTTCCAATTTGAATCAGAAAGGTTTTAAGAATTTCATTTGAAATATCTTCACAGATCCCCAAGCATATTTGGACTTTTTGTAAAAGTGGCTCATGTGAGTTCTGAATACCAGAGTCTGAGTGTTTGATTTCTATGGCTGTGTAATGCCTCAGGGTTGGGAGCCTGTTAGTCATCAGGAGCCTGGTGCTAACACATCACAGGTAATAAAACAGATATTGTATGTTGCCACAGAAAACTGATATGGGTCCCCATAAAACATGAAGGTGTCCAAAGCATGCCTTTTGCTGTAGTTGTCATTTGTACTTTATTAGGATTCCTAAGACCCAGGTCAATACCAGAAAATTGGACATCAGCCCAATCATTGCATTTTGTTGACAGCTTAACTGTGCCAGAACCTCAATCTCACATTTAGCAGACAGAATAGACTTCTGTTTCCAATAAGCTCTTAAACAAAAAGAATCTATGAAGACTGTATGTTTACAGAAATCTGGGCACCATGAGGAGAAGAATGTGAAAGTATCTGACAAACTGCAGACCCTCTGAGTATGTTCTATGTTCAGGATTTTGCTAAGCTTCCTGGATAAAGCTACAATATGACAAGGTACACAAATTTAGGAAACCTTAATGAGGAGTTATTCTGGGTGCAAATGTTAATTTTCAAATATTGTTTATGTTTCCAACTTACACGTTTTCCTTAAGAAATGTATAAGCTGTCAACTAAAGTATGTTGCATCGATATGTTTATTTATCTTAGCGAAGAAAGGCAAACTTAAATCTCCATGTTATAAGCATACACTGATCATATCTCAATGGCATTGTGAGACCAAATCAGAGGTATGGCATGGCTATATATTTTTAGAAGCATTGTTATTCTTTACAACTGAGGATAAATCAATTATGTCCTAACATAATCAATTATGTTCTAACAGAATGCTGATTTACTGTTGCACCACAAAAAAATAGTATTTCATTCACTATTCTTCTTTGCTTGTTTTGTTTAAACCTTTAACTCACAGATATCTACATTTACAGAGACACTGGCTATCTCTAAGTGTTATACTTTAATATAAGAGGCAACAGAAATGTCTTGGTCTATTTTATCGTCATCACATTTGCTCATCCAAGCAGGTCCCACTAGGATATGGAAGAAAATATGGGTTCCGTTTTTAATGACAGTAATCAGAAGCATATATTCATTCATTTTCTTCTTTTTTGAGTAGTGAAATGGGGTTATATTGGTGACTTTACATGCCTTTTAAAAATCTTCCCTCTATTGATGTTCTATCAAGATTTAACATTTCCTAAATACAGAGCAGCATTACCTTGAACGGTTTGGCCAATGGTTTGGCCTTCTTAAAATATATGTTCATAAATCTGAAATTTTACAAGATGGGGTTAGTTAAAACAAGCTAAGAAATTTTTAGAAATAGGGTAAACACATAGTAAATTCTAAAGAACGTGAAATATATAGTAACATTATAATAGGATTTTTTTTCTCTCCAAAGTTTCTGCTGAAACCCCCACAGGTCAAGAACAAAATAAAGGAAGGCCTTCCAAACTACAGTTGCTAGACCATCTAAGCAAGACTTAAAAATGAGATATATTAGTTTACTTGGGCTGCCATAACAAAGTACCACAGACTAGCTGGCTTAAACAATAGAAGTTTATTTCCTCACAATTCTGGAAGCTAGACTCTAATATCAAGGTATTGTGAGGGTTGGCTTATTTTTCTGAGGCCATTGTCCTTGGCTTGTAGGTGGCTGTCTCCTCCTTGTGTCCATGCAATGCATAGTTTTCTCTCTATACATCTATGACCAAATTTCCTCTTCTTATAGGGATACCAGTCATGTTGAATTCGGGCCCACTCCTTTCATCTCTTTAAGACCCAACCTCCAAATACAGTCAGATGTACAGTTTTCTCTCTATACATCTATGACCAAATTTCCTTTTCTTATAGGGATACCAGTCATGTTGAATTCGGGCCCACTCCTTTCATCTCTTTAAAGACCCAACCTCCAAATACAGTCACATTCTGAGGTCCTGGGGGTTAGGATTTCAACAAATGAATTTAGGAGGAACACAATTCAGCCCCATAACAAGAGAAAATCAAATCCTTGCATCCTGAAACTCAATAGAACCTCAAAGGTTTAAATGAATTGAGGGTGAGAAGCCAAAAAAGAAGCTTTTTCAGAGAAAATTATTGGCTTTTTATGGTATTTTCCCTATCCAATTCATGAGGGAGGAGAGGTAAATACTTCATCTTTACTCCAAGTAGGTGAGAAAAGCTACAAAAGAGCTATATTTTTTACAACTTGACATATCATGAAGTTAGTTTTTGATATATATAATGGAGAAATATAATGTAAAAAGATATAGCTAACATGAAATTTAATTTTATAAAAACGTGTCAGTTTGATGGAGCCAGGCGACACCCAGATATTTAGCCAAACATTTTTCCAGGTGTACCTGTGAGGGGTTTTTTGGACAAGAGTACCATTTGAATAGGTGGAATGAGTAAAGCCAATTGCCCTCCCTAAGATGGGCCTTCATCAATTAAAGACCTAAATAGAATAAAATGACTGACATTCCCATAAGTAAGAGAGAACTCCTCCTGCCTGACCATTTATTTGAATTTGAACATCAGTCTTTTTATGCCTATAGACTCAAAATGAAACTTAGCTCTTCTTTGGTCTCAAGACTAAATTTACACCATCAAGTCTCCTGGATTTTTGTGTTTTTTGTTTTGTTTTGTTTTGTTTTGCTTGTTTACTAGAATTTACATCATCAGGTCTCCTGGTTCTCAGGCATTTGGACTGGGCCAAAATGAAATCACCAGCTCTCCTGGGTCTGCAGCTTATATGGAAATATACACAATAAGATACTATATACATCTAGATTTATATAATACTGATATACAAAAGATTTATTATAAGGAATATATATACATTCTATTGGTTTTCTCTGGAGAACCTCTTGATTTTTGGCTCAGCTAAAACTGTCAAGAGATGACCATACTGGAAATAAATTATATTGCATTTCTGATAGAGTAGAGGAGTGTTTTCCATAGTCTAGAAGAGATCATGTAAATGCTAGCTGCCTTTAGGGTCACTTTCAAAGAGACTGGAGATGTATTGTTAGATGGGGAGGCTGAGGGTGTTACCACATAGCTCCCAACAACAAAGAGGCGTTGCCTAATACAAGGCAGGCCGCAATCTTTGAAATCTCCAAGAAAATCATCACAATGTCTCAAGAGAGAAAGATTTAGTGTTGAACTTGAGCACACAGATGCCAGGTCAAAATTATATTTGTCAAAGTAGATGGTTATGCCCCTTATCTCTTCTCCTTTCTCCTGTTGCAATCCAAGAATGGTCACAAAATGGAAGAAACAGAGAGTTCACCAGATTGATCATGCTCACTTCCTTAACTCACAGCAGGCTTCCCAGACTGAAGCAAGTGTATTCAAATTGTGTCCCAAGTGTTTAAATTCACAGAGCGGATTTGATATGTTCTTTAGGGAGTTACATTATTATGCTGGCAGTTACCAGGAAATTTTTACTGTCTAAGAATAACTGGAAAAATCTATAAGGACTGATTAAGATCTGTTCCACAGCCTGGGGAAAAAAGCCTAGATGGTGTGTAGGGACAATTATAGAGAAAAGGAATCTTACTTTATGATTTCAGTCACTTAAATTCCCGCTTATTCAATATAATTGTTAACAGTCATTTGTGAAAGCAAACAGGAAAATATGTGAATAAATCCCATAGCATGGAAGTGTTCTTGGTAGTTCTCAAACATTTTACTTCAGTTTAACAAATACTTAAAGTATGTCTGCAATATGCCAAACTGTTTTGTTAAGTTTTGAGAGTGTAGAAACGAATAACAGAAGCTGCCTGAGGGAGTTTATGGCTTAGTGTGGAAAAAAATATGTGAAACATAATTTCCCTGTGATACAATTAGTTGCTCTGGTAGAGATGGCCAGAGGAGCTTGCAAGATTTTGTACAGGGAGCCGCCACCACCACTAAACATCATCATGGGGTGACTAGACGGAGTATTTGAAGCATTTTGGCACTGTTCTTACTGTTCTAGGCCTTGAAGGTCAATCAGGCACATTGGGAAATATGTATCCCTAACACTTTGTAAAACTGATTATTTCTCTATATAAGAAAAAGCTTCATATGAAAATCATACATTCATTTAACTCTTAGGTCTATATTTCCACTCCTGAGGTATCAAGATTTGTCAGGTTTGATTTCCAAAAATGCTGAAAACAACTATTTTTAATAAAACTTTTAATCCAAAAATCTACCACTAAATAATAGTAAATCACAGCAGTATCTATCTAAATCTGAAGTGAAAAAATACTCAAATTATGTAAACTATGGTTAAAAGTTATGACTGCTCAAAATAAGAGATAATAGACTTGGTTAAAATAAATCCAATGTAAAACAACTTTTTCTTTTTCCTGTTTTATACTTTTATGGGTAGGGTAAAGTTTATAAGAGCTTTGAAAATCATCCCCAGTTCTTCCCAGATAAATTTAGGCCAAGCAAAGCAGTCACAGAAGGCAACAGAACTTAAGGACTAAACCTAACTGGATTGGTTGCCTGCTAAAACAAACACATCAATATTATCCAGAGGATTATAATATGACTTGGAGTCTACAGACTTTTACATTCTCAATATTCAGGACACAACTCAAAATTACTCAGCATATAAAGAAATCAAGAAAATCTGAAAAATTATCAAGGGAGAAGATTATCAGCAAATACCAAGCAGGAGATCACACAAATAGAGCAAATTATCTGACAGATTTTAAAGCAGTTATTATTACTATGCTCCTGAGGTAAACAAAAGGCACTAAATTGAATGAAAAGATAAGAGCTCTCAGCAGATAAATATAACAAAAACCCAAATGGTAATGATAAGAAGTGGAAAGTGCAATACCTAAAATAAAGCAAAGGAGGCTACCTGCGGGGGGGCGGGGGGGGGGGCTCAGTGGGTTAAGCATCTGTCTTCAGCCCATGTCATGATCCCAGGGGTCCTGAGATCAAGCCCTGCATCAGACTCCCTGCTCAGGGGGAGTCTTCTTCCCCCCTCCCTCCCCCTTCTGCTCATGTTCTCTCTCTCTCTCTCTCTTTCAGTTGCTCCGTCTCAAAATAAAATAAAATATTTAAAAAAAATAAAGTAAAGCAAATAAATAAAAACACCTTACTAGATGGGCTAGAGAGAATAGAGAAGAAATTAACTTGTAGATAGTCAGTAGAAGTTATCCAATCTGAAGAACAGAGAAAAAATATTGGAAATAAAAATTAATAGATGATCAAATAACTGAGAGAATATCAAAAGTCCTAACCTAAGAAAATTAAAGTATTAGGAGAGGAGAAAGAGATTAGGCACAAAGAATATTTGAAGAAATAATCACCCAAATTTTCTCCAGTGTGATGAAAGACATAAAGTTAAGTGAATACTAAACAAAATTAAACTAAAATAAAATAACAACAAATATAGGCACATTATCATCAAACTGCTACATTAAAACATAAATGAAAAAAATTAAAAACAATTGGAAAAATGATACATTTTGTTAGAGGCTAAATTGTGTCCCTCTAAAATTCATATATTGAAGCCCTAACCCCTGGACCTCAGAATGTAACTATTTATACATAAGGTCTTTAAATAGGTAATTAAGGGCACCTGGGTGGCTCAGTTGGCTAAGCACCTGGCTTCAGCTCAGGTCATGATCCCAAGGTCCCTGGGATCCAGTCCCACAATGCGCTCCCTGCTCAGTGAGGAGTCTGCTTCACCTTCTGCTTGTGCCCTCTCTCTCTTTCTCTCTCTCTCAAATAAATAAATTCTTTTTTAAAAATGGGTAATTAAAGGGGCACCTGAGTGGCGGACTCTTGATTTTGGCTCAGGTCATGATCTTAAGATCCTGGGCTTGTGCCCCACATCAGGCTCCATGCTCAGTGGGGAAGTCTGCTTGAGGATTCTCTCTCTTTCTCCCTCTGCTCCTCCCCCTGCTCTCTCTCTACCTTAAATAAATAAATCTTTAAAAAAAAATAGACAAAGTATAATAAGATCACTAAGGTGGGGTTCTAGTCCAACATGACTGGTGTCCTTATAAGAAGAAATTTAGACACAGACATACACAGAGGGAAGACTATGTGATGATACAGGGAGAAGATGACCATCTAGAAGCATAGGTGTAGGTAAAGATTTCTTATAAGAAACTTAAGAAATCAAAACATAAAAGAAAATAGATAAAATGGACTCCATCAAATTTAAAATTTTTGCTCATTGAAAGACACCATTTGGAAAACAAAATGGCAAGCCACAGACTGAGAGAAAATATTCACAACACATTTACCAGACAAAAGGAATGTAACTGGAACATATATAAAGAACTATTAAACTTTAATAATAATAATAAAAAGACAATCCAATTTATAAAACAAACACTTGAATAGTCATCTTAGGAAAGAGTATATGGCCAAAAAGTACACGAAAAAAATGTTCAACAATATTAGTTATCAGGGAAATGAAAATTAAAATCATAATGAGATATTAATGGCTAAAATTAATTCTTAAAAATCAAACCTACACCTACCACCTGACCCAGCCATAACACTCCCAGCTATTTAACCAAAGGATACAAAAACATTATGTCTACAAAACATGTATACAAAAATGTTTTTTAGCATCTTTGGTTGTAATAATCAAACACTGAGATAAATAAAAATGTAAATATAAATAAATATAAATTTATGCGTAGGAAGGAAGAAATGGGCACGTCCATTCTCTAGAACACTGCTCAGCAATAAAAAGGAATGAATTATTGATGGACACAAGAACAGAAAAAAAATCTCAAACCCATAATGCGGAGTAAAAGTAGCCAGATTTTTTAAAGTATATTACATTTATATGAAATTCTAGAACAAACTATTATAGGTTCAGAAAACAACTTAGTGATTGGAGATGGGAGGATGGTAAAGAGAGGAATGAATTAAAAAGGCATAAGAAAGGTACCTGGGTGGCTCAGTCAGTTAAGCAACTCACTTTGGCTCAGGTCATGATCTCCAATCCTGGGACTGAGCCCCATGTCAGGCTCTGTACTCAGTGGGGAGTCTGTTTGTCCCTCTGCTCCTTGACCTACTCATACTCTCAATCTCTCTCAAATAAATAAAATCTTAAAAAAAAAGAGCATAAGAAAACTTTTGGTTGTGATGAAAACACTCATTATCTTGTAATTATTTCTCAGATATAAAAATACATATGTACCTATCTACACACCTGTATGTGTCAGACATATACACACATATGCATATATACACACATATAGACACCTATGTGTATGTATGTATATGAATTGACCAATTTGTATATTTGCCAGCATTCTTGTAAAATAAGCCTGTCCCCTAAGCATTGAAAATCTGTTCTTCCACATTACCACTTAGCAGGTATTTCTAAAATTCTTTCACAGCCTCTTCATCTGCAGAACTTACCTCGTACGTGAGTTAACATTTTTCACGTGTTGAAATAAATTTCTAGCCCTGAGATGGAGCCACTCCTTCCTCAGGGTACCATATCAGCAGTCAGCAAACTGAAACTTCAGTAAACACGCCTCTATTAAACCAGAAGCACAGCAATGTCCAGTCAGCCAGTCCCCAAACACTTCAAGACAACTCTGGGCTCCCTACTTCCTTGTTTCTGGATCTCTGTAAATAAGATCAACCAGCCAATCAACTTAAGCTGAGTACCTCCTTGTTTCCTGCTTGTCTCTTTTATAGAAGCTTCAAACCCTTCTCTCTTACTTTGGAATTCTCTGAACTCCTGAGAGTGGAAAGTATCACTTCATGAAGTGTTAAATACTGTTTGTTTGTGTCACCTAAATTGTCTTCTTTAATGAAACACATGATATGGCCTTTTGAAACACAGAAGCCAGCCAGCACCAGTCAAGGAGGGTTTCATATTTTCCGGACATAAATTTCTTTAGTTTTCAGCCTCACCATACTCCAGTCCACTATTGTCTTTTCCACTTAGTCTTCATCTGATGAATCTACAAATTTATCTACTTCTCCACATTTTCGATAGTTTCATCGATAGATGTTACTTGGGTACCTTCTGGAGCAGCCTCACATATATCTTGATAAATTTCCTCTTCCTTTTTGGGATGTATTATATTGTTGATTCATGAACATTGAACTCAGAGCCAGAAACACTAGATAGAACTCATGCCTCAACAAACTTCATCTAAAATACATATTTTCTTGGTTATGCAAATCACAGCCTTCTTAACACTTCAGAGCACTAGACAGCACTTCAGCATTTGGCTGGAGAGACCATTTTAAACAGCAAAATCACTAACAAAAAAGCACAGAAATGTGAACAAAGTGTTATTGAATAGACCTGCCAAAAAGAGCACACTTATTTATAATAGGAGCGAAGTGTGAAAACAGAGACTGTTCTTCAAATTTTTTTCTGTTCTCTACCTGCGTGAGACTGACTGCAAAAGTGCCATGAGTATTGATTTGGGGGTAACAAACGAATTGTATCAAGTAGGTGAATTCGCAAATATGGAATTGCAAACAAGGATCAACTACAGTATAACTGGTGTACTCCGGTTATACTCCAATGAAATTGTGAAGAAAATTGTTGGTTCGTGTTCAAATGAATGAATGAAGGAGCTTCCATAACTTGCAGAACAAAGCCTTCAATTACAGAAATATACAATAGCTAGTCTGAGATTCTGAGGAAATAGGCAGTAATCTCTGCCCATTCCTTCTGTGCCAACTGCAGAACAAAAACCACACCTGACAACTGATAGTAGCATGGCTGCCAGCTTGGTGAGTCTGATACTTTATTGTAGTCCCATCCACACTTCAGGAACAGAACATGTGGGGGAAAAATGGAAATAATAGCAGACCACCTTCCAACACAGTTTATACATGTGTTTCCCCCTGCTCTGAAGAGGCAACCAGAACCTTTCCTGTGTGGAGACTTTTTACAGGTCTACTCATTCCCAAGCTTCCAACAACCACTGTGACCTAAAAAAAGAAAGCCTATACATTTTTCTGGTATAAAGCTAGTACATCAAAGATGTCACTGGAACAATTCTTGTGCAGGCAATTTAGAGACTACAGCTCCCTTAGTTCTAAATCATGTCTCTTTCCAAGTTTAGTTAGCATAGCATACGTGCCACCAAGTAACTTAAAAAAGACGAATTTTAGGGTCTCCCTACAAACAGCGAGTACCGCCACTATTTTGTAAATGTGTCACTGGCCTACTGTTGCTAAGCTACTCATCTTAAGATTCTTTCTCCACATTTGGTTTTCAATTATTCCTCATCATCTTTATTCATAGATCACATGTGTCTAAATGTAAGCTGCTTTATCTATGTGTAGCTGTTCCAGTATGTCTAACAGTTGTTTAAGCTATTTACTTTTTTTAAAAAACTTGAATTTCTACCTCTATGCTGCTATTTTTGTGACAATGTATTTTGTTTCTGCCTCTCTGAGCATATGTATTTCTATCATCCTCCATTCTTCTCTTTTTCTTCTCTGACTACTATCATTCTGTATCATTACTCATCTTTGCAGGTCTCTTTCTTAATCTGCCTTTCAGTTTTTGTCATTTCTTTTCTTTTTTTTTTTTTTTTTAGTTTTTGTCATTTCTTATAGCTGACTTGCTGACTTTTTTTTTTCTTTTATGTTTCCTTTTTCATTCCATTATCACAGAGGACAGCACAATATAGAGGTTAAGAGCATGGTCTCTGGAATCAGACTTCTCAGGTCTGAGTACCAAGTTTCACACTTAGTAGCAATAATGGATAAATTACATAAACTCCCTGGGTTTTAGTTTTTTCACCTGTAAAATGAAGATAATAACATTTTCATACAGTTTTTGTGAGCTTTCTCTGATTCATCCTCATAGGGATCACTATTGCCATTTGCTAACTAAGTTAAATGGTTAATTGCAATTTTTATTATCAGAAATATTATAGAAATAGTACACTGGCATGGAGACAGTGATACTGAATTAAGTAGAAACAATGACTGGAGTTGGCTAAAGGGGAGTCAAAGAGAAAAGATTTGGGGCAGAACAACATTAAGGACTTGGGATGAAAGCAATACTTACATACAAAAAGGGCCTTTATGGTCTTTCTGGTTACCATAAATGTATTTAAAAGTGAGGGTTAGCTGATTCTCTTATGAGAAGTGGTGAGAAATCAGGAAGCTTCTGAGAGGTCTGCATGATTGAGAAGAACAGTGGGTCGGAGGAAGATAGGGATGGAAAGAGGTAACAACTCAGAGAGAAGTGTGACAAGGTTTTTAGGATAATGTGAAAGGGACAATGAAGTTTGTCTGGCTTCCATCAGATCCAGAATGGAAGCCTACTGGATAGCATTTTGAATAAGGCAGAGACAGTGTCAGGCTTAAGATGAGAAAACAGCAATGATTCTAATAGGGTACATGTACATATACTATAGATGTACTGCGTTATTGTGTTGTCCCAAAAATCAGGTGGCTATGTACATGAACTACTTTTCTCTGGGTATAGTTCTTGTTAACAAAATGAAACAAAAAGCACAAAAAGAATAAATGTTTAAAAGAATCCCATCCTGAAAAGAAATCTTCTGCTTCAGTGATCTGCTCATCTGTAACCATTGGTAACAAAACAATTGTGCTAGTTGGCTGTGGCTCTGGAGACTTCTCGCTGAAATGCTCAAAATGCCAGTACAAGCTTGTCTTTGGTCAGAATGCTGAATCAAACCAAAAAGTAAGATAATATTCATTCTTATGTAACTTGTTTATTTCCTTTATCATGATATTTTTCTTCAAGTCCTGAATTCAATGTTTACCTTCTAGAAGAAGTCACTACCTCTTTCAATCATTCTTTCAGCAAGTCTATAATGAACTCCTTGTATGAGTAGGGCATAATCTTATTTGCAAGTGAAAAAACAATGCAAAAATTTTATGACTTTGGGAATCCCAGTCTAGTTTGGAAGACCCACACCACCGAAAAGTAATTACAATAGAAGGTGATAACTATCAACAAGATTAGGTAAGTACCCTAGACACATCAAAGACACTGCACTTAATTAGGCCAAAGATGCTTCTGAAATAAATGGCAATTTTTATCCACATATCATCCTATCCACTATGATTTTCTAATCCATATAGAATTGAGACTTCCTTAGCAGGATATATTTATTCTCACAGTTCGAGTTGTTCAGAATCACACTAGATTTTTGTTTGTTTGATTCTTTGAGTTTCTTTGTTTTCAGTTTTATTCACTAGGTGCATTTTGTATTGTATCAATTTACCAAGCTGAAACCATATTTTCCAGAATTTCTTTCACTGCATGGTTGGCCACAAGAGAAATTTCCATTTAGGTAGAAAGGAAACAACAGGCATTATCCTCTGAAAGGGCATTGTAGGGTAACCAGGGGTCATTGTAGTTCCCACACCTTGTTGCTGGTCTCTTGCCTCAACTTGTGGGTGTGGGGCATCAACGGCCAGTCCCACAACTGAATCCCAATAATTTTGAATCTTACTTGAGCCTTTTATTCTCAAAAACATGGATGGTTATGAAATCTCCCCCCTCAGGATGCCTGGGTGGCTCAGTGGTTGAGCATCTGTCTTCCGCTCAGGGCATGATCCTGGGGTCTGGGGATCCAGTCCCTCATTGTGATCCCTGCATGGAGCCTGCCTCTCCCTCTGCCCATGTCTCTGTCTCTCTTTGTGTCTCTCATGAATAAAATCTTAAAAAAAAAAAAAAAAAGGAAATCTCCTCCCTCTCCCACAACCTTTTGTGTTCGGGGAAAAAAAGCTTACTGCAAAGAGCCATCCCTACCTTATGACTAGATATGACATATATATGTTCTACTTGTCTACCTATGACAAGGCCAGACACAGAACTTTGTGTCATAAATGATAAGCTGATCTGCTCATTCCCACTGATCACTGGAAACAAAATCCTTTTTAACCAAACTTTGATTAAACTTCTCTCCTTTCCCAGGTTGCTCAACTGTGGCCAACACACAAATTTGCTTTAACATCCACTTCTGAGAATAAGCTGGCCTCTGATTGAAACAGTCTGTGATCCGCTATCTGTCATGCTTTCATCCCACCTCCCTACATCCTTTTCTTTCTAGCCTTGTTTACTCTTCTCTATAAAAGAAAAACCCTCGGGGGGGGGGGGGGGGGGCTGGGTGGCTCAGGGGTTGAGTGTCTGCCTTCAGCTCGGGTCGTGATCCCAGGGTTTCGGGATCGAGTCCCACCTCGGGTTCCCTGCAGGGAGCCTGCTTCTCCCTCTGCCTGTGTCTCTGTGCCTCTCATGAAAAAGAAGAAGAAAGAAAGAAAGAAAGAAAGAAAGAAAGAAAGAAAGAAAGAAAGAAAGAAAGAAAAGAAAGACCCTCTACCTAGACTTTGAGATGCTTGAAGTCTTATGGTTGCAGCTTTCACCCCATTGCAACTGTCCCTTCCCTCACTTTCACCTTCCCCTTTGCAATAATTCTTTTGTCAAATAAAAACTGCACCAGATGAAGTTCAGCAGGCAAGAAATAATTTATTAAAGATACTGCGATAGGGGAAAGAGATTGAACCCCACTCCATTGAAACAAAAGGCAGGAGAGTTTTAGGTGCTGGGGTGAGCTAGTAGAATAGTACTGCAGGCTGTTGAGGGGGAGGTTGATCACTGGGATGTGTCCAGCATACTGACTTATTGTTGAGTTTGAAAATATTTTTTTTTTCTGTGACTAGGCCATCAGTGTTCACTAATAGATGCCCATGGAAGTCAGGTCCCTACATTCCCACAAAGACTGGGACATAGAAGTGCTATCTCCTTCAATGTTTACATGTCAAAGAGATGGTCCCTCATCTTTGAGAAAGTCATTTCCTGGGTGATAAAACTGGTAAGAGGTTGAAGATTTACATATATTTCTAAGAAGTAGAGCAAGACTATATAATTCCAAGTTTTCTAAAGTAAGGGGTCAAAAAAAAAAAAAGGAGGTCAGGGACTTATCATCAGGAGGAAAACTGTCTCAAGTTTAATCCAGCTGAGGGGAATGTTAAGGCCAACTTGGCTGCTTTCAAATAAAGTCCTTCCTTACAAAATCTGGATGTTTTTCATTTGAGTCTCTTTCAACTTCTGGAGTATTTCCTCTTTCAGTTTTTACGAGTCCTGGTTCAGTTAGGTGAACAGAGCTACAGTGAAAAGATCCAGCTTCTCCTGAAGGTCATTCAAGGTTAGAAGCAGTGAAGACCAAATGTGGGTTCTAGCTTGTTCTCATTCATTCTGGTCTATCCTCTTTCTCCCCTCTTCACATTCAGCCCTGCTGACCTACACGTAATTTCAGGTCCACCTCTGGGAGCAGAGACAACAGCCTTCTAGGGAATTTTTTTCTTTACCACCTCCCACAATTCTAGAAATCTTAATAATACAATAAACTCTTTTTTTTTTCATTTTACTCATAGTAATCCTGACTCTGCAACTGAATCCTCCCTGATATACTGCCTCAGCAAATAAGAATGCAACCAGGTACAACTTCTAATTTCCACCCAAAATTATGTTTTTAAAATTAATGCACCATTAATAACCCTGATATGACAGCAACAGCTTTTCGCATTCTATAAATATGCAAAATAAAGGAAAAATATATTAGCTTCTTATATTAGATGATCTAACTTTTTTCCTGTTTTTGTAATTCTTTTCTATAAATTCCTTAGACAAATTAATAAGTGCTCTATTAAGAAGAAAATAAAACCTGATCTTTCATAAGTATTTTTCCTCTTTAGTAAATATCTCTTCCCCCCGCCCCCCGCTTCGTCTTGAAAAGAAATCCTCTACTTCAGTCACCTACCTTAAAATAAGTTCTGATAATCTGTAACTCTTGGTTACAAAATAATTGTACTCATTGACTGTGCCTCTGGGGCCTTCCCACTGGTGGTACTCAAAAGTGTCAGTATTAGCTCGTCTTTTGATCTGAACACTGATTTCCATCTACTACACACCCACTTTCTCTGCATCCTCACCAACACCGTTGTTTTCTGTGTTGTTAATTTAGCTATTCGGACAGCTATGAGGTGGTATCTCATTGTGCTTTTGATTTGTATTTCCCCGATGATGAATGATGCCAAGCGTCTTTTCATAAGTCTGCTAGCCATCTGGATGCCTTCTTTGGAAAAATATCTATTCATATCTGCCCATTGCTTACCTAGCTTATTTGATTTTTGAGTGTTAAGTTTGATAAGTTCTTTATAGATTTTTAATACTAACCCCTTATCAGGTGTATCATTTGCAAACATCTTCTCCCATGCTGTAGGTTGTCTTTTAGTTTTATTGTTTTCTTCACTGTGCAGAAGTTTCTTAGATATAAGCACTTTTTAAATTAAAAATTCACTTGCTCTGCATCTACCCTACAGAATATATTCCCAAATAGACTTGTACACTGATGTACAGTATAGTGTTATTATTTATATATATTGTATACATATTGTACATACATATTAAAACATACTCAACAACAGTATATGCGTTTTCCGGTACACATTCATATTTAGAGAGATACACAGAAAAAGGTCTGAAAAAATTCAAACCAGACTGTTTATAATAGTTATCTCTGGGTGAGTAACTGAACTTCAAAAATTGGTAAGTCAAAGAAAAATTTAATCTTATTGTTTCAATTTTTAAATCAGGAGAATGCATTTCTCATCAATACGGTATAACAGAATGGTTAGAAGTCCAGAATGCTTGGTTTTAAATTCCAACTCTGCCATTTACATATGTGTGACCTTGGGCAAGCTCCTTAACTTCTTTGTTCCTTTGCTTAATTTATTTGTAAAATAGAGATTAAAAACTGCATCTACTTATATATCATTTTGGATATTTAATGATTAACTGAGTTAAAATGTTCTATATACCTCAAGAGTTTAGCAGCAATTCTAGTACATAATACTTGTTAATACTTATAACTTACATAATCTAAAATATTTCAGAAGTTTAATGTGATCCCAAGAAAAGAGATTACTGTCAATTCTGGGAAATGTATATAGAGAAAGAAGTACAAATCTACATTATCTTATTGTATTATTTCACAGGGAGTTGTTTTTTTTAATCATTTGAATGGCAAGAGAAACTTTAAAAACGGGGAACTTTAAATCTCAGATTTAGATAAGTTCATGTGAGAAAACATGCATCAGTGAAGAAAACATCCCTGGTTGGATTAAGGAGTTCACTTAAGGATGTTGTGGGAAAAGAGCATGAAGCATGAAAGGCTTTGAATTCGACGCTTAGGAGTTTGAACTTTATCTGTGTAGCAAAGAAGAGTCCTTGATGCTTTTTGAGCAGCGGAATGATATGGTATGTTAGCTATTTTAGGTTGACTTTTCTATTCTTGGTATATAGGATTGTACAGGAAAAACCAAAGCCAAGCAGGTTTATCATGACTATAGCAATAGTTTGTATGGTAGTAAGGATGTGAACTAAAATGATTAGCAAGGGGGAAAAAGAACATTCAAGAGTACCTGAGAATCCTCTGGTTTCCAGAAAAACATTACCTTAAATCCAGTGAAAGTTGTCATATTTAGAAAATAAAAACATGGGAAACCCAATTAAATTTGATTGTCAGATAAATCATTATTTAATGTAAATATATCCCAAATATTGCACTTATCATTTCCCTGAAATTCAAATTTATCTGGACAACGTGTATTTTATCTAACAATCCTATCCCTGCTAACCAATTTTACCTTTAAAATCAGGTTTAGAAAAAAAAAAATCAGGTTTAGTCACTCTACAAAGTACTAAATTTAACTCTCTTGTTTGACTGTTTTTTCAGTGATGTGAGATGTGGCCACGTGGCAGTCACAACTTCCTATCCAATTGAGACAGAGAAACTAAAGGGACTCTATGAAACACTGATTTTTTTCTCCTTTTCCTGCTTCTATTCTTGCTGGAACCTACACTCCTACCTCACATATACCTTATAGAACAGATCATATATGTCCTTCTTATAAAGGTCAAGGATTTAATGATTTCTTTGGAGTCTTCTAAAACAATAGATAACATCTACGGAGTGACTGGACAGAGTCATCATGAATATTTTCCAAGGCTACTGACTCACCAAGACCCCTCGCTCTAGAGTGTAAGTGACTTAAGGAAGACTCCTAAACACTTTTCTTTGTTCCTGGATACCTGAGAAGAAATGTGCACCAGATCACAGTCCTGAATAAAAACTTCAGATCCCAAGCAAAGACCAGATTCTTTCTTCTTTCCTTTCTGAGTTTCCTGGACACTCTGTCCATATCTATATTCTCTGTATATCTTTAATAAATTCTGTTCTCACTTCTTATCAGTCACATTTGATTTATATTCTATGTGAAGCCAAGGACCCTCTTGGCTGGTCCTGTGGTCCCACAGGCCCAACTAGCCTGCATCGCAATGGGAATGCCATTATGTCTTCTAATGAAAACTTTCCTCTTCACATTTAAGACATCAGAGCCCGAAGCCATGGGAATAGAACACAAAGTGCTTATGAATAGGCTATTAGTGACAGGAGATGCCTCCACTCCCACACCACACCAGTCACTGGTTTTAAGCATATAGGACATCTTTTACACTGTACCACAATATTGCAATTTTCTATCATCCAATTGAGACTGAGACTGTGTCTTTAGTAAGTTATTCTACTCTTCCATTAAACCATTCTTCCATTATAATGGTTGATTTGCTACATGATAAAACTGTATATAACACAACTTTTCTTATAAAAATATTACTTTGTCAGACATGGCAGTAAACACAGCATTTAGAAAGTCAACACATGGTGGTGCTGGCAGGAGCACTGTGCATAGGAAAGGCAAATCTATACTTAGACTTAGTGCAATTCCAAAGAGAACATATGATGGCTTTCTTCAAAATGGAAGATATCAAATGTAATCACCTGCCATCTGGAAACTGGTTGACCTCCCAGGAAACAGTGTCATTATCAGGAGCTCAGCACTGGCCTCTACCATTGGTAAACTGGGCATTCATCAGTGGCAATAACCTTAGCTGACCTGGTAAATGGATGTGCACTTTATTTATCTATAGCTAATCCCTCTTCCCATCATCATGAACATTTTGTTAGTGAGCCCATTGAACTAGCAAAAGGATGGTTGAGGAAAGAGGATGCTTGACATTCACAGGGTCGTTTTGTTTACTTGAATACTGTGAGCCTCTATTGAGGAGATATCCTCTGTGGGTAATGGGTTTTTGTTGTTGTTCTTTTGTTTTTGTTTTTGAGTTTTAGGAGTGGGAAGAGGCAGAGAAAGAGAGAATCTTAAGCAAGCTCCACAACCAGCACAGAGTCCAAAGTGGAGCTCTTCTCACACTCCTGAGATTATGACCTGAGCAGAAATCAAGAGCTGGACATTTAACTGGCTGAGCCGCCCAAGGGCCCTTCCTCTGGTGGGTACTTGTGTGCACAAGAACATCTTTAAACTCTGAGAATTCTATCCATGTATCTCTTCTTCATATTTGTTTTGGCAACAATTCTCTAATCTTGTTTTTCCAGGACACTGGTCACTTAGCCAAACTAGCCCTTGCCCATAAACAGATATAATCCCACACCTCTGGCCTTTGTTCCTCCAACATAAACTGAATATAAAGGTGTTCAACTCACTAGGAGTATTTCCATTTTTCCTGTCCCCCAGTCTTTCCTGGTTATCTTTGAGTGGGGCTATAATACGTATATTTCAAGTTGGTGCCAACATCACATGTGAAACCTTCTCTAAATAAGGTCCTGATGTGCTATTTTTAGTCAGTTAATCCCATATAAACCCTCCATGACGCCATAGATGGAACTGGAAGAGATAGGTTGCACTGTAGCTGTATCAAGTGCCTTAGAAGTTACAGTGACTTACATTTACTTATGCCAACAGACACATTTCCATTTCCTGATGGAGTACCACTCTATACGTCTGGCATTAGAACTTAGTGGATCAGATAATGTACTAGTTTTCTACTGCTTTGTAAAAATTACCACAAATTTAGTAACTAAAAATGACACCCATTGATAAGCTCACAGTTCTGGAAGTCAGAAGTCTGGCACTGCATAAATGTATTCTCTGCTCAGTGTCTCATAAGGCTTAAATCAAAGCAAGACTGCGTTTCTTTCTGGATGCTTCTGAGAACATTCAGATTGTTGGCAAAATTCAGTTTCTTAAGGTTATAAAATTGAAGTCACCATTTCTTTGACATATGGCCCTCTTTATCTTCAAGTCAACAATAGTGTATCATAATCCCTTTCATGTTTCAAATCTCTGACTTTCTCCTCTTTACTAACTGGAGAAAAATTCCTGTATTTCAATGGCTCAGTTGATTAGAATAGAATAGGCCCACTAGGATAATGGTGAATAATAATATTTCAAAGTCAACTGATTAATAACCCTTACTACATATTCGAAGTGCATGGTGTTGCTTGAAAACTCTAGGATCCTATGCTGTGATTCCCCTACTTGAGCTTGCTGGAACTTTATAGAGCATCTCCCAACTTCCACAGATAACCTTAGGTATCATCTGTTAATGCTCAGTTGAAGAAACTTTTTTTTTTTTACTCGGGGTTCCATTCAAAATCAGCCATATCTTACGGGCTATGTGGAAAACACATCAGCATAGTGGTTTTAAGTCATATCCTTCCCTGTTCACCCAAACTAAATTTCTTCATCTTTTCTCTATTAATGTGGATCAAATAGCTTCAGTCGATGTCCCACCTATGTCAGTACTAGAGAAACACTGAGATTAATTAGTTAGACCATTCTGTTTGTTTCTTCAGCCTTGCTACCCACTTGGGTAAAAAATCATATCCATTTTTTACATTCTTGAGTACTACCACTCCAGGATCCCATCAAGCCCCTGTTAGCCCATTTCAGTGGTGGAATATAATACTACTGTCATCCCAACTTGATGAATAAGCTACTACAGAGATTTTAAAGAATTCTGATATTCTCTCACAAATATATTTCTCAGTGTTATTATACAGGGAGTATCTTTAAATCACTTGTGTGATATAAGAAGGTAGGGACATATCAGGCTGCATATGATAAATCCAGTCCAAATTTGCTTTATCACTAAGTCCTTGGATTCGCATCTTTATATTTTACCAAGGAAATTCTGAAATCTTGACTTAATTTAATGTAGGTCATAATGTATTCCAGGTTTCAGTCAATCAACCAAGAAGGCAATATGATTCACTATTAGTTCTTTCACCTATAATATAGAATCTATGAAGTCTATGAAACGTGAACCCATATAAGTAAGTTAAACCCAATCCAATGTTAGGCACTTTTCTCTTTGGTTAAATACTTTTATAGTTGATCATCCATATATACTCTCTGGGATTCTGTTGCTATAAATGAATACAATTTTGCAATCATTTAGATCTGAGAATCATCTTCCCTCAGATTACACAGTATATTAGTTCCTCTTAGGTGCTGAGACCCTTTGTTATAAGTCTGAAAGCCAAGAGGATTGGTGGAATGTCTTCAGGGGTATTAAGATCCTCCTGAAATTTGCTTGCCTTCAATGAGTTTATTACAGAGTACTTCTGGTGTCAAGAGACGCTCACTGAAATTTGAGTGATCAAGATTATCTGAATATATACATATGTCTCTGTTCTAACTCCTAAGAGTCACCCTTTCTCAGCCACTTCTCTAACATGAGACCGGGGTAGCCGAATAAATTAACTATGTTGTAATTCTGCTTCCCACAGGATATATTTGAGACAGATTATAGCCCCACTGGCCCTATTACAATTATAAAAGATAAGAAATTCTTGGAGGGCATTCATAAATATTTCTTAGTTCTTTAACTGTGGCTTGAGTTGAGAATCTTAAATCTTAAATTTTTCTTTTGTTTCTATGGGTTCTGTGGTACAAAGCAGCCATCCCTCCCCACTTTTCATAATGATTATATATTTCTTTTTTTTTAAGATTTATTTATTTACTTATTCATGATAGACATAGAGAGAGAGAGAGAGAGAGAGAGAGAGAGGCAGAGTCACAGGCAGAGGGAGAAGCAGGCTCCATGCCAGGAGCCCGACGTAGGACTCCATCCCGGGACTCCAGGATCTCACCCTGGGCCGAAGGCAGGCACTCAACTGCTGAGCCACCCAGGGATCCCCTGATTATATATTTCTTAATGTAATTCTAGTTGCTATAATAAAAATACCCCAAACTCTCAGTGGTTTAACATGATAAAAAGCCTTTTTTTTTTTCATATTTCAGTCCTATAAAAGTTCATAGTTACATAGCCTTCCATGCAGTCATTCAATTGACTCGGGTCCTTCACTTATTTATTCCTTAAAATTCTTGAATAAAATATTAATAATAAAATTGGAAAAGAAAACATAAGATTTATGCAGATTTCCATCCATCAATCCAGGAAATAGCTTACATCACTTGGCCCCTATTTTATGAGACAGAATTTAGTCATATGGTCACATCTAACTGCAAGGCAGACGGAACTTAATCTAGCTGTGTGTCCATGAGGACTTGTTTTGATAAACACACAAACTTGCTGCTATTCTCTATTCTCTTATTCTCTTAAAAATATCAAATAAATGTTCTCTTACAAATATCACTCTTATTTTCACACATCATACTCATTCCCAAAGTTTCACCAATTCATGCATTTAGTTCAATGTCCAGAAACTGCAAGTGGTACACATTTCTTATCTTCAGGTAAGTCACATCTTTCTATGAAACAGCAACCTGGGAACCAAACTGACAGGTTGTCTTCTCCCCACCTCTAAAACACCCAATAATGGAGTAGGAAAGGAAGACACCAGTAATATCTCCCCTTTGGAAAAGAGGGGAATGCATGACACAAAGCAGTCACCAATCTACTGGAAGGATGAAATCCTGCTGGGAAAGCATTGTAAAATCCAGATATCTGAGAATAAGGAAATATTCTAATTATGTTGTAAATCTTCTTTCTTGGAAGAATAGTTCTTTGGTAACCTTGTTTTTGCCCTCTTTGAAGTATTTCCTTGTTGAATATCCATTATCTAGCTAAGTATGAAAAATGTCTGCTTTCCTTTGGAGCTGAACCAATTTTATAGTCACTTTTGATCCCAGGACTTTTTTGGTTATGTTTTTTGAAGACTATCAAATGTTAACAAATTCCATCCTTTTAAGCTGGTGGTTCTTTCCTGTTTGTTTCTCATCCAATCCTTACCCCCCAGTAACTATATGCAAAGCTGTTTTCTAGATTATGTCTTAAAGCTTGTCTATTTCATTGCTTCCTCAGCCCACTTCTTTCTTTCTCACAGTATTGGTGATATTACTAAGGCTACCTGAAATAACAGGTTTACATAAGGGGGGAAAATTATTAATCTGATAATTACCACATATTATTCACTTTCTTTAACAAAGAGTCTTATTAGATCCTGGTTACTTAAGGCCTTCTACAAACTTAGTATTTGGTCTTGTGAAACAGTCAACTTTTCCAATCTCATAAGGCACTTGTATTCTAAACTTGCTCTAATTACCTTTGATCTCTGCTTCAAAATCAGTCAATTCTTATTTGAGTTAATCTTTTGACTAGATGTCACCAATAGTAACAGGCAGACACTGTCACTCCCTTTCAAACTCTCCCCTAAGAAAGATTCTGCTTTCTGCCAAGGTATCAAAGTGATAATTTTACCAAATATCTTGCCATAGCATGAGGGATCACAGTCTTCTAGCTATGTAGCATTTTCATTACTGTTCGTCTCCTATTTGCTTAATTAACACCTATTTTAGTTCTGTTTTTATGGCAGCACCCAAATCATGGCACCAATTTCTGAATTTAGTCAGAGTTTATTCAGAAAAGCAAATCACTCTAGATATTTCAAGTGAGAAGAAACTTAAAAGGCATGTGACAGTTTTAAAAAATGACCACAACTTCATTAACACTCCTCCCACTGAGATAGAGGAGTGGTGTCTTCTCTCCTTGAACCTGGATTATATGATCTTCAACAATATGGTAAATTATGACTCTCATATAACTTCCAAATCTAGATCATAAGAATCATAAAGCTTATGCTCAGTTCATTTGGGATAGTTACTATAAGAGAAATCAAATGACAAGCAAAAAGACTATCTATATCCAGAGTACTATGCTGGAGAGACAAGCTGATAGTCAGTATCAGCTGCAGGCCATGTGAATAAGCCTTACTGGAATTCGGTCTATTTCAATTTTCAAGACATCTAATGGCAACCATAAAAAAGACTCCCAAGCAAAAATTTTGTAGCTAGACCGCCTTAAATTTCTGAGATATAAAGCTCTGGACTAAATAAAATGATTGTTTTAAGTTTTTCCATTCAGGGGTAATTTTTACTCAGCAAAAGTAACCAGAAGAGTAAGAATTACATTTATGAAATTTCTTGAAAGAATTTCTACTTCCACACATGAAAATTTAACCGCCATAGGTATTTCTCTTCCACAAACATAAAAAATAAAAACAAAATAAAAACAAACAGACAAAAAATACCTAGAACCATATAAAATACAGGAACTTCATTTTCAGACATTGAAACACTGGCAGCAAAATACTGTGATCACTGAGAGAAGGGTAACAAATGAAGTAGACTCTATGATTGCCCAAGCTTACAACAGAGAGGCAGTTTCCGGGCTGCAGATCACAAAGGGGAACACAAATGAAGTCCAGAGGACTCACAGAATTGAAGAGAGAAGACAGTGAAAGGAGTTCAGCAAGGTCAAGGCAGCTAGAAATTGTTATTCCATTATTTGCTAGAGCAGAATAATGGAATAAAGAGAGCTATTTAAAGAAAGAGTCCCAGAAATCTATCGTGTTTGTGGAATACTGATCTGAATAAGCATGGGTTGAAATTCCATGGGACCAAGAAATAAAATACTGGAAAGCATTTAGTAGGTCAAGTAATACCTGGAGTTTACATAAGGATGGAATGGTTCACACCTGAAGTAGTATGATACTAAATTTACAAGGCAATTTCAATCTTCAGAAGGGTATCACTTCAGATGTGTATCTAAAGTCGACCTAACTAAACATTGTTCAGTATCCACACATACTCAACAATGTAAAATTTTCAATATTCATCATACAATAAAAACTTCCTATGAATGTGAAGAAGCAGAAAAAAAAAAAAGGCTTATAACCAGGAGAATTATTAACTAATAAAAGCAGAGCAAGAAATGACTAAAGGCTTTAAAAAATATAACTATCACAAACATGATCAGGGACATAAAAGAAATATGAACATGATGGGAAACAAAAAGCAGCTATAAAAAAGAGTCAAAGGGAACTTGTACAAATAAAAAATACAATATTTCAACTGAATAATTATGAGATTAACATCAGATTAGATGATTAAGAAAAGATCAATACATTTGAAGGCAAAGCAATAAAATTACTCAAAATAAGGCCCATAAGGAAAAAATCTGAAAAACTGAATGGCACACCAGTGATCTGTGTGAAAAAATATTAAGTTGCTAAAAATATGTGTAATCAGAGTCTCAGAAAAAATAAAGGTGTGAGTAAAGAAAAAATTGAAGAAATAACTACCATAATATCAAAGTCAATGAAAACTCCAGTCCCAAAGAAAATAATATAACAAATATGATGACATCATAATGAAATTACCAAAATATCAGTGACATAGAGAAAATTTTTTAAGTGGCTATAGGAGAGAAAAGATACATTATATTTTTTAAAAATCTAAGAATAAGACCTGGCTTCTTTCATAGTCGGTAAGAAACAAGGTAAGACACTAGGTAAGATACAATTAATTTACATCTATAGGGATCCCCCGGTGGCGCAGTGGTTTGGCGCCTGCCTTTGGCCCAGGGCGCGGTCCTGGAGACCCGGGATCAAATCCCACATCTGGCTCCCAGTGCATGGAGCCTGCTTCTCCCTCTGCCTATGTCTCTGCCTCTCTCTCTCTGTGATTATCATAAATAAATAAAAAAATTTTTAAAAATAAATTAATTAAAAAAATAATTTAAAAAATTTACATCTATAAACTGTTAAAAGAAAAAACTATCAATGATAATTTTATGTCCAGAGAAAATATATTTTAAAGGTGAAGGCAAAAATAATGACTTCTACATACCAAATAATATGACAGAACTTGTCACTAGCAGAAACTGCACTGAAATAAATCTTAAAAGAAGTCCTTCCAACAAAAGAAAAATGATACCAAGGAGAAATTTGGATCTATACACACAAAGAAATTATGAGGGCAAGAAATTTTAATTATGTGGGTAAATACCAAAGCCATTTTTCTCAGTGTTTAGTCTTTGAATATGGTAATTAATGATGTGTAACAAAAAAAATAATGTTTGTCAGGACTATAACATGAGTAGAAGTAAAGTACATGACAACATTATCACAAAAGCCAGCAGGGAGTAAATGGAAGGTTCATTCACTGTGTGTGAACTGGTTTGGTATCATTTGATTACAGACCGTGATAAATTAGATATATTGAGACCTGAGAGGAACCACTAAATTATTGGTAGATAGATAGATGATAGAAAGATTGATAGGTAGATAGATAGATGATAGATAGATAGATAGATAGATAGATAGATAGATAGATAGATATGTAGACAGTAGAGACAAAATAGAACCAAAAAAATACTGGCGCAGCGGTTTGGCGCCTGCCTTTGGCCCAGGGCGCGATCCTGGAGACCCAGGATCGAATCCCACATCGGGCTCCCGGTGCATGGAGCCTGCTTCTCCCTCTGCCTATGTCTCTGCCTCTCTCTCTCTCTCTCTGTGACCATCGTAAAATAAAAAATAAATAAAAATTAAAAAAAAAATACTCAATCTGAAAAGAAGACCAGGAAAGGAAAAGAAGAAGAAGAAGAAGAAGAAGAAACAGAAGATGGAAAAATAGAACACAAACACCAAGATTTTATTTTTTTTTTATTTTTTTATTTTTTCAAGATTTTAAACTTATACCAAACTACATGAACTTTAAGTGATCTAAATACACTGATTAAAAGACAAGAAAGTGTCAGAGGAAATAAAATAGCAAGATGCAACCCTAACCTATTAAAAGAAATCCACATTGAATACAGAGACTCAGAATGTTTACAAGTAAAAGATGAAAAAATACATGCCACACAAACACTAATCAATATAAAGGTAGAACAGCTATATTAATATCAGATAAATAAACTTCAGAACAAAGAGTATTATTAGAAATAATAAGGTACATTCTATACTGAAAAAGATATAATTCACTAAGAAGTTAATAATCATAAGTGTCTAAGCATCCAGGAACAAAACATCAAAATGCATGAAACAAATACTGGATGGATGTTGAAGAATTGAACAAAGATACAATTAAATCTTAGAACTTAAATATTCCTCTCTCTTCAGTTAATAAAACAAGTAGCGCCCTCAACAAAATAAATCAATAGAAACATGGATTTTAATAACATGAAGGAATTTGAATTAATTGGCATTCCACTCAACAAAGCTGAATACAATTTGTTTTCAAAAATTCATAAAACATTCCCTAAGATTGATAATCTACTTTCATTTTAAAAAGTGCCTATATATTTAAAATGAAAACATGCAGAGTTTGTTTTCTAACTATAAAACAATTGAACAATCAACAACAACAACAAAAGATATCTGGAAAATCTCCAAATATTTGAAAATGAGAAACACATATGAATAACATAAAAGTAAACGAAAAAAATCACAAGAGAAAATAAAAACATTTTGAAATGAAGGAAAATGAAACACAATATTGAAAAATTTGGAGATGCAGCTAAGGGACTACCTCAAGGAAAATTTATAGTACTTAACATAAATATTGAAAAGGAAAAAAGTTCTCAAACAAAAAAATCTCAGCTTCTATTTTGAGAAACTACAAATGAATATTAAGCCTAAAGTAGGCAGAAGGAAAAACGTAAGGATAAAAGTATAAACTATTGAGATAAAAAATAGTTATGCAGCAGAGAAAATCAACAAAGCTAAGCAACGATTCTTTAAAACTGAAAATAATTAATAAATAACCATTTATCTTAGGTCAAGATTTTTTTTAAAAAGCCACCCATATCTACACTGAAATAAGGGACATCACTGCAGATATTACAGCCATAGAAAATAAATAGATAGATGATAGATAGATAGCTAGATAGATAGATAAATATTACATTTTTACATCAATAAATTGAGAATTCAGATAAAATGGACAACTTCATTCAAAGATAAGAGTTTTCAAAGATGATGATTACACATATCAATAGGTCTATATATGATACATGGATGGATATATATATATATATATATGAAATTGAATTTGTAATTTTAAAGCTTTCCAAAAAGAAAATTCCAAGCTCATCCTGATAGAAAACACAGTAAAACTTTCTTCACTCTCATATGATATAATTATGTCTGTATAAGACATTCTAAGGAATATGGAAGACAACTACAAAAAGTTATAAATGTGTGTAACAAGATTATATAGAACATAAGATCAATACACTAAAATTGACTGCACTTCTATTTTTTAGCATCTGCAAATTGGAATTTGAAATCAAGAAAACAATGCCATTTACAAATTTCACATAAATGCAATAATATCATGTAGTATTATATCTGGCTTCTTTTGCTTACTATGTTTTAGCACTCCATATATGCTGTTGAATTTATCAGTAATTTGTTTCCTTTTTCTGCTGAATAATTACACTCTATTATGTAACCAAAACAAAATGTGTTCATTCATCAGTTGATAGACATATGGGATATTTCCAGGTTGAGGTTTTACAAGTGTAAAACTCTTTATGTACATATATATGATTAATGCTGTGGGTAAATATCTAGAAGAGCTATCACTAGCTAATATAATTAAGTACTATAAATTCTATAATGTATTTCTAAGTGATTTTATAACTTGCCTGTAGCATTTTACATCCCCCCTAGCAATATATAAAAGTTACATTTGTTCCTCAAGCTCACTAAAGTTTAATATTGCCAATCTTTTTCATTTTAGCTATTCTTGTGGTTTTGTAGTGGTATTTTAGTGTACTTTTCATTTCCCTAAAGATTAATTATTTTGAGGATTTCATAATATTCAATTAAATATTAAGTGACTCTAAAAAGCGATTTTTAAAATATTACATAGCATAGTATTACGATTATTACCAATCATATTAAAAGATGTGGGGTAAGTTTGTGGTCTATACCGTGATTATACTCAAACTAAACTTGCAAAGTTTCCATTTGTGACAATAAGGATGGACCTAGAGGGTATTATGCTACAAGAAATAAATTAAATAAGGGAGCCAGGGTGGCTCAGTCAGTTAAGCATCTGCTTCTGCTCAGGTCATGATCCCAGGGTCTTGGGATGGAGCCCCACATTGGGCTCCCTTCTCAGAGGGGAGTCTACTCCCTCTCTCTCTGCCTGCCACTCCCCCATGTGCTCTCTCTCTCTCTCTCTCTCTCTCTCTCTGTCAATATATAAAAATCTTTAATAAAAAAATAAGTTAAAGACAAATACCACATGATTTCACTTATCTATGAAATCTAAAAAACAAACAAATGAAGAAACAAATGATAACAACAAAACAGAAATGGACTCATAAATGCAGAGAACAGCTTGTTGCTAGAGGGGAAGGGCGTGGGGCGAATGGACAAAACTGATAAAGGAGATCAAGAGGTACAAAATTTCAGTTATAAAATAAATGTCATGGAAATTAAAAGTACAGCACAGGGATTATATTCAATAATATTGTAATAACTTTGTATGGTGACAGATGGTAACTACATTTATTGTGGGGAGTACTGTGAAACAGAATTGTCAAATCACTATGTGAAAATAATATAATACTGAAATTAATATAACACTGTATGTCAACTACAACAAAAAGCAATAATAAAATTTTTGAAAATTGCATATGTTTATGCATAAGAACAGGGATGAAATTAATTTAAATTAGCTGTTTGCCAGGATTATAGTTATATAACTTCTTACTTTTTCATGAAACTGATATTTTCAAGGGTTGTAATGTTGTAATATAGGTATGAGAGAGGATAGGAAAGGAAAAATCTTATTTCATGCAGGCTAACTTTCCAAGGAGTGTCACAAGGTAGGATAGGGGCATCTGGGTGGCTCAGTCAGTGAAGTGTCTGACTTTGGCTCAGGTCATGATCTTAGGGTCCTGGGATGGTGGGATCCCACTCGGCAGGGAGTCTGCTTATCCCTCTCCCCATCCCCCCTCTTCCTGCTCATGTGCCCACATTCTCTCTCTCTCTCTCTCTCTCTCTCTCTCTCTCAAATAAATACTTCTTTTAAAAAAGAATTAGGTACCATATTTGCTCAAAACCCTAAAAAATGATTTATTTGTTAAAGCTTGGATGTGTACCACTATGTTTTTCTGTGTATCTCTAATCCTTCCAAAATGAAGATAAGGCACTGTTGCCAAGTGGACTGGAAAGACCCCCGGCCCTGAGGCCTCTGCGCAGCCCATCTCAAAGACATCATTGAAGGCTCTCGTTGTCCTCATGTGAAAGAAAGAATTCAAGAACAGACGCAACACAGTGGATGAGTGACATAACCAGGAAAATTCATTAAATTGAAAGCACTTTCTAGAGGTGTGAAAGCAGGTGAACTCAAGAAAGAGCTGTGTGCCGTGGGATTTGGGTTTCTATCTTTTATAGATAAATGTTAACAAGGGGAAGGAATATTCATTACTCGGACAGGGATATCTTGAAAGCAGGGTTTTGGGGTTGTTTGTTTGTTTTTTTACCCTTATTTGGCGTGGGCTTTCTGTCATGGCACCCACCACCATCTTGGGCCAGTCTGGTTTGATCCAGCTTCTTTTGGCTTGGTTTTGAAGTGCTGTCAGGACAGGCCTCTGACTCCCAATCGCTGGCCAGGACTTCTTTTTTGACCTCCAGGTATCCTGTTAGAACCTAATTGACTGCCTCCAGCTACACCATTTACCCTGAAGAGCTGATACTAAATTAGCAGAACACTAGAAAAACCAGGAGGCAGATCACAGATGAAAAGAATGATGGGAAGTGAGCAACTCAGAGGCCCTGCTGTCTGGTTTTCAATCCTACCTTAAACGCTTCTGATTCAAGCATTCAGGCCATAGAACAAAAGGTCCAGAAGAATTTGTAGAGTATTCAATAGTTTAATAAGTCTTAAAAAACAACTGGATAATTGATTCCACAGGATTTTGTTGGTGAAGTCTAAAAGGATGACATATTCATTTAACATTGTCCTTTTCTAAGTTGCCTCACTTGTTAGCAGTGGTCCAGATTCAGGAGCATCCTGTATTTCATGCCTCAGATGTGTTACATTACTTTTGTCCTTGTTTCGTCACTGCTACTTATTAGCTTCCACTGAACAAACTCCTATCATGTATTTGCATCTCCTGTTCATATTTCCATAGTCTTTTCTATACCTCTTGGCTTTGTTTGGACTTGCTTTGAATCTATTAATATCCTGATATATAGTCCTAGGGGAAGTATAACTTTGTTCAGTCATACTTGAAGCACTCACCATTCTCTAATGTCCTCTTTTTTATATATATTTTAAATATTTTATTTATTCATTCATTCATGAGAGACACAGAGAGAGAGACAGAGACAGAGACACAGGCAAAAGGAGAAGCAGGCTCCATGCAGGGAGCCCGACATAGGACTCGATCCCGGGACTTTAGGATCACACCCTGGGCTGAAAGCAGGCATTTAACCACTGAGCCACCCAGGGATCCCTCTTTTTTAATACTTACCACTAGACTTAGCCAACTGTTTTACATTGTTTTACCATCTCTTTATCTCCTTCAGCCCAATTCTAAATCCTTTCATTTATTCTCTGTTCATTCCCCAAGTTCATTGTTTAGCTTCTCAGCTCAGTAACTGGAACTATGTGGCAAATTTCCTTAATTGCTTAATATCTCCTGTAAGTTGCATAAAAATCTACTCAAACAATCATGCACATTTATTACATTTCCGTCATTTAGTTCTGCCTTAATCCTATCCTTTGACTGATTTTCTGCATTATTAATGTTGCTGTTGTTGTTATTATAGCTCTTTATCTCTCTTTTCAAAAGAATTTCTAATATTCCTCTCTTGATCCCCTTTGTTTCCATCTGCCAATAATTTACTAAAATGCTCATCTTGGTGTTTTGAAAGCCTAATTATGCCAGGGATAATAAAACTTTATATTAATTAACCTTAATTTTAAAGATATGCCAAATAAGGATCTTAGGTAGCATAGAAAGCTGGGGGAAGGGAATGACATTTCCAAAAGTTCGAGAAGGTAATTTGCATAAATTTTGCTATAACTCTATAAGGTTTTCACCTGAATTAATAATTTCTAAATCACATATGTACTTTTTATTTCAAGATTACTTCCAAATCCACATGCTTCCTAGTCAGATCCTTCTATTAAGACTAATGATACTTGCTTGTCATTCATTCTTATAAATGCAACTCCTCCACTTTCTCTAGAACGTGGCCTGAAAACTTAGTTCTCTGCACCACTGAAACTTACTTGTATAGATTACTGCTTTGCTTTTCTTTTTAAGATTTTATTAGTGAGAGAGAGAGTGCACAAATAGGTGGAGCAGCTGGAGAGGGAGAGGGAAAATCAGGCTCTCTGCTGAGTGGGGAGCACATTGTGGGGCTCAAACCCATGACCCTCAGAGCACTACCCGAGCTACAACCAGATGCTTAACCAACTGCACCATCTAGGTACACCAACACACACACATTTCATTGCCATAGCTTCAAATAAAACCTCTTTGTGACTATTTTTATTTTTTGTGACAGATTTTTATTCACTGAGAGTAGGAGAGAGAAAAGAGTTGCCTGAGGAATTTGATCCCATGAAGCATATTTTTGAAATTTACCATTCAAACAGTGGCACAATGCAAGAAAAGAGAAGGTAATGAGGATTAAATTAGTCCTCACTTTTGAGTTTGAATTAAAAGTGCTACAAAGTTCAATGACAGCTTTCATGAGAAGAAATAATAAATTTCATCCTATCAAAGTAGAGACTCCTACCCGAGACATTTGACATTCAAGAGATAAATCTTGACATTCAGAATATGATACATCTTGGTATCTTCATAAATGTGGAAATGTGACTGCAGGTTCCCAGTTTTTCTCAAACCTCATTTCCAAGAAAAAGTTTATTTTTCCTATATGTAGATTCTAATCTATTTATCTCCGTAACACATACAAAATTGTTTTTTAGCCACTTTTTCATGAAATATAAAGTTCTTGGGACCTCAAGTCACTTACTTTAGGAATGACAATGAATGGAGGCCCAAAGATGACCTAAGACCCAGTTGGCTAAGTGTCTATATCAGTGAGAGGCTCCATTGTCTCAATATATGGAGTTCAAATTTGTGCCTAGTCCAAATAATAAATTTGTGCATGACACAATCTTTTATGGTCACTGAAAAATTGCTGAAACTGCCAATGTTAAATCCACAAATGTCAAAGGACTATTTGAAATAGTGATTCAAACCTTCCCAATGAATATGCTTTGTGCTGTAATTACGTTACAAACTAAATTGCTAGAACAATGCTGCAAAACTAAAAAACTAAACTATTGTTCCAATTAAAATGAGAATTGGAAACTATTAGGGACGAAGATCTCTAAGATTTTCTTCTCTCCTGGTTCTCAAGACCATCATGAATTATTTCCTAAGATTGTACAGAATAAAACTTGAAAAACATTAAGAAACAAATTTGCAAATTCACCTCCCCCAAGGTAAATCAAATTTATCAATTCTAGACTTTTAGGAGAAAAATTGAGACATGAAGATATTTAGAAATTAAGCTAGTTTGACAGACAAAGATGAGCTATTAGATTTTCTGATTTTTGTTCAACAGAGAAGAACTACCTGTCCTCAAGCTAACTATAATATGCGATCTGCATGTAGCTTCATCCAGACTGGCTATGCCTCCTGTAATGTCACTCCATCGTGGTAAACACCACTCTAAACTGCCTTTTCTGTCATTGTTAACACTTCTATCAGACACTTTGAAGATTGCTGTAGAAAAACATTTATTGAGCTTCTAGCTTACACAAATACTGTTGGGACCTGGAAAATGGTTTCACAGTTAAATATAGCATTTCAAAAAGAAAAAAAAAGGCATTCATAAGAAATAAAAGCTCTCTCCCATTCCACCTCCATCTCTTTGTGCATCAATTCTGTGAAGTTTGGCTAAGGTAGTACTGGTATTCATGCATAACGGCTCTAAGTAAAGTTCTCCTACAGTTTCTTGGCTTCTTAAATGAAGCATTATATAATACAGGAGTAATGGAGGCTTTTGAAAGTAATTTGGGATTTAGGTTAAGAAATAGCAAAATTAAGATTTGAAAATTACATACTCATCATACCCATTTTTAGCTCAGTTTTCTGGTCATGAATCTTTATTCTGCTTTTAAAAGAAAACCACATGTTGAGGAGAGATATGTATAAGAGGCAAATTGAGTTTTATGTGGCCTCCTACTACACTTTGAAATATAGTAGCAGTGCAAAAACATAATGGCACTCAAGTGCCATTATTTTAATTTCACCCCTAAGATTACTGTGTACCCTTATGTCCTATTTTATTTAAATTATGGATGAATGAAAGTTCCCAGCCCCTATATTTTAGTTGGAAAAAGAATATTAAAAGTATGAGTGACTGCTGTCTGGAATAATTCATCTCCCCAAATTATTAATGCATCGTTAAGAATGTGGCTTATCCATGAAGTGAAGTCCTATTTGTTTTTTGTTACTAAAGATTTTGGTTGTTTCCAAACCCATGTGAAAATATAAGTCCCTGGAGAATTCCTCAAAATGCAGATTTCAGGGCTCTTACACAGACATATTAGGAATCTCCAGAAATGGGGTGCTATCATTTGTGTTAGCCTATTATGCTCCCCCAAATCATTCTGATATTCAGAAGGTTTGAGAACCACTTGACTACAAATTATTAGACAAAAATTTGGAGAGCTAATTCCTGTGGGTTTTCCATAGTAATAGGTATCAAGTGTTAATGTATTATCTTAGGTTTAAGCATTCTACTATGAAGAAATAATTTGATATGCTTAAATGAAAATCATTTTATTTCTGATTTCTGATTCATGCTTGCATTAAAACCTTATTAAGGTGAATTTTAAGTAGATCTAATCTAGTAAATAAACTATGATCTCTAAAATGGAAGATGCAAAGCATAGGTTCAATGTTTGTAAGAACATATGCTGTGAACAATAAAAATTCCAATTAAAATAGAAAATATTACCCCAAGCTAGTGTCTTCTGGAGCACTAATTCTTATTTTAATCAAACGCATCAATTTTTTATAGCTTAGTAGAAAAGAGTATTATGTGTTATATATGTGTATGTGTTTTTATAGCATTTCACAGAGTCTAAATGGCCTCTAAAGTAGGCATTGTGCTATTATCTCCTGTATAAATTTTCAGAGCAGTTGAGAAGAAAGAGGTACTTACTTTACAAACTCTGTTTTTTCTGAATTGTTTTTGAGACTTACTGAGCATAAAACTTGCAGGACTGTATCTCTGCCGTTTTGGTCCTGTGCAAGACAAATATAGTGATATATGTGTTCTTATTCATCTGTGTATCAAGGAATCCATATGGTGCCCACTCAAGAAGAGAACTTTATGCTGAAGATATGGTGGTAAGGAAATCAGAGACAATCCCTACGACAAGGGAACTTACCATCTTATGAGGAAGATAGACATTACACATTGAGAAATTAAGAATGAAACAAATCCCACCAAGGAGAAAAGACAAGTATGAGCAGGGAAGGTATCACTGCATAATTGATGTCAAAGCAGAACCCCAAAGGATGAGTAAGAGCTATCTAGTTATCTGTTTTACTCAAAGAGAGTTCAAGGCAGAAAAATCACATGTGGTCAGAAGAGGGTCCAGCCTGTTATTTTGTTGAACTGATCTTAAATAAATAGCAGGTAATAGAAATGATGGTGGGCTCTGAAGTAAGACAGCTGTAGTTCTAAATCTAACTCTGCTACCACTACTGAGTCATGTCTTTGGGCAGATTGACCAATCTCTGAAAAGTTGCTCATCTGTTAAATGAAATTTATGACAGGGCTGTAGTAAAAATGAGAGGATCAAATAACAGCAAAGTAATCACAGAAAACATAGAAAACTTGCTAATACATAGTGATATATAAAACCTTATCTTATTTAACACCTAAATTCCTAACACCATTCCTAACTCAAGGATTGGGTTCCAACTCCAGGGCTCTCTACACTACACAGCACTATACTGCAAAGTACTATGGATGGACTCCTACAGAACGGCTTTATAAACATTTATTGCTATTCAAGATTTGGTAGAGGAGAAAATTAGAGAGAGATACTGAAAATATAATGTTTGCTTCCATATTCAAAAAATGTTGGACAGTGTTTATTGAAAAAGAAAGTTTCCTGTATATTTTAGATGTTGGAAAATAAAAAGCTGTTTTTGAATTTTAGAGAGTAAAGACGGATTTAGGTGTAGGAAGTAGCGGGACAGGAAGCAGGATGGCAAATGAAATTAACTTTGATAAATGACTCAGAAGGTGTTGGCAAAAATTACCTTAATTGTTCT
This sequence comes from Vulpes vulpes, assembly GCF_048418805.1. NCBI lineage: Eukaryota > Metazoa > Chordata > Mammalia > Carnivora > Canidae > Vulpes > Vulpes vulpes. The sequence continues at coordinate 74,504,079 of NC_132781.1, forward strand.
TATGCACAGGTTATCACTGGAATAAATATAAAAATTAGATTTAAAAGTGACTGGATTATTTTATGAGCTTCAAAAGTACTTGCACCTAACCAGTTCAAGCAATACTTTTTTAATCAAACCTCATGATTTAGGAAGTAAACTGATCATTCAGAGATCAGAATGACATTTATGGGATTGAGAGATTTCTATCTCTGAAACTAGTTGAGTGTGCACCACCAGAGGTAGAACTTGAGTAAAAGGATTTATTACCCAACATAGTACACAGTTTTTATTACTAATTAATTAGGAGCAAATAGAAAACCCTGTCTGATAGTAACTCAAGCTTCTTAATAGTTTTGAAGAGAATCAAATGTAGAATTAATAAATAGGGTGTAAAATTTAGCACTTACCAAATTTTAAAAATAGATAAATGGGTTCTCATCTATTCTTCTACTACTCATACACACACTCAAAGATGTTTGTTGGGCATCTACTCTGGGCCATACATTGTATTAGGCATTAGGATCTATTATGGGTTGAACTGCATCCCTCCAAATTCATATGCTAATATCCTAACCTCAGAATGTGAGGTTATTTGGAAATAGTCATTGTAGATATAATCAGTTAAGATGAAGTCATATTAGAGTAGGCTGGGCCCAATCCAATATAACTGGTATCCTTATAAAAAGGAGAAACTTGGACACACACATCACATAGAGGACTTTGTGAAGAGAAAGGAAGAGATTGGTATGTTGCTTCTATAAGCCAAAGAATATCAAAGAGCCCTAGCGAACCAACAGAAGTTAGGGGAGAGGCATGGAACAGATTTTTCTCTCACAGCTTTTAGAAGGAACTGACCCTGCCAAAACCTTAATCTTAGACTTATGGCCTCCAGAACTGTGAGACAAATTTCTGTTATTTAAGCCACCCAGTTTGCGCTACGTTGCTATGGCAGCCCTATCAAACTAATACAGTACTGGAGCAGGGAATCTCCCACCCTCACAGTGCCTATATTCCAGTTGCTGGCAATAAATCACCATATTTTTCTGTATCTCTACCTCAAAAGAAGTTGTAGGGGTTTATTCTAATTAACAAAATTACAGATATGCACCTAAAAGAATGAAATGAAAATATGTCAATCCAAAAGGTCCATTTATTAGTCAAAAAAACATAATTTGTGGGACTCCCGGTGGCTCAGCAGTTGAGTGTCTGCCTTCCTCCCAGGGCGTGCCTGAAGTCCCGGGATCAAGTCCCACATCGGGCTCCCTGCATGGAGCCTGCTTCTCCCTCTGCCTGTGTCTCTGCCTCTCTCTGTGTGTCTCTCATGAATAAATAAATGAAAATAAATAAATAAATAAATAAATAAATAAATAAATAAAACATAATTTGTGCTTTGTGTTGGATTCTCTACATACTCATCTATGCCTCATCCTTCTCTGTGCTTTGGTTTCTGAACCTTATGAATTGCCATCAGTCAGGATCTCTTCCCCTCTGTTTTCCAGTTGCATTCAATCAATGGGAGGCACTGGAAGGCCAGCAGAGATCAGGAAAGAGTCCATTAGCTTCTCCCTATGGATCTGCAGTGTTGGCCATAGCTAGAATCCTCCCCCCTTCAATCATTAGTTAGGTGCCTCCTCTCAATGAGTTCCAGTAATGTTTCTCCCTTCTTCCTCCCTTAAAACTGGTCCGGTCCATGGTAACTTCAAATAATTGTTGCTAATTCCTTGGGACTAGACCATTTCTTATTGTTATCCTTAATTCTGTCCTCACTTAGAAATCATCCCATTTTCATACTTTGTTTAATGACCTCTTGGAGTATCAATGATTTCTTGCCAATACCATGGTAGAATTTTTCCTGTAGTGTTCCCAGGAAATAGACTCTAAAGTTTGAGTTTTAGGATGATGTCTCACATATTTGATGAGCACACAGATTATCTCCTTATTAAGGGGCAGATAGAAGACCGTGGTACTACCTTCATGATTGCAGTGGTACCAGAGTTACTCAAATTATCACAGGTGGCATGAGATGAGGTACAGTGGAAAAAAGCTCTGAGAGTTCAATTTGCTATGGCATTTAGTTGCTATGTTGACATCGTTAATGTAAAAATCTGGCTTGTATTTATTGCTTCTGACTGAACACACAAATTAACTCAAAACCTAGAATTCCTTTTAAAAGTGCAGAAAGCCTCCATGAAGCTTTTTCTCACATGACACGCGACAGATACAAAGCCTGATTGTAAGTGCTATGGAGATGCAATGCCAGTTGAATGACAATTTCCTCAGATTTCTTATGCTAACTTTAAGGCTACTAATTAGAAAGAAATAGAACCTTGAAAATCGGGAAAGGGATTTTTGGTCAGTATATCTGCTTGTCCCCTTCCTATGAACATCTGGAAGAAGACACAGATGACTCAGTGTAAATAAACATCTACATTAATTCACAGTCCGTAGATAACAGGTTAAGTTGTTGGTCATGGTATTGGAAAGAACAGATTGGAAAATAAGTGACAAGTGTGAATCTAGAAGAAAAGATAGTGAATCAACATTTCAGAGTGTGAAAATATTCACAGGCCACATAAATTCTCTGCAGTAAGGTGAAGGCACTCACCAATCAAATGAACAAAATTACCTATTATGTGAATATAAGTCAGCTTCCATCTTTGGCCGCCCAATGGCCTGTTTAACAGGCCCATTTACAAAGTGGCCATTGTGGCTGGGAAGGAGGCTATGCATTGGGCTCAATAACAGACAACATAGACTTTCCTCCACTAAGATTGATCTGCTCACAATTACTGCTGAGTATTTAACATGCCAACAGCAGAAGTGAATACTAGGCTCCTGATATGACCATTTCCTGAGGTGCTAGCCATTCATCAGGTGAAAGTTGATCACTCTGGAGCCCTTTTATCACAAAGGGTGTTACCATGGTAATATACTCATATCCCAGAAACAGATTTCCTTTTGTGTTTGCAAAACTCTATCAATAATGCTATGCAGGGACTAACAAGAGACCTTCTTCATTTTTAGGATAACTTAGTACCCTAAAAAAATCACTTTTTCTGAGAAGACACATTTTACAGTGAAAGAAATACAGCAAGCAATGTGTCTTCTCAAGGTATTTTCTAGTCTTAGCATATACCCCAAAAGAGCAGCTGGTTGACAAAGTGATAAATTAGCCACCAAAGGCTTAGGAATGACTGTATGTAAGTGAAGACATCCTGTGAGTTTGTAGTGCTCTTCTATAGGATGCAGAGTATACTTTAGGTCAGTAAACAATAACTGGAGTTATTTCCTCTGTAGATAGACTGCATGAGCCTGGGAAACAAGGAGTGGAGGTGGGAAAAGACCTTCTCATTATCTCACCTAATAGTGCATTAGAAGTGATGTCACTGTATTTCAAAGGCCGATGCTTTCACCAGGGAACCCAGTCAAGATTCTATGGAAATAGAAACTGAGATTGGCCTCACGCTATCTTGGGTTCCTAATTTTGATGAACCAACAGGTAAAGATAGAGGTTAATGTACTGGTTTGAAGAAATAATTACCAAGGAGAAATTGCTCCCAACTAGTGGGGGCAAAGAGAATTTTAAAATCCAAGCAATTCATTTTAACATTTTAATACCTATGAATACAACCATTCTATCAGTTGCCAATAAGAAATTAGGACAACATACCAAGACAGGACCACTAGAGATTTGGATTCTATAGAAGTGAAGATTTGGGTCACCCCATCAGAAAAAAAAAAAATTATCAACTAATGTTGGCAGAGAATAAAAGGAACATGAAACTGGTGATCAAAGAATGAAACTATAATTTCAACAATCCTGTAACCTAAGCCTTATAATCAGCTATAGAAGTGAACACTATAATAAGTTATATTCTCCTTTCCATCCACTCTAGATATCAAAACTTTATATGAAAGGCACTGATGCTCAATACCATTACAGTTAAATTCCTGGTGTGATTCTAGCTATACTGATATCACCCCAATGTGATAGCATCATTAATAAGACTTTTTGTTTCCTCTATGTTGGGAATTTTTTCCTTTGTGTTTCAGAATTGTCTACAGAATAAAGACAAGGAATGAACACTGACTGGAAAAAACGAATGGACTGTGCTAGTTATTCTGCATTTGCTGTTACCTTTCTGGATCTGTTCTTGGCCCTGATCTTTGCCCCCAAACTATATCACTTAGTATCTCTTGCCCTCTGATATTTTGTTGGTTTTAATCAATAGGAGGCATTACTAACAGAAAAGGAGCAAGAGGATAAAGTTATCAGGTATTGGTTTGTACCACATCTTACTCCCTTCCTGCCAATCCATGATTTTGGCAGTGGCCATGTTCCTCTCTCTGGGTGTCCACTGCTACTGGGCAAGCCATCTCTTACAGCTATAGCCATCGAGTTCTGATACTACCATGCTCTACCATTTCCCATCAGGTTTTGTAGTAGTAATGGCTTTTCCTTGTTGTGGGCCCCTGAATGCTTCAGCAGTCCTTTTCAGTTCTCTGAATTCTGCCTACATCTCCATAAAATCTCTATTTTTAAAACTCATCAGTTAACCCGCTGAGTGTGCCTTCTGTTTTCTGCTAGCACCCTGACTAACCTTATAGTTGATAAAATGTCTTTTGTTATTCCCTAGTGCAGATCAAAACTTACTCGACCCAAAATAGAAATTGTCCTTAAAAAGAAAAAAATCAAGATTCAGGGCACCTGGGTGGCTCAGTTGGTTGACCGACCAACTCTTGGTTTTAGCTCAGGTCCTGATTTCATGGGTCCGGAGGACTGAACCCTGTGTCGGGCTCTGTGCTCAGTATGGAGTCTGCTGGAGATTCTCCTGCCTCTCCTTTGACTCATGCACACTCTCTCTTTTGATCTAAGTCTCTCCAAAGTAAATAGATAAATATTTATTTAAAAAAATCAAGATTCCACCAGATACTATTGTGAAACATGTCTGACAACCAATGTTGATTGCACCACTAAAAAGGTTCTAAGGAGAAGATATATTCCCTAAAGCCAAATCCTTTAAGGGTAGAGATATTGGGTATAGAACACAATAGTGTTCTATAACCAAGATATTAAATATCTGGAAAGTTGCTATATTTATACCAATTAATTGGATCAAAACTCTAGCTGCAATATGCTAAAGTAGGAAGAATTGTTGAAAATAATATAATTACAAAGGTGACAAAATCCAATATATTAGAATGAGTAACAGGGAATCTTCTCACTTATATCTTTAAAAAGCTATTAGGCTTTTTAGACTAGCATAATAGCTATCAGTTACTTGGTCAGTTGATATTTTTTTTGCTACTTTAGAATAATAATAATGGTCTATTTTATGAAGACTGAACAATTCTCTTGAGTGTTGTTCCTGAAGAACCTACACAACTTATTCAAAATACTAAGTAAAACCCTGTCTATTTTTTTTTCTGTTTTGGAACAGAAAATGTGAAAAAGACACCTTCAGAATATTATATAGAATCAATGACCACCACATATCAACTCTTATTGGCCATTGCCTTTGCCATCTACCCAATCTTTTTATTGAGAAACAGAGTTTTATGATTCACATTTAACCTCCCAGTTTTGCTCTTTAGGGGCTAAATGCAATATTGTTGAAACATACTCTTTGAATTTAATAAGAAAATGATCGATTTTAATGCTATCTCAGGAGAAAAAAATGTAATGCTCAACATAGTATAGTAAAAAGGAAGAGGCAGGCTTTCGTAGTTGTTCATTGCAATTGAGAAAGCCTCCTATTTCTTCCTACATTCCAGACTAAGTCATTGTAGCAAACTTGTCGGCTTTAGCCAACTTGTGTTTTTATGTCTCAGTAGAGATGTGCTTCAAAGTAATCTCCCTTTGAAACCTGTGATAAAAAAACTACTCAAAGCAAACTGAATCCATAATGAAATAACCTATATTTTCTTTTTTTTTTTAAAAAAAAAAGGGAAAGGAAAACAGAGCTCTTACTTGCAATACATTTTTAATAGTATTTTGAATAGCTTTACTCTTTTTTTTTTCCCCCCGTGGAACTATATCAGATTCAGACATGCTCTGAAAGGACAATCTTTTCTCAAAATAATAGGTAATTAATAATTGAATTTAAATGGAACAATGTGGAAGCATTAGTCTATCTGTACCAAGAGGTCTTTCCTTTAAAAAAAAAGAAACAAGAAAAATTCTCAAAAATTAAAAAAATCTTTTTTTTTTTTTTTTGCTATTATTTATACATTACTATGGCCAGGAGAGACTCATAATGCAAATTTTAGTTTCTACTGTGGGTCACAGACCCTATCCTCCAAATTCATTCCCCATTCCTCAATCTAACACATTACTACCTCTACCTGTATGGTCTACACCTGTTAGATTCTGGTTCAATTTGGACAAAATCAACAGTATATGAGAATACATGCCTTGTGCCAGTATCTGAATTGATATGGTGGGAAATACTACCAAATGTTGAGAATAAAGAAGCATGTCCCCAAATAGTGAATGAATATATAAATGAATAAACAAATAATACACTGTAGACTGAGCTTTAACCTTATAAAGATGAATGTTGCTAAATCAATACCTGAAACCAATATAGAAAAGTCTTTTTTGATTCTAAATTTGTCATTCTTTATAGAAAATTAACTTGACGGCAAACAACTCGTTTGTACCTCAGAGAAAGAACAATTTTATCATCCAATGGTTCTAAAATTTAAAGTTTTGTCTTATTTCATCAAAGAACACAAAATCACAAATACTGCAATTGATATCAAATATGAACGTTATAATAAAAATGTGTGTACAAAGAAACTAAAGGAACAAAAATATAATCCAGAAATATACCCAAACATATATGGTAGCCTGATTTATAACAAAGTACCACCGAACTTCAAATCGATAGGGTAGTCTTTTCAATATGTTGTGTTGATCCATTAAGGTATCTCTAAAGGAAAAAAATGAAATTAACCCCTACCTCACAATATATACAAAAGTCATTTGAGATAGATAATAATACTAAATAAATACATAAACACACATAATTGATTATTATTCAGCCATCAAAAAGAATGAAATCTTGCCATTTACAATAATGTGGATGGAACTAGAATATATTATTCTAAGCAAAATAAGTCAGTCAGAGAAAGACAAATACCATATGATTTTACTCATATGTGGAATTAAAAAAAAAAAAAAAAACAGACGGGGAATCCCTGGGTGGCTCAGCAGTTTGGCACCTGCCTTTGGCCCAGGGTATGATCCTGGAGTCCCGGGATCGAGTCCCACATCAGGCTCCCTGTATGGAGCCTGCTTCTCCCTCTGCCTGTATCTCTGCCTCTCTCTCTCTGTCTCTCATGAATAAATAAATAAAATCTTTAAAAACAAACAACAACAACAACAACAAAAACAGATGAACATAGGGAAGGGAAGGAAAAATAAAATAGTATAAAAGCAAAGAGGGAGGCACACCCTCTCACACCTAGAAACTTTTAACTGGGGGTTGTTGGAGGGGAGGTGGGTAGGAAATGGGCTAAATAGATGATGGGCATTTATGAGGGCACTTGTGATGAATGTTGGATGTTATATGCAAGTGTGAATCACTAAATTCTACTCTTGAACCCAATACTATATTACCTGTTAACTAAAACTAACTTGAATTTAAATAAAATCTTGGGAGAAAATAAAAAAGAGGATTGAATAGTACCCAACAAGTTTGGAAATTTAGAAGTGAATGATTTTTTTCCAGAATCCTTTAAAACTGTGATGGGGAAAAAGATCAGAGATGAGTAAGTCAAGGCAGCAAATGTTGACTGCCATTTCAACAAAAATGGAGTGGAAATTATTCAAGAAAGACTGAAGATAGATGGAGAGAAAAAGCAGAAAAGGAAGCATGGCCAGATAAGGACATTCTGAGGGAAGGGAATAGGACAACAAAGATTTTTTTTATAGACTTTTATAGATCAGAGTTACAACCAATTAGTTAAAGACATCGAAGACACTGGAAAGAAAGATTAATTGTTAGATCAAGATGGAAAAGCAAGATGAAAGTCTTGATTAAAATAAAGAAGAAACTAACAAAGCAAGGTGTGTTAGTGGGGGGGGGGGGGGGGAGAGAAAAATTCCCTGTGGCAGAATTAATCTTGATCAGGAGAAAGAAAACTCATCCAGTGCTGCTCAAACAATACAAGTAGAGGGTTTGGATGTATATATCTTTAGGTGGCCAGGATCAGTAGGAAATTGATGGAGAAAATGCATAATGGCTTCCTAAAGGCAGAGGCACCATTACCTCTGGAAGAGCCTTAGGAATGGGATTTAGAAGGGGGATTAAGGATGTAGTGAGGATTGAAACTTACTGTAAAATATGGATGGCAAAATCACTGAGCACCAAGAGGTAAAAGCATTGGCCACATCTCTAAGGCCCACCTCAGGCTAGAGACACCAATCTGCAGAAATGTGATCATCTTCCAGCTACCTCATTTGGATATAAACAATCTGATGGTCTGTGTATACAGGGTTGGGATCCAGGATGTGAAGACAACATATATTAGATACCTCTCAGACTAAAGCAATTTTTCTAACAAACACACACTTCTGCCATCAGAAATACAAGAGAAAAAGAGTCAAGCTATAGACTGGGAGAAAATATTCCCAATTGTTAGGTACAGCAGAGGACTTGAACTCAGAATCCTATAAGTCAATAAAAGGCTAACAATCTAATTTTTAAAATGAACAAAACTTGAAAGGGAACATCACCAAAAAATGATATGCAAATGAATAATAAGCTTACGAAAAGATACTCAGCATCATTAGTCATCACAGAAATGCAAATTGAAATCACAGCGAGACATTACATCTCACAGGAATGGCTAAAATTATACACGATATAATTTTTTACATTATTCCCAAAAATATCAAGTGCTGGTGAATGGAGCAATGGAATTCTCATAACTTTTTGATGGGATGGTAAACTGGTACATACACTTTGGAAAATGGTTATGACACATACACACACACACGCACACACACACACAACCTATAACTGCAAATTTCAACGTTTCAAGAAGAAGAAATGAGTGCTTTTGACCATAAAAATACATATACAAGATTGTTATGAATGTTCATGTCAGCGTTAATTACAAAAATCAAAAGCTGGAAAAAATCCAAATGCCCAACAAATGTAGAATGAATAAATGAAAATCACCAACAGCAATGGAAAAATGTTAACTATTCCTTCAGATAAAAACATGGATACATCTCACACACTCAAGATTTAGTTAAGGAAGCCAGAAATAAACATCTATAATATATTTATTTGATATAAAGCTCAAAGTAAGCAAAACCAAGTTATGATGACAGAGATTAAAATACCAGTTTTTCTTGAGTGTATCCCAGTAGACAGGAAGCATTAGGTAGCATACTCAGTGTTAGAAATACTTATATGAGTGATGATTTACCTGGGTATATACATGTATAGAAATGCAAATAGTCACAGCTTTAGAATATAAATTTGATTAGCAGATGACACAGCAGAATTGATGTGTATTGAGTTCTGACTCTGTGTATGTTAGTTCATTTAATTCTCACGGCCAGTTTTTGAAGGATATATAATTTTTCCTCTAGAGATGATGCATTAGATATTTAAGTAGAGCTAACATTCAAGGCCAGATCTCTGGAATTCCAAGATTCATAGTCTTAAAAAAAATGAAAAAAAAAAAGCATTCTAACTTGCCCATAATCTTTTTAAAGTACATCATAGTGTTGTGTTTATGTAGCTCAATTCATAGTTCCAAGTGTACTTGAGAGATCCATAAGACCCCTGATATGTGGTAATTTGTAAACTTACTGAACATAGATCTGTAGTCATTTGGTAAGGGATCTAGTCTGACTCAATATATAATTCTTGGGATGACCTGGGTGATTCAATTAAGTGTCTGCCTTTGGCTCAGCTCATGATCCCAGAGTCCTGGGATCAAGCCCAGCATCGGGTTCCTTGATCAGTGAGAGTTTACATCTCCCTCTCTCTCTGTCCTCCCCGTGCTCATGCTTTCTTAAATAAATAAATACAATCTTAAATAAATAAATAAATAAATCTTTTTTTAAAAAAGATTTATTTATTTATTCATGAGAGACACACAGAGAGAAGTAGAAACATAGGCAGAGGGATAAGCAGGCTCCTTGCAGGGAGCCTGATACTGGATTCAATCCCAGGACCCCAGGATCATGACCTGAGCCAAAGGCAGATGCTCAACCACTGAGCCACCCAGGTGTCCCTATATATGTAATTCTTAATGCTACATTGCCAATCTCAACCCATTCTTTCAAATGCAATAGTTCTTATGAAATAGGAATTAAATAAATATTCATTGTGAGTCTTCAATTTTCCAGGCACTGTTTTAGTCCCAAATAATTTATGCTACATGTGTAATAGTCTCATAATAATAGCAATTAAGAATTTGTTGCTATAGTCCTAGTAAATGTCAAATATCTATGATGAATATTTTTACTTCCTTGTCTTCTACTATGAAATTATAGATATGCTAAGAAAGAAAAAATAAAGGCCCAATAGATTGTCTTTAATAAACTTGTTAAAATGTCAACCATCACCAATGTCATACTGGGCCCTGCATTTCTTAAACAGGGCCCAAATCTTCTAGGATGTTCCATTTTCCTTTTTTGCACTTTCCAACTGAGGAACTCCCCTTTTTCTACACTTTCCTTCCAATCAAAAACTTCCATCATATGCAAATAATCTAAACTCATTTCCTAAGACCTTGTAACTCTGTTTCTGTTTGTATGCAAGAGCTATTAAAATTATTATAACATCTATTGGTGCCTTCATTTAGTTTGAAAAGATATTGAAAATATATTTCTCAGTATTGTAATTCAAAATTGTAAAATAGTAAACTGTGAGTAAACTGAGGGTGAAGAATACATAGATGAAGCTATGGTAAAAATCAGAACAGCCCTTTTTATACACAGTGTTATTTTAGAATGTGATAAATTCATTTCCCCATTTTTCCATGTCTAAAAAAACAGTCTATTTATGAAAATTATCCAGATATCTTGGATACAAGTTTGAACTATAAAAAAAATCATATAATTTAAATGCATATTATGAATAAAATCAGTAAAATTGTGAGATTCTTAGGCTTGATCTACTGAAATCCCTAAAAAAAAGTTTTTAAACCAAATATTAAGAATAGATTATCCTGATATCTTACCATGGCAGCATCTTGATTCCATTCTTACTACAGGAAGTGACATCTTCATATTTTAACAGTCTTCAGAATATGTAAAATCATGACAAATGTTTATAGCACCACAAATGGACATCAGAAGAAAGTGTTTTAAAAGATTTGATTAAGTCATCAGAGGTTTAACTACTCAAGTAGACATCATTAAAAATATCAGTAACAAAATACTTATATTTAAATATTAAAGTAATAAATAATGAAATACTTATTTTATGGTTTAATATTATTTTCATTATGTAATACCTATGGAATATGGACCACAATATAACAGGTGCCTAATACTGTATAATACGTATAATATCCTGTATAATATGTATAATATCCTTTATCTGTAGTTTTCTCAGACTTAAATTAGGTTTGGGCTTCCAACTTCCTTCTTGGCTCTTATAACTTCTTACAAAGCTACCTCATGTTTTGGCCAAGACAGGATATTGCACATTTACTTATTAACCATGCTTTTTATAATCCATCCAAATAATATTATTTGCTATTCCCTATTATTACATGCTATTATGGTAAAAGCATGGCCTATAGGGTCAGAACATCCAGCTCAAATCCTGCTTCGTCCTCTTCTTGCTGTATTATCTTGGTTAAGTTATTGAGCCATTCCGATTTTTTTTTCCTTATCCAAAAATGGGAATAATATCTTCTTCACATTTTAGTGTAAAAAGGATTTTTTTTTTTTACTTTTTTAAAGATTCATTTATTTATTCATTCATTAGAGAGAGAGAGAGGCAGAGACACAGGAGGAGGGAGAAGCAGGCTCCATGCCGGGAGCCCGACTTGGGACTCGATCCTGGGACTCCAGAATCATACCCTGGGCCAAAGGCAGGCGCCAAACCGCTGAGCCACCCAGGGATCCCTGTAAAAAGGATTATAAACTGAACATACACAACTCAGATTCATAGAGAAAATGCACTTCTTTATTTTGGTCTACCAATAATATAATCATCTCTTAACCTGAACCTATTGTAATGTGGGAAATAATTGTAATTGTTAAAGATTTCTTTAGGAGTAAACTCACACTTCTATCCTCTTCTCAGGCCCTTTTCATGGTAGCTTTTAGGTATATGGGGGGAGAGATGTGGCTTAAGAAACTTCATGTTAGAAGATTAATTCAGTATGGCTCTACTGAGCCCTAGGATCATGATTCTTATCCTGCTGGCATATTGATATGGGCTGATAATATTGATAGAGCTCAGCATCTGACAGTGTGCTGGTAGAGTTTGGTGGTGCAATCTGGCTGATTAAGCCTCATATCAGATCTTCCTAGTACTTTCAATCCCTCTGAAATCTATGATTCATATAGATATGGCTCCCTGGTGAGCAAAATTTACAAAAGCTGCTTTGCCCCTGCTATGATATTCCCTCTGGAAACTTACCTGTAAGCACCTTGACCCATCTTATTTAGTCTATGGCATTCAAGAGCCCAGGGTAGCCCAGTGGGTTATGCAGCAGTTTAGTCCAAGGTGGTCTGCGGGAGTGCTCTTCCCAGAAATCCCAATGATGACTGCTGGCCAAAGCCCCATCCCACCCTATTTGGTGATATTTTATTTACTAAAACACCTTTGCCTTCCCTGTCCTCTTGTTCTCTTTCTTCTTCCAGACCCCGAGAGTCAGCATTGAAAGACTTTCTTTTTCCTTTCTCTGTATCAGATATTCCTTCTCTAGAGAAGCAAGTCTTACAATTTGGCTACTCCAGAAAAAAGAGCATCTTCACTACTTTATGGGAAAAATCAATGATTTAAGCCCTTTGTTTTTGAGATGTTCCCTAAATCATCAATGAATTTGGAAATTCCTTTTGTTTTCAAAAAACGTTAACTTGCATACAAGATCCTTTTTGTTTCTGTTTGTTTGGGTTTTTTGTTTGTTTGTTTGTTTTTGCACATTAGAAGTCAAGTTTGCCTCAGTTCTCCACTTTTCATCCCATGGTAAGTCTCAATGTCACTGCATGTATCTGAAAACCAGAGCCAAAAAGTCATGTGCTTAAAAAGACAAAAGAGAAATGAGCAATCAGAATTTTCCAAATTATTACCTTATTTCCATCCATAAATTTGTCATTAATGTTCTGCTATTTAAAATGTATTTCTCTCTCTGCATTTTAGTATTCCAAACTTCTTTCAGAATCCTTCTGAAATATTAGCTCCTTCCTCATCCTTGTAAGTAGAGGTAATCTCACTTATGGCCAGTATCTCTTCTATTTTGCTTTTATAGTGTTTATTACTATCACTCTTCATGTAATAGTTACATCTACATTTTTCTCTCTTGCTAGATCCTATGCTCCTTGTAGACATGGGCTATATGTTGGATATAGCCTGATATGATAGGAAGACGTGTCTAGTTCTTTTATGAGATCTGACAAGTGACTTAAATTCTCTATATGTAATGTTGTTTTATCTGTAAAATGGTAATAACAATATCTACATTGTAGCCTTGTATAATTATTGTAAAAAATACCAATACTATAGGTGAAAAGATTCCTGTATAGTATCAATTAGCAGTTCACTTTCAATAGACAATAATAAAGTCAATTAAAATGGGGCCAATTTTTAAGAATTGTCTAAGTCCACAGAGCATTTACTCAGTTTCTGTTCTATCGATATTCAGGAATGATTCTAAAATTGAAATAAAGTTTCTAACATTGAGAATGCAATAAAAGGAACTATAATGAATGATGAAATTAATGCTATTATTTATATCAAAAACAATTTAAATAATCCAGTCAACTGCAACTAAAATATCATATAAATTTATATAAGATGTCACAAGGTATGCAGTTTATTCCTTCTTTCAAAAATCCGATTATTATTACAAGAGAAGTGACAAAAATTGAACCTTCTCCTGTATACTATTTTCCATAGAGCTTTTTTTATACAAATATTATCTTGTTTGTTGCTTTTTGTAGTATAGCTAGGACAACTTGGTTAGATCAGAAAATCTAAAATTCAGAGGTTGGGATCTCTCCCCAAGGTCAATTACTGACTACTTAGTAATGTGAATGGGTTAAGAGTCAGCTCCTCCCAATTTCTTGCTTCAATTCTTCTTTCATCAATCAAGATGAAGCTGATATTTTGTTAATGAGAATGGCATTCAGTTCACATTCCCACCAACAGTGTAAGAGGGTTCCCTTTTCTCCACATCCTCTCCAACATTTGTTGTTTCCTGCCTTGTTAATTTTCCCCATTCTCACTGGTGTGAGGTGGTATCTCATTGTGGTTTTGATTTGTATTTCCCTGATGGCAAGTGATGCAGAGCATTTTCTCATGTGCTTGTTGGCCATGTCCATGTCTTCCTCTGTGAGATTTCTCTTCATGTCTTTTGCCCATTTCATGATTGGATTGTTTGTTTCTTTGGTGTTGAGTTTAATAAGTTCTTTATAGATTTTGGAAACTAGCCCTTTATCTGATATGTCATTTGCAAATATCTTCTCCCATTCTGTAGGTTGTCTTTTAGTTTTGTTGACTGTATCCTTTGCTGTGCAAAAGCTTCTTATCTTGATGAAGTCCCAATAGTTCATTTTTGCTTTTGTTTCTTTTGCCTTTGTGGATGTATCTTGCAAGAAATTACTGTGGCCAAGTTCAAAAAGGGTGTTGCCTGTGTTCTCCTCTAGGATTTTGATGGAATCTTGTCTCACATTTAGATCTCTCATCCATTTTGAGTTTATCTTTGTGTATGGTGAAAGAGAGTGGTCCAGTTTCATTCTTCTGCATGTGGATGTCCAATTTTCCCAGCACCGACTGTCTTTCTTCCAATGGATAGTCTTTCCTCCTTTATCGAATATTAGATGACCATACATTTCAGGGTCCACTTCTGGGTTCTCTATTCTGTTCCATTGATCTATGTGTCTGTTTTT
This sequence comes from Vulpes vulpes, assembly GCF_048418805.1. NCBI lineage: Eukaryota > Metazoa > Chordata > Mammalia > Carnivora > Canidae > Vulpes > Vulpes vulpes. Next base: position 74,519,158 of record NC_132781.1, read on the forward strand.
GTGCCAGTACCACACTGTCTTGATGACCACAGCTTTGTAGTACAACCTGAAATCTGGCATTGTGATGCCCCCAGCTATGGTTTTCTTTTTTAAAATTCCCCCGGCTATTCGGGGTCTTTTCTGATTCCACACAAATCTTAAAATAATTTGTTCTAACTCTCTGAAGAAAGTCCATGGTATTTTGATAGGGATTGCATTATACGTATAAATTGCCCTGGGTAACATTGACATTTTTACAATATTAATTCTGCCAATCCATGAGCATGGAATATTTTTCCATCTCTTTGTGTCTTCCTCAATTTCTTTCAGAAGTGGGAATGTGAACTGGTGCAGCCACTCTGGAAAACTGTGTGGAGGTTCCTCAAAGAGTTAAAAATAGACCTGCCCTACGACCCAGCCATTGCACTGTTGGGGATTTACCCCAAAGATTCAGATGCAATGAAACGTCGGGACACCTGCACCCCGATGTTTCTATCAGCAATGGCCACAATAGCCAAACTGTGGAAGGAGCCTCGGTGTCCATCGAAAGATGAATGGATAAAGAAGATGTGGTTTATGTATACAATGGAATATTACTCAGCCATTAGAAACGACAAATACCCACCATTTGCTTCAACGTGGATGGAACTGGAGGGTATTATGCTGAGTGAAATAAGTCAATCGGAGAAGGACAAACAGTGTATGTTCTCATTCATTTGGGGAATATGAATAATAGTGAAAGGGAATATAAAGGAAGGGAGAAGAAATGTTGGGAAATATCAGGAAGGGAGACAGAACATAAAGACTCCTAACTCGGGGAAACGAACTAGGGGTGGTGGAAGGGGAGGAGGGCGGGTGTTGGAGGGGAATGGGTGACGGGCACTGAGGTGGACACTTGACGGGATGAGCACTGGGTGTTTTTCTGTATGTTGGTAAATTGAACACCAATAAAAATTAATTAAAAAAATAATAATAATAATAAAAAAAGAGAATGGCATTCAGTTTTACTTAGACTATTTTACAGAATGTTTTTCTATTTATGTCACTTATTAGTAATAATGATAATAGCACCACTGTCTATTTATTATGTGGGACTTGTGAGAAATAAATTTCCTGCTGTTCTGAGAATCTGGATGCATGCCTGTATCATCAGTAACTGCTGACCCACCATACCTTTTGTTACCCTCACAAAAGAGATTAAGTTCCTGTCATCTGAGAACAGATCTTGGTGTCAGAAATGCCTAAATTTTAGTCACTAAAATCCATTCACTCTTTACTGCCCCAGGCCAATAATCTACTCCTCCGCCCAAAGCTATACCTCTGCAACATGACTAAGGCTAACAGCTGCATCCTATTCCAAAAAAGAAGAAAGACTTGAAATACCATTCAGAGGTGATTAAACACCTTGCTGGATAAGGGAAAAGGTATTTTCTCTTTCTCTTTCACCTTTTTCCCTTCCCCCCCTCCCCTTCTTTCCTTCTTTCCTTCCCTCCTTCTTTCTTTCCTTCTTCCCATTCTCTCTTCATGGACACTATAGCATTGTAAGCAAACACCAAACATTATAATAACAAGATCAGAACAACCACAGGCTTCAAATGGAGTCCCTTCAATTATTTTGCATTTAGAATTTTTTTGTTTTAGCTTACAAAGATTTTTTTTCCTTTTTTTCCCACAAACTACGTGTTGAAAACATAAAAGATTTAAAAAACAATACCTAAATATAAATGCTTTAAAACATGACAAAATTGTGTTCACTTAGGCTTAAAGAATGCCTTCTAGACAAATTCTTTGTTCAAACACACCAGTTAGAATTCAACCCAACAGAAGTAAATTCTGTTCTTTTATGTACCATTTGGGAGCAGTCTCTCACTAAAGAGGGTATTTGATATATTCTACTTATATTATAAATTCCTAGCTGCCTCCACATAAAGTTTCCAGAGAAAAAATACCTTGCTCTAAAATGTAGTAGTAACTGCTGCAGATCAACCAGAGATTTGTGCATTACAGTTGACCCTTGAACAATGCACAGATTAGAGCTGCCAACATCCTGCGCAGTTAAAAATCCACGTATAACTTTTGACTCCTCAAAAACTTACCTACTAATAGCCTACCGTTAACTAGAAGCCTTACTAATAACATAAAATAGTCAATTAACACGTATTTTGTATGTGCATTAAACACTGTATTCTTACAATAAAATAAGCTAGAGCAAAGATAATGTTATTGAGAAAATCATAAAGAAGATAAGATACATCTGTAGTATTGTATTTATCAGAAAAAAAATCTGGGTGTTAATTGGACCCCCGTGGTTCAAAGGTCAGCTGTGGTCAGAAAAGTGATCAAAATAAGCAGATCACTTTTCGATTTATTTTTTCTGATCATTTAAAATAAAGCTTTCATGACATTGAGTAGATTTGTTCTAGGTCAGAGAAGCTTCTTAAAGGGCAGTACTTTTCTGCCTTCCTCAGAGAAAACCACTGACACGTTAAAAAAATAAGATAATGGGTCTTAGCACAAATATATAGTTAATCTACAAAAGAAAACTCATTTTTGAGAAAAAAAATTGTCTACAATTATCCAGGGTCAAGGTTTACATGACATTCTATTGCCATAGATTCTTCAATAAAATTTTGAGACCTCTCTACTAATATTAATTAGCATTTGAATCCGTCCATTCAGTGAACATTGATTTATCTTGTGTGTCAGGCAAAATACTGATCCCTTATCACACTGATTACACACATACACACGTCCCTACACATACACAAAAACTCTTCTGAGAATCTATTTTATCATACTGTTTATGTTATTTATAAGTGCCATGATGATATATAACAAAATAGAAAACTCAGTGGCTTAAAACAATAGCCCATGAATCTTCGCATCAGTTGTGTAATTTTGAGATAGTCACTGAGTTCACTCATGCATCTGAGTTACTGTGTGTCAACTATAGGCATAAATCGGAGATGTTGAAGATTTAGGTCCATACAACTTCAATAAAATGAATATTTCAATAAAGTGAGTAAAATGAACCTAATGGCTTCCCAGTGCATATGAAAGTTATGTTTACATTATAGTAGACTCTATTAAGTATGTAATAGCATTATCCCTCACAAAACAATGCACATGCCTTAATTTAAAAATATTTTGTTGCTAAAAAATGCTAACCATCATCTGAGCTTTCAGTGAGTAGTCACTGTTTTGTTTATGGAAGGGTCTTGCCTCAATATTGGTGGCTGCTGAAGGTTGAGATGGCTGTGACAATTTCTCAAAATAAGACAGCAATGAAGTTTGATGCACCAATTCACTCTTCCTTTTTTTTTTTTTTAATTTTTATTTATTTATGATAGTCACAGAGAAAGAGAGGCAGAGACACAGGCAGAGGGAGAAGCGGGCTCCATGCACCGGAAGCCCGACATGGGATTCGATCCCGGGTCTCCAGGATCGCGCCCTGGGCTAAAGGCAGGCGCTAAACCGCTGCGCCACCCAGGGATCCCAATTCACTCTTCCTTTCATGAAAGATTTCTCTGTGGCCTGTGATGCTGTTGATAGCATTTTGCCCCAAAGCAGAACTTCTTTCAAGGCTGGAGTCAGTTTTCTCACACCCTGCCGCTGCTTTGTTAACTAAGTTATGAAATATTGAAAACCTTTGTTGTCATTTCAATAATCCTTGTAGCATCTTCACCAGGACTAGTTTCCACCTCAAGAAACCACTTTATTTGCTCATCCAAAAGAAGCAACTCCTCATCTGTTACAGTTTTGCCATGAGATGGCAGCAATTCAAGCTACATCTTCACATGCTGCTTCTCGTTCTTGTTCTGTTATTTCTACTGCACCTGCAGTTACTTCTTCCACTGAAGTCTTGATCCCCTCAAACTCCTCCGTAAGGGTTGGAATTAACTGCTTCCAAACTCCTATTCACATTGATATTTTGACCTCCTCTTAATGGCATCTAGAATAGTGAGTCCTTTCCAGAAGGTTTTCAATTTACTTTGACTAGATCCATCAGGGAAAGCACTATCTATGGCAGCTATAGCTTTATGAAATGCATTTCTTAAATAACAAAACTTGAAAGTCAAAATTACTCCTTGATCCATTGGGCTGCAGAATGGATGTTGCATTAGCTGGCATAAAAACAACATTACCCTCACTGTCCATCTCCATCAGAGCTCTTGGGTGACCAGGTGCATTTTCAGTGAGCAGTCTTATTTTGAAAGGAATCTTTCAAAGTCTCAAAATATTTAGCTTAAAATATCTGGTAAACAATGTTGTAAACATGTTCTGTCATCCAGGCTTTGTTTTTCCATTTCTAGAGCATAGGCAGAGTAGATTTAGCATAATTTGTAAGGGCCTTGGAATTTTCAGAATGACCAATGAGGATTAGCTTCAACTTAAAGTCACCGACTGCATTAGCCCCTAACAAGAGTTAGCTTATGCTTTGAAGCTTTGAAGTCAGGTACTGACTTCTCTTCTCTAGCTATGGAAATCTGTAGATGACATCCTCTTCCAGAAGAAGGCTGTTTCACCCACATTGAAAATCTGTTGTCTAGCATAGCCACCTTCATTAGGTCTTCTGGATAATTGTTGGTTCAGAGCTCTCTCAGGAGCCTCCCAGGTGTAATATGAAACTGGCCTCCATACTCAGAAGGCAAGGGGAGTGAGAAGAAAGAGGTGATTGGGGTGGGGAACAGTGTTTATAAACAAAGGGAACTTACATAAGAGGCTTACCTTGGGCAGCAGCATGATGAATGGATCCCTGTGCCTGCCTGCCAAACCTTAAAAGTCTATCAAGAGATCTTAACTGGGTTCAGTCACATGTTCTGTGCGGGTGTTCTAAACACCACATCATTGCCTGAGGTTATCTCCTTGAAGCAGCCTCTGGGAGCAAAAATGGCAAGCAGAATTCACATTCTAAAGGCAAGGAAAGGGGTGAGGAGCCTCCAAGTGTTGGAGTCCAACTCATAGGCCAATGGGCAGTCATGTCTTTTTGATGATGTTCCTCAGCAGTAACTTGCTGCAGCTTCTACATCAGCACTTGCTGCTCACCTTGCACTTTGATGGGATGGAGAGGGCTTCTTCCCTTAAGTCTTTTAAAGCAGCCTTCGATAGCTTCAGACTTTTCTTTTGCAGCTTCCTCACCTCTCTCAGCCTTCACAAAATTAAAGACAGTTAGGACCTTCCTCTGGATTATGTTTTGGCTTAAGGGCATGTTGTGTCTTATTTCTGCCACACCACTCACTATCCAAACAACGCACACTTTGTCCATACCAGCAAGAAGGCTGATTCACTTTCTTATCATATGTGTGCTCCCTGGAGTAACACTTTTCATTTCCTTCAAGAACTTTTCTTTTGCATTCACAACTTGGCTGTTTGGCACAAGAGGCCTAGCTTTAGGCCTATCTTGGCTTTCCATATGATTTCCTCACTAAGCTCAAGCATTTCTGGTTTTGATTTTTTTTTCTAGGTTTTGATTTAAAGTCAAAGATGTGTGACTCTTCCTTTGACTTGAACACTTAGAGGCCCTTATAGGGCTACCAACAGCCCTAATTTCAATACTGTTGTGTCTCAGAAAATAGGGTATCTGAGAAGGAGAGAGAGGGGGGAATGGATGGTAGGTAGAGCAGTCAGGACACACACAACATTTGTAAGTTTTCTATCTTATGTTCTTGTAGTTTGAGGTGCCCCAAAACAATTACAATAGAAATATCAAAGATCAAAAATTGCAGATCATTGTAACAAATATAGTAATACTGAAAAAGTTTGAAAGATTTTTAGAATCACAAAAATGTGACACAAAGTGAGTAAATGCTGTTGGAAAAACAGTGCAGGTTTGTCACAAACTTGTAAAACATGCAATATCTGTGAAGCACAATAAAGCAAAGCACAATAAAGCAAGGTATGCCTGTTATTGGTCTTGACTGGGCTCACTCATGTCTGGGGGCCAGCTGATGAAGATTAGTCTGGCATAGGAAGGATGGTGGGTGGTGTAGTCAATTCCATATATCTCATCCTCCAGAAAGATAGCTAGGGGATAGAAGGTAAGCAAGCCTCGATATGCAAGTGGCTTTGATGCTTTTTTATGTCTAGTTGTTCACAAGGAAGGACACAATGATGCCTCCCCTCCTTTTTCATATGCCTTTTTGCAATGTGTCTGTTTAGCCACCTCTTAATTCTGGGGTGATTTTGTGACTTGTTGTGGCTAATATGTCAATGTGACATTATTCAACTTCTGATTCTAGGCTTCAAGAGGTTTCCAGCTTCTTCTTTCATTTTCTTGGAACTCCATGTTACCATGTGAGGAAACTGTACAGCCTTCTTGCGATGACAAAACTATATAGAGCAGACACTAATCACCCAGCTGAGAACTCCAAGGCAAACCAGCCCCTCAATCAAGCCATACCAGGAAAGACCAGTAGAAAACCACCCAGCAGAACTAAACCCAAATTGCTGACCCATAGAACTAAAACAAAATGATTTTCATTTTAAGTCACTATGGTTTGGAGTGGTTTCTTAAACAGCAATAGATAACTGAGACACTCTACTTGCATCATGTTTGGTAATAATATGCCACTGGCCAAATCAAATCATGTAGCTATTCCGGGAATCAAGAAGAGGGGTAATATGTCCTATCCACTATGGGAAGAGTAAAAAACTAAAACCAGCAATGCAAGTGATCTACCATATACACATTAAATATAAGAAAACTAATGATGAGAAGCTTAAATGCTTCACACAACAGCACTCATTTCATAACCCAAAGTGCTAATCCTAGCTCCTTCTACTATAAAGCCTAAGCTCCATCTGCTTTACCCTTGAAGCCAATTAATGAGAAGAGTATACAGTTCAGCTTGTGGAGTCTGGGGATCCCAACTTCTTTAAGTTCTATGCTCAAATTTCACTTTGCATTTTTCCTCTTTTGCACTGCTGAAACTAAATTTCCACCAGAAGGCTCAGAGCATTCAGATGTCAACACCAGATATGAATGAAAGTGGGCAATCTCCAAGGACCTTTACACCAACAGTCTTTTTTTTTTAACCAAGCATCAGGTTGCCCTTGTTATTAATGGGACTCCAACAGTGCTGAATTTCTGTTGAATGGGCTCTGACCTTACTCCAAATGTCTGGTTTCTCACATCATGTGCTTCAATTCTTCTAAATAGAGTTCTGTTCAGAAATTCTACTTCTGGTAATTGGTCTATTTATTGTTCTCTTGGCTTTCTTTAGTCCCAGTTGGAGATTGGATATTTTTTCCTGGTTCAAATAACTGTGACCAAAGCCCTACTGCCATTTTCAGACCTTCTTGGACCTGCTTGCCTAGACTTCCAAGAATTACTCAAAACTGCTGCCCATCTTCTCATTCTTCACACTAGATAGGATGCCCTGATGTTAAAGTTTTAAACCCTACTGCTAGTTGCTTTCTTACATTTATATCCTGCTAAATCCTAAGACAAAATATTTTATTCATCTTTATGCTGCTTTACATACATTATGTTTACTGCAGTACTTTGCAGTATCCTCAATTTTGCCAGTGTTTCATTAAAGTGTGTTGAATAAATGACACAAGTAAATGTTAAATGGATACAACTTATTATTTGGAAAAGTTTCAAATTGCTGCTATTAGAAAAGAAAGCTGTGCTATCTCTTCTCTGACACTATTTTAACATTAATAGGTTAGGAAGGAAATTAACCACTCTGACTCTAATTTACTAAGACAGAAGCAGCTTCTATTACTTTCTGACGTGTCTGTAGTTATCTATGGATTGTCTGAAGTTACTGGGTACCATGGTGACCTGTATATATTTGGAGGCTAAGTGGAAAAACAGAAATCTGATTCCATGGTGTCAGAAAAATGAAATTGGGTAAAAAGCAGCAAATACTGCACTGTAGATAGCACACTCATTTTTCTCTGAATCACTTTCATAAGAAAGTACAGTTCTTCCTGTCCTTTGGTGCACATAAAACAGGTGGGAAAAAAAAAAGATGACATCTGTCTGGAGTCCTTCAATAAAAAGAAACTACTGTAGTTTTGATTCTTCTTCCTTTCTAACATTTTCTATATTCCATTTGTAGCAAAAACCACATCCAGTAACATTGCAGAATAAATATGTAATGGTTAATTTTATTTTGTCAACCTCACTTAGGGCATGAGGTACCTTGGTATTTGGTTAAATATTACCTCTGAGTGTGTCTGTGAGGGTGCTTCTGAATGAGATTACCATTTGAATCTGTGGACTGAGGAAAGCAGACAGCTCTGATCAATTTGGATGGGCCTCATTCAATCTAGGCCTGGAAGAATAAAAGAATGAGTAAGAATTTCTTTTTCTCTCTGCCTGACTTTGAGCTTAAACATTGGTCTTCTGCATTTGGACTTGAAGTCAGCCTAGAACTTACATCAACAGCAATCCTGGTTCTCAAACCCTCAGACTCAGAACTGTACCATCAGCTCTCTTGGGTCTGGACTTCTCAGCCCCCATAATTGTGTAATCCAATTCCATATAATAAACAGTGGTTTAATTTCTCTAGAAAACCCTAATACAAAGTCCTTCTTCCCAGGAATATAAGAACCACTGAACAAGCCAAACATTCAGTGATGATCTCAGATTTCAGAAAAATTAAAAGTAATGGCCCTTTATTATTATCATTTAAACTTTAATCATTTTGAAGCATCTGCCTTTTGAAAACACATATATTATTCTGCAAATGTATAAAACAAACATGGTTTTTAGCACAAAAGACCATGGAAAGGTGAAGTCCATATTTTCCTGTATCCATTAACAAGGCTTGAACAAGTAATTAAAAATGAATAATACATATCTTTAAAGGTCTGATGGTTGTCATGATACTAAACAAAGGTATATTTATCATTTTCCAATGCTCATGCAGCATTAATAAAGGATGCAATATATTTCCACATCATGCCAGAGCAAGCTTTTGTTTTTATATTGCTATTAGAAGATGGAATGAAGATTAGAAAGGATGGACCTAGCACCCTCCTTCCTCCATTCTCCTCTTTTATCATTCAAGAGATACTTCATAGTATTTTATGTAAATTTGTGTGTGTGTGTGTGTGTGTGTGTATAGTTGTAGTAAAAAAACCCATTTAAGAAATACATCAAGGGAAACTTAGTCAAAGCAATACAATAAAACACAAGAGTGCTTCAAAATCATACACTTGATGGAAAAGATAAAAACATTTCAGTGGCAGAAAACTTTATGGGAACAAAGACTTTCATGGAAAGATTTGAGCTTTTTTTTTTACTGCTAGGAAATTCAAGAAAGTGGTTCATGCAATGGCTGTCATAACCATCATCACAGATCTAATATATAAATGTCATATTGCTGAGAACATCAGAATTGTTGAGAATTTAAAATAGAAAGAACTCCAGTATGGAAACATACTGTGAATAAAGACATTTCCTATTTTTTATGAGCCATTGATCCAAAATGGTATTTTAAAAAGGGAGAAGGATGTCCCTTTAGAAAGGACAAAAGGATAAAAGTAATTTTTTTAAAAAAAAACTCAGTAAGGAGCAAGCAGGTTAATCTTAATAAATAATCAAAACTTTGTAAATATGAATTTCCTCTTGTGGCTTCATTTTATTTTAACATCTTGTTTGGCACCAACCTATTATTCCAGCAGTGACTTTTTATTTGAAAAACAAAACAAAACAAAAAAACCCTGAATAATTTACATAATCTCAACCCCATCTACATAGGATTATTTCAAGAAAGTAGGAAGCATTTTATGTAAACAAATCACTATCATTTTGTTTCCTTACATGGCATTTTATGGAAGATTTTTCTCAACACTCTCTAGTTATTATTTAAAGATTCTCATCATTATAATTATTTCAGAAAGTGTCAACTGCATGCTAGTATCTCTGTAATGGTACATTCTTTAACTTTTTATTTTGAAATAATTATAGTTACAAAAAAGCAGGCATAGAGAGGTCCCTTCACCTAGTTTATCCTGAGGATTACATTTTTTCATAACTATAGAACAATATCAAAATTAGGAAAGTCACATTATTATACTGTGTTAATAGTTCTATGCCATTTGATCACAAGTGTAGATTTCTATAACCACTACCCCCACTACCTCAATCAAGATATAGAAGCACAGGGCAGCCCAGGTGGCTCGCGGTTTAGCACCTTCCTTCAGCCCAGGGCCTGATCCTGGAGACCCAGGATCGAGTCCCATGTCGGGCTTCCTGCGTGGAGCCTGCTTCTCCCTCTGCCTGTGTCTCTGAGCCTCTCTCTCTGTGTGTTTCTCATGAATAAATAAATAAAATCTTAAAAAAAAAAAAGATATAGAAGCACAACAATCTCACTCATGTTACCCACTTACAGTCTTCCCTATTTCTCTTATCCTTAATCCTCAACCCTTAACTCTTGATTTATATATCTGTGTGTTTCTGTCTATGTTTAGGTTTATCATTATATTAGGAATATTATATAACAGAATTGCAAATTATGTGACCTTTGAGCTTGGCCTTTTGCATTCAGCATTATATTCTTGAGATCTCTCCAAGATATTCTTTTTTTATTGCTGAGTATCATTCCATTACATGTGTGTATCACAGTTTGTTGATCCATTCACTTATTGTAGGACATTTTGGTCATTTCCGGTTCAGAGCAATTACTAATAAACATTCCTGTATAGGGTTTTGTGCAGATAGTTTTTTTTTTCCCCCTCTGGAATAAGTGCCCAGGAGTGTGATTGTTGGGTTATACGATTATTGTACATTCAGAGTTTTGTTTTTTGTTTTTTTGGAAGCTGCCAATCTATTTCCCAGAATGGCTTATTACTTTAAATTCCTACCAATAACATGTGAGAGATCCAGTTTCTCTCTGTATACTTGTCAGCATTTGGGACTGCCACTATATTTTATTAGGCTTTATTTTTTAGAGCAATTTTAGGTTTATAGAAAGTACAGAATTCCTATAAATTTCCTGACTCCACACACATACAGCCTACCCATACACTAACATGCTCCCCACTATCAAAATCCGACATCAAAGTGGTAATTTGTAATAATCAATGAATCTACAATGATACATCATTATCACTCAAAGTCCATAGTTTGCAATAGTGTTCCCTCTTAGTATTGCACATTTTATGATTTTGAAACTTGTATAATGACATGTACCTACTACTATAGTATCACAGAGAATAGTTTCACTGTCATTAAAGTCCTCTGTGCTCCACCTGCTCATCCCTCCCTCCCCTAACCCCTGGAAATCACTGACCTTTTTACTGTCTCCATAATTTGGCCTTTTCCAGAATGTTAAATTATACAATATGTAGCCTTTTCAGATTGCAAATTACACTTAATAATATGCATTTAAGTTTCTTCCATATGTTTCTATGATTTGATAACTCACTTTCTTTGTTTTTCTTAGCGGTGAATAATAGTCCATTGGGTGGATGATATATCCCAGTTTACTTATCTATTCACCTACTATTATGGGCTAAATTGTGTCCTCCTTCTTATATTCACATGTTGAACTTCTAATCCCTACTACCTCAAAATGTGGCTATAGGGCCTTTAAAGAAGTGATTAAGTTAAAATGAGGTCATTAACCTGGACCCTAATTCAATATGGCAGATGTCCTTATAAGAAAATGTTAGGACACAGACATGCACAGAGGGAAGATCATGTGAAGGCACATGGAGAAGATGGCAATCTAGAAGCAAAGGAGAGAAGCTATCAGAAGAAACCAACCCTGTCAACACCTTGATCTTGAATTTTTGCCCTCCTGAATTATGAGGAAATATACTTCTGCTTCAAGCTACCCAGTCTGTGGTACTTTGTTACAGCAGCCTTAACAAACTAATAGACCTACTCGAGGACATCTTGTCTGCTTCTGAGTTTTGCAATTATGAGTAAAGCTGCTATGAAAATATTCATGCAGGTTTTTGTGTGGAAGCTTTCACCTCATTTTAGAAAATACCAACAGTATAATTGCTGATCATAGAACAAGAGTATATTTAGTTTTGTAAGAAACCTCCAAATTATCTTCCAAAGTGGCAGCACTCTGGAAGTGTTGGAAGTTTTACATTCCAGAGTGTGAGTGATCCAGTTTCCTCACATCTACACCAACACTTGTTATTGTCTGTTTCTTATTACAGTTTTCTCAGTGGTTGTGACATGGAACCTCAATGTGATTTTGTTTTGCATTGATATTGGCATCTTTTCATGTGCTTATTTATCATTTGTATATTCTCTTTTATGGAATGTTTCTTCATGTCATTACCTGTTTTCTAATTGGATTGTTGGTTTTGTACTGTTGAGTTTTAAGAGGTTTTTATATATTTGAGATAAGAGTCTCAACTATGTGGTTTACAAATATTTTCTTCTAGGCTGTAGTTTGACTTTTTATTCCTTAATAGAGGTTTTGCTTTGTTTGTGTTTTTTTTTTTTTTCAGAGCAAAGGTTTTTAATTTTTTGAGATTTATTGTCTTTTATGAATCATGCTCTTAGTGTCATGTCTAATAACTCTTAAACAAATCTTAGGTTCCAAAGATTTTCTCCTACATTTTCTTTCTAAAAGTTTTACAGCTTTACATTTTATATTTGAATCCGTGTTCCATTTTAATTTTTATGTAAGATGAGATTTAGGTTGAAGTTCATGTTTCTATTTTGTCTATGGATATCTAATTGTTCTAGCACCACCTGTTGAAAATATTATCTTTCCTCGACTGGATTTCTTTTTTACCTTTGTTAAAAATCAGTTGTCTGCATTTGAATGGGGGAATTTCTTGGTTCTCTACGTTGTTCCATTGATCTATGTGATATTCCCTCCATCAAGAACGTACAATATTGATTACTGTAGTTATATATTAAATCTTGGTATCAGGTAGAGTGATTCCTCCTCCCCCTTTATTCCTTTTTGACAAAATGTTTAGCTATCCTTCCTTTACATTCCCATACAAATACTGGAACATACATTAATTTCTTTCTAAGCAAAGAGTGTATCAGTGAACCAGTTAGGATGCACAGGAAATATTTCAAAACTGAGATCTCAAAATATAAAGATATTGTATGTCTGTGTGTGTGTGTGTGGTACAGTTGTGGTAAGAGAGTGGAAATTTCCTTATTACAACATATATTGATTTGTTGTTTGTAATTGATGTACATGAATTACATTCTACTGTTTCTTTAACCGAAGTCGCTGTTTAGTATCAATTGTAATTTAACTCCCTAATTCATTGCTTGATGCCTAATAGGCATTTAATAATCATGAATAAATGATTTCTCATTAAATATATTATAATCAAATACTAAGCAACATCTTCATTAACATAAGGATAGCATTTCCTTTACCATATATTAATAAATTGACTGACTAGAAGACCTCATATGTACCTCATTGGATGCACTGCTGAAAACAAGGAAAAGATTGGGTACTTGTGCATTCATGATTTTAAAGCAAATATTGTGAACTCTTGACCATGGCTATATATACAGGAAAGAAGGAAGAATCCATTTCTGAAAATTTGCATTTTTGTTATTATTAAACACAGATTATGAGTATAGAATATAGGACAAAAGTGTTCTTTAATTTCCCCTCCAGTGGCTAATCAGTTCATACCAAGTCAGACTGTTAATCATAAGAAGGGTGTCCTGTTTTTCTTTTTCTTCTCCCCTCATCTTTATTGTCTAAGTCTTTTATCTCATCTACTTTCTTGTGAAATTCCATGTAGTCTCTTCTAGGTCCAAGAACCAGATAAAAATCATTCCAATAGGTTGAGTTTTTCTTCTATCACAAGAATTAGAGACAAGAGAAGAACTGGGTAGGGTTGGAGGTTTGCCTCAGTCTAGCCTTGGGGTGACTCAGTGTATTTACAAGACTGACAAACATTTCTTTTTTAGTATTTTTCTCATCTTTTAGTGAAATTCTGGAACCTATTACTATTTCTACCACTTTATCAGGACTAAATAAAACATTGTTTTTTAATTCTAACTTAGTGTGGTCCATGACCTCTGAAAGGAAGGTAGAGATGTAAAATGTACCCCAGCCCAACAGAGGATTGACAGACAGTTTTTAAAATCATGCTATAGTATTTTCCCAGAAAATTAGAAGAAGAGCATTTTCTCTCTTTTCCATATCTCATGTGTCTGCTTTTATGCCAGGAGTCATAGTACACAGAATACATTCACATAGTAGTGATTAATTCTATGCTTACGAACCATTGTTGAAGTAGAGAAAAGGGGAATCATTTTTGTTATTTAAATTTGGGAAATGAAGAAACTAAGGCTTAAATGATTCTGTAAGGTTAAGGAGCCAGAACTTCTGGATCCACGGTACAGAAACTTCCCAACACAGTATATTGTCTTCTTGAATAATGCTGAAAACTTTGTGGATTAGTAACCATAAAACAATAAAACTATGCAATATAAAAATGGTTTTATTTACCAATGTGGTCACTAAAGGAAAGCTAACTAATATTCAAGGACAGAAATATAATATTGATTTTTATCAGTGAATATGGTGAAAAATTCAGGCTTGAAGTTATTGTATTACATTTTTAGATTAATGAAACACTATGGAAGCCTAATTTCTTTGAATTATGACCCCATGAAACATTTTTCAATAACTAAAAGTCTCCACACTCCAAAGAACACTATTCTTGACAATGCAACAAAGAAAAAAATAAGAGAGAGACACAGAAAGGGGGTGGAGAGAGAAAGAAAAGAAGGAAGGAATGAAGGAGGGAATAAAGGAGAAAGAAAAAAAACTGAAAACATTAGGCAAATATTGTTTATCAGTGGTACTAATTTGTTTAAAGTATTATGTTTAATGATTAAATTGTTTCACCCCGATGGAAGCTATTGATTACAATAAATGTTTACTGCTTGGAATTGTTAAGAAGGTGACTAGGGTCAGACACCAAGAACTGTTTTATAACCACTGAGACTCCAGTCTATGTCTTATCACTTAGACTTAATATACGGTCTGGTACCAGCTCTAATAGGAAACAGAAGCACAGACCCAGCAAGACTTACCGTCTTCATATACAGTGTTAGACTAATATAAATTGATTATACACTATCTCATTGCTGCAGAGAAAAATCTATAGCTACTAATGGGTTTTGCTTTTAGAGTTGAAAGTCACAGAAATATTATATTTCTGTCCTTGAATATTAGTTAGCTTTCCTTTAGTGACCACATTGGTAAATAAAAAAACCACAGAAGGCTAAAAGGTTCCCATAAAATTCAACTACCATATGTTTAAAGAAAATAAAGTGGACTTTTACATCAGGGGTGTGGTTTCTCATCTGACAACTTTGGTAACAACTAGTGATAATCCTTCTGGTCATCCATACTTCTCCTAATAGTTATCCATGACACAATTCAATTTATTCTGTAGGAAAATCCTGAGTGATAAAGCATATAGAGTCATATGTTGGGAATATGGAAATATATTTAATCTTATTTATGGTGTTGGAGAAATATAGTCTGAGTCTTCCCCCATTAGGGAAATCTCATTTAAACACTCAATGTATGAAAAAATAAAATATATCTGTAAAAAAACAGAGGGGGAAAGCCCTATCAACTAAAATAAATTTTGCAGGTATTTAGTACAGTTTAATGGCAGGAACACATGTTCTAATTGACAAATGGGACCAATCTGAATATCATTAACTCTTTGTCCCTGAAGAAAGGGAAATTTAGCAAGTGTCTTAAATCCTCTACTGAGGTTTCCTCATCTGTTAACTAAGACAATAAAAGATATTTTCCTCAAAAGGAAATCTGGAGCTTTAATTAGTATTCTTAATGTACAAAAATAAGTTATAAGCACTGTAAAATCTAAAGGAAATTACATATACAACTCTACTGAAACAGAAAGGAGATTAACCAAATGTGTTTATCTGGTCTCATGCATAAGAATTGGAGGTTGAGTCAGAAGATCCAGAATTGGTAGTTTGCAGACATGGCCCCCATTTTTGCCCTTCCTGTATCCACATGCTTTTCCATATAATATAATTTTGCAATCCCCTCCCATCAGCACGGAAGTAGACACAATTTCCACCCCTGGTTCAGCCATGAATGGCTCTAGCCAGTGATATGTTCATATACATGACACAAAGAAAAGATTGAAATGAGTTTATATAATTGGGTGCATTCTCACACTGTCCTCTGACACTGCCATGAAAGGACACTGCTAGGCTAGCCTGATGAAGGATGAGAGACACAGGGAGCAGAGCTGAGGTTTTCCAGTTGTCCCAGATAAGGCCATGCTAAACCATTTGATAACCAGGTAACCGCCAAGCATGATCAACACAGTTGCTTCTAGAACTATTCTATTAATGTAAGCAATAGATTCCTATAGTTGTTTGTCACAAAAGTTCTATGGTTGTTTGTACTACACCATTATTAAGATTATGGATAACTGATGAAAAAAATTTACTGAAAGTGGAGTGCTACTATAACAAAAATACGATCCATTCATTGATTTGGAGATGGAGAGACAGGTAGTAAGGAAAATATCAGAGGAAGCTAGGAAAACTGGAAGAAAACTACAGCAGAAAAAGTGAAGTATGGTGACCTGTGTTATAACGTTCTGTCACATTTAGTAAAAATGTCACAGGTAAACCCAGAAGTTAGAAAATGTACCTAACAAACTTTGGGACTTGACTTAAGAAATGTCCAAGGAAAGTACTGAAAATATCTTTTGATTGTTTTTAGCTGTTCATGATAAGATTCTACAGGAAAAATGAACACTAAAAAGCTGGCTAGTTTCTAAGCAATATTTAGGGGGAATGTGGAGAGGTCAGAAATTTTGGATATTGTTAGTTTGAAAAATAAAATCATTCACATTCTCAGCCTCTCAAACAAGTAAAAAGATTACCATATTAACTAACACTTTGCCTTGGGATCAAGGATCTTTGAGGCCTTTGGTTAAGACTTCTGAAAGAATTAAATTTGTATCTTATAGACCTTCTCAGCTGGACAAATAGACTCCTAGGAATCCTAATAGTGTCATTGCACAGCAGCTTGGTATATCAAAACTCCAGTAATTAAATCCAGGGTGAGAAGAAGAGGATGCAACTTGTGGTGTATGTAGTGAACTCAAATCTGATACAGAGAACACCCACACAGGTTTCAAGATAGTTTTACCTGCAAAAGCACTACTAGCTTGTTTTAAAGGGGCTTAGTCATT
The DNA here is from genome assembly GCF_048418805.1 of Vulpes vulpes. Classification (NCBI taxonomy): domain Eukaryota; kingdom Metazoa; phylum Chordata; class Mammalia; order Carnivora; family Canidae; genus Vulpes; species Vulpes vulpes. Next base: position 74,536,306 of record NC_132781.1, read on the forward strand.
CCCAGATTATAAAATCAAGACTGAATCAATAAATATATTCCACTCCAGGGTAGGGGAACCTGGCCACAGTTTGCTTAGAACAACTTCAGAATTGATATAGACTATCTATTGATATTTCTAACTAGTTTTCTAACTACAGTGCCTGTTAGTTTTCTTTATTCAAATAAAAGTTGTTGTTGTTTTTTTAAAATTATTTTTTCCCTGACCGAGTAACACAAAACAAACCTTTATGATATTCATGGATGCTGTGGCTCAGTAATTTTGGCTAGAAATAGTGGCAATAGCTTCTCTCTGATCAACAATGTTTGGCACCTCAGCTAGAGGACTTAAAGGCTAGGAACTATAATTATCTTAAGGATTATTCTCTAAGATGCTTGGATAGATGCTAGTGGGGACATTAGCTTTATCTGTTGGGTATAACTTCTCATGGTCTTCCCATGTGGACCTGACTTACTTACAACATAGTGGTTGGGTTCCACCAGAAGTATCACTGAGACCATTTTTATTTTTATTTTTTAATTTAAATTCAATTTTCTAACATATAATATAACACCCAGTGTTCATCACATTATGTGCCCCTCTTGCCCATCACCCAGTTACCCCATCCCCCCACCAACCTCCCCTTCAACAACTTTCAGTTTATTTCCCAGAGTTAAGAGTCTCTCATTTGCCTTCCTCTCTAATTTCTCCCCGCTCAGTTTCCCCTCTTTCCCTTTTGGTCCCTATTTCTTATATTCCACATATGAGTGAAACTATATGATGATTGTCTATCTCTGATTGACCTATATTACTCAGCATAATACCCTCAGTTCCATCCATGTGAATGTAAATAGATGATAGGTATTCACCCTTTCTGATGGCTGAGTAATATATATATATATATATATATATATATATATATATATATATATATATCCATTCATTTCTTGAGAGATATTGAGCCTCCTTCCACAGTTTGGCTATTGTGGACATTGCTGCTAGAACATTGGGGTGCAGGTGTTTTGCTACCTCTGTATCTTTGGGGTAAATACCCACTAATGCAAGTGCTGGGTCATGGGGTAGCTCTATTTTTAACTTCTTGAGGAACCTCCGTACTGTTTTCCAGAGTGGCTGCACCAGCTAACATTCCACCAACAGTGCAAAAGTGTTCTCCTTTCTCCACATCCTCGCCAACATTTGTTGTTTCCTGTCTTGTTAATTTTAGCCATTCTCACTAGTGTAAAGGGATATCTCATTGTAGTTTTGATTTGTATTGCCCTGATGACAAGTGGTGTGGAGTATTTTTTCATGTGTCTGTTGGCCATGTGTAGGTCTTCTTTGGAGAAATGTCTATTCATGTCTTCTCTTCATTTCTTGACTGGATTATTTGTTTTTCAGGTATTGAGTTTGATAAGATCATTATAGATCTTGGATACTAGCCCTTTATCTGATATATCATATGCAAATATCTTCTCCCATTCCGTAGGTAGTCTTTTAGTTTTGTTGACCATTTACTTCACTGTGCAGAACCTTTTTATCATGATCAAGTCCCAATAGTTCCTTACTGCTTGTGTTTCGCTTGCCTTCATAGATGTGTCTTGCAAGAAGTTGCTGTGACCAGGATCAAAAAGATTGCTGCCTGTGTTCTCTTCTAGGATTTTTATGGATTCTTGTTTCACATTTAGATCTTTCAGCCATTTTGAGTTTATCTTTGTGTATGGTGTAAGAGAATGTTCCAGTTTAATTCTCTGCTTGTGGCTGTCCAATTTTCTGAACATCATTTTTGAAGAGACTCTTTTTCCATTGGTTTTTCCTTCCTGCTTTGTTGAAGATTAGGTGACCATAGAGTTGAGAGTCCATAGCTGGATTCTCTATTCTGTTCTACTGATCTATGTGTCTGTTTTTGTGCCAGTACCATGCTGTCTTGATGATCATAGCTTTGTAATATAGTCTGAAGTCAGGCATTGTGATGTCCCCAGCTTTGGTTTTCTTTTTCAACATTCCTCTGGCCATTTGGGGTCTTATGATTATTTGTTCCAACTCTGTGAAAGAAGCCCATTATATTTTGATAGGAATTGCATTGGCTGTGCAAATTGCTCTGGTTACTATAGACACTTTCACAATATTTATTCTTCCAATCCATGAGCATGGAATATTTTTCCATCCTTTTGTATCTTCCCCAATTTCTTTCATAAGTGTTCTACAATTTTCAGAGTATAGATCCTTTACTCTTTGGTTAGGCTTATCCCTACATATCTTATGGTTTTTGGTGTAATTATACATAGGATCAATTCCTTAATTTCTTTTCTGTCTCTTTGTTAGTGTATAGAAATGCAACTGATTTCTGTGCAATGATTTTGTAACCTGCTATATTGCTGAATTGCTGTATGAGTTATAGCAATTTTGGGGTGGAGTCTCTTGGGTTGTCTGTATGCAGTATCATGTGGACTTCTAATACTATGTTGAACAACAGTGGTGAGAGTGGGCATCCCTGCTACATTCCTGACCTTAGGGTAAAAGCTCTCAGTTTTTCGTCATTGAGAATGATATTGAGTGTGGGCTTTCCCTAGATGGCATTTATTATATTGAGGAATGTTCTCTCTATCCCTACATTTTGAAGAGTTTTAATCAAGAGAGGATCCTGTATTTTGTCAAATGCTTTCTCTGTACCAATTGAGAGGATCTTATGGTTTTTGTCTTTTCTTTTATTAAAGTGATCTATCATGTTGATTGATTTACAAATGTTGAACCACTCTTGCATCCCAGGGATAAATCTCACTTCATTATGGTGAATAATCCTTTTAATGTATTGTTGGATCCTATTGGCTAGTATCTTGGTGAGTATTAGGATATCCATGTTCATCAGGGATATTGGTCTCTAATTCTCCCTCTTTGATGGGGGCTTTGTCTAGTTTTGGGATAAAGGTAATTCTGATCACATAGAAAGAATCTGGAAATTTTCTTTCTATTCCTATCCTTTGAAACAGTTTCAGTAGAATAGGTATTATTTCTTCTTTAAATGTTTGGTAGAATTCCCTTGGAAGCCATCTGGCCCTGGATTTTAGTTTCTTGGTAGGTTTTTGATGACTTATTCAATTTCCTTGCTGATTATTGGTCTGTTCAGGTTCTCTAGTTCTTCCTGTTTCAGTTTTCTTAGTTTATAGATTTCCAGGAATGCATCCATTCTTCCAGATTGTCTAATTTGTTGGCATATAGTTGCTCGTAATACATTCTTAAAATCGTTTGTATTTCCTTAGTGTTGGTTGTGATGTCTCCTTTTTTATTCACAGTTTTGTTACTTTGAGTCTTTTTTCTTTTTAATAAGTCTGGCTAAGGATTTATCTATCTTGTTAATTATTTCAATGAACCAGCTTTTAATTTCATTGACCTGATTTACTGTTCTGGTTTCTATTTCATTGAGTTCTGTTCTAATCCTTACTATTTTCTCCTCCGGCTGGGTTTAGGCTTTATTTGCTGTTCTTTCTCCAGCTCCTTTAGGTATAAGGTTAGCTTGTGTATTTGAGATTTTTCCAGTTTTTTGAGAGAGGCTTGTATTGCAATATACTTCTCTCTTAAGACTGCCTTTGCTGTATCCCAAAGGTTTTGAACAGTTGTGATTTCATTTTCACTAGTTTGCATGAATATTTTTAATTCTTCTCTAATTTCCTGGTTGATCCATTCATTCTTTAGTAGGATGCTCTTTAACTTCCAAGTGCTTGAGTTCCTTCCAAATTTCTTCTCGTAATTGAGTTGTAGTTTCAAAGCATTGTGTTCTGAAAATGTGCAGGGAATAATCCTAATCTTTTGGTATCAGTTGAGACCTGATTTGTGATTCAGTATGTTGTCTATTCTGGAGAAAGTTCCGTGTGCAGTTGAGAAGAATGTGTATTCTGTTGCATTAGGATGGGATGTTCTGTGTATATATATTTGTGAAGTCTATCTGGTCCAGTGCATCATTCAAAGCCTTTGTTGCTTTGTTGATCTTCTGCTTTGATGTTCTGTCCTTTGTTGAGAGTGGAGTATTGAAGTCTCTTAGTATTAATGTATTATTATCTCTGTGTTTCTTTATTTTGGTTAACTGGTTGATATAATTGATTGCTTCCAAATTAGGGACATAAATATTATTGTTAGATCTTCTTATTGGATAGATCCTTTAAGTATGATATAGTGTCCCTCTTCATCTTTTACTATAGTCTTTGGTTTAAAATCTAATTTATCTGATATGAGAATTTCTATATCAACTTTCTTTTGAGGTCCATTTGCATGGTAAATGGCTCTCTACCCCCTCATTTTCAGTTGGAGGTGTATTTAGCCTAAAATTAGTCTCTTGTAGACAGCATATGGATGGGTCTTGCTTTTTTAACCAGTCTGATACCTGGTGTACTGAGACCATTTTTAAAGACATAATCTGCCACACAATTTGAGTGTTTACGGGCATGCAATTTGTCATTCTATTCTGTAGTCCTCCTAATCAAGGGAACCCACATCAAAACCTATTTAAGACTGTAAGATTCTGAACATTGAGAGATTAATGCCATAACTGGATGATATTGAGAGTGGGTAGGATAGGGTTGAGCAAGTAATTGAGCACTTGCTATGAGCAAAGACTATTCTAACTTATGCTAATAGACCCAATTATTTCTCTTTCCTTGTGCCCACAACACTCTGCTATATAATTTTTCAAAGCTTTCCCAGGGTAGTTGTAAGGAGGTATTGATATAATTCCCCTCCCTTATGCTTGGCCATATCTCCTATCCTGCCCAGTGAGTTGTTTCCAAACATGATGCAAATAGAAGCTTGAAATGGTCTAGTAAAACAGTACTTGCCTTTGTGATTGCTGTCAGTCATCAGCATGACATGACTAGTCCTGCCTATAAGAAGATGAGAGATGTGGAGGAGAGCCAGGAATGACCCAGTTATTCCAATAATCTGGCCTCTATCACCCAGAAATAGAATTGAGGTACACCAAAATTACCAGAGCCACCTAGAATTAGCTGACAACCTAGAAGCATGAATTTAGTTTATTGCTATGGACCAATGAGGTCCTGCATTATTTGTTATGAGACTTTTGTAGCAAAAAATAAACTCATATCCATATATCATATACTAAATAACATCCATTAAAAGATCAAAATAAATTATTGAAAACTACATCTGAAACTAATAATGTATGTTGGCTAATTGATTTTTTAAAAATCAGGGAAAATTTAAAAAGAAAAGATGGAAATGAATGCAATTCTCGAGTTATATTGGATCCCATTGTTACATCAGGAAGGCACAACATGGCTAATTAACTTTCCAGTTTTTCCCATGAACTATATTTATTGAGTACATGCTTCAGAAGCAGAAACTTACTATTCAGGGTGAAATGCTTATAGGTATACATATCACACTCACATCCTGTTAAGCCACAGAGAAGTGATGAACATCTGTATGAGATTGCCATTTGCACGGGAGAATAGAGCCACCCAACAAATTATCTGTAGTTTAGAGTTAATGTTAATTAGAATATCAATGATTTTTGCACATCTGCCTGTGAAATCAAATTTACATCCTTAACATTTTACTGTAGGAAATTTCCTATTTAAAAATAAGAGACCAAGAAAGCACTTTGCAATGAAAGGGTCTATATAGAAAAATAAGAACTACTTTACAAACCACAAATGAGCATCAATTGTAGATGCACCTTTAGCTGGAAGTCTATAAAAAACTATGCAAATGTTAATAATAATGCACGCCATTATTTCTCATAATTTAAATATATCACTGAAACTGAAGAAATTGTTGTTATAATATCAAGAAAATCTGAATGAAAAGAAAGGAATTCTAACTTTCTGGGTGTTAATCTAAATCTTTCTGGGTGTTAATTCTTCTATTCAGAGAGGTATTAGAATAATTCAGTGTTACTCTAGGCAGGTACATTATATCTAGTTTGAAACATTCATCTATTTCAAACAACATTGATTAAATTAGTTGCTAAGTAGTAACCTAAGTGATAACATACTCAGATCATCTAAAGCACCTTCTTAGATGTGTATCTAAGCCCATGTACCTCTTTTTAAAAATCTTTGCATATCCCTTTAGGACCAGGAGAAATCCACTGGCATTAAATTTCCAATTGCTGCTGAAAACCATTAGAAATAGATTCAAGTGGCAGTTTCAGACAAATGAATGAGAGGACAGACTCTGGATTCAGACAGCCAGGGTTAGTGCTTCCAACATTAACCATTGAGCAAGTTAGTTAACCCCACTATGCCTCAGTTTCCCACCTGTAAAGTGTAACAATTGTGCCTACATTATATGACTGCTATGAGTTAATACATTGCTTCACACATAAGCATTCAAAAAATGTGAGCAATTAGTATATCTAAATGTAACCATATAGCTCAGTTGCCTAACCATCTTTGATCATATATTAGAATCATTATGTGTATCTATGGGATTTGATACATGTAAGGTGTATGCCAATGAGTGGTACATATGAACTTTGAAATACTGATTGCTGAAGCATGTCATGGTGATAAAAGTCTGAGCTCTAGAATCAGACCTCCTGGGTTTAGATCTCAGCTCTTCCACTAGGGAGCTGAGTAAAGTCTTTAAATCTAGTGTCTTAGCTCAGCTTCTTATCACTTTCTCACATGTAAAATAAGAATAATAATGGAATGTTTTTGATAGGATCGTTTTGATGAGTAAAAGAGATAATGTGTGTAGAGAATTCAGTACTATTAATTATTATTCCTATTATAATAACATGCATTTATTCCAGAGCTGTTACTTCTTATGGATTATCTATTCACATTCTCATGTAGATCTTCCTCCTAGACTTCCTTTTTTATCAGAGAAATGTCATTCAGTAGTACATGCTTAAAGGTCATGAAAAATATAGCAAGGATTAAAAATCCAATGAACACATTTTAATTGACAACTTGTGGAGCAATAATCTTTGCATTCTGCCAGATACATTTTAGAGAAATAACGTGATTTTCTTTTTTTCCCTGGCACCTCTTCAGCAACATTTGCACCATGGATGCCTCCCACTACAAACACGTTTGGCATGACATTGTCCATCCAGTGGTATTTAGATGTAATTTTGGCAAACTGCCCACTTAGGGAGACCGTGTCCAATGTAAGCAGATGAACACTGTAAGCAACAAGTCACTTACTGTGGAAGTTAGGGTCCTCTGTATAGCAGTGACTAATGCCAAGGCCTATTAAAAACCCTTGTGTACCTTTTATGCCTATAGATAAAATATCCCATCATACATTTTTTATCCAGAGGCTATCCAGACAGGTGTCAAGTGATACCCTGGTTCTTACCCTGGTTCTCAAATCTACTACAGAATCTTCACTAGATATAATTTTACTTATGTATATTTATGACTTTTCTATAGGGTTCTCAACACATATTTCTTCATCTGAAAGGGAATTTTATTTTTCTTTCTCCTTTTCAATAAAAGCACATGGTTGATGTTATTTAAAGCCTAATGTCCCACAGTGGAGTAGTATATGAGATCATAAATGGCTCTAGCAGTTATCAAAAGCCTCGGCTTCAACCCCAGCATTTAATCATCTGTAAAAGCCAGTTATAGGCTCATATACCTCCCCTTTGTGAACATTATTCCTCTTATGTGACAAGGGAAAAAAACATTTTTAAAAGACAGATTAAACAAACCACATCATCCAAAAGTTAATAATGAAATATTTTTACTCATTTCCTAAGAAGTTAGAAGTTCCATACTACTTCTTTCATTGTGCATTAATTCTTTAAAATTTGTTCAGTGTTGTAAAGATGATATGCACTATATAAGTGCTGAGTATTAATGATGTTATTATGTGAGGTTAGTTTGGAGGCATGGATTAGAAGAAGAATAGCACAGAGGAATGTAGTTTGGGGAAAAGAAATGAGATTTATGATTAGACACATTTCAATTCTGAGAAGATTCCTTCTGAGAAGGGTCTATTTACACCTTCTAAGCTTCAATTGGTCAAAATGCCTTTTTTCATGTATTCAGAAAGGTTGTATTATAATGATGCTGGAGATTTGCAAGAGGAAGAGTGCTCTGCTTCATACACAGCAGGAAGAGGTTACTGGCCTACTACTGAGAAATAGGCATTTTAAGTCATTTATTAAAAAACGAGAATGATACATTTATACTCCTGCAGAATTTCTCAATCACTTCTCATTTCAAACAAGGATGTCCATTAGACACACACATTCTCTTCCCCACCCCCACCCCCTCTCTCTCTCTCTCTCACTCTCCAGAGTCAGTACTGTAGTTGGTGTGGATGGCCTGGTATAAAAAATTTCTGGACTCCATGAAGTTTGAAACCACAGCCTATGTTTTATTTGTATCATAGTTAATTAATTACTAGACTCCTTCCAGTGAATTAAACAAAAAAAAAATTTTAAGTCTTATGTTTTCTGTACTGCTATAGTGAATTCCACCTTTGCCTCTGTCAATATTTTGTAACGGAACCTCCATATATTCTGAAATAAATAAGTGTGGGTCATTTTCAAATCCCAGAGCACTCTATAAGCATTGTTTAATTTCTATAATTTAGCTTGAAGATAAATATTTTATGACTATCTTAGGTACTGAGTCCCTGGACCAAAAATGGAGAGATGCAACTTACAATGATTTTGATAAGAGAGATGCATTTGTGCAGTCAATTTGATCCAGGCATTTTCTGTTTTCTGTATTCAAGTCAACTCTGCACTTTCTCCCTTTCCTTCTAATTATACTCTATTGTTTTTCTTGGGGAGTGAACTGTGAAGAACACTTTTGCTTGTTGACAGGAATAAAAGTGAAGAATATTTTCATGGAAGATTTATGATACATAGCCAATTACATCTGGATTGCAGATAGCAAATTAGTTTTGGATTTGTCTCATTCAAAAATCATTGACAAGTGTGATTCATCATAATAATTTTGCAGAGGAATCATAGCAGATCATGGCCTGCACCACAAACGATGCTGTTATCACAATCCATCATGATTAAATAAGGGTCTGGAGTTAGATGAATGAGAACTTGGAATAATATACAAACATTGATAATTAGATGTTGATTTGAAGTAGGGGATGTGGAACCTTGTGTGGTACTATTATCTTACTTACTACTGAGTAGATTAAGAATTGTTCATGTTTGTACTTTTGAATTCTATTAGAATCCTAATGAAAATTTTGCCTGAAACTTGCAAATAAAATTTTGTTAGCTTCTTATTTAAATATTGTTAGAATAGGCCCTATTATAATAATTTCATGTGATCTTATCCACATTTTAAGAAATGCCAGATGAGGTTTTGAAAGTTTCAAACTTACGCAAAACTGCCCCCAATAGGGTATCTCCTTCTCCAGGCCAGATTTATTTCCCATGAGTTAGAAAAGCAATGCAGAACTCAACTTACTGTTCTCAAATAGATCCTCATAGATCCAAACTGCAAAAGAATGTTAATCTTTGCCTCCTTAGAAACTCTCCTGATGATCCTCACACCTCCCTGAGTTCGTAATTTATTTACTCATTCAATAAATATTTAGGGAGTGCCTTATTATGTGCCAGGTTCTGTTCTAGGTACTGGGGACGCAACATTAAGAAAACAGATGAAAATAATCTGTCTTCTTTGAGCTTGCGCTATAGTGGGAAAAATAAGAAAATAAGCAAAACAGGTACGTTGCTGATGACTTTGTTGTCGGAGAAAAAGAAAATCACGAAAAGTGTTTAGGGAATGTGAAACGGAAAAAGATTCCAGAAATTTTGAAATGTGCTGCTTAGGTATGTGCAGATGCAACTAAAAAACTCTTGTTCCTTCTTCACTGTCTGCCCTCAGAAAAAGTAATGGAGTCAACCATGCACAAAGCCTTCCAAATGCTATCTGCCTACTGGATCTGCTAGCTGTCCACTGGCTTTGCTCAGAAAGAGCCACATTTTATTGAATTACTGTTCGTAATATGGAAAGGATTATGGTTAGAGCATCTAATTTAGTCTTTCTTTAGCACTGCAAAGCGTCTCGGGAAATATTTAGTCCTGTCCTCTCATTGTATCATGGAGTAAGTCCTATACAGATAGATAAAAAACAGCTCACAATTCCACGACTAGTGAAGTCCACACTAAGACCTGGCCTAAATTTCATAAGTCTCTACTATCATTCTCCCCATTATGTTGCCTCTCTCTGCTTAACATGCTGGATGTCCCACTGGAGCCCTCCATCCTACAGCTGGTTAGCATTTTTCCTCATAAATATCCAGCCTGGAAAGGTTTAAGAGAAGGGCACATTTCTTCAGAGGCCCTAAGCACTAAAAAGATCATTTATGGTGCATCCACAAAGTATTAAAAATGAAACTATCCTAATACATAATATATGTATAAAGAAATCCAGAGTTATTTTTCCCTGATGATGTATTTGATGGTTTGTTTGTGATATCAGCATCTAATTATTTAAAAGAATATCTTTATCAGTTCCGAGTGACTAGTATTCTAGCTCAGACTAATTCAGCCTGTTGGATGATCTATCACTGATGATCAGAATCTAGCCCTTTGTTTCTGGTGCAATTTCACATTTATAATGAATATGGTATGGCTAAGACTGGCTAAGCATGTACCAACCTCACTTCACTCTCCCCTTGGACTACATTTTAAGCCTCCTTTATTTTTATTTTTTTTAAAGATTTTATTTATTTATTCATGAGAGAGAGAGAGAGAGAGGAGGGAGAGAGGCAGAGACACAGGCAGAGGGAGAAGCAGGCTCCATGCAGAGAGCCCAACATGGGACTCAATCCCAGGTCTCCAGGATCAGGCCCTGGGCTGAAGGCAGCGCTAAACCATTGCACCACCAGGGTTGCCCATTAAGCCTCCTTTAACATAAGATGTAATTATATTTCTAATATTGGATCACTGGGATATGATGAAAATATATACGACCTCCAGGGTTGATCTCAAGCCCTCCACCCCCACCCCCCGTGTGACCCTTCAAGTTTCTCCATCCTCCTGGCAGAAAGGAAGGGATTCAGGGGGACATAGAAGAGGCTGGAGCCACAACACGGAAGAATCACTGGTCTCTGAATTATTTCATAGAAGTCTATTTGCCATATGCCTGCGCTGAATGCTATCTTAGCATGAAATACATTTCTACTGAGTTGAGCCACTGAAATGTTGGGGTTTATTTTCTGTAGCAGCTAGCCTACCCTGATCAACTCTGATTAAATTACATCCTCATATTTAAATGTAAATCAATGCCTCTCACTCTTCTAAAAGTCTCACAAACTTTCCTAATTTATATTTCCATTTCCATATACTGTCAAGTCACAGAATTTGGGAGTGCTTTTCATATGAAATTTTCAATGAATATCTTTAACTATATTTGGGCTTTTCTTATTTTGGGTATATTTATCTCCTAAAGTTTCTTCATTTAAAAAAAAAAAATCAGCCCATAGTACAGAGCTAATCCTGCCAGACAGTGCATTACTGCTTGAACATTTTTGTAAATGGTTAGTATTTTTATTAGTAAGAATATTAAGATATGCAAATGTTATGGAGAATACAGCTCCCCCTATACCCTCCACTCATCTTCAGAAATATATAACCTCACTGTAATTGAAGCCTATGGTGAACCCCTCCTCAATCACATTTCCTTTTGTCCTTGCCAGACAGAGCCACTTTCTTGAATTTGATATTTAACACTGCTATGTATTTCTTTACCATTTTAATGTAAATATCCATTCCTAAGTACTATCTAGTATTGTTTTGCATGTGTTTACATTATCTAAATGTATTTACACATAAAGAATGGAAAGTACTATATGTATTCTTCTCAACTTGCTTATACTGGTTAACACTTTATTTTTAAATTTCATCCTTATTGATAAATGTGAATCCAATTTTTTTCAAGTTTTTTTAATTTATTTATTCATGAGAGACACAGAGATACAGGCAAAGACATAAGCAGAGGGAGAAGCAGGGAGCCTGAAGCGGGGCTCAATCCCAGAACACCAGGATCATGCTCTGCGCCAAAGGCAGATGCTCAACCACTGAGCCACCCAGGTGACCCCATGTGAGTCCAATTGATTCATTTTCACTGCTATATTCCACTGTATACCTAACCCACAATTTTTCTCTTCCATGGACTTTTAGATCACTCCTAAAGTTTTGCTATTAAAAATATTTGCTATTTAAAACTTCACTGTGTATGTCTCCTCATGTACATGGACAAAAGTTTTCATTGAACGCCTCATTTAGACCTAGAACTTCCAGATCGTAGGGGCTATTAGTTAAGATAAACTAATTATGCTGCAGCAACAAATAACTCTATAATCTCTGTAGCTTAATACTCAATAGTAAGCACTTTTTCACGTTTGTTGTCCAGGTGAGAGTGTGTGGAATATTGTGTAACAACACCTATGTACTTGACTTGGAAACAAAATATTTCACTTCCACTCACATTTCATTGACTTACTCAAGACATATAGCTATTAAGGCAGCAGGAGAATTTAATCCCCCCATGGGCTAGATAGAAGAACCAGGTGTGTATATTTAATTATTCTCAGTATTTTATTTAACATTAATGTCAGCTAATATTAATGCAATATCTTACTAATAATTCCAAAAGTTTCTCCAAAACATTGCATCAATAGTGTAGTTTGGAGTAGTAGTGATGCTCCACATTACTGTCAACACTTGACTCTGTCAGACTTTTTCATTTTTGTCAAACTGATGGGCATGAAACAGCATCTTACTGCGGTTTTAACTTGCCTCTCCAAGGCTGATACTGAGGGCGGCTGCCATTTCACAAATTTCCTCTTCTATAAAGTACTGTTGCTATTAGCACATTTTTCTGCTGAGTTATTATTCTCTTTGGAGGTATAGTTTTTTCAAAAAATATATTCTAGATGCTAATTCTTTGTCAGTTTTATGTGTTGCAAATACCTTTACAGAGTTTGTTGCTCATCATTTCACTCTTATTTATGGTACCTTTGGATGACTAGAGATTTTTAATGTCAAATTTATCATTTTTTTCATATGATATTTTGTTTTGTGTGTCATGCATAAAAAAGTCTTCCCTAATCCTGGGTCATAAATATAATTTTTGCTAGAAGTTAGTTTTTATTTCACAAATATCTGTCTGATCCACCTGGAACTCACAGGGCACTGTGTGATACACAGATTTCTTTTGTTCTATTTCTACAATCAATTTTCATAGCACTGTATAATTAAATACCTGACTTTCTTCTTCAATGATGTGCTAGGGCACCTTGTTTTGCATAGTTTCCAAATAAGAATGAGTCTGTTTCTCAGCTCTCTATTCTGCTTCTTTGACCTGGCATTTTTTCATATGACTAGTTTACACTGCTTTGATTTCTGCTGCTATATGGTAAGTCCTGCTTTCTGGCCCCCTGGAGTCTATTTTAATTAATAAATATAATCAACAAATATTGGTTTCACAAACACTATGTATCAGGAAACTTTCGAGAGGCTGGGATTTCATCAGAAACCTGATGAAGCAATCTCCCTGCCCTCATTAAGCTTCTGTTGTAGTAGATAAGATAGATAGGCAATAACAAATTACAGACAGTACCAGTTAGGTAGTAAGCTAGTAATCAATACATGCTATGGAAAAAATAAAACCAGACAGAAAGACAAGAAATGCCACGGGTGGAAAAAGCTATCATTTTATATAAGAAAAGCTTTCCATATGAAGGGACATCTAAAGAAGGTAGAGGAGAGGGTTATTCAGATATCCAGGGGAATGTGTACTCAGAAGGAAGTGGCAGTACAGAAGGAAGTGGCTTAATGCAAGCTCATGAAATTTGAATTAAGAAAGGTTTGGAATTTGATATTTATTATTTCCAAATATTTTAATATAAATGCTTAGTTTTCTGGGAACATAATCTCATTCTTCTTTAAAATGGTCTAGGCTTCTTGAGGATCCCTGGGTGGCTTAGGGGATCTCAGGGTGGCTCAGCAGTTTAGCGCCTGCCTTTGGCCCAGGGCGTGATCCTGGAGTCCCGGGATCGAGTCCCGCATCGGGCTCCCTGCATGAGCCTGCTTCTCCCTCTGCCTGTGTGTGTCTCTGCCTCTTTCTCTCTCTCTCTCTCTCTCTCTCTCTCTCTATCATGAATAAATAAATAAAATTTTGTAAAAAATGGTCTAGGCTTCCCTTGGCCATTTGCCTTTCTATATACACATTTATATATAAATTCCTTAGGGAGCAATCTCTAATACTTTTATATGAAAAGAGTTTACTATGGACCATTTTTAAGGCCCGATAAGCAAAACAACACTTTCTCCATTGATACTGTACAAATTAAAACATAAATAAAATATTTATACAACTCTATTTTCCTCCACTGAAAATAAGATCACAGATGAGCCTTTGGCATCCTAGAGTGGATGGGTTAGAGGGCTTGTTGAACTTTCCTAGAAAATCAGGACAAAGCTGTTAGTAAATTATACCCTTAATCTGGCCACACTGGTTCAGAATTCCAATCTCTGCAATGTGACTCCGACTCTGTGACCTCACACAGGAAAATTAACCACTTTGATTCTCAACTTTCTCATCAGTAAAACGAGAGCCACAACATACTTGCTCCCTTTAGGACTATTGAGAGGAATAAATAAAATAATTTATGTGAGCGTGTTTATCAGTAACTAGCTCAATGCAAGCTCATGAAATTTGAATTAGGACATTTAGGCAACCCCTGTTGTATATGGTTAGACATGTTTTCTAGGAGTTCATTCAGGGTTTTTGCCAGAGGCAGCAAGCTCTTATGGATAAAATAATTCCCACAATCATTCTCTTGCAAAATGCCCTTCAAGGATCCCATTAGCTGTAGGATAAAAACTGAATTCAATCATGGCATGCAATCCATTCATCATCTGGCTCCTGGACATTTTTCCAACCTCATCTCGGTCTCCCTGCCATACATACCCTACGGTCCACCCACACTCAGGGTCTTTGCACATGCCGTTCTGGCTTCCTAGAATGCCCTTTCCTCTTTCGTTCCTTAAGATTGCCAGAAGGCTATCAGTTCTGCATCACTTTCTCTGTTACTTACAGGCACACATAGGATATCATCCTGCACTATTTAATCATTATTTTCCAAGTACAAGACATTCTTTTTTGTGTGTACTAAAGCTTTTAGGCCAGGTCCGATTTGATTGGCCTGAAGAGGATTGTAAAATACAGTTGAATTAACTCAGGGCAGAATCCTTTAAAACCTGTCACCTACAAAATTGGATGTGTCCTAATAGTCCAAGATAATACTGTTATTGGCTGAAAAATTTGGGCCAGCATCCCTTTATGGCTCTGGAAATTTTACAATGACCTTAATAGAACCCTGTATGATTCCTACAGTTCAGTATGAGAAACTCATCATTACTTGGTATTGAACAAAAAAACATAGTATAGATTGTATTTGGTCTTACATGCTGGTACCAGTACCTATCAGATGAAATCTTTAGAAATTTACAAAATTTATTTTCAGTGCTCCCTCTTGCCTATAAAGGCACCTTCCTGATTTGGTGAGCATTTTAATTGCTTTCTTTGTAGGGAGATCTATGCCTAGGAAATAAACTTGGCTGACCAGCCTATGAACCCAAATCATCTATTTTTTGTATTGATTTAGCACTGACTCACTTAACCTATTAAAGCACCTAATTTTGCCGGGCAATATAGCAGGGTGGAATTTCTCTTATATTTATTGCTCCTCCCAATAGCCTTGTGAAGTAAGTGGTCATAAATGACAGTTGCAGAACTTGTGCGCCAAACTTCCGTACTGCAGCCATTACACAACCTTCTCAGATACTGGCCAATAGAGCACTCAGATATAAATGTATACTGATAATTACATTTGTCTGAATTTTGTTTTGTCATTTTTTCCTTTCCCTCCTATGTATTGTGCCATGTATTACAGCAAAATGCTTTTATGATCTTCCTAAAATTATATTTGCTCCTGTTTCTGCATCTCACATACCATGCTAGGATTATTTTTTATACATTCCAATCTCAGGTCCACAGCACAATTTGATCCTCCTTTCTCTTCTACCAAATGTATTTCCAGAAATGATGCTAGGAAAAACTTGCTTCCCTACAAAAATACCATTAAGAAAATTCATTCTATTTGTTTGTTGGCCAGCATTGCCCATTTAGCAGACAATTTTATTGAGCTATGTATATTGATGTGTGCATCTTCTTGAAAGTTCATCGCACGGTGACTCCAACATTGCTGTCTGGCTATAGACCATAAGGAGAAATTGTGAGGTGTATGAGATACAGCTATCAGAGCTAATTTTCATTCATACTCCTATTGCATCACCTAGCTGGTTGTTCCTATTTATTACTCTATCTCCAAAGCTTTTAATTATTTCTATTGGCAGAAAATATTATACCTGAACTTTACCAAGCCAAGTTAGTAAGATTGATATTGGAAAGTGTTATGGAAAATATTTATGAAATCGCCTCCAGTGAGTGTTTTCAACACAGTAATGAGGTATCAAATCACTACATCTTTACTTCAGTGACTTCCACAGCCTAAGTCCTATTTCCACTCTTTCATGGATCTAACTCAAACTCATTCTTCCAAATTCAGCTTCAGTGCTGCCTCCTCCAAGAGGACATTTTTGCCTCACATGGTGATTTTGACACCCTTTTCCGTGCTCTCATTACAACCTGTACACGCTCCTGTGGTAGGACTTAACATGCTATACCTTAAAGGTTCATTGTCGTGCTGTCTCCCCAAGCAGAGAGTAAGCTGAGTAAGAGTAGGTATTTCATCTTATTTGGGGTTGCAGCCTGAACACAATGCCTACAGGAGGCACTTAATAAATATTTAATGAATAAAGGCAAATGAATAGTGTTATTTTCTCTTTCTCTACTTCAGAAAGGTTCATTACTCAAGGTATGCAAATGTGTTTAATTTTTTTTGCCCCAAATGAAATTCTGCATTCCTAACATGTATTAGGAGCTCCACAGACATTTATGTGTAAGAAATGAATAAATAAATAAAATATAAACTCCCCAAGTACTGTTTTTGCTCTCAAGCTCTACACAACCTTAAGAGTAGGAATAAGGATATGATCTTATTGCAAAATAAAATTGATGTATTCCTGATGATCCTTTCAAATAATAAAATACAGGTGCAAAACCTGACAAAAACAAAACAAAAACTAAAGGAATTGACTTTACAATTCCACCTGTCCTAAGATTCCTGTATCTTCAGCCAAATTATATTTGCACAGAACCTACAAATGATTACACAACATGCTTACATTTTAGAGCTTGGCTATTGTGGAGAAAATAGTCTGCCAAAGATAAACAAAGCATCTTTTAAAAATATCTTTGAAAAACCTGTGAGACTTTTGTGACCAACTGCTTTATCAAAATGAGATATCTACTGTTGCCAATTAGTACAGTGTTAATGAAAAGCAAGCTTTAAGGAGCTTATTGCTTCTTTATTGCACCTGCCCACACGTAATCCTCTTTTTACCTCTCTACCCGGCTGTGGAGATTGGTCTGATAAAAACATGCTACAGATGAATTGCTCAAAGGATGTCAGAAGGGAATGTTTCAGCACACATCCTAATACTATTCTGCAATTGTTATTTTTCATGGGTGTCCACATCCTGGTAATATATCCCTAGATTTGACTGTAATCTTGCCACTGAGCTCGCCTGCAGGTCTCATAAACTTGTTTTAGTGTAGCCTTAAGTCACAGATTCTGTGGAACCAGACAGATAGTACTACCCCATAACATCCATTAGAGAACACATCTGCACTTAGATCTCCTACTAATAAATGTTTCCACAGGGGAACCACATTCTGTCGCATGAAAACCTACAACATTACAAAGCCACCAGCTGGCCACGTGCCTATTGCCTTTGAAACTGGATTAGCCATTCTTAATACATGCACGATTTTCAATCATCCTTGTATCCTCCTGATTCATTGGTCCCGACATACTGAAGCATAAAAATGAAGTTTGTTTATACTTTGAGTGATTTAGGAGAATTGGGTTAAAAAATATTTGGTAATTGTTTTTGGAAGGCTCCCTGGCTTGAAATCTTAAAAAATGTAAATTTCAGGAAACTAGAGAACAATATATTAATGCACAAAAAATGGAGGTTTTTGTCTCACATAAGTTAGGAGCCACATTCTAACTGTTGCCAAATTTTATATGTTAAGGGCAGTGCTGTGGGTTGAATGGTGGCCGCTTGAAAATATGATATGTCCATGCTCTAACCCCTAAGCATCATGAGTATAACATTATTTGGAAAAAGGATCTTTGCATATGTAATTAAATTAAGGACGCTTAGATGTTATCATGCAGGATTATCAGGATGTGTTTTAAATCCAATAACAAGTGTCCTTATAAGACATGGAAGTGAAGGACAGACACAGAAAGGAGGCCAAGTAAAAATAGAGGGAGAGACTGGAGTTTTGCAGCCACAAGCCAACGAGTGTTTGGAACCACCAGAAGCTGGAAAATACAAGGAAAAAATCTCCCCTCCAGCCTTCAGAGAGAGTGAAGCCCTGCCAACACTTTGACTTCAGACTTCTGGCCTCATAATTGTGAAAGAATAAATATCTGTTCCTTTAAGCCACCAAGTTTGTGTAAATGTGTTGTGACAGCCCTAGGAAACAAATACAGGCAGTTCCTAAGGAAGATGCAGCATCTGAAGGCAAGCACATACTCCGTAGTCAGGAATTCCTCCAGAGGTGCAAAGTCACTGCGTAGCTTCAGGACCCGCACTTTCAAGGAGCGGATACCAGTAACGTCTAAATATAATCAGATGTTCTTCTACAATTTACTTAAGTTTCTTTCTCTTCCCCCTCTAACTTCTCCTGCACACCCATTTCCCCTTGTTTTGATGAATTGGAGGTCCCCAGATGATCTAGGGAGCCAACTAATGAGGATGTGAGATAAGGTAACATTTTATTTGGGTTTACTGGGTTATATTTATGTGGTTCTAATTTATTTACACGTTGAAGTTATGTTAACTGTTCTGTTGTAGGAGTGGTTTCCAAGAATACCCTCTACTGACCACTGACCTGCTGTCTTCACCCCAAAACGCAGGATCAGACATAGCCTCATGATAGGGTCATGTCCTGACACCTGTGACATCAGAACTACATGGAAAGAGGAGAAAAAAAATAAACCTTGAAGTGTAAAAGCCAGAGCTAGTCTGAAAAGGGGTGCTTGGATGGCTCAGTTGGATAAGCATCTGACTCTTGATTTCAGCTCAGGTCATGATCTCAGTGTCGTGAGATTGAGCCCTGCCTCAGGCTCTGTACTGGGTGTGGAACCCGCTTAATTTTCTCACTCTCCCTCTGTTCTTCCCCTCATTTCTCTTTCTCTCCCTCTCTCTCTCTCTCTTTCAAAAAGAAAAAGAAGAAGAAGAAGAAGAAGAAGAAGAAGAAGAAGAAGAAGAAGAAGAAGAAGAAGAAGAAGAAGAAGAAGAAGAAAGAAGAAGAAAAAGAAGCACCTAGTCTGAACATAATCTTACAGTCATTAGATATGTAAAATTTAAGTTAAATTCTTATTGAATTGAGTCAAAATGAAATTTCTCTTTCGTCAAGAATATACACAAAGTGTATATGATTACATATACACCCTACACTACCAAAAGGACTAGAATGTATTAGCTTCCCTATGCTTTAGGGCACTAAGCCATAGCAGCCCTGCAAACCGCAAGAATCTGTTTATGAAGTCATGTGTCTTCTGCAACCCAACTCTCGATAATAAAAAAATAAATTGCCATTGACCATGCAGAGAAAAGCCTTTAAATAGAGGCCATCTTTATAGAATTGATTTTATAAAACTGTTGTCATCTGAAGATGTGATCAAAAAGCATGCAGCCAAAAAGTGTAGTTGATAAATATAACTATGGGGCTGTATCAGGTAATAAGGTATTGTAAACATAATGTTATTTTTTTTAATTCTGTAATGTTTCTGGTACCTGTTAGCTGTAAAACAGTATTTTAATCTGTTGTGATTTCTCATAAGAAATGAATTCACTCATGTCAAATGTTGTATTCTTTTTCTTAAAGAGGGCTCCCCAAATTGTGCATGTTTCAGTCCTAAAAAACTTGTATTGGCCCTTGATGCCAGAATATCAGGTTGGGTTTTGGGGAAGTAAGGCAGGGAAATGTGCCCGTGGATGTATAGGAAAATAAATTCTTGGGAATATTTAATTTATGTTGGATGATTTTGAATGCATCTCATCTATTGTACTAGTAATGATGTAATGAATTTTCTTTCTGGAGGTTCAAAGACTTTACATGTATTATTCCAATTTTCTCTCCAGAGAGCTGAAACACGCACAACATGGTATTAGTGACATTTTTTAGATAAGAATATAAGTTATGAGGGATGTCTGACCTGTGAGAGTTCACATACTTTGAAGCAGAACTAGGACTCAGACTTAACATTTTGACTTTTAACATCCTCAGTACATGTGATGGCTAAATGTCTCCTTCTTAGGAAAGAGATTTTTTTTAAATGCTTCTTGGATTATACTTCTGAATGCATAAATTTATGTCCAAATAACAAATGAATTGATTACCAAGCCTTCAGGCAACCATTTCAGCTTTGTCTGCCTTCTACTAGTTCAGAGAAGCGATCTGTACCTGTGTTTTTCATGTTGAGAGGAATACATTAAGAATTCTTTTCGTTATTATTTATTGACTTTTCAAAGCCTTTCTACCAAAAGTCACATTTGGCATCTCTAAAGAGGAGAGATACGCTTTCACTCCTAAATCTGACCTTACAGAAGTATCTTCTAACTGCCTCGCCACATCCTTCCCTCCCACTTCCATATGCGGAGCCTGAAGAGGACATGCACCTGAGCAAAGCTAACACACCTCTGCAAAAGCCTGGGTGCAAAGAGGCAAAATGCTGTGCACATCATCCTTGTTAGAAAGGTGGAAGGTAAGGAAGAAAGAGAAGAATGGTCACTATGAACCAACCAAAAAAAAAAAACAAAAACAAAAACAAAAAAACAAAAAATCCTCTTTTCCCATGAATACACAGCATGTAAAGCTTGGCTTTGCCTACATGGGGTTGTATATGGAATATTGGACTGAAAGTCAGAAAATGTGACTTCTAATCCAAACTCTGCAAGTAAACAGGCATGTGACTTGAGCCACATCCCCTGCTTTCTGTAAAATGAGGCATCTCCACTTCACAATCTCTAACTTGCCTGCCAGCTCTAAAAGGCTTTGATCCTATTTTACACATCGGAGCACATGCATGTCCAAAAGAAGCAGTTTTGGAGAACACTAGACATGATTTACAGGGAGAAGGAGGGCAAGCAGGATGAAGAATAGAAGGCTGAAGGGGTGACTTTCTCTCTAGAGGAAAGAGACACTGCTATACACTCTAAATTAGAAGTTATCCTCGAAAAAAGCCTCTATGCATAGATTTGCAGTCTCCTGAGAGACAACAGAAGAAAATCACAGGCTGCCAGTGTTGCAGCAAGACTGCAGAAAAAGGAAGAAGATCCAACACCAAGGCAGGAAATGTAAGGAAGGATTAAGCCCTGTATTTGTGTCTTTGTCACTTACAGGAATAAATGCCCAAAGTCTCTGTTGTTTTAACATCATCCGAAGCTACAATTGTTCTAAGATCAGTCGTTGTAAGTCCAGCAAAATCCTATTTGTACAGAGTGGGCCAAGACTAGGGTCATTCCCAAAAAAGTGGATTTTCAGGAGGGGAAAGAAAGGAAAATTGGCAAGGTATTCTCATGCTCTAAGCATCAGGACTAATCTTGAGCCTCCTTACATTCCTGCTGCGGCCCAAATCCTGACTGCTGAGGGAGTCTTGGGAGCACCTGTCACCATGGTAGGAACTGAAAAGCAGGCAGGAGAGAGGGTTCCCAGAATCTCTGCTTTCTTGTTGCTGTGAAATGTGTCATTTCTTTCATTTTGAAGAATCTAGGGATATGGCATTAAATTGGTAAGAAGTGTGAGAGAGTAGAAAGTCGTACAGCGCAAAATGAATGCTATTTCTTAAAGTCTGTTTAACCTTTGGAATACTAGTGAAGTGCTGAGAGGTGCTGCGATCACAGCGTGCCTATCAATCAGGCAGGTGCAAAATTACTGGGCTCTATGGCTATTTTCTCAGAGAAATAATTACCCGATGTCTTCATTAATACCATATTCTTTTAAAAAATGTAATTATACCAGATGTGATGTGAAAGCTGTTTGTATGTATATATGTGTGTGCGTGCACACACACACGAATATACACACCCTAAAACTTTAGACTAAAGTCCTTAGAGATAGAGAATAAATTGAGATGCTTTATTGATTAAATAAATAACTGACATAATTAACTGAAAAAATATTTTTTTGAATTTCATGTAGGAATAATCCTTCTACAACTTTCTACTCAGCATCCTTCTTTTACTAATAGAATACATTGGATGAATTTCATTATTCTTTGACAACTGAAACCTTAAAATGCTTTAGATTTGTCATTAGGAAGATTTTTTTTTCATTGTGCTGTCATAAGAATGGAAAAAACGATTTACTTAGATTTGGACTCATCTGCAGGTACACAGATTGTTGTTACTATTTTGAAATCACCAATGGGTGCTGATTGCCAGTGCTAATCCCCTTAAAATCTACTATTTTTTAACTCTCACATACACAAAAAGGATCCTAGCTATTGCAGTGCTAATAATCGGCTTCCAGATAATCAAATTTTATTCTACTGGCATATCCCTAGCAATACCTGGAGCTTTATCCCCTTCTCTTCTACTCTTATTATGTTATCTTGTCGGTTTCCACATCCTGATCGTCAGGAATATACCAGTCCAAATCTGATGTCCAGATCTGTATTCAGGCCAGATCTTACTCCTGAGTTCCAGACTCACATTTCTGACGGTCTGATAGCCATCCCCACTGTGACATCCCACAGATTCCTCTTATACTCCATATAAGACTAAACCAGATATATCCCCTCCTAAACCCCTCCTCTACCTATATGCCCTGTATCTTTTCGTCACATACACCAGATATTTAGAAATTACCCTAGATTCTGATCTTTCCATCACCTTCCATATTTAATTAGTCACTTAACTGGCTTTTGGTTATATTTAATCACATTCATTTCCTATGTCATAATGGAATCAAAGCTCTCCTCTTCATCTAATCTACTGCACTTCTGGTTCAGGGCTCATTATCTCTCAGCTGAACTTGCTCCCTTCCAAACCATCTTCCACACTATGACTAGAGTGCTACTTCCAAAATCAAAGGCACATCACCCCTCCTGCTTAAAATCCTTTAAAGATCCTTCATGATGTAAGGATAAAATTCCAACTCTTTAACACTACATATAAGGTTTATCATAATCTGGTTTCTATCTACTTGCTCAGCCTTTTGCCCTTTCAGTTCTCAATATGCTATGCTCTCTCACCTCTCCATAGAGCAGCATGCAGAATGGCCTCCCTGAAAAATTCTTATCATTCAAAGTTCAGTTCAACTATCTTCCCTTAACCCACCTTCCCTGATCCCTTTCCCCGCCCTGCTACTTTGTCACTCCTCGTTGGTGCTCCCTTTCTATTTGGCATGTATTACTATTATTACACATTCAAAATGTGTCAGTATTTATCTTGTATTTGACCCCACTCCCTGCAACCTACTCAAATACATTGCTGGTTTTCTCTTCTTAGTGAATTATTCTTACAAGCATACAAATATTTTGTAAAATATCTCTCCTTTTAAAAAAAAACCCTCTTATAATCTCATATACTCCTCTAGTTACTGCCCTATTTTCCTATCCTCTTTGCAGTTAAGCTTTTTGAATTATGTACACTCATTGTCTTGATTTCTTCACTTCCTGTTCATTATAAACTCTTTCCAACTCCACTGAAAGTGATCTTGTCAATGTCACCTTGGACTCCAATCTTCAATCCTCATTTTCTTCATTTTATCCGTAGCATTTTATCACAGCTAATACTTTTCTTCCCTTTCAAATAATTCTTCATTTGCCTTCTAGGAAAAAAAGCAGCTTCTCCTACCATTCTGACTGTATTCTAAGTAACTGTATTGGCTAATTTTTTTTTTAATTTTTATTTATTTATGATAGTCACAGAGAGAGAGAGAGAGAGGCAGAGACACAGGCAGAGGGAGGAGCAGGCTCCATGCACCGGGAGCCTGATGTGGGATTCGATCCCGGGTCTTCAGGATCGGGCCCTGGGCCAAAGGCAGGCGCCAAACCGCTGCGCCACCCAGGGATCCCTGTATTGGCTAATTTTATATGTCTTTTGTTTTTTGTTATTTATTTATTTATTTATTTATTTATTTATTTATTTATTTTTATATGTCAATTTGACTGGACCAAAGAATGCCCATATAGCTGGTTAAATATTTTTCTAGGTATTTCTGTGAGGGTGTTTCTGGAAGAAATTAGCATTTGAATTAGTAGATTGAGTAAAGCAGAAGGGTGAGCATCATCTAATCTCTCGAGGGTCTGAACAAAACAAAAAGGAAAAATTAAAGTCACTTTCCTTGGACTGTTTCATCTGGAATATTGATTTCCTGCCCTCTGTGCTCTGGTTCTTTGGACTTGAGATACAATTTGGGATC
This sequence comes from Vulpes vulpes, assembly GCF_048418805.1. NCBI lineage: Eukaryota > Metazoa > Chordata > Mammalia > Carnivora > Canidae > Vulpes > Vulpes vulpes. The sequence goes on from NC_132781.1 coordinate 74,560,866, forward strand.
TATGCCACTGGCTCTGGCTCTCAGCTCTAGGAACTACACCACTGGCTTTCCTTCGTTGCCAGTTTGCAGACAGCAAATCATGGGGCTTCTCATCCTCTACAGTCACAAATTAATGTGTGTGTATTTGTGTGTGTGTATGTGTGTGTGTGTGTGTGTGATATAGGGATGTATGTATATGTATATATGTATAGGACATTATGTGTGTATGTATATCCATATCCTTCTGATTCTGTTTCTCTGAAGGACCCTGACTAATGCAGCCATCTTCACTAATCTCTTCTCACCTCTCCTACTTCTTACTGTGTGAGTGTACCAGAACTCAGCTGGTCCCCTTCTCTGTCTACACCCCTTCCCTTGGTAAGTTAATCTAGCCTCATACTTTAAGTACTATCTTTGACAATTCTCAAACTTGTATTTTCTCAGGCCAAGATCTCTTCCTTAGACTTGTTATTTGACAAATTCTTTCTCCACCTATCTCTTGAATATTTCAAAATTTACATTTCCACAACTGAAATTCTTGTAACTTTCCCATCTTGCCATCTTCTAAATCTCAGTTCATGGCAACAGTATCCTGTCCATTGTTCATGACATAACATTTAATGTCATATCCTTGCCTCTTCTCCTTTTCTCACATTTTACACCCAATCCAACAGCAAATCCTGCAAGCTATACTTTCAGCGTATACCCTAAATATGACCTCTTCTTACCACTTTCACTCTTAATATCTTCTTCTAAGCTACATTTGGATTATTTACAAAAGTCTTCCAACCTTTCATCCTGCTTTCACCTTTGCCTTTTTTTTTTTTTTTAGCTTGCTCAGTGCTTTATTGAACCAAGGCGCAAACAGATGAATCAACAGGGCCTTGAGGCACAGCCCTCCACACATCCTGAGATTCGGAATCCAGATGTGGCTCCATCCTTGGTTTCATTGTTTCCATGACATTTTGTCTTGAATATTTCCAAACCCTAAAATATGAAGATTTCGTCCACACAAACAGATATGTATATTCTTGCCGCAGGCTGTCATGCTCGCTGAAATGCTTCCATTCAGCAGTTTGTGTGTGTGAGACATTGGGCATCCGTGGCCATCCATCCATCCATCTATCCATCCATCATCATTATGGGTTATTATCAAAATAGTAAAGTTGATCCTATTAATACATAAGTAAGATAATGTCACTAAGCTCAAAATCTTTCAATGGCTCCCCAACTGTCTCAGTTTAAAAGGCAGAAGAATCATAGTATAGCCTAAGAAGGCTTAACCAATCTGTCCTCCCATTACCTCTTGGATCTTATCTCCTATCATTATCCCCTATTTTAGCCACATTGGCCTCTCTCTTGCCCCATGAACAAATCAAGATAATCATGTTTCAGGATCTTTGTATTTTTTCTTCTTTGTGTATACAATACACTTCTCCTAGATTCTGGATTAGCTCACTATCTCACCTCCTTCTGGTCTCCATTCAAGTGCCACTTTTTCAGTGAGACTTTTTCTAAGCACCTTATTGATAATTGCAGTCCTATCCATCTTACTTACCAACACCATATTCCCTCATCCCTTTTCTGTTTCACTTTCTTATGACAAAGTATCATCTTTTGAATATCTGTACATCGTATTTGGTTTTTGTATCTGCCTTCACTAGAATGTAAGCTCCATACCTGAGTTTTTTGTTGGTTTTATCTACTTTGTATCCCAGTGTCTAGAACCATGTAGGCACTTTCTAAATATTTATTGAATAAATGGTGAATATATTAGGATATATATATATATTTAATATATATAATCTAGAGACATGATCTTAACAGAAGTAAAACCAGTTTAATGAAAGCTACAGTATGTTCTGCTGGGGGTGGTGGTGAATATAGTGAATGCAAAGGATGATTTAGTATGAAATAGCAACTTCATCAAATAATTTTAAAAAACACTTATTTTGTGTAAACACAGTGTACAACTCCAATAAAGTGGAAATATGTGGGAGAAACTGCAAAAAAAGAAAAGGACAGAAGGAAGAAATACACTTTTAGAGCCCTGCAGACTGGCTGAAAAGCCTTAGTTATATATTAATTAGATGCAGAGTGATTTAGAGGGATGCATAATTCCCTGAAGCAACATGAAAAGTGATGAAAGAAATGGAGAAAAGAGGACATGAGGGAAAAGAAGAGGGAAAACTAAGACAGGAAGCGATTAAAACAGCATAACCGAGACATGGAACTAGTTAGTCTTAATTGGATGGGAAATATTACAAATTCCCTGTGAAAGATAGGTCAAAATAAAATCACACTATTATAATAAGTTTCTAAATAATTGTTTCATCTATTTTAAGAGCTTAAAAAGACTTTCAAGACTTTCAATATGAAGTTGACCATAGTGTGTATATTAAAAAAAGGCTCACTATTGTAACAAATTACCCTAAAATCTGAAAAAATCTAATGAAGATTTCTTTTTCCTACACTTTCATCACAATGCAGTGAGGGTCACTGGAGGAGCTCTGATTCATAGTCATTTAGGGATCCAGTTGCCTCCATCTAGTGACTTTGTAATCTTCAGGTCCTTAGAGCTCCCCACTAGATCCTCTCTAACTGGTCAGGAGAAAAAGGAACTGGGCACATGGAGTAGGTTATGGGCCGGTCCTGGAGGTCAGTGCAGATGCCTACAGCTCATCAGTCAGAACTCACTCACATGGCTGCACAAAACTAAAAGAGTGGTTATGAAATACAGTGTAGCTTTATGACCAGGAAGGCCCAAATAACCATCTGTCAAGAACTCTGAAGAGTTTGAGATTAAAATTTTAACCAGCTTGCAAACTAATAAGTTATCCTGACAAAGTCCATGGATGCTGGTAAAAGACATCAAACTCCTGGATCAGAGACAAAGGATAATTTATTACACACAACAATAGCAGTAGCCAGAGTATCAGCATTTTTTTTTTTTTTTGGCCAGTTCCCAGACCTCCAAACCCTCAGGTGGAGAGGATCAGAGGATGCCTGAAGTAGACTGTGTTTCAGAAGAGGAAGCACGAGCTTATAGAACCCAAATATCTCATAATGGGCAGTAATCATGCCTGATCTTTGCTCTAAAGAGAAACACTAGCCCATCTTTCACTGTTGAATGTTATACAAACATCTTTGAAAAAATGGTTAGGAACAAATAGTAGTCAGTGCCTCACATGCACTGTGATATACAGGAACACAAGAGACCCATGGAGAATTTTGTCCCAAACCACATGAAATTAAATAGTTCACAATTACTTAAGGATTGAACAAACCATATCTAATGAGCTATTGACATCTTGACATATGTGGAACTGTGATCTAAAACTCTTCATGTTATATTGTTACAGAGATTAATCCAGATTCAGAGCACCTGTGTTTCAACTTTCCCCATGAAAATGAAGAAAAGTAGGAATAGTTGCAAAAGCAAGGCATGCAAAAATATATACTTTGTGGCAAACAGTTTATCAAAGGAGAAAAAATATCAGATTTTACATAACTAAATTATGCTTTATGTATTATTATTCCATGTTATATAGTTGAATATAGCTATTTGTAAATTAACTTTGCATGGAAATATTTATACCATTGCCCCGACACTTAAAATGATAAAGCAAACTCATTCTTGAAGCAAGTTTAGGCTTAAGAACACCATCTAGGAAAAACACACCATCCCTGGGATGAGATGCTGAGGTAACCAAAGGAGAAAGGCACATATCTGGATATGACTAAAGATATATGCTAACTTTTTGAAAAAGTACTGTCATTAGAATCAAAACAAATTTTAAAGCATATTATAGAATTGCTAATTTTTATTCAAATGTGTTTTATTCAACCAACATTTGTTAACTCTCAAATTTATGCAGATGCTAGGCTAAGTACTGAAGCTAAAATAGTACACCACTATTACTGATTTCAGAGATCCCAATTGGAAAGACGTGCTTATAAATAATTATAATGTACTACAATAGTGATATAAACAGAATGATATAGCATGTACTATAATTTGTACAGACAGAGGGCTATTGAATGCAACGGAAAGAAAAACTAACTCTCCATGAGAGTCTCTTCACTAACTCATGGGAGTCTTCATAGTAGTGACATTGGATCTAAGTCACTGAAGATAAATTGGAGATACCCAAAAGGCCAATGTAAGAAATTATAGAGAGACTGAACTATTAGCATGAAGACCAGAAGGCATGATAAGGCATAGTGTGAAAGGGCAGTTCCTGATAATAGAAGCTTTGGGGTTTAGAGAAAATGGTCTGTGAGATGGAACTAAAATTGGGACCAGATTTTTATAAGCTTTGAATCACAACAAAGGGATCTGGATTTATACTGATGCAAGTGTAGACTCACACCAATTATGTTCATCAGTGTGAAGTTAAATTTAGTTATTGTCATTTGTACTGCAATTTTTAAACTCTGCTTCTTTATATTCCAACAAACATCTGTTGAATGCTAGTTTACTGTCAGATGGTGTGCTAGGTGCTAGGAAATCCACTATGACTAAGATATGATTTCTGCCTTTAAGAAGTTCACAATCTAATTTCTATGATAAATCCAAAAATACATTTAAAAATAAATAAAGGAAGAAATAAGTGAGTAACATGGCAATACAGTGCTATGATGCTGTGAGATAATACATAGAAGGTATCACAAGAGTGCATAATGGGGGGCCTTCAGGAATGAACAAAAGATTCCAGGTGGAAATGACCCAACATCAAAGTTGAGTCTCAGAGACTGAAAAGTAGGTCCCACTCAGAGTGGTCAAAAGCATGTTCAAAGCTATGCAATGAGATCTCCTTGGTCAAGGAGCAAAAGAGGTCAAGGGGGCAACAACGACAGATGAGTAAAGTTGAAACTCCAGTCTTGGCCATTAGGTTCCCAAACGTCCTAGTCCCTGCCTTGTCTCTGATCTTGATTTTATCCTCTTCAATCCTCTCCCTTGCTCTCACTATGTTTCATCCAGAACAACTTTCTTGTTTTGCCAAACATTTCTCATTCCTGCTTTAGGACCTTTGCATTTGCTGTTTCCTACAACTAATGTGCTCTGCCGTGGATAGTCACATGCATGGTTTATTCACATGGATGGCAAGGCCATTTCTTCAGAGAGGCCTTTCTTATTCAATCTATCTAGTACAGCCTGTTTTACCATTGCAAATCTGTCATATTACCCTATTCCATTTTCTTTATATAGCATTTATCAGTACCTGATAAATTACATTTATTTACTTATGTATATTTATTGTCTGTATCCCCTCATAGAAAGATTCTGAGAACATAAAACTTAACTCTTATTCACAATTACATTCCCAGTACACAGAATAGTACACAATAGATGCACAATAAATACTGGATGAAGGAATACATCAAGAGCTGAATGGAAAGTCACCATCATATTTATAATTTGGAAGGGTATCCAAGTTGCAGTGAGGGGAAAGGTATACTAAGAAAATCAGTAACAGAGGAAGACAATTTGGGCAGAAAATGATGAGGTTCTGAACTAAGTTATTATTGATAGAAAAATAAAGGAGAGGTTAGACACAAAAGGAGGAGACAGGTAGACAGACAATGGGGTCATTTGTTTACACATAGATCCAAAAAAGTAAGAGAAGATGGATCCAGTTTTGGACAAAGTACAGAAATATAAAGTGCAGATTTAGATCAGCTATGAAAAAAACTCCCTGGGGCTCTATCTTATGACTAGTCCCTTTGGGAACATAGCAATTGCATTAAATGCTGCTTGTACCCATAAAATGTATTTATTAATCTCTCCTTCTACACAATACCTGTGAAGGACTTTTCTTTATGGGATTATATGAATTCAATCTCTACTTTGGAAAATTGAAATCATTATTATTACGGTTTTATTATTACTACCTGTAGCTAGTACAAGTCCCTTCTATAATAGGTATAATTCACAAAAACACAGTATAATACAAAATTCTCCCTATTTGCTTTTTCCAAGATAGCTGTCTGAAATATAAATATTATGGAGATAAATTTAACATTTTCCATCATAATCAGGTTTCTTATTTAACCTCTTGGCAGAAGATTTTTATTGGTTCTCATTTCTCCTGATTCAGCTCCTCTTCCCTAGCCATAGAACTGTCTCCATGAAAAGTAAAATGTACATTTGTAATTCTTGTCAGTGAAATTGTTTTATATGTGTTAAGTGTGAACAGATAAGCAAGGTCTACAGCAATTGATAGTCAACATAATCCAAATTTCTGAATTAGAAGATCTTGAAATGCTTATATCTAAGAATTTAATTTAAAGTTTGATATTTAGGGATTTAAAGTATAACAAAATACTTTGACAACATATAAAATGCTCTTATCTGTAAGTGCAACACACTGATATAATTGCCACATCTCCAAAATTGCTAAGGTATAGGATAGTTAGGGAACAACTCTTAGGATAAAGAGCTACTTTTTAAAATTTTTCTTCTCTTTGGGGAAATGTTAATTTTAAAATTTTAAATTAGATATACTCCAAAAAAGAATCTGAAATAGCCCCCAAAGATAGAGTGAATTTCTATCATTCTTGCCTTAAGTTACAACTATGAAGTTGTTAATAAATATATTTATTATGTATCTGAAAAACTTCCTAGAAAAGCAAAAGCTGGGTGCCCCTACTCTAATACTTTAACATAAGACAGCCCTGGAGAGTAAGTTCTATAGCAAGCTTTTAAGAGCCAACTCCAGGAAAGAAAAAAGAAAAAAAAAAAAAAAGGAGGGGGATGAATAAGCTGCCTGAACCTTTCACCTATCTGATTATCCATTGATAATATTATCTATCTGGTAATACCAATCTGGACTCCTTTTTTCCATTTTGTGTTTTCCTCTGTATTTTGCATTTGAGTTGTATCTAGAGGGTACGGTATCACTTCACTGGTAATAGGAAAGTTGTCTGGAGAAAAAAATAAATAAAAAATACATCTAAAAAAAGAAGAAAATTTTTTTTCAGAAATGAATAAATATGCTAACTGTTCATAATTTTGTAAAAAAAAAAAAGAAGAAGAAGAAGAAGAAGCAGCAGCTTCTATTCCTGATAAACCAAGGACTCTCTGCATGGAAGAATCAGGGTTTTTTCTAGACTGCTCTGAAAGGCTTTACAGCAGAGTAGCCTGAGGCACAGAAAAGAGGTAGGGCATGTTCTGGTAGCTCCTAAATGGCTCACAGGCCCAGAGACAGAACATCTAAACACATACCCATGGGAAGGTCTTATTAATTTAACAAGAGATATTTATGGTTGTTTGATCAGAGACTCATAAAGCTCTATGAAATCTTCATTTACATTCTACTAAAACTTTCAGGAGTTACCCACTCCCTGAAGACCAGTGACTGAGCTTTCTAAAGGTGAAATTACTTGTATAACGCTGGCCAGCTTCGGTTAAAAATGCAAAAGACTCTCACTTATTATTCTAAGAAGGAAGAGTCAAGAGCAAAGGGATCAGAGATGATTAGTCAGAGGCCTATATTACTGTATTATTTCTCTCAACAGAAAAATTCTGAAGAACTATTTTGTTTGTAATTCAAAAGGAAAAGAGTAAGGAATGGGTTGGCTACAAACAGGAAATACCAACAAATATGGGGGTGATGGGACTGCTCTGATCATAGATTATCATACTATTATATACATTTGTTAATATTCATGAAACTCTACTAAAAAAAAGTGAAAATTTTACTGTATATAAACTAAAAATTAAATGTGCAAAGGGCAAGTGGAGTACATAAAGATTTTTTCATTTGGGGACAAAATTCCAAACTTCTATGCACTGTGTGATTACAGGGACTCCTTTGATTCCTGATTGATTAAAATGTAACAATGGGGTACACCATGGGCAAATTAGATTTTTTAAATGCCCAGATTATTTAGTTTTGTCAATATAAGAATAGTTTATAGAATGTAAATTATTCTGCTCCTGCCCTACATTTTACCTAATTCCATAAATTCAGCTCCTTACAAAATGCTCCCCATTTGCATTCATTGGCACAGACACACACACACACACACACACACACATACACATACAAACACCCCAAGGGTTGCTCTCCCAACAGGCCTCTATTTAGCATCTGCTGTGACCAATTGCCTTGCACATCATTAACCGTAAAACCTCAAGTCTACTCTCATTGCCCCTGACCAGGTATTTTCCTTTGGTACATCCCAAAGCAGTAAATGTCAAATGAAATCCCTCCCAATGCCAAAATTCTACCTTGCTGTACTAAAGCCAGACTGAGCTCCAGGCATAAAATGAGAATGATGCTTTCCTTTCTACAACAATCAGACCTAAGCCCGAGGCCAAGTTGAAGATCAAATATTATACCACCGCCCTCCCCTCTCACCAGACATGCCACACACACCTCCTTTCTCTTCCTTCATCCCTAGGCTAAGCACACAGAAGTTCACCATACAGATCTACTCACACAACTTATTATCTGTGGATCTTCCACTGACACCTAAGGGGTATGAGTCTTCTCTGAAGGCTCCGTTACCCTTCGCCTAATGCTGTTGCACTCCCTACTACTGTTGGGAGTTAATTAACCAAAGCTATTAAGAAAAACTGGATTATTTACTAACTCACAAGAAACCAGAAAATAACTAATAGAAAAATGGAGGAACCCAATTGTACCAGACCTTAGAAATATCTCCCATAAGGCTTTCTTCTCTGAAAGCTTTGACAGGTAGAAAGTAGTGCATTTAGTTCAACTGAATTACTAATATCTGAACAGATTCTCTTGTATGCATTTCTAAGGTTCTTTGTATTTTCTGCCAACCCAAAAGAACCTTCTTAAAAGGGTTTTAGAACAGGGTCGCAGAAAGCAGTGACCCAAAGAAATAAGTTCATATTTGCTCACATATATGGCTAAGGAAATACATCACAGATCAATTGTGAATCTCATTATTAAGAAATTTTAGGCTGTCACAACCTTAAAAGCCATATTTTCCCTATAACACATAGATGCATTTTTCCATTCACCTTTCTTATAAAGGTCTCCATTAGAATAAAAAAAAAATATTGAATGACAATTCTAAAGAGAACTAGTCAACACTATAATTTTCCATATGAGTTATCTTAGAGCTTCTATTATATATTCCATTAAAATTGCTATATAAGTTATAGTGACAGGCCAGATAAACATTTAAGTTGCCTTTCCTTGAATAATGAGTACTACAAAGAGAGAAAAGACTTCTCTTTTATTGCTTTTATTGTCAGAGACTCCCAGGTAAATAAAGTGTTCACTGTAGTAAGGTATATAGGTATATATCCCTGTGTTAAGAATATTGGGCCCCCATGTAAGGTAGCTGGGCACTCTCTGGAGGTGAAGTTGTTTCGCTTTGTTTCATTAATATTATTATCTTTGAATTAACTATAAGGCAAAGCATGAGAGGGCTTTTCCAATCCACCTTCACTACATGCAGGTCATATGGCCAGGATTTAAAACTGAGATGTCTGCAAGACCCAAGTAGCACATACAAGTGGGTGACGGTGGTGGAGTATAAAAAACAAAGCAGTGTGTTGCAGTAGGGACTATGGGGAAGGATGAGGGCGTACTGCATCCTAAAGAGGCAGATGCTACTGATGTAGAGCCCTTTGTTGCCATGAGGCAATGAGGACCCAGTCAGGGGGAGTAGGGCTATGCCAATGTTTAAGAGAAACTTAGAACTGTGAATACATGTTCTTAGAACTGTGAATACATCTTATCTGTCTGTGGAATTTTTCCAATTTAAAAAGTTGACTGAAAACTTAAAACCCTGAGCCAAACACACCATTCTTGCAGGGCCAATTTAAAGGGCTGCCCCTTAGGTTCATCCTTTCTATATTGATTGACCATATATCAATATATGGTCATTTGGCTAGGCTACAGTACCCAGATATTTGGTGGGACACATCTGGATGTTTCTGTGAAGGTATTTTTTTAGATGAATTAATATTTAATTCTGTAGACTTTGAGTAAAGCAGATTATCCTCCATAATGTGAGTGGGCCTCATACAGTAAATTGAAGGTCCAAATAGAGAAAGACTGCCCGCAAACAGCCTTTGGATTCGAACTGTAACATTCATTCTTTCTTCATGCTTCCCTGGGACTCCAGCCTTCTTTCTGGGCTACACCGTAGCCAATGACTATGCACTTGCCGCTTCCACAATCATGAAAGCCATAATCCTTAAAATGAACTTCTTTCTCTTTCTCTCTCCCTCTCATTCTATTTCCATATAGATATGGATATATATTATTAAAATTAAATATACAATGGAGACTGGACTTGAAAATTCCCTGAGCAGACAAAAACCATTTAAGCCACATAAGCAAAACTTAATTTAGCTTATTCTGCAAAATAAGTGAAACTTAACTTAGGCTATTTCTTGTACATGCCTCTGATGATCACAAAAGAAACTAAGTCATCTTCCTAAAAAACAGTAGAAGGTAAGCATTTTTAACTAATTCCCCACCATTTGGAAACTGCCATCGTAATAACCAATCATTGCAAAGGTTAAATAACTTCCTCATTTTTACTTTATAAGAAATCCTATAATGCCATCCCCTTAGCTTTGCATCAGTTTTCAACTTGATAACTCTCAGTTTGTGAAATATTCTTAAATACACAACAAATTTACTAAATAATATTTAAATTGGTTTTAATTTTGCTATTTCTGAATATTTTACTCTCTCTCTCCCTCTTTCTCTACAAGTATAGATACAGATACAGGTATAGATACAGATATAGAGAGACCCTCCTATTGGTACTGTTTCTCTGGAGAACCCTCATTAATATACCAGTTTTGTTTATCTGGGACAGCTTGTTTTCTCAGCATAATTAAGTATCAAGATTTTTACTCTACAAAGTTACCAGTTTGGATAATAAATTATTTGGCCACCCTATTTATTGAACTTTACAAAAGCAAAACCTAGCCAGTCATTCCCATCTAGCCCATCTGCTCCACTGTACCTTCCTCCCTAATAGACTATAACTGGTTTCAAACCAAAGCTACACAAAAATCACCTTTATACCATAAGGGTTCTCCCTCTCTGTCTCTCCCTTCAAAACTAGGAATTTGAAACATTATCTTATTTGAATATTTCTTGTTTTCCTTTTTTCATTCCTGATTTACATGTGTTCTAAAGTGGTAGGCTACTTCAGATCCTGCGTCTTTTATTCAGTAACTCTCAGTCTCACATTACAGGACCCTTGGCTTTTCTCTCCGGAACTGCTCTTACTCATGACTTTCTTTTGTTTTCCCTCCTCCCACATTATTTCTCACTCATATTACTGTGTAAAAAGGGTTGTGGGGGTGTGGGAGAAAACTGTCCACACTATCATTCAGGGCCTCAACTGCTTCTGTCTACCTACTTCAGCATCCCTAGAGTTTCCAAGAAATTCTCTACATTTGGCTGGCAGATAAGAGGAGAGAAAGGGCCTGAAAATTGAACCAGCCCCAGGTACATCTTACTTCTGCCCACATCCTATTGGCCAGAACCTAGTCAGATGACCCACTGAACTAAAAGATAGTCCCACTGTGTTCCAGGAAGAAAAGGAAGTAGAGTCTGGTGAATGCACACATGCAATGCCTGCAATGCTTTCTAAAGGTCAGAGGTATAATGATTAAATGCAATTTGATAAATACTATTTTTTGATTAGCTAAGATTACATAGCACATGGATGCATCTCCTGGTGCTCCAGCCAGACAACAGAATTTAGAATCCCAAGAGGAGCAGATGGATTTCATGTCCTTCATTGAATTTTCTATCAATATCATCCAGATTTGAAATTTCAAGGAGAAAACTGGTATTATAGCTGAAGAATAAGTAGAAAACAAATAGGACTGCAATTTTGATGCAATAGACAATTGACCTTTATAAAAATAGAGTAGAATTTCAGTCCATTTGAAAAAAGGAACATACCTGAGGTATTAAGTAAAGCAGTTTACTATGATTAGAGATGAGTAGTCAGAAGACTGGGCAATGGTCTTAAGCTAATTCATTATTAATAAATTCAGTTTTATTTTTTCAGATGAATTAGGAAAAAAGAGTTACCAATTCCAGCCTAAAATGAAGATAGTATCTACAAGGTTAGAAGCAATCACTTGCTTAGGATTATAAACCTGAGAAAAAGAAGCCTTCTCAACATAAATGGGAAACCAAACATCCCTCCAATTCTCTCAATGAAATCCTATCACTGATAATTATCTCTCAAAATCTGCCCTGTCTTAGGTCTAAAGATCAGATCTCAAGTGTCCTACTGACATGATCTTAGAGTTAAATTTGTTAGGTTATACCCAAAATAAAAATAAAACAAATTATTTACTTCTTAGTTAATGTATCTTATTAGCTTAAAAAAGTTTTTTTTTTTAATTCACTTTCTTTTTCTGTTTGCCTTTATGTTGATTCCTTTTTATTATTCCCAGAGCCTGAATTATTCAATGGGACTGGCATCACACAAATGTAATCTACCTTTCATGTTTTGATAGAAGAAAAGCATTAATGTCTCTGGGAAGACAATCAAAACAGATTCTTAGTAGAAGCAAAGCACATTGTCCTCCAACTCATCCTTCCTATTTATTGAATTTTCTCAGTCTCATGAAGAGCAAAGTGGGTATGGAAAGCTTCCAGATGTCTCTCTGCTAACTCCTACCCCTAATCTGCTCTCTGAGAAGGGAGGAGATGTGAGAAATGGGTTAGATTTGCTAATATTTTATTGGATTACAATTCCAAGGGGCTATTGTGGATTTTGATGGTACCAAGGGTTAGTGAGACTCTATGCGGCAGGCATTCTCTTTGGTTCTTCTTTCCTCCATTAGGCTAGAGAAAGAAGACTGCCTTTAGGGCCTTATCCTCAACAAATAAGGTCCACAGTCTCTGTCTTCATCTAGTTATAATGCCTTTGAACTCCTTTTCTCACTGTCTTAATTTAAACTTATGTTACGTCACCATTGGAATGCTAAATCTCAGGCCTGGACATGAAATTAGGGAGAAAAGAATAGAGAAAATCTTTCTATAAGAGAGTGCTCAATTCAACTTCCTTGAACTTCAATTCAACAGTCAAAGAATTAAATCAATTGTTTAGAATTCTGGGTTCCTAATATCACATATTATATTTATAAATTCATCTATTTTAACTTTAACAAAAATTTCAAGCACTACTTTTCTAAGCATTATGATAAAAGGAAGAAAATCTGCCCTAAGGATGATGGTAAGTAGAGAAAAAGTGTATAGGTAGCCTCATCACATTGACCTCTGGAAGAAACCTACCTGTAAATTTCACTAACACCCCCCCTACCCCGTACTTACCCACAATTACATTTACAAATTAGTTTGGCTATAATTTTACATTTAAATTTACAAAGCCCTTTCCATTACCAATCTGTCAGATATTTATGGCATACTTCACCCCCACAAGTATGGAAAGTTCCTGGGAAAGTAGCTGTCACATTGTTTCAATATGAAACTGATGCAGCAGCTGATTTTTTGTTCACCATTGTCTGCTTCCCAATGTCACATCAATTCCCAAGTGATAAATGTAAACTGATTTTAATCACTATAGTCAAATGGGTACATACTTCAAGAAACTTCAAGGAAGTTATTATCTAAACCTATAAAATCAAAAAGCTGGAATTTTCCACAGAGATCATTTGTCTATCCGGTTCCTCTAATGGGAGATGGTATAAATTTTTAACCTTCAAAATCTGAGACTAGAGATTTTTTACCCTTTTGGCAGTTAGGAATACATTAAAAACCACAGCAAGTGAAGGATTTGGGTATCGGAAGAGACAGAGACAGAAACATAGAAGGTCTGAGAAATAATTGATACTAAATAGTGATATATGATAAATACAGCATTCTTTAGGAGTTTGACCATGGGAAGAAAAGTTAAAGATACAGGCGAGATATTGTGAGATATCTCAAAATTGGGTGGAGAAGATAATAGAGAAGAATCATATTTAATGCTTTATGGTAAATGTTTGTAAAACATAAACATCTGAAGAAGAAATTTAACTTTAGTTTCATACAAATGAATATATTTTTGACAAAAAGAAACACCAAAAATCTGCTACTCTGGACTTACAAGTTATATCTGTCAGCTCCTGCTGGAAAACATTTCTAATAATTTAAAATTGTTAAATCTCCCATGTTTGTTCAGAGCCTAAGATATGAGACAGATCTTAGGCAAAACCTTGTCTATACCATTTAAGATTCTGGAGGCACACATTCTTCTCTGTCATTCAGAGAGGATGGAAAGAAAGCATTGTCTACACTTAAGCAAACAAGCAAAAATATAATAATATTCCAATCTTTCAAAACCGGCTCTTAGTAGTTTGAGTGTCATGGAGGAACCTTGAAAGAAAATGCCATCAACTTGTCCTTTTCTCCTTCTTGTCATCTGTACGGTATCACTGTGCCTCTGCACTGGCAATTATCGGTGTTTAAAATTTATGCTCATCTGAGATGGCCTGACTGAAAAAATGCAGTCATTCATCCCTTGAAAAACGGTCATTTAACTCACCTTAACTAACATGACTGTAACCTGTGATAGCCAAGTCAAGGAATATAGTAAATTTATAGCAGAAAAGGAGAAGAGGCCTGCAATGCCAGCTTATGAACAATTGCCTATATAATACTGTAGAACAAAGTTATTCAGATAAATGGAATAAGCTTTCTAAATAGACTTGCTCTGTTTGTTGTTTACATTGAGTTGATCATTTTGGTTCCATTTGCTAGTGCTGTTTTGTTCTAATTTCTGGCAGTGAAGAAAGGAAAGCATCTTAGCGAAAAAGTATATAAATCTTATTAGTTTGAACACAGCTCTTGAACTGAGTTAGTATTTTTCACTCAGGAGAATGTTGCCCTATTAAAGAAATGACCATGCTAGAATTAGATGAGATAAAGTGTTGTAGTAGAAATAAATGTGAATCACAAATTCAAAAGAACTTACAAACAACCCACAGGGAAACAAAGCGGGGGGACAAATTAAGGAAACTTTGATTTCAAGTACAAGAAACTTTAGGTTATTGTCCAGCATATTTAAAACAATATTGACAAGCCAGTGCAAATAAAGATGTAGTAATACCCATCAACATTTCTCTGTATTTTTTTTTTCAGTCTGGATTTGTAATCTTAGACAATCATAAATTAAATTTATCCAGTACTTTCTCTCAAAAAGTTTAATATTTAGGAGATGTGGAGGCATTTATTTGCAATGTATGATCGTATGTATATAACGATAAAACTATTAGATAAATGCAATTTAGAAATCCTTCAACACTCTTTATTCTGGAAACTTTAAATGAAAATATAAAATAAAAGATGAATTGAGGACACCATTTTCCAAAGTGGATTATACTGGGTATTAACAATTATTTTGTTGGCTAGACACTGGACAATCTGAGTCATTCAAGAGTTGTGGGATAGGATCTCTGCTCTACCACATTCTGGCAATGGCTCTAGGCAAATTTCTCCATTTTGTGAGCATCAATTCCTTAATCTGTGAATTAGGGATCTGTTCATTTCCATGATTCCATCTTCCAGTTAAGGATTAAATAAGTATAAATTAAATGTATTGAGAACATACTGTGTACCAGATTCTCTTCTAAGCATTTTATATGTATTAAATTATATAACACTCCTAAGGACCCTGAGGTATGTCTTACATATGCTATACATTATAATATACAGTAACTATTACATGTGACATACTGCACATTTATATTAATAGAATCATCATCAATGGTGAGGTCAAGGAGATTATGGAGAAAAGGCAGATCATGTAACCCCTTATAACCCATTGTAAGGACTTTAAGTGTCACTCTGGGTGAGATCAGGAATCATTTAGAGGGTTGCAGATGGATAAGGGACATGAGCTGACATCCATTTTAAAAGGTTCAGAACAGCTATCAACAAGAAGACAAGAAATAAATATTGACAAAGATGTGGGATAAAAGGGAATACCTGTATACTGCTAGTAAGAATACAAATTGGTTCAGTCAGTATGGAAAGCAGCATAAAGATTCCTCAAAAAATTAAAAATAAAACTATGATATGATCCAATAATTCCACTTCTGGGTTATGTTCAAAGGAAATGAAAACAGAATACTAAAGAAATATATGCAATCCATCTATATTGTACGTTATTCACAATGGCCGAGATATAGAAACAATCCAAGTGCCTGTCAATGAATGGATAAAAGATATGGTATGTATGTCTACCATAAGAAAGAAGGAAATCTTGCCATTTGTGACACCATGGATGGACCCTGAAGGCATTATGCTAAGTGAGATAAGTCAGAGAAGGACAAATACTGTATGATACCACTTGTATGTGAAATCTAAATAAATCAAACTCATAAGCACAGAAAGTAGAATGGTGGTTATCAGGGGCTATGGGGGGTGGGGTGCAGGTTGGAATTGAGGAGATGTTGTTTAAAGGCACAAACTTTAAACCAGTAGATAGATAGTCCTGGAGATTTAATGCACAACATAGTGATTATAGGCAACAACACTGTATGATCAATTCCAAAGTTGCTAAGAGACTAGGTCTTAATTGTTCCCACTATAAAAAAGAAATGATAATCACTTGAAGTGACAGAGGCATTAGCTAACACTACAGTGGTAATCATTTGCAAATATATAAATGTATCAAATCAGCACATTATGCACCTTAAACTTACACAATGTTATATGTCAATTATATCTCAAAAATTAAAAAAAAATAAAAGGCTCATTCTGACTGTGGTGTTAGAAATACATTCCTGAGGGCTCGGGTAAATGCCAGGAGATGAGAGAAATGGCTGCAGTGGTAATTCATGTGAAAGATGATGGAGGCTGGCAGCAGGGCTGCAGTGGTGGAGGGGTGAGAATGTTTGGATTCTGGTTATATTTCCAAAGTTGAGTGTGGGGTTTCTTCATAGACTGAATGTAAGATAAGAAAAAAGGGCAAGGTCATGGATATCCTAGAAATTTTGGGCTCAAATATCTGGGAGGGAAGCATTGCCATTTACTGAGGTGTGTGGAATATTGTGTCTGGGGTGTACTTGAGGGGGAAAATCAGGAGCTCATAAACTTGTGTACTGCTGTTTCACCATTGCTCCACAGGGCACCAGTGGCTCTATACCCATAGTTTTGGAGCTTGTAGGTGCCACTATTGCTGTAATTAGCAAAATGGCACCTAGCAGCCAGTAGGAGCACTTGCAGCTACTCTGCTATTGTACTGCTCTTTCAGGCTCCACCATCCCTTCCTCACTCCTCACTGTGACCCTGGCTGACTCATGAGCACCCAGGAGTCATCACTGCTCACCTGGGGAAAGGGGCTCCGAGCCAGCAAAGCTACTCTGCAGGTACAGCTCCACCAGGCAGTGGCATACGTAGTAAAATGGGGCAGAGTAGGAAGAGGAAAAGCTGCTCTCTTCCTTTTGCATCATACCTATATTTCTAAAGAGCTCAAATGTAGTGCTCAAAATTCAGTTACCTAAACAGCACCTCAGATTTTACCTACTTTCACCCCATCTCTAGGATCAAGTGTTCTCAAAAACTATAGTGAAAATAGATTTGAGTGAAAGCCCCACGCTATGCTAAAATCACGATCTTATTTTAGGTCAAATTCAGCTATTCCCTAAACAGCTAAACTATATATCCCATTCATGTAAATAAAAGTTTCCTATATTTAATCACTAACTACAAATACATAACATGAAATATATTAACTAAAATATCCAGGTAAGGCTAAATGCCAAGAGTGCAGATCAAGTTCTCTCCCAGAAGCATCTCTACTTGAAAATTAAAACACACTTTCACTGGGCTTGTGTCACCAGTTTTCCAGGCATGGCAAATGTATTTACATTCCATCAATTGACTAATACAAGACTCTATACTTCCCCCTTTGGTGTCTTAGCAGTTTAATCCTCATTTTATAGATGAAACTGTATCAGATCTGAGATTTAAATGCAGGCCTCTTTGACTCCAAGATTCATATGTTTAAGTACTAAACCAATTAGAAAAGCAAAGATCAAGAAAGAATGGGAACTATTCGGGCAGAAGTGACAGGATGAAATGCCTTAGTTTTCACATCTAATCAAAACTTAGGCTAATATCCTTGAATTAGACAATTAAAGCTTCATGTGTGAATTTTTGAAGAAAATCACAATAATCAGTAAAATTGAGATCAAGGCGATACTATTCATGTCACTGAAGGAAATTAAGAGATGTGATTAATGGCATGGTCTTTGTAGACAGACACACCCGAAATAGAATTCCAATGTCTCTTCTCACTAATGGTGTGACCCTGACCTGAGCATGTCATTTACTTTGTTGAGCCATAAGAAGATAAAATGTTTCAAGTGACTTACAAACTACAACTTTAAGAGTTTATACGAAATAAATAAATAAATAAATAAATAATAGAAACATACCTTCAAAAAGCAAAGTAAAATCCAGGCATATGCCAGTGGAGTACACTCACAAAAAGTCATCAGGGGCTGGCAAAACAAACAAAAAACAAGTAAGCCAAGATAGACTTCAGGCAAAAATGAGTAAATGTGCAATAAGACTTTCCTACTTAACCCCAAACTGACAATTAGAACCCAAAAAGCTAAAGCAAAAAGACAATACACACACTACATTCCAAAAAGACTAACGTAAATAGCAGCAGACAGACATTGTTTCTAGGGCTTATTATGAGAGGGAGTGGAACTGCTTTCAACTATCATCCCAACCAATCTACTCCCCACTCCTGTCAGTCAATACAAACAAAAGCCAGAGAGGGAGCGAGGGAAGAAGACTGAGAAGGGAAGAGAGAGACTGAGACAGAGTGAGGGAGAGAAAAAGACAGAAAACTCTCATCTCCTGAAATCAAGTCACTCCTAGAAACCAGGAAAGTGTAGTGAAACAGACATCTCATTCTCCAGTTAGATATGTGCTTTGAGCTGTCAGAGCCCTACCACTACCCCAAAGCCTATTGATTGAAAGAAAATTGGAGAAAAAGAGCAGAGAAATTCAACAGAACAGCCTGCGCATCCACCTTGTGTCAGCTGAGAAAATGTATGAGTTTCAAGCAAGTCCAATGGATCCCACAGAAATTAACAGAGACTGGGCTGACTTGCAAGTACCCCTAAGAGGCCAACTGCTGGTCTGAGGCACTCAGCAGCAAGATACAATGAGATGTACTGACAGGGGGACAACACAGAGGAGGGAGAGGAGGAAGATTTGGGACAGTTTGAGCTAGAACTGCTCTCCCATTTAAGTAACCTGTGCAGTGGGTAGGCTTTTTACTGAGAATGACCAGAAAGGGTCTTTCTGGGACTGCCAGAGGGCCTGCTTGAGATGATAATATAATTAAGTGTCATCAAGAAAAGGAAAAAGGTCAATAGAGCACGGTTAAAGTCAATGACTGGAGAAAATGAAACCATTCTTATTTGTACTTCATAGAGTTTAACCTGTTAGATCAATTTAAACTGGTTTTAGAGATAATATAGATAGCAAGCTTAAATTGATTAAAGATCCCATACACAATGAAAATGGGCTAATTATGAACCTTTAGGCACTGAATGCAATAGTATCAAAATGTCATAGGCAAAAACATGGACTCTGGGGCCAAATGGCTAGAATGGAATTTTAACAAGTAACACTGAGCAAGTTATCTAATTGCTCTATGCCTCCATTTCCTCATCTGAAAAGTGGACTTAATAATAGGATCTTCTTCGTTGGGTTTTTGTATCAAGCTATATAATATAGCAAGCACACAGAAAGCACTATATAACATGCTAGCCAGCAGCAACTCCATTATTTATTATTAACACTAGGAGAAATAGAAACACACATGTGGATGATAACTTGAATGCAGCACCTGAATTTTTAACAGCTGAAAAGAATCTAGACAAGTAAATAATAAATATTTGCATAGTTAGAATAATGTAATTGCCATCAAAGGAAGAAATAGTAATAAATAAATAGGAAAGTAAAAAATTATGACAGCAGTTATAAGCCTTCCTATATAAAAAGCACAAAAGATAAAATAAGTAAAACATCAAAAGAAAATAAGGAGTTAACAAAATGCAAAAATACATTGTACATATAAAACTGTCAATATAAATATAAGATATAAATATGAATATGAAAAATAAACAAAAATTAAATAAAGAGGGAATTTTAAAAATCTAACAATTTATAAAAATTAAAATTATGATCTAATCAATGTTAGCTTCACCACAGGTAAGCTTGGGGCACATCCAAGTAATGCAGTATAAATTGATGTAAACTACTGGAAAGCAATTGATAATACAAATCAAAGATACCTCTTGCCCTTAATTTCAAAAATAATATTCACAGAGGTTATACAAAGGAAATACAGAAAAACACAGAAAATGTAGTACAGACAAATTTACTGCAACATTATTTAGAAGCAAAAGAACATGATTCAAATGTCCATAAATAAGGTATATTTAGGTATTGGAGTATCTGTCCTATTAGAATAGTAAGCATTAGGGCAGCCCTGGTGGCGCAGTGGCTTAGCGCAGCCTACAGTCCCAGGTGTGATCCTGGAGACCTGAGATTGAGTCCCATGTTGGGCTCCCTGCATGGAGCCTGTTTCTCCCTCTGCCTGTGTCTCTGCCTCTCTCTCTTTCTGTGTCTCTATGAATACATAAAATAAAAAATCTAAAAAAAATTTTAGAATAGTAAGCATTAATTTAAAATTATATTTTTAATGTGATCAAGAACTTCCATGTTCAGTGAAATAAAAAAGAAGGATATAAAATCAGATAAAATATTATCTCAATTATGTGTAAAATTCCAGCAAAATAACAATACAAAGTGAATGCACAAAAAGGTTAACAGTATGTGAATCTTTTTTTCTTAATTCTATTTTTGGCAATTTTAGTTTTCTATAATGAGTATATACATTACTCATACCCAGAATTTTTGGTTCATAATTTAAGTTTCAAATAGCAGCAGAGTTTGAAAGCTGAAAGCAGCCCACAACCAAGCCATCCATATGCTGTGTATAAGTGCCTATACATGCACAGATGTGACCTATAATCCAGCACGTGTTATATTTGTATTTTATAAAGCATATTCTCTAACTAGGTTGGTTTCATTGTGCTGTTGCATTCAAAATGTATTCTCTTAAACATTTTATTGCATTTCTTTGTAAGATAAATGTTTACTAGGGATTCATTGCTCTTCTAGGTGAGTTTACTATGGTATAGAGAAGATATATTCTTTGAAGGTCAGTACCCACTCACCATATACTTTTTTCTCTCTTATTTGGTTGTGACACGTGGATTGAATGTTTTCATTAGTCTGAGACTCAGACCTCTTGCCTCCTAAACCTTTTCTTTCTCTTGCTTGTCTTGTCACAGTTTATTAAAAGTACATTTTGTTCTGTGGAATTAGATTCCCATCTCCTCAGCTTGATGGGATTTTTGTTTCTTCACCTGAGAATTGTATATTACAGGATAATTCAGCAATACTTTAAATCAAGGAATTTAATAAAACTGCTGTGTTGAATAAAATTTAAAGGTACTCTAAAACAGATTAGTCTAAAATATATGGCTTCTCTTCCAGTTTCTCTAACCTTTTATAAAGACTATGAACATTTATGTGGGATAAATTCAGATTTAAAATGTAAATTATATGCATATATATATGTATACAGATCACATATACATCTGTATCTGTAGAGAGAATTCAAATCGAGAACCATGGAGTTCGAAGGAACAGATGTTACAGGTAAGTGGCAAGCCCTTTAATCCATCCTTCATTTTTTTCTATCCTTCTTCCCCTCCCTGCATCTCTCTCGTTCCCCACTCTCTACCCCTGTGTGTGTGTGTGCATATATACATGTGAAAAATATTTAGGCTGTAATTTTCTATCTTTGGATCAAATCTAAAGTAAAGTGGCCTAAAACTGCCAATTACATTTATTTGGTCATTTGAAACTACAGAAAGAAAAAGTAATCTAGGGAGGAGTGGGTGCACCCAGTGATAGCTCTCAGTGCAGGGACCTATAAAGGACAGTAACAGGGTGATCCTCCACCTTCTTCCAGGAGGATCCCTGTGGGTGCACACTGCAGGAGTCTGCAGGGTTTGGCACCCATAAAGTGAAGACTGCTTATGCCTGAGGGTTTACTGAAGAGAGGGGACTGCAATCTTTTGGCTCTGGGGCTCTTATCCCTTCATAGCCATTTTTGTTTTGGTCCTCTAAATAGATGAGGAAAGCTTTCAAGGAACAAAAGCCACACAGAGCAACTAGAAACAGCCTAGACTGAGCCCAGCCCCCTGGTAAGGGGTAGTTGCAACTATGTCCAGGCAAAAACACCTGACAATCAGTGCCACAGGCCCCTCCCCCAGAACACCACCTGAAAGAATAGGGGAAGAGCAAGTTTATAAAACTCACAGGATTGTAAAACTCCAGCACTAGGAGAAAATAGGATATAGAACTGAAGATTTTTTCTCATGATTTGTTTATCTTTCAGTTTAACATTTTCCATTTCTTTTTCCTTTACAACTATTTTTTTATCAACTCTTTGATTTTAAGTCTTTTTTTTACTTTCATTTTTTACATTGATATTTTACAGATATATTCATTTTTGGCTTCTTTTCACCCTAGTAAATCATATATTTATGTGTATATATGTAAGTTTTGCTTTCTTTACAATTTTGGGATTTAGTGTCTTCTAACCCAGAGATCAAAATACACTCAGGACCAAGTGGATTACCCTGTTTTGTCCACCCTGTGAGATTATATTCTCTCTTCCCCTCCTTTTTTTTTTTTCCTCTTTTTTCTTTCCTACTCCTTTTCTTCCCTTTTTATTTTCTCTTTTGGTTCCTTACTGCTTCAGATTTGGCTAGTATGTATTTTTCTTGGGTTGTGGCTGATATTTTTATTTTGTTCACTTGTTCATCTATTCTTCTCTGGGCAAATGACTACAAGGAGGAATTCACAACAAAAGAAAGAACTAGAGGTAATTACTCTCTGCCACAGATCTAATCCATATGGGCATATGTAAAATGTCAGAGCTGGAATTCAGGAAAACAATTATGAAGTGACAAGCTGGACTTGAAAAAAGCATAAAAGACATTAGAGAACCTCTTAGTGCAGAAATGAGATCTAATCAGGTTGAAATTAAAAATGCTCTGAGATATAGTCTAAATTGGATCCTCTAACAGCTAGGGTAAAGGAGAAAGAAGAGAGTCAGTGACATAGAAGAAAAGTTTATGGAAAGGAAAGAAGCTGAAGAAAAGACTTAAAAACTAATGGACCATGGTGGAAGCTTCAAGAAATCAGTGATGCCATAAAATGAAAAAATATTAGAATCATTGGGATCTCTAAGGGAAGAGAAAAAGAGAGAGGGTCAGACCATATATTTGAGCAAATCATAACTAAGTACTTCCCTAATCTTGGGAAGGAAACAGGCATTCGAGACCAAAATCAATAAAAAGACATTAACATCCCAATGTAATAGTGAAATTTGCAAATTTCAGAGATAAAGAGAAGATTCCAAAAGCAAGTTGAGACAAGAGTTTCTTAACCTACAGCGGTAGGAACATTAGACTGGCATCAGACCTTTTCACAGAGACCGGGCTGCTAGGAAAGACAGAACCTGAAAGAATATATGTGACCACTAAAAAAGGCCTGCAAGAAATACTAAGGGGGATTCTGTAAGCAAAGAGAGAGCCCAAGAGTAACATAGATCAGAAAGAAACAGAACAGAAACAATCTATAGAAACAATGACTTTAGCTAATACAATGGCACTAAATTCATATTTTTCAATCATTACTCTGAATGAAATGGGTTAAATCCTCTAATCAAAAAACACAGGGTATCAGATGGAGAAAAAAGCAAGACCCATCCATATGCTGTCTACAAGAGACTCATCTGAGACTTAACAACACCTCCAGACTGAAAGTGAGGGGGTGGAGAATGATTTATCATGCTGATAGACCTTAAAAAAAAAAAAAAAACAGCTGGGATAGCAATCTTCATATCAGACAAATTAGATTTTAAACCAAAGATTGTACTAAGAAATGAAGAGGGCACTGTATCATAGTTAAAGGGTCTATCCAATTGAAAGAACTAACAATTATAAATGTTTATGCTCCTAACTTGGGAGCAGCCAATTATATCAACCAATTAATAACCAAATCAAAGAAATATACTGGTAATAATACAGTAATAGTAGGGGACTTCAACATCCCACTAACAGCAATGGACAGGCCATCTAAGCAGAATATTAACAAGGAAACAAAGGCTTTGAATGGCACACTGGACCAGATGGACTTTATAGATATATACAGAGCATTCAATCCTAAAGCAAAAGTATACACATTCTTCTCAACTGCACATGGAACTATCTCCAGAATAGACCACATACTGAGTCACAAATCAGTTCTCAACTGATACCAAAAGAATGGGATTAATCCCTGCACATTTTCAAAACACAATGCTTTGAAACTAGAACTCAATCACAAGAAATTTGAAAGGAACTCAAACACTTGGAGGTTAAAGAGCATTCTCTTTATAAGAAATGAATGGGCCAACAGGGAAATTAGAGAAGAATTAAAAAGATTTATGCAAACTAATGAAAATGAAAGCACAACTGTTCAAAACCTTTGGGATACAGCAAAGGCGATCCTAAGATGGAAGTATATTGCAATACTCCCTCAGAAAACCAGAAAAATCTCAAATACACAAGCTAACCTTACACCTAAAGGAGATGGAGAAAGAACAGCAAATAAAGCCTACACCAAGCAGGTGAAGAGAAATAATAAAGATTAAAGCAGAAATCAATGAAATAGAAGGCAGATGAACTGTAGAACAGATAGATAAAACTAGCTCATATAGGAGCTAGTTCTTCAAAAGAATTAACAAGCCAGACTTACTAAAAAGAATAAAGACTCAAATTAATAAAATCATGAATGAAAGAGGAGATATAAAAACCAACACCAAGAAAATAAAAACAATTTTAAGAATATGTTATGAGCAACTATATGCCAACAAATTAGGCAATCTGGAAGAATGGATGCATTCCTGGAAATCTATAAACTAACAAAATTGAAACAAAGAAATAGAAAAACTAAACAGACCAATAACCAGCAAGGAAATCGAACAGTCATCAAAAACCTCCCAAGAACAGGAGTCCAGGGCCAGATGGCTTCCCAGGGAATTCTACCAAACATTTAAAGAAGAACTAATACCTATTCTACCGAAGCTATTTCAAAAGATATAAGTGGAAAGAAAACTTCCAAACTCTTTTTGTGAGGCCAGCATTACCTTGATCCCCAACCAGACAAAGATACCATCAAAAAAGAGGGAATTACAGACCAATATCCCTGATGAACATGGATTCAAAAATTCTCACCAAGATACTAGCCAATAGGATCCAACACTATAAGAGGATTATTTGCCATGATGAAGTGAGATTTATTCCTGGGATGCAGTGTGATTCAACATTTGTAAATCAAGCAATGTGATAGATCACATTAGTAAAAGAAAAGACAAGAACAATATGATCCTCTCAATTGATGCAGAGAAAACATTTGACAAAATATAGCATCCACTCCTGATTAAAACTCTTCAAAGTGTAAGGATAGAGGGAACATACCTCAATATAATAAAAACCATCTAAGAAAAGCCCAGAGAAAATATCATTCTCAATGGGGAAAGAATGAGAGCTTATCCCCAAAGGTCAGGAACACACCAGGGATGCCCACTGTTACCACTTTTGTTCAACATAGTACTAGAAGTCCTAGCCTCAGCAATCAGACAACAAAAAGAAATAAAAGGCATTCAAATTGGCAAAGAATAAGTCAAACACTCACTCTTCACAGATGACATGATACTGCATATGGAGAACTCAAAAACTCCACCCCAAATTGCTGGAACTCATACAACAATTCAGCAATGTGGTAGGACACAAAATCAATGCACTGAAATCAGCTGCATTTCTATACACAAAAAGAGACTGAAGAAAGAGAAATTAAGAAATCTATCCCACTTACAATTGTACCCAAACCAAAGATACCTAAGAATAAACCTACCCAAAGAGATACAGGATATGTACTCTAAAAACTATAGAACACTTATGAAAGAAGCTGAGGAAGACACAAAGAGATGGGAAAACATTCCATGCTCATGGATTGGAAGATTAAATATTGTGTAAATGTCTATGCTATCTGAGCCATTTACACATTCAATGCAATCCCTTCAAAATACCATGGACTTTCTTCACAGAGTTGGAATAAATAATCCCAAGATTTGTATGGAACCAGAAAAGACCCCGAATAGCCAGAGGAATGTTGAAAATGAAACCAAAGCTGGGGGCATCACAATGCCTGACTTCAAGCTATATTACAAAGCTGTGATCATCAAGACAGCATGGTACTTAGTCACAGCAACTTCTTGCAGACACACCTATGAAGGCAAGGGAAACAAAAGCAGTATGGAATTATTGGGACTTGACCATGATAAAAAGCTTCTGCGCAATGAAGGAAACAATCAACAAAACTAAAAGGCAGCCTACAGAATGGGAGAAGTTATTTGCATATGATATAGCAGATAAAGGGCTAGTATCCAAGATCTATAAGGATCTTATCAGACTCAACATCCAAGAAATAGACAATCAAGTCAAGAAATGGGCAGAAGACATGAACAGACATTTCCCCAAAGAAGATCTACACAGGGCCAACAGGCACATGAAAAAATGCTCCATATCACTTGTCATCAGGGAAATGCAAATCAAAACCACAATGAGATACGACTTTACACTAGTGAGAATAGCTAAAATTAACAAGACAGGAAACAGCAAATGTTGGAGAGGATGTGGAGAAAGAGGGACCCTCTTGCAGTGTTGGTGGGAATGTGAACTGGTACAGCCACTCTGGAAAACTGTGTGGAGGTTCCTCAAGAAGTTAAAAATAGACCTGCCCTATGACCCAGCAATTGTACTACTGGGTATTTATCCAAAAATATAGATGTGGTGAAACACCTGCACCCCAATGTTCCTAGCAGCAATGTCCAGA
The DNA here is from genome assembly GCF_048418805.1 of Vulpes vulpes. Taxonomy (NCBI): domain Eukaryota; kingdom Metazoa; phylum Chordata; class Mammalia; order Carnivora; family Canidae; genus Vulpes; species Vulpes vulpes. Next base: position 74,587,874 of record NC_132781.1, read on the forward strand.
GTAGCCAAACTCTGGAAGGAGCCCAGATATACCTTGACAGATGAATGGATAAAGAAGATATGGCATATATATATATATATATATATATATATATATATATATATGTACTATGAATGGATAAAGATGAATGGATAAAGAAGATATGGCATATATATATATATATACTATGAATGGATAAAGATGAATGGATAAAGAAGATATGGCATATATATATATATATATATATATATATATATATATATACTATTACTCAGCCATCAGAAAGGATGAATACCTACCACTTACATTGACATGGATGGAACTGGAGGGTATTATGCTGAGTGAAGTAAGTCAATAGGAGAAAGACAGTCATCATATAATTTCACTCAGATGTGGAATTATAAGAAACAGTGAAAAGGACCATAAGGGAAGGAGGGAAACAGAGTGGGGGAAAAATTGGAGAGAAAGACAAACCATGAGAGACTCCTAACTGGTAAACAAAGGGCTGCAGAAGGAAAGGTAGGTTGGGGATAGGGTAACTCAGTGACAGCACTAAGGAGGTCACACAATGAGATGAGCACTGGGCGTTATACTATATGTTGGCAAATTGAATTGAAATAAAATAAAAAATAAAAATAATTTTAAAAGAAAAAGGTAAAAATATATAAATAAATAAATAAAAAAGAAAAAGAAAAAGGTAATCCACTCATACTCTATCCATCTTTCTAAAAATAAAATAGGAGAAATTAAAAAGATAGGAGAAATTAAAACTTAAAATACTTTCCAAATACTGGTAATTCAGAGAACCATTGTTATTTTAATAGTTTCACCAAAAAAAAAAAAGTACTCAAAAATTTTTATGTTACCTTGACAAGTTATATAACTTCTCTGATCTTCAATTTATTTTTCATAGAATAATACATTATTTCTTCTTAAAAATATAATGGTTATTATTCAAAGCAGGAAAAACACAAAGAACAAAAGAAATCATCACTAAAATTAGAGAACAATACAACGTACATTTGTTCATGGATATATACAGAAGAAACAGGAAGGTAATTTTATCCATATTAAAACAGAGTATCACAGTATTATTAAATAAAAAGCATTAAATTTATCTTCTTCGAGTTTAGAAATTTAAAATATCAGAAGTGAAAATAGCTAAATTTCAAATAAAATATCCTTTGCTTCAAGAGTTAATAAGTTCTAAATGACCCCTTTAATCTAAAAAAAAAAAGAAAAAATATATAGAAGTGGATGGTACATTTCCTTTAATGTTAATTTTAATTGTAGAGTTATTCTCATTTTCCAAAAAAGATATCCTTGAAGTACCACTACCTTATAAATGAATAAAATTTTTAAGTCTACCTGGATGCTTTTTTAAAAAATCTAGAGGGGCCCCTGGGTGGCTCAGTTTGTTAAGTGTCTACCTTCAGCTGAGGTAACAGATCCTGGGGTACTGGGATCAAGCCCTGGCATCGGACTTCCTGCTCAGTGGGTATACTGCTTCTCCCTCTCCCATTCCCCCTGCTTGTGCACTGCTCACTCTCTCTCTCTCTCTCTGTCAAATAAATAAATAAAATCTTTAAAAAAAAGAAAACTATAACACATTGTTTGCCAAGAAGAAGATTCCTTCTGCCTTTAATTAATTATTCCTTCATTAATTACCTTCATAAATTCATATTTATATATTGAATTGAATTTGTTCTAACTACTCTACATCTAGTTGGCTTTTTCATTCCCATTTTCATGTGTTCTGATATTTTATCCCTCAAGGACTAGTTAAAATGCTCTTTTATAGAATATCCTTCAGTCACTCTAGTCAGATATAATTTTTCATTTTTTCTAAGCAAGCTTTGTATTGTATTTTACAGGAACTACTTTGGTTCTTATTACTTTCTACCTTGCATCCCTCCTATTTTAGTGCAAGCATTTAGAAAGCAAATAAAATATATTTTACATTCTTGAATCACCAATGCTATTTTCAGTATACCTATTTTAATATAGTAGTATCCAACAGGTGTCCAATAAGTACTAATTGAATGCTCAAATTGGCATTTTATTAGAGTTGTAATATACCCCTGAAACTAAAATATTGCTTAACACCAAAATACTATTTGAAATACTTAAATACTAACTTTTTTCAAAAGCATACTTTATAATTGCTATTCTAATACTTTCTATTCTATCAACAAATTTCCTTAATTTACTGAACACACTAGTAGAAAATATGACCTTTTTACAAGAAGATGGGAGCCTTTACTGAGTATGTACTTAAACATATTTGGGGGGAAAATATCTACCTAAATATACAAAATGTTTTCACAAAATTGCTAAATGCTAATCTTCAAATATTATCTTTAATAATGCTGGATACTCACTTAACAGCCAGTTAAAGAGTAGTTGTGTTAAATTCTACCCTAAATTAAATGACTATTTCAGACACTCAAACAGGTTGATGATAACTCTTCACTTAGTGTTGCTCTCATGTCTGGCCTTTCAGAAATGCCTGGGGAAACATATACTTAGATATCTGCTTCAAATTTGTGTTAATTTTATTTAATTTTTAATTAAATTTTAATATTGGGATAATTGATAAATATAATTTACTGAGTTCTATTAAGACATGCTTTCATGACTTGAGGATAACTTTGATTATGAACATTCAAAATGCCTATGAAGAATAAAAGTTGCCAAAGAAACTGAAAAATTCTGAAACTGCCCAGCGTTTGTTACTAATGGAGTTTGGTATTAATGTTTTGCCAAAAACCTAATTACCTCCAACATAGCTATGAATCTGAAATTTAGTCTTGTGACTATTCTTCCAATAAAAATAATATAAAATATGTGAGGACCCCAGATTATCACTTCTTGTTGGAGAAGAAATACTTAAAATATCTAATGTTTATAACAGTGTTCTAGAATAATTTATGATCAATTAGTGCCTTTTAAGCATATACATTTTTAAATTTTTTTCTTAAATTTATGAAATATTTTCATGTGTTCATAAAGTACTTTAATATCAAGCAACATGTACTTTCAGATCTTAAACAAAGTTTTTATCTACCTTCCTACCTGGTTTGACCACCACACCCACCCACCCACGCACACACCCACTCACACACACACACACACACACACACAATCTTTCAAATCATTTTTTGAATGAAGAAAGTTAATCATGGGGAAACAAAACTGCAGACTTGATATGCCAATTTATCACTATAAATTTGTACAGGAATCTTTTATTTACGAAATAGAGCATTCCGTTTTGTTCTCAGCAAAATTCAGGAAAGAGTTCAGGGCAGGTCTTATCTTCATTTTACACATGAGGATACTAAGGGTTGTAAAGATAAAAGTGAATTGCCTAAAATCGAGCAAAAGAAAAAAATTCCAGGACCAGAGCTAAAAATCAATTCTTACTTCAGTGCTTTTTCTATTGCCTCCCTTTGCCTATAAATAGAAGGCTCAAGGAACAATCATTATAGGTAAGGTTTTAATCAATAAAAGTAAGAGACACCCATGAAATATTTCAATAATTTCTTATATATTTATTGAGGGCATATAATGCTTGTGATACTGTCTATAAGATGCTCTGGAAAATACAGAAATCACATTTTAATGCACTTATGTATTTAATCATCTATTTATTCAATAAATATGTATTGAACATGTACTAAGTGTCAGCCATTGAGAAAAATATAGAAATGAATAAAATACACTATCTACCTACATGGAGATTGCATTAGGGTCATGAGATCAGACATAAAAAATAACTGTAATGAATGCAGTGAATGTCCTAATAGATACATTTTTAAAGTTCTGGGATATTGTAGTTGTAATAATTACCTCTGCCTTAGAGTTCACGAAATGCTTCTAAGTAAAAATGGCTTTTAGCTGCAACTTTAGGAAAAAATGCATTTAAATTCTTTTTTTAAAATAAATCATGAGTTTATTTTTTTTTTAAGATTTTATTTATTTATTCATGAGAGACACAGAGAGAGAGAGAGACAGGCAGAGACACAAGCAGAGGGAGAAGCAAGCTCCATGCGGGGAGTCCAATGTGGGTGGGACTTGATCCTGGGTCTCCAGGATCACACCTTGGGCTGAAGGTGGTGCTAAATGGCTGAGTCACCTGGGCTGCCCATTTAGATTCTTTATTGTGAAAAGCAAAGCATATTGAAAAGAAAAAAATCTTAGTGAACCTAAGAACATCAGGCTTGAGACACTATAATATCTTTATTACCAAAAATATGAACTTCCCATAATAAAGTGCCTTGCCTATTAGAAAAGGTAAAGATTATGTGAAGTATAGTGATATACAGATTGTGAAAAAAAAGGACGATGAGAGTTAATATTGCATGAAAATATAATATAGATGTAAGACATTTAAAATACAAATGCCTCCCTCTCTCACTTTTCAACAAAAAAAATGCTGTGAGAGACAAACCAAAATGACTGTTTCTTAGTAATTTTCTTGATTATTCTTTGTATATTCCCTGCTTTATCTGAGACCTAGTGAATTCTAAGCAAAAATACCGTGATGAGACATTCTCTGATTATCAGACCATTCTCCACAATACTTACTGTAGACTACAGATGTGAAGCTTGCTGATGCAATCTATTGAGAGGAATTTGAATATTGCTGCTAACATTAAGTGGGTAAATAACTTTTATCCCTATGTTTTCAAATAAATGATGCATTTTATGAATGCTTGGCCATCCTTGATATGCTGGTGGCTCATCTTGCCCTGTAATACTCAGTACCTAGGACATCCTAAGGGAACAAAACATGTATCTGTTCCATTTTGGGGGGATCATCAATGAAGACCATCTACTTGACTGGAGATGAAAAGACTGAATATTCCGAGAACTCATTGCAGTTAAACAATAGTCTTTAAATATAGGAACTTCTTTACTGTCAGTTCAGTGTACTTGGAAAAGCAAGAATCTCTCAATTCATACACTGAGTATGGGTACAATAGGATATAGTATCATGGACTGCTCAACTACCATACACATTTTTTTAAATTACAGCTATTCTGACAGGAATGAGGTGATATTTTGCTGGAGTTTTGATTTGTACTTCCTTGATGATTAGTAAAATTGAATTTTTTCACATATGTGTTAGCCATTTGCATATCTTCTTTAGAGATATACCTATTGAAATACTTAGCCCATTTTTAAAATCAGGGTATTGATTTCTGTTTTTGTTTTTACTATTGAGTTATAGAAATGTCTTATACATTTTTGGAGAAAAAAAAAAACAAAAGACAGCGAGTGTTGGTGAGGATGTAGAGAAATCAGAACCTTTGCACACTATTAAAATGAACGCAAAATGTTGTAGCTGCTATGGCAAACAAGAGAGAAGTATCTCAAGAAATTAAAAAATAAAACTACCATATTATTCAGCAATTCCACTTTTGGGTATTTATCCAAAAGAACTGAAATCAGAATCTCAAAGAGATATCGGCAATGCCATATTCTTTGCTGCACTATTCACTATAGCCAAAATGTGGAAACAATTAAATGTCCATGAACAGATAAATGAGCAAAGAAAATGTGGTATATACATACAATAGAATACTTCATCCTTTAAAAAGAAGAAAATTCTGCAATATGTGGCAACATGGATGAACCTTGAAGACACTAAGCTTAAGTAAAGCAAGCTAGTCACAGAAAGACAAATGTTGCATGACTTCACTTACATGAGATTTCTAAAATAGTCAAATCATAGAATGCAAGAGCGGAATGGAAGTTTCCAGGGTCTGGGGGACAAGGGAATGGGAAGTTACTAACCAATGTGCCTAAGTTTCAGTTAAGTAAGAGGAAGAGGCTCTAAAGACTTGTAATATAACATTGTACCTATGGTCCACAATAATGCATTGTGCACTTACAAATTTATTAAGACAGTCGATCTCATGTGGAATGTTCTTTTCACAGGAAAATAAAATAAAGTGAAAATATTAAAATATTTTACCCTGTATAGGTAGGTGCCTCTGTGAAAAGATTCACTCATTAAGAGGTAAATAAACATGCTCTTCTACAGTCACCCCCCCCCCAAAAAAAAAAGAAAAAAAAAGGCCTTACTCAGATTAATACATTGGGGAAAAAGTTCTTATTTTAATTATAGCACCATTGGATTATTTTATTGATCTAAATATTCAATCTGATATCTTCTAATGTTTAGCTGATATATCAAAATAATATGCTGTTTCTAATAACACTCTAATACTGTGGCTTTTATTTTTCCACTGAATTAATATATGTGTTAAAAGATAATTTAGTAATTGCCTTAAGTGGCAACCACTGAACAAGGAGTGTTAGAGAATATAAGGATAAATAAGAGAATCTAAAGACTCGGTCTTGGGGAAGATAAAAAGTCTAGAACAGACTCCTAAAATAGAATCCAATTCAAGCGTATAATAGCGCTGTGGGTATATTCTCTCATGTATACAAGGAAGGACATGACTAACTTTGCGTGGAGTCAGGGAAGGCTTCAGGAGGAAGTGATTTCAACCAGGATGGGAAAGAACAGGAATTTGCTTGAAGAAAAGGCACTGTGCCCACAGAGAAAACAACAGGCAGAGCCAACTCACAGAATGGGGAAGTAACTAGGAGAATACTAGTGCACCTCTTGCTCTGTACAAAGAAGATATAATGGGGGAAATGGTGAGAGATGAAACTGGAAGAGTATATTAAAGGTAGATAATGAAGGGCACAGTTTGTCTTGCTAAAAATAAAGTCTGACCCCATCCAATTGGTATGGGGAGTATCTTTAACAACTGCAAGATGAATTGGAGAATGTAAATACAGGGACAAGACAACTAGGAAGAAGTTTCCAGCAATAATCAGCAGCCTCCAAACCTTTTTTTTATCGTGAAATCTTGTCAGTAAAAAAACTGAGCATTCACTCCCTATTACCTGCATATCTTATAACATCTATTGACATATGTAAAGTATGTCATAAAGTTCATATAGAAATTTAAAAGGATAAGAAAAAATAAGTAAGCGAAATTCTAGTATGTCTTTTCATGACTTTCATGGGCCATCCTCAAGTGTGTCTGTATTTCTCTTTAGAAATCACCAGACTAGACAACAGTTTGTGGGGACAAAGCAGGGAAGGAGAAGAGAGAAGGGTGATAAAGCTGATCTAGAAAGCAGATTCCTATGAAGGCGCTAAATGGACATACAGATGGGAGAACAAGGAAAAGTTAAGATTTGTGATCGAGTTGCAAGTTTGACAATGTTTTCATCAATTAACAAAGGGCAGACAGGCTGGGGAGCAAGTATATGGGGATTGGGAATAGAGAGATGAGGAAGTTAGATCAATGCAATCAGTTTTTAACTTTCCAGTATAAATGTCTTTTATATAAAGGTCTGGGGAGCTCAGAAGAGCTTGAAATATACATTTAAGAACTAAAGGCATTGGCTGGTGACTTAGATTCTGAAAAGGATGAAATTGTCTGGGGAGGGAGTATAAAAATAGCAGTGGTCCTTAGGCATGTGGGAAGGAGGTTATATTCTTATTTTGAGAAGCCAAAGAAAGGTTGGCTCTTCTCCCCACATAAATGCAGAGCAAATATTTCCTAATTAATTTTAGGAAATTCCAAATCATGCAAAGAGAATAAAAGAGAACACTATTGGGGATTAAAAAAATACACGGACTATGTCATGTGATGGTATATATTTTAAGAAATCAATTTGATTAAATACGTTTATAGGCTTAAAATTATAACTGCATAAATTTGGGCCTCAAAATATCCAGCAGAAATTAAACTGAGCACAGAAAAATAGATTATTTTAACTCTGATTCCAGCACAGTGTAAATTGGGCAGGAGCCCAGCATTGTAATTGTTTTTCTAGTGGATAGAGTAACTCAAACAGTGAAATGCACCGCTAGCCAGTTTAGGAAAGGAAGGACACATACCTTTTCTTATTATTAAATTCTTCTCCCATATGACTTGCCTAAGGTAACAAAGAATTAATAGTGAAAATGGGAAATAGCATAGCATAATGTGCTATCTTTTTTATGAAAGATAATGCTTTGATCCACTATTGGTCGAGTATGCACTTTTAAATTATTTCCCATGGGTGGCAAGAGACTGGTGTTGATCCATCCATAATCTCTGTATTTAGGAGTACTCTGTTTAGAAAAACTACAAATCCACATCTTTCCTTTTCAATTCAGAAATTCTCTGAGGCAACTTTGCAAAACTCATTCTAGGGAAAAAAATAAATAAATAAAGGTCCATGTTACCTGAATCCACTTTATAGGAACTTAACCTGCAGAAGAAAGAAAATTAATTAAATTCCCACTGAAACCTTAGTCCCCTGTGAAATTGAATCAACACAATTTTCTGCCCTTTGGTTTCATCAAACTTGACTGTAATTAATACTTTGAAGTTGTATTTCAAAATCTCACAGGAAACAAGGAGAACTAAAAACTTTCCCCTTCTGTTTGCTTGGGGCATTGACTGTGATTGACTGTTAGTCTTTGCTTTACAGGGAATCTTCAGTTCTTTAAAAAACAACAATAACAAAAGTCTATAAATTTCTATTCCATAATAAGCAAATAGCTACCAAGGAAAAAGGAAATGAAGAAGCCAATCTCCCCAGATTTTGTTTTCTCCCTCAAAACGCCATCACAGATGGGACAAAATCACTTTAGCAGTGTTCTTGGACTTCATCAGCTTTGTATCTATTACCCTCAAAGGCAAACAGCCTAACAGGCTCTGTCATTAGCCGAGTCCTTATTGGGCTCCTCTGCGCAGATAATCAAAGGAATTGCAGAACTTCAACTCCAGTTGGCATCTTATGCCTGATTTTATTTAACTAGAAATTCCCTGGCCTTGGTGCCCCTGGACAGAGCATTTTTTATCTTTTATTTGAGTGGGCCAAATGTTTTAGATGTCTTCTTTCTGACACTTGGAGGTCTGAGCTAATGGCATTTGATAAAAGATGTCATTGATTTTCATTCTACTAAGTGATTTATTTGGGCTACCTTTGTTTTCCTACCGACTTCTACCAGTTGGGGATTGAATGTTAGCGGTCCCTTTTGCTCTCTAGTTCGTGAAGCATGGCAAACATAAATAATGCAATACATTTCACAGAGGAGGTCAGGAGGAGAAACAGCGCATGCAAAGGGAAGCTTTGTGGAAACAGCTGCTAGGCCTTCCAGAAACAGCTCAAATATAATAAGAACGTCTATGTTTTAGGACCAATGAACTGTGAGGGGAGGAGGAAAAAGGAACATAGTTGTTGGCAGAAAAACATTTGTTTTGTTTCTAGAAAAATTTGACTTTTGGCACTGTCTCTGAATATTGTTTAGAATGTTTTAACTCTTAGAAATAAAAAAGCAGCAAAAATGCTAAAATTTATTTCAATAATCTAGTGATATTCAAACTTTTTTAGCTACTTGTCCATCATAGGCACTGAACAATCAGAACAGATACATAATAGTAGCTATGTATAATAACATAGCACTTCAAGATTCAACATTTATTGAGCATCTAGTATTTACCTAGACTATTCCAAGCATTCGTATGTGCCTGAATAGAATTAACCCTTATTGCCATCTTCCTGAAAAAGTATTATTATATTTCTGTTTTAATAATAATAATAGTTGAAAGGGATAAAATACCACACCCAGTTAGTAATTGGGAGAAATTTTCAACCCATGCTCCTTAACTTGAAATTCAATGTCTTTTTTTTTTTTTATTGAACTATATAGTTGACACACAGTGTTCAGGTATACAACACATCTGCACGCAACATCAGGTATATAACATATCTGATACAACATTCTATACACTATGCTATGTTCACACAATTACAGGTACTGTCACCAATGATGCTATTATAATACCACTGAGTATATTCCTTATGCTATATCTTTGGTCCTCATGACTTAATTATTCCATAACTGGAAGCTTGTAAGTCCTGTTCCCTATCACCCATTTGCCCATCCCCACCACTACTCCCCTCCCCTCTGGCCACCATCAGTTTGTTCTCTTCAATTATAGGTCTATTTTAGCTTTTTGTTTGTTTATTCATTTGTTTTGTTTTTTAGATTCCACAAATAAGTGAAATCATGTGGTATTTGCCTTTCTCAGTCTGACTTATTTCACTTATCATTATACCCTCTACATCCATCTGTGTTGCTGCAAGTGCAAGAGCTCATCCTTTTTATGGCTGAGTAATATTTTATATATATATATATATATATATATATATATATATATATATCACATCTTCTTTATCCATTAATCTATACAATGGACATTCAGGTGGCTTCTATATCTTGGCTATTAGAAAGCATGCTGCAATAAACATAAGGTTGTATATATCTTTTCAATTGGTGTTTTTTGTTTTCTTTGGGTATATATCCAGTCATGGAATTACTGGATCATATGGTATTCTTATTTTTAATTTTTTGAGAAAACTCCATTCTGTTTTCCATAGTAGCTGCACCAGTTTACATTCCCACCAGTAGTGCACAAGAGTTCCTTTTTCTCCACATCTGAAATTCAGTGTATTTTTAACTCTCACTGTTACCTCTCTCTTTTCTCCCTCTTCCTCCTCTCTCCCTACCCCTTTCACTTCTTCTCTTTCTCTTGCTCCCCCCCCTCTGGCACACACACACACACACACACACACACACACACACACAAAAGTTTCAAAGTCCTTTTCATCTTAACACCTGCTGTCTCTTGTGCTGAAGTTATTAAATTGTGTCATTTTCTAAAGTGCCTGGTGAATTGCTCTGTTTATCAAATTTATGACATGAGATTTAAGACACTGTGAGTGTCAGATCTGTGCCATGCAAAGTCGAAAAGCAATTTCATTGATTTGGCTACTTAAGTTTCAGATAATTTTTCACTGATTATGATAATTATACTGTTTATATCTGACTAATTCTACCCTATGGTTACCTGCCTCAGTCTAGCTTATATAATTATTCAATCATAGCCCCATTTCTTAATGGAGACTCTGATGCATATATCCTAATGTCATCTTAAAGAAAATGCCTAAACTATCCAGGTAGATTACAGAACTTGGAGTCTCCAAGCAAGGCTTCTTCATTTCTTTTAGGGAACAGAAAGTCTGTGTAATAAGCATCCTAAAGGTATTTTCATCCTACTTCTTGTCCTTTGTTTGCATGAAAACACCCTCATCTATAAATGGAAATAACCACCAGTATTACTGAGACCACACAAGGTGCCCATGTCTATGAAACACACTTTTGCATTAATTTTTCTCATTTAATCTCTACCACAATCCTTCAAGAAAGATATCATTGCCTATTTCTTTTGGACTTCTATAACAGAATACCATAGACTGGGTGGCTTATAAATAACAGAAATTTACTTCTCACAGTTCCAGAGGCTAGAAAGTCCAAGACCAAGGCACTGGCAGATGCAATGTCTGGTGAGAGCCCACTTCCCAGTTCACAGATAGAAACCATGTGTCCTCACATTGGGGAGGGATGAAAGAGCTCTCTGGGTTCTCTTTGGTAATGATACTAATCATAATCTTGAGGCTTTCTGCCCTCATGACCTCATCACCTCCCAAAGGCCTCACCTCCCAATACCATCACATTAGGGGTTAGGATTTCAACCTAAATAAGCTTTGGGATGGCATACACATTCAGTCCATAAAATTATCTTTTTCACTTTTACAGGCAAGAAAATAGACTCAGAAAGGTTAAACAAATTAGGTAAGGAAGCTGTTAAATAGAAGATCCCTGGTTGGAATATAAATCTATCTGATAAAAAATAAATAAATAAATAAATCTATCTGATTCTAAACTATATATTCTTTCCTCCCTAAGGCTCTGTCTTCACAGGCTTTTTGTATGTGAATATTTGCTTGTTTTGTTTTGTTTTGTTTCAATTAAAAGCATACAAAAGAAATGACAGAGGCATTGCTAATATTAGCTCAACTACAATTTGGTACAAACTGTTGAATGGGCAGTTTACTAATGTCAATGTTATGGAAACATATCACCTAAAGAAACAGTTATTAATTCCAACTGGAGAATAAATTATGAGACTGTGTATAATTTCAGACATTACAACCAGTGATAATTTGAAGTTCATAACAGAAAATTTCTGTCAAATCAGGTATACTCCACCTACAAAGAAATTCAATGCACTGGTCAACAAAATATATTCTTTTATTCTTATTGCTTTGAGGACATTTTAGAAATACAAGCTTAAAAAGATAACTAGAAAATTCAGGACTGTGGATACAATATAGAAGGAAAGAAGATTACCTCCTTTCTTTAGAAAAAAATTAACCTTAGCATTTGGTCATTGTTCATGTTCATACTGGCATCAGGTACTAGTGTCAAACATACTATTATTATTAACTTCAGATATTTCTCTCTATACTGATAGTTATAGATAGTCACCTCTATATGAATAAGGGTAGGAAAATTTCACTCAAGATCATGTCAGTATGTCTGAGAGATCTATTATTTGAACAAAAGAGTTATGCTATCAGACGGAATCCTTGGAGCAAATTTAGAGACAACTTAACTTGGTTATCTGACAAGGCCAGAGGCCAGAGCTCTACAAAATGGCCTTATATAAAGATGTCATAAACTAGACAGTCATCATTCTTTTTAGCCACTTAGCATCTCAGCCTCCTTCCTATGTGGAGTAATTCCACACTTTACAAGTCTTTATAGCAAGAGAAAAGGATTATCGTCCCAGAAGTGAAAAAATATAAGACATTCACTTCACAGGATCCCCTAAAGCTAGGGTTTAAAGATGAACTTGGACTCTGCCAATCATGTGCATCTGTATTAGACTTTAACTCAGCACCTAGACTCCCTAGTTAGCAGCGTTAGCAGTTGCTATAAAAGGTTGAAAAGTTGGCAAACTGTCACAGCTGGTAGTCAATGAAGACGGCAACAGTTTTATCATCAGACCAGTATTGAAATGTGGCTTGGGTTTAAGTGCTACTTCCAAGTACTTAGCCTGGCTCTCCGGTCCTAACTATGCTGAGAGCTTCCTAATATCCTTATAATAAATTTCCATCCTGATACAATTAGCTGGAGTTTGTTTCTATTGCTTGCCTACTTAAAAACTGTTGATACAAAACTGCCTCCCTTTTACAATAGGATCAACAGGAGGCTTTGTACTAACAGGCAGTAAGATGGAACAATTATTATTGAATTAGAAGAGGAATGTCAAACTGATCATTTATAGAATGTCTATGCCTGTTAAGTAATATTAACTCCGGTAATTATCACTAGTAGTCAGTAGCGAGAATCTCCAGGATCCTTTTCCAAGTCTGTTCCTGCTGAATTTCTCTTCCTTTTATCATGAGTTAGATTCAGCCCATCTGCCGCTCCCTTGTAATATTACTCTATTTTTATGATGAATTAAGTGATACAAAAATAGTTGGTTCAATATGTCCAAACCCATTGATATGTTGCTTACTGGGGAATATGGCTCCTAAGGATCACAGGTGTTAAAGTGGATCTAAGAAAATTGGTAAAGTTAATGTTGCCCTAAATCTTGCACACTTGGCACCATGAGGATCAGCTACAATCCCGCTCTGCATTCTCAAGGAGAATGTTTCTGAGTTCAGTTTATCAGGTTCAGGCAAACTGACATCTAGCTAACCTTTGCTCTTTACTATCTATATTACCAACATCTAACAATTGTAGCTGCCTTTCCTCTTCCTGCCCCAGATTTCCATCACAGCCATTACTTAAGTTTGATGTTATTAGCATTTAAGTATAGAAACCTGCTCTAATATAAGAGGTTTCATCCACAGAAATTAGTACTCATAATCTGAGCAAAGCCAGACAAAAGTTGATTTTAACTAACAATTTTATATTAATAACTTGGAGTTCTCAAATAGAGAGTAAGAACTGTTTTGTTTGTTTTGTTTTTAAACACTGAGTTACGGAGGGGGTAATAAACACATTTTGAATTTAGAAACAGCTGTGTTTCTATTAATTCTTTTTTGATCTCAAGAAAAAAGGTGCATTTTTATAATAATTTTCATTGTTTATAATCATCACATTTTTTTGTCAGCATGAAGTCAGGTCCTACCATTTGAGGCCAATTCTCAAATAAGATTCCTACATACAGACATTAATATATTAAGCAAAGCTGTTTTAAATGATTTGCCTTTTGTGTTTTAAACACAACTCTTAAATTTAAAGCTTTTTTTTTACATGCACCCTGTAGAAAGACTTTCTACAACTAACAAAATTTAGCTTTTAAACTGTACTTTTATTGTATCATTTTCTAAAAGCTGGTGAAATACAAGGATAGTGTTTAAGATCAAAGATTGTGTCAAATTGTGTGGATTTAAATACTGTCTTCACCATTTATTAGATTTTTGAAGTAGGGCAGATAACTTAGTCCTTCTATGCTCCAGTTACCTAAAATGAAAATGGGAATAACAATAGAACCTACAGTATAGGTTGGTGTGAGAATTAAAGCAGCTGATACACACAAAGAACTTGGAATTATGCTAGAACAAAGTGAATGTGCAATAGATGTTAGCTATTTCTATCATCATTGTTCCAGATATAAATAGATACTAGGAAAAAGTATAGTAAAATGAGAAAAGTAGGTGCCTTGAAGTAAAAACTCCATAGGTTCAAATACTGGAATCCTTAAAAGATGTAAAATTTGTATGGTTAAATTTAGATCTGGGTGATATCACCAACATGGCGAAATAGGTTGTTCCTGGCTTCCCTCCCCCTCATAAGAAGAACTACTGACAACTATTCAAGAACAAGACACCACTGAGAGAATCCTAAAACATTGGGGCGAGGCTGAAGCAAGCCCCTGTACCTCAGACCAAGGCAGATTGCTGTGGAAGGATAAAAGAAGTGGCTACATGTTGCCATATTGCTCTTCCCCAGGCTAGCACAGAATCACACAGAGAGGTCTCCCTGTGCCTTTGGTTCTCCAGTAGGAAAAGAAAATCCAACCAGCATCCCACGGCATTGGGTTCACTTTGTGGGAGCCCCTATCCGACCTCACACTATGGGGATTGCAGAGGAATCTGTGGAATTCAGCCACTAGGAATCTAACTGTGATGCAAAAAGAGGGACCTACAACAACCAGCACACAGATCTTGGCAGACTGTGTCATACCTGCCATGCCCAAGTCATAATCCCAACCCGTGTTTTGCTCATCTGCACACCCAAGTTGGGGGCTCACTCTGACCAGGGAACTCAGTGGGGTACAGATCTGCCTGATACGGGCCCTCACATGAGGAGTTTTGCCAGGCCTAGTGCCTGGTTGGCCCATGCCCAGGCAAGGAGGGGAGTCACAGCAACATACACTGTGGAGAGTATCTATAGGCTCCATCTGACCAAAAAGGCTGGTGACAACTCCTAGAAGCTATGCAGCCCACCAGCACTATAGCATAGGGGTAGGAAGGAAAGGAAGAGCTGATCACCCAGAGCAAAAGCCAGTACCAGGCATGGATGTTTCCTGTGCAATGCACAGGCAGGCAGTTTAACTCACAGCCAAAGCTAAGGGGACCTCCCAGACCTTCCCAACCAGCAAGGCTGCTATGGAAAGTGAGTCTAGCCTAGAGCAGCCTCTCCCCCATCCACCTAGGCAAAGAGTCTGAGATATAGCCCCACCTTTGTGGAGAGTATCTTCTAGTCCCATCTGATGACAAGAGCTGGTGACAACTCCTGGAACTGTGCAATCCAGTGGCACTTCAGCTCAGAGAAGGGAAGGTAGAGCTGGTAATTTCAAAGCAAAATCAGTAGCCCTCTTCAGCCAGGGAACTTGGGGTGCAGGTCAGTTTAAGACAAGACAATGAACAAAAAACTTTACCAGTTTTAGAGTTGCTTCCCCACTGTCCCCTGGTAGAGAATCTAATTAATAGCCCCACTCATCACAGAATATAGCCTTCAGTCTGTCCAACCAGGGAACCCACCCAGAGCATACAAGAAGCTGCACAGCCCATTCAATAACCAGACATACAGTGGTATTTGCACAGAGATCATAGCATATGGCTTCCCCCATCTACAGGGCAAAGCCAGTGGACTCACCTGACCAGGGAATTTTTTTTTAAGATTTTTATTTATTTATTCATGAGAGACACAGGAAGAGAGGCAGAGACATAGGCAGAGGGAGAAGCAGGCTCCTTGCAGGGAGCCTGATGTGGGATTCAATCCCCAGACCCTGCAATCATGCCCTGAGCTGAAGGCAGACGCTCAACTGCTGAGCCACCCAGGTGTCCTCCTGACCAGGGAATTTAAAGCACATTCTAGCCTGGTTGAAGTCCCCAAACAATGAGCTGTACAAGCCCTGAGTTACACCATGCTGCTCTGCCAAAGCAGGGAAACTAATTCCTAGCCCCATCTAGTACTGAATATAGTATCCAGTCTCAACCATCTAGTAAGCTGGACCAGAGCCCAAGCAACCATGGAACCCATCCTACAGCCTCATTTGGATAGGCGACAAAGCCAGACCATCATATCCAACTGTTCTCAGCCAGAGGCACCTACCCTACATCCTTGTGTCCTCAGAGCTTAAATAGTTGCTTTACCCAAAAATAAACTATAGTAATAGGTTCCACTTGCCCAAGGACATTACAGAAGACATACTCAGAAACTAAAACTAAGCTGACTGGTGAAAAATGGTCTCTGCCAAAGCAAACCTGTCAAGTCTGGAATAGGAACCCAATTACTCAAATGCATAGATACCAATATAAAGAATCAAGGACCACATAAATATAGGTAAATATGACATCAACCAAAAGTAACTAATGAAGCTCCAATAACTGACCTGAAAAAAAATGGAAATCTTCAAACTGTCAGATAAAGAATCAGAATAATCCTCTTAAGGAAGTTTAATCAACTGCAAGAAAACACAACTGAATAAAATTAAGAAAACAATTCATGAACAACATGAGAAGTTCAACAAGGAAATAGCAACCATCAAAAAAAGAAGAAATAAAAAAGAAATAGAAATACTACAGTTAAAAAATACAATAACTGAAATGAAGAATTTAACCATTTCAAAGGTAGAGTTGACCATGTAGAAGAGTAAGTGACCTGGAGGATAGCACATTAGACTGGGAGTTAAAGAAACAAAAAGAAAAAAAGAATGAAAAACTGTCAAGAAAGCCCATGGGATTTATAGGTCACAACAAAAAGAAATGCTATTCACATTATGGGAATTCAAGAAAAGAAAAAGAAAAAGGGACAGAAGGTATATTTAAAGCAATAATGGATGAAAATTTCCTGAACCTGAAAAGAGAAATGCACATCCAGATCTATGAGGTGTAAAACATCCCAAATAGGTTAAATACAAACAGGGCTACACTGAGATACATTATAATTAAGTTACCAAAAGTTAAGGATAAAAAAAATTAATTTTAAGAGTAGCAAGAGTAAAAGCAGTTTTAAACAAGGCAACCCTCCCATGAGACCACTAGTGGATTTCTCAACAGAAACTATTCAGGCCAAAGGAGAATGGAATGGCATATTCAAAATATTGAAAGAAAATGCTGTCAACTAAGAACTCTATACTCAGCAAAAGTGTCCTTTCAAAAACAAAGGGGAGATGAATTTTTCCAGATAAACAAAAGCTGAGGGAGTTTATGACCATCCAGCCTTACAAGACATGTCAAAGGGAGTTCTTTGAGTAGAGTTAAAGGAACACTAGTTAACATCATTAAAACATAAAAAAGGTAGTGCAAATCTCACTGGTAATGTCATAAATAAATAGTCATAATTAGATTCTGCAATATGAATATAGTGATGCAAAATTCACTCACATCTCTAATTTAAAAGTTTTAACAAGTAACAAAAAATAACCATAACAACAATAACCTGTTACTAATTACACAATATAAAAAACATGTAGATTTTAACAGCATGAGGGGGAGAAGAAATAAAAGTGGAAAGTTTAGTAATTCTATTAAGGCTAAGTTGTTAACAGTTTAAAATAATGTGTTACAAGTTTAAGATATTTTATGAAAGCCTCAAGGTAACCACAAGGGAAAATCCTATAGTAATTACACAAAAGAACACAAGAAAGAAGTGGTATTTATATACAATGAAATACTATGCATCCATAAAAAAAAAAAAAAAAAAAGGAAATCCTACCATTCGCAACAACATGGTTAGACCTTGAAGGCATTATGCTAAGTGAAATAAGACAGACAGAGAAAGACAAATACTGTATTATCTCACTTACATATGGAATCTAAAAACAAAACAAAAACAAAACCTGAAATTCATGGAAAAAGAGATCAGACTCCTGATTTTAAGAGGTGGAGGTTAGGGATGCCTGGGTGGCACAGTGGTTAAGCATCTGCCTTTGGCTCAGGGTGTGATCCCGTTCGCAGGATCAAGTCCCACATCGGGCTCCCTGCATGGAGCCTGTTACTCCCTCTGCTATGTCTCTGCCTCTCTCTCTGTGTCTCTCATGAATAAATAAATAAAATCTTCGAAAAACAAGAGGAAGAAGAGGAGGAGGCAGCAGCAGTGGCTAGGAAGAGGGAGTATTGGAGGAAGGTGATCAAAAGACACAAATTTCCAATTATAACATTAAAAAGTGCTAGGGATGTAATGTACAACATGATGACTATAGCTAACACTGATGATATTCAGGGAAGCTTTTAGAGAGAAAATACTAAGAATTATCATTACAAGGAGAATTTTTTCCCATTTTTCTTCTCTTTTTTTTCTTTTATTGTATCTGTATAAGATAGTAGATATTAGTTGAACCTATTGTGCTAATCATTTCACAATATATGTAAATCAAACCATCATGTTGTACACTTCATCTTATATAGAGATGCATGTCAATTATTTCTCAATGAAACAAGAAAAAAAAACTGGATCTAAATAATAGTATTTATATGCAAGAACTCCCTACTGCTAAAATCACCTGTGCATGGTAGGTGTTGTCAATGCTAGGAAAAAAATATATATCCTTTGCTTAAAAAGAGACCTGTTTTTATCACAGATTTTTCAAGAGCCCAGCTCTAGCTTTGCACATACAACCCTTTTGTAAATGTCTACACTGGTACCTGCATACATCTGCTTTATTTATTTTTCTTCTTAAAGTGACACTAACTCCTCTTGTCCACTCACATTTAAACCCCCATACCAAAAGATTCCATTTAGAAGTCATGCTCTTCCTTCAGAAAAAGAAAAATAAATTGTCTTTCACAAAACAAATATCTTGTGAAATGGAAGTTACTGTTCTTATTGTTTACTCTTTCCAAGACAAATGTGCATTCTCTAGCTGAACTCAAGGTGAATCTTGTAATCTCTTATGCCCAGGCTCAGAAATGTACCATAGCAGAATCCTTCTGACAACTCTGCATACTTAGCTATCTTGGTTGTAGATATGGATGTTTTGCATTTTAGTTGGATCCCCTGCCCTGAAACAAAGACTGAGTGTAGCAATGTTATTTAGGAGGTACATAAATATAATAAGGGGAGTAGGGAAATTTATGTGGAGTTGGGGGAGGGGAGTATATTAGTGAGGATTCTCCAGAGAAACAGAGACAGTTAAAGATATTTAGATATAAAGAATATTTATTACAGGAATTGGCCCACACAATGACAGAAGCCTAAAAGTCTCACACTCTTCCATCTGCAACCTGGAAAACCAGGAAAGGCAGTGGTGGGATTCACTCCAAGTTTGAAAGGCCTGAGAACCAGGGAACCAATGATATAGTCCCAAAACAAGTCTTAAGGCCCTAGAACCCAAGACCAGATGCACTGATATTACATGAGTAGGGAGTCACAATGTGACTGAGGAGACTAAATTATAGCAAAGCAATTTTATAGTCTATAGCCATATCCAAAAGAAGAGCAAGGAAAAAAAGTTCCCATCATGAGGGCAGGAGAAGATAGATGTCTTGGTTCAGAGAGAACAAATTCACCCTTTCTTCACCTTTTGGTTTTATTCAGGCCCCTCGACAGATTGTATGATGCCAATTCACACTGGGAGGGGCAATCTACTTTAATCAGTCTATGAATGCTCTAGAAACACTTTCACATATACATCCAGGAATAATGTTTTAACAGCCATCCTGGCATCCCTTTTCCCAGTTGAGTTGACACATAAAAGTCATCTTTACAGGGGGACGGTAATAAATCATAGAGGAATAGCCCCACAATAGTGCTATGGTGACTTTGGGTGTCTCCTCACAAGCCACAAATTAAGACTCAACTACAATCTGACCCAAGTCATAGTGGAACATCCTATGATCCACCCTGGAACATAATGAGATAAGACATCTTATGAGAGGCAGTCACAAATCTACTTTTCACCCACGTCCCTATCTTACAGGAGGGATCGTACTTTGTGGAAGGCTGCTATGAAGCAGTTTCTCAACTACTTCTCCAGTTGTGGTGAGGCATGAGATTTCTACCTTGCTCTCTTTCTCTTTGGGTACAGCTGTAGACTATATAACTACTTGGCTATAATTTACAGCCAGCTCCTCAATGACATTGTGACTCACTACTCATGTGGTCTCTTATTTGGCCGCTCTTGTCTTGTGAAGTCCTGGGTGTGAGTTGTTGATACTGTATTGATCTTGGTTTTTTGTTGTTGTTGTTGCTGTTGTTGTTGTTTTTTCTATCTCAGTGTAAATAATAAACTCTCTAAATCCATTTGGACTTTTTTCTCCTTACCAGGTGAATCTATGGGTATGTTGCAAGCCAATCTAGCAGCTACCACCATGCTGCTGCTTAGGCATGGCTTGATTTCTTGAGGCAAGTAAGAGGTACATTTTAAAGGTATTTGCCACAGTGAAAAACTAAAGCTTTACATATGGGAAATAGTGTTAAATACATACCTCAGAGTTATCTTAGCCAAGAGACAAAAGAGCTGGAGTATTTATACTTTCACACCCATATTATTGAATAAGGGCTGTCTTGAAGGGACACTAACAGCCAGATGCTTCTGGCCTTGGTGTGAGTTAGCAAAATGTCTTCCAGCAACCTGAAGATACAAACAATGGAATTTCAGATCAAGTTAGCATGCACAGGGCAGCCAGGGTGGCTCAGCGGTTTAGCGCCACCTTCAGCCCAGGGCCTGATCCTGGAGTCCCTGCATGGAGCCTGCTTCTCCCTCTGCCTGTGTCTCTGCCTCTCTCTCTCTCTCCCTCTGTCTCTCATGAATAAATAAATAAAATCTTAAAAAAAAAAAGTTGGCATGCACAGAATTGGTAAAGGGACCCAAGGGAATATTGCCAGAGAAATATATCTACTACACCTTGTTATATCAGTGGCCATGTCAAAAGAATATTGTATTATAGTTTAGTGATGTTTCTTGAAGAATTTTAATACTAAATATCCCTCAAAGAAGAGAGTAGCTAAGTAAAATAGTCCCAACCTACCTCATCACTCTTTTTGCTTTATTTTTTTTCTATAGTATGAGTTTATATGTATGCTCTTTCCCCTTCATATAGTAGGAGCTTTCTCTAACTTACTCACCAATATATCTTCAGGGCCTAGGAATGTGCCTATTACATGGTAAGTACACAGAGTGTTTGTTAAATGAATGAAAAAAAATGGATGAGTTAATGAATGGATAAAATTATTTTTTGATATGTCTTTGGGTAAGGTGATCTACAGACTCTGCTAAGACTGTGTAATTAGAAAAGCCACTTACAATCATAAGTGATGACTCTTGATTCTAGGCACCTGCAGGGTAAGAAATATATTGTAATCATTTTATATCTCTAAGAGCACCAATAAAAGAGCCTTGCATATTGTAGACCTTTATATATTGTCCAATTTATTAAACTGTTACTTATAAAAATATGTTATTCCCTTTTATTTGTATGACTATTGATGTTTTCAAACAATTTCACTTTTATTATCTCATTTATTTCTCACATCAGGGCTCTGAAATAGGTTGGTAGGTGTTATAATTCCAATTTTGTATATGAGGAAGTGATAGAGTAGGCAGTTGGTTAGGTATGAACTAGAGGCAAAGCTGGTGATAAATAGGTGACACATTACAAGCCTGAGGGCACAACATCCTGGCTTTGTGGCTTTTAACATCCTGGCCTTATAGCTCTCAACACCCTGGAGCTGACAGACTGTGCCACCATAGCAAAGCAAGCCCTCTCCTCTTCAACCTCTTTCCAAGGGTAATCTATAGCTTTGCTATAATATATTGGTTTTGACCCCTCCCCCACAGAGGAAGATGGCCAAGACAGTTCTGGCAAGAACCTTGTAGGGCCAAAAACTCTACTTGGTAGGAGGAGTCCCTTACATCATTGGAAACAACCTCTGTTGGAGGCCCCCTTAGCTACAACATATAGCCTAAAAAGAACAGACCCTCCTAACTCTGATGCAGTTGCCACCTCTGGGCTTGTGCAGTCGATCCACACATAAATCTTTCATGGGGAATCCATGACTGGGACCTCCATTCATACAATGCAAGCTCTTCCACTGGTAATAGAAGAACACTATTTTCAAGAAGATTGAATGGGTTTGAAGATGAAGAAACCAATCCAGAGAAGAAGACATGATGGGAGGACCTGAACTAAAATGCCAGTGGGTATAGAGAGGGAGTATCAGATGCGCATAGCAGAATACAACAGATTTGGTGATGAGTTGCACAGGAGCTAAAGAAGAGAGAAAAACAAAGGTGATGAGATTTGGGGCTGGGTCAAAAATCTAATGATAGAACATTTACAAGTAACATGAATATTTAAGAAATGAGAGTGGCTAAAAAAAAAAAAGAAGAAAAGAAATGAGAGTGGCTTAGAGAGAATGCAGGAGAAGATGGGGATAAAAGCAGACTATATAACCAGTTTGGGACACAGTCTGGTGCTCTTTCTATTATGTTCTGCTACCTTAAAAAGGTATAGATACTTCAAAGATTTTATTTTAAATGAATAAAGACAATGTAAACATAGATAAAAAGCAGCAAAAGAGTTTGTATATGGCAAAAACTGAATTCAAAATGAAGAGCCAGATGATTCCATTGCTGGGGTCTTCAATGCCATGAATCCAGTGCCAATGCCCAAGCCAACCAAATCTGACCACACACACACACACACACACACACACTTATAAGTTATATACAAGTAAGTACAATGTGCTCGTTTTTAACAGCCAATATTTAAAGTGCTCTACACTTCTTAAATTACTCAATAAATATTTCATTTGATGCAATTTGATGGTCATCTGCTCACATGACGTTTCATTCCTTTATCAGAAACCTCCAAATAGAATTTTATTGTGCCTTTACTGCAGAAGAATTTAAAACTAGAATTTTTATTTTGTGCTTGTCACATTTAATGATAATAATCACCTTCGATCCATCAAAGTAATTTCATATCCAAGCAAGAGACAGTTCTTCTCTTAAAATTCTGATAAATTTGTTGTGATACAATTGCATTGACTAAGCAATTAACAAGTAACAGGGCTGAGATTGCAACTGTGGCATAAACAACAAAGCAATTTAAAATGACAGAAGTCAGGTGAGTGAATCTCATTTGACAGTCTTACCCAGTTTTAATATCTTACTATTTGTGTTCTGGGAATAATGTAAATGAAGCATGAGAATAGGTTTGTTGAAGTTTTTTTTTCCCCCCCTTTTGCGTACTTATTCATGTCATAGCTAGTCATTATGCTGAAGAATTTTAAAAGGTTACAGCAAAATGATGTTTACCTTGGCTTGTACTTCTGAAAGTGTGTGTGTACAACATGCAAGCTGAGGTTCGGATACAGAACACAAGCTCACCTTTTCAAAATGAGCTCTTAGGCTGTAGAATGAATGTCATAATCTATGCATGATTTATTTAATACCGTGGAGCCTATTTTTGCAATAAAACAAGACTTCAGGTTTGACATTCGTTTACTGAAAATATAGAAAACAATCTCACCTGAAGTCCTGTATGGACTTCACATTGACATGTGTCACAAAGCTCACAGGAAAAAACAATGCTTTCTCTTAGGTTGATCATAATGTATTCTCAAGAGTTTATTCTAACTGCATTATAGTTGTAATTTTATTTAATCCACTAAGCGTATATTCCCAGTTGCACACACACTTTGTCTTCACGCGACTGAGTTTCCAAACACAATTCTGGCCAAACTGAAGCTTTAACTACTCTTCCACTTTATTAAAAGAGAAGATCAGGATTGTAAGTAAGATAATACCAATATAAAAAATCTGCAGACAAAAAAAAAAAATTTGGTTTTCTTTTCTGTTCCTAAAAACATAAATGGATGCCCCCTGTGAGTCATTTCCCAAATGGCAGGAGCACACTTTGGCCATATTGCTGTAACTTACCTCCTGTGAACAGACACCAATGATCAGCATGTGCCTCAGCCACAATTTTGTGTGCAAACACCGTCTTTTGAATTCTTGATTTTTAAGAAGTAGTCAAAAACATTTATTATACACTTGAGTTTGAGCCCCATGCTGAGTATAAAGATCACTTAAATAAAAACAACTTCAGAAAAAGAAGAAATATCTCCCACACAGATAAATGAAAGGCTTTTAGAAATATCATAGCAAAGGCCAATGCGATCCATACTCCAAAGAGGCCAAAAAGATATAGATAGGTCAAAATAAGGTAATTATGACACTATTAGGAAAGATTTCATAATCAGGCTCCTAATAGTGTCCTAACTGCCTCTTATTTTATCAAGGTCTAGATGAGTGAATAAACATACAACTAACTAGCCGATAATAGTTAGATGTCCAAAAAGAAAATCTTCTCAGTCCAGCAAGTAATTTAATTTGGCTCTTCTGCTCTCAGTCACAATAGGTATACAATAAATGGACACTGATTTGAACTAAATATACTATCTCAGGGACAGCTTGAAGGTAACTATCTACTACCACAAGCTCCACAATTTGCTCCATGTAAAATACTTTTTGTTAAGAATATCCCTACTGCCCTTTACATTAAGTGGTAATTTGTATTGGTCAAAAATAAATACCCCTACTCTCCTGTTGATATTGTTATTGCAATTGTTCTTAAAAGACAAAAAATGATAACCTCTAAGTGGGATACTAAAATTGATTATTTTAATCAGTCAATAAAGCACAAAAGTTGTCTGTGATGTAGATTTAAGGGCATGCATAAACATATCTTAACAAATGTATTTTAATGAATAATAGGCAGAAATCAACTCAAACAAGCACTTGAATAAAGTTTCCTTTATTGGAAACCAGTGCCTACTCTGAAGAAAGAATCTTAGTAGCTTATGCTCAAAGGCTATAGCCTGGCTGAGAATTCTTGTGACTAAATCTGAAAGACGTTAGCACTAGTTCTTCACAGATGTCAACAATTTTGGAAAAAATAAAATGGGCAAATGTAATCTTCAAATAACTATTTAAGAAAACTATTAAATGATGACTGTAAGATTAGCAATTAGAGAAGCAAAGTTTCTAGGTATCACAATCTCGAATATTTGAGTATTAAATGTTTGCTGCATGTCCTTGAAGAAGAATCATGCAAAGAGCATCCTAGAGACTGTGCATGTGAATTTAATAAACAAACAACACTGATGAGACTGCCTGGAAAATTCAGTAGTTGGGGAAGTTTGCTTTTACTTTCTCTTTCCTCCAATGTAAGGGCCTCCAAAACTTTCAAAGGCCTAAGGGCTCCCCAGGGCTCATATCCTGTTGTATAGGAGAAAACATCAAATGCATAATCTCATTCCTGTTAAAAATAAGGATTAAGCAATTTTTCCTGGGATATTTGTATTTTAAAGGAGTTCTTCAAGAAAGATCAGCACCTTTTCAGGTCATTATGGCAGAGTCCTTGTGAAGTTAAAATCCCAGATTTCTACACTGGCATAGCTTATACATTTTCTTCTAACTCCCTAGATTCATAACATGACTGTAGCTATTATTTGTTCCTGCTACCTTCTACACAATTGTTAGCCAGATCCTCCTAAACTATAAGGATGTTTATGATGTCCTTTTTAATGTCAAAGAACTTCCACTAACCTTAATGTTAGACAGCTTTACCCTCTGTTTCCATGATCATTTCCTAGAAGGAAATCTGAAGTTCATACTGTTTGCCTTTTAACATCCAGCTCAACTGGTGTCATTTGTTTCCTTCTAGGAGATCCAGGAAACCTTCTGCCAGTCATCATAGGCAAAAGTCTTTACTAGAATATGAAATAAAGATAGGAAGGGATGCCACAGACATTGTGCATTTAACCTGAGATAAAGAAAATTTTTATCAGCTGATGACTCTCAGAACATATGAGCAGATGATGAATGATATGTCATTTCTAAATAGATTGATGATTGACAGATGATAGATAGATAGAGTACTTTAATAAATTGTTTTTATATTTATGGAAGACACGACTTATTAGGGATATTGAATGCATTGGATGACACAGGACAAAAAGAATCTTGACAGACTGGAAAAAATGGAGTAAATCTTATGACATGAAAGTTCATAGGGAAAAATGAAACGTCTTGTATTTGATTGCCATAAGATTATGAGTATTAGAGCATCATGGTTCAGAGCATAAACTCTGGAGCAGAGATGTCAGGGTTCAGATTCTGGCACCATCACTTGTCAATAGCTGTATGACTTATGACAAGTCATTTGACCTTACTGTGACTTGCTTTCCTTATCTATAAAATGGGGTTAATTATTATAGTTCCATAAGGTGGTTTAAGAATTAAGTGAGTTAATGTATTTAAAGCACTTAGAAAGTTATCTGATAGAAAGTTAGTTCTATGTAAGTAAAGTGATAAAAGGGACACAATTTCACTGAAGCAAATGTGCAAGGAAACTTAATTAGGGAAGAAAAGACTAGACAAACTCAATTTGAGTTTTTAAAAAATGAGATTAATATTCAAAACTAAAGAAATAAAAAGCCCCTAGGGGTGTATGTTGCATCATACATCAATAGTAATTAGATCAAGAAGAGGTAACAATTCTTCTTTGTTCTCCGTTATTCAAACCACAGCTGCAGTAATGGTTAATGATAAAGTAAAGGGCATATGAGGGAGAAAGCAAGAGAGAAGAGATTCAAAGCCATACCCAATAAGGAAAGACTGGTTCAAAGACAATAGGAAAGTTTTACCTAAGAAAAAAGAATCTCACAGGAGATGTGAAGGACATGGAGGTTGTCATCAAATATCTGAAGAGTTGTCATATGTAGAGGATTAGATTAGATCTATATTACCCCAATGGGTAAAATTAGGATTAAAAAATGACAGGAAAACTAAACTCAGCTCATTGTATTTTTAAATTTGCTCTTAACATTTCAGAGGTGGAAAGACCTGCCTCAAAATGTGTCTATACGATTCCTTTTCGTGAACTGTTCAAGAACAATTGCTGAAGTAGACAGTTTATCTTATTCTATCTTACTTGTAGTGTCAAAGAAGTGGAGGAAGAGTTGAGGATTGGTGAGAGGAGAATGGCCAGGAGTGACAAAGCTTATGGAGTGGAGATCATCTGGGGGAGAAGCACCTTTGATCCATAGCCATAAGCAAAGCAGCAATACTGTGAGGAGGTAGACCAAATGGCATCAAAATCTAAAGAAATAGTGAGGCTGACAATGAAATCCTCAGTGTAGACATTAGGTGGCCAAATCCAAAAGACAAATCACTGAGGATTCACTTCAGACGCTGCCTCGTCAGAGAGGCCATTTTCTGACCACAGTACCTGTTAGTCCCTCATAGACATTCTTATTCTCTCTAGCTTCACCATGTTTTGTTTTTGACTTATTGCTGTCTGAAATTATCCTGGTTATTTACTTGTTTATTTTCTGTTTCCCCTCCTCAAGCTAAGCTCAATGACAGTAGGCACCTTTACCTGTTTTGTTTTCCACTGTATGCCCAGTACCTAAAAGAATGTTCAATCTACTATACCCAATAAGCATTCACTCAAAAAGTAAGTGAGTGAATTTCCAGATTGATAAACAATTCGAGAACTAAGGCACCCAGAGGCAGTAAAGTCACTGAGAGAGCAAACCGTTGTTCTTTCTAGAAATAACCCCACAACTAATGAGTGACTACCTGGTACATTCAAGCCCAGTGGTTTGAGGATAAGTGATGTGTTCTTTTTTTTTTAATTTTTTTTTTAATTTTTATTTACTATTTATGATAGTCACACAGAGAGAGAGAGAGAGGCAGAGACACAGGCAGAGGGAGAAGCAGGCTCCATGCACCGGGAGCCCGACGTGGGATTCGATCCCGGGTCTCCAGGATCGCGCCCTGGGCCAAAGGCAGGCGCCAAACCGCTGCGCCACCCAGGGATCCCAAGTGATGTGTTCTTGACAATTAAGGATACTTGAGGAAGCTGAGAGTAAAAAATGTGTAAGGAAGTTTTAGATACTGGAAGGCAGGGGAAGATATGGTGGACTATATCAAACCACTATCTCAGTAATTTTCAAAGGATGATCCCAGACCAGCAGCACTGGAATCACCTAAGAACTTCTTGGAATGCAGATATCCAGGTTTCCTATTCAAAACTACTGAGCCAAAATATGTAGGGGTGGAGCCCAGCAATTTGTATTTTAACAAACCTTCCATAACTGGCTATCACGCATGCTACAGCTTGAAAGCCACTGGGTAACATCATCTACTGAGGCCCTTCAAATGTTCCATGATTCTATAAGAAACAGGACAGGAGTAAGCCCCAGGTGGTAAAGAGAGTTCCTAGAGCATCCCTAGCCCAAGTGTACTCCATGAACTATGAAGACAACAATACAATAGTAACTAGAATAATTCCCCACGGTGTTGTGTGTTTGCCTGTCCTAAATTTAAAAAAAAAAAAATTCTTTTAGTAAAGTGCCAAATTTAACAACCTATTTTAACCTATTTCTTTCCTGCAGGAGTTCTCAGAGCCTTCATATTAATAGAAATTGCAACTCTCCAAGAAAAACAGTTGTGTAGTGTATTGTGCTTTCCATTTGTATTTGATCCAGAATCCCCATTCCTATGGTGCACCTTTCAGAAGTGCTTTGATGAACACTATGTAGGAAACACAACTTAAGGGTGGTAAGGTTTTTTGTTTGATTGTTTGTTTGTTTTTGTTTTGAGATCCAAGAGCCCAAAAAGCAGAAGAGGTGCTGGTAGAACCAAAGGGTCAAGTTTTTGTCCATGACTAGTCATGTCTGTATATCCAAATATCCTTTCTATCGGTAGGACATTGCTGCTCCCATGTAAGATGGGATTGATATTTATGGTTTTAGAGAACTGTATGCTCCACTAATGGTAATGTGAAGAACAGGTGTGCCAATAAGTCTTGGATTGTTTTTTAGATTGTGAGCAGCTTGCACATCTCCACATTTTTTTATACTCATATAAGTGAAGAATGGAAGAGAGTAGTGTTTTTCTTTTTCCCTGTTTAAAAGCTAAAAGTGAACTCGGCTGTGATTCATTAAACAGTATTACCTGTGTCAAGCATTAGAAAATTGCATTTCAGCTGAGGACATGAAAATACGTATGAGTTACAGTGATAGTAAACAACTTTTCAATTAATTTATTTAAGCATTTGCAATTTTCATTTTAAAGCAGAAGGAACAATATGGAATGCTGAACAAAAAAATTAATCTGTATATATAATGTTCATTAAAATACAGGTAAAATTCAATGCTGTCTCCCCAAAAATACCATTCAAGGTATGTTAGCGCAGACACTAGAAGCTTCGCAGGTTCTATAAAGTGCATCAAGGAAATTTAATAAACACTAATTAATCAAAGTAATATTTAGTTTCATTTCCAATTAACTCCTGCAATGGATGTTTATAAGAGAGGATATGGATGCCTAAAGACAAGTCTATTATTTATTAAGGCATTACTTTTTTAAACTTCCAACTACATCCAACAATAATTGATTCAAACCACAATGCAAGTAACCAATACAGTAAAACTGTTTTCAAAAGCACAGAAAAAAAAAAAAAAATGAGTCAGGCAATAAGTGGGAAGGGAGAAGTAAAGGAAAGTGATTATAGAATAAAACCCAAGATAAAGGAAGCCAAGCAATAGATTTAGTTTTTAACTTCTGGACTATACAAGTATGTATGTATGTATTTATATATGTATATATGTGACACACACATATATATATGTCCTATATATGTGTTTGAATATATATATATATATATGTGTGTGTATATAAATATATGATGATTTGAACTTTCTTTCATTAACTACTGAAAGGAAGCATATAGGTAGACAAAGTTTATCTTAACCCTAAATTCTGGGAAAAACATATACATGAGGACATGCGTCCTTATATAAAAAACTTCAAATAGATTTATGTATAATGACCTTAATTGCTCTTTTATTCTAAAACGTGGAGATGTTTTAACATGGAACCATCTCTTATATGACTCCAATAAAAGCCAGTAACAGATTTTTACCATGTTGTTCTATTGTAATAGCCCAGTTTATGCTGATCTAACCTGATACAGGTGTAAAGCTTTCAGGAATCAGGAAGATTTATGAATAATGTGCCTCTTAGAGTAACCCACTTGAATATTAAGAATTTCATCTGGGGATCCCTGAGTGGCTCAGTGGTTTAGTGCCCACCTTCAGTCTAGGGCATGATCCCGGAGTCCCAGAATTGAGTCCCACATCGGGCTCCCTGTGTGGAACCTGTTTCTCCCTCTGCCTGTGTCTCTGCCTCTGTGTGTGTGTGTGTGTCTTGAATGAATGAATAAATAAAATCTTTAAAAATAAATAAATACAGAGGGGCTGTCAAGCATCTAAAGTTGATACATTTTATATCGTTGATTGAGTCCAGAACTATGGGTATATGTTCACGGACAAGTATTCACACTGCAGAAGTGGTTGCAGGTATCTGATAATGGTATAAATTCAAGGAGTCAACTAGCCCTTATCAGTAAGGTAAACTGTGTTTTTATTAGTAGGAATGTAGATCAGGCTTTGAGACATTCTGTGGTTCCTTTGTGGACCAGCTAGGGCAGGGGTTGATCTGGAAACACTGAAACCAAAGTGGATGGAAAACGTATTTTGCCAATTGACTAGATTTAATAAAGGTTTTTCTCATTTGACATGAAGGAATTCCTTTTCAAATTTTGTTTTTTGAGCCCTAGCAATGCACTCTATATAGCAAGGACACATTAAGTATCTTTGCATGAATAGCTGTTATTCAGATGTTTTGAAAACAGATTATGTTAGGAGGCTTATTCATTCATTCCCTTAATACACATTATGCAGCTTCCAAGTTTCAGGTACTGTGTTAGTTCAGGTACTGTGAGGATACATTGATGAGCTAGGAAGACTAACTCTCTGTTCTTACAAAGATCAACAATAAATAAATATACAAATTAAGATCTTAATCCAATTGGGATGATTTTTCAAGAGAAAAATAGAGGATGCTAGAAGCACAGGTAAGGTAAAAGAAAACTTGTGACCACTATGAAGATTTAGGATTTTGTGGATAATATTCTTAGGAATGGTTGGGAGCCAGTTCATAGAAGTGCAACAAATATTTTTTGAGTGGTTACTATGATATGGTTCTAGGCTCGTCACTATGGGGTACATAGCCTTTGAATTTAATCACCTCACAATCCAGTGATAAAGATGTACTCTAGCTGTAATCTAAAGAAATATTTGTTTACTGCATAAAAGAGAGATCAAAAGTCCAGTCATAAAGTTCAGCACTTGGGCATTTGTTGTGGTGAGTGTCAAGTGTTGTTGTGTGTACGTGTTGATTCACTAAATTGTACATCTGAAACTAATATTACACTGCATGATAACTAACTGGAACCTAAATAAAAACTTTTTAAAAATCTATTCATAAAGTTCAAAAGATGAAAAGTGCCTCACAGTTACAATGTCAGAAAGTTTTACAAAGGAAGAGACATTTGTAATGGACACTAAACAAAACAACAGGAACAACAGGAATATCCCTTGACAGATAAAAGGATTAAAAAATGTGGCATATCAGGACACCTGGGTGGCTCAGCGGTTGAGCGTCTGCCTTTGGCTCAGGGTGTGATCCCAGGTCCGGGGATCAAGTCTCACATCAGGCTCCCTGTGAGGAGCCTGCTTCTCCCTCTGCCTGTGTCTCTGCTTCTCTTCTTGTCTCTCATGAATAAATAAATAAAATCTTTAAAAAAATAAATAAATAAATAAATAAACAAACAAACAAACAAATAGATAGATAAGTAAATAAAAATGTAGCATATCCACACAATGGAATATTATTCAGCCTTTAAAAAGGAGGAAACCTTGTCATTTGTGACAACAGGAATAGGCCTGGAGGACAATGAGCTAAGTAAAATATGTCAGACACAGAAAGGCAAATACTCTGTGATCTCACTTATATAAGGAACCTAAATTACTCAAATTCATAGAAGTAGAGAATAGAATGGCTGCCAGGGCTTGAGGGAAGAGGAAATGGGAAGGTAGTGGTCAAAGGGTACAAAGTTTGCCATACGAGATAAATAGAATCTGGAGATCTGCTATATAGCATAGCATCTCCAGTTAACAACTATGTACATCAAATACATACAGCTTTTTACATGTCAAAAATACCTCAGTAAGTAAAAAGGAAAAAAAAAAGAGAGAGAGAGCGTGCCCATGCTGAGTGCTAATGGAAGAAAAAGAGAAGAAGGGTATTTTAGTTGACAAAAAAGCAAAAGTAAAGGGGATAGCATAAAGAAAGAGGCCACAGGTAGCTGTCGGTAAGCACAGATGGAGGACACAGGTAAGTCAATAGTGGGGATAAGGTGGGACAGGTGGATTACAGCCAGTTCAAGACACAGATGCCGGGCTACAAAGACTGCTCTTCATTCAGTAGATGATGGCAACCCATTGGAAACTTTTGATCATGAGACTGACATGATTAAAAAAAAAAAAAAAAAAAAAAGGAGCTTCAAGAGCCTGAAACTCTGTAGGATTATTTTGAGAGATGGGGGACCAAAGGTAATCAGACTAGTTGGTAGTCCAGACAAGAGGTAACAAGGGTCTGAGGACAGTGGGAATAGAAATGAGAAATTAGCAAAGAACGCCGAGCTCTGAACCCATTAGGAATCACCCGCAGGAACTGATCTGATCACAGCAGCAGTGACACCTCCATTAGATCTTCTGCATCATACTTCTTCAAGAGTATGAGAACTGATTGATCCCGAGAGACAGCCCTGAAGCAAATGCAAGCTTATCCTGACACCATCTGCACAGATGAGTTCAACTACACAGGACCACCCATGCAGTCTTTGAGTTAATTTTAAAATCACATACTATAACAATATTGCATCATTTATCCCATTGTGTTCCTTTGCATAATCTTGAAATTATTAAAATCCATTTTCCCCACCTCTCTCCCTGTTTTATTCCAAAAATCCTTCACTTTCTCCCTAACAAACATATATTTTTCTGTCTCCTTACCTAAGATTGTTCCTCACTTCCCAAAACCTTAGATACAAATACAAGTTACAGTATCATATCTGGTAAGAGAAGAAAATGGAAGGAAATGCTATACTCAAACAGTAACTAGTAAACAAAAAGTGTTTAAGAAACTCAGGACATCCATAGCCACAGAGATGCCTCCATTTAACAAAGAAGGGACTTGTCAATGATATATTTTGTTACTGGAAATTGTATTACTGATGTTACAACATAACACAGAAGGCAAACCTCTAGCTGGGCTTGGAAGCCAGATGTCCTGTTTTTATGTCACTTGGTTCATTCACTTATAGTCGTGAGATGTGGGGAAAATACGCAACTTCTCCAGACCTCATTTCCCTTATCTAAAATTGGGAATAAATAAATAAATAAATAAATAAATAAATAAATAAATAAAATTGGGAATAGAAACTATACAGGCTTTATTGTGTTATGAAATGATCCACATAAAGCACTTTAGCACAGCACTAATCACATGATCACTATTTTTATTACTTTCTATGGTATTACAAATCAACATCATACTGGAGGTCCTCTATCTTTTCTTTCATCTAAGGGAAAATAATTTTGGTATAATCTCAGTCTAGCTTGTGATATCCCCATCTTTGCAAGATTATCTACAGCCCATGATTCAGAGGCCACGTACCTCAATATATAGAATCCAAAAGTGCAGCTTTTCACTTAGTGCTCAACAAGTCCCCTTCCCCACAATCATTCATCATCCTAAACCATTTAAGATTTTCTGAGTGGAGTGCTTGGGTGGTTCAGTGAGTTGACTACATCTGACTCTTGATTTTGGTTCAGGTCATGATCTCAGGGTCATGAGACTGAGCCCTGCCTCTGCCTCTGGCTTTGTGCTCAGAGGGGAATCTGCTTGGGAATCTCTCCCTCTTCTTTTGCCTCTCCCCCCTTCAAAGGAATAAATAAATCTTAAAAAAAAAAAAAAAAAAAAGATTTTTCCCAGAGCTAAAATGACCAGAATTTCCATTTTCATCCTCCATACTAAGTAAAGTGCCTACAAAGGAACTTTATTTAAAGATTATCTGTTAATCACCTCACAAGCTAACAGAAAACTGAGAACTTAGATTTTGTTTTTATTTTAAATTTGGAAATATCTCACATTCTATCTACTTCACATGAGATTGCCTCACCCTAAGATAACACATTTTTTTATAACCTAACAAAAATTTGACACTTTTTCTATATTCCATGACTATGTCCTTGAATGTGCAAACAGAAACTCAAACATGGTCTATATCAGTTTTTGCCAAAACACGTTCTATATAATTGTCCCCTGAGGTGTCTTTTCTCAAAACTAGTAAATAAATGTTGAAAATGCCATACTCATATCCTCTTCCCTTAGAGATTCACAATGAATACCAGCATTTTAAAGGCTCTTAGAAAGCTCATCAAAAAAGAAACACATTAAAGTATGTTTCACTCAGAGGTGTTTTTTAATAACAAAAGTTTTTAGTATTACAAATAAAAAATACCATGCTAAAGAAATAATATTCTAGAAATTTTGATTCATCTAAATTTTAATCAAGGTGTTAAGAACCCTTGAATTATTTTTTAGATTAAGTAAACTATTGAGAAGTAGTTGAAGAGATTGAAGCAGTCATACAGATTTTAAATACCATTCACCACTGATCTTTTTAAGGGATTGCTGTTCCTAAAATCATTGAAACAAATTATCATAGGCAATCATATTTTATTTAAAATGTTAATATTGTGAATATTTCATGATATTAATATGCAAATTGGGGAAAACTATTTTTAATAGCTGTCTTAAAGTCTCAGTAGGGCTGTGGGTGGGAAACATTCAATTTATATTGAAAACTTGCTCTGATCATTGCAGAAGACATTTTATACCTACTGTGTGCCTGTGCATTTGACATTTAAAAGGCCCCATAAAGAGATGCTAAGAGTCTTTAATCATCACATAACTGCATGCCACTAACAGTCGATCATGAAAAGGGGCATCAAAATGTATAAAAGACCCAACTAAGACATGTTGGTTTTGATCTCTTAAATGTGGGGGAGAGACAAATGCAGAACAGTTTGTCTTTCAGGTTGAGCTAAGCATAGTTTTTAAGACATATGTGCTAAGAACTCACAATAATATGTTTTTGTAGAAGATTCCCAAATTCTCAAGGGCCAGTAACTTGAAATGGGAAAAAAAAAAAAAAAAAAGAGCCATATGTGTTGATTTAATAGTGTCGGTTACTGTGAAGCCCTGCAGCACAACGCTGGGTGAAAAGACCTCTTAAAGTTTTCAACACTTTCTAAATTAGGTCCTGCCTGAAATTGGGACACAAGCACTTAAAGGGGAAAAAAAAGAGTAACAGAACTAAGTATGGAATGAACGAAAGGAAGTTAGTTTGGAGATAAAAATACTTCAGAATTTTCAAATCTGGAAGAAATTTGTGCCTTTTTCCAAGTTTTTAAATTAATAAACGAATGCCATTGTAATACAGAATTATATCTGGAAGTCTTATAAGGAATAATTAACATTTATTTACATTTTTAAAAGTGCTATTCCCTCACGAGTTGACTGTATAGGATCAAACACTGTGGGTTTCAATAATAAACAACAGCACAGGATGATACTTTGATTGATTTAAAAATTTGATTCACTTTTCTTCTCCAGGAGGTCTCCATTTACACCTCCTTTGACTTCTTAAACAGAGATGGGTTAAAGAAACCTTATAAGATACAGGCATCCCCATATTCACTGTAGCATTATCTATAATAGCCAAGACATGGAAGAAAACTAAGCGTTAATGAATTGTGAATTTTATGGAATTCACATATTCAATTCCATTCAATATTCAATGGGAATATTTTTTTCAATGGAAATATTATTAAGCCATGAAAAAGAAGGAAGTCCCCCCATTTGTAACAACATGGTAGGACCTTGAGGTCATTATGCCAAATGAAGTAAGTCAGACAGAGAAAGACAAAGACTTTACAATTTCATGTATATGTGGAATCTGAACAAGCAAAAACAAAACTGAACTCATAGATACAAAGAACAGATTGGTGGTTGCCAGAGGTAGGGGATGAGGAGGGGATGAAATGGGTGAAGGGAGTCAAAAGGTACAATCTTTCACTTGTAAAAAGAATACATCCTGGGGATACAATGCACAGCATGGTGACTATCGTTAGTGATACTGTACTGTAGATTTGGAAGTTGCTAGGAGAGTAGATCTTAAAAGTTCTCGTCACAAAAATATAAATTTGTAACTATATGTAGGTTAATTAGACTTATTGTGGTAATTATTTTTCAATATATACAAATGTTGAGTCATTACATTGTACAGCTGAAACTAAGACAATGTTATATGTTAATTATATCTCAATTAAAAAATAAACAAAGAAATAAACCTGAATTTGTATTGCCAATTTAATCCCTGACATACAGAATAGACCTAAACACAAAAATATTTGATCTACTTCCCAAACACACAAAAAATATTGTAGATTCTTTGGGAACTATATTTTAAATAGCCCATTTTAACTAGCTTGGATTCACTTTTGCTCTAAAACAATCTGGATTCTGCCTAATAATCAATCAAATTCATTATTAATTTTTATATTACATTTATTGTTGTGATTCAATAATGTATCTTACTAAATTTATTTGGGTAGACAGATATATGCCTTAGGATACATTATTTAACCTTCTTCATGTTGAGGATCCTATATAGAAAACTGTGATCTCTCAGGCTGTTGAGCCTTCCTTGGTAGCTTTTCTAAACCTATTCTGCTTAACTTCTTACACCCCATCCTTACAGCATAATGACTCTGGAGGTCATTTCTGTGTAGAAATAAAAACCATGGACACATTTCTTCTGTATACACTTGGAATGTCCTATGTATACAGTTACCCTCTCATCCTTCCCTTCAGGCTCAGAGAAATAAGTCTCACTTCCTCTCTAAATATAATCTATTTTACTTCTCCATCTTTCTTCTCAGTGTCTCATAGACAATACTAGTCCCTTTTTTAAATGATTTTTCTTCCTTGACCCAGAATCTGAAACTTATGTGTGGTTCTTTCTCCTAATTACCTTAGAACAATGACAATACTATAGGATAGTAGTTGGTAGTTCAAAAAACCTCAAAGGTGGAGGAGGAGGAGGAAGGAAGGAAGAAGGAAGGAAGGAAGCAAGGAAAGAAAATCATTATTCACTTCTGTTAAGCCATTAAAATAGACTAAGTAATTTCAACAATGTCTGAATCAAAGTTACACTTAAAAAAAAAAAAAAGTTGAGATCAGGGGATCCCTGGGTGGCTCAGTGGTTTAGCACCTGCCTTCTGCCCAGGGTGTGATCCTGGAGTCCTTGAATTGAGTCTGCTTCTCCCTCTGCCTATGTCTCTGCCTCTCTCTCTCTCTGTCTCTCTCTCTCTCTCTGTCTCTCATGAATAAACAAATAAAATCTTAAAAAAAAAAAAAAGAAAAGTTGAGCTCAGAGGGAGATAACTCACAAAAAAGCCAGAAAATTCCTAACACTCCTGTGCAATCCTCAGAGTAATCTGAGATTATGGGTAAAAGAACCAGAAAAGAAGTCAGAGAATTACCATTCTATTGCACTTAATCTTTTTTTTTTTTTAATCTTGAGTCAGTAAACTTCAATGGGCCTTCACATCTGTAAAATGAGAGTTGTTCTAGAGCTGTGTTTTTTAACTGCTGGCCACAACCCATTCATAAATGGTGAGCACAGATGGTTTCACTGGTGTAAAACCTGTGCTTTCTCACAGGCCCCAAGCTCAGAATGGTCCCACTTTGTATTAATAATTCGCCATTGCCATCTTGAAATTTTTAGTAATTTTTTTGACCAAAGAGACCCTATAGTTTCATTTTGCTTTGAGCCCTGCAAAGTATATAGTTGGTCCTAGGGATGGCATCAGTTCAATCGTTTGAGATCATTTTTTTTTTTTCCTGAGTGAAGTAGTTGAGAAGAAAAAATGCCAAGGCATATCACTCAAAGCAGAAGTATTTTTTCACAAAACACTTGTTCCAGTTTTATTTACATCTATGCCTACATTTGTATGTGGTGCAGGTGACAGAGTGAGTATTGATCTAAATACATTTGGTTGCAAAATAAAATGTATTTTTTATGTGAGGTGTGCTCAGTGATTAGACAATTACTAATAACCCTACCTGTTTTAACATTTTAGGATTCTATGTCTCTTCATTATTAACTAAGCTAGCATAATTAAAGAGTCCTTTTGTTCAGTAGAAGAAAAACCTATCATCCAACGGGAAAACCTAATGATTCCCACAAAGGATTTAAATTCAAAGGCTGCTAGTGCCACTCCTTTTGAAATGTTCTTATGCATAAAGAAAAAAAAATAGTAGCTTAAACATTCTAAATCAGGAACTATAATATAAATATACTTTTTTAAAATAAATCACGATCAGCACCACACAGTGTCTAACCAAAAAACTTCTCAAGAAAGGTAAAATTATTCTTCACTTGCAACATATCAGGCATGTATTCTCCAAAGATCATAGTATGTTTAATCTGGCTCTCATTTTAAGTTGCACACTCCAACACCAACATCATAAACTTTAATCATTATGAATATCTGAATATTTAGAACTTCTACTAGGCCTTTTTTTAAAGATAGTATTCAGTATGAGTATACACACACTCTGATACCTGTTTATTGAACCTGGGATAAGACACAATATCCATGCAATAATGAACACTTTTCAAAGTTGGGTGTGTTGATATAAAATTACCAAATATATCTAAGCCATATAAATTTTTTTCATATTTAGAAAGCAGTGACAGTCTTTTTCTTAAAGAAGCTACTTTTACTACACACATTTACAAAATGTGAGCTTTCCAGAGATTAAATGCTTTTTCTAGCCAAGCAGAAATCGGTAGAGTTAAAACATTTTCCTAAACCACTCTAGACTTACCAGAGTTCAACAGGGAAGCTGCTAAGAAAGCCCATTCGGCAGTAATACTCTTCTGAGAAATGTTCAAAAGATAAAATGATGACCCTAAGGTGAACTGAAAGCTGGGAGGCCCCTGTTGATAATCATAGTTCCAAAACCATTTCAATTTAAGTATATTTTAGAAGCTTTGTATATAAGAATTATATGTCAAATTGCTACATGTGCCATAATGTGTATTTTGGGTGCTCATCATAAGCACCTTACAGATAAAATAGAATTTGGATATACAGATTCTGAGTCTGATAAATAGCTACCATTTTTCTTCTGTGGTTAAGGAAGCCATATTCATATCCTGCCTGACAATACAGTGCAAATGGCAGTCCCAACTGCATCCCAGCATTAGACAAAAGATCAGAGAGAGATAGCCCAGCAGTAATAAAACCAACCAGCATTATGTGTGTGCCAGGTAACTGCTATACAGTTATGCAAAAAGAAGTCATGGATAAAGTTGACAGCTCACAAGCTGAGAAGTTAAAAGACCTGCATTTGTCTCTTATTTCAAATCCAGCCAGTATTTTGTTTGCTCCTGTGCCTCAGCTCCCTTATTAGCAAAGAAAGGAGGTGAACATTTTCCCAGACTCATCTTCTAAACCTGCTGTTAAGAGTTACAGAGAGGCAGTATGATAAAGAGAAAGACTCCAGACTCTGAATTCAGTCTCCTATTCATGGCTCACCCTGCTGTATGAACTAGGGCCACTCAGAGAGAGAAGCTCAGTTTTTTCTTATCTTTAAGATAGAAATTCTTAGAATACCCTGTTCACCGAATTGACATGCAAATGAAATAAATCTTGAGTGGGAAAACTTACTTGAAAACATTACATTGGGCAGCCTGGGTGGCTCGGCGGTTTAGCACCCCCAAGGCCTGATCCTGGAGACCCAGGATTGAATCCCACATCGGGCTCCCTGGGTGGAGCCTGCTTCTCCCTCTGCCTGTGTCTCTGCCTCTCTCTCTCTCTGTGTCTCTGATGAATAAATAAATAAAATCTTTAAGAAAAAAAAAAAAAACACTACGCTGCTATTATAAATGTAAGATTACTGCCTTGGAGTTACACGAGAAATATTCCAGAGAGGATCATTTTAGATACCTCGATCTCCCTAATTTCACAATATTGTCAGACTACTGAAAAGATTTGCAACAATTAAACAAGAAAAAATACCCAGTTTGATGGTCTATCCACACTTAGCCACCTGAAACAAAACAAACCCACTAAAAGAAAATAGGAAAAAAGTAGGAAGATTCATACTTGCTTAGAATCAAGAACCATCACTGGCTAGGAATTGGAGAGTTCTGTTGTTCTGTAGGACCTTTTATTTTTTTTTTTTTTTTTTTTTTTTGCCATTACTACCAGATAGTAATTTCCTTCCATATTCTCCAGCTCAATCCTCCCTGCTCCACATACCCCACACATGCATACCATAGTAACTGCTATCACTGTAAGGATTTAGATTTAAAAAGGAAGGAAGACCTGAAGAAAGGACCAGCTGTGTTCAGAGGGAAAAATGTTTTTTTTTTACCAATCTGGTCTGCATAGTATGCCTGAATTGAGAGTAGACTCAGCATCAACCCAACCCCACATATAGAAAATGAAAGAGTGATGGTCAGGCCTCCAAAACTAGTTCTAGAAAAGAATAAATGGATGCCACTTGGCATATAAACAGATGAAACAGCAAAGCATTATTTTTCTATCATAATAATAATAAGTATAAGATGAGCCCGTGTTTTTCACTGTAGCCTACAGAGTTTTCATTATCTGACCTCTGCTTTCCTCGGCATCATTTTTTGCCTTTTTACATTGCATATTACATTCTGGCAATATCCAAACACTTGTATTTCTTTATTAACGCTATGGACCCCATGATTCGCTTTAAAATAAAAACACACATGCTCTACCCAGCTACTGTCTTCACATCATTAACCCTCACTTCACCTGGCTTGCTTTTCAAATGATCTTCCCTAACGGTGAAGCTTGATTTTGTGGCCTTCTTTGTTCTCACAATTTTATGCATGGACTTTTCTACATTTACCACATCAAAAAAGTCTATATATTTTTGTTTCCCTCGTTCTAAGAGGTGAAAAGTTTCTTGGGACAGAGATTGTGTCCCAGTTTTCTTTGTGACACCAGCACAGGACATAGTGCCTGTCTACTTCTCTCCTAGATAAGCAGGTCCTTGGATTTCAGACAGTAAATCGAGTTCTAAGATTCTGGGCAGGTATGGGTGCTTTGGAACAAATCTATAAAGAACCAAAAGTAAACAAACAAACAAGCAACAAAACCACCACTACCACCACCACCACCACCACAACAGCAGAGCCAAATGGAAGCATCAGAAAAAAATAAAAATAAAAATAAATCCAAAACTGAATGCTTAAGCCAACAGTCCAGAGTTATCCAGTAGATAATTAAATTCAAGAATCTTGGCACAGGGTCAGGTGAAAGCCAGGCACAGACAGAAAAGGGAGAAGAGAATCAAGGGTAGAGCAAAGGGGTTTTATCAGCAAACTAGAATAAAATATGGAACTCTTTCTCCTCACTAGGAATCAAGCTTCAGGAGCCTTGAACAAGACCAGGTTTTGTCTCAGGACCAGGTGGTAAAAGGAGCTTTTAAACATACAAAGATGTGAAGGTAACTTCACATGCAATATCTTATTTCTGTCCCACTGCATTTCTACTAAAACTAAGACAGGGGCAGCCCGGGTGGCTGAGTGGTTTAGTGCCAACTTCAGCCCACGCCCTGATCCTGGGGACCTGGGATCAAGTCCCACGTCGGGCTCCCTACATGGAGCCTGCTTCTCCCTCTGCCTGTGTCTCTGCCTCTCTCTCTGTCTCTGTGTCTCTCATGAATAAATAAAAATAAAATCTTAAAAAAAAAAAACCTAAGACAAAATGTGACATAATGTTGCACATGCATAAACTAGAGGAGACAAACAAACTAAAACCTTAGACTTCCCTGAATCTACCCAAGAAAAAATTTAAATCAATAGCATCTTAAAAGTATATTACACTAGTTCCCATTTTATGAGATAGTGAGCCATCAAAACAGGTCCACAAAATGTTAAGTATATGGTTTGTAATGCTTTGGAAACTGTCTTTAGATGAATCATTACATGCAATTTCAGTGCATGTTGACAAATGGCAGGTTAAACTCTGAAATGTATTAAACAAAAGAATGACACACATGCGTGCGCACACACGTAATATTTACAGTACCTAAAACTGCCTGATTTGTTTTTGTAATAAACGTGAATTTATTAAGGAGCTGAGGAAAAAGTTAACATTGAATATTCAGAACAAGAAGTAGTTTTATCCAAGGGAATATTTCATAAGCAGATGGAAGTGAATATGCAAAATTGTTCCAGTTAAGCAAATGTTCCAGATAAATTTTCAAGATAAAACATGTTTGCAGTCCTATGCAGTTTGCACTATTTTTAATAGTCTGTTACTGGACAGGTTTTTTTTTTATATGACTTAAGTTATTTTATCATCCTACTCCTTTGAAGCAACACTGAGTATGAAAAACTGAAATAGAAGAGAAGCTTCTGGCCAGGCTTCTCTGGGGTAGGAGTAGAAGTAGAATAATGATGTTTTAACAGGACTGTGAAAGGATGACAGATGTACAAGGGAAAGTTCTTAAACATGTTGGAGATGAAGCCCATTAAGCCCCCAAACCTCGTGATATCTGTCTCATCACTCAGTGTGGAATTCATTATACAAATGGTTCAGTACTTCCAAGATGCATTAGAGTTAGTGCCCTAGTCTTAGAGCCTCATTCCTGGAACTATCCTATTGAATTTATGAATAGAATTTCTGGAAAAAAATTTTTGTCTGTGATCCCAAGATTAGAAAGGAATGCATATTGCAGGGGTTAAAAGAGAAACTCTGAAATAAAAATTGGTTCCCAGCTCTCCAAACTTAAGATATGTGACCATGGGCAACTTGTTTATCTCTGTATGCTTCAGTATCCTTACCTATGAAATGGAGGTAATACTGTCACCTATCCCATACAACTGCTGTGAGAAATAAATCATTCATTGACTAATAAATTCTAGCATATAGTAAATCGATAGATGAGGACAGAAACAAATGGCTGAAATAATCAAATAGTGCAATATTTGCATGACTGTGTTTCTATTGCAACGATCTATATGCTTTACCTAAGGGTTTCTATCATCTGCACAGCTTTTAGAATGTTTCTTTGTCTAAACTTAAACTCAATTAGCAAATGAAAGCAAAGGTTCTGATTTTTAGTTTGATAAATCAATGTGTTCCACGCATAGTAGTAACAATTTA
Source organism: Vulpes vulpes (assembly GCF_048418805.1). NCBI lineage: Eukaryota > Metazoa > Chordata > Mammalia > Carnivora > Canidae > Vulpes > Vulpes vulpes. Next base: position 74,631,462 of record NC_132781.1, read on the forward strand.
AAAGAACAAAGTCTAAAATTAATTAAACATTAGCTAGAAATAATTGACTGCCAAGTCTTAATGAGACAAAAAAGAATAGTTTGAATATTTATGTGACTTACCTAAAACAGACACAAGAAGTGGGTAACTTCTTTCCAAGCTGAATTACGAAGCAAGCTCTCTTAAAGTAGTCATCAGAAATGTTTAACATTCATCAAATTTCCTTGAAAACATAAGCAATTTTAAAGTTAGAACTAGTCTTTGCTATCAGCAACTTCAAAGCACTCACTTCACACAAGAGGAAACTGAGCCCCAAAGATGTAGGACCTGCTCATGGTAATACAGGATAGTTGTCAGAGATAAAGTACTAGTCTCAGGTCGCCAACTACAACGTCACTCATTGTAAGACATCACATCAACAGCGGGATGTTATTTACTAGTACAAACTAGAGAGAGACTCTATCCTTGGTATCTGCTTAATATTTAACAATTCCTATTGAGAGTCAAATATCTCATATAATATGTTGAAGAGATATTAAGAAATTGGCCATCTTCCAAAAATAGAAAAGAACAAGTTTAAGTTGTAATACAGATTTAATCAAATATTCCTGGAAAGACAGAGTTGAAAAAGAAGGTAAAAGAAGATAAAGATCATTTTCTTCTTGACTCTTCAAGAATGTGAAAGGTCATTATTGAGGGGAAATGTCAGCTGTCTTCAAATTTAAGGCCAAAAGCAAGCAAAATACCAAGATATTTTAGACCAGTGTACTTGACTGTGTTTCCAAAGATGGCCACAGCAATATCTACCATTCAACATGTTCTTTTACAATATGGCCATTTCCTCTTTCCTTGAATATAGGTGGGTCCTGTGATCTGTTTTGAACTATAAAATGTGTTGGATGAGGAAATGTGTTACTGTATATCTTCTGAGGCCAGGCCTTAAAAAAGTCTGCACAGCTTCCACCCTCACTGCTTATAATGCTTCCTTTGGAAATCCAACACCATGCTGTGAGGAAGCACAAGCAAACATGTGGAGAGCTCAACTTGGAAAACTGAGGTTACTGCTGAGAGCCCCCACTGAGCTTCCAGCTGACAGTGTACACCAAATGCCATGTGAGTGAGTCATTTTAGACCTCCAACCATCCCATCACCTCATCTAATGCCACATAAAGCAGAACTTTTCAGAGTGCCCTGCTCAAATTCCTGACCTAGAAAACACTGAGCAGATTAAATGGTTGCTATTGTAAGTCACCGAATTAAGGTTCCAAGGGTCACCTTCTGCTTACTCTTCAGGCTAGATGCCTATCCAACATGCTCCTGTAACACACTGTTTGTTTCCCTGCTACAGCACTTACATTCCATCTTAATTACCTCTTATCTTTACCTTTCTCTGTGTCACATGCAAAAATAGTTTTATATAGTGATACGTAAATGCAACATCTAGAGAAAATACTGGGATCCTAAATATTTATGTAAATCTTGGACAATACTTATTCCTACAGATATAATACCATTTCTAGAGTTAGTCTAGATTGAATAAACAATATCATTAAAAAATTTTTAAGTGAAATAATAGCTCTAGGTCTGTGCCCTATTATAGTCACACTTCTCTTCAATTCCTTTCAAGTAGTTCTGAGGATCTCCAGAGAGTGATTTGCAGTAGACCAATCCTTTTTACAATTCTACAGAACTTACTCATTTTCTCCTTTCATGCTTCAGGTTGCTAAAGTACTATCTTGTGCTATTTCCAATGCTGAGATCAGCAGCTTTGCTACTAAGAACACCACAGGGGTGTTACTGATACCTGTTCATGTCTCACTATTTAGGGTGCTAAGATCTTAAAAAATAGTGTTGATTAAGTCCAGTTCAAAGTCTTTGGCACTTTCTCATACCAGTACACAAGGTATGGTGCTAACTCCCCTGCTGCAGCTATTGACAAGTCATACCTTCAATATTTCCCAGATAAAATAAGTCAGACTCTGACTCTCTCATTCGTTTCTTCAACAAATAATCATTTATTTGGTGGCACTATTCTCAGCACTGGGGTACAATGGAAAACAAGGCACACAGGATTCTGCTCTCATAAAACTTGCAAGCAGACCAAAAACAAAGAGAAAAGGAAATAACTACAAATGTGATAAGCTATGAAACAACAGAATGCTAGGAGAGAACAAGATGAAGGGGGTCTACCTTCATCCCTACTTTGGAGGTCTCTAAAGGCAGACTGGCTTTTTGTGGATATGATACTTTAGCTGACTTCAAAAGTTGATACAGAGAAAAAAAAAAGAAGTGAAGCTCTAGGAGAAAATATTTCTAGGCAAAGGAAACAATATGTCCCAAATCCCTAAGGTTAAAAAGAACTTAGTCTGAGGCTCACAGAAGAACAGATTGTTGGTTGCCTAGGTGGGAGGGGAATGTAAAGGAGCAAAATGGATAAAGGGGCCAAAGGTATAAATTCAAAGCTATAAAATAAATAAGTTACAGCGATATAATGTACCGTGTGGTAACTGTAGTTAATAATACTGTATTGCATATTTGAAATTCGCTGAGAAAGTAAATCTTAAAAGGTGTGATCTCGAGAAAAAAAATTTTTGTTAATATGTAAGGAGGCAGACAGTAAGTTAGACTCGTTATGGTGATCATTTCATAGTGTATACATACGAAATCATGTTCTAAACCAGAAACTAATATAATGTTATACATCAGTTCTTTTTTAAAAAAGAATTTGGCCTGTCCTAGAAGCTGAAAGGAGGCTAAAGAACTTGGAGCCATGAGTTCTGGGATGAATGAATTCAATGAAGTTAGACAAATAAACAGGGAGACGATCATGCAGGGACTCATAGATCAGAGGGGAAAAAAAAATGTTCCAGATGTTCAATGAGTAGCAAATGGCAGCTAACAAGAAAATGATGTGATATTATTCAACTTTTAGTAATATCAGCCTGGCTACAGTGGTGAGAATGAAGAATAGACTGAAGGAAGACAAAAATTATTTTGTAAATAATAAGTAAATTATTAGTCCAAGGGATTATTGGCCTAGACCAGAGAGAGTGGAAGGAGAGAAAAGGAAGATATTGAGACATGTATTCTATAATTGATCCATTTCCTTGAAGCAAATAGTGAACCTCAACTGATCATTCCATTATTCAGTCCTTCGTATCAAAAGACTCCTATTAAGCATTTTATCTGTTCTTCAGTTTTATCTGAAACTTTGACGGAGACAGCTTCTGCATCAGCTAACCCTATGCTACAAGGGCTCACCTTCCTAAGCAGAACCTTAAGGTACTGAATTAATAAAATTTTGTGAACTACTCTAAGGCTTATCAAATAAATCTAATTATTGGTGACCAAATCAAAGATGTTATCTCAGACACTGAATTTGTCTAAGATACCTAAATAAATATAATCTACCAAATTCTTCGACTCCTGATGTGGTAGTAATCCAGTTTTCTTCAATCATCCTTGATAAATATCATCCTACTTTCTAGATGAAAGCAGTAGCTTTGGTTTTACCCGTCATTGAGTCTACTGCTCTGCTGCAATTCAAAAGCTGGTATTCTTAAGGTAATAAGAGAAAGGAAGAAGCGAGACAAGGCAGTAAATCTGATCCAAAGCAACTCTTCTAAATTCACCAAAGTCCGGAGGCATAGCCAGGCTTCCACAGTTCTAATGCAAAAAGAGATATGAATTTTTAAAATGGATCTTAAATTAAAAGTACTATTTTTAACAATATAAGTTACTGTAAGAAAGGTATTTTCAAGTATAAAATATTGATTACAGGTATACAGAACAAAGTGATTAAGAAAGAGAATTTATTTGCTAAGACCTGAAAAAGGAGGCTACTTAAAGTGATGAGGTTTTGTTTCTTCTCTTAGGGAAGCTCCTTTTGAAGGCATCCAGTAGCAATGATGGCACAAAATATGGGGCACTGCAGATGCCATTTAGAAAAACTTCTTCAATTCAATGTGGACCACCACGGCTAAATGAAGTTCAAATAAGATTAGAATACCTTGTCTAAAACATCTAGGGCCAGAGAGTGGTCAGGACCATTTTGTGAATCCATGGCACCAGATGACTCAATACATTATTAGCATGAACAGAAAAAGATCAGAACTCACGAGGCTCGGTGGAAGGCTGAGCGATAGAAAGAAGGTTTAATAGACTAAAAATACATTCATCAAAAGAAGGTAAATGCCCTTAAACATCCAATTTTGGGTTGATAATGAGACATCTCTACCATAATATCTCTTTTGATTAAAAATAATTGTAATAAGGGATCCCTGGGTGGCGCAGCGGTTTGGCGCCTGCCTTTGGCCCAGGGCGCGATCCTGGAGACCCAGGATCGAATCCCACATCAGGCTCCCGGTGCATGGAGCCTGCTTCTCCCTCCGCCTGTGTCTCTGCCTCTCTCTCTCTCTCTGTGACTATCATAAATAAATTAAAAAAATAAAAAAAATTAAAAAAAAATAATTGTAATAATAATCACAGGTGAGTTCCAAGAGTGGGCATGTGCATCTGTAAGATGTTTATGTATGCCCAAGCCTAAATAATAGTTTCATGAATATGGTACAAAATTATAAAATAGAGCCTAGTCAACTCAAGGCAAATCATTTTGTGTGTATAGACTGAAGCTCTGCTGGTTTCTTCCCAATGTTAGTAATGTTAGTATAATTTCTAATGTTAAAAGAGCATGACACAAATATTCTTTATCCTATGTATAAATTCAATAAATGATCTTCTTTTTCTTCTCTTAGATAACATTCTCTCTGAATTTCCAGTTGGATAACAAGAGTTGACATATGTTAATCCAAAGCAAATGTGCTTTCTTGTTCTCTCCGTCTCTAGTACTGTTCTCTTTATTTTTCTTTCTCTCTCTCCCTCCCTTTCACTCTCTCTTTCTCTTTCAATCTCTCCCTCCCTCTACCTTTCCCCCCCCTCACACAAACAGCATAGCAACACATGAGATAGACAGAGAGAAATACCATCAGTTAATGGATGCATTGCTAGAACAGAAATCAAGGTGAGAGCTCATAAAGAAAAGAAGATAAAATGCTCCTGACAGTAGACAAAGAAGAAGCTGGCTAAATGCCAACTCAGAAAATAATTCTTAGGTCATTATTTTCAAACTGTATGCCATAATTTTTGTTACTAGACTAAGAATATGAATGTGTAGAAGCTCAGAGCAAACTGAAGGCTTTTACACTGTTTTTGGCATTCTCTAAAACTTCAAATTTCTCTCTCCTTCACAGCCAAGCCTATCAAACCTGTACATAAACACCAAGTGCCACAAAACAAGAGGTCCCTTCTCTTTAATATGTTTGGATGCATCACTTATGAGCTGTGTTAAAAAATAAAATGGCAATTTATTTGTTGCATATGAATGTGCAGCTTTTAATGACTACCTTTGGTGAAAACTATGGTTTGGGGCTAAGTTGTATTTCCCCAAAATTCAGACCTTGAAGTCTTAATCTCTCATACCTCTCAATGTGATCATATTTGGTGATAAGCTCTTTAAAGAGGTAACTGATTTTAAATGAAGTAGTTAGGGTAAGCCCTAACCCAATATGGTTGGCATTTTTAGAAGATGAAATAAGGACATACACATAGAGGGAAGACCAAGTGAAGACAGACGGAGAAGTCTACAAGCCAAGGGGAGAGGACTCAGAAGAAACCAACCCTACTAACACCTTGATCTCAAACTTTTAATCTCTGGAATAATGAGAAAATAATATTCTCTTGTTTAAGCCTCCTGGTCTGTAGTACTGTGTAATGTCCAGCCAGAGCAAATTAGTACAGCTGCTAACTTCTTACATTTATGACAATAAGCACTCCCTAAATACAAATACTGGTATTAATCACAAAGATCACTTTTCCATAAACATCACCTGCAACAAAATGAAAATATAATTGAAATAATTTCTTATAAAATGAACATAACACATTCTGTAGTTGTACTTGCATCTTCTTCGTAAGTCTGGCCAAGTGTTCCTTACCTTTAAAGTTGTAACAGGCTCATGGAGCCAGAGCTGGTACAGTCAGAAACTCTGGGCACAGTGCCACAAGAGAGAAAAATCCAGGATTGGAATATAGAAATAAGAAGTGGCTGTAGTGTTAGCTCCCTAAGGGCTCTGATAAATTTTCTCCGGCAAGAGAGGGTCTGCCTCGGATGAAACAAGTTGTTCTAGGTTAAAGTCATCTCAAACCCTTGTCTCTGCTCCCAGGTCCCCTGTAAAACTTATAGCTGATGTAACAGTTCATTCTAGTTACTTGTTTACATGCCTGCCTCAATTCACTGGACCAGAATTTCCTGTACAGGAAAGACCACATGTCTAGCACATCAAAGGCACATGTGTTTGAGAAGTTGATGAATAAGTAAATGGAAGATTACAGAAACAAATGAATGAAAATAAATCAAAGATTCATGGCATCTGAGAAAATTCCAAACACCAGGCAATCAGCAGTGCAGGCAGATGAATGGTCTAATGGCAGATATCAGTATAATGAAGTCATTGGATGATACATATTATTCAGCTTCTGGAGTCATTATTCAATCTCATTGTAATTTAGTCCCAAAAAGATTAGACCCAGTTACATTCAAGTTTGGTCATATGTTTATAGCAGATCTAACAACCGGTGTGAGTCAATGCTGAATCAATGAACTTTAGTCTCTCCTCCCAAGGAAAAGATTGATCCCAGAGTCCCAGAGTATGAAGAGACCTGCATTTGCAGGTATTTAGGAACAGAACATTAATCTCCATGAAGACAAGTTATGTGCCCATGTTGTATCCCTAGCCGTGATACATATTAGGTTCTCAGTACATATTCATTGATTTAATCAACTATGTAGATTCACCTTCAAAATATACCCAAGTTAGGTCAAACATATAACACTTGAAAATTAATAAAAGCTGTGTGATAAAGCAAATTTCCATAATTAATTGATCGAGAAATACCACACAAAGTGGGTGGCATTAAGTGAAACCGGCCCCTCCCTGGGGTGCCATCCCTCTCTGAGTCATACAGAGCCTGTCAGTTAGCCCCACACAGCTCCACTCAGTATTTGGTCTGTAGCCAGTGAAAAAGCACATGGGTCAAACTACTTAATCAAGATGTGTTCTGGTGCACTCACCATGCCTGTTATTTTAATGTGAACTGAGCATTCATCATTTTAATTACATATTCACAACACCTTAGCCATCTATGTGGCAATCAAGTTATTCAAAAGGTTGACTATTTGCTTTTTTGGCCCAAGGGAAAAAGTTGTAGGGAGGAAAGGGGTGAAGGGGGGGTGGAGCTGATAAAAGGGGTATAAAGGGAACTGACGTTAATCAAACACTTGCTATGTGCCAGCCATAGTGATGGGCTCATATTGCTTGTATCATACAGTCCTCATAACAATCTTCTGGGGCAGATATAATTATCTCCATTTTACAGATGGGATAAGTGAACCTGAGGTTCACTAAATCAACTTAGATTAAAATAATAATCATCTATTCATTTCATGATTCTACAAGTCAATGATGGAGACAGAGTTCAGTTGAGAGATTCTCTGGTCTTTGCGGGGTTCCCTCAAGCATGTGTTGCCAACTAGGAGACTCTGTTCTGGGGGGTGGCCAGTTGTCAGCAGGGGACTCTTTCACATGGTCTCTCTATGTGTGGTGAGAGGCCTGGGCTCTGAAGGAGCCACACAGCCACTTATTCTGTGGGTCATCTTGTAATTGGTCAAAGCAATTACAAGGCCAAATCCAAAGTCAAAGGCTGAGGAAATAGATATCACCATTTAATGAATGGGAGGAGCTGCAAAGTCACATGGATAGAATGGAAAGTAAAGAATTGGAAACATTTTGCAATAAAACTATCACTGATACCAAGTAGTTTTTCCAAGATCACCCCAATGGTAATCACTGGCACAGTGATTCAAGTATTGAGCTTTGATCTTATATTCTTTATTCTATCTTCCTTGTCATTATTCTCTTCAAACAAGGTATAATTAGGTGAATGGAAAAGAAATGCCAGGGTCCAATTAAACTGAGATCACTCTATATCTCCCCATACTTTGGAAACCTAATCCTCACCCAAAGGTCATTTTGAAATAAACTAGCTTTACACCTACAGAAGGATTCTCCTAGGCTGGACTGCTTGTCTGATTAATACCAGGCTACTTTTCATATCCATCAAACTGAGTAACTGCTTTTGAACCATTATATCTGAAAACCACTATGCACAGAAATATATAGCAGCAAATTCTAAAAAAAATGAACTCAAACCAAGAATTTTCATTTCATAACAATAGTAGACTCTGTAAAGCTGATGTTATAAAATAACACTCTGGTTATCACTATGACTTCATTTGATAATGCTTCCTATACAGCAAAGAAAATATTAAGATTAAAAGACTTGTCTACTTGACCTCCATGCCCTATGGTCAATTTTAATCTTTTTCCTTTGTCAGACCTTATTCAGAATTTCCCGGACCTGTTCCTACTTCTCTTTTCAAATATTTTCCTCCAAAATATATAATTAAAAGTTGAACTGGGTTCCATTAGGAGTCCAGTTGCTTCACTCATTTGGTACTGTTAGGAATAGCAACTGTCTACCTAAGTACATCAGGCTCCCAGAATAAAAAGTGCAGATCAAATAATTAAAAAAAAAAAAAAAAAACTTAGAGTCAAGTTTTGCTGCCCCAGCAATACCCTCACAGACCAAGGAGAGAACAAAGACAACTAGAATTCTACTTAGTCTGTATTACAAATAAAGATATGATGCAGAAATAAAGCTCCACATACTGGTTTTTTGTCCATGCATGATATTCTATTTCCCCAACTATGGGGTTTTCTTTCATTACTGTCAGTTTTTGGAAACAAGTTCTATTTTCTTCTAGGGTGATTTTCAGCAACTGCCACAATCCTACATAAATTGTGTATATTCAAGAATGCTTTTTGAACTATGGAAATAATTCCATTAACTATAATGTATACTTATTAAAAGCTTGAATCTGCAAGCTATTTTTGCTCTCCATCTGATTAATTGCTACCAGCCCTAATTTAGTCAAAAGGTCAGAAAACAGTTTCCCTCAAAATAGAAAACAGAATTAATAAATTGTTTATGATCCTTAATAGCCTTTCCTTTTCTGGAAAGAAGCTGGTAGAAATATTATATATTAACTGCTTTGTCAGTCTATTTGTTTCGTCTGATTATAAATGTTTGGTGGAAGGGACAGATTCCTTAAAAAAAAAAAAAAAGCCAGATCTAAAATGCATGTTCCAATAAAACTAACCAAGTAACAAGTGATCATCTTGCAAAGGACCAGCATACAATTTTCCTCTAGTTTGAGAAAAATACACCAGCAGGGAAGTTTTTCAGAGCTGGTACTTTCTAGAAGTCATACCCTTAAGTGTCACAACCAAGACAACAGCACTAGGCAGGGAAGCCATCCAGGATTAGGAAAATGGCTTTAGAAACAAATCAATTCCAGCATACATGTGCTATCACCATCACCTTAGTCTCACTCCTCACAACAGGAGTTCCAATAGGCCCCCGAGGCTTGACCTAATCACAGTATCTTATAAAGGCAGGAAACTTCAACCACTAGGCTAAAGGTGACCTACACAGGAGGAACTGAGGATGACTCTCTTGACAGGAAATAAGAACTCCCACAAGACTCAGAAAAGAATAGCAAATTTGTCTTTCTCTGAATGACTTATTTCATTTAACATAATACTCTCTGGCTCCAACCTGTCATTGCAAATGGCAAGATTTCATTCTTTTTTTTATGGCTGAGTAATATCCCATTGTGTATATATAGACACCACTTCTTCTATTTATCCATTCATCAGTCGGTGGATACTTGGGCTCTTTCCATAATTTGACCATTGTCAATAATGCTGCTATAAACATCAGGCTACATGTGCTCCTCGTAATTAGTATTTTTGTATTCTTTGGGTGAATGCCTAGTAGTGCAATTGCTGGGTCATAGGGTAGCTCTATTTTTAACTCTTTGAGAAACCTCCATGCTGTTTTCCAGATTACTGCATCAGTTTACATTCCCACCAATGGTGCAAAAGGGTTCCCCTTTCTCTACATCCTCACCAACCTCTGTTGTTTCTTATGCTGTTGATTTTTAACCATTCTGACAAGTGTGAGGTGATATCTCATTGTGATTTTGATTTGTATTTCCCTGATAATCAGTGATGTTGAGCATCTTTTCAGGCGTCTGTTGGCCATCTATATGTCTCCTTTGAAAAATGTCTATCCATGTCTTCTGCCCATTTTTAAATTGGATTATTTATTTCTCTAGTGTTGAGTTTGATAAATTCTTCACATATTTTAGATACTAACCCTTTATCAGATATGTCATTTGCAAATATCTCCCATTCTTGTAGGTTGCCTTTCAGTTTTGTTGATTGTTTCCTTCATTGTGCAGAAGCTTTTTATTTTGATAAAGTCCCAACAGTTTATTTTTGCTGTTGTTTCCTTGCCTCAGGAGATATATCTAGAAAGAAATTGCAATGGCTGATGTCAAAGACGTTACTACCTGTGTTCTCCTCTAGGATTTTTATGGTTTCAGGTCTCACATTTAGATCTTTAATCCATTTTGAATTTATTCTTGTGTTTAGTGTAAGAAAGTGGACCAGTTTCATTCTTTTGCATGTTGCTAACCAGTTTTCCCAACACTATTTGTTGAAGAAACTGTCTTTTTCCCACTGGATATTCTTTCCTGCTTTAATAATCAGGAAGAGAAAAATAGATAAAGAGAAAGATAAATACTATATGAATTCACTCATATGTGGAATTTAAGAAAAAAACAAATAGCAAATGGGGAATAAAAGAGAGAGAATCAAACCAAGAGACAGAGACTCTTATTTACAGAGAATAAACCTTACCAGAAGGGAGGTGGGTAGGGGGATGGGTGAAAATAATTGCAAACCGCCAAAATATGTCATGTATTTTTAAAGAACTGCTAGATGGAACTACTAACTTTGATCCCTACCTTGTATCATATACTGCAATAAATGCTTTCTTATCATTTCATTTAATCACCACACTAACTCTAAAAGGTAGTTAACTGGGACGCCTGGGTGGCTTAGTGGTTGAGCATCTGCCTTTGGCTCAGGTCCTAATCCCGAGGTTCTGGTATAGAATTCCACATCAGGTTTTCCACAGAGCCTGCTACTCCCTCTGTGTATGTCTCTGCCTCTCTCTGTGTGTCTCTCATGAATAAATAAATAAAATCTTTAAAAATAAATAGATATATAGATAGATGATAGATAGATAGATAGATAATAGATAGATAGATAGATAGATAGATAGATAGATAGATAGATAGATAATAGATAGATAGTAGTTACCATTTATTTTATCCCTATTTATAAGTAAGAAAACTGAGCAAGGGGTTTAAAGAATGCTCCTTAGGTGATACAGCTAGTACACAACAGTCTGATTTTGAACCTACAGCTCTGTAGTCCCAGAGCCCATACCTTCAACCTGTATACTTACTGCCTCTTAAGTGCAGCCTAGAGTTCTATTTATACAAGGATAAGATGAGCATAATTGTATTCTCTTTGCATGAAGTTAATTTATTAACTAAACCTAACTGATCATGTATGTGGTATATAGGGATATTTTGTATAAAATAATTATTTGAATCAAACTGTGATGCTACATGTAAGTATAAATTACCATTTTGAGCTAGAAGAGTATCAAGTACTCTTTTCTGTAAAAAATACAGCACCCATTCTCTCAATTCTCAAAATAAAGCTTCACTTTTCTATTATCATATCCGTTATTCAAAGCATATAAAATGCCTTAAGTCACAAGCTCAAAATTCCAAATTATCATGTCTGCACTTGAGGGTATAACCTTGAACCAAGTCAAAGCTTACTGCCAAAATTATTCAAAATCTCACCCAAAAGAGTTAATATACTATATCATAGCCACCGTTTCTTGAATATTTATTATGTGTCAGATGCTTTACATGCATTAGTCCCAATTATTATATAGCAAGGTAGCACTTTTATGTTGATAAGTTATTAGTTGCTCTGATCTTTTGTTTTGTTTTGCTTTCATTCTTTTTACCCATAATCTTCCCCCTACCACTCAAACAGCAGCGATGGCTGACTATATATACCGCCCTTAGCTTAGCATTTAATACAGAGAGAAAAACACATCAAATTCATAGCTTTCAAGTACATCTACTGGTATAGATAGATGGATAATAGATGATAGATAGATAGATAGATAGATAGATAGATAGATAGATAGATAATAGATAGATAGATAGATAGATAATAGATAGATAGATAGATAGATAGATAGATAGATAGATAGATAATAGATAGATAGATGATAGATAGATAGATAGATAGATGATAGATAGATAGATAGATAGATAGATAGATAGATAGATAGATAATAGAGACAATAATATTGAGAGCCACAGTCTGGAATTATGGAAGTCAACTGCAGTGCTTGAGAAAAGTATTTTTCTTTTTTCCTCTCTCCTTCTTTTCCTATCTCCTCTCTCTCCTACTCCTTCTCTATCTCCCTCTCATTCTTTTTAAATTCTAATAATTTGGCTTTACTTATCAAGAGCTAAATCCAAGAGAGTTCACAACTCAGAATCTGATGAAACGATAGAAACTGCAACAAATCATCAGGTATGCTTTGAGAGACCACAGAATATAAAAGATAATCACCTGATAAACAAAATGTGGTATATACACACAAAGGAATATTATTAAGCCTTAAAATGGAAGGAAACCCTGACACATTATACAACATAGATGAACCTTGGGAACATTGTGCTTAGTGAAATAAGCCAGTTACAAAAAGACAAATACTGTATTGTTTCACTTCTATGAGGCACTCAGAGGAATCAAATTCATAGAGATGGGAAGTAAAATGGTGATTTCCAGGGGCTGGGGAAAGGTGAATGGGGAGTTGTTGTTTAACAGGTATAGTTTTAGTTTTGCAAGATGAAAAGAGCTCTAGATTGTAGCTGTATGACAATGCGAATGCCCTTAACACTAGCGAACTATACACTTAAAGTGGTTAAAACACTAAACTCTACATTATTTGTGTTTTAACACAAGTAAAAATATATTTTTTAAAAAACTTATTACCTGATTTTCCAGGGTATACCTTGAGAGGATCTAAGCCCTATGAACTCTGTATCTGACATAGCTGTTAGAATAATAGTGGCTGAGAATCATGTCTAAGAAGATGGCTATTATATATTTTTTTAAAAATGCTGGTGAAGATGTAGAAAAAAGGGAACCATTTGGCACTGTTGGTGGGAATGGAAATTGATACAGCTACTATGGGAAACAGTATAGAATTTCTTCAAAATATTAAAAATAGAACTACCATGTGATTCAGCAATCCCACTTCTGGGTACTTAACTAAAGGAATTGAAATCAGGATCTCAACAATGTATTTGCACTCCTATTTATTTCAACATTACTCACAATAGCTAAGGCATGGAAGCAACCTAAATCTCAATCAGAAAATGAATAAAGAAAATGTGGGATATATATATACACACATATATAATTATACATATATACATTATATATACGCACATATGTAATTATACATATATACATTATATATATGCACATATGTAATTATACATATATACATTATATATACATATGTAATTATACATATACATACATATATAATAAATACATTTTATCTATCTATACAATTCAGCCTTTAAAAGAAAGGAAATTCTATGCACCTTAAACGTATACCATGTAATATGTCACATCTCAATAAAGCTGGACAGAAGGAGGGATGAAGGGAGGGAGGGAGGGAAGGAAGGGTCTGATGAGAACCTAATAGAAAAGAAACTGAGGCCTCCTAAACCCCTGAGAAAGACACAGAAGTGGAAGAAAGGAATGGTATACCAGAAAGATCTTCACAGTTAGCCAAAAGGTAAGTGGACTTTAAAACTGGAGGCTATAAACTATCCAAAGACATTAAAGATGGATACAGTAAGACCAGAAGGCCATATCTATGTTCTGTTAGGACAAGTTACACTGCAATAGATGCCAGCAAGGTCACCAACCAGACTCTTCCCTTCCCTTCAACAGCATGTTTTTACATCACATAAGCTTCCCTCAAACACAGGATCCCCCAGGGATATGGGGGAAAAGGGGGAAGGAAAGAGGAGAAAAATCTTTAGACAATATGAATATTTACTCAAAATGGACAGCTTTAAAGTACAAGTTGCTGAGTTGTTGTAAATTGATAATACTGATTTTCTTTCTCACTTATGAGTAGGAAAGACATACTCATAACTTACATTAAGTCATAAAGAAATAAAGAATAAGAGATCCTTTTCTTTTCCTTGTATTATAAAGAATATATAGGAGACTTCACATATATGTTATGTCTTAAAGTTTTTTCATATTAAAAATTATATTTATTTGAATGCCAATAGGAGCTCAAAAATCAAGGAGCATCCTTTTATTAGAGTAGACAGCAAAAATGGTCTTGGGGATAAATTCTCATAGAGAGTAATAAAAATTGATCCATAAGCTTTTGAAAAAACCCTCAGCGAACAGCAATTAGAAATTATATTTTTTTTCATAAGAACAGAAAACAAAGTATAATCAGTGTAAAATTTAATAGCCTTTTAATACTCAAAGGAAACAGTGTATCTTCATAACTTGGAAGACTTTTTGTGCAAATTCATTTTTTTGGATATGGGACACCACTTTTAAAAATTATAAAATGTAACATTCACATATAGAAAAGTGCATAGAACACATCTGTATGTGTTTAATATACATTTGTAAGTACACAGCAAAACTCTGCATAACTGCTGGCCAGGTCAAGAGATTCAGCATTCCAGGAGCCCTGTGTGGTGTACCATTCCTTAAATTTAATTTAATTTGTTTTATCATAATACAAACAATTGTACAGTGGACCTGTTATTTTTCTTACATTAAAAATTAATTTTAGAAAAAAAAAGGTGAAATGTTTTACCTACTATATTTACAACATGTTTCCAAGGAAAATGGTATTATTTTCACTATAGAAGAAACCAAGTTTCTACAGAATTAAATAACTTTCCCAACTTCTAATTTCTGTGATTTGATATTAATACTCACCTGTTTCTTGTTCCAAAGTTCATCTACTATATCATGGTAATATTCTCAAGATGCTCTCAGTTCCATCCTTGTATCAGAAAGGCTATTCTCCTGAGTATTTTATATACACACACACCCCAAACTTCTTCCTCAGCCTCAATTCACAACTTCTGACCCCTCACTCTTCCTTGTATGCTACTGTTGTCCTCCACATCTAGTCCCAGATCTGGAAGCTTCCCTGAACTTCAACTAGTGGCTCAAGGTTCTGCTCCTCTTCATTCACACTAATCCAAAATACTGCAGTTAGAACCCTGAATAATACCTGAGGTATTCTTAGATTTTTTTCCATACCTCACAGTGAGCAAACTCTCCCCCGACAGACAATCACAGACTGATCTATACATTCCCTGCTGCTGTGTGCTCTTCCCAACGGGAAATCCGGTGCTAACCATTTTAGGAAGTGTGACTTACCATCAACACTTCCTAGCATAGGCAACTGAACTTCCAATGTTAGTTTTCTGCAGGTGGTCCAGTTCCCCAAGAACCTTAACCCACCTTTGTTGAGTGGTCCTTTCTTCTTTCTTCCTGTACCATTCTGTTTTAAGAGACCACCATACCATACATCACGTTTCTGATTTCAAATATTACAAATTTTGAAAGCAACACACACCCTATGTATGAATAGAGTTGGTTGATTGTGTTAATACAGTAAAATCTGTATGTGTTATAAAGTCATACTGGCTTATTTAATACTAATATACATCTAAGGATGGTTATAATTTTCTGTGCTTCTTAAATTTATGTAATCATTGAATACTTTTTTTTTTTAAGAAAGATCTCATAGGAGCGGTTTTTAGTGCACATGCTTTTGAAAATAATGTTACTAAAAATCATACTAATAAAAGAGATTTTGAGTTTTATCTCTGAGGTCGTCAATTATCTTTGCTGAAAACAAATATAAATTCTGAAATCATGCTACCTACTATGAATATCAGTTATTTTTGTCTTTGCAACTCCCATTCCTCCTCCTTCTTAAAAAAAAAAAAATTACCTGATTTTCCTTTCAGGATTCATCCCTACCCACCAAATCAATCCATCCAATTTGGATACAGTTGATCCTACTCTCAGTTTCAAGAGCAGTTCCATAAACCAACCCAGCCAATTGACATATTTTATCCTACTAGACATAGAAATTGGCCCAGGGGTGGGCACATGATTAAAGTCAGGATAACTCTTAATTTTTTTTTGCTGGAACTCTTGGGAAAGAGAAGCTTTTTTAACAGGGGCTGTTAAACTTGTAGGATATAAACCTGAAGCTGCTGTGTGCACATATGGAAAAGGCTAGTCTAAAAATGAAATCCATCCAGGAAGGCAGAGCCAAGAGGTAAATCTTCATGAATGTATTTTGAGTCAAAGAGTCTAGCTGAGGGCAGACAATGGCTAGATTTTCAATTACATCAGCCAATTTTTTTTTCTTTTCACTGAGGCCATTTGTAGTTGGGTTTCAGGCACTTATGACCCAAAGAGGCCTGATTAATGCACTGTTCTATACAGGCAGTACTGTTCACCTGGTAATAAATAGCACAGGTAGAGTGCTTAGGAAAAGTTAACTCATAGTGCTTGGAAGAAGTTAATTCACTTCCATGAATCTAGCGCTACATCCTTTATTCTAATTCTAGAGCAAAAAAAATATAAATAAATAAAAGCCACAGGATTATCGAGAAGGAAATCTCTTTTCTTCTACAATCAAGCAAATGAACCCCAACTTCAGGTCTCTGCATCTATTTCTTTAATTTATTGAGGCCTCACAACTTTCAAAATGCTTTAAATTAAGATCCATTTTCTGAGCCTTTTGAATTGTAATTAATCTATGCAAAGCTCCTGGAGATTCTTGGGTGAGAGACCAGATAAAAGACAAAGCAACATTATTAAATAATTTAATCATGATTATTCTTTCAAAGGGAAAATACAATAATGAAAATCTTCAGAGAACATGATAATTAGGGAGACAATAATGAAGAGCTGATTAGAAAGAAGCTCCTTGTCCCTGTAAATACGAGAATTTGCCCAGAGCTCCGGCTAGATGCATGGTTTTGTGCTTCATATCCCTTTACTCCCCTTGGACCCACTTCCTCCGCCTCTTCAGCACAAATAAATACACAGAGAGACCCCAGAGAAAGAGTCTTTGTGCACATTTGAATTAAGGGTTCTGAGGAGAACATGTAATAGTTCTCACACAATGACCGAAAAGTAGTATCATGAGACACTTAAAAAAAAAAAAAAAAAAAAAAAAGAGCTGCCTGCCAGAGATGAACGTTTTTAAAAGGAATAATCAAACAATAGGGGAATCCCATAAATATCAGTTCTGATCTCTCATCAGGAGCTTGAAAAAAGTAAATGATTCCAGAAAAACTGCTTATTGGATATACATAGATTTAGTACATGACTTGTTATTTGGCACATAGGTAAATGGCAGTTGTCCTTTGAACAAGTTTAGGTGAAAAAAAAAAAAAAAAAAAAGCTTCCATCTTAGCAGGTGCATCTTCTGTAGCCCCCATGTCAGAATTAATTTTCATGGTGCCACATCACTTCATATAAAGGTCAGGCTCTGGAGATAATGATGAAAGGACAGGTCATCTCCTAAGAATTAATGACTGGAGGGAAGGAATTGATGGTCTTTGGCTCTACCTTCAGCCATTAACCCCAGCTGGCCATTAATCCTCAGGAAATGCCCTGCACTGAGGATGTTATTGCTGTTATAAACTCTAAATGAAGGAAACTGCACAGGCTCAAACATTGGCACAAGAAATTTAACTTAATGAATGATGCATTTTGAAAAGCATATTCAATATAGGTCAGATAAACAGTTGAGCTACACGTGACTCGGCCAGCCTTGATCCATCGGCTCCTTTTAGTTAGGTTACAACCGAAACCACAAATGATGCCAAAACTAGGCTCTGAAACTGACTGGGTTTACACATGAGCACTATGATTGATATTCCGTTATTGTCAGTGTTCCCGATTAGTGCGATATAATTACAAGGTTTATTGCTTATGTCAGTGAAATTACAGAGAGAAGATTAGCAGCTAGCAGAGGGTTTTGCAGACATTTCCAAAGGTCTGTCCGCCCACTGACTAGTTGATGGAGTTGGTATTTTGCTCCCCACCAAACTATTTGTAAAAGGGAGATGTACTATTCCACATGCCTTTCTGACTGACATTTCCAGAACTATCATCCTTATGCCTAAGGTGATAATTCCCCAAATTGGGTTTGCGTGCTGAAAAAAAAAATTCTAATCCTCATAGGCTGCTTGAAATGCCATCTCTGCGGGGACTCATCTTGAAGCAGCACTTCCAGAGTGACATGAAAGGATTAAGAGGTAAATAAAGGAACTGGGCAAACTCCAAAGTCAATTCATTCAAACAGCTACTTGCAAGAAAAACAAAAACTAAAAGCAATACCACGTTGGGATTAACAGTGAGAAGTAAAATTAGTTGAGGCATAATAAGAACAGTATTAAGCAATAGAAAGAAACATCCTGGGCAAAAACGTGAGATGTTCGTTGGAATTGAGAAACAACTCAAAAGTAATTTTGTTTCCTAATGGACACCATTAGGCAATCTCTAGTAAGTGCTAATCTCTGATATGATTCATTTTCAAATCAATAAATCGGACCAGCTCTGCCCTCGCAGATAAAGAACAGTAATGAATCTGTGTGTGGAAGAAGTCTCAGATAGGCAATGTCTAAATGTCATAACATATTTTATATGGTGTTTTCTAAATTGATAAAATTTCTAAGCTTTATAGCAAGATGCAAGGAAGGCGATTTTACCCCAATTTTAAAGATAAGAAAAGCTGTGACTCAGTAACTGCCCAAGACTCCATAGAGAGAAAATGAAAAAACAAAAATTTGAATTTAGGGCTTTCTGACTCCAAAGCCTATGCCCTTCCCACTGACTTTCTTTAGAAATGAAATAGATATATATTTTATCACAGGCTAGCCTATGACTCTCACACACAGCTCTAAAACACATCTCCGGTCTCATTGTCCAGGGCTCCCTGAACAAGCTCCTGCCAAGATGACTTTATACCATTCCTTAACTCTGTCCCTGTGACTCCTCCCATACCTGCTGCCACTGCCTATAGAGACCTCAGTCACCATTCAGTGCTCATATGCCTCCTTCACAATAAGGCTTTTATTTGCCAATATCCAGGCAAATGTCATCTTTTCATCATCTGACCACTCATGTAATGTTACTTAGGTATTGACCTTTGGCATATTTTCTTGTATCATACTTATCTGTGTATAAAATATATTCACCATTAAACTCTAATTTTTTAAAATACCAATTAATTATATTTCATCTTTGTTCCTCATCACTACAACACCTTACAAAACAGTTTGATGAATGAATGACTGCCACTATCTCTTACTTATAACGTTTTTTGATTTTCTGATCAGTGTCAGTAAGCCAAAGAAAAGCTCAAGGCTCAACCTATAAAGTAATCACATGACCACTCCTAGAAAATATTGTTTAAAGATTTATTTATTTATTTTAGAGAGATGGAGAGATAAAAAGCAAGAGTGGGAGAGAGGTAGAGGGAGAGGAAGAGAATCTCAAGCAGCCTCCCCACTGAATGCAGAGTCCAACATGGAGCTTGATCTCATGACCCTGAGATCATTACCTGAGCCAAAACCAAGAGTTGGATGCTTGACGCTCAACCAAGTGAGCCATTCAGGCTCCCCTAGAAAATATTTTTTTGAAGAATTTTCTCATCAGATTATTTGGCCTGTACCCTCCAAAATAAATCCTCACACTCTGACAAGGCCCTAAGTTCTCTGAGACTTAATAGCAGTGTAATCACTAGTGTAATCAATAATCCATATAAGGGGATCCCTGGGTGGCTCAGCGGTTTGGCGCCTGCCTTCAGCCCAGGGTGCGATCCTGGAGTCCCGGGGTCAAGTCCCATGTCAGGCTCCCTGCATGGAGCCTGCTTCTCCCTCCTCCTGTGTCTCTGCCTCTCTCTCTCTCTCTCTCTCTCTATGTCTATCATAAAATAAATAAATAAAACTTTAAGAAAATAATAATCCATATAAAAACAGTACCACAAATAATGACAAGAGGTAAAGTTCTGCCAAGAAAACTTTAGTAGGAAAAAAAAAAAAAAAGAAAACTTTAGTAGGTGAATAACTATATGGATTTATACATATCACATCCTAATAGAACTAAGATCAGATTTGAGTTAAATATTATATTAATCTTTCTTAAAATACTATCAGAATGAATCTCAATCTGCATCTCTGAAAACTACACTATCATACACACACCATCACAACTAAAATTCACAGAATGTATTATTATGTAGGCATTCTCTAAATCAGCCCACTGTACCAAGGTTTACCTTGGAGAGTAATCAAAGTCATTTAAAGAAGCTCCTTGGAGGGGGGGAGGGGGGAGAAGCACCTTGCAAACCTATGAAATTTTCTTTGAGGAGGGGGCAGCTGCCTTAGGGTACTCCTTGAACATATGAGAGACTCAATAAGAGGCCCTATCTTTTTTTTTGATTTGGGGACATCTGACTCTTAAAAATATGAATACGTACCTCCAAAAATTAACTCTTTCAGAAGGTGTACAGGAAACACAAGAGATATCCATTTCTCTCTCAAGTAGAAAAGAGAAGTTTTAACTTTTCTTTCTTCTACTTCATTGTATGTATTTTGTGTGGTTTTGTCCAGCCTTTGTCACTTTTGTCCAAACTTGCATGCAACTCTGCTAATGCTTATTCTATGATAAGTTATGCCCTCTCTCTCTTATTTATAATAATACAGAAGAATCTTTTGCCAGCAGGTTTATTGTTTACCCAACAGTGTCCACACAAAGAAAATAGAGTGTTCATAGAAGCACTTATCTAAAAACACAGTAGTTTTGTCATAGTAGCATTCCTTTACCAATGGGAGCATAATTTCTAAGATGGGAGGGTCCCACTGATCCAGAGAATTTAAATCAAGAATGAACAATTTAGGGCAGTCCGGGTGGCTCAGCAGTTTAGCACCGCCTTCAGCCCAGGGTGTGATCTTGGAGACCCGGGATCAAGTCCCACATCAGGCTCCCTGCATGGAGCCTGCTTCTCCCTCTGCCTGTGTCTCTGCCTGTCTCTCTCTCTCTCTCTCTCTCTCTCTCTCTCTGTCTCTCATGAATAAACAAATAAAATCTTAAAAAAAAAAGAATTAACAATCTAGAAAGAAACAGCAGATGTGGGAGAGAAGAATGAGGAAGAAAAACAGGGGGAAAGCAGAAAACAAAAGAGAGAGGAAGAAGAAGGAAAACAAGAAAAGTAAGCTACTTAAAGATCAGTTACTAGCAGCGAGATTGATTTAACAGCACGAACAAAGCAATTCAGAGTCCAAGTTAGCTATCTTACAGTCTTTCTGTGTGAGACCATAATTGCAATACCAAACCTACATGCAAAGATGTCAATAGCCAGGGAAGGTAATTTGTCTTATTATAACAGGCTGACAAAATTATTTGAAAATTTTAATAACTAGCATTAAATAAATAAAGGACATGGACATTTCTATGTATAGTTTGGCAAGCTATATATTTTCATGTTTCCATTAATAAAAAAAAACATAAATATAACAGGATAGATACTGACAGTAAATTTAAATATATTTCTATGAGGGATTTACTAAAGCCAGCCTGGTCATCTGGTTGGTCATTCATTCTCAAAGGAAGATATTTACAAAAACACTCACGTGTCCTAACAAAGAGTCTCATGTCACCTTTCCAGAGTTGCTAATTCACTATTCAGTAACTTAGAGTTGATTTTCTTTTGGTAAAAGAAAAGTCTTTTTTGGTGTCACATCTCACCTTTCCCTTATATATTAACTCTCCTTGGCGAAAACCTCAAAAATAAATCTTTATCACAAATCTTTTTACATGGCAAGCACTGGGCTAACATTGAAATTTATGAAATTGTAGCCACCGACGTCCTTCAGAGAAAGAGCAAAAGAGCCTCATGTTCCCACCCTGAATTGTTCAGTCTTTAAGTAAAATGCGAGTCAGCACTACCCCACTTCTAGCTAAGAGCTCCATCATTTAAAGGCTAGTCCCTAGGGAAATAAGTCCTATTTCCTCCCTCATCGCACTTCATAGAAGGAAGGCCCAGAGATGTTTCTACTGAGGCTTTCTAGGCCCCTGCCTCCCCTAGCAAACAGTGTGTGTGGTATGGTTCACTGCTTTACAAATAAAGACTCTGAAGTTTGACTCCATTTTCCCGTGAGTCTGTGTAAATCAAAATTGGGTCATAAGCACTGCCTCCAATAAAAAGCAGTAGGTCAAGAAAACCATTTCATAACTTAATGCGAGGAAACAGTCAGATCCACGTTACCATGGCATTTATGAGAAAAGGGAACAGAAAGAAAACGGCACAAAAAGTATCAGATAGGATTTTTGTTAAACAAGAAGAGATTCTTTTTAAGATTTTTTTATTTATTCATTTGAGAGAGATTGAGCATAAGCAGGTGGGGAGGTTCAGAGGCAGAGGGTGAAGCAGACTTCCCACTAAACAGGGAGCCCCATGCAGGGCTCAATTCAGGACCCCGGGATCATGACCTGAGCCAAAGGCAGATGCTTAACCGACTGAGCCACCCAGGTGCCCCTAAACCGGAAAAGATTCTTGTGGCAACATGTTTTCATAGGGAAAGACTTGGTATCCGGCTTGGTTTTGCCTAAGAGAAGGAAATGCTAGAACTCTGCTATGCGAATACTCCCTGGAGGGAGGAAATGTAGCTACCTGAGGCCAATCACAATTTGCAAGGGCAAAATTCTTACCCTACAACATTTTCTCTAGGTGAGATGAGGTTAAAGTGAGTATCTAAGGCAGACTTAAAAAGTAAAGGGTGTAAAAAAAAAAAATAAAAACCCTTTACCTGGCAGCTTGCAGAAGCAAAGATGTAATCATGTGATTTGATGGAGCCAAGCTTTGCAAATTGATTAGATGTTTACAGGGACCAGGCAGGAACCATAAATAAGTAATGTAAACTGGGTAGGGAGTG
The DNA here is from genome assembly GCF_048418805.1 of Vulpes vulpes. Classification (NCBI taxonomy): domain Eukaryota; kingdom Metazoa; phylum Chordata; class Mammalia; order Carnivora; family Canidae; genus Vulpes; species Vulpes vulpes. Next base: position 74,654,599 of record NC_132781.1, read on the forward strand.
GTAGAGACTATGGCCTAAAAGGCAGACCATGTGCCCAAATTCAATTGTATAAACCTGTATAGAAGACAAATGTCTTACTTGAGGCACTGGGTTAGGATCACTGGAGTTTATGATTTTCTGCAGAGGAGAAAAAAATGGGTTTGAACCTAGAGTCTTTATAGAACAAGCCCGGAAGTAACCTACTTCCCTCTTATGGCATAACTTACAGAGTGGTTTTCTTTTCTTCTTCTTTTTTTTAATAAATTTATTTTTTATTGGTGTTCAATTTGTCAACATACAGAATAACACCCAGTGCTCTTCCCGTCAAGTGCCCACCTCAGTGCCCACCACCCAGTCACCCCCACCCCCCGCCCACCTCCCCCAGAGTGGTTTTCCATAAGCTCCAGTGCCTATAAAATCCTGGACCCGGAAACTCTTTGCACTGATTTGCTTTCCCTTATAGAGAGAAGGCTCTAGATCAGTATTGCCCATGCCACCCTATAAGTGCTACAATACCTGAATCTTAAATATTGTTGTATCCAATACTTTGTGGCCCAGTCTACACAGGCAACGCCATTGCCTCACTGTGGTCACAGGGGGCCTCATCTCAGGGGACCATTTAAATGCACTCTCTGCTATAAACAAGATTCCTCTGGCATCAGCCAACTAGCATATAAATGTGTGCAACTGGGCACCTGGGTGACTCAGTGGTTAATTGTCTGCCTTTGGCTCAGGGCATGATCCTGGAATCCTGGGATTGAGTCCCACATTGGGCCCCCCCGCCTGTAGGGAGCCTGTTTCTCCCTCTGCCTATGTCTCTGCCTCTCTCTGTGTGTCTCTCATGAATAAATAAAATCTTTTTTAAAAATGTGTGTGAGGAAAAATACAAAAAAAAAAAATTTTTTTTTTTTTTTTGATGATCTCAAAAGCCTTGGGCGGGGAAAGCACCTATGGATCTAAGTAAACAATCTTCTTTTAGTCTTCATTCTAGACCTTTAGGCTACATTCTCCTCTTTTTTAAAGTTTTTATTTAAATTCCAGCTAGTTAACATACAATGTCATATTAGTTTCAGGGGTACAGGTTAGTGATTCAACACTTCCATACAATACCCAGTGCTCACCATGACAAGTACCCTCCCTAATAACCATTACACATTTTCCTTTTTATTACAGCCTCCTCCTTGAAACTCTAGGGATTTTTTTCCTGATGTTCCTCTAACTTCTTGGTCCTCCTTCTAAATCCCTCATGAGATGTTTTTCCTCATCTACCTCTTAAATATTATGGTTCTCTAGGGTTCTATCCTTAGTCCACAGCTATCCTGCAGACTCACCCTGCATGAAGAGAAAGGAGGAAAATGATGAGTGTGTGTAAGTAGGGGAGAAAAATAGTTTCCAGGAGGGCTAATAAGAACCAAAACTCATAATAGGAAATATATCCAATGACGTTAAAAAGGGAAGGAATGAGCTTCCTGAAAGTAGCACGTAAACAACTGGGAACATGAAGGTTGTACATCCCAACATCTATTATAAAACTGAAGTTAACAATGTTATCACGGATTGAGTTACTACCCTGTCCAAGCAGTTGACATGCATTATCACACATGTAATTATCAACTCAATTCTATCAGACATTATCCCTGCTTCACTTTGCAGAGGAACCTGAGACTTTTGAGGGCTCAAGAAACTTTACCAAGGCCTGCAGTGGAGTGGATGACAGGGGTTCTTATCAGGGCCTGGCTAAATGCAAAGCTGATTCTCTACATTACACCATGACAACATCTCTGATAGGAAGAATTAATCTTTGTGCTTTAGGTGAAATCTCTAGCAAGTGATATCTCTGTGATTCTAGGAGACTTCAGCACTCAGATTTTTGGGAGCAGCAGTAATAATCATGAAAGGAGACAAGTCTTTTCCCTCTCCTACTTTTACCCTTAAATCCTCTATTTACAGCAAAATTCCCTTATTCTACCCCAGTGAAGAGAGTTGGTAATATTTTTGATCAAAATTCAGAATTTTCATAGGAGTAGGTTTTAGAAGTGACCCTAAGTAAGCAGTGTTGGCAACCCAAGGGAGAAGTTTGTCTGGACTTGGATATTATTTCTCACACATGTAGATTTTTGGTAGGAAGCCTCCAAGAGAGATGAGAAGTGGTAAGATTTCCAAGGTCCTAAGAATGCCTCATAATGGTGAGACTGTGTTAACGTATTTTAAAATGGCAGCATGAGTTCCTACACAGGATAAAAAAGCCAGCTAAGTCAATAGTAGAGAGTAATTCTAAGCTGTGGCATTATGGATTTTCATGGTAGGCCTGGGATAAGGAATCAGTCATGCTATTTAAGACACCTCCCCACCTACAATTCTTCTACTTCCCATGAGCTCTTTCTCCTGTGGTGCCTGTCCTCATAGGAAACTGCTGTTTGCTTCCTCTGCCAATAGAGAAGAAAGCAGGCTTGGCAGGTAGTGGCAGCTTTTATTATCTTCTTCCAGCTGCCCCAGAGCCAACAAGGACCTGCTGAGTTTCCTGAACAACACAAATTAGAATTACCCAGTCTTAGGTAGGCTGAGATGTGGGTGGAACCTGGGAAAGGAGGCACAAATGTTTCTGCTGCAGGAGCCAAGAGTTGTAGTTTAACTGGGAAAAACACTCTCTGAAGGAAAAGGTTTAGGGAAACAGTGCATCTACCTAGGACAACAAGAATGTGGACTGCCATGAGCACTGTGCCATTGACAGCCAGAGCTTCTGTGCTGCACTGCAAAGCCCAGACCACCACCACATAGCAGCTCCTTTGAAGCATTATTATATGTATAATACAAAGAAAATGGCCTCTTGAAAATAGAATTCTGTAAGAACTCTTATTGCCTGGTTTTATCTTTAGCACCATGGTTCCGGTAGGTAGATAGGATTCACACGTTTCCGGATATCTACATGTGCATGTAACCCACACTATTAAACGGGTACTTTTAACTGAGCAAGAAGCAGCTGATATGAAGATTCAATTTTCAAAGTCAGTGACCAAGAACAGATTTGATGATTCAAGATGGCATCTCGAAGAAAAAATTAAATAAATAATGAATAAATAAATAGTTAAGAAAGGAAACATAGAGAAAAGATTTGGAGAGGATTTCTTTGGATTTAACTGTGCCTTAAGCTCTGCTCCAAGACCCTCAGGAAATGGATTTGGTAAGCAGGGCTGTCTCTCCTTTCACCTCAAGTCAAGTGAGAGATGTTCAAAGGAAGCCACGTGAAGAGTTTGAAATTGGTCCCTGGAGTTTGGGGTGTGCACTAGGGTGCCAGCTACAAGCCTGGGAAATCGCCAGAGGAGAGGCTGGCTAAAGAACCTGTGTTGGCAGAGTGGAAGGCTGTGTCTAAGCAGGAACTGCACAAGACCTGATAATGTCCAGCCAAAATGTGTCTATTAGTTTCCTAGGGCTGTCATAACAAGATACCACATACTTGGTAAGTTTAAGCAACGGGAATTTTTTTCTCACATTTCTGGAAGCCAGAAGCCCGAACTCCAGAGGTCAGCAGGACTGTGCTCCCTCCAAGAGTCCTTCCTGTCCTCTTCTAGTCTCCAGTGACTCCAGGGCTTCCTTGGTGTGCAGCTGCCTAACTACAATCTCTGCCTCAGTCTTCACATGGCCCTCTCCTCTGTGTCTCTTCTCCCTCTACCTCCTCTTATAAGGACATTTGTCATTGTTATTAGGACATGCTTGGACAATCCAAACAGATCACTTCTCAAGATCCTTAATTACATCTGCAAAAACAATTTTTCCAAATAAGGTCACAATCACTGGCTCCAGGGGTCAGGATATGGACATATGTTTTTCAAGGTCACCATCCAACATTGGCCCACATGGAACTCTGCAGAAGCAAAATCTAGGTTGACTTTAAAAAGAAACTTGACAAGAGAGCTTGGCCCTGAGTGTGAAGAAGCAACGGAGGGTCTTTATAGAAAGGTAACCAGAAAAGCAAAGTGGATGGAAATTCAAAAGCAAGCCCACAGTAGAGAAGGTGCTGACTGTGTTGCAGGCAGGCTCAGATACAGAGCTTCCAAAAAAATCTCATAGAATCACCCAGAGAAATTGTCAACCTAAAGAGAGTCCAGCAAGAATAAGCACAAAGTCAACTTACTAACATCTGGTCAATGAGACATTCCTGCATCCCCTCTACCCCTCTCTTTCCCCTTCTCCGAACCTGCCTAATGGGACCCAAATCCTCAGTTAACAAATTGGGAGAAGAGAATTGGTAGTGAGACAAAGGACCACATACACCACCTTCTCCAAAGGCAGACACAGAATTTGCAGCTGCACCACCCCCCACTCCCCAGAAAAGGGATTCAGGAATCTTACCTTTGAATAAATATTGAAGATGTAATCAATATATAGAATTAGAAATCCTAATTTCTAACCCAATTGAACACAGGATATTATATTATCTAAGAATATTCAGAAAAATGTTGGAACTGCCTAAAATTTCATACAAAGGCCTAAAAAGACCTTTTTTTTTTCACTGAATACATTTCAAAAAAGCAGGAGAAATTAAAACAAAACAAACAAGCAATTAAGTTTTGACTATCTTCCACAGTATTCATTGGTCAAGGTACTAGTTACACTCCTAAAACAGTATCTGAAAGGGTTCCTTGATTCGAAACTTTATTAAGATGACAAATGGTATTGATTTGCTACTTGTTGAGAATTACTGCTCCATAGTTTGGAAAAAGAAAATGAGAATGAGATTCAGTTTACTCTATAGACCAATATACTTCCAATTCATTCTGATAGGGAAGCTCCACCTTAACAGGTGTGTTAAGAGATATTGTTTGGCTTCACCCTGTGTCCTCTCCCCTGTGTCACAGACTGACACTATCTAGTAGTAGAAGGACCAGTGATGACCTATACCAGGAGCTCTGCTTCTTGCTTCTACTTCCCTGTCTTCCCTTATGCACTTGATTGAGCAAATCTTTAAATAGTCTTTGTCAAACAATTTCAAAAGAATGCATTTTTCCCCTCTGATACTCTGAACAAAAAAAGAAAAATCATGCTACTCCTGTAGCCTTGAGCAATCTGTGCTGAACTGTACATGCAGTTCTCTGTAGCCACTTTACTAGTGCAATTCTCTCACTAAGAAAGTGCTGAGACAAAGTGAGCTTAAAACACACTTTTATAGAAAATAATCACTTCCTGTTTTGAATGAGATATTAAAATATATCTTCCATTATGCTAAATTACAGCTACCATGATAATTTCTATCCAATAAATATGCCCCTGGCAGAAGCTTAACCCAGAAGAAGCTCAAGAGAATGTTCACATAATAACTTTCTGCCCAGGATCATTAGATTACATTTTTTTAAATAACTGTGAAAATTCAAATGGCAAACAACTACATATACACTCATGGATACAAACAAAACAAAAGATAAGATCTTATTTCACAGAATACTTGGTATCAAAAAAATTGCTGAAAGTTCAAAGCTGAGAAATATGGAAAATTTGGAATATAAACACATGGGAAGTTTAATATCAATAAACTCTTAAAAATATATTCAGAGCATTCCTTAAATATTAAAACATGGGCTCCTGGTAAGATTGCATTCAATGTCATCGGTTAGCCAGTGGATACTGCTGTCCAGAAAGAAGAGGGAAATTCGACTGTTTCCCATTGATTTACTAGAACATGAAATGAGGAGAATCATTTGATCATTAATCAATAATTAATTTTAAAAATACCATGTGTGTGAATGGAGCCTATATGCCAGAAGCTCATGACACTGTATATGTTATACTCTGATGAGACTGTCAGTGTCCCTACAAAGTCAACAAGACCAATTAATAATGTCCCCTTTCTACCTCTAATAATTATATTGGCTAACAGTTCTACAGCCTCACTCTACATCAGGCACCTGCTAAGTGCTTAAAATGCTGTTTTATTTAATCTTCCCAATAACCCAAGGAAGTGAAGCTTCCACATTCACACAACCAGACAGGGGTAGAATCACAAAAGATTTCTCCTTTCTCCCTAAATCCTGGTCAAGGTCAGCTGAGTTCATTGCTCAATTTACTAAACCATTACCTCTTAGAAAAAGATGGAGGCATTAATTTATTTTTAAGGAAAGCGATTATTTCTCCAAAGGAAAATTAATTACCCTCCAAGTACCACCATCTGTTTTAATGTTTTCTAGCCTAAACTTTGAAAAGAGACACAGTAACTTGAAAATGTCCCCAGTGGCAGGGTCCAAATGACCTTTCTCATTAAGAAAGCATAACAGAATCACCCTTTAAGAAACTGAATATCAAAGTGATGTTGTACATGGGGTCAGGAAGCTGTGTCCAGAGCCAATGAAAAGATCCCCCAATACACAGCCCAGCTGATTTATATCTAGAGGACGTCAAAATACTGCAGAGTTGAAGGGCCGACATATACCATGATTCTACAGAGATGTTACAATCAGGAGAACTGTCATAACAACAACAGATTCCAGAAAAGTAATTTGTAAGATGTTTTCATGGTCATAGGAAAAATGTTTATTTACCAACAAATCTTCATTATATATTTGCTACAGGCAGTCATGCTAATTAGGGAGATATGATGGTGACCAAGAAAACATGCCTGGCCCCCAGAAGCTCATAGGTTACTAATGGAGATGAGTAATTAAATGATAAACTGTGATAAATCCTGGGATAGAAATGTGTATGGGACAAGTGCAGCACCTTCCTTTCAATAATTATAACATAAGCTACTATTTACTGGACAGTTGCTATGTATCCAGTTCCCTACCAAGCACCCTACATAAATTTTCTCCATTTTACCCGCAATCGATCCTATGAAATAAGGATTATTACCGTACTTCACAGATGTGAAAGCAGTGACTCAGATTAATATGTTCCAGATAGTCCCAGTTTGTACATGTTCTTCTATGTTTGATTTAAAATTGCCATTGCTACTTAAAAGGGTGCAGAGAGATATTTAAAAACATGATTATGGCTTTAGTCAAAATCAGCCCCAATTATGTTTACAAGTCTTAGAGCTGATATTTGACCTTAGATGTGTCTGACTTAGATCCTGGGCTCTGAACTTCCAAAATCTATATAGCTTTTTATGTGCCCAATGTTTCTAAGAATTTTAATAAATCTTTTATGTAAATTAATTTTAGATTAATAGAAAAGTTGCAAAGGTAGCAAAAAGAATTCCAAAATACTCCTTACCAAGTTTTAGCTTTTCCAAAGGTTCTCATTTTATATTTGATAAATCTAAGGAACCAACACTGGTACATTACTATTATCTAAACTCTAGACTTTATGCAGATTTCACCAATTTCTCCATTAACATCTTTCTTTCTGTTCAAGGATCCCACCCAAAATACTACATTGCATTTAGTTGTCATGTCTCCTTAGTCTTCCCTGGGCTATGGCGTTTCTCAGTCTTTCCTTACTCTTCATTATCCTGACAGTTTTAAGGAGTACAGGTCAGGTATTTTGTAGAATATCCCTCAATTTTGAAGGTTCTTTTGATCTAAAATCCTGCATTAGTTCAATGTGAAGCAAGTCAGTGCACTTTTATATATTACCTAGATTCAAAGAACTTTGAAAAAGGAAGTGTGCTGAAATATACTAAGAAATAATATGTTTATGGAGGATAAGTACAGTCGAACTTTCTGGAGTGATGGAAATGTTCTGTATCTTGATAGTGAGTACATGTGTGCATACACAGTTTTGCTTCACCAGTAATTCCAAAACTACATTCTGTGCATTCTAGGCTTGAACAAGTGAGTAAATATATTGAAGAAAGTGGAAGCCAGTTTTCTCACTGTTGGAGATGGGAGTGATAAATTAAAGGAGGGAAAGAAGACCAGAGTACATACAGCAGTTTCCAAAGTTTGAATGGAAAGTAGAGCACAAACGGTCCTGACCTTCCAGTCAGATTCGTTAGCTCTGCATTACTTGAAACTCACGGCGCTGATCTCAGTATATTTTGTCTTTATTAGCTGGTAATAAATTTTAAAAGTTGACTCTTGGTTTTGCCTGAGCAACAGGATGGGTTTCAATAGGCAAAGGAAGGCATGGAAGGTCTGGCCTTTGTACTACACTCGCATCTGGTATTTGCATAGCAACTGTTACTTTTCTAGACAGGCCATGAGCTCTTTTGTTTGCCTCAGTTCTCTACTTATACCCAACTCCTTTTGTTATTTGGGTTGTCTTCCTGTCCTTGTAAGTTATTTGGTTGGTAATCCCTAGGAAAGGCTTTAAAACTACAAGTTAAACCTTAGCTAAGTGAGCAAATTTCCCTTAAAATGAGGTGCTGATGAGAGAATAAACACTCTAGGGAAGAGAAGTAAGCCAACATAAGATATGCCTAGACAGGTCCTAGCAATGTCCATAGATATAAATGCATTGAGTGTTTGCTGGTTAAATGCCTCCACTCCCCGTAGACCCTTGCCTGAATACTTCATGTCAGAAAAGCCCTCACCAAGAAACTGGCGTAAAGACAAAACTAACTTTTGTGTATCATCTGTCCTTGCCCAGGAAGGTGACTACCACAGGAAAAAAAATTTTCCTAACTCAAGTGACTCTAAAGTTGCAGTGCGAAAAGGATTTACAATGAAGTCATATTGCTTGTTCTGCTCTTTAAGGATCAGTAGGGATGGATTCTGTGATATCTCCTTATTAAAACCCCCCAGAGATAGGCCACTTGCTTATGAGGAAGCCTAATATTTAGAGTTTCTACTTCTCAGGTGACAACCTAGAAACTACCTTTTCTATTCCCACACTGGAATAAATGTGCTACATAAAATAGAAGAAAGGACAATTTCAAACCACAAGCATTCTAATTCTGATAACGATGAATCCTGATAAAGGAAAATGAAATGGCAGGATATCCTTTATGTTTCTAAATGAGTCCATGTCTATTTCTTGGCCAACTATCAGGTAGGTTTCAGATATGCAAAGGAGGTAGATTTGGGGGAGAGAGACGAGACAGCTGGACTTCGTTGCCCAATTGAGTGAGAAATCCAAATTCCCAGAGGCAATCCAGAAGAAGGGGGTGAGAGAAGCATCACAAAATGATAGAAGTGAGATCCTCAGCAGGTGGTGTGGCCAATGAGAAGGCTCCACAGTGAATTAAGAGCAAGAATGACTAATATGGGATTCCAACTTTCAACAATACACTTTCAATAACTTGGTTCTGGATGTACTTGTTACAGAATCAATAAGAGGCAGTGCATCTACTGGAGTCAGAGGCAACAATGGTAGGTCAGAGATAAAGGAACAACTGTAAGACAGTGCCAGTGTCAAGAAGTCAGTAGAGGCAGGATATTGGGATTGCACGACCATCAAACCAGAAGACTTTGGGGAATGGACAGTGCTCTTAGAAAAAGCAATGGACTTTCCACATGACAAAGAATGAGAGTTCAGCTGGTCTTACCTAATTCCTAAGGGGCAAGATGACTCCACATCTCAGTTACAATTTATTACACATTCTGTGCAACTGGTATAACTGAAGACTTATGAGCCTTATCAAGAGCTGAGATTTTCTATAGTTCTAACCATCTGCCTTTAAACATCTCCATGCATCCTCCTATTTTTAAGCCTGAGTGGTTTGAAATCAAGCACAATAGTAAATCTCTAATGATCTACCACATTTATATTATCATCCAGGCACTCCAATCACTCCAATATGAACCCAGCGCTGAGCCTCGAGAGGCTTGTATTAATGCAATTAAGTAGTTAATTTTTCTCAGATGTGCACAGCTGTTGCCATTAATATCCAAATAGTCCTCATACTGCAGTGTCCTGGAAAAATCAAAGCAGCAGTATCTAAAAAAAAATGTCAAGGAACTAAAAACTGAAGGCACAGAGAAAAATGCCACCAGCTGTAGACAGTAAAATCTATTCTACTTGACTAGCTACATGTCAAAGAATCAATGCCTGTCCTGAGAGATGAACATGAATCAGTGCGTGAAGAGCTCCGTGTTCAAGATTATTAAGATTACCAAGTGATAATTCATGAAAGACTGAACCCAGAGTTACAGTCTTGCTTCCCTCTCAACATTCGGTTCATGTAAAGGAATTCTGTCTTTGACTTAAAAGGTCAAATATCTGCTCCTGTGCTCTGCACTTCTATCCAGCAGCAGAGAACCCTACTAACAAATGTTCAGCAAATATTTACAGAATGCCTATCATGAAGCAGGACAGACCATGTGTTAAGACACAACAATAATGCAATGCAGAAAATTATCCCTGCCTTCAAGTAGCTTACAGACTAGTGGTAAAAAGGCAATTACAGTTCAAGGTGCTCTGATGGGGATAGAGGAAGGAAGGTGAGGAGCTATATGCATTTCAATGTGATCCATGCATACTGAACCATATGAACACAGGTAGTAATAGGACATAAGGCTGGAGAGGCAGCCGTAAGCTTGATCATGAAGAGTTCTGAATATGAAGCTAAGGATATTGGGCCTTGTTGTAAAGCCAAAGAAAGACATTGCTCTGGGGTAAGAACTCATAGGAAGATGACAAGGCCAAAACAAGAAGACAAGGTGATCCAATAAAGAAATTGTGGGAGGGACTAATGTGGTACAACAACAATAAAAATAAATGAACAAATAACAGAATTTACCCCAGTGGATGGGAGGGCATGGCATTATAGGAGGGGTCAAAGATAATGACCAGCTCAGTGGTTTGAATAAGTAATGCCATTTACAGAGCCCTGGAAAGAGAAGCAGGCTCGAAGCTGAGGGTGCTGTAGGGGGTTAGAGAGAATTAGGGGTACATGACATGGAAGAAGAAATGTCCAGTAGGCAGCAGAGTGTTTCATTAACTAGGATCTTTTTTTGTTAAAAGTGACAGATTTCAATCAAGCTAGCTTTAGCAGAGAGCACACTTTATTGGAAATGTACTGGGATAAGGATGTACCTTTACCTCAGTGACCAAAAGATTCAAGGACCTAATGCCTTCAGGACACTGCTGTCATTTCTCAACTTGCCCCTCTCTCTTATTTAAAAGAAAAAAAAAACTTTTTAAAAGGATTATTACTGAGATATAATTCACATAAACCATCTCCGATTTACAGACTGACCTTCTCTGCTTGTATGGTCTACAGAAGAGTATACATAGAGGCCTGCACCTCCAGGCTTTGTACCCTGCATGTGGAGGTTATCTTAAAATACTTAACAACCAATCAGAATTGAAGGTTTCTAACATGACAGTGATGCATATGACCTGTACAGGATCTCAAAAGAGAGGTTGTCCTCACCTCAAGGCTCAAACCCAGAAATCTCAGGGCACAAATTTATTGGCCAAGCTTAGATCAACCATCCATCCCTGGATAAAATGTGTTACAGGGAAGGGCCCTACAATAACACAATTTCAACCTATGGATAGAAAGGGAGGACCATCCCTTAAAAAAATGGGTGCTCATCAGATAACCCTCCCTTAGATCTTTATAACAGACATCTAAATCTGATACCAGGAGAGAAGTCAGCTTTGGGATCCATCAACATATGGATGGTAATGACGTCGTGAGAGGAGATACGGGTCATTTAAGGCAAACACATACAGAGGGAATAGAAGGCCAAGCTTCTTTAAGGTCAAACCTTTAAAGTCTAACATTAATGACAGTGGGCAGAGTAAAAGTCACCTTGATGGAGACTGAAAAAGAATAACAAAAGGGACAGGAGAAAGACCAAAAAAAAAAAAAAAATATGTAGAGGGTATGCTGTCATAAAGCCTAGGGAAGAAAGATGAGGCTCTGCAAAAATGATGCAGACAAATCAAACATCCTTTGGAATGAACAAGAAGAGATCTTTGGGAGCTAAAACAAGCAATTTCAATAGAACTGCAGGGCCATGAGCAAGACTGTTAGTGTGGAGGCGTGAGTGGAAGGTGAGAATATGGTGCCAGCATGTTACTGTCATACCTCAGAGGAAACTGGAAGTTCTTCTAATGCACAGAAGATTATTTTTATGTATGTAGAAATATGAATAGTGAATTTTGCCACAGCTCTGTGATTGTTTTTATTTACAGTTTTTGACACTTTGAATCATGAATTCTGGTTCTGTACCATGTTTTATGCAAATAAGAATTTCCCAGGCTTATGTTCATCATGAATATAGATTGTTTTCTACCAAGGCAATATGAACTATGGAAAAAGCACTATGTGTAGAAAAAACATCAAATGTCATTAAAAGCAATCATACTTCATAGTACTATAGTGTGTTGTGATTCTCAATGCATTTTTCTTTTATATCTAATTTCATAAACTGTTTCTAAGTGAACAAGAACTCGTTCCTTCTAAGCAGCCTAAGTTGCCCTAAATACCATGAGGTGTTTCTCTGACGTCACCCCACTGGACAAGATAGGATCCCTCAATACACGACAGTTATTGAGAGCTAGAGTTTGCAAGAAACAGTTTATTCAGAGAAGGATCACATTGTCTCAAATAACAAATTTCTATTTCTATGCAACAAGTAAAATAAACCAAAATACTGATTTGGGTTTTTTAAAATTCAGAGTTTGATAATCCCTTTCACTTTCTGGTGACTGCAAGATTAAGTTTCTTGGACAGTTTTTGGCTACGATGATACATATACGGAATAAGTAGAAACTAAACTAAAAAAAAATAAATAAAAATGTTCCCCAGCACACCAGGCAAAGTCCAGTTAACCCAAATCCAGAATATCCAAATCCCATAATGGGATCTTCAAAACCTTCTTGACTGGACTGGTAGACTGGAAGTGATAAATAATTGGGGGAAAAAATGCTCTCTCAAAAGTCACAGAAAAATCCTACCAACTCAGTACAATTCATTTACCCTTTTACTGTAAGCCACATAAGCAAATGCTCAGAGGCTCAATTTTCTACTGTTTCAAAGGTGATGGAATCCACAGTTAACAGAAATTTCTGCCTAGATCAAGTTATCTCAGTAGTAGCTAATTTTTCTGGATCACCAAGTTAACCCTAATGCAATAGGTTAAATACTTTTTATTTGAAATTATAAATATCATTTTCTTAAAAACAGTCTCATATTAATTAACAACTGATTCCAGGGACGCCCGGGTGGTTCAGTGGTTGAGTGTCTGCCCTCAGCCCAGGGCGTGATCCTGGAGACCCAGGATCAAGTCCCACATCAGGCTCCCTGCATGGAGCCTGCTTCTCCCTCTGCCTGTGTCTCTGCCTCTCTCTCTGTGTGTGTCTCTCATGAATAAATAAATAAAATGTTTTTTTAAAAACCCAACTGTTTTCAATTCAGATTAATTATCCTGAGGTCAATTTTGTCTGAGATCTTAAATCTTACAGAGAATTCTATCTCAACTTAGTCAGGTCACTTGAAGTAGACAGGATAAATAGCACATCACTGAGGTTACAGAGAGGTATTTTCAGTTGTCAGGTAAAGAGCTTTAAAGTTTATACTCAACATTAGGCCTTGGGCATAAGTCAAATTATTGTGCATTGTGCAGAGTCAAATATTTTCTCCTTTGAGAAACAACAACAACAACAAAAAATCAGTTGAACACAAAGGCTGATGTACATTTGTGGATTTGAAGTTAAGGTAACATTGAATCCAGGCCACATGATGCATTGAAGTAAACAGAATCATTTTTATTTTTTTCTGAATGGTGTACGTGCTTCCAATCCTGCAGATGTCCAATATTCCTCTGTTCTCCAGACCATGTCCCAGAGGCATAAACAATTCAGAGAAATTAGTTCATTCGTGTCCAAGATAACGACCACTGTAGATTTATTATCTTAGCGGTGATGATAATTGCATCTCAATTTATTTTAAGGTTAGCATCCCTGAGAACTTGAATAATTTGCAGCAGAGAATTTCCATCTCTGCAGTCCTTTGGCATTACTAATAATGTGAGTACTTAACACTTGACACATACCCATAGGGTTCTGAACAATGCAGAAAAAGTATAGTCAGTCCTGTAGGGAAGAAATAGTGACATGAGTACAAGGTTAGTTGAGTTTTTCCTTATGAACACTGAGTTTTAAACACAGGCAGAAGCCCTGAATCCCTGCATGAAAAACTGAGCTAGGATATGCCCTAGCTCATAGGTGGTCTGGGGTAAAATGTGGAAAGGAATAGAAAAGGAGAAAAACAAACAAACAAACAAACAAGGAAAAGAGGTTCTCTCCAAGAGTGACCTGGAGAGGCTCTAGAAATACACAAACCAGGAATGTGTACTGAGTTAATTATCAGGTTGGTTCATAGAAGACTCTCATTTGCATCTGCTGAACCAGGTAAGCAAAGACATAGAGGTAGGATAATTTTGGAGAAAAGCAAGTAGTCTATATGTGTTACCGTGGAAGAGACAGTCTTCTTACTTCTTGGTGAACGATAAGCAAATCACTACCAGGTTACAAGGATCCTCGAGTTACTTTGACTCATGATCAGTGGGAAGCCAGTGAGTACTCTTGAGCAGAAGAGCAATAGAATCATAGCTCAGTTCCACCAAGGGACGCATAGATGGTAAAAGATGTGGAAGAAGCAGATTTGAGATTTGAAAGTGAAAAGAAGTTCACTTTAGGATATGCTAAATTAAGGATGGTTTTTAAGGAATTTTTCACACCCTTAAAAATATGGCTTTATGAAAAAAGTTCTGATCAAAAGCTTATAAAGCTTTCAGCAATTTGCTTCCACCTGAGCAAAATGTAAATTCTGGCTCTGGTCTACTTGAAGCCTACTTCTTCAGTCTGCTCAGGCAAAAATCAACTCAACTCAAAAGAAAATAAAAAAGAAGAAAAAGAAATTGGCTACTTGGCTGAATTAACCAATCAATTAATTCGAAACCGTCAACCAAGCAGTACCATTCAATCTAGAGAAATATCTCCTCGGGTCTGTAAAAGAAGAAGGGTCAAGACCTCTTCTCCCAAGGTTACTATTCTAAAGGATGAAATAATGCTTTTATCAAACAATTAGATCTCTCAGCAAAATCAATTACTGATTGTATCCCAGATTCCTGGGAGAACCACATCATATAAAGTGGTCCTTTGTGAGTTGTCAAGGGCAAGGACACAGTGGTTTAAAATCTTTTTTGATAACCATAGTGGTCATTAATGCATGCTTTACAAAATGAAATGCTTTGATCTTTCTATTTTCTAAGGAAATGAAAATGTATAGCAAAGAGATGGTCTCATTTTTTTAGGATAAATGCATTCATTTAATGATTCATGAAAAGATTTTGATATTATTTCTTAAAAGGATTGGTAGGTAGCATGAGTGATTCTTCTGTCATATATTTCCTGATTCCTATAAGCAACAATGTTTTAAAATATCACACTTCCAAATGCAAAATCCTTAATGCCAGGTTGAGGAAGCATAGCTTTCTCTGATTTTAAAAAGACTATAGGCACTTGAAATGGGGACATAAAATCCTCACTTCCTAAATAGTAAGAAAATACTCCTTCCCCATAAATATAAAAGCCAAGCTCAGACCTTGTGATTGTTCTTTTTTGTGTCAGTTTTAATTTTTTAAGTGTAACAGATTTTCTTCCCGTCTCTCTTTTCCAGGTAGTTCAAAGTATGAGGTAGGTTTTAACTGAGTAAGTGATTCCCAGTAGTAAGAAAACCTTGTTCTGGTGAAGCTTGTTATGGATTTGGTGTCAAATGCTGCAGTTCTGGAATAAAATTGCTCCTTTAATTAATGGTTTCTATCTCAAAACCAGAAAATACTGGTAATTTTTTTTTTTAAACTCACAACTACTCTTTAGAGACTGATGGTTTAGAAAGGCGGTGGAGAGAATTAAGTTTCAAAAATGTAACCAGAGTTCAGTTCAGAGTGTTCTGTTTTAGCTGGCAAAAAAAAAAAAAAAAAAAAAAACTTATTTATTGAAAAAGGAATATTGATGTCTTTAAGCAATTCTGAGACTCCATTGTGTGTCAGGCCCCTGAAGGTCCCAACATTCCCTGTGATATCCTACTAGCCTTGTCACATATACTTTTAGTTACTGCCTGTTACTAAAGGCATTTCAGCTTCCTGCTTCTGACATTGTGCTCCATGTTCAAGTTTAGAATCGTTTTAATCCACATGATCTGATCTCCAAAAATTTATTTCATAAGTTTGATCATCTAAGTACTGAAAGAGAAGTACTACAGGCTAAGATTAAGCTGTCTTTAAAGTTACTTTATTAGGAACATGTGTGTGTGTGTGTGTGTGTGTGTGTGTGTGTGTGTGTGTGAACTGAAAGCACATTTTTCTTTGTTGCCTCTCCATCACCGGCAGATGTTTTGTCAGCCTATAGACAAAGTCGTAGACCATCATTACTGAAGTAGCTGGTTTTAGATAAAGTCAACACATATATATCTGAGTTATTTCTTTAAGTAGGTATAGATTACTAGGATAACAAATTTATGAATCCATAGAACATGAATAGAGTTATACAAAACCGTTAGGAATTAATTCCAAAAATTCTCAAAACATGGATTAGTAGAATCAATCCTGAACCGAGTCAAGAGATAAGAGTCCCTTGGAATAGGGCCATTTCTTTAGGTTCAATGTTGAATACTCCTTGGCTGGCCCAAAGTTTTGTTTAGGGTAGGAAAATAATAAGTAAGCGTTAAAAAGAAAATTGAATGAATCAATGAATGAGCAGGGCCTCCTTTTTGCTTTGTCTCTAATCAGCAACATTGTAATTCACTGAATCTCTCCTGGAGTACAAACTAGACCCCTTAGGTAATTATCTTATGGTCAGATTTTGTTTGGCGAAACAGTATTTTTGGTTTTAACACCTTTATAAGAGACATGCATTCTTCAGTTCTCTATTGAATTTATTACTCCCTGCTATTGCAAAACTTGATGGCTTTCCCCCGATTAGTTTACCTGCCTGGTCTCAGAATTCATTCGGGTTTGCAACCCCTGATTATTTGCTAAGTTTCCCTAATACTCTTATTTTTGAAAAGTAAAATGAAATTGAACTACATTTTTTTTAAGATTTTATTTATTTATTCATGAGAGATACAGAGAGAGAAAGAAGCAGAGACACAGGTAGAGGGAGAAGCATGCCCCATGCAGGGAGCCCGACGTGGGACTTGATCCCGGGTCTCCAGGATCACGCCCTGGGCCGAAGGCGGCGCTAAGCCTCTGAGCCACCCGGGCTGCCCAAAATTGAACTACATTCTTATTAGGAAAGGAAGAATATTTAATATTTCTTGGCAGTGAATCAAAAAAATAAAATTCTAATACTAATAATTGAATTACTTTATGAATTGAACAGTATGAGTACCAGACATAAAGTTTTTTTTTTTTTCTTTAACAAAATAGTACATCTCGAATTGCCTTGTTACATTATGGAATTTTATCTGTTACTCATAAAACTGTACATTATTTCATTAATAATTTTTGTATGAATCACAGATTGCAGAATTTCAAATACATAGTCTATTGTGCAGGATAGTTTGAGAGTATGTCCATGGATAGGTAACTTCTAAATATTTTGTCATTTTGAAGGCACATGACAAAGTTCTGTGAAGTGAAATGAACTCTTGGGAAATTATAATTTATTGTGAATTTCTACCAATAAAAAAAATGTAAGTTGCATTCCCATAACAAAAGAAGAGATCATCAAATAATTACCAATATTTTCCATACCTGACATCAAAGAATCATGAAAAGTATTTCATATTGTGTATTAAAGGAACAATAACGAAAAATTATCATCTTTAACTATGTACATATTTGTGAATAAGCACTACTAATACTTCAAGTCTTGCTTAGTTATTCTTAACTATTTAGATTTGAGCAAAGCAAGTAAAAATTTTTCCATAAAAAGTATTTATTCATATTTATGCATATCCATAAAAATTTTCAGAGATAAAGATGCACAGTGCTGAAGTTTTAAAATCTGTTTATATTTCTAGAATACAATACAATAAAATAAAATAAAATCTGTTTATATTTACTAAACTGATTTTCTTATCAATCACATTAACTGATTTCATGCATTTGACCCTGACAAATTATATGAAAAAATTAATATCTTAAAACTGATTACACATGGATTCGAATACTCATGATTACAAGGAAAACATGGAATAGACCTATCCATTCTATCCTTAGAGTCTCCCTAGTTGATACTTGTATTATTTACCAAAAAAAATATATTATTAACGCTGAAACAATTAAATTTCAAAAACATCAACTAAATTGCTGCTAAAGCACTTAGCACAAAAAGCCACTAATTACTTATTCTCTTTGTTACAACATAAAGAACAATACAGGAGTACACAAAGCAGTTGTGCTGGAGATGTACCCATTGTCTCTATAATTGAAGTTCCAGGCACGGCGCTGTCAGGAACATATTTACGACATGAGCCTACTGGTCCACAGACTTAGAGTACAATGAACCAAATTGCACACCCTGTTGTTCTCTTTTGGCATTAACTTAGCTCTTACTTCTCACTTTGATAAAGGGGTGGATGGTCTCCTGGCTGAGCATGGTAGATGCCTGAATGCTGTAAAACAGCTGGAACCCATTTATCACAGGGCAGAAGCATCTCCTGCTAATGGAAATGGCAGATGTCCAGGCCTACCCTTCCAGTGATATGAGTAGCTAATTTTTGTCAGCTACAAGGTGTTGAGCATGATAGTATTGTTTAGACTTTTTTGTTTTAATAGCGGCTCCTTCAGTGTTGGGCTAATATACTGCAACAAGTCTTCCCGACAAAGATAATTGTGAAAAGTTTCTGGTAAAAAAATAAAATAAAATAAAGATGAGTATGTCACTTAAAATAATGCAATGAGAAAAAATGTGTCAAGGGAATTCAAATATAGAGAGAAATCTAATATAAATTTTCAAAATAAATAGGGAGGATATATAAGTATTTTCAAAACCTTAGAGTGGAAAAAAATCATGGGCTCTGCGGTCTCACAGATCAGGGTTTGAAACCCTTTCCATTTTTCTAATTATATAAACTTTGGCTAGTGATTGAAACCCTCAGTCTCAGAAATTTTTGTTTGCTTGTTTTCATTTGGTTTGGTTTGGATCTTGGTTTCCTAACATAAACTGTAAAAACAAAAGCAGATTGCTGCAAGAATTAAACTAGGTAACATAGAGCGCAGTGCCTGACGCATAGTTGGCATAGCTGGTACTCAATAAGCAAGACAGCTCTCCCTGCCACCACTTCAAATAGATATCTACTGTCTGCCTCAACTTAATGTATTATTTGAGGCTTCCAGGGTTTCACAGATATGGGGAAGAAACACTAATCCTCCTCTCCATTGAAAAATGGTGTGCAAATGCACAGCAGTAGGAAATTCTCTGGCCCATACAAAGCACCTGGCTTGAGCTTAAGTTGTGTCCACTACTGACAGTCAGATATGTCTGGCCGTGTCTAGTAGAGCAGAAAGGTGGACTAGAAAATAGATTTGAATGGGAGCTGGAAGCCTCATTGCTGAGGCTATGATGAGTCTGGAGATGAAAAGTCATTGTGACTTGGTAAAGGTGAACCTGTGTGGGGGCTGAGAAAACCTCATGGATGGTCATTTATTCCAGGGAGTCATAGAGGAAGGCAAAATGAATGGGCTTGGTAACACAGCGGGGGGGGGGGGGGGGATGTTGGTTCACTGTAGCTACTGGTGACACCCATCTGTGTTCTGGACCCAGGAACACATTTGGGTTCCAATTTAGAGAGAAAAATATATAAGTAAACATTGTCAGGGTTTTTCAAAAATTGCAAAATTCTGATGAACCAAGAAAAATGTACCAAAAACAATCTAGCAAAGAGAAGAGAGACATTCCCTCCCAATTCACCAGGGATCCTGCACAATTCTGGCACTTGGAGGCCTGCAGCATCAGTCAGAGCGCCTGACCAAGCAGTGACAGCACTCCCTGAGACCCCCGGGGTCTACAGAGAAGCAGCAGGGCCGCACAAGAGACAGTAGTGCTCAGGCTGAAGACTTTGCCTTTGCCTGGAGCTTCTGTAATAAAGGCTGGCGCCAGAAATGATCAATTCCCCCCTGATCATTGTTATCCCCGTGGCCCCGTCCGCAGCTCCAGGTTGAAGACTGGGAAAACTGGAGTTATAATTTCCAATGTGCTTCCAGCTTGATATTATATCCCCCATCAATTTTCCCTTTCTTTACCTACTCTAATCCCCCCCTAAAAAAAAAAGGAGCAAGATAAAAGTAAAATAATTGAGGGTTTCCATTTTTATTTGTGTGTGTGTGTGTGTGTGTGTATATATGACTGATTAAACTTCAAATCCTTCATCTAAAATAACCCAAACACTATTGTGGTTGCTATTTATCATCACAGAATTGTGTTTCATTTTGTTTTGTGTGAAGTCAGGTATTCAGTCTACTTTATTCAGAAAAGAATCTGAATTACCAAGAAATAGAATGGCTTGCAAAGTATTTTACTAGTGAGAAGAGCATAACCCACGCTTTTCTGATTACCATCCAGCAAGCTGTCAACTAAACAATACAGCTTTTCAAAATGAGTATTTTTTAAGCAGGAGCTTAAAACTCAGCAATTAGTTCTTTCTGGTGGGGCTTTGTTTATTAACTTTGAAGGTGCAGCCTCTGGTAATTTATTACCTTTTACATTACATTTATTTTTACAGTATCGCTCATTTGCTCTAACAAATCTTGCATGTGAAGGATATAAGAACACAAGTACTTCAGGCAGCCTTCGGATTTCTCCTGCCTTATGTTTTATTCAGTCAATCAACTTGCCTGCCATGCTATTCCTAAAATACAAAGATGTACAGTGATCCTGCAAGCAGCTAAGAAGGGCACATATACCCTCTAAGCCCCAGGATGTATCAAGGAGGAATTGACTCAAACCAAGAAGCCTCACATCCTTTAAGTCCTTTAAAGTCATAGGGTGACATTTCTCATAGTGTCAGAAGCCCTTAGAAGATGCTGAATTAGCAGCACAACTTAATGAGGATTAGGCTAATTTGACAGAAGATGTAGGACACCTTCTCCATACCTCCTCACTTTAATTTTAATCTGATATCTAGTAGCTAAAGGTAAAGGAGTGAGTGACCTTTACCAGCAACTCTGAGTCACCAAGTTGACAGAGCAGAATTGCTGTCTTCTTCTTCTTCAGACGTCAGAGTAACCACAATGCATGATGTTGATAGGGGTCAGATTGTCCAAGATATATATTTTCATTCACCTCCTTGGAGATTGGACCTGACAAAACTGTAATAGCTTATTGAGTTCCAAATGACAATGACATACTGAGTATTTTCAAGCACTTTTATTTTTCTTACTTCCTATGACTATCTAGAAAAGAAAGCCCCATTATCCCACAAGATAATAATCCTGCAACATTTCAAAATAATTTTTCATAGCTCATAATTTTATAATGCAGTTGTGTCCCTTCCTCTACATTGCAGATACATATAAAGTTTATGGTTGCTTTTCCACAAGTTTAACTAGAATCTAGCTACAGCTCATTCTATATAAACAAGCATCATGAATCTAGATCAAGAGCCAGCAAACTTTATCTGTAAAGGACCAGAGAGTAGATAGTTTTAGTTGTGCAGGCCGTAATGTCTCTGTCCAACTACTCAACTCTGCCCTTGGAGTATGAAAGCAGCCATACACACTTTACAAAAAAAAAAAAAAAAAAAAGGTTTGGCTTTCTTCCAATAAAACCTTAT
Organism: Vulpes vulpes; assembly: GCF_048418805.1. NCBI lineage: Eukaryota > Metazoa > Chordata > Mammalia > Carnivora > Canidae > Vulpes > Vulpes vulpes. The sequence goes on from NC_132781.1 coordinate 74,676,185, forward strand.
TTACCATCACTAAAATTTGATTTTATATGATATTCTTGTGTTATGCAACATTCTTTTTTTTTTCAATCTTTTGATATTATGAAAACCATTCTTAACTCCATACAAAAACAGAGGGTTGGCTAGATTTGGTCCACAGGGATAGCCTAGATATCAAACTTTAAAAAGATATTCTGAACTTTCATCTTCTCTCAAATTCTTTAAGTTTTGGTAATGTTTAATGACGCTGACATTTGAGTATCTGTAGAATTTTTTAGCCTACTGACACTCAGGGCCTGAAAGAACATTAGGTTTGTCTCAACTTTAATGTGCATCTGAATCACCCAGGAGATCTCCTTAAAATGCAGATTCTGACTCATAGAGTCTGGGGTAGGACCCAGATTGTGCATTCCTTAGAAGTTCCCCAGTGATGCCCATGCTTTTGGTCCTGGACCCACACTTTTGAGTGCCAAGGCTTTGAGTATATGCAGTGAAAATTCAACCAAATATTCTAAGGTAAGGCAATTCAATCAAACAATAAGGACTTATTGAAGTTGATCATCTACTATATCCCTTCTGCGCTAGATGCCAAAGGAGATTCAGAAAAAAATGTAAGACAGCTGACAATTAAGATAAATGCACATGAAACAATAATAAATAAAAAGGGCTAAATTAAGAAATTTTTAAAAGAAAGGGATCTCAGAGAAATAGAATGATGAACAAAATCCAGGAAAGCACAAGGAAATAGGTAACCACAAAGAAGGAACAGTAAAAATAAAAAGACAGAGAGAGAGAGAGAGAGAGAAACGAAAAGCTTAGGACAACATTAACAAAGATACAAAAGTAGAAATGCAGTGGTGGCTCCAGAGGGTCAGGAAAGGAAATAGTTGCAGGAAGCCATCTGGTTGGAAGGGGTAGTAACTGAAGTTATTACTTAGATGATATGCTTATTTGGGGTGGCTTGGGGAACCATTAATGGAAATGAAGAGGAGGCTTGTCAAACCCCAAATAAGACATGTCTCGGTGCTACTCTACAGACAACTCTTAGCAAATCTCCTAAAGGTTTGGCTTCTTTCAAAGAGTGTTCCTTCAGGAACATGATTAGTTATCCTATGTTACTACAGCTGAGTTACAGTAGAATCCAGTAACTTCAGCAGTTACTGTGGGAAATGACATACTTCAAGTTTTCAGTGCCAAGTATATTTATTAGGGCTGCCTTTCTTAATACGAAGGGGTGTAAGTACTACTCAATGTCATTTAAGAAAATTTTTGCCTGAAACCCCACTTTTAGAAACTGCTTATTTTAGATTAAGACCATGCCTTTCAAATTTGGAATACATAGCAGCATAGAGAAAGTATGGAAAGTCTCCCAGAAAAAAAAAAAATAAGGTGCATCTTCCTGGCATGTCAATTGCATTGATTTAGTGAAAGTAAAAGTTAAAACAATTTAACTGCAATCCAAAATGTTATTTTTATAGTAAACAAACATGGATATATTATGAAACAGAATGCAAAGGCCATATGATTTCTTTTTAAATGATAAATCAAATTCTCTTAAAGAAATATGGGGCTTGAGCCTAAAGCTTTGGGCTCCACTTTGAGACACTGTGAGAGTGTAAATTCAGTCCCTCAACCTTCAGGAGTTTTTTGCTAAAAAACCTTTGAAAAGGTTTGAATTGGTGTCCACCTCTGCATACTATATAAGCAGTTGAAGATAAGGAACTTGAACACAGATAACAACTTAACTGGATCTTAAAAAAAAAAAAAAAAAATCCTGTGAGTGAAAAAGGCATGACAGTGAATGAAATCTAGTACACAGCATACCATTTACATAAATTAAAATACATTCAAATTTTAAGAATACATAATCTACAAAAATGCAAACAGAAGGATACACATTTAATACATTAGAGTGGGTACTACTAGTGTATGGGAAATGGAAAAATCAAAAAACTAAGGAAAAAAGTAACAGAAAAAGACCTTGCATGTGTAATGAGTTAAATATTATAATGAAGTCAAGTCTTTGCACTTGAGACTCAAGAACTAGTGGCTAAATCATCCACAAATTAGGAAGCTTTTCTTTTTAATTGAAGATAGTTTTAGGTATCTGCCATTAAATCTTCATCAGCAGTTAGTAAGAATTATCAGAGAAAGTTGGGAGAATCTGAGAAGATAGCACCAAGAAAAAAGAAAAAGAGAAGAAGAGGAAAAGAGAGAGGACACAATGAAATAACTAGAACTTATTTTGGACCTAAAGTTTTCCAAGGATATGAGCTAAGTCTTTATGTGCATGATCCGGTTAATACCATTATTATCCCCAGTACACAGATGAGGAAACTGAGGCTTAAAGAGACTACGGAAGGAAACTGAAGATCACCCAGTTTATAAGGGGCACACAGTTTTAAGACTTCGATTTGTCTGCCCCATGATCCAAACTCCTAAACACTGAACACTGCTGAACATTGCTGAGTGTGGGAATTATCCGAGGATAATACAAGGTCAGGATTCAGCAGAATCCAGAGAAATATGGACCCAGCATCAGGAGAGAATTGCTGAAGAATGGGACACAGAAGGGACATGGAGAAAGACAGTGGGAAGGCTCTGAGAAAATTACACTTCTCACGACTTTGTCCTTAGCCAGCTTAAAGTTTATGATGGTTGTCCAAGTTCAGCTATAATTCATATACAGAGCCTTAGGAATAACTAAACATTGTTATTTCTTCAATACATTCATAGCAAACATTTTTACAGAAACCTCTCTTTAAAAAAAATTTTTTTTGACAGGTGCCTGAGTGGCTCAGTAGATTAATCTCTGCCTTCAGCTCAGGTCATGATCCCAGGGTTCTGGGATCTAGTCCCTTGTCAGGCTCCCTGCTCAGCAGGGAGTTTGCTTCTCCCTCTCCCTCTTTCCCTCCCCACCACTTGTGCTCTCTCTCTCTCAAATAAATAAATAAAATCCCTTTAAAAATTGAATTTGAGACAATGTGAGAAAAACTTCAGTCATTTAATTGAGAAAATAGGTTGCTCTTGCTGTTTTCATGAAGATTTTTTAAGAACAGGTGCTAGAGGCTAATATTCAAAGTTCTGGGTGCCTGGCCTATAGTTTTGTTGTTTACAATGGCTCCTTAAGCTTCAAAAAACAGCTTAGTGTCTATACTTTCAGTCCTCACAATTCTTAAAAAAAAGACATAATAATTTGCTAAGAGAGGGAAAGGATCAAAGAGTAAGTGCTTGTACGGTGTTTTGGCAAAAAAAAAAAAAAAAAGAGAGAGAGAGAGAGATCTGTGTATTAATCTCTGCCAAGCAAGAGCTCCAACAGCATTTTCTCATTTTCTTCTCTCCCACTCTAACATGCCAACCTCAACCCTTGACATGGAATTTCAATTCTTTGTTCATGACGACAGCCACCTCCTTGAATCTACCTGAAAGACTACCACAAGGTCTCCCAGTTTTTCAAGAGGATCAATAGTGTTTTCAATGCTTCTGATGTAGCTTCAGTCACAAGGCAGTGGCATAAAATTGAGTAGAGCACTTAATTAAGTGGGGCATGAGTTTCCATTTAAATTCAGTTTGTGGGTTTCTGCTTTGTTTATCTATGTTAATAATCAGTCAGCTGGTCCTTATAAAGAATTCTTTATTGAAACCTCTCCAGCATGCTCATCAAACAATTTTGGCTTGGCTGTGGAGGTTTTGGAGGGGAGGGTCATTTTTCTATTTTTTCTTTTTGTTGCTAACCAGCACCGTTTAATATCCAAATACCACATGAGTTTTTTAAATTCTTTTGAAAAAAAATTTATATTGCCTAGAATAAATGGTATAGAACTCCTAAAGTTTTGAGAACTGCTAAAAATATCTGATTTAGAAAGTCTAACTTTCTAAACTTGAAGAACAATATACAGCAACGAAGAAAGGAAGGGTAGCAAAATACTTTTTTTCAAGGTAAAATCCTTAAGACAAATCTTATAAAATGGTATTTATTGATATTTCTATGCTAGAAAGAAATACAATGGACATTTAAAATTCTTTAATTGGTGGTGACATTTTATTCACAGGGTGTCTATGATTTACTTAAAAAATATCAGACTTCAAAAATAAATCAGATTTCTTAAGAGTAAAAACATGAACTAAAGGCCAGCATATACTCAAAACAAAATAAGTTATATTTTTTAATAATATGTACAGCCAAAAATAATACTTTATGGATTGAATTGCATAAAATATTAACATTCAGCATTTCACAGGGGGGAAAAGGCAAGCAGATTTTGAATTGACACTTCTGAAGCATTTGTTATTTCTGTCAAATGTGAAGTGAACAGGGCTAATCATAATTAAAAATTACACATTTAGCTAATCTGAGAACATCATTCTGAAACAAATCAGGAGTTCATCTGTCTATCTCCCGTTTCCCCAACATCTTATACTTAACACCATAAGTGCTTCAAGTTGAGCAGAATGGAAAGCTATTGGCAATGACTGACATTTATGTATTAAACATCTACACACATAAAATAATTCTCCCATTATTTCTTTAGTGACTCAACCTTTCATGTCAATTTGCTTTCCTTAATTGCTTTTTTGTTTGGTTTCAGAATTTTTTAAAGCTATTCGTAGTATAAAGCAATGTTTGAAGATGTTTGTCATCTTAAATGCTCCTTGTTTCACTTGTTTAACACTTAAAAGCAGAAAGAAATTTGAACATATTAACTAAACATGTGGTTTTAATAGATTTAATTAAAAAGGATATTGCTTGGGGACTTAACCATTCACTCATCCATTCATCCATCCAACAAAAGTTTTTGAGCACTTACTATGGCATTATACTAAGACAATAAAGCATGATTCCTACCCTTAAGGATTTCCAAATCTAGCAGAAAAAAAATATGTGAACAGTAATTACAATGAAGTCTGCTAAGTGTCATATTAGATTTGTACATAGCATAGGAAATAGAAATGAAACTTCAATCAGTTTTAGGAAGAATGGTTAAGAGGTTTTTAGATGTAGCAACTCAACCTACATATGTAGTATTTTTTCCTAGGATATAAAAATACTGTTTTTCATCCTATTGCTTAAGAGTCAACTTTGACTTCAGAAAATGAGATTCTAAAGAAGATTATAAGGAGTCGTAGCACTCACAAAGAACCCTCCAAGGAGGTTGTTGCAACTGACCTTTCTATTTTACCTTTTTGACAGTCCCAAATACTTTTTTTCCATTAATTTGAAGACAAAGAAAATTCCCCTATCTTCAAGAACCTCAGTTTAGCTGGAGATTCCTACACGACTAATCATAATACATTTATGAATGCAGAGGAATATAAAAACATAAGAGAGAAAATATGAGACTTTTAGGATGAAAAGACAAATACGAGTAATTTGGTAAAGCTAGAATATAGATTTTATATCAGGAGTAAAAATGTGAGATGAAGCTGAAAAAGCAGATCAGAACTAGATAGGGGATCTTGAATGCCAGTGTAAGAGATTGCCACTTAATTCCACAGTCATCTAGGAACAATTCAATATTTTTAACTACTGGAGTGATGTCATGGTATGCTTTAAAAAGATAATTTAAGTGAAGTATAGGGTAAATTGAGGAATTAAGAGTTCAGTATATGGAAGCACAGCAAGGAGGCTCTTGTAACGAGGAACTAAACTAAATCGATGACAGTAAGGACAAAAAAATATAGAACTTGAAAGACATTCCTAAAGGAGTGAGGGTGTCTGGTGGTGTTCAAAGGGTTTGATCCCTCCTTCAGAATCAGATTTAGGGGTAATTCAGGTCGGTCAGAAGTCTCTGTAGCTAAGCATCCCTAGTTCCCCATGGAGCAAGACAAATACCACACTCAAAGCAGGAATGATGTGAATCTACTCTACCGAAGTGGCCAGTACTTCGTGGTTTTGAGAAAGAACAGGAAAAATTATTATAGTAACAACTACTCTCCTGAATGCTTAGGATGTCCCCGATACTATGTTAACTGCCTCATGGACATAGTTCATATAATCCTTATAATGACAGCAAAGAAGGAATGATTTCCCCCATTTTACTGATAAGAAAACCTATGCACAGATAAATAAATGACCCACAAAAACCCCATAGCTAACATATACCTGGGCTGGACTTAAGAATCTAGATCGGTCCGACCGCAACGCAGGGGTTGTCCATGGACCAAATGGCCTACCACCTATTTTTTAAGTAAAGTTTTATAGGAGCACAGCCATGCCCATTCATTTATACATTGTCTATGTCTGCTTTCACACTACCTCAGCAGAGTTGACTAGTTGCAATGATAATCATATGGCCCACAAAGTGTAAAATATTTACCATCTGACCCTTGACAAAAAAACTTTGGCCACCTCTGTTCTAACACCCTTACTCATAACCATTAAACAAATATATATTGAGCACCTAATATGTTCCTGGTCCTGGGCCAGGCACTATTTCTTATAGCCATTCAGGCAAATTACAGAAGTGACAACAATGGGAATGCTCCTGAGTCCAAACACTTGGCAGTTAGTAAATTGTTAGTAAATTGCCCTTCTTGACACTCTTCATCTTGAGTGGCACTGCTTGGCAGACCAGGCCATAGAGAAAAGAGAGAGCAGTGGTTTCACTATTGTTTCTGTACTTGCCCCAACACCTACAGTAAGCCCTTGAGATTTGCAAGAAATGCCACCTACGTCCTTCATAGGTCCTCAATTGTCAAATATAACCACAGGAAAAATTAAATTGCATCAAGTATAATTGAACAAGCATAAATGACTCCTGCTGATCAATAATGGTCCTATAAATACAAGGTTTCCAATGAATTCTGTAAGTAAAATAGAATTACCAAATTAAATTGTTTAATAGGATCTTACCATGGGACTCTTTAAGAAATGCCTGTACTTAGCAAATTGAGTGTGAGTAGATTCTGCTAAGTTGAATTTACGAGGAAATGTTCAGAGCCTCTTTCCTGACTCTTGTACGCTTCACTCATGAACCGTTCACCCAATCCAAGATATGGTGCAAGAGAGGGAAGTCGGGGAGAGAGGCTTTTGTGAGGGAGAATTCTTCAGATATGACTGTGTTGTCCCACCCTCTTCTCATATCACACGAATTGCCACTACCAAGGACTTAAAAGGAGTCTCTAAAAATGACTTGAGGGAAAGAGTCAAATCTAAACCCTGACCATACTGAGAGACTACAAAAATAATATATTAAGTACCTGGTTCAAGTTCAGTACAAGAAAATTCTTGCCCTCTATTCTATGTGTAATAAGTCACTCTAAACTTAGTGACATAATGCAACAGCAACTTTATTATGCTCATGGGTTTTGCAAGTCATGAGGTCAGACAGGACACAAGGGGGATGGCTTATTTCTGCTCCATGTTATCTGGACCCTCAGCTGGGAAGACTTGAATGACTGGGGTATTTCAAACACCACTTCTGCTACACTTGAACAAGACAGTCACAAACCTTCCAAAGTCTGAAGGTACTGCATCTATACCATACCTCTGAACAGGAAGAGCAGAAAAGAAATTATGACCATGTTCTGAAACTACCACACCCCTCCCTTCCCTCCTCTCTCTCCAGGCACCCATCCCAGAGGGGCCTGAAACTATTTACTCAGCTGGGATGGGAACAGGGGAAGAGAAAGAGAAAAGGACTCTGTCCTCCTCTCCTATTGTAGAAGACCTGTCCCCGTGGGTCTGACTGGGAGCGTATTAAAGGTTTGACTTTTTAAAAGTTCAGGGTTTTGATTACTATCAAGAGCAGGATGTTCTAACTTCTGAAGTGAGCACAGCTTAAAGAGATAGTAAAACTATCAATTATTTTAGAAAAACCATCCTAGAAAAATGAAAAAGGCCAGGGAATATCACCAAGTTTTCATCCAGAAATAAAATTTCTAGCAGAAGGGACGCCTGGGTGGCTCAGCAGTTGAGTGTTTTCCAGTGCGTGATCCTGGGGTCCAGGATCAAGTCCCACGTAGGGCTCCCCATAGGGAGTCTGCTTCTCCCTCTGCCTATGTCTCTCTGCCTCTCTCTGTGTCTCTCATGAATAAATAAAATCTTTTTAAAAAGTCTAGCAGAAGTGAGATATAAAAATAAAGTCATGCCTTAGTCATATTGCAGTAAGACTTTTTCATCAATTTGGTTACATGCATCATTACTAAGGTGAGTGAGAAGTGATAATAATGAAAATGTGGTGAAGTAGTCACAATATGGATTTTGTTGAAGGGAAAGCTAAAGGACATTGATTGATTGGTCAGATGAACGGTGTGATATTTGCAACACTCTTTAAGAAAGAATTTCATGTGGAATGAGCAACAGGTATTAACTCTTCAAAGGGTGAAATGAGTCTAAGGTTGGGCACAGGTGAAAATCCTACGGCAACCCAGTTAAATTAATAATAATAATATTCATAGCAATTAATATTTTCATAGTGATTTTACAGGTTAGAGCACCATTGCATAAATCCTTTCACTTGGTCTCTGAAATAATTCTGACTATATTCATTAAATTCACACCAAATAAATAAATTTTAGCCTTTGACAGAGGACATAGAGCTTGGAAAAAAAGTAGAAAGTTTTGCTTTCTCTCTGCTCTCTCTCAACATTATATTATTTTCTCTAAGTTTCAGTCTACCCCCCCCCCCTTTTTTTTTCAGCTTATTCCAAACATCCTTTTCAGGACTTTTGTAGTTATTAGCATTTCTCACAAAGTCTTTCTGGACTTCAGCCTTCCTGACCCTGTTCCTTAGATATGTGCCACTCTTTTGTGTTTGTCCTTGGCATGTGCCTCTTTTGTACATGATCATTTTATGTCTAAGCTCAAAGAGCTCTCTATACAGACACATTGATCTCTTTCAATGTTTCCTCAACTTCCTTCCTGAGATCAACTATGATTGTACAGTCAAAAAAATCTTGTTTTAGAACCCTTCATTTCTATTTATTATATCTGCCCATAGACACCTTCAATATTTTCTCCAAGGTTTCAGAAACTGCTTTCTTAAAGTTGTGGGGTATTTTTTGGTCTTGTTAATTCATCATTGGATTAGGTAACATACCACTAACTTTTTTCTAAATCATATTTCTGTAGGACGATAACAAGAGTACAGTTCTTATGCATACAAATATTTCTTTTACTTGCTATTTCATTTTGTCATGGCTTCTAACAGAGGATTACACTTGCTATAAAAGCCCATAATTGGATTTTAGTGATAACTGGCCAAAAACTGTCAGATTCCAAGTTTGCTACTTATATTGACACAATAATAATACACACACATGGTTAAAAGCAAAGACTTCAGAGAAATCAAACTGATTTTCCAAAACTAGCCACATTACTAACCAGGATAGCATTTAAATAGCTATAATATTTCTTCTCCCAGGTTTTCTTTCTACATAACAAAGTTTTTGTTTTGTTTTTTAATATAAGCCATTTTGAAGGATGTTTTACCCCTAGAGGGTTGTTAACAAGGGTACCTGTACTCGCATTTCAATCTCACACTTCAACTAAAGTCAACCTTCACCAAACTAATTCAACGTTAAATTTTTAAAGTTTTCTTGTTATCAGCTTTCATACCCAAAAATTCCAAGAAATTCTGTGACCCATGTTCATGATGACATGCTCCAAAATTACATTAAAGTGTAATAAATTTACATCTAAATTTCCTTTATCTTTTATTCAAATAAACCACCTAAAACATTTTAATATCTAGTTATTTTGTTGCCAAGTTACCTCTCATATTTGTTTTCTTCTATCATTCTTTTTAAATTTTAATTCTTTCCTATACTCTGGGAGATTCATATGTGTTCATATTCATCCTTTATCTGACACATAAAATATTTTCTAACTGATCCTTTGAGTTCAAGAGCTTGACATGTCAAGCCAATAAAGCAACTGAGATATGTTCATTTTGAATCCTCTTTTTTATTTTCTCAAAAGTACCAGAAAAGGTAGTTATAAGTTTTTTACTTTCCTCAAGCAGATCTGTAAAAGAAAACAATGTCATCTAAAAGATGCCTTATCACAGAAAAAATCCATCTTATCAAAGATGTCACAGTTTGATATTCTATATGTACACACATATGTATATGTGTGTGTGTATATATATATATATATATATCATATTATAGCTTTGAGTTTCCAATATCTAGTAGTAACATATTTTTGACAAATTTTCCTTCCATTTATTTTAAAATACAGTAAAAATAATTTGACAGAGAAAATACATGATTTTTAAAAAAAAATACCTTCTACTTTCACAGTTCCCTTGAAAATGGGCAAGTTATAGATAGGCATAACTTAATAACTAATAACTCAGGATTTGTGCTCTCTTTCTGAAGCACAACTGTCATAAAAATATACTCTCCACTTACAGATACTGTGAGTAATCGATTATAAATGACAAAGAGGAAAATGGATATACTCTCTAGCCAAGCATTTTCATCATTAACAATAATAGAAATGTTTCCAACAAGCCCTTGGGAATTGTTGGTACTCAGAACCTGAAAGTAATTGCTCATAGATGGGGCTTACCTGGCAAGGAAAGCTTTAGGACTTTTTTTCCTTCTCAAATGGTGATTATATAAAAATGGCTCAAATATTCCTCAATGAAACATTTGTGAAAAGACAAGGCATATTTCATTCTCAAAGAAACTACCTCCTGAGAACAGCTCTTGTTCCAGGAAAATAAATAAATAAAGTGATCTGCTATAGACATTCATGATATAAACCCTTTTAGGTTAGGTAACTGTCCTAAAAAGGTAGTATCTTAGGCTTTTTTATGGTAGCATTCTATATGCTATGGGTCAGTTACTTGATAATCTGACTTCCGTACAGTGTTTTGAAACTAAAATCATTCATTATCTCTGTGGCAAGGGAGAGTTTGGGGGCAGAGGAAGAAATTACAAGCTCAAAAGTTGCAAGGTTAGTTTCCAGCAAGTTCTCTACCTGTTGCCCTCCTCTTCTAACTCTTCCACCTTACCTTGGGGACGTGCACTATCTCTTTAAGACGCAAATATGGAAAATAAGGGCCACGTTATTTCTCCTCTAAAGGACAGCACAAGTAAGATGAAGGTTTAGAGTGAAAATGTTGCTCTTACTTGACTATAATTCTTCCATTACATCTTTTTGCTCTGGACCTTATTATACTTAAACTATTGAGAACCCAAAGAACTTTTGGTTATGTGGGTTATACCTTTGGATATTTACTGTGTTCATAATTAAAACTGAGATTATTTTTAAATATTTGTTAATGTATTAAAACAATAAATTAATTGCATATCAATATAAATTACATATTTTTATGAAAAATCATTTTCCTCAAAAAATTTAGTAGCATTAGTTTACATTTCTGCAAATAACTTCAACATCTAGCTTACTAAAAGCAGAATCCTTATATCTGAATCCCATCAATTGTAATATAAAACTCTACCAGATACTCATGAGAAGTTGAGTGTGCAAAAAGGCAAATAAGGCTTAGTGTTATTATGCAGATAGTCAAAACTAAACCCCCATAGATATCTTTGGGACACTTAAGAGTCACTGGACCACATTATAAGAAGCACCACTCTACAGAGAGTCTAATACTGTGGAAATAAGATTGAAAAATCAAATTGCCTGTGGTAGAACCAGGAAGTCAGAGACAAATTATCTCTTCAGTTTAAGGAAAATGGGAGAAATTTTATAATTACCTGCAGGAATATAAGTTGACAAATGACAACTTTTTAAGGTGTGGTAGGTAATGATCTACAGCTCATAACCCAAAGTTGAACTTCCCTTAACAGTAGAGACTTGCTTCTAATTAACAAATACAAGGTTCTACACATTTAACAGGGAGGCCAGTGACTCAGATGTAGAACATAAGAACATTCAAGCTACAAGGGCCCATAGAGGTTATCTTTTATCGTCTAAGTTTTTCATTTTAATTATAATAATATTGGGACATAATCAGACTAGAGACTTTAACAAGGTAAGAGAACTCAAATTTCCTATTTCCCAATTAAGCATTTCTTTATTCTGCACCATGCTACAATACTGAAAATAACACTTCAAATATGCCCAGCACTGGCTAATTTAATTGTCCCTAACACTTGGAGGAGGGGTGATTAGTGACTTCTAACATTCAATAAAATCTAAGAATCTGTTGCCCAGAAAAATATACTCAAGCACATACCACATAGGTCCCTGAAGCCCAATTGTGCAGTAACCGGGGCCCAGTGTAGCCCTAGTTAAGAAGCTCCAGGCTACTACCTACTGCCCCCACTGCACATTCCTGAGTTCCTGTCCCTGAGTCCATGGCCTCAGCCCCCAGGGCCTGAACCACCCCCTGCCTCATAGCTCTTGAGGTCCTGGAGCCCTTGGGTGAGGACAAGAAGAAAGGAAAGCCAGAGAAATTGAAACGCTGCATTCACATAGCAGCTGGGAGAGGCTGGGAGGACTCCAGCCTGCTAGAGTGAGATGCAGATGACTCCCAAATCTTCTGTGGGACTTGGGTAATGAAGTGAATGATACATCTTGGCATGAGCCTTCCGCTGCTTCCCATCCTTCCTTAAGGCTAAGGTGATCCGAGAAAAGTGCATGGGCAAGACCATGGGCTATGGCTTTGTCAGCTTTAAGGACCATCTACATGCACACCATGCATGAGATGGACCATCTACATGCACACCATGCATGAGATGAATGGGAAGTATGTGGACTTACATCCCATTAAGCTGCGCAAGAGTATGTGGAAGGACTGGAACCTGGATGGAGTAGCAAGAAGCAGAAGAAGAAACTGGGTCTGAGATAGGGTCTATGGCCCAGCACCCACTCCTTCCTAGACAAGTGCTGTCTCTTCAACCAGTTCTCTTTGGAAGATCCCCGGTGATCCACCCACACACCCACCCCAAAACTAGCTTCAGTAAATGTACGTTTTTTCTGTTAAAAAAAATTAAATTAAAAAAATTATTAAACACAAACAATTCAGGGATTCATACATTTGGGAAGTGAAAAATTAGAGAGCAAAATATAATGGAAGCTATAGGAGCTAATTTAATTTATTTAATGGACCAAATTTTCTTAATTTTATATGGATTAACACTGTATCAAAATAACAAATGATAATGATAAATCTCTTCCAAGGTAGGATTTATTCATTCATTCACAAATATTTTAAGTGTCTACTGAACGCCAGGCCTTTATTCCTAGGTCCTGAAGATAAATACTGAGTATAATGAACACATTCTGTACCATGATGAAGTTTCCAGTCTAGTGAGAGAGAGAGAGAGACATTAAATAAGAATGCAATGTATCTAAGGAATAAAATTATTAAACCTTTCCCACCTAAACTCTCAGTTTCTATGGCTTCTCTGAGATTGCATCCTAAGAAGTTCAAACCACACCAGCACAACCTCAAACATCATCCACTTACAAAACCAGAAACTGATTAAGACAGTATTTTCGACATTGCACGGTCAGTGCTACAAACTAAGAAAGTAAAAAAAAAAAAAAAAAATTTCTTTCAAGTATAATGACTCTATTGGTCATTGAGCATTTTTTTTAAAGATTTTATTTATTTATCTGTGAGAGATATAGAGAGAAACAGAGACACAGGCAGAGGGAGAAGCAGGCTCCATGCAGGGAGCCCGACATGGGACTCGATCCCGGGACTCCAGGATCACGCCCCAGGCCAAAGGCAGGTGCTAAACCACTGAGCCACTGCTGAGCCACCCAGGGATCCCTGAGTATTTCTTTAGAATGTTTCCCATCAAGACAGGCCAATGGTTGCCTCTTCCTGTTGATAAAAACCCTTTCCAGAAGAAATCTGAGAAATCTTCCTCATATAGAGGAAGCTCACTCCCCTGACTCTCCTTTCCTTAGACTGGGGTTTCTCCACGCTTCATTTTGATAAAGAGTGATGAGACCTTAAAGCCCAAGAATAAGATGTGAATATAGAATAGTACTGTCCAATAGAACATCTGTGATGATGGAAATGCTCAGTACAGTAGCTACCAGACATATGTGGCTATTAAGTATTTTAAATGTGGCTAATGTGGCTAAGGAACCGAATTTTAAATTTAAATTGAATTTTTTATTTAATTTAAAAAATTAAATCTTATTTAATTTTTTAATTTAAAAATTAAATACCTGCCTCTGGCTAGTGGCTACCACGTTGAATAGTGCAGAGAAAGAGGAACACAGAGGCCTAATTTTAGTTTGTTTTAGGCTACAAATAGAAGAGGAGTCCTTTTGGTTTATAATATTCCTTCCCTGTTCAGAAAATCTATATTCAATTTCACTATGGAACATTCGCTACACAGATAATTTTCCGGGCCATAACATAATTCACAACCAATTTTAAAAATTGAAATAATACAAAGCATATTTTTGGCCATAGCAGAATTAAACTAGAAATCAGTAACAGAAAAATATTTGGAAAATATCCAAATATCTATAAATTAATATACTGCTAAATAACTCATGAATCACAGAATACTCAGAAAGTATCTTAAAGTGAATAAAAATAAAAACACAGCTTATCCAAATTGTAGAGCTAAAGGGAGCTTAAAGGGAAATTTTTTTTAATTAATTTTTATTGGTGTTCAATTCAATTTACCAACATACAGAAAAACACCCAGTGCTCATCCCGTCAAGTGTCCACCTCAGTGCCCGTCACCCATTCTCCTCCAACACCCGCCCTCCTCCCCTTCCACCACCCCTAGTTCGTTTCCCCGAGTTAGGAGTCTTTATGTTCTGTCTCCCTTCCTGATATTTCCCAACATTTCTTTTCCCTTCCTTTATATTCCCTTTCACTATTATTCATATTCCCCAAATGAATGAGAACATACACTGTTTGTCCTTCTCCGATTGACTTATTTCACTCAGCATAATACCCTCCAGTTCCATCCACGTTGAAGCAAATGGTGGGTATTTGTCGTTTCTAATTGCTGAGTAATATTCCATTGTATACATAAACCACATCTTCTTTATCCATTCATCTTTCGATGGACACCGAGGCTCCTTCCACAGTTTGGCTATTGTGGACATTGCTGATAGAAACATCGGGGTGCAGGTGTCCCGACGTTTCATTGCATCTGAATCTTTGGGGTAAATCCCCAACAGTGCAATTGCTGGGTCGTAGGGCAGGTCTATTTTTAACTCTTTGAGGAACCTCCACACAGTTTTCCAGAGTGGCTACACCAGTTCACATTCCCACCAACAGTGTAAGAGGGTTCCCTTTTCTCCGCATCCTCTCCAACATTTGTTGTTTCCTGCCTTGTTAATTTTCCCCATTCTCACTGGTGTGAGGTGGTATCTCATTGTGGTTTTGATTTGTATTTCCCTGATGGCAAGTGATGCAGAGCATTTTCTCATGTGCATGTTGGCCATGTCCATGTCTTCCTCTGTGAGATTTCTCTTCATGTCTTTTGCCCATTTCATGATTGGATTGTTTGTTTCTTTGGTGTTGAGTTTGATAAGTTCTTTATAGATTCTGGAAACTAGCCCTTTATCTGATATGTCATTTGCAAATATCTTCTCCCATTCTGTAGGTTGTCTTTTAGTTTTGTTGACTGTATCCTTTGCTGTGCAAAAGCTTCTTATCTTGATGAAGTCCCAATAGTTCATTTTTGCTTTTGTTTCTTTTGCCTTTGTGCATGTATCTTGCAAGAAGTTACTGTGGCCGAGCTCAAAGAGGGTGTTGCCTGTGTTCTCTTCTATGATTTTGATGGACTCTTGTCTCACATTTAGATCTCTCATCCATTTTGAGTTTATCTTTGTGTATGGTGAAAGAGAGTGGTCCAGTTTCATTCTTCTGCATGTGGATGTCCAATTTTCCCAGCACCATTTATTGAAGAGACTGTCTTTCTTCCAATGGATAGTCTTTCCTCCTTTATCGAATATTAGATGACCATACATTTCAGGGTCCACTTCTGGGTTCTCTATTCTGTTCCATTGATCTATGTGTCTGTTTTTGTGCCAGTACCACACTGTCTTGATGACCACAGCTTTGTAGTACAACCTGAAATCTGGCATTGTGATGCCCCCAGCTATGGTTTTCTTTTTTAAAATTCCCCTGGCTATTCGGGGTCTTTTCTGATTCCACACAAATCTTAAAATAATTTGTTAAAGGGAAATTTATAGCATTAAATGTTTATATTAGAAAACAAGGTTTTTAAATCAATAAATTAAGCTTCTACTTTAAGAAGACAGAAAAATAAAAGTAAATTAAATTCAAGCAAGGAAAAGGAAGAAAATAAAAAATAACAAAAGTCACTAAAATTGAAAATAGTAAAGCAAGAAAACAAATAACACCAAATATCTACTATACCTCTACACTCCTCACCACAAAACCTACTTCCCTGTGAAAATGTGTATCATCAACAAGTATATCTCAGATATGATTACTACTGGTATCCAAAGGAGGCCATAGCTTTTCCCTAAAAGTAGTTTTAAAAAATGATAATGTTTCCTCTCTCCCAGGTAATTGAGATGAAAGACTGGCCTTATTTCCTATAGATAAAAGGATGGATTATGCCTCTTTGAAAATTCACTTCCTCACATTGAATCAGCGGTTCATAGTTTATTCTCTCCTATGATTTAATACATGTCAATAATATGCACTTTAGTCAGCTTTCTCAGAAACTCTTCTAGTGATGAAATTATAGATTGTGATCAAATCAAATCCCCCAAGATAAGAAGCACACCTTGGAAATGGCAGAAAAATAATAAATCTCAAACAGTCAAATTTGGAATTCAGCAACAATAAACCATGATGTCCCTGTATTTGGTGATTTCAAAAGGGAAATATTACAAGTGTTAAAAAAATATTAATGACAATTTAGGTGACACAAACTTTAACACTTCATGGAATGCAGAGTCTCCTTTCAGAGAACTGGAAAATGTGGCAGAAGGTAAGAAGCTTTTACAGGATAAGGAATAAAGAACAAGGAAGAGAAAAATAGAAAATATTTGATGGCTGGGCTCACTTTGTTGGGTGAGAAGGAACAACACTGAGTGAGAATGAACAAGGAAGTAAGTATAGAGACCAGCGTTTGCTTGGCATTTGGGTTTGGCTGACTAAATTTCTGGTCAAGAAGAGCATTAACAGGGACACAAAAGTTACATAAGTTTTGGTTTGCTGATGTGGCTGAAGGAGCAGTTCTATTTTAGGCCTAGTAAGTTATTTCAATAGCCCCTCCCCTCTGCCTTTTAATCACTCCCCTTCCCATTCAAGAAGTTTGATCACATAGATCAATCTTTGTGTGACTCTCAGCCACTATTGTCCCTCCCAGTCTCAGCGTAGTATTCACAAGAGAAATGTTAGGCTTTTGTTCTTAGACCTGGTAACATTCTTCTGTTCTTTTTTGTTGTTCCAATTGGAGAGAGAATATCTATCAGCCAGCCAATGGCTGCCCACATTCATTTAAAACTTTTAAGAGAACAGAGTATATTAGGGAAACAATAATAATTATTAGCAGCAAAACAATGCCCATGGAGATCCCTTTAGAGCCAGGGGCCCCATGACCCAAACCAGCTAGAATCAAATAAGTCAAAAAATGATCCTGAAGACACGAATATTTCTTTAAGCCAGTTGGACTATTTATTATTTCATGTAACTGTGTCTCCACTCCCCCAGAAGTGTTTCTCCAGAGAGCTTATTTCAGAAAAACTGAGGCACTGGAAATCAGGGAGAAGTTTGTAACAGGCAGAAAGAACTACAGGATCACCAAAATCATAGCCCATCCAAAAGTTGGTGAATGGGACACCTGGGTGGCTCTGTGGTTGAGCATCTGCCTTTGGCTCAGGTTGTTTATCCTGGGGTCCTGGGATCAAGTTCTGATGGGGCTCCCCACAGGGAGTCTGCTTCTCCTTCTGTCTATGTCTCTGCCTCACTCTCTCTGTCTTTCATGAATAAATAAATAAAATCTTTTAAAAGAAAGTTGGTTGGAAGCTGGATTAGCCTCCTTTGCAATTGCCTGAAATATGTGAACAATGGTATTATCTTTTCAGGACAGGGCCGGGAAAAAGGATAAAACAAAGAATCATGAAGACCTTCACAGGTAAGAATTAGGAAAAGCATGGTTATACAGGGAAGGTTAAATTAAGAGGGCAGCCCAGATGGCTCAGTGGTTTAGCGCCACCTTCAGCCCAGAGCGTGATCCTGGAGACCTGGGATGGAGTCCCCTGTCCAGCTCCCTGCATGGAGCCTGCTTCTCCTCTGCCTGTGTCTCTGCCTCTCTCTCTCTCTCTCTCTCTCTCTCTGTGTGTGTGTGTGTGTCTCATAAATAAATAAATAAAATCTAAATAAATAAATAAATCCGTTAAAAAATAAGATAAAATAAAAATAAAATAATAAATAAAATAAAATAAAATAGAAAGAAGCATTCTTGGTCCAATGTCTTAGGATGAAGTTTTCCCTGACGTTAGCTACTTCTCTTCCTGGGCAATTTGATTTTGAGATTTCCAGCATTAACACTTAACCCCAGACCAGATGTTTGGTAGAGCCTTCTTCAGTTGTGAAATATGCACCCAAGGTTTGACACTGTCATTTGACAGTGGTTAGTGGTCAAGAATACTTAAACTCACTTTTGCAAAAGCATCAGAGAAAAACACTGTTTATAAATGACAAAAGACTTAAAAATGTTCATGGTTAAAGATCTGATAAGAGTTCAGTATAATAGAATGGAGAAGGAAATTTGGTTATTTCTGTGGCATTCAATATTTTAATAACTGGAAATATGACTGATAGCATTATATCGGGATGTATCAGATTTCCAGGAATTTCATAAAATGCCTAGAACATTGAGATTAATTACATGCATCCACACAAATATAACCTAAGAAGATTTAGCATTGCTTCTTAGTTGATAATGCTTCCCATGTAATTTAACATGCTAAATAAACATAATCAGTTTAATACCTTACTAAGTGAAAGAGAAATCCTTTGAGATTCTCCAGGGACCCTCTGGGAAATCTTAAAATTAGTTTGAGAAAGGAAGGAAGGAAGGAAGGAAGGAAGGAAGGAAGACCAAATTCCCTTCAGAATTTGATTTGGGGAAAACATCAACAGGTTTGAACATACACTTAAATAGGATCATAGATCATTATGAAATAATACTTAGTTATCTATTTAACTAAAGTGACAAAAGATTTTAAAGTCAATACAAATGGTTACATAGTTGTGAACAAAACTTAGCTCTTTGACAAAACTGGCTTTTCTTTAGTAATCAAAGATCTGATAATGACAACCCAAAACATAGTAAATTATTTTGGTAAGATACAGAATCATTGCTTTCCAGGTAGATTACCTAAAAGGTAAAAAAGCTTTTCATAATCCCTGATCAAGAGCAAACCAGTAGTCCAAATAACTTTGTTCTTTTAACATGGAGAGAACCAAATTCTAATTTTGCACCAATGTACTTTTGACATTAAAACTAAGAACAAAACAAAACAAAATTAAATAAATCCATTTCAATCTTAGCCAGCTGGAACATATATAACATTCTTTTTTCAAGATTCCTTTTCCACAAACTTCTACAACTACTTTATATAAATTCAAGTTTTGTCCTGTTTTTGTTTTTTTGTTTTTTTCCTCTTTCTCGTTCTGGAACAATCAGTTGTTTTATTTTAAGACAAAATTACTCTCTTTTCTCTTCACAAGAACACATATCCACACCTCATACCTTTTCTTACCAAAAACACATCCTAGTCGCCTTTCATAGAGATGTTTCCCTTTTTATTTCTAGTAGTTTTAGTTATATTAATTAGATTCATAACCCTTAGAATCTTTAATTCCTAGTAAAAACTAAGACGTAAGCAATTGTCAACTGTCACATGAGTATTCTGTAGATTGGCAAATTTATAAATGCATTTCATAATTTCTAAAAGTATATTCTTCTTCACAGTAAATTTTTCAGTGTGGCACTAAACATGTTTACTAGTAGGCCTCAATATCATTAGTTCCTCTACAAAAAGAAATCAAAATGGTAATCTGCATATGCCCAGTAATTGATGTTTCAGTATTTTTTCTTATTCAGAAATGACCTAGATATTTGATAAATATCTATCATTTAATTTACCTCAGTATAACTGTAAGGTTCCAAGTTACCTAAAAGATTTTGGAAATTGTTTTTAAGTAGAAATACCATAAAATATAACTATTGTTGAAAAGTTCATTATAAACTTCTATCCTCAGTTATATCTATTAAATTGACCTGTTCTTAAAAATTATGTTTAGATTACTCATGAAAATTTCATGGGACATTAACAACTAACCATCATTTTTATTTTTCTTGCTCTCAGATTCTGAAACAGAGATAACATAACCTTATTTGACTTTTACTAAACCTAATTATAATAAAAGTATTATATTTAATCATGATAACTATAAAAATATGCCTGCTTTAATTAAACCAAAAAGGTAACTTTAATCTACCAAAGGATATCCTAGATAATGTGAATTTGAAAAACATCTAAGTTAGTTTCTTTATTTCTGAGAATATACTTGATTTATATAAATGTTCAATTTTCTTTAAGCCAATTAAAAGAGCTCTTTACAATTAATTTTGTCAGTACCATCCAAAGATAGAAAAAAATCCCACAACTATAACATATATATAGATATACATAAATATACAGACACAAATAGAGATCTTACAGCTTTTGCTTTAAAGTTTTAGCTATGAGACAGGTACGATAATGCAAGTCATTCATTTGAAAAAACTTGAGTCCTAATTATGTTTCTGGCAGATAAAAGAAGTTAAGGTTGTTAGAGCAAGCAGGTTAGGTTTTAACAGGATTCTTGGAGACCAGCAAAGGGGGAGTCAAGGCCCATTATCAGGAAAGTTAGCAGCCTGTTCTGGCAGCATTTCACAAACAAGGCTACAGGAGCTAGATAAAAGGACACACTCCCAAGACAAAGAACACCAGAGACTCTGACCAATTAAGGGAGAAGAGGCATGAAACCCTGTTCCCAAAAATATCCCCTCCCTAAATAATAAATATTCCACCCCCTTATTAACAACTATCAATAAAAAGAGAGCGACCCTAAGCCCAGGGTGCAGCTCCCCTTTGAGGACTTGATCTTGTAACTCTGGGATCACGTCCTGAGCCAAAGGCAGACACTCAACCGCTGAGCCACCCAGGCATCCCGAGAGTGTACTCTTTCTAATAAATTCTTCACTTGTACCAGTCAACCACTCTCTGGTCTGTCCTTTAATATTTTACTTGCAAGGAGACTAAACACCTCTGGTGACATCCCAGGAGGGGCAAGGCAGAGGCCTCAGGGCCCAAGATCTCTCCAGTCTACCAGGCAACAAGGTTACCTGCTCACATGGCTTAAAATTTACCAATATTTACCAAAAAAGACTTTTAAGAATTTTCACTTGCCTGGTTTGCAAATAACCTTTCCCTTTCCTTTCCTTCTTTTAAAAAATATTTATTTATTTGAGAGAGAGAGAGAGAACATGTGTGTGCATGAGCAGAGGAAGGGGCGGGGGAGAGAGAGAATCTCAAGCAGACTCCCCATTGAGCGTTAGAGACTGATGCAGGGCTTGATCCTATTACCCTGAGATCATGACCTGAGTTGAAATCAAGAGCCGGACGCTCAACCGACTGAGCCATCCAGGCACCCCTCTTTTTTTTCTTTTGATAAGAATTACCTGCTTAAAGTTTGTGTTTCAAAGAGATGGCCCTCAGTTCCCAGAGAAGATAGAGCAGAGAATATTTACATCCCAAAGGTAGAGAAAAAATATGCAACCTGACCATTGAGTTGCCTATACACACAAAAACCAACAATCTGTGTGCCCCAGGTAAACAGAAAGCCAAGCCAAGTTCTCAGGGCAAATTCAAGACACAATAGAAGACAATAGCTATTCCGGGGAGAGAAAGGACTGATAACCACGGGTACTCTTAAACCATATTCACAAGAGCCTGGATTTGGAAAAAAAGTGACAACATGAATTTTGCCTTTCTTTCTCAACCAGGCACTGAAGAGATCTGGGAAAGCTGACTCTGGTTGGAATTCTCAAGCTTCACCAGCTTCTGCAGATGCAGGCAGCAGGCCTGTGCATCTGCTTGTCCCATGGTCCATTAGCAGTCAGCTTGGGATCCCATTCTTCTTCACCAAAAACTATTAAAAATTGACTAAAAGAAAACAATTTAGGTGATAAAACAAACTTTAATACTTCATAAAAAAGACTCTCAGAGAACTACAAAATGGGGTGAAGGCAAGACACTTCTGTAAGACAAACAGTAAAGAATAAGGAAGAGAAAAATAGAAAATAACAGACTGAAGCCACATAGTCAACTTTGTTTGGGGTGAGAAGAAACGAAAGTATAAAGCCAAGTTGGCTTGGTGTTTGGGGACTAGCAGACTAGATATACTACATTTCTGGTCCAAGCAGAACATTTATAGGGACACAAAAGTTATATAAGTTTTAGTATGCTGATGTGGCACCCCAGGCAGGAGTGACTCCATCTTGGTTCTAGAATATTACACAGGTAATTTACACAGGTAAACTCCACTAATGTACAACAGCTAAGTAAGATAATGAAAGAATAACTGTTTAGACAGATGATGGTTTCAGCTACAGCAGTATTAGCCACTGGATGCATTCCCTCTACTTCAAAGTAATGCGATTCAGTAGATGTTTATGAGTCTACATTGTGTGCAAAGCACACATACTAGTGAAAGAATTCACTTTAAATCACAATATTTAAGATGAGATGTCATCTGATCTAACCTTTTTTTTTACAGATAAATTAAAAAAAAAAAAAACAGGAACAAGTGAGTTTGGCCATGTTTTACAGGATGTCCACTGAATCCACTAAATCTTCATGGCAACGCCAAAAAGAGAACTAGGTCAAGTGTTCTCACCATAGGTGCAAGCCTGCCAATATTTTTCACCTTTTCTGGGAAACCTTCCCTGACTGTTCAAGGAAATCTGATCGTTTATCCTCTGTGCTACAATTGGGCCAAGTACATATATCTATCATTGTAATTAATCATAGTATTACAATTATTTATATCCATCTCCATTTATCTGGTATAGAAATTAAGAGTATGGGCACTAGAGCTCTAATCTCAACCACTGACAAGTTGTATATTACCTAGAGGAAATTTCTTTACCTCTCCATGCTGCAGTTTCCTTACCTACAATAGGGGGATAATATAGGTATCCAACTCAGAGGTCAATTAATGAAACTTAAATGAGAAAATCTATATAAAGTGTTTAGTACAGTGTCTAGCCATAGTAAGTGCTGAAAAATATTAACCATTGTTATTCATAGAATGCCAACAATATTTCTAGTGCCAGATATACCTTGATCGTTCAATAAAAAAAATTTATTAAATACCTAATATATCTCAAGTGGTCTTGTCAAGCACTGAAATTTCAAACATTGGTAAAATACAATAATCAGTGTGAGATAATGATCATAACTGAAATGAATTGAAGTCATAACTGTAAACAAAAGAGTTGTTAATAAGGCTAAGGACATAGTAGAGAGTGAAGACAAGCTTTATAGGAAAGAAGAAACTTTCTATAATGCCTCCCCTTTCCTCTCCATTTCTTTTATCATTTCAGAGAAAAGAGAAATTTTCCCTATGCCTCTATAAAGCCTAGAGAGAAATCTGAAGCAAAGAAAAGTTATTTGGGCATTATAGCACATGTCAGCTACTACATATGAGTGAGGGAATGTAATATAGAACAAGAAGGGGCAAATTCACTATTAACACAAGGCCAGGAATATTGTTTCATTAAAAAAAAAAAGTCTAGGTCAGATAAATTACTCATGCAGATGAGAGAGAATGGTCTTTGAGATAATGGATATCCCCACTAATAATGTGTGTCCTATTTCAGGAAGAAACTAAATAAAACCTACTATCAAAGCCCACCATTTTCCTTCCCTCCACATGAACCTACTTCCATCTATAGATCAGAAAACTCCTTCTCTGGTGGCCCAGGTACTCCAACTCCCAGAGCCATTAGATCATGCGACCGTAATACCTTCCCTCAGCCACCTGGGTTATATTATGTTTAAAATATAACTTCGATGATCTACTAAATTTGGTATACTTATTCCCTTAACATGCCCAATGTATAATTACGGCACAAAGAATACTAGTGGAAACTATTCCAAATAACTGTGTGGCAATATGAGCATCACACTCATCACTGATGATCACATTGAAACATAAGTAGCATAAAATTTTTAACTGAGATAATTGAGCCTTGAACACTGGAAAAAACACAGTGGTGGATTTTTTTTTTTTATGTGTATCTGCTCAGTAGAAGATGAGAAAATGCAATTAATTCCTTTTTTATAGGTCAGTGTATTATTCCCATGATCATTACTTAGCTAAGCTACTTATGGATAACTGTCCTTTAAGAAAGGACTCTGATTCTCATTAACTAGATTTCTGACCCATAGAGGAGTTTTAGCATTTATTCCCAGGCCCTTTAAATTTTTTTTTCAATTAAGCACTGCATTGAAATTTTAAGTAGTAGTGTGATTTAATAGTGTTTTGTCAAATGTTCTTACTTAATAAATCTGATCAGACCATTGACTGAAGTCCAAAATATAAAGGTGAAGCTCCTTGACGTAACTATTCTCTGAAAATTTACAGATATAAAGAATATAAGCAGAGATACTCCCTAAGTAGGTTTGCTTTCAGAGAATGTAACTGAGATATTCCCTAAGTAGGTACTTAGAAATTTAGAAAACCAAAATAAGCAATAATCATCCTAGTCTCTGAGATAAGAAATAAAAATTAGTTGAAGTCATATATGCAATTCAGATGGTTAATAATCTGATGTGAAGGAGAACTACGTACAGTATTTATCAATTGTCCTAGATAATTGAACCAAGGGCACTATAAATGACATAATCAAAGAGTGGGTTAATAAGAAGTAACTGGCCTTTACATACTTTGCTCTGGCAGAAAGAATGTAGTGATTGCTGTTTTGCTGAAACCCTTAAGAGAGTGGTATTATGATTTATTAATACAATATTTTTGAAAAAAAGAGTATAGATCTGAAGCATGTCTTATATTTTTCCTATAACTTAAAAAAATGATGAACTAAATGCTTTATTTTTGTAGCTCTTCCATATTTACTTTCAAATTTCTTATAAGTTATAAACTTTAAAAGACTATTCAGATAACTGAATTCCCACACTCACACCAAAAAGAAAAGAATATAGGGTGGGGAGAGCACGAGGAGGAAAATGATCTTTCACAGGTGTTCTTTGCAAATGAAAATGCTACAGTAAGTTACTGCATTTGGCCTTTCTCCCAGGTTTCCAGGTCTTAAGTAAGGAAGTCACTATTAAGTCCCTATCAAAGCAGGATGAAAAAGATTGAAGGCACATTAGCAAAGGCCCAGAAGTGACAGAGGCAGAGTACAGGCTTATTCACCAACTGCTGTACTGTTCAGGATGTGGAAGTGTTGGTTGACAACAGGGCTGCGACAACACAACAGGAGACTGAGAAGCCATGTGTGTAAAGAGCCTCCTATGCTGCCTCTGGAGCTTGGACTTTATACTAAAGCAACTGGGAGCTATTTAAGAGTTTTCATTAGGGGAATAATACTATCAGCTCTGTGCTCTAGAAAGATCCCCCAGGCTGCTGTGGAGACAACAAGGTAGACGGAGCAATATTGGAGGAAAGAAAACCAACTGGGAGGCAACTGCAGTAATCTAAAGGAAGATGAAGTTGTTATGAACAAAGTTTATGACAGTGAGGATGGAGAGAAGCAGCTGGCTGTGAGAGATATTAAGGAGGTCGAAGCTGCCAGACTTGGTGATTGATTGGGCAACAATGAGGTTGAGGCATTAAAATGACATGCAAGTTTCTCCCTCAGGCAACAGGATAAATAATGGTGCCTGAGTTTCCTTTGGAACATCTAGGGGTGATATCCACTACACAGATTAATATACAGATCGAGAGCTCAGCAGAATGACCTGGGTTAGAGATAAAGACCCCTGTAGAAGATGCATTTCTTCCGCATTTCTATAGCAAGCTGGATCTATTTCTGTGGTATTAATCACATTATTGCAATTATATGTTTACTCTCCTTTCCTCTACCAGGTTGTATATTCACTGACAGCAGGGATCATTTGTATTCATCTTTCCATCTCTAGCGCTCAGCAAATGATTAAAAGAGTATTTACCAGGCTCTGTATTTACATGCATCAACTGACTTAATTCTCCAAACAACCGATGAGGTAGTAGTATTATTATCCCCATATCACAGATGAGGAAACTGAAGCTGAGAATCAGTAAATAAATTTCCAGAGCCCTGGCTACTAAAATGGACCCTAAATATAGATTGTCACTTTAGGGGCATGGTAGGTACTTAGCATCTGTTTATTTAAATAAACTGACCTGAGAACTATATGGAAAATGTTTTACCTAAAGAAATGGAGGACAGGGAATAGAGGGGCATTCGGGTACCAGTTAAAATACCACCAACTGGTAAAATCTTCTCTAGCCCACTTGACTAAGTCAAATTCCTTTAATAAGCCGCCAGATATTTTCCTTTATAGTATTCTGTAATTGTATGTTTCTTTACAGAGTTTTCTATTTCTTTTCCCCACTGTTTTTCCCATCGTAATATTCTAATCTTCATATACCTAGTGCCTGGCAGTGAATCTGGAGCATGGAAAAAAGAAAATTCTGTCTGACTTCTGCTCAGTCTTCTTTCCTGGTTAGACTTTTGAGATTTCACAGGGCCAGGCCATACCCATTATATCTTCTGACAAGGTTTCTCAACCTTGGGACTACTGACATTTTGAACTGGATAATTCTTTCTGTGGGAGGCTGTCTTTGTGCACTGCAGGATGTTTAGAAGCATCCCTGGCCTCTATACACTAAATTCCAGTAGCACTGATGCCCCAAGTCATGAGAATCAAAAATGTCTCCAGTCATTGCCAGACATTTCCTGTGGATGGAGGTGGAAATCCAAATTACCTCAGGGGAACAACTGTCTCAGGGGCTGAAGTGAAAGAGGACAAAAGAAAGCTAAGAAGATTCACCTTAGGAGGGATAGAGAATCCTCCTTCAGCAACTCCTGTTGCCCAGGCCATGCACAAATTGGTGACTGGTTATTTCCCTTAACTTCAAATTCTCTTGAATCTTTTATTCTAGGTACATTCGTGTTCCTATTCGTCATGTGCCAACCATTTGGCTTTCCTCAGTGTTTTCCCTTCAACTTCAGAACAACTGTGTTCTCTTACACTGAGGCACTGAGTTATGTCTTGATCCAATGTCAAGCTCTTTCCCTTCTCCCTTCTCCCTTCTCTCTTCTCTCTCTCTCTCTCTCTCTCTCTCAATCCCTCCCTTTCTCTCAATTTTTCTCTCCTTCACCCCTTGGTTGCTAGTTACTAACATTGGCTAAGGTCTTTTTGTTGAGTCTGCAATTCTCTGTACTCATTAAATAATGCCACCTAATCACTGAGTCATAAACCACACAAAAATCTGTAAGATTAGGAATAGTCAGAATATATAATACTAATCAAACACATAAGGACCAGAATAGAGTGTTTCATGTAAAATGTCCCTTTATTAAATAAAGGAGGTTGACAATACACACAGCACTGAAAGGGGGAAGAAAATCAAATCCCTTTGGAAACTGAAAACAGCAATCATTTGTTTTCATAGAACTGAGGGTCAACAGAAGGTTGGCTGCTCTAAGCTGTATTATCAGGAGTCATTTGGCTCTGCTCCATATCTCATCATCCCAGGAGTACAAGACTAACCAAAATGTGTTCTTATCACGGTGAAGGTAGAGTGGAGCAAACCCAATTGAACAAAGGCTTTTCAAGTCTTCAGTCATGTCATGCCTGCTAAGATGCCATTGACCAAAGCAAATTGTGTGGGCCAAGTCACATAAGGAAGAGAAGAAACTGTAAATTCACATAGCTAAGGGTGTGGTTACAAAGAGGGAGGTAGAACTGGGGCCGCAATAACCTATGCCATGCTCCATTTTAATTGTCATTATTTCCAATCTTTTTATCAATTCCCTGAGTCTCATAACTGTACTTTTAAGAGTGGGCCTGCTTGTGCCAGCAAATGTGGTAATAAAATAATGACCCAGTGCTCAGACACTAGGCCTCACTTATTAATATTCGATGCAAGTGCTAAAGATCTACCAATCAACTCTTAATTTATAAATAGGACAGATTTGTTCCCTGATACTGCTGTGTAATTTCACTCAATTTTCAGAATAGATAGTGCTTTACTCCTACACAAGAGATATAATTATCACCATTTTTTTTAAGACTTTGATTGCACATTTTGCCTTCTCAAATTAGTCACTTCCTACAAATGGGAAGATTAGGAATAGTCAGAATATATAATACTAATCAAACACATAAGGACCAGAATAGAGTGTTTCATGTAAAATGTCCCTTTATTAAATAAAGGAGGTTGACAATACACACAGCACTGAAAGGGGGAAGAAAATGAAATCCCTTTGGAAAGATTGGTAAGACACATAGTTATGCCATATGATCATGGTTGTGACCCAATGTGCCTGAATATTAATTATATTAAGAAAATTAAAACAGAATGGCTTATTTCTTTCCAGATTTAGGCCCTTTTGCTTATGGGACTCTGGATTATCTAAGTTGAAACCCTCATCTGTTGTCCTGAATTTTGAAGTTGGAAAAAACTAGCCAGTTGGGCCCATTCCCAATCTAGTGGTCCCTGTGTGCAATCAGGCATGTGCCTGGTAACTTGGCTGCCCACCTGCCCCAGCAAGAGCAATGGAAGAACTGCAATCAGCAACTATGGGGCTCTGGCCCTCCTGCATTTTTTCTTAAGCCTTATCAAATTCCTAATGCTGTCCATAATATATACCACTAGCTCTATGGCAAATCCTGCTTCTTTAACATCTCCATTTCCCTACATCCCAGACACATAAAATTGATTGTGTTCAAACAAAACTCATGAACTTCCCAGTCAACTTGATCTTCCTTCTGTGTTATCTGTTTCAATAACTAGGTCTACCTACCTTCCTATTGCTCAAGGGTAACATTTGTCAACAAGTCCTTTTCCCTTAACCTCCACCTATATCCAATCTACTCCAAATATATTTGATTACATTTTCTAATATTTCATGATCACCCCTCCTTCTCAATCCCATTGCCATCATTTTAGTACAAATCACTATAAACTTCACAGGGGAACTATAGTACCTTGCACTAAATCTTTTCCACTCACCATTTTGCAGGCTGAGGGGTCAAAGGCAAACACTCTACAAAGCCTTTCCACTACTCATAGGATACCATTCAAAATCTTCCATCTAAACTTTTGGCTTTTTTTTTATGATGTAACTGTGGTGATAGTGAAAGAAAGCAATTTACTAAAGAAATTTATTGTGACATAAATAGCTCCATTGGTCCCTATCAATCAAAAGCTCACTGTCCCAAGATGCCTGCCTCTCCTCAGAGGAAAAGGCTACTTTTTATGCTATCTTCTCAATACGTACTGATTGGCAGAAAAGGCATTTGGAGTTCCTCCGGAAATTTTAAGAGA
Source organism: Vulpes vulpes (assembly GCF_048418805.1). Taxonomy (NCBI): domain Eukaryota; kingdom Metazoa; phylum Chordata; class Mammalia; order Carnivora; family Canidae; genus Vulpes; species Vulpes vulpes. The sequence goes on from NC_132781.1 coordinate 74,705,662, forward strand.
CAGATACTCAAGTCCACCTGCCATTACAGTGTCTGACACATAATTGGTACCTAATGAATATGAATATTTTTTAATTAATTAAAAGCACTATAAAAAAGAATTACCAACTTTACATTATGGAAAAGGAAATTAAGGTCAGTTAAGAGACTTGCCAAAGACTAGAGAGTTTGCACATAGCTCAACCGGGTTTGCATCCTACTTTGTCTGTTTGTAGATCTTAGGCAGCATCTGCAAGGTTCACTGAGTCCATACAAATATCCTCCAGCTCTGTTCTCCTTGATACTGCCCCCGAGTTAGTTGGTAGGTGGAATTAACAAGTGGATTGTATCTGGACATCATGGAGCCAACAGTATTGGAAATTAAGAAAATTTAAAAAGTAAAAAAAAAAAAAAGAAAAGTTAAAAAGTAACTTCAAAGAAACAAATTTGAAGATAATTCAACAAGCATCTGCTAGAAGCTGGGAATACCAAGTTGAGGAAGACAGTGGTCTGGACCCTCCAGAGTTCACATTGTTGTAGAGAAAACAGGCATGCAAACAAATGACTATGATAAAATACCATAGGGAAGTTAAGTAATATAATGAACAAATAAACTTCCATCCTCTGGGAAGTAGGGGAACTTTAAAAATCTGACCTGAAAATATCAGAAATCCTATAGCTCTCTTAGGTAAGAGATTGTCCAAATAGACTAATCTTGGGTAAGTTGTGAGGTTTTAAAGAGAGGTGAAGAATTAACTCATGACTTCCATTACAACCGAACAAGATAACTTGGTAATTCAGCACACAAGCTCTGTTCTACTACTTAGTAGATACATAACTTTGAATAAGGAGCACTTTTTAACCTCCGCTTTCTCATCTCTTAGTAATTGTTTTTTTTTTTTTATTGGAGTTCAATTTGCCAACATATAGCATAACACCCAGTGCTCATCCCGCCAAGTGCCCCCCTCAGTGCCCATCACCCAGTCACCCCAACCCCCTGCCCACCTCCCCTTCTATTACCCTTGTTCATTTCCTAGAGTTAGGTGTCTCTCATGTTTTGTCACCTTCACTGATATTTTCACTCATTTTCTCTCCTTTCCCTTTATTCCCTTTCACTAATTTTTATATTCCCCAAATGAATGAGACCATATAATGTTTGTCCTTTTCCAACTGACTTATTTCACTCAGCATAATACCCTCCAGGTCCTTCCACGTGGAAGCAAATGGTGGGTATTTGTCGTTTCTAATGGCTGAGTAATATTCCATTGTATACATAGACCACAGCTTCTTTATCCATTCATCTGTCGATGGACACCGAGGCTCCTTCCACAGTTTGGCTATTGTGGACATTGCTGCTATAAACATCGGGGTGCAGTGTCCTGGAATTTCACTGCATCTGTATCTTTGGAGTAAATCCCCAGGAGTGTAATTGCTGGGTCAAATGGTATCTCTATCTTTAACTCTTTGAGGAACCTCCACACAGTTTTCCAGAGTGGCTGTACCAGTTCACATTCCCACCAACAGTAATTGGAAAAAATAAAGATAAATAACTCATAGAATATTTATGAGACCTTAACTACAATAATAATCAACTTTCAAAGAGTTTTTGCTGTGTGCCAGAGAGCTTTTGGTACATTAGCTCATTTAATTTTTGTAAAGCTCCTATGTGAGAAATACTATTATCCCCATTTTACATCTGAGAAAACTGAGGAACAGTGAATTAAGTGATTTGCCCAAAGTCATATAGCTAGTAGGTGGCATGCCCAAGTAGTCTAGCTCCAGAGCCTGCATTCTTCAATTACTTGTCCATTTTTAATTCACCTCTTGAATTAGATGATGCCTCTCAAGCTTTGGACATTGGCCATGTCACATGAATTGAATCAGCTTAGCTTTATAAAATATATTTAAAATATTGAGCCCATGTGTCTTTTACTCTTCTCCTGCAACCATTTGTCCATTTGACAATGGGGAAGGGGAAAGGGAAGAATAGCACCCTAAAAGGAAATAGGTGAATTCTATCCAGGACAGAAGAGTAAACAAATAGAAGTGGGACAGGAGAGACAAAGGTGGGAGAGAAATCACTTACCCACTCCAAAGCAAAACCCAAGTTGGGAGGAGCAAGGAAAGAATCAGAGAATTTGATATGAAGGCTGAAAACAGGGACTTGATCTCCTCCCTGTCTAAAACTCTGAAGTGACACTGTCATTGACAGAACAGAATGGCTAAGAGTTCTGGTTAGGCAGAAGAATAGCCCAAGTTCATGGCCTGAGCCTGCCTTGCCTTCTACATGATGTGGAAGGAATCCTAAATTCTACATGCTCCATGGGCAAGTGAAATTCAAATTTAACTAGGCATCCCATATCTTATCTGGCAACCCTAGTCTCCATGTAAATTTTGGGGGGGAGAAGCTATGCCTCATAGAAAGCAAGTCACGGCTCTGTAATGGAACCTCTGAAGCAAAATAATCCCCCATTGATTCTTTTGTCCTTTCACACATGGAGACAAAATTGGGCAAGAAATAGACAGTAACTTCAGACTAGGGAGGGAAATGGTTAGATCAGCCATGCTATACTATTTTCAAAGAACTACAAGCAAATATTATAAATATTTGAAAAACCCTGAGAAAAGTTTTTTTTCTGAGAAAACTTTTAGATCAAAATCACAGTCTCCTTAGTAATATAAAAGATAAAACGATGAAATATGGCATCATATAAAAGACTACAAAAACTTTTTAGCAAAAAGTCAAAAATCTTCAGATCAGCTATTTGGATGTTGCTTCTATTATTGCCATTTTCCATCTAAGTCAGATACTCAGTAATAGGGTTTCTTTGAATTTATTATCCTAAAGCACAAGTTACTATTAATATAACCAATATTAAGGGCAATATATGAGCACCTGAGTGGCTCATGGGGTTGAGCGTCTGCCTTTGGCTCAGGGTGTGATCCCAGGGTCCTGGGATCGAGTTCCACATCGGGCTCCCTGCAGTGAACCTGCTTCACCATCTGCCTGTGTCTCTGCCTCTCTCTGTGTCTCTTATGAATAAATAAATAAAATTTTTTTTTAAAAAAAGGCAATATAGTATAATGGTTAAGAGCACAGATTTGGGAGTCAGATTTGTTTTTTATCTTGCTTCTTCCATATTGCCATAACTGAAAAGCTACTGAACTTTCATCAAACTTGGTTTGAAACATGGATTAAATAATTCCTAACTTGGGCACCTGGGTGTCTCACTCAGTTAAGCATCTGCCTTCAGTTCAGGTCATGATCCCAGGGTTCTGGGATGGAATTCCGAGTGGTCGGGCTTCCTGCACTATAGAGAGCCTATTTTTTCTCTCTCTCTCTGTTCCTCCCCCCTGCTCATGCTCTCTCTCTCTCTCTCTTTTGCATGTACACACGCTCTCTCTCAAATAAATAAATAAAATCTTTTATTTATAAGTAAATAAATAAATCCTAATTCATGTGGTTATTATGAGGAATAAATGAGCTACTATAGGTATATTGTAGATATACTGGCATATATAGTAAGTGCTCAATAAGTGCTGACTCTCTACCTATCTAAATCTAGACCTAGATATAGATATAAAAGTAATATAGATATAGAGATGTACATATATGTATGTATAACATTTATATATACTTGATCTTTTTGTAAGGGTTAATTATTGGTTGTTTTTGCCACTTCACTGGCCAATTGAAAAAGAAAATCAATCCAGGAAGGAGTATTAAATGAGTTAGAGGGGGAAGGTAAAGAGCAGTTCTCACACATATTATTCTTAGAAGATGCCTGAAGCTCCAGGTTATGGGTGAAAAAATTAGTCCATATAAAACCTTCTTCACCCAGAGAAAAGTTGGTTCTGATCTAAATGCTGAGGATTCACAGGGCTCATCTTATTTCAGGCTTTACATTTCATCTTAATGCTTCAATCTCCAGGACCCTGTCACACAGAATACTGGAGGTGGGAAGATTCAGAAAGGAACCTGCTATAGCCCTTCACCTCGAGAGACAGGAATGGGGTCCCTTCCTCTAAGTTCCACCAGGAAGTTATTGGTTGAGCAAGAACAAGATCTCAGAGTTTTGAACCCAAACCATGGCCCTTTTGCCTAATCCTGGTACTTCCCCAAGGGCATAGGGTTAGTGTGTGGAGAAGGGACCTGCCTGACCCATCTCCTCTTGAGGGATCAGGGCCATTCACTGTTGTAGCCCGCAGGGCTTCATGCTTACTTTAGGCCTCTTTGTTCCCACTCTGCATTCTCAATGAGAGAGCTTATTAATCCCCACTTCTATAGTAACAGCAACCAAACCAGTACTCCAGCTCAGGTAGTCTACTAAGCTATACATTGATGTATCGACCTGCATGTCCCATAGGCAAGAAAACTATGTTCAGTGTGAAAATTAGAACTATCCCTCCCACTCCTGCTTCTCTTCCTGTGTTTACTACCTTGTGTAAGGCAGCAGCAGTGACCTTGTGAAGCATTCTCGATGTGACCCATATTTAAATGAGATTGACTCTTTCTAAAATTCAAATTGATCACAAACTCATGAGAAAAATAAATCCTTCAATAATCCCCACTAACTTCAATATATATTCCAGACTTTTTAGAATCCTTTGGCTCTCCTTCCACTACCCCTCATCATGCTCTAGTGAGTTCCCTCAATTGCTCCCATTGTCTCTATTGTACAGCTCTATCTATCTATCTATCACAAGGTTCTGTGGCATCTACTTATCTGGCAATTCTTTCAGAGCCAGGAATACTGTCTGACATATGTTTAGTGACAATCATTATTTATTAGTTGAATGAATAAATGAATGAATGAAAGTCAAAGTCTTACTGCCTGTAAAATCTTGAACAAGGTAATCATTTAACCACTCTTTGTCTTAAGGCCTTCATCTCTAAAGTGACATTATACCCCATGTACCAAGTCATTATGAGTATTAAAGGAAGCCATATATGTAAATGCACTTTGTAACAAAGTACAGTATAGTATCAGTTACATCAACTTTGGTACTTTGTAAGTTTATTGTACGGTTTAAGACTGCCAAAAAAAAGATACCAGAAAATTTTCTCAGAATCTATTTAACTCCAAATAATAAGCCCTTGAAAATATGTTATTGAACAAAATTTGAAGACAAAGTTGTAAGTGCCCAGTGTCATCAGTATCCTTAATTATGGAGTTATAAGAAGTGGATGAACTGTCAAGGTTATAAGAGCCAATCTCTTCCCACTTCTCCACTCTATTTACATAGTGGAGCTCTCATGTACTTGTAGTTTGGTAGGGGGAGAGAAGTGGTAAATGTACAAAGTATTATAACAAAGTCCACTCTTATATAATTATAACTTAAGTTAATTACATTGACATTTCTCAGCAAGGATTAAGTAAGTCAGAAGGGGAAGAAAAGGCGTATGAGAAAATAAAAAGCAAGGGTTGGACTACAAGAGCATCTCTTTTGTCTTTCATTCAGGAGTGTAATTAAATTAAGTAGGATTGATTGAGTGTCAAACATCTGTGGGAGTCATTTCCTAACTTCATTAATGCTATTGTGCCTGAAGAAGCCTCAGTGGTAATTTCTCTCACAAGTATCTAATGAGAGTCTAGTGATGTGATATGAAAGCATTACACTGAGCTGCTGTGCCCTACGCCACTGCCTTATCTGTATGTGAGGAATTTATTAGAAATGCCAGCCTGGCAACAGTAAAGCTACATTATCCACCTCAGCAGTGGGAGCGGGACAGCAGGCAGCAGTGAGCTGGGGTAATGGAGTCATAAAGTTGAGAGTTTAGACAGCAAGCATAACAGAATAAAAACAGGACTGCTAAGAAGAACTAAATGGTCATAAAAAAGATCATATATAATGAGGTACAGCAGATAATGAGGTGCATTTATATGAAAAACACTAAATAAAAATTATGACTGCTTCCTCTTTAACCCCATAACCATCAGAGCTTCTCCCAGCAGCTAGATTTGCAAAGTAAACTAAGGAGTATAAATTAATTGAAAGGAAAAAATATATATGTTGGCCAGCTTAGTTCATTATTATAAGCATTGCTGAATGCACAGGGCACCCCAATAGAATATGAGCCACTGGGCAAAACATTATGAAAGATCTATAACTCCTATCCTTTCTGTAGAATTATGAATTTAAAAGGTTATAATACTATTATAATTATAAAGTAATTAAATGGGAGATAAAGATAAGGCTAGTTGTTTCATTCATTTTACCATAGTGGTTAGAAGTTACCTGCTCCCAAGCTTTGTTCATTCATTCATTTATCAGTTAATGAACCTTTCCTGTGTGTTGGAAGTTCTAGCCAGCTTGAAGGCTGCCAAGTTGCACAATAACAGTCCCTGCCTTTGAGGAACTTTTAGTCTGGTACAGAAAACTTCCAAGAAATCAAATCAGCAAAATAAAAATTTAAGTGGAAAAACGGAGATGAGCACTGAATCCCATGGAAATGCAAAGGGGACAACACTTGGCAGGGCTGAGAGTATTAAAAAATGAATAGAAATTGGGTGGATTCAGGGTGCAAAGAGAGATGAAGGAGAAGAAAAAGGGAGGATTACAGAGTTTCAATGTGAGCAAACAACATTTACAAAAACACTTAAGCTATGAGATGACAAATTTATTTATTTATTTTTTTAATTTTTATTTATTTACGATAGTCACAGAGAGAGAGAGGCAGAAACACAGGCAGAGGGAGAAGCAGGCTCCATGCACCGGGAGCCCGATGTGATTCGATCCCGGGTCTCCGGGATCGCGCCCTGGGCCAAAGGCAGGCGCCAAACCGCTGCGCCACCCAGGGATCCCCGAGATGACAAATTTAAAGAAGGACTCGGAAAAGAAGGCTGATATGATCTGTGGGCAGAGAGGCTGGGTTGGGGCCATGATGTGGGGCTAAGATGTTATCCTGCACATGAGCAATGGGGACAATTGAGGACTGTTTGCACATAAGTGTCCTCATTTACCGCTGCCACAAGCACATTTAAATATAACTTTCCACTACTGAATTCTTTCCCTACTATGATTCTTATTGAGAAAACTAAGTCTGAGAGACACAATATATAATTTTTTGAAATGACTAACTTAAATTCACACAGTTAATTTCCCATTGTAAGGGGTGCCTATCTTTCAACATATCATACGCTTCAATGGCAAGGTAGTCTATACTTGACCGAACTAACCGGAAATTTACCAATTTCACTGAATTCTAAGTAATCTCTCGGCACCAAATCCTTTTCTTTTTAATGTATCAATAGATGGTGCTAAAAGGAACAAAGCTGTTCTGAAGTTTTATGAAGGTATGTTCATTTAATATTTCACCCTACTTATAAATGGGAATTTTGACCCAATCAAAGGGGATATTGTAATGCGAAATTAACTTATCGTCAAATTATCATCTGAAAGGGATTTAATAATCATATTAATATCTTTAATAGCACCTTAAAAATTTAGTAGCATTACACTACTTGTATTGTGATACAGTGTTTATATTTCTGGCCATTGTTTGTGTGTCAAGCTTCCACTATAAGTAGCTATTAAGATCTGGAGAATTGACATGAGCTATGATTGACCCAACCCTGCTCATTAATAATCCATCTTGCAAGATGGCTCTACTGCAATGATTTGTCCTGGAGTAATAGCTCAGCAAAATTTGCTGCCTTAGAAAGCTAACATATATGTGGTCAACTTAAGAAGACTGTGAGCATCTTGAGGATAGAAATGATCACATTCATCACTCTTTGGCTTGACAGAGGCTCAGCAAATATGTTAGAGTATTCAACGTGATGACATTGTCATCCCCGTCTATATTATCCTCTGCTTCTGCTGGGGGTCAGGGGAGGCACTGTGGAGAGACTACATTTCCCAGAGTTCCTTTCCTCATATTATTCTAGGCTAGTATCTGTCAGGGAGAGGAATCTGCGCATCCTGGCAAACTAAAAAAGAAGCCATTATTCTGGCAGCTGTGGAAGAAGAACCTGCTTGAGAATCTTCTAGTTTGGTGTAGACACCATGAATAGTGGCTTCCCTGATTTTTGTGTCCCCAGTCTATCCAACAATTATGAGAGCCTCTGTTTTCCTGCATTAAAACCCTCTCCACTTGGAATATTTAAAGTGGCTTCTGTTTTCCTCACCTAAGACTGCCTGGAATGAGCTCATGAGTGGAGAAAAGGAAAAAAAAAAGAAAGAAAGAAAATAAAGAAAAGGAGAAAGGAGGGGGAAAGAAAGGAACAGATGCATGAAATTGCTTCTTTGGTTTTACAGAGCAAAGGGTGAGCTTCGCTCTTCTATGAGCACTCTATCTCCTCAGGAGAGGAGTGTGATTCTTCTATATTTTGGAAATATTAAAATGTCAGGAGCTGAGTCCAAGCCAGTCTTCCTCAGCATCCATGGATGCCAATAATGTAAACTGCTGAAGGAGAGCATCATAAGAAATCATTATTAATTCTCTAAATTGGAAGATGTGAATATGTTGTGGTATTAATAATCAGAGCTAACACAATCAGAAGAGCCAATCAGAAGAAAGACTGGTACAGCAATGAGAGTGTGTCCGTGATTACACAAGGAACTTTTGGGAAAAGATCCACATCAGTGAAAAAGACAAAGAAACTGTTCTTTTGAAAATTTTCTACTCTGGGAAAGAATAGGTACTACAAGTGAGCAAACTAAAGCAATGAAGGCTTCTGTGAATCAAATCCCTAACTTCTTTTACTATTCATAAGCCAAATGTTAGGGGAATAAAAAGCAGAATATGTCTGAGGCATATGTTAAACAAAGGAAGGTGTTAAACATACGGATTTTGACATATTTAAATCTGAACTAAAACAATTACTGCTTGTAACACATCCAATTTCTGAAACTACTAAATTCAGTATGACAATCTCTTCATGTATGTGTATGTATTCATCTGCCATGAAGACACGGAAAATTTTCTTAAAATTTTTATTAGCTATTCAAACATATTCACTGATCCACAAAATGTAACCAATCCTTCCCATACTCATTGTTGTCAATGAAGTGACAACAACTGTTAGTAATTTAAGCCAAATAGCAACAGTTTGTAAAATCATCTTTAGACAGTGTTTACTAAGAAAGCAATGACTTTTCAGCTGAATCTCTTGGAACTTGAGTCTGGTGGCCTTGTGCTAATTTACTTGGCTATGTACATGTTTCCCAACCCAAACTTCTTTCCCCAAACCTCCTCCTTCTTTCAGTCACTTGGAGTTTCAGTTCTGGGTGCCTGGGTGGTTCAGTCAGTTAAGCATCTGACGTTAGCTCGGGCCATGATCTCAGGGTTCTGGGACTGAGCCCCATATCAGCCTTCCGCTTATTAGAGAGTCTGCTTCTCCCTCTGCCTCTTCCCCCACTCATGCTCTCTCAAATAAATAAAATCTTACTTAAAAAAAAAAGAAAACCTAGAGTTTTTGTTTGATTATTTTGCACATTCAATCTAAACAAAAGAGCATAGAATTTCTAGCACCTTTCCCTTCTTTTCTCATTCCTGCAATACTCTGCAAACTGGTTTTCCCCTTCATTCCACTAAATGGAGAATTTAACAAACCTGTAGAAAGTTTCTGAGATCTTCAGTAATGTTAGTTTTCTTATCCACCTTTCCTTTCATCTCTCTGGTCTAAACTCTCAATCATCTAAGGTACAATTCTGATCAGATTATCCCCCCCCCCCCTTAAAAATCTCCAGAGCACCTGTTTCCTGAAGCATGGACCACTCAGCCAGCATTTAAAGGTGTCTGGTTCACATTCACCTTTTCAATTTTCTCTCACTGCTCTCTTATATACAACCCTTATGCTTAGCCAACTAAACCATTACCCAATGACATACACAAATATATCTGAGCTCCAGCCCTCACCAGGCAAGCCTCCACTGGAAATAATTAAGCAACCAGTTAGTTAATTTAAAAATACCAGAGATTGAACCTAGTTATCTTAATGTCAAATGGACAGCCTTGAGTATTTAACTTAACTCTAAGACGAAAAACATCAACAATGAATATATTACTTTCTTATTCCCCAATAAGGCAGAGTATTTACTATCTATGCCATGGACCAGCAAATTATGGTCCACAGACCAAATCTGTCCCATGTTGTTTTTGTATAGCATTCTAGCTAAGAATGGGTTTTATATTTTTAAATTGTTGAAAAAAATCAAATGAAGTATCATAGTATGTCATGCTGCATGAACATCATTTGAACCTCAAATTCCAGTGCCCATAAATAAGGTTTTATTGAAACATAGTCATGATCATTCATCTACATAGCTGCTTTTATGCTACAATGGAGTTGAATAGTTGACACAGAGACCATATGACCCCAAAAATCTAAGATATTTACTATCTGGTCCTTTAAAAAAAATATTTGTTGACCCTTAATCTATACGATGAATTAGGAATTTACTACTTAGTATTAATATTATGCTTTATTTGTGTTTCCTATTCCCAACTTCTCTTAAAGCCTCCCAAGAATAGAAATATTTCGGCAACTTTCCAATACTCTGGCCTACCATAGATGTTGTTTTGGGTTGTTTTTGTTTTTGTTTTTGTTTTTTTACATAGCTATTACTCAGTAGATACTTGTTAGTGACTCTGATGCTAGTTCTACAAATAGGTATAGATAAATAGATTTTCCTGGACCAACTAGGGAAACAGACAGCAGTCTATATTAACTACAGTCTTAGTTATAAAAGATGATATTTATTCTTTCATTAAAAAAATAGTTGCCATAAGGTAATACTTATGAGTTTTCCCCAGAAGTACACTCCCATCTCTCTTGTACCGTAAAGTACACTTTGAGGTACCACAATGCCATTTTGCATCTTGGATTATAGTGCCATTTCTTTCACTCAGTTCTTTCACTCAAATTCTATTTTGGCCCAACTATGCCTTAAAAAAAAAAAAACTGTCAATCTGGGACACAGCTCTTCAAATGGTGAAATTATCAAACCTAAATTGTTTCATGGAAAGGGGCATTATATCCTAGATGACACTAAAATAACTTGCAAATTAGGTTGGTTCCATTCAATAGCACAGTGATTCTATGGGATAAAAAAATAAAACTAATCATTTGACTAAATTAACTTCATTCTATCCAGATACTCTACCTAATGATACTGTGTAGAAAGTATATATCCTGATTATTCAAATGTCCTAATGCCCTCTATCAAATACAATGCGTGTGTGTGTGCTCTACTTAAGATGACCAAATAGCAAAATTTAATATAAAACATCATCATGAAATACATTGCACATTTTTGGGCCCTTGTAGATTTTGCCAATTTTCTTCCCTCTGAATCTCTAAGACCTGTCTGAGCTGTCAACAGTGTTATGTCAATTGTTTACAAAACAAATCTCACTCACAGGGGAGATAGAAGCCTGATTCAGTATTCAGAGAAGCCAAGAAAGAAAAAAAAATAGATGAAACACTGACAGTTGCAGATTTTCATTTGAAGTAGTAAAATCTAAGGAATAAATAGGATGTCAGCACAATCTAAGACTTCTTTTTCTGGCCACAGGTTTATATTAAGAAATACTGGGACAATATTCTTTAGACATGAGAAACATTTTAAATAAAAGGATTCTTGGAATAAGACAAAACTGTTACATGATGGATTGTATAACTTCAGCATCTATTGTAATTTCCCTTTGTTCATTTCACTGTGTTCTCTTGTCCTTTCTGCATTTCTCAAAAATTTGATAGCAATTTTAATGTGTTCAGACCATGTGTTGTCACTCCAGGTATCTGAAAAGTTTCTAATGATCTCTGTTGATCTTTTCATGTTAGTTGTAAAGAGAGTTATAAACACACAGATCTGACACTTGTTCCCAGAATATCATACACATGATGTTTGGTGGTTGCATTGTCATCAGTGAATCTAATATACAGTTGAGCTGTACAATGTAGTATATGAAAAAAAAAAATTTAAGTTTCCAGTGAGGAGAAAGTTGGTAGAAACTGTTCTTCATTATGTAACTTCATTATACAGCTACCTTGGTCTTGTAAAATATTAAATCTCTTCCTAAACATACTTTCAGAAGAAAGTACTACAAGGTCAGAATAGACGACTATGATTTTTAAATCTCCAGATTCCATTCATCCTACTCTGCTAGTGGCACTCCAGTCTTCATACAGGGACTCATCGTTCCTTCATTCATAGACCACATGGATGCTGCCAAGCTAGGTTGTCTTCCATTTTCTGGGGTGACATGGCCCCAGCCTGCTTAGGCACATCTCCTTCCCCTGGTGACAGGCATCCATTTATCTATGAGCACACTGCTCCTGCTGAGTCAGTCAGGTCCAAGCAGAGATAGCCTCAGAACCTTAGCCTGAATGGCTGACAGCATACTGGAATTTGTACTTGAATCTGAGAAGGTATGAGGCTGATGCTGCACCAGAGAGGCACAGTCTATCAGTGAATGGAGCCAGTGCCTAAAAGGCTATATGAAGAAATGAAGAGAGCAAAGCTGTCCTGGTAAAAATCATCTGAGCTCTGTTTTTCCCAAAGCAACTTTATGCCCAGACTTTTTATTTTTATGTGCCAACAAATACTCTCCAAATCAGTTTGAGTTGGGCATTCTCTCACTTGCTGTTAAAAAAAAAATCCTGATATGAAAATTGGTGACTCTTGTTTTCCCCTTTATCCCTCATAAGCATAGGGGGTAAAAACTCTAGCACTTTCTTAAACCTCCATTCAGAAATCTCAATTTCCATAGTGTGGAAAGTTTCCAAGAATGCAGGTTAAACAGAGATCTCTATTTCTAAGACATCTCTGATAAGGAATATTGCTAGTTCCCTCCAAGGACTTATACTCAAATTATCCTCCAAGAGCAGCCACTGTGTGGGAAGAGTATAAATTTGTGTGAAGAGACTAAAAAGAAAGGGAATCTCCAGGAATGATGGTTGGAAATTAATGTTCAGTCATCCTTCACATGTGGGTAGCCAGCCTTGGTGTCAGTCTGGGAGGAGCTATCCCTTTGGTGCCTAAATAAAATAGAAAGAAAGAAAGAAAGAAAGAAAGAAAGAAAGAAAGAAAGAAAGAAAGAGACTTTCCATACAAAAGGTAATCAATGGTGGAATTGGTCCACCTACTTCAGTAAATGGAACTATTAACAAAGAAAATACTGGACTGGTCTGGGCTTGGCGAGCAGACTTTGAAAAATGTTAAAAATGTAGGAAACTAGTCTTAAATAACTCGAAGTTGGACTTCCTTTGAGGAACAAGGCATGATGTTTTCACATTTGCTTTAAAATAAAGAATATCTAAGATCAGATTTGGAGATCACCATTCAGAAGGGAGGCCCATGGGTCAACAATGTCAAATCCCAACTCCACAGTTTTCCTAATCTCCTTGGGTTTATCCTGTATTCAACTTTCCCACCAGTCACCCTTCCTCCAACTTTGAAAGACTCACCTCTAATAGAAGGTCATCTTCCTTTCTGTGTTTCTCAGCTCCTAAATGGGAGATTTTCAAGCCCAGAATCTTAGTTTTGGATATTCTCCATATTTGGGAAACAAACAAACCTTTTCTGGAAAGCTCACCAGAAAGATTTTTAGAATAGGGGTTTGGAAATGTGTGTGCTGAACTTGACCCTCCCGAGCTGAGCAGAGAGGGCTGGTGGTTATCTCTCTCCATTCGGGGAGTGTCAGTGAAGCTCCCAGAGGACAGCAGAGCAGCTGGTGCTGGAGAAGGCCTTGCGACTAGCGGGACTGGGACTGGAGGGACAGCCAGTACCAGGGTACTCAGCATAGTCTCCACCGAAACTCTGAGGCCATTTACATAAGAAGCTGTCCCCACTGTCCTTTTAACACAAACTGAAAATCCTTATAAAGTGATTTGAAGAAGGGAAGTCTATTTCCAATTCACATGTAAGAAGTTCTCACCCTGCTTTACAGAGAAACCTGTCTATCAAAATCACACTTAATTTCAAAGAGCTACTACATTGAAAGATGCTTCTGAAAACTGTGGAATGCACGTGAAAAACACTTTCTAGTCCATGTGGCCAATGTATGAACAGAGCAGATGGAATGTGCTTTCTGGTGACTTAGTACGTTTGAAGACAAAGACTTCACTTGCCCACACCTTAGGTATGTGTTCCAGTCCCAGCCTAATCCTACAGACAGCTGGTCAGACACAGGAAACACTTTATTTTTTAAAATACTTTGATTCATTCACTTTTAAATCAGTTTTTCCTCATCTACATTTATTAATATTGTTGGGTTAAATCTTTAGAAAGGGCATTCTTTACAAATTCAGATTCAAGATATATTAACTTCCTTGTTTTGCACTTTATGCCTCATTATATACCATTTTTTATTAAAGCTATCAATATGAAGTATAAATTTATTTCTAAAGAGAGTAAAATATTTTCACTGGCAATAGAAATCTCAAGCATGTAATTAAATACCAACATAACACGCGCACTTAATTTAAATCTTTGGACCATCTGAAAGTACTTTTTAATGGAGTAAAATAATCACAATTTACCGTGTTTTGAGTAAAAAAGAAGTTAACATAATTAGAAAATATTAAAGTTCACTAAATTGGGAGATTGAACTGAAAAAGATGCAAACATTATACTGCTACATATATATGTATCTCTGTAATACAAAAAAGGTGCATAAGATGCACACTATTAATAAATTCTATAAACAAAACATATATGTGCTATAGGAAATTAATCCAACAAGATTCTTTAAGATGGGGACTTGTGTTCTTTTATGCACTATATTCCTCACTTTCAGAAGTTTTGTCAGCACTATTAAAAACAGAACACTTATGAGCCAAAACCAAAAAAATCAGCGGGATGTCAACTGTTGAAACTTCTCCCTCTTAGCCAGGAAACCAAACATGTTTTTCCTGCTAATTTACACTTTACTTCACAGTTAAGGGTACCTTAAAAGTGTTAAAGATAACAGTCATTCTGTGATCTGAACTTGAAAGGGCACCGCCTTTCCTCTCCTTGTGCACAGAGCAAGTTGAGAAAGGCATTCCAAACTAAGATATTCATGGAAGCCTTTTATAAGCAAGAGATTTTACTTCTAACACTGACCACACTATTTACATAGACTGCAAAGAGAGCCACGTTTCAGTGACGACAGTGAAATATCAGTGTCCGCGAAGGACCAAATAGAGCTAGCTGTGCTAAGGGCTCATCACCTGTCAATCATTAGAGACCCTGGGCCATGGCACCTTGTGATCCAGTGGCATCCAAGACAACTCCTGGACCAATTCCAGCTCTCAGAAACACCTTGCTTCATCTTGTACTCGCCAGCTGCAGAGAGGCTGTTAGAACCTCTGAGGTGTCTCACGAAGTACCAAAGTCTCGTGGCAAACTTCCTCCTCTTGTTCCCAGGCCTGACACACCGAGGCTCGAGGTGAACCCTACAGAGGGAAGACAGAGAAACACGGACCTGGGGAACACAAAGCCAATTCATGATCTCTCCTGTGCACACTGTTTTACATCTTTGGCAAAATGGAATGGAAACATTATACAGCCTGGGACTGCCCAGATTACAATTTCTGGAGATTGTTCCACATAGTCTTTCTTCCTATTATTTTCCCTTCTTTGAAATAGTAATGTGTTGTCCAGTCCTAGTGTTTCACTATTGTAATTCAAATGTAAGTTTTATTCAGATATGCATTGGTCTTATTTACCCTATTAAAACATTCCCCTTCTCTTCTCCCATTGCCCCCAGGCTACCCTCCCCTCAAAATACTGTATCGCCATAACCTCCAAATTCCCTTGTAGTTTTCAAGTTTTGAGTTATTTTTTATTGCTCTCTTCACTCTTCTTCACACAACCTCCCACAAACACTGAAATTATGTCATTTTAATCTACCATTTCCTCTCCACTCGCATAGGCAGCCAGCCCAGGGTCCTCATCAGCCCACATCCGAGTTGCAGTGATGGCTTCTGAGCCAGTTTCTCTGCCTCCAGTCTCTTTTCATCAGATCCCACCTACTCACAGATGCTCTAATGATTTTCCTCTAACTTCATTTTCTTCAGGTCCTTTGCCTGCTCAGCAGTCTGTGGTGCTCCAGTGTCACTTATTATGCACACCCCAAGCCCTCCCTGGCCTTCAGCCCTTTCCACTGATATTACACCCCCAGGATCCCATCCCACCTTCATTTCTCATTACCTCTCACCACAGCCTCTCTGCTCTCCCCAGCAATAGCTGCCTGCTATCTCATATAAGTGATATGCTCATTTTCATCTCCGTATCTTTCTTCATGCCACCCCCTAAACACACACACACACACACACACACACACACACACACACGCAGTGGCCTACAAATTCATTTCTACTCTCTCCATCAGTATCTTGCTTCTCTGCAAAAATCTGCTTATCACTTATCTCTTCAGAAATAACTCCTTACTTAATTGCAACTGAATATGGGATTCCTTTTGTCCTTTATCCCCTCAAAACAGAGCAGTCCTCTAGAGTTGTTGAGGATGGGGACTTGGGACATAAAGAGATTCAGGGAAATGCATGCTGTTTTGTACAAATAGGTTGCCAAATATACAAATAGTTTGTTCTAAATTCATAGCAAAGAAAATATCTTGCAAATGAAAATGATCAAAGGTCCAAACAAACAAAGGACTCTTGCCCATGACAGCTTGTATAAGGGAAATATCCATGTATAATAACAATATCTGCCATTTATTAAGGGCTTTATTTCTGCTAAAGACTTTATATACACTAACTCATTTAACTTTTATTATAAACAAGATAAGCATTGTCATAGTCATGTTACAGAGAAGAAAACTGATAAACAAAATGAAAAAAATTAAAAAAAAAAAGAGAGAGAGAAACAAAATGACTTGCCTGAGGTCACACTGTCAAGAATAAAGGCAGAATTTGAATCCAGGTTTAGCCTCACTCTAACATCTATTGTCTAAAACTGTATCAGCTACTCCCACAAATTCTTAACAGCTTTCATAGCATTCTGTTCTGACAGTTTCTGGGGGAAAAAATCACATTTGAGCTGACTGATTTCACTTTATCAATTGCCACTCAAAACTGCCTACATCCTATTTCTCTCTTCCTATACAATTCCTCCTCATTCCTCCACACTAAACCTGCCCCTTACTACAACTAGAAAATTGGAGCCATTACATACAAAGCCCTCCTATTCCCACAACTCACCTTAAAAACTGACTGAACTTGAGTGATACGTCTCTTCTCTCCCATTACAGTATCCCTCCCCATAAAAGGTCAATCCATTGAACCGATCCACTGGTGCCTTGGTAACAATCCCCCCTTTTCTTCCCAAAACTTGTCTCCATCATTTAACCTCCAATCTCCTGCATCATTCATCTTTTTCTTTCAACCATCCCATTTCCACTATTTCCAAATATGCTATGGTTGCTGCCATGATTTTCACAATAATATAATAAATAATTTACTTTTTTGATTCTCATAACCCCATATACTGGTTTAGATATGGCCTCATTTCCTTGCTCCCCTCTATGGTCAAACTCCCTAAGTGGGTTGTTTTCACAGCATTCCCTAATTCCTTACTTCCTATTCATCATGAACTCCTCTCAATACTGGTTTCTTCCTCTTTCCACAAGAACTATTCCAGTCAAGTCTCAAAGGACATCTGCAGAAGTCAAATCCACATTGCCAAGGTTTGTGGGAATGTTCTTTTCTTATCTTGCTGAATTTCTCAGCACCTTCCAATAGGTTTTACCACTTTTTCTTTTTTTTTTTTATGGAAACATTCTTCTTAACTTCAGTGACATCACTGTTTGTCCACTCATCTCTACTGCTTCCTCTCAGTTTCCTTAGCTGGCTTATGCTTTCTTCTCTTTACATTTTGAGATCCTTAGAAGTGTGCCTTGTGCTCATTTTCTTCTCTCCGTATTCTCCCTAAATGATCTCATTAAATGCCATGGGTTTAAATAAAATTATTATGTCTATGATTCTCAAATTTATGCCACCTTCCCAGACCTCTCCTCTGACTCCTCTATTTGGTTTCCTCTTTGTATCTCAAATTCATATATGCAAAAGAACTATTTTTTTTCTTCTAAAACTTGTTTTCACACACACACACACACACACACACACACACACACACACACATTCTTTCCTATCTTGGTAAAAGGCCTAATCAATTCTCAACTACTCAAACCAAGTCTTAGGAGTTACCCTTGGCTCTACTCTTTCCCTCAATCCTTCATATACAATTCAAAAGTACGTCTTATGGGGGTGCCTGAGTAGCTCAGTCAATTAAGCATCTGCCTTCCGCTCAGGGTCCTGAGATAGAGCCCCACATCAGGCTTCCTGCTCAGTGGGGAGTCTGCTTCTCCCTCTTCCTCTGCATGACCCCCCACCCTGCCCCAGCTTGTGCTTGCTTTCTCTCACTCGATCTCAAGTAAATAAAATCTTTTTTTTTTAAATTGAAAATTAGGGACAACTGGGTGGCTCAGCGGTTGAGCCTCTGCCTTTGGCTCAGGGCATGATCCCAGAGTCCCAGGATCAAGTCCCACATTGGGCTTCCTGAATGGAGCCTGCTTCTCCCTCTGCCTATGTCTCTGCCTCTGTGTGTGTGTGTGTGTGTCTCATGAATAAATAAATAAATAAAATCTTTTTAAAAAATTAAAAATTAAAAAAATTAAAATCCCCATGTGCTTCTGTAACATTTGTACCATTCTCCCTCTTCAGTCATGTTGTCTTGGCCACACTTGTCTTCAAGTCCAAGAAAATGTCTATGCATATACTATTTTCTTACTGCCAGAATTCTCTTCTGATCCTTATCCTTCAGTTAACTATTAGTTCCATCTCACATGCCACTTCTCAAAGAGGATTTTCCTGATCATCCTGTGTAAACTAAGTACACCACCTATCATTATTTTTTATTCTCAACGCTTTACTTGTTTCTTCCATAAAAATTATCCACTAAAAATCATTATATTTATCCCTTACTTATTTTTGTCTGGTTTTTCCTATTATAATGTAGATTTTATAGAGATAAGCAGCCATGTATATTTACTTGATCATCATTTTATCCTCCTTGTCTAGGCCTGTGTCTGTCTAATACATAGGAGCTGCTGTTCAATAAATATTTCCTGAAAGGAAAAATGAAAAGAATCAAACAGATATGTCATCCAGTCACACAATTTAAGAATTGATTAAAACACTGGTCCACAATTTTTTTATTACTATATACAGTTTAAGGTGAAAGAAACAAATGAGTATACCCCCGCTAGTATATGCACATGCTTCCTTATAAATAATACTTATACTATAATATAAATTATTATGGTATAAAACATCCACAACAATATTATGAAAGTAACATTAGCACTAGAAAGAAAGAAAGAAAGAAAAGAAAGAAAGAAAGAAAGAAAGAAAGAAAGAAAGAAAGAAAAAGAAAAGTGTATTTCTTCCTCATATATATCAAAAACTATACTCCTTATCTATGGCAACTCTCTTACAAATGGCTCCACAATCTTTAACAAATGGTGTTTTGAAGCCACTATGCTTATGTCATCCATCAAACCAGCAGAAGGAAAAGAGTATTTATGAGAACAATGTGAGTTTTTATGGGTCAAGCCTAGAAGTTGAATACGTCACTCACCTCATGTACTATTAAATGGAATCCAATCATGTGGATGCACCTAACTGCAAGGGAGTTTGTGAAATGTAATCTTGTTGTGTGCCAGGAAAAAAATTTAATGATTTTGACAACCAGCTAACCTATGATGCCACATCCATGTAAATGGAACTTCTATTTTCTTCTTCTATTTCTTCATCTTGTGTAGTCACTGGGGGAACCACAGTCCACTTTGGAAATCACTGAATTAGATTATATGACCATTGTAACATCTCTAAATGGTCTTTTGACTGAGAGGCAATATTCACTAGTAAGGAAGAATTGAAGTTATTCTTAACCAAATGACAATTCCTTAAGATTGCCAATCAGCCAATAGAAGAAATTGGAGCAATAGTACTAGTTTGCTTTGTCCTCAGGATATTGTCCTCAGCCTGAACTCACATCATTCAATATTATTGAGTGATTGAATTAATTTCACATGTTCAAACATGTTTGAACTCCTTTCCAAAAATAATTACCAATAGGGGTGCCATTTTGCTTAGTGGTCCTAAAAAAAGTAATGACAATAATATTTGAATCAAAGAAGTGACACATTCTTATTGGAAATGGTCTCTTTAAAGTCATTTTTTTTCCTAGAAAGAGACCACCAGAAACATTGCATTGTCAAATTTAGTTCTTCCATACATTACAATGGAATCAACTTTTTTCCATTTCTTCAAATCTTTATATGTTAATTAAAATACATTCAAGTTTTTATTTTATCCTTACTATTTGGACTTCTCTAGAACACTGATCACGAGAAAATTATCCCCAGTTATGCTTATTAATAAAGCAGCAAGTTTCAAAAATTCAAAAATTTTGAGCAGCATGAACATGGACAGGTATTGAGACTTCTATAATGAAATGTAGTTGTTAAGAAATTAAAAATGAATTTCTGAAAAGGTTTTATTCACTTATTTGACAGAGAATGAGAGAGAGAGAGAGAGAGAATGTACAAGCAGAGGGAACAGTAGAGGGAGAGGGAGAATCAGGCTCCCAACTGAGCAGGGAGCCTGATGCTGGGCTCAATTCCAGGACCCTGAAATCATGACCTAAGCCAAAGGCATATGTTCAACTGACTGAGCCACCTAAACTCCCCTAAGAATAAATTCTTAAGGATGTTTTTAAATGACTACCTAATCTGAGAAATCACAGATGAGAGTCTGAGAAATCATGTTTTTTTAAAGATTCATTTATTTATTTGAGAGAGAGAGCCTGTGAGCATGTGGGGTGGGGGGTGGGGTGGAGGGAGAGAGGGAATCTTATGCAGACTCATCACTGAGTGTGGAGCCTGACAGGAGACTAGATCTCCTGACCCTGAGATCACAACGTGAGCTGAAACCAAGAGCTGGATGCTTAACTGACTGCGCCACCCAGGCATGCCCACATTTTTTTTTTAACTAGAGGTAAATTCAGTATTTTTGAAATAATATGATGGCAGAGAAATAGTTTGTGGCAGAAAGAGATTCAAAGTTTAGGAAGTGATTCTAAAGTTCACAAGAATTTAGCTTTTTAAATAAAACAGCTCCAATATTCTTAGAAGAGACTATTCCAGAAGAAAGTGTCTTTCAAGTGTCTGGTGGAATATTATAGCCCACTATTAAGAAAGGTTACACTGCTTATTTACACTCTGGTGATTATATCTTTAAATATAAAGCACTAATCAATTAGTATTAAAGATTTATGAAGGGACAAGTTAATAATTTTCCACTCAATTCCTTCCTACTAATTAAAGATTTTTCACTATTAATCTTTGTCCTTTAGTATTTAATCTGAAGTAATGTTTGTCCTTTAGCTTTAGAATTAATTTTAAATAACATCTTTAATTTTGATAGAGAGCTATTTCACAATTGCCTTTAAGATTAAATTAAGAAATCTCTAAAACTCTCCCATTTAATTTTATATATAAAATGTCATTTGCATTAATCTGATGATTTTAAATTATACATTTGGCTCACAATATCTAATTAATTTGGCAAGAGAATTATGGAAATAATAAAATTACATCCAAATTTCAAGGAACACTTCATTTTTAAATGCCTAATTAAATGTATCTTTGTAATAAAAGAAATCATTCTGAAGAAATGTAATAGTGCTTTAATTTCTGAGTAATAGGTATGCTGAATATTAATTTGCCCTATATTTGGCATCCATGGGAGACAAAAGCATAGTGTTCTCAATGCCAAAAGCAAGCAGTACACTCACGCTATCTGAGAAAGAAAATAAAATCAAAGTTGTTTGGCAAAGGGTGCAAGGGATGACTTGAAAAACTGAGTGCTTGGTTTAAAAAAAAAAACTAATTGGCAGATGGTTATTTTTAGTTTTTCCTGCTTTTCAGTCAAGAGACTAGTGAAGAGCAGTGATATTTAAGATTAGCATTTTAGTTACTTGTGTCTTCATTTATTTATTTTGTGATGCTGCTTCTTTCTGATGGGTGCTACTTCTGACTCACCTCAATAACCCAAAATGTTGTTTTATGTTAGCAATGAAGTTGGATACAGAAGAAAAGTCGCTCTTTTTCTTTTCAAGAGTGTTTCCAACTTTCCTGCCTGCTTTTTCCCACTCTTACTTCAAATATTTTTTTTTAATTTTTTTTTATTTATTTATGATAGTCACAGAGAGAGAGAGAGAGGCAGAGACATAGGCAGAGGGAGAAGCAGGCTCCATGAACCGGGAGCCTGATGTGGGATTCAATCCTGGGTCTCCAGGATCGCGCCCTGGGCCAAAGGCAGGCGCCAAACCGCTGCGCCACCCAGGGATCCCTCTTACTTCAAATATTAAAATTAATTTACACACTAAATTCTCCAGTGAATGGCCCATAGTTATCCATTTTCTTCTTTATCTAATTATGTGATTCTATACTTCCCATTTCTTTGTTAAAGCCTATTGAAAATCATCTTACTTCTTTCAATTTTTCAAGTTCAATGACATTTAAAAACTTATGCCAACTATATACCCTATGCCACAAGAATAGGACAAAATTTGACAAGTGTGATCCTTCTAAGCACTAAATATATCTTTAAAAAATAGAAGTGTAATTTCAATACCAATGGGGTCAGAGTTGGATAATTTCTAGATTAAGGCATATTAGCAAACATTACAATAATTCTAAGGGATATTACAATAATTCTAAGGGATATGACAATTACTGAAAGAAAAATCAATATAAGCATATTCCATAAATGCACACATTAACCTGCTAGGTATTTGGAAACAACTTGTCTAAAACCCATTATTCTTTTCCATATTTCATATTCAAGTATAAACAGCTGTGGCTCACATTTAAAATTTCATCCATCTTCAGAACAGAAAGGTAACAAACAAAAACCTGAAGCAGAGTCAAACTATGTCATTTAGAAACATCTTCATCTCTGTGGATTATCAGGGGATTACACTCCTCATGCCTTGCCATGCCAGAGAAGCTCTGAGTATCATTGGTTAATATTAGGCTTCAGGCTCCTGCAGTTTTCCAAGTAAATGAAAGGTCAATAATGCTTGTCACTCACAGGCTCCAGGCAGACAGTTTTGCCTACCAATTCAGCATTGCCCGCAGTACCACTGCTAGAGTTACAGTGACTATCCCAAAGGTACTTACAGCTCGTTTTCTATTCATTCTAGCATAATCCTCTCACTTGCTGACCATTAGCGGTGTAATTAATGGGCATTTTCTGATCGATGTACCCTTGCAGATAAGTGTTATAATAAAGGGTGATTACAGTGAAGAATAATACAGTTGAAAATCAGTACCTAGTCGTCACCACTCATTGGCAGTGCCATAACAGAATCAGACAGTGAGACCAGACTGCATAGAAATTATATCAAATAAAGTAATTCTTTCAATTTATTGCACTTTTAATTATGCCATCTTTAATTTAAAGAACTACCTTGCCCCATACAATGTACTCTCCAAGCTAAAGGGAATTAATCTAAGGCTAACTAATATTCACTCCCCAGCACATTTGAAATCAATTTTACCTTAAGCAAAATGTTTTATGAGTCTTTAGTTTACCCTGGGCATTATGCATCTTCATAATTTTCTAATGAGCTTAAGATATCCATGAGCAGAAGCCATGAATCATGTTTTTGGTAGCCCTTAAAAACAATTTTTTTCCAATCTGCTGTAAATTAAAAGAGATGTGAGAAAATGAGAATAAAATCTCATTACCACTGACAACCTCACAGCCCAATAAACCTGTGTTAAATCTTATTAAAGGGTCAGTTATTTGTCATTTTTAGTAACCTTCATCATCAGAGCCAATATCGTGCCATCCAATCTTTCTTTAAGATACCAGGGCACAGAGGTCACACAAAGAGCTTGGGCCATGATAATCATCTCTGAGCGTGATATAAGAAATTAGAGCTCTTTCCAGAGGTCTCAACTTAAATATTGACACACACTGAGCTGTAGTATTACACAGAAGCGTCGAGGACGAAAGTCCAATGAACAAAACCTGAGAAGACCCTGTGATTTCCTGATGACCAGAATCAGAAGGGACATGATGACCATCTCACAGACAAGGCAAAAGGAACATATAACCAAGATGAGGCTTAATCATTGCTTATTGGATAAATAAAGATAAAAAAGAAAAACCAGATCTCACACAGCCACAGGCTTTACATACAACCAGTTTTCTACAGACAGATTAAACTTCCTGTAGATTCTTCTAAGCTGAATTTTAATAACAACAGACCAACTTCTATTATTGGCCAGTATTTTCTGAAGCTGATTTCTCTCCCCTGCCCTGAGTCTATTCATGGGAAAACAGAATATTTATAAAATGTAAATATAAAGAGATATATATACCACCAAAAATGACAAAAGCAAACAACTATTCTAGTAATTTAGGCAAAATATAAGGTGATTTTTCAAAATTCTGTGCTAGTCTGTCCAAGACCATTCTCTTCCATTTTGCAAGTAATATAGGTGATCATAAATAGAGGAGAGCCTCATGCTTTAAAGTTATAGCACATTTTTCTTGATTTCAGCTTATGACAAGATAGTTTGTAGGCCACTGGCAAGAATTAAATGGAGAAATTTAAATGAAGAAATTTCTATGTTCTAGGGGAATTTCAAAGAGGTGTACATGTGTTTGTACCAGGTAGGGAGAACTCCCCACAAAATAGTTACACAAGCCCCACTTAGTCCCACTGCTCTTCAGTTTCACCCCCTTGTCAGCACACCTGATACAACTCACCTTATCCTGCATCTGAAATTCCTGGACACCTGGGTGGCACAGTGGTTGAGCGTCTGCCTTTGGCTCAGGGTGTGATCCCAGTTTAGGGATTGAGTCCCATATCTGGCTTCCTGCAGGGAGCCGGCTTTCTCCCTCTGCCAGTGTCTCTGCCTCTCTCGTGAATGAATGAATGAATGAATGAATGAATGAATAAAATTAAAAAATAATAAAATTCCCAGGTTCTAAATAAGAGGAAGGAAGTATATAACAAAATCAAAGGCACTGATTTTATTTACAGTCCCTTAGATGTAATTATCACCAGTCCCAACTTTACATATTGGTCTGCTCAG
Organism: Vulpes vulpes; assembly: GCF_048418805.1. Classification (NCBI taxonomy): domain Eukaryota; kingdom Metazoa; phylum Chordata; class Mammalia; order Carnivora; family Canidae; genus Vulpes; species Vulpes vulpes. Next base: position 74,730,772 of record NC_132781.1, read on the forward strand.
GCAGCCATAACTAAATACACACACTGGATGGCTTAAAAAAAAACAGAAATTTATTTTCTTACAGTTCTGGAAGCCAATGAAGAGACCAGGGTACCAGCATAATCAGTTTCTGGTGAGGTCTCTCTTCCTGGTTTGCAGAAGGCCACCTCTTGCTGTGTTCTCACATGGCAGAGAGAGAGAGAAAGAGCTCTGGTGTCTCTTCCTCCTTTTATAGAAACCTTTCAGATTAGGACCCTACCCTATGATCTCATTTAACTTTTACCACCTTTTCATAGGCCCTATCTCCAAATACTGGGAGGTACATGAGTCCAGTCAACATACGGATTTTGGAGGGATACAATTCAGTCCTTAGCACTTTATATTACAGAATGTCAAATCTCTTTTATTACTGCCACTTAGACTGTCTCTATAGGACACCAAAACAAGCAGCTGATGTAGGAAGAGTTACACTGAATGTTTTGAACACTATATGCAATGGACACACTATTCAAACTATAATCTTATTTTCTACTATTACGATGTTTCCATTTCTGTCTGGTGGCAGAAAGAAAATTACATTCACCTCTGGGATTTTTCCCTCCACTCCATTTCCATGGAGCAGCTTGGACATTCTGTCAAATTTAAGTAGGATCCAGACATTGAGGAGTCTGGGAGGCAACATCTGATTTTTGGTCAGCCTTTATCCACAAAAGCTTCTCGTCGTCTTAGGATCTCAGCATTGATGCAAACTTTTCCTGGACCCAGGCTTCAAAAGGAAATGGGGGCCAAAGGGAACAATATGGAGAAAACACAATTTACGATCCTAAATATTATCATATTAAGCAGAAGTTATAAGTTTGACCCTTTTATCTATCGAATGTCAGAGTTGGAAAGGCTCATAGTGATTTTCTATTGCATTACCATAATTTTGCAGATGAAGACACTGAGGCCCAGAGAGGTGACATAACTCATGCCAGGTCCCATGACAACTCAATGGTGAGTCACAGACTAGAAACTTGGTCTTCTCATGACACCTTGCTGTATAATTCATAATATAATTCAATTCAACCAACACCACATGAGTATATGAAACTATGGCAGGCCCAGCAAGTACCCAGAGAAGAGTAAAAAAAATGACACCTATAGTTTTAAACAGCACTGGGGCTGAATGGAAGGAAGTCTCTTGATGTTGCTATTGCTTCTTGTTGACTTGTTTTCAGAAATGTACACTGAGGAGCAAGATATAAAGAGGACTTTGGTAGACTAAGAATACCCTAAAAGATTACTTGCTTGAAACATTTTTTTAAAGATTTTATTTATTCATCACACACACACACACACACACACACACACACACACACACACACACACAGAAACACAGACAGTGGGAGAAGCAGACTCCATGCAGGGAGCCCAGTGTGGGACTCGATCCTGGGTCTCCAGGATCATGCTCTGGGTCAAAGGCAGTGCTAAACTGCTGAGCCACCCAGGCTGCCTGAAACATTTTAATTAATAGAAAAATTTACATTTTTTTCTCCTCCATTTCAAGTCCCCTGCAATAAAAAAGCACTGCTGGACATTGTGATGAAATCTCGTGAAACACTCTCTGGCAATCAGCTTGGCTAAGATTAGGCAGGCCTCAGAATCAAGGATCCTATGAAGTGAAAGGCGGGAGATCTCTTCACTTCTTTGGAAGAGGGTTTCTCTTTATTTCTTTTAATTAAATAAAAGATAAACCCTCGTGTGTTTGCATCAAAAAATAAATAAATAAATAAATAAATAAATAAATAAATAAATAAATTCAAATACATAAAGGTAGATTATTAAGTTTTTATAACAAAACCTTATTAGTCCTTCCACATAATTCCCTTTTATAAAAACAGGGTTATTATGGCTCTACTATAGTAAGAAATGCCATATTTTCTCTCTCAGCTCTAGAAGTAGATAGCAAGCAACTTGCAAATTATACAATCCCATTAAAAAGTCAAATTATGGGCACCTAGGTGAGTCAGTGGTTCAGAGTCTGCCTTTGGCTCAGGTCATGGTCCTGAGGACCTAGGATCAAGACCTAGGATGCGGGCAGCCTGGGTGGCTCAGCGGTTTAGCGCTGCCTTCTGCCCAGGGTGTGATCCTGGAGACCCAGGATCTAGTCCCGTATTGGGCTCCCTGCATGGAGCCTGCTTCTCTCTCTGCCTGTGTCTCTGCCTCTCTCTCTCTCTGATGAATAAATAAATAAAATCTTTAATAAAAAAAAAAAGACCTAGGATGCTAGGGGGTCTCTAGCATCCCCACAGGGAGCGTGCTTCTCCCTCTTCCTATGTCTCTGCCTCTCTTATGTTTCTCATGAAATCTTTAAAAAAATAAAAAATAAAAAATAAAATTACTCTGGCAAAAGAAAAATGTTTTCATTCATTTTATCATTATTTTCATATGATTTTTTCAAATGTAGAGATATAAAATGAATATAAAAATGAATCCCATCATCCTGTTTCAATAATTATCAATACCTAATTTGTTTTTCTTTATCCCCTCACCTACAATGCCTCTCCACACAATTATTTTGAAGCAAATTACAATGTATTTATCATATACATTTCATTATGTATCTCTATAGGAATTTTTAAAAAATATGTATCAAACAAATACCATTATCACATTTTAAACATAAACAAGTATTCTACAGCTTTATCAAATGTTTCCAACTCTTGGGATGCCTGAGTGACTCAGTCAGTTAAGCATCTGACTCTTGACTTCAGCTCAGGTCTTGTTCTCAGGGCCATAAATTCTAGCTCCATATTGGTCTCCATGAGTTGGACATGGAGCCTACTTAAAAAAAAAAAAAAAAAAGGCAAATAAATAAATAAATGTTTTAAATGCCTGTAGTTTTGCTTTTATAGTTTTTGCTCTTTCTTACTGCTTTTCAATTAACAATCCAAATAAGGCCCTTGTGTTACAGTTGGTTTCTATGTCTCTGAAGCTTCCAATTCATAGGTTCTTCTGCAGTCTTTTATTTTTATAATTTATTTATTGAAAAGCATAGATCATTTGTCCTATAGTTTTACACACTTTGGATATTGGTTACTTCATGCTTGTAGTTACCTTTAACATGTTCCTCAGCCTCTGGATTTTCTGGAAATGAGAAATTAAATCTAGAGGCTTCATCTGGTGTACAGATTTTTAGCATAATACATCAAAAATGATGTATGCTTCCATCAGGAAGCATATAATCTTTGATTTTTTTCTTGATATTAGTAGTTATCTATATATCATTAGGGTTTATAAACTGATGATATTTTAAGTTCTATGCTCTCCATTTCATATATTAGATGGATATAGTTCTATGTTTCTACAAAAAGAAGCTTCCCTTCACCAACTATTTGGTTGTCCTTGGGTACAATAAAAGGATACCTTTTAGTCTCCTGCTGTTCATTTCTTGTGGCTTGTTTCTTGCAAGACATTCTACCTGAGCCTACTTTCACAATGTACTTGCCTCCCAATACTTTATTCTTCTTGTTCCAAGTCCCCTATACCCCCAGGATGTTGTAGTTAGTACCTATTAAGGTACCTATTAAGTTCATGAAGGTACCATTTAAGCAGTGCAATGTAGCAAAGTGGTACAGTTCTGAAATCTGGAATTACAAATAACTTTTCAACCTGGAGGCTCCCAACTTCCTGAAATAGAGTTTTTTCATCTGTAACAGGATTAATAAAAATACTTGCCTGTGCCAGTTATCACATTATTACTCCAAATCTACCCTTCTTTGCCATGCTCTGTGACACTGGAATTAGACCACACAACATTTCTCCTTCGCTAAGCTGACATAGAGTAAGGCTTCTCAATGGAGGATACTGGAGGGACCACAAGAGAAAGGAGGTTTCATTCCTGATTCCAGTCTAGGCTTCTTCTCCCACCTATGTTACAGGTACCAAGACTGTTTGGGAGGCCCCAGTGTGCTCACTCTCCAGAAAGTTTTACCTGTAGCCCAGGAGTTACTTCCTAAAAATCTTGACCTATTGAAACTCCAGAAAACTTCTATAAGCCTTTTCTACAGATAACTTCCAACATACTCACACCTTTTAGAAGGTCTCTTGGCCACCCAGCAGGTTTCTCTTACAGGCCAACTCTGGCTCACACCTTCTGTCAAGGTTGCCTCCCGCAGCCTGTTTATGGCAGCCATGACCCAAGTGAGGGCCATCTTCATGCACATGCAACCTGTGTAGTGGCTTTGATGTTGCCATCTTGAAATTTTCAGTAATTTAAGAAATTTCATTGTCATTTTGCACTGGACCCAACACATTGTGTAATTGGTCCTTCTCTGTGTTCTGAATCTCAATCTGGGGGTGGGGGTGGGGCTCCTCCACACTCTTAGTTCCTTCCTGCTCGCTCTCTCTCAGAAGTAGTAGCTGCTTCTGAATTTGTTTTCCCTCTAATTTTTTAAGTTTTTATTTTAATTCCAGTTAGTTAATATGCAGCATTATGTTAATTTCAGATGTACAATATAGTGATTTAACAATTCCATACATCATCTAGTGCTCATCACAAGTGCACTCCATAATCCTCTTCACCTGTTTAACACATCCATCTACCTCTGGCCCTCTGAGAACCACCAGTTTGTTCTCTATAATGAAGAGTCTCTTGGATTGTCTCTCTCCCTCTTTTCTTTTCCCTTTGCTTATCTATTTTGTTTCTAAAAGTCCACATATAAGTGAAATCAAATAGTGTTTGTCTTTCTCTGATGGACTTATTTCACTTAGCATTATACTCTCCAGCTCGATCCATGTCCTTGCTAACAGAAGATTCCATTCTTTTTTATGGGTGAATAATATTCCATTGTGTGTATGTGGTATACGTGTGTGTGTGTGTGTGTGTGTGTGTACACCACAACTTCTTTATCCATTCATCTATTGACAGACACTTGGGTTGCTTCTATAATTTGGTTATTGTAAATAATGTTGCCATAAACATAGGGGTGCATTATCCCTTTGAATTAGTATTTTTATATTTTAGGGGTAAATACCCAGTAGTGCAACTACTGGATCATAGTGTAGTTCTGTTTTCAATGTTTTGAGGAACCCCCACAGTCCTTCCACAGTGACTGCACCAGTTTGCATTCCCACCAACAGTGCATAAGGGTTCCTTTTTCTCCACATCTTCCCCAATACCTACTGTTTCCTGTATTGTTGATTTTAGCCATTCTGACAGGCGTGAGGTGTTATTGTCGTTTTGATTTGCATTTCCCTGATGATAAGAAATGATGAGTATATACTTATGTGTCTGCCGACCGCCTGCATGTCTTCTTTAGAAAAATATCTGTTCATGTGTTCTGCCCATTTTTTAATTGAATTATTTCTTTTTTGGTGTTCATTTTATAAGTTCTTTATATATTAGGGAAACTAACCTGTCATCAAATATATCATTTGCAAATATCTTCTCCCATTCCATAGGATGAATTTTAGTTTTGTTGTTGTTTCCTTCACTGTGCAGAAGCTTTTTCTTTAGATGTAATTTATTTTTGCTTTTGTTTCCCTTGACTCAGGAGACGTAACTAGAAAAAAGTTGCCATAGTACATGTCAAAAAGGTTACTGCCTTTGGTCTTTTCTAGGATTTTTATGGTTTCTTGTCTCACATTCAGGTCTTTAATCCATTTTGAATTTGTTTTTGTATGTGGCATAAGAAAGTGGTTCAGTTTCATTCCTTTGCACGTTGCTGTCCAGTTTTCCCAACACCATTTGTTGAAAAGACTATTCTATTCTATTGGATATTCTTTCCTGCTTTGTTAAATATTAAGTGACCACATATCTGTGGGTTTATTTCTGGGTTTTCTGTTCTGTTCCCCTGATCTATGTTTTTACTTTTGTGTCATTTCCATACTGTTTTGATCACTATAGCTTTGTAATATAACTTGAAATCCAGAATCATGGTGCCTCCAGCTTTGCTTTGCTTTTTCAAAATTGCTTTGGCTATTCAGGGTCTTTTGTGGTTCCATACAAATTTTAGGACTGTTTGTTCTAGTTTTGTTAAAAAATGCTGTTGGCATTTTGATAGGGATTACATTAAATGTGTAGATTGCTTTGGATAGTATTGACAGTTTAACTATATTTGTTCTTCCAACCCCTGAGCATGGACTGCCTTTCCATTTCCTGTGTCATTTTCAATTTCTTTCATCAGTGTTTTATAGTTTCCAGAGTACAAATCTTATACCTCTTTGGATACGTTTATTCCCAGCTATCTTTTTTGATGCAATTATGAGATTGTGTTCTTAATTTCTCTTTCTGCTGTTACATTATTGATATATAGAGATGAAACCGATTTCTGTACACTTATTTTGTGTTCTGTGACTATACTGATTTATCAGTTCTAGCAGTCTTTGGTGGAGTCTTCAGGGTTTTCTGTACACAGTATGTATCATGTCATTTACAAATAGAAAAACTTCTACTTTTCTAGATTTTTTCTTTTGGTTTATTTCTAGTTTCATAGCACTGTGGTCAGAAAAGATGCATGGTAGTGGCACCAGGGTGGCTCAGTCAGTTGAGCATCTAACTCTTGATTTCAGCTCAGGTCACGATCTCAGGCTCCTGGGATCGAGCCCCACATCAGGATCTACACTCAGCAGGGAGTCTCTCACTCCCTCTGCTCTTCCCACCAGCTCACATTCTCTCATTCTCAAATTAATAAATCTTTAAAAAATATGCATAGGACTTCAATTTTTTTAATTTGTAGAGGCTTGTTTTGTGACCTAACGTGATCTATTCTGAAGAATGTTTCATGTGTACTTGAAAAGAATGTGTATTCTTCTGTTTTAGGATGCAATGTTCTAAATAGGTCTGTTAAATCCATCCGGTCCAGTGTGTCATTCAAAGCCACTGGTTTCTCATTGATTTTCTGTTTAGATGATCTGTACATTGATGTGAGTGGTATATTAAAGTCCCCTACTATTTGTTGCATTATTATCAATTAGCTCCTTTATGTTTGTTATTAACTGCTCTATGTGTGTGGGTGCTCCTATGTTGGGTACATAAATATTTACATTATTATACCTTCTTGTTGGATTGTCTCCTTTATTATTATATAGTGTCCTTCTTTGACTCTTGTAACATTCTTTGTTTTAAAGTCTATTTTGTCCAATATAAGTATTGCTACTCTAGTTTTCATTTGACATTCATTTGCATAATACATGTTTCTCCATCCTGTCACTTTTTATCTGCAGGTGTCTTTAGGTCTAAAATGAGTCTCTTATAGGCAGCATATACATGGGTCTTATTTTTGTACCCATTCTTCACCTTGTCTTTTCATTACAGCATTTAGTCCATTTACATTCAAAATAATTATTAATAGATATGTACTTATTGCCTTTTTATTGGCATTTACTGTTTAGATATTGTTTCTGAAGGTTTTCTCTGATGCTTTCTTATATTTCTCTCTTTCATATTTTGCTGATTTTATTTAGTGATATATTTGAATTTCTTTTTCTTTATACTTTGTATATTCATTAGTGGTTTTTGATTAGTGGTTACCATTAGGCTTGCACATAACCTTTTCTGCATATAGCAGTCTATATTAAGTTGATGGTCATTTAAATTTGAACACATTATTTTCTCCTCTACTCTCCACATTTTAGGTAAATGTTATTATATATTATATCCTTTTACTTTTTGAGTTGACTGATATTTTTACAAAAATAATCATTTTTACTACTTTTGTGTTTCCTACGTTTATGCTGTCACTTTAGTCTCTCCTTTCCCCTCAAAGAGTTCCCTTTAAAATGTCTTGCAGGGCTAGCTTGGTGATCATGAACTCCTTTAGTTTTCATGTGTTTGGGAAACCTTATCTTTCCTTCTATTCTGAATGAAAGCTTTGCTGGGTAGAGTATTCTTGGCCACAGATTTTTCCCATTCTTCCCTTTGAATATATCATGTCACTGCCTTCTAGCTTGCAAAGTCTCTGCTGAAAAATCTTCTGCTAGCCTTATAGGTATTCCCTTGTACACTACTGCCTCTTTTTGTCTTAGGGCTTTTTAAATTGTTCCTTTATCACTATATTTTGCCAATTTAATTATAATATGTCTCAGTGTGGGTCTGCTTTTGTTGATTTTGTTGGGAGTTCTCTGTTCCTCCTGGATCTGAATATCTGTTTCCTTCCCCAGACTGGGGAAGCTTTCCGCTATTTTCTCTTCAAATAAATTTTCTGCCCCCTTTTCTCTCTTCTTTTTCTTCTGGGATTCCTAAAATACAAGTGTTATTACATTTGATGAAGTCACTGAATTGCCTAATTCTAAGTCTATTGCCTAAGTCTATTTTCATTTTGCATAATTTTTTTCTCTCTTTTGTTCAGCTTGATTACTTTCCATTAATCTTCCAAGTCACTAATGCATTCCTCTGTTTCTTCTATCCTGCTCTTTATTCCATCAAGCATGCTTCTCATTTCATTTTTTGAATCCTTTATCTCTGCTTTGTTATTCCTCATCTCTGTGTTAAGAGTCACACTTATGTCTTTCACTCTTATTTCAAGTCCAGTGAATATCCTTATGATCATTACTTCAAATTTATTATATGGCATGTTGCTTGCATCTGTTCTGTTTAGATCTCTGGCCATGGCCTTGTCCTGTTCTTTCATTTGGATAAATTTCTGGTTTCTCACTTTGTCTGCCTCTCTATGTATGTTTCTATATGTAAAGAAAGTCAGCTATATTTTCTGCTCTTGAAAGTAGTTACTTTATAAAGAAGAGGTCCTGGAGTGCCCTGGAGTTCAGTGTCCCCTATTCACCAAAAGCTGGCACTTCAAGAGAGTATCCTATGTGTGTTTTTATGCTATGCTGTTGTATCTGAATCACTTTTCCTTTCAGTACCCTCTGACTGCCTAGTGTGGGCTGTGCTTGTTCTCTGTGCTGTTAGTGGGATCTAAACAGACCAGTTCTAGCATGCCCACTGGAAACTTGGGAGTGGGGCTGCAGTGTTAACAAAATTTGCACTGTGCCACTAATCCTATGCTAGATCCCAAAAGGCACTGCAGAGGCTGGAGGCTATGCACCAGAGTACCCAGGAGGCAAGGCTGAATGTGGCATGCAGTGATATCTGGGCATGGCCAGGCCCATTGCATTAAGAATAGGTGTGGCATGGTGGCTGGACACTGCACACAGTGCAGGGCAGCAACAGTGTACCGAGTGGTTGGGTGGGGTGTGGGGAGGGCACACATGCAGCTTTAACAAAATTTGCCTTAACCCCAGGGCCTGGGGTAGCAGGCTTAAAGTCCGTGAATCCTTAGGAGAACTTAGCATAGCACACCACTAGCAGATTAGGTAGCAAGTATCTGTGCAGCTCCACCTCCTGGAGATGGCTCTATGTTTATGCTGGGGGTATGGGAGAAGAAAATGGCACCTGTCCCTCATTTTCAGAGAAGTCCCCTAACACACTCAGAAATCAGTATAAACAGATATGTCTCCTGTTTGGCCCTTGTGTTGTGTGAACTGCTCTTTTTATGTTGCCTCTCCACTCTTCTATGCCAGTCTTTTCTGTTGTCTTTTTAAGAACAGCAAGTCGGCTATCACTTGCCTTCTAGGCTATCCCAGTGCTAAGTCAGTTGACTTTTAAAGCTCCAGGCTCCAAGTCCCACTGGTTTTACAAACTCACAAAATTAAACCCCTCTGGTTTTTAAAGCCAAATGTTATGGGGATTAATTTTCCCTGTGTAAGCTCCCTGGTGTGAGAGCCAATTGCTCAGCCTTCTCTGTGTACACACAACTCCCTCCCTCCTGTGGGCAGGCACCCTGCCCTCTACCTTTCTGACTTTCCTAAACTTTCAGACACAGCTTCTTTTCTATATTTATGCTCTGTCAGTCTGAATTGCTTTCCAGTTCATTGACTTGGAGGTGGATGATATTTAGTTGTAAACATGGGATGAGGTGAGTTCAGGGTCCTCCTACTCTGCCATCTTGCCAAGCCCCCCATCTTACCTATATTTTTTAAGGCCTCTTTTACCCTTTTAAGTTGTTAACCACCTTTTGCTAGTTTAATAATTCTTTATTTTTTTTAAAGATTTTATTTATTTATTCATGACAGACACAGAGAGAAAGAGGCAGAGACACAGGCAGAGGGAGAAGCAGGCTCCATGCAGGGAACCCGACGTGGGACTCGATCCCGGCTCTCCAGGATCACGCCCCGGGCCAAAAGTGGCCCTAAACCACTGAGCCACTGGGGCTGCCCTAATAATTATTTAGATTAAATTACTGGTGTGATTTCTATTTCCCGATTGGACCATGATTAATTCACTGACACAGAGAGTTTCTGAAAAACTAAATTGACGTACTCCATGTAATAATGCAAATAATATCAATGCCTGACATTAAGTATTAATTAATCCAGTTGTTATTCATTATGATGATATCTCTACAAAACCATGGGTGAAAACCCTTAAATAAGGGTTTACCTATAAAAGTACATCACAGTAAGAAAATATAGGAAATATAGGAAAATATATGGCTTACTTTCAATTCTACCACTTTCCCTAAAAATGAACTCAGAAGAATGTCTGACCTTTGAACAGGAACATTGGCAGAATGCTATAGTGAAAGTAGAATTGTATATGGAGTCACACGATTCAGATCTGAAATTAGAAAACCTGAAATCCAGCATTTTGATGTCCCTGGCTCTGGTTTCCTTTTTCAACATTCCCCTGGCTATTCTGGGTCTTTTCTGATTCCACACAAATCTTAAGATTATTTGTTCCAACTCTGTGAAGGAAGTCCATGGTATTTTGATAGGGATTGCTCTTAACATGTAAATTGCCTTGGGTAGCATAGACATTTTCACAATATTAATTCTTCCAATCCATGAGCATGGAATATTTTTCCATCTCTTTGCGTCTTCCTCAATTTCTTTCAGAAGTGTTTTGTAGTTTTTAGGGTATAGATCCTTTACCTCTTTGGTTAGGCTTATTCCTAGGTATCTTATGCTTTTGGGTGCAACTGTAAATGGGACTGACCCCTTAATTTCTCTTTCTTTAGTCTCATTGTTAGTGTATACAAATGCCATTGATTTCTGGGCATTGATTTTGTATCCTGCCACATTGCCAAATTGTTATATGAGTTCTAGCAATCTTGGGGTGGAGTCTTTTGGGTTTTCTTTGTACAATATCATGTCATCTATGAAGAGGGGGAGTTTGGCTTCTTTCAAGACAGTGTGGTACTGGCACAAAAACAGATACATAGATCAACAGAACAGAATAGAGAACCCAGAAACTAATATTTGACAAAGCAGGAAAGACTATCCACTGGTAAAAAGACAGTCTCTTCAATAAATGGTGCTGGGAAAATTGGACAGCCATGTGCAAAAGAATGAAACTAGACCATTCTCTTACACGATACACAAAGATAAACTCAAAATAGATGAAAGATCTAAATGTGAGACAAGAATCCATCAAAATCCTAGAGGAGGACATAGGCAACACCCTTTTTGAACTTGGCCACCGCAACTTCTTGCAAGACACATCTATGAAGGCAAGGGAAACAAAAGCAAAAATGAACTATTGGAATTTAATCAAGATAAAAAGCTTCCGCACAGCAAAAGAAACAGTCAACAAAACTACTAAAAGACAAACCTACAGAATAAGAGGAGATATTTGCAAATGACATATCAGATAAAGAGCTAGTATCCAAGCTCTATAAATAACTTATTAAACTCAACAGCAAAGAAACAATCTAATCATGAAATGGGCAAAAGACATGAACAGAAATTTCACCAAAGAAGACATAGACATGGCCAACAAGCACATGAGAATATGCTCCGCACCACTTGCCATCAGGGAAATACAAATCAAAACCACAATGAGATACCACCTCACACAAGTGAGAATGGGGAAAATTAACAAGACAGCAAACAACAAATGGTGGAGAGGATGTGGAGAAAGGGAAACCCTCTTGCACTGTTGGTGGGAATGTGAACTGGAATAGTCCCTCTGGAAATTGTGTGGAGGTTCCTCAAAGAGTTAAAAATAGAACTACCCTGTGACCCAGCAATTGCACTGCTGGGGATTTATCCCAAAGATACAGATGCAGTGAAATGGCAGGACATCTGCACCCCAATGTTTATAACAGCAATGTCCACAATAGCCAAACTGTGGAAGGAGCCTTGGTGTCCATCGAAAGACGAATGGATAAAGAAGATGTGGTCTTTGTATACAATGGAATATTACTCAGCCATTAAAAACGACGAATACCCACCATTTGCTTCGATGTGGATGGAACTGGAGGGTATTATGCTGAATGAAATAAATCAATCAGAGAAGGACAAACATTATATGGTCTCATTCATTTGGAGAACATAAAAATTAGTGAAAGGGAATAAAGGGGAAAGGAAAGAAAATGAGTGGGAAATATCAAAGAGGGAGACAGAACATGAGAGACTCCTAACTCTGGGAAACAAACAAGGGGTAGTGGAAAGGGAGGTGGGCGGGGGGATGGGGTGACTGGGTGATGGGCACTGAGGCGGGCACTTGATGGGATGAGAACTAGGTGTTATGCTATATGTTGGCAAATCAAACTCCAATAAAAAAAATATGGGGAAAAAAAGAAATTAGATAACCATTTCTATTGAACTATGACCAAAACAAATTTACCCACCACATCCCTGTTTTTTCCCTGTATGATGTGGTGATAAACATACCTATCTCAGGGTTTTCTAAGGCTTCAATGACAAAAATATATGAAAAGACATTATATTTTACTAGTGCTATTATTAAAGGTATCTGTTGCTGCCTTTATGCCTATAGTGTTGCCAAAGTCTTTGACAATGGTATTAAATATTTATTATTATTCTATAACTACCAGTCAATAGCCTACTGTGTGCCAGGTCTTTATGAATTATTTCATTAACTATCACAGCCCTACTGTACTAAAGTATCTTTGGTATCATCCTTCATGCCTATTAACCTCACACCTCACATTCAATCCAACAGTGAATCTAAAATCTACGGTAATAATACAGTCAGACTCTGTCCACTTCTTAGGACCTCCACTCCACCATCCTAGCCTAAGAGACTGCCTTACACTCCCTGGATTCCACAATTGCTTCCTAATTGGCTTTTCAGCTTCTGCCATTCCTCCACCTGCCACTAGCATGCACTCCACCCATTCTATACTCAAAACAATATCCATAAGATCCTTTAAAAATTTAAATGATGTCATGTCACTTTTCTACTCATAACTCTTCAATGGCCTGCCATCCTGTAAACTTAGAATAAAGCAAAACCCCTATAATGTCTTACTGACCTTTCACAATATACTACCATATGTTACTTTTCTGACTTATCACTTATTCTCCATTTGTTCCCCATAGTCCATTCATGCTGGACTCTTTCCTGTTCATAGAACATGCCAGGCAGAGCCCTGCCTCAGACCTTTGCATCTATCTGCTCTTACATTAGCCAAGAACACTCTTCTCCCAGATGACCTTCCATCTTGCTCACTTGCCTCTTTCGGGTCTCTGTTTAAAGGCTGCTTTCTCAGCAGCCCATCCTGACTTCAGTTGTAGTTATTCAGCACCCCCAGTGCAATACTTTCTCTCTCCTTTTCTCTATTTTACTCCATATTAAATGTCACTATCTGACAGCTATGTCAGATACAATATACTTATAGTACACTTACAAGTTAGGATTCCTTATTTTGCAAATAATAAAAGCACAGTTCAAATTGGATTAAACAAAGGGGAATCTGTTTATCAAGCAACTAGAAATTCTAGAGGTAGGACAAGCTTTGGAAGTATATGATCAAGCTCAGTCTTTATTTCCTATCATTCGCTTTCTACTTCTGTGTACATGCTTTATCTTCCAGTAAAAAAGTTGCTACAGAATTTTAGACTTTTCACCTGTATACAATACTAACCTGGATGTATCTTATGCAAATGAGTTGCACATCACTCTGATAGGACCAACCTTAACCAATCACAGAGGCCAGTACAATGCCATGCACTGATCGACTTTGGCTCATGTCATTGCTCATCCCTGAACCATCTTTGTGGCAAGGGATACTATGTAAAATACAGGCTAAACACAGAGCTGGGGATGATGTTAAGCCTACTCCCAGGGAGCAGGATAAGTGCTGGAAAAGCAAGTATAATATCCGTAACAGCACTATACTGTGTTCAGTACCTAATTAGAGAAAACTGCATCTCAAAGATCAAGTGACACAGCCAGTAAGTGGTAGAGCCTGTACTCTAAGCCAACACTGCCAGTTAAACTACATTTCAGTGATCACACATCAACATTAACTCCTCATAATCCCTGATATTTTCTCCCTATTAAAGAGGACATGTGCTTAAATGAGTTGATCAAAAGCAAATGTTCAGGCAATTGGATAAACATTAAGGGTATTCATAAGGAATAGAAAGATTTCTTCCCTCCTCACACTTTTTACCACTTTCTCTCATTCTCAGTGGAAAACAGTGTAGTGTGTTTTCTGGCATAGTAACACTTCAAGGTCGTGCTATGAAATAGAGTACAATTTAGTAAGAGCAAAGTTGATTTTCCTCATACATTCACCATTCTGATTAACTTCAAAAAGCTTTAAATCTGCTAGGTGAGATTTATTCTTGTCCTCCCAGAATTATCTTGAGATCTTCTCAGACTCCTCTGAGGAAGTCAAGACCTAGAAATGAAAAGAGAAAGGCAGAAAACAGTGGAGGCAACCAATGTGAGGTGAATATCTCTTGCATCGAAGTCTGCTTTTGTATGAACTGATGGGAACCTCAATGCAGCATCCTCAGAATTCTATTTGTGTTCCTGACCCATTGGTATTAATTGTTTTCCTTCTGGTACCTGCACTCCCTTTCAGCATCATAGAGACATAATGAGCCAATGCTTGCCACTCAGGCCACCTAAAATTCTTTCTTAAACAGCATCATAAACGAGGTATATTTGTTTACCTGGAATTTTTTTCCTTAGGTTTTTCTTGAAGGCAAACAACCAGAACCACAAGCAGTTTTCCTTCCAGTTTTATTTTTATAGACTGCTTGTTTTTAGGGCCAGCGAATTCAGCAGGTTGAGATACTCAGGGTGGATGGCAGTCACAATCATTATCCAAAGGCAAAACTGGTATCTCAGAACCTATCAGGCTGTAGCTATAGTTTATTTTTTCAAATGATAGTACCCTATTCAGACATATATATACAAGGATTATCTGCTACTTCTATGCTGATTAATACAGCTTTAAAAGGACTTTTTTTAGTTTTCTCTGACAATCTTAGAATTTATCCACCTAACGAACCTAATGTCAGGTGCAAAACCCAGAGGTTGAACCCTGAACTCCCTTCCCTGGAATCATATGATTTTCACATCTGCATTAAAAGTGGATCTGTTTTTAAGCAGAGTAAGCATTGAAAGGGAAATGCATTTTGTGTTTGATGTTTCAAAGTATAGTCAAGAGAAGGGCACACTTACTTCAAGTGAGTTTAGGTTTATAGTATCTTTCTAGATCAATTATTGAAGGAATCATTCATAAAGTGAAATTTTAAGAGCTGCTTAAAGAAAATGAAGGCAAGTATTAAGAAGTAGGTGAACTAAAATTTATGCCAGTATCATATTACTTACTTAGATGTGTTAACTTACTTAATTTAACAAAAATATTATGAAGTAAATATATCCCCCAAAAGAGAAATCTTTGGGTTATGAAGGACAAATGTGCTACCCAAATAATAGAGATAAATTCTAACCGAGTTTCAACGGGACTTAAAAGCCAGTGAGTACTGATAAGTATTTCCCAAAGTATGTTTCAAAGAACAATAGTGCCACAGAAAGTTGAAAACCAATACTTTAAAATCTGAGCAAATGTGTTAAACAAAGTTAGTTATTCTTTTAATTGCAAGATGAGACATTCATATACTAATTGTGGTGTGTATCTTTAAGACAAGATACAGTTGTACAGCATTTCCAGAATTCATTTGACCATTGAAACCCCTTGCACAAGCATCTTGGGATACTAGTATGTGTTCCATGGAATATTTTTTTGAGACACAGTCTGACTCTCTGCACTAGCACTCAAATAGAATCAATATTAACATTAGAAGCTCAGATGAGTTTTTATGCTTAGAAGTTTTCATTAAGCTTTGCATATATATAGATCAATGAGGATCAAGTGCATCAATAGAAAATATGCTAGCCCACGTTCTTGCTGTCTATCACACAGTATAGTGGACCATTTTAAGCCAAATAGACAAAATGGTTCACTTGCCAAAATAAATAAGAACATGCACCAAAGGCCCATAGTATAGCAAAGTGAAATAAAATTCTTGCCAACTCAACCTTTGCAAAGAAGAAAAAGAGAAGGAAAATATGATGATGGTAAATAGCTCTATCAAAGAGCTTTTAGGAAAGGGATTTAATAAATTTTCTATTGTAAATAATGTACAATAAAGTAGGCTATTTGATCTTTTCCAATGATTTTAACTGAAGAACTGTAATCCTAGGGGACAGTGTTGACAGATAATTGTCCATCAAGATCTTGGTAGTCATTATATTCACCAATGTGTGCTTGAGGTCTGAATAGAACATGACTTACACAAAGCAAATCCCACAGCATCCTTTCCTGAATCAAAAGCTAGCTAGGTTTTAAAACTGAATTGCCAGAAGGTACAATGATAATCATTTCAATTTTGAGATATGGGGATAGTTTACAATTCAAGCAAGTGGTTTTATATACATACACATATGTGCATGTGTGTTTACATATAGGTTTATATACATATAAATGTTGTGCGCATGCACACATATTCTGATTTCTTTCTCTCCCTTCTTCCTTTTACCCTGAAATTCCTATAAGACCTCAAGCTGCCCCTTACTAATGGAAGCTGATGTTTTCAATTGTCCATAAATTTCTCATCTTGAATGAGGTTATTCTGAATTATTTCTCATAGGCTGTGCACTACAATTGAGCTTTACAGACTTGGATTTGATTCCAAGTCACAACACACAATAGTTCTGAGAACCTCATTCAAGTTATTTAACTTTTTAAGATTCAGTTTCCTCTTCTGTAAAATAGACTTGCTCTGAATATCAAATTATATGTTATTGCAAAGTATGCAGCAGAGTTTGAGCATATAAGAAATGGTAGCTATTATTAAGTTCTGATGTTGCGAACATGAAACCCATCTAACATTGACAAAGGAAATCTACAGTACTGTACTATTCTTCTCAAACGTTTCCACAGAGGTATCTTTAACAACAAAGAACAGTAACTTATGTCCCACCATTTACATTCCCAAGGCATTTGAGTTCTTAGGCCCAACACAGAAAAATGAAGACATTTCTTTAGTGTGTTTTCGTCTTCTAAAACTATGTAAATTTTGTTTTATATTCAATAATATCTCCTTGTTTAATTTAATATAAAAATACTTTCAAATCACTTACCACTAAGGAAAATTAATGGTTGTAGAAGACACCAAGCAGCCAATAACAAAGTTTGAGAAGTTTAAAGAGCCTGTATTAGGTCATACAATCAGTCTGTAGTTAATTCCCCTTCACTGTAAGCCTAGAATATTATGGCTTGGCTGTGTTCTACAATTTCGTAACTAAATATTTATTGAATGCTGCCATGACTGTGCTCAGAGAATCTGGGTAAGCCTAGCAAAAGCCTTTCTCATTAAGGGTTTTAATGAGAAGGGTGGTGTGTTGAAACAGCATCATAATAAGTAGAATAAAAATCATAGTCAAGAGGAAAAAGAACAGTTATGCAAGAACCTTGAGTCAAGTAGAAAATAATGAGGTCAAAAGAGAAGTTAAGCATCAAGAAATGGATCACGGCAAGCAAACTGGGAAGGAGGTTACAAATGATAGGTTTTCATATTGACTATGTAGTATGGGAACAAGTAAACTAGGGCAATGCTTATCATGAACATATGATTATGCAAGGTGCCAGAATCTATGCAAGCCAAAAAGGCAAGGTCTTTATCCCTTAAAAATCTAACAATTTTAAATGAGACAATAAAGACAAACATAAATATTTTATCTTTTCTCTGTTTCAGAATACAATATTAAAATAGCTACCACCTACTGAACTAGTACCAGGCATCAGGCCCTTTTCTAAACATTTCATAAGCATTAACTCAGTTAATCCTTACCAAAAGTGGATATAATTAATTATCTCATTTTACTGATCTAGAAATAAGCTTAAAGAGGTTAAATAACTTGCCCAAGATAGTATATCTAATAAGTAGAAGAGTCAAGCTCAGGTAATCTAGTTCAGTATCCTTATACTTCATCACCAAAACATCATGCAATTAGAAAGTGGAATACAAACTAATAAAGAAAAAAAAATGAGGTCTCAGGGATTGGAGGCTGAAATATCCTAGATAAGAATGGTATATTTGTCAGAGACTTTCAGTGCAAGGGGAGGAACACAACTAAAAATAGTTTAAGCACAAAAGGATGAATTAATCCATGAAACTAATTAATTCAGAGGTTGCTAGGTTCAGACAAAATTGGATCAAGTAATGCAAATTATATTATTAGTTCACTCTCTCTTACTTGCCCCATCTCTCAGGTTTGATTTTCTCTGTGTATTATTCTAATTCTATCATGTTACAAATTTACCCATGGATTTCTTCAATGCATCCAAGGAAGTTAGCCCATCAAAAAGCCCATCAGGAGCAGCCTGGGTGGCCCAGCGGTTTAGTATCGCCTTCCACCCAGGGCCTGATCCTGGAGACCTAGGATCGAGTCCCACATCAGGCTCCCTGCATGGAGCCTGCTTCTCCCTCTACCTGTGTCTCTGCCTGTGTCTCTGCCTCTCTCTCTCTCTCTCTCTCTCTCTCTCTCTCATGAATAAATAAATAAAATCTTTAAAAAAAAAAAAAAAGCCCATCAAAGTCTATAGTGCCCCATCCCAAAAACCCATAGAAAAAAGAATGTCTGTCTCCAACACCCATATGTACATCCCAGGGAAGGATTATGATTGACTCTGCTTAGATCCCCCAAACAAATTATTCTGGCCAAAAAAAAAATGGAGAATTAAGCTGGGTCAGGCCTAAGAGACAATGGATATCCAGACGTGAGCGTTTTTTTTATAATAGGGGAAAGGAGCAGAGGGATAAGAGAAAAAGTGTTCTGTTAGCTAGAAACAATAGCTAGTAATAAAGTCCATTACAAATGGCATATAGAATTTGCTTGTCTTGAGTCATGGGACAAAATGGCAGACCTAGTAGTTTGGCTGGGCTGAGACAGGCAATTGACTTTCAAACTAGCCCAAATAACAATCATAGTGATTTCAAGAGTAAGCAATTGTATACCACTTTACCGTTGAAAAGCATTTTCCACACATTACTTCCTTTGAAAAAAATGATCCACTTTCCTTTCACTTTTGTCAGAGATGGGTTCTCATTTGCTGTCATCTCTTCAGAGATTTACTCTAAGAAATATTGATTAAAATGTCTAATGTTTTACTTCTCCAAAACTAGCTTTATAGGATATGGATGATATAAACACTTCAGAAGCTACACTGTTTAGCTTTGATCTCAGCAACTGTCCTTTTAACACGATGCTATGTACCTCGCACATCAGAAGCTACTCTCACCAAGCCATTAGTCAACATTTAAGAATCTACTGGGCAATGCCCTCTTGATAAAGCTAAAGTAAAATTTTTTAATGTTCCAAATAGGACCCATTAGTCTCGGCATATAAACTCACGCATGCTATAAATGTAAGGTTGAGAGTATAAAAAGAGTGCTGACGTCAAAACTATTTTAAATTTATAATGTTTACATGAAGTATCTCAACATGGAAAATTAAAGTAAACTACAGGCATAGATACCAGGAAAATGTTCAGCATGCTTTGGGTAGTTAACACAGATTAACAACACGAGTAAAATGATATATTTACTCAGCATGGATGAGGACTGCTTCTTTCCTCAAGTCCACATTGGCTACTTGGCTGCTCTGGCTCATGCAGAGCTGGCACCTCTGCACCACCCCTGTCACCTCTTGGTAGTTGGAAATTAAGCTGTTGTCATTTCTGGAAGGAAATTTGCCAGCAGATCAAGCAGGAAGTGCAGTAGGAGGTGGAAGAATGGGTGACATTGGGCAACAAAGTGGCCACACCTGAGCATGGTTCTGGTTGGTGAGTCCTGCAAGTCACTCCTAGGACCTCAACAAAACCAAGGTACCTGCAGAGGTGGGAATCAAAAATGAGACAATTATGAAACCAGCATCAATTTCAGAGGAAGAACTGTTTAATTTAATCAATAATCTAAATAATGATAACGTAGATGGCCTCCTTGTTCAGCTGTCTCTTCCAGAGCACACTGAGGAGAGAAAGATCTGCAATGCTGTTTCTCCAGACAAGGTTGTTGATGGCTTTCATATAATTAATATAGGAGGAATGTGTTTGGATCAGTATTCCATGTTATTGGCTACCCCATGCAATGTCTGGGAAATAATTAAATGAACTAGCATCCCAACTCTAGGGAAGAACATGATTGTAGCTGGAGGTCAAATGTTGGAATGCCCATTGCAATCCTATCACACACAGATGGGGTGCATGGATACCCTGGAGGCAATGCCATTGTTCTATATCTCATCAATACACTCCCAAAGAACTGAAAAAACATACAATTCTTACAGACATTATGGTCTCTGTTGCAGACAGTCCAAATATGATCACAGAAGATATGATCAAGGAGGGAGCAGCAGTCATCCATGTGGGAATAAATAGAGTTCAAGATCCCCTAATGGCTAAATCCAATCAGTTGGAAATGTGGATTGTGAGTCAGAAGGAAAACCAGTTACATCACTCCAATCCCTGGGGGTGTTGTTCCCATGGCAGTGGTGATGCTAATGAAGAATAATTATTGCTGCAAAAAAGGCACCGAGGCTTGAAGAGTGGGAAATACTGAAGCCTAAGGAGTAGCAACTAATTAACTGTTGTGTCTTCCATCATGGACAACATGCCAAGCGAGTTTAAGAGGCAAACAGGCCAATAGAAATGCAATGTTTTTTCATTTATTTTACTGAAATGATTTAAAATGATGTTTTATATTTACCAGAAGCTTAAGCAGGTGGGTGTTTGTGCACATAGCTCTGCAGTACTTCACCATGGAGCACACTGGTATCATGATGGGTGATGTAACCCAGTCAAGAGAAGCTACTACCCTACTGATAAACATGGAGGACATTGTCACATTGAAAATGGATGCCGACCTTCGTCAAGTCACTTCAGTTAAAATCCGCCTTTTCTTGGATTGTAGTTCCCAAATGCTATTCCAATAAGACATTGATACTCACTTTAGGTTCCAAACATTTCATGTTCAACTGGTCTACCCAAAGGAAAAAGCTGCTAGAAAAAATTAGGGAAAAGGTAAAAAAGGAAGAAATGAAAATTGAGTAGAAAAAAAATTACTCTAATTTTTATATATTGTATGTAAAGACTACCTGTTAATGATATCCTGAGCTGTTACTTCATGGCTTAATCACTGGAAAAATGTTCAGGGTTGTTCCACATAGTGTTAGCCTAATTTTGTGTGTGTTACATTCATGAGGTTTTCCCATTTTCTTCTAGGATTTAAAGGCTTTTGTTATAGATTGTGTATATTATCATTTTTGGCTTTTTCTATACCCTTAACCTCATTGTTATATCTTTGTACTGATGGAGGTGTCTGTATGATTGCCTTGGCATATCCTGAAACCTATATTTGATAAACAAAACTTGGCCTTGATAATCATTAGAGCATCTTGTTTAAGTATGCAACTTACTTTTCCACCAGAGACTTGTCAGTAGCTGCCTGCTTTTCTCTGATGTACCTGTTGGCTTTCCCCAATGGGTTTTTGAGAACTTGAGTTAATACTGAAGTTAATCAGACTTTCTCATTAAAAGAGGGGTTTTTTGTTTGTTTGTTTGTTTTTTTTTTTTTTTTTTTTTTTGGTATTTGCTTCACAGTTGTTATTTTAAAGCTACTCACTTTAAAGTAAGTATTATTTTAAATAAAACACTTCTGGTTGGTGTGGGGATTAAAGATATATTTAGTTAGTTTAGGAACAAATATTTTTTGAGAGCCTGCTATGGACCAGGCACTGTGCTTAAAACCCCGATGTTTATAGCAGCAATGTCCACAATAGCCAAACTATGGAAGGAGCCTCAGTGTCCATCGAAAGATGAATGGATAAAGAAGATGTGGTCTATGTATACAATGGAATATTACTCAGCCACTAGAAACGACAAATACCCACCATTTCTTCGACGTGGATGGGACTGGAGGGTATTATGCTGAGTGAAATAAGTCAATCAGAGAAGGATAAACATTATATGGTCTCATTCATTTGGGGAATATAAAAAATAGTGAAAGGGAATAAAGGGGAAAGGAGAGAAAATGAGTGGGAAATATCAGGAAGGGAGACAGAATATGAGAGACTCCTAATTCTGGGAAACGAACTAGGGGTGGTGGAAGGGGAGGTGGGCAGGGGGTGGGGGTGAGTGGGTGATGGGCCCTGAGGTGGGCACTTGATGGGATGAGCACTGGGTGTTATTCTATATGTTGGCAAATTGAACACCAATAAAAAATAAATTTATTAAAAAAATAATTAATTAAATTTTAAAAATGTAACTTTTCCCATTCAAAAAAAACTGGGCATAAAAACATAAATAATATCTCTGTACTTGAGGCACTTAATATTTAGAGGGGAACAACAGGTACACATAGTGGCAATTTAACAGGGCATCTTCGGAGCAAAAGGAATACTCAGGGAATTAAGGAAGACTCAGGGTACTAAGAGAGTACAAAGAAAAGGGAAACTGACCTAGTTTGGATATGAGGTATAGGCTTCCTAGAAATTATAATGCCTGAGTTGAGTTCTAAAAGAGAGGTAAGAATATTCATGTGAAGGAAAGTAAGAGGAACATTCAAGACAAAAGGAAAAAAGTGAACAAATGTGGAAAGGTGGAATAGCATGAGGTATGCTAAGACAAACACACAGTTCCAATATAAGTGTGAATTATAAGGTATGAAGTTGGGGGAGATGAACTGAAGAAGTAGTGTTATGGACTAAATGTTTGTGTCCCCCAAAACATCTGAAGCTCTAACCTCAAATGTGATAATATTAGGAGGTGAGGCCTGTAGTAATTAGGTTTAGAGGAGGTCATGAGAGTGGACCCCTGCTGCTAGGATTAGTGCCTCCATAAGAAGAGGAAAAAAACACCAGAGCTTCCTCTATCCACCATGTGAGGACACAGCAAGAAGATGGCCATCTGCAAAGTAGGAAGAGGGCCCTCACTGGAAACCAAATCTGCCAGCACCCTGATCTTGGAACTCCTAGCCTCCAGAACTGTGAGAAATAAATGTCTGTTGTTTAAGCCACCCAATTCATGGTACTTTGCTAAAGTAGACCAAGCCAACTGAGGCAAGTAGGTAGGATTAAGTTCATGAAAGACCCCAAATACCTCATTCCACTTTACTTTGTAAGCAATGGGAAGTCACTGAAGGGTTGTAAGGAGAAGTCAAGGTCAGGGTTGTATTCAGATTAGTAACTGACAACTTTGCTGAAGATGAGCATAAATCATACAGCAGAGTCACCCGTGAAAAGGCTATTGTAGTTAGTCAAGGAGAGAGGGGTTTACAGCTTGTAGTGGTATAAACAAATTTGTAAGAAGAGATAAAAATAATCAGATTGTAGTAATTACTGTTTATGCAGTAAATGGGCTAGTGAAGAGTCAAGAGTAATACCTGAGTATTACACCTAGAGAAATGGGTAGACGGTAATAAAAAAATAAAGGATATCAGGAATACAAGAAAAGGAACATGATGGGGTACAAATTGAAGAGGAAGAAGACACATCTTTGACATGTAATCTTTATCCTGCCTGCAGAATATCTATGTATATCCAGCAAAAAATTGGTTTTGAGCTTCACTCTCAATGGAGAGGGAGAAATGTAAATTTGTATAACATGAGAGACAAAGAGATTTCTTAAGCTTCTAGAGGATAAAGAAGAAAACTCATGTAAATAATCAGAAATCATAATAGCTTTAGACCTCTTAAAAACAAGACTGAAATTTCAAAGACAATGAACTTGAAGACTGTGGTCCTAAGTCTCATTCGCAGTACCTGTAATTAAGTCTAGAGGGAGAGACAGGTCTTGAAAATAATTGTGGGATGTCAGGCATTAAGGAGGTTGCACAATGAGACAAGCTCTGAGCCAAATGTTGGCAAACTGAATTTAAATAGAATTTAACAAAAAAAGAAAAAGGAAAAAAGAAAAAAATATATTTGTGGGTGTAGCTTTTGTCATATGAACTAAAATGAAACCTAATACATACAAATCCAATCAAATGTGAGAGCTGAATTGGCAAGAAAGCCACACCCTAAACTAAAAGAACTGAGACTATTGAAAGCCACATCCAGGGCTCTTAACTTGCTAGAGGCAGGAAGCAAACTATGAAGGCTGCTCAGGCACCAAAAATGGCTATTCCAACACTCTCTCTTGAGAAATAGCCAAGGATAGAGATAGAAAAGGAAGAATGACTCAGAAGGCAGGGGAAATCTTATAGAAATAGAGTAAAAAAATTTTTTTAATTAAGAAAAAAAAACCACAAGGGGGAGAAAATCTAGGAAATTAGGGAAATAGTATACTGTAATAGGAGCTTCAAAGAAGGAAATTGGAAAAAAATGCAGAGGAGGAAATCACTGAAAAAAAAAAAAACTTAAGAACATTTCTCAGAATTCAAGAACATGAGCATACAGACTAAAGGACCTATCATATATACAGACAGACTCCTACTGAGGCATATCATCACATACTTTCAGAATATGAGAGGAAAGAGAAGATTCTACAAGCTTTCTAAGAAGGAAAAAACAGCTTATATGAAAAGGATAGAAATCAGAATACCTTTAGGCCTCTCACAGCAACACTGGAAAGGAGAAGAGAGTGGGAAAATATCTATAAGATTATGAAAAAAAAATATTATATCCAATCTACAGTACAATACTCAGGCAAACTATCAATAAAATGTGAGTATCAGGTGCCTGGGTGACACAGTTGGTTGAGCATCAGACTCTTGGTTTCAGTGCATGTCATGACCTCAGAGTTGTGAGATAAAGCCTCACTTTGGGCCCCACACTCAGCATGGAATCTGCTTGAGATTCTCTCTCACTCTCTCTCTGCGCCTCCCACTCATGCTTTCTCTATCTCTCCTTCTCTCTCTCAAATAAATAAATAAATAAATAAATAAATAAATAAATAAATCTTTTTAAAAATGTGAGAATAGAATATGATTATTTTTAGATATTCAAAGTCTGCAATACAGAGAGTAATTCAGGGAAAAGGAAGTTATGAAATATAGGAAACAGAACACTCAACACATGAGAGAGTCAAAGGGAATCCCAGGATAATGGTGAATGGAAGACAGCAATATACCAGCTGCATAGAGGGCAACTGGTCCAGGTCTGAATAGTGTACACCAAGGTTAAACTTGCTGAGTATGTTATGATATCATTACCAAGATGTCTGATTGGGCCATATGCTGAGGACACTCATTACACCCTCAAAAAAGTTCTGCTTTTGCAAACTTCTGAGAGCTGGAACCTGGCCAATGTGAATTTGAAATCTGAAATATAGAGTAGGATTATATTCCTATTAAAAATCACCACCTGGCTCACGACAATGAGCAATAATCCATTGTGGTGAGACCTACATCTTCCAAAACTAATTCTTGCCCACCTACCTTTCCAGGAATGCCTACATCCTCAGAGAAGCAAAAGCCAGATCATGAACTAGAAACTCTACTCAGGTTTTCTTCTGAAAGCCTGCATCTATCAATGGTAGTACTGCCCTTTCTGTCATAGCTAGGTTTGTACTCACTACTGTCTCTTTATAGTATCACCCTTCACATTCTTTTTACACAAAAATAATCATTGATAAAAATAATAAAATATCAAACAGAATAAAAGAGAAAAAGAAAACATCTGTAGGGATGTAGATCAATCTTATCATAGTGGTATATTTTTCAGAGTCCAGTCAGCAAAACAGAAACTAATTTATTACATTGCAAACAAAGGAGCTTTTTTAACACAGGAGTTAGAAGCCTAAGAGAATGCAGAGGTAACACTAAGGGAAACCAGATGTAATAGCTGCAGGAAAAAGTGACCACATCCTTGGTCTGAGCAACAAAAGGGAGATGGAGTTACCAGAATCCAGATACATAAAGGAGGTGTCTGGAGGCTTCAGACATTTATAGGGATGATCCCCATCTGTCTCATCTATACTTCTAAGGAGTCCCTGAGGCTGATTCTGGAACTGCCAAAAGAACATGGAGACTGGGGCAAATTACCACTGGTGGGACTAATACTGAAATGGAATGGGGAAGAAAAAAAAAACCTGATAAGTGCCTTCTCCCTCTCCCCACTCCCTATTGACAAAAACCTTCAAGGAAGCCATCTGGTAAAGCAGTCTGGGAAATGTCATTGGCAGAGACACAGCCCCAGCTGCCCCAGCTGCAGCATCACAGAGTAAAGGAAGGCAAACTTGTTGCTGAGGACTCTAGGTAATAACTAGCTCAGCTGGCTACATCTGGATATGAAACTAAAGATGCAGAAGTATTTTACTTTTTCTCTGTCATTTGGATCTTTTACAAGATATATTTACAAAAATATATCTGCATTTTACTTGAATTTTTAAAATGAAAAATCTTTAAGGGAAGCTGTAAGTTGATTATCAAAAGAAGTATATTTATATTTGTCCAATACGTTCATAAAAGGGATAAAATTGTTTCATAAGAAAGATACCATTTTCAGGATGTCTGGGAGGCTCAGCAGTTGAGCGTCTGCCTTTGGCTCGGGTCGTGATCCCGGGGTCCTGGGATCGAGTCCTGCATCAGGTTCCCCAAATGGAACCTGCTTCTCCCTCTGCCTGTCTCTGCCTCTCTCTGTGACTCTCATGAATAAATAAATAAAGTCTTAAAAAAAAAAAGAAAGAAAGATACCATTTTCTTTCACATTATGCAATGCCTAGTAGTACAGTGTTGTATGGCATGAAGAAATTTCTAAATAACTAATTATTTAAAACAGATTGTTTAATATTCAAATATATTTTATGGTGAATAACTAAAAATAGAAAATGCAAAGATCCCATACTTTGCCAAAGGACTGAAAATGTGCTATATATTGGTCATGAAGAGATAAGCTCAAGACACTGGGTCAAAAAACCCTGGCCTTAGACTACTGCTCTACCACTTACTATTCAGGCAAACTGTTTCATCTTTCAAAGACTCAGTTTCTGCAATCTGTAAAATGAGGGAACAATTCCCAGATGAAAATATGGCAGCATCTTAAGTGAGAATAGATTAAATGATTGTCATTAAGAGAGCACAAAATAACAGAATCTTAAAAATCATGGACTGGAAAAGACTGAAAATTATTCAAACAGGTAAATTTTTCACCTAAGATGTATATTTCTCTAGATCTGAGTTGATGTTACAGTTTTTCCAAATTGAGAACACAAGTAGAGGCAATAAAGGATTTGTTCATTAGAGATTTGATGCTGTTATTTGAATGTCTAATTGATGGAAAATATAATACACTGGATGCTGTGCTAATCTCTGCCTAAGAAAAGCCTAACTGGTTGGCTTATACAGTCATAAACTCAAGACCCCACTAGCACACACACTAGCAAAGTATGTTCTTGGCTTTGGGACTGCCATTGCTATTTGCAGAGACTAGTGATGTTTGCCCGATTCCAAGACAACAGGAATTACTGCAGTCATTGTTCAAATTTCAACTTGGACTGCTATATATCAAGTTTTTTGGTTTGCTAACATTGTTTTCCAGCCCTGCTATGTTTTGTCATTTCATGTGAGGCTGTGTTTCCACTTGTCCTTACATTTTTCTCTTCCATTTTGTAGCTACTCACTGAATTCGCCGATGCTTCAGCTAGTCAGGGTGTATATACGTAAATATCACTAGCTATGATGGAAAACCTAGGCATTGGTTTTAGTCATTTATACATTTATTCTTAAGTTCTTACATTTATTGTCTTCTAAATATTGAGTTCCATGCTTAAGGCATGTACATAAATAAATAAGGCAATATACTTGCCCTCAAAGACATCTAGAAAGAAATAAAACACAAAAAGATTTTAAAACAAAGAGCCTTCAGAAGAAGAGATAGATCCTGGAAGAGTTCAATTTTATGTTTATAACAACTCTAGAAATTTTAGCAGTGTGAATCATAGATGCTATCTACTTGAGGATCTAAAGAAATCCTGGGATGCCTGGGAGACACAGTTGGTTAAGCTTCTGACTCTTGGTTTCAGCTCAGGTTGTGATCTCAGGGTTGTGAGATAGAGCCATCCCTACATCAGGCTCCGTACTCAGCACAGAATCTGCTTAAGATTCTCTCTGCACCCTCCCCCCTGCTCTCCCCCTCTCTCTCTAATAAATAAAAATATATCTTTAAAATAAGTAAATAAAGATATCCCTCACTAATTTCACATTTTCCCTAAAAGACTAACCCAAATCCTACTGCCTTTTGTACTGTGGCTAGTCTTTATATGTACATTATGTATCTGTCTGTAAGTTGTTATTGTTGCATTAGTAATACTGTAGTTTTGTTTTTCTTAATATTTTCCTTTTAGTTCTTTGCTACACAGATATGTGAATTTGGTAACTGCTCTTCACCCTGCATTGCCAAAGAAGTCCTGGGTTATGTGAAACATTGCCCTTGAAATCAGACCTTGGTCACCAACTGACAATCAACATCCTACTACTAACTCAGTGAATAATACAAGACACAATCCTTGTTTGAGATAATTTAAAAATAAAATTACATCAGTCAGAATGGCTAAAATTAACCCAGGAAATAACAAATGTTGGCGAGGATACAGAGAAAAGGGAACACTCTTACACGGTTGGTAAGGAAACAAACTGGTATAGTCACTCTAGAAAACAGTTTGGAGATTCTTCAAAAAGCTAAAAGTAGAACTAGTATGACCCAGCAATTGCAGTAATAGGTAAAGTTTATTCAAAGGATTCAAAAATGCTGATTCGAATGGTACATGTACCCCAATGTTTATAGCAGCAATCTCCACAGTGGCCAAAATATGGAAACAGCCCAGATATACATTGACAGATGAATAGATAAAGAAGATGTAGAATATATATATATATATATATATATATATATATATATATATATATACACAATGGAATATCATTCAGCCATCAAAAAGAATGAAATCTTGCTATCTGCAATGACATGGATAGAACTAGAGGGTGTTATGCTAAGTGAGATAAGACACTCAGAGAAAGATAAATACTATATGATTTCACCATATGTGGAATTTAAGAAACAAAACAGACAGTCATAGGGGAAGGGAAAGAAATATAAAATAAGATAAAAACAGAGAGGGAGGTAAACCATAAGAGACTCTTAACTATAGGAAACAAACTGAGGGTTCCTGGAGGGGAAGTGGGTGGGGGAAGGGGTAACTGCGTGATGGACATTAAGGAGGGCCCTTGCTAGAATGAACACTGGATGTTATATGAAACTGATAAATCACAAAATTCTAAAAATTAATATATTATATGTTAACTAAATTGAATTTAAATTAAAAAAAACTTTAACTGATTTTAAAACATGAAGAGGTATAATAACCTCATGAGTGCTTCTCAATCTAATCTAATCTCACTACTGAAATTGTGGGCCGGGTAATCCTTTGTTGCAGGAGGCTGCCCCCTGCATTACAGAATGTTAAGCAGTATCTGTCGTTTCTACTGGATGCCAGTATGACGTTACCCATTAAGTCATAACTATCAAAAACGTCTCCAGACATTGCCAAATATTTCTTTGGAGGCAAAATCATATGCAGTTGAGAACCACTGTCCTCGTCAAAGTACATATGTCAGTTTAGCTGACCATTTGAGAGCCGACTCTCAGAACAACTGCCTTGCAGATTGTAGAGATATTTGAATAGTTCTGGCACTATTTGTTAGGACTTTTCCTTTCTTGATATGGTTCCCAATTGTGAATGGATCTGAGATGACGATACATACAAATAACCATAATTACAGATTAAAGCAATAAATTATTGAGTATCTGAAATTTGGCAGGCAGTGCAGCAGCTGATTTACATGAAAGTAGTGTGCACTGAGCAATTACTATGTGTCCAGTAAATAAGTTATTACATTCATTATCTCATTTAATTTTCACAACAACCTTACAATATAGAATGTTATCTTTATTCTAGTATTACAGATACTGGAATATGAAGAATAGAAAGGTTAAATTAGAACCTCTAGTCAAAATGGCCAACTAAACTGGCATAGGAAACCAACACCTTCTAGTACCATAAAAATATTCAAATGCTAGATTTAGAAAAAAATATATAGTTTTCAATTTAAAATTAATAGTAAATATTAAAAGCAAGAAATGTAATTCTGCAGATGCCAGAAATGAGAAGGGAATACACAGTTTGTAACAGAATATTGAAATCAGATGGGTATAATGAAATCACTGGGGTCTGAGATACTAATACTCTGACAGAAAACTGAAATTAAAGTCTCTAAATAAAGTCACAAGTCAGGAAAATCCCCTTGGCAGAGCTCCACCTGGTAACAATGTGGCATGATTATAAGCGATCTACACTGAGCCCTGAATGAAAAAAGTCTACAGATAAGATTTCCCAGCCTACATCTAGCAAAAGTGTAATATCCAAATTTGTTTATTACTTGCAGGGAGACCTAGAGCTAAAAAAAAAATAACATAAAAACATTTCCAAAATAAGTGAACATATAGGACTACATCAGAAGCACCTATAAAATTATCAAAAGGGTCACTTCCATGAATAAAAGAAAAAAAATGAAACCAGAACAATAAATAGTTCCATCAAGAAAAGAAATAGCGTTAAATTTTAAGAGCGGCAATTTGAAATATTGAATTTTCTACTTACTCTAATTCTCCAAGTGACACATATATCCACCTCTATACAATTAGTATGTTCATAGCAATCAACCAATAATTGTCTATTTATTCAACATTCTAGAGCATCTACTATACACAAGGTACTAGGCTGAGTAAAACACAGTACTGGTCCTCAAAGAACTCACATTTCAATGACTTTCCTTTTTTTAAAAATGTGTTTCTTTTTACTGTGGTAAAATACACATAAAATTTAGCATTTTTACCAATTTTAAATGTACAGTTCAGTGGCATCAAGTACATTCACAATGTTGTACAATCAGGACCATAATCCATCCCCTGAACGTTTTCATCATCCCACACTGAAATTCTATACCTATTAAACAATAATCCTCCAGTCCCTTCTTCCTCTGCTCCAGATAACCACTAGTCTCCTTTCTGACTCTATGAATTTGACTATTCTAGGGACCTTATTTAAATACAATCATACAATATTTGTTCCTTCGCTTCTGGCTTATTTCATCATCAATAACAGCAATCAAGAAAGACTTCAAAATAATATAATTGTCATTTTATAATATCCAATGAGGGGGGAAAAGAAACAAAACCCAAAAGAAAGAATACTATTAAAAGTGATGTGGGGGCACCTGGGTGGCTCAGTTGGTTAAGCGGCTGACTAGAGATTTTGGCTCAGGTTATAACCTCATGGGTTGTGGGATCAAGCCCCATGTGGGGCTCAATGCTCAGCAGGGAGTCTGCTTGAGATTCTCTCCTTCTGTCCTTCCCCCTTTTCTCTCTCTCTCAAATAAATCTCTTTTTAAAAAAAGGTATTTGTGGAAAACAAAATTCTTTAAGTTACAGTCACTGAAATAAAAAAAAAAAAAACCTCAATAGCTAAGATAAACAAAAGATTCCCCTCAGAAGAGAACCCCGGAACAGAAGAGCACTCTGCAGGAATCATCCGGAACACAGTATAAGGGGATACAGAGAGAAAAATATGAGAGGTTAAGAGACATGGAAGACTGAGAAAGAAATTCCAACATTCATTTGGTAGGCATACTAGAGAGGGAAAAAAATGAGAGAGTAGAAGTCAATACATGACAAGTATGTTGGCTGAGAAATTTTCAGAACCGAAAAAAGACATGAGTCATCTGAGAAATTAAAGTGGCTAAACCTGATCTAACCACTATGCTACATACCATATTCTCACAAAAACTTATAATCTATAAGTACCATTATTTACGGTCTACTGTCAGCAGGTCAGTTTATATCAGTTGCTTCTCAACCAGGAACAATTTTGACCCCTAGAAGATATAGGCAATGTCTGGAGACAGTTTTTGGTTGTCATAACTGGGAGGTGAGGGTGGTGGGGAGAAAGGTTGACTATCAGCATCTAATGAATAGATGGCACCGATACTGCTAAAAATCCTACCACACACAGGTCAGCCTTCACCATGAAGAATTATCTGGTCCAAACTGTCAATAGTGCTGAGGCTGAGAAAACCTGTTTTACATATACTGACATTAATACTCACAATCCAATAGTAGATATTATTCCTGATGAAGAAACTGAGAAAAAAATGGTTTAAGTAACTTGCCCAAGGTCATGCAGCTAATAGAATAGATATGAGATCCAAATCCATACGTTCTTCTTCAAAACCCATGGCCTTCAAACGGTATTTTTTGCAAGAGTCCAAATCAGCAGGGACTGCTACTATGATATGCGGAGCAGCGGCAGCAGCACGGGATGCACAGAAGCTGACCACTCTGGTCAAACAACAGCACTCTAACAATGTAGCTTGCAGATTAGCCCACCAGATCCGTTTTTCTTATCCCTCATCTTGCTCGAGCTCTGTGTGTATTCATATCCCACAATGGGAGAGATGGAGGCAGTTTTGTGCTCCTTTAATATATTATAGTTCCTATTATAGATGCTCGCTACCACTCTAATGCCCCCTGCTAACACACTTACTGCTCATGACCTAAAATTTGGAACATACTGTGCTTTTAAGGACTCTCTGGGCCACCTAGATTTAAATCCACTTCTCAGTGAGACTACAACGGATAGTGAATATTTTGTCCTCTCATTTTTACATCAAAAAGAGCCCTCCAGATGGTCTGTTTCTTGTTGGCTCAGCCCAAACACACATGCATAAATCAGCAGCAAATTTGGTAATAGGACACAACATTTGGAATCAAAATGATCCACTGACATGATCATGCTGTGTTTCCTCGCCATGCTTTGATCTCTCAAATCATAGCGAAACTCACTTCAAAATAAAAACATGTCTAAATATGCCATTCCAATTGTATTCTAAAAATTAGATTCATGAACACTTTTCAATCAAACAAGTGTCTTATTCTTGTTTCTGTGTAGAAAGTGCATGTGCTATTGTCACTACGGGTAGCTCATGATTCTCACAAGAAATCTAGGTTCATCTTAATGTGATTCTGTTAAAATTAGAAATGTTCTTCTTAATTGATGAGGCTGCTGTAATCTTTTCAAAATCTTCAAATGTAGTTTATCTTATTCCATAATTTTTCTTATTACTGTTTTTAGACATAAGTTTCCTTGGAAACAGGACTTTCAATGGACTTTAGCCACAAATAGGCTTAAAATTGCCTTTATCCATTTATCATTTCATTGTAATTAAATCTATATGATGTGGTCTGTTCTCATGTATGGTGTCTTGTTTCCATGGTAACTGAGATTTTTTACTATCCATACTTTCAAATGCCTTCACAGTATTTCTTGATTAACTCATGAGCCCAAAATTGCATTTTGTAAACTTACATGTAGTGGAACTTATAAAGAAAGGCTGGAAAAAAAATTATCTTGTTTTCTATTTCTTTGAAATTTGCTTTTGTTTTTATGATTCTTTTTCCTGATATGCTGCTCTCCTAGAGCAACATAATTTTGTGCTGCTAAGAAAAGCAAAATCCATGACTAAATTTAGCAAACTGATCATTTTTGTGGTTGGAATGCCATCTACAGTTCTTAAGACCCAGTGGCTGAGTGAAAAGAAGATCAACCATGACATTTTCACAAAATGGAGAGAGCAAAAAGGGTCTGAGTAGCAATTTTCATTCTTTTTTTTGCTATCATTTTTAATAATTTATTGATATGGCTAATCTACCAATAAATATCACACCTGCAGTTTTTTCATTAACACAGGCCTCTGTTTATTCCAAGAATTTCAGGACAATTTGGAAGGGCTGTAGTTACTGATCAAACCCCAATACTGGAGTAAAACTATGAATTCGTAAATCTCACTATTGTGTTAATGGCATTATAAAAACAACAAAGCTCTTATTCTTGCTATTGAGTAATAATTAATAATAATGAACTATACCTAGGACCATGCAACTGTTCAATAAATATTTATCAATTGCCCACTATAGCCAATATCATCTTAATCCAGGCTCCGGTCAGTCTTAAATCCTAATAGCATCCAATTTGAAATGCTCATGGTTTTAAAAATGCTCTTGGCCTGGGATGCTGTAAGAGCTAAGCTCCAGTAATATCCACATGGAAAAGTTATTTCTGAAACCACAGACTGAATTAATTCAAAACTAATCATATGAAAAATGGATGGAGGAGAACCTGTTCAAGATTGAACTACACTAAATAAATCCCATTTTATGAGTACTGTATTAGAATTCAAGCCATAGAAAGATCCTGTGCATGTTTTGCATGCCCTCTTTTATTCTCTGGATATATGGATATAACTAATATGTACTTCAGAGTCATTAATTAAATTAGAAATTCGCTAGGGCTCTAACTGTGGACCCAGACTGTGAGGAACCGAACTACTTACAGAAGACCTGTTCTATGGGAGATGCCTTTAATTTCCTTAAATCCCAGTTTCATAATGATAAAAGAGGGACAACACACTTATAGCACTTACTCTACAAAGCTGTCATAATAAATAATGAGATAAAATAGGGAGGTGTTTTTTTAAAATTCTAAAAGTATGATACAAGTGTCTGGTATTAATACTGTCAAAATTATTTGGTGATATATAGGGACCACCAGGGTTTAGACCTGCCAGAGATTTAATATGAGGAGCCAGCAGCTCCACACTGAGGACTGAGGGAAGTCAGAATTCAGCAGCAAATAAGCTTTGACTCTGGCCTCTGTAAGCCCACACATAGCTCCTGCTTTATCAATGTATGGCATTCTCTGGTAGATCCCCAGAGAGATACTTGAATCACCTCTACAAAGTCCCTCTAATACAATACTGCTCTCTCACTTCACTGTGCCCCCTCCTGTGTGAGTGGACCTTAAAAATTTAATGTTGCTGACTGCAAACAAAATGAAGATCCAAAGGAAAACTTGATAGAGTTGGATCCCTCTCCAGAGACTGAACAATCAAATAGCCTGCATGAATCAGGAAAATCTCTGCTGATGGGCAAATGGAACGATGTTATCCTTTTATACATATAAACAGTCTTTCAGGAAAAAGAAAAGAAAGAAAGGGAAGGAAGGAAGGAAGGAAGGAAGGAAGGAAGGAAGGAAGGAAGGAGAAAGAAAAAGAAAGAAAGAAAGAAAGAGAAAGAAAGAAAGAAAGAAAGAAAGAAAGAAAGAAAGAAAGAAAGAAAGAAAGAAGAAAGAAAGAAGAAAGAAAGAAAGAAAGAAAGAAAGAAAGAAAGAAAGAAGAAAGAAAGAAAGAAAGAAAGAAAGAAAGAAAGAAAGAACCTACCTCTCTGTTAATAACCTAGTTAAGGGACAACAAGAAAAACTCAGCCCTAGAAATGCATCCTAATAACCTAGTAAGGGACAACAAGAAATACTCAGCCCTAGAAATGCATCCTAAAAAAAAATAATAAGTAACAAAACTCACACTTGGTAACCATTTTCTATCCTATCCTCCAGGCAGAAAATCTGAAAGAGGATTTTTAAAGATAAAGCAATTCTGCAATGACAGAAAAAAATAGAATACAAAACAGATAATAAACATTATTAACGTTGAATTGTTGTCATTTAAAAAATAATTTGTTGCCCTTCTGCAGAGAGAAGTATAGGCCTACAGACTAGAAGAAGGTATGAGGGATTCTTCCAGAGAGTGAGAAATACTTTATATTTTGATCAGAGTGGGAGTAAGGTTGTAAAATTTCATTGAGTTGTACATCTAAGATTAAACTTTGCCTAAGTTACCCTTCAATTTTTCTAAAATGGAAAAAAATATTTTCCCATTTGGAAACACAATACATAAAACTGATCATGTTGAATCCATAGTTTATCTCAATGGTTTGAAGAAGCACTGAAATGTCTTACATTTCCAAGAAAAAAAAAGTTCTGGAAATCTGCAACATAATAACCTTTGATTTCTCACAACACAACTGAGGAAACTATTCAATTTGATCACCCATACAGAGATGATACCACATAATTAGGTTGATGTGTTTATCTTTCACCCTAACAATCAATTAAATTATCTGGCTCTTTTTCTTTTCCAGAGATAATTTTTTTAAAAAAAAAATCAAAATAGGGGATCCCTGGGTGGCGCAGTGGTTTGGCGCTTGCCTTTGGCCCAGGGCGCGATCCTGGAGACCTGGGATCGAATCCCACGTCGGGCTCCCGGTGCATGGAGCCTGCTTCTCCCTCTGCCTATGTCTCTGCCTCTCTCTCTCTCTCTCTGTGACTATCATAAATAAATAAAAATTAAAAAAAAAATCAAAATATATGATGGTCTATGTTTATGGCTAGAACCAGAGAGCAACCACAGAGCCCAAAAGACCTAGGCTTTGCCACAATAGAAATGAAAGTTGGGTAAGAGAAATGGACCCGAATAGAAAGGTCCCACCTGATAAACACAGGTGGGAAATAAGCCAGAAAAAGTGTGGCAGAGAAGTTCTAAAAAGGAAGCATGATTCTAAAGAAAGCCATTGAGTTTAAATTGATGTTGATAGTAATAACAACATGGGTTAAAAAAAAAGTTTATGGTCTTTCCTGAGCATGACTTGACCCTAAAATATTTTGTATTGGCATAAACTAGATTAATAATGTTAGATTGCTTTTAATATAAATAATCCATGCCTTAAGTCTTAAAGCAAAAAATTAAAAAAAAAAACAGAAATGTGTGCAAATGTGAGGTACTAGAGAGAATATGTGTAAAAGCAAGCAGATTCCCAGAAAATGTCAGCACCTTGTATGATGAGCTCTGGCAACCATCTCAGTGTTGACAATATGCTAGAGAGGCTGGGAACATAAATCAATCTACATTTGTTCTCACAGGGACTAGGAGCTGGAATTACTGTTTCTGAAACTTGAGCCAATATTGTCACGGCAATATAAATGATGGAAACTTTGCCACTGTAGTTTGCTTCACCCATTGCATGAACCTCCTGGCAAATAGCACCCTGGAATTTCATTAATTAGTGCTAACTATGATTGGCACTGCCAGAGAGAACAATAAAACAACCAAAGTGTTTTTATGAACATATGGGTGGCAGTGTCCCTAACTGGGTAATACAAGATTGGTTTCCAATTTATTAAAGCTTATCTATACTGCATATAATTTACCTAATTTTGCCAGTTTAAGCTAATTTATTATATTTTTTCACTTTTGCAGATTAAATTACTGAACTATAAACTGTTTAACTAGTGTAAATTATTATAATCTTCATCTCAGTGAAAAACATGAGTTTAGGTTGGGAAGGACCCATTGAAGATATCTAATTCAACACTTATTCTACAAATGAAGAAATTCAGTGCCAGGAAAGTTAAGCGATTTTCCCAACGTCACAAAATAGTAGAATTAGTCAGTAGTAGAATTAAGGCTAAAACCCAGGTATTCTGAATCTATCCGTTTATATCACATGATCTCTTAATTGGCAACTGTTATCACTACATTAACGGTGAGTTGGCATGTAAAGTTCTGGTCGACATTTTCCTGCTTCTTCTATGCCTTCTAACTAAACAAACTACAAAAAAGTTTTCCGTTTTCATACAACATTCTTCCAAATAGGCTACCAATACAGGTTCCTTCATAGGTTCAAGGAAAGAATCCATTAGAGTCACTCCACTCTACCATGTTTGTTTCATCTGGGATGACAATTTGGAAAGTTTCTTACTTAATTCATGTCTTAACTGGGGAAGTCATTACCAGGGAAAAGTTATATTTTTCCTCTATTTGTATCATTAAGTGAAAAGGAGTTTAGTGAACCTTCCATGAACAGTATTCGTAAAAGTTTCCTCCCAAACATCCATCTACTCTGTTTGAGAAAAATAAGAATAAATCATAAAATCCCAGACTTACAGAACCAAGAGTCTAGGAGAAATTGGATAGATGTCCAAATCATGCCTGCTCTTTCTATAGTTTGTTAAAAAGGAAAAAACACACTAAAATTAGAATCATCAGAGCCTCTTTCTCTAGCAATTTCATGAATTCCTTGCCTTCAAATATTCCTTATTAGCTGCCACATCAGCTACATCTACCCTTCTTATTAAGAAAAATAAAGGGCAGCCCCGATGGCACAGCAGTTTAGCACCACCTGCAGCCTGGGGTGTGACCCTGGGGACCCGGGATCGAGTCCTGCATCGGGCTTCCTGCGTGGAGCCTGCTTCTCCCTCTGCCTCTCTCTCTGTCTGAATAAATAAATAAATATTTTTTTAAAAAAAGAAGTAAAATAAATCTCTTCACTTATTATAGCATCTGAAGGTCACAGCAGCAAACAATGTCTTCTGAGGAGTTTTTCCTCCTCCTCTTCTCTTCCTTGGACATACAGACATGTATCTTGGTATTGTGTTGGGATGGAGAGGAAACTGGTGGGAGGACTTTTCAGCTGCTATTTTAATCTTGAAGGATACAAAAATATGAAAAATCCTATTTCTGAGTTATATTTGCCTAACAGACTGCTAGATTCCATTGCATGGAGGATGCCATGTAGCCAGGAGAATCTCCCAAGTTGATCTTGCTCTTCATTGAAACCAGGAACTTAAGGGCCTGCACTGGCATTTACATGGGAATGCCAAACAAGTGGTAAAATAATAAATGTTCCAGCCATTCGGAGCATCATAGGTCTAGATATGTGACACAGGACCAGTTCAAGCAACCATCAGGGAGTTAAAAATTCAGAACACATTGTTATTATTTAACCTTATAAGTGTTTTTAGTGAACACTTTGTCCATATAGTTTAAAAACACATTAAAAGACCCTATAGGAACAGCACCACAACACACTCGCTGTGGACATATCCTCAAAGCAGTTGTCTGCTATCTCACAAAGCATCCTTTCATGCAGATTGATCAGACACATTCTCTAGGTCTCAGCTCAGGAAAATCAGTTGCCCAGAAGTAACAGGTTTTATTCTTCTCAAGGCACTGCAAAACTACAGAGAGGTATATAGTTAAGAGAAGTTTGCACGTTTATTTGTTTAAGGTAGGATGGACTTGATCAAGGTCACATGCTAAGGAAAAAAAGTTGGATATGGGAGGCGGGGAGGGGAGATGGGACAAATAATCTATGTGGGGGGAAAACTGAAGTTGTTTATCTACTTTCTCCAACCAGCCCTTCCATCTCTTGAGACACAATGTAGCATAGAATTTGAACCTTGTACTTTGAGGCCAGACAATCTAACCAGACCAATTCTATCACTTATTAGATAAATGACCTTACCCAGGTTAATCAGCCTCAGATTCCTCATCTGTAATGGAGGAAACAGTAACCTACTTTATAGGATTGTAGTTCGAATAGGTCAGTATGTTTACACCTGGAACAGCATCTAGAGTATAGCAAATTTCAACAATTTATCACGATCATCATTATCATCTCTTCCTCAGCTCCATCCTCTCAAGGAATGGGATGGGAATGGGATTAAATTTAATTAAGTAAAATTACTAAACATCTATTGGTAACAAACACTACAATAGTTGTTGAAAAGGCAAAATGAATCTCCTCTCAGGTACTCTTAGCCTAGTAAATAAGTAATTGCACTGCATATGTTAGTATCAAAAACAATAACATATGCACCCAGATCTCAGGTTGTAGGAGACAGGCAGCACAAAAGTGGAATGAAAAACTCCTGGAAAATGACTTGTATGTTTTTGGAACCTTGAGGTCTCTCCCTAGAGGAAAGAGACCTGAAGGAAACTTCTCCTACCCCAGCCTGGCATGGAAAAAGACCATGCCTCCCTGCCTGCCCCGGAGGGGCTATAGTATGTGAGATAGGAGGGGAGGGGGATTTCTACCTCTAAACTCCAGGAAATTACAGTTGTCTAATATGTATATGTGGAAAATATGCAACCAGATAAATGGTGGTAGCAGAGCCAGCACATGCACTAGTTATATCTAGAAACAACATATTAAGATTCACCCTAAGTAAGAACCCTGAGCTTTCATAACTATCTCTTCACTCTCCAAATGCTTGAAGGTCAAACCTTGGACAAAAGCTCTGAATCTCACTCTGACAAGTCTCTTATGAAATCTCCTCCATTGTAATGGTCAAAACAACAATACTTAGAAGGCAAACTAATGATCCAGGGCAAACACCCACTTAGATAGGTGGTACCTTAACCTTAAACTGTCTTAGTCTCAAATAAATATGTAAGTGTATGCAGGTATGCAGTATGTGCATAACAACAAAGACTGGGTTTAACTAGAGTTGATAGTTGGTATTGTTCAATCTTGTATTATGGGGATCCCTGGGTGGCGCAGCGGTTTGGCGCCTGCCTTTGGCCCAGGGCGCGATCCTGGAGACCCGGGATTGAATCCTACGTCGGGCTCCCGGTGCATGGAGCCTGCTTCTCCCTCCGCCTGTGTCTCTGCCTCTCTCTCTCTCTCTCTCTGTGACTATCATAAATAAATTAAAAAAAAATAAAAAATAAAAAAAATAAAAATCTTGTATTATGTTAAATGGTTCTACATTAAATGTAATTTGAAGAGGCTACCTCTAATCCATTTTTACTTAGTATATCAAAGCCAGTGGGGTAAAGGCAACGCAGTTCACAGTAGATCAGACTTCTTCTACTTAATCCAACTTTGAAAAAGGTTGTGTTCCTGGAAGGGCTTTCCTCCAGCTCTTCCTTCCAACCCAGGTGGCACCTTGAGTCTCCAGAGTGCTAGCTCCCCACAACCCAACTAAGGTCCACACCTCACTTAGCCAAATCCATCCATTTCCTCCAGTCCAAGGACAGAAGAGAGCTCTTTTTGTTGTATATAGAGGTATATAGCAATGGAGAAATTAAATTTGTTATCAGAACTATTTTTACTAGTATGCCACTGAGTATTAGGGAACACAAGGGAATAATTTAGGTCTTTGACACTTCTTTTGTTTGTTTTG
This sequence comes from Vulpes vulpes, assembly GCF_048418805.1. Classification (NCBI taxonomy): domain Eukaryota; kingdom Metazoa; phylum Chordata; class Mammalia; order Carnivora; family Canidae; genus Vulpes; species Vulpes vulpes. The sequence continues at coordinate 74,771,910 of NC_132781.1, forward strand.
TCATGACACTTTTAAGATCAAAGAAGCAGAGAGGGACAAACAATTTCAAATAATATTTTATTTGATTGTAAAAATATGTTTACATTCTTTCCTTTTCTCTAAGATCAATGCTTTGTTCAGGTGTGTGCCTTATTGAAAGACAAGGTAAACTCAAGGCTTTCATTTCTCCCAAATAAACTAAAGATTCAGATTAAAGATCTTGCTCCAAGAGGAACTGCAAACTGGTATTTGAAGTCCTCAAGCACTGAGTCAAAGGGTTAGAGCATAATGTTGTTGGAATATCAAATCTTCTGAGCAATAAGCTTCAGGATTGTCCCAGATTTTCTTACAGTTGGGATATTTTGGTCAAGAAGTCTAGTTGAGTTGGAAAACCCTCCAAAGAGAAAAGCACAAGATTCCCACTCTCAGTTTTGTCACCTAGAACAATGCTATTAAAAAATGTATACCTTAGGGATTCCTGGGTGGCGCAGCAGTTTAGCGCCTGCCTTTGGCCCAGGGCGCGATCCTTGAGACCCAGGATTGAATCCCACGTCAGGCTCCCGGTGCATGGAGCCTGCTTCCCCCTCTGCCTATGTCTCTGCCTCTCTCTCTCCTCTGTGTGACTATCATAAATAAATCTAAAAAATTTTTTTAAATGTACACCTTAAAACTGGTTATTCTTTTATTATAACTATAAAAATTTTAATTTCTCCTAAAGCCACCTCCCTCTCTGGCTGTCACTTTTAATTCCATGGTTTCCTCTACCTTTTCCTGTCTCTGGTCTATTGTGTTTTACTCATAGCCAAACAAAAAACAGCCAGAGTAAGAATTTTTAGTTACTCAGAGTTGTTAAATTATAAACTGAACCAATCATTCAGGAAAAAAGTTATTTTTCTGCTTTTTCAGCTTCAGGCACCAGCTGAAGTTTTGAAACAGGTTATATATGTTAACGTCATTCCAACCTCTTTGTCACTGACATCCCCTCCCCATCTCTCCTTCATATTACTTAAGGATCACAGTTGTCTTTTATATTCAATTGCCTCCTGTCATCTTGAGTCTTTTCAATGTATATTTTGACGAACCACCCAACACTCTGACCCCATCATTTCATGACATCCTCCACTTCAAACCCTTACTTCTGCTCCAGAATCCATTCCCATTGATCTTTTAATCAATCCTTTCACCCCTACCAATCTTTAGAAACTCTGCTCTTTGATCTCATCAGGCTCTCTATTGACTTCCTACCTCATTTTCTCAAGTCAGCCAGTCTCTTCTTGTCTTTACATTATTCCCAATCTTTCCTGGACCCAGGGGCAACCATTTTAGATAAATGTTCAGTATCACCTTAATTCCTCCATCTCCTTCTCCTGGATCCTTGTACAGATCTACAATCATTCAATTTACTGCCTCTGCTCCAGTTAGCCAGAGCCACATACAGTTTTGTAGCATGGACCCTGCACAGTGATGTCTTGCATAAGATTGTTTAGGCAAAGAGGAATGAGAAGCGCTGCTTGCCAAGCTCTAGGGGTTGCCTTCAATCTGCATGAGGGTCTCATTTGTCTTATGCACACAATGGTCACTTTTGCTCCCCAAGACCTTTTTCTATTTCACAGACATGAATGGTATGAGCTAGTCATGGCCCACTGGGCAACTGAGGACAGTAGGTAAGAAAATAGAAACATGTTTTTATCCAATATGATTTCCTTGCAATTATTTGTCATTATTGACCACTCCTTGTTATTGAAACTCTTTTCTATATTACTCTCCAAAACATTACTTTATTCTGACCTCTTTTAAATTTCCTTCCCTGGCTCCTCTTCCTTAGATTGTCTAGCAAATGTCGGATGCTCATCAGGTTGTTCCCTTTATGTACTTCTGTTTCCTCTCTACACCTGTCTACACCTTCTATCTGGGTGATTTTATTACCTCGCACAGTCTCAACTATTATATAAATGACATCCAAATCTATTCTCCACCTCTGATTTCCCCTGGGTTCCAAATCCACCTTCTAATTGCCTACTGTAAATTTTTACCTAACCATCCCATAGGCATCAAAAATGCAGCCCGGGTGGCTCAGTGGTTTAGCGCCGCCTTTAGCCCAGGGCGTGATTCTGGAGACCCAGGATCGAGTCCCATGTCGGGCTCCCTGCATGGAGCTTGCTTCTCCCTTTGCCTGTGTCTCTGCCTCTGTGTGTGTGTGTGTGTGTGTGTGTGTGTGTGTCTCATTAATGAATGAATGAATAAAATCTTAAAACAAAAAAACTCATCATGTCCAAAACTAAATTCAAAATTCCCCTAAGCCCCTATTTCCCTCTACTTACACCCCCTATCTTTATAAATGACTAGCCCACTCACCAGTTCCCTGAGACAGAAACCTCAAGGTCACTTTGGATTTACTTCTTTAACTTGGTTTCCAAATTTAGTCAATCACCAAGCCTGACTGATTGTCCTAATGAAATACTGTTCAAATCTATTCCCTTCCTCCTTCACTGTGCCTTTATATTCTTTTATCTAAACTGTAACAATTGCTTCTTAATCCATTTCCCTTTCTCCAGATTGTACCATTTCAGATGTATCCTTTACTCCACAGAGACTGATCAGAGCACTGCCCTTCTGAAAATTCTTTGAGTGTTTAATGAAATCCCAAATCAACAGCATGCTTTAATTGCAACCATCTTTTACAATATAACTCCAACGTACCTTTCAAACTTCCATTAGCCCTTTCCTCTACTCTGAAATTCTATTCTAGCCACATCAACCCACTTAGTTTTCCGTGAATACATCATGAATGCTCATATGTTACTCATACATTGTCCCTACCTATTCTGGTTCCTCTCCTAAAATGTCTATCACTCATTGTCTTCCTAACAAACAGAATCATACTCATCCTTAAATATCCAGCTCTAATGTCCCCCTCTCAGTAGAGTTTTTCCTGTTGTCCCTTCCTCCAGCTAAAAATTAACTGCCCCATCCTCTTTTTTCCTATAGTACTCAGGGCTTTTGTCAGTATTTAATGTCTTACTTATAAATTGCACACCCTAGAAAATGTGAAACTATAATTTATTCAGGTCTTTAGAATCAAGTTTACCTAGGATACAATGAGCAAATCAGCCATTTCACCTCTAGTCTATGGTTTTCCAAATCCCTATTAGTTGTATGCTATGTTTTGGTGTTTGTTTGCTAAATTGTTAATTTCATGGTAAGGAATTGTTTTGGCAGGAGGAAGAGAAATTTTGGCTTTAATTATTAATTTTAACTTCTGTTTTTATTAATGTTGCACAGATTGCCCCAGCCCCCTGGGCAGTAAAAAAGAATCCATGGGGAAAACACAATTTATGCTATAGGAGAAAGTTCAATGTAGAATAGGACCTTATAGTATCAACATCAATTGTCTGAGGTGAAAGCAGAAGCGAACATCTCAGCAGGCAAGAATTAGACTCACTTTCAACTTCAATGTTTTTCATTCCAGTGACACATTTTCCCACTTGGATCAACCTCTTCTGGCTTTTCAGATATCACCACCCTAATCAAACTCCTCTTGCCATGCATTGGGATGTATCCTATCTCTTACTTACAATGCACCCCTACCCTACAGAGCTGATCTCTCAAATCCAGAGGACCCCCATATGTACCTTTATTCTTATCATATTCACTCCTTTTTTCCTCCATCTTCACAGTGTAACATTGTGACTGTCATTTTATCTTCTACATTCCATACTCATTATTTGCTCCTCTACTCCTGCACCCTTAATAATTAGTTAAGAAACTAAGAGAACTTTACAAAAGGAAGGACTTGGTCCTAAGTATAACATATCAGCTATTTGAGAAGAGATACCAGCTTATTGCCTCTGTAAATATAAGTGATTTTTCTTTTTCTAACTAAGATTTTCTGGATTTAAAATGATCACATGACCTGGGAACATGTCAGCAGATTATTGGTTTTCAAATGATAGCTAATTCCCTTCAGGTCAGATTCTTTTTCTTTCTTTCTTTCTTTTTTTTCTTTTTTATTTAAATTCAATTAGCCAACTTATGTTTGGCTAATTGAAACTAACTACATACTTAGTTTGAGATGTAGTGTTCAATGATTTGTCAGTTGTGTATAACAACCAGTGCTCATCAGGTTCTTTTTCTTGAAAGCTCAAGGAATCAGAGGTCCCCTGGGAGTAACTATAGTTAGCTTAAAAGGCTACAGAAGTTTATGTCGAACAGATAATTATACTCCTTTCCCAAAGAAATTTTCATTTCAAGCAGCTTTATGTCACAACTAACTCATCAATTTTCAAACAGCATTTCTAAGGTACTTCTTTTTCACTTCAGCTAAGCTTTGAGTTGGGAGTGGTATCTGAACTACAGTGACTCCCAGGTCCTTCTACAAGGAGTGAACTCTTACTCCTGACTTTGACCAAGGAGCCAGATCCATGGAATGGAATGGAATGCAATGCTATGTGACTTCACTCTTCACTATTGCCAAATAAATTGTTAGCTTTGTCATGCAATGGCATTCCCCAGATTTATGTAAATGAGGGGGCTCTAATTTCACAATGTTAATTCAATCTTTTCAGAAATCATATCTCAGAGCTCATAATTTTATGTTATGACTATGTTGCATACAGATGAGGGCTCTGTTTTGCTTCTTGCCATTCCTGCAAACATTCAGCATTTCTTCAACAAATAGAAACATTACCAAATTACACTGCAGCTACCCAGTTTAGCTATACAAGCTGTTTTGTTCAATCAAAAAAGAATGCACAGAAATTCTGTTTTAAATCATATTCCTTGGTCCTTAGGTGGTTGATTTCGGAAAGAATAACTCAACATGCTAAACTCTGTAACTGCACTTGTTCTTTGTCAAATAGAAAACAGCACTTTGTGCCTATATTTTATTAAACTTTTGCATAACCAGAAGGTAGCTTTTATATTAGCTGAGATTCTGTTATATGAAAATTATAGTTGCCACTCAACCATCAACCTCATGCTGATTCTTCTTCCTCTTCTTGATGTTCTTAAACCATGATAAGCTGAAACTAAAAGACATACTTTAAGAGCCTAGGTACAATGAAACATTATAACCATGGAGGGAATTGCTGTTGCCACAATTTCAACAATTACATTGGCTTTATCTTTCAGGAAAAAAAAAATGTGGTATTTTTTTTCCTAAGGATCTACAAAAGTTCTGCAGAAGAACCAACTGAAAATACTACACTTCCCTGAATTAACAAACGTTATGAAAACCATTTGAATCTGCAGCCACTGATAACCTCACCAAAGATTTCAGAATGACAATAATATGTCCAGTGCTTCAAATATGCTTTTTTTTTTATTATTCTGACAATGGATAAAAACCCCTGCTGGGGGTTGGAGGCATTTTCATAATTTTTCTTTTATAGATGAAAAAACTGAAGCTATAAGAAGTGGAGTAGCTGGCTTGAAAAAACGCAAGTAGAAGGTAATGGAGCAGGAAAATGGAATTCTGATTACTTGCACTATCATGCCAAAGAATTCCCTTGACAGCAAGTTTTTGTGAGATATTTCTGCTCCCTCCCACTTTCAGATTATGATAATACATGACTAATCTTTCTTAGATCAATTTAATATACCAACCCTCCATAGAGCCAGGTGAATAATCACCATAAGGCAGCCCTGCCATGAATGAAAAGAACATTCTAAATGGAAGGGGCCTCTGGTCAGCTAACGATCTGTACTTCGTATTTAACAAAGAAGGAGAAGACACTTCGTGAAATCTCTGTCAAGAATTTCAATTTAAGCCACTAGCGGTTACATTTTTTACTGAAAGCTGGAAGAGTATGCCAGCTGAGAATTCCATAAAGAGGCCAACTGATCCCATCGAGTCTCTTTTCAATGCTTATATAAGAGCCGTTAAAAATTCTTATATGAGAAAAGGACCCAGTTCAGTGTTTCTGCACAAGATATTTCTTCTTCTGTCTTTTCCCCCAATAGAATTCATTTATACTATATAGTGTCTCATTTCTAAAGGTCTTAGTTGACCTGTCATATTACAGTGGCACTTTGTCAAATTGCCCATTTTTTTTCAATTCTGCAGAAAGACTTTTTTTTACTTAGCAAGGCTAATTTCTTACTTCTTGATTGTGGGTAAAACTTGGGGATAATAGGTTGAATAAGTTCAATTTCACCACTTTAAGTGCTGATGAACTCCTCTACCAACTCCAATTTCTTATTTCTTGATGGTGGGTGGAAATTGAAAAAGATTCTCAAGTCCCTCTATATCTGTATTATAAGAAGCTTCAATGTACTTGGTCTAAAGCAATTCTGTGTACTGTTTACAGCCTTGAACTTTGGCTACAGTTCAATCAGTGAAATCAGGAAAGTCCTCCCTGTATGGGCTTTCACAAATACACAAAGAACAGTAAGTTCCACCTGCTAAAGTTAAAGCTCTAAACTAACCATCCTGAAACAGCTAGGAAAAAAAGTAAGAAAACTGTTGTCCTAAAGAGACAGATCTTTGCAGAAAGCTCCATGAATGGTGAAACAAACATTGTGAACACTATATTACTAACACCAAGACTTTAGGGATGTTACAATGTACACCCATTTGCAAACAAAACTATAAATCAGTTAGCTTCAACAGAAAATTATTGTCATTAAACCTTCTAATAAGCCATGGTTATGGTAGGTTCTACTTTAGCTTGATGGGGAACATAAGTTATACATGCCAGAAAACCAGTTGGAAGGGCCTCAAACTGTAAATTTGATACTACTGGGCTGTGTTTATTTGCAAAGAATATAAAGTGTACTTTCCACCCACAGTATTGCACATTATATGGGTCCATCAAACTCTCAGTCAGTTTGGTGTCAACACTGGAGGTCAATACAAATAGACTGGAAAATGCATATAGATATACAATTGGTATTTATAGTCATGGGAATTTTGAAGTTGAAGGATACATTAAAGATTATATGGTTCAGAGTTTCTGAAAACAGTTTCATAAACAACTAGTGTGTTAAAATGTGTTGTGTCCTTCATTATTCTCCAAAAGGGCATCCTTTGGTTAAAAGTTTACGAAGAATTGGTTCAAAGTTAGATAGGTATCCTTACTGCAGGACATTTTGGAACACTCTAACTTGCCAAGAAAGGAATACACTTTGCAGCATTTTTTAAGCTGCTTTAACTACTAAGCCCTTTTTTATAGAAACTGTCTAGGGACATACTTTTTCAAATGTCAATATAACTCAGTATCTCCATTTAGTTATGTACACCAAGGCAAAAGGCATGGTGATGGAGAGTTGATATTAGAACTCAGATCATTTAATTCTAAAAATTGTCCTCTTCTCTTAGCTACAGAAAACCCCTCTACATTATGCAGCTGTCAGAGAAAGTAGAACATAGTGTTTACAGGTACCCCAGAGCCTGGTTTTCAAATCCCCCAGGTCAGTCACTCACCAGCTGTTGGCTTCAGTAACTTCATCTATAAAATGGAACTGATGAGAGAGATGTGAGGGTTAGTAAGTTAGTATATGTAATGCACTTATAACTTAGCACTATGGGTGTGTGATCTATTTCTTACTATCACTGCTACTAGTATTATTATTAGCCATCATCACCCCGCTTAGGTAAAAGTAATCAGTGGCAACAACAATTTCTGGAGACATGTTCACACTCTCTGATGCATTCACCAGCCTCCCACCTCTCTAGTGATCATACTGGAAAGTACAAGAACTGTCCCTCAAATGTAACTAGTTGCCAAAGAAATAGAATCTTGGGGGAACATAAAAATTTTGAGTTTTTTTTAAGATTATTTATTTATTTATTCATAGAGACACACAGAAAGAGAGAGAGAGAGAGGCAGAGACACAGGCAGAGGGAGAAGCAGGCTCCATGCAGGGAGCCCGACGTGGGACTCGATCCAGGGTCTCCAGGATCACGCCCTAGGCTGCAGACGGCGCTAAACTGCTGCGCCACCAGGGCTGCCCAATTTTGAGTTATTTTGAAAAAATTTGTAAAGAAATTTGCAAGTTTACTATACACAATAATGTAAAGCTAACCAGAGTTTTCTTAAAAGAAGATATTGTTTTAATTGGTTGTAATGTCAAAGCACCAACTTAATGATACAAGGCCATGATTATACTGTCTGGTGATCATTTTACAGTTCTTGGATAGAGTTCTGACCTTGTCGTTTAGAAAGTTCATTGGCATTCATAGAAAAACACTGAACTAATGAAATTCATATTAATTAAAAAAGTGATTATATAATTACTAAATCATTTTAACTAAAAAAAAACAAACAAACAACAACAACAACAAAAAATATATATATATACACTCATTCCTGGCATGTACTTCTATGGTCCCCTCCAATAACTGCCTTTTTTTATTGTTTGTCTCTCCTGTGAAACCAAAAACTCCATGAGGATAAGGACTATGTCTTGATTGTTCAGTTATGTTCCCAGTAGTATCTTGCTCAGAACCTGTCACACAGTAAGCACTCCAGTTACTTGGGAAAGAAAGGAAGGGAGAGAAAAGGGAAAGAGGGACAGAGGAAAAGAGAAAAGGAAGGAGGGAGGGAAGGTAGAAGACAGACTGGCTGGAGGGAAAAAAGGAAGGACGAAGGAAGGAAGGAAGGAAGGGAAGAGGGGGAGGAAGAGAAAGAAGGAGGAAGGGAGTGAGGGAGTCAAGTACAAAGTCGAGAAGAATAAGCTGATAGCTAATAAACTAAATGAGGCCACAGTAAGCCTCTCCATCCTGATTGGACTAAAGATGAAGTCAATGAGCACACACCATACTCAACAGATTTTCAATTTCAACTCTTTGATAAATTTACTAATGTACACTTTGTTCTCATTATAAAGTTTCCCCCATCATAAATTTTTCCTGCCATAAGGCTCTTGGACCTTTACCCCCTACCTCATTACTTCTGCTCATATTAATTATCTACCTCCTGATGGCAGCATATTTCTAGGCAGACAAGTTCTGAACTCCCAGTGGCTATGTTACAGGAAGGCTCTAATCTTGATACTTATAATCAGATGTTGGCGGGATGTCATCCTGCAGTGGAGGGCGTATGAGTGTTAAACTAATGTACTGCATTACTTTGCAGATTGAGTGAGACCTGTAATGAGTAACCTCAATCAAACTGAAAGAATTTCTACATTCTGAATTCACTTCTATAAAATTTTAAGAAAAATGAAGAACAAAATATTAAGAGTTGAAATATTTAAATGAGAAAGAAAAAGGATATTACTGTTTTAGCCACAGGTGACATGACCATTTTCAAAATGATCCACATGCCATGAGAATACAGATCAAGAAAAATGGAACAAGCCATATGGAAAATAGAAGGAAGAAAATGGCAATGTGAGCAAATAATACAACAAAATGATAACTTGAATTATGCACGGACCAAAAGGACCAGAAGCCAAGTAAAAGACATAACCAAAGGTACAAAGGCTATTTTGAGGACTGTGAAATCTCTTCTGTAAATTTATAAGGACACTGACCTAGGGTTGCAGTGCTGTAACCCTCCTTGTGTGGACATACTACATTATGTAGGGCTATCCCAAAGAGAACTGAAAGCCCTTGCAGATAGTAAACAATTGATCATTTGTTCTGTCAGACACCCTAATCAGAAGCAGCAATCACCCAAAAAACTAGATCTCAAGGGGCAAATCCTATGTATATTTTCTGCTAATGATGGAGACCTTGCATGTCTTGATCACCATTGTATCCTCAACATCTACAGCGGATGTCAGCAAACATTTTTCCTACGAAGTGTCATATAATAATAAATATTATATAAATATTAAATATTTATATTTAAATAATATCTATAATATTAAATATAATATATTTAAATATATAATATTATATAAGTAATAAATATTCTAGACTTTGAGAACATAGTATTTCTATCACAACTACTCAACTCTATTGTTGTAACACAAAAGCCGCCACAGACAATATGTAAACAAATGGGTATGACAATGTTCTAACAAAAGAGTATTTTAAAACCTATTTTTTAAAAAATCATGTAGCAGGTAAAATTTGGCCCTGGTCTAGAACATTGCCTTGACACATGGGTACATAAAAAATATTTGCTAAAATCAAGAATGTTATCCTTCCTGAGACCCCACATCCTCTCTAATTGTGGCCTTCCTGGGCAATGTGACAAGCACCAAAAAATAGTTGAACCTACCTGCTAAAAGATTGAACCGATCTTGATGCTGAGGCATTATAAACATAGCACCACTGACAACCATATTCTCTGCTCTATGTCAAGTAGTAAAAATAGGATAGAATAAGCTCATTGATAGAAGGAGAAGCAAGTGGCAAAGACAGAATCTTGATTATGTTCAAACATTCTAAGTCCTGTGGTGGAGACTGCAATTCGCCCCTGCTATCCTTTCTCTTATTCTTCCTTTCAGTGCAACAGAATTCTCAAGTTTTAATGGGACACATGGTTTATCAGCTAGAGACTAAAATTCCCAGCCTCCCTGGTAGCAAATGGCTAAATTCAGAAAGAAAAACAAACAAATTGAACTCAAATAAATAAATATACATATATATATTATGATATATATATAATATATATATCATAATATATATATCATAATTAAAAAAAAATAGTCAAGTCCCAGATTGCAGATAAAAAACAAAGAACAAGCAAACAAACAAACCACCGGGTGAGTCAAACTGATGTGAGCAACTTTTGTGTCACATTTTTATAAGGAAATAGCTTGCTCCCCCATTTTTCCTAATCCCAGGGACCTGAGTTTAGACCTGACAGGAAGTAATCCAGAATAAATCATGAAAAAAAAAATAGAACATGCTTAGGTATGGGGGAGTCACTAGAGAGGAGGAATTTTGGACTCCTGATGACGTAGATCAGGCTACCTTCTCCCTCCAAACCTACTCTACTCACTCACACTTTTACATGAGATAAATAAATCTTGTGTCTTGAGCCATGTTATTAAAACAGCTGAACTGATATCTCAACTAATAAAATCCCTGAGGAACTTCCCCAAATTCCTGCCTTCCAAACCTTGATTGTTCTTCACTTCTGATCATTCTCAAAATTATATCTTTTAAGAAGTCATCTTTTGCTTAGTTTAGTTCCACGTGGATTTCCACTATTTGCAACCAAAAGATTCCTGGATTGTATAAGAAATAATGCTAGTATCTAGTTGTTCCTCCATGAATAGATGTTGTCAGTCTTCACTGTCAGTCTTACAAATTTAGGTTTTTATTATATGAATCAATGTGGCAATTTCCACACAAATACATTTCGCAAATTGAAGGCAACTGTCCTAATTCTAATGAAAGACTCTGTCAAAGCCAACGATCTCTTGAGAAAATTGTTCCTAAAGCAACAGTTTTCAAACTATTCATGTACATTCCTCTAAGTCTTCAAGGGGTGTCTTCAAATAAAATAAAACCATGATGATGTATTTAGTTTACGTGTGTTGCATGACCTTTAGGAAATATCTATCACAGGATTATATTGGCAAATGGAGGTTGTAAGCTGCACATCCAATCACACGTATACACAGAGAAATGAAAGCAAATTACATGGACAGTCAATCAGTTCCATAAACATTTAACTAATGTTTTATCATATAAAATGTTTTATCATATAAATGTTCTATAATGTTTTATTATATGGTTTTATCATATACCTTGACCAAAAAAAAAAATCAACCCAATATATAATTCTTTTCCTGAAGGAAACATTATTGAGTGAAAGCTAAAATTCTCCACTGAAGCTAAAAAACAGATGAAATATATAATTTGTAATAGTTAGAAAACAAAATCAATAGGAAGACAGTTTGAGCCAAAGGTACCAAAGTCTGTCAAAGAAAATTAAAGAGTGAGTTCAAAATATGAAAGAGAAAATATAAGAAATTGAAGGGGAAAAAGTAGTGCTCAATAAATAACAAAGTTGGTATCATTAATAGCAATGAGGTAGAGTATGAACAAGTCTTAGAAATCCAGATATTATCTGGATACTGAACCCAATGTTTAAATTTTGCAACCTCTATTATCCTCTCCAACCAAAAAATAAATAAATAAGGAAATGACCTTAAACAATAAGAAAAAAAAACAATGAGTAAACTATTAAAATATACATGAATTCACAAAATTAGATCAGGAAAATTCTTATAACAATTATAAGGTGATGGTTCAGAAATTCCTGATAGTATATGTTACCTCAAGATAGGAATTTATATTATTTTTCATTGTATCCATATGCCCTGGCATACTCTAGGCACTGAATTCACTTGATAAATAAGTGATGAATAAATAATGTGTTTACAGAAAGCAAAATACAGGTAAGATTTTTATTAGAATCTTATTACAACTTTTATACTCAGCATTCCATTTTTTTAGCATGTTGAAATTGGAATTTATTGTAATTTTACTTTTCTGGAATTAAAGGAAGACAAATTATCTATATTTAAAATACATTTAGTTTATCTTATTTTCAGAAGACCATACTGTCATTTCTGACATTTTCTTTTTTTAATTTTAATTCCAGTATTATTTAACATACAGTGTTATATTAGTTTCAAGCATACAATATAGTGATTCAGCACTTCTGTGCATCACCCAATGCTCTTCTCAACAAGTTATCTCCTTAATCCCCATCACCTGTTTCACCCATCCCCCCTCCCCCCTCCCTCTGATGACCATCAGTCTGTTCTCTAGAGTTAAGAGTCTGTTTCTTGGTTTGTGTGTCTCTCTTTTCTTTTCCCCTTTGTTCATTTGTTTTGTTTTTTTAATTCTACACACGAGTGAAATCATATGGTATTTGTCTTTCTCTGACCTGTTTCACTTAGCATAATACTTTCCAGCCCCAACCATGTTTTACATATGAGTTGTATAGACCTACGAGATGTAATAGACCAAAAATTATTAGTGCCAATGACTTTTTAAAAAGAAAAAAGCAGTAAGTTCCAGACAGAGACCGAAATAAGAACCCAAGTTTCCTGACCCTTGACTTATCACTATGAATTAATAAGATAATATAAAATATCCCTTTAATTCATAGATGCTATGCATACCTATATTCTGCTGGCCCTGAAGTTAAGAAAGAAAATAAATCATAGAACAAATTGTGTTTGAAATATAAATAGGTATCTTTGTTTAAAAAAATTCTTCACGGGAACAAATAAAAACGACAACTAAAATAGGGGAAGAAAGTAGTCTAAATAGATAGTGTCTATGGACAAGAAAAACTAAGGGAGTTAGGAACAATTAGGGCAGTTTGTCAATGACAGCAATAAACATGTTGCCAGTAAAGCTGGCAAATTTTCTTCTAAGTAGCAAATATAGAGAAAATAGTACAGAACCTTTCCTTTTTTATGTCACTGTATTGAGAATAGATATGAAATAATGTTTACCATTGTCAGTTCTTTATAGTTGTAAAATGAAATGAGGAACTGGCACCTAGGTCTTAAATTTCCTATGTCCAATGCACTGCTTCCCTAATGCTACACTTGCCCCCTCTCCCAACTTCTCTACTGAAGTTGCCATCCCAGTCGTAGGTTAATGAACTATTGTGGGGCTACCACAGTTCAAGGAAGAAAAAAAGGGAGGAGGGGGTGGAAAGAGGGAAGGGGGAAAAGAGAGAGGGAAACAGAAGAGAAAAAAAATAGTTTACTGGTTTTTTAGACCTCAGTACTTATCTTCACAGAAATACTAAAATACAGTAAGTATTGCTATGTTTTGGTGGGCATATCAATAGTCAGTCCACCTTCTCCTCATGAACTTACTATTGCCATCATTTAAGTAACAAAGATGGTCAGGTTAATTATTGGAACATACTTGTCAACATCCCTCTAGAGAGAAAATAAAAAATGCTGAATTGCAGAACCAGTGAATACCTCCACCAGAAAAGCACCGACTTTCAACCAACTGACTGCCAGGAGGATAAAATTGGGTTAGAGAAAGTTCAAAAGATAACAGAATTGATTATAATATTGATTTAAGAGAATAAAGAAGCAAAACCATCCCTTTAAGTAAAGATTCCTACAGCAGTTTTCCCTACCACAGCAAAATAGGTTTCAAATAACAGAATATAAACCTTAACAAGCAATTGCTCCCATAACCACTCAATGCTCATAATATATCTAGAAAGGTCCCCTCAGGAGGAAAAAAAAAAACAAAACAGAAGGGAGTACAACTTTGGAAGGGAAGGGATTTGTTTTGATTTTGGACCCTTGATGTAAGACCCATCATCAAGAAGACCACTTAGTGCCGACTGTAAAAGTAGAATGGGTTGTAAGCCCAGGAAAGTATGACAACTTTGAACTGAGACATCATGCAAAAAGCCAATAATTAACCAGTAATTTTCATCAGCAATTTTTTTCCCTATAAAATACCAAACTAATTCAATTCAGACAATTAGGTTATTCTTATTCTTTTTATATACTTGCATCTTCTTCTTACTGGGAAAGACAGAAGCTTATGATGACCAAAAGAATAGGCTGGAGTACTATTTCCAAACTAAGAAACAACAGCTCTGTTTGAGAAACATTGCATATAACATGCCTCTACTGGAGATCTATAATCCATACAAGTATGCCAAAGGCTCTGAAAAGTCCTGCAGTAAAAATCATATTTAAATATATTTGACCTCGGGATCCCTGGGTGGCGCAGCGGTTTGGTGCCTGCCTTTGGCCCAGGGCGCGATCCTGGAGACTCGGGATCGAATCCCACATCGGGCTCCCGGTGCATGGAGCCTGCTTCTCCTTCTGCCTGTGTCTCTGCCTCTCTCTCTCTCTCTCTCTCTCTTACTGTGTGCCTATCATAAGTAAAAAAAAAAAAATTAAATAAATAAATAAATAAATAAATAAATAAATAAATAAATAAATTTGACCTAACATTTGCCAAACTTTTTGACACAGCATCTCTTTTGTATATAAAACTAATGTAACTTACATCCTCTGGATCTAGTATTCCACAGCACATACTTTGAGAACTACTGAGTTGAAGGGTTTTTGATATATAAAGCTTGCCGATGTCTTCAAGAGAGAATAAGCTGGCTTTTCATTCTTTCCAGTATCCAGCTTGCATGTCATTTTTATGGTGTGGTGAGCTTAAAATTGTGAATGTCAATTTAATCATCTACCAGGCATGTTAGAAACAAATAAACTGTAGCCTTTGCAATGCCCCTAGATAATGTTTCCTTGATTAAAAGCAATATAGCCTTATAATAAGAGAAAATTTAAGCTACTTTATTATATTTGGAACAAACTAAAGGGAATTTAGATTTTCACATGAACTATGTTTATTAACACAGAAATTTCATCAGAAGAAAGTGAGGTCACAGCATTGGTATCATCATTTATTAGCCCTGAGGGAATAGCATTTGACTCCTCATTCCATTAATGAGAAACTGATGACAGTGAAGTCACCAATACATTTCAATATTCTCAATTGCTGCCTAACCCCCTTTGATTATATTATAGAACTTGGGGAAGATCTAGAAGCTCCATGAAATTTCACAAAAGGCACAGACCATTATTCCCAGATGCCTGGGAATCTGTGTGGCAGGGTGGCAATTCTGTCTGAAGGGAGTAGGGAACTAGGTAATGACTGATCCTACCATAATTTGCCACCAATCTGGAATAAAATGTTGCTGAAACCCAAACCACACCATGTACAGAAACAGAATCTTAATACATTATCTAAATATAAAAATAAAAAAAAAACATTCAGAGGAAATTTTAAGCTAATACCTAAATAAACTTATGGTAGCGAACAACTTTTTATGAAATTTTATTTACTTATTCATGAGAGATACAGAGAGAGAGAGAGGCAGAGACATAGGCAGAGGGAGAAGCAGGCTCCATGCAAGGAGCCCGATATGGGACTTGATTCCATGACTCCAGGACCACGCCCTGAGCCGAAGGCAGAGGCTTAACCGCTGAGCCACCCAGGCGTCCCTAGGGAACAATTCCTTAAGTGAGACAGGAAACCTGGAGATCATAGAGGGAAAATTAAACCTATTTGACTACATGAAGAATTTAAAATTCTATGTGAAAAAATATGCCAAAAACCACAGTAAAAAGACAAATCAACTTGGAGAAATATTTGCAACACATTTAAGACACACAGGGTTAGAATGTCATATATATATATATATATATATATATATATATATATATATATATATATATATATAAAGAAACTAAGAAAAAAGAAGGAAACAGAGAAAAAAATCTAACAAGAGTCTAAGGGAAAGCAAATGGCTAATAAACATGGAAAGCTACTCCATCTCACTACTAAGTAGGAAAATGTAAATTATATTCAAAATGTACTCCTTCACAAATGCAATTTGTGAACTGTAAAAGAGGGCTACTATCCTGGATGAAAGAAAATGCACACTCTTCTTCCATATTTTTGGAGGATGCCTGAATGGCAGAAGCATTGGTCCTAAGGATGATACAACCTTTTGGAAAGTTATTTATAATTTTTATGAAAATGATAAGAATGTGTTTATTTTCTTAGATATTCCAGTTCTGAAAAATCTACTCTATCAAGCAAAAAAGCACTGGTACATAAGAATATCTATATGAGGACATTTAATATAGCATTACTGGCACCAACTATAGAAGTGGAAAATATGTAGTTATCTAACAGTAGGAAAGGAAATTTATAAGATTATGAAGTCATTTGTTAAATCATCCAGTTCTGTGTCTATTGGCCTGAGGAATAGCCATGATTCACTAACACATAAGCTTTGCAAGGACGGTAAGTTATCCATCTTGCTGATCATATTCCCAGTGCCTAGAACACTGCCTGGCTATGCAATGGCAACTTTTGAATGGATATATTTTTAAACAAAATATAACTGTGAAGAATAACATACAGTATTTCAGCTTTGTAAAAATATTAAAACATGGATATATATATACATTATATATTTTTATATATGTGTGTATGTATGTATCCATGGAAATGGAAATATAAACATACATCCTTGGCTGTTAGCACTGGTATTCTATTTAAGGAAATGGGGGAACAGAGAGAATTATTAGCTTTCCATTTACAAAGGCTTTTTTTTTACACTTGTTATAACAAGAATGCATTTACATTAGTAAGTTTCTTCTAACATAATAATGAAAACTCTAAAAGGATAAATCAAAAAGGTTTGTTAAAGACAACTGATAAGAGGTGATAGGACAATTCAAATTATATTCTTTATGGATGTTTTCTGCAAGCCCCCATTGGATCTATCAGTTCCACAAAGACTAGTTTAAACAAAGAATGATCTATACCACAGAGTTGATGATCAAATGTCTGGTTGCTACTACACATTTGTCAGGCTACTCTATTAAGGTAAGCAAATGAGCAGGAAAATAAAAATATAGATCATCCTTCCTAGATAATACACAAAGAGAGCCACCGAGGCTGTGCAAATGAATCCTTGTTCTATCTATTCATCTTGCTGTTAATTATGTGGCTGAAGATTAGAAATGAGTTGTTAGTGTCTTACATGCTGGCAGTACTCTAGCCACTGTGGAGAAAGGGAAACACAACACACTGAGATTACCTTAGCATGGAGAAAAGGGGTAAGATGGAGGAGACAGTCTTGTCTGGTTATTTGCTGATCACTGCAGAGATGAAAGACACATGTTTGGAAAAAAGTCAAAGAAAGGGAGAATAAACAGGCAACTCAGACAGTTGGAACCTGTTAAAAAATAAGAAGCTTGGTGACACTGCTTTTGGATAGAATAGCAATTAAATAGGGAAATCTTACTTGTCCTATAAAATATTGAATAATTTTTAGAAAAACTAAAAGCAATGCAATGTCTCTATCTCAGAAAGAATGTGTGTAGACTTTTAAGCATTTTAGAGACAATATCTTTGGGAGTTCAATTTTTTTACTTAGTACTGCCAAAGGGACAAAATTAATCTGTTCTAATTAAAGATCTCCTCAAAAAGATCACCGCCACTTTACTCCAATAAAAATCTTGTCATAAAAATACAAATTAGAAGTAAAAGTTGAAGTGCATCGTTTCCTTATAATGTTTTTTATTTTATCAATAAATTAATATTGTTAATGTCATTCATTTTCCAAGAAGATGACATGAGGATTTATGCTGCACTTTGAAACATTCTGCTTTCATCTTAGGAGGAACCCAGTTTAAGCTTTGAAATATGTATGCTTGATCGTGGGCTTCTAGCCAAGGTGCACCTAATTAATCGGAAGATCAAATGTGTGCTCAGTGGGAGGCACAACTACAAAACCACAGGTGGTAGCCAACGGCTCCATTTAATAAAGGTTGCACAAACAGAGTGCTGTGCTAAGGCTCCTGTCACCTGTGTGCGACTCTTCTGCCATTTTGTCATTGCCATGAGAACAGTTACTGTGTCATAAAGAGATCTCAACCTTCCCATTCCACTGAAGTTTAACTTTCTACTCCGTAAAGCAACTCCATAACATGCTGGAGAATATAAAATCTGTTTGTTTAAGGTTTTTGTTATGATTGCTATTGTTGAATTTATTACTGGCTTGTCCCAAGAACATAAAAACCCAGGATTCTGTTAAATAACCAGTGTTACTAGTTAAGGGCACAGATTTTAGAGTGAAATGGAACTGGAGTCAATAATTATAAATTAGCTCTGCTAATTATTAGCTGTGTGATATTTGAGAAGTTAGTCTCTCTAAACTCATTTTCTGCTCCTCTATAAAATGGGAAGAATAGTATCCACCTTGCAGGATGCTGTAAGGATTAAGTAGGATAGCATGTGGAAAGTCATTGTGTATAGAAAGCATTCAATGGTAATGAAAAAACTGGAAATGAGGCAGTCGAGGGGAGAAGAGTCATAAATTTTCTCCAGATGAAGGTTTAAGAAAGCCCAAGCACTGTAAACACATTTTTACTATGGATTAATTTCCCAAGATCATAATCCCTTAACAGTCCCGAAGGATCTATTTCTCAGTCCTAAATCCTAAATGCATGGAAAGGTTTGACAGATCTGGGAAAATAAGCAAGTGCTTTTAAGTGATTATTCTTTCAAGTGTCTGCTTTGGTGTACTGTTATTTCATATCTGTTTTCATTTGATCAGGAAAAGGTATAACAATAGAAGAAACAGAAGTGAAAGAATATGAACTGTCATTCCCTATTGAAAATTAGCAAAGATCTAATTGATATATGAAAGCCAACAAATTCTACCCGGGCCACTAGATTAAGAAAAAGTTACTAAAACTGGCTTTCTTTTTAGTTATCTGCCAGAAGGCACAGTACTCTGCTTTTATGCTCTATGAATTATCAAGTCAGGATAAGAAACACATGGGATCAAATTCTGACTGCATCAGTGACTGTGGCCAAATCATTTAATTTCACCTCTATGTTCCTCAGTTTCCACACTGTAGAAGCAGAGCTATAATAATACCTACCTCATTTAAGTGGACCATGGAATCTGCATATTTAGTCATCTCCTTGATGATTTCTACACACACTAAAGTTTAAAAACCACTGCCCTAAAGTAATGCCTTTAAAAATAGTCATAAAATAGCAAATAAAATACTTCTAATACTCAAAGTAAGTGAGTTAACGTGCCTTTACTGAATCATTATCCTGGGCACACTCAATAACTAAATCTTTGACCATAAATAGGATACTGTGGCATATACGATATGTTTTATGATGTGTGCATACGTGCATGTGTGTGTGCATCTGTGGGCATGCAAGCATAGGCATGTGCACCATCAGCAAGATGAAAGAAAGAAAGAAAACACCCACATGATTCAAAGTTGGATTTTTCCATTAAGTGCCTGTTGGGTGTGACTACATGATAACACTTGTGAATATGATACTAATGATGTAGTTGCCTAATGGACTTGACACAAATAATGCAGAAAATTACAAATAATGCAGACTCAATTACCACTGAATGCAAGCAAAAAGCAACTGAAGATGTAACACACTTCATTCTATGTTATCCCCATTCCTCTACTCAGTTAAGAGTAAAGCTAGAGAAATTCCCTTTTCGATTATTTTTCATGTCCTCTGAAAGGTATATCATTTCCCTAGATTCTATGACTCATCCCAATATAAGGGCCAATAGTTATTTTATAATTTTACATAGCCCAACCTCCATCATGAAGGAGACAAAGGCAGCTATACTGGTTGGGGGAGGGGGGGGCAGGGGCACCTGCCTACATGCTTATTGGAAGTGAGATTCAGGGGTGCCTGAGTTGTTCAGTTAGTTAAGCTTCGGACTCTTGGTTTTGGCTCAGGTCATCATCTCATGGTTGTGGGAAAGAGTCCTGTGTCAGGCTCCTTACTCAGCAGGGAGTCTGCTTAAGATTCTCTCCCTCTCCTTCTGCCCTCCCCCTGCTCGCTCCATCTCTCTCTCCTCTCTCTCTCTCTCTTAAATACTAGATAAATAAATTGATTTTTAAAAAGTAAGTTTCAGTGATAGGGATTTTTAATACATATTAACTCAGTTTATGATTACCCTATAAAGTATTACTATCTACATTTAAGGATAGGAAGCAAGAAGCTCAAAGAGTTCAAGAAATTTGAATAAGTCACTTAAGTTGGTAAAAAGACACAGGAGGATTAAAACCAGATTTGTCTGATTTCTAAAATTCATGCTTTTTTTAACCATCAGAAATAAAGCCAGGCAGGCCTATTAAAATTCAAAGCTCTTAGTTCCAAGCAACAAAACCAGACTTGGCAATAACGGCAAAGCAGGACTTTACTAAAAAACAACTGGCAGTTCACAGCATCATTAGGAAGGCTGGAGAACCATGCTGAAGCTTTGCAGAGGTACTGTCTCATCATATCACAGAGCTCATCCAGTAAAGAAACAGCCCCACAGCTGGCATGGACAGCAGAGGCTGGAGCTAACATCACTGCAACAGATGCCCTGGGAACCCAGGTTTGCTGCTGTCACCACTACTCTCAAGAGCACTCCCCACAATCCCTGCTTGTCTGCAAGACTAAACTCCCAATTAGTCAGCCCTTGCTTCACACATTGTCTCATTTAATGTATTATTATGCATTATTACTTTTTTTTTCCTCACACAGGCTCTATGCAGGCATATTCTCATTATCCTTAACTTCCAGACCAGGAGCTGAGGTTCAGATAGGTTGAGTGATTAACCCAGGATACAAAACCAGTAGGTGGTAGAGCAACTTAAGTTCCACTGTTAGTGACACGCTTTAGTTAAAGGTTTACCATATTGTTGGAATCATAAAAATCTGGCTTATCAAATCCCCTTTCTGAAAAACAAGTCTGGCATTGTGCATCTGAATGATGGAGCTCAGGTCATATGATCATGCACATAGTTTGAGAGATGCTGGGAGAGCTACTCTGGAATTTTCAGGTTTCTTGGTGACAGACCCAACTATGCTCACAGAAATTACAAACATAGAGAGTGGGTTTAGATGTGGACAACTGAAAAAAATGGCAAATGTCTACCACAATCTACCTTTTTAGTTGCCTAACCCCAAAATATATCCTTCTTTCCATATTTAAACATCCACCTCCTAGCATTCTCCCTTCTAACATACAACTATTATATAACCAAAATATATACTCATCAGCTAACCACACCATTATCAGTTATTGTATCACCAGATGATACAGATGATACAGAATCACCAGATGATAATGATATTTCATCTAGGTGTATTTGATCCAATCTTATTATTCTATAACCCGTGGGCTTGCCTATATAGTCAACCACTACCAACACACTCTTTATAGAAAACTGGGAAAAGGAAATTAACATAAAAAAATTTAGATTGTTGGGCAACCCCAGTGGCTCAGTGGTTTAATGCCGCCCTCAGCCCAGGGCCTGATCCTGGGGACCCTGGATCGAGTCCCACGTCGGGCTCCCTGCATGGAGCCTGCATCTCCCTCTGCCTGTGCCTCTCTCTCTGTGTGTGTCTCTTGTGATTAAATAAATAAAATCTTTTAAAAAAATTAGATTGTTAAGATTAGTAAAAATACACCATATAAGCCAGGATAGACTCAATTGCACTACAATAACAAACAACCCCAAAACCTCAGAAGTTCCACCAATGAAGATTTCTCATTCACACTAACCTATTATAGGTTAACTGCAACTCTCTCCAAGAAATCTTTGAAATCCATGTTGTTGCGATACCCTCTATCTAAAATATTACTGATCTCATGGCAAATGGAATGGAAAATACAGAGACTCATACACTAACTTAAATTTCTGCTAGTATGAATTCATATCACTTCTCACTTTTCACTGACCAAAGACATTAATAGGTAAGTCTGAAGTTAGCGGGGTGGAAAAATTTGTTTTCTCTCCCAAGGGAGAAGTAGCAAATACATGGGAATAATAATACAAACTCCCAGACCCATAGTTTTAAATCCTGGTCACAGCAAGAAAGATAAGATGGATGTTTCTGTATATGATCATAAGGCCACAGTTTGTATTTATTATTTCTTTTTCCCACTTGCCATTCCATCACTGCTTTGCATGCAACCAGCACTTTAGACTATTGGGATTCTTTTTTTTTTTTAAGATTCATTCATTCATTCATTCATTCATTCATTCATTCATTCATGACAGACATAGAGAGAGGCAGAGACATAGGCAGAGGGAGAACCAGGCTCCCTACAAGGAACTTAATGTGAGACTCAATCCCAGAACCCCGGGATCATGACCTGAACCAAAGGCAGACACTCGACCACTGAGCCACCTACATGTCCAGACTGTTGGGAGTCTTAAACTGACAGGCTTTATATGATAAGAAGCACAGGGGAAAATCTGGGTTCCCTCCATTCTCCCCTCTCTCCACTGTGTAGCAGCAACCATATTTAAACCTTGATAATCAGGATCAACCAGCATGGCCAACACCATGCCCCTTTTCTATCTGTTTCTATCTGTTCTCCAGTAGAACAAAGAACTAAAAATATCTTAGCTTCCAAATTATTGGAACAACAGCAGTAATGCTAAGTGGAAATATTGCCTGTGTTGGTAGAAGACCTCTAAACCACTAAAATTCAGAGTCGCAGGGACAGTTAGGAAATTTTTTATAAATGGATCAATAGGCATAATACAGAGATAAAACCCCTCCCTGTTTTACTCTTTGTGTCTAGATCTGGGTATTCTAATGACCGAAGAAACAACTCCATGTATTGGCCATTGAATACATAAAACACAACCTGTAGAACAGTACCTTAAACTTATAAGATGTTATCTGCTAGCTAATGCTGTAGCTGCGTCTCCAATAGGCTATTTCTTGGTTCTAGATGATGGGAGAACATACTAAATCCTGTGACTACCAAAGGTATTAGTCCATTGTCTTGCTTCTTTCATTGTAAACAATTACATACTGTAAAGACTATGCCTTTGTTCTTTCACTGTGATGGGAGCTCCCCAGTAAGAAGCAGTTTTGATTGTAATAATGCTATATAAAGTATTAAGGAAGGCTATGAATGTTGAAAGAACATGCCAGAATAGGAAGAAATTTAAAATCCACAATATCTGTCTATTCCTAAGAGACATATTACTTCCCCTAATAATAGCAGGACCACCAGGGACATATTTTATCAGAAACTCAGAATTGAACTCTGACACTAGCAGTGAGAGTAGCTGAGTGAGATTTGATAAAGGGCAAGAGATCCTGGTAACTTCATGCATAGCCACCGTCCTCGTCACTCATGACAACTTTTTTTCAAAAGCCCAGTAAAGAAGTATATCAAAATGGCTAGGGAAGAAGGCTACAGACAGGCATGGGTAAATGATCTTGTCCCTGTTATTAACAGCCTTCTTTTCAATGAGGTTCTTCTTATGAACAGTCCATGGGAGATGACGGAGATATAGATAGATATAGAGATAGAAAGATGATATAGGTATGGATATAAATAGATATAGATACTATAAACCAATCCCAAGAGGTTCATTCACTTCCATATCTCTTCAAATCTTGTCACCAGTCCTCCAAACTCATTCCTTCCAAATCTCTGATCATCTAACGAAATCATATGCTACTGTCCATGAATATCTTACTCAGGACATACTCCCTTTCTGATGTTAGATAATGATATACATTATTAAACTCTGTTCACTGAAAAATTTTATTTCATTGTTTTTCAAAGGCACTACTGCAAGACAATATCATAGTACACATAAACGATGTCATCATATTGATTAAAGTCATCTATAAAAGAGGCTCAGATGTTTTCTTTCTCAACCAATTGTTTGTAAGGAACCCACAAGGATGCTATAAATATAGTTTGAGAGAAAGGAGACTGAAGGATCTAACAAATACCCCAGAAGTATAATCATCTTATCACACATCTTAGTTTGCCTTCACTATCCACTCAGGCCCAGTCCTATATATCTCATTTCAATTGACAGAAGAGTATTGCTGAGCATTCCAAATTTATGCCTTGTGATCCAGATAACACACAGTTCAAAACGGGCAGCTTGCATGGTTATGCCCTTGCTTGGTCACTTTGAGTCTTTGGTCACACTTTAGTTTCTGTCAGCGTCCATTAACAAGGCAAGATCTGTTTTTCAAAGAGACAATAATTATTTACTGGAAAAACAACAACAACAACAACAACAACAACAACAAGCATGACTTTGTTCCAAAACCCTAGGTATTTCTACTCTGATTCTTCTGTCTACCACAGGCTCCAATGAACATTTCAATTTATTTCAGACACTTTGACCACTACTGATTGGATCCACCAACCAGTAAAAGTTGAAAGACTTGCTTATACTGAAGTTTAGACCAGCTGGAATTGTATCTTTTTCTCTAGACACCACAAAAAACACCCCAGCAGCTTCTGTAAATGAGTCATATGTGGTATATATTGATTCCCAAGATGCAAAGAAGCCCTTCAAGCATGACGTTTGGTTTATCGATGAGGAGAGAAAAGTCTAGCGACTCATCTTTTCAATCTGAAAGCATTTCCAGAAATCTCGCAGGCCACTAGAGCTTCAAAAATTTCACTGAAGTTGTAGACCCCTGTATTTTGAGAGATTTCTCTTTGATCCTCTAGCAGTCATGTATCTTCTCAAGGCATCTGTTCTACACGTCCTACCAGCATCATGCCCTTGATTATAGTACGCCAACATGATTTCCTGCAGGATAATTGGATAATAAAAGTTCCTGAAAACTACATTGTGGCACAGAGCCGAAGAGTTGATATAACTCTAAGGCAAAAATTATGAGGACATATAGATACCCTTATGAAGTGAAAGCAAATTTCTGGGTACTACCACTGTATTGAGATAGAGAAAACAGTGCAGTTAAAAACCTCCAACTCCTGCCATCCCCATGTAGACCAGACTTTTGATGTAAGACACCAAAAGTGGGGGGCAGGGGGTGGATGTTCCCTGATCTTTCATCTCTGTAACTCTAGCATGCTTTAGGGGACAGATGGAAACACGACAACTTCTTCTCTCTCACATGGCTGGGAGCAGGTAGAAAAGATGAGTTATAAAAAGCAAATGTTCCCTTGCTTAATACCCTATAGCTAGAGTTCCTCCCTTGGTGTGACAGCTTCCCTTAGTCAAAACCTCCAAGTGGTAGGAATCCAGTTGCTGGTTCACTTGTGTACTGGTTTACATGTATACATTCTTAGAGAGTCACACAGGCTGTCTCACTGCATAGTTCCCTATAGTGAGAGACAAGGGTCCAGCTCAATCTCTTACATTTGACCTCAGTATCCTCTATTTGTGATACAGCCCACCCTCATTTGCTGCCAAGCTCCCTTAAATATGGTTCGAGTAGCTCAAGCTCAGCTATCTCCCATGCTATTTACTTGATATTTGCAGAAAACTGAAGTATCATTATACTACCAAATTTGGCGAACACAGTCCTTCTCAAAGAGTCCATGAAAACTCTGCCAAAGACCTTTAACGTAGGTGTCCCTAAACTCCCCATGTGATTCATCTAAAGACTCCTTTTGCTAGGCTTTGGACAGAGGTAAGTATACCATATTGCCCCCACATTGCCACCACTGCACCAAGGCTGACCCTAAAGGTGCTTTCTACACTCTCCAAACTTTTTATATGGGCTCAAAAAAGGGTGACTGGAACGGTGGCTCATGGTAATTCTAAACTCCTTATTAAGCCCTGTAGATATAAGTCTGGCCCCAAAATGATAGTTTGTTTTTGTTTTTGTTTTAATGTGAAGCACTCAATCTCTGTTATTTTCATCTATAGGTCCTAATGTAAATTCCTGGGCAACAGGAAACATCCTTGTGCAGAGGAAGACAGACAGACAGAAAAAAGAATCATAAAGCTTTTATTGCAAAACAAAGCAACCTAGATAAAAGTTAAATGTAATGATTTGGTTTTTATTATAATATTTAGCACTATTAATAACAAATGTTTAATTTGTTCTTTTTTTTGTTTTTTTTTTGTTTTTTTTTTTGTTTGTTTAATTTGTTCTAATAGGCTAAGCTCTTTAGATATTTCACCCCATCCAATTAAATGCTATTAATTTTATCACCTCCATTTTACAGATGAGGAGACTGAGACAGAGGAATTAAAGTAATTTGCCAAACAATGTCAGACAGTTTTCCCTAAGAGGGAATGACCACACAGGGTCTAAGCTCCATTGAAAGCCTGTTGGTGGTATCTTTTTTGATTAATTTTTTAACTTGTATACTAACGTAGATATTTTGAACTCCAATATGCCGTGAAGCACTGGGAAGCAGAACTCCCAGCAATGCCCATATATTTTGCATATGATAGTGTTGTATACTTTGAATACATTTTTTTCTTCTCCATTCCTAAACAAAAACATATCTACAAAATCTACATAATAAAAAAAATAACTGCAAAGTTTTGATACACAGGCTTATTATGAACATATTTTCTTCCTCTTTGTATTCACATGTTAATAGACTTGACCATGCTGATTCAACTGTCTCCCTCTTCCAAGTGGAGAAAAGGAAGAGATGAGGAATGAAGAGACTTTGTATCCAGAACTCCCATTGTCTCCTTAACCAATAGCCTGAGACTGAACGCTGAATAAACTTGACTTGATTTCCCTGGAGTCGTCATCTTCCCCAACAGCCTTCCTGGGTAAGAGAAGCCCATGGCAGCAGCAAGCTCAATAACATGACACTTGGCACACATTCCAAAACTCTCTGATTGCCCAAGGGCATACAGCACGGCCTTGAATAAATGCAGATTGAACTAAGGACTGCACTTTCTTAGTTCCTTGCCAAAATTTGCTGTCTTTTGAAAAATATTGTAAATGTAGGAACCTGCAGTCCCTATTACCATTAAATCTTCCACAAAGATTTAGGCTTGCTGAAGATTTCATTTCTTAATAGTCTAGTTACCAATTTTTGAAGGAGGGCGGGGAGTAGAATTGGGAATTGATGAAGAAATTCTGATAGGAAGAGGAGGAGAAGGAGGGAAACCTTGTTAAGTAATGACATGATAAATACACTCCAACCTTTGATTTCTCCAGTGAAAATTCCATGTTCTCCATTGTTTATCTTTGAGTATAATCTTAGTTA
Organism: Vulpes vulpes; assembly: GCF_048418805.1. Classification (NCBI taxonomy): domain Eukaryota; kingdom Metazoa; phylum Chordata; class Mammalia; order Carnivora; family Canidae; genus Vulpes; species Vulpes vulpes. The sequence continues at coordinate 74,799,359 of NC_132781.1, forward strand.
AACGGAGCACAGTCTTTAACTATTGTAAGGATTGAGATGAGCATAATTCTCCCCCAAAGTTCACACAGTGCAGGCAGCTGGGTACTACTTTGAAAGTCATCAAAAATGTGAAGAATAAAATACTTAAAACCATCTATTTTGTTGATTCAAGCTTATTCAACCTTTTGCTAGTGGGAGCTTTTACTGTACACTTGAGTTGCTTGCTTGATAGTATTTGCCTCCAGTGAAATCCTGTTTGGGAACTCATATTCTTTTATATGCTGAGATCCAAACTGTTTTGAACAGGGCTAGCTTCATTAAAATGATTTCCTACCGTCACACAGTGACCTAAATGACAATTGACTTTTGCCTTCCATTAGCAGAATGCATTCAGATTTCATTTTCATGTATGAATGCAATTCATGCTTCATATCATGTTATTTTAAACAATACTACAATGTAGATTCATTAACAGTGCTTTAAGATCTATTTCCACTGTTAGTATCTTTTAAAGGATAAACTATACAGGGAGTCCTATGCCCTTATACATTTTAATTCTCAGAAAATGCACCACAGCATTTAAAGATGATTAGCCTTATACACTCAGTGCACCATAAGCTTCTGTGGGAATGTGTTATATAATCAGAAACAAAGACTTTCTCTCTCTCTCTTACTGCCACGCATTATACAATACACAGGAGCAAGAGTTGAACAGACATAAAAATGTCTTTCAAACACTGATTAAATAGCAGTAAATCCTTAAAATTATTTCCCAATATTGTTACACATTTTTGGTTTATCCTACCTCCTACACTAATTAATAACAACAAACCTCTCATATCAGCCAGATGGATGACTCTAAGATTAGTCTGAAGTTTAACCTCAATTAGAAATAGAAGACAGATTTTGAAAATAAATAAGAAATATTCCTTGATTCTCCAGGTCTTTCATTCCTCCTCTTTTAGTTCAGTTTTTATTTTCTTACAATTCGGGGACAGAACATGTTACTGCTTCTGAACTCTTGATGAATACAAAAACCCCACAATGGGTATTTATTGGATCTAACACATGATTAATGTGGTGAATTGCATGTAGTCCCAACCTTTTAAATCTCTCTGAAGAATTACATTTCTGTCCACAGGCATGTCACTGTTAAAAAATGAGCCACCTAATAAAAGAACACACAGTATATTAATATGTAATTTCTTTCCCAGTATGAATGCTAATTACTGACAGTGCAGACCTTATGCTTGCTCCTTGATATGGATCGACTTTCTAGCTCTCTTGGTATGTGTCATCACTCTTTACACTCTCATTCACACACATTTTCATTTTAAAGGCTCATGAAGATAGGCAGGAGGGCTATTTAGTGTTTTTCTGGATCTAACACAATTCAGCTTGAAAACTTGTAAAGGGGGTAGAGGGGGGAGTGCATTCTAATGTAATTCCAGAAATTAATTTGGTTTGCATGAAAAGAAATGTCATTATGTTAAATAATTTGCCTCTTGAAAGTACTTTCTCAGTTGCTTTCTGGCAGTCTTATTAACCTGTAAAGATAATTCACTTGCCTAACATTTTTTTTTCCTTGTTAGCTTCCAATTGAGCATTATGTAAATGTGGGGTTTTCACAAATTATAGGATCCCCATCCAAATGTTCAAATCTTCATTTCAATAGTTGTTTTCAGTTTGGGTTTTGTATTGTTTTGTTTTTTAACCAGACTCTTGTAGAAAGGAATTATTCTCACAAGAAAAATATACAGCCTTTATTGTTTTAATCCCTCCCTTCTAACTCTCTTTCTTCATCAAGCCCTTATACTTACTCCACAGTCTATATCCCACACACTTCTATATCTCACTGGGAAGAGTTTTAAATGACATATTATAAGCCTCAAAGGCAAAATCTTTGCCACTTATTAGTCCTTCAAACTATCTGATATCAAAAATATATACAAAACTCTTTGAGGACTTCCTCTTTTAGAATTATATTAAATTCATCTTTACTCTTCTAGTGCCTAGCATGGTGTCTGAGATACACAGAAAGCTCTAGGACTCCATCTCATCCAGCACTGAACTTTGAACTATTCAGGCATGCTTATGACCATGTATACGACCATCAATTTAATGAATACTCAAGTTAAACCAGTTATCTATTATAAGTGCCTTAAAAAAATCAAACTTTATACTGCTTTGACTAACATGCACCTTTGGGGGGCAGAGAATGAAGCTGACCTCATCTATTTCTAAGATTGAGAAAAGCGACAACTATAACACCTTGACCTTTCATAACTAAAATTTTAAGTTAATGGGATCAGAGTTCAGCAAATTATGTAAGGGTTTTCTTTAAGGGTCAGGGAAAAAAAAAAGAAAACTCATTATGGGGATGCCCACGATTTAAAGTAATAGCAGTGAAGAATAAAAGATGCAACATGATGCCTGGAAGCTGAGAAGCCACACAGTGCCTGTGTAAGGACATTTAATGGCAATACTTGACAAACAATAATACATTGACAATGGAGATAAAACAAAGTATGTAAACTAAAAAAACTTGTCTTTGAGTAACTTCACTCTCCAAACAGGCAAGTAAGAAATTAAGCCCCCATGGGACACCTAGGTGGCTCAGTGGTTGAGCGTCCGCCTTTGGCTCAGACAAAGGATCCCAGGATCCAGGATCAAGTAGTCCCATATCAGGCTCTCTGCGAGAAGCCTGCTTCTCCCTCTGCCTATGTCTCTGCCTCTCTCTCTCTCTGTCTCTCATGAATAAATAAATAAATCTTTAAAATAAATAAAGAAAGAAAGAAATTAAGCCCCTGAAAATGGTCATAGCAAGAGATAACAAAAATCATATATTAGTTGGAATCATGTGATTGGTTTAGCTTTGCCCAAGGTCCTCTACCCAAGGTTTATTGGTTGCATCCCTAGGATGCAGGACAGTGTCTAACATATAGCAGACATGCATACAAAGATTTGCTGCTGAACAACTGTGTCTGCTCTTATGTAACTAAACTTGTACTTGTCATCTGTAGCTTAATGTACAAATTGTAGCTCTTAAACACACACACACAAATTGTACCCCTTAAAAGTAGGGCCCTTAACCCTACTTTGATTATACACCTTGATAGGAAAGAACTCAATACAGTTATTTTGGTTGTAGAAATAACCAATCAGAAGTTGACAGGATGGTTTCAGGGTTGAGGTGTTTGTTTTAGTTTTGGGGGTCTTTTGTTTGTTTGTTTGTTTGTTTGGGTGTTTTTGCTTTATGAGTTTGCTTATTTTAGTATTTTCAGGCAGTAGTTCAACTTCCAAGGGAGCTCTTAGTCAACAAACTTTCCAGCTCTCTGTGTTATTTTTCCTATGAGGACTAGTTGTAAGGATTCCCTGGGCCCCTGTGAGCCCCTGCTGCATGGCTGAGGCTCCTGCCAGACTTATTTCCACTGGGTCCTATAATAACCACTCCTTCCCTTCCAGTCTTGGAAGTTACTGGAGTCACCCGTTTCCTTAAAATCCAAAGTTCCTAACCAATATATGTGAGGAAGGCTTTATTTTTTTTAATTTAGACATGCTAAAAAATACAATGGTATTTTATACTTGTTACCAGTGTTCTGCCTTCCTTTATAAATTGCAGGCATCTTTGGATCAACATTGTCAACTGAAAATATTTTATTCTTAAATTTTGATAGATAACCAAGTAACAAGCAGCTAATGCTTATCCATTTTAGAACATCGTCACATATGCATAATAGAATAAAGTCCTCCCCCCAAAATTATCTGCTTGATATAATGTCCCAGTAACTAACCTTATAAACTCCCCTTGAACAACATATTTTAAAGAGCCAAATCACTCTGCTCTAAGAGCTACCAAGTTTGACCTCCCAATCACTCTGCTCTAAGAGCTACCAAGTTTGACCTCCCAATTGGTCCAATTCCCTTATTCCCTTTGCTGTATACTCACACAACAAAGGAATGTTCTATAAAGCAATATCTATTGATCTCTAACCCTGCTGCATGAAATTAAGAGAAAGTGGGATACAAGGGGACAATTTTGGAAATGAAATGGGGAGAAAAATTTATCTGAGCCAGAAATGGTCATTTTGTAATAGCTGGTTCTATTTCATCATTTTGCCATCTTACCTCTCTTCCTTAATACCAGCCTTTACACATTCTCTCACAATTTTTACAAGGCATGCATGGTTACCTTCATATCCAGAAAGAAAATATTTTACCTATAAGGGTAGTCAAGTTGTCTCCAAAGATTCACACAGGTTTGTTTGTGTTTATTCTGTCCGCGATAAAAAAGATAACATAGAACATGAATGGGCCATTGGTCTCCTAATACTTCTTTTTTTTTTTTTTTCTGAGTTCATGCTTGAAATATTTGTCTTTACCATTGCTTGGGTGTAGAATTAAAGTATGCATCTTCTAAAATAGCTTTTTTATTTCAGTATCTTACTTGCTGATTGAATGCCTAATGTCTAGTAGTCCTGGCCTTAAAGTACTTCTTTTTTTTCTTTTATTTTTTATTTCGCTAAATTTAAAAGTCTATACAGGTTGGCCTGCTTTGGAACTGACATTTTGGTAACTTTTTAAACTAGATAGATAGATAGATAGATGATAGATAGATAGATAGATAGATAGATAGACAGATAATCAGATACAGAGATACAGTGAGAGACAGAAATACCTGATTCATCCATCTGACTTTTTATCTCTTTAACTCTGCCCATTTTGGGTCCCTCCATGTCACATTATTTCAAATAATTAAGGTCAAGATTTTTTTAAAGGCCTTAATCCACTCAAGTCTTATTTAGTAGCAGGCACTGCTTATCTGTTAGCATATGATGATGTTAAACATATGAGGAAATCCAAACACTCAGCTTAAATGTTTTACATTTTAAAACATTAAAAGATCATTCCATTCCTCCAGCAAAGAAAGTAGGTATAATCACCAAAAAGTGAGTCATTGGCAGTGCACTTGCATCCTGGGAGGCATTCCCAGTGACAGAATTATGTTACCCTTTCTGGGTGGATGCTCTCAATGTGGTGGGACTCTAAGTACAGAAGGGGGTACTGTAACACCATGATCAGCCAATCTCCTGTCCACAGACCATCTCCCTATTCCTGGGCTCTGGCTATAATTGAATGACCCTAGTACAGCCAGTAGTAACTCTTTGGTGGTCATCTAGACATCTTTTAGAAAGCAGCAGACATTCAGGTTACTTGATTTTCTCTGGCTCTCATAAATGTTTTGCCTCTTTTAGGGTTTTTCAATGACTCAATTTAGTTCCTTGAATCATCCTGATTCTATGAAAATAATAATTTCCAGGCTATTTTTATGCCATTTAATCTCTTCAAAACATTAGTGGGACGCTTTCATTTTAATGGTGTTTACTTCCTTGTTCAGAACCCAATTGATGACAATTCAACATTTCAAAGAAAGGGATAAACCTAGTTTGTTTGTTTTTGTTTGTTTGTAGCACTAGCTACCACTAGCCCTCAGCACTTTACACATAAGTAACATGATTTTTTAACACATAACACCTAAATCTGTGAAATTAAATCTATTGGAATCGGAAAAAATTATTTCAGGAGGACAGAGCTTTTTGCTTCTTTTCAGCAATGCCTTGTTTCCATTACATAGAACTGAGAATCATATCAAATTTCTCTTTTCATTGGCTGCTAGAAAGCTTAGAGCCAAATTTGCAGCCCACCTCAAGTGAATAATTTAAATTTCAGACCATTTATTATATGTACTCTTTTTCCAGGACTTTACCTTATTTTTCTACTTTTATTTACCTTTCCATTCCAATTTCATTTTTATTCACTCTTTACCTTGTGGTCCTCTATACCCATACATTTTAAATTTGGGTTTCATAATGAGATGAGTTTTGCAAATAGAATCACAGACATATATACGTGTATATACATAATGAGAAAAATTGCTCAGAGTTACGAAACATACTGAGGCACTCAAGCATATACAAACTCACAAACCAAGACAAGACTGTGTATTCATGTCTGCTGGTGGTACCTCTCTATGGTACTAGACCCAACCTGCAGGGATATAAATCACTGTCTACTCTTAGGTTATCTCTGCTCTTTTGGTCAGTATAACCCTGAAAGATTTCAGATATCCCCAAACAATTAGTACTCCTAATAAAAATAAATATTGAAAAATAGAGAGAAGGCAGTGGAGGGTAGAGGCAGGTTGCTGAGATTAATGAACACAAGTATCAATTGCCCAAATATTGACTTCTATTGATAAACATTATGATGAATAAATGTTTCACCTCGTTGATGTTTTTGCATTAGGGTCCTCTATGGTTGGTATATGTTTCCTGTGCTTTCTCTTTTAAAAGGGTTAGAAGAGTATTTTATTTCTTTGACTTTAAGTTTTATTTTGTTTTCTCCCTGCTGGCAGAATGTGGTGATGCTTTTGAATATACTTTCCTCCTCTTCCCAGTAATGACAGTGACTAATTCATCTGGCCCGCAAACCATTATTAAAACAAATCACCCAGCGTCATCAGTTCAGGAAACATATTCCAGCCACCTTCCTGGGGGGTTAATGCAGCTGGAAGCAGGTCTACTAAATCGAGGTGACTGTCCCTGGAAAACAGTAAAGGACTGAACAGAGTCACTGCCATTAGTATCATTTCTCTGACAGTAGTAATTTTTACTTTGATTCTGCATGTCAGCCAGTGTGCCCAGCAACCACACAACAATCAAATAATGAGATGCCAACTACTCCTCTGCCCAACCCGTGGCCCAAGCTCTGTCTCTGGGAATCCTGCCAGCTACCTTTACTTGGCAGCCGCCTACTTCATGCCAAGGAGGAGCGAGAAGTATTTGTCTTTTCACTATAAGATGCATTAGTTTCCCTTTGCAGCACTGGTTGGAAAGGCTTTGCTGGGAATGGTGCAATATCCCATAGGGATGGCCCTGTGACTTGAGTGAAACTTCAGATTAAGGGCTTCCTCATACGCATTCTTCATAGAAGAGAATAAATGTTTTCAAGAGTTTCTACCCAAGTGTTTTGAATGTTTCCTGGACAGGAGAGAAGAAACAATGGAAAAATGTGTTGATAAGTCAATAACTTAGAGTAGTTTACAGACTGGCAAACATTCCTCCTCCCAGATTTTCCCTGACTCTGAAATTGTGACAACAAAACTTGTCTAAGTACTGAAAACAATATCTCTCCTTTTCTACTTAAAATTGTGTTCACTATCCCTTCAATTCAAGTGTATTTGGAATCATATTTCAACTTTCTGGAGAAAGTAACCCATCACAGCAATCCTTCTGAGAAGGCAACAGAAGAAGAATGGAGTTATGTACATTGTTTAAGAGACAAGTAGGAATTAGTGGACAGTGAAAAGTTAGACCTGGCCCTAGACTATTCAAAAGAATATCAACTCCTGACCTTAATATAGAACAATATTTACCTATTCAGAATATTATAATTCTTTGGTAACTATGGCCAACCTATAACTTGGGCTCATTCGGTACATCTTCCCTGGCTGCCTCTTCACTAGATGCCTATACAAGCTAAACATTTATTTCCCTAGCCTCACTAACAGATACGAGTCATTATTTGACAGAGCTATGGCCAATGCAACATAAGCAAAAGGGGGGAAAAAGACCTTGAGAGGAAAGTAGCTGGGGGTAGGGGTACAGGGGATGACTTTTGGGGGGTAACTTCTTTCTTTTCTGATAAAAGAGGGTAGATGCTACTGGCCTGGTCCATTTTCTCCACTTACCCGTTTTATATCAAAACTCTGGAAACCATCTTGTAACACAGAGGCAAGAAGCATGAAGAGTAAAGCTAGCACACTTAGGGATGCTAGACTGGAAAAATGGAAAAAGAAGGCATGGTTTTCTCATAAGCAGCTGAACCAAGCTCAGAAACTCTACAGTTCTAGAGTTTGTTTTGGTATAAAAGTAAATAATTTGCTTAAGCCATGCTTAGTTGGGTAAGCGATCAAGTGCAGCCAAACACATTCCTAATTAATCACATAAGCACAGCCAAAGGTTTACACATATGTAAAGACCAATCTTACTATAAATGAATTAGTATATGTCAGTGCTTATGAAATTTTGAAGTTGGAACTTGAATAAACAAATTCTGTTCTTCCCAGTTCTCTCTTCAGATCAAAGACCCTGAGCTAGGATGGCAGGGTAAGCAGCTAACTCCCTCCATCATCACATTCTGTGTGTGTGTGTGTGTGTGTGTGTGTGTGTGTGTGTTTAAATTCAATTTGCCAACATACAGTATAACACCCAGTTATCTCGCATCTCGTACCTGAAGCATCACTGGTTCTATAGAAATAGAAAGCCAAAATATTCTTAGGAAATAATCTTCTTTAAATTTTTTTTTTTTTATGATAGTCACAGAGAGAGAGAGGCAGAGAACAGGCAGAGGGAGAAGCAGGCTCCATGCACCGGGAGCCCGACGTGGGATTCGATCCCAGGTCTCCAGGATCGCGCGCTGGGCCAAAGGCAGGCGCTAAACCGCTGCGCCACCCAGGGATCCCCCAGGAAATAATCTTCTTAGATTAAGTTTTCTACAATATCCATAAGGTCAGAATATCTTTTTCCTGAACTTCAGATCCTGATATAGATGTACCTAAGTTTCCACTAAATACCTCCAATACCCATTCTTGAAAGGAATGTACATTGTGAGCTATCATGTTATTCCATTGGAAATAAAGCAAATTCCATTTGCTTTGGACCTTTGTTAAAACAACTGAAATTTTCTACTTGGTTGAAGGGAAATGGTACTTATGAGAAAGAAAATCTGGCACTTAGTAGCAAAATTCATTGCTGACATTTTCATTTGGTTGTTATGGCAAGAAAATTCACAGCCAGTGGCTGTCATACCCCAAATACAGAAGTTAACATGCTCCAGTAGTTGACAGATGCACTCATTTTTACCTTTATACAAGAAAACAAAACAGGGCATGGGGTACAGAGAGTTCAGGAATGACCAAATCTAATTCCTCTTGACATTCATCATTATAAAGCTTGGGGTAAATTTATGTATTAACCCCTAAAGAAGCACGGGCTTCAACGAATGAGGAAAAGTCAGTAAGTGCTGAAAGGGGTTCTAGAACTATACATTCACCCCTCTTTTCATTCCACTTCCACTTCTGCCTTCCACCTTTGCCAAAGCTTATCAGATGAGTGCTGTAAGCAATGTAATTTATGTAAATAGAATCCATTATGCAAATCTTTCCAACTTGCTTGCTACTTAGAAATTTTGTTCTTTTATGTTTAAGAAACATAGCCTTTATCCCCTGGAATAGACAGATTGGTTATGTTTATGTTCTTAAAGCCTTCTGCTACTGTTCTGGGCTTTGAGGAAAAGTCATTTTTTATTTTAAAAAATGTTTTGCCTTGCCTCTCATCCCCCTCTCTAAAAACAGCCTCTTTGTTTAATTTGGTGGTTTGCACACTAGCTTAATGATTGCAGTGGCTTAATAGAACCTTAGTGAGAAGAGTAGTACACAGAGATGAATGCATAGATTATACCCTCTACCCCACAGGGGATCTGTTGTTTCCTTGGTTTAGTATGAAACTGAATAATCCAATTAATTCAGAGATCTCTGTGAGCTGTATTCCCTGATTTGTTTTAGTCATATGTCTACACATGAACTCGATGAAATTCTTGTTTGAGCCATAAATAGGGAGGGAAAAAAGTTATATGTTCTTTGTGTGCATATTCTTTCCACATTTTAAAACTGCAAGCCAAATTATAATATGCTACAAGAAAACATGTTCCAATCTACATTAAAAATATTAAAAATGTTCTTTCTACTAATATAAACTGCATTTCATAATTTATTATATATGCACATACATGCATAAAGTATGATAAAAAGAGAGGAAAAAGGCATAATGGCACAAAAAGGAAAGAATGTAAGAGAATATGGCTGTGCTTTAATAAATGAACATTACAACAAATGAATTATGAATTTAAAACTCTCCTCCCACCCTGAAGAAACACATTTTTCAAGCTGACGAGTCACTGTAACAGAACTGCAAGCTTCAATCATTTAAAAATACTATTGTCTTAATAAAAGAGAACACAACATACTAAAATCTCCAATTCAACTGATGTTTATTTTGCTACTTGATGACCAGCCCAATCCAACCAACCATGATTTAAGCCCATTCACTCCTGGTCTGTTCAAAATAAATCTCCCTCATTTCATTTGGACTAATTATTTCATCAAAACATCTTGCTTTCAGATGCCACTCTGTGTTTTGCTAGTAGCTTATAAAGGATATCTGATGACCTGTTCTAATACTTTGTAGCTGTGCAAATTAAGCTGTATATTTTCTGGTACTTTTTTTCAAAGTCAACAAGTATTTATTGAGCATCAACTAGTAGTGGCAGGTGATGTTCTAGGCCTGCGATTGCAGCAATAACCAAGAAAGCCAACGTCCCCGCTCTCATAAAACATATAGTCAGGTGAGAGGAAACAAATAATAAACACATAAGCAGGAGAATGAGATGATTCCAGTCAAGAATAATGCTCTGAAAAAATAGAGTGGACAGTGATATAAATTGAATAGGAGATGGGGGAAGGCTGGGTTGGAGAAAACCTCTCTGAGAAGGGGGCACTGAACTGAAACAGAAATCCTAAGAAAGACACAGTCACACCAAGATGGGAACAAATAGCAATCCAGGCAGAGTCACAGCTAGGACAAAGGCCCTGTGCTGAGAATAATTTTTTCCTATTTAGATACAAGGTAAAAAGCCATTGTGGCTAGAATCTAGGAGATGAGGGGAAGGGACAGCAGAAAATGAAATCAAAGAGGAAATCTGGGACAAATCACTTAGAGCCTCGTGGGTCTTTGGAAAAAACTCTGGATTTCATTTTAATTGGATTGGAAAGCCGCTGGAAAGTTTTAAGCAAGGAGTGAATTGTCCTTTGAACCCAGTGTTCTGGCTGCTGAATGAAGAATGGAGTAGAAGGGGGTGGGGTACAAATGTGGAAGCAGGGGAATATTTAGGGGGCTTCTGTGGTACTCCAGGTGAAAAATTACATTGTCTTCAGCTAAATTTTGCACTATGGGTTTGGTGAAGAGTGGGAAAATGTGAAATATATTTTGGACGCAGGGCTTAAAGTATTTGATGATTGATTAGATATAGGTTGCAAGGGAAATATCTTCGATTGAGATATTTATTTACTCCATAGTAGCATTTCCCTTCATCAACCATATCTGGTCCTTATAAATAAACCAGGTCAATATAAAACTACTTACTTAACGTAAGTTAGTGTTTTGATTAAAATTACATCAATCCATAAGATCAGTGGTGGGGAAACAATACATTCACTTTGGTAAGAAAAGTCTCTAAACTATATGATTTATAAGAGGGAGAGTCTTAATAAATATATTGACTTGGGGGATGCCCGGGTGGCTCAGCGGCTGAGCGACTGCCTTTGGCTCAGGGCGTGATTCCAGTCCCGGGATTGAGTCCCTTATCGGGCTCCTTGTGAGGAGCCTACTTCTCCCTCTGCCTATGTCTCCTCCTCTCTCTGTGTGTGTCTCTCATGGATAAATAAATAAAATCTTTTTTAAAAAAATATAGCTATTTGGGCCAAAGAATCTTAGAATCAGTGAGGAAATAGCTGCAAAAATTCCAAAGTTAGATATTCTCCACCTCCCTTGCTTTTAAGCCACCTACAAACACACCAGAAAGGGGGGGGGGGGGGCACAATTCACACCTTCTTAGAAATTTACCTTGGAATTAGCAAGTTTATCAGATCTTTTTCTGTGGACATAGTTTTTCTGAAAAGAGATAGGGTGAGAAAGGATGAAGCCAGGGCTCCTAAGAGTAAGATAGGAAGTGCTTACCATTAAGGAAAGTCAAAATAGAGGGCAGAGCCTGGAATTACAAATATGAAACTTGTTTATAATATCGTCCCACTCGAGCCCTGGATAGAGCAAGGAGAAAGGGAAGCGAGCTCTATGTTAAGATCACTCGCTATTTTCCTTCTTTTACTCAACAAGGGGCCAGGCATAGGGTTTGGAAGAATAGTGCTGCCCAGGATTGAGTCTAGGTTTCAAGGATTGTTTCCAGAGGCTCCTGGTAATGCTGCGAATGTTCAGAGTTAGCAGCAGCGGCAGCCCAGGATCAGAACACAGGCTGAGTCTCTAGCACATAGGTTCCCAAAGTGAGCCATCCACTTCTACTGGAGGCAATGGTGGTAGTACAGAGAAATGGTCTCCAGTACTCTCATTGTGCCCAGACATTCTGGTGGTCTCCTGTGTACCTGAGCTTAAAAGAGATGTGGAGAGAAATAAGCCTCTGAAACATTCTGTTTTAATGTCTTGTTGGTAGCATCCTGTCTCTTACCCAAACTCTTGCGATTTTACACTTAAAAGCAATTGTCTCCATAATCCTCTTCAACAAGCACTCTAGTTTCCAATTTATATGACATTCCTATTTGTGTATCAGGTCATTATGCAGCTCTTTGTTCAGCTAATTTGGTTTCTTCTCACCCTTTCTATTTTTCTTATATAAAAAGGTTTTATTCTCCTTTCTCAGGCTAATTTTCAACTATAATATTATTCTTCCTTTATGTTGAATTATTAAAAACCCTTGCTGGAATTTCCATGCAGTTTGAGAAATATTAACATAGAAAAACAAATGCAGCACACAAATCTAAAGGCAGTTTCTAAACACAAAACAGAGGCATGTGGGGAAAGGCTCTAGGGGTTGATTCAGTCTGCAACTATTATTTTTAAAGCAAACAACTGCTGATTGTTTCATTTCTGGATCTTTCTGAATTTTAAATATAAAAGGAATCTTGCCATGTTATAGTAGTTTGTGGGGAAAAAAGGCAGAGGAGAATCATCTTTAATCTTATAACCTAAAATAACCATTACTGTTTTTGAGTATTTTGCTTTTTTACTTCTTTATGTTTTCACTTTTGTTCTTGTTATCTTGAAAACAGTATGGTTAGGAGTGAATTCAACCATTTGGATTTTATTGAGGAGTGTTTTCAAGCCAGTTTATGTGTGAAGTCTCAGAAAATATTTCCTGTAGTGGTTGTAAATTATTTAGCCATTATTAGATACCAGAAAGTGGTGGAGACAAAAGAAAGAACATTAAGGTAGACGGAATCATCTTTATCCAGTCAGCATCCAGTTTAAATTAAACTAACAAATCAGGAAGCAAAAATTATGGGGCAAGGAGGCCCTATATACTGAATAGAAGATAAGTGTATGTCATAGTCAGCCATTTCCAGAGGGTCCAAAGCAATACACAGACTTTCCAGGGTAGAAATGGTTTGAAAATAAACACCAAAGCAGCCAGGAGAAAGAAATCTTGACAACTTCACCCAGGAGACGTGCACAAAGATAGATTATTCATGCATAATGCAAATACTTCATTTTTTCAATACTTGTACAGTTGTCTGCATGTCTTATATATATATATATATATATTTATATATATATAAATAACTGTCTCTGTCACATGTCATCTCTTTTAGATGGTTAGTTCTTAAAGCAGTGATCCCCAACCTATTGAGAATTGAAAATCTCTATTATTTGTTACATGACAACTGCCCTATCCCAACCTCTCCTCCTACTAATAAAAATAGGAGGGAGGATTGGGTAGCTTGAAATTATGTGAACTTTTATTTTACATAAATTCTGATTTAGAGGAATTTTACAACTCCAGATGGGACAACCATGGATTTCTCCCCATTTTCTTCCTACTACATGTTATAAAATCTTGGTGGCAAGCCATTGTCTCAAAGAAAAAGTTGTATCTAACAAATTCTTTCCTTCTGAATTGTAAATAGAAAAGGAGTCTAACTACATAGTAGCTGTAGGGAAAAAAGAAATAGCCCATCATCTCATGACCTAAAATAATGAGTATTGTTTTGAGTATATTGTTCTTTTACTTCTCTATGTTTTAGCTTTTGTTCTTACATTATTTTTAACATTATACAAGAGAAACGTTATATTAAGCATATTGTTTTTTAAAAAATAACAATACAGGGGGTGCCTGGATGGCTCAGTTAGTTAAGCATTTGACTCTTGATCTTAGCTGCGGTCTTAATCTCAGGGTCATGAGTTCAAGCCCGTGCTGGGCTCCAAAAGGACCTAGAGAGTAATAAACAAAAGTCCCCACCATTTCCCTCTCTCATTCCCGTAACCACCCCTCCCAGAGTTCGAACCTGTTAACCCCTTGGTATGTTATTCTATGGATTTATGCACACTCATGTGTTTGAAGCATACATATACAACTTGAGCTTTTTTATTAGTTCATACATATTATACATATAATTTAGCAACTAATTTTTTGCAACTGATTTTTTTAATTTAAAATATTTTTAAAATGTTCCCATGCCAGTAAATCATTCTTTTGATTGGCTACAAAATATTCCAGCACACTAAAATAAAAAACTAACCTAACCACACCCCTATGTTAGATATTTAGGTTGTTTCTAATTTTTGTTTTAAAATCTATACTCCTACATGCAGTGTATATACGGTACATACACGTTTGTACACATGACTATAGAATGTATATGTGGAAGTAAAAGTAGTAGACCAGGAGATATTTTAAATTATTATAAATATTGCCATATTACCATTCAAAGCTAATATTTTTCATACATACATATAATTGCCTTATGTATCCTGCCTTTTTCATACTTGTTAACAATGGGTGCATAGATTTAAAAAATATTCTATTTAGCCATTTCTCTGTTGTTAGATTTTTAGTGGCTTCTAGTTCTCTACCAATATGAAAAAAATCGCTACTTAGGAATTCTCTTAGAATATGGATTTTCAATGTTTTAGATGATGCTTTCTTGACATGGTTTATCATTCATGCATACTTCTAGATTCCTTTCCAATTTTACTGCAGTATTATCAGTTACATTTAAATTGTCCTATTCATTAAACTTAATAGGCATATTCTAAGGGAGTTGAATATCTTTTCTACAGGTATGTTTTCTTAGAATTTCTACTTTTGTACATTATGTCTATAGGCTCTTTTGCCCACTTACCAAGAATTTGAACTCTTCAGTAAAACTACTGTTTCCTAGATGAACAAAAGCTAAAGGAGTTTGTGATCACTAAACCAGCCTTGCAAGAAATACTAAAGGGGACTCTGAGTGCAAAAGAGAGACCAAAAATGACAGACAAGAAAGGATCAGAGAAAATCCTCCAGAAACAATGATAAGACAAGTAATAAAATGAAAATAAATATATATCTATCAATAATTACTTTGAATGTAAATGACTAAGTGTTCCAATTGAAAGAGATCGGTATCAGAATGGATTAAAAAAATAAGACCATATGCTACCTACAAGAGACTAATTGTAGATCTAAGGACACTTGCAGATTGAAAGTGAAGGGGTGGGCAATGGGCAAATATTTATAATACAAACAAACATCAAAAGAAAACTAGAGTAGCAATACAATTTACATTGGACAAACTAGACTTTTTTGTTCTTGTACTGTTTTTATCCTGCTTTGATATCAGGGTAATGCTGAAATGATTTTGAATATATTCCCTGTATCTCATTATTTGTAAGATTTTGATAAGATTGTCATTAATTGTTTTAAAGATTTATTTATTTATTTTAGAGGGAGTGTGTGCACATGAGCAGGAAGGGCAGAGAAAAAATTCCAAGCAGATTCTCCACTGAGTGTAAAGCCAGACTGGGAGCTGGATCTCACAACCCTGAGATCACTACCTGAGCTGAAACCAAGAGTCAGACCCTCAGTCGACTGTGCCACCCAGGTACCCTTAATTGTTCTTAATGTTTGGTGGGGTTGGTCGATGAAACTTTGTGGTCTTGGGCTTTTCTGTGCCAGAAAATTTTTGATTTCTTTTTTTTAAGATTTTTTATTTATTCACAAGAGACACAAGAGAAACAGACATAGGCAGAGGGAGAAGCAGGATTCCTGAAGGGAGCCCAATGTGGGACTCGAACCCAGAACCCTGGGACCACAGCCTGAGCCAAAGGCAGACACCCAACCACTGAGCTACCCAGGTACCCAATTTTTTATTCCTAATTCAGCTTTCATGCTTGTTATTGGTCTAAGAAGATTTCTTATTTCTTGGATTCAAGATTCATGATTCAGTCTTGGTAACCTGTGCATTTCTAGGAACTATCTGGGATCTCTTCCTAAGCTTTCAGATTTGTTAGTATCTAATTGTTTATAGTAATCCGTTACAACACTATGCATTTCTGCGGCTGTTATATTATTTTCCCTTCCAATTCTCAGTTTGGTTTTTGAGCCTTCTCTTTCGTTTTTTCTTTCTTTCTTTTCTTTCTTTCTTTCTTCGTTTTCTTTTTCTTTCTTTTCTTTCTTTCTTTCTTTCTTTCTTTCTTTCTTTCTTTCTTTCTTTTTCTTTCTTCCTTTCTTTCTTTCCTGTTCAGGAAGCATTTTATTATTTGCTCCAAGTTTTAGGAAATTTCACTGAATTTTCAACCTCCCACATGGCCCTGCTCAGCTTCTGAATCTTGGTTTTTGTAGACATATCAGCATATTTCTCTCCAATACGGACAATCATTCCCCTCATCATTGACAGGTCAACCTTAACTTCCAATTTTAACACTTGGCCTTTGCTTAGGAAGCTCTTCAGAACCGTTTGTAGTTCAGTAAGAGTGGCTTCATCCAAAGGTGATGAAGTGGTCGCTGTGCATGGTGCTTCTCCATGGTGGACTCATCATGGTGAAAAGGCAGAAATGGCTCCAGGGGTATTGGTCAACCAACCATTCTCGGTAAGCAAATTGATCAGGTTGGATGTGAGAGGAGAGAACATATCTTTTGCTGTCATGTCATTTAGGCTTTTCGCTTTCATGGAATTCTTCACGTAGGAATTCATAATGGAAGTAGCTATTTTGGATTCCTTCAAGATTTGTGCTACTCTCAACAATTCCTTTTCTACTTGTTCCAATTTCTTGTTCTAGTTACTTTGTTCCTGTTTAGATGCAGCAGAATAAAGAGCAGTGGCATATGACCTTCCATACCATACATCTATACAGGTGGCCTCACGAGCTTGGAAAACGGCCTGACCACAGATGTGCAAAAGGATTGCACCAGCCAGGACAGCCCAGACACTGCTGGGGCAGCCATCCTCTACGGGTTGCTGTAGGTCCTCCCTTTTATTTTCTTAACGTAGTTAAAGTATTGCCAATTTTGCTTTTAAAAAAAAAACTGGTCATTACTTTCAATGTTATGTTATCATTTATTCTGATTTATACTTTATTTTTTCTGATTTTTTATGTTATTTCCTTCCTTCACTAAATTTCAGCTAAGTTTTTTTCCAGTTCCTTATGGTGTTGTTTATCAGAATTTTTTTCTTAATTCAGGTATTTATGGCAAATTTCACTCTAACATTTGCTTTTGATGCATCCTATAGGTTTTGGAATAAAATTTGATTTGCCATTTGATTTATTTGGCCTGTTGCTTGTGTAGTACTGTGTTGTTTAATACTAACATACAAAATATTTAATGTTTATATTGTAGATTTCCCAGCTTTGTTTTATTGTTGATCTTTAGTGTAATACCAGTGTCATTGAGAATATACTTGGTATGTGTGATTTCGGTCTTAAATTTGTAATATTAGTTATATCTCTTTTTATGTGATTTAACCAGGGAATTCTTCTGTATATATTTGAAGAAAATATTTATTCTATTTTTCTTGGATGGAATATTTTTTATATATCTTTTAGAACCATGTATTCTTAAGTATGTTTCAAGTAAAAAATGTTATTGTTGAAGAAAATAATTAAAAAGTACACTTTCCATCTTATCAAAAAACTTTTTAATTAAAAAATTAAACTATTCATGCTTTGTCATACTTTTTCACTGTTACAATGCAATAATGAAACAATAATAATTAACATTTCAGGATACTCTACACTGGCTATACTTAACATTTTTCTGATGAGACAACTAAGGATTTATCAAATAAAATCTATAAGTCTATTTCTTATCTTTTCTTCTCTCACTTCAAAACAGAGAAAATCAATGTCTTTTTCAGGGTTTTAATATCCAATTCCACTTCTCTCTACCTTTAAATATTTGCTTTAAACTCTCTGGATTTATCTTGGTCTATAACATTAAGTATCACATGGATATTTTTTCCCAAAATTGTTAGCTCTTTTTAAAATCACCTCTGACAACAGTGTATAGATAGGACTAGAATAAATGGAAGGATGTAAAGGTGATGAGAAAAGCAAGAAAGAAATATCATGTAGTTATATTCATATTATGTCTAAAGAAGGGAACAGAACAAAATGAATGTAAAACTAGAAACTTGTAGGCTATAGAAATTTTACTTACATACCTGATATAAATGCTGCTCTTAATTATTGCACTTCCATTACTTAGCATTAATATTACTCTACTACTGCTTATGATTTTTGAAGCAGTATGATTAGAAAATTAGTGTACTTTAAAAATCACAAGATAGCTCTCCTGATGAACTAGTTTTCCCAAACCAATTGTAAGTTCTTTAGAAACATGATGTCCTTCTGTTTCTTTTAAATTCTCCGTATGGCCCAGAACTTAATACATGGATAGCTGTTAAGAATGCAGTGAAGGTGGGTTAACAAATATAATGTAACATTTCTTTGACTCTTTCCATAAAAATTTCTGGAACCTACAATCTGGCAGACATTGTTTTAGATGCGAGGTTGTCAGTAGCCACAAAACAGGAGCAGTCTCTGCCCTCATAGAATCTATATTCTCAAAGGGAAACTGTATTTCTCTAGTAAACTGTAATTACTAAGTATAAGTACTCTGAAGGGAAAATACAAGATAGAGTGGAGGAGGTGTCAAAAGAGGCTTCCTTGAAGAAATGACATCTGAAATGAGATCCAAAGCACAGGTAAGACCTGACTAGGTGATGGGAGAGATGGGATGAGCAGATAAAGGCAACAAAAGCTTTGATGCACTCGACAAGCACATGTTTCAAATAATCATCAGAAGGCCTCCAAAAGAAAGTCAGGAAAAACAATAGAGAAAGTGTGATAGAGATGGGAAGTGGGAAAGAACAATGATAGAACTCCATTATAAAATCAAAGAAATTAATTGAAAAGGAAAAAGTTGAATTTATTACTTGTTGTTCCATCTAAAAGATACTAACTAACTGCCTTATCTGTGTAGTACCCTCTCAAGAGGCTGCCCAGCCTGTCTTTGGTGGCTTTAGCCTCTGGAATCATAGGCTACCTGTAATGCTGCCAATGATTAGCATATCTTACTTTTGCACAAGATGCCTGCTAGCAACATGGGTGAGATAATGTAATGTCTTAAACTCAGCAACAAAGAGTGTGTTCTGACAGAGGTGTAGAAACATTAAAAAAAAGAAAAAAAAAAGACCCTTTCCCATATTTTCTCAATCCTCTGCCATTCATTCAGTACTTCTACCTCTGTCACCATGATAATACATATCTAAAACAAATAAGGAAAGTAGTTTTGCTTCTTACACAGGAAATAGGGGACAATGAGAAAAAAAAATTACCTTCTCCCCACATGGAAGATTCTCACCTCCAGAGGTGATGCTCATATTCCTGTCACTGTCTTATAGGCTCTGGACATGGTATGACACATAACACATATTTGGGAGATCCCAAAAAGTCTCAGATGGATTCAGGAACTCCTGAGAAGTTGGTATCTTCAGATTCCAAGTGTTCTCCCCAATGTCCAACATCAATCAACAAAAGAATGTAAATTATCTAACTTTATATATTAAGTGGATTTCTTCATAGATGAGAAAATAGAGGATATTAGAGAGAACTTATAGCATTGACCAGGAAGAAAAATAGAGAATAAAAAACAGAGGCCGTGGATGGCTAAAGCCATATCCCTGGTCCATACAAATATTTTCAGACCTACCCTCAATAGTGCTTAGGGTAAGGGTCAGTTATTTTCATTGCATTTAAATACCAGTTCCTTTGGTTGTCAAAGTCCAAAATGAAATAATCCTTCAAAGTTTCTAATGTATGTAACACTCACGTTGCATCCCTTGTGGGCAACCTTCTCATGCACTTCTCTCAGCTGTAATGAATGCTTTGTTTTCAATGGAAATATGGATGGAGATCCCTTCTCACACAGGCAGTGTACCATCAGGTAGATTCACTCTCATTGAAGTGGCATCTTTAGTCCCCAAAGGGGTGTTTAGTGTCAGAAGCTCCAGGCTTGATCAACATACTACACATTTTCTTGACAGATATCTTTGGCACCTCAGCTTTTAGTAAACAGCACCAATGCCCAAGATTACTTCCTCATCTCTCCTGCCATCCTATAAGAAAGAGGCTTCTTTGGCCTTAAAAATATGTAAACATTGTTTCCTACTTTTAATTTCTTATCGTTCTAAAATAAATCCTAAAGAAAAACATTCAAGTTTCAATAAACATTTGTAGAAAACATCCATACCAAACTTGAAATCCATTACGAAAGAAATAGTGTTGTTTCAGATTTGCAAGTTGTTCTGATGATCACTGAATAGAATTGGTGCCTAACCCTCACTAGGCTGGGAAGCAGCATGAGCAGAATGTCACTGCCTGACCCCAAGAATCTAGGGTCAAGACTATCACCTGGAGAAGGGCCTATCAGAATTATTGGAAGAAATTTTTCAAACCACCCATATGCTCCCTCAGATGATCCAGATATATTCCTCTCCTCAATTAAAAACCACAGAGGTAGATAGTGTGATTTAGCAGTAATAGCCAATATGGTCTGAATAACAATTTGAGGCCACTCATTGCTTGTGTATATCAAACAAGTTAGCAGCCTTTCTCTAACTCACTTCCTCATCTAGGATATGGGATTATTTTATGGGAATATTATGAGATTGAATTAGACAGGCACTGTGCCTGGTACCTCAGAACATATTTGTGTCCACCTAATTGTTTACATTCCCATGAGAGAACAGCCTCATTATCCCTGGTTTAGAGATGAAAAAAATGAGACCCAGACAGGTTAGATGACTGACCCTGTTCACAGCTCATCAGAACTCATCCTCTTCTGTCTGTGTTTTTCCAGTACCTTCTACACCACAGAACACTGCTTCATCCCTCTTCCTCATTTTACTCTTCCCTCTTCTGTTGGTGGCTATTGTTTGCTTGTTTCCTACCTGCATTCAACTGGTACCAATAATCTATTTCCTAAAATAACCCAAGAAACATTTGCATTACTTGAAGGAAAAATCCACATAAAGCCAAAAGCTAGGCTTCACTAGTGCCTGATAATGAATATTATAATTCTGTTATTACTAATATTGTCATTAAGGACTCAGGGGACTGAGGGTGCAGAGAGTTAAAGGAAATAAATCAGCAATGAATGTAACAAGTGTTGTTTTGCCTGTCAACTATTAATAAGGTATATGGAAATCCATCCTAATAAAGTTGTTTCCCTTGAGCGGATTATTGATGTGATCCAAATATTGAAAATCAATGTTACACATGTCCATACTTTCAAAATATTTGATTCGCTAGCTTATTAGCACATTTAGTACAAGATGTTTGGCAGAATGATTGATCACTTGCAATTCACATGAATATATAAAATTATAGTAAAAAAATAAGCCTTTCAACTGACTGATAAATTTACTTTTGGAGGAGTTTTTAGAATATTCTTGTTATAGGGGCATCTGGGGGGGGGTCAGTCAGTAAGTTAAGCATCTCATGATCTCAAGGTTCTGCTCAGTGGGGAGTCTGCTTCTCCCTCTCCTTCTGCCCTTCACCGCCCCCACCCCTGCTTATGCACTCTCCCTTTCTCTCTCTCTCTCTCTCTCTCTCAAATAAATAAATAAAACCTTTAAGAAATTAAAGAATATTCTTATAATAATCTCTAAGAAAGGCCTAGAGCAAAAAAAAAAAAAAATATATATATATATATAGTTTTGACACGTAAGTATCTTTTTGTTCTACTCGAAACTTCAGAAAGCTTCTAGAATAAGGCTGTGGTATCAGAGAAAGGACAGAAAAAAATTTCAGGGACAGGGGATTTCATGGACAAGATCCACATGTCACTAAGGCACCCAGAAAATACCTGGAAGCTTAGTCATTGGCTCTCTCAATTCAATTCCTTGCTGGACATATTATATAGAAGAGGCACCATCCCCAGGGAAGAATTCTCCCTGAGGTCTCTTGAAGATGTCCAATTAACCAGAGTACAGAGAAAATGCAGAAACACTTAAAAGAATAAAACCCAATCCCCAAAAGCTATTGATTTTCCACATTAAACAGCTCTAAGAATTATTCCCTATAAACATCATAGCAAGTGATATAAGTAATTCTTAAGTGTTCCCCTTGCTCATTATTCATCTCCTAATCAAACTACTGGATGAAAGAAAGACATTATTACAATGGGGGCATGACACAGCTCTTCAGCGTCATCTCCTTGGAGGATTACAGGCTTATACCTAAATGTGCTAAGTATTGGGATGGAAACTACTTAAACAGTATGGACACAGAACATTAAGATCCAATATTTGAACCACATAAAAACCATATTCAAATAAAATTATGGCATAAAAATGGAATTCCATAGTCCAAATCAGTCTAATTAGTTTTATCATAAGCTCAAGCTGTTTTCCACCTAAATACCCTCCATAGGGCTCTCCATGTATAGAAATCCTATTCACTTAAATCGAAGTCCAACTAAAAATGTCATTTTCTCCACAAAGTCTTTCTTTTACCATCTGGCTTCATTTCTTTTCCATTTAATGAATGCATTCATTTACTAAACCAGTAAGTATTGAGTTTCTACTGTGTTTTGGAATGATCAATTACTCCTGTAGGCTCTAATTTATTATCGATTCATTCAACAAACATTTAATTCACAACTATCATGTATAGTCACTGCAGCAAATGTAGGAGGAACAAATATAAACTGTATGTCATGACTTCAAGGTTTTAAATTTTAAGAGAATCAAGTAGATTCTTAATTTTTAACTATATTGTAATGAGCTGAATTAATTTTCAGAAAGATATGTGGTTTCCAGAGCATACTACGTAATTCATAGGTAAGGCACTAATTTGGCCCCAAGAGTTTGGGTCTAGGGACTCTTGTTAATTTATAGACTGCCTCAGTTTGTGTTTACACAGAAACTTAAGCTACTAGTAATTATTTCATATGTGGTTTCATATTTTCCAACTAGCCTAAAAGTTTACTGTGGACCAAAACATGCCATTAATTTCTATATGTTCCATTAAAGTATCTAGAACATATTTCACACAGAGAGACACCCTCAAAGTACCCTAAAATTAGGCTTGTAGATTGGCTAGTTTGTTTATCTAGTAACCAGAAAAAAGTTTCTAGAATTTTTGAAGCCAGAGTTACAAACTAGCATGACTCCAGGCCAGTCTACAAGAATTTTTGCTTATTTTCATATTTGCTGCATAAAGTTTTAAATTTTTAAAGCCATGCCCATTAGTTCTGATTTTATATATTTCATGTAAAAAATCCAGATTTCTGCACTGCCTTAGAAAATCAGACAACCTGGTAGAATTCATACAAATTCTCTCATGGCAGCAAATCTTCTTCATTTATTGTCTAAGTCACCAGTCTCTACCCAGCCAATTTTACTCACTTGCATTACCTCTGTGGCCTCTGTATATATAGGAGCTTACAACCTGCTTTGAGCATTAAGGTCTAAGTTAAAGATTTGTCATCCCCAGATTCCCATGTCCCCCTGGTTGGAGATATAATTTGCATTCTGCAGAGCTTCTACCCATTACCCTGAATTTGAAGGCAACAGGATGGGATTTACCATTATTTATGGGAGAATAGAAAGAGGAAGGATAGGCTCTAAAGACAGCTGGTGTATACTGAGGGCACTCATGACCCGAGAAGAAGAAATTGTCTCTTATTTTACTCTCCAACTGAGAACTAGTCAACCTATGCTATGTTCTCAGAGAGAGAGAGAGAGAGAAAAAAAAAGATATCCTAATCTAGTAAGTAGCTGCTATTACATTAGATGCATGACCTTACCTTGGGGCTCAAGTATTTAACAGTATTTGCTGAGTTTTCATATGGGGGAATAAAACAAAGTACATTAGCCTGGCCTTTTGTTATTAATGAAAAAGGGTATTAATAAATTTACCATCCTTTAATCCTCAAAGAATAATGTCATCCATTAAACTATAACAAGAGGATGTTTCTCTAATAAAGTCATGAATACCTAATTCATCATCATCAACCACAAAAATACTCATCTTGTTGGATAACTGAAAGTTTAATAAACTGGCAGCCAAGAGATCTAAGAAGGCACTTATTTCTCTGGACCTCAAGTTCTTAGATGCTACAGATTATAAAGATATATTTTCCTATCCTTCAAGAGTTTTGTAGGGAAAAAGAGATTCATAGAACAAAAGAGTAAGTAGCATTAAAAGCTGGATGTAGTCTATGCCCCCATGAGAGAAGAGGCAAGAAGTACAGAATTTCAAAGAAAATGGCAATTTCTAGGAATCATAAAGAGGGGCTCCACAAAGGAAGTGGGATTTGGACTGGGCATTGAAATATGGGGGACACCTAGGTGGCTCAGTGGTTGAACATCTGTCTTTGCCTTAGGGTGTGGTCCCGGGGTCCTGGGATAGAGTCCCACATCAGGCTCCCCACAGGGAGTCTGCTTCTCCCTCTGCCTATGTCTCCATCTTGATCCGTGTGTCTCTCATGAATAAATAAAAAATAAAATCTAAAAAAAAAAAAAAGGCAAGACAAGAGATATGGTTGTATGTCAATAGGCACAAATAAGAGAAAGACCACAGGCAAGCCTTCGATCATGAAGATTCTAGTTTGGATCTATTCCTTGCTGTGACTGCCACCACAGAAGAGACAGTGCTTCTCATAAAAGTCCCATTCCCTTTTCCATTCCCTCACATCCATTTCCCATACTGCTGATCCTTCTAAAAGATAAGACCATCTGTTCTACCTGTTTAAACCCTCAATGACTTTTACCTACTATCATGCAAACTCCCAAAAATGGCCGAAGAACTTCTGGGATTAGCTCCCTACAAAGCCCCAGCCCCATGATTTGCACCTCCCTTACTTATTCTCACACTCCAGCAATATGCAAACACCAAAATCTCCAAAGGGATCACACATAGGTTTGCTGAATAAATTCAGCATAAACTCACTTTCTAAAGCTGCTTCTACCCTTTCAAATGCATCCTCTACCCTCTTTGCCTGATGAATTTCCATATTACCTGGCTAACTTCTACTCATTCATTAAGCTCAGGCTCACTCTCTCTTGCTTTCCAGACCCTTCATTTACTGTACTTATAACTACTTGCTCAGTGTCTGTCTTCTCCACTAGATGATAAAGACAGGGAATTAATCTATCCTATTTACCCCTGTATCTCTAGCACCTATTAAAATGCCTAGCACATAGCTGTTTCTCAAGAAATATTTGTTCAATGAATGAATGAGTTAAGAAATAGCAAAAGGAATAGGGAACAGCAGTGCACAGAGCACAAATGGTACTTGACCTCAAATTTCAGGATAAACATGAGCGTCTGAATTGTTATTATCTAACTTTAAAGAGTGCATTGACATAAGGCAACTATACTTATCTCCTTTGACAGTCCAAGACACAGAAGTCAGGCAGGATCAAATGCTGAACAATATCACCCAGCATGCTTGCTCTCCCACAGTATTAGAGCTGCAGTGCTTGGGCATTTGAGTCAGAATGCCTTTAAGGTTCAGACTTCACAATCAAGCCCAAGCATGTTGCTATGGAAAAACAAGATTCACTTTTGCTCCTACCATGTAAAACATGAATCTCTTGTTATGATATTTTTAGCTATAATGGAAAATCAGGCTTAGACAAATAACTCGTAATTATGGCAAGGGCATTGATGATGAGCTAAGAATTCTGTATTTTAAATGCCAATGCATCTTTTATCCTATCATAAATCACTATCAGTTCTGCTTTTAAAGGAAAATGAGAGCACAATTCAGGTGATGGCCACTTACAGAGAGAACGCAGATGGCCTTAAATATTTTAGACTGGCTGGCTTAAAATGTTTTTGACTTTTGTTTGCTCCTTCCCTTGGTGGAATTGGAATGTAGGCTTAAAATTCCCTTTAATGCCAAACAGCTGCTATTTTGCTTTGTTTCAATTAAAATTGAATGTAGCTGCCCCAGATGCCCTACTCATGTGGAACTGTAGAAGATGTCACTGAACATCACCACCAAACCCTGTAAAATGGTGCTATGCATGTATATTAATGAGCCATGGGCTATTTGGGGAGGAGGAGGAATAAGAGGGAGAACTCTGACATTTAATCTACTACAGCACCAATGTAAAGCTATCAGCAGAATAAATTCTCACTTACATGACTTGAAGTAAAATATTCAGAGTTAAGGTATCTTAGAAATCACCTGCTCAGATCCCCTTTCATAATTAGAAAACTGGAGCCCTGAGTATGTTAGTGATTTGCCAAAATCACAATCTGCTTTGTGCCAAGGCCTCATCCTTCTCCCTGGACAGTGCACCCAGCCCTCAGTATCACAAAAGCACTTTTTAAATATTTTGACTTTTATTCAAAAGTTTTTACTACCTTTGCATGCAGTCAATACCCAAGGAACACCCACTCACTCTCTCCCTTTCTCTGCATTGTTTTTTCCCCCTCAGCTAGAAATTCTACTTTGATCTGAGTAACTATTTTTGTATTCTGAAAAACAGGCAGAAACAACCACAATGGTAATTTTCACTCATCTGAATAATTTGGTCAGTTCCATACCAGGCACAAAGGGAAACAATCTCGATGATCTTGAAAAGAAATTTTAACATTATGAATAGTGTCAGCTAAGAAAACATGGTTATGAAATATCTTTTGTGCCTCTTTCTGCCTTTTCTCTAATCTTGATTTCTTCATGAAATCCAGTAGGCATCTTGTTACTGACAGAGGTATAATATTTGGATAGATAAAAATCAGAGGGAGTCCTTTAGAAATTCCAATATCAGAATATATGTAATAATTAGGGTAGGCTGGCTTTTGTAACAAGTAGGCCCCAAAGTGTATAATGGCTCTAGTATAATAGAAGCATGGTAGAAGTTTATTTCTTACTTAATAGAACCAGACAACGAATGGTAGGGGAGCCTCAGACTTCCATTTGCAATTTATTGGCTAAAATTCAGTTTCATGGCCTCACCTAACTGCAAGGCAGGCTGAGAAATGAAGCCCAGATGAGTCTCCAGAAAAAAGACTCAACATGCCACTTGTGTGATATAGAATCAATTTTGTCCCCTTTGATGTCTCTCAACAATATCCCAAGGCTAAATAAATAAATAACAACTTTGAATGAATCTTATTTTTACTCAAATTCTTCCATTGTTATAAGGTTAGAAACTCAGAGTCACACTGCTTCTTTTAAGCCAACTAAGGACTTCTAGTATTAAAGCTGTAGCTAATGCCGTAAGTTAATAAGAAATCCAACCAGAGGCACCTGGGTGGCTCAGTCAATTAAGCATCCGACTCCTGGTTTCAGCTCAGGTTGTGATTTCAGGGTCCTGATCTCAGGGTCATGAGATCAAGACCCTCATTGGGCTCCTTGCTGAGGGGAGAGCTTGCTTAGGATTCTCTCCCACCCTCTCCCTCTGCCACCCTTCTCCCCCACTCACAGTCCCCGCCACCCCCCCCCCCCATTAAAAAAGAAATCAAGCCAATAAACCAAGTATATGTGGTAAACTTTTACAGACCATCACGGCAAGCCACTGGTGTGACTGATATATTTTCCACTAACACCATGTATCTACACATATCTAATCATATTTTAATGTAATTTTTCTTAATTATCTCGGCTTTAAAATTAAACATTCGATTAGTCATTAAAATAACCCTAGGTGGTTGGATTGACCACTTCCTTAGAAGCTTCCATTTATTGAATACCTGCTTTTCATCAGACACTGATGTCCCATGGAGGGGGACATGATTCTTCCTTCTCTAATATGTCTCTCAATTTTCATATGGGGAAACAGAAGCTGAAAGATTAATAAGTTGCTCAAGATTGAAGGTTGAGAACAAATCCAGGTCCACCTGACTGCAAAGCCCCATGGTTTCCACACTGCTTCCCAGTCAGTTCTTTCAACTGTCTAGATAAGGTGCCTATAGCTTTGGCCTGAGTACTGGGATATTCTGGAAATGAACTCAAGTCTGGTTTTCTGGACTTAGAGTGAAGAGCATAGTCATAACTTGACAGGACACATAACTTCCCTTTGTGCACACCCACTTACTTAGCAACAAGGGGAAGGGACTAAAGGCACAGGGGGAAATCTGACTTGACGTGTTCCTTCTAACAGTCCACTTTTTCATCCAGTTTTAGGACTTGCCAGCCTTTGCTTTGGGGAAATGCAGCCTGGGAAGGCAGGATCAAGCCTACTCAGAAATACAAGCTGAGGTATTATCCTAGCAACTCCCTAAAGCAAACGTAAACATTGTTTGCCGAAGCCTTAAGTGCTACTGCTTGGCAGTGTACAATGCAGAGTTCAAAGGTTTGCTCATTACCATAATGGGATATAAGCCTTTGCTGTTGGCTGTGGGATAATGAAGATAATTTTGTGGATTGTTCCTTCAATCTGTATTTATTTAGGTTAAAGAAATTTGTTGTCTAGCTGTTTTCTCTTTTTTCTTTTTCTAATTTCTCTAGAAAACCGATTTTTCGATGACTAGTTTTAAGATAATATTCAACAAGATAAAGGGCAAAAGATTATAAATTTAGTTTTTTTCCCTCACAAAATACCATATCCTTTAACTTCATGGTCAATAAGCAGCACATTACTTTAGTAGTTTTGTATTTGCCAATAATGAGAGACTTGTTAGCCTGACAAAGGCAGAACTAAAATACACACACACACACACACACACACACAAAACAAATGTGTTCACAATATTGCAAAAAATTGGCAGGAAACAAACGAGAACATATTGAAAAAATAGAACATCTCTTTCTCCTACATGATAACTTTAGTTACAACTGTGATAACAAACACACAAAGCAAAATAAAATAAGATCTTTTCATCAGTGCATTTTTAGGGTTAACTTTTGAACATAAATCAACTTCCTCTGCCTGACATACCCCTGTCCAGACTCAAAGCCAAAAAAAAAAAAAAACTATACAGAATTTAATTTTTTACATCATTCATGCCTCACACCTATTCCAGAGATGCAGAGTTCAAAAGTGGAATGCCTCAACTTTAGGAACACTGGCCTAACAAGAGAAATTTGGGAAATCAATCATACTGTTTCTTGTGTTTCAGAATACTTAAGACCACTGTCAGCTCATAGCTCCCTCCTTTGCTAACAGCAAAGACTTAGCCTAGAAACTGTTCTGAATCTATAATGAAAGAAGGAACTTGAGCACCTAGGTGATAGCACTTCTCCTAGTATCCCTCAGAGCTGGAGGGATTGTGGGGAGCAGAAGGAAAGGAAAGAAAGAGAGGGTAGATGCAGTCTGTTCTTCAGCCCTACTCCTTGTGACTTCCTATAAAATGACTGGGAAGCATTACAGTGGCTTTACTTTCCAAAACACCTGTACCACCTAACCTGCTGAGGTTCACCTGACTCCGCAGAGATACGGAGGACTATTAAGTTCCTTACTTAATAGTCAAGGAACTCTCCAAAGAGCAAAAGGGGTCTCGGAGGAACAGATCATCTTTCCTTCATCTTTCCTTTGTGCCCCTAGGAAGAGGGTTTATCATCTCTGACGTCTGAAAAAAACATTACAATACATGAATGTTTACCGTCTCTCAACCTCTTCTTCCTCTCAAGCTATCCTTCCCTTCATCATGTCAGCCTGATGATCCTGCTCCCTCCTTCAGGTAACTCTATTATCCCTCCGGAAAGAGAATTCTTATGTGTCTAAACATTAGGATCCTTGAGCTTTTGCAAAGTGTTTAATGAGCTGCTTAGTGCAAACTCGGAAAGAGAAGGATAAGAGGAAAAGTGAGATCTAGTGTCATGAGTAAAAGCCAAGAATGTTGCTCAAATTAATGTTTCTTCACTCTAGCAGGAAGGGCTGTAACTGCTTTTCTCACTAGTTTATCTGAAAAACAAGCACATGCCAAGGTAAGCACTGATTTTTTTTCCCCCTGAGGATAATCAAATCTAATCATTTACGAAGAAAGGCCCTCCTTCATATCAACATGACTTGGGATGCTGCCCTTTGTAAAACAAGAATCCTGGTATTTCAGAAACAGACATTTTTGGCTCTTTTCTGATCCAAGCTTCCCTTATAGGAGCCACTGAAGTATTTGGGAGGAGCTCATTCTTTGCAATAAAGGAGGAATGGTATTAATTCCAATTACAGCTTTTTTTATTCCAAATCCTCCTCACCAGTACCACAGACATAAGAGAAGGCATAACATCCTGCCACTGACAAAAAATGTCCTGTTTTATGATGCAGATGAAAGAAAAGAAGAAAGGGACTCGACCTCTAAGCAATTTATAGGCTAGTGGGACCGTATTGGTTATCTCCTGATATATAAATAAATTGTTCCAAAAATGTAGTGGCACAAAACAATAAATATTTATTCTATCACCATTTCTTTGGTTACGACCTGTATATAGCTCAGGTGAGTGCCTCCACCTCAAGATTTCTCATGAGGTTACAGTCAAGCTGTTGGCTGGGGCTGCAGTCTTATCTGAAAGTTCAGCTGAAGGAAATCTAGTTCCATGCTCATTCACATGAATCTTGATCCCTTGTCACATGGACCTCTCTACATGGCAGCTTGCTTCCTCTAGAGCAAGAGACCCAGAAAAGAGTGAAAGAGAGTATTTAAAACAGAAGCCAAAATCTTTTTATTAACCAGCATCACAAGATGATATTCCATTATTTCTGCCACATTCTATTCATTAGAAGAGAATCAGTAAATATAGCCCATTATTCAAGGGGGGGAGATAATATAAAGGTATGAACACTAGGAGGTAGGGATAATTGGGTGTCATTTTAGAGGCTGCCTACCACAAAGACAAAAACAAGCACAAAAACAAATAGACAATTTATCTTAAGTGAGAATTAGAGGTTTTGAGGACGAAGAAATCACTCTCATGAGAAAAATAAGAGATTTCAACATGACAAAAGAGAAAGCATTTAAGCTAGGCCTTAACAAATGGACAGTAATAAGTACAGATGACCGGAGAGTGTTTAAAGCTAAAATAAAGGCATGAGCAAAGGCAGAGTGACAAGAAGAGTGTGCAATGCTCAGGGAATGGTACCTCAGTTGACTAACGTGTGGGTCTAAGGAGATGAAGAGTGGGCTTAGTTTGTTAATTCTGTTTTAATTAGAAGATACAAGATTAGCTCCTTGCTCCCAAAAAACAACATGATATAGAAATAAGATGGACTTGGGCCCCCTGAAACCAGAGTACAAATATCAGCTCCTCTATTCAACTTCCTATGGGACCTGAAGCACATAATGCAAATTTTCCAAGCTTCCTTATCTGAGAAATTATTAAGTATTTTGCCTTGCTGCCTGGGAGTGAGACTTAAATGCATGGGACACATTTGAACCTTGAAACATGGTTTCAAAATTTAATTGTCGGGTCCATCTTAAAGGAAAGAGTTTTCTTTCAGTCTCTGTGTTGCTTCTGGTATCTCCCACACAATAGGACCTCAAAAAACATTTATTAAAAGAATGAATGGATAGGAGATTGATAGATGATAGATAGATTAACCAATAGATCGAGGCAGGCATGCCTTAATGAACAGATGTGTCTCTCAATCAAATGGTGAGTTTCATCATTACATTGTTATTCTTTAAACAAGCATTCCCTACTGGAAATAACAATTCATATTTTATTTTGTGGTCCAAGAAGGAGTGAGGATTAATTAGATGAATAAGTGGCTTGTACATACTAGTATTATTTGCTAAGAGTAGCTAAAACTGAAAAATGACAAGTAGCAAATATCTAGGTTCCAAGAGCAACCTTATTTATATATCAATATCCTTGCTCCAGACTTCAGGTTTATTATAAAAATAATAACAATACTACAAGACTGCTGAAAAGATAAATAAATCAGGACTGAGCACAACAAGTATCAATAAAGGCAAGGAGAAATAGTGCACAGAAATGCGGACCAGAGGATCCTGCATTATTAGGATGGCATTCCATAGCATTGAAATGTCCTGTGTAGTTTGTCTTCTTTCTCCCTTCTCCTCCTCTTTCATCAGCCTTTCTCTTGTCCCTCCCTCCATTTTCTGACTTTTCTCCCTCTCATCTACCCAGTATTCCCTTCTGTCTCAAAATCCCTCCCCTTCTACATAAAAATCTATTGCTTCTATTTGGCTTCTTCTCAGTCTAATCTTATCCTTGTCATCAGCAAGAGGGACAAAAAGCCATTATCTTCTAAGATCAATGAAAGACAGTAAGGATACTGGCTAACTGAAATTGAACATTTACTGCATGGCCAATCTGAATCAGGTATGTTCTTACCTGCTATGCTCACTGCCTGTCAATAAGAGAACCAGGAATGCCAGAGCCCATGTATTTGGGATATGCTTTTAAAATATCCTCTAATCCTCTAACTTCTGGGGCTACCTTGCATGAGGAAATGTATGAAACATTCTGCTGTCCCCAGAAAAAGTTCACTTTGTTAAAGTAGACAGGAATTCTGCAAAAATAATCTGAGACACTGAGAGTTGTTTGAAGCAAGACGCACCACTATCCATAATTATCGAGGTTCTAAAAATCATCTTGAGTCTCAGGAAAGAGAGAATCAGATCATCAACCATGATAATTTTGCATGAGTGGCAATGAGTCCAAGAGTATTCCTGAAAATGCACTTGGTTAT
This sequence comes from Vulpes vulpes, assembly GCF_048418805.1. Classification (NCBI taxonomy): domain Eukaryota; kingdom Metazoa; phylum Chordata; class Mammalia; order Carnivora; family Canidae; genus Vulpes; species Vulpes vulpes. Next base: position 74,832,120 of record NC_132781.1, read on the forward strand.
AAACACAGGAGATGTGGTGGGGGTTTCTGGATACTCACCAAAGTCCTTTGTCTCTTCTATCTGTATACAACTGTACAATGTTTTCCAACTTCCATTGGAAACATTACTTTTGAGTGACTGAGCTCAACTGAAAGTGGGAAGAGGTCATAGATACCATGTTCAGGCCCAATTCTGAAAAGCCTCCTTCATGCATCAGCACTGTTTCCTTTCTAGATGACTGTGATGTTGATCCCTATAGTGACACTGAATGCCATACATTGAAGATGGCAGAGACACAGAAGTCCTGGCCCCTCAGGGATTGCCACTGACCTAAGACACTGCCTTGGCCTATTATATGAACAAGAGATAAACTTCTACTGTATATGACATTTATTTGACTCAGTATAGCTTTTGTTTTGGGGGGGTTGTATATTTTGTTTATTGGAGTTCGATTTGCCAACATACAGCATGATACCCAGTGCTCATCCCGTCAAGTTCAGTATACCTTTTGAAGGTCTATTTGTTACAGCAACTGGTCTATCCTAGGTAATATAGGAAGCCATTGTTTGATGAGGAACCTGGATACTTTTATAGAGTTTTGATCAGAGCAACTGAAAAAGTTTTAGCCAAAGTTTAGCCAAAACAGTGGCTAATTGTTTAGGGACCACTTACTCTCTTTGAAAAATTTGACAAAAGCTAAAGTCTCTCTTCCCAGAAAAATTCACATGAACCTAGACATACACACACACACACACACACACACATACACACACACACATAAACCTGCACAACTCAATTGAAAGTTATTAAAATATCTTTATCAATCATTTACTATATGTGGCTGACAAGTTGCCATGTGCCAGGGTTACAACAGTGAATTAGGTCACCAATCCTTGAGCTTATGGAGCTCACAGTCTACTGGACCTAGGCAATGAGATATATATTTATTATTATTATTATTATTATTATTATTATTATTATTATTATAAGCTCTATGCCCAACGTGGGGCTTGAACTTATGACCCTGAGATCAAGAATCACATGCTCTCCCAACTAAGCCAGCCAGGCACCCAGATAATGAGTTATTCTTTTCTGCACTCTGTCCAAGTCACTTGATCTCTTTTAGGAAATAAAAGGAGCTTAACCACAAATCCCCCATCAACCCTTTTGCCTTGCAAAATTACTACAGGCATGCCCTTCTCCCACAGATCTCCACTCTCCCCACCTTCAATGCTGGCACACCCCTCCACAGTGGCCAGTGCCCTCCCTTTCCTCACCCCTATCCCTGGCTTCTCTCCAGGAAACTGAGGAAAGCACTGGTGAGACTAGACCTCTGTTGCCCTCTGGTGGTCATACACAGCACTGGCCTGAAAAGCACACCACCCTGAAAGCCCTTACAGTCTCCATTCTTGCATCACATTAATGCTTCAGGGTTCTGTGCTGCCCCAAAAGATGGAAAGGCAATATGATCAATGATGCAGGATATGGACAGACCAGGAAACACTGACATGCTTCTGCTCTTCATAGTTTTTTCATCCTTTCTCTTACCCTTTCCTACATGTTTTCTTCCCTCTTACTCCTCTTGTCTTTAATTACTTTCATTTTAGCATACCCCTATCTAGGTCTTGGGCCTCTATCCCTGAGGTGTCTATCAGGATAAAAGGCACAAACTCAACTTCTTAAGTAAAGTGAGCCACTGCCTAAGTGTGTGATTTCAAGGTCCTGGGAAACAACCCACCTCAGTTCTGCATTCCTCTACCTCTCAAAACTTCTCCTAGGGGACGCCTGGGGGACTCAGTGGTTGAATGTCTGCCTTCAGCTCAGGTCATGATCCCGAGGTCCTGGGATCGAGTCCCACATCACCTTCCCTGCAGGGAGCCTGCATCTCACTCTGCCTATGTTTCTGCCCCACCCCCATGAATAAATCAATAAAATCTTAAAAAAAAAAAAAAAACTTCTCCTAAGCTGTCTTTGATGACTCACATTGCTTTAATTTATTCAATAAAGACATACTGGTTATTCACTATGTGACAGGCACAGTACTAGGCACTAGAGATAGAGCAACGGACAAAACTTAAAAATATGAGACACATATTTTCATTTCACAATTAGGGTTCCCTTTTAAATGCAAATATTGCCATAAAGTAACACATAGACTTACCTAAACTCTGAATTATTCATGCATGTCATCAAATTTCTCTGTGAAAGTCATGCATTAGTAGGCAGAAGGGGGAACTATTTAAGGAACAGTGACCCCTTTCTGGTTCTCCTATATCAAATCATAACAGCTATGATGAAAATATAATTTTGTGGAAAGAACACATAATTTGAGGCACAGACACGTATTTAAATTTGGCTCCATTACCTGTAAGCCGTGTGTTCTTCAGCCAGATAATTAGTCTCTCTGAATCTCTGTGATTTTATCTGAAGAAATAGAAAAATTGATCTCAATTTACCATGATTATGGTGTAAGATCACATTTGTAACCCTAGAGCAAGATGTGGCACAGAAGGGGCCTCATAAACATTGGCTTCCTTGACATTCCCACGGTAGCCTGGTTTATAGCCAGACACCAGTGAGCTAGCATAACTCTAATGGCACTGGCATATAATGGCTGAAATTGCTTTAAATAAGGAGTCCAGGCTTTGATCTCACAGTTAGAGTTGTTTCCATAATTAACAAAATCATTACCCCTAGTTTGCAACCTGACCAAACCTACTACTTTTGTGGATACGAGCTTCCCTGGCAATTTATGACACCAAACTCAGAAAGTGAGGCTCTCTCGGAGCCCTGGAACCTATTTGGGGTACTGGTCCTTTCTCATAGGAGTCAGAACAAAGGCCTGCCACAGGGAGCAAATGAGGGGGGAAGGGTTGTCAGACCTCAGGGAATCCAGGACAGGGAAAGAAGAAAAATACCCACCTAGTGCCACTCCCTCCCCACTTTGATGCCATTCTGTGTCATTCTATTCACTGCCTCTAGGGAATCAATTAAAACAGTGCTAATTTATGGGTCTTAATGAACAAGGTATTATACAAACTGTTTGTAAGCATGGCAGGCTTCTTGAATGGAGAACACTCAAAAGCACACTTGCCTGAGGTGACATTCTCTTGCAGCCCTCCCTTCCAGATTCCAAAATGGCACAGGAATGAACACATAAATACATCTGGGGGGGGGGGTGCATATTGCCACATAGTCTACACCTCCTCCTGCCCCTACTTCTCAGAATGGCTGAAAAAGTGAAGACTTACTGAAAAATATGAAGATTATCTTTATAACCCACATGATGCTATACTTTACATAATCACTTCTTGGACGAACTGACGAACCTATTACCTAATCATCAATCCATGTAATAAATATTTTGAAGTCCCTAATACTAGATAGGTACATTCCAAGCTTTGGAAATGTTCAGGTGAATAAAATACAGTCATCTGCTTTAGAATTCACAGGCTTGCTGCAGAAACGGACACGTAAATAACTACAGTGTCTTACTGTACCACAGAGGACTGACACTTACTTTGGGAAGTAGAGTAGGGAGTATAATGAAGTCAGGATGAGCTTCACTGAATCACTGGGAGAAAAAAGTCCCCTCCCTTCCCTTCCCCTCTGTGTTCATCAGCTTGAGGTTTCTTAGAGCCCAGCTCTTCAGCACAGCACTGTGTGGCTCTCTAAGCTAGAAGTTCTCCTTTTCTGAATCCCATTTCCTGCCTGGAAGACTCCTAGCAGGATTTGTAGATGAGCCCTTTTTGTCAGATTCCTCTGGCCTAAGACTAGGGTGTTGTCCCCAGCTGATGTACCTGATGCCAGCAGACCGGGTCACAGCCAAGTCCCACTCACCTAAGATCTAAGAATACCTGCCTGCTTCCCAAACAGCTGGCTGTCCGAGGCACTTGGTTGAATTTGAAGCTGAACACTGAAACAGCAGACTAAATCATTATCTGCTGCCTACACAGAAAAAAGAAATAGGCCCTACTGAGCAGAATATTTCATGCTACTGCACAAAGTAAATTTTTTACTTCCATAGGCAAGGTGTACGGTTAGGGGTCCAGCCATGCAGCCAAGCTGCCAGGTTCAAGTCCTAGTCCTGCTACTTGCTTATTATGTGCACCAGGAAAAATTACTTAGCCAGTCAGTGCCTCAATTTACCCATCTGTGAAATGGGGATGCCTCCCTTACAGGCTTGCTGTGAATGCAGAACATGAGGCCAGCAGAGCAATGAAACAAGTCAGTAACACATGAGTATTTCCCATCACCATCCCACCTCACCCTGTCTGTCCTGCCTTTTGGCATTTTTTTCCTCTTGTGGCTCCTCCTGTATTCCCTCTGCCTCAATTTCAACTCCATGTTCAAATCCAGTAGTGTTATTTCTTCTTCTTTCCCTTCTTCGTGGCATACGTGAGCCATGCTAGGGAAAATGAGGTGCACATTCCTCAAAACATCGAGTTTCCAACCAGGGGACAGACTTCTATTTCTACAACCTAATGAAACTTGAGTGAGCAGAAAAGTTTCAAGGTGTTGACAAATGAGCAGTGGATAACACTTTGGAAATTAAAGCTCTGTCCATCCAGCCCATAGATGGGTCAAAAGTCACTCTTTTTGCTATTAATAGTTTACAGCAAGATATAGTTTGCTATGCCTTGAGATGGCTTCCTTGACAGAGATGGTAATTCCTCTAGACCAGGACTTAGAGTCCTATTTATACTAAACTCTGGGTCATATCTCATTTATGAGAACCCTGCAGAGGGGCTCTGCACCCACTTCCTTGAGGATAGGCCTGGGGTGGGAGGATGGGCTTTCTGGCACTGCTGACTTCTTTGTATCCCCACCAGACAACAAGGTGCTGTTAGATGGCAGGACTGGTTCTTATGAATCTCCATATCCCCAGAACTGAGTTTAGTGCTGACACACAGTCTTTGTTTACTTAATTAACTTAAAGGTAAGAACTTTGCTCTTTGAGGTGCTTTAGCAGTCCACAGGGACAGCTGAGGATGAGCATTTTTGTTTCTGACAATGAACCAAGGACACAGTGTGCATTGTGACTGGTGGCACATGCTGACACTGTCCTTGCAAGTTGCGAAGGTCCTGTTTGAAGAGACAACCGATAACACTGGTGCAGCCATCGTGCCTCCTTAGACAGACCATCTGAGAGAAACTGAGGTGGCACAGCATCCTCATACTTCCTTAGTCTCTGCTCATAGAAAGTGAGCTCACTGCTGTCTCTGGAAATAACAGAACATGGTGCTAAGAGACAGGGAGGGGAACCAGAGTTGGAAGCTTAGTCAGGTTCGGCCCCTCACTAGCTATATGGTCTTGACCAAGGTATTTAACCTTTCTGTGTCTCCATCTCCTGACGTGAAAATGAGATTCGTAATAGGACCTTCTTCAAAGGAGTGTTGAGAGATGAGGAGTCAATGAGGTGACATGTGTACAGTACATAGGGCAAACTTGGTGCATGGGATGCGCTAGGTGAGTGTTTGGTAGGAGTATTACCCAAGTGTAATGTTGGATGAGAAGAACAGCCAGCTATGAATACCACTCCAGCTGATGAAGGTAAGTTCCGTGTGTACCTGGCCATTGCAGGTAAGGCCTGGCCAGAAGCAGCACTGATCACAACTGAAAGCAAGTTTCAGTGTTCAGACCCAGGTAGAATGGACCACCTGTAAGTTTTACCTTGAGAGAAAGCAGGGCTGTACTAGGCCATAAAATTGCTCTCACCTGCCTTGCATAAGCTGTCACGTGCCACTGGATCAATGCCTCCCTGGCACCTGCCAGTGATGGTCACTTGGGAGCTTTCAGCTGTACCTCAGCTGCTATATTGGTGCCAAGAACAGCTCAAGGGACTGATAAAAAGACAAAGTGCCAGGAGCTTACAACCAGGGCTTAAAAGAGGTCAGGGGAAGGTTAGGTGGCAGGAGGTGGGGGGAGGCAAAGAAGCTGAGAGCGGTGGGAGAAAGGAAAGCCCATCTTGCCAGGAGAGTGCCAATCTTGTTTTAATATCACTCTGACCCAGGGAAGAGAAATGACAGTGGAAAGCTTGTTAATAGCAACAGGACACAAAGTCAATCCTTCCCTTTCTCTACTTCCCACAAGACCCAGGTGACACTGAAACCTGATTTGTGTTCTCTGTGCTCCCTGGTACTTGGCCTACAGGTCTCTGCACTTTCTCTCCAACCATTTAAAGCATAATAACTGCCCTTGCCTTTCTGCAGCATGTGTTGGAGACAAAGAACACAGGAATATGTCATTTCCTATAAAGGCCAGAAAGGGTGTTGTGACCAGTGAAGTGCTAAAATGACATTTGCACTTAGGTGACAAACAAGCCCATTCCAGTCCAGGTAAAAGCTAGTAAAACACGGGAAAGTAAAGGCTGCCCTCTGCAGGACACTGTGGGAATGACAACCGCTCCTTCCGAAGCAGCAAAGGCATACACACTCCGGTTGATGAAGGATCAGCTTTGGAAAGTCACATCTGTTTGTGTGGCCTTGCCCAGGAATCTTCCAGGTACCAGTACACTAGGAAATAAGCAACTAATCAGGAGAAAACACCCTTGTTTATGGTGGCAACTCAGCTACCTTCTCACATAAAGGCTTTTTAAAAATATGATTTCAAACAAATTGAACTTGAGAGACAGGCTTTTTAACACGAAACTAATTGTAAAATAAATGCACTAGATTCATACACAAACTGTGGCTGCTTCCAATGCAATTACTAGACTAGAGAGACAAGCAGCTGTTCTCCATGGTGCTAGAGAAGAAAAATACAAAGTCAAGAGGCATGAAGGCACTCCCAGCTCCACACAAGATTAGCTGCCTGAAATTGGGCAGAGCACTTTCCCACTCTTGGACTCAGTTTCTTCATCCATAAAATAAGGTGCCTGAGCTAAAGGATGCCTGAGATTCCTTCCAGCTGAAACATGTTATGATCCATGACCTTTATTTTGTACTCTGAGCCAGCAGCATAAGTGCTCCAAAAGAAATAAATGGAGCAAAGGAAAAAATAAAATAAAATTAGAATGTCATGCCAGCCCATCCATTTTCTATAGCCCCTGGGTTCACCCCACTAGTAGGTCCTTGGAGTTAGGGCAAAAGGGTCTGCAGTCCTGCCTCACATATCTGTGCACTATTTTTAGTTGCTGGTGTAATTTTTTTATTATTTGCCAACATAATAAAGTCATGGTACCTTTTTTTCTTTTCTTCATTTACAAACACCAGAAATGCAATTGTTAGCAGGTAAAGACTGAAGAAGAAAAGTTTTGATTTAAAAAATAAAAATCCTCAAGCAGAATTTGGAGTCTATGTTCTATAATTAAAGGATTAACCCCAAAATTTCCTACCAATAAAGGTCTCAGATAGAAGCATTTCACACACACACACAGTCACCCCTCCACCTGAATGAATTTCAGTATGAAAGTAATCAACAATTAAATGTAGAGCAAAGAACCTCTACAATGGGCTGCGGCGACAAGCCAGCTGAATCTTTGGGACATTTCTAATCACAGAGGAAGAAAATTCATGACCACACTAAGCCACTCTCAGTGGATAAGCTCCTGAGATTCTGAAGTGTGATTTAGAAGCTGTCATTGTAGAGTCTATTTCCCTGCCTGAACACCACACAGCACCTTCCTCTCCCTCATGCACTCCTCTAATGTGTGGTGTATATGTTTTTTAAAAAAGGCAAAGTTCTCTTCCTTTAATCAGCCATAATATGGTTCAGTCAACTCCAAGCTTTTGCTCTGAGAATAGTTGTGGGGAAGAACCACAGCTCCAGAGGGCTGCTCTTGGGGCAGCAGCCCTCATTCTGGACAAGTAAAATGGGGTCAAATGAGGGTTAGGAGTGAGTTTTGCCAGTAATGTAAAACCGCCACTCTCCTGCAAGCAGGAAAGCCTCTCAAGCAGCATAAACCTGGGGCCCAGGCCGGCTTCCAGTCTCCTTTGCTTCCCTGCTCACCCCTCTGCAGAAAGGACAGGCAGATGGTCCAGCATAACTCCAGGGGCTGCATTCACAAGGAACAGACTGTAGGAGCACCTGGGTGGCTTAGTAGGCTAAGTGTCTGACTGTTGATTTCAGCCAAGGTCATGATCTTAGGGTCCTGTGATCCAGCCCATTGGTCACAGGTTATGGGGCTCTGCACTCAGCATGGAGTCAACTTGTTCCTCTTCCTCTGATCCTCCCCCAACTTATGCTCACTCACTCTCGCTCTCTCTTTCTCAATCTCACTCTAAATAAATAAATAAATAAATAAATAAATAAATAAATAAATAAATAATTCCTTTTTAAAAAAAACCCACACACATTGTCGATGGCATTCCTGGACGCTGTGCCACTCAGAGTTTGCCAAGTGAAGCCCCTCACAGCTGTCGGTTATAGGTCTTTCCCAATTTTCCCCTTTATCCCTCCTCCATGGAAGCATGAAGATATCTTTTCAGTGAGAGAAAATAAAGTCTAAAAGTACACTAATCTGAAACATTTGGTGTTAGAGTCCCTGCTCTAGCCACTTCGGGCCTCTGTCTAATCAAATAATTAGGGCACATTAGAAGAGCCATACCTTCTCACTAAGTACATTAACTCATCCCCCAAAACTGAAGTTCAATCCAAAATCTCCCTGGTTGCACTAAAAATTTCACAATATATATAAAAAAACGTTCTTTATGCGGTATGACAGAAAGCTATTAGAACCCAAACCAACACTCTTTCTGTAAGAAGAAATAGAGAAAGAAAGAAAACAGAAGGGGAAGGGGGGCGAGGCACAGAAGGACAGAAAAGGAAAGAGACTAAGAAGCCAGTGCTGTAAGGAAAGGTAGTCCAGGAAAGTTCACGTTTAGAGGCACAGAAGTGTTAGAGACTAAGGAGGGTGGACCAGCACACAACAGAGGCGGAAAGAGATATCACACGTACCTTTCAGGTCCCAGAAAAGCAAAAAGTAGGTCAGAATGGATGCATTAGATGCAAGGTTATTGGCAGCAACAATGAGGTAGCCTCAAAGGAAATGTCAGTTGAGGGAGGCTCTGCTCAAATCTTCTGCTCATTTTTCATCAGGTAGTTTTTTTTTTTTTCTGAGTTATGAGAGTTCTTTATATATTCCAAGTATAAGTCTTTTATCTATAATCTGCAAATATTTTTTCCCAGTCTGTGGTTTGTCTTTTAATTTTTTAATACCTTTTTAATACTTTTCTTTTGAAAAGCAGAAGCTTTTAAGTTTGCAGAGTCCAATTTAGGGATGTTTTCTTTTTATATTCATGCTTTTCATGTCCTACAGATATTTGTTAAATCTACCATCACAAAGGTGTTTTCTTATGTTTTCTTCCTGTATTTGTATGGTTTTAGGTTTACATTTAGGTCTGTGAACAAATTTAAGTTAATTTTTGTAGGTGATAATAGGTATGAGTTCATTTTTTTGTCTATTGATGTCCAATTATCTCAGCACCACTTGTTGATAAAAACTATCCTTTCTCTATTGTAAGAAATCAATGGACCATGTAACATTGGATTATTTCTGGACTCTCCTTCTGCTCCTCCATTGATCTCTATGCCTATCATTTCACCAATGCCAGTATCATTTCTCCCAAAAAAAAAGTAGGGGCAGAAAATAAGCACATGAGAATATGCTCAGCATCATTACTCATTAGAGGGACACAAATTAAATCTACAATGTGATACTACTATACACCTATTAAAACGACCAAAATTTAAAAGCAAAAAACAAAGCAATGAAAATACAAAGTGCTGAGAAGAATGTGGAGCAACTAGAACTCTCATACATTGTTGGGTGGAGAATCAAAAGAGTGCCACCACTTTCAAAGAGTTTGGAGATTTCTTATAAAGATAAACACACATTTACCCATATGACTCAGTAATGCCACTATCAGAGCATCAAGAAAAATGCAGACATCTGTCCGGGCAAAAAACTGTGGGGGAATTTTTAGAGCAATTTTCATCACACCCACCAGATATTAGAAATAACCCAAGTGTTCATTAAGTGGTAAATGGATAAACAAATTCAAGCACATCCATTCATTCATGGAAAACTACTCAGCAATAAAAGAACAAAATGATCCATTCAACATCATGGGTGAAGCTGGAAAGCAGATTACGCTCAGTGGAAGAGGCCACACTCAAAAGGCAACAAGGAAAAGGCAAAACTATGAAAAAGCAAAACTATGGTAACTGGAATCAATCAATGCTTGCCAGGTGGTGACGTGAGAGGAGGAGACTGACTATAAAGGGGCACAAGGAAATTTTGGAGTGATTGAAATACTTTCCATTTGATTGTAGTAATTACGCAACTGTATACATTTGTCAAAACTCATAGAACTATATACCTAATAAGAAGAGATTTTATTCTATGTAAATCATACCTCAATAAGCCTGACTTGGAAAAAAAAAAAGAAAAAAAAAACCACTACTGGCAGGTACTCACAAGATTGGCAATTTGATAGTGTGAGAGAAAGGAAAGCTCTCCAGCCTCAGGTGCCAGCCATTGGATTAATGTTGTTTTATGTTAATTAAATTTATTAATATAACTCTGTAATAAGAGTACCTGTCGTCTGGTTTTGATATTCCCAGGAGTGATAGGAGCAAGGGAAATATGCCAACCGAGCAATATTCTATGAAGTTAATTACCTCAAGAATTTGTGTAAGACTGAACCAACACAGGTATTACACTCAAACAACAAATTAAAAATACTAGTCTACAGAGAGATTTTAGAGTATACCCACAAGAGTTTGTTGCTTTCCTTGAGCCTCTTAGGTAAGGCAGGTTTGAGGTTATTTTGAGATTCTTTTCATTATCCAATATGGGAATTGGAGTTTTTATTATCAGCCTCCTTTCCTTTTTACTGAGTCTTCCTGTGTTTCTTTTGATCTTCTGGCCAACAGCTGCTGCCCATGGCTCCTCAGTGGTGACTCATGTGTCTGCTCAGCACAACTGACAACATACAAGAGGTCTAGTCCATCCAATCCAATGGAGCCCATCAAAACAGTCACTTGAGCAGCAGAGACCTAAAGATCCCAATTCTACATGGCAGGTCCCAAAGAATATCACAAGCTCTGAGTCTTTTAATTCTGCTCCAGTCACAGAGACACTGACATCTACCAAATCTAGACAGTGTCAGAGCAAGTAGGCTGTGCTGGCTTATTTTTCAATCTCCCAGGACAGAGGTACTTTTAAATTTTAAGGCCTCCAATCCTCGGCTCCTGCCTTCCGTTCTGACATTTTCTCCTGATTGCCCTCCCCATTTCATGTCACCCTCACACACCCCTGTCCATTCCTCTATCTCCAGTAGAAACTACCTAGTGATCTCAGCACACCAGACTACCTCACTGGCAGGAAACCCACTGGGCATTTCTTAGTTCTTTATCCACACTTTATCCTTTATCCACGCTTCAGCCACACTTCTTCAGCTCAAATAAATGCCCTTCCCATGAAAAATCTCCAACTATGGAAATCAAGTCTTTCTTGAAGGCCCAGCACAAAGGTCATCTCTCTAAGAAGCCCTCCCAGTACCCTCAACCAAAACTATTCTTTATGTTTTCTGTTTCCTCATGGCCCTCCTCCCCCCCTGCTGCCCCTTCTTACCCTCGATGCCTCTTGAATGCCCTCCGTAGAATAAGGCCACAGTCAACCTTTGTTGAGTTGCACTGAACTTACCCCACCACATTCCCTTGAATATTTCCAGATTAAATGATGTCTTAAGTCTGGCTTGTTAAAAACTATGGCAAGTTTCTGTGAGAAAATTTGTACTCTCATAGTAAGACTATGAACATAGACCTCAAAATAAAGAGCAAAAGGAATTCACTCAATCCAAATATTAAGTCTTATTGAGCAATAAAATAATTGCCTTGCTGAAATCAACAGCCAAGTTGATCTGTGTATGTAGACATAGAATAATGTTGCCATTAGGCATTCCAGGACATGTTTTCCCAGCTTTAATCCATCACATCATTTTTGAGATTATTTCTTACAGAGCATTTCTATGTTTCCTGGAAAACCAACAGGATATGAAAATGTGAAAAGACTTTCTTTATCAGAGAAAATGTAGTGCCTTTATTTTGTCTATAATCTTGTCTTCCCCCGAACTTCTACCTGCTGGTTAGAGAAAAATAAATTAACTAAATGTCTAACCTGGTTTAAATTTAGTTTGATCCAATTATTTAAACAGCTGCTTTAGGGAATACCTAGTCTCTCCTGAATAAAATTGTGCCGTCTTTCAAACAGCCTTCCCTTCTGCTACTTCTCTCCCTGTTGTGGTGATGAGTGGGAGAGGAGGGGAAGGTAAGGTGGCTTACCTGTCCTGCAGCTGCCACATCAGGCCTATTAGCTGTTGACTCAGCATCGTCATTAACAGGAAACAGAGCCTCAAGAATGCCAACAAGATCCTCCCCCTCTTAACTATGGCTATCTCATGTTGGTGTTGGCCCCTCCTGGGGTCTCAAAACAAACACCCATTATCCTTACTGGGTGTCCTCTATATGCCTTCCTATTCCCAGGTAAAACCAAAACAAAGCAAAAAAGCAAAACAAAACCAAGCGAGGGAATACACAGCTGACCATTTCCACTTCCCTTTCCTGTCCTGCTGCTTCCCACTCTCTCTTGGACTAGAAAGCACAATGAAGTGCTAAGCCAGCCCCTACTTTTAACTCCCTTCCCCCCTCCCTACCATGCCTTTATTAATTTTGATTCGGCATCCTATCAATTATGTAAGCTGTGTTGTGAACCTATGAGAATTTGGTATTTTGTGACCGTTGGGAGGCTGCAGCCCACAATTCAAATCACTGATAAGACACAGCTCTTCTTGGAGCTCCAGTGGCGCAATTGGTTAGCACGCGGTACTTATAAGAAACAGCTCTTCCTTGAAGAAATGATGCCTGCCTTGTTTTAGGTTACTGTTGGTGCAGACTGATGGTGAGCAAACACTTCAGCCACGTCTACTGAATATGAATGAACCATGCCACAGCAGAATTGCAATGTCTAGTGACAAGCTGTCACTGTCCTAAGAGAAGCATCAGAGCTATATGGACACTTTGTTAAAATGCATTTAAGTCAAATGCACATCTGACCTTTCCTCTTCTGTCTATCACAAGTTCTACCAGAACTCTCCCCACTCTGGGCTTTCTCACCACTACCTGGTTTCATCTTATCACAATCCTTCTTCACCTTCACCTCTACCCTCTGCACTATAGCATTTATAGCACTTAATAGCACTAGCTTTTTAAAATTCTTTTCATACAATTCTTTTTTGTTTCAAAAATGATGATTCTCTTACACTACTATGAGACTGGACTCAACATCAACATAAATTCCAAATACAGAAGTCCTTCCCCTCTCTATTCCTCTGTGTCTCTTCTCAAATCAGCCAAAGGCCTCCTACAGCAGCATTTACTCTCCTGGGATGGGGGAGGCCCATTTAGACTTTGCAACTGCTCCTGACATTAACTCACTCATGCAACCCAGAAAGAGCACTCGGAGCTGGCATCAACTTTCTTAGGTCTCACTATGAGCCCTTCCATCTACTGCAATCTCTATTCAAATGCAGTTCTTGAGGGATGCCTGGATGGCTCAGCAGTTGAGCATCTGCTTTTGGCTCAGGGTGTGATCCTGGGGTCCAGGATCAAGTCCCGCACCAGACTCCTTGCAGGGAGCCTGCTTATGTCTCTGCTTCTCTCTCTCTGTGTCTCTCAAGAATAAATAAATAAAATATTTAAAAAACAAAACAACAACAAAAAACAAATGCAGTTCTTGAAATGCATTTGTACCTTTTCTCACAACTTTTCTTTTAACTTATTTCTTCATCTCTGACACATTCACAGACACTATTCTCTAGCCTGAGAGTCAAGAAATCTGGAAATTTCTTCTGTTCCTAGCACAAACTAACCCTGTGACCTTGAGTGGGTCTTCTCACCTTTAGAAGTCTCAATAGATTAATCTGCACATTAAGGGTTGGATCACCAATGTTCATTTCTACTCTGTGCTGCCATTGGTTTTAATAAATTTCTATCTTATTAAAACAAGATTTTTTGCACTCAACCAAAGGAAATAACAATGAGAATTTTCCTTTCTTCTTTGCATCCCTGCTGTACCTTTAAGTTGAACAAATAAAAAGCAACATAACTTTCTTTCTTTCTTTCTTTCCAAATGCTAACTGACTCTTTAACAGGTGTGTTTTACTCTGCTCTCCACTCCAACACTTTAAAGAATATTACTTTTTGGGGGATCCCTGGGTGGCGCAGCGGTTTGGCACCTGCCTTTGGCCCAGGGTGCGATCCTGGAGACCCGGGATCAAATCCCACGTCGGGCTCCCAGTGCATGGAGCCTGCTTCTCCCTCTGCCTATGTCTCTACCTTGCGGTCTCTCTCTCTCTGTGACTATCATAAAAAAAAAAAAAAAGAATATTACTTTTCATCACACTAGCCACAGCCTGTCAATATTATTAAAAATAAAGCAATCAAAGTTAACAGAGATAAATACAAAAAAAACTATTTTTATCCAATCTTCAATTATAATAGACAATATATACATATGTATGCCAGCTAAGAGCACACAGGTTTTTTTTCTTGAATCTCCCTCCTCTTTTTAACTTCTACTCCTGCTTCCCAAATTCAAAACTAGCCATTCTTACTTTTGGAACATGCCTCCAAATCCTAACTTGCTCACTAGTGACACTATTTTCTGAGACTTCCTTCAGTCTTTGCAAGAGTTTTCTTGTTATTTTTTTTGTCACTATTATTGTCAATTTCCTCTCTTTTTGACATGTATGCTCTGTAGTCATTTAATTCTGGTTGACTTCAGATCCCTTTGTCTCTGTGAATTTTTTAAAATATAAGAAGATGCCCTTTGCCTTACTTGTCATTATCTTTAAAACTACCTACATTGTGATACAATTAAATATTGTATCCAAGATAGCTAAAGTATAGAATAATTTTCATTTTCTTACACAGATACTGTAAGTTGAATCCTCGCTTATACGCATTTTTAGGGATGGTGGGAAGGTTGATATGGAAATGTTTTACAACATTCACATAAGGAGCCAGTCCACACTCAAACATTTGGCTAATTCAATGAAGTTGCCAAAAAATAGCAATCAATTCAGTGAAAAGAAAATCAATCACAGAGGTTGTTTGGTTGTTTTGTAGACAAAACAGTCAGTAGAGTGATTGAATTTTTCACTTTTCAATGAGTTGTTTTGGCCTTGTGTGGATGCAGCCATTAACTCATTAATCACCCAGAACTCCTGAGTGGCTGAGAGAGGGAAATCATTACTTTCCAAGTATAGATCGCATATTAACAATATGCAAAAGGCCCACCAGGGTGAATGTGCTCAATGACCCCATTTGAGAAAAATGAGTTTCACGAATATTTTATAGCATATGGAGGTAAACTGTACCTGATTTATCATTTTACTTTCCAACTGTAAAACTCAATGTCCTTTAGTATAAGTTTACAAAGAATTTCATGCATTTGAAATGTACTCACTTAATTCTTAAAGTGAATTTTAATTTATAGAGTGGCATAATCATTGCGACATATTGGGTTTCCCCACATTAATTTTATGCAATATCAAAATGGAGGAATTTTGGACACATCACAATTAGCTTCCATCCATGCAAGTATACATATATGCCAGTCTGATAAATATGTATATTTTCCCATATGGTGTTGAATGTTAGCTTCTAATTTACCTCTTAATTTTTAATTAATTTTAAATTACATTCTAAATGAAGCCAACAGGAGTCTAATTTGCATGCTTATTTGCATATCTGTAAACACACTGTTTGCATTGTTTATCTAGTCCTGGTCCCCATGACATAGAGAAGTTTTCTCACCCCATGCAGTGAATTGGGGCCACTGAAACATCAAGGTGCCCTCTAAGACTAACAGAGATGATTCTGATCCAGAGTGGATGATGCTGGCTCTCTCTTCTCCACAGTAGCCACAATGGATTCTGAGAGGCCAAGGTCAATGATAGTATTTAAGCCCTCTGAGAAAGCTAACAGTATGTGCTACATCTTTAGAAAATAAAACCATATACTTTCTGCACACGTTGGATTTTTAAAATATATAATGCCCAAAATTTCTGAATTATTAATAACAAATCAGGAAAAAAGTCACATCCTATTTCTCTGGATTGATGAGTTCCTAACCCAACCAGAAGAAAGCAGCACAGAGTGAAGGCAGTTTCCTCTGTGACCAGCAATAGATAAGGATTTTCTTTGAATAGGCTGTCCTCTAGCAGCACTAATGGCCACTAATGTGATCTGTTGGTACCTCATCTTTTGATCTCAAAACACCACACACACAACTCCAATCAATATACAAGCAACCTCAAAGACCTTGGGAGGCTGACAGTTTGGGATCCAAAGAGATTTGTTGCTTTCAGGCCCACGAACTACACCAACAGACAAGATTGCAGACAGACTTCTCCTCCCTGGAACTATGATAATTTTCTTCTTTATTATTGGCTTCAATAAGCTAAGGTATAACAGTTAACAACATTTTCCTGCTATTAGTAAAGCAAACACCATACTGCATGCTAATAGGAGCTTAGTGATCATGTTTAAGGTCAAACCACCCAATTCCTAATCCCAGCTTTTCTGCAGTCCAGCTGTGTGACCTTGAGCAAGTTCACTGACCTCTCTGATGGTTTATTATCTCCATCTGACAAAGAAAAATATTAGAAGTGATCATATTTTAGGGTTGCTGTAAAGACTAACAAGACAAATTTCCTGGAACATTTTGCCTTATTTTTCTTTCCTCTCCAGTGGAAACAGACACCAAGTCCCACCTCTCTCAAATGTTAAAGCAGGCACCTCATGGCAGGTAAAAGGAACACACTAGGCCTCTGGAAACTGTGCATAATTCTCTTGATCTTTATTCTTCTAAGACCACCTGCTTTCTTGTTTCTATAAACTTTTACAGCTGCCCTATCAGGAGACAGACTTTCTCTTTCAGCTATGTGTTTATCAAAATCAAGCCAGCCCTCAGTAGACCAAATATAATATTAAATGTGTCAAGATGATGGTCTTTACAGCTGGACTGTCATCATACAATCAATCAATCAGCCACAAGAACAGCAACACTTCCCTACAAAGAGCAGAAAAATATTTTTGCTTCTAAAATAGCCAGGAATCATTTACATCAAACATTGACCGGGGCTCAAGTTGTACATTTGGTCATTCTGTACTGTGAACAGGGACTGCACGTGGGAGCCTGCCTAATGCCCCCTTAAAGGGGGATAACATGACACTCAATGATTCTAACAACCAAATATTTGAATCAACCAGCAGGAATGCATCCAGTTAAATATAAAAATGTAAATACTCAAAAGAAATCAAAACAAAGATAAAAGAAGATACATGAGATCAGATGGATAATCAGGTCACTGAAATAGACATCATGAGACCATACAATTACCAAAATTGGAACCCTAATCCAATTCTAAGCTTCTAAATATTCTAAACAAAAAGATTTTTAATCTGTTAAAAAGATGCTCTGCATAAAATAAAGCAATACCTGTTGCCTAGAAAAGTAATGTTTTTAGGTACTAAAGTCTTAGAGACATATCTCCCATGTTCTACATGAAGAGAAATCAATAAATTCGAAACTATTTACCCTACAAATTTACCCCATATCTCTATACCTTTTAAATGGATAAAAAACTCAAAATTAATCTCTCAGTCCTCTCTTCTATAGCATTTTTTGCTCTCAATAATGGGACTTTTACAGACCATCTTGTTTGAAAGAAAAGATCACATCTTGAGTACTCTAGGGCTACAGTGTACTGCTGTCCAGGCTGTACACTGCATTTACCTAGACTATGGGTGCCCCCTGGAACTGTACAATGCAGCTTACAGCACCCAGCACAGTGCCCTGCCTATAGAAAGCACTCGGTCAATGTTTTCTTTATTATCTGAACAATAGTAGATACAGAAAGGCAGTAAATGTAGTGGTTATTATGCACATGGTCAGTACCCAGATGTGAATTCCAACTCTTATACTTGCTTACTTGAGCAAGTTACCTAACCTCTTGGCATCTCTATTTCTCAATGATAATACACTGATAGTAAAATTACACACCTACTACGATTAAATACACCTAAATGTATAAAGAACTTAGAACAGTCTATGATACAAACATTTGGCATTGGTATTATTAGAGATTATCCCAATGCAAAAAATATCCAAGTAGACTTCTATTTTAATGTTCTTAATGGGATATTCATATTGTTATACTTTTCCTAAAAAGCACCTTTTAGGAATGTCTGGGTGGCTCAGCGGTTGAGCACCTGCCTTCAGCTCAAGGCGTGATCCTGGTGTTCTGGGAACGAGTCCCATATTGGGCTTCCTGCATGGAGCCTGCTTCTCCCTCTGCCTACGTCTCTGCCTCTCTCTCTGTCTCTCATGAATAAATAAATAAAATCTTTAAAAAATAAAATAAATAAAAAGCACCTTTTAGGTAGGAATACTAGTGACACAATGCTAATGGCAATACTTCTAAAAGGATACAATAAGAGTAGGGAAGGAGATTAAGCACATTGATCACCTACTAAATGCCAGCCATGGAACAGATATGTCATACATGCAGTCTCATTCATTCCTCACAACTATCCTGTAAGAGAGGATTTCTTCATGCCCTAGAACAGCCTATGAGTGCAAACTGTATTACATCTTCAGTAATCATCAGTCTACCATCAGTTAATACAGAACACAGCCTCTGCAAAATCCTTCCATATATCTCTGCATCTCCAAGGGTGTCACACATGGCTCATGCACAAAACCCATTGGTCAGATACCTCTAAGCATCTGCCAGATGGCACTGCCTCTTCTGCTTGGCACAGACCACTAAGGAATGGCTGCCCGTTCTGCTGACTGCTTCTACATCTACCCAGCACTACTCCTTTGCTGGGCAGTATCTTTTCTACTCTGTGCCAATATACACACCAGGCACCAACACCACTGGCAGGCTCCCTTGGCATTTCACTCTGGGCACCAGTTGCCCATCAACTGGTGATGCTGTCCCCCTTGTATTGTTGCATTGTTGAATTCTAGCGGGGGAATGTTGGAAGAATATTTCTCTCCATTTGGGATAATTGCACGCTCTCAGAAAAAAGAGCAAAACAAGAATGCTTGTGCCTTGATGACTCTCATTTCCTAAGAAAACACCTTTTTAGATTTTTTGCATTCAGCTTTCTCTATTTCCACAACTCAGATAAGTGGAGGCTAGGCCAGGGACATGCCCACAATGGTAGGCTACACAAAGAATTGTCTTTCCCTCTGGATCCTGGGTTTCTACTACTGGTCTAGCCATTACAACCTTGTAATTCATAGTTTGAAAAATATTTGAGGGCATCAAAGTTGCTTTATTAATTTTAAAATAAATTCTTTCCTATTATATCCATGTTTACAGTCAGGATAAAAAACATGCAAATAAATGCTACATTTAGCTAAGTGTTACCATACTCCATGTTGTAAAGAATAATAATATCCTAAAGGTTAGGGTAATACAAAGATTATGTGATAAAGACAAAGCTTGGAATAATAAATACTGAGTGGAAACAAATATATGTGGGTTTTATTCTAACTCTGCGTGCCTTTTGGGTACATCACTTCACCTCACTTTCAATATCTATAAAACTTAAGTTAATAATATTAACCTGTAAAATATAAGATAGAGTTACTGTGCATGAAATGTCTGATATATATAGTAGTTGCTCAGTAAATGGTCATTTTTCTTTCCATTACCATCACTGTATAATTTTCTCTAGATATGGGCTTTGAGAGCCCTGGGTCATGAAAAGTGGCAGACAGAAAAATAACAATATTTGCCCCACAATAATTTGTTGAACGTCTCCTATCTGTAACCCTGTGGTAGTTCATGAGGATACAATGGAGAAGAAGATCAACAGGCTCCTATTCACAAAGTCTCCATTCTAGATGGAAAGATAGAAAACAAACAAGTAAACTAATGAGTAACTGACAGTATTACAAATTGTTCTCTGTCCTAACATCTTTGATGTTAGGATAGAGAATGGGAAGTCTGTGAAGAGCTTTAAGCCCAAGGGGTGAAATGACTTAATTGATACTTCCAACAGATCATTGTGACAGTTTGGGGCAACTAGATTGGAAGGATGCAAATGTGAAAATTAGCACATAAGACTCACTCTACTCTGCTACAAGAGGACAACATATGGTAACCTTGATTGACTTTAAAATAGTCTTCAAAATAATAAGTTAACAATTTCTGTTTGTAAGAGATATACCATTCAGATTCTTAGGGTGAAAAAGTGTTCTTTGTTATGGGTACTGATAAGTTCCCAACTCCTGCCTGAACCATGGGGTAATACAACAGAAGACTCCAAAGTCACAGATGAGAGAAGGTTGTGCCAAAATTGGAATAAAGAGATTTAGAAAGCTGCCAGCAGGATCAGGGTACAGATTTCAGATGGCGCAGAAGGAGAAGATAGTGAGCAATGCCAGCTAGGTCTTTCTGTAAGGAAGAAGCCAAGACCAGCTCTTACCAGAAAGCTGAGCTTGGCCATTTGATTTCCATTAGTACCATGGAAATCTCTCCATCTCAGAAGCAATTTGACACAATCTGAGAAGGCTCCTGCTGTCTGTGAGTTGGACTTCTGTGAGAGAGACGTGGTACAGAAAACTATGTTAGATCTGTGAATGTGGATGGCAACTCAGTTCATCAGTTGTGATCCCGCCCATTATTACAACATAATGATTCAATATATGCATATATTGTGAAATGATCAGCACAGTTAATATAGTTAATTAACATCCACCACCTCATATACCTACACATTTCTTTTTCTTGTGATGAGACTCTTTAAGATCTACTCCCTCAGCAACTTTCAGATAAGCTCATTAGGAGTGATTTTTTTCTAAAATACAAAATTTAAAAATAAAATACAAAATTTTTTACAAAAATAATAATCATAATCTCTTAGCCCACAAGAAAAATTAATAGATGAGAGAGCCTCATTTCTCAATTTCTGGGATTATTAGTACTTTGAATAAAAATTAAATGTGTTTTTTTGTCAGGAAAATATTTCTGTGCAATAATTTGTTAAGACACTGGATTCTTTCAACAGATTAGTTTCAGTAAATGAGAAAGGCCCTAAGGAGCTAAATCTCAGAAGAGTGAAATGTTGATGACGGAACAGTAAGGAGCACAGGAAAGTGGGTAAGAATGAGGCATGAGCATGGAGGCCTGAGCAACACAGGCCCAGGTGGTTCCTAAAGGTCACAGAAGAGAGGCTAAGACAGAGAAGGAAGGGACAGGGGATGCTGAAGACAAAATTCACCCCTGTAATATTTTGTTCAGAAGCAGTCTACCTCCAGTAGATAAGCGCTTGTTTTCTGTGGTGTCCATTTGTTTATTGTCTGTTTTCAGTAAGACAGTCAATCTAGAGAGACAGGAGACAGACTCTCATTTTTCACTCAACAGCCTTCCTCTTTCAGATATAAAGAGCAATGAACAAAGTACGTCCTTGAAAGGTCAAATCTAGACTGGAATAAAATACTGGGGAAAAAATTAAAAACTAAAGGAGCTTTAGCTTTTATGTAGTTCCTATGAAATCACAGGCAAGAACTAGCGGCAGGTATCTGACATGAAGTCTTGTGCTCTGTGCTCTCTGCAGGGAGAGAGATGAGATGATTCTTTGGATGCGGATCAAAATCCTCTGCCTCCCTCAGGGTAGCTGAGCACTGGAATGACAGGAGTGCTGCGCCATCTGGTGGGAAGATACGTGGCAGCCTTCATTTACAGACTTTTTTCTTCACACAGACACACACATACTTGCTTTTTCAAGGAAGACTTAAGAACAAACCGCAAAGCTGAGCTGACAACTGTAAAAGTACCATCAACTAAAGATATACTCTAGTAAGTTTCACAAAAGATTAATTTATAAATGAAAAGGATTAGAATGTGACATTTCTCTCAACCCTTAAATTTCATAAAGAAATATAATAATAACATCTGAAAGTTAATGAATGTGTACTTTGTGCAAGATAGGTAGTAGTCTAGGTACTTTATGCATATTAATACATGTCATCCCCACAGTCACCCTATGAGGTCTTCATATCATCATCCCATTTTACAAGTGAGGAAACTGAAACACAGAGAGGTTCATAACTTGCCCGAACTCACACAGCAGGTAGGCAGCGGAGCAGGAATACAACTATGATCTTGAGTTCTTAAGCACTATGTTAGGCTGCTTTCTCTGATACACACAATGTAGCATAGTAAGACCTGATGGCATTAAGCAAGGTCAGGGGACATAAGACTTTGAAAAGCATGTTCCTAGAGCATAAGACTCTGATTTTTTTCTTTTAAGGTTTTATTTATTTATTCAAGAGAGAGAGAGGCAGAGACACAGGCAGAGGGAGAAGCAGGATCCATGCAGAGAGTCTGACATGGGACTCCATCCTGGGACCCCAGGATCACGCCCTGGGCCAAAGGCAGGCACTAAACCACTGAACCACCCAGGGATCCCCTAGACTCTGATTTCAAATTGCTTCCCTAAGCAGGAAAATATAATTTCTTGAACTTCCTTATGGGGCAGAACCTGTACAAAAAATATTTTGAAAATCACATTTATAACTTTTCAGAAGCATGGAATTTGAAACTAAGGGGCAAGATCCCTTGATACTCACATCATCATAGCATCACCATCATCAATGCTGTCACTGTCAAAACCATCATCATCATCATCATTTATCAATGTTTACCCTGTCTGCCACTGTGTTTCACACCTTGAGATAACGTGTGTACAAACCCTTATTTTACAGATGGGGAAACTGAGGCCCAGTGAACTTGGGAGATTTGCCAAGACTCCATTAATAGTCAATGATGTGCCTGAATCTATGGCCACACACAGCCCAATGCATTTCCCTCTAAACCAAGTCACATCTCCCACTAGATGGAACAGTCCATCAACCACTAACTTTTGAAAGAATGATGGCATGTTTTCCACCCAACTATCTCATTAATGCTAATTTTCTCCAAAAAATGCTTTGTCATTCCTCTGAAAGCCACTATCTTTTTTCTTTTCCAGAATGACATATTGTCATTTCAGCTTGGTTACTTTTGATGCAATCAAAATCAGATATAATCTGATTTTGCTAAGAATCAGTTATTCTCCTTGCATCTGTTTGATCATTCAGCAATTAACAGACATTTTCCACAACTGCTGGTATAAGAAAGACAGGAAAAAGTACAGCTCACCTTACATACTCTGATTCATTTGAGATTCATGTATCTTGAATTTGGAAAATGTGTATGTCTCCAGATTTTTCCCCTGTCTTTATGGGAGAGGGGCTGGAGACTCAAGCAATCAGAATGAGAAGCCTGTGCTGGGGTAGTGCCCAGACAGACCGGTTGCAAGGGACAAGGGGGGTGGGAGGTTGGCACAGCACATACGCTTCCCCCAACTTCCAAGGAAGAAACAGGCTCTAACTCAGACACCCAACTGCTCTATGAAAACACATGAGACATCTTAATTTATGAAGTTCAAGTCATGGTTTCCTTTAATAGAAGTAAAAATCTTTTTATTCAGAGAGAAAATCAAAACCCTTCAAGTTATATTTAAGTAATCTGTGTCCTTCCCACCCCTGAACCGCAACACGTTAATCAGACTTGCAGTTCCAGCATCAGGACCACTTGAAGAGACTCCCTTGAAGAGATAAGCTATCTAGGATGAGAAAAGAACTTGCTGGAAATGCCAGATAAATAAAAGTAGATTGGAGCCTATCTGCCAGGAACCATACTTTTAAAATCCCCAGCCATTTGCAGGAAGAGCTAGAGAAGTAGGTTGCTATGCCATTATAGGTCATTTTCTCTCCTGAGCTGCGCCACCCCATGCTCCTTTTTCATTCCAATTGCTGCATTTCTAGAGGATCATACTGCCATTTTTCTCCTCCCTGTCTAATACCAATCGCACTTCTGGGCTGTTGTTCTCACTGTTGATGGTGTTAATCTCCATAGGAACCAATGTGACTCAGAGGGTCAATGTGTGCTTGGCAAGTCTTCTTACAATCATTGCCAGCATGTTACCAGCAATGGCAGCATAAGCCACAGTGATCACATTTTTATTTTGTGAATTTGCCCATGAGTCATGCAGTTTAAAGGCGACAGGCTCAAAGGAAATCTTAGCTTAGCACTTTGGAGTAAATCTTATCACAGCCACCTTCTATGCAAGCTACATTCCAACATCCTTCATTTCAAAAGTCATGGAGTCCACTACTTGCTAAGGAATGAGGCTTTCTTGGGTTTTTCTCTGCGTCTGTTATCCTGGTTTGGGGTCATGAATTCCATCGATAGGTAATAAGAGGTCTTTAATATAGATAGTAATGTCATACAACTAAGGCTTTCCTTTTCATTAAAACAATCTCATTTTTCTATCGTTGTTGCTTTCAGTTGATAACATGAAGTCTGCCCTGTGGCTTTCTATAAGATGACTCCAATGAAAGAAAGCTGTGTGGTAAATTGAGAGGTGTGTCACAAAGTCTGAGTGAATAAGGCAAATTAGAGACTACCTAATACAATTCCCAACCTGGCACAGGTGTCCAACAGATGTATCCAGAATCCTTTTTGATTAGTGCAAAGCAATACAGTCTTTCTCTCCTTCTCATGATGCACCGTCCAACGGTGGATTTCTCTAATTATTGGAAAGCCCTTTCTAATATTGAGCCAAATCTGCCCTTTGCAACTTTTACCCACATATTATTGTTCTGCTCTCTGGAGAATCAAAAAATACACTCTTCCCCTCATACTTCCATTTTATCTCTACCACAGTCCTATAATACTCACCCTTTCTGCACAGATATTAGGACTCATCATCACATGTTTTTCATGTATCCATATCTTCTAACAAGTGAGTTTCTTGAGGATAAAAAGTATGTCTCATTCTTCTTTGTATAGTGAGTGTCAACATTTGATGACACCCATTCTAATACTCCACAATGGTTTCTCTTTCTCCCGTGGTCATGTTAGTCCAGGCTAAACATTTGATTCCTTCAACTATTCTTCAAATCAGCAAGCAGATACTGGCCTCTTCCTGCCTCCTCCGGCCAAAAGGAGTGCTAATGGGCAGAAAGAAGGTGGACTGAATCATATAATGTCTCTGTGACAAAAACTCTACTTTCAAATATCATGCTATGTGGTGAGGGTAATGAAATAGTTCAAAAACTATAAAGGATGCTCTGGGTTTTTCAAATAGCCTTGAAATTCTGCAATAAAAGAGAATTTTACAACAAGAAAAGACTGTAGACATTACTTCATCCAAGGAGTAAATGGGGACCAAGAATCAAAGTGAATTGCCCAAGGTTACAGAGCCTCTTACTGGCAGAGCTGAGACTGAAAACTGTGTCTTCTTCATATAATTTTTCTTTACAACAACCACATTAACTCAGGGAATATCATGCCAAGTGCTGTGTTTGCTCCTGAATAGTTAACTTATGATTTTTTTTTTTTACATGGAAAGTACCTTCTTAAGTCTTGAGACCTAAATTTTAGCACTCTCTCTCCTCCTGTTAGCATTTGTGAGTCACTAAATATTTTGACAGGGTCTTAAGGCTTACAGCTACTATCCCTGGCAATCTTAGTTTCGATCTCAGAAGACAGAGATCATGGCAAGATAGAATCTCCATATCAGAAAGGGAGACAGAACATGAGAGACTCCTAACTCTGGGAAACGAACAAGGAGTCGTAGAAAGGGAGGTGGGCGGGGGATGGGGGTGACTGGGTGATGGGCACTGAGGGGGGTACTTGATGGGATGAGCACTGGGTGTTATTCTATATGTTGGCAAACTGAACACCAATAAAAAATAAATTAAAAAAATAAATAAAATAAAATAAAATAAAATTTTTAAAAAGATAGAATCTCCAGAACCTGATGGAGCCTTCTTTGTGCTTATCATATGCCTAACCATAGCATGGAAATACTAGAAATGGAAAATACTAGACATTTAACTGGAAAATACTAGACATTTAAACAATGTTAGCCCACTGAATAATAATTTTGTAATTATTCATTGATAGGTTCAGGACAAAAGTTCAAATGTAGGCTAGATTCCTGTAACATTTGACCTATTTCCTATTTCTAGGCTGCATGCCCAATAATCAATTTGTTTACATTCAGGGAACTTAAATACTAATGTTTACTCAAAAAAGTATAATTTGAAACTCAAATATGCTTGAAAGTATATACACAAATAAGACTATTCCAACTTGCAAATGGGTAGCATTCTAAAAGATACATAAACTAGGGATTAGAACATGAAACATATATTCTCACAAAATAAAAGGAGGGAGAAAAAGAGAAGAAACGAGAAATAAAAATGAAATATTGTTTCTGCTAAAAAGTGACTGACAAAACATTCCCTTTGTGTTGGGGAGGCATGAATAAAGAACATGATATAGAATAAAGGAAGAATTTGTTTCCATTTCTGGCTCCACCAGTAATGGTATCTATGACATTGGGTTAAATAGATTCCCAAGCCTGAGAAATAAGACACCATTTATGATACTGTTTGCAAAGGGAACATCAGTCCACATCAGAATGCCCATCAGAATGACTGGGAACCCAAATCTCAGTTCCTAAAACAGCCACTTGCCAATTGAGAAGGAAATTGGCTCCACACTCATTGTAATTGAAAGAAAGCTCCCATTAATCCTGAATCCAGCACCCACTAACATTCCTACACAAGCCACTCTACCAATGTACAATAGAAACTTTCTTGTCCAATACAATCAAGAAAATTAAGTGTAAGAGTTGGTTCAAGAAGAAAACTATTTAAAAAGATACATACCTTAAATATTTTACTTAACTTCAAACATGCAAGTGTGTATTCATGTGTCCATCTCTGATATATAACAAAGCAGCTACTGCTTGAATTCCCTCAAAGTTATTTTTATTTAAACCACTCCCAAAATACCTCCTTTATAATTGGTCGTTTGGGTTTCTTTAGTGCGCAAAACCACTGATGCTTGAAAAGCAATCTAACTGCATAAGCCTTGTTGATTTTTATATTTTAATTATACTCTAGTCTTTCAAAAAGATATCATTATTTTTCAAAGAAACAACTCTTCTTTCATACTCATAATTTATCTATAATGTATATACAATATAATAATATTGCACGATTTCAAGTACAATGGACAAAAATTTAGGATGGATTTGGGAATGAACGACTGGTTCCTGGTACACATACAGCTCAACTCAGAGCAGAAGGACATGGGAAAACTACACAGCAGTGTCCAGCCATGCATCTGTACAGTGGGCATGGAAGGTACCGGTACCAGGTCCTCTAGTACATCAGTTTTCAAAAGTTCCTATTGTCTGTATATCAATGAAGCCTTCAGGAGTCTCACAGAACAGCATTACTGCATTACTGATTGCTAACTCCCTCTTCCTAACTCTCCACTGACTGTACTTTGATAAAACCACCTGTATTAGTCTTATAGAGTGGCCATAACAAATTGTCACAAGCTGAGTTGCTTAAACCAGAAATTTATTCTCTCGTAGTTCTGGAGGCCAAAATCAAGGTGTCAACAGGGCCATGCTTCCTCCAAAGGCTCTAGGAAAGATTCCTCCTTGCCTCATTTGCCTCTACCAATCCTTAGAGTCCCTCAACTCATGACACCATGGCTCTAGTCTCTGCCTCCACCTTCACATGGCCATCTTCCCTCTATGTTTGTGTATCTTCACATGGCCTTCTCATAAGTCACACCTGTCAGACTTAAATTTTCATTTAATATATATATATATATTTTAGAGAGAGAAAGAGAGAGAGAGTGCGTGGACACATGAGGGGGGGGGCAGAGAGAATCTTCCAGATGCCCTGCTGAGTGAGGAGCCTTACATGGGGCTCAGTCTTACAACGCGTGAGATCATGACCTGAGCCAAAACCAACTGAGCCACGTAGGTGCCCCAGACCCTGTTTCCAAATAAGTGTACATGCCTAGGTTCCTGGTGGACATGAGTTTTTGATGGACACTATTCAATCTGTTCTACCATACTATAACAAGTCCTCTCAGCTCTAACTATGCCTCAAATGTGCTCATCCCTCTTCTAGAAATTCTCTTCTTCCATGTCTTCACATATCCTTCATTCAATACTTAACTCAGGTGTCACCTCTCCTCCTAACTTCTTCCCCAGTTGGATTAGGTGCCCTTCTTGGCTTGCTTCCTCAGAGCTCAGTCATTGCCTCCTTAATATCACTCATTCCATTATACTCGCACTGCCTGTTTTCCTTTTCTGTCTCCATCATCACACCCACATATTCAACAACTACTGACTGAGCACTTGCTAAGTGCCTCTACCATGCTAGGGCTGGAGACACAATAAAGGCTAGGATGGAAGTTCCTGCTTTTTTAAGGGTAGAATGATTCAAGTCTTTAAAAGCAAAGGACATATATTTGATTTTGAATCTCCAGAGCCTAGCATGCTATCAGATATACATTAGGCACTCAATAAACATCTGTTGAATAAATTAATGAGTAAAAATTTCAGAGGGCAATACAAATACTAATGAGTTGGTTGGGACTGTTGGAGGTCTGAATATATGGATTTTTGCCTGGAGTAAAAATGTTCAGATAACTCAAGATGTAACAAAAAAAATGCTACCTTCTTTTCACTTCAAATACTCATGAAAAATCCATCAATGGGAGGTTGCCCTTTGTCAGTTCTAATGCACCTTCCAACCCTAAAATTTTTTTTTATTCTCTGATAGATTAAATGATGGAGAGATAATTTATTTATTAATTTTTCCATTTTTAATAAACAGATTCCAAAAACTTTAAATGCTTACAGTGTACTAGGCATGACATTAAATACTTTACCCCTATTAAGTTATTAAGTGTTAAACATTTGCAACAATTCATACATACAAAGCAAGTAAAATAGAAGAGATCACCAGCTATTCACCAAATATGTGTCTTCTCTATCTCCTGGACACAGAGCTATATTACATTTCCCAGTCTCCCTTGTGGTTAGGAGTGACCAAGGACTGCATGGTAGCCAATGAGATATAAACAGAAATGATTTGTTTTACTTCCAGGCCTGGCCCATAAATATCTCCCAGGTTTACTCCTGCATTCTCCTTTCACCCTCTACCATGTTGGAATGGAGGTAACTTCTAACTCATGCATTCTCAATGAGAGCAATATTGCTCCTAAGAAGTGGAGATAGTTGCTTAGGGGAGTAGGGGCCCTTCAAAGCTCAACCCTGCCTGATAAAATCTTATTTCTTAGTATTCAAACTATCTTGTTAGGGAGAATTTAAATTAAATTAAATTAATTGTAATTAATTAGGTTTAATTAATTTCATTTTTCTCCTTGGGGGGAGAAAATGAAAAAAAAATTTGAGAAACTGCTCTACAGCAACCTTGGAAGCTATATGGTTGTAACGAAGACAGTGGAACTTCTACCAGCCTGGGTTTCTGAATGACTAACTGAAGGAGAGGCACTTTTGTCACTACCAGGTATCATTAGCAAATGAAAATCAAATTTCTATTGTTCAGAAATTATATGTTCAGAAGTCTGATGCAGCAGTTAGACCATCCTAAATATAACTACTATCTTACCATTCTACACATGAGGAAAACAGGAGTTCAAAGAGCACAAGCCAAGGGTCAAAAACCATTCTACACATGAGGAAAATGGGAGTTCAAAGAGCACAAGCCAGAGGTCAAGAATGCTGGTAAATACTAAAGCAGAGACTTGAAATCTGATTCTAAAATCTGAGCTATTGATCCCTATGCTCTGTTGCTTTCCCTAGCTGTCAAAAGCTACATTTCCACTGTGTAAGATGATTTCTGATCTGATTTACTGATATGCTAAATGCAACCTCTAGTTTAAGGATTAAAATTATATTGCTTTTAGGGACACCTGGGTGGCTCAGTTGGTTAAGTGGCTGCCCTCAGCTCAACTCATGATCTCAGAGTCCTAGGAGTGAGACCCACTTCCTGCTCCCTGCTTGATGGATAGCCTGCTTCTCCCTCTCCACCGCTTGTGCTCTCTTGCACACACACACACACACTCTCTCTCTCAAATAAATACAGTCTTTTTAAAAATTATATTGTTTTTATTTATACTATCTTTTATGTATCCAAAGCTGATAAGTGCTTTCATAAATCATAAATTTAACTCAGGGTTACAAAGTTGTGCTGTAGCAAGTCCCTTTGTAATTGAATGTGCACAATAATGAGAAATGAAAAGTAGAAGGTGGAAATAAATTAATATTTCTTTTGATAGACACAAAAGCAAGATGCATTAGGTCTAGATGAAACCCATAAAAAATTCAAGTACAGATAAGCAGCTGTCAAAGGGCCACAGAATTTGGCTTCATATGTGCTACACAACATCAAAGTTTTCCCAACTGAAAATGCAAAGTCAGGATAAAGATTTCATGAGAGATCTTAACAGAAATAATTTCAGAGATTTTGCTCTTGTAAGATGCTTAGATCTTACAAGCATCATATTCCAGATAATGTAAGATCATATTCCAGACAATGATGGGCTTTGTCCTAAAGTTGTGACTCTATACCTTTCTCACAGAAATTGCATATGATGTGCCCATGTGGAAACTATCTAACTGCATTGTCTGCAAAAAAGTATTATCAATTCACATAGAAGGCATAAGGAGCTTTTCATTATCTGTGTAGGCTCACACAACTTAAATGTAGTGTAGGTCTTAGAATTGCTGAATAAAAAAAAAAGACAGTAATAAAAAAAATGTTGGCTAACAAAGTCTACTGTGGTGATGGATGGGAAGAGCATTGCTCAGATCTTTTTAATTCTCTATATGAGTTTTATGCAGTGCGCCCTTTTCTGATGGTCCTTAGATATAAAATTGAATAGTACTCTCCAGAGAATTTTCCTCCTTTTTGCTTCCTTTTATTCCACTACTACTTAAATAAGTTAATTTACTGCTCTGAGACTTAAATGCATCACATTCCAACCTGAAATACAGTAAATGTGAAAAAAATGGAACTATTGAATGGTAGATGGAGATTATAGGCTCTTTTAGGTGAAGGTTGGGAGAGGAATTGTCTTTTATTCTTATATGTTTAAAAAGGAGCACAGCTTTGGAACACATTTCCAGATGCAAAATTAACATCATAGAGAAACACCAGGTTCACACTTTTTATATTTAATGCCAGCTCTTCTGTATGCTGTGAGTAGCCTTACCTTTTAGCATTTAAGAGATAAAACTCTGCATTAAATTTTCCAATTATTACCTGTCTGGTACAGTTGCAAAAGGACCATATCAAGTATTTGAGTTTTACTAGGGAAACGTAATTACAGTTTGAAAAATAGTAGAAAATGCATTCCTATCACATCCTTAGTGGCAGTTTATATGCTAAAAAGAAAAACGCTTAGGGCCTAATTCATAAGAGCTTTATGCTTCATTTACATTTTTCTGTGCAGTTTACTTGGAAAAAAAGCATAATGCATGTTTTTCAAGTAAAATATGCCATTTTGGGATTCGTTCAACTTGCTTTCCATTGTCCTCATTGAGGGCCAACTGGTTCTTTTCTACAATCCTAAAGGGCACCAGTAAATGAAATGGGTGGAAAGCCCTCAATATTAACTAGAAGAAATGCCTAAAACTGTTGTGCAGATTATTTAGAAATTTTACAGCAGTCTCTAGCAGTCAAATCTTGGAAAGCCTATTGTGTTCTTATTATGCAGACTGTTTTCCAAGCCCTTTGTATGGGATATTGAACAAATTACATGACAATACAGACATTTCTAAGGGCTGCTCAGAATTCACAACAAGATTCTGACCATTTCCCAGTCAATCCATGTTCTTTTACTTAGTGTTTCTCAAAATGTGGCCTGTACGTTAGGAAGCATCAAAATCAACTGAGATTCTTCTTTACAATATGATTTCTTAGGCTCTAAACAGTGACTCCAAATTTTTGAGGGTGGAAACCTGGAATTTGAATTTTACAAATTACTCAGGTGTTTCTTTTTTTTTTTTTTTTTAATTTTTTTTTTTTTTTTTTTTTTTTAATTTATGATAGTCACAGAGAGAGAGAGAGGCAGAGACACAGGCAGAGGGAGAAGCAGGCTCCATGCACCGGGAGCCCGATGTGGGATTCGATCCCGGGTCTCCAGGATCGCGCCCTGGGCCAAAGGCAGGCGCCAAACCGCTGCGCCACCCAGGGATCCTACTCAGGTGTTTCTATATATATATATATAGATACATATATACATATTTATAAATCTATGTAAATATAAATATATACATATTTATATATATATATGTTTTTATATATATATCTTATGAAGATAAGCATTGGATTTAAAACCCCATCACTGTGTTTTGGACAAAAGTAATCAAGAGGGAATTCACTTTTAGGTAGGACTAACACATTCTTGCTCAGTGACCAACAATTTGTTAAGTCAAGTTTACCAGATGGTTTAAGATCAACATGGGAAGGAGGTGAAAATCATATTTGTAAGAAGTTGCAATTTGAAACCAGGTACCAGGTCATAACCTGTGTGAGAGCCCAATCTAAGACCCTCAGTCTTTCTTGCTTCTACTGTTTTCTAGGCTCTCCAAAATTGCAGAAGAATAGGCAAGGACCAAAAAGCATTTCTCAGAGTTTACACTGATGCACTGTAAAATGAATATTGCAGACAATCTACCACCTATTTACTTTACACACTATCAAAATTACCAGGCCAATTTCCTTCCCCTGCTGAATTCACAGAACTTATTGGATAGTTCTGGCATGATGAGATACCACAGCCTGATATCAGGGAAAATTGGGGACCAAACATAATTGTTCTAAAAAAGAAGATATCTGTCATTTTTTTAAAATTATTTATTTGTTTGTTTGTTTGTTTATGAAAAGAGAGAGAGAGAGAGAGAGAGACAGCAACTGGTAGGGTAGCAGGCAGGTAGGTGGGCAGGAAAAAGGACAAGCAGACTCTACACAGAGTCCAGACCCCAATGCAGGGCCAAATTCTGAGACCCTGAGATCATGACCTGAGGTGAAGTCAAGAGTCAGACACTCCACCAACTGAGCCACCCAGGGACTCCATCTCTTTTATTTTAGAGTAATACTTGTAACACATTTAGTAGAAGAAGGCCACAGGGTTTGTCAGGTTTGGCTAAGTGTACTCCAGGTTAAAGTGGCAAACTTAACACATCCTTGATTGATAAAATAAAAATAATATGAGGTAGAAATCCTTAAGAGTCACCCACATCTGGTTTTCCTCTTTCTTGGCACATAGGAAGATCATACTTGCATGCCCTGGTACGCAGAAGTGGTATGTGTCACTTCTAGGGCAAAACACTTAATTGCCAGTATAAACTTCCAGTATAGCCCATCCCTGCTCCAGTGACTATAGAGATACATGTTTCCATGCATAGACCACTGAGTCACCCCAGAAAGTGACCCGAATTTGTAGGCATCTTTGTAAACAAGAAACAAACCTTTCTTCTTGTTAAGCCACCAAGATATGAGGGTTGTTTGTTATCATAGCATAACTTATACTGTCCTGATTAGCATAATACAGTCTGGTATACTAAGCCCAATATACCCACATGTCATTTTAGCAAATATAACACTCTGGACTGACCAGGAAGAAAAGCCATGATGACCACACAGCTAACCAAAGAACATTTCATCTGGAATAATATCATTCTCCAGGTGGTAATGAAATACTCTGAAACCTTTTTGGGATCTGAGAAGGCTTTTGGGATCCAATTCAGAAGAGATTATTTTGAGGATTAAATGAGATCATGTACACCAAAGTGTTGTGTTTACTGCATAAAACTATACAAATAGGAATCTGACAAAGTTAGCCCTTTTAGATTATACTTAACACAGATTTTAAAGTAAGCACTCCATCATTTGCCATCCTGTTGGATGGTTTTTATCTTGATATTTAAAATAGAATAAAATTTGTTGGATGAAAGATCCAAATGTTATACCTGATTGGTTACATTTTCTATTTTGCCACTCTTGTCTATATTTATAGTCATCCCTTTTTCTCAAGATATGTCTATTAAGCACTTGCTGGAAGCACAATGGGAAGTGCTGTGAGAAAGTAGAAAAGTAAAGAAAGGATTCTTTATGGGCCTCCAATTTCATCATCTGTGCGATACAATTAATAGCTTCTAATCTCCCTGAGGTTTCCACCCAGAAATAAAAGTGCTATCATTTCTATTAAGTGCTATCTTTGGAGAAAGGTCTTGTAACAATGGGTTTAGTTGGTATCTTTAAAATTCAATTTTTATCCATGTAAATTACCTTGAATGAGGTTGTTTTCCCTTTGAGAAGTGGTAGGGATTAATTAAGCATAGATATCTGGATAAGAAAAGGTTAATAGAAATATTAAAATTTTTCACTCACTACTATAGCTCTAAAAAGGGGGAAGAGAAGACTTTTTGTTAGGCTTTTCTAAGAGAGAAAAACCATTATACTGTTTTCTTCTGTCAGTTTGCCCTAAAGGGATGCTGTTTCCTGAGCTTAATAGGGCCCTATTTCTTCTTAGCCCTTACAGTCTATTAATTACTGTGGCGGGTGCTTAGAGACATTGCAGCAATCATTTGTAAGATGATAGGAGCCTTCGTCATTCTGAAATGTGGGTTTTAGCCATCTAAAATTACCCAAATGAAACAGATGTTCCAAATGTGAGTCCTTATTAGAATGTTTTCTTCTCATTACCCAGCAGAAAGCTGTGCTCCTCACACTCCAGCCACATACAGAGGGGCTGCCTAAGAAAGCTTGGGCTGTGCCTGCTGCCTGTGTCTCTCCCTATAGGACCTAGGGCACCTACCTAAGGAGCTCTGGTTTATGTCACTAACACAACACAAAAAGCCAGACCAGTGGCAACCCACCAAGACCCAAGAGCAAGAATTGCCAAGTACACTCCATACCCAGCCCCTACTACATATTATTCAAGGTAAATTCCCTGACCTACTTTTGCAACCAGGAGACTAGTGATACACAAGGCTGTTTAATGAAGAATTGGGAGAAATTGAGCCTTTAAACATGTTGTAACCACTGTATGGTTGGTATTTGAAAAAGTAGAACTTAAAAAAAAAAAGAAAAAGTAGAACTTTCTTCTGTTTGTGGTGAGTAGTCTCTTTATAATACAAAAGAGAAAAAGACAGCTATCTGGAGACA
Source organism: Vulpes vulpes (assembly GCF_048418805.1). Lineage (NCBI taxonomy): Eukaryota > Metazoa > Chordata > Mammalia > Carnivora > Canidae > Vulpes > Vulpes vulpes. The sequence continues at coordinate 74,867,254 of NC_132781.1, forward strand.
TACCCTAATAAATGATATATTCTATTTCCCTTCTCTCCTTTCTCTATCCCCCTGGCATGTATGCTTCATATTCCAGAATTAATTCACTCAGTAAATACTGAATGCTTACTGTGCACCAGGCATTATTCTGGTTACTGCAGAAACAATAATGAAAAAGACAAAGTCCCCATTCCCACAGAGCCAACACGTTAGTGGCAGACAGACAGTTGTAAAAACAGATATATAATATAATGTTGGATATAAGCATGCTTAAAAGAAAAAAAAGGGTAAAGAGAAAAAATAAAAATGGCTCCAATTTTTAATACAATAGTCAGGAAAAGCCTTGCTAAAGAGGTAATCTGGACAAGACAAAGAAGTAAATGAAGTGAAGAAATAAGCCATGGGAAAATCTGGGATGAGAATTCCAGGCATCAGGAAAAACTTCTGTGAAGCACTTATGGGCAGAAATGTTAAATCAGCAAAGGAACTTTGGAATGAAATAAAAGTAAATTTGGTAGAAGGAAGGGGAAGGAAAAGTAGTATTCTAATAAACAATTGGAAAAAGTGCTTCAAAAAGGAGTATCAGTAGTTGCTGGTATATAAAAAAAAATGATGAGTCAAAACTGACTACAGGGTTTAGCAACATGAAGGTCATGGGTAACCAGATAAGAGCAGTTTTGTTGGAGTGATAAAGATAAAAGCTTGACTGGAGAGGGTTCAAGAGAGAACCAGCTGTAGAACATAAGCAGATAACTCCTAAGAGGAACTTTGCTATGTAAGAAAGCAGAGAAATTAGGGAGTTGTGTTTGTCTAGGTCCTTCACAAAACACACTCCAAGCCTGACTTAACCATGTAAATATTTTTCTAAGGGGGATGCCAGCATGAAAAGAGATAGAGAAGGAGCTAAAGGAGACAGGAAAAACAGTCATACAAGTCTGATGTCCGATGAAGGAAAAAAAGGTATCAAGTGGAAGCATCTTAGACTAACATGCAGTCCACAGAAAGTTCAAAAAAGCCATCAGTTCTTAAGCCAGAATGGGCTAACAAGGGAGTCCTGTCTACCAAGAAGGGACCTCTATTAGTATCCCTGCCAAACTTGGTCACTGGTGGGGAGTAGTCTTCAAAAAGCATCACCTCAGTGCAAAGATAGGTTCCAAAGCTCAGCAGCTGGGGCCCTCAGTCAAGGACATACCCTTTAGTAGGACACCTGCAGACACATTCTCAAGGCTGCCACAAAAGGTTAATAAAGAAAATGAACGATCAAAAAAGAATTTTTTTTCTGGATGGCAGATAACCCAGTTGAGAGGATCATAATGAAGGTGAAAGAAAAACAATGGCAGAAGCAACTACATGAGTGGTAAGTGTGGCCTTAGCTAAGACTGTACCACAGGAACGGAAACAGAGTCTATAACAGATATTAAGTGGATTGATAAATTGCTTGGTGAGAGAATGAGGATATCTTGATACTTTTTCAGGGAAGTCAAAACCAAGGTTATCAGCCAAGAATGAGGAGTGGGGAGTGAGTAATAAAAGTTTAAGGATAAAGTATATGTCATGAATTAGTCATCAGGATCCATGGATAATGAATCAACGAAGGATATGTGATAGAATGGTGGGTTCACTATACTCAAACAAGAAAACATGAAAGGGTGTGTTGCAATGTAAAAGTGTTATCAAACTCAAAATAATTATAGACTCAGTAAATTACAGACAACGAACTACAAACCCACTGTAGTAAGACCTTTCACACTAATGTGCATAGGCTTTACATCAGGACTGCTCCAGCTCAATTTTCCATGCACATTATGTATATTTATCATAAATTCTCATCTTTTCCACCAATCCCATTGACTAGAACCATGACACAAGCCACCTGGCTGGCACAGCAATGATGGGTAAGGGCAACTGCATTGAAGATGTCTCTTACTACCACCATATCCAAGGGAGTGAGCTACTCCCATGCACTCACATCTAAGCTCACTTTGATATATCAACAGATGTCCTCATGGTGCCCTTGAATGGAGATATTAGCCATATATGTTTGGAAAGAGCTGGGTGAGGGGGGCAGGACAAGATGGTGGAGGAGTAGGGTCCCCAAGTCACCTGTCCCCACCAACTTACCTAGATAACTTTCAAATCATCCTGAAAACCTACACATTCGACCTGAGATTTACAGAGAGAACAGCTAGAATTCTACAGTGAGAAGAGTTTGTGCTTCTATCAAGGTAGGAAGATGGAAAAAAATAAAATAAAAAAGAATTCAGTGGGGGAGGGGGCCCCGTGAGGAGCCGGGCTAAGGCCTGGAAGCCAAAGCCTCCCGGGACAGTAAAGCCCACTCCCAGAGAAGCAGGAACTTTAAAAATCCTCCCCAGATTCTTCTCAGACGGAGAAGTGCTCAGCAGGGACCTCGGGCAGGACCACAGAAGGGGCCATGGGGCCTCCAGTCTCCCGGGGTCACTAACAGAGGAGGGGCCCCCGGGGGAGAGCCCACCGCACCCCGCAGGCCAAGCTCGGTAAAGGGCTGGAGCTCCCGGCGGGGCTTCGGGGAGAAGCCGGGGGTCAGGCGGGGGCTCCGGGTGGAAGGGGCTGCACGTGCTGCCTTCGGGAGTCACGGCCCCAGGAGTGCGATTCCAGGGGCACAGGCCCTGGATCCCAGGGCGCCGGGGGACACAGCCCAGGATTCTGTGCTCCTCCCGGGACAGGAGGAGGCGGAGAGGGTCCAGGACAGCTAGGACTCTCCTGCCCACAGGCATCCCCAGCTGTGCAGGTCAGCACTCCCTGACCCAGCACCCCCTGGCCAGTGCAGACTGGGACTGCAGTGGTTATTGCAGGAGCTAACTCCAGGTCTGGGACCTGGCCGCTGCCAGTGTTGTTGTCCCTCCTGGTGTCCCCTGTGCCTGGGATGGAGTGGGTCTGCAGGGAACAGGGGCCTCACAGGATAAACAGCTCCCACTGCGCCATACACCTGGCAGGGGGTGGGGCAGCACCCCCAGGTGCATATACCTGAGAATCAGCACAGAAGGCTCCTCCCCCAGAAGACCAGCTGTAAGGACAGGGGAAGAGCAAGTTCTTGCCTGAGCAGTGCTGGAAAGCTCCAGGGGAAGTTGAGGGATTTACACTATATAGAACCAGAGGATAACCCCTCCCTGTTTTTTTCTTTTTTTTTTTCCTTCCTTTTTCCAGTACAACTTGTTTCTAGTCACTCTGCACTGAGCAAAATGACTAGAAAGAACTCACCACAAAAGAAAGAATCAAAAAACGCACTCCCTGTCACAAAGTTACAGAATTTGGGTTAAAATTTGATGTCAGAAAACCAATTGAGAAGCACAATTATAAAGCTACTGGTGGCTCTGGAAAAAAGCATAGGATTCAAGAGACTTCATGACTGGAGAATTTAGAACTAATTGGGCCAAAATTAAAAATCAATTAAATGAGATGCAATCCAAACTGGAGGTCCTAACGATGAGGGTTAATGAGGTAGAAGAAAGAGTGAGTGACATAGAAGACAAGTTAATGGCAAGGAAGGGAGCTGAGGAAAAAAGATAAAAACAATTAAAAGACCATGAGGAAAGGTTAAGGGAAATAAATGACAACCTCAGAAGGAAAAATCTACTTTTAATTGGGGTTCCAGAGGGCACTGAGAAGGACAGAGGGCCAGAAAGCATATTTGAACAAATCATAGCTGAGAACTTCCCTAACTTGGGGAAGAAAACAGGCATTTAGACCCAGGAGATAGATTTCCCCCCCCCCCCACAAAACCAATAAAAACCATTCAACAACTTGACATTTAATAGTGAAACTTGCAAATTCCAAAGATAAAGAAAAGATCCTTAAAGCAGCAGGAGACAAGAGATCCCTAACTTATATGGGAGAAATATTACATTAACAGCAGACCTCTCTACAGAAACCTGGCAGGCTAGAAAGGGCTGGCAGGATATATTCAGGGACCTAAATGAGAAGAACATGCAACCAAGAATACTTTATCTAGCAAGGCTCTCATTCAGAATAGAAGGAGAGATAAAGAGCTTCCAAGATAGGTAGAAACTGAAATATGTGACCACCAAACCAGCTCTGCAAGAAATATTAAGGGGAATTCTGTAAAAGAAAAAGGAAGTCCAAAAAACAATCTAGTAACTCTGAACATGAACGGACCCCATCAAAAGGCGCAGGGTTTCAGACTGGATAAAAAAACAGGACCCATCTATTTGCTGTCTGTAAGAGACTCATTTGAGACCTAAGGAGACCTACAGCCTGAAAATGAAAGGTTGGAGAACCATTCCCCATTCAAATGGTCCTCAAAAGAAAGCAGGGGTAGCCATTCTCATATCAGATAAATTAAAGTTTATCCCAAAGACTGTAGTAAGAGATGAAGAGGGACACTCTATCATACTTAAAGGATCTATCCAACAAGAGGACCTAATAATCATGAATATTTATGCCCCTAAAGTGGGAGCTGCCAAGTATATCAATCAATCAATAACCAAAGTAAAGACATACTTAGATAATAATACACTTATACTGGGAGACTTCAACACGGCACTTTCTGCAAATGACAGATCTTCTAAGCACAACATCTCCAAAGAAACAAGACCTTTAAATGATACACTGGACCAGATGGATTTCACAGATATTTACAGAACTTTACATCCAAACACAACTGAATACATATTCTTCTCAAGTGCACATGGAACTTTCTCCAGAATAGACCACATACTGGATCACAAATCAGGTCTTAACCGATACCAAAAGATTGGGATTGTCCCCTGCATATTTTCAGACCATAATGCTTTGAAACTTGAACTCAATCACAAGAAGATATTTGGAAGAAATTCAAACACATGGAGATTAAAGACCATTCTGCTAAAAGATGAAAGGGTCAACCAGGAAATTAGAGAAGAATTAAAAAGATTCATGGAAACTAATGAGAAAGAAGATACAACCGTTCAAAATCTTAGGGATACCGCAAAAGCAGTCCTAAGAGGGAAATACATTGCAATACTAGCATCCCTCAAAAAAATTGGAAAAGAACTCAATTACACAAGCTAACCTTGCACCTAAAGGAACAGGAGAAAGAACCGCAAATAAAATCTATACCCAGGAGAAGAAGAGCATTAATAAAGATTTGAGCAGAAGTCAAAGAAATAGAGACCAGAAGAACTAGAACAGATCAACAAAATCAGGAGTTGGTTCTTTGAAAGAATCAATAAGATAGATAAAGCATTAGCCAGCCTTATTAAAAAGAAAAAAGACTCAAATTAAGAAAATCATGAATGAAAAAGGAGAGATCACCACCAATACCAAGGAAATACAAACGATTTTAAAAACATATTATGAGCAGTTATATGCCAATAAATTAAGCAATCTAGAAGAAATGGATGCATTTCTAGAAAACAACAAACTACCAAAACTGGAACAGGAAGAAACAGAAAACCTTAACAGGCCAATAACCAGGGAGGATATTGAAGCAGTCATCCAATACCTCCCAAGACACAAAAGGCTTCCCAGGGGAATTCTATCAAATGTTTAAAGAAGAAACAATACCTATTCTACTAAAGCTGTTCTGAAAGATAGAAAGGGATGGAATACTTCCAAAGTCATTCTATAAGGCCAGCATCACCTTAATTCCAAAACCAGACAAAGACTCCACCAAAAAGGAGAATTATAGACCAATATCCCTGATGAACACAGATGCAAAAATTCTCAACAAGATACTAGCCAATAGGATCCAACAATATATTAAGATTATTCACCATGACCAAGTGGGATTTATCCCAGGGATGCAAGGCTGGTTCAACACTCATAAGGCAATCAAAGTGATAGATCATATCAACAAGAGAAAAAATAAGAACTATATGATCCTCTTAATAGGTGCAGAGAAAGCATTTGATGAAATACAGCATCCATTCCTGATCAAAACTCTCCAGAGTGTCTGGATAGAGGGAACATTCCTCAGTATCTTAAAAGCCATCTACGAAAAACCCACAACAAATATCATTCTCAATGGGGAAACACTGGGGGCCTTTCCCCTAAGATCAGGAACACGACAGGGATGTCCACTCTCACCACTGCTATTCAACATAGTACTGGAAGTCCTCGCCTCAGCAATCAGACAACGACAAGAAATAAAAGGCATTCAGATTGGCAAAGGAGAAGCCAAACTCTCCCTCTTTGCAGATGACATGATACTGTACATAGAAAACCCAAAAGACTTCACCCCAAGCTTGCTAGAACTCATACAATAATTCGGCAGTGTGGCAGGATACAAAATCAATGCCCAGAAATCAGTGGCATTTTTATATGCTAACAATGAGACTGAAGAAAGAAAAATTAAGGAGTCAATCCCATTTACAATTGCACCCAAAAGCATAAGATACCTAGGAATAAACCTAACCAAAGAGGTAAAGGATCTATACCCTAAAAACTACAGAACACTTCTGAGAAAAATTGAGGAAGACACAAAGAGATGGAAAAATATTCCATGCTCATGGATTGGAAGAGTTAATATTGTGAAAATGTCTATGCTACCCAGGGCAATTTACACATTTAATGCAATCCTTATCAAAATACCGTGGACTTTCTTCAGAGAGTTGAAGCAAATAATCTTAAGATTTGTGCGGAATCAGAAAAGACTCTGAATAGCCAGAGGAATATTGAAAGAGAAAACCATAGCTGGGGGCATCACAATGCCAGATTTCAGGTTGTACTACAAAGCTGCAGTCATCAAGACAGTGTGGTACTGGCACAAAAACAGACACATTGATCAATGGAACAGAATAGAGAATCCAGAAATGGGCCTTCAACTCTATGGCCAACTAATATTCTACAAAGCAGGAAAGACTATCCACCGGAAAAAGGACAGTCTCTTCAATAAATGGTGCTGGGAAAACTGGACAGCCACGTGCAGAAGAATGAACCTAGACCATTCTCTTAGACCATACACAAAGATAAACTCAAAGTGGATGAGAGATCTAAATGTGAGACAAGAATCCATCAAAACCCTAGAGGCGAACACAGGCAACACCCTTTTTGAACTTGGCCACAGCAACTTCTTGCAAGATACATCCATAAAGGCAAGAGAGACAAAAGCAAAAATGAATTATTGGGACTTAATCAAGATAAAAAGCTTCTGCACAGCAAAAGAAACAGTCAACAAAACTAAAAGACCATCTACAGAAAGGGAGAAGATATTTGCAAATGACATATTAGATAAAGGGCTAGTATCCAAGCTCTATAAAGAACTTATTAAACTCAATAGCAAAGAAACAAACAATCTAATCATGAAATGGGCAAAAGATATGAACAGACATTTCACCAAAGAAGACAGACACGGCCTACAAGCACATGAGAAAATGCTCCACATCACTGGCCATCAGGGAAATACAAATCAAAACTGCAATGAGATACCACCTCACACTAGTGAGAATGGTGAAAATTCACAAGACAGGAAACAATAAATGTTGGAGAGGATATGGAGAAAGGGAAACCCTCTTGCACTGTTGGTGGGAATGTGAACTGCTGCAGCCACTCTGGAATACTGTGTGGAGGTTCCTCAAAGAGTTAAAAATAGACCTGCCCTACAACCCAGCAATTGAACTGCTAGGGATTTACCCCAAAGATACAGATGCTTTGAAACACCGGGACCTGCACCCAATGTTTATAACAGCAATGTCCGCAATAGCCAAACTGTGGAAGGAGCCTTGGTGTCCATCGAAAGATGAATGGATAAAGAAGATGTGGTCTATATATATTATGGAATATTACTCAGCCATTAGAAACAACAAATACCCACCATTTGTTTGGATGTGGATGGAACTGGAGGGTATTATGCTGAGTGAAGTAAGTCAATCGGTGAAGGCCAAACATTATATGGTCTCATTCATTTGGGGAATAGAAAAAATACTTAAAGGGATTAAAGGGGAAAGGAGATAAAATGAGTGGGAAATATCAGAGGGTGACAACATGAGAAACACCTAACTCTGGGAGATGAACAAGGGGTACTGTGGAAAGGGAGGTGGGCGGGGGGATGGGGTGACTGAGGTGACAGGCACTGAGGGGGCACTTGATGGGATGAGCACTGGGTGTTATTATATATGTTGGCAAATTGAACTCCAATAAAAAAAAATACACACAAAAAAAGAAAGAGCTGGGTAAAGAGCAAAAGGTTATTGCTAGTCATTGTGAATTTTTAAAGTAAGAATTTGATGCTTTATATAGAGGTATGGAAATGAAACTCAGATATCAGTATTTTCTTAAACTCTCCAGTGATTCTAATGTATAGCTAGAATAGAAAACCAGTATGCTAAGAGTGAATGAAAGGAAAGAATTCATTCCAAGTAGGTAAGTGGATCTTATTTTCTGTGATGACTTAAGTTGGGTTTTTTAAAAAAATATATTTTATTTATTCATGAGAGACACAGAGAGGCAGAGACATAGGCATCCCCTGCAGGGAGCCTGATGTGGGACTCTATCTTGGGACCCTGGGGTCACCCCCTGGGCCGAAGGCGGCGCTAAACTGCTGAGCCACCAGGGATCCCCTAAGTTGAGTCTTAAGGTAGGATTTCAGTTGAGAAAACTGAGCAAAAGGGGTTCTAAGGTGCAGGGGGAAACATCACTGAAAGCAAAAGATGAATGTTAAGCTTAGCAAATACTGTATTTTCTTTGAGGTCAGGATGCCTAGTGCAAGCGGGGTATAATGATGATAGGTACATGCAGAAAGGGGTCAGATTACCAATGGGATATTGAACCTATTCCAGGCAATGAGGAACCACTGGAAGTATTTAATGAGAGGAGTGACAAGGTTACAAGGCCAAGTGAGCTTTTGGAAAGTCAGGAAATTAAATATCAACTAGAACTCTGATTCTATGAAATCATTGGTGTCTTATCTAGATTATCTTTCATTTAATAAAAAATACATCTTGTCTTATCTCACTGTCTCACTAATTCAGCTTATGAAGAGATTTCTTAATAGCTCTTCACTTTGAATCATTTTTGTAGCATAATTAATTGGATTGAAGTAACATACTGGAAGTAAATGGGGTCAATAATACCATTCGCAAAGTGTCTCTAGGTGCAAGAGACTTTATTAACAATTATTAAAATGTGTACTTCTGACTTATCATTACTGACCTGCTTTAGGTCATTGATGAAAATGTACAAAACACCCAGTTTTAAAATACACGTGTTTCTGTGTCCTCAAATGCTTTTTACCTCCACTGAAAACCAATCATAGTTCAGGTAATCCAAACATGGAAAAGTATACAACTTATATACATGCCTTTAAGAAAGATTTTCAGTATTTGCATAGAACTTACTTTCCTGTTCATAATTGTTTTTAATCAATATTAAGGTCACTTTGTATTTTCCTTGAATATACATCATAATGGAAGTGAGCATGTAGACTGGCAGCTTCCCTATGGCAAATGAGGGGCAATCTTGCTATTCCTACTGGCCCCAGTAAATTCACAAAATGAATTATTTCACGGGTGGATAAAATGGAAATTGGCCATATGTAATGGACCAAGAGAACAGTGTTCTATCTCTATAATCCAGAATATTAAGGAAAAAGAGGGCTTATATTCCTCTGCAAAATATTTAGACTCGAGGGACCCAATACAATTTTTTTTTCAGTTTAATGTGCAGCAGGTGACCAGAGGAGGCACTTAATATATCCACATCAGAGCTCTAACTTTCATAAAAAAGAATTTCACTTTCAGCTCAGTTATTCATGAATATTATAAGAACTGTAGCTCACCTAATGAAGCCTACTTATTGTTAATGTCCTGTTTTCATGATATATCTAAAAGCACTATTATTGTTCTTATTTTTTTATTCCAGAGCAGTTAATGTAGTAGTATATTCTTTTAAAGTGTTTAATACAATGATTCAACAATTCCATATATTATTTAGTGTTCATCAAGATAAATGCACTCTTAAACCCCTTTGCCTATTTCACACATCCTCCCGCTCACCTACCCTCTGATAACCATCTGCTTGCTCTGTACTCCAGAGTCTGTTTATTGATTTGTCTCCTTTTTTTCTTCATGCATTTGTTTTGTTTAAATTCCACATATAAGTGAAATCATATGGTATTTGTATTTCTCTAACTGGCTTATTTCACTCAGAACCACTCTACGATCATCCATGTTGTTGCCCGTAGCAGGATTTCATTCCTTTTAATGGCTTAATAATATTCCATTACATATATATATTCATGGGGCTACTTCCATCATTTGTCTACTGTAAATGCTGCAATAAACACAGGGGTACATGTATATCTTCAAGTTAGCGTCTTTGTATTTTGGGGGTAGATACCTACTAGTAAGATTATTGGATCATGGGGTAGTTTGTACTTTCAATTTTTTAAGTAACCTCCACACTGTCTTCTATAGTGGATGCATCAGTTTGCATTCCCACCAACAGTGCATGATAGTTCCTTTTTCTCTACATCCTCACCAATACCTGTTGCTTCTTGTGTTTTTGACTTTAGGCATTCTGACAGGTATAAGGTGATACCTCATTGTGGTTTTGATTTGCATTTCCCTGATGATGAGTGGTGTTGAGCATCTTTTCTTGTGTCTGTTAGCCATCTGTATGTCTTTTTTGGAGATGTGTCTGTTCCTGCCATCTACCTATGTTTTAACTGGATTTTTTTTTTGTTTCTTGGGTATTGAGTTGTGTAAGTTCTTTATATATTTTGGATACTAACTCATTTTCAATATGTCATTTGTAAATATCTTCTGCCAATCAGCAGGATGTCGTTTAGTTTTCTTGGTTGATTTCAGTCACTGTACAGAAGCGTTCTTTCTTTTCCCAAGAGTTTATTTTTGCTTTTATTTCCCTTGCATGAGGAAACATAGCTAAAAACATGTTGTTATGTACAATCTCAGAGAAATTACTGTCTATGCTCTCCTCTGGGGTTTTTATGGTTTTGGGCTTCACATGTAGGTCCTTATTCCATTCTGAGTTTGTTTGTGCGTGTGCCATAAGAAAGTGATCCTGTTTCATTCTTTTGCATGTATCTTCCCAGTGTTCCCAACACCATTCATTAAAGAGACTTTTTCCCTTTGCATATTCTTTCCTCCTTTGTCAAAGATTAACTGACCATATTGTGTATTATTTCTGGGATTTCTGTTCTGTTCCATTGATCTGTATGTGTGTTTTTATGCCAGTACCATGCTGTTTTGATTACTACAGCTCTGTAGTGTAATTTGAAGTCTGGAATTATGATGCCTCCAGTTTTTTTCTTTTTCAAGATGGCTCTGGCTATTTGGGGTCTTTTGTGATTCCATATAAAGTTTAGGTAGTTTATTCTAGTTCTGTGAATAATGTTGCTGGCATTTTGGTAGGGATGGCATTGAATGTGTAGATTGCTTTGGGTAGTTGAGACATTTTAACAATAACAAATGTCAAGATTTCATTCTTTTTGGTGGCTGAGTAATATATATTGTATATATATATATATATATATATATATATATATATATATATATATACAATGGAAATTATATATATATACCACATCTTTATCCATTCATCTATCAATAGACATTTGGGCTCTTTCCATATTTTGGCTATTGTGAACACTGCTGCTATAAACACTAGGGTGCCCCTGGATGTGTCCCTTCAAATAACTCTTCCAATCCATGAGCCTGGAATGTCTATCAATTTCTTTGTGTCATCTTCAATTTCCTTCATCAGTGCTTTACAGTTTTCAGAGTATAGGACTTTACCCTCTTTGATAAACTTATTCCTAAGTATTTTATTACTTATGGTGCTATTGTAAATGGGATTGTTTTCCTAATTTGTCTTTTTGCTGCTTCATTATTAGTGTATAGAAATGCAATAGAGTTCTGTACATTACTTTGTATCCTGTGACATTACTGTATTCATTTAACAGTTGTGGTAGTTTTGTGATGGCATCTTTAGGGTTTTCTATATAAACTATCATGTCATCTGCAAATAGTGAAAGTTTTATTCCTTCCTTACCAATTTGGATCTTTTATTCCTTTCTCTTGTCTGATTGCTATGGCTGGAACTTCTAGCATTATTTTGAATAAAATTGGTAAGAGTGGACATTCTTGTCTTGTTCCTGACCTCAGGGGGAAAGCTCTCAGCCTTTCACCATTGAGTATGATGTGAGCTGTGTGTTTTTCTTTTTCTCTTAATTTTTTATTAAAATTCAATTTAGCTGCATATACTGCATTATTAGTTCCAGGTGTAGAATTTAGTGATTCATCAGTCACATGTAATACACAGTGCTCACTATATTAAGTGCCCTCTGCCCTCTTTAATGCTCATCACCCAATTATCCCAACCACACCCCTCCAGCAACCTTCAGGTTTGTTTCCCATAATTAAGAGTCTCATGGTTTGCCTCCTCTGTTTTTATCTTACTTTATCTTTCCTTCCCTTCTCCTATGTTTATCTGTTTTGTTTCTTAAATTCCACGTATGAGTGAAATCATACGGTATTTATCTTTCTCTGACTTATTTCACTTAGCATAATACCCTCTATTTCCATCCACAGCACTGAAAATGGCAAAATTTCATTCTTTTTTGGTGGCTTATATTCCATTGTGTGTGTATATCATCTATCAATGGATATTTGGGGTTTTTCTATAGTTTGGCTATTGTGGACTTGCTGCTATAAAAATCGGGGTGCATGTGCCCCTTTGAATCACTGTTTGAATCCTTTGGATAAATACCTAGCAGTGCAATTACTGGGATATAGGGTATTTCTATTTTTAACTTTTTGAGGAACTTCTATACTGTTTTCCAGAGTGGCTGCATCAGTTTGCATTCCGAGCAACACTGTAAGGGGATTCCCCTTTCTCCGCATCCTTGCCAACATCTGTTATTTCCTGAGTTTATAGATCAATATCCCTGATGAACATGGATGCAAAAATTTTCACCAAGATACTAGCTAATAGGATCCAACACTAAGTACATCAAAAGGATTATTCACTACCAACAAGTGGGATTTATTCCTGGGCTGCAGGGATGGTTCAATATCCACAAATCAATCAGTGTGATACACCACATTAAAAAAAGAAAGGACAAGAACCATATGATCCTCTCAACAGATGCAAAAAAAAAAAAAAAAAAAAAAAGCATTTGACAAAATACAGCACTTTCTTGATAAAAACCCCTCTGATGTATAAGGAAAGAGGGGACATACCTTAATATAAAAGCCATATACGAAAGACCCATAGCAACTATTACCCCCAACAGGGGAAAACTGAGAGCCTTTCCCCCAAGGTCAGGAACACAACAGGGCTGTCCACTCTCACCACTATTGTTCAAAATAGTACTGGAAGGCCTAGCCTCAGCAGTCAGACAACAAAAAGAAATAATTTCTGCCTGATTAGATCTAAATTCTGCAGTCATGAAGTCTCTTGAGTCCTTTATGCTTTTTTCTAGAGCCACCAGTAGCTTTATAATTGTGCTTCTGAATTGGCTTTCTGACATTGAATTGTAATCCAAATTTTGTAACTCTGTGGGAGAGAGGACTGTTTCTGATTCTTTCTTTGGAGGTGAGTTTTTCCTTCTAGTCATTTTGCTCAGTGCGGAGTGGCCAAAAACAAGTTGTCCTGGGCAAAGGAGAAAAAGAGAGAAGAGAAAAAAGAAAATAAAAAGGAAAAAAAAAGAAGAGGAAAAAAACGGGGGAGAAGCAAACAGAAAACAAAAAAAAAAGTGGGGGGAGTATCCTCTGATTCTATATACTATAAATCCCTCGACTTCCCCTGGAACTTTCCAGTGTTCCTTGGTCAATAACTTGCTTTTCCCCTGTCCTTCTAGCTGGTCTTCAGGGGTAGGGGCCTGCTGTGCTAATTGAAATATTGAACCACCCTTGCATCCCAGGAATAAATTCTACCCAATCTTGGTGAATTTTTTAATGTATTGTTGGATTCATTTTGCTAATATTTTATTGAAGGCTTTGGCATCTATGTTCATTAGAGATATTGCCCTGAAGTTCCCTGTTGTGTATGTGTCTTTCTCTGGTTTTGAAGTCAGGATAATGCTGGTCTCTCAAAAAAAGTGGAAGGTAGCCTTCTTCCTCTTCTATTCTTTAGAAAAGTCTGAGAAGAATAGGTATTAACTCTTTTTTTAAATATTTGGTAGAACTCACCTGTGAAGCTATGTGGTCCTGGACTTTTGTTTGCTCAGAGTTTTGGGATGTGATCAAATCAATGATTTGATTTCATTGTTAGTAATCAGTCTGTTCAAATTTTCATTTTGTTCCTGCTTCAGCTCTGCTAACTTATATGTTTCTAGAAAGTTATCCATTCCTTGTATGCTGTCCAGTTGGTTGGTCTATACCTTTTCATAATATTCTTTTAAAATTCTTTGTATCCTTTGTATTTCTCTGTTGTTGATTGTTATTTCTCCTCTTTTATTTCTGATTTTATTTGAATCCTCTCTCTCTCTCTCTTTTAATGAGTCTGGCTAGAGGATTAACAATTTTGCTGATCTCTTTCAAGAACCAGCTCTTGGTTTCACTGATCTGTTCCTTTTGTTTGTTTGTTTGTTTTTGTTGTTTTGTTTTGCTTTGTTTTTTTTTTTTTGTATTATCATTTGTTTTTGCTCTAATCTTTAAAATTTCTTTCTTTCTGCTGGATTTCAGTTTTTTTGTTCTACTTTTTCTAGCTCTTTCAGGTATAAGGTTTGGTTGTTTATTCAAGATTTTTCTTGCTTCTTGAGGTAGTAGACCTGTATTGCTATAAACTTTCTTCCTAGTACTTATTGTGCTGCATGGAAAAGATTGTTGGATCATTGTGTTTTCATTTTTATTTGTTTCCATATATTTTTTTATTTCCTCTTTGATTTCTTAATGGACAAATTCATTCTTTAGTAGCATGTTATTTAACTTCCATGTATTTGTGTTCTCTCTAGATTTTGAGTCCGATGTGGGACTTGATCCTGGGACTCCAGGATCACATTGACTTTGCCTGATGGAAGTACTGCTACCCTGGTTTTCTTTTCAAAACCATTTGCATGACAAATATTTCTCCATCCTGTCACTTTCAATCTGCTTGTGTCTTTAGGTCTGAGGTGAGTCTTGTGTAGGCAGCATATAGATGGATCTCTTTTTTTTTTTTTTTCTTTTTTATTCCATCACCTTGTCTTTTGATGGGAGAATTTAGTCCATTTACATTCAAAGTAATTATGGATAGGTATGTATTTTTTGCCATTTTGTTATTTGTTTTGTGTGTGTGTTTGCAATTCTTTGTTCCTTTCTTCCCTTGCTGTCTTCTCTCACCTTAAGTTGGCTTTCTTTAGTGATATACTTGGATTCTTTTCTCTTTCTCTTTTGCAAATTTATTACTGGTTTTTGATTTGTGGCTACCATTAGGTTTGTATGTGACATCTTCTGCATATAGCAGTGTATTTTAAGTTGATGGTTGCTTAAGTTTGAGCTCATGCTTGACTCCTCTCTTCTCCTTGTTAAGGTATATGGGGTCAAACTTTATTTCCTTTTGCTTAGTGAGTCCTTTGAGTGAGATTTACTGATATTCTTATTACTGCTTTTGAGCTTTCTACTTTTCTTACTTTTACTATGGTCTTTCCTTTCCACTTACCGATTCCCCATTAACATTTTTTTGTAGGGCTAGTTGAATGGTTGTGAACTCCTTCAACTTCTGTTTGTCTGAAAACTCTATCTCTCCTTCTATTCTGAATGATCACTTGCTGGAGAGAGTAACCTGGACTACAGCTCTTTCTCTTTTGGCACTTTGAATATAGCTTGCTACCTTCTTCTGGCCTGCAAAGTTTCTGTTGAATAATCTGCTGATAGGGGATCCCTGGGTGGCGCAGCGGTTTGGCGCCTGCCTTTGGCCCAGGGCGTGATCCTGGAGACCTGGGATCGAGTCCCACATCGGGCTCCCGGTGCATGGAGCCTGCTTCTCCCTCCGCCTGTGTCTCTGCCTCTCTCTCTCTCTCGGTGACTATCATAAATAAATGAAAAATTAAAAAAAATAATAATAATAATCTGCTGATAGGCTTATGGGGTTTTCCTTGTATGTAACTGTTTTCTTTTATCCTGGTTCTTTTAGAATTCATTCTTATTATTGCTTTTCACCATTTTAATTACTGAGTGTCTTGTGGACCTCCTGGGGTTGATTTGTTGGGGATCTCTGTGCCTCCTTGATCTGAATTTACGCTTGCTTCCCAAACTTGGGAAGTTTTCAGCCTTTATTTCTTCAAATAAAATTCTACCCCCTTTATTCTTTCTTCTTCTTCTGAGATTCTTATAATGCAAACATTATTACATTTGATGGAGTCATTGAGTTCCCTAAGTATATTCTCACTTTACATAATTGTTTTTCCCCCACCTACTCAGCTTGGTTACTTTCCATTACTCTATCCTCTGGGCTGCTGATTCATTCTTTTGCTTCTTCTAACCTGCTCTTTATTCTATCTAGAGTATTTTGAATTTCAATTATTGCGTTTTTCATCTCTGATTGATTGTTTTTTTATCTTTTTTAAGGGTCTCAGTGATGTCCTCCATTCTTTTTTGCAAGTACAATGAGTATCTTTATGATCATTACTTTAAATTCTCTATCAGGCATATTACTTCTATTTTGCTTAGGTCTCTTGCTGTGATTTTGTTATATTCTTTCATTTGTGATATATTCCTCTGTTTGCTTATTTTGTCTAAGTCTCTGTGTCTGTTTCTGAGTGTTAGGAAAGTCAGCCAGCATCTTGCTCTTGAAAGAAGTGGGCAGGGCACACATGTTTCACAAGGTGGAGTCAGTCCTCTTCCACAAGACATGTGCAGCCACCACCAAGCCCAGGCCAACCAGGGCCACTCCACAAAGCTCACATGGGCAGGACACATACTTTTAACAAGGTCTTGAATCCTCTGTGGGAGGTGATCAGCCACTGCCACTGCTGGGACCTAGGCTCCACTATGGACACAGTTGGAGGTGTGATATTGGCAAGGTTTGTGCTGGTCTTCAGGGGAAGGGAACCTGCATCGCCAAACTGAGGTGGTCCTAGCTGGAGAAGGTGGGGTGCAATATACAGAAGTATAAGGTAGTAAATGGAACTGTACTGGTTTCCACAGATAGCCATGTGTTTATGCTGGGGGACAGGGGAGGAAAATGGCCAGATCTTTTGTTCCTGGAGAAAGCCCTCAGCAAATTGAGATTAGCAACTAACTCTCCCACCCATATGCCTCAAGAGTTTTTCAAACTGCTGCTTCTATGCTGTATCTCTGTGGGCTGTTTTTCATGCTATCTCTTCAAGGGCAGGGACTTGGTTGTCTATTGCCCTCCCTGCTCTCCCAGATCCCAGCCTGCTAATTTTTATCATTCCAGGTTTAAGACCCTCTGGTTGTAAGAACTCACAAAATTCATCCTCTCTGGTTTTCAAAGTCAATTATTATGGGGATTTGTCTTCTTTGTCTCCCCTCTCTGTGCCTATAGCTAGCTCCTTACCTCCCATGGACCGTACCATAGGTCCATTTAGCTCTCCATCATTTCTCCACCTTTCCTACACTATTCAATATGGTCTCTTCTCTACATTTAATTATGGAGTTTGTTCTTCCAGTCTCTGGGTAATTTTCTGGATTATTTATACTGATGTGATGGTTATCTAGTTGTATCGGTGGGATGAGCTGAGCTTAGGGTCCTCGTACTCCACCATCTTCCCCAGGAGTTTCCTTCTTTTTTTTAAGATTTTGTTTATTTACTTGAGAAAGAGAGAGTGAGAGAAAGAGATCACAGCAGGGGGGAAGGGCAGGGGGAGAAGCAGACTCCCTACTAAGCAGGCAGCCTAATGTGGGACTTGACCCCACAACCTTGGGATCATGACCTGAGCCAAAGGCAGACACTTAACCAACTGAGCCACCCAGGCACCCTTGCCCAGAAGTTTCCTTATGGATGTTTTTAAATATTATTCACTAAGCAAGAACATATCAAGAATAACCAAAAGCCTGCCTTGGAAATGGACTTGCTATATGGGAGGAAATGGAAATGTACTCAGAATTTAGTGGGCAACAATAATACCTGAAGAGAGAAAATCAGTGCTAGCTTTCATATTTTATTTTTGTCAAATGGATTTTCAAGTTCATGCCACTGAATATTAACAGACCTCTCCTTCCTACTACTTCCCATCTTTATCCTTGAATGTGTCCTGCATTCTTCCCCTGGCTCTGAATCTGGTCTGCCTAGTTGAGAGCAGAGCCACTGGATAGGGAATGTGATGCCACATACACTCAGAATTGCACTGGCACCTCTATAGGGGATGAAGCATCAAAAACCCGAGAAAGAAAGCCAAGGAGAACAGACCTATGAAACAGTCCTGAGAAAATCACATCCTTCTCTTTTCTTAGCCTCTCCAAAATAGAAGCCACTGATCCTGTAATACTTGGAGCCATGTCTAATATTCCTATTGCTCATATTTCTCAAACATAAATTTAGCCCTCTGTCTATAGTTCCCTTCTACTATCCTCTTCCCAAATAAGATGGAAATCAAATACTTTATTTCTTTCTCTCTTTATTTTCTTTTTTTAAACACAGAAAGATGAACAGGGCTTAGAGGTCCATTAAAATCTCCAGCACCCCATGAGTCAACAACATACATAGCAACTTTGATTTATGAATGGCCCAAGATGTTGCATTGGGAAAATAATGTGTGTTTGCAGAATAAACACATTTATAAAAACATATACTGCCTTATATATCTTAACCATGTTACTGAAGTCTATAAGCAACACAGATGCCAAAAGAGACAGACAAATGAAAAAGAACTAATTGAGAAGAGGTACTTTGCAGCCCTGGAATGGATACGAAACTTACCAAAGATCATAACTTAGGCTTTTATCACCATTCTCTTGATTCAACTTTTTTTCATGGTCAGATAAACAAGTGCTTTATCTCATCTGAATGTTTTTATTTTTATTGATTTGAAACCATGTTTCAAAAGCTTTGAATCCCATAAATTTATCTTAGAAAGCATCATCCCTTTCATTAACCCTGAGAAAGTTTTTATATATATATCAGGCCATCTAAGATGCCTTGTTAGCTATTCTAGGTCCCTTGGAACAAAAAAGGGTAGAAAATGATGGGGACACTAGTAGGGCAAGCATTAAATGTACTGGAGCATCAGCTCATAGCCCTCAGGAGACCTGAAATAATATATATGCCTACCAGAGATCCTACCTAATCATTCCAAGGAGTAGTTTACATGACTCAGGATTTATTCTAGAAAAACCCTACAGTTCAGTAACCTTTCTCATGGACTCCTGGAATCCATGGATATGTGTTTGGGAATCTTCAGTTGTTGTGATTATGTAGTGCATATCTTCATTTCAACAATCTTCCAAAAACAATATAAGCACATTCTGGATTGTCTGAGTGCCTCTTACAGCTGAGTACTGCCAAATGAGGATAACTTGAAGTCATACTGGGATAACTTTTAATGCAGGGCTTCTCAAATCCAAGGTCCACATGTGTGTGGAGATGTGCAGGTTTGGTATGGGGGCCACACTGTTATAGTCAAAAGCTAAGGATCAAAGGACAGCATTTTTCCTCTCACCCTTCAATCTTGGCACATTCCAAACTAGTAAGTTTCCTCTTCGAAACGTGTTTTTCAAAAATGAAATCTTGACATTTGCAACAACATAGATGGAGCTAGAGTTTATTATGCTAAGTGAAATAAGTCAGTCAGAGAAAGACAAATATCCTGTGATCTCATTCCTATGTGGAATTTAAGAAATAAAACATATGACTATATGGGAAGGAGGGAAAAAAAAAAAGAAAAGAGGGAAAAACCCATAAAAGACTCTTAATGATACAAAAAAAAAAACCTGAGGTTTGTTGGAGGGGTGTGTGTGGGGGATGAGTTAAATGGGGGATGGATATTAGAAAGGACACTTGTGATAATCACTAGGTATTGTATATAAGTGATGAATCACTTAATTCTACTTCAGAAAGTAATATTGTACTATATATTAACTAAAATTTAAATTTAAAAAGAATACAATAAAAACATACCAAAAAAACATTTTCTCAAGACCAATGACAATATTTCTTGTATTCCATAATCAAAAGTTAAAGAGAAATGTTTATGAATTAACCTGCCTCCATGCTGCATATTAAACCCAGAGCAAGATCCCTCACTACTTCATTCGTGGTTCTTCATTTTTAGCCTTCATTTCAGGTGTTTTCTATCACCTGTACTGACTAGACCATAGCTTCCAACCTGGCAGAGCCATCCTGTGACGTGAGAGATACCAAGAAGTTGTTGCTAGTGCTTGGGTCAATCTCAGAAGAGTCTCAGGCTATTGGATAATGTCCCAGTAATGCTTACTGGCCATCAGTATTCAGAGACTGTGGAATGAAATTCCAGTCAGAACAAACTCCTCCTGACTTATGAATTTTCTGGAGTTCATTAGGATGAACCAAACTGGGAAGAAGTGATTGAAAAAAGCTTCTAATATCCCCCCACCAGAATAAAACATGTAAGCCAGCTGAAAACAGGATTTGATTTCCCAGACGATTCCTTGGATTGATTTAGATGCAGCCATCCCAAAGCTCATACAATTCTGATTAATACCCACTTTGTCTCCCTCTGTTGCTCACTTTCTCACAGATGAATTAAATAATGCCTACCTGTGCTACCCCAAGTCCTACTGGAACATAACCTGATTTCTCAAAAGTGGTCTCAAAAGTGGTCTATTACTGGAAGCACTGAAAATAATTAGAAACAATTACCACTTTAACTCTATCACACACACACACACACACACACACACACACACGCACATCACACACAATATATCCTCCCCTTTCCCACTGCTGCCTCACAGCAGCCCTTTTGCCTCAATAGGCCAATTAAGTAACCATGATATAAACATGCAGATTGACAATGAGCCATCTCTCTTCAGAGTGCCAGAAAATCAAAAGGACTTCATTTCATTTGATGCCAGGGGCAATTAACCCTGGTACTGTTGATACCTGACACCTTTCTGACCTTCAACACTGCAGGTAAAACCACTCTTTCCTGACCTCTCTCATTCTCTTTCTCCCTTCTGCCAACTATCCCAGTCTTAGTTGCTGCACACTCCTGCTAGGTATTTCTCTTTAACCAAATCAGCTGTTTGATGCATGTCTCTCCCTCATTGCTCTGTTTCTGACTTTCATGAGGCGTTCAAAGAAAGGAGAGCTAAGGCATCTCCGCTCCCAAGAAAGGAAGAGAGAGAAAAGGAGGTGCCGCACTGTCTTCTAATCACCAGCTCAATCACAAATTTGGCAGCCTGGAAATGTCATGCATAATATACAGAGCAAGCACTTTTAAAAGCGGATTATAGGGATTTTTTTCTGATACAAAGCCAGGCAATTTTTCAGCGATGCAGCTAAATGAAATAATCCTTTCTTAGGTAATTCCCTGAAGGCCATTTACATATTATTTTATGTTATGTGTTGTTTTTCTTCCACATGGGCTCCTTTCTCCCATATTTATTTAACAGATACACATTCTCAAATGTTTTCTTGTAATTTTTTGTGCTTTTTCCTGCCACTTTCATGAATACATTGAAAAGTCATTCATTTTCTTTCACACTAGTTTCTGTTTTGGTGGACTAATACTGTTGCTATTAAAAATCCTCCTGAATCAAAAGAAAATATGCTGAGCTTTAGATACAGAAAGAATAAAGTTTGATTACAGCTGATAAAATAGATGAGTGTTGTTATATCTCGGGGAATAAGTAGTAAATGTGATTTAAATCCCTGTTTTGAAGAAACAGATCTTAGATATCAACTCTTTAGCACACAAATCTGCTAACTTGTAAAATCTTTGAATAGTGATCTAATATTCACCACACAATGAATCTATCAAAAAAGCACCTCAGGTTGTCTTCAAAATATAACCCAAATCCAAATAATTCTCACCACCTCTACTGCTAACCACCCTGCCCAAGCCATCACTTCTCACCTAAATTGCTACAACTTCCAAATTCCTTACTTGCTCCTAAGTAACTATTCTAGAGCAGCCAAGGCGATCCTTTATATTGTGAGTTAGGTCATGTTATTCTCCCACTCAAAACCCTCCAATGTCTTCCCTTTACAAAGTCTTTCCCTTCCCTTCCAAACATACTGTTCTTTAAGCACACAGATGCTTAAACATGATCCCAACTCAGGGCCCTGACTCATTCAGTTTCCACCTAGAACATTCTTTCTACAGATCCTCTCATGGCTCAGTCCCTTATTTCATTTAAATCTCTGCTCAGATGTCATCTGTTCAAGAGAAGCCTCCCCTGACTCCCCTATGTTAAGAGCCACCTAGCTCACATCTTCCATCTCTCTTCCTTTTCTCAGTTCAGTTGAGGTTATAGTACTTGTATCTCTGACATTCCATTATATATTTTTATATTTACTTATTTCTGTGTTGACTTTCTCCCTCACCATTAAGTAGGTAAGCAAGGTCTTTGCCTTTTTCACACATGTTGTATTCCCAGAAGAGTAGAATGAAGCAGGAAGTCCCAACCCTCAAACCTATGGCCCCGTTACAGCTCTCTGTGTATAAGGATCTAGAAAGGAAAAGTAAAGAATGTTGTTTTTCCTTCTGTGATTTACAAAATACCCAATTTAGAATATTTGGGACTTGGTATGAGGCAGCCAAGGATCTAATTTTGACCAATACGAAATATTAAAGGACAAAATAAGATCTCCTAGTAAAAAGTTCAAATATTCTAGCAGCAAACTCTCTCTCTCTCTCTCTTAGTAAGATCTCCTTAGCATGGCATGTTGTTTGTGGAGAGAGGTTAGGTATTTATAATTTTTAAAATTATAAAATTTTTGTGAAAGTTTGAACAAGAGCATACACACACACACACACACACACACACACACAGATGAGATCCTTGGTCAAATTACTTAACTTTTCTGTCCCTATCTGTAAATGAGAATAATTAACAGCATCTATGATAGACAATTGTTATGAGGCATAAATAAGTTACCATACAGCAATTGTTTAATCTCTAGTATATAGTTAGCATTACGTCAACGTTAGCTATTAGAATAATTCTCCCAGCCAGGAGATTTTCAAGAATAGTAATTGTACATAAGTAGTTTGCCCAAAGTACACTTATGTATGGAAGGGATAACAATTTCTGTCTTAATGTACTTCAGGACCCTAGAAAATATGATGGAATATGGGATACCTGTTAACAAAACAACCCCTTTCATCTTTATCTAAACATCTGCAACAACTGAAATATCCCCAGTGTAGTTATTTGGCCTTTGTAAACCAAAGAAAAATATAATGGAGGTCAAAGTTTAAGAAGTTGTTTTCTAAGCAACAACAGAGTTTATAGTTGATATTCAAATTCTATTTTACAGATAAGGAAGTGAGAAGAAAGGACACTTTCATAGCCAAGGTCACACAAAAGGGAGGACTGCTAACTCTCTAGCCTACTGTTAAATTCACTGAATTCATGCAACATACCAGCCAAATCTCTCTTTTAATGTACCTGGTCTCAGACACCTTGAAGCCACTAGAATCCCATGTTCATTCTGAACAAAGATTCATCTCATACTACTTGAGCCTCCCCAGGCCAGCCTGGGACTTAAGGTTTAATTAAATCCTGTGGAGTTGCATTTTTGAAGGAGCTATTATCTTTAAGTGATTCTGGTTTATGAGTGTCTAGGAAAAGAAGAGAGAGAGGGAAAATAGAAGGAGAGCAAGAGGTGACAGATATGAGGAAAGAAGGAGTACAAATCAAGCATCTTTGATCTAAGTTGATTAGTTATGCATTTTTGCAAGCAGTAATTGAAAGGCACAAGGAGAATGTGAATTACCCACAGGAAGTGACAGTGGTAGATCCCTCTCTCCATTACCTATGTCCGTGATAGAAATGAAGTGCTGACATTGCATCATGGTTTTCAAAAGGCAATTTTGGACATCACATAAAACAGTTCTTCATCTTTTCAATTTACATTTAGATGCTTCAGAAATAAGTTATGGAAGCAAATCTAAGTTGAATTTACAGTTTCAATCAAAATTTCTCTTTTCTTGTTATGTTTATTATTCATCATATACAATGCCATTACACAGTGAGGAGATTTTCAAGAACAGTGTTTTTGTATTGCCCAGTTTGTCCTAGGTATGGTTAAGGCAGGGGTACAGCTCCTTCTGAAAAATAAAAACTATGCTTTAGCTTTCAAAGAACAATTTTGGATGAACAAATTTTGGGTGGGGGGTTCAGGAAGTGGTCAAAGCTAGCAAATGGTGCTCTTTCCCTGGTATTTTTATCCCTACAGTATAGAAACAAGGAAACAGCACCCTTCCATGCAAATAGAATGTCTCCAGGCTTTTCTTTGCAATATTTATGATCAAATTATATTTTTAATGTCTGTGGAACTCTAGAAACAATTGGAACTACATGATTAGCTGACAGTACTACGTTTTTAGTACACACAATAAATCTAGGTGTAAATTCCATCTCAGTATTGTATCCTCTGAGGTTGTTAGCCACTTGATCTTTAAATTTCCACATTTGGTGCAATCTAATTCAACAATATGTAATTGCCTGCTATAGACCAAGCACTGTGTTAGGCACTGTGGCAGTCAAAAATGAGAACACGGTCCCTGTACCTAATGAACTCAATTTAGTAAAGTGGGGCTTGTAAAAGAGCTAGAATAAGGGCAGAGACTAAATAAAAATGTAGAATAAGATAGCATCATGAAGATATACAAGGTACAACTCCATGAATCCCAACTCCTTCAAAGTCATGCTCTCGATGTTCTACCATCCTGTTCATCCTCCCTGCTGCACCTACCTAAAGATCCACAGGTTACTTCTCTTCATCCTTTGAAGATGCATCACCTGATTCACTGTCATCCTCCACCACTGCTCTTGGTAACTTCAATGTCTAATTGTAACTCCTTCCAATATGTTGGCTTTTCAGTTTCATTGTCTTCTCTCCTACAGTGATCTGATCTTCCACCCCACCTCAGCTTCCCTCTTTGGTATATACACTGTCACTGTCATTACAAATGACTACATTGCTTTCATTGGCTCAAGAATCACCTACTCTGACCTCCATCTGCTCCACCTCTGGCTCACTCCCTCTAGTCCCCCAATTCCAACAATCCATTGAACCCATTCATGTTTTCACTGTCCCTCCCCACCCTAGCCTAGATTCCACAACCCATCATTATTACTTATGACATTGCACATGTTCTAACATCCCTTACCTCCAACTATGATTAACTGAAAACCCCCTCTGAACCTGCCCCTGAATCACAGGTATTGAAACCAGTAGATAGGCAAACATATAATTATGTTTATTGGTCACACCTGCAATACAAACGCCAAGTGGAACTCCACTGCTTCCTGACATGCATATTATACTTTTCTAATTGTTTCTCACTCTCCCACTCTCCAGAGGAATACTCCCTATCTTCTTTTCTCTCCCAAACTTCCAACATCTCTTCTGTTCTCCTTTCAGCTATGACGTGGCTTCTTAGTCACTGAGAAAATGGAGGCAGTCAGAAGAGATTTCACACCTTCCCATAATCATAAACCTGCCTGCATCTGTACCCATATACTCTTTCTTTCCTCCTCTTAAAATAGATGAATGTATATGCCCCTATAAGAGGGAAATCCCTCAACTTATACTATAGATCCCTTCTGTTCTCACCTACCAAAGGATTTGGTACCCCTATCCCTACATCCTTGAATTTCCACTCTGGATCATTCCCATCAGTATACAAACATATCATAATATCACCTATCTTTTAGAAAATCCCACCCAGATGCAATATTTCCCTTTATAGAAATCTCAACTTTAAAAAAATGTATCTATACTTGCAGTGTCAATTTCTTCTCTGCCAATTCTCTCTTGACCTAGACTTTTGTCCCCAACCATTCCACAGTACCTGCTCTTAATCTCTATCCATAACAACGGTCATAACTTTCATCTAACCTCCTACAGTAGCAGCCTATGACACAGCTTATTAGTCCTTACTCCTTGAAATACCTTCTTCACTTGGCCTCCAGGGTAAGGATCCAACTATAAACTGACAATGTCAGAGCTGATATTTCCAGCTATGACCTCTTCCAAAGTTCTAGCTTTGTGTCTCCAACTGCCAACTAGACATTGTCATTTGGATATCTCACAGGCGTCTCAGACTTAACATATACAGAAGTTATACTAAATTTTTTCCTTTCTAAACTGTTTCTTTTACAGTCAACTCCCTCTCCAAAAAAAAATCAATTCCATCTGTCCAGTTGCTCATGCCAAAAATTTTGAAATTGTCTTCAATCTTCTTGCTCTTTTATCCTGCATTCAGCCCAACAGCATATCTTGTTGGTACTACCTTATAAATATAGCCAAAATGTAACCAAATGCAGCTACTTCCTACCACCTCCACCATTACCCTGTCCAAGCCACTGTCACTCTTTATCTGGACTTGTGCAATCACCTTCTAACAAAACTCCTGTGTTTACCCATAACACATTTCTCTCCTCTCAGAGCCACCAAAGTAATGTTTTTTAATATTTATCATTTTGTCATTTCTCTACTCAAAATACTCTAGAATGATATGTCATTCAGGATAAAAGCCACAGTTTTTTCAAGTCCCACAAAGTCTACATGAACCAGTCCTCACAGCCTCTGAGATCACCTCATGCCACTCTTCCCCCAGCCCACCTGCCTCAGCCTCATTGTCCTCCCTCCTCCCAACATGCCCATCACAATCTTTCCCCAGTGCCTTTGCCCCTGCTATTTCATTGGCCTTGAACACTTTCACCAGATTTCTAGAAAAAACTTTTTCCCTCCCTTATTTCAGATCTCTACTCAAATGTCACTATGTCAGATTTCCCCAAATGCCGTGTAAGTTATCACTGCGTCATTTTACTATGCTTCCCTTCCAATTTTAGTACTTACCATCACCTGAAATAATACATATTTGTTTCTTTTAAATGATTATGAGTACCTTGAAAACAAGAACTTTATTTTTTTCCCTGCTATACATGTCTAGAAGGATGCCTGGCACATCATACATACTGAAAAAATATGTATTAAATGAATGCTATTTCTCCCATTCTTCTTCATAATATCTCCTGTACTTAACAGCAGCACCAAGAGAAGAGCTTCACTTCCCTATGATTTTCATCAATTGCCTCAACTCTGGCCCAATAAACATGCAAAGCCAATAAAAGCAATGTGTTCTCTCTGTAGATACAACAGGCAAGACTCCCAGTCTTTCAACTCTATTGCAGCCTCTAAATCGTGCCTGTTGAGAACCTTCAGAGTAACCACTCTTTATACTACCCCTTCTCCGTCTACCTCTCCAAACTCATACCACTCTCTCCAACATCACTATTATCCCTCTGGTGGTTCTTTTTTTATGGGTTTCTCTTTCTCTTCTCCTCTTCTTAAATTTTGTTTCTCCTGGAACTTTGTCTTCAGCTTTCACTGCTCATTCATCTTGATTAATTTCATTCATTCCCATCAACCACCATACATATTCAAATGGCTCATAAATCTGTAACTGCATTCCAAACTTTTCATATACTTGACCTCTATATATCTCACCACCTACTGAACAGCTCTACCTGGTGATCCCACTGTTACATTAAGCTTAATATGCTTATATTAGCCAGAATAGGCTAGTAGATGTTGCGATAATAAGCCACCCCAAAATCTCAGTGGCTTAACTAGTAGAAGTTTACTTCTCATTCATACAAAGTCTACCTCAGATCTGGGTGTCTCTCCAGAATAACTTCTATACCCAGAGACCCAGATAGCCCAGCCATCCTTACACAAAGCCTTCTCCGTGGTCCACAAAGGAAACAGACTAAGTGAAAGATCTTGCACTAATATCTAAGTGACATAGCCAAAAACCTGTGCCACTTCTATTCATAACTCATTGCCCAGAACTAGTTATATGACCCCATCCAATCTCAAGAAGGCTAGGAAATTCAGTTTTCCAAGTATCTTAAAAGAGAGGGAAACCTGCCATTTGCAAAGACATGGATGGAGCTAGTGCGTATCATGCTAAGTGAAATAAGTCATTCAGAGAAAGACAAATACAATATGATTGCACTTGTATGTAGAATTTTTAAAAAAAAATGAGCAAAGGAAAATAAAAAGAGAGAGAGAAACAAGCCAAGAAACAGGCTCTTAACTATAGAGAATAATCTGATGGTTACCAGAGGGGAGATGAGTGGGGGCGATGGGTGAAATAGGTGATGGGGATTAAGGAGGGCATTTGTGATGAGCACTGGTATTGTATGGCAATGCTGAGTCACTATTGTACACCTAAAACTAATGTTACACTGTATGTTAACTAATCAGAATCTAAATAAAAGCTTTAAAAAAGAGAGAGAGAGGATAATCATCAAGGAGCACCATTATGCTTTCCAAAATTCCAAGATGACAGACCAGAGCCAGACTGTGCAGGGATATCTGGAGCTAGAGGCAATGGCTACTGACACCATCACCATCACCACCCTGAGAGCTTGACAAAGCAGGTGGACATGAACCTGGCCTCAGCCATCAGCGAGGGCACCAAAGTCATGCCTGCATAGATGTAAATGTCAGGACACCCTCACCATGGTTTCATTGGAAGACAATGAGATCCTGGAGCATACAGGTGAGCTGGTCATCACCAAAGGGCCAACTCAAGGTGCAGACTATCATCATACAACATGGGAGTGTCCAGGGTCCCTGTGGGCTGGGCAAGGACAGGAGGTGAGGCCCCTGAGCACCCTGCCCATACCTGCCTGGCTTGAAATAGAGAAGATGGGACATAGAATTCAGGCATTCAGAGAAGATACAGGATTGTAATAAAGTTTTTTTATTGCTTTACAATAAAATATGCCCAAGACTAATCTCATTAGCACACCTAAACCCACTCCATTGCTCAACCCTGCTCTCCTACCTGATGAATGGTACCAACATCCACCCAGTAATTCAAGCCAGAAATAAATGCAATCCTAATTCTTGCCCTTCATCTCTCACATCTAATTATTCTTCAAGTCTTACAGGCCCTACCTCCTTAAATATTGCTGTCACTGGGCCCCTTTTCTCTGTTACTGCTACCACTACCTTTAGCTTCCCATCACCTCTCATCTGGTTTCTCTACTCCCAATCTTCTAGTATGTATCACATCTCAGGAAGGCATTTCTTGATCATCTAATTCAAATATTCCCCTTACCACAGCCACCTTGTACTGCCCTGTTTAATGTTTTCTTTTCCTATCCCTTATCACTACATGTAATTATAAGTACTTATGTCTACTTGTCCCCACCTCTGCTCCTTCTGCCACCATACACATAAACGTGCACTATAATGTGAGCTCCTTGAGATTAGGGACTTTGAGTTATCAGAGCTTTATCTACAGCTTCTGGAAGAATGCCTAGCACAAGGAAAACCCTCAGTGTGTATTTGTAGAATGAATAAATTTTCCATCATGAAGTCCAAATGATCTTTCTAAAACAAATCTGACCATGTAATTTCCCAGCTTAAAATGCTCCAATGACTCCTTATTACATTTCCAGATAAAACTCCTCCTCCTTAGCAAATATCCTTAGCAGACCCTCCATGAACTATCTCTGCTTATTTCTCTGGTTTCACCTTGGACTACAATCTCTGCATTCTCAAAAGGTTTTTCTCCCCTAATGGGGTTTGTAACTGATTTTCCCTCTGAATAAAGTGCTTTTCTAGGCAATCCCTCCCTTTGCCTGGGTAATTCCAATTTGTTCTTCAGACAATTCCTCCTCCAAGGGTTAGAGTCCCTTCTATGTACAGGGCACTGTGCTAGTCACTAGGTACTAGGGACTGTGATAGACACCAGATTACAACTAGGCCCTGGACTAGACACTAGATTACAACTGTAAACATGACATAGCCATATACTGATGGCACAACTAGATCTAAAATCTAACTCCCAGACCTAAGTCTAGCTTCAAGCATTGTTCATGTAGAATATTATTGTTGTTATTTTAATTGTTATTCCTACTATTGTTACACTTCTTTAATCCAGTGGCTTCAATTATCCAGAATGGCCTGAATATGGCTTTGAAAATGAGAAAATGGCTTTGAAATAAGAAAGCAACATCTTTGAGGAGCTGATATACTTTATTTATAATCTTGCTCCCTTGGCCCTCTCTCAGAACCTTGTTATAGAGTAGTATATTCTCATTTAAAACACATTTCAAACATCCTTCACTACTTGGTTCCTCAATCCACAGATGATAGAACACACCAATCAACAACTATTCTGTTAAGCACTTATAGCATACAAAATACTGTATTAAACTCTGGGATATATAAGGAAAGTATCAAGAAGATTCCTCTCCAGGGGATACACAGGAACTCTCCACACCTTCCATTCAATTTTGTTATGAGCCTAAAACTTCTCTAAAATGTAAAGTTTCTTCACTTAAAAGAATTTGCTAAGTCCTGACCCTGCCATCACCACCACCCACTTTAAAGAGGTACTTCAAATAAGAAGAAAGGATAGAGGCAAATACATCATGAAGCAAGGAATGAAAACTGAATTTTTCTTTTTTTAAGATTTAATTTACTTATCTGAGAGAGAGAGAAAGAGCACAAGCAGAGGGAAGGGTGGAAGGAGAGAGAGAAGCAGACACCCTGCTGAGCAGAGAGCCTGATGCAATTGATGCAGGTCTGGATCCAAGGACCCTTAGATCATGACCTAAACTGAAGGCAGACATTTAACCAATTGAGCCATCTAGGCGCCCTCTGACTTTTTCAATTACAAAGGATTTGGGGGAAAAAACTGAAAATCAGGAATAATAACTTAATAAACACAGTAGCTTATAGTTACTTATTGAAAAGATAAAAAGTCCTATATACCTAAAGAACCTCTGATCTAGGACAATGAGAAGGGCACTCAGCTAAGAGCCAAGGGCTACATTTTCACCTAGGTCTCTATTTGCCCAACTGTGCAGTCTTCAGAAAGTCATACTAGCTCTCTGGGCTTCATTCTCTTCCTGTCTATTTTGAGGCAGTTGAACCAGATGGTTGAATCAAGGCCCACCAGGTCTAAATACGATTCTATGTTAAAAGTTATGACCTTGAGCCATCAAAGTAAAGGTAAAATATATTCATCGTACTTTGATTTAAAAAGCAAGCAGGGATGAGTATCACATATTTTAGAAGGTTTTATATAAATGGTAATTTTTTTCTTAAGTGGAGCAGGGTTAAGTTTCAGTTATCTGAAAAATCCACTTATGTGGAAAACCACTATCCCCCATAGTGCTAGATAAGTGATAATTTCAGTGTTATTTAAACGGCCAGCATGCTGACCAAAACAGTACAAGGCCAAAAAAAGAAAAGAAACCTTTCCCTGCAGCTTCTATAAAAAAGACCAGCCAAAGGGATAAATCTGTCATTCCCAAAGAGCACCCCATTAGGAAAGGAAGCATTGTAAGGGTGTAGCAGTCAGCTGCTAAAGAAGATAGACAGCAACACTGTCCTTTACCTAAAGGCACCCCATCACTCTAATATCACTCTGAGCAAGGTACAGACAGACACACTGCTGAAAGCCAGAGCTGTGCTATACCGCAGAGCCAAAATGTTATCAGTAGGCAGTACAGAGTGTCCAGATAGGCACCTATCCAAATGACTATTGTCTTTATGTTTTAAAACTCCAATACACGTTTCCTTTAAATGGATATGTCACTTTAAGAGAACCACTTCACACCCCAAAGATGACCAATAAATGGGTGCCAGTTGTACTGGCTCTTTATAAAAGAACACTGCCAAACCCAAAGAGGCTGCTCACATCAGCACCCAGCTGAGGCAGAGGACAGCTGACTCTTTAGGAAGTTCATGAATTCTTTTATTCATTCATTTCGCAAATAATTTCAGGCCCCAACTGTGTGTCCGGCACTGTTTTAAAACTAGGAATTTAACAGTGGGGGGAAATGCTAGACGTGATCTTTGCCTTTGGTTAATTTACATGTAAAAATTATAACAGTCTTACAAACTATGAAGAGTTAGTAATGTTTAAGAAAAACTGGAGGTGGGGGTTGGGGGAGAGTCAGGAAGGGACTGACCTCGTTGTAGAGACAAGGGGAAGAGGGAAACCTTTCTCAAAGAGACAGCATTTGAACTAAGAACTCAACATTGAGCTGGCATGAGCTTCTAGACCTTTATTTATGGTAATCAATCATTTGCCATCATGCATCCATATTTTTCAATTTAGTGTGCACAAACTCACCTAAGTACACTGGAAAAACAAAGTCACTAGATTACTTGGCACAACTTCTCTTCTGTCAACTGTACTCAAATTCTATTAGGGAAAATTTGTAATTATATTAAAAGCAATACAGATTTATTATGGCATACAAACTAACATTTGAGGTTTTTTTTTTTTTTTTGAAATAAAGCTTCTAGAACCTTCTATGTATTGGGTCATGCCTGACACCTCTATTCAGTTTCACTTATCTTTAGGGTTACTTCAACAGAAAAGTGTGAGAAGTTACTGATGTGGCATTGACAAGAGAGGCTCAGATCTGATTCATGATTATTTTTATCACTGAGCTTTAAGTGACTTGGTGGATATGTTCATTTCTAGTAATAGCAGCACCAGCAGTCATGGTCATAATAGTGGTAGCTGTTGCTGTTGTAGCAGTTGTAGGTAGTAGTAATTGTAGCTGTTACAGGAGCAGCAGTAAGCAGTACAGGTGGTGGTTGTTGTCATAGTCATAATGGTATTAGCAGTGGAAGTAGCAATAGTAGTAATCTCAGGGTAGTTTGGATCTGAACTCTACCATTTACCAGCTGAACGAGATTGGACAAGTTATATATATCCCCTACACCTTTAGAATGGGGTTAATGAGAATATCTACCTCTTAAGATTGTTGCAGAAAATAGATATGCATAAAGGAAGCTACTGGCATAAAACAAGCACTGCATAAATCTTAGCTATTTTTATTTTTTAAAAGATTTTATTTATTCATGAGAGACACATACAGAGAGAGAGAGAGAGAGAGAGGTACAGGCAGAGGGCAAAGCAAGCTCCATGCAGGGAGCCTGACGTGGGACTCGATCCCGGGTCTCCAGGATCATGCCCTGGGCCCAAGGCAGCGCTAAACCGCTGAGCCACTGGGCTGCCCCATCTTAGCTATTTTTAAAGCGTTATCTTCATTATTGTTGTTGTTAGTATTAACACATATCTCTCCATCATGCAAGAGGAAGCTGGAGTAAAAGAAAAGAAAGTCAAAGTAAGTTCAGGCTTGAGGAGCAGTAAAATAATCTATTTTCAGTTTCAATCAATCCCAAATTATCAACAATTTCATTAGGGAAGAAATGCCCCTCATGTGAAGCTGTCATCATAATTTCCTTGTAAAGTACTTTATAATCCCCCTTTATGCACTAACAGAAGTCAAATTAATTCATGTTGCATTTCTCAAGAGAAAGAATTATATCAAACCCCAAACAGGGAACAGGGACTCGGTATCCTCAAAAAGGAAGACCTAGCACGGCTTTTCTTGTCTATGGTTACCTACTTCTGACTTCTTTCACCTCTGTGGAGTAGATTGCCAGAGAGGCAATTACTCCCTGGTTTTCCACAACCCATTCTTTTACAGAAAAGCGAATCACCCTTAGCCATATAATCCTCACGGCAGACCCAAAGCAACAATGCCAACATAAGCCTTAGAACTGCCGTCCCTTATGATTTCCTATATCCTTACTGTGTTAAGAGCCTTTTTCTCTTCAAAGACTAGTTAGAACTAGGTGTTTTGAAGACCCAGGTAGCTAGGCATTTAATCTTCTTAGCTGGCAGCACAATAGCTTGTTTGCATACCTGGTAGGAAGTAATATAAACATTTTGCCCTAAAGACAAATTTAGCATTTATTTGACTGCATGCAAATAATTTAATCCTTTCCTTTATTTTTCTTAGCTGCTCAAAGGCAGGCACATTCTCTTTAGAGATTAGCCAGACTATGATGACTTAATTCACATTTACTCACATGCCTGGTTTAACAGTCTTATGAATATGCTTTTGAACATTCTTCCTAAAAGCACCACTGTCATTTTTGCTGAGGTAAGTGCCAGTGCCTGTGAATCCATTCATTATAGTAGGGGTTCAGAGGCCCAAAAAGTGTGCAGGTAAATGGCTGGGTTACCCAGTTCAAACTCCACTCAAGGAGGCAGCAACAGAGGTCATTACCAGCACCAGCTTTGATGGGCATAGTGAATTACAGCCCAGTGGCTTGTTGCCATTTTCTTGATGGATGGTGATAAACTTTAGCAGAATCTAGAGCAGAAGAGGTTCAGTGTTCTGCTACATTAGGGTCACTGTTTATAAGTTGGGGGCGGGGGGAGGATGTTAGTTCTGCTAGTCATCAAGACTTGCCTTCTAAAAGCTATGAATTCAGTATAGTTTGTCTTCCTTTCTTCCTCTTAACTTTTTTAAAGGTTTTATTTATTTATTCATGAGAGACACAGAGAGAGGCAGAGAGAGAGAAGCAGGCTCCCCGAGGAGCCAGATGTGGGACTTCATCACAGGACCTCGGGATCACACCCCCAGCCAAAGGCAGATGCCCAACCAGGCATCCCTTTCCTTAACTTTTTAAACTCACACTTATTGAGCACTTATTGGGTGTCAAGAACTTTGCATATATTAATAATAATGTCCAACATTTGTTGAGTACTACTATGTGCCAAGCACTATTCTAAATGTTTCATTTGAATAGATCAACTCATTTCATGCTCATAGGTGGGATTATTATCCCCATTTACAAATGGAACTGGGCCCAGAGGGGTTAAGTAATTTGTACAAGATCATACAGCTAAGGGGCACCTGAAAGTTGCAGTTGGTTACATATCCAATTATTGGTTTCAGCTCAAGTCATGGGATAGAGCCCTATATTGGGTTCAGCACTCAGCACGGAGTTTACTTGAGATTCTCTTTCCTTCTCCCTCTGCACTTCCCACTCATGCTCATGTGTTCTCTCTCTCTCCTCTCTCTCTCTCTTTCTTCTTAGGATTTATTTATTTGAGAGAGGAAGAGAGAGAGAAGAAAGAGAGAAGAAAGGAAAGGAAAGGAAAGGAAAGGAAAGGAAAGGAAAGGAAAGGAAAGGAAAGGAAGAAAAGAAAAGAAAAGAAAAGAAAAGAAAGAAAAGAAAAGAAAAGAAAGGAAAAGAAAAGAAAAGAAAGAAAAGAAAAGAAGAAAAGAAAAGAAAGAAAAGAAAGAAAAGAAAAGAAAAGAAGAAAAGAAAAGAAAAGAAAAGAAAAGAAAAGATAACACAGCTTAGAAGTACATTCTGCAGGGGAGCCTGGGTGGCTCAGTCAGTCTGCCTTCAGCTCAGGTCATGATCCCAAGGCCCTGGAATCAAGCCCCATCTGGGGCTCCCAGCTCAGCGAGGATCCTGCTTCTCCCTCTACCTCTGCTGCTCCCCTTGCTGGTCCTCTCTCACTCTCACTCTCTCTCAAATAAATAAATAAAATCTTTCTTTAAAAAAGTATAATTTACACAATTTGGGGCAATGCTATCTGAGAGGATCTATGGAACTTATATGAACATTGGTAGTGGACTGGGGAAACAAGCAAGACCTTCTAGGCCATTAACCATCTCATTAAATTCTCCAGTTTTCCAGTGAAGTGACAAGAGAGTATATGCTTTATAAGTATCACCCAACAGTTAACGGTAGAATAAGGGCTACCATTAATACTCAAGGAGGCAGGAGGACAAAAGTGCTATTTTGAAATAAGTGGGATTATCAGTGACTGCGTCCCTGAAATCTTCTCTCATAAGTGGTCACAAATATGCAGGTTCAGTCCTTTATTTAGTGCTTAGAAGATCTGATTTTGGATTTATAAAACCTGAATTCTATAACTATGTGACCTTGGACAAGTCACTTACACTTTATAAGTCTCCACTTTTTCATCAGGTAATGGGACTACGATACCAATTGTCATACCTACCTAATGGAATTGCTGTCAAGCTCAAAAAGACTCTACAAGGAAATGTTTTATAAACTGAACAGTGTTATGCAAATGTGCTATCACTGTATTGCACTGAAATGTACTTATTCTGCAGTAATATTTTCCATAGAAGTATAGGATTTATTGCTGCCACTTCATAAGAGGGGCTTTAGTTATTTTTGCATGTTGCCTCTTTTACACTCAAAGACACCACAGCTTGATTAAAGTATGAATTATTTACTCAATCCTTGACCAGGAAGCTCTAGCAGATTTTATTTCTGATATTCCAAAGAAATCTTTAGTCTGAGTATCTAAACCAGGTCTTAGACATTTCTGTATTGTGAGGATGGTTTGAAAGGCCCCATCTATGAGAGAAAAGTAAATAAGCCTCTAGTGATTGAGGTGACTAAGCTAAATAAACCTGGGAAGAAAGAAGAAAAACTGCTCCTTGAAACATCACATGGTTCAAAAATACATAACCAACACAAGTCACAGATATTCAAAAACTAAATTTGATTCAAAATGTGATATGGATGGTTCTGTACAGTAATAGGCCACCATTTACAAAAGGCAAAGCAAATCTGAAGTTGCCCTTGGGATCACTGGAAAGCAGAATAATTCTAGAGGCTATGATTTTTCCTCAGATCAAAATTGCTATAGATCTATAGATTTAATGCATCAAAGTCAAAAGTAAAAAGCTTTGAAGGTCCATGGAAAATGACAGAATAGTAAATTAAGATTTTTGTCCTTTGCTAAAAATCTTTCTGGTTCCGTTTCTCCATTATCCCACCTTTTCCCCTCCCTTAATCAAATGATCCAAGGAAGTGGGTAGTATCATGGAAAGAGCATGTTTTAGAGTTCAACACTCCTGGATGCCAATCCCATGTATCCTAGTTCAAAGCTAATTGGAAAGACTTTCTCACCTTGAATTTCTTCATCTAAAAACTGAGGAATATAATAAATCTGTCTCCAAGTTTTGTTAGAAGGATAGGATGAAATAATATAAATAAAAGTACCTGGTTTGAAGTCCACAATAAATGTTGTCTCCTTTAACCCTCTTTCTCTAACCCTCTTTCTCTAAGCGATGCCATCCCAACCTTTTCCTATACTTCAATACATTTCAATGTCTGAATTTGTGGCATGGTATCCCACTGTTCATTAAAAGCAGGGTTTTGATTATTTGAAATCTCTCCAATTATCATATAACAAAACTCTCACTCTACCACCAACTTCTGGATGATGTTTATAAAACATATTCTCTCTTGGCATGGTGAGACTTTGAAGAATTTCAGGAGACAGTAATGGCTCAGAAGATCTTGCCAATCTTCCCATAGGTCACCTTTAAAGATGAACTATATTCTAGTTTGTCTCAGAAGCATTTAGAATCTGACTTTCATAAATTTGGTTAACATGTTTCAACTTATTTGTAACTCCCAAAAGGATCATTCCTTTGTAAAATGAGTGCTATAAATATAGAAATTTCTAGAATAGTAGTAATGACACACATAACCTGTTCAACTACTTTCACTTGATTTTCAGAATTGTTTTGGACATAATTATTTAACCCTTACTTCATATTTAACTCTTTTTTTAAAAAGTATTTTTTTATTCATAGAGACAGAGAGAGAGAGAGAGAGAGAGAGATAGGCAGAGACACAGGCAGAGGGAGAAGCAAGCTCCATGCAGGAAGCCCAACGTGGGACTTTATCCCCCATCTCCAGGATCACACCCCCCCGCTGCAGACCGCGCTAAACCGCTGCACCACTGGGGCTGCCCCATATTTAACTCTTTTATTTGTGTTGCTTTATTGTGGTTATTGCTGTTTACTTCTATTGTCTAAGCAACATTACCATCAAAAAGCACAAAAATTATTTTAACATTCACATATGGAAACAAATAGAAAAGAATCGCTTTGGAAAAAAAACTGAAAAGAATGAGAAGAGCTAACACTGCCAGGTATTATAAAAAGCCAGAAGGCAGAGAAATTTGAAAATCTCCCATATAACTCAACCCTCTTCTGTTCTCAGAGAAGATGAAAGCCCAACAGACATCTTGCTAAGCACCATTAAATAAGCAAGTCACTTTGCTTAGGAAGGTGCTTTACTTTAAATTAAGTGTTACTGCTGTCCCTTGCAATCACCGAAGGAAAGCAAGCAAGAGACCAGACACAAAAATCTCTTCTTATAATTGGTCTGCAAAAAAACTATCTTCATTATTTCGTGATTCACACCATCACCACTGATATTTGAATATATGTTGCAATAGCGAATCTAAAGCCAAATATATTTGGCAGCCTGGATGGCTCAGCAGTTTAACGCAGACTTCAGCCCAGGGCGTGATCCTGGAGATCCATGATTGAGTCCCATATCAGGCTCCCTGCATGGAGCCTGCTTTTCCCTCTGCCTCTCTTTCTGTGTCTCTCATGAATAAATAAATAAAATCTTAAAAAATGAAAAAAAAAGCCAAATTATTATCCCTGTTAAATAATCTTCTCATTTAATCTCATTCCAGAGATTCGAGGGCATCTGGATATTCCAACACAAGAGGATTAACTCTTGGTATAGTCATTAATGCTGCTTGCCACTTATTTCCAGTTCCAGGTAGTTTTGCACACGGAAGATTTGCATTATCTGGTCAGGTAAAGCCTTATGACTCTCTCTGGACCTTGAGTTGTAGAGGAAGTTACAGGTGTCACTTTTAGGCTGAACATTTAATTGCCAGTGTGATGAGAGATGCCTGAGTACCTTTTCTCTTGACAAGTTATCAGCAACACCTGAGGCAGCCAAAGGTGGAAGTTCTATATCCTGGGTCATTGCATGACTCTCTGACTCCAATGAGCAGAGGCTCTCTGACAACCAATGGTGATGCTTACCATAGTCTCACTTAAATTCAAGTTCTTTGATCTCCGCTATAAGACTATTAGCTCTCTGAGGACCAGGGCCAGCTATAACTAACTTGTATATTTTTCATTAAGTATAGTGCCTATACACAACAGAAGCTCAATACTATTTGCTGAATAATTAAACAGACTCTAACCCTACAAAGTAATTAGATATATTTGCATATTCTACAAAAAAAAAATAATGTGCTCTTACTATTATCTCGATGAAAGATAATCACTAAACTTGTCATCTGTACAAAGCAAGCATTTTTATCCAGGGCAGAAAGTATGTGGGTTTTTCAATTCCAACAAAGACAAAGCTAAAAAGACTAATCTTTATCATGTTGGGGAGATTTCACATAATAGGGACTCAGACACACTTATTTCCTATGATGCAAATCATTTTCTATTATTAGTGAAAGGCCTAAACTCAATCCAGCTACTTGTGATTATGGTACTGCACACTCTTCTCACTGAGTCAGCTAGCTAGACAAAATGATAATAATATCAAATGATGATCTTCATGAAAACAATTCTTTTCCACATCTATTGGTTCATTTTTCCCTAATGGCTATTTTTATTTTGACCAATGGTGCCTCTTCATGTTGTGAAATGACACTTCTAAATTTGAATGTTGCTTTCAAGTAAACACAATGTTCCCTAGTCAGCTTGTGTTTATTATTTCATAATATTACTAGATCCAGCAAATCCTTGGGGTTAAATCTTCTAAACAGTTGCTCTATTAAATGTATTCCTTATATTTTTAGTTGAGCATTAGACTAACTAAAATATCTTCAGTTAAGATACCCTTTCCAAGTAATTTGTTGATGTATTTGATTAGCTGTCTCCCCCTCTTCCCAGGGAATGCCTATGATAATAAGCACAGATGCAGAAGTCATTTTACTTACCCAACATTCTGTAATAATTCCAGTATAGTCAACATTTAAAAACAAAATATTCTAAAACATTCCTTTTCTTTTATTTCTTATATCATCTTAATTATTCATTATTAATATTTCCATAACTATTTTATTATATTTAGTTCATAAAAATTTATATAATAAAACCAGGCAAAACTATGTCTCAAATCTCTCTGATTCCTCAAAGTTCTCTTAAATACTTCCTGCCATGATACTTAAGACAATTGACTGCAACAGATTGTAGGTCCAAGTTCTGCTTTTTGTGCACCTATTCATGAATAAACAAATGCCATTTCATAATTCACCCTTCTTTCTCTTCCTCAGAGGAAGCAGAAATCTCTCTTTTGAATAACATAATTTTTATTTTAACTTGGATACATAAAAAAGAGTGTTAAACTTTTCTTCTCCCTACATTGTGAAACTTTAATTAAAATGTCTCAGCTGATCTATCTGCTAATGATTATTTGGACAATGATGCAGAGAATCCTTTTTCTCAAAGGAATGAACACCTTCTAAGCCAAGAACAGCTTTGGGTCCAGATGTTACTGTTGTTCATTCTCACCATTAATCACCAAACACTGCAGTAGGACCCACCATGGATATTATTCAAACAGAGACTCAATTAAATTCAGAGGCAGTCCATTTAATCTTCATCAGCTCAAACAATGGCAACTTCATTTTTCTCAACCAAATGTTAAGTCAGAGAAGAGAAACTTCAAAGATTTTCATTTCATTCAATATTGTTATAAAGTAACTGGATTTACAGTTTGACTTTGGGCAAAGGAGAGCCACCGTGTTTTGCTCGAAGGCAATGCTATAGGGAAGAAGAAGCATCCTGTACCAGTAGACACAAGTTGTAGTAACTTCATGATAAAAAAAGAAAAAGATTCATTTGCTCCCTTAAAAGCTGTGATAACTTAAGAAAGAAATAAAATATTCTCTTTGGACTCTGCACTGTGAAGATGCATGTGGGGTAAGGAAAGGACCCAGAGAATAGAATGGAGAGGAAAAGGGGACACATCTAACTCTTACATCATTTACTTCATCTAGACCAAGGGGGAAAATAGCTCCTTAGAGGGGTCCTGCTAGAAAACAGCCTATGGTCATGATGAATGAGACAACTATAATTAAGTACATCATCAAACTTGCTAGAGACCTTTCTTACTATGGTCATGACATTGAGATTTTTTTTTTAAGTAGGGTAAATGCAGAGGGAGTGCTAACTAGAAGTCTTTAACCATTAGTTTGCATCATGTCTACTTACTCAAAAGGGTTTCCACTAGGATAATAATAAAACCTTATTTAAAACCCCCCCTTTACCATCTTTGCATTTACCCAATGTTCTCCAGAGAAATAAAACAAATAACACATAGATAAACAGACAGACATATATTTATTATAAGGAAGTAACACACAATTATGGAGTCTGACAAGTCCTAAGATCTCCTGGGCAAGCTGCAAACCCAGGAAGATGGAAATTGTAGTTCTTGTCTGAAAGCTGGCAGGTTCAAGACCCAAAAAAGAGATGATATTTCAGTTTAAGTCCAAAGGAAGGAAAAGACTGATGTCTCGCTCAAGCCGTCAGGTCACTGACTTTCCATCTTACCCAGCCTTTTATTTTATTTTATTTAGGCCCTCATCTAATTGGATGAGATCCATCCACCTTAGAGAAGGCAATATGCATTATTCAGTCTACCATTTCTAATGGTAACCTCACCCAGAAACACTTCACAACACACCCAGAATAACATCTGACCAAATTTCTGGGTACTCCATTGTCTAGTCAAATTGCTACATAAAATTAACCATCAAAATCTCTAACACAGTGA
Organism: Vulpes vulpes; assembly: GCF_048418805.1. Classification (NCBI taxonomy): domain Eukaryota; kingdom Metazoa; phylum Chordata; class Mammalia; order Carnivora; family Canidae; genus Vulpes; species Vulpes vulpes. Next base: position 74,908,777 of record NC_132781.1, read on the forward strand.
GCAAATTGGAGACAATACAAAGTCTCCCTACACAAATACCCTAGAAATCAGGGCACCTGGGTAGCTCAGTGGTTGAGTGTCTGCCTTTCACTCAGGGTGTGATCCCGGGGTCCTGGGATTGTGTCCCTCATTGGGCTCCCTTCAGAGAGCCTGCATCTCCCTCTGGCTATGTCTCTGCCTCTTTCTCTGTGTGTGTCTCATGAATAAATAAATAAAGTCTTTTAAAAAAAAAAGAGAGACATCATGTGAGAGGAGGGAAGAGTCTTTTTACTTCCTCTCAAGCCTTTTCCTAAAGCAGCCAGATTATGACAAAATGAGAAAAAAGCTCTTATTAATGATAATAGTAATAATAATCATAATGGCAAACACAAATGTAGTATCTACCGTGTACCAGGCATTGCTTAAGTACATTTTATGAACTCCTTCAATACAACAACCTTTTGAAGGGAATGAGGAAATCAAGGCAGAAAGACAGAAGTTAATTTGCCCAAAGTCATAGAACTAAGAAGTAGCGAAGCTACAAGTCCCATCTAAGCTATCTGGCTCTAGAAATCTATATTCTCTTTCTCATTTCAGTGAGCACTGAATGTTCATAATGTGAGAATGAGTAGGAAAAAATCTCTGCTTTTGGGAAACAAAAGAGTGATGCTTATAGAATGTATCACTCATCCTGATCCAGAGATCAAGAAGGCCTCATCATCTGGGTAGTTTGTAATGTAGTAATGAAACCCATGGACAGTCCAGTCTAACTTTTACCCTCACCCCCTCTCCCTCTGGATGAGCTTCACCTCAAAGAGATGACCTGGGAGCAAACCCTTTAAGTCACAACTCTCTGGCCTGGACTACTAATTAACTACCACTCGATCTATCCACATCTACTGTGCTCAATATGCTTGTCCTGGTCTATTCTTCAACCAGCACCCAGGGGTATCTTCTAAAAACAAACAAACAAAAACAAGAACACCATATCCCCTTGCCAAAAACCCTTCAGTAGCTTCCCGTTGCTCTTAGAACAAAAGTACATGAATAGGATTATGGGCCCTGAACTGTCTGCCCCATCTCCCCTCCAGCCTCACCTCACATCACCATGTTCTCTCCCTTGCTCTATCTGGTCAGGATACCTAGCTCTTCTTTTAGTCTGTGTCCTTGCCAAGCACCCTCCTGCCACTGTTCATACCATTCCCTCTGCCAAAAGAACTCATCCTAGAAGAGTTTATTACAATCATGCTTTTCTCTTTTCCTTTTCAAGGTAAGAAACCTAATTTGATTTCTTTAGCCTAGAAATACCCTAAGGAATCTCAGGCATCTCTTTCTCAGGAGAAACCCTTCATTACTCTAAGTAGATGAGCCCCACACTATAAGCCCTTATGGCACAGTATACCTCTGTTGTGTATCTGTCACAGTAACAACTGTACATTTATAGTAGATCTCTAAGATCTAAGAGGCTGAGGACAGCATCTTCTTTTGTTCACCATTGTCTGACAGGGTGTCCTAACACAGCAAATAGTAAAAATACCGTCTGGATCAATGAATGACAGAATAGCAATCTTAGAAGAAGAAAAAGTATGAGCAAGATCATTGAGGCAAGAAAGGGCATGGCACACGAAAGGAATAATGAGTAACCCAAGATAGTAGATTAGAGCCAGAACTAGAATGATGCAGAGAAAGGATTAAAAATAGTGGTGAGGAACTCAGGAAACAACAGATGCTGGCCAGGATGCAGAGAAAAGCAAAACCTTCTACACTGTCATGGGAACGTAAACTGGTGCAGTCACTCTAGAAAACAGTATGGAAGTTCCTCAAAAATTTTAAAATAGAACTACCTCTGACCCAGCAATTGCACTATTAGATATTTATCCAAAGGACACAAACATAGAGATTCAAAGGGGCCCATGCACCCCAATGTTTATAGCAGCAATGTCCACAATAGTCAAAATATGGAAAGAGCCTAGATGTCCATCAGCAGATGAATGAATAAAGATGTGATATATATATATATATATATATATATAACATATCACATATATTATATGTGTTACACTGATGGTAGAGATAATATATATCACATATATATATATCACATATATATAATGGAGTATTACTCAGCCATCAAAAAGAAATGATATCTTGCTATTTGCAACAAGACAGATGGAACTAGAGGGTATTAAGTGAATTAAGCCAGTAAGAGAAAGACAGATACCATATGATTTCACTCATATGTAGAATTTAAGAAACAAAACAGATGAACATAGGGGAGGGGAAGGATAAATAAAATAATATGAAAATAGAGAGGGAGGAAAACCATAAGAGATACTGAACTCTAGAAAAACAAACTAGGGTTGCTGGAGATGAGATTTATTTCTTTTTCCAAATATAACAATTAAAATATGTATTTTTAAAAAGATTTATATCTTCATCTCATGGCAAAAGCGTGTTAAGTTGCAGTTCTGTAAAAGTAAGTTTCGATCCCCTAGGATCTATAAACATAGGCTGTGAAAGTAGAAAAGATGTGACAGAGAGGGTATAAGTCAGTAATTCCTGTTCACAGCATAATGGCATGAGGAAAAACTACACCATCACATGTCTAGAAACTAGAAAACAAACTGAGGGTTGCGGGTAGGGAATGAGCAGTAAGAGGGCATTTGACATAATGAGCATTGCATGTTACATGCAACTGATGCATCACTAAATTCTACCCTGGAAACTAATAATACAGTATATGTTAATTAAATTGAATTTAAATAAAGAATTAAAAACAAATAAACAAAAATAGTAGTTAGGGCCAGATCATAAAGGGCTAGAAATTCAAAGTTAAGGAATACAAGCTTTCAATTCTGCAGGTAATGAAAAGCCATTAAAAATTTCTGAGCAAGAAAAACAGAATTAGATATGATCAGACAATGATTTCAGATATGACCATACACTGGATTCATTCAGGGAGATATAGAAAAATGCCACTGCCAAGGTCCAACTCAAAGAGATCCTGATTTAATGGTATAAGGTATGGTCTGGACATCAGTTTTAAAAGCTCCCTGGTCATACAGATACGCAGAAAAGTTTGAGAGCCACCACTTTAGAAAAACCATTCTGGAATCTGTGTTGTTCTTAAATTGGAGAAGGCTACACTGATGGTAGAGAAACTGGTTAGGAAGCTCTCTTATGAGAATAATCTGATCTAGGACAAATCTCAATTACAGAAGGGATGGTCTCTTCTGAAAAAAAAGGTTCAAAAGTCACATGCCAGACTGAGATGGCTAATGGACATGGGAAATAAAAAAGAAGTAGAAAATGATTCCAGGGCTACCAGACAGGATGACAGCATAAATGGTGCTGGGACCAACTAACAAATTTAACTGAGAAAGAAAACTCAAGAGTTGGTGTTGGAGTGGGAAACAAGAAAAGAAGAAAGGACGCTGAGCCCATTCCCCTGTCAGTTTGGCTTTTACCTACCTTCCCTTATTCCGGAACTGTCATCACTAAATTAAGCCAAATGTTAGTGCCTGACAACTCTGCCAGGGGCCAGTGAAAGTCAACATATTTAGGCTGCTGCAGGATAAAAAGGACATTCATTCTACCTCTGATGGCCCTCTCCTGGGACCTCCCTGCCTGAAGAGTCCCGATATAGAATTCTTCCCAAGAGGACTTCAGTATTTCAGCTGTCACCAGCCCCTGCTGAGAAAGAGGCACAGTTCAGGAGTGAAGATCCAATCACCATAAGCTCATAGATCACAGTCTCCACCTTGACTCCTTAAATTGTGTCACCAAGCAGATGGGAAGCCAGCATTGAACCCAGAGCACAGATGCCGTGTGCTCACGCAGAGTATGAGTGAGCTGCACGGTTCTTCCTTTTAATTTCTTATCTGATAACAAGCTTCCAGTCCCCAGATCAATATTGCCAGCACACTGCTGTGCACCCCACTAGGCATACTTTGTTGTCTCTATTACTCTTTTTAGAGGAATAATTATCTGTGTACACAACCGTGTAAAAATTATTTATAGTTTATTCTTTCTCTTCCTAAATGAAACAATTAAAAGATATATATTTTAAAAGGTTTGTCTTCCTTTCATGGTAAAAGCCTGTTAAGTTGCAGTTTTATAAAAGTAAGGTTTGATCCTCTAGGATCTGTAAACAGAGACTGTGAAAGTAGAAAAGATGTGACAGAGAGGGTGTAAGTCAGTAATTCCTGTCCACAGCAGAATGGCGTGAGAAAAAAAATACACCTATCACATGTATGAACAACCTGCAGAATGGCCATCTTCAGCAAAAACTGCAGCCTAATCTGTCTTTTGGCTGCCTGGAGAGGCAGAAACAAGAGGAACACCAGGCACTTGACAATCCTCTCAGAACTGTAAACTGGAAAGGAGCTCCTCAACACATATTCCCACAAGGATGGAGGATTTACTATTCTAATGTTGGCCACAAGTAACTCAGGGATATCTTCCCATCTATGAATTATCTCTGGTGTCTTAACTTAAGGGCATATGTGAGCAATTCTCAATAGTACCCCTACTCATTTCTCTCTTTTTCTTTCTACAAGGTCCACAAAGGGGAAACTACCCTCCTCTTGGCCAGTCTTGTCAACCTAAATATTCTTCCTTGAGCAAGTTAGAGAACTGGGATGATTCTTTTGCACAGCAGTGTGAGCTCTGCTAAACCAACTTGATAGCCTTGAGCAAGTATTTAATATCTCTGTAGTTTGGCTTCCTCATCTAAAAAAATGGGTTAATAATAGATTCTAGTACGAGATGGTAAAGGAAATTAAATACGGTAACACAGGCATGTGTTATGCCTGGCACACAGTGATTGCCCCAGTATATTAGCAGCTGTCACAATTTTTCTAAGAAGCATTATACTTTAGTGACTAAGAATATGAACACCACAGCCAATCAACTTAGATTCAAATACTGATTTCACCACTTCTCAACTGTGTGATGATATTTAGAGGTATGGCTCTTAGGAGGTAATCAGGTCATTAGGATGGAATTAGTGTCCTTATAAAAAAGGCATCAGAGAACTCCCTTGACAATAGTGGACCCTCACCAGACATTGAATCTTCCTGTGCCTTGATTTTGGACTTCCCAGACCCCAGAATAGTGAAAAGTAAAGTTCTGTTGTCTATAAACCACACAGTCTTCAGAATTTTGTAATAGGAGCCAAACAGACCAAGACATGCATACATGCACATATGTACACACTACCTTAGAAAAATTCTTAGCAATTATTAAATAATACAAATGCTAGCGATTTTGTTATTATTATGATTATGGGTTAGGAAGGACAACATAGAAGTGATAAGTAATAATGTAACAGTTCATACAATTGAAATTTTTAGGGCACATCTATGATACACAGTAAGAGCCTTGAGTTTTAACTATAATAACTCCTTCCCAATATCTGTGAGTCTCACCTTCCTCATCTGTAAAATGGAATAATAACATAATACTTAGTCTGCAACATCACAATAAAAATCAGAAATCATTGAGGATATCAAGGGACTGAGGCAACTTTTCTGCCCAAATCCCATGCTGACTGACTCTCCTCCCCTCTAGAATCTGGCCAAGGGAAATATATACACAAGAAAACAATTAAGATCTGAAAATAACTGCTGTCCTATAAATGACTTGGAGCTGCATATAAATTCACTAGAATAATCCACAGAACTCAAGAAACTGCTAAACTTAGGATTACAGTTGCATTACAAAGAACACAAGTCAAAAGGACCCAAATGAAGAGATCAAGGTCTACGAGGGTAAGAACCACAAAGCATCTATGTCTCTAGGACATGTCACACTCCCAGCACATCAATGTATGTATATCAGGGTTCAACTAAACCTTGGTGTAATAATCACTGAGCACATGACAGAACTCAATCTCCAGCCCCTCTCTTTTCCCCAGAGGCCAGGAGGTCAGGTTAATATCCCCTGAACCAAAGCTCAATCCTCTAATTATACAGTTCCTTTTTCCAACTTGGCCAATCCCAATGCTAACATCTAAGGTTCCACCAGGAGTTAGTATAAACTCAGAGGTAATGCTGGGGCCCCACAGTGAATAACAAGAACACTCCTGTCACTAAAAAAATTCTAAGGATTTAGAAAGAAGCTCCCTCATAAGAACTCAGGAAAAATAGCAGAGAAATTCTTTATTATACAATGAAAGGAAACTTATAAAATTGAGTTTCATTCAACTTGATAAGGCAACTTCAAAAAAGGAACTAAAGTACTCACTTTGGAAGCACATATACTAAAAAACTGGAACTGTACAGAAAAGATTAGCATGGGGCAGCCCCAGTGGCTTAGTGGTTTAGCGCTGCCTTCAGCCCAGGGCGTGATCCTGGAGACCCAGGATCGAGTCCCACCTTGGGCTCCCTACATGGAGCCTGCTTCTCCCTCTGCCTCTCTCTCTTTCTCTCTCTCTCATTCTTTGTGTCTCTAATAAATAAATAAAATCTTTAAAAAAAAGAAAAGAAAGATTAGCATGGCCCCTGCTCAAAGATGACACACAAATACATGAAGTGTTCCATATTTTTTAGAGCAACTGATGTAGCTGACTTTCCTAACACACAAAAACAGACAAGAGACCTAGACAAAATAAGCAAACAGAAGAATATATCAAAAATGAAAGAATAGGATAAAATTATAGCAAGAGACCTAGGCGAAACAGAGATAAGCAATATGCCCTATCGAGAATTTAAAGTAATGATAATAAAGACTCATTCAACTTGAGAAAAGAGTAGAGGACATTAGTGGGACACTTAAAAAAAAGAGATAAAAAGGAACAATCAGAGATGAAGAACACAATAACTGAAATTAAAATAGCAGATGGGATAAAGAGCAGACTAGAAGAAGCAGAAGAATAAATCAATAGCCTGGAGGGCAGAGTAATGGAAAGTAACTAAGCTAAGTAGATGAGGGAAAAAATTATGCAAAATGAGAATAGTTTTAGGAGACTCAGTTGACTCTGTTAAGTGTAATAATGTTTGCATTATAGGAATCTCAGAAGAAGAAGAGAGAGCAAAGGGGGCAGAATTTTATTTGAAGAAATAAAGGCTGAAAACTTCCCGAGTTTGGGGAAAGAAGCATAAATTCAGATCAGGGAGGCATAGAGAACTGCCAAAAAAATCAACCCAAGGAGGTCCACAACAAGACACTCAGTAATTAAAATGACAAAAAGTAATTACAAAGAATGAATTCTAAAAGAACTAGGATAAAAGAAAACATCTACAGCTACATACAAGGAAAACCCCATAAGCCTATCAGCAGATTTTTCAACAGAAACTTTTCAGGCCAGAAGAAAGTGACATGATATATTCAAGGCGCAGGGGGAGCCTCAGTGGCTCAGGCAGTTGAGCATCTGACTCTTGGTTTCTGCTCAAGTGATGATCTCAGGCTCCTGGGATCAAGCTTTGCATCAGGCTTTACACTCAGTTGGGAGTCTGCTGGAGATTCACTCCCTCTCCATCTGCCCCTCCATCCATCTACCTTCTTTATTATTCTCTCTCTAAAAATAAAGAAATAAATCTGGAAAAAAATAAAAACAAAAAAAAAGTGCCAAAAGAGGAAAATCTATAGCCCAGGGTACTCTATCTAGCAGGAGAAGTGAAATAATAAAGACTAGAGCAGAAGTCAATGAAAAAGAAACCAAAAGAACAGTAGACCAGATTAATAAAACTAGAAGCTGGTTCTTTGAAAGAATTAATAAGATCGATAAAACCCTAGCCAGACATATCCAAAAGAAAAAAAAGACTTAAATTAATAAAATTATGAAACATGAGAGATTACAACCAACACCAAGGAAATACATACGATTTTGAGAACATATTATGAGCAACTATATGGAAACAAATTAAGCAATCAGGAAGACATGGATGCATCCCTAGAAACTTATAAACTACCAAAACTGAAATAGACAATCTGAACAGACCAATAACCAGCAAGGAAATTGAAGGAGTCATCAAAAACCTCACACACAAAAAAGTCTAGGGCCAGACGGCTTTCCAGGGGAGTTCTACCAAACATTTAAAGAAGAAATAATACCTACTCTACTGAAGTTGTTTCCAAAAATAGAAATGGAAGGAAAATTTCCAAATTCGTTTTTTGAGGCCAGCATTACCTTGATCCCAATATCAGACAAACAGCCATTTTTCTCAAAAAAGAAAATTACAAACCAATATCCTTGATGAACGTGGATGTCAAATACTCACCAAGATACTAGCCAATAGGATCCAACAGTACATTAAAAGGATTATTCACGAGGTACCTGGGTGGCTTGGTGGTTGAGCATCTGTCTTTGGCTCAGGTCATGATCTCAGTGTCCTGGGATCGGGTCCCACATCAGACGCCCTGTAGGGAGCCTGCGTCTCCCTCTGTCTATGTCTCTGCCTTTCTCTGTGTGTCTCTCATGAAAAAAATAAATAAAATCTTTAAAATATATATATATTACTCACCATGACCAAGTGGGATTTATTCCTGGGATGCAAAGGTGGTTCAATATTCACAAATCAATCAACATGATATATCACATTAATAAAAGAAAAGACAAGAACCATATGATCCTCTCAATTGATATAGAAAAAGCATCTGACAAAATACAGCATCATTTCTTGATTAAAACTCTTCACAGTGTAGGGATGTGGTAGTCAAAACAGTATGGTACTGGCACAAAAACAGACACATAGACCAAAGGAACAAAACAGAAACCCAGAGATGGATCCTCAACTCTATAGTCACCTAATCTTCAACAAAGCAGGAAAGAATATCCCGTGGATAAAAGTCTCCTCAATAAATGCTGTTGGGAAAACTGGACAGCCACATGCAGAAGAATAAAACTGGACCATTTTCTTAGGCCATACACAAAGAAAAACTCAAAGTGGATGACATATATAAATGTGAGATAGGAATCCATCACAATCCTAAGAACACAGGCAGCAACCTCTTCGACCTTGGCCACAGCAATTTCTTGCAGAACACCTCTCTAAAGGCAAGGGAAACAAAAGCAAAATTCACCAAGATAAAAAGCTTCTGCACAGCAAAGGAAATAGTCAGCAAAACTAAAAGGCAACCAATAGAATGGGAGAAGATATTTGCAAATGACATATCAGACAAAGGGCTAGTAACCAAGATCCATAAAGAATTTATCAAACTTGGGGATCCCTGGGTGTCTCAGTGGTTTAGCACCTGCCTTCGGCCCAGGGCATGATCCTGGAGTCCTGGGATCAAGTCCCAAGTCAGGCTTCTGCATGGAGCCTGCTTCAAACTCAACACACACACACACAAAAAAACAAAAATACAGTCAAGATATTGGCAGAAGACATGAACAGTCATTTCTCCAAAGAAGAGATACAAATGGCCAACAGACATATGAAAAAAAGCTCAACATCACTTGGCATCAGGGAAATACAAATCAAAACCATAATACGGTACCACTTTACACCGGTTACAATGGCTAAAATTAACAAGACAGGAAACAACAAATGTTGGTGAGGATGTGGAGAAAGGGGAACCCTCTTACACTTTTGGTGGGAAATCAAGCTGGTACAGCTGCTCTGGGAAACAGTGTGGAGGTTCCTCAAGAAGTTAAAAATAGAGCTCTTCTATGACCCAGCAATTGCACTACTGGATATTTACCCTAAAGATACAGAATGAGTGAAACAAAAGGGTATCTGCACCCCAGCGTTCATAGCAGCAATGTCCACAATGGCCAAACTGTGAAAGGAACCGAGATGGCCTTCAAAAATAATGGGAGCAGCCCGGGTGGCTCAGCAGTTTAGTGCCTGCCTTCGGCCTGAGATCGAGTCCCATGTCGGGCTCCCTGCTTGGAGCCTGCTTCTCCCTCTGCCTGTGTCTCTGCCTCTCTCTCTCTCTCTCTCTCTCTCTCTCTCTCTCTCTCATGCTCTCATGAATAAATAAAATATTTTTTAAAATATATGAATGGATAAAGAAAATGTGATATATATTTATACAATGGAATATTACTCAGCCATCATAAAGGATGAAATCTTACCATTTACATCAATATGGACAGAAATGGAGGGCATTACACTGAGCAAAAGAAGACAATCAGAGAAAGACAATTATCATATGGTTTCACTCATATGAAGAATATAAGAGCACAGTGGATCTTCGGGGAAGGAAGGGAAAAAGAGGATAGGAAGAAATCAGAGGGAAACAAACCATGAAAGACTTTTAACTCTGGGAAACAAATTGAGGGCTATTGGAGAGGAAGTGGGTGAAAGATGGGATAACTGAGGGATGGGCATTAAGGAGGGTACATGATGTGATGAGCACTGAGTGTTATACTCACTCAACTGAAGAGTTATTGAAAACTAAATCTGAAACTGATGATGTACTTACTATATGTTGGCTAACTGAATTTACATAAAAATTATTTTTCTAAAAAACCATATGATCATTTCAATAGATGCATAAAACACAATTGACAAAGTACAATATCCATTTGTGACAAAAATGACCAACAAAATAGATTTAGAGGGAACATACCTCAACATAATAAAGGCCTATGTGAAAAACAAAGAGCTCACATCATACTCAATGGTGAAAAACTGAGAGCTTTTCCTCATAAGGTAAGGAATAAGACAAGGATGCCCACTATCACCACTTTTATTCAATATAATACTAGAAGTTCCATTTACAGTAATCAGACAATAGAAAGAGTTAAGAGCATCCAGATTGGTAAGGAAAAAGTAAAACTTTCACTCTTTGCAGATGACATGATAGTTTATATAGAAAACCCTAAAGATTCCACCAAAAAACCACAACTGACAAACGAATATGGTAAGGTCACAGGACACAAAATTAATGTACAGAAATCTGTTGCATTTCTATACCCTAATAATGAAATAGCAGAAACAGAAATGAAGAAAACCATCCCATTTACAATAGCATCAAAAATAATAAAATACCTAGGAATTTACCAAAGAGGTAAAAGCTGAAAACCATAAAGAACTAATGAAAGAAATCGAAGACGACACAAAGAAATGGAGAGAGATTCCATGCTCATGGATTAGAACAAATATTGTGAAAATGTCTAAACTACCCAAAGCAATCTACACATTCAATGCCATCCCTACCAAAATGCCAACAGCATTATTCACAGAACTAGAATAAACCATCATAAACATTATATGGAATCACAAAAGAACCCAAATAGCCAAAGCCATCTTGAAAAAAAAGAAAGAAAACTGGAGGCATCACAATTCCATATTTCATTTTTTTTTCAATTCCATATTTCAAATTATACTACAAAGCTGTAGTAATTACACTACAAAGCTGTAGTAATCTAAACAGTATGGTATTGGCACAAAAACAGACACACAGATCAATGGAACAGAACAAAAATCCCAGAAATAACCCACAATTATATGGTCAATTAATCTTTGACAAAGAAGGAAAGAATATGCAAGGGGGAAAAGACAGTCTCTTTAATGAATGGTGTTGGAAACATTGGGCAGCTATATGGAAAAGAATGAAACTGGACTACTTTCTTTTCTGTGTGCTAGCACACACAAAAACAGACTCAAAATGGATTAAGGACCTACATATGAAACTGAAACCATAAAAATCCTAGAAGATAACATAGGCAGTAATTTCTCTGACATCAGCCATAACATGTTTTTAGATAGGTCTCCTGAGGCAAGGGAAATAAAAGCAAAAATAAACTCTTGGGACTGCCTCAAAATACAGTTTCTGCACAGTGAAGAAAATCAACCAAGAAAGCTAAAAGACTTCCTACTGAGTGGTAGAAGATATTTACAAGTGAAGTATCAAAAAAGAGTTAGTATCCAAAATATATAAAGAACTTACACAACTCAATACCCAAGAAACAAAATAATCCAATAAAAAAATAGGTGGAAGATGTGTACAGACATTTCAGCAAAGAAGACATATAGATGGCCAACAGAAACATGAAAAGAAACTCAACACCACTCATCATCAGGGAAATGCAAATCAAAACCACAATGAGGTATTACCTTATACCTATCAGACTGCCTAAAGTCAAAAACACAAGAAACAAATGTTGGTGAGAATGTGGAGGAAAAGAGACCCTTATGCACTGTTGGTGGGAATGCAAACTGATGCATCCACTGTCGAAGACAGCGTGGAGGCTCCTCAAAAAAAATGAAAATACAACTACCCTATGATCCAGTAATCTTACTCCAAAGTATTTACTCCCAAAATACAAGAAACACTAATTTGTAGGGTTACACATACCCTATGTTTATTGCAGCATTACTTACAATAGCCAAATTTCAGAAGTAACCTAGGTGTCCATCAATAAATGAATAGATAAAGAAGTGGGGGGTGGATTATTATTCAGCCACATAAAAGAAATTTTACTACTTGCAACAACACAGAGGGTCTATTTGATTATTATCAAATGCTATATAATTTCATTCATATGTGGAGTTTAAAAAACAAAACAAATGAATAAAAGAAAAGAGAGAGAGAAACTAAAAACACAGACTCTTTACTATAGAGAATAAACAGGGTCACTAGAGGGGAGATGGGTGGGAGGATGGGTGAAATAGGTCATGGGGATTAAGAGTACACTTATTTTGATGAGCACTGAATAATATATGGAATTGTTGAATCACTATATGGTGCAACTTAAATGAATGTAACACTATGCTAATGATACTGGAATCAACATTGTTTTAAAGATTTTTTTAAATTTATTTATTCATGAGAGACACACAGAGAGAGAGGTAGAGACACAGGCAGAGGGAGAAGCAGGCTCCATGTAGAGAGCCTGACGTGGAACTCGATCCCGGGTCTCCAGGATCACACCCTGGGCCCAAGGCGGTGCTAAACTGCTGAGCCACCCAGGCTGCCCTGAAATTAACATTTTTTAAGGAGAAAATAATATATCTGAGTTGTTCAGTGGAAATATTCAACAAAACATTATAATTACATTTCCACACAAAAACATGTACTTTTTTTCCTATGAAAATACCCTAGGGTGAATAAGAACTGACCCATCTTTAAAAAGAGCCACATCACTTTATTGAAAGGAACTCTTCAGCTATTAGGATTCTACTGGGTAACAATACCTGCTTACTAAAAATAAATGAACAAAATATGGGGAGTGGAGGGAGGAACCAAACGAAGCTTTTTTTCCTTAACTGTAATCATATTAAAATGAAAATATAGACCATAACTGCATATGGGTCCTCACTTTCTAATGTTAATAATAATTATTATTATTATAACACTACAATTTATTGAACATCTATTATAGTCAAGCACTTTACCTTTTTGAAATACACACTGACCCAATTCATGGTAAAATAAACTAAAAGTTAGAGAAATTTAGTATTTGACCTAAGGTAGGGATCAACAAATTATGGCCCATAGACCAAATCCACTCACCACCTCTTTTTGTGAGGCCTTCAAGTTAAAAATGCTTTTTATATGTTTAAACAATTGAAAAAAGCCAAAAGAAGAATAACATTTTGTAACATGTAAAAATTCTACTCTATTCAAATTTCAAATGTACAAATAAATTTTTACTAGAACACAATCATGTCCATTTGTTTGTATATGGACTACAATTGCTTTCACTACAGTGGCAGTCAAATAGTTGCAACAGAGGCTGTGTGGTGTGTAAAACATAAAAATATTCACTATCTAGCCTTTTACAGAAAGCTTGCTGACCCCCAACAGAAAGTCACATGGCTGGAGAGTAACAGAGGGGGAATATGAAAGTTTCTCTAGTTCCAAGATGCATAATAATAGCAGCAATCTTTCTTTGTTATTTCGAGCCTACTGTAGGCTCCAAATGGTCAGAACCTTGTTCAAACATCTCAATTTAGCCTCAAAATTATCAGCATTCTACAGTTAAGAGAGCTGAGCTCAGAGACCTAACTCACCCAAGGCTACAGAACCGGCTTCTTGCATCTCTGCTCTCTCACCTATGACACCTGCACCTGAACCCCACTCTACTTAGAAGAGAACACAGGGCTTCCTAAATTTAATGCTTTTACTCCACCCGAAGGAAAAAAACAAAAGATTGGTTCCCTCCCCTTGGTGCCACAGTTGTGCTCCTTCTGGAGTAGGAAGAACAGGAAAACCTGAACTGAGGTTCAACCCCAGAAAAATGACACAGGGTTCAGTCCAAGCAGGAGGACATCATCATTGCCTATGGCTACAAGCCCCTATGCCATTTGCCCAATATCTTTTACTTTCTTATTCCACTCTGGGATCCAGACTCTAGAAACCCCCAGCTGCCATACTTTTGGGTAAGAACTCAGAAGAGCAAACTGATGTAACTGAAGGACTGAAGATAAATACCCCAGGTTCATGACAAAAAAGGCAGGGAAAACATCTATGAATATTTGAAATATCATACATCAAAGGAGGAAGGAAATGAGAAATTGCTTGCTCTTATCCGAGGAAAATTGTAAGCTGATAAAACAGAGCATCAGAAAGCATAATCTATTCAGAAGCACAGAGAACGTGAGGCACACCCAGGCCAAAACAAGCTTTGCTTAGCCCCTGCTAGAAGCGGTAGGGACATGTTAAACTGGTTAGCCAGCTCCAGGAAGCAGAATGTTCCTATCTATCACCTATCTATCTATCTATCTATCTATCTATCTATCTATCTATCTAATTTGCCAACATATAGTGCACCATTAGTTTCAGATGTAGTTTTCAAGAACTCATCAGTTGCATATAACACCCAGTGCTCCTCACATCACGTGCCCTCTTTAATGCCCGTTACCCAATTACCCCATCCCCTCCTCCACCTCCCCAGCTTGTTTCCCAGAGTCTCTCGTGGTTTGTATCTCTCTCTGATTTTTTTTTCCCATTCAGCTTCCCCTCCTTCCCTTATGGTCCTCTGCACTATTTCTTATATTCTGTATATGAATGTTCCTTTTAATTTAGAATTCATTCAGTTTGTTCCATCAGGATGCAGATTCTTTTCCCAAAAACTTTATAAAGACAAATAGACATGGAGGATGGCTGCCTCTTACACTGTGGAGTGAATGAAGACCCTTTTAAGAGTTAATTTAAGTAGGCTTCTGAGCTGAGGACCACACTCCCACTCACAGGCAGTATCAAGGGTCTCCTGCAGGGCCATGAGAAGGGGAGAGGGAAATGGTTATTATTTGGGAAAGGAGAGACAACATTTTGATGGATTGAGAAAACCATAAAAGAAGACAAGGAAGATACTTTGACCAGAACTGGGCATTGTCCATTACTGTTCCCTGAACAGGTCCCCTTGTCCCCTGGGCATGAGTAGATCAACTTCAGGGATATGGATGAGTATGGCTTAGATGAGGAGATCCTTTGTTAAGTGTCTACTAGGAGCCAGCTTAATTCTGGCGCCCCAGAGATGTCATCCTCCATGTGGACACTGGCTTCTATGATGTCATTGCCACAAGAAATGCCTCTCCAAAGAGTATGGACTGGTGGGAGCCAGTACTGGAGAAGAAACTGATGGATAGAAGTCAATTCTAGCTAGCAACTTCAGTCAACTGACAAGCACTCTGTAAAAATTCCCCGAAATAAGAGGAAGCCCTAAAGCCCTATTTCCCAGGCAGGATAGATATGAAACTGGTACATAAAAAGACTACACATATACAGAATAAACTATACGCATCTTGTTAATTGTTCATATCCAAAGGCTCATCACAGAAGTTGCCAGTTAGTGAATTTTGGACTTGGTCTTTTCTGAGTCTTCTTGTTCTGCGCTCCAAGCTCTTCCACAACCATACGCATAAGCTGCTTATAATACTAGAACCTTTCTCTGTCTCTCTGTCCTCAGTTGTTCAGCGTTCACATTTTAAATATAGGAGCTTCACCAACTTCAATTCCCTAACTCAAGAGAGACTCATGCTTAACTACCTACTACAGGTATCTAAGTAACAGATTAGATTCTCCTCCTGTGTGTACTCTATAAAATTCCCTGTAGGGAAATAGGCCTATTTCCCAGGGAATACTTTTTCTCTTTTTGCATGATGCTTCTTTTTGTCCCACTCTGTTCTGCATACATTTTATGTTCTGTCCTGCAAATCCAGTATGGATTTTGGTGGAAAGAATAAAGTTCCATGTTTAGGCTCCAATACCTTAAAAAGAGTTCCCTGTTATATAAAAGCCAGTGACACCCAGAGTCACACTACCCCTTATATCATAGCACAAAGCAGCCTGGGATTTACTGACGAGACAGTTCTTGCCCACATATCTGAAGGGTCAAGTCTTTCACATTACAAAACACAAATTTTGAAATTTTGTGTTTAAAACTATAGAAAACAGTCTACGATGACACAGAATAGCCACCACTGATTAAGCAGCTACTTTTTTCTAGAAGCATTACTATTTTCACTGCCTCTTCACAAAAACTTTGCAAATTAGGCATTATCCACATTTTATAGACACTCAAAAGGTTTAAGAAACTAGCAGCCTTTGCAAGGTCAAAATTAAGAGTAGTGGGAATCTAACCTGGAATGCTTGAATCTAAAGCCTGGATTCAATCCCCATTATTGCATTGCCCAGGAAGGAAATTACAGTGTGCTACAATGGTACATAGTAAAATCTCAGGGCCACCCCAAGGGCCCTAGGGCAACCATTTGTATTGAATAAATGATTAGGAATTAAATATTATCTTTTTAGATCTTTGCCAATTTGATCAAGAGGAATGGTGTTTGAGTTTTAACTCACATTTCTTTCATTACTACCGAAATTTGACTTTTTTATTCTTATTGGCCATTAATATTCCTCTTTTATGAATTGCCTATTTATGTCCTTTGTTCTTTCTCTATTGTGACTTGTTTTTCTTATTGATTTTTTTAAAGATTTTATTTATTTATTCATGAAAGACAGAGAGAGAGAGAGAGAGAGAGAGAGGCAGAGACACAGGCAAAGGGAGAAGCAGGCCCCACGCAGGGAGCCCGAAGTGGGACTCAATCCCAGGTCTCCAGGATCAGGCCCTGGGCTGAAGGCGGTGCTAAACGGTTGGGCCACCCGGGCTGCCCCATTTTCTTACCAATTTTTAATACCTCTTTACACACTGAGGCCACTCATCATTTAGCCATGATATTCTTTATAAACATTTTATCCCAATGTATCATTTTTCTTTTAATTTTGATTTTGGTGATCAAAATTATGTGCAAAGTTCAGAATACTTACACAATTAAATCTAAGTCTTTAGATTCTGCTTTGTACACAATGTTCCTTTATCTTTGTACCAAATTACCCCCAAATCAGTCAGGTCCAAGTGGGATTCTGCTGTATTAAGCACACTTCCATAAATGGATTGACAAACTAAAATATCTATGTATTGGGACACCTGGGTGGCTCAGTGGTTGAGCATCTGCCTTCAGCTCAGGTTGTGATCCTGTGGTCCTGGGATCGAGTCCCACATCAGGCTCCCCACAGGGAGCCTGCTTCTCCTTCTGCCTATGTCTCTGCCTCCTTCTCTGTGTCTCTAATGAATAAATCAATTTTTAAAAAATTTAAAAAATAAATACATAAATACATAAATAAAATATCAATATATTAATTTATAATGAGGACTATACTCCAGTAGGAAGTCAGGTACCACATAGGTAATTTGATAAATACAAATAACTTTGGCCCATTCTCTTATATCTTGGAGTCCATATTATATCTGGACCTGCAGAACTTGCTATTATTATCTCTTTATAACAGAGAAAGAGACTCAGAAATGACTGACTTTGTTTTTTTTTTTATGACTGACTTTGTTAACAGCATAACCAAATGAACATCCAAATCTCTTCACTGATTGGTTAAAAAAAAAAAAAACTGTGAAATGCATGTTTTAATAAGAACACGGTCCTTAATTGCACCAAAGCATGAAAAAGCAACACAAACATTTTACTTTACCAAACATACAGATCATTTAAAATGTTAAAAAATGAAGAAAACAGATGTAAAATTGTCTAGGAAAATGAACAACTTTATGATTTGTTTGTCATCTTCTCCTTCCTTGCCTTAACATAATATGTAGCATATCCCATGACAGCTCATAAAATGTACCACTGTCACCAAATCACTAGCTTTTATGGAGACAGTAATGAACATAAGATACCTTAGTAGGAGTTATAAAAATGTAGACACTTCTAACATTAAAAAAAACAAGTGGAAGTATTTTGTAAACCAAAAATATTCAAATGCTTTGAGAAATGGGGATGCTTGGAACTAAAACTACTGCATAAATATCTGCAGTTTTACCCATATGCTATTTCTCCAGGATTTACAGCTATTTCCAATTTTTAATGCTCTAGCTCTGGCTGTTTAAAAATAGTTTGCAAGTGCTTGAGAGTAAGTCCCATTTGATTTTGAAGGGGATAGACGTTGGGGGTACCAAAGAAATCTAGACAGGCAAATGTATGAAATCACCCCCTAACCATCAAATGGTCTACCAACTCTTTTTGCTTTGTGTTTCTAAGAGCCTGCATGTCCTTGGACAGATAAGTTTGGCTTGTGTAAAAGTGAAGGTGTGCTCTCTTTCTTCCTCTTCCACATTTCAAAGATTAAGACATTTCAGTCTCCTCCAAGTTCCAGGGCTGTGAAAGTCCCTTAGCATCTCAGATATTAATATGGCTCACAAGGATGTGACTTAAATAGCCTTTTTAAAATTGAATCTATAATACTATGCTTATTTATTGTTCCTTGACAGGTACCAGATCTGATTGAAAAAGAGTTTCTCTAAACATTAAGTATTCGGAACAGTCAAGTAAAGATAAGAAGAATGTATTAAAGGATTAAGGGCAAACAGAAAATGAAGATGAGGGCAGGACAGAGAAAATTAAAATAGCAATGAAGTAAGATTTTGAAAAATGGCATTTGTGATGACAAATGAAATTAGCCAAATTTAACTCTATCATAGAGCCCATTTTCAGCATGTTTAAAATATGTTCTTCTCCTGCTTTGCAGTGACATTTTACCCAAGTGTTTCTCATCCTGGGTGCTGCTAGTTAGCACTTGTATTTCAATGCTATCCACCAGTGTTATTTGTTGCTGTCCAGGACTGCCATGTAAAATGTGTGTGCATCATTCTCCTAAAGAAGAAATAGGGCAGGTGGCTTTGGACCGTGTCCCACAATGAAAAATACAGAATCCAAGCTACAAATGGTACTTACATTTCAATTTTTCCCTATTCACCACTGATGTAAACATCTTCAAAAAGTACTTATTTCCAAAAGCCTCTTTCCTTCTCTTTCAAAAGAAAATGTATTTTCAAATTCTTGGAAAGGCTTTACAGAGAACCCTGTGACTTCCTCAATTAAAGGACCCATTCAGCCTACACGCAGCCATTGCCAGTTCCTGGGCTTGAGACAGCAAGACTCTTACTCTGCCACTTTGTGAGATTAGCAGGAAAATAGCAGACATATTGTCAGATGGAATATTATACCATTTTGGCCCCCAAAAGAGATGTTAAGAGCTGTTGAGCTGCGGCATGCTGCTCAAGAAAGAAGACAGTCCACTCCAGTAATGAATTCACACACTGACCAAAATGCAAAGAAACCTATTTTTCTTTTCTTTTTTTTTTATTTTTCTTTTCAACAGAGAAGTCCAAAGTAGAGACCATTACTGTTATCTATTCAGGGACATTAGCAGCTTCTCTAATAACCTGCCTACTAAATATCTAGAGCTTATCTATACGGTATGCTAGTGACTCTTAAAATGTGGGCACCAAACCAGCTAAAGCAGCATCACCTGGAAACTTATTTAGAAATGAAGATTGTGAGTATAGCATAACATAAAAACCTGTCAAATCACTATGTTGTACCCCTGAAACTAATGTAATATTGTGTGTCAACTATACTTTTGTGTGCGTGATATCCTGACACAGGTGAGAACAGATGCCATGTAAATAAATGCCAAAATGAAAAAAAATGCAGATTCACAGTTTCTGCTTCAGACTTACTGAATCAGAAACCCTGTGGGTGGGAACCAGCAAATCCTCTAGGTAATTCTGAGATGCGTGCTCAACTCTGAGAACCACTAATATATGCAGGGCTACTTTTAATCCTCATTTGAGCACAGAAAACATTATTGTGATTTAGGGATAGAACACATGGTCAGAGCAAATAATTCTAACTCTATGTCTATGATGTTTAAAGCAATGTTGTCACAAAACCCTTTCAGAATCTAAAGAAAAAATAATAAAGGCAAATTTCACTTTCAATTTCAGGAGGTTCCTAAACGCATCTGAAGCCTGTCCAAGTACCCTAGCAAAGGAGCATATACTTTATCTTTTTCCAAGCATTTCATCTGCTCCTCATATAATCTGTAAAGTCAACAGGATAGGTATTATGATCATTTATACCAGAGGACATCAAGGCTCAGAAACCTAAGGATCCTGCCCCAAATCTCAGAGCTGGTAATAAGCAAAAGAAGCTCATATCTAGGGTTCTGGTTCATCTACAAACTCCTTGCCTTATATTTTACTCCTCTCCCCAATCTGGACTGTTGTAAATAATAGTGATAGAAATAATGGTGAAGGGCTCCTGCCACCACTATCATCTCTTCACTCTGCTCCCTGAACTCTCCTCTAGACACACTGGCTTCCTTGCTCTTTAAGCACTGAAGTACATTTCCACCTCAAACTCTTAGCACATGCTGTTCCCTTTGCCTGGAATGTTCCTCAGATGTCCATATCATTTGCTCCTTCACTCCCTTTAGGTCTTTCCTCAAATGTCATCTAATGAGAGTGTTCACCTCTCACAACTGTATATATAAAACAAAGATCCTTACATAGAAACTTACACTCTCTCCACTTACCCGGCTTTATTCTTCATCATTTCCCTAATCACAACTGACATAGTTTATATTTATTTGTTTATTTCTGTCATACCCACCTAAACATTGTTCTGTGAGCACAGGAACTATTTTGCTTATTGTTAAATTCATGGTTTAAAAAGCAACACAGCAGAGGCACCTCGGTGGCTCAGTTGGTTAAGCATCCAACTCTTGATTTTAGGTGAGGTCATAATCTCAGGGGTGTGGGGTGAGTGTGGAGGCTCCATGCAGGGTGTGGAGCCTGCTTAAGATTCTCTTTTTCTCCCCTTTCCCCGTCCCTTACTCTCTCTCTCCTACTCTAAAAATAATAAATAATAATAACAAAATAGCAACATAGCTATAAAATAGGTGTTCAATTAATATTTGTTGAATAAATATCATATTCAACTAAGTTGAATATCATATTCAACTAGTTAGTCTCTATCCACCCAGCTTTAACCCAGAATTTTGAGTGTGAATCAATTCTCTAATTCAGACCCTTTTTTGAGTAGATATCAAAGGAAATCATAGCAAGTTCTCCCTTTTCTATCATTAATGTTGTGGGTTCTGATAAGGACAGTCATGTCAATGATAATAATGTAAATGATAATATTTACTGAACATCAATGATAACCTAAGAACAAATATTACCTCTAATTTTCACAGAACTCTGCAAGTTATATATCATCCTCACAGTTATGCAAATAAGGAGCTCAGAAATGTTATCTGCCTCAGCTACTGAGTGTTGATCAGAGCTGGGACTGGCATCCAGCTACTTCAAGCTCCAATGCCTGCACTTTTTAAAACTCCTATCCTCATCACTTACTGCTGGACTACCAGCAGCCTTGGTTCCTCATTGCTTTCTATAAAGAAAACAGTTTCTGAAAACCAAATATAAAATAATGACCTTTTCTAAACAATACCATTGATCATAATTGGCAATGTCTAAGAGGAAGACCACTTATGAAATGTCTAAGCTACAAAGTTTAGAGATAATGTAGGCCAACTTATTTATCTGGTCCAACTTCCATAATTTATAGAAAACTGAGATCCACAGAGGTCAATTTGCCTAAAGTTGGCTTTCTGAAATGGGAAGGACTGAATGACATGGTTAGAAGCAGCATCTCTGAAGTCAGAACCTGGTTCAAAGTCAGGTTCTACCTCTTGTGTATGACCTCTTGTGGGTAACAAGATTCTTAACTTCCCTAATCCTTGGTTTCCTCACTTTGGAATGGGGATAATACCTACTTTATAAACTGTTTTTGCAAATTATGTTTTTATATGTGTGTGCAAGAGAAAAACAATACATTACAGCTATTATTATGTAGTAAAGCCATTTTAAGAGCTCTCGTCTTCTAACACTCAGTCAAATATATCTTCTAAGTCAATTCTTTTCCTCACACAGAAGATGATATTAATCTCCACAGGAAGGTAACTACTGGTGAGTCAGTCAGTGTTCAATCCCAAATCCAATTTTTCAATCTTCTTCAAGACTATGGTTTAAAACAGTGTGAACCCAAATGATAATACCAGGGATATTTTTGCTACTTTCTAATTCTGATACAGCATTGAATTTAATTTCTGCTTTCCAAGAAGGAGATAAGAAAATGAAAGAAGGAGAAATGGAGCTAAGATGATGGAATGAACACTCCCAAACACATGAACATGGACGCACTAGTGTTTAGTTGAAAAGCACATTTGAAAATATGAATATATATTTTTCGAGAGCTTATCAAATTCCTCCAGTAACAACAGAAACTATTTTCAGAGGAAAGGAAAAAATTATTTTGGTTATGTCTATTAATATGCTTCAGGGTTGAGGACAAAAACACCCTCCCACATGATAAATAGCTAGTTTCTCATGAAATTTATAGGAGGCTTGAAAATACAAAGACATTTGAAAAATAATCAAAGGAACTAAGCAAATTTGTCCATTCTCTGCTGTTTTAAGGTTTTACTTTCCATGACTTCGCATCATCCTGAGAAAGTGTACACTCTACAACATGGCATCAATGCCCCTGCAGATATGGCCTCTCTCTGCATGCTATTCAGTCTTCATCTTTTGTCACCCTCCTCCACCTCTAAGTATCAGTCCCCAGGCTTTGATGTATGCTGTCCCTCTTCCTGAGAAGCTTAGAGAAAAGCTTCCTTGAAAGGAACAAAAAATGAAGATGCAACTCCTTCAAGCTCTGGCAGAAGCAAGATGAGCTTTTTGAAGCAAGGGAATTGTTTTAATAAATGGAAATTGTACTAACAGTTTAGGGCAAGAAAACCTGCATTCAACAATTGAACCACTTAGCAAATTATGGCATGTACAGTTAATTAAAAATACACAAAGGGAGAAACTGATTGTAATTCAAAAAGAATTGGACATTTTTAAAATTATATTACTCAATCAACCAGATTATAGAAACATGTGGTTTGCATGTAGATTATGTCAAGAAACTTGTTTTGTAACCATGAGGAAATAAAGGACTGCACCATAGCTGCCATTTTACCCTCTAACTAGAAAAAGCTTAAAAGTGTTTTGGATGAACTAGACTATAGGATTAACATTTGCCTTGAGACATGAGAGGCACATTTTCATAGTTGCAAATTATATAAATGACTGTCATGATTCCTACATAAATTGGTTTTGACCAAATGTAAATGTATAACCTAGTTACTGAATAATATATTTTTGAGAGTTCAGTCCTTTTTGAATCAGTATATACACTCGTGCATGCATGCAGACACACATGCACACATATACTCAGTCAGATGGAAAGGAGTTATGCAAAAATAATATTTTGGGAGTAGTAGGATTTTAGGTTTTATTTAAATCTCATCATTTTCTCTGTCTTGGTAAAGTTATCTTTGTAAATAAGTAAATAAGCCATGGACCTAAGTCCTGTCACACATTAGCTAAATTTGGGACAAGTCACTTAAGACTTCTTAGCTTCATTTAGAAAACTGAGATCCTAATTCTGATCTCACAGATTGATATGACCATTAAATAATATACTTTATTTAAGAGTGGCCTATGAATTCTAATGAGTAACACAAAAATAAAATTTTATGATTATAATGGCATTAATATGCAAATATTCTCTTCTCAAATGCCCCCTCCTCAAAGGGGTCTTCCCTTGTATCGCCATCTAAAATAGCAACTCCCATGAAAAATAAACAGGTCACCCCAATATCCACATCAGTTTTATTTTCTCACAGCACTTCTCACTCACTGAAATTATTACTTATAACTGATTTCAATGTTTATTGTGTTCCCGCGAATATAAGTTTCCTGAGGGCAGAAGCTTTGTCTGCCAATTGCTGGATCCCCAGCTCCTTAAAAAGTGCCCTGCTCAAAATGGACACTCAGTAAATATCTAAGGAAGGAAGGAAAGGGAGAAGTAAAAGAAGGTGGTATCTGATCAAGTATAATTTCCTCATCTTATCAAAAAGAGATCAACACAAATGGTCAAAGGAGAGCAAAAGTATAGTCGTAGATAAAGCAGAACGAATTAGCTGGGCAACTCTATGATTAGTGATTTAGTTTACTTCAGTCTTCAGAATTCAGTACCTAATTCAAGATAAAATTATATAGTCTATATAGGGAAATATAATTTTTAGTGCTATCTCCTATAGCACAAATCTATTTTCATATCAAAATAAAGTGAACTGTACACTCTACTCTTAAGCTGGTATTTTGTACAACCATCTGATCCTGATATTCTTTTCTACTGGTCTAAGTGTTTGTATTTGCTCATTCCTCTCTGGCGTATTTTAAAATCCAAATCACTGCAGTAATTCATTTTTTATTGTTCTCTTGCTCAGCTTCAACACATGTACAGTAGTAGTGTTCACTCTTCAGGGGGATAATGGCATTTTTGGAGATTTTACTGTAGTCATTACTCTTGCTTCTTTATTAAGAGACTTGACTTTAATCTTCTGCTTTAGCTATGTGGTTTATCTTATGAATATTAATATACAACCCAAAGGGATCTAGCCAGTGAATATGAATTAGAGAGGGCTTTTTTATACTGAAGAAAGAGAAAGCCATTTTCTGCTATGCACATCTTTCTGGGGTGTATGAGCTCTAATTTAATCAGCATGTAGTCATCATGTATGCCACCAGCACTCCAGGCCACGAAGTAATTGAAATGATTCAAGCTTGTTTAATAAAGTAATTTCAATTATAGCAGGAGTTGAGTCAGAAAATGTCAGCTGTACAAAGTTTATGCTGCCTGGAATCAGCAATAGGGCACCAAATGCTCGTAGAGAAAAGTGCCATCATGGAAATGAGTTGTTACTTTTTTAGGCTTTAAAATACCTTTGTTCACATGAGACCAGCTTCTGTTAGGTGATCTGTTAGTCAAGGAAGCCAAATATAATTTGTACTGAATATGGTTAAAAAAAATTGACTTATAGGAAAGAGCTTAGAACTGAAGGGGTCAGAGAGTCCATCCCCTTTCCTCTAAATATAACCAGTATCGGACACTTCACCATAGTCTCCACCATTCCCTAATGCTTCAGGCTGAGTAATCATTTATGTTTGGAGTCACTGATGACAGAAGACAGCTCAACATCCATCCTACATGCGAGAAAGGAAATCTCACAACTTTTCATTATAATATATAATTGCATAATACACATAAAATCATTTTTTCCATCACCAAGTAACACAAAAATATCCCAGACGTGCTGTTAGTCTTGCATAAATGATAAACTCTAATGTGTTTCCCAGTTTCTTTCTTTCCCCTCATCTTTCCCATTGTTTGCTTTATCCTTCCAGCCATTATTTCTCCTGGCATTTTACCCATTTAAAGGCTTGTATAGTTCTGCTACCCCAAAGATCTTTAATTCCCAAATTATGATTCTATTGTTGTTCTTACTTTGCTTATCTTTTTCTTAAGAAACTCCTTGGTATATGCAAATGGTTTGCTTTTTACTTACCACCGTCCCAGTATCTAGTGCTGTTCCTTACCATAACTGTTGAGAAGATAGACAGTTGAACCACTGTTTATAATTCACCATCACATATCCAAAGGCCTTATTAAATTCTTTTTATTAAGGGTTATCTAATAACAATTAGATATTTGTTATTTGTTATCCAAATAACAGTTCTCTCTCACCTTGATCACATCTGGTTTAGGTCAATTTTATTAAACAATAATCTATTTTAGAGATGAAGTCCTAGCCTCTAAAGATAATAGGACTCTTGCTGGTTTCATCAACACTGCCATTGTCAGAATTTTCTTTTGGTCTAGTTCTGGAACCAGCATCCATGGATATCGAAGAGTTCTATTATTATGCTAAATGCAGACATCTGTTCCGAAAATACACCTTTCTTTGCTTCCTCCTACTAAGGATGTTTCCTAATCAACTACAGACAACTCAGAATTTTAGTTGAGATAGTAAGGACACGCAGTGAGATAGTAATTAGTGTCCAATGTATTTTTAAAATATATGTGTGGTCATATAGGATGGTCATCTAACATCTTACCAATGTGATTAGTAGCAGTAAAAATAAGCAGACTATATTTTTGACAAAGGCTAAATATTCCCTAAAATTGAGTAGTAGGATTCTCAAGTGAAGCTTCTTGTGAGTTAGGGCCATTTGCTTTTTCCTATAGAAACATTTTGAAACATATATTGAAAATCCATGGGATTACATTAAATAATATATAAACATTTGCTCTCTGCAAAACTTTTAGTTTAACCTGTCTTTAAAAATCCTACTTCCTAGCTCCTCATTGATCTGTTCTGAATCCTAGCTAAATAATACTCTCAGTTGAAAACTATAAAGAATATAAAGCTCCTGGTTTATGTAGTACCTTCACTTTATAATACTCAAAGGAGGGTGTAAATGCAAGATCATTATGAGTCCAACTTTATAGATAGGGAGCTTGAGGTTTGGAGAGGGTAAACAGCATTACCAAGGTCAGGCAATAGTTGAGTTTGAAAGAACCCAGTACTCCTAAATTTTAATTTGCCTCCTTACCCAGAAGGCCATGCTACTGCTTTAGTTGGAAAATGTACTTTTATAAGTATTGACACTAAACTTTCTCTACTTAGCACTTCAGAAAAGAAAAGTGAGAAACTAAAGGTTCAAATTCTTCTTTGTAATATATCCTTATGACAATGGTATTCTTTGCTAAATACTCTAATTTTTATATCATTTCAGAAGAAATCTTTCTATATTCAGAGGATTTCTGATGTGCTGAGCTAATGATACCCACCCCTTACTGAATAGCAATATCTACTTCTCCTCTTTTTATGGCTGTAAAAAAGAGAAGGTTTTTTTTTTAACATGACATGAAAAGCTTCTAAAGGGTAATAGTTTAAATTCAGAATAGAAATGGAGACAAACTGCTAAAATCATAAACAGATAAGCTAGGTACAATGAGTCTTTTCCATGTAAACCTTCCCAAGAGAAAAATGCAACAAAATTAAAAAGTAAAAAAAAAAAAAAAAAAAAAAGTTTCACTCTGATACAATCATCCCTGAAGTTCTATGAAGAATGTAGAAATGGGTGCCCTGCCCAATTCTTATAGGGCAATTGAAGAATGATTTTGGCACTATAAGGTGCAGTAGGAGGTGTCAACCTCTTCTTTCTTCCCTCTGCCTTCTCAGAGTTAATGAGAATTCACTGAAGCCCAGGAAGGTCCTAAACCACAACTTTTCCAATTGCAGGTTAAATTAGGGCCCATGCATTCCAGTGCTACATTAAATGGTTGCTTTCAAAATGATATCTTAATATCAGCCAGTTCTCTACCATTCCATAAGGATATATATTATCTGATGAAGTCACAGATACAGAGGACTTTATCATCATAGTAATATGGAAAATAAAATTAAGGTCTGTAATTCACTGAAACTGACACTGCTGTGATTTGAAGACACATCTGATAACCTACAGACAAGTCTGAGTAATTAACCACACTCTTTAAGCCCCTGCTTTTGTCCACTCTCAATAGGAAACTTCACCTTCTACTTTAGAGATAATTATGTCAATGTCATTCAGCTAAAATTATTTCCTACTTGCTATCTGCAATACACACTATGTGCATCCACACCCAGTCCTACTACTCTCCTTTTAGTAAGTTTCCCTTCCTCCAATCAGAGGAACTAACAGTCATCAAACCTGTCTTTCTAAGAAAAGTGCTAAGCATAGATGACGACTAAGCAATCATTTTGATATAGTTCTAAACTGACTTTGTAAGACTTAGATGCTATTTTTGCTTCTACCCTAACTATGAAAGTTTCCTGAATGGCTCCCCAGTGTAAGAACCTCTATGTAAGCTTTTAATAACTGTTACTATGGTTATAACTATTATTATACAGAATAGGTAGTTGATAGGAGTTTGTGAATGATAAAGGTGGTAAGTACTCTCCTACAACAAAAAATTGGGCTAGCTTCTCTGTTTTTGAGTATTCATTTCTTAACATGGGGAAAAGGCAGGTCTTCAGGGGGCACCAGACAAAAACAAAACAAAAAACCCAAAACAACAACAAAAAACACCGCTGTATATTTTTATAGAGGTAAAGGGAGATTTAAATGAACATCAAGAGAACTTTTTTTTTTTCAAGAGAACTTTTGCAGAAAAAACTCAGTAACCAGAAGGTAGTGCAAAGAATAGATATAAGAACAGAAGGGAAGCCCTACCCTTTTCATTGGCTGTAGGAAAGAGAAGGACATATCTTAGACTAGATGTCTGAAACACACTTCAGAGAATTTTCAGCACCATCAGGTAAAGTCAATCTCCTTCTTCTCTAGCTATCCTCTTGTATTAATGTCTAAGGTCTCCCAAATGAAAGTTGACTATCCCACCTCAGCCAGCAATTGCTCTGACCACCAAATCCTTCCTCAGCTTTGAAGATATGTTTGTTCATTGTTTAAACCCATGCCTGACATAAATACCAAAAGCCATCAAACTCCACACAGAGTAAGAATGAAGCTTTCCTTCTCCTGGAGAATGAATGCATCTATAAATGACATATCTAATTTTAGAGACTCTTTGTAAGGAATGACCCTTAGCAGTTCTTCTACCTCGTCCCAGGACAGAATTCAAAGCAGAGGTTCTTTTCACTCTCTCCATCTGGCAGCATATGGGATTTGCCCAATTATTAGACTTATAATTACCAGGCCCGACTAGGTGCAGTTAAAGGCATTTTTTTCTAAGATTTGTCACTTTAAGAAAAGAGACACTTTAAATAAAGTGTTCATTCTTATACAATCCACTCCAAAAATCCACTAATTTCCTCTTTCCATTCATCTTCCAGAAATCCTATATTCAAGACAAATGGGATTTAGTATAACATGCTTTCAGTGATACTACAATGAGCAAGACTATTTTAAGAATTCTATTCATCAATTCTCAATAAATATTATGATACTAAGCACTTAGGCATTCTAAAGTTACTTTCCTAAGCAGATCTCAAGCTCTTTAGCAACACAGATGTGTTAAATCTCCTAATTCTCTTGCAAAACAAGCTAAGAAGTCAGAGCTAAAACATGATTCTGTAATTCAACTGCAAGGCAGGTCACTTGGAAATGGCCCATCTCTTAAAAGAAAAAAAGATGGTGGGGAGGGGATTATGATAATAGCAAACTGACTAGAGTAGTAGCACTGTTGCATCCATTTCAAGTCAAGGTTGTCAGAAAATGTTGATTAACAGTGAAGGATTCGCTTGCCTGTCATTCAATTATTTTAAGAAGTACTTCTTGGGTAGCTACTGGATGCTGGGCACTAGCTTAGACCCTGGGGATATAATGAAGAAAAGTCGTTTGCTTATTGAATGTACAGTCTGGTAGAGCAGAAATAGCTGTTTAAAAAACAATAATAAAATACCATGTAATAAATAAAATAATGAAAGGGATGTAGAGATAACATGTAAGCAGTGGTGGATAACTTTCTTTGTGGAAGAGAATGGAAAGATGTTCCAGAAAAGATTGCCCTAAGATGCAATATTTGACATGGAAGGTTGAGTAGGAGTTTGACATTGTTGTAAGTATTCTCTTTCTGAAAAAAAAGGTATTCTTGTTGATAGTAAAGGACGTATTGCAACAAATTTTCATAGCTGCCCTGAAGACAGACTGAAAGATCAGTTTGAGTTAGAAGGTGGCCCCTCCTGCCTCCATCTGCTACTTCAAGTGTAGTGTTGCGAGGGCCTACCCAGTAAATCACAGAAAAGTACCTCTTTTTATAAAGATATGAATGTCCTTATGGTCCCTGTTTCTTCTACTCTCACAGCTGCTTACAAAACAGAGATGCAGTTAGAGCAAGAAAAATGGCCTGCCCCCCTTACAAATGAGGAAATTACCGCCCTGGGAGGTTGTGTTTTCTCTCAAACTCACAGATAGTTAAAGTAGAGTCCAAAACCCAGAGAAACTAATCATATTGAATTCTTATTCAATTGAGAACCTCAAAGTCCACGGGTCACTCTATTTCCCAACCACATAATCAAAAGTGAATCATACATATCCTCACTTCACATAGGCTATAAGATGCTTAAGGGAAGTGTCTCAAGACAGAATTGATTTTGCTGTAGAAACAAATAAAACCAAGAAATCACAGTGGCTTAAACCAACTAAAGTGCATTTTACACTTACACTAAGTCTGGTATACATGGTTAGGACTTTCACTTTCTGAATGATTAAGTAAGACTCCACCTTCTCATGTCATCATCTCAGTATCTGACTTCCCAGGTTGCCACATCAAGATAAGAGAGACTGAAGTCCCATACCAACACTTAACTGTCTCAGCCTAGTTAAATGTTCACAGTCCACTGGTCAGAACTAGTCACATGGCTGCAACCCAAATGCAACAGAAGATGGAAAATACAAGGAATTATAATGAATATCTGAGCACTAAGACAATGTCTTCTCATAGAATCTCCAGACCTAGGGGCACCTGGGTGACTCAGTCAGTTAAGCCTCTGCCTTCAGCTCAGGTCACAATCCTGGAGTCCCAGGATTGAGCCTCAAGTGGGGCTCCCTGCTTGGAAGGGAGTCTACTTCTCTCTGTCCCTCTACTCCTCCCCCTGCTCATATTCTCTCTCTCTCTCTCTTCTCCAGAACTAGCACCGTGTGTGGTATAGAATATGTGCCTAACAAGGATATACTGAATGAATGAATATATTGACTACAGTCAAGGTCCTTTTTTTAGTACTGTCTGGGGATACAAAGATATACAAGGAATAATCCCCATGTTCATGGACCTGAGAACCTAATTGTGAAATTAAATACTATTACACAACCAAATTGAATAAAATTAAGCATCCACAGCAATAGGGACTAAATGACAAGTGACTGATTTCAAGATAAAAGGAAAACGAAGTCAAGATTTAGGATGGTTGGAAATCCAGTCCTCTATTTAGATCCTGAACTAAAAATATTTCTCTCAAAAGACCCAAAGTCATTTGCCTTTGTTTTTTCCAAAGGACAAGGAAAAATATGAAGTAATAAAATATAACTTCCAAAGTTTGGAATTTATTTGCAAACATAGGGACCATGTTTAGGGATCATTTCTAACATTTTTTCCTATAGAAAACAATATTTCTGTAGCTGAGCATTTTCTATTTCATATTCATGTACAATATAGTCTCACCAGGTCAACCATCTTGGCCGCCACTACTACATATCCAACTGTTGTAGCAATAGGAAATGACTTTCAAGGGACAACAGAGGACATTCTTCATAAGAATTCCATGAAATTTTGAGTAATATATGAATCATCTGAAAAGTATTCATCATTTTCTGGATAAATGGCCCTATTTTACAAGTATTATTAACCTTAAGTATAGGAAATTAAGAACTAGCCATTACATTTTATAGCACTATTTTAGCCTGATCTCAAGTTCAAAGAAACTAGGTATGTAAGCTGACACAACATTTCTGAAAAATCAATTTAGTAACATGAATGTTACTAAATATTCATGTTATGATAACAAATTTCCCTTAAAATATTCATATAACAAATTTCCCTTTAAAAAGTCAATCTTAAGGTAATACTGACAAGGATTTCCTCATGAAAATAGTCATACAAAAAAAAAAGAAAATAGTCATACAGCATTATTTATCACTTCAGACAACTTAAATGTTCAATTATGGGAAAATGATTAAGCAAATTAAATTACATCCATATATAAGAAAATTATACAATTAAAACATGATTATAAATTCTGCATTATCTATCAAAATTTTAAATGATCAATCCTTTGAGCCAATATTTTTATCCCTAGATGTCTACTCTACAGAAAAGCTTTTACAAATGTGAAAACAATGTAAAAAAAATGATGTTTGTTACAGCATTTTTATAGTATCAAACATTAGGAAACCTGAATTAGAGCTTATCTAAAGGTAAATCTACAAATGCTAACAGAGAAAGCTCAAAATTTACTAATGTTAAAACAAGTTATAAAATAATAAATAAATCAAATATCACATTTTAAAAAAGGTTTTGATAGACCAATAACTTAGGTTTGGTTAGGGAAGTGGCTTTCCTTTAATTTTGCACACCTGTGTATTTTACTGTTTTATCATGACCATGTGTTGTTTTAGCTTAAATTTAAATTTTTCATCTAAATAAATAAATAAATTTTTCATCTTAAAGCCTAATAATATTTAGATATAAAAAAGAAAAGGTTACAGATAACATTTAGTGATATTTAAAAAATGCCTATAGCAAAACGTTAAATTGAAAAAAATAGCCAATATATACTGTGTGCACAGTATCATAGAAATTTGTAAAATCATTGTAAAAAATGTCAGAGTATTAACAGTACTTTCCAAGTAGTAGTAAGACTATTGGCCGGAGGATGGATGGATGCACAGTTCTGCTTCCTATATTTTTATGCACATTTTGCATTTATTACAAAACATGTTAACTGTGTAATGAGGGAATGGGAGAGAGCTAAAAAACAGAAACAAGTATTTAAACAAGAAAAATCTTGTTTTTCTTTTTCTTTCTATGCTGTCATGGTCAGCATAAATCAGAAAGGACAGGGACAGAGCAGTGTTTTTCCTCTACACGCCCCTTTTAAAATGCCCTTCCTTCCATTGGGTCATCTATCTTTTAATTCCATGTTTTCATGTGAATAAATAAGACCAGATGCAACTAGAATGATGTACAACAAATTTCTCTCTCGCCCCTCGTGGTGGGTTTTTTTTTTCTTTAAAGATTTTACCTATTTATTCATGAGAGAGAGACAGAGACACAGGCAGAGGGAGAAGCAGGCTCCACACAGGGAGCCGGGAGTGGGACTCGGGACTCGATCCCAGGACTCCAGGATCACGCCCTGGGCCAAAGGCAGGCGCTAAACTGCTGAGCCACCCAGGGATCACCCCGCCCCCCCTTCTCATGGTGTTTTTAAAACATAGCAACGGGACGCCTGGGGTGGTTCAGCGGTTAAGTGTCTGCCTTCTGCCCAGGGCGTGATCCTGGAGTACCAGGATCAAGTCCCGCCTTAGGCTCCCTACAGGGAGCCTGCTTCTCCCTCTGCCTGTGTCTCTGCCTCTCTCTCTCTCTCTCTCTCTCTCTCTCTCTCTGTGCGTCTCATGCATAAATAAAA
This sequence comes from Vulpes vulpes, assembly GCF_048418805.1. Lineage (NCBI taxonomy): Eukaryota > Metazoa > Chordata > Mammalia > Carnivora > Canidae > Vulpes > Vulpes vulpes. The sequence continues at coordinate 74,942,092 of NC_132781.1, forward strand.
TCTTTAAAAAACAAAAAACATAGGCACAAATTCTTCAATACTTCTCTCTTTAACTTGTGGGATCTATGTCCCCATTCCTTGAATCTGGTCTGGCTTGTGATTACTTCAAATAAATAGAGCTTGTGGGAGTGATTATATGTACTTGCAAAGTTAGGTCATGAAAGATATTGCAACTTCCTCTTTCTTCTCTGGAATACTTAGTCATGGAGCCTTGAGCTGCCAAGTAAGGATTCTCATTATCCTGAGACCAACATGTTATGAAGAAGACTAAACCACATGGAAAGGACATAGGTAGACAAACCAGTCAACCATCCCAGCTGAGCCATGCCTTCATTTATCCCAGTCCAATCCATTTATCTATTGCCATATATATGTAAGTGAGGAAGACTCTGGACAATTCCAAACCGCAGGCATCAGAGTCTCTCCAGGTAAGACCCCAAACGTTGTAGAGCAGAGAAAGATAATGGTCTATGCTCTGTCCATGTTACTGTGCTCTGTCCACATTACTGACCCACAGGATCCATAAAGTTGTTTTATGTCTTTAGATTTGGGGGTGATTGTTACCCAGCAATAGATAAGGGAAACAACCTTCTCCTAATATAATTACATACACAATCTTTTAATAAATTGTCAATAAGATGTTTCTTAATATAGGAAGAAATTTTTCAAGCATTTTGCACTTGCATCTAGTACCTTTGAAGTTATATAGTTCTTTATTCATTGTTTCAGTGATTCACTGATTGGAATGTGTTAACATTTGTTTCTAAGTTAGGCATTTTGATAATGATAAAAATATTAATCTTCCTCTTCCAGCTATTTGAATATAACCCCCACTTAGTAATAAAAGCTAGAGTATATAAAAGATTTTCAAGAATTTTCATCTAGTATTGACTTTAAACTTCTCAATATTCTGATCTACTAGGTACTATTAGTATCTTCTCATTTTAAAGTAAGTTGAAAACAGAGAAGATAAGTAACTTACCCAAGGTCATACACTGGTAAATGACAAAGCAGGATTCAACCCAGGCAGTTTATAGCCAGAAACTCTGCTTTAAATAACTGAACTAAATTCTCTCTTTTTCTCTCTTTCTGCTCAACATTCAGAATGGTTAAGCTGCTAGGAAATACATCTCAGAGCTAACTTTGGACACAATCCAGTAATCTCATAGGTCTGCCCCTTAAAAGCTAGATCATGTTGCTATGTTACTACTATTTCTTGTGGAAAAGACAAAAAAAAAAAAAAAAATCCAGAGACCCAAAGTTACATAAATTAAAGGAAAAGAAAATAATAAAAACAAAAAAGTAGAAATGGAACCCTTATGCATGGACCTAGGTGATTGATCTACAATTTCCAGAATGAAGGAATCTATGGATAAATCTATGTCAAAGCATTTATTTAAATAATTTTTTACATGAAGTTGTTGTGGCCAAGTTCAAAAAGTGTGCTGCCTGTGTTCTCCTCTAGGATTTTGATGGAATCTGGTCTCACTTTTAGATCTTTCATCCATTTTGAGTTTATCTTTGTGTGTGGTGTAAGAGAATGGTCAAGTTTCATTCTTCTGCATGTGGATGTCCAATTTTCCCAGCACTATTTATTGAAGAGACTGTCTTTTTCCCAGTGGATAGTCTTTCCTGCTTTGTCGAATATTAGTTGACCATAAAGTTGAGGGTCCACTTCTGGATTCTCTACTCTGTTCTATTGATCTATGTGTCTGTTTTTGTGCCAGTACCACACTGTCTTGATGACCACAGCTTTGTAGTACAACCTGAAATCTGGCATTGTGATGCCCCCAGCTATGGTTTTCTTTTTTAATATTCCCCTGGCTATTCGGGGTCTTTCTGATTCCACACAAATCTTAAGATGATTTGTTCCAACTCTCTGAAGAAAGTCCATGGTATTTTTGAACTTGGCCACAGCAACTTCTTGCAAGATACATCCATGAAGGCAAGAGAAACAAAAGCAAAAATGAACTATTGGTACTTCATCAAGATCAAAAGCTTCTGCACAGCAAAAGAAACAGTAAACAAAACTAAACGACCATCTACAGAATGGGAGAAGATATTTGCAAATGACATATCAGATAAAGGGCTAGTATCCAAGATCTATAAAGAACTTATAAACTCAACAGCAAAGAAACAAACAATCCAATCATGAAATGGGCAAAAGACATGAACAGAAATCTCACAGAGAAAGACATAGACATGGCCAACAAGCACATGAGAAAATGCTCTGCATCACTTGCCATCAGGAAAATACAAATCAAAACCACAATGAGATCCCACCTCCCACCAGTGAGAATGGGGAAAATTAACAAGACAGGAAACAACAAATGTTGGAGAGGATGTGGAGAAAGGGGAACCCTCTTGCACTATTGGTGAGAATGTGAACTGGTACAGCCACTCTGGAAATCTGTGTGGAGGTTCCTCAAGAGTTAAAAATAGAACTGCCCTACGACCCAGCAGTTGCACTGCTGGAGATTTACCCCAAAGATACAGATGCAATGAAACGCCGGGACACCTGCATCCCAATGTTTATAGCAGCAATGTCCACCATAGCCAAACTGTGGAAGGAGCCTCGGTGCGCATCGAAAGATGGATGGATAAAGAAAATGTGGTTTATGTATATGATGGAATATTACTCAGCCATTAGAAACAACAAATACCCACCATTTGCTTTGACGTGGATGGAACTGGAGGGTATTATGCTGAGTGAAATAAGTCAATCGGAAGAGGACAAACATTACATGGTCTTATTCATTTGGGAAATATAAAAATTAGTGAAAGGGAATAAAGGGAAAGGAGAGAAAATGAGTGAAAATATCAGTGAGGGTGACAAAACATGAGAGACATCTAACTCTGGGAAAAGAACAATGGGTAGTACAAAGGGAGGTGGGCGGGGGGGGGTTGGGATGACTGGGTGATGGGCACTGAGGGTGGCACTTTGTGGGATGAGCACTGGGTGTTATTCTAAATGCTGGCAAATTGAACTCCAATTTTAAAAAATAAGAAAGAAAGAAGAAAGAAAGAAAGAAAGAAAGAAAGAAAGAAAGAAAGAAAGAAAGAAAGAAAAGAAAGAAAGAAAGAAAGAAAGAAAGAAAGAAAGAAAGGAAGGAAGGAAGAAAGGAAGGAAGGAAGGAAGGAAGGAAGGAAGGAAGGAAGGAAGGAAGAAAGAAAGAAAGAAAGAAAGACTTTTTTAAAGGAAGAGGCAAGGAAAGGAGGAGGGAAGGAGGAAAAGGAGAAAGGAAAAGAGGAAAAAAAGAAAGAAAGGAAGGATGAAAGGAAGCAGCTTAGTAATAATGGAATAGCTGAGATCTAAGGCCAGTGTGTATGAGGAAGAAAAGGTAAAAAAAATAAACAGCTGAAAATAGGAAACCAATTATAAACCCAGTTTCGGGGCTTAAAAAGGACTTCAAAGAAGGGCTACAAATAAGAGGTATCTACCACTAAATCAATTCAGATCATGAACAAATTTCCATTTAGCTCATTTCAGTGGGGAGAAATGCTCTGCAGTGGCAGGCAGAAAAGGAAACGTGTGTGTGCATCTGGAAATTTTACAGGACAAAGTTGAGAGGCTGGTTATTTAATAATCTGTGACCCAATTATATCTAAATCTATTTCACATTCTGTGTGCAGTGAAGGAACTAGCATGGCAAATAAGATGGAAGGGGGTAGAATGTGTTAACATTTAAGAAAATATGATTTCAACATGAATAATATTGATTTATTTAGGAAGGAAGAAGCTAATCCTTTAAAGCAACATGAAAAGCAAGTCAAACAATTTTAAGAAAGCTAATATGAGGCAAAATGTAGAATTTTAAAGAAAAAATATAAAGCCCTTAAGGAAGCTATATTTTTAAAAATAATGCAAGCCATTGTACATAAATGTCATTTTTTCATTATTAATGTGTATAAGAAAATACCACTTTTAAGCATTCACTAGTAATAACAAAAGGAATAGACTTCTAGAAATCTTCTTTCTGAAATGTTATTGGATTAAAATGAAAGACTCTGTAATATAAGCAGAAATAACCCCAAATACTGAACCATTTGCTAAATATTTCTTGAGTATTCATTATGCACCAGACACATTAGTAAAGCAATGGGGATCTAATAAATAACTGACTTAAATCTTCCTTGAATATGTCTCAAAAAATGTAATAGAGAAGAAAACCGCATGAATCCTTGGGTTTAATATATAAAAAGTGTGGGTCAGTGTTCCAATCCCCCTCTTATATCTAATACTAAATGTTTTTCTGCCATAGGAGAAACATTCATTCATGGTCCACAATCAATACCATTTTATCCATGTGAATTTCCAAAGGTTGGGGAGAATGTCAATCCAATAGCATAAAAGGGTACTTGTCTCAGAGAAAAAAATCTTGTGAATAGAGCCCTAGAATGAAACCATAGGTCAGCTACCCACTGTATGACTGTGCTAGCAACTAGCTTTATGGCTATATAATCTTTAAATCCTCAGTAAAATAAATAATATTTATAAAATTGTACTTTCTTTTCACAGGTGAAGAAGAAGGCCCACAAATGTTTAGTGATTAAACCAGACCTAATAATCTGGGCCTGTGCACTTTCTACTGGCTATTTCATGCTGCCTCTATGTTTTTACCTGCTGTCAGTGCTTTATATGAGTAGGAGCTTCTTCATTGTAACAAAAGTCCAACCCAAACTTGATTTAAAAAAAGAGATTTATTGGCTAAAGTAAACCAAAAACTCCAAGGTCACCTGGGATTCAGGCATGGCTGAATCTAGGGACTTCATTTATGCCATCCACTTGGTTATTACTCTCTTCATCTCTTGATTTTGCTTATCTCTATGGTGTTATTCTCAGGCAGTTTCTCCCTTCACAGATGCACATAGGACTTCCAGTTGCTCTATCAAAATTCCTGGGACTGTATCTTACTGGATCATTTTGGGTCATGTGGTAATTTTTAGTATCTAGAAAGCAGTTAGCCGTACCCAAACTACATAGAATGAGGGTGGAGAAAGGATGGTTCCACCCAAGGAAGTTCAGAGTGCTGACATCAAAATGGAAAATGGATGCTGAACAGGCAAAGAAAATCTGATGCCTATGTTACTCTTCAATAGCTCCATCTCTATATGTCTGTCATTTGTATCAAGGTTTCATTGGCTTTCATTAGGTGCCTTCTCTCTTGGGTTACATCTTTCCTTAGATCTACAGGATTCACTTTGGAAAAGTTCCATTAATGACAAGTCTGCATGACTATATATACAGCTGAGCAACTGTTTCAAGTATAATTTCTCCAAATTACACAGAAGTATACTTAAGGATAAGTTTTTATAGCTTTCATGCTCTCCAAACAAACAGGGAAGTAGAACTTTGTCTTAGACCTAGCCAGGATATTCAGATCTGAAAGTGACATGAGCAGGGTCAGGACTGGGAAAATAAAGGAAAGGATTATTTTGTGTTGATGACCCTTCTATCCACTATCTGCTCCTCTGGAAAGAAGTAACTATTATCACTTTGAAAGGGCCATGATGACTTCCCAGCCTGGACTACTTTCTGTAAGCATCCCCATACTCAGGTAGAGAGAGCTATGTTGAAGTCCATTCAGCATCCTGTACACTTACCAGAGAACATGCAGCTCACATGGTCCAAAAGTAAAGACACTTCAATAAGCAGTGGCAGATTCAGCAATAGATCTGTTCTGGCTCCCAATTATATGCTACTTCCATGGTCTGTTTATCTGAGCCAACCCCGATGACTATAAACACTTGTTCTTCACTGTCATTACTGCTCAACTATTTGCATTTGCCTTCTCAAGTTATTTTTGACATTTGGAGTTCAGCCATTTATCTATACAAAAATAAACTATTTTATAGGACATGAAACTAGCCCAGTGAAATGAGACTAGAAATGAGAATTCTGGATAACAACTCTCCACTTTCAGCTTTATTCTTTGGCTCACTTTAAAAGAACGTTGGAGAGCCTTAAGTTGCCAATTACATACATCCATATTATGGATTTAGAATCAGTTAAGAGACAGAGTGGTCAACTAGATACCAAATATCAGCTGGTAGCGCCAGATTTGAGATTATACCTGGACCTACCCATATATGGTTTTCCTAATATCTTCCCTACAGAACAAACCCATGTGCCCTTTATAACACTGAGTTTCATTGCAGGAACAAACATAACACATACAGGTAGAAAAGAAAAGCATGAATGTACAAAGCACCGACCAAGGGAATGAAGAACAGCAGACCACAGGAGAAGAGCAGCACTCATCACCTGGACCTCACCCATAAGAATATAGACAGTGGATATCCAATTCTTGCCACCTCGGTGAAAAAGGCAAACCACTCCTTGAGAAATAAGAGACACAGAAGGGAGACTGGAAAGGGGATCTGGCTTTATATGGCTGACAAACACACATACAGCCATAAAATATTGTTTCTTCCTAAGCAGTGAAATGGAAATTTCCTCAGAAAAAAAAAATGAAGTTGGAAAAAATGACTTGTCTCCTAAAAGAAAGAGAAAGAAAGAAAGAAAGAAAGAAAGAAAGAAAGAAAGAAAGAAAGAAAGAAGAAAGGAAGGAAGGAAGGAAGGAAGGAAGAAAGAAAGAAAGAAAGGAAGGAAGGAAGGAAGGAAGGAAGGAAGGAAGGAAGAAAGAAAGAAAGAAAGAAAGAAAGAAAGAAAGAAAGAAAGAAAGAAAGAAAGAAAGAAAGAAAGAAAGAAAATGCCTGCCATTTATTAATCATCAAATGTGTCAAGTACTTGAATTCTATTATTCATGAAGTTTCATGTTATTTTTTTCCCTGTTGGAGATGAGGAAATGAAAATTCAGTACATTTAAGTAATTTGCCCCAAACCCTTTCTTTTTTCCACCCTATCAAATTTCCTCTCAGAAGGCTTTTATCACTGTTCTTTTGCTGCCCGCCCAGCATCTAAATCCCCTTCCTACATTGAGAGAGTCCTTCCATTATGCAAGACTTGGCAGTAATAAGGGCCACCCCCCTCCCAATATGGAGTTGAAAAGGGTAGACAATTGCTCTCACTGAACTCACTTAACCTAAAACTGGCCAATTAAATGTTTGTACCTGGGGCCCTCAGGCACTGACTCTAGATAAAGTGATAAAATTAAATTTTTAAAAGCAAGGGGCAGTTTGGAATTCATCAAGTGGTAATGGCAGCATCCTGTGCCTGGATGCCTAATAGCTAACCTAACAGCCAGCAGCAACACCTAATATCTAGTAACTACTACCAGCTGTTCTTGTGATATGTGGACCACCTTAGTTATGGCTTGGGGCCACAGAATCACTTGACCCCTGCCTATGATGTACTGGATTATAGTTCACCAAATACTTACTCCGCCCACCTCCTGCCTTCCACTGTAGGCCCATTATACCTCCCCACCCCACTGATGGTGGGCTTGGCCACATGACATGCTTTGATCAAAAAAATGTTAGCTGACATAATGCACAGAGGCTTACATACACTTGGTCATTTGGCTTGACCGTTATACCTCAGGGATTTGCCACAAAAAGAACATGCCTCAGGAAGCCTCTTTCCTTTCCATGAGCCTGAGGAAGAATATACATACAGCACATCAGAACCCAACTCAAAGCCTGGAGGTTATCTTAGCCAACCTGCACCTCAAAACAGAGATACCCAGTTGTATTAGTTTTCTGTGGCTATGCTAGCTATTTACCACAACATTAGTGGCTTAAAACAACAACAACAACAACAACAACAAAAAACTGTAAGCCTATAGTTTGGGAGGCCCAAAATGAGTTTCAGTGGGCAAAATCAAGGTGTCAACAGTAGCATGCTTCATCCAGAAGCCCTAGGAAAGAATGTATTTCCTTGACATTTCCAGATTCTGGAGCTGCATTCCTTGGCTCAGCGCCCCTCCTTCATTTTCATAGCATCTCTGAATCTCTTGCTACTGCACATCACTTTCTGCCTTCTGTATAAAATTCTCTCAGCCTTCCACTTATAAGGACATTTATGATTGTATTTAGGGCCCACTAAGATAATCCAGAATAGCCTCTCTACCTCAAGATCCTTAACAGTCACATCTGCAAAGTGTCTTTCACCACATAAGGTAACATTCACAAGTTACAGGGAGTAGGACCTGGATATCTTAAGGGGGCTATTACTCAGCCTTCCACACCAGCCAAGCCTATCCAGGATTCACCAAACCACAGTCAAACTACAGACCCATGAGAAACCCCTTGATTTTCTGAGGCACTAGCCAATTGCTACTGAGCTTAAATAAATTAAAATCTGGTTTCTCTCACTTGCAATTCAAACGATCTACTTGGTATATACTAACTATAACAACTTTGAGAAACTCAGAGTGTAATATCAAATGATAATACTTAGAACATAAAAAAGCTGGGTGTAATTTTGTTAGTACTTGTACCATAATGATCTGTTTGGAGGAAATTGACAAAATAGATATGCTAGTAGAGGGGAGAAATTTTGATGACTTAAAGTACTTTAAGTGGATAGCACTTCTTTTTTAACCAAAGGAAACTAAATAAAAAAACCTAACCTTCAGCTGAGTAATTAAGATAGGTGTTTTAACACAGAGAGCAGTTGTTAAAATGATTACAATAGTGAATCCTGTCCCAAACATGCAGTGACGAGAACTCTGACAAGACTACTGAATCAAATTGGCATTTTTTTAAAACTTCATTTTAACTCCTAGTCATTTCTATCCAGAAAAGATTCCACAGGTCAGAGAAATGGCAATGAATTAATGTCATAAAAAAGGTATAGAGACAGCAGGAAATTGCAGAGCATTAGTTAAGCCCTATGATTCTATGCCCTCATTTTACATCTTAAACAAAGTAAAAGAGAGCAGTAGATGGAAGGTAACTTAAAAATGTGCTGCTCTGTAAAGGCCAGCCAACAGAGCTTCAGGACATTTATTTGAAGTTAGGACATTAGTGCCAGGGTGAATAAAGGGAATGTAATAGGTTTACATTTTTACAAAGGGGCCTGACAGATCTATATCAAAGGAAGAATGTCCAAGAGACAGAGTGATAGGATAATAGGAAGTAGAATTAAAACTTGGCTTCCAGGGAGACAAAAAGCAATGATAACTTGGAGTGCTTCCAAGCTAACTTGGGAATAATGTGTGGGGGTGAGGAGCATGCTAGAACAAAGGAGGCTCCAATATTGAGTGTATATAAGCAAAGGAAACTCCTCCAGTAGGAGATGTATGTCTGCCTTCTTGAAAACAAAGATCTGAAACATTTCACTAAAAGAATCATAGCTCTTCCTTCTGGAACCAATTATTTAGAATAGAAAGGTCTTCTAGAGGACTTGTGAAAAATGAACCAAACTGATGTCAATGAGTAGCTTCCTCCAAAAACAGATAGATATTCTGGAAAAAATATGATAAAAAAATTATGCATAACTGAGTTTGAAATATAGAAGTGCTTAAAAACAAAAGAGTTCACAGAGCAAAATGTATGAGTTAATCTCATAGCCTTCTAGCAGAGCTGTGCTCCTAGAAGTGGGTCTGGCCCAAGGCTAGGACATGGTAAGGGTACCACGAGGCAAGGAAGATGGAACCAGGCCTCCTACATTAGGCCACAAGCCCCAAAGCACGTCTGTATGGGGAAAAAAAAGCTATTAAAAAATCATCTTTTAAATGACCACCACTTAAACTTACTGACTAATGCCCCTGTCTCGGCTAAGTAATTCCCTGGTATATGCATATACTTCTTCCATTGGTTGCTGTGTTTACCAAGAGTCAATAGTATTGGTTCCTAAACCTGTCACTGCCTGGGTAACTGGTAACTTTAATGCCAGAATTTAATTAAATATTAAAATGACTGATGTGATTGTGTAAAGAGAGGGATTTATTGTTTCTATAGAAACAGCTTGAATTCTTTGGAAAGACTGCATAAAGGTGAGTTGCTAAAAATTGGCTATAAATTACAAAACAGTAAAAGTGCTGGGGTGTCTTAAAAATTTAGAAAAATTCTGCAGACTGCTGAACAAATGTCTTTAAGTTTCACTCCTTCACAAGCCCTTTAAAGAGAGTAGAATCAAAAATGCTGGGTGTCAGAAAATTCTAATACCTGACAAATGAAGGTATATGTGACATAGTTTAAGGTAAAATAAATATTGGATGTTTGTATCTTTTTTAAAAAAATAATTTATTTATTTATTCATGAGAGACACAGAGAAAGACAGAGACACAGGCAGAAGGAGAAGCAGGCTCCCTGCAGGGAGCCCGATGTGGGACTCGATCTCAGGACCCCGGGATCATGCCCTGAGCCGAAGGCAGGCACTCAACCACTGAGCCACCCAGGCATCCTTGTTTGTATCTTTTTAATTCTCTAACACATGATGAAAATTCTTATTTTAAAAGTGATTTTTTTAAAAGTACCCATGGCTGAATCCATTTTTAAATAGAAGTCAGAAATCTGTATTGCACTAAATACATTACTGACCTGGAAAGGTCATGCAAATATTCTGGGAAATTTTTTAAATCCACATAATGAGGAGAGTACACTAGATATTTTCTATGTGTGCTTCCAATTGGTATACTCTGCAGTGTTACCATTCTCCTTTAAGAACTGGTCTATTTGAAAACCTATTGAGATCAAGGTTAAATTTAAGTGAAGAACCCACTCTTTCTGGCAAAGTAACTTCCCTCTGGTTGTCAGTCCACACAGCATTGCAAATAACAAAGAGGTCACCTGGGAATAAAAGATACTCAAGTAAATGAAAGGATGAACGTCCACACACTAATCCAGAAAACGCAGAGTTAAGATTGAAAACCTAGCTAGTCCCCAGCATTAAGTAAAGCTTTTTGTCTTTTTTTCCCCCTGCTATAACAGTGCCAATTAGGAATAGAGTGTCAGCTGAGAGAGGTGTTTAATGGAAATTGCTGACAGATTCTTAACTCGAACACTCAGAAGAGAATACCTTTAATAAGATGTCTGGAAGCAAAGGAATTTTTTAAGAAATGGGAGAAAAGGAAATTACTACGCAAAATGAGATGAGCAGGAGGTGGGGATGCAAAACCTGATAAGGGAGTCCTGAAGCTGACAGGAAAGAGAATCAAATCACACCCTAAACAGGTCTCTTCTCTAACCACATTCCATCCCCATCTGACTCATTTCTGTTATGATAATTCCTGGAACCCCAGAAGCCAATGACCTAACTACAAGTCTACCCCTGGTCCCTACCCTAGGGCTTTGCCGTCCCTGCATACAGGTGAAAAGTACATGTGACAAAGCCATTTTAAAATAAAGTCATATTTAATGTAGTGTCTTCTAAAGTCTCTTTGGTATGAGTCAGGTCACAATAAGAAGGCAACTCAAGTGGAATATCAACCAAAAGAAACTTAGAATGCTATTATGCAATCTCATCACCCAGAAACATAGCGAGACGCCCTGATCCTGCTTTGGGGACCTGTCTTTTACTTTTTATTATGGAAATTTTTAAGCCAAACTAAAGGGAATAAAAAAATGAGCCCACATGTAACTATCATCCTGCTTCAGTAATATAGCAAATCTTGTTTTATCTACATATCTCCCCAGTTTCCCCTTTCCTCCACTATTTTAAAGCAAATCTACACAGCAAATTATTTCATCCATAGATATTTTAGTATGTACCTCTAAAAGACTCCTGTATTTCTTAACATAATCACAATATCACTGTCATAACTCAAAAATGACAATAATTCCTTAATCATAAAATATTCAGCATTCAAACTTATTTGGGGTATTTTTTTAAAGATTTTATTTATTTGAGACAGAGAGAGAGAGAGGCAGAGACACAGGCAGTGGGAGAAGCAGGCTCCATGCAGGGAGCCTGATGTGGGACTTGATCCCAGGACTCCAGGATCACACCCTGGGCTGAAGGCGGCGCTAAACCGCTAAGCCACCGGGGCTGCCCTGGAGTATTTTTTAAAACAGTGAAGGTCAAGTAATAGAACACAAGCCGAGAATACTACCAAGTGATGCTAAAGAAGATGAACAGGAACAGTAAAATAAAACCTCTAACCTTGAGATTCATACACGATTACATCATAAACACTCCTAAACCAACAACCCACCATCAACAGCAAGGCATATGTCTCCTTCTATACATGCCCCCTCAACCTCTCAACTCAAGTTTATCCTGCCATGGCTTACCTTCTCCTTTGAGGCCATTGCATATGGTACTTACTTTATAACCAATTTTGACCTGTATAAAAAACTGAGGGGAAGATTCATGTTAATTCCCACAGCACTACAACAAGAGTTATATTTTATCACCCAAAGAGGCCAGTATTAAGCAGGTCTACCCACAGAGCACTAGCGAAAGGGCCCATTGCACAAGCAACAGTGAATCTGTCAAGAAATAAAGACGGGGGGATCCCTGGGTGGTGCAGCGGTTTAGCGCCTGCCTTTGGCCCAGGGCGCGATCCTGGAGACCCGGGATCGAATCCCACATCGGGCTCCCGGTGCATGGAGCCTGCTTCTCCCTCTGCCTGTGTCTCTGCCTCTCTCTCTCTCTCTGTGTGACTATCATAAATAAATAAATAAATAAATAAATAAATAAATAAATAAATAAATAAATAAATAAATAAATAAAATAAAGACGGAATAATGACTCTTGGAAGAATGATGCTTGGTGAAGAATAATGATGAAAGAAAAGGGGCTCTTGAATTAAACTATCTGGGTTCTAAGCCCAGGTCTAAGCTAACATTCTGAGTAACCCTTAGACAAACTGCTCCTTTTATGTGTACCTTGGTTTCTTCAAATGTTAAGGGAGGTCAAGAACAGGATTTATCTCATAACCTGATTGTGAGAATTAAAAGGGATAAATGATAAGCTGTAACAGTACCAAGCACACTGTGATGGTTGATCACTCTTCAGAGTATCTGATATACAGAAAGTTCTCAATAAATATTAACATTTACCAATGGTAGTAACAATTGAGGTAGAAGTAGTGTTTTAGTTCCCAATTAATGGAGATAATAATAACTTTCCAAACAATTCCAAAATAGAATTTACTCTCTATTTAAGTAGTGATGTCTCCAAATCTGTTTCAAACAGACTGAAAGTTTTCAAACACACTGAAAGAGAACCAATTCAAGTGTCCAATTTAAGTGTCCAATTTAGTGGACTTGAACCATCTAAAGGTTCTCCAACCTAACTGATCATCAGACTTTCCTGAGGAGTTTCTTTAGAAGGCAAATGTCTGGGCCTCCTGAATAAATAAATACATTTCATTTGGAATATGGGGATCTATATTCTTGTTAAAGTTCCTTGGTTCATTCTAATCAGCAGATTGTGATTATTTCCAAAATTGCTTCTAATCATCAAGTTTTATGATCCCAAAAATTTCCAAGATTCTCATTTCAAAGCTATATATACATATGTATATATGAATATATTCATTCATAATTCAGTATGTTATATCATGTATATATGTATTCACATTCATCCCAGGGAGGACCAAACATCTAATTCTTAAAACTTCCCAAAACTTTACCTGAGAATACTGTGGATGTTTTGTAGGTTTTGAGATTTTTTTTTTCATTTTTTTAATTGGGTAAAGTGAAAAATCACACCATCTGCTTCTGAGCCTCTGGTGGATTTATCCAGAGCAATTCAATCATATCAGAAAAAAATGAGTAACTGACTGCCTGATTCCTCTGACAAGTGACACAACTCTGTCCTGTTCTCAAGCCTGTAGCAAGAGAGTGGCCGTGACATTGGAGACAGTAGTGAATGTTTCAGCAGCTGTCTTGCCATCGGGGAAATGGAAAGATGTAAGTGATTTATACCAGGTCACACAGCAAGCCAGGGGGCAGTGCCAGAAATAGGATCTGCATCTCCCGCTTGGCAGTCCATAGTCCATGTAGTACACCCTGAGGATATGGAAGCGAGGCCCCTCATCTGAGCAAAGAAGCAGATAGAGGGACTTCCATTTAGAGGTTCATAAATGCTACTCTGAAAGGAGGAAGAAAATTCCCCTTTCATGCTCAATCAAGTTTAAACCAAGGTAAGGGAATGTGGAAATGTTATTTATTTTTGTAGAATGAAAGACTGCTGTATTTACTCACTTCCTGTCAGTACCACAGAGGGGCTTGTCTTCCCAATCATTCTTCATTCCCAGTTTCAAACAGTGCTGTTTGGAAGGCAGATTGGGGCAGAAAGATAAGAGGTGATTCCTATAGTTGGCCAAGAAAAAACAAAGTTTTCATTTTCTTTATAAAGCCACATAGTATTTGAGTTGATTAGATTTCTGAGTGTGTGACTCAAGGCAGTAACTTCAAAGATATAATAAGTACTAAATGTCACTGGAGGACCTGAAAAAAAGATAGATTTCTTTTCCCTAAAATCTTAACCTATTCCTAAGAAATAATTCAATCTGTTTTACTGAAACTGTTTGTGTGTAGTTACATATTTCTTTTTAAAATATTTTCATCTTTTTACATCTATCTTTCTGACACGCAGTTAACTGATTCCTCAGGGGTAAGAATCAAGCCTACCATTACACACATACACACACACACACACATACACAGCTTCACAGAACCCACAATAGTATTCTACACTCAAGGTATTCCATTAATATTTTGGAACTGTTCAATTAAAGTAGTAAATGAGCACATTAAATTATGTTTAAATATATTAAAAGAAATTATGGGGATCCCTGGGTGGCACAGCGGTTTGGTGCCTGCCTTTGGCCCGGGGCGCGATCCTGGAGACCCGGGATCGAATCCCACGTCGGGCTCCGGTGCATGGAGCCTGCTTCTCCCTCTGCCTGTGTCTCTGCCTCTGCCTCTCTCTCTGTGTGTGTGTGTGAATTTCATAAATAAATAAAAATTTTAAAAAATATATTTTAAAAAAAAGAAATTATGGATTTCTTTATAGCAATAAATAGGTGTTATGGACTGAGGACATGAGTAGAGGAGGGAAACTTCCATTTATTTACTTTTTATACCTCAAAATATGGATGAAAATAATAGATTTACTGATGGGCTTTTTTATGTTTTTCTATATTCTCAACATGTATATATAGTGGACATGTTTGCTTTGTAATATACAAAAAAGAAATAAATGTTAAAAAGCTGGCAAGGATGCATCATAGTTAAATGTGCAAAAAATAATACTTTATTTTCTGTAACTCAACTAACATTCTGACTCTAAGGCCCCTTTTCACTGGACAGGTAGAAATTTTAACCACTGGTGCCAGAAGAATGGCAGGGGGGTGGGCAGGGAAGGTGACACCAGTTCACACAGATTGGACCTATACTTATTCCTTATAGCACAGAAGTGATCTCCCTCCACTAAATCAGAGTTGAACTGTGAAGATGGAGTTGAGACTCCAGGGGTGGGGAAGGGAATGGAAAAGACAAAGCAGGGAATTGTGTGTGGTAGGGACAAGGAAAAGACACCACTAAGAGAGTCTCAGACTTCTATCTAAAGCATAGTCTATTAAAACAATCCCTTTACAGATAACCATACGCAAATAAAGTCCTGAAGATATTAGAAAGGATCTACCCAATCTTTTCTCTAAGTCGCATTTCCCTTAATATGGGGATCTCATAAGAAAAAAATCTAAGAATTCCAGCTTTCTATGGATTCCTTCCATTTCCCTCAACTCCCCAAGATCCACTTTTGTCTTGTTCTCTTCTCAGACATATTTTGCAATGTCCTTGAAACCATGAATACCAATCAAGACTTTGTCCTTGTCAGGTAGGAAAAGAACTGTACAGTTCACCAAAGGAGAAAGCTTAGATCTTTTACATTTTTCAGAGATGAACAAGACAAATCTTTATCTTGCTAATATTGACAACCTCTTTTAGCCTAAGTTGCATATATATGTTATACAAAGTCACTGTCTCTTTACTATGGTTAACAAAGAAGAAGGGGGAGAAAAATCCCATCCTGCCACATTCAGACAGAAAGGAAATGTAAGATAAAAAAGTTAGTTGCCTATTTTGTATCCAGTGTTTTATGAAACAGGACTGATTAACATATTAGGATGTTTCAAGGAGCTCACAGTCTAGTGGACAAGACAGATACAAATATCTACCTAAAAATAATGAGTGCTCTCTAAAAAGAATTTTTAAATCACAGCGGGATCACAGATTGGATGCAATTATTTCTGCCTGAAGGTTTCTGAAAAGACCTCAGAGAGAAACGCCATTTCAACCAAATCTTCAAGCATGATTTGGAGATGAGGAAGTGAAGAGAGTGGGATGGCAAACTATATATGCAAACCACAAAAGGATAAAAACACATGATATATTTATAGACTCTCAAATATAACAGTGAGTCTAGAATTCAGGGGAAATCGAGGAGAGAGGTGACAGCATGGAAAGACAGGCTGTGACCACATTTAATATAAATGACCTCTGTACAAGCCTTGTACAATTCTGGTCTCATAAAATAGCTGATCATAAAAGACTTGCCTTATCTACCACTGGGACATCTAAAGCTAAGACATGAACTGGAATTATCTTCCAAAGTCACAGAACAAAGAAATAATTATGAATACGTGCATAAATTACTGATCTACCTCCTGGTCTATTGAAGAACACACTCTCTCATTCCATATTTTTCCCATAAAAGCCTATGGGCTTTTTGGGCCTTCACTAAACAGAAAAATGTCATCCCTACCTCATTCTCCAAATCCTCTCAAGCCAACTATCCCTCCTCCAATGGATACATTTAAATTCAACATCCATATCCTTATTAGAGAAGGTAGAAATGAGGTCTTTCATTTCTATTTTTCTCCTCAATTTGTGAGTGAGGAGATTGGAAGAAACTGCTCCTCCAATAGCTATTGATGCCTCCTCTCCCTTTATATTCAGTTTCTAACAATTACAGTCAAAACCCAATAGCTAGAGAGCAAGGACTAGAATGCCAAGTATCCAGTTGTACGAATGTTTATGCCAGTTCAATATCTGATATTCTCCTTTTCTGAAATAATAGAATGTCTGTGAAAAAAATCAATAATCTTTTGTGAAGGGAAAAAACTAAACACATTAGAGGGTTAGGTACTAATTGGAGGGAGCAAATTGATGTTGATACAAGGTTTCAAAAAACAAGGTGTTCCTTTTATAAGATCCAACTATTGCTAGTTTTTCATGTGCAGGTGTTTGTATGCTATAAGCACAGATGCTTTAAATATATGGTTAAAGGAAAGAAATTTTTCTTACTTTGTAAAATTAGAATTTTTTCATGAATTTATTACTTTATTTTTATGTCTTTATCTCTAGTTAAACCTCTCTTAGAGAAACTAGAGAGTGAACTGGGAGAACATGGAGTAGGCAACAACATGTTGCTTTGGTAACACAAACTTCTTGATACTTCCACAACTGACTTACCCTTGGACCAATGACATTTTCAGGTGATTACTATTGTTACGTAGAATTATCTTACCTAGGTTTGGGAGCATTCTTGTTTTCCTTAAAAATAAACTATCCACATAATAATAGAAATTATTTTTGTCAAGAAAACCAAGTAGTTTTTAGGAAAAGGTAAAAAGAATATTACATATTATTAAAAACTCAGAAAATATTTTATGGACTGTTGACTCAAGGTAGTAAATAGCTGCTAACCATCTCTTATTTTTTAAAAAAGATTTTATTTATTTATTCTTGAGAGACACAGAGAGAAAGAGGAAGATACACAGGCAGAGGGAGAAGCAGGTTCCCCGCAGGGAGCCCGATGCGACTCGATCCCGGGACTCCAGGATCACACCCTGTGCCAAAGACAGACGCTCAGCCACTGAGCCACCCAGACGTCCCTAACCATCTCTTATTATAAGCAGAGTTGGAAAACAATTTTTTGAAAGTAGCATCAAAAATCTTAAAAATAAGAAAGCCTTACCCACCATAAAAATTCTTGAACCCAGAAGTGGCCTCCCTAATGTGACTAGTTCCGCTAAGAACATTTCCATTTTATCTATGAATATGCTTCAAATGGGTAAACAAAATCCTGAACATAAGGGTTTCTAAGTTTATCTTTTTTCTTGGTAATTCGTTTTTGTATGAACTACCTCTTTGTCTAAATTCAAAATAACAATTGTGACAATAGAAGAAACTGGACAGCTCGAAATCCATTTCTCTGATATAGTACAGGTACAACAAATTGTCTAGCCAACTCTAGAGAGTAGCTGACAACTGCCACCAAATCTAAAATAGACCCAATGCTGCTACCCTTACAGGACAAAGCAATAATTTGGAAAGTATAGGAGTGATGTAAAATAAAATCTTTAAAATACAGAAAACAGTGGATTTAATAACAAGTGATCCCTGTACAACTAGGCAGTTCTGAAGTCTCATAAAATGGTCCATCATAAAAGGCTTGCCTGATCCTAAAGTAGAGACATCTAGAGATAAGAAGTGGCCTGGAATTATGAGATCAGGAACTGGCTACTACCCAGGCTGCCTGACAGTCTGAACCTTGTATAATCAAGTAATCACAACACTTTTCAGCTTCTGAGAACCACCATAGAATCACAGTCCAAGCTCTGAATTTGCAAGTGAAGAAACGAAAGTACCAGAAAGTCCAGGAGGCTTGTCCAAAACCACAAAGAAAAAAACCCCACAAAGACCTAAAATCTCCTATTCATTCAACTCCCTTTAATAGGATATAGCAAATACAGTAACAAAGAATACAGAATTACTACCTGTGTTCTTCATTCATTCAATAGTCATTTACTGATTACCAAATATAATGCTGAAAGTTTATATCCACCATGGAAAATAGAACAAATAATTAATAGCAGTATCCAATTTCTCTTTTTTAAAATAAAACACTGATAGTTTTCACTACAAAAATAATATATGCCATTGATTAAAATTTTGAAAAATACAGAAAATTGAAAAAGGGAAGAGATCTCCTATCATGACCCACAGAAAAGCACTTTCAATACTTGGGATAATTCTTGCCAATCTTTTAAGTCTTCATTCTTTCTTCATTTTTTCCCCTTCCAAACAGCTTTTTTTTTTAAGATTTTATTTTTTTATTCATGAGAAAGAGAGGCAGAGACACAGGCAGAGGGATAAGCAGACTCCCTACGGAGAGCCTGATGTGGGACTCAATCCCAGGACCATGGGATCACGACCTGAGCCAAGGGCAGACGCTCAAAAACTGAGCCACCCAGGCATCCCAATCATTCTTATATATATAGTTATTTTTATATATACAGTTATGTATCCTACATTGTTCCATTTCTCCTGTTATTAATGACCCTTTATAATCACAACTGAAAAATATTCCAAGGGGTGGACATGATCATCTTTCCAGTGTTATTTCTACTCTTGTGAGGATATGTATTTATAAATTGTGAGCATTTTTTCAAAAAGCAAATTTTCATATTTTGGAATATTCCTTGGGAGAGCAATTTCTGATTAACTTACATCTCAGTTTGTTCCAAAAGAATTTAAGGCTGTTCCCTAAAATTCCTATAATTGTGATGCAGGTCAAAATATGTGACCTTTCTGGAAACTTATCACCCAGTAGTTTTTTGACAGGACACTTTTACTAACACTAAGGAAATGAGAATTGCACAGTTCCTTTGACACTTTGATACTATTGGTCTGCCCACTGCTTTCTCATGTTCAACCTTCCCAACCACTGATTAGACTAGGGTGGTCAGTTTATCCTGCCTGTGAAGTTATCTGCCATTACTATAGTAGAGACTGCCCTACCTTTTAGAGTTGCTCAAGAAATACTGGACACCCACTTAAATTTTAATTTCAGATAAACAATAATTAGGATATACTTACACTAAAAAAGTATTTGTCATTTATCTGAAATTAAAACTTAACTAGGCATCCTGTGTTTTTACTTTCCAAATATGGCAATCTTATTAACTCTGCCTCTTGCTAATTGCTTGTCAGACTTAGGTCATTTTTATACATCTCCCAATCTCTTCTGGAAAATGAAGAGGACTAGATTATACAAGGACCTATTGCCCATGGTGGATAACTAGATTTTTACCCCAAGAACAGTGGTATAAAATGGGCTACAGGGACATATATAAGCAGAGGAGTTATATATTTCACAAATCAGAATAATCCTTCTGTGCATGGTGGAAGAAAGATTGGAAGGAAAACAAGACTGAAGACAGACCAATTTTTGAGACTGTTGGAATAATGAGTCTAAAGATGACAATAACAGTACGTATATTATACTTCCTTACTTACTTAATAAAAAGGATGAGATTAAGCCCCGAGGAGGGCTCCCTGCTCAACAGCGGGGGCTGTTTCTCCCTCTTCCTCTGCCCCTTTCCCCCATTTGCGCTCTCTTGCTTTCTGTCTAATAAATAAATAAATAAAATCTTTAAAATAAAAAAAAAAAAGAAGGAGAAAAAGATGATTAAGATTGGGTGCCTGAAATGAGGTGGGGCAGAAAAGAATATCAAGAACATCTTGGACTGAGGATCCCTGGGTAGCTCAGCGGTTTGGCACCTGCCTTTGGCCCGGGTGTGGTCCTGGAGCCCAGGGATCGAGTCCCGTGTGGGGCTCCCGGCGTGGAGCCTGCTTCTCCCTCTGCCTGTGTCTCTGCCTCTCTCTCTCTCTCTATGTCTATCATGAATAAATAGATAAAATCTTCTTTAAAAAATCTTGGACAGGGATCCCTGGGTGGCGCAGTGGTTTAGCGCCTGCCTTTGGCCAGGGCGCGATCCTGGAGACCCGGGATCGAATCCCACGTCGGGCTCCTGGTGCATGGAGCCTGCTTCTCCCTCTGCCTGTGTCTCTGCCTCTCTCTCTCTCTCTCTGTGTGTGACTATCATAAATAAATAAAAAAATTTAAAAAAAAATCTTGGACAATTTATAGTCTTGCCTCTGCATATCATTAGTATCTAATCTGAAATGGTGGTTGAAGCAAAGGGGGAACTTTATGCCTAAAAATTCCAGAGGACTTATGTCCACACAAAAACCTACACACAAATGTTTATAGCTGCTTTATTCATAACTGCAAAAACCTGGAAAACAACAAAGCTACCCTTCAGTAAACGAATGGCTAAATAAACTGTGATACATCCAAACAATGGAACATTGTTCAGTGCTAAAAGGAAGTGAGCTATCAAGCCACCAAAAGACATGGAGAAAAAGACTTAAATATATATTACTAAATGAAAGAAGCCAATGTGAAAAAATCGTACTGTATGATTCCAACTACATGGCATTCTAGAAAAGGCCTCTATGGCCTCACTCCCTATGGTGAGAGTAAAAAGATCACTGGTTACCAAAGGGTAGGGATAAGGGAAGGATGAATGGGGGAGCACAAAGGATTTTTAGGGCAGTGAAACTACTCTGTACAATACTATAACATGGATACAAGTCATTATAAATAAATTTTCAAAACCTCTAAAATGTATAACATACAAAGGTTCACACAAAGTGAACCCTAATGTAAACTATGGATTTGTGGTGATAATGATATCAACGTAGGTTCATCCATTACAACAAATGTACCACTCTGGGCATGTATGAGAGATGAAAATGGAGGAGGCTGAAGGAAGGTATAGGGAGAAGAGGTATATGGGAACTCTCTGTACTTTAAAACAAACACAAAGCACAAAACAACAACAAAAATAAAACTTCCAGGAGTAGGACAGGCTTTAGGAGTACCTGGATACAGAGTTTCAACCAATATCTAAGGACTAGATTTGTCTCTTTCTCCATTATCTGGTTCTATGCCTCTCCATCCTCTCAGACTCCACTTTTATCATGTTGGCTGAAGCAGCCCCAGATCCTCCATCCTCAATCTCCAAGACCAGTGAAAGTGAAGATTTACTTCTAGGCCAGTGCTCCCAGGAAATAACTCAGAACATCTAATAAGCATGAGGAGACTACATCAGGTCTGGAAGACATGTTGGGAATGGAGTCAGTGCTACTGGGATCTCACAGACTGAGATAAGGAGGAATGAGCCCCAAACAAAATCTGAGTCCTATTATCAAAAGAACAATGAATAGATGCTGGGCAAGCAAAAATAATAAAGGTTCACTACAGCCTGTTCACCTTCAACTTTGGAAATCCAAAGTGGAGCTGAAGAGAAAAGTTCATCCAGAACACTGTAATAGAAGAGAACCCAAATATGTAGTCAGTCTATATCATGTATGACAGGGGATGGTTATAGTCAAAATCTTTAACAACCAGTATGGTACAGAGACTGACAACTCAGTATGGATGCCAACTGTTATGTCAATCAGTAGGAACTGGTGCATATCAGCCCTGCCTGGGGAAGCTGTGCAATTTGTCAGGCTTGGGTTGATGGATTTGATACTTAGGAGTTTCCAAACCAAATAAAATGAAATACTTAAAAGGCTTGAAGAAGAAAAAAGAAAGCAAAAAGGGAAAGACAGAGATCGTCTTACATAGCTAATCATTTTTCAATAATTCAAACTCAAGATTAGTATTTTTCACATTTATTCCCATCATCCATGGATAAGCAGTTCAACTCCCTTGTCCTTTCCTTCATTTTCCTTTCAAATGTAGAAGTCTTATAGGTCAGAAACATTTAGTTAAATAAGAAATCTAACATTAGAATTGACAAGGGATGATGTACTTTACACAATTTCAGCTTCCCAAGCAAATATTCATGGAGAGCACAGAGCACATTTTCTGTAATTGATCAAATGATCCCCTAAGTTGATTTCTCTGCATACCACCCCTGCTGAATGCATGAAATAATGTCAAAATTGGACTGTCTTAAATATAGTCCTATTTCAAAAGCATCCCAAACTCAGATGCTTTGTGATAAAAGCAAATTTTAATTTTGTAAAGTAAATTGGAATTCTGTGTTCTGGTTACCTAATTTACAAAGCATCATAATAAGGGATCAGAAAACAATGACCCTATTAATTGAGGATTTACCAAAAATGCCTAGCACTGTGCTGATAAAGAGAGGGGATACCTAAATAAATAAATAAATAAATAAATAAATAAATAAATAAATTAACTAACAAACAAACAAACAAACAAGTAAGTTAAGTTTCTTGTTAAGGCACTCACAATTTTATTACGGACTCAACTCCTTTACACAAATGGAACATTTAAAGAAGAAAACAGAAACATATAAGAGCGATACAGGTGCTAAGTGGTACAATACATTCTGTAAGGGCCAGAGAGACCCAGGAGGAAAAAGATTTCTGTCCATGAAATGCTTCAGCAACCTCAATGAGAGCATGTGATGAACACAGAGCCAGTATCAACTCAGAGAGGCAGTGGAATCCAAATCACCCCCTGGGACTGTAGGCTCTAATCTCAGGCCTGTCACCACCTCCCTTTTCCACCTTTAGCAAATTACCTTGCTCTTACTGCCTTCCCTGCAAAATGGGAGTTGCAATCGAGCCCTATTCTTCAGGGCTGGTAAAGAATAAATAATAAAGAAATGGTAGACTCAGTAAATGATAAAGGCCTAATAAATCTTGACTAGTTAGTGTCCAGCTCCAAATGGAATGCTACATGGAGCATATGGCATCTCAGTTTGTAGATGGTTATGTATTACCCATTTGGTTGAATTTGTCAGAGGGGTGAAAGGGTCCACTTACACAGTCTGTTATCAATTACTATGAAGGATATTTGTGAAACTGAAATGCAAATAATTTCTCGAATTAAGTGCAGACATCTGCCCCCATTGTAATATAAGAGCATCATTGTCATCAGCAAAACCATGTTTTTCTTACATTAAAATGGAAGAATAAAGTGCCACAATTAAATATGTCGACCAACACAGTGATTAAAGGGATATTTATGCTACAGAGGTGGTTTCTAAATCAATTTTGCATGCTTTCACCTTATCATGTAACTCACATCAGGAGAGGGTAGGTGTTTTTTATACAAAAATTTACTGTTTTTTTTTAACTTCTTTTTAAAGAAAATATGGTTTTTTGGAAGCTATATTCCTAATTGCTTTGATGTTAAGCCTTTCCTCAACCTTTGCTGTTGTTGTTATCAAATATATATAAAAGAATGTTTATAATGTGCATAAGATTGTTGGCTATTCATAATTTCTCTTGGGTGAAGTGCTTAAGGTTTTTTTACCTGTTTTTCTATTGACTTGTCTTTCTCTTACTGATTTTATCAGGGTTCCGTATATATTCTAGACAGTTACCCTATGACAGTTATGTGTATTGAAATATATTTTCTTCTCACTCTTTATCATATTCTTAAAACCAAAAAGGCCCCTGAGTTCCAATCTTTCTTTCCACCCATCATCAAGATGCCATGAGGCAGACAGGCAGGATCTAAGATGGGCAGCCCACCTTCCAGGAAAAAGAACAGGGTCTTCTCAGGATCATTCTCATCTACATCCCAATGAGCAGACTGAGTATTTTGGAGACACAAACACCAAGAATTTAGGGATAAACCAAACTATGCACCCCAGACAAGGCCTTCAGGAACCAGAGAGATAAGTGTTGGACAGGACCACTGCCAGGGCCTATTTCATAGGTGTGTAGCCACTGTAGGTCCAACACTCAGAAGATCCCCCAGTTTGATTTAGTTTTCCGTTGTTGCCATCTTGAAATCTTTACCAATTTTTGAAAAATGAGCCCTCATTTTTATATTGCCCCGGGCACCACATATTCTATAGTCAGCCTGTTTATGGTGGCTCTTAGCTCAGGGCTGCATATCCCAAGATAATAGGAAATGAACATAAGGAAGCCCCAAGAGAGCTCTGAGAGAGTTAGGACACTTCCATGTACAATAGATTAGACATAAATATATATTTTAAAGACCTTATGATATCTGGGAGGAGTAACTCATTAGCAAAATGTGAAAAACGGCTCCCATTCTTACCAAAAATATATATATTCTACAGCTAGTCCTGTTTTATCATTGATGGTATTTACTGATAACCGTGAAAAAGTAGGTTTGCTAAATTTTGTATTGACCCAAGATGTCCTCATATTCCAGGAAAATGCTTTTAGTTATCAATAACTTATTGGATGTGAAACAAAAAGAGGCAACAATGCATGGTGATATAGAATATGGACTCCATAGAAAACTGCCTGAGCTCTTATCCTCTTACTGTGACTTACTAAAGTTAAAGGACCTTGGGTGAATCACATAATCTTTCTGTGCCTATGTTTTTTCTTCTGTAGAATGAAGCACACCTGACCATCCGATCTTGTCTCCAAGCCTTGGGCTTTCTGGACCCTCAGGAGAATGTCCCTGTACCCTCTGACTGGCTCACATCTTACTGATTCTGCTGCCCAATCCTCCTTTTCCCCCTTATCCATGTAACCCACCCAACTTTTTGTAACTTTAATAAATTGTAACACTACTTCATATGAGGAAACTATTAATAGGGGTTAATTGTATACTATACACTAGTACATAGACCATATACAAGAGGTCTTTCCTTGAGCCAGACCACAGAGGGTTGAATTTTGGTGCCATTAATTACTAACCATTCATGCACACAATCTGCACCTCAGTTTCCTCAACTGCAAAATGGGGAGAATAACAATACCTCTTTTACATGGTGGTTGTGAGGACAAATGAGTGGTATGGTAATTGATACTCAGCTATTTATTATTATTTTATATTCTCTGTGTAATAAGAAAGAAAACAAGATGTATTAAAAATTGGCTTTCCTGGACTACTTTAAAAGCCTCTTAACTGATTTTTCAGCCAGCACTTTTGTTCCATTCCAACTCATCCTTCTCATAGCCACCAGTGGATTGTAAGTAAAATGTAAATTTAATTAGGGGATTTAAAAATCCTCTAAATGAAACTTTTCAAGAGCTGCCATCACTTAGGAGAAGTGGTGAGCTCCTTAGCAGTACACAAAATGCCTTCCATGACCTGGCCTCATCTATCTCTACAGTTAGTCTCTCTCAACTTCCAGCCTGAATCTTGACCTATGGCATCAAACCACCTATAGATCTTAAAGTACACCAAGAAATATGTCACTGACTTACCTTTTTTTTTTTTTTTAATTTTTTTTTTAATTTTATTTATTTATTTATTTATTTATGATAGGCACACAGTGAGAGAGAGAGAGAGGCAGAGACACAGGCAGAGGGAGAAGCAGGCTCCATGCACCGGGAGCCCGATGTGGGATTCGATCCCGGGTCTCCAGGATCGCACCCTGGGCCAAAGGCAGGCGCCAAACCGCTGCGCCACGCAGGGATCCCTGACTTACCTTTATCTACCATTTTCCTCTGCTGGAATTCTTCCTGCCCTGTAACTGGATTAATTCCAACTCCACCATCATACCTCAGTTCAGGGATTGCCTGCTACAGAAAGCCTTTTCTTAATCCCACATCTGGCTGGGGCTTCCTTGCAGTCCCCTAACCTCTTGTGTGTCTCTTTATTGTAGTTTATGTAATTATTAAGTGTTCAAACTTTAAAGATAGACTTCCTAGTTTTGAAACTTAGCTCAGCCACTTATTTGTAGTATGACACTAGGCAAATTTCTTAAACTCTTATGCTTCAGTTTCTTTATCCAATAAAAGTACCTACCTTATGGGGCTATTTATTGTAAGGAATAAATTAAGGGCCACCATATTAAGGGCTTAATATAGTGCATGAAGGAAAGTATATACTCTGTAACTATTAATACCATATTATATTTAATTTTCTCTTTATGTGTCTGGTGCCCTGGACATGAGCTCCTGATACTACAATTGTTTCCTATTCATTTTTTTTTTAATTCTCAATACTTAGCAAAGTGTCTGGCATTGTGTTCATCAGTTCTCCCCTACTTCTTCAATATACAATTAAGAGATTTCCCATACCTCTCTTGCATCTGCCCACGCAGCCTGGAACATGTATTCATGTGACCAAGTTCCATCCAAGAGAGTGTAAATACATGTAATATACAGCAGTACCAAATCTGGCCATAGTACATCCCAAGCAATCTTTCAAAGGTTCTCTATCCATGTGGCTGGAAGCAAAGAATTGTTATATCACTGAATATGCAGGGACATAAGATGGAAGAGATCAAATCCCTGAGTCACCCTGATAAGGTGAGCAATCTCAGCAGGCACATTCAGACTAGACTTTAGGTGACCAAGAAACAAACCACTATGCTAGGCTACTGAGATTGTTATTACAATAATCAGTATTACTCATCCTAATATGGTAGATGTTCAATTAAGTTTTATTGAAATGAATGACTGAATAAATGAATCACTCAAAAATTAACTAAAAAATATTAAATAAAGATGATGGAACCCATGAGCAGAAGAGGTAAAACTAACAACTGAACAAGATGGACTTAATATTTAAAGAAGCCTACGCAGAAGACAAAGGATAAGGAAATGCAAACTGTGTAAAGCATCCCTACTACTTCTGGCCCTGCCCCAGTTGGAAAGAGAATTGACTTTTCCTGCTATTATTTTCTCTCTGCCGTTCTTTTACCAAACTGTGGATATTATTCTGAAGGGAGATCTGTGGTCTCTTCATAATGATCAAAGCTACAAGAACAATGTTGGAACTAGACTGATAAGAAAGTTAAGTCTGAAAAGAAGAAAGAAGACAATGAAAACAAGCTTTTACTTCTTCACCATTTTATCTTGAATTGTTTCAATGCGTGATGGCTATAGAATCAGTTTAGTGAAAATTCAGCTCATCTTAACAATAAACAGAATTTTGTCATGTGACAAGCATTGTACTAAATGCTGGGAACAAAGAGGTAAATGTGGCAAATTCCTAGCATTCAAAGAGTTAATAAGGCAACAGGAAAAAACAGAAATGTTCATTAAAATGAAATTTAATATGGATGTAATATTAATATGGCCAGCTGTTTGCTGGGAAGTACAGAAAGGGGCAGGGATATCAGAAAAACTTAGGAGGGGACATTTGAACTGAGACTTGAAGAATTTTTGATGGCTATTAGACCAGATGAGGAAAGGATATCCTAGACAGAATAGTAAAAACAAAGTAAGAAAGAAAAGAAATGACAAGCTCTTTTCAAGAAATATCAACAATCTAATATATCTAGAATTTGGGATGCATAAAGAAAAATGAACAGAGAAACCTAAAAAGTTAAGCCTCAGCCAGTTTGTAGAAAGCCTTGAATTCATGTCAAAAATTCAGATTTTATTCTGAAGGTGATGAAGATCCATTATGAGTTTTCAAGTAGCAAAATCACTCAGGCATCAACTAAACATGATGATGGATTTAAAAGGTGCCAGATAAAACCTTACGCCTAAAAGAGCTAGAAAAAGAATAGCACATAAAGCCTAAAACCAGCAGAAGAAGGGAAATAATTAAGATTACAGTAGAAATAAATGATACAGAAATTTTTTAAAAGTATTAAAATACTTTTAAATGGAACCAAAGTTGGTTCTATGAAAGAATTAATAAAATTGATAAACCCTTAGCCAGTCTTATCAAAAAGAAACAAGACCCAAGTAAATAAAATTATGAATTAAAAAGGAGAGATCACAAACAACAATGCAAAAATACAAACAATACAAAATACAGAATATTATGAGCAATTATATACCAACAAATTGGGCAATCTGCAAGTAATGGATAAATTCCTAGAAACATATAAACTACCAAAAGTGAAACAGGAAGAAACAGAATACTTGAACAGAATAACCAGCAAATAAACTGAATCAGTAATCAAAAATATCCCAACAAACAAGAGTCCATGGCTTCCCAAGAGAATTCTTTCAAACATTTAAAGAAGAGTTAATACCTATTATGCTGAAGCTGTTCCACAAAATAGAAATGGAAGGAAAACTTCCAAACTCATTCTACAAGGTCTTAATTCTAAAACCCTGGACCTCACTAAAAATAATTACAGACCAATATACCTGATGAACATGAATGAAAAATTTCTCAACAAGATACTAACTGGGGATCCCTGGGTTGCTCAGTGGTTTACTGCCTGCCTTCAGCCCAGGGCCTGATCCTGGAGACCCGGGATCGAGTCCCACATTGGGCTCCCTGTATGGAGCATGCTTCTGCCTCTGCCTGTGTCTCTGCCTCTCTCTCTCTCTCTCTATGTGTATCTCTCATAAATAAATAAATAAAATCTTTTTAAAAAATACTAATTGAATCCAATAGTACATTAAAAGGATAATTCACTATGATTGCTGAATTGCAGGGGTGGGTCAATATTTACAAATCAATGTGATATACCACATTAATAAAAGATAGCAGCACCTGGGTGGCTCTAGTGATTAAGTGTCGACTAGACTCTTAAGTGTCTAGACACTTAGTCTAGACACTAGTCGATTAAGTGTCTAGCTCTTGGTTTCAGTTCAGGTCATGATCTCAGGATCTTGAGATCAAGCCCCATGTCGGGTTCCATTCCCAGCATGGAGTTTACTTAGGATTCTTTCCCCATCCTTCTCCCTTCCCCTTCACTTCTCTCCATGCTGGTGTGCATGCACTCCCTCAATCAATCAATCAATCAATCAAATAAAGCTAATTAATTAATTAATTTAATTAAGAATGATCTGATCCTCTCAACTGAGACATAAAAAGCATTTAATGGCAAAACATAGCATCCTTTCTTGATAAAAACCCTCAAGAAAATAGGGATTGAAGGAACATACCTCAACATCATAAAGACCATATATGAAAGACCCACAGTGAGTATCATCCTCAATGGGGAAAGCTGAGAGCTTTTCCCCCAAGATCAGGAACATGATGGGGAGGTCCACTCTCACCACTATTGTTCAATATTGTACTGGAAGTCCTAGCCTCAGCAATCAGACAACAACAAAAAAATAAATAAAATAAAAATAAAAGGTATCCAAACTGGCAAGGAACTTTCACTATTTGCAGACAACATGACACTCTATGTAGAAAACCCAAAAGAGTACACCCAAAAATTGCTAGAATTCATTCAGGAATTCGGCAAAGTTGCAGGATATAAAATCAACGAACAGAAATCCGTTGCATTTCTATACACAAATAATGAAGCAGCAGAAAGAGAAATCAAGAAATCAATCCCTTTTACAAATGTACCTAAAACCTTAAGATACCTAGGAATAAATGTAGCCAAAGAGGTAAAAGATCTGTATGCTGAAAACTATAGAACACTTATGAAAGAAACTGGAGAAGACACAAAGAAATGGAAAAACATTCTATGCTCCTGGATTAGAAAAACAAATAAGGTTAAAACACCGCGATGCTTGGGTGGCTCAGCGGTTAGGCATCTGCCTTTGGCCCAGGGCATGGACGTGGAGTCCTGGGATAGAGTCCCTTGTCGGGCTCCCTGCATGGACCCTGCTTCTCTCTCCGCCGGTGTCTCTGCCCCTCTCTCTCTGTGTCTCTCATGAATAAATAAATAAAACCTAAAAAAAGAAAAAAAGAAAAGAAAAAAGAAAAGAAAAAAAAAAAACACCTCCACTACCCAAACAATATACATTTAATCACGATCAAAATAATACCTGCATCTTTCACAGAGCTAGAACAATCTTTTTTTAATTTTTTTTATTGGAGTTCAATTTGCCAACATAAAGCATAACACCCAGTGCTCATCCTGCCAAGTGCTGCCCTCAGTGTCCATCACCCAGTCATCCCAATCCCTGCCCACCTCTCTTTCCACTACCCCTTGTTCGTTTCCCAGAGTTAGGTGTCTCTCATGTTTTGTCGCCCTCACTGATATTTTCACTCATTTTGTCTCCTTTCCCCTTTATTCCCTTTCATTAATTTTTATATTCCCCAAATGAATGAACCATATAAATTAGAACAAACAATCTTAAAGTTTGTATGGGACCAAAAAAGATTCCAAATAGCCAAATTAATGTTGAAAAAAGAAAAGTAAAGTAGGAGGCATTACAATTCTAGACTTCAAGCTGTATTACAAAGCTGTAATCATCAAAACAATATTGTACCAGACAAAAATAGACACATAGATCAATAGAACAGAACATAGTACCCAGAGATGGACCAACAACAATATGGTCAGTTAATCTTTAACAAAGCAAGAAAGAATATCCAATGGGAAAAGGACAGTCTTCAACAAATGATGTTGGGAAAACCGGGCAGCAACATGCAAAGAATGAAACTGGACCACTTTTTTTAATCCAGTCAGCCAACATAAAGTACATACTTAGTTTCAGATGTAGTGTTCAATGATTTATTAGTTCTGTATAACACTCAGGGCTCATCACATCACGTGCCCTCCTTAAGGCTTATCACCAAATCTGTTATACCATACACAAAAATAAATTCAAAATGGATAAAAAGACCTAAGACCATGAAAATAAAATAAATAAAAAGACAGAAGACCATGAAAATCCTAGAGGAGAAAACAGGCAGCAACCTCTTTTACCTCAGCCATAGCAATTTCGTAGTAGACACATTGCCAGTGGCAAGGGGGGAAAAAGCGAAAATGAAGTATTGGAACTTCATCAAGATAAATGCTTCTGCACAGCAAAGAAAACAATCAATAAAACTAAAAGTTACCAATAAAATGGGAAAAGATATTTGCAAATGACATATAGGTTAAAGGGCTAGTATCTGGAATCTATAAAGAACTCATCAAAATCAACACCCAAAAAACAAGAAAATAGAGTCAAGAAATGGGCAGAAGAAATGAACAGACATTTCTTCAAAGAAGGCATACATACAAATGGGTAACAGACAAATGAAAAGACACTCAACATCACTCATCATCAGGGAAATACAAATCAAAACCACAATGAGACACCACCTTATGCCTATCAGAATGGCTAAAATTAACAACTCAGGAAATAATAGATATTGGTGAGGATATGGAGAAAGGGGAACCCATTTGCACTGTGGTAGGAATCCAAACTGGTATAGCCACTCTGAAAAACAGGATGGATGTTCCTCAAAAAGTTAAAAATATAACTCCCCTACAACCCAGAAATTACACTATCAAAAGGATAAAAAATGCTTATTCAAAAGAGCACATGCACCCCCAATGTGCAGCACTATTCACAATAGCCAAAATATGGAAAGAGCCCAATATCCATCAACTAACAAATGGATAAAGATGTGGGGTGGGTGTGTGTATGTGTGTGTGTAATGGAACATCACTCAGCCATCAAAAAGAATGAAATCTTGCCATTTGCAACAATGTGGATGAAACTAGAGTGTATTATGCTAAAGCAAAAGCAGTCAGTCATAGAAAGACAAATACCATATGATTTCACCCATATGTGCAATTTAAGAAACAAAACAGAAGGGAAGGAATGGAAGGAAAAATAAAATAAAATAAAATGAAAATAGGGAGGCAAACCATAAGAGACACTGAACTCTAGGAAACAAACTGAGAGTTTCTTTCTTAGAATGGGAGTGGAGGCAGGTGGGCATGGGCTAAATGGGTGATGGGTATTAAAGAAGGCACTTTGTTAGGATGATCACTAGGTGCTGCACATAAGTGATGAATCACTAAATTCTACTCCTGAAACCAATACTTTACTATATATTAAGTAACTTGAATTTTAATTTTAAAAAATAATAAAATAAAAAATAAAATAAAATAATAAAATAAAATAAAATAAAATAAAATAAAATAAAATAAAATAAAATAAAATAAACGGTGCTAGATGAGAGGCAGGAAGCTGGGTTAATGGGCTATTGCCTATATTAGGAAAGTGGTAATGAGAATGAGAAGGAGGGAAGAAACACAAAAAATATTTTGTCAGTAGAATTTGAGGTTTTTGGTATCCAAGTAGATATGGGAGGGGTGATTTCTAAGTTTAAACAACTAGGTGGATTCTAACACTATACTGTTGTTTTGTTTTGTTTTGTTTTGTTTTTTACTACTCTGCTACCATATTATCATGTAAACTTTGTTTTGTTTTGTTTTTTACTACTCTGCTACCATATTATCATGTAAACTTTAAACACCAGTCAAAGGACCCACATATCAGTTTTCCCTTCCTTCCCTGGTGGGAAGATAATCATACCTGTGGTCTGCCCTTTTCTATAGAAAGGTGAATGGATACCACATTTCTACAAAGTCTGGCTGTAACTATTTTCTTCCAAGTTTTATGACCAAGGGGTTAAAAAAAAAAAAAGCAAAGAAATTCAACAACAAAATCTTGTTTTTTAAAGCTATGGGATTCATTTGAACCAACTGTTGCCATGGTTTCAAGAGTCTGAAATCAACATTTCAAGGTAACCTGAGGATCTAGATATTGCTGCAGCATTCAGGTATCAAGGAACAATCAAAGTGCCATACCCCATTAGTGACCAAACTCCGTTAAGGCTGTGCAAATGCCTCAAATTGGTATTCAGCTTAATCACTGATGCTGAATTACTAATTATAGCATGACACTATGCTAAAGTGGGACTTTTTAAAAGGCTGGCAAATGGCATTATTTTAATAAGTCATTAGGAAATTGCTTTTTGAAGACACAATGAAAGTACAAGTTTCTCAATTAGAGGAATTATGTGGAAAGGATGATATATTTGGGCATGCATGATCTGCAGCTAGCAATCCATTTGAAGCCAACCAAGCCATTGGGAGGGCTGGCTAATGAAAAGAGGATGATCTGATTCATTGTAGGAGAAAAATGATAATGGAGGTTCTAAACGGAGGGCGTTGAAAGATTGTTCGTCTCCCAACTACACTCACCAAAGTCTTTTTGGCCCTTCACCTTGTGTTTCGAGCTAATATAAAGATGTCAAGATGAACTTAATCTTTGAGAGAACTAGCAAACTCTCTCTAGAGATGCTGATACACAAGAAAAATAAATGATTTTGGGCAAATGGATAGCACAGTCAGTTAAGTGTCAGACTCTTGGTTTCAGCTCAGGTCATCATCTCCAGATCATGATATCCAGCCTGGAGTGAGGCTCTGTGCTCAGCAGGAAATCTGCTTGAGATTCTTTCCCTCTGCCCCTCCCTTTACGTGCTCACTCCCTGTAAAATAAATAAATGCATCTTAAAATAAAATGATTTTTAGTTAGTTGGACAACCCAAAAGTACAAAAGTTCTGTTTGGAGCTTATTTGTAAGTGGGGAAAGAACTGTTTGAGATATGAAATGAGATGAGACAAGATTAACAAGTTTGAGACTAAAAGATCTTGTAGTTCTTTACATGACCTGATAGGATATTTTTGTTCTGAAACTCTCATCCACAAAAATATTTAAGTTCTCATTCACAGAAATACCTAAAAGCTTTACGTGGACTCTACATGCACATGTGTAAGGCATACATGCATATGTGTGTGTGTGTGTACATGAGAGAGACTGAGAGAAATAGGGAAGGGGACAGGAGTTAAATGAAAGAATATGTCTTCTTCTTTATTTTCAGTTCAACAATGACTATTCATGTTACATATGATTACTAGTTACACCATTTGGGAAGGCTCAGTAATGTTTTCTTTAATAATTTTGAAACTTCCTATGAGAAACTGACTTTTGCAAGGCTCCAATTATCAACTGTTCTTAGAAATCGATTTCTAGGGGCACCCGGGTGGCTCAGTGGTTGAGCATTTGCCTGTGCCCAGAACGTGATCCCGGGGTCCTGGGAGGGAGTCCCGCATCAGGCTCTCCACAGGGAGATTCTCACTCTGCTTATGTCTCTACCTCTGTGTGTGTGTGTGTGTGTCTAATGAATAAACAAATTTAAAAAAAAAAGAAATAGATTTATATATTTAATAGGCCAACACATTCCTCCTCTGGTATTAAATTTTCATCTGGAAATTGGTAGACTTGCTTGAGTTCCTCAAGGTGCAATGAGCCCGTTATTTGCAGTGACTATTGCTGTCAGCAAATGTGAACATCCTTACTCAATTCTAATATCCAAACACTTCTTTGAAATCACTTTTCAAGATCTCTACTTTTGGCTTTCTAAAAGAACTTGGATTTAACAAATATGCTCCCAGGTTTGTCATCTGTGAGCAAGATTAACTGAAGTCAAGCAGAAACAATAGTCATTAACAAACTGGGGTCTGATGAACAACTCTTAATACAGAGGGACACACACACATACATAGACACACACATATTGAATAATTCTGAAGATGACCTAGGAGAAAAATGTCTGCTGACAACATAAATGGTACAGGGCCTGCAGGACCTAAACTTTTACTGTCTGAAACTTCAGGACAAATTTTACATTATCTACTTGAGTTACCAAAGACACAGAGCTCAACTCTATTCTATAGGGAATTAAACTATGAAATAAGATTCTTAAAAATAAAAAGACATTAATGCTCCTTAGCCATCTTATTAGATATTTGACATAATTTATCGCCTGAAGACATTGTGCTTTTGGTCTTAGAGCAAAATTCATGGAATGACTTGGTTGTTCTCAGCATGAAGGAGAACAGACACATTTTTCAAAAGAAGCAATTGACTTGTTAAAGGTTTGACATATCACAAACATTTTGATTTTGCTATCAGACTGGATGGTGATTTACTTATCCCCTGACTTTACTGTCAGGTAATTTATAAGTTTACTGCTCTAACAAGAACTGTGGAAAATCTTAGGAGGAATTGATAGGGCAAAGAGGGAAACACATAGCTACAATAAAGCCATAGTAGTGACTAAAGTGACAAGAAAAACAAATGGAAATCATTTGATTTGTACTGCACCTGTGAGAGAAGAAATTATGGTTCCTTTTTGCATCTGAATCTCACAGGTCTATTTTGAGAGTTGAGAGATCTGTGTAAAGTGCCTTGTTCACTCTTTTAAAACAGCCTTTACTTTAAGAGAACTCAACTGTGAAATTTATAGAAATTATTTCTGAAGCTAAGAAAAAAGTTCAAATCCATTTGCTTTTGATGATTTCACTAAACTCTTCTGTCGCTCCCTCCATCCCCCCACTTCTTCTTGCATGCAGGCCCATCTCACATGTGCATGCTCTCATGAGCACTCTGTTTCTTAAAAAAATAAAATAAAGAAAAAAAGGAGGCTATTAGATTGAGGTGGATATAAATGTCTAATACCTTGGTAACCTATGTAAGGAAACCAAAACATAAGCTACAGCCAATACACTTGAATCCAGAACAACCAGTCACAAACAGCCAACTAGACTTTCCCAAGTAAGGCATCTGCTTAAGATACAACCAGTCAGATAATTTCTTTGCTCCACTGCCACATCTTCTCTATAAAAAAAGAAACCTCTTCCCTGGTGGAACATTTCTAACTACTTTAGGCTTGGCACTGCCCAGTTCATAACTGAAAATTTTAATGTACTTGAGTTCATCTTTTAACATATCAGAACATCAAATTGGTTACTCCAATTTTAGCCTACACATAACAGTGACGATTCATTTGATACTTAATTTGATACTTTCAATAAGAATGACACATCAAATTCATTCATTTAACAAGTACTTCTTAAATACTATATGCTAATTGCCATATTGAGGACCAGAAATCCAAATATGAATGAGACACACAATATGACTGCAGAGCTGAGTCTCATGAAAAAGACAAACATGAAAGTTAATAAATAAAGCACTTGAAAGGGCAGAGAGAGAAACACAAGAGTGTAGGAGTCCAAGGAAAGATATGACCAATGTCAATTACCATGATTTCATTCTTACACCTTTCTACAACCCATTTCCTAGCATGGTACATACAGATATTTGATAAACGTGTTTGGAAGAATAGATGGATAAGTGGACAGATGGGTAAGTGAATGGATGGATGGATGGGAAGAGTGAATGAGTGAACGAATAAATTAAAAATAAGATATTTTTAATGAAAATTAGAAATAAATAATTTAGGGTACATAATCTAAGTGAAGCTATCTATTAAATAATTTCACAGAATCATGGACTTTGTACCACTGGTCCCAGCTCATTCTTACACAAACAACAATTTTTATGATTTATTTTTTGATTCATGCCTGTCTCCCTCAGTACAGTATAAGACCAACAAGAAAACCAGCAAAAAGGGACCCCATCTGTTTTTGCTTCCCAGAGGTACCTCCAACACCTAAGATAGTGCTTGGCATGTAGAAGGGCTAAATAAATATTTGTTGGGTAAGTAAAGAGAAACACAAATATCTCACTGAAGGAGGTACTATACAAGAGAGATATGTAAGAGTATGCAGAGCATATAAGAAAGAATTCTTTTTAAGAGTTCTGAAAATGTCACTTTTAAAAAGAAAAGTTTTTTACTGCTCTATACTGTGAGTTCAGTTCAATCAGATTGGTCTTAGTGAGTCAAATAACCTCAGCTAAGTGAGTGTTATAAAATGTCACTGTTGAAGTCTTAGGGAGCCAATAGGTAACACCTATTTCTTCTTTCTGCTAGTTTAGGACCAATGGATAAATAAAGGTGATACACTGATAACTTCAGTATCAGTATTGACGGGTCTGTTAAAAAATGAGCCTTTCAATCTACAACTCAAATAACTCATGACTCCTTCCTGCTCCTCATCCCATCCACAATAAACCTTGAGAAAGCCCATCTAAAGGAAGGACTGGCTCTTCAGGATACATACACTTAAGTCAATTATTTCTTCATTGTCTAGGGTCGTACAGAAAGTAAGAGAACATATGCCCAGAGTTTGGGGCCTTGAGAATCATGGACCAGCAGATGTTACTCAAGTAACCAAGGAACTCACAAAAAATAAGGTAGGACAAGAGGCCAGAGGGTTACTCTAAATCCCTGCAACATGGAAACAATGAGGCCAAAGAAAAAGAGGACTCCTTCCATGACAGGCAAACCCTTAGTATGCATCACTATTCCAACCACTAGGTCACAGCACAGTATATGGCAAATGAATACAGGAGACAGCAGAAAATTAAATATGTTAAGTTTGCCTTTCCAGGTGATATAACTCATGCAAATCACCACTCATTTCTGATAAGTATCTGATAGCTAATATACAATCTTTCTTTTGCAGGAGCCGTTGAATAATTTAAAATACAAAACCCACAGGCTCATACAATTCAAGAGGTTCTGATATCATAATACTCAGGTAAAGATGACATGAGTTGGAACATGTGTGTTCCTGATCTGCTTCCACTCACTGCTTTCTGGTCCCCCTCCAGTTGCAGCCCCCTTTCAAAACCACAAAAACCCATATCACATGAAGCTGGAAGCAAAGGATATGATTAAAGAGGCTCACATGGAGAAAACTGAGGTGCTCCTGTCAACTGCTGAGCTCCCTACAGATGGCCAGCACCTGCTGCCAATCATGTAAATGCACCAACTTGGATACTCCAGCTGATAGAACTGCAGTCCAGATGATATCACATGGAACAGAAGAACAGCCCACTGAGACTAGGCATCCTACAAAGTTGTTACAGATAATAAAATGTTTGTTATTTTCACCAGTAGATTTGGGGATGGTTTGTTGCACAGTGGTGATTGGAACACAGCCCCTCTCTGGCCCCTGGGTTTCTGGAACATAATTCTCATTGTTCTTATCATCCACTAGGGAAAGCTTCACTTGCAACATCGTTTGTTTAAATGAGGCTTTAATTGAGAAATGTTTCCTTTTGTTCTATTTTCACAAAGGTAAAACTAAGAAATTCTAAAGCAAAACATAATTTCTATACTGAACTAACCATTTCACAAAGAGCCAATATATGAATATTAAGTTTCAGATGGAAGCTGTTTGGAATTACACTCAATGTTTTAGTGAACAAAAACCTGCAAACACTAGTTGATGGTGAGACTAGAAAGCTGGCAGGAAATCAGGAATTTAAAAAGAAAATGTTTATCTTGTGGCCCTTGTCACAGCTTAAAACCCAATTTGGGCTAATGTCTATAAATGGAGAGTAGCTATTAACAAATCAATTAATTAGGGCCTTTTGGCTTTTCTAGTGTCAACTCTAATTATTTGTCTGATCTGAGGTATTCTTAGATTATTTACTATCATTCCTGCCAACCAACAAAAGATAATGTTGAATTTCACAAGTATATGGGAATTAGAAAACATCTTTTATCCTATATGCTCAATCTCCGGCAAAATTTTCAGGGCCTGAGACTTTTCTCCAAGACAAAGTCTCTTTCTGAAGTTAACAAATGACTAACTTTCATAAAAAATTTTCAAAGACAATAATCTTTAAAAATTCCGTAGATCACAAGCATTTGTCTAGAATCAAGAGTCAAGGGTATTTCTTTACGTTCTATTTTCTTTTTCCAGCAGTTATCTTCTTGCATGGGGTCTGACAAAGAAATCCATACTTCTAAAAGGAAACTGAGGCAGAAGACAATCTCTCCATTCAAAAGTGATGAGTATGTGGTGGCAATACTCACAGTCTAAGAAAATCTACTTCTGTAATCGTTTCTCAAAAGCATACTTGTCTCTTATCAATACATAAGTCAGGATATTTTTCTTCATTCTACAGCTCATTCTCAACCTAATTCTCTATCTGATCATTATTATTCCTCTTTGTTATAAAAGAAAAGAATCCGGGTTCCAGTTTTAGCCTGAGAAAAATGGAAGATTTCCACTCTCTAGCAAGCTGAAAAGTGGTTCTGATAACAAAATAATTACCTAATTAAAGTGCTCAACTGAATCAGTTACCACAAGTCCAATTAAATCAAGCTGCCAACAGGAATATATTATACCTGATAAGGAGAGTTTAGTGGATAGATTGACATAAAACACAAAGATCATGCTCTCCGTTAAACTTAGAGAAGTTATTTCTTCCCTTAAAAGATATTTTATCTTCCTGATGAAATATTGTTTTTTTAATACGCCAAGCAAGCTATATCTGGCAGTGAAAATGCTAAATACCTACATGCTAATTCAGGAGATCAAGGTTAGATATTTACTTTGTCAATGACCCTCTATCCGCAGGTTCATGAAAATGAAAGGCATTAATGACTAGTTTATCATAAAACCACCTTGGTCCTTTTCTCTCATGGGGGTGGGGTGGTGCAGTGGTCATTCACTATGAATGATCATATGCACAATGAAAAGAAGGACAAATTGGGAGGACAGAAATGACAGACCTTTCTGATAAAAGAAAGATATATATCCACTTCCTAATCAAAGAACCCCATTTCTTTTTTTGAGTTATATGGTTGTTTTTTTTTTATTATTATGCTCATAGCATTCTCTCTATAGGTTGGAATCTTGGGCTTTTCTTCTCATTTCTACTTTCAATCTCATCTACTGTGTTTGCCGCTGCCACTGAGAGGAACATCCAGGACACTCATCATTTGTGCACTACTCTGCCAGAGTTGCTTGCTCCAGTGGAAAAAAAAATAATGCCAGAAAGTGGGATAAAATAATATTGAACTGCACATGTCAAGCATGGTGTCTACAACTGCCCAGTTAGCAGAGAAAGTACGTTGGAGAAAACACACACACAAAACATCACTGGAGAGGTTTCTGAAGTCAATAAGGAAGAGACTGCAAAAAAGTCAATCCCCATATACTTACTGACCCTATTTCCAGCTCTAGTATATGTGTGACAATGTTACCTTTCTTCTGAAGGTGTCTGAGTAAATCTCATACAGATGAGTGAGATTCTCCAATCTGTGAAACAACATTACAAATACAATTCATACCTGTCTGGATCCAACTTGAAATTTAACACAGCTGTCCCTGAGAAATTTGGAAAGTTTACAGAAATTCAGAAAACATCTACTTTATCATATTTTTAACATTTTGAGGAACCTCCAAACTATTTTCCACAGTAGCTGCACCAGTTTGCATTCCCACCAACAGTACAAGAGGGTTCCTTTCTTTCCACAACCTCATCAACACCTGTTGTTTCTTGTGCAGTTAATTTTAGCCATTCTGAAAAGGTGTGAGGTGATATTTCATTGTGGTTTTCATTTGTATTTCCCTGATAAGTGATGATAAGCATCTTCTAATTTGTCTGTTGGCCATTTATATACCTTCTTTGGAGAAATGTCTGTTCATGTCTTCTGCCCATTATTTAACTGGATTATTTGTTTGGGGGGTGTTGGGTTTCAAAAATTCTTTATAGATTCTGGATACTAACCTTTTATCAGATATATCACTTGCAAATATCTTCTCCCATTCCATAGGCTGCCTTTCAGATTTATTGATTGTTTCCTTTGCTGTGCATAAGCTTTTTTTATTTTGATGTAGCCCCATTACTTTTTTATTTATGTTTCCTTTGCCTAGGGGACCTATCTAGAAAAAACTTTCTATGGCCCATATCAGAGAAATTACTGCCTGTGCACTCTTCTAGGATTTTTATGATCTCAGGTCTCACAGTTAGGTCCTTAATCCATTTTGAATTTATTTTTGTGCATGGTGTAAGAAGAGGGTCCAGTTTCATTCTTTTGTATATTGCTGTCCAGTTTTCCCCAACACTGTTGAAGAGGCTATCTTTTTCCCATTGGATTCTTGCCTCATTTGTCAAAGATAATCAACCGTTAAATTGTGAGTTTATTTCTGAGTTTCCTCATCTGTTCCATTGATCTATGTCTATTTTTGTGCCAGTATCATACTATTTTGATTACTACAGCTTTGTAATATAAGTTGAAGTCCAGAATTGTGATGCCACCAGCTTTGCTTTTCTTTTTCTTTTAATAAATTTATTTTTATTGGTGTTCAATTTACCAACATACAGAATAACACCCAGTGCTCATCCCGTCAAGTACCCCCCTCAGTGCCCGTCACCCATTCACCCCCACCCCCCGCCCTCCTCCCCTTCCACCACCTCTAGTTCATTTCCCAGAGTTAGGAGTCTTTATGTTCTGTCTCCCTTTCTGATATTTCCCACACATTTCTTTTTCATGATTGCTTTGGCTATTCAGGGTCCTCTGTGGTTCCATACAAATTTTAGGATTGTTTGTTCTAGTTCTGGAGAGATATTTTACTTTGTAAAATGCTTTTTCTCCATCTACTGAAATGATCATATGGTTCTTATCCTTTCTCTCATTGAGGTGGTATATTACTTTGATTGATTTGCAAATATCGAACCATTCCTGCATCCCAGGAATAAATCCCACCTGGTCATGGTGAATGATTTTTTTAATGTATTGTTAGATTCAGTTTGCTATTACTTTGTTGAGGATTTTTGCTCCTATGTTCATTAGGGATGTAGTTCTTTTTTTTGCTGTGTCTTTATCTGCTTTGGTATCAGGGTAATGCTGGTCTCATACAGTGATTTTGGAAGTTTTCCTTCCTTTTCTATTTTTTGGAATAGTTTGAGAAGAATTAGTATTAACTCTTCTTTAAATGTTTCAGACAATTCACATGTGAAGCCATCTGGTGCTGGACTTCTGTTTACTGGGATTTTTTTTTACTTAATTTATCTACTGGTTATCAGTCTGTTCAAATTTTCCATTTTTTCCTATTTCAGTTTTGGTACTTTATATGTTTCTAGAAATTTATCCATTTCTTCTAGGTTGTCCAATTTCTTGGCATATTGTTTTTCATAATATTGTCTTAAAATTGTATTTCTGTTGAGTTTATTATTTCTCTTCTCTCATTTGTGATTTTATTTATTTTACTTTTCTTTTTCCTTGGTAAGTCTGACTAGATGTTTATCAATTTTATTAATTTTTTCAAAGAGCCAGCTCCTGGTTCATTGGCCTATTCTATTCTTTTAGTTTCTATAATACTTATTTCTGCTCTAATTTTTATTATTTCCTTCCTTCTGCTGCTTTAGGCTTTGTTAGTTGTTCTTTTTGTTCGTTGTTCTTTTTCTTTAGGTGTAAGGTTAGGTGTAAGGTTAGGTTGTTCATTTGAGATTTTCCTTGTTTCCTGAGGTAGGCCTGTATTGCTATAAACTTCCCTTTTAGAACTACTTTTGCTGCATCCCAAAGGTTTTGGACCATTGTGTGTTCATTTGT
The DNA here is from genome assembly GCF_048418805.1 of Vulpes vulpes. Lineage (NCBI taxonomy): Eukaryota > Metazoa > Chordata > Mammalia > Carnivora > Canidae > Vulpes > Vulpes vulpes. The sequence goes on from NC_132781.1 coordinate 74,984,711, forward strand.
TTCCAAGGATTTTTTTATTTCTTTTTTTCCCCCTGGTTGACTCATTCGTTGTTAAGCATCACATTATTTGACTTTCATATATTTGTATTCTTTCCAGATTTTTTTATTATGGTTGACTTTTAGTTTCATAGCATTGTGATCAGAAAAGATACATGGTATGATTTCAATCTTTTTGTACTTGCTGAGGCCTGATTTGTGCCCTAATATGTGTGATCTGTTCTAGAGAATGTTCCATGTGCACTTGAAAAGAATGTGTATTCTACTGTTTTAGGAAGAAATGTTAAGAACATGTTTGTTAAATCCATCTGCTCCAGTGTATAATTCAAAGCCATAGTTTCTTTGTTAGTTTTCTATTTAGAAGATCTGTCCATTGATATGAGTGGGGTATTAAAGTCCCCTACTATTGTTCCATTATTACTAATTGGTTCCTTTATGTTTGTTATTAACTGTTCTATGTATCTAGGTGCTGCAACATTGCATGAAAAAAAATATTTACAATTATTATACCTTCTTATTGGATTATCCCTTTATTATTATATAGTGTATCTCTTTGACTCATTACAGTCTTTGTTTAAAATAGATTTTGTCTAAGTATTGCTACTCCACCTTTCTTTTGACATTCATTTGCATGATAAATGTTTTTCCATTCCCTCACTTTCAATCTGCAGGTGTCTTTAGGTCTAATTTGAATCTCTTGTAGGCAGAATATAGACAGGTCTTGTTTTGTTTTTGTTTTTGTTTTTAAGCCATTCTGTCACTCGACATCTTTAGATTGGAGCATTCAGTCCATTTACATTCAAAGTAATTATTGATAAATATATATTTATTGCCATTTTATTACCTATTTTGTCATTATTTCTGGATATTTTCTCTGATCCTCTATTGTCTTTCTCCCTTTCACAGTTTGCTACTTTTTTTTAGTGGTATATTTGGATTCTTTTCTCTTTATTTTTTGCATATTTATTAGTGGCTTTTGACTTGTGGCTACCATTTATATATAACATCTTTTGCATATAGCACTCTACCTTAAGTTGATGGTCATTTAAGTTCAAATCCATTCTTTACTACTCTCCTCCCCACATTTTAGGTGTGTGGTATCATATTTTACAACCTTTATCTTGTGAGTTCCCTGACTGATATTTTATAAAAAATATTCATTTATAATGCTTTTATATTTCCTACCTTAATACTGTCATTTTGGTCTTTCCTTTCAACTTAAAGTCCCCTTTAATATTTCTTGCAGGGCTGGTTTAATAGTCATAAACTCCTTTATATCTGGTTTGTCTGGGAAACTCTGTCTCCCCCTCTATTCTGAATGATAGCCTTGCTAGATATTCTTCACTGCCAATTTTTCCCATTCAGCACTTCAAATATATCATGCACCTCTCTTCTGGCTTGGGATGTTTCCACTGAAAAATCCCCTGAAAACCTTATGGTATTTCTCATGTATGTAACTGTCTTCTTTGGTCTTGCTGCTTTAAAATTCTTTATCACTGTATTTTGTGATTTTAATTATAATGTGTCTTGGTGTGGATCCGCTTTTGTTGATTTTGTTGGGAGTTCTCAGTGCCTCCTAGATCTAGATATCTGTTTCTTTCCCCAGATTTGGAAAGTTTTCAGCTATTATCTCTTCAAATAAATTTTCTGCCTCCTTTTGGCTCTCTTCTTCTGGGACTCTTATAATGCAAATGTTATTATGTTTGATGGAGTCACTGAATTCCCTAAGTCTATTCTTATTTTGCATAATTATTTTTTTGCTCTTTTGTTCAGCTTGATTACTTTCCAATACTCTGTCTTCTATGTCACTAATTCATTCCTCTGCTTCTTCCATCCTACTGTTCATTCCATCAAGCATGTTTCACATTCTGTTTATTGAGCCCTTTATCTTTGCTATGTTATTCCTTATCTTTCTTAACGGTCACACTCATGTCTTCCACTTTTTTCTCAAGTCCAGTGAGTATCTTTATAATCATTACTTTAAATTCTCTATGAGGCATGTTACTTACATCTGTTTGCTTAGATCTCTGCTGTGGCCTTGTCTTGATCTTTCATTTGGGACAAATTTTTCTGTCTTCTCATTTTGTCTAGGACTCTGTGCTTGTTTCTCTGTGTTAGGAAAGTCAGCTATATCTCTTGTTCTTCCGGGTAATAGCCTTATGAAGCAGAGGTCCTATAGTGCCCTGTAGTACAATGTCCTCTGCTCCCCAAGGCTTGGAACTTCAGTATTTCCAATGTGTGCTGCATGTGCTCTACTGTTGTGTCTTGGCCACTTTATCCTTCAGGCCAGTCATCTGAAGAGGCTCTTCTTTGCCTATTGTGGGCAACGCTTAGTCCCTGGCCTGAATGCGGCAAATTTTAACGAGGTATGCTCTAGTCCACTTGTGAAATGAGACCTCCACCACAATCAAGGCCCTTCAAAATTCCCAGGCTGCGGAGATGTAGTGTGCATAGGGATTTGAGGTCGTCTGGAAGGGGCCACCAATGCTAGGACTAAGGCAAGTATGACTGGGAAGGACAGTTACATTGGAGTGCAGAGGGGTCAGGAGCTGTTGGTGTAATCAAATTAGGTAGTAAATACTGGCACTGCACTGGTTCCCACAGGTGGCCCCATACTTCTGCTGAGGGGCAGGGGGCAGAAGCGCTGCCTGCCAGTTCCCTTGTTTCCAGAGGGGTCTCTCCCTCAGTGTTGCATCTCTGGGACAGCCTCTTAGATAAGCAAATAACCTCCCCAGTGGGTGCCGCAGTCACTCCGCAGATTGTTTTTCCATGCTGTATGTCCACAGGCAGTTTTCCCTGATTTCTCTCTAAGAGCAATCCCAATGCCTCTGGGCTCTCCACAAGCCACACCTGCTGACCTATAGAACACCAGTCTTTAAGCCCCACTGGTTGCAAGAATTCACAAAATTTGGGCCTCTCATCTTCCAAACCAATTTGTTATGGGGATTCATTTTCCCCATGTACTCTGTCATGTGTTAGTCTGTCTCTTTCCCTTCTGCAAAACCACAGCTCCCTCCCTCTCACGTTGGCCATGATCCATTTCTCTCCCAAACCATGTCCCCATACTTCCTGTCTTCTTCACGTGGACTCTTCTCTACCTTTAGTTGTGGACTTTGTTCTGCCAATCTTCAGGTCTATTTCTGGAATAGTTAGGCTGATTTTATAGTTAACTAGTTGTGTTCCTGGGGCAAGGTGAGCCTAGGATCCTCCTACTACTGCCATCTTCACCTTCTCTCCAGAGGTGAATTTGACTTTGTCTAACTGGTACTCATAATATGCATTAATTTTCCAGGATTAATATTCACATCTTTAAAAAAAACAATGCTTTTTTATAAATCCAAAATAATTTTGGGAAATTTCTGTGAGACTATTCCTCACTTTACCTCAGAGCTCTCTGAAGTCCGTGGGAGCTCTGGGCTTGAATCAGCTCCATGAAGTGCACAGGCAGAATAGAAATGGGGCCAATACAAAAATATCCAAACATACGGAGTGAGGTTTTCCTGTCTGTGGTGTGTCTCAAAGGGCTGAGCTCAGAAATTGTTCTAATGAGAGAATTCTTCAAGGAAAAAAAATAGTTCCAAAAGTGGCCAAGAGCTAGTGAAAATAAAAGGGAGAAAATCAGAAATTTAAAATGAATGTTAATGAACACTAATTCCAGCTTCAACAGATTAGTTATAAAGTTTGTTGAAAGGATAAAGATTTAGGCTTGATAAGTTAAAATACAAGTTGCCCAGAAAGCATGATTCTACACTTAGCAGATCCCCTCATTTCCCCTCTCAATTCTCTATTTCCAACCTTATCCCACAAATCTCTTTCCTGCTGATAACTAAAATTCACCACTAGTAATCAATTCTAGTGGGTTAGTCCCCCTTTGTTGGCCTTTTATAAAGCTAATTCTCTAGGAACAGGGTGCTGGGCTCTTGGGGTAGTACTGAGAACAGAAAATGCTATGGACTGAATGGTGTCACCCTACTAAATTCATATGTTGGATCTCTAATTCCTAATGTGACTACATTTAGAGATAGGGCCTATAAAGAAGTTAAATAAAATCATAAGGGTGGTACCCTAGGAATAATAATTTTGTATGCCAGCCTGAATTAAGACAAGGGATATTAAGGCAAGGAGAAACATGGTATTTCAAGGTCATATGAAAATCACTACTGGGAATGTATGTTTAAGCCATACCACACCCCACTCTTTGAGAACTCATAGAGTCCACTCACATCACGGGCCTGCAATATAATAAAAAGTAAGTACTTGGTCTTTTGTCCCAAGTTCCTGTTATAAAGTTCGTAAAACTCTTAGAATTTCCTGAATGAGTGTCTTTTATACATTAAATGATGGCACTTGGTGAAAGAGGTCCAAGATGGCTTCAAGATGGCAGCTGATTGTCATAAAAGCCAACCAGATGATTAGAAGAAGGTTAGAAAACTCAGCTCTACTCTCTGATTTCTGGAAACAGGGATGCCTAGGTGGCTCAGTGGTTAAGTATCTGCCTTCAGCACAGGGAGTGATCCCGAGCTTCTGGATCAAGGTTTGCATCTGGCTCTCTGCAGGGAGCCTACTTCTCCCTCTGCCTATGTCTCTGCATCTGTGTGTCTCCCACGAGTTAATAAATAAAATATTTTTTAAAAAAAAGAATTATTGATTTCTGGAAACAAAGATGGGTTGGAGATTGAGTTCAACTACCAGTGGTCATTGGTTTAATCAATCATGCCCACACAAGGAAATCTGGATTAAAATCCCTGAAGTTTGGAGTAATACCAAGTCAGTGAATACATTAATGTACCATCAAGCTAACACACCCCAACTACACTGGTACATAGATTCCTGTGCTCAGGTCCCTTCCAGATCTTGCCCTTTGTCCCTCTAAATCTGGTTATTCATTTCTATTTTGTATAAGAAAATATAGTAATAAGAACAGCACTTTCCTGAGTTACGGAGTTATTCTAATATATTATTGAAATTGAGGGAGTCATAGGATAGTAGGCCTGGCAAAAGAGTAAGTAGCCTGGGCACCAAATAATTGAATGTTATCTGAATTTGGAGCAGTCCTATGAGACCAGTCCTTAATCTGTGGGGTCTGCACTAACTCTTTAAAGAATTTAATTGTGGGACACCACATGGTGTCAGGTTTGGTTTGTGTGTGAAAAAATGACACACAGAGCCCTTGTGTACATCTGATAGTTCCAAACCTGCAACAGACTGCACCAGGAATAAAGACCTGACCCAACCTATGCCAATCAAATTTTAAAAATTTGAAGAAGAGGTGTCTAAGTAACTGCCTAAAAATACTTGATCACTATAATTACTTTTGTGGACTAAGGAAATGAAGACTCAGGGTTCTGGTGCCTCTATGCTCTAATCTTCACATGTGGCAGCTGAAAAAAATTGGCCTGTAGTCAGAACGAAATGAAGTAAATGCATGAAAGGAAGACCTCTGGCCTCAGAGAAAGAGTGAAACTCCAGGAATGGCTACCTTGAATCCTGCCAGCTTTCTAGTTCCTGGGTTCAATCTTTCCTGAGACCTGACTGCAGTTCCTGGTGTTAAGTCTCTTGAGTTCTCAAGCATTCTTATAATAAACCCCTTCTTTTTTATTTAAGTTTGTAAAGGCTGGTTTACATCCTTTCAAAGTCCTAATATGAGGACTAAAATGATGATAGGAATGATGATATCAAAACTAATATCTAAGAAGTTCTCACTATGTCCCAAACTCTCAGAAAAAGACTCTACATATACTTTTTTACATATATTTTTTCATTTAATTCTCACCAAAATATCTATGAAGTTGGTATTATTACCCCCATTTTATTATAGAACATGTAGAATTTAAGTGCTTGAGAATGCTCATAACTAATTCCAGATATGATTTCTGAATTGGTAGAGCTTACATGAGTATTTTGGTGAACAATTCAGCATATAATTAAGGTTAACAGTAGACTTGTCCACAGAAATCTGGCTGGCCAAAAAATAAGTGGCATGATATATTCAAGATGTTAAGTAGGAAAAATATGCAGCCAATAATACTTATCCATCAAGACTATCATTCTGCATAGAAGGAGAGATAAAAAGTTTCAAAGATAAGAAAAAACTCTAAGAGTTCATGACCACTAAACCAGCCCTGCAAGAAATATTAAAGAGGACTCTGAGTGGAGAAGGAAAAAAGCCAAAAGGAACAAGGACTATAAAAGAACAGAGAACATCAACAGAAACACCAACTTTACCAGTAACAATGGCAGTAAATTCATGTTTCAGTAATCACACCGAAGTAAGGGGCTGGAGAACTATTTTTCATGCCAACGTATGACAAAAAAAACCCAGAGTAGCCATACTTGTATCATACAAAGTGATTTTAAAACAAAGTCTGTAACAAGTGATAAAGAAGGGCATTATATCATAATTAAGGGGTTTATCTATCAAGAAGATCTAAGAGTTTTAAATATTATTTTTATTAATATTAATTTTTAATGTTTATGCCCCCAACCTGTAAGTACCTAAACATATGAATCAATTAGTAAACAGCATAAAGAAACTTATTGATAATAATAAAATATTAGTATGGGACTTTAATACTCCACTTATAACAATGGATATATCATCTAAGCAGAAAATCAATGAGAAAACAATGGCATTGAATGACACAGTGGACCAGATGGACTTGATGGATAAATTCAGAGCATTCCATCCTAAAACAGAAGAATACACATTCTTTTCAAGTGCACATGGAAAATTCTCCAGAATACATAACAAATTGGGTCACAAACCAGCCCTCAACAAGCACAAAAAGACTGAGATCATACCATGCATATTTTCAAATCACAAATATGATGAAACTTGAAGTTAATCACAAGAAAAAAATTTGGAAAGAATACAAACACATAGAAGTTAAAGAACATCCTACTAAAGAATGAATGGTTTAACCTGGAAATGAAAGAAAAAAATCAAAAGTACACAGAAACAAATGAAAATGAGAATACAAGAGTCCAAAATCTTTGGGATGCAGCAAAGGTCTGTCGTGAGAGGGAAGTATATTGCAATACAGGTCTACCTCAAAAAGCAAGAAAAATCTGAAATATACAACCCAACTTTATACCTACAGTACCTAGAAAAAGAACAGCAAAAAAACAAAAACAAAAACAAAAACAAAAAAAAAGCCTAAAGCCAGCAGAAGGGAAATAATAAAAATTGAGCTCAAACAAATGATATTGAAATTAAGAAAAAAAAACTGTAGAATAGATAGATGAAACAAAGAACTGATTCTTTGAAAGAATAAAATTGACAAACCCCTATCCAGGCTTATCAAAAAGAAAAGAGAAAGAACCCAAATAAATAAAATCATGAATAAAAGAAGACAAATCATAACCTACACCACAGAAATACAAACAATTGTAAGAAAATACAATGAAAAATTATGTGGCAATAAATGGAACAAACTAGAATGAATGGACAAATTCCTAGAAACAAAAGCTGAAATAGGAAGAAATACAGAATTTGAACAGACCCGTAGCTAACAAAAGTATTGAATCAATAATCAAAAATCTGCTAAAAACAAAAGTCCAGGGCCAAATGGCTTCCTAGAGGAAGTCTACCAGACATTTAAAGAAGAGTTAATACCTATTCTTCTCAAATTGTTCCAAAAAAATATAAATGGAAGGAAAACTCCAAAACTCCTTCTGTGAGGACAGCAATACCTTGATTCCAAATCCAGAAAAAGGCACCACTAAAAGGGTAAATTAGAGGCCAATAGACCTGATGAACATGGATGCAAAAATTCTCAACAAGATACTTGCAAATTAAATACAACAGTATATTAAAAGAATTATTCATCATGGTCAAGTGGGATTTATTCCTGGGCTGTAGGAGTGGCTCAATACCCACAAATCAATCAACATGTACATCACATTAACAAAAGAAAGGATAAGAACCATATAGTCCTCTCTATAGATGTAGAAAAAGCATTTGATAAAATATAGAATCTTTTCTTAATAAAAACCCTTAAGAAAGTAGGCATTGAGGGAACATACCTCAATATCATAAAGGCCATATATGAGAGATCCACAGCAAATATCATTCTCAATGGGGAAAAAAAACTCAGAGCTTTCCCCCAAGTTCAGGAACATGACAGGGACGTCCACTCTCACCACTGTTGTTCAATATTGTACTGAAGGACCCAGCCTCAGCAATCAGACAACAAAAAGAAATAAAAGACATCCAAATCAGCAAGGAAGAAGTCAAACGTTCACTATTTGCAGACAACATGATATTTTATGTAGAAAACCTGAAAAAGTTCACCAAAAAATTGCTAGAATTCATTCATGAATTCAGCCAAGTCACAGGATATGAAACCAACATACAGAAATCTTTTGTATTTCTACCAGAAATGAAGCAACAGAAACAGAAATCAAGTCATTGATTCCTTTTACAATTGACCTAAAACCAAAAGATGGCTAGGAATAATCCTAACGAAAGAGGTAAAAGATCTATACTCTGAAAACTATAGAATACTTATGAAAGAAATTAGAGAAGACACAAAGGAATGGAAAAACATTCCATGCTCCTGGATTAGAAAAACAAACATTGGTAAAAAGTCTATACTACCCAAAGCAATTTACATATTTAATGTAATCCCTATCAAAATGCCAACAGCATTTTTCACAGAACTAGAACAAATAATCCTAAAATTCGTCTGGAACCACAAAAGACCCTGAATAGCCAAAGCAACCTTGAAAAAGAAAGAGCTGGAGGCATCATGGTTCTGAACTTCATGCTATATTACAAAGCTGTAGTCATCAAGACAGTATGATACTGGGTGATGGGCACTAAGGAGGACACTTGATGGGATGAGCACTAGGTGTTATACTATATGTTGGCAATTGAATTTAAATTTTAAAAAATGAAAAGAAGGAAAAAAATATAGTACCGGCACAAAAAGACACATAGATCAATGGAACAGAACAGGAAAACCAGAAATAGCCCCACAACTCTATGGGCAACTCATCTTTGACAGAGCAGGAAAGAATATCAATTGGAAAAAAGACAGTATCTTCAACAATGGTGTTGGGAAAACTGGATAGCAACATGCAAAAGAATGAAACTGGCCCACTTTCTTACACCATAAACAAAAATATATTCAAAATGGATGAAAGGCCTAAATGTGAGACAAAAAATCCAAAATTCTAGGGTGGGGGGACAGAGGCAGCAACCTCTTTGTCCTTGGCCATAGCAATTTCTTACTAGACACATCGCCAGGGCAAGAGAAACAAAAGCAAAAATGAACTACTGGAACTTCATCAAGGTAAAAAACTTCTGCACAGTAAATGAAAAAAATCAACAAAACTAAAAGGCAACTGATGGAATGGGAGAAGATATTTACAAACAACATTTCTGATAAAAAGCTAGTATCCAAAATCTGTAAGAATTTATTAAACTCAACACCCAAAAACCAAACAATCCAGTTAAGAAATGAGGAGAAGATATTAACAGGCATTTTTCTAAAGACACCCAGATGGCTAACAGACACATGAAAAGGTGCTCAACATCACTCATCATTGGGGAAATACAAGTCAAAAAACCATTATGAGATACCATCTCACACCTGTCAGAATGACTAAAATTAACAACACAAGAGAGAACAGGTGTTGGCAAGGATGCAGGGAAAGGGGAACCCTCTTGCACTGTTGGTGGGAATGGAAACTGGCGCAGCCTCTCTGAATACAGTATGGATGTTCCTTAAAAAGCTAAAAATTAGAACTACCCTGCAATCCAGCAATTGCACTACTAGGTATCCACTGAAAGGATGGAAAAATACACAAAGGAGTGCATGCACCCAATGTTTATAGCAGCATTATCAACAATAGACAAATTATGGAAAAGCCCAAATGTCCCCTGACTGATGAACAGATAAAGAAGATTTGAGATACAGATATAAATATAGAGTAGAATACTACTCAGCCATCAAAAAGAATGAAATCTTGCCATTTGCAATGACGTGGATAGAGCTAGAGAATATTATGCTAAGCAAAATAAGTCAGAAAAACACAAATGTCATGATTTTCACTCATATGTGGAATTTAAGAAACAAAATGGATGAATATACAGGAGGAGGAAAAAGAGAGAGAGGGAAATAAATCATGAGAGACTCTTAACTATAGAAAACAAACTAAGGGTTTATGGAGGGAGTGAGGTGGGGGGATGGAATAGACAGGTGATGGGTATTAAGGAGGGCACTTGTTATGATGAGCGCTGGGTGTTATATATAAATGACGAACCACTGAACTTTACTCTTGAAATAAATATTGAACTGTATGTCAACTAACTAGAATTTAAATTTAAAAAAATAAAATAAATTGTTTAAAAAAGGATCCAGTATACAAATTGAGAAAAACCAAGCCATGAGCACATCTTACAAATTCCTATTTTTACAAAGCTCACCAAATATCATCAAATCTAAGATGTTCCGAATTATCAGACACCATCATTATTGTTTTATGTTTTTTATATTTCCTGTTTTATTTTGAAAATTTTCAAACATAAAAGAAAGTGAAAATGTAGTACAATTAACTCTTACCTCTTTACCTTAATTCATTTTAAGTAAATTCAGTTAACATTTTACCACGTTATAAGTATGTATTATATGTGCTTATATAAACACACCAATCTATGCTTTCTACTAACCTGAAAGTAAGTTGCAAGAAGATCACACTTATAAACACTCTAGCAGACATCCCCTATTAACAAGAATAAGCTCCTGCATAACCACAATGATATTATCATATCCAACAATTTTATCTAATATGTAGTTCATATTCATATTCCTACAGTTGACTCTGGACCAAGATGGTGACATAGGAGGCTCCTCCCACAGATGCAACAAATGCATAGCTATACAAAGAACAATACCCAGAGAGAAATCCAGAAACTAGATGAGTGACTTCCACACATTGGGTGAACAAGAAAGTATCCACATCAAAATATATAGGAAAGGCTCACCACTAAACCCAACCCTCAGCACAGCACCATACAATCCAGAGGGAATCCTCAACTCCCAGCTTCTCTCTAGGAATAAAGGGTTTGGTCCATACAACTAGTACTCTTTACAAGAGTTTAAAGCTCTCACCCAAGGGACAGAACCCCAAAACATACAGCTCTGAAAGCCAATGAGTCTTGTGTTCACAAGTCCCATAGTACTACAGTAAACAAAGAAAGTTTTGTTTTGTTTTTTTAAAATTTTATTTATTTATTTGAGAGAGAGACTACAAGAGAGAACAGCACAGGGGGAGGGGCAGAGGGAGAAGGAGAAGCAGATTCCCTGCTGAGCACGGAGCCCAATGCAAGACTCAATCCCAGGACCCTGGAATCACGATCTGAGCCAAAGGTAGATGGTTAACCAACTGAGCCACCCAAGTGCCCCAAAAGAAGTGGTTTTTAAATAGTTGCAGAAGCACCACCTAATAGCTATATTCCCAGGCTCAGCACAGAAGGAACAAGCAAAAATGTTCATCTCCTAGTTTCTCCTTAGAAGGAACTTACTTCATACTGTTCTAGCTGCTGCCTGAAAGTCCACCTTTTAATCAGCTTGTGCCTAGATACTTACTGATGTCCTCCCGTTTGAGACAATGATGGGTCTTGGCATAGCTTCAACTCCTGGGAGTCACCCAGAACAGAGATAGTTCTTGAAAATTATAAAGGTTTGAGAAGCAACCAGGAATTCAAGCCAGGCTTATTGACAAGGTTCATCTCCTACCCAAGACCAGTCTTTAAGATTAGAAGAGGCAGCTGTTTTGTCTAATACACAGAAACCAACACAGAGAGCCAAGGAAAATGAAGAAATAGGTAAGCATGTTCCAAATAAAAGAACAAAATAAATCTCCAGAAGCAAATCTTATAAAACAGAAAGAGTTGATTTACCCAGCAAATGTTGAGAATGGTCACAAATATGTTCACCAAAGTGAAGGCTGCAATACAAAAACAACATGAGAATTTCAACAAAGGAAATATTAAGAAGTTCCAAAGAGAAATCATAGAGCTGAACAACAGCATTACTGAACTGAAAACTTTAACAGAGGGGTACAACAACAAACTAGATCAAGCAGAAGAAAGGATTAGTATATTTAAAGACAGGGCAGCAGAAGTCATCTAATGAGAGGATCAAAAAGAAAAAAGAGTGAAAAAGAGTGAAGATAGCATAAGGTGATTACAGAACACCATAAAACAAAGCAATACAAGCATTATAGAGGTCCCAGAAGGAGAAGAGAGAAGGGGGCAGAAAACTTATTCAAATAAATAATGGCTTAAATCTTCCCTAACCTGGGGAAAGAAACAGACAACCAGATCTAGAAAGTCTAAAAAGAACCAAATATGATGAATTTAAATAGACCCATACTGAGACACAGTATAATCAAGTGGTCGAAAGTGAAAGACAAAGAGAGCAGAGAGCATCTTAAAAGCAATAAGAGAAAAGCAACTTGTTACATGTAAAAGGAAGCCCTATAAGTCTATTAGCGGATTCTTCAGCAGAAAGCTCACAGTTAAGAAGAAAGTGGGATGATATTCTCAAAGTGCTGGGGGGGGGGGGGGGGCGGAAACTGCCAAGAAAAAACATTTCACCTGGCAAAGCTGTCCTTCAGAGTTGAAGGAGAGATAAAGAGTTTCCTAGACAAACAAAAGCTGACAGAATTCTTCACAAGTAGACTGGCCTTACAAGAAATGTTAAAAGTTTAATTCTTCAAGCTAAAATAAAAGGATACTAATTGATAACATGGAAACATATGAAAGTACAAATATTTACTTAAAAGTAAATACATAGTTAAATTCAGTATAATATTATAATGGTAATGGTTCTATCACTTATAACTCTAGTATAAAGGTTAAAAGACAAAAGTATCCAAAATAACTATACCAACTTATTAATGGATGCACAATGTAAAAAGATGTAAACTGTGACATCAAAAACAAAATATGTAGAAAGGGTATAAAAATGTAGAACTTGTATATACATTTGAAGTTAAGTTATTAGATTAAAATAGACTGTTAAAATGTAAGATTTTTATGTAAGCCTCAAGGCAACCACTAAGCAACAACCTATAATAAATACAGAAAGAGAGAGAAAAGAATCAAAGCATACTCTGCATAAAATCACCAAACACAAAAGAAGAGAGCAAGACAGGAAGAAAGAAACTAAGGAAAGCCAGAAAACAACTAACAAAATGACAATAGTAAGTCCTTACCTATTAGTGAGGGTTTTAAATGTAACTGGACTGAATACTCCAGTCAAAAGGCATAGAGTGGCTGAATGGATTGGAAAACAAAAGGAAAGAAAAGAAAAGAAAAGAAAAGAAAAGAAAAGAAAAGAAAAGAAAAGAAAAGAAAAGAAAGAAAAGAAAAAAAAGAAAAGAAAAGAAAAGAAAAGAAAAGAAAGAAAAAAGAAAAGAAAAGAAAAGAAAAGAAAAAGAAAGAAAAAGAAAAGAAAGAAACAAAGAAAGACCCAACTATATGCCGCCTACAAGAAACTCACTTTAGCTTTAAGTACACATATGGAATGAAAGTGATAGGATGAAAAAATATATTCCCTACAAATGGAAACAAAAAAATAAGGGGTAACTATATTCTATCAGAAAAAAAACAAACCTTAAGCCAAAAACTGTAACGAGAGACAAAGTCATTATAGAATTATAATCCTCATTAAGAGGATATAATTGTAAATATTAATGTACAAACATCAGAGCACCTAAATAAATATAAAGGAGAAATAGAGAGCAATACAATAATAGTAGGGGACTTCAACACCCAACTTTCAACACTGAATAGAACACACCCAGACAGAAAATCAATAAGGATAAATTGGACTTGGGACACCTGGGTAGCTCAGTGGTTAAGCATCTGCCTTCGGCTCAGGGCGTGATCCTGGAGTACCAGGATCAAGTCCCACACTGGGTTCCCTGCATGGAGCCTGCTTCTCCCTCTGCCTATGTCTCTACCTCTCACTTTCTGTCTCTCTCATTAATGAATAAAATCTTTAAAAAAAAAAAAAAGGATAAACTGGACTTAAGCTACACATCAGACCAGACAGACCTAAAAGACATACAGAACATTCCTACAGCAGCAGAATATACATTCTTCTTGAGTACACATGGAATATTCTCTGGGATAGATCATACATTAGGGCAAAAAACAAGTCTTAACAAACTTAAGAAGTCTGAAATTATATCAGGCATCTTTTCTAACCATAATGGTATAAAACTAGTAATCAATTATAAAAAGAAAACTGGGAAGCTCACAAATACATGAACATTAAACAACACACTCCAGAACAACCAACATGTCATAGAATAAATAAAAACAGAGATAAAAAATTCTTGAAAGATATCACCTCACACTATCACTTAATTTCTATGCATTAGACTAGCTATTACCAAAAAGGTAATAGATTACAACTGTTGGAGAGCATGTGGAGAAAAGAGAAGTCTTATGCACTGCTAGGAATGTAAATCACTGCAGTTGCTATGGAAAATAGTACAGAAGTTCCTCTAGAAATTAAAAATAGAATGCCCATGATCCAGCAATCCCACATCTGGATACATATCCAAAGGAAATAAACTCAGTATCTCAAAGAGATATCTGTACTCCTATGTTCACTGCAGGATTATTCACAATAGCTAAGATAAGGAAGCAACTTAAGTGTCCATCAACAGATGAACGGATAAAGAGAACGGGGTATACAATGGAATACTTTCCATAATATGTCTGAGGATCTAATATATGGCAACTACTGGTTGATAACATTAAATTTGCTAAGGCGTGAAGAAATGTTCTCAACAACAACAAAAAAAGATAAATATGTGAGATGATGGATATGCTAAGTAATTCAATGGTGGGAATCCTCTCACGTGTGTGTGTGTGTGTGTATCAAATCATCACAATGTGCATTTTAAATATATTACAACTTTGTTAATTATTATCTCTATAATAATTCTAAAACTAATGTAACTTATATTACTCTTTGATTTTTTTAATCTAAGACCTCACCAAGAAATTATACATTGCATTTCATTGTCATTTCTCTTTAATCTCCCTTAATCTAGACTAATTCCCCTGCCTTTTTTAATCATCAAGATATACCTTCATTTTAATTATCACTAAGGAAAAAAAAGTACTGCCATTTATAACTGTAAAATGTCATCAATTATATGATGAATCCTGTTAAAGGTTGACATTTGATATGTTAAAACGTAAGAAAAAAAGGTACTTCCTAGGACTGATGAAATATGATATTTCTGTCTGGATTTGATATAAAGACGAAGTGACAGATGATAATAAAAAGTTTGGAAAATATGTCCAGTAAGAAAGGGCTGAACAAAACTGAGAGTACTTACCTGAAAAAGTTAAAAGGTAATTTTATAGCAAGCTTTAAGTTTATGAGAACCCTTAAAAGGAAGAGGAAGATTTTATTATATTCTAAGAAAACAAAAGAAGGGGGGAAAGCACATAAATTTAAACCATAAAGTAAGGGCTTTAATTTAGCCAGAAGTAATTTTTTTCTGCCTAGAAATACCTTTAAAAATTATTCAAAATGGTTCATGAGTCTCTCCAAAGATGTGGGCAAAATATACTAGACTAGGATGTGGGCTTTAAGACAAATTTTTTGAGCAAAGATATGTGGCCTGGCAGAACGAGAGACAAAAAGCACCTTGGAGGTGAAATGTCAAGAGCTAAAGCACAGAAGTCTGACTATAGAAGCCAGTTAGATATGTCTGTGATGGTGACAGTATACGATGGGCATTCACTCCTAATTAGAGAACTATTGGGACAAAAATCATATGTAAGGAATTTTCTTTCCTGACACTTATATTTTGGTTGGTTTGGAATAACTAAAGAGCAGGAGTAGGTAGGCCAGCTAGAGTCAATGCAATAAGCCAGCCTTACCATGGGCTCAGTATATGACCACCACGTCACCGATCCTCCATACAGACAGCGGAAGCCTGAGAACTCACGATTAGTACATTTTTCTCAGGGCAGCTGGGTGGCTCAGTGGTTGAGTGTCTGTCTTTGGCTCAGGTCATGATCCTGGGGTCCTGAAATCCAGCCCTGCATGTTAGGCTTCCTGCTCAGGGGGAGCGGGGAGTCTGCCTCTCTCTCCTCCTCTGCTCCTCCCCCTGCTCATGCTTGCTCTCTCGCTCTCGTTCTCTCTCTCTCTCAAATAAATAAAATCTTTGAAAATAATAATGAAAGTGAGGATGTTCCTGTTTCCTTAAGAAAGGAAAGGTTAAGACTGAGTGGGTGGTTAAGCTCTTGCAGGCACAAAGAGCCCAAGGAGAATAGAGGCTATAGATTCCAAAACCAGGCTTTAACTACCTAACAGTTTTGCCTGCAATGGAAATAAAAACAAAGGAGCTTTTTCCTGCCTTTTTCACATTCATGGGAACAAGGTATTATTTCTGAGATTCCATGCCTATAGGAAATCTTTATTAGTTGTAAGGTCAGGTCAATCCTAACAATATGAAGCATGTTCCAAAATCTATTATCTAAAATATACTTCAAATCTCAGCTCCACGCTTCTTTAATTTTCGATAATGAGCATTTGGTGTTCAAGAGTATATAGCGTTATAAATTGAGGTAGCTAATAACCCTAAGAATTAGCTCCTTTGAAATCAGTGACAAGAGTGCCCTCTCGGGCTTTTATTTTTTTTTCTTCTGACCTTGACGTTCCCAAACTGCAAATATTGCTGATGCTTTTAATTTACTAGATTATAGTTCTCCTTTAAGTGATTCCAAAGAACAGAAGTCTCTCTCTCTCTCTCTGAAAACAGCCTCTGATTACATACACCATCTTTATCAATTCACCAGAATCACTGAATCATTCTGCCCTTGGCCCCAGAACCTAGATTTGCCCACAGGAAGACAATGAAAGAGAGACGGTAAAAGGGGGAATTCAACTCTACAGTTAAAGGTGTCCTAAATAGTATGGCCAGCATCAGAAATTGCTTGAGTTTTCAACACTACAGATGGGGCTGGACCTTCCCCAGGGGAGTTTTATACCTGGCACTACACCTTGGATGCCTTGCTCACGGGAGGTGTGCTGTGCTAAAGAAAATCCTCTAGTTAGCAAGAAAAGGCATCAAGAAATTTTTAAAAAGTATAATCCATAATGTAAATTGGTGCCAAGAGTCCCTTTTTACTGATGGTAATTCCAAAAAAGTTCTACCCAGCCCCTCAGAGGTCCCCCATTCAGGTATGGATAGAACCTGCTGCTCCCACTGTGCAAGTGTTAACTTGAACAAGATCTCTTCAGGTCCTTGGAATTCCAGGGCAGGGCATGTCATCTGCTGACAAAAAGAGTATTTTCTTTATTCAAAATCCGAAAGTGAAATGCATCCTCCCAGTTTACTCTTCAGGGCCTTCCTTATGGCTCCAAAGTAATTTTGAGGCATTCTATTTCATTTCCATGATAGCAGATTTATGAATATTTACTGATTGCAAGCAATGGCTATAGGGATGCCCTGGGAGAAGGCTCAACTTCACTGCAGTAGTTTTAAGAATAATCAAAATTTCAAAGGAGCCAGTACGCCTTCCTTGGCTCATTACAAATAACATGCTATGGTCTAAAGATCTCAAAGCAAATGACTGAAACAATAAAATATAATAAACAAAGGGGGGGAAGTCATCTCCCTCTATAAAAAATTAAAGAGTCCCAGATATTAGAAAAATTGCCACTGGTCAGAAAAGACTTAGGAAGGAAGCTAAGATTGCAAACCAGTTGCTTTCTCTTCCTATCTCTGCACCCCACCCCTGTTAGTCCTTTGATCTGATTCTTTAACACATTTTTCCATTTACACAGACTTCTTTTAGCATGTAGATTTCTACTTTCACTTGGTTTTACAACAACGTCCATATTTTGAGTTATCTGAAATGCCAGCTAGACTGTTGCTACTCTCTAAGTATTCTGAATACTGGCTTTTTAATAGCCTAGATTGAAAAGTATCTGAGAATCTCTAAATTCCTATATGATAGAAAGATATTATTGTTGTTCTATCTAAACATCAAAGAGTGGTTTTAACAAACTAAAAACTAAATAACCCATCCATAATCATTCTTGAATTCAATATATATACATTTTGAGTGTCTACTATGTGCCAGGCACCTTTCCAGGCCCTAGGGATTGAGCAGTGAACAAGACAGAAAAAAAATCATTGCTCTCGAGGAGGTTACACTGTACCAGACGGAGACATAATAAATGATTAAACAAGAAAGTAAATAGTATATGAAATGGGGATAAGTGCTAGGAAAGAAAAGAGGGAAAGGAGTCAAGGAATGTCAGGAAAGGGACAGCATCACTGATAAACTGACATGCAAGCACAGATCTGAGGCAGGTGACCCTGTGCCAGAAGCATCCTTGATATGATTGAGGCGAGGAGTAGCAGAAAAGCCAATGTGTGGCTGTACACAAGTGGGCAAGGAGAGGCTGGTACAAAGTTGAGTCAGAGTGAACAAGAGGCCAGATAAGACTGGCTTTGCAACCATCCTGGCTCTGTCTGGCTGAAACTCAGAATAATATAGAAGTCACTGGGGGCTACCAAGTCAGGGAGAGAGGGAATGCTCTTATTTCCTAATAACTTATTTTCAAGCACTTACTATTACTAACCCTCAGGTTTTACAGATTAAAAAAAAAAGCCTTACTCTATAAACAGAATTGTTTCAAGACTCATTCTTTATACTTCTGTGAACCTATTGGAGAGAAACTGGCTTCCATTCCGTTTCAGAGAACACACTAGGGAAACCCAAATTCAACACACTGATCCTCAAACAGAATTACCTGCTTTGGGAGAAAGGATAAGTTGAGCCTACTGCATATACATACTTCTCTCAGGCAGAAGGTGGATGGATGAGATGGTCCATAAACGCTGATAGAAAACCTATTAGCTGAATCACATTAGATTAGCCAAGTAGTGTTATTGAGGGCAACCGAGAAACGTCAAGTGCTAACGTCAGTGGACTATGCATTAAATAGAGGTGAGATACTAACACCTAGAAGGACAAATGGAAATTCTTTCATTATTTAAAATAAATGTATCCATATTTCCTAAGCAACTACCTATTCCTTTGATCATACAAGAAAAAAGCTTCTTCTCAGTCAGGAGAAGGCAGTTACTTAAAGTAAAGAGGCAGGCAGATATTTGATGGTTTGATGTGCAAGTCCCTTGCTGAAATGCCCTCCATCTGAGTCTGCCATTGTGCCCAAATTAGGTATTCCTTCGGGCTAAGTCATTATCTCACTAACAGACCTTCGCAAAGGCTAATAGCATAGTTTAGCACATTAACTTCCCAGCCCCTGGTGATGCACACTGGCTAACTGAAAGCTTGGCAAGTAGGGCCCTGAGGAAAAGTAATATAAGTGGGCATTGGCCCAACAACAGCACTTTTTTATCCTTTCATTAATAATACCATTTATTGAGCTCTTACTATGTGCCAGCTTCTAATCTTAGGGGAGCCCAGAGGTTACAATTATTATTCTCATTAAAAAGGCTGAATAAATCTCCCAAGGTCCAAAGCTGTAAATGTGAATCTAGAATTCAAACCTAGCACTTAACACAGTGCTTAACACATAGTAGGTGCTAAACAATCCACAAACGAATGAATGAATGAATGAATGAGACCAAGATCTATCTGATTCCAAAGCTCAGACTGTTAACTATGTGCATTTATTCAGCGGTGTATAGTTTTTAAGCACTTTCCCATATGCTGTGGTAACTTGGGTAGAAACAGCCCAAAGTGGCATTTCTCCCAATAAAGCACCTCTTTTAAGTTATTTCCTCTTCCCTCAACTTATTCATTATGATCCCAACAGCACCTGGAGAGAATCTAGAACATGAGGCATACACAGGGCAGGGTATTGCCTTGTGGGGATCAGAAGGGAGAAGGAAGGGGGGGGCCACTAGGCTATCACAGTGAATTGGGTGAGGACTTTGCAGACAAAAGTTTAAGAGACACATAAAGATGAAGGGCTGCTGTGGTGGTTAAAAGGGCAGGCTCTAGAGTCACTCAGGCTTGGGCTGGTTAGCCAGCCCCATTTCTTAATAGCTGTGTGACTTAACCACTCTGCACCTCCGTTTCTGCATCTGTTAAATGGGGATCATTGTACCCACTCTAGTCATGAAATTATGTGAGAAAATGTGTGTAAAAGCACATGACCAGTGAATAGTGAGTGCTCAATAAAAGTTAACTATCCTCATTATTAAAGAGTAAGATGGCGGTTCCCATGGACAAACGTCACAATGTGACCAATGTCCTCATGGGAGCCATAAACCACTGTAGTTCCCATACTTGAAAATCTTCATAAAATAAAAAATATCTCTCTGGACTAAAGGTTTTGAAAATAGTCACCCTCCTGAAAGCAGGAACCAAAAAGATCTCTTAAGAACTTATTTCACCCTCCAATGCTAAGCTGTCCCAGTTTCCAAATCCCTGTTTGGGGGAGGTTGAAGTCAGCCTTCCTCCAGTAGAGTTTCCCCTTTTAGAAATTCTGTTTCATGCCAGTGTTAATTTCACAGTCCTTAGTATTCTTTCTATTATTCATGAGTTCTCTGCAATTCAATTTTACAAAGCAAAGGAGGGCAAACACAGATACGTTTTCCCCTTTGAAAACAAAACAGTTTTAGCCTCTGTGGAACGGAAGGCCTGCTGATCAGATGAGTCTCTTGTAGCCATAGCAATTGGATTTAAGCCCGTTTCTTGAAGACAGCCCAAAGACAAACTCCACGGTTTGCATTTACATTTGGGAGACATTTTACATTGCATTTCTCTTTGGAAGAGATATCAATTCCCTGAAATTTACTCTGCTTTTCTTTGGAATTCAGCTTCCCTCCCCCTTTACTAGACAACTGTGAGAGCCACATACAAAAGAAAGGAGGGGAAGTAGAGCCCCCTTCACCCTACCTTTATTTGTCCTGCTTCCAGTAGCCACCCCCCGCCCCAACACAATTACATTTCTTCATAATCTGAGTGTGTCAAATGCTTTAGTGCTAACGGAGGAACTTAACCAAATGGATGGCCATTAAATTCTGTCAGGCCCGTACAATATGCTTGTGGCATCCTGGATGCAGAATGGCCATAGTATATATGGGATCTCGGTGCAAAAAAAGAAAAAGTCACTCCTTTGATGATGCAGAGTTGTTCAAGACTGACATGTCTTGAACACAGGGTAGATTTCAGTCCCTACTCATATCTGCCAAACTCTACAGTAGCTCTGCCCTCAACACAGAACAGCTCTCTGTCATCCTTCACCCAGTGCCTTTGTACCTATACCCAATGTGAGAGCTTTGGTGCGAAAAATCTGGAAAGCAGCTGCCAAGCTAGGGACTGGTTTATAAATTCCTCATTTAATTCTGAAAATGAAAACAACTAAACTACTTTGCTGGAAGTGGGGTTGATTAGCTCAGACTAAAGCATAATAGACACAGTATCATTTAATCCTGGGTGTCCCACCTCTCCGGAAAATGTTTGATGCCACAGACTTATATTAGTCCCTAATATAGTCCCTATATTAGTCTTATCAAACATCAGAAATGTTTGATGCCCAGACTTATATTAGACCTATAATAGTCCCTATTAAACATCCAGTACCTCAGTTCTTATTGTTGGAAACATTTGAAACTAAGAGATGTTGAGATTTTAACTGTCATAAACACTTTCATGTGCCAGATTGTTTGATTGGAGGACTCAGGAGCTACCATACCCAGTTTGCCACATCTCACCCTATGATCTAGACAAGCCACTGTGGCTCTATCTTCACAGAGATATTGGTAGTTATAGGGCCATAGACTCATTACAGAGAAGGAGGAATTTCTCTCCACCACAGTGGAGAGCATCAAAAATAAAGAAAGATATAAGCAGTGGAAGACAGAGAGTATGATGCACAGATGTGTCCACCTGCAATCAGCTAGGAGAAATAGTTTTCCTGAAACATACAACCCTGTTCAGTGGGCCTCAGAAGTTAGGTTGGACATTTGGGACAACCATCAGCCAGCAGACAATGTATTGCTACAGGGGCAAGTAGTGAAGGGGACACTTTCTCTTCAGAGGCTTCCTTCCACTGGTACACAGGGACATATCCTCCATGTAGCAAGCTCTCCTTGACCAGGAACAGCCTTTACAGTTTCTAAAACTCATGAATTATTTGTCTACATTACAAAAAACAGTGGTCTCCATCATTCTCATCATAGACATCCCTGGGTCTAGAGGCCACTGTCACATTGTCCGGGGCCTTCTAGCCCCAATATGAAATAAACCAACTCTCTTCTCCTTTTCTGTCTAGGTCTGGTCTCCTCTCTCTTAGATTTGTAGCTGTCCTGTAAATTCTGTTTAAGTCTTTGAGTTAATAAATGACTTAATAGAGCTCTCTGCAAGACTAAAAGCAGTGCTGAGTGTAATCTTGATTAGATTAAATGTTCAACATTCAGCTAAGTCCTCTAAGATAGGAATTAAAATTAAGTTGAATTTAAAAAAAAAAAACTGAAATTCAGCCTCAGAGTCAAATATTAGACACTGATGATAAAGACAGAGCAGATGCCCTCCATCTTCTTCATCATTTTCCCACCATGTGCCCATTTCTCTTTCTTAGCACCTACTGCTTCGATATTGGCACCAAGAAAAAGACAGGAACAAAAGCCAGGTAAGTATATGGATGTTTCTACCTATTTCACACATTCCTCTGGTATAGTTCTCTCCCACTGTCCACTGCTCCCACATCATGTGTGGGTGCGTGCATGTGTGTGTGTGTGTGTGTACCCATGCACACACACAAACACAACTAGCCAGTGAGCATAAATGTGGTATTCAGGTCCTTTATTCCTCAGTCAGGGGGAAATGGGGCTGCTAACACAAACTGCATTTTCAAACCTAGTCCTGCTCTATAGAAACAAATGCACCTGCCAGAAAAACACCCTGTAATTCACTTGGCATTATTACCAGTGGATAAATGAGAGGTTGTGATTTCAGCTCTCCTTCTGATTGCCCTATGAAGTGGCATCCCCACTGATGTTCTGGCTACCCTGCTATTCTCAGAACGTTCAAACCACCCTCCTTGACCCTATTTTGAAAATGGCCATTGAGATACAAACAAAATGATTTTAAAACTTGACATTCCAAAATATGGTTGTTGTGCTTTGTAGAAATTAACTGTCTCTTTGTGTGGGGAAAAACAAAATAAACAAATAAAAAAGCATATGTAATTAAGATACCCATTTCTAGCTGGATCTGAATGGTTTCCAAAAAGGAGAATCCGCCTCACTATCTTTGCTCACTCATGATTCTCTGAGGAGCTATCCCAACAGCACTCTTTAAGGTCAGCTGTGCCAAGGCACTCCTGTTCAGGCACCTCCTTGAAGAGGAAGGAAATGAGCCACTGAAACCTGACTTCATCTTTTACAAGAACCTTCTGATTGACAGCAAAGTACAGACTTTAGTAAAGCTCAGATAATTAAATGGAAATATTAATTGGTACAGAGCCAAAAGACAGTTATGAAAGAAAACATAAGAGATTAATATCTAAAATATGTAAGGAATTTATGCAATGCAATAGCAAACAAATAACCCAATTATAAAATGGGTAAAGGACCTGAGTAAACATTTCTTCCAAAGAAAACATCCAAATTGGCAAAGATCCCTGAAAAGGTGTTCAACATCACTAACCACCAGGGAAATGCAAATCAAAACCACAATGAGATATCACCTATTATGACTATTAGGATGTCTTGTATCAAAAAGACAAGAGGGGTGCCTGGGTGGCTAGGGCGGTTAAGCATCTGCCTGCAGCTCAAGTCATGATCCCAAGGCCCCTGGGATCAGCAGATCATTCTACTTCTCTCTTTCCCTCTGCCTTGCCCTTGTGGCCCTGCTTGTGTTCTCTCTCTCTCCCTCTCTCTCTCAAATTAATAATATCTTTTTTTAAAAAAAGACAAGAAGTAGCAAGTGCTGGGGAGAATGTAGAGAAAAGGGAACCCGTGTGCACTATTGATGGGAATGTAAATTATGTAAATTATACAGCCATTATGAAAAAAAATTTCTGCAAAAAATTAAAAATAGAACTACCATGTGATCCAACAATCCCACTTCTGAATACATATCTAAAGGAAACAAAATCAGTATCTCAAAGACATATCTGCAACCCCATGTTCACGGCAGCATATATTCACAATAGTCAAGTCTTGAAAACAACCTAAATGTCCATCAACAGATGATGAAAATATGATATATAAATACAATGAAGTATTATTTGGCCTTAAAAAAGAAGGAAATTCTATAATATGGATGGATCTGAAGGGCATTATGCTAAGTTAAATAAGTCAGTTTCTAGACAAATACTTCACGATTCCATTTATATGAGATATCTATAAACTCACAGAAACACAGAGTTAGAATGGTGATTTCCAGGAACTAGCGGGAGAGGGAAATGGGGACTTACTCTTCAATAGGTATGAAGTTTCAGTTTGTAGGTGAATAAGATGAATGCAAGATGAAGTTCTAGAGACCTACTGTACAACATAGTGCCTAAACAATACTGCATTGTACACTTAAAAATCTGTAAGAAAGTAGATTTTATGTTAAGTGTCTTATCACACACACAGAAACCTACAATGTAATAATCTAAAAAGAAAAAACTCCACCATGATGGGCTATATTTCTAGAAACTGGGTCATTTCTATCCATGCCAGCCTGCCACAGCCTTGACTCTCTTTGGTACAAAGCAGTTAAGAAAAGATAAGGAATCCAAAAATGTCTCCTAAGAGCAGACAATACAGCATTTCTAGAATCAGGATTAAGAACATCTGGGTTCAAAAGCAATGGCTCTGATATTTCTGTAGTTTTGCTTCAACCTGTGCTGAAGTCTAACAGTTCTCCCTTCTGAAGTGGGAGGTATCCCAGGCTCCTAGCAAGTTGAGCTCTGGACCTAAGGAGACCTGCTAGTAGTTCTGTATAAACTGCTATAAATTCTGTGAATTGCCATTTCAAAATGTGAAAGGGAAAAACAATGAAACAAAGGAAAAAAAATTTTTTATTCCCAAACCAATACCTCATCAGCATGGGAGTTCTGTTTTTGTTTTTTTGGGGTTTTTTTTTTTTTCATTTTAAAATGCTTTATTATGGAGAATTTCAAACATATAGGATAATGAAGTTGCCTGTACCCAACACCAAGATGAACAACTTCTCAACTCTTGGCCAACCTTATTAACCTATACACCTTCTCCAGTGGTGGTGCTAAACCAGCTCATACCTCCCTCAAGAGTGGATTGTAAACATTTCTTTGCACAACTCAATAGTTTGAAACCAGTCATGGTAACACAGGAGTTTAGACCTGCTCCATTTCTGATCTGGGCCATTTCATCTCTCTTTAAGCAATCTGGTGGTCCCCCACTCCCAAGAGGTCACCATATTGATGTCAAACCTGGTGTGGACACATGGTCATCAACAGACTGTTAAGAGTTTAAGATCCAAAGGCTCTGGCCCTACCCTTCAAACCATTCAGCCCACTTCCATTTGCAAGGAACATTTAAAGCTAGATAAAAGGGTGCTGGGTCAGGATTCCTCTTGCCCTGGGCCACAACCATAATGGTAAGCCTAAGACAGTAGTATACAGGGTTAGCCATCCAATCTAGGGTCATAGTGCCTGTTCCCCTCAGCCAAACCCCTGCATTCAGCCTGGGATCTCCTGAAGAAGACAGGGAACTCAATTCCCATTGTTCCTCTATCAGCTGTCCATTGAATGGTGACAAAGTAAGTCATCAAACATCATCTGATGTGTCTTCTTAAGAAGACACATATGAGGCAAACAAATGACAAGTTACATTTTCCTCATGTCCTAACAGGAACAGAAAGAGTCTAGAGCCTTTGTCTGTGTCCCAAACCTCCTAACTTCCCCAACTTACCTTGGTTAATAAAACCTCAGCTAAAAAGAGTTTCACTGACTCAAGCTATTTTTCAGATACCTAATGAATTCCCAGAGGGAATTAAAATTCACAGTGAGAGGGATTAAGCCCAGATTCCCCAGCATTGTCTCCTATACAATTGAGAAGTAGAACCACATGTAAAGAAAAAAAGAGCTGAGGAGAAGGAAAAGAATGTAGAAAATGGAGCAGCTTTCTGCCAAGATAAGAAATCTTTCTAAGTTGCCCCTGGCTTAGGTTTAAACTGTACAGTTTGCTCTAAAATGTGCTCAAACCCCATCACCTTCATTCAAGCCCTCGCTAAAACTTTAAATGAGTTATTATACACATTAAATTGTCATTTAATCGTACCCAAGCACTGTCATAAAAGCAAATGAAGCAAGTCAAGCAGCAATGGAATAAAATATACTACACTGGTTACATTCTGAAAGCACAAGCTGAAAAATGCTTACTGTCACCTCATATAAGGGGAGAGGGAGGCCTGCCATCATCGGTAACAAATGGCTTAGGAGGCTCTGGCTCTACACTTTCCCACTTGCAGCTCGGAAGCTAATGGCTGCCAATGAGCAGCAAGACCAGTTTTCACCTAAGTGACCATGTTTGCACCTACCTGGATTTGTGGTAGTTTGGTCCAAAGGTCCAGCTCAGAAAGACACTGTCAGGCACTCACCTCAGAGTATGCTCTCACATGCTCTTTCTCAGTAAGGAAATGATGACAATTCTCTGTCTCATAAATTCTTAGTACAATGCCCATTGGGGCTGTCTTGAGAGTGAAGGTAAAAGCTCCATACAACTTCCATAAACACAAACCGCCTGACTCACATCCAGCCAGGAGTTGGGACGTACCCAGCCCTATCAACCCTTTCTTTTGTGACTTTGTTAGGGGTAAATACAGAGGAGAACTGATAAGCCCAAAAAGACTAGTTGGATTTATGTTGGTAAGAGCAGAGAGAAGAAGTCAGGGAGCCTGCAGAGACAGCTAAAGCTGAAGGTGAGAGAGTGAGGGGGTACTCAGGTAAGGACAGCAAAAGCCTATGAGACAATTTTAAAGAAGAAGATGGTAAAAGATCATTTCAAGAAGTTATGCTATACATTGTGAATGTAAATCCTTTTTGTTTGGTTTTATGTTTGCTTTGAGTTTGCTTATTTGCTATATTTTTGAGAGATTGCTTTTTTAAATATTTAAATTGCCTTTGAAGTATTTTTGGAATTCCAGACAGGAGTCTTTTTCTTAAAAAGACTATGTTGAGACTAGCCTATATAGTGACTTCATCTTATATACAGTTATGTTTAGATATTTATATCTGTTTGGCGTTTTCTGAGAGTAATTTATTCCATTTATTTAGTATTTGTTGAGTGCAAAAACACTCAACCTGGCCTACAGAAAACTCAAAAATATCAGGCAAGGACCCTGTTTCCAAGAGCTTAACCCGGTGTAATTACCATTTAATGGCTATGATAATTATATTCCATTTAAAAGCACATACTTTCTGAAAGAGCAGCAGAAATTGGCTCTATAGAAGCTCAAAATAGGGAGAGAACACTTCCAGCTGGGGAGGAAGTCGTGGGAGAGGGATAACAATCATAAACTACAGAATGTTTCATTGGGGAGTCAGTGTCATAGTTGGGCCTTAAATGGGGTAGGCTTTGAGCATGCAGAGATGGGAGGGAAGGGTTTTCTAGGTAGAGGTAGGAAATTCCGAAATGAAAGGAAAGCCTAAGCAAAGAGTAGGAGGAAGAAAATGAAGGGATGATTCAGAAAATAGTGAGCGATTCTGTTCAAAGAAAAGACTCTAAAAGGGGAAACTAATAGGAGATGAAGTTAGAAAGGTAGGCTATGAGCAAACAAGCCATGGTGAGCTGAGAATTCCATGCTAAAGCTTTGAATTTGATTCAGTAATCAATTGTGAAGGATGCAGGCAGAGATCAAAGATTTTGAATGGCATATTTCTAAAACAGGTCAAATTTCATGACTTTGTGTTTAGACTCACACTGCCCTTCAGCAGTATTGTTCCCCACCCAAACCCACTCAGATTTTCTTTAATTCTGACTCCAAAAAGATAAGTCTTCAGGGTGCCTGGGTGGCTCAGTGAGTTAAGCGCCTACCTTTGGCTAGTTCATAATTGAAGGGTCCTGGAATAGAGCTTAACATCTGGCTCCCTGCTCAGTGGGGAGTCTGCTTCTCCCCCTGCCCCATTTCCCACTCATGCTCACTCTGTCTCTCAAATAAATAAAATCCTAAAAAAAAAAAAAAAAAGATAATTTTCAACCAAGTCTGTACTGAGGCTCTGGAGAAAGGACTGGATTCCCTCTGTCAATCAAGCAAGAAAAATTCAGGCCAACTACAAGGCAGTATTTGCTTACATGACTGGTCACTATTGCCTATTCTGCCCAACTAGGAAAAACATGACGACTAAAATATTATCTCCTGCCCTGACTCTCAGGACCAAGTATGAGACCAGTTGCTCTGAAGGTGAATGTGGCTATTGGCATAGGTACATTCCCGTGTACCAGTGGTTCAAGACATGATACATGGTGGCTGAAATGGAGCTCAAGGGCAGGGGGTGGGGGGTGTGACAGACAGAGAGTACAAATGCTGACAAATCAGGAATACTGGAGGTTCTAAAGCAAAAGACACATGGACCAAGTGTCAGGGAGAACTGATGTTGGTATCCTAAGAAAGGGGGTTTAATTTCCCAGAGGAAGTTTGCTAGAGCTGAGAGCTGGCCACTGGTGGAATGGAAAGCTGTCATGCACAGTGCACTGCAGTCCTGCAAGTTCTAGAGATGAAATACCAGGCCTCCTGGTACAGGAACTATATATCCCTTTTGATTCACTACTGTATCCTAGAATTGTTCCTGTACATAGGAGACACCCTAAATATTCATGGAATGAATGACTTGGGTGAACTAGTGCAGCCTGGTGAGTAGCCTCCTAGGAAACTGTAGAGAAGATTCCTGCCTTGGCAAGATGCTGGATTCAGTTTCTAAGATCCCTCCCAGCACCAGGACTCCATGTCCTCCTCTGAATGTGGAAATTTAGTCCAGTATTCATTGAGAACCTACTATGTACAAGACAATGTTCTGAGCACACAGAAAACAAAGATGAATGAAAGAGCTCTCAGTTTCAAGGAGCTCATGGTCCAGCTGACATGACAGTTAGTGGCTGAGCAATACCCTCTTCAAAAGGATCAGAGAGTCTCAAGGCTTCTGATTTATCGATTTAGTTTCTTCCAGAGATCTTGTGTTAATATGCATATTTACTAACAACCACCTTCCTAAACTATATAGTTCTGAATTTCCTATCTGAAAAGGTGAGTGAGGACATTAATGCTCAGTTTCAAAATACTTCCAGAAGACAACTGATTGCCTGGGACAGTGGCATTTTAATCAAATGGCTTATCTTTCTTTGCCTCCTTTAATCAAATGGCTTATCTTTCTTTGCCTCCTATGTATTCTTTTATTGGAGTTCATGAAAGAATCATAGAATCCGAGGGCTGGAAGGGAACTTAGAGTTCATCTGGTACAATACCCTGAGGAAACTGAAGCCTGTGGAGTCAAATAGCCTCTGGTTAGTGACACAGCTGAGACTGAAACTGCATCTTTTGACTCACAGCTAACATTCTCTAGCCACACCAAACTAACATACTTTTTAAGCATTAGGAAACTTATGATGTACTGCATGGATCTGTATTGTAGCTTTAAGGTCTTATTTCCATAATCCAAAAAGATGTAATGAAATACTTGTCTTGCTTCAGTTCTCTGAAGGAAATTTATAGAGGCTGCTCAGTGTAATGGAAAAAATATTGGAGTAGATCGATGAAACAAGGGTTCTAGGCTGAGCTCCACTAGTAATTTTATGCATGTCTTCAAACTTCAGCCCTCTAGGTCCTAGTTTTCTGGCTGAAAGTAAGGACACTGAACTATAGTCAGGTATAACAAACTCAAGTGCCTCAAATAATCAAGAAGGTAACTTAAATATGGGGAAGGCAGGCCAAATACAAGACTACGAAGCAGAAGTGGGGGGCTGAAGAATTCATGTCCCCTTTAAAGGCATTCAAACCCAATCTAAAAAATAATAATAAAATTGTGTAGACCCCAGGAGACAGGGCTATAACTCAAATGTAGCCCACAGTCAAGCAATTTAACACCTCAGAACTAGATGTTTAGATCCTTTTCTTCTATACTTTTTGGAGTATGAAAATAAAATAGTTATCAGAGGGTCAATGTTTTTTTTTTTAATTTTTATTTATTTATGATAGTCACACAGAGAGAGAGAGAGAGAGGCAGAGACACAGGCAGAGGGAGAAGCAGGCTCCATGCACCGGGAGCCCGATGTGGGATTCGATCCCGCGTCTCCAGGATCGCGCCCCGGGCCAAAGGCAAGCGCTAAACCGCTGCGCCACCCAGGGATCCCAGGGTCAATGTTTTGATCAGAGTCTAACATGTTATGATTATCTTCAAATAAATCATCTATTTTAATGCTCTCATGATCTGGAAATATCTAATCATTTTCCTCTAGCTTGCTGTGCAGCTTTCAATACCTTGTATAATTTCTCTGTTCCATACTGTGTCATTAACTAAATGAAAAACAACGTTGCTGACCATTCCTGTGGAGTATGGTATGAATTAATTAGTTAATGTTTTGGCATAAATGTTCATTAATAAAATGTATTAATAAAATGTATCTCATGGGCATATGTTCTTCATGATCATTTGCCTCAATAGTTCTTTTGTTAGCATCAACTTTTATTGACTGTTCCACATAATTAAAGCCCTAAGAAATTGATTTTAAAAGACCAGAAAGGGTGTGTAATACAGGACTGCCAACACTAATGAAATAATTTAAGTTGGAATTAGACAAAAGGACAAATTAAACTCAGCAAATTACTCAAGGACTACGAAAGGCTGATTGTTCATGTGTAATTAAAATATACATCTAGAATAGTATCTGCTAATAGAGTGATCTGATCAATGAACACAGTAGCTATAAAAATTTAATGCAATGTGAGTAGCCTATTTTTTAAAACACAAATAATCAACCCAAAATGCAGCTGCCTATTATGAGGCTACAGTGGAAAAACTAACACACTCATGAAAATTGTACTGATGACTCAGAAGAACAGGCTGCTATAAGATATTAAGATAGTGTTCTTGATATCAACATCACCATTTAATCATAAGGATTAATTTCTCTAAAAGGAAGGGTGGAGCTCTTAGAGCTATAAGAGTATTTATTTCTTCTGGTTGATTCTTTACTTAATGCCTAGCCTGAGCAGTGATATATGTCACATCTCTTCACCCATGTTGTTCATGTTACACCCCTTTCATTACGTAACACTCAGACCACTTTTCCTACATGGTATTTAGATGTTCAGATCTAAGTCCATGAATCTGCATAAAAACAAAATAAACTGGACTCTATAAAAGTTACAGACATATCTAATAAAGCCCAAAAGGGAACAGGTAACTAGAGGGGACAGTGAAATTTTAGATCATTTTTTTTCATTGTTACTGTTATTTTTATTAAAAAGTACACAATCAACACATGTAATTTGAATGCCAGATCTCACCAAGTTAAGAGTATGAACAAGTTCACATTAATATTAATTGCACCCATTTCATCAGCTCCAAAGCACTACTTATTAATATGGGAACACCAGTCCTTTGCAGAGCTCCCACCCTGCCTCCAGGGTCTTTGAGAATCCGCTTCTCTGTCTCTATGAACTATGATAGACAGGGAGATCCACCACCCAGATCCTTCTTCAGGAGAGGACTTGTCCCAACAGTCAGCTCCTTCAGAGTCTGACTCAAGCAAAAAGCCACATCATCCAAGGGCATACCCTGCACAGGGCAGCCCACACCCAGTGGCTGATGGAGGAAAGATGGAAAGGTCCAACCATCTTAGTCCACTAGAGACAACTCTGAAGTACCACATGCAACTTGGAATTCCCAATGGAATGTACTAAGCCTATCTGGCTTACATCGCAGTTTAACTTCTCTATTTGCCTGATTATGCTTCTTGCCCCTTCCCTCCACGGATGCAGATTCCTAATAAATATCCTGCATACCAAACTCTATCTCAGCATCTGCTTCTAGAACACCCAACCTGCAACAAGAATTCATCCTGGCTGTCCCCAGCAGCTAACCTGACCCAGAGGGCCTCAACTACTTAGCACAATCTTCTTCCTCTACCCCCTTCTCTGATACATATCTCTACCAGTCACCCCCAAAAACAGTCCCTCAGGCCTCAATGTCTTGTAAGTGTTCTACAGTCCTCTGTGGTATGGAAAGAATCTCCCTTCCTCTGTGTTATGCAATATCAGGATGTGTCTCTCAGTTTACAGACACAGTTTGTTTTTTCCCAGGCGCAGGAAAACACTGCCACTATAGTCGGGCAAGATACTTTTCATTACCAGCCACCATCCTGTACTTGCAATCTACCCCTCTCCAAGCCTCAGAAATCTGTCCTCCTAGTCATACAAGACTCAGGCTTTCTTTGTGGTAAACTCTCTCAACAACTCCACAATACCCTCCTTGAAAATGTAGCTTTAGTTTATACACACATAAGCATATTTAACCTACCACATGGATCTGAACCCAACTGTAGTAAATGCTAAGAAGTTTGGAGGCTGTTCACCTTCAGCGAGTATAATAAATACTACTGTGGAGCACAAGGAAGAAAGGAAATAATTTTTCAGTTCTACACATATATGATTATTTATTTAACAAACACATCACAGTTACCATTGGCACTAGTCTAAGGCTTTTATGTATATATAAGTTAACACATATATTAACTCATGCCATCCAAAAACAACCATCCAAGGTAATTGGGCCCACCTTACACACAAGGAAACTGAGGCACATAAAGATTTGGTGACTTGAGGTTACACAACAAGTAGAATTTGAGGATGCTCTGGCTCTAAGGCCCTATTCTTAATCATTATGCCACACAGCCCCCCAGCCCAGGCTGGAGCCTCAGTGATAATATTCCACTGAGGGAGAATGAAGATGAAAGAACAATAACATTGAAAAGTCTACATTACATCCCTTGGTCTCCTTTTCTCCATTTCACCCAAGCAAATGGCCAAGGCTAAAATCTTATTCCTCAAGTGGTTAAAAAGCTGTTGATATCAGAATAAATCTATACTGAACAGAATCATCTATAACATATTTCAGGCCATTCTTTTGATATCTAATTTCTCCTTTAGCCTCTCTTCTCACACCAATACCCCAGCAGCCCCTGGGGGATGCTTAAGCGGGTCAGCAGTGGGAGGTGCAGCTCTGGCTTCAGCCCTACCTACTACCTCTGGCTTTATGTGTGACAAAGCAGCCATTGCTTGGTGTGACACAATTCTCAGGGGTTGTCTGAGGCAAAAGCAAGCTTGGCTAGAGTTAACACAATTTGTAAGCAGGCAATGAGTCCCCTAGAGCAGAAGGAACACCTCCACAGCCAAAATACTGATACTATTCCAAATGGTTTCCTTCTGTCCTGGTCTCTGCTGCCCATGCTGCCTGTATATACCAGGAGTTCACACTCTTAATTCGAACTTCTACTACTATAATCCTGGAAGACTTACAGTTCAATTCAGTTACTTTTTTTTTTGACTAATGGCAAATCATTCTGCAGGAAATAAAAGGCAACAACATTAACATTATTGAGCATCTATTATACACAAGGTCCTGATAGAAAATTTCAAATATTTTATCTCAAGTTACCCTCACCACAACACTATGCAGTATTACCACTGTTTTTAAGATGAGGAAATGGGAGGAAAATAATTTGATCAATATCTCACAGCTAAAAATAGCAAAGCTAATTTAAATCCAGGCCTGTCTGACTCCAAGTCCCTGCTCTCTCCTACCATACCATAGTGATTTGCTAGAGCTTACAGTAGAATGAGTGAGTCCAATGTATGAAGAGCTAACTACCAATCAAAATCCCAGAAAGTTATTTTATAGGTATTGACAAACTGATTCTAAAGTTTATATGGAAAGTCTAAAGATCCAGAATAACTAACACAATATTGAAGGTGAAGAACGAAGTTGGAGGATTGACACTACCTAACTTCAAAATTTACTATAAAGCTACAATAATTAAGACAGAGTGGTATTGCAAAAGAACAAAGAGATCAATGTTACAAAACAGAGCCCAGAAACAGAACCCCATAAAAATAGTCAACTGATCTTTGACAAGGGAGAAAAGACAATTCAATGGAGCAAAGACAGTATCTTCAACAAACAGTGCTAGAACACCCAGACATCCATAGGCAAAAAAAATGAATCTAGACACAGACCTAGCATCCTTCACAAAAATTAATTCAAAATTGATCAGAGACCTAAATGTAAAACACAAAACTATAAAACTCCTAGAAGATAACATAGGAAAAGGATGACCTTGGGTAAGGAAAGGCCTTTTTAGATGATACCTAAGGCCCAATCCACGAAATAATGGGTAAGTTAGACTTCATTAAAACTAAAAAAGGTCTGCTCTACAAAAGACAATATCAAGGGAATGAGACCAAGAAAAGCTCTAGGGGGGAAGCCCAGGTGGCTCAGCAGTTTAGCGCTGCCTGCAGCCTGGGATGTGATCCTGGAGACCCAGAATCGAGTCCCATGTCAGGCTCCCTGCATGGAGCCTGCTTCTCCCTCTGCCTGTATCTCTGCCTCTCTCTCTCTCTCTCTCTCTCTCTCAATCTCTCTCATGAATGAATGAATGAATGAATGAATAAATAATTTTTTTAAAAAAAGAAAGAAGAAAGAAAGAAACAAACAAACAAACAAACAAAGAAAAGCTCTGGGGTAAGAGTAAGCATATAGAGGCCCTAAACATGAACAAGTGTGGTATACCTAAAGGTCAATCTGAAAAGCAGCATCTGGAGTATAATGAATGAAAGAAAGCGTAATGCAATATGAGTCACAGAAATTGTCATGATCAATTCATGTCTTACAGAACACAATAGTGTCCATGTATATAATGTAAAGAACCTTTGTATCATGTTTAGGATAGAATTTATGTATTTTTTACACCTAAGTTTGTTCATCTTTATATTCAACTTTGGCAATAAAGAGGAATGATTTTAAAAAGAGAGAACGAGATATTGAGAAGACAATCCACAGAGAGAAAATATTTGCAATAGACACATCCAGTAAACGACTATTAACCAAAATATACAGAGAACTCTTAAAATTCAACAATATGAAAACAAATATCCCAATTAAAATATAGGCCAAAGACCTTAACAGACACCTTGCCAAAAAAGATACACAGATGGCAAAAAAGCATATGAAATGGTGCTCTATATAATTTTTCATTAAGGAAATGTAAATGAAAACAATGAGATATCACCACATACCTATTAGAATGGCCAAAATCTGGAACAATAACAAGTAGGGACAGGAACTCTTTCATTGTTGATGGTAATACAAAATGGTAAAACCACTTTGGAAGACCGTTTGGCTGTTTCTTACAAAATCAAACATACTCTTGTCATATGATTCACAATTGTGCTTCTTTACCCAAAGGAGTTCAAAATTTATGTCCACATAAAAACCTGCACACAGATATTTATGGCCATTTTATTCATAATTGCCAAAACCTAGAAGCAGCCAAGATGCCCTTCAGTAGGTGAATGGATAAACCAGTATATCTAAATAATGGAATATTCAATACTAACAAGAAATGAGTTATCAAGCCATGAAAAGACATGAAGAAACCTTAACTACATATCATTAAGTGAAAGACGCCAATCTGAAAAGGCTACATATTGAATATCCAACCATATAACCATTCTGGGAAAGACAACACCATGGTGATAATGAAAAAATTAGTGGTTGCCAGGGGTGGGATGCGGGGTAGGGATGAAGAGGCAGAGCAGAGAGGACTTTTAAGGCAGTGAAATATTCTGTATATTATAATCATGGATACATATCATTTGATATTTGTCCAAACCTACAGAATGTACAACACCAAGAGCCCTAAAGTAAAACTATGGAGTTTGGATAATTATGACATATAAAATTAAGTTCATCCTTGGTTTAAAAAAAAAAGTACATTCTAGTGAGGCTGATAAAGGGGAGGCTATCCATGTGTGGGGGCAAGGGAGAATATGGTAAATCTCTGTATCTTCCTCTCCATTTTTTAAAAGATTTTATTTATTTATTCATGAGAGAGAGAGGCAGAGACACAGGCAGAGGGTGAAGCATGCTCCAAACAGGGAGCCCGACGTGGGACTCGATCCCGGGTCTCCAGGATCACACCCTGGGCAGAAGGCAGCACTAAACTGCTGAGCCACTGGGCTGCCCCCTTCCTCTCTGTTTTGTTGTAAATCTAGAGCTAAAAAAAAAAAAGACAAAACCTAAAGCTGCTCTTAAAAAATGGGAGTCTGAAAAAAAAAATCACCAAAACACAAGGTAGAATTAAATAGGGATATGATAAATATCAAAAATGGAAGGCAGAGGAAGGAATAAGTCATTGCAACTAGTGGCATAGGACAAGGAAGTTGCTTTTGAGCTAGATCTTGAAAACTAAGTAAAAATTTTGATAGGCTAAAGTTGAGTGAGCCCAAAGACAGAGCCACAGCAGGGCATGTGGCAAAGACTATCCGCTATTCATGAACATCCATTTCTTCCTCCACTTTGATCTGGCCAGATAATATTTCCCAAAACTCTTGTGCACTTCAGGGTGGCTACATGGGTAAAAACTCTAAGAGAATATGAACAGAAGTGAAGACTGAGAGGCCTCGCCCACAGAAAACTCTCATGTGAGTTTCTCTATCCCTTTCACCCATATGGCTGGCTGGAACAAAGATGACCAGGGTAGCTCTGGAAGCTGTGTGATAAAGATGGCACACCCTTCTGCAGTTCAAATTCTTTGTATTCCCTCATAGATAAGAACCCTCCTGCCCACCAGAACTCTCCTGCCCACCAGCAAGCAGTTCAATTCTTTTTATTGCCTCATAGATGTGAACCCTCCTGCCCAAGCCTCTTGGACTGTTCAGTGAGTGAAAAATATATGAACTTCTTTTGTGTTTAAACCCATTAATGCATTTGGGGTCTACCTGTTACAGGAGGCAGAACTACCCTAACTAATGCACATGCTATATTCAGGCAAAGGTGAATAGAGAGACATGCAGGGAATACAGTGAGGTTTAAATGAAACCTAATTGGTAACTATATTGAGGCGGATCCCATTAAAGAACTGAGGTTTCTTTTGGGGCATCTGGTTCAGTCAGTCAAGCATTTGACTCTTAGTTTTGGATCAGGTCATGATCTCAGAGTCCTGGGATTGAGCCCCATGTCGAGCTCTGGGCTCAGCAGGGAGTCTGCTTCCAATCTCTCTCTCTCTCTCTCTCTCTCTCTCTCTCTCTCTCTCTCTCCCCCCCCCCCGCCCCATTCATGCATGTGTACTCTCTCTCTGAAATAAATAAATCCTTTTAAAAAAAACTGAGATTTATTCAGTTAGCAGCAAGTCAAAATAAATCCAGATCCTGATTAAATTAAACTGTATCCAAGTAAATTATGTTTTAAGCACCATCTTTATGAGCATTTGACATTTAAAACTATACTTCAGGCATTAACATGAGTACCTCCTTGTACTGTCATTCTTTTATTTTGCAAAGAAGTAAGCTTCTAGAAATGATGCCCATGCTTTAAGTTTTGCACTTGCCCATTAATAAGCACTTACTAATTTGTTACAAGTTTTAGTTTCAGTCCCACAAACACATGCTACAATCAGCACCTGACAATGGAAGAAGACACCCAAGTTAGTTGTATGAATGCTCCTACTTTCAGGGCAATCAAAGAAAAAACAGAGAAACGAAGACTGCAGCTGGCATTATGCTGTCAGAGGAAATGAAACGTTATAAAAGATATTTCTATGCTCTTTCAGGCATACTTTTCCCAAAGACAGAAATGTGGCACGTCGCCCAAGAAAGACTGGAAATAAGTATATAAAAACAATACTGCAAGAAGGAACAATAAAAAAATTAATTTGAAGCAGAAAGCAAGCACATTGGGACAATCTTACTTTTCTGAATGAACAGTTTCTCTCCAAATATAACCGCAAGATGAACGTTAGACATGGTTGAAATATTGTGATAGGGTGATAGGAGGCAGGTGAAAAACAGTTTCTCAATTCAGAGGAAACATGAAATAGAGTTTGAGAACACAAATTTTGGTAGACTCCAAGAGAAGTTAGTCTGAATAGAGAAGTAGAAGACAGGAAGAGAGGTTAGAATTGCAAACAATGTGAAGGCAGGGAAGGAGATTATTTCCTTTTTTTAAAAAAAAAAAAAGATTTTATTTATTCATTCATGAGAGACACAGAGAGAGAAAGAGAGAGGCAGAGACACAGGCAGAGGGAGAAGCAGGCTCCATGCAGGGAGCCTGACATGGGACTCGATCCCAGGACCCCAGGATCACCCCTGGGCTGAAGGTGGCACTAAACCACTGAGCCACCCGGGCTGCCCTTCTTTTTTTTTTTTTAATTGAAATTCTATTTGCCAGCATATAGTATAACACCCAGTGCTCATCCCATCAAGTGCCCCCCTCAGTGCCCGTCACCCAGTCACCCCATCTCCCCGCCCACGTCCCCATCCACTACCCTTTGTTCATTTCCCAGAGTTAGGAGTCTCTCAGTTTTGTCTCCCTCTCTAATTTTTCCCACTCATTTTCCCTCCTTTCCTTTATAATCCCTTTCACTATTTATTATATTCCATGCATGATGATTGTCCTTCTCCAACTGACTAACTTCACTCAGCATAATACCCTTCAGTTCCATCCATGTCGAAGCAAATAGCGGGTATTCATCCTTTCTAATGGCTGAGTA
This sequence comes from Vulpes vulpes, assembly GCF_048418805.1. NCBI lineage: Eukaryota > Metazoa > Chordata > Mammalia > Carnivora > Canidae > Vulpes > Vulpes vulpes. The sequence continues at coordinate 75,023,474 of NC_132781.1, forward strand.
ATATTCCAGGTGAGGAGATTTAAAGATAAGTGATCTAAAAGAATGAAGCAAGAACTCAGTCAGGTGACCACACCTAACTCCAGGGAAAACTGTGCTTTGGAAGAAGAGACTGAATTTTCATGAGCAAGTGTCAGTCTCTGCCACTATGTCCTTCTACGATTCACTACTTTGCAAATCCACTTGTCTCAGAATAAAATTGTCTATCTCTTTTTCTATTTTAGAGAGCAGACAGGCTTACACTGATCAACATAGAGCTATTAAATAAATAAGTGTAGCTAGCATTTCTAAACTGGAAAGGATATATGAGACTTGATCCCAGTTCTTTGATTATAAACAAAGGAAATAAGATCCAGGAAATCCAACGTTATAGTTTACATTTGATCAGCTTTGTTGCACTGGTTGAGCTTCTGTAACAAGGATGAAAATACGGGGGCTTGAACAAGACAGGAGTTTATTTCTGTCACATAACAGTCTGGACCAGAGTTGGTGTGGTGGCTTTCCAGCAGGAAGGGAAGAATGATGGGAAAGACAAAGTTCTTTCCTTTTAAAGTCATGATCCAAATTTTTTTTTTTATATGATAGTCACACAGAGAGAGAGAAAGAGACAGGCAGAGACATAGGCAGAGGGAGAAGCAGGCTCCATGCACCGGGAGCCTGACGTGGGATTCGATCCCGGGTCTCCAGGATCGCGCCCTGGGCCAAAGGCAGGCACCAAACCGCTGCGCCACCCAGGGATCCCTCATGATCCAAATTTACACATATTACTTCCTCTCACATCCCAGTGACCAAAACCAAGTTACACGGCCAAACACAGCAGCAAAGAAGGCTGGGAACTGTGGTCTTTTGCTGAGCAGCCATACACTGAAGCAGAAGGGGAAGATGAATAGATGCTGCAAGACAACACTTGCTAACATCAAAAAAAAAAAAAAAAAAAGCCAAAATAAGTCCCCATTTATAAAACAAAACTCCTAAGACTAATAGTTTATCAGCCTGGTGGAAAATCATAGGAATCTTTATAATGGTATGACACTTTCACAGAGAATAAGAGCCTCAAATTCAGCTCCATTGGAAATGGACTCTAGAAATACTCTCAAGGATAAATATATGATCCAAAACAATTATTCCCAACATCATTGCATCTCACAGGATCACCTGTGATTGATGTCACTGAGTATCAGGATCACCTGTGAAAATTATTTTACAATATCAATGCCTGAGTCCTGCACATTCTAAATCTGGGTAGGGGCCTGGACTCTAAAAACTTTTTTAAGTTCCCAAAAGTGAATAAGATGTTGGGGCTAAAATCAGTGATAAAGAAAAAATCAAAGATAAATGTTCAAATTCACCTGAAAGTTTAAACTAAAAAGACTGTTTTAAAGAGAGAGAGCACAAGCAGTGGCAGCAGCAGAGGGAGAGGGAGAAGCAGGCTCCTTGCTAAGCAAGGAGCCCAATGCGGCTCGATCCCAGGACCCTGGAATCATGACCTGAGCCAAAGTCAGTTCCTTAACTGACTGAGCCACCCAGACACCCCAAGACTTATTTTAAATAAGCAAGTACTGTTGGATTTTTCTGAGTAACCTCAATCAAAAGGCTGGTTATGAAAGCTTAGGACTGAGTTATCTCCTGGCTCTGCTACTGTTAGACCTTGGGCTAGTTCCTAGAGCATTCTGAGCCTGATGTTCTTAGTCCAGAAAATGAGGGGTTTAGCCAAAATGATTGCTTGTAGCATTCACATGTTTTCACTTTTTGCTAGCCGGTTCTCTTCATTATGAGCAACATAAGAATGAACAAAAATAATTAACACTTAACAAATATTTATAGAGGTCTTACTTTGTGCTAGCCTCAGCTAGGAATACAAAAGAAACAAAGATAAAAGCAGGCCAGCCTTCTTCCTTATTCATGGAGCTTACAAGCTATCAACCACAAAACATTAGATGTTACAATGCTGATCATCAGCCCACTGATGGCCACCTTTGGGTATTAGGAATACACAGAGGCCTTTCTTTCCCTCTCTCTGTCTCTGTCTGTCTGTCTCTGTCGCTACCACCCCTTTCCCATTTTCCCCTTTCTCCTTTGCAATCTCTTCTGTTTAAATTCAAATTTTTCTAAGTATGTTCTACTGTCCCAATGGAGGAAAAAAGTAAATCCTATAAAAAGCCTTATTTTTCAAAACTTTTTTAATAATATATTTTCAGGGACACCTGGGTGATGCAGTCAGTTCAGTGACCAACTCTTGGTTTCAGCTCAGGTCATGATCTCAGGGTCATGAGATTGAGCCCCACGTTGGACTCTACACTCAATACTAGTCTACTTGAGATTCTCTCTCTCCCCCTCTGTTCCTCCCAACCCTGCTTGCTCATGGTAAATCTCTCTCTCTCTCTCTCTCTCTCTCTCTCTCTCTCTCAAATAAATAAAATATATTTTCAAATTCCTGTTCTCTTTTCTAAGAGAGATACCTAAAGTAAGCAAAATAGAGACAAAGAGATATTTGATAAGGTGGAGTTCATCCCAAGCAGAGAGAACATATGCAAAAGCTGAGTCTCTATTCTATTTCCATAGCTTTTAGGAAAGGAAATGCAGGTCCAGCAGAAATGTCACTGTGGGCACATGTCTGTGTATGTGTGCTGGTGTATGTGTGTACACACGTTTGTATATGTTTAATAGAGCAAAGGGGCAACAGAAGATGAATACAAATAAAAAACAGGGATGAAGGAACAATGAAAGAAAGAAAAATAGCACTACTCAAAAACTATTAGTTCCTTTTTTTGTAAGCCAAACAGCCTTGGTAATTGAGGTTTCACAGGCAAGTCCTACAATATTTTCTCAGCTTTCTCTGGTGATCTTCACCTTGCTGCAGCTATTAAATGCTGAGAGGCTAACTACTGTTTGTTTCTTGGATACAAAAAAATGTTCAGTTCTCTCCAAGCGATTCTGTGCTTCTCCTAAAGCCAGCAACCACCCCCGCCCAGTCAGCTCACAATCGCTCTGCTAGGGGAAAAGCACCATAGTACAATGTATTCAAAAGACCAGAGAATCCAAAGATTAGGAACATGTGGTATGATTATTATTATTTTCCCAGCTGTTACCATTTCCCTCCTTATGTTTTGCTTAGGTTAAAGAATTTTGCATTTCCTAGCATACATTAATGTTGTTTGGGAGGAGCAAAGAGAAACCTAGCCAAGAATAGGGACAAGCTAAAACTAAATTCAGTGTGTCTTAAATGATACCACATGAACTTTTCCGTATTTCATTTCTAAAAAGGTCTCACTGTGGACTCTATTATTAACATTTGCCTTAGAAACAGCTAACACTTAATATACTTTATTGACATTTATTTATTAATAAGTTGCAGGCTTAATCATAGGACTTACTGGTGAAGCCCTGCTCTTTAATCAATATACAGTAGAACCTCCATTTTTCATTACCTAGTAAGTCTTTCTAACAGTATTCTCCCTTGTGACCCTATCAATCAAACAAAGGGGGAAAAATAGTTATGTTCGTTCATTACTATGCTTAATGGTAGCCCACAGCATTTTTAAAAGCAACTGTGAAAGTATGCCAAACATATATATATGAATATGTGATGTCTCTGTCAATAAGTAGGAACAGTATTAAATGTTTGGCATTATGTGTTCAAAGTAGAAATGTTTTAACCCTTTTACAAAAAAATAACATGATGTGTATACAAGAAAGCACTGATGATTTTTAGGGTTCAACTAAAGCAGCAGTTGTAAAATGAGGACCATTTTGCCCCTAGGGGAACATCTGGCAATGTCTGGAGACTTTATTGTCACAATATGGGGGCAGTGGGGTGGGGTTGTTACTACCATCTGGTGGATTGAAGCCAGGGATGCCATTGGACATTCTATAATGTATAGGACAGGCCCCCACAACAAAGAATTAACTGCCCCAGATGTCAGTATTGCCAGGGTTGAGACACATTTCCACAGTAACTTCCTTAAGCACTTAAAGTGGCAAAAGGAAATGGAGAACTTTTTCAAAATCCAGTTTTGCTTATGAACCTTGGCTCCCCATACACACACACGTGACCCCAGAGTTTTCCCCATTCTGCACTATACATTCTCTGGCCAGCACAACCCAGCTGCAGAATGTCAGAAGGCTCCTTTTTTCTTTGAGTAGTGTTTTATTGCTCTACAACAAGGCTTCTAATCACTGGGTATGGGGAGGCACAAGCCAGAGATATCTGCTGAGCTTTTCAAAATATCCTGTCCCACTAGTTTGGATGGTCTCTCAGTTTTCTGGGGGATCAAGGATGTGTGGTCACCAACAGACATTTCTGGCACCATGCAAAGTAAATGCAAAATAGGATTTGTAGGAAGAAAACCAGTGAGTAGCTAAAGAGCAGTGTGCATAAGATCACCAAACTCTCAACCTACTGAGCTGACTAGACAGGATGCACATAGCAAGCAAATCAATAGAAAGGGATCCACATACTGAGGCAAACTGTAACTGCAGGGCCTTCCTCCTTCAGAAAATAATAAGGGTACTCCAGCGCTCAGCCCTGTTCTTGCACTGAGTAACTCAGACCTACAGACCCAAGGTGTCAACTAAGCTAAGTAAAAAGAAAATGGGCCTTCAAAAACATTCAGACTGATCTCTCCTCAAAAGGGGAATGGAATGGTATGGAGTAGGCAGTAGAGATCACAGTGCACTGCACATATTAAAAGCACACATTAGCTCCAGAAACTGGTATTTTGATTGTGTGTGCATGTGTGTACCAAGTAGTGAGGTAAAATATACTTCTAAGGGTCATGGTCAAAGAGTTTGAAAGCTATGAACTTAATCAGAGTCTCTTTCTCAATCTGTCTCTCTCTCCCTCCCTCCTCCTTTCCCCCTTCTCCCTACACCATACTCATATATGCATTTATACAGGAAAATCAAAATAGAAAATTTCTCTACTAAAATATATATAATATATATAAGTTGATGGGAATGTCAGCACAAATCAAGCTTAGAAAACTCCCCAGAAGCCAGACCACTAAGCAAAGCTTCTGAGACTGCCAGTCATGACTATGGTTCTCACACTAAAGAGGATGATGAGCACTGTTTAAGCCACAGGCCTTCTAGCATGAGTCCAACTGATCTTCACCAAAGAACCTCCTGGCTTCTCTCTTTCCTAGCCAATCCTGTCAAGACTGCAGGATCAGCCACTCATTAGTCCCCAAACTGTGTTTAATGGGGACCACCCATGGGCTAAGCATCATGCAAAATATACGTTTTATATATTTTATACATTTATCTAGCTTAGTCCTAACAATCACCCTGGAATATCATTTCCATTAAACAGATGATAAAACTGAGGCTCAGAAAGATAATATAGCACACCCAAGATTTTATATCTGGGAAGGACGTATTGAAGCCAAGAGGAAAATCTAAAGCTACAGGTTCCAAAACCCAATCTCCTTCCACCACACTGATCTCTGAGTTCAAGAACAGACTCTGATCTTGAGATGTATGTACAGAAGATTATTAGGGTGAACTTCAACATATGTGAGACAGAAAAATATGGCTGGGATGCTGACCCCAAGATCCTGTATAGGGATCTGGAGATGAGATGGCCTTTTAGAGATGTCCGGCCTCAAGCCAGCAGTAGACAAGTCTAGATTCTAGTTTCCCCAGGGTAAGTATGACCTGAGATGAAGTGGTCTTCTTATGGGGAGGGCAATGGCAAAGGAATCAGAAAGAGTGAGCTGCCAATACTCCCAGAAGTAGAGGGAATGACTGCCTTAGACCCACAAAGAGAACTGGGCAGGATCCTATAGCACCCACCACTCAGAGAACACACGCTCCCCACGTTTGCTATCCCTAGCTGTACTGACCAAGTTGAATCCTCTGTCCTTGGAAAAAACTCTTGCCTATTTCACTTTCCCCACTTACTATGTGATTCTGAATCAGTAACTTAATCTCTTGGTACTTCAACTTCCTCATCTGAAAAATGGAAATAATAATCACAACATGAGAGCTTTCAGAATATAGCTCCTGGAACCGAAGCACCTGGAAAATGGTTCCTTTGCTATGTTTTTCTTACTTTTTGCTTTGCTCCCTCCTTCTCAGCCTCTTCCACATATAAAAGGTGATTTAAAGTTGGATACCAACAGACACAGGTTTCAGAAGTGCCCAAATAACAGTTCAGGACTTTGACCCATTGTTTATTTCAGTCCTACAACTGCTGCTGCCACCTCACCTTACTCACTATCACTGAGAGTATGATTCCTTAAAGAAAGCTTTAAGAGACTTCTTTATGAATACTTGAAGTACTCCTGGGCTCACTCCGGGACAGTAATTGTTTAAATAATTCATGAGAGTTGTACCTGCAATTGACAAAGACAAGACAAATTGCACAAAAGCAGCTTAATCCTTACATGCCTGCACATGGTCTTTGATAACACAAGATGACAGCATAGAATTCAGTACTGCTTAAAAAAGAAGACAAGGAAGAAAAAGAAAGAAGAAAGAAGAAGAGAGAAGAAGAAAGAAAAAGAAAAAAATTAAGTGCTCCAAGGAAGACAAGACAATATTTAAGGAACAGTTAAGCCCAAAAGCAATGTGAAGGTGACAGCACCAAATGATAAACATAAAACAGGTACTACATTCTTTAGCCAGGTTTGGAAATTGTCCCTTCAAGAACCAGGCCATTTTCATTTTCAAGAGGATACAATAAAATACAGAGTAGTTTTCTCCACACAGACACCTTGAAGATTTTTTAATGTTCCTGCCAAAACGAACGTTGGGTGATGCTTGATGCTATTGAATAATGAAGATGTTATCTATTTTTCTAATGCTGTTAGTAAGCACTGCATTACACAGATAAAGGATGTGTAACTACACTGGGTCAGTACAAAAGATGTAATATAGGAATGGCAGTTATATCCTTAAAATGCATTGTATTGAGTTAAAGATAAAAACAGGTTTCTCGGAAGGCCAGCATGCTGATAAGCCAGAATGCCCAGTCATATAACCAACGTGCACTTTCATAATTTTGTTTCTGATAAAGTCATGAGCCCATTGCCTACTCTTTCAACACAACTGCCCAGTGTTCAACAAAATGGAATTATTCAATTTTATCCCATCTCCAAACCATAGCTTCTGCCTCTTTTCTGTAACGAGAACTGCCATCCCTCCATTTTCATCAAACCCCTCTCCATCCTTTAAGATCTACTTCAATGTCATCTTTTAATAAAAGTTGTTCTGGGCCTGCCCTCTCCAAACTAGACATGGCCATTCCATGTAAACTTTAATAACACTTAGCCTGAATCTCCCTTCCAGCAATAATTATTCTTGCTTGTCTTGCCTTGGCTTATTTTCTTTATAACATTTATTTTTCCTCTACCTTGTAAGCATTTTAAGGCAGAAACTATGTCTTAATCCTCTTTGCACATTCTTCAATACCTGAAACTGTGCCCTGAACTTGAAATGTTCAATAAATGTGGCTGAATTTATCAATAACACTTTCCATTTGGCAGTTTGGAACTCGCTATTTACCTTTTATCATCCCTGTACTTCCTCTCTCATCCTTGCTCATCAGAGTCAGCACAAAGTGACCTCAGCTATCCCTTGAAAATACCAGAAGATCAAAGGTTAGAAATCTGACACTGTTTGTAAAAGGTTGCTACCTTTCTGACTTCCTAGGAGTTAATGGGATTTTGGAGCTCAAATGCTCTTTAAATAATATCTGAGTCTGGGGTTAAGTGAACTTCCCAATGTCACATATGGAGCAAACCTAGAACTAAAATCTAACGTAGGATGAGATTTTTTGTTGTTCAATACTGCTGTCATAGACAGGGTTAGAACTTTTCTCTTTTGTGTTCTTGAGCTCATTCCTCCCAGGAGTATAATTTTTTCAGGATAAGCTTAAGAATATTAATTTGCCAAAACAATAATAACCATAAGAAAATATGGGCTTACTTATAAGTTTACATCTACAGCCAGCATGCTCTACCCTGATTCAAAGTTTCAATGATGAGTAAATCAGATTTAAATACATATAAGCATGTACTTGCCTATGACAAAAACACTTCAGGTTCTGTTTGTACTATCGAGAACATCCAAAGAAAAATGAAGTTCAAGTAGAAACGTTTTGCTGATTCTATTCTAAGTAGAACTCAACCACAAACCAAAGTCATATATGAATAATGGTTCAAATGAAGTGAAAATAATGAATCAATAACATGACTTGCAAATTCTGGGGAATGTATCAGAGTTCTGAAAAATCCTCACAAAAGATTTTCTTCCAGGGAGCTTTTGCAGCATCCAAATGCATTTATTATTGGCTCATGCAATTTCTATGGAACAGAAACTAAGCAAGACCCTTCCTGTTCACTTCCATTTTTCATGTGGTTCATATAACCTTATATTCCGTTGTCTATGCACAACCTACAGCCTATCTTCATCAGGCTAAATTAAAAGATTTTTATACTCTATGATTTGTGATTTTATAGCTTCCTTATACCCCAGAGTTAAGATGACCTTATTCCCCAAGACCATGTCTGCAAAGTTATCTAGTTTCAATTTCTTTATGATGCTTATGTTTTTCGTTCTCCTCAAGGTGCTATCACATAGGTGAGCATATTACAGTTCTATACAATACTTCTTCCATGTCGTGAGGTTCAATACTAAATGCCTGGTGAGTCTATCTAATTATAATAGAGGCCACTGGAACTATTTTTTTTCTTCTAATTTTTTTTATTTATTTATGATAGTCACAGAGAGAGAGAGAGAGAGAGAGGCAGAGACACAGGGAGAGGGAGAAGCAGGCTCCATGCACTGGGAGCCCGATGTGGGATTCGATCCCAGGTCTCCAAGATCGCGCCCTGGGCCAAAGGCAGGTGCTAAACCGCTGCGCCACCCAGGGATCCCCACTGGAACTATTTAATACAAAATCCCACAAGGCTACATAGACAAAGAGAAGCAAATACTTGTGCTACTATGTGGTAAATTCAGAGGTTTGTACACACAAAATCAAGGAAATTTCAATAAAGGCAGATTTGTCTTTTCAAATCTCTGTAAGTAATGAGAGGTTATATTGAAGATTTGCTGCATAGTAAAAGCAACTTCATCAACCTATCTGTGTCATCCCGGACAGGTCTTTAGGGGAAATTCTATGCAAGGTAGAATGCCAAAAGGTTATATAAAGTATATGAATGAATGTGGACTATAAGAAAAACGCTTTTAGTTTTAGAATTGATGAAATTTGATGATGAAATAATATAACTGGTTTCTAACAGCGTAAGATGTAAATTCTGGTTGAAATAGATACTCTCCTTTCAAAATGGTCATCTTAGGAGATAATATATACTCTAACTATGCTACTTTTGTTCCAAATATGTCATCTTTTTAAATTAGTTTCAGGACACATTCTGTCAAATTTTTCATCTGAGCTTTTAAACTGGACTTGATTTCTGGGAAAAAAAACCCGCAGGCAGACTCTGAGGTGCTCCAATGATCTCTGCCTCCTGGTGTTCATGCTTTTGTGTGAACCCCCCCCCCCAACCCAAGTGTGAGTTGGGTTTGTAACTTGCTTCCAGCCAATTTGAAGATGGCAAAAATGACAGAAAATACATAATTACATATATAATTACATTATCTAAGATTGTTACCCATCTAGCTAGTAGACATTCTCTCCCTTGCTGCCTCTGAAGAAGCAAGTAGTCATGCTGGGAAGGTCCCTAGAGCAAGGAGCTGAGAGTAGCCTAGATAGCAAGAAATTGAAGTCCTCAGCCAACAGTCCAGAAAGAACTAAACGTTGCCAACAACCATGTGATCTTGGAAGTAAACCATTCTCCAGTCAAGCATTCAGATGAGATTCAGCCCTGGCTAATAATACCTTGCAACTTATGAAGGACCCAACCAAGCCATGCCCAGACTCCTGACCCTAGTGAGATTGTTTTAAGCCACTAAGATTGTTGTAATGTTATTATGCAGTAATAGAGAACTAATGTGAAAACTTTGATTCTGAGCCAGCAGTAGTTAATATGTAATTTTTTACCCAATATATCATTCTTAAATTTTATCCTCTTAATTATCTTTTCCTTACCTTGCTTTTCTACCTATTTACTCCTGAGAACATCAAGAATTCTCTTGAAATTTCAAATCAACCCAATACTTTATACATTAGATTCATACCATCTAGCCTTTATAGGACATTTACTATGTGTCAGGCACTGTGCTAAGCACTTTACCTATTTAATTAATCAACACAACCCTGTAAGTTAGAAATTCTTACATTCTCATTCTAAAAGTAAGGAAATGGAATAAAATACCTGTCCCAAGGTCAAAAAGCTAATAAACAGCATTCTCAGCTGAGAATCTAACTCAAGCAGTCAACTTCCAGAGTTTATACAACTAACATCTTTTCTATAAAGGATGTACACAAGCATTAGCTCACTTAAGATTCCCATTTTTTTTAAAAAAAAAAAAAGCTATTATAATGTTACTGATAAAGAAATTTGGGGCTTTGAGAGTTGGAGATTAAGTCATTTAACTTGTGAATAGCCAGGCAGACCAAAAGAACCAAAATTTCATTGCTGCTCCTAATCCAGTGCTCTTTCTATCATACAAACGTCAGTTGTTCTGAATGAAATCCTGAAGCTAATTGTTTTATGCGCAGGTCTGGTAACCAGGGTGTGGCAATATCTAAAGGAGAATCTCTGAAACAGTTTTGAATGAAGAAAACCATAATCCAGACACTCAATGTGAACACATTCAAGGGTTCCATTTTGAAGATAACACTCATCTCCAACAGTATTTCTATGATCATAAAATTATAATCACCATACCCCATAAGCCAACACAAAAATAAGTTAGTGAATACAAGGTATATAACGATGAAACTCAATTTCCTAGACTACAAAATGAGGAGGGTTGGAGAAGGCAAATATTTCTCAAAGTATGTTCCAGAGAACACTAACCCCACATGACATTAAAACGTGTTTGGAGAAGGAAAAAAAAAGCATGAGGAGGGCGGTTTTGTACAGCCAAATAAGTTTACGCTCTTCGCAGCACTCTGGGAGGTTCATATCCATATTAGCACTTAGAGGCTCTGAGAAGTTCTGCAATAAAGAAATTCATGAACTCTGCTGAACCCAGTGGCTCCAGAACTTTTTAACCACATAACCTTCTTTTCTGGGAACACTTCTATTAATGTCTTCTAGGACTCTAATTTCTACTTGGGAAATTCCATGAATTTACCTCAAGGTTAATTTTCATTTCACAGGAGGTTAAAAATTAAGTTTGACCTATAAAGTGAGTTAGAGGTAGTTTGTTTAAATTATATAAAACTTAGGAAGCAATTGCAAATGTCCCCAAGAGCATACATTTTCTTCAGGCTTCTAATCTATCAATTTTAGCTGCCCATTACCTACTTCTTTTCAAGGTATCTTGAGTTAATGATTTTGATGAATCTCAGAATGAAAAATAACATTTACAGATAATCAACGCATTTTCAGAGCAAAATTTCTTGGTGCAACCATTTATCCTACCAACTTACTTCATGTAATCACACGTTCACCACAAAGAAAGGGGAAAAGAGGACAAATATATTACATTTCTATTACACAAGGAGTCTGTGAAGTCTCCCCATGCTGTTTCCTCATTTCAGCTAAAATAACCATGTTTGAAAGATATATTAATCCTGTTGACCTCTGAAAAGCTCTTTAAAGGAATCTCGTCTCCTCTTTTTATTTTTCTTCACACTAAAGTTTCTGGTAGAATTTCCTCACTCAAATCAGTTTTGTAGTCTGTAAAGTGGAAACAATAAAGAGGAGGCTTAAGCATTCACTTCATGTTCCTTTATCAAACCACTTCCCACACAGCCAAGTCATTAGTATCAGACGTAACAAAGATATCTTTAGGAAAATCGTGGGTGCTGCTTTACAGCAATTCCTTTGCTCTATGAGTCATCATGGCTTCAGCTCCAACTTTAAGCAAACTATTTCACTTTTCTCAGGCTTTTTGTTTTTTTTTTAAGATTTTATTTATTTATTCATGATAGACATAGAGAGAGAGGCAGAGACACAGGCAGAGGGAGATGCAGGTTCCATGCTGGGAGCCGGACGTGGGACTCGATCCCGGGACCACAGGACTGCGCCCTGGGCCAAAGGCAGGTGCCAAACCACTGAGCCACCCAGGGATCCCGTTTTTTGGTTTTTTAATTTTTTTATTTAAATTCCATTAATTAACATATGGTATATTATTCGTTTCAGAGGTACAGTTCAGTGATTCATCAATTGTATATAACACCAAATACTCATTACATCAAGCTTAATGTCCATCACTGTCACCCCATCGCACTATACCCCCTTCACCTCCAGTGACCCTCTGTTTCCTATGGTTGAGTCTCTTATGGTTTGTCCCCATCTCTGATTAAATCTTGTTTTATGTTTCCCTCCATTCTTCTATCCTCCTCTGTTTTGTTTCTTATATTCCACATGAGTGAAATCATATTATAATTATCTTTCCTGATTGACTTATTTCACTTAGCATACTACCCTCTAGTTTTTTCCATGTTGTTGCAAATGGCAAGTTTTCATTTTTTTTTTAAGATTTCCATTTTTGATGGCTGAGTAATATTCCACATGGTCACATCTTTATCCATTCATCTAATGTTTTTTTAAGATTTTATTTATTTATGAGAGACATAGAGAGAGAGGCAGAGACAGAGGCAGAGGGAGAAGCAGGCTTCCTGCAGGTACTTGATCCCAGGACCCCAGGATCACAACCTGGGGAGACACTCAACCACTGAGTCACCCAGGTGCCCCTATCCATTCATCTGTTAATGGACATGTGGGCTCTTTCCATAGTTTGGCTATTGTGGACATTGCTGCTATAAATACTGGGATGCAGGTGCCCCTTTGGATCACTACATTTGTATCTTCGGGGTAAATACCCAGTAGTGCAATTGCTAGGATAGTTCTATTTTTAAATTTATGAAGAACTTCCATACTGTTTACCAGAGTGGCTGTACCAGCTTGCATTCCTACCAACAGTGCACAAAGGTTCCCCTTTCTCTGCATCCTTGCCAGCATTTGTTGTTTCCTAATTTGTTATGTTCAGCCATTCTGACTGGTGTGATGTGGTATCTCAATGTGGTTTTGATTTATATTTCTCTGATGTTGAGCATTTTTTCATGTGTTTGTTGGCCATTTGTATGTCTTCTTTGGAGAAATGTCTACTCACATCTTCTGCCCATTTCTTGACTGGATTATTTGTTCTTTGGGTACTGAGTTTGATAATTCTTTATAGATTTTGATAATAGCTCTTTTTAAAGATTTTATTTATTTAATCATGAGAGACACAGAGAGAGAGGCAGACACAGGCAGAGGGAGCAGCAGGCTCCATGCAGGGAGCCTGATGCAGAACTCGATCCCAGGTCTCCGGGATCACACCCTGGGCTTGAAGGCAGGTGCTAAACCGGTGAGCCACCAGGCTGCGGTTTAAAGATACTAGCTCTTTATCTGATAAAACATTTGCAAAATTTTCCTCTCATTATTTATGTTGTTTTTTGGTTTTGTTGATTGTTTCCTTTGCTGTGCAGAAGCTTTTTATCTTGATGAAGTCCCAATAGCTCATTTTTGCCTTTGTTTCCCTTGTCTTTGGAGATGTGTCTAGCAAGAAGTTGCAGTAGCCAAGGTCAAGCAAGTTGCTGCCTGCTTTCTCCTCTGGGATTTTGATGGATTCCTATCTTACATTTGGATCTTTCATCCATTTGAGTCAATTTTTGTGTATAAGAAAATGGCCCAGTTTCATTTTTTTGCATATGGCTGTCCAATTTTCCCAACACCATTTGTTGAAGAGACTGTCTTTTTTCCACTGGATGTTTCTTCCTGCTTTGTTAAAGATTAGTTGACCATAGAGTTGAGGGTCCATTTCTCGGTTCTCTATTCTCTTCCACTGATCTGTCTGTTTTTGTGCTATTACCATACTGTCTTGATGATTACAGCTTTAAAACACAGCTTAAAGTCCAGAATTGTGATGCCACAGCTTTGGTTTTCTTTTTCAACTTTCCTTTGGCTATTCAGGATCTTTTCTGGTTCCATACAAATTTTAGGATTACTTGTTCCAGCTCTGCAAAAAATCTTGATGGTATTTTGATAGGGATTACACTGAATGTATAGATTGCTCTTTCTTCAGTTTCACTGGTAGTGTATAGAAATGCAACTGATCTGTGCATTGATTTTGTATCCTGCCACATTGCTAAATTGCTGTACGAGTTCTAGCAATTTTGGGGTGGAGTCTTTTGGGTTTTCTATGTCATCTGTGAAGAGGGAGAGTTTGACTTCTTCTTTGCCAATTTAAATGTCTTTTATTCCTTTTTGTTGTCTGATTGGTGAGGCTAGGACTTTTAGTACTATGTTGAATAACAGTGGAGAGAGTGGACATATCTGTCCTGTTCCTGACCTGAGGGGAAAAGCTCTCATTTTTTTCCCATTGAGAATGATTATTTGCTGTGGGCTTTTCATAGATGGCTTTAATGATATTGAGATATGTTCCTTCTATCCCTACACTGTGAAGTGTTTTAATCAAGAAAGGATGCTGTATTTTTTGTTAAATGCTTTTTCTGCATCACTGAGAGGATCATATGGTTCTTGTCCTTTATTAATGTGTATCAATCACACTGATTGATTTGCAGATGTTGAACCACCTTTGCAGACCAGTAAAAAATTCTACTTGGATTTGGTGTATAACTCTTTTAATTAAGGTACTGTTGGATTCTACTGGCTAGGAAGTATTTTGTTGAGAATTTTTGCACCCATGTTCATCAGGGATATTGGTATGGAATTTTCCTTTTTGGTGGGATGCCTGGTTTGGGGACCAAGGTAATGCTGGCCTTAAAGAACAAGTTTGGAGATTTTCCTTCCATTTCTATTTTTTGAAACAGCTTCAGAATAGGTATTAACTCTTCCTTAAAATGTTGGTTGAATTCCCCTGGGAAACTATCTGGCCCTGAACTCTTGTTTGTCAGGATATTTTTGATTACTACTACAATTTTCTTGCTGGTTATGGGTCTGTTCAGACTTTCTATTTCTTCCTATTTCACTTATGGTAGCTTCTACATTTCTAGGAAGGCATCCATTTCTTCCAGATTGCTCAATTTGTTGGCATATAGTAGCTCATGATATGTTCTTATAATTGTTTGTATTTCTTTGATGTTCATTGTGATCTCTCCTCTTTCATTCATTATTTTACTAATTTGAGTCCTTTCTCTTTTATTATTAATTCTTCCATAGAACCAGCTCTTAGTTTCATTGTTCTGTTCTATATTGTTCTTTTGGTTTCTGTTTCATTGATTTCTGTTCTCATCTTTATTAATTCACTTCTCTTGCTAAATTTAGGCTTTATTTGCTGTTCTTTCTCCAGCTCCTTTCGCTGTAAGATTAGCTTGTGTATTTGAGATTTTTCTAAATTTTTTGAGACAGGCTTGTATTGCAATGTACTTCCTCTTAGGACCACCTTTGTTGTATCCAAAAGGTTCTGAGCAGTTGTTTTCATTTTCATTGAATAAAATTCATTTTAACTGAATAAAAATTCCAAGAATTTTTTTTAATTCTTAATTTCCTCATTTATTCTTTAGTAGGATGCTCTTTAACCTCCAAGTATTTGAGTTCCTTCCAAATTTCCTCTTGTGATTAAGTTCCAATTTCAAAGCATTGTGGTCTCATAATACACAAGGAATAATCTCAATCTTTTGGTTCAGTTGAAACATAATTTGTGACTCAGTATGTGATCTATTCTGGAGAATGTTCTATGTACACTTGAGAAGAATATGTTCTGTTGCTTTAGGATGGAATGCTCTGAATATATCTGAGAAGTCCATCTAGTCCAGGGTGTCATTGAAAGCCTTTGTTTACTTATTGATCTTCTGCTTAGATTATCAGTCCTTTGCTGAGAGTGGAGTATTGAATAATTGGCTGCTCCCCAGTTAGGAGCATAAATATTTATAATTGTTAGATCTTCCAGTTGGATAGACCCTTTAAGTATGATATAGTGTCCTTCTTCATCCTTATTACAGTCTTTGGTTTAAAATTGAATTTGTCTGATCTAAGGATTGCTTCCCCAGCTTTCTTTTGATGTCCATGATAAATGGTTCTCCACTCCCTCACTTTCAATCTGGAGAGGTTTGGGGTCTAAAATGAGTCTCTTGCAGGCAGTGTACTGATGGGTCTTGCGTTTTTATCCAATCTGATACCAGGTGTCTTTGATTGGAGTATTTAGCCCATTTACATCCACAGTAACTATTGAAAGATATGAATTTAGTGTCACTATATTACCTGTAAAGTCTCTGTTCCTGTAGATTGTCTCTGTTCATTTCTGTTCTATGTTACTTCTGGGTTCTCTCTTTGCTTAAAGGATCTCTTTTAATATTTATTGCAGGGTTGATTTAGTAATCACAAATTCTATTTGTCCTGGAAGCTCTTTATCTCTCTATTCTGAATAATAGCCTTGCTGGGTAAAGTATTCATGGCTGCATATTTTTCTCATTTAACACCCTGAATATATATCATACCAGTCCTTTCTGGCCTGCCAGGTCTCTGTAGATAGGTCTGATGCCAGCCTTATGTTTCTACCTCTGCAGGTTAAGGACCTCTTGTCCCGAGCTGCTTTCAGGATTTTCTCTGTCTCTGAAATTGGTGAGCTTCACTATTATGTTGAGGTATTGACCTATTTTTATTGATTTTGAGGGGGGTTCTCTGTGCCTCCTGGACTTAACTATTTCCTTCCACAGATTAGGGAAGTTCTCAGCTATAATTTGCTTAAATATATATACCTTCTGCCCCTCTGTCTCTTTCTTCTTCCTCTGGGACCTCAATTATTCTAATACTGAGAACTTTATGGCATTGCTGATCTCTCAAATCCTCCCCCATAATCTAGTAGTTGCTTATCTCTCTTTTCCTCAGTTTATTTATTCTCCATAATTTTATCTTTAATCACTGATTATCTATTCTGCCTCATTTATCCTAGCAGTTACAGCCTCCATTTTTCATTGCATCTAAGTAATACCCCTTTTGATTTTGACCTGATTAGATTTTAGTTCTTTTATTTCTCCTGAAAGGAATTCTCTAGTATCTTCTATACTTTTTTTCAAGCCCAGCTAGCATTTTTATACTCATTATTCTGAATTCTAGCTCTGACATTTTACTAATACCCATATTTATTAAGTCTCTGATAGTACTGACTGTTATTCTTTTTTCTAGGGTGAGTTTTTCCATCCTGTCATTTTGTCCAAAGAACAGGTGAATGAGAGAACAAAATACAAAAATATCAACGATCACTCCAGCAAAATATACACTATACAAATCAGAAGATATCAGAAACCAAAAAAGAAAAAAAGAGAAAAAAGGCAGAATACAACCAAACAGGTGAAAAGAACAGGGCAATATACTAGGTCCTGGGTGTATTTTGGTCTGTTTGCTAGGAGAAACTAGATCCCAATACTGCAAATAAAGAAAAACTTATATAAATACAAAAATAAAAATGAAGCCAAAAATAAAGAATATATATAAGATTTAAATGTAAAAATGAATATTTAAAAAGACAAAAAAAATGATAAAATAAGAAACTAGTTAAAAAAGAAAAAGAGAAATTTTAAACTGAACGACTGAAGGAACATGAGAAAAAACCTCAAATTCTATATACTATTTTCCCCTAGCACTGGAGTTTTTCAGTTCTGTGTGATCCATAAAACTTGGTTATAAGCTGGATGTTCCTGGTGACCTTCAGGGTGAGGGGCCTGTTGCACTAATTCTCAGGTGTCTTTGGCCCCAGGGGTTGTTGCACTGCCCTTGCCAGGGGGCCAAGCTCAGTGTACAAGGCTCCAGATTGCTCCATGTGGCTTTTGTTCCTGAAGGTTTTCCCTGATGCTTTAGAGGATGTAAATTAATACGGTAGCACCCCCATCTCCAGCCATCTGAAAAATCAGAGCCCCCATTCCTCAGTGCACTGTCAGGGAAAAGCAGTCAATCTCTTTTGTCTCCCTGATTCCCATCTGCACTCCATGTTCATTCAGCCTATGATCAAGTGTGTTTAGCTTAGGCATATAACCCCAGTTTGAGTCTCCAAACCCTGCAGATTCTTGCAGCTGTGCCTCCCAGGAGAGGGAAGAGAGTCTTACCATAGCTCTGCCACTTGCTGGGCCCCTGATCCAAGAGCAGTTGCCAGATTGTGCCATGGTTCGTGGTTTATGGTAACACCGAATTGAAAGCCCACTCCTGCGCTCCCTGATTGCAGCCTGCTTCCCCACTCCCATGCCTGGGAACTCTGCCACACTCAGGCAACGTCGTTCTCTCTGTGTCCCTAGGGATTCTGACACCATACTGTCCCACCTATGATTCTGTCCTGTTTTGGCACCTGAGTGCCTTTCATGCAGAATATCCATCATCAGATCAGACTTCTAAAAGTTCTTATTTTGCTCTCCACTGCTCGATCACTTTCAGTAGCCAGCTTGTGAAGGCTCCCTTCCCCTGAAGTTTATCTTCCCATATATCACCTCAGATTCGCTTCTTTGCACCTCCTACCTTCCAAAAAGCGGTCACTTTTCTTTTTGTAGAATTGCAGCAACTCTTTTCTTAGATCTCAGGTTGAGTTCACAGGTGTTCAGAATGATTTGATAGCTAGCTAGCTGATTCCAGGGACCAGTTGAAACTATGGTCCCTTACTTCCCTGCCATCCTCCTCAAACTCCCCTCAGGCTTTGTTTTTTAAGCCTGTTTCCTCATCTACAAAATGGGCTTATTCCTTATAGAGTTGTTGAGAGAAGTCAATGAAATAATGTGTGGGAGATATTGTTCAATCCATTTACTCCAAAAAGCATCTGCGGGCCTGGAATTCTGCTTTTAGGGATGTTATTATTATGGCACTTACATGGTGGTTTCCATCATTCCAATTTTCACAAAGAGAAAAGAGCAAAGTTTCATAAAGAGCAAGAGCAAAGTTAAGAGAAGAGGAAAGTTAAGAAATTTGCCCAAGTTTACTCAGCTAATAAATAGAATACTATGAATTTGAACTCTTTTCTATTTGCCTCTTTTTTCTTTCCATTGCACCACACTGATGTTCAACAAAATGTGTTGAATGTCTCCTATACCAAACATTTACCAAAATGCTGAAACCTATTAAAAAATTTTTTAAAAGAGAGAGAAAAAAGTCTTAAGCAGCCTGATCTTTAGGCAAAGGCATAAAGTAAGTCAAACTGACCTCTATCCTTGCTGCCCACCAGGGGACAAAGTCCTCACATTGCTCTGATGAGCCCAAGGATCTTCTCACACTGTCTCACTAGGGCTACGTACCCAGACACTGGCCTGTCCTCTTGATCAATGCTACTCAAAGTAGTGGTCCATTTATGTTGTTTGTTAGCAAACAATGTTGAAACAAGGGGTTTGCACTAGAATGTAAATTAATATGCTGCTTCCTTCAATGAGAAAGTCTTGATAACAAAAGAAAAAAAAATAGCTTAAAAGTTTCTCAGATAGAGATACACATATATTTTCTTTATCCTCTTCCCTTGTCTGAGTAGTAAAAGTGGCTATACATCCAGTGTGCCAAGAAGAGTGCCTGGCACATGACAGGTACTCAAAAAATTCACTAGTTCCTCAGCAAATATCCACTTAGCATTTAAGTTGTGCCAGGTCCTCATCATACAATAGGGAATGAAACAGATAAAGACCATGCCACTCATTCCAGTGGGAGAGCCATTAAAGGGGACAGGAAAGAAGGTGGAGTCTTTAAAAAGTTCAATCTGGGAACAAAATGAGGAAAAAGCAGACTAAATATGTGTAGCCTATATTGTATAGTTTTTCTCTCGACCATATCCAGAATGTCATGGAACCTTCATAGTTCTGGCAGCCTGACTGTAGGTATTTAAATTGTTCCATAAGGCCACTGGACTGTGTTTAAGGAAAAACTTTTTTACCGGGATAGATTACCATAGGAAGGTACAAAAAGTCCATTCTCTTGAGTTTTTAAAACAAAATAAATAGCCCAAAAAATTACTAAAATCATTAAATTATATAAAATGATTAAAATCCAGCTCTTACTAGGAATTATAAGAAAAAAGAAAACACTGGACAGGGAATCTGAGCCCCTGCTGTGCCATTTATAAGCTGGTGATGTTGGCCAAGTCACCTCACCTCTATAAATCTCGGTGTCCTCATCTGTAGAAAAAAAGAGTGTTTGGTGACCTCTGGGTTCCCTTCCAGTCTTGTGATTTCAGTGACACTAAACTCTTCCAGTCTCTTCAAGTCCTCCACTTCTTTTTTTTTTTTTTTTTTTTTTTTTTTTTATGATAGTCACAGAGAGAGAGAGAGAGAGGCAGAGACATAGGCAGAGGGAGAAGCAGGCTCCATGCACCGGGAGCCTGATGTGGGATTCGATCCTGGGTCTCCAGGATCGCGCCCTGGGCCAAAGGCAGGCGCCAAACCGCTGTGCCACCCAGGGATCCCTCAAGTCCTCCACTTCTATATTTTCATTATTATAGGTCTTCACCAGAAAAATAGGGTAATTACTTCTGAAAGTATAATATTTTTTAAAGACTTTATTTTGTTATTGAGAGAGAGAGAGGCAGAGACACAGGCAGAGGGAGGAGCAGGCTCCCTGCATGAAGCCTGCATGGGACTCAATCCCAGGTCTCCAGGATCACACCCTGGGCTGAAGGCAGGCACTAAACCGCTGAGCCACCCAGGCTGCCCTGCAAGTATAGTATTATTCTCAAGATTTTTTTAAGAGTATAGCCCACTATTGAGACTACCATCATACAGAGTCTAAGAAAGAAAGGAAAGAGAGACAGAGAAAGAAATAGGGGCAGGGGGAGGGGATAGGGAAACACGATAATGTCATCATGTCTGCATATGGCTTTAATATGGCTCTTTCTGTCATGGCTGCATCTCCCACTCTGACATCATACACTTTATATAATATATACTGCAAAAAAGCAGTATATAAACCAAATTTTGGTCATTTAAAGCATATTATAAATGCACTAGAAAAATTGCTATTAAAGAGAATCCTTTGATATCTTTTGTGGTGTAAGTAAACAGCCCATATTTCATTTTTGTGATAACCTGTGTTTATATGAATTTATATTTTAAAATTACAGACAGTATTTCCCAAGGGACCATCCTGATTCAGGCTCTATGCCAAAAGGTTTACCCACATTATTGTATCAAACACTAACAATAACCCCATGAAATTAGTATTATGGTTGTCACCATCTTATAAATAGGGAAAATGCAGCTCAGAAAGGCTAAATGACAATCTAAAGTCACCCAACCAGTAGGGAGAAGAACAAGATGGCAAATCTACATTTAAGTGGTCTAAGAGCCCAAGTTCTCAACCACTACTCCATAGTACCCATGAATACTAGGCAAAGACCTACTCTGAGCACATAAAACTCCATAAAGCTATGGGGCCTCACTTTGTCCTCTGGCTTCTATTTTCTTAGCCCCCACAGTCCCTCCAGCCATTTCTCAGCTACTAAACTTTGCTTCCCGGTCTGTCAAATGACAAGAAGTTTCCAGGCATAGACAGTGCTCTCAGAAGTCCAGGTCTACGAGCAAAGATAGACCTTGGGAGACTCAGAGGAGAGCAGCCAGGCCAAGAGAAGGCTCAAAGCCATGTTATCTGGGGACACTTGGAAGAAGTAGGTAGGTTTGGACTGGAGAGGAAAAACTCAGGGAAACAGATGCTAGCATATCTTTTCATAGTTCAGCGGTCTCATTTGAAGAAGTTTCTTCAGCCAGAGGCAGCAGACTCTTGGTACTTTCGGCAACACAAATCTTTAAAATATATGAAGAAACAAAATGTGAGCTGCAGCACAATGCCATTTATTTAAATTAAAAATGTATGGCAAAAGAATAATGCCTGTTTTACAAGAACTCATACAAATAGATACACATCACACATATTAGGACTGCTGCCTATGAAGAGTGAGGAGGGAGAATCAAAGGGAAGGGCTATCCTATTTTTATTTCAGTCCACATATATGAAGGAGAAAGACATGTGATAAATAAGCTCCAGATCTGATAATGCTAGAATCAGCAGGTAAACCTTGAAAAGCACCATGCAAAATATTTATATAGAACCCAACCACTTTTCACACCTCTCTTCGTCCAATACACCATCATCTCTCATCTGAACTATGGCCACAGCCTCTAACTGCTCTCCCTAAGTCCACATTTTTCTCTGTATAGTCTATTTGCAGAGAAAATCTTTTAAAGCATAGATCAGATCATATTAGTCCCTACCTCAACACACTCCAGTGACTCCCCACCTTACTCAGAGTAAAACCTGGTATCCTTACAATGGTCCCCATGACTTGGCTCCCACTCCCTTTCTAGTCTCCTATCTCACTGTTCTCTCCTTGGTATTCCCTTCTCCAAGCACACTGGCCTCCTTGGTGCTCCATGATCACAATAAGCACATGCCTGCCTCAGGGCCTATGCGCTTACTATTTCCACTGCCCAGAAAGCTCAAGCTCCACACATTCATATGGTTCATTTGGGACTCCACTTGAAAGTCACTTGTCACCAAGGCCTTTCCTTACAACACTCATTAAAAATTCCAAGTGCCACCCCAACACTGTCTTTCTTCCTTTCTTAATTATCTCCTGTCATGCTCTTCATTTTACTTGCCTTACTCACTAACCTCCTCCTGTAGAAAGCAAGTTCAGGAGCATAGGGCTTTCTGTTCACTACTACATCCTCAGAATTTAAACAGTATCTGGAAAATGGTATGCACTTAGTAACTATTTTAATTGATTTTTATTCAACATAAAAAAACTTCTATAGAATTGTCCATTAATGAAATGAGATAGCTCATAAGAAAATGAGCTCCCCGGGGCACCTGGGTGGCTAAGTGGTTGAGCCACCCTCCTCAGATGTTGTGAGGCTGGAGGAGAGGAACCCTAGGCCGCAGGGTGTCGGTGAATCACCCCCAGAGCAGCTTCATTCTGAAGGAAGGAAGGAAAGGAGGGAGGAAGGAAGGGAGGCAGGCAGGCAGGCAGGAAGACATGCAGACCCAGCAAATCAGCCGAATTCCACCTAGCCTCTGGCCACTGCAAGGGGAAAGCCAAGTGGTTAAGCCTGCACAATGAAGAAGACCAAGAAGAGCATCTCAGCCTCCAGGTATCAAGAAGTCCCCTATATACTCTTCAAGAGAAGGAGCAGAAAAAGCAGATAGCAGCAAAAACAACCTAGAAGAAACGTGAGGAGTTTGGGATGAAAACAGTAAAGCAGGGATCCCTGGGTGGTTCAGTGGTTTAGTGCCTGCCTTCGGCCCAGGGCATGATCCTGGAGTCCTGGGATCGAGTCCCACGTCAGGCTCCCTGAATGGAGCCTGCTTCTCCCTCTGCCTGTGTCTCTGCCTCTCTCTGTCTCTCATGAATGAATAAATAAAATCTTAAAAAAAAAAAAAAAACAGTAAAGCAACCAAGGGTACATGCAGATGCATTTATTCAGCCCATATCAAATGTGATCTCACTGTGTGCCATGCTCTATTAGATGATGGGGGCATGTTGGCTCTATCCTAAAGTTTGCCAGTATAGAGGGCCCATGAGAAACTGCCCATACAATGGGTTTTTCTTATTCATTCTGGGAGCTCAATGGATAGCATTTTCCTTGGACAGTGGGTCAGTGTGATGATCAAGCATCTGAGTTTTGGGTAGTGGAGTTCCAATTACAACCTGTCCAGGATCCTGTAGGGGCTTAAGTAGCTAATCTGGGAACAGAGAGCATGGTACATGCTAAGTGCTCATTTTTTACCTTTTGGACTTACTGTTGTCACCACATGTCAACCATCTCTGGTAAATATTCTGTTCTACATACACTGTCTGGAAAATGTGGGGGGAAATGGGGGGGAGACTCTGAGATCAAGTCCCGCATCATACTCCCTGCAGGGAGCCTGCTTCTCCCTCTGCCTATGTTTCTGCCTCTCTCTGTGTGTCTCTGATGAATAAATCAATAAAAACTTAAAAAAAAAAAAGAAAGAAAGAAAATGAGCTCCCCATCCCTGAACGTATCCAAGCAAAGGCTAAATAAATGAATAAATGACCTTTTTGTAAATACCCTGAAGAAAAGATTCAAGCAATGGGTATTTGATTGGACTAGATATTAATCCAAGCTCCTGACAACCCTGAAATACCATAACTCTGTGAACCACCACAAAAATACTTAAATAAAATGCTCAGAGTCCTAAAACTGGACCTTAGGAGGTCAGCAGATGCTTTAAAAACCAGGATCATACTTCCAGTCTCCTACACCTAGTGAACTGCGCAACAGCAGATTGGGTTTGTTTTGTTTCATTTTTAATCTCTTAAACCCCACGAGTCTATTTGGTAACATTTTCTCCTGAATACAAAAAAGCAGCATACATCTAATTGCAAATGAGAAATTTCAGAACAAGCTAGTGTTATCAAATAACTGTATTATCTGAAAAAAATTCATCATCTCACGTAATTTAAATTTTTGCCCTTTGCTCCCTTGTGTATATTTTTGCATTAAAAAGTCTGCCTAAAATTAGTTCAATTCTTCCCTTTGGGATAGATTTTAAAACAAAAACATGGAAGGATTGAAAAGAGGAACTGAATGACTGATAGTTGATATTTCTTCTATAGAGTCTCCTGATTTATGTATGACAAGAAGGTTGAAAGCCTATGTGAAAAGAGCAAAAAAGAAGAAAATGAATGTTCTAGGGTCCACACAAATTAGTGATGTCGCCACCCTCCAGGGAAGAAAATACTTTGGTTATATTTTTTTACAGTGATGAGAAAATTGCAGTACCCAAGAGAGATAGAGACCCTGCTTTAGAATCGATTAAATGCAGGCTAAAGTAAGGTTCAAATATTTCCTACAAAAAAAAAAATATTCCCTACATTGCCTCTTCCCTCTGCTAGATGAGATTCTTCAGTTGTATGAAGAGTCCAGGGAATACTACAAGTAACTAAATGATAGCAATAAGAGTGGCCCTCTGCTCCTGGAAGCAAAAACTCTGAATCCAACCTGGAACAGAGAAGGTGTTCCATCCCTGTTTACAGCTTTCCTCAACACAGAAATTGGGGACCCATAAGGCCATCTATTTACAACATTTTATTTTATCTAAGAAAGAGAGGGGCAGGTATATTCCATCACTTTTACAGAAATCTATCCATCCTGAACAAAGAAGGAGTTTTAAGTTTGGGATTTTTCAGGTTATACACATTCTCCACCTCTTGCTATTATGTAGTCTATTTCTAGAAAGGAGACCACAAGTGTACCACAAGAATTGGAGCCAATGATAACTATTTGTTCATCACATTGCTTGCCAGGGCAGGGATATCTCAAGGGATTTTTCTTCAAGTTTTTGTTTAAATCCCAGTTAGCTAACAGTGTAATATTAGCTTCAGGTATAGAATCTAATGATCCAGTACTTCCATACACTACCCGGTGCTCATCACAAGTATACTCCTTAGCCCCCTTTGCCTATTTTACCCATTCCCACACACACCTCCCTTCCGCTAACCATCAGTTTGTTCTCTATAGATAAGAGTTTGTTTCTTGATTTTTCTTTTCTTGTTCCCCCCAAGTTCATCTGTTTTGTTTCTTCAATTCCACATAGGAGTGAAATCATATGATATTCATCTTTCTCTGACAAATCTCACTTAGCAGAATATTTTCTAGCTCCATCCATATCATTGCAAGTGGCAAGATTTCATTCTTTTTGATAGTTGAGTAATATTCCTGTGTGTGTGTGTGTGTGTGTGTGTGTGTGTGTGTGTGTGTGTGAACTCTTCTTTATCCATTCATTGATTGATGAATATTTGGGCTCTTTCCATAATTTGGCAATTGTGGATAATGCTTCTATAAACATCGTGGTGCATGTATTCCTTCAAATCAGTATTTTTATAACCTTTGGGTAAATACCTGGTAGTGCAATTGCTGTAACAGAAGGTAGTTCTACTTTTAACTTTCTGAAGAACCTCCACACTTTTTCAGAGTAGCTGCACCAGTTGCATTCTCACCAACAATGTAGGAGGGTTCCCCTTTCTCTGCATCCTCACCAACACCTGTTGTTTCCTGTGTTGCTAATTCTGGTCATTCTGACAGGTGTGAGGTGATATTCACTATAGCTGTGATTTGCATTTCCCTGATGGTGAGTGATGTTGAACATCTTTTTATGAATCTGTTAGCCATCTCTATGTTTTCTTTGGAAAAATGTCTATTCGTATCTTCTGCCCATTTCTTAACTGCATTATTTGTTGTCTGGGTGTTGAGTTTGATAAATTCTTTATAGATTTTGGATACTAACCTTTTTTCAGATATGTCATTTGCAAGTATCTTCTCTCATCCCACTGCTTGCCTTTTAGTTTTGTTGATTATTTCTTTCACTCTGTGGAATCTTTTTATTTTGATGAAGTCCCAACAGTTTATTTTTGCTTTTGTTTCCTTTGCCTCGGGACACATATCTATTAAGAAGTTGCTACAACCAATGTCAAAGAGGTTACTGCCTGTGCTCTCCTCTAGAATTTTAATAGTTTCTTGTCTCACATTTAGGCCTTTGCTCCATTTTGAATTTATTTTTGTGTACAGTGGTCCAGTTTCATTCTTTTACAGGTTATTGTCCAGTTTTCCTAACATGGTTTATGGAAGAGACTGTTTTTTCCCCATTGGATATTCTTTCCTCTTTGTCAAAGATTAATTGACCATATAGTTGTGGGTTCACTTCTGGGTTTCCCATTCTATATACGTCAATTTTTGTGCCAGTACCATATTGCCTTGATGATTACAGCTTTGTAACACAGCTTGAAGTCCAGAATTATGATGCCTCCTGCTTTGCTTTGCTTTTTCAACATTACTTCAGCTATTCAGGGTCTTCTGTGGTTCCATACAAATTTTAGGATTGTTTGTTCCAGTTCTGTGAAAAATACTGTTGGTATTTTGATAGGCATTGCATTAAATGTGTAGATTGCTTTGGGCAACCCAGACATTTTAACAAGATTTCTTCTTCCAATCCATGAGCATGGAATGCTTTTGCATTTCTTTGTGTCTTCTTCAATTTCTTTCATCAGTGTTTTATAGTTTTCAGAGTACTGATTTTACCTCTTTGGTTAGGTTTATTCCTAGGCACCTTATTATTTTTGGCATAATTGTAAATAGGATTGATTCCCTTTCTGCTGCTTCATTATCAGTGTATAGAAATGCAACAAATTTCTGTACTCTGATTTTTTATTCTTAGGGGACTTTTAAGGGAGTTCCCCAAGATTCGGCTGAATAGTGGTCTATAAGGTCAGTGGTCCTCTTCCTCACATTTTCTCTTTTACACTTCCCATGCCCATCCCCTTCCTGATAATGGAGATTAATAGAGCAGTTCATTGTATAGAACATGTGTCTTATTATAGAAACTGATACCCTAAAAGAAATATGTTTTTAATAGCTGTTCAAGGGTAAATTCTGAGCTACTTTCACATGCCTAATATTGTGATCAGTAAGAGGTGAAGATTAGGGAGCAGGGGGAATGATGAAAGGCAGACACAGTAAAGAGAGATCTGTTTATAACCACATGGAGCTCACAATCCATTGGATGGACAAGAATATTACTGTAAAATGAAAAGTAACATAATATGGTGTTTCATGCCATAGAAACAATAGCATAGTTAGCACTGGAGACCAAATTCCATGTGCTTTGACCTGGACTAGGTCTTGAATGGTAGGAGAAAGAGAAGATAGTAGAGGTCAGTCTCTAGGTAAGCTTGGCCAAACTCAATCAGACCACCCATCTGTCCCTCCTAAGGGCCTCCCTTTCACAATGTAGTCAGATGGGGCAGTAGGGGCCACAGATAACCTCAGGGAAAGTCAAATAGGCCATAGGTTTGTTGGGGGAGAGAGTAAGTTTTTAATTCTAGTCAGTTTACATACAGTGTTATTTTAGTCTCAGGTATACAATACAGTAGTAATTCCACAGTTCCATACATCCTTAATTTCCATCACCTATTTCACCCATGAATAGGCCATAGGTTTTGGTCCCACATTATTTCCTCCTTTTGGATTGTTCAACACACAGAACCCAATTCTCAGAAAACACAAAATTAAAATGCTAAGACTAAGTCAGCAAATTCTTCCCTTTCTACAGAGAACCATTCTACGCATATATTTGCAATCAGCTTTTCTCCAATGTGAGAATTTAAAACAGGAAATGATTAGCAAAAAAATTTTTGAAAGCAGGTATACAATCAGGGCAAAGGCACCAGGTTCCAGAAAAGCAGGGCAAGAGCTAGTATTCAAATCCCAGGCGGAAGGAATCAAATCTTCTTCAAGTGTGGTATATTGCCATCCTGGCAGTGAGAGTCGCCTCTCTTTTTTTTTTTTTTTTTTTTTTTAGATTTTATTTATTTATTCATAAGAGACACAGAGACAGAGAGATGCAGAGACACAGGCAGAGGGAGAGGCAGGCTCCACGCAGGGAGCCCAATGCAGGACTTGATTCTGGGACTCCAGGACCATGCCCTGGGCTGAAGGCAGGCGCTAAACCACTAGGCCACCCAGGGATCCCCAGTCTCCTCCCTTTAAAGCCCTTTTATACTCATGTAAGTGTGACCATACAGGTCCTGGCTGTACGACCACAGGCCCATTACTTACATTCATGGAGAGAAGAGGGACAATCCTACTCACTTCCAAGGGTTAGATATTGGAGATAATCTAGACAAAAGTTTAAGACAGGGCCTAGGACAGAAATTACTCAAGTGGCATTCATTATTAGCATGGTTAGTAATAATAATTTTAATACCACTCTTCTGCTCTATCAAAGCTTGTTGTTTCTTTTTTTCTATATCCAGATAACTAAAAAGTTATGTGCTCAGATCCCCACAGGGTTTTCTTCTCCTGTTAGTGCTATGGGTCATCCTGGTTTAATCAGTCCTTTTAAAGAATCACCAGCCATTCTTCTGGCTGACATTTTAATCAGGTTTTCCCAAGAATCCCATAGGAAGGGGGAAATGGAGTTGCAGTGAAAAAAAAAATCCACTTTTCTCTACATGCCAGTAAATTATAACTTTGTAGCTGCCTCAGAAAAAGAACAAAAGACGCATGGCAGAACATTTTTCTGGCTGAAAAATTGACAAAGCAGTAGAACCAAATTCCTTGCAGTATTGACAGCGGGGTGGGAGTGCCACACAGGGGCAGGGAACAAGTACAGTTCTGTAGAAGCGCAATAAACGCTTCAAATAGTGAATGAATAAATGAATGATGCAAGAAAGATTAAAGCTATTATTATTCACTTTTTATATTCTGCTGCTTCCAGAAAGGATCCGAGGTGGTTGAGGAATTAATTACATGAGTCAGAGTTTATATGTTCTGACAACTACTAGGGAAGGTAAAACATTCAAAGATTCCAAATAGCCCAAGATCGGGAGCATTAATTAATTAATGTTAACTCTTCCTGCCTAAGCAAAGGCCTCAGGCTAATAACATTCTGAAATTCCTTAAAAGCAGTTATAGTCACAAAACCAAGGTACACCAGGAGTCCACTGGGAGCTTTAATAACAGTACACCTGAGCTCTTTATGTCAGGAGGGAACTCAAGAGACCGTTCACAGATTGAAGCAAGGTGGGGAAAAAGCCTCACTCAGCAAATAACATGCCATTAACTCGGTGTGTGTGAATGGTACTCCGGGAAGCAGTAATTGAGTCAATAAAAAATCAGAGTGGATAAACAGACCAAAATGGGCGGATGGGGGGGGGGGGGGTAAAACTGCCAGTTGCCAAGGAAATACAGAGTGAGACAAGTTGGAATATGTGTGTCACTACATCAGAATCTTAAATACAATGCACATCAAATAAATGGTAGTAGTGATATTATAATGACGTGATGGATGGACGTAGTCATTTAATAAAAATAATGGCTAAAGTGTATCATGTGCTTACTACATTCACAGCACGGTCCTAAACATTTACCCATGTCTCATCCTCATTTAAGCCTCACAACAGCCCCACAAGGCAGGTTCCATAATAATCCCTAGTTTGCATTTGAGGGAACTGAGGTACAGGGAGGTTGAGTGACTTATTTTTCATATATTATCTCATTTAATCCTCACACAATGCTTTGAGGAAGTTACTATTTCATAGATAAGAAAACTGAAGCAGAGAGAGGTTAGTAACTTAGTAATCTAGTAACTACTAAATCAGGGCTCAGAATCATCCATCTGACCCTAGAACTGGTACTAACATGCTGGTTGCTGCATGAAATATGTTAAAATTCACCACAGGGACTATCTACCATGAAAAGTTTGGTTTTCAGAGTAATAATAACATATTCTTACAAAGAACTCACTGTGGGCTAGAAACTGTTTTCAATAGTTAACTTATCCTTACAATATCCCTCTGGGGAAAGGAGTCTAGTATGCCCATTTTACGGATGAGGTAATTCCAACAGAGAGGTGTCACGCCTGGCACAGAGTCACATAGTAAGTGGTTGAGGGAGACCATGTAGAGTCTGTGTTTTTAACCACTCTGCTCTCCTGTTTAAGAATTATGTTTTTAGGCAGTGTTGAACAACATGACAATCAATAACAATAAAAAAGAAATCAGCCAACAGCTGGGAATTTCCTTCTGAAGCCTCATCTTATCACAGAAGGGTATTCACATCATCAGTATGTCTCAATGCCAAAAGTCCTTTTAAAACTGGTAGTCTAATCTGGGAGAAAATCTTCTTCCTAAGAAAGAGAAAATATATGAATGGTAGCACCGTGCTATAAGCCAAACTCTGACAAAATGCAAAGACAAAGACAGGACTTGCTGCATCCCAAACAATGGTCATTTCCATCCCAAAGAGCAAATCCCTCTGTTCCCTTCAGGACAGGTAGCAGTCGTCACAACTATTGATGCCGCCCACAAGTAACTAGAACTGCAGTTCCACTCCAGCATCCTCTCTGCCTTTGGAGAGCAGGCTATGACTTAATTTTATTTTTTCTATACCCTGCTGGTTTTTTCTATAAATGCTTTTGTGTAAAGAGACCCATAAGGAGATAAAGCTGAGATGCTAGCCTGTTGAAAATACATTTTGTAACTACTCACAAAATGTGAATATGCCTGCCACTACTAACTGTGTTGATGGGAGGCCCTTCAGAGGTATGAGCACTGCCTCTCTCCCCGCTGCTTAAACATCTCCATCTGCAGAGCGTACTGTGGAGAGGCAGTCACAAAAGATGAAAGAAAATGGCTGGAAAGGATCAGTCTCTATTTTTATTAATGTCCTAAACTCCAGGAAAGCCCATATACTCCACTGGCAGTGTCTGTCCCACTTTTGACCCATAGGATGACTCATACTTTTGAGACCTTCCCATCCTCATCAGTGATTCCATTCTGCTAAACCTGCTAAGAGGAAGTCTTGTCCAGAGTATGCCTGGGGACTGTAAATCAAAGGAGTAACACCGGGGTCCATATTTAAGGAACCTCAAATAGAGGCCTCATTCTGGATTCCCATATAACCCTATGTTTACCTCATCTCAACACACATCAATCACACTGTTTTGAAACTGCCTAGGAACATCATGGCCTGCCTCACCCAATAGGCAGTAATTTCTCTGTGACCAGAAAAAAGGTTTAGTTTATTTTTGTTTCTGCAGAACATGGAATTATGCCTAGCTGATCAAAGCACTCAATAAATACAGTGACACAGGAGGCAGCTTATAGGGGTGGTGCCAGTCCAAGCTATGTTAAAACAAAACCAAAAAGGGAGGAGTTTAGATGCTGGAATAGTAGGGAGACCCTGAGCTTGCCTTGAGACCTCGAGCATAGCCAGATCAACATCAAATCATTTTGAACTAGGAAATTGATCTGAGGATTAAGAAAACAATCTGTACAACTGGAGGCAGAGAACATGACAGATGTGTGGTTCAAAGCCATGAGTTAGGGGAGAGAAAAGCCACAGAAAAGGAAGGAGCTCTTTTTGTGGAGGAGTCAGGGAGAGAGGGAGACTGCAAGAGAGAAAGCAGCATGTAGGGCTTGCACAATACAGCCACAGTGAGAAGACCACTCAGTATCACTGAGAGAGATGGCTCCCCTTCTTGGTGTATATCTGTTAGAGGGTATTTTTGCCTCTCCAAGGACAAAGGGCATGCCAGGAGCCAGTGAGTAGCTATTCAGCAGCAGGGAACAGAAGCAGAGGGCAGATGACCTGGTCACAGCTTTTCGCTCTGAGTCACAATAGACTCCAGCCACTATGCATCCACCATGCAACTGCTTTTCTGGGACAGAATGGTGCTGGGCACACCACAAGGCTCTCCTCCAGGGGAGGGGAGCAGGTCTGCACCTTGCCAGGCCCTTTAAGATTTAGAGTTTTGAAACTCAGGCACCAGTCAGAGATAAAACACAGGAGTAGTATGGTGCCAGCCATGTGGGCACAGACAGGTTGAGGACAGCAATCTGACAAAAGCCTGGGGCACAGGAGCGGAAATAGTTTGCTTTTCTGAGAGAGCCTCCTGAACAGTGGTGGCCACAAGTTCCCCTTCCTGGGACAAGGAAGCCATCTTCAACCCCTCACCAGCCCATCCCCCCCCACCAATATGGTAGGACTTCGTAGAGAAACACAACATCCCCAGTGGTTGGTTGGAGATCACTTATGCCAAACCCTGCCCCCACACACACCCCACACCCAGCAGGGGCATCTTTGTGAGCCAGCACAGTGGGCCATTCCCTCAGAAGTCCAACACAGGTCACCCTGCTCATACCAGGTCTGCTGATCATAGAGTGCTCCAAAGTGTCAGCTTTGGTTCTGATGGAAATAGGACCAGGCTTTCTTTCTTTTTTTTCTTTCTTTCTTCTTTCTCTGGTATAAGGCTTATAGTATTTGTTCATTTGTTGGTTTGTTTCCTTTTCTCATTTTTGGATCAGGCTTTTTTTTTTTCTTTTTCTTCTTTCTTTATTTCTTTTTCTTTGGAATCAAGCTTATAGTTTTTGTTTGTTTGCTTTTTTGTTCCTTTTCCTTTTCTCTTAGATCAGGTTTGTTTTTAACACAGCTTATCTTAACAAGCAAACCAAAGCACACTTAGTTAAAGGTCCAAATACTCCCCACTGCAAGCAAGGAGGAACTCTGTAGAGGACTGACATCTAGGAAAGAGCAGCCAAAATACAACATCAGAGTACACACGGCATATACCAGAAACACTTCTGAAGCACCAGGCACTGGACAGTATATGACTCCTTCTTAGTATAGTATTACTCTCAGGAGCAGGAAATATAACAAGATTTCATAACATGCAAAAGACAGTAACTTAGACATAATGACAAGACAAAGGAATTCTCCCCAAAAGAAAGAGCCAGAAGAAATCATAGCCAGGAATTTGCTCAAAACAAATATAAGCAATAAACCTGAAAAATAATTTAGGACAGCAGTCATAAGAATACTAGTTGGGCTTGAAAGAAGCATAGTAAACACCAGAGAAATCCTGGCTACAGAGATAAAAGACTTAAAAACTAGTCAGATTGAAATAAAAAATGCTATAATTGAGATGCAAAACCAACGGGATATAATCACGAGGACAGAAAAAGCAGAGGATCAAATAGGTAACATAAAAGATAAAATTATGGAAAATAATAAAGCTGAAGAGGGAAAGAAAACTTATTAGATCATGAATACAGACTTAGGAAGCTCAGTGTTTCCACAAAGTGCAGTAACATCCATATTACAAGAGTCCCAAAAGAAGAGTGGGGAAAGGAGGCAGAAAGCTTATTTGAACAAATTATAGTGAAGAACTTTCCTAATCTGGGGAGGGAAACAGGCATTCAAGTCCAAGAGGCATGGAGAACTCCCCTCAAAGTCGGCAAAAACAGATCAACACGAAGACATATCATAGTGAAATCTGCAATACAAACTTAAAATACAAAGAGAATTCTGAAAGCAGCTAGGGACAAAAGATCCTTAACCTACAAAAGTAACCACACGAGTGAGGAGAGTAGCAGACCTGTCCGCAGAAACTTGACAGTCCAGAAACAGTGGCATGACATATTCAACATGCTACATGGGAAAAATTGGCAGCCAAGAATACTTTATCCAGCAAAGCTGTCATTCAGAATAGAAGGAAAGATAAGGAGTTTCCAAGTCAAGCAAAAAATAAAGTTCACAAACACTACACCAGCTCTGTAAGAAATACTAAAGGGGATACTTTGAGCAGGAAAATGATACCAAAAGCAATAAGACGAGAAAGGAACAAGACAGTCTAGAGGAACAGCAACTTTACACGTAATACAGTGGCACCAAATTCATATCTACCAACACTTACTCTGAATGTAAATGGACTTGGTGCTCCAATCAAAAGACAGAGGATAACAGAATGGATTTTTTTTTAAAAAAAGATCCACTTATATGCTGTTTACAAAAGACTCATTTTAAACCCAAAGACACTTCCAGATTGAAAGTGAGGGAGTGGATAACCATCTATCATGCTAATGGACATCAAAAGAAAGCTGGAGTAGCCATACGCACATCAGACAGACTAGAGTTTAAGCCAAAGACTAAAATAAGAGATGAAGAATCATAATAAAAGGGTCTATCCAACAAGATTTAACAATTATAAATATTTATGCCTCCAGGGACACTTGGGTGGCTCAGCAGTTGGGCATCTGCCTTCAGAGCAGGAGATGATTCTGGAGACCCGGGATCAAGTCCCACATCGGGCTCCCTGCATGGAGCCTGCTTTTTCCTCGGCCTGTGTCTCTGCCTCTGTGTGTGTGTGTGTGTGTGTGTGTGTGTGTGTGTGTGTGTGTGTGTCTCAGTGCTAGTTTGGATGAGCACTGGGTGTTGTATGTGGGGGATGAATCACTGGATTCTGCTCCTAAAACCAGTGTTACATTGTATGTTAACTAATTTGAATTGAAAGAAAAAAGGAAGGAGGGAGAAAGGAAAGAAGGAAGGGAGGGAGACAGGGAAGGAAGGATGGAAGAGAGGGAGGGAGGGAAGAAGAGGGGCTCCTGGGTGGCTCAGTTGGTTAAGCATCTGCTTTTGGCTCAGGTCATGATCCTGGGGTCCTGGAATCAAGCCCCCCCATTGGGCTCCCTGCTTGGTGGGGAGCCTGCTTCTCCCTCTCCTGCTCCCTCTGCTTGTGCTCTTTTTTTTCTCTCTCTCTCTTCTCTGTCAAATCAATAAAATCCTTTTTTAAAAGGAAGAAGGGAAAGAAAGAAATCTATTCCTATAAACTCAAAAAACTAAATAAAACAAAACCAAAAAAATAGAGGCTCATTTTCATCATCCTTCATTGAGTGCTTATGTCGCTGTAGAAGATATTTGGAAGGATTGTCTCATTTTATACTTACAAGCAACCCAATTACATAAATAACATAATTGTTCTTATCTTACAGGTGAGGAAATGGAAGCTCACAAGGGTTAAGTAACTTGCCCAAGACCACACAGTTAATGATCTGAGTTGGGATTTGAAACCAAGAGATTTGATTTCAGCTTGTATGAAATTAAACACACCCTTCCACACCTCCCCTCAAGATCCAAGTTCCACTTTTCCATTTTGTGATTCAACCTCTTCTCCTACCCCAGCCCTCTTTTCCCCTTGGTGCTATATATCATTAACTTTACATGTAAATAAAAATGGCTGGAAGGAAGAGTACACAGCACCCTCAGTGCTGAACCTAAACCCAGACTCAACTCTCATATTTCAGATTACACCAGACAGACCTAGGTTGGAACATATTGGTCCCAACCAGAATCCATCTCTGTGGTAGAGGGAGAGGCCCCTCTGGTGGAAGCATATGCTCCAGCCCCAACTCTGTCTCTGGCCCACAACCCAGCTGACCTTGGACAAGTTTCTAGCTTTTCTGAGACCTACCTATTTAAAACATGAGGATAATCATTCCTGCATTTTTCCTGGACTAGTTTCCATGAAGACTACCTAAGGCCAATATAAATGAAAGCACTGTTTGAATGTTCTGTTGTACTCTCTGCCAATGACAAGATAGTGTTGGGATCCAATGACTCTTTATTTAGGCAATGGAGGTGGATTGCTTTTATTCCCTTATCTTCTGTATCTAATTAAAAAAAAAAAAGCAATAAAGCAAGCCCCCATCCTAAGAAAGAGACACAGAAACAGAAAGAGAATGAGAGACATAGAGGAGAAAGGCAACAGAGAGATGGGATGTAGGCAGTAAGGGAGGAAGAAGCATAAACTGACACAGAATCAAAGCCAGAGACAGAAGGCTACAGAGAGAGACATAGAGAAGAGCCAGAGAGAGGATCCGAAGCTAAGAGAAAGCGTCATGTCTATTCCTTTAGATGCAACAATTAAATCGCCTCTAAGATTGGGCATAAACCTAATTTTAATAACTTAAAATTCTTTCTTTCCCCAACTGGCTGACATTGAATTTCCTCCTCCCTAGTTGTCCCTCTACTGCACCACAGTACTCAACCCACATCAACTAATCACTTAAGTATCTATCAGGTAGGAGTAGGATCCTGTTTAGAAAAGCCATACTGCGAAGTGAAGAAGCATTTCATTTGCCCCTGGCTTGTGACTCAGCATTTTCCCACCTAGGTCTTGGAGCATTCCCTGCTCAGCCATTACCAGTCCCTGGACAAAGATGTGTTGGCCATCTTGGGGCTCACTATATGAGGCTAAACTATACCAGATTAATTGGGGATGAGAACCCAAACTCTCTAGCCACTATTCACCTGAAGACTATCAACCTGCCACAGGCTGAAGAATGATAAACGTACTTCTGAAGAATAATGGTAATGTCCCTTCTGCTTTAAAAGGTAGGATCCACATTTGTGGTGGGAACATTAGTCCTTAAGCCCAAGTCTTAAGAGTCTGATGACTAGATCCACAGATCTAGCTCCTGGCCATTGTATAGATCACCACAAAGACTGCTTATTTAGGGCACTCTCTCCATGTCCTTTACTGACACTCTTTTTCTTGCCTAGATGGAAGTGAATAGCTACATGCTTAATATTTGTCTCCTGCATCACAGTTTCCCTTTCACACACATCTGATCCCTTCAGTCTTCTGAAGTGGATAAGAAAGGTAAGTCTCAGAGTAGGTACATTTCTAATTAATACTCATGGAGAGGGACACCTGGGTGGCTCAGCGGTTGAGCATCTGCCTTTGGCCCAGAGCGTGATCCCAGAGTCCCAGGATTGGGTCCCACATCAGGCTCCCAGCACGGAGCCTGCTTCTCCCTCTGCCTATATCTCTGCCTCTCTCTCCCTGTCTCTCATGAATAAGTAAATAAAATCTTTAACCAAAATTGTCAAAGATTTTTTTAAAAATACTCATGGAGCATCTGCTATATGCCAGGTACTGAGGCCATTATACGAGCTACCTCATATAAACCTCTGATCCTAGCAGCAAAGAAGTTATTACTTGCCCCTGATTTAGAGCTGTGAAAACTAAGATTCAATGGGCTGAGTGGCTCAAGTACAGTCATGTAGAATTCAGAGAGCTGTGGCTGGGACAGGCACCTGCGATTCCACGTTTAGGCATACCTGCAGATTCCCTATATTCACCCCCTCAAGACTGCAGAGGCAGGTTTATTTTTGAAGGGGAAAAAAGAAATCTCACAGTGGGTAGATACAGTTTGTCCTGGCCAATAACAGCTTGAAAAACAAAGTTCTGGAGAGAACATAGAGGAGAAAGGCAACAGAGAGATGGGATGTAGGCAGTAAGACAGGGAGGAAGAAGCATAAACTGACACAGAATCAAAGCCAGAGACAGAAGGCTAAAGATAGAGACATAGAGAAGAGCCAGAGAGAGAATCCGAAGCTAAGAGAAAGCGTCATGTCTATTCCTTTAGATGCAACAATTAAATTGCCATTTGTGTACCATGAACAATTCCTTTGACTTGCCACTTCCCCTCTCTGTGCACTCAATAAAATGGAAGTGCTTGCTACTTAAAGAAGAGGTTTCTAAGAAATCCAAAACCTTACTTGTAGTAGTACCCTTACTACAAGTGTCTTGAACAATGAAAATTGCTTTCCTAAGTGAAATGAGACTCGAGTGGTTTGTTCTGCCCTGTTATAGTTGTCCAGTCCGTAGAAGTGTTTGTGTGTTTTTTTTTTCCAAGTTCTGAAAACAACCCGAGGAGATAATAAAATACCATCCTCTTTATTGAAGTCTGAGATTCCCTAAAGCTGAAGACTGCAAATTGTGGTGTTTGATTGCCCTAAATGAAAATGTTGGAAGATAAAAAATCCCCTCGGCTCTAACCTTCAAGGAGCAAACCATGCCCACAGGCAAGAAAACACAGACAGTCTAATACATTCTCCCTCTGCTAAATTCCACATTCTGCAAAAATTCTCTCTCCTATCTAACTACATTAGTGCAGAAGGCAATCAATACAAAAATGCCAGGTTCATCCTAAGGGATCCTGATTGCAGAACAAAACCTGTAAGCAGCTCAGTACCAAAACCTAAATGGCTAACCCCTTATTCTCTGTGTGGCACCCTCTTAGAGATACTCACGCATCTTTTTTTTTTTTCTACCTATAATTATTTTTTTTTATTTTTAATTAATTTTCATTGGTGTTCAATTTACCAACATACAGAAAAACACCCAGTGCTCATCCCGTCAAGTGTCCACCTCAGTGCCCGTCACCCATTCCCCTCCAACACCCGCCCTCCTCCCCCCTTCCACCACCCCTAGTTCATCTCCCCGAGTTAGGAGTCTTTATGTTCTGTCTCCCTTCCTGATATTTCCCAACATTTCTTTTCCCTTCCTTTATATTCCCTTTCACTATTATTCATATTCCCCAAATGAATGAGAACATACACTGTTTGTCCTTCTCCGATTGACTTATTTCACTCAGCATAATACCCTCCAGTTCCATCCACGTTGAAGCAAATGGTGGGTATTTGTCGTTTCTAATTGCGATACTCACGCATCTTGATTTTCAAAGTGAAACTCTTCCTAATGAACAATGGATTGTGTTGTTACACTGTGATGCTAGGCAAGGCCTTTTTAACCAACTGGAGAAGCATCAGAAAGCTTTTGTTTCCAGAACCTTCAAGAAGGACTGGTTTAGCTTTATAGCATCCTCTGATAAGACCATCACCTCTCTACAACAACTACACACAACAATGACTCCACATGTACTCTTCCTCCTTTTAGCTGATTCACTGTTTATGTTACAGGTCAATTTTGAGAAAGTGCTCTGTACTTTCGGAGGGCACACTAAAGGAAAGCATTGAATAATAATCATAATAAATCGAATGCTTTGTTAGTCCCACTCCCCTTCCTAACACTCTCTACACTGCTTCCTTTCCTGAGAAAATAGGTAAATGAGAAAAGACTTCTTAACATGACTCCCTGTAGAGGCGTAAGTCATGGTGGTCATGGAGGGCTGATTAGGACTTTACTTAGAAAAATGGAAGTAGTATTAAGAGACTATGTATATTATATTTACATTTAACAGAATGTAGGTTGTAAACACTTTTAAACACTAAGTCTTAGGGGGAGGGGCAAGATGGCAGAAGAGTAGGGTCTCCAAATCACCCGTCCCCACCAAATTACCTAGATAACCTTCAAATTATCCTGAAAATCTACGAATTCGGCCTGAGATTTAAAGAGAGAACAGCTGGAATGCTACAGTGAGAAGAGTTCGTGCCTCTATCAAGGTAGGAAGGGGGGGGGGGGGGTGGATAAAGAAACAAAAGGCCTCCAAGGGGGAGGGGCCCCATGAGGAGCCAGGCTGAGGACAGGGCGAGTGTCCCCAGGACAGGAGAGCCCCCTCCCACAGGAACTGCACCAACCTTCCCGGGCGGAAAAGCCTCGCAGGGAGTTGGAGCAAGAACCCAGGAGGGCGGGGATGCCCTCAGGCTCCCTGGGACAGTAACAGAGGAACTGCGCCCCGGGAAAGTGCGCGGAGCTCCCTGAAGGGCTGCAGCGGGAAAGTGCGCCGAGCTCCCTGAAGGGCTGCAGCGGGCGGCGAGACACGGGAGCAGCTCGGAGGGGCTCGGGCGGCGGCTCCGAGGAGGGGACTGAGCAGCTGGGAGCGCGAATCCAACTGCGCAGGCCCGGGAGCAGTGGGCACCGGGGACACAGCCCAGGATCTGGCCTACCCCCGAACCACAAGGACGCTCCTGCCCCGAGCTGAGCAGATCAGCGGCCCACCCCGGAGCCTCCAGGCCCCTGCAGACGGAGAGCCCTGGAGTTACTGCGGGAGCTGACTCCAGGGCTCCAGAGCTGGCTGTGGTTGTTCCTCCTGGGGCCTCACGGGGTAAACAACCCCCAGTGAACCCTGCACCAGGCAGGGGGCGGAGCAGCTCCCCCAAGTGCTAACACCTGAAAATCAGCACAACAAGCCCCTCCCCCAGAAGACCAGCTAGACGGACCAGTTCCAGGGAAAGTCAAGGGACTTAAAGTATACAGAATCAGAAGATACTCCCCCGTGTTTTTTGTTTTTCTTCTTGTTTTTTGTTTTGCGTTTGATTTGTTTGCTTTTCCCACCCCTTTTTTTCCTTTCTTTCTTTTTATTTCTCTTTTTCTTCTTTTTCTTCCTTTTTACTTTTTTCTTTTTCTCTTTTCTTTCCTTCTTTCCTCTCGTTTTCTCCTTTTCCCAATACAACTTGTTTTGGCCACTCTGCACTGAGCAAAATGACTAGAAGGAAAACCTCACCTCAAAAGAAAGAATCAGAAACACTCCTCTCTGCCACAGAGTTACAAAATCTGGATTACAATTCAATGTCACAAAGCCAATTCAGAAGCACTATTATACAGCTACTGTAGGCTCTAGAAAAAAGCATAAAGGACTCAAGAGACTTCATGACTGCAGAATTTATATCCAATCAGGCAGAAATTAAAAATCAATTGAATGAGATGCAATCCAAACTAGAAGTCCTAACGACAAGGGTTAACGAGGTGGAAGAACGAGTGAGTGACATAGAAGACAAGTTGATGGCAAAGAGGGAAACTGAGGAAAAAAGAGACAAACAATTAAAAGACCATGAAGATAGATTAAGGGAAATAAATGACAGCCTGAGGAAGAAAAACCTACGTTTAATTGGGGTTCCCGAGGGCACCAAAAGGGCCAGAGGGCCAGAATATGTATTTGAACAAATCCTAGCTGAAAACTTTCCTAATCTGGGAAGGGAAACAGGCATTCAGATCCAGGAAATAGAGAGATCCCCCCCTAAAATCAATAAACACCTTTCAACACCTCGACATTTAATAGTTAAGCTTGCAAATTCCAAAGATAAAGAGAAGATCCTTAAGGCAGCAAGAGACAAGAAATCCCTGACTTTTATGGGGAGGAGTATTAGGGTAACAGAAGACCTCTCCACAGAGACCTGGCAGGCCAGAAAGGGCTGGCAGGATATATTCAGGGTCCTAAATGAGAAGAACATGCAACCAGGAATACTTTATCCAGCAAGGCTCTCATTCAAAATGGAAGGAGAGATAAAGAGTTTCCAAGACAGGCAGGAACTGAAACAATATGTGACCTCCAAACCAGCTCTGCAAGAAATTTTAAGGGGGACTCTTAAAATTCCCCTTTAAGAAGAAGTTCAGTGGAACAATCCACAAAAACAAGGACTGAATAGATATCATGATGACACTAAACTCATACCTTTCAATAGTAACTCTGAACGTGAATGGGCTTAATGACCCCATCAAAAGGCGCAGGGTTTCAGACTGGATAAAAAAGCAGTACCCATCGATTTGATGTCTACAAGAAACTCATTTTAGACAGAAGGACACCTAAAGCCTGAAAATAAAAGGTTGGAGAACCATTTACCATTCAAATGATCCTCAAAAGAAAGCAGGGGTAGCCATCCTCATATCAGATAAACTAAAATTTACCCTGAAGACTGTAGTGAGAGATGAAGAGGGGCACCATATCATACTTAAAGGATCTATCCAACAAGAGGACTTAACAATCCTCAACATATATGCCCCGAATGTGGGAGCTCCCAAATATTTAAATCAATTAATAACCAAAGTGAAGAAATACTTAGATAATAATAACACTTATACTTGGTGACTTCAATGTAGCTCTTTCTATACTCAATAGATCTTCTAAGCACAACGTCTCCAAAGAAATGAGAGCTTTAAATGATACACTGGACCAGATGGATTTCACAGATATCTACAGAACTTTATATCCAAACTCAACTGAATACACATTCTTCTCAAGTGCACATGGAACTTTCTCCAGAATAGACCACATACTGGGTCACAAATCAGGTCTGAACCGATACCAAAAGATTGAGATCGTCCCCTGCATATTCTCAGACCACAATGTCTTGAAATTAGAACAAAATCACAACAAGAAGTTTGGAAAGACCTCAAACACGTGGAGGTTAAGGACCATCCTGCTAAAAGATGAAAGGGTCAACCAGGAAATTAAGGAAGAATTAAAAAGATTCATGGAAACTAATGAGAATGAAGATACAACTGTTCAAAATCTTTGGGATGCAGCAAAAGCAGTTCTAACGGAGAAATACATCACAATACAAGCATCCATTCAAAAACTGGAAAGAACTCAAATACAAAAGCTAACCTTAAACATAAAGGAGCTTCTTCTCTTTTATTAGGCAATTAGGGAATTTTTCAGAGAAAAAACAGCAAATAGATCCTACACCCAGCAGAAGAAGAGAGTTAGTAAAGATCGAACAGAACTCAATGAAATCGAAACCAGAAGAACTGTGGAACAGATCAACAGAACCAGGAGTTGGTTCTTTGAAAGAATTAATAAGATAGATAAACCATTAGCCAGACTTTTTAAAAAGAAGAGAGAGAAAACACAAATTTAAAAAATCATGAATGAGAAAGGAGAGATCACTACCAACACCAAGGAAATACAAACGATTTTAAAAACATACTATGAACAGCTGTAAGCCAATAAATTAGGAAATCTAGAAGAAATGGAGGCATTCCTGGAAAGCCACAAACCAGCAAACTGGAACAGGAAGAAATAGAAAACCTGAACAGGCCAATAACCAGGGAGGAAATTGAAGCAGTCATCAAAAACCTCCCAAGACACAAAAGTCCAGGGCCAGATGGCTTCCCAGGAGAATTCTATCAAACGTTTAAAGAAGAAACCATACCTATTCTACTAAAGCTGTGTGGAAAGATAGAAAGAGATGGAGTACTTCCAGATTCGTTCTATAAGGCCAGCATCACCTTAATTCCAAAACCAGACAAAGACCCCACCAAAAAGGAGAATTACAGACCAATATCCCTGATGAACATGGATGCAAAAATGCTCAACAAGATACTAGCCAATAGGATCCAACAATACATTAAGAAAATTATTCACCATGACCAAGTAGGATTTATCCCCGGGACACAAGGCTGGTTCAACACTTGTAAAACAATCAATGTGATTCATCATATCAGCAAGAGAAAAACCAAGAACCATATGATCCTCTCATTAGATGCAGAGAAAGCATTTGACGAAATACAGCATCCATTCCTGATCAAAACTCTTCAGAGTGTAGGGATAGAGGGAACATTCCTCAACATCTTAAAAGCCATCTACGAAAAGCCCACAGCAAATATCATTCTCAATGGGGAAGCACTGGGAGCCTTTACCCTAAGATCAGGAACAAGACAGGGATGTCCACTCTCACGACTGCTATTCAACATAGTACTGGAAGTCCTCGCCTCAGCAATCAGACAACAAAAAGACATTAAAGGCATTCACACTGGCAAAGAAGACGTCAAACTCTCCCTCTTCGCCGATGACATGATACTCTACATAGAAAACCCAAAAGCCTCCACCCCAAGATTCCTAGAACTCATACAGCAATTTGGTAGCGTGGCAGGATACAAAATCAATGCCCAGAAATCTATGGCATTTCTATACACTAACAATGAGACTGAAGAAAGAGAAATTAAGGAGTCAATCCCATTTACAATTGCACCCAAAAGCATAAGATACCTAGGAATAAACCTAACCAAAGAGGTAAAGGATCTATACCCTAAAAACTACAGAACACTTCTGAGAAAAATTGAGGAAGACACAAAGAGATGGAAAAATATTCCATGCTCATGGATTGGCAGAATTAATATTGCGAAAATGTCAATGTTACCCAGGGAAATTTACACCTTTAATGCAATCCCTATCAAAATACCATGGACTTTCTTCAGAGAGTTGGAACAAATTATTTTAAGATTTGTGTGGAATCAGAAAAGACCCCGAATAGCCAGGGGAATTTTAAAAAAGAAAACCATAGCTGGGGGCATCACAATGCCAGATTTCAGGTTGTACTACAAAGCTGTGGTCATCAAGACAGTGTGGTACTGGCACAAAAACAGACACATAGATCAATGGAACAGAATAGAGAACCCAGAAGTGGACCCTGAAATGTATGGTCAACTAATATTCGATAAAGGAGGAAAGACTATCCACTGGAAGAAAGACAGTCTCTTCAATAAATGGTGCTGGAAAAATTGGACATCC
This sequence comes from Vulpes vulpes, assembly GCF_048418805.1. Taxonomy (NCBI): domain Eukaryota; kingdom Metazoa; phylum Chordata; class Mammalia; order Carnivora; family Canidae; genus Vulpes; species Vulpes vulpes. Next base: position 75,067,844 of record NC_132781.1, read on the forward strand.
ACATGCAGAAAAATGAAACTGGACCACTCTCTTTCACCATACACAAAGATAAACTCAAAATGGATGAAAGATCTAAATGTGAGACAAGATTCCATCAAAATCCTAGAGGAGAACACAGGCAACACCCTTTTTGACCTTGGCCACAGTAACTTCTTGCAAGATACATCCACAAAGGCAAAAGAAACAAAAGCAAAAATGAACTATTGGGACTTCATCAAGATAAGAAGCTTTTGCACAGCAAAGGATACAGTCAATAAAACTAAAAGACAACCTACAGAATAGGAGAAGGTATTTGCAAATGACGTATCAGATAAAGGGCTACTTTCCAAGATCTATGAAGAACTTATTAAACTCAACACCAAAGAAACAAACAATCCAATCATGAAATGGGTAAAAGACATGAAGAAAAATCTCACAGAGGAAGACATGGACATGGCCAACACGCACATGAGAAAATGCTCTGCATCACTTGCCATCAGGGAAAAACAAATCAAAACCACAATGAGATACCACCTCACACTAGTGAGAATGGGGAAAATTAACAAGGCAAGAAACCACAAATGTTGGAGAGGATGCGGAGAAAAGGGAACCCTCTTACACTGTTGGTGGGAATGTGAACTGGTGCAGCCACTCTGGAAAACTGTGTGGAGGTTCCTCAAAGAGTTAAAAATAGACCTGCCCTACGACCCATCAATTGCACTGTTGGGGATTTACCCCAAAGATACAGATGCAATGAAATGCCGGGACACCTGCACCCCGATGTTTCTAGCAGCAATGTCCACAATAGCCAATCTGTGGAAGGAGCCTCGGTGTCCATCAAAAGATGAATGGATAATGAAGATGTGGTTTATATATACAATGGAATATTACTCAACCATTAGAAACGACAAATACCCACCATTTGCTTCAACGTGGATGGAACTGGAGGGTATTATGCTGAGTGAAGTAAGTCTATCGGAGAAGGACAAACATTATATGTTCTCACTCACTTGGGGAATATAAATAATAGTGAAAGGGAATAGAAGGGAAAGGAGAAGAAATGTGTGGGAAATATCAGAAAAGGAGACAGAACATAAAGACTCCTAACTCTGGGAAACGAACTAGGGGTGGTGGAAGGGGAGGAGGGTGGGGGGTGGGGATGAATGGGTGATGGGCACTGAGGGGGGCACTTGACGGGATGAGCACTGGGTGTTATTCTGTATGTTGGTAAATTGAACACCAATAAAAAATAAATTTATTAAAAAAATAAAATAAAATGGAAACTCTAAAAAGAAAAAACAATTAAAATTAAACACTAAGTTTTAATGTGAAGGAGTTTTTTTCACTTATGTTCTCCAAAAAGAACTGAATGACAACCCAATTTAAGATCCATCACTTCCCATTTGATTCTTAACAAAATGATCATAAAGAGTGTTATGTTTGCAAAAATATTCAAAGGTTTCTTCAGTTTCCTCATGGGTCTCTATTTTCCTTTGAAATTCGTATCATTTTCTTTTGAGGAATTCTTCTAGTTATTATAGCCTGAAACAGATTACCCTCAAAACTTAGTGGCTGGGAATAACATCTACCTTGTTAATATAATCTCTAACGCAATCTCCCTCTGCTAAATTCCACATTCCACAAAAAGTCTCTCTTCCACCTAGCTACATTAGTGCAGAAACAGCTCAGTATCAAAACTTAAATGGCTGACTCCTTAATAAGCAATCTGAGCAGGGCACAGTGGGAACAGCTTGTCACTGCTCCACTTGTCATCAGCTGGAACAGGCAGAGACTGGGGGCTAGGATCATCTGCCAGCCTGCCATTCATACTTGTGGCACCTGGGCTGGGAAGACTCAGCTGGAAGCCAAAACAGCAAGGATTCCTCAGGCTTCTTCCTCTCTCTTCCTGGTCTCACCACATGGTCTATCCAACCTAGTGGCTTCAGGGGACCGGATTTTATGATTTTATACAAGGCACCTCAGGGCCCCCGAGAGAGAAGGCTGACACCACATCACTTTTCCACATCACTTTTCATGATCTACACTGGCAAGTCACACAGCATCAAGGTTCTGCCATATTCTATTCCTGAGAAGCAAACCTCAAAAGCCAGCCTATTTTCAAAAAGAGAGGACTTAAAAGTCTACCTTTTACGAAAGGGGTGTCAGTGATGCTTGGGTGGCTCTGCAGTTGAGCGTCTGCCTTCAGCCCAGGGCCTGATCCTGGAGACCCGGGATCGAGTCCCACATTGGGCTCCCTGCGTGGAGTCTGCTTCTCTCTCTGCCTTTGTCTCTCATGAATAAGTAAATAAAATCTTTAAAAAAAAAAAAAAGAAAAAGAAAGGGGTGTCAAAGAACTTGTGGACATGTTTTAAATTTGCCAGAAGTGGGCAGCCTGGGTAGCTCAGTAGTTTGGTGCCCGCCTTCAGCCCAGGGCGTGATCCTGGAGATCTGGGATCGAGTCCCACGTTGGGCTGCCTGCATGGAGTGTGCTTCTCCCTCTACCTGTGTCTCTGCCTCTCTCTCTCTCTCTCTCTGTGTGTGTGTGTGTGTCTCTCATGAGTAAATAAAATCTTTAGAAATAAATAAATAAATAAATAAATAAATAAATAAATAAATAAATAAATAAAATAGCTAGAAGTGTCTACCATGTCATCTTCTTTGTTGATTTCTCTTCTGATTTTTGACTGATCCAACTCTGCCAGATCCATTTGTCATTATTTCTGTGTAAATCTGGTGTCAGGTCCATAAGGGCTGGGATCTTCATGTTTCATGCGGGGCTCGTCTCCGATACCTAGGACCCATTACATGAAAAGTACCCAATAAATATTTGTAGAATTAATGACTGATTCAACAGTTATCCAGTATTAATTTAGTCACTTCATGAAATCCCGAAACCTTTATATGATTTGCACTTTTCCTTTGTAACTAGTTTTCCTTGTTATTTTACTCTATCATGTGAAGTTAACAACTTGAGGCAATCAGCAAGAGACTAGTTTGGAAAAAAAAAAAAAAGTTTGATGAGCTGAGATACAAAGCTAATACTACCCAAAAATACTGAAATGGGGATTAATATTGTAAGTGGTCACTTCATTTTGCAGGGGAACACAAGGAGCTCTGTTCCCCATATGAAAGCTCATAACTCCAATAGCCTAGATCATGAAGACTCAGATAACACGGACTCCAGGAATACCTTTGAGCAAGTCAAAATCTCTCATCACTTCAGGCTTTCCAGTTGCGGAAGGGCCTTACCTCCTAAGTTTTAGCTTCCTGATGATTTTAGAACTTAGAATTTTAGTTCAGGGTGGATATAGATGGACAGATATTTGTTATCTATAATAACAAAGTTATGATTAACACTACTCAGCATCAAGTTCCCTGATTTCAAACTATATTACAATGCTACAGTAATCATAACACGAGGGTGTTGGCATAAAAAAAGACACATAGCTCAATGGAACAGAAAACAGAGCCTAGAAATAAACTCACACATATATGGTCAATCAATTTACAATAAAAAAGCCAAGAATATACAATGGGAAAGGATACTCTCTTCATTAAATGGTATTAGGAAAATTGGATAGCCACTTGCACTAGAATGCAACTAGACCACTGTCTTACACCATACACAATATCAACTCAAAACGAATCAAATACCGGAATGTAAGACTTGAAACCATAAAACTCCTAAAAGAAAACATAGGCAGTAAATTCTTTGATGCCCTTTGATGCCGGTCTTGGTGATGATTTTTTGGATCTGATGCTAAAAGTTATGGCAACACACACACACACACACACACAAAAAAAAAAAAAACTGGTAGGACTACATCAAACTAAAAAACTTCTGCACAGCAAAGGAAACCATCAACAAAATGAAAAGGTAACCCACCAAATTAGAGAAAATAGTCATAAATCATGTATCTAATAAAGGGTTAGTATCCACAACATATGAAGAACTCCTACAACTCAACAGCAAAAAAAGTAATCCAATTAAAAAATGGGCAGAGAATCTGAACAGACATTTTTTCTAAAGACCTACAGAGAGATAGCAAGTACATGAAAAGATGCTAAACATCACTAATCATGGGGGAAATGCAAATCAAACCCACAATAAATGATCACTTCCTCCCAGTCAAAATGGCTATTATCAAAAAGATAGGAAATAACAAGTGTTGGTAAGGATGTGGAGAAAAGGGAACATTTGTGCACTGCTGGTAGGAATGTAAATTGATGCAGCCACCATGGAAAGCAGTATGGAAGTTTCTCAAAAAAAATAAAAATAGAACTACTACATTATCCAGCAATTCCACCTCTGGGTATTTACCCAAAGAAAATAAAAACATGAATTCAGAGACACTGGCAAGATGGCAGAAGAGTAAGTGTCCTCAACTCATGTGGTCCCACAAACATACCTAGATAACTTTCAAAACATCCTGAACACCTACAAATTCGACCTGAGATGTAAAGAGAGAACAGCTGGAATGTCACAGAGGGAAAAGTTTTCACTTCTAATAAGGTAGGAAGGTGAAAAAACTAAAAAAGAAATAAAGTGGGGGAGGGGAACCATGACTAGGGCTAAAGCGGAGTGGTGAAAGCCTCCAAGGCATGAAAGCCCAGCTCTGGACAAGCAGGAACTTTAAAAATCCACAATGGAGTTTTCCCTGATGGAAAAGTGCTTAGCAGGGAAACTGGGCAGAATCAAAGGAGAGGCAGTGAAGCATCAAGAATACCGGAGTCACTGTAAGACTGGGGTGCCCAGGAGAAAGCTCACCACAAACCACGGTCCAATCTTGGTAATGGGCTGGAGCGCCACAGCCCTCCGGGGCATTTGGGAGAAGCCCACAGGTTACACAGGCCAGCTCCAGAGTTCCCTTTACCCAGAGTCTTAAAACCAACAGAGGCAGCTGTCCTCCATTCCCTTTGGGAGAGGCGGTGCCCAGCAGCACAGGTCTAGAAGTGCAGGGCCCTGGATCCAAGGGTGCTGAAGCAGACAAAGCCAGCTATCCTCCATTCCCCTGGGACAGGCAGAAGTGGGGAGTCCTCTTTCACAGGAAAGCGAGAACTCTCCTGCTGCTGGGTGCCCAGCAAGCTGTGCAGATCAGTACACCCGCACCTGCCCCCAGGAACATCTAGGCCAGTGTGGACTAGGAGAGTGCAGTTAGGTACTCACAAGGAGCTCAACTCCAGAGCTGGAAATCTGGCCACCACCACTTTTTTCTCTTAATTTTACCTTGAGCCTGGGAGAGGCAGGGCCTCTAGGGAACAGAGGCCTCACAGGATAAACAGCTTATACTGAGCCCAGCACCTGGCAAGGGACAGGGCATCTCTGCCCAGGCAGGGACACATGAGAATCAGTGCAGCAGATCTCTCCCCAAGAAGAACTGCTGGAAGAAAAGGGAAAAGCAAGTTTACTGAACAAGAACACTGGAAAGCTCCAGAATGAGGGAAAATAGTATATAGAACTAGAGTATCCTTTTTTTTTTTTCAACAACTCGTTTTTATATAGGGCTAAAAATCTCCAATATTTTTTTTTACAGTGGTGAAAGTTAGTACCTTCTAACACACGACCAACATACACCCAAAACCAAGTGTAACACTGTGGTGGTTCATTCCGTGAGACTATATTCTCCCTTCCTTCCCATTCTGCCCCTCTCTTTTATCTTATTGATGGTTTTGTGGTCGATGTTGGGTCTTCATTTAAGTATTGCTGGTTTATATAAATTTGGGATTGAGCATCTTCTAACATACAGAACAAAATACACTCAGAACCAAGAGGATCACCTTCCAGGTCCTCTCAGGGAGACTACATTCCCTCTCCACCACCATACCCCCTTTTTTTGTATCTATTTTTATTTTTACTAGTTTTTTGTAATTTGTTTTTCATTTTAGTGGTCCTTTTGTTTTACTTTGTTCTGTTCTTTTTCTTTTATTTTCTGGTCTCTGACTTCTTTGGAATCACCTAGGGTGTATTTTACTTAGGTCATGGATGATATTTTTGACTCAGCTTGCTCATACAGCCACTCTGCACTGGAAAAATGACTAGAAGGAATAAATCACCACAAAAGAATGAACTGGAAGCAATACTTTCTGCCACAGAGTTACGGAATGTGGATTTAAATATGATGTCAGAAATTCAATTCAAAAATACAATTATAAAGTTTCTGGTGGCTCTGTAAAAAAGAAAAAAGCATAAGGGACACTAGAGATGTCGTTACTGCAGAACTGAGATCTAACCAGGCTGAAATTAAAAATAGTTTACCTGAGATGCAATCCAAACTAGATGCTCTAACTGCTAGGTTAATGAGGTGGAAGAGAGAGAGAGTGACATAGAAGACAGGTTGATGGAAAGGAAGGAAAGTGAGGGGGGGAAAAAAGAGAAAAATAATTAAAATCCCAAAAGAAAAGGCTTAGGGAAATAAATGGTAGCCTGAGAAGGAAGAATATATGTCTAATTGGGATTACAGAAGAGGCTGAGACAGAGAGAGGACCACGCAGTATATTTGAACAAATCATAGCTGAGAAGTTCCCTAATCTGGGGAAGGAAACAGGCATTCAGATTCAAGAGATAAAGACCCCCCCCAAAAAAATAATAAAAACCATTCAACACCTCGAATTTAATAATGAAACTTGCAAATGTCAAAGATAAAGAGAAAATTCTTAAAGCAGCAAAAGAAAATAAATTCTTAACTCATAAAGGGAGAAATATCAGATCAACAGCAGACCTCTCCATAGAGACCTGGCAGGCCAGAAACAGCTGGCATGGTATACACAGTGTACTAAATGAGAAGAACACGGAGCCAAGAATACTTTATCCAGCAAGCCTGTCATTCAGAATAGGAGGAGACATAAAGAGCTTCCAGGATAGGCAGAAACTGAAAGAATATGTGGCCACTAAACCATCTATGCAAGAAATATTAAGGGGGATCCTATAAAAGAAAGAGGGAGCCCAAAGAAACAATCCACAAAAAAGCAGGAACTGAAAAGGTAATACGAGGACACTAAATTCATGTCCTTCAATAGTTACTCTGAAAGTGAACAGGCTAAACGATCCCATCAAAAGATACAGGGTATCCAACTGGATAAAAAAGCAAGACCCATCTATATGCTGTCTACAAGAGACTCACTTTAGACCTAAGGACACCTCCAGCCTGAAAATGAAGGGGTGGAGAACAAGCTGCCATTCAAATGGCCCTCAAAAAAAAAAGCTGGGATAGCAATCCTCATATCAGATAAATTAGAGTTCATACCAAAGACTGTAGTAAGAGACAAAGAGGGACACTATATCATACTTAAGGGGTCAATCCAACAAGAAGACCTAACAATCATGAATATTTATGCCCCTAATGTGGGAGCCGCCAAGTATATCAATCAATTAATAACCAAAGTAAAGAGATACTTAGATAATAATACACTAATAGCAGCAGACTTTAACATGGCACTCTCAGCAAATGACAGATATTCTAAGCAGATTATCACCAAAGAAACAAGGGCCTTGAATGATACACTGGACCAAATAGATTTCACAGATATATACAGAACATTCCAACCTAATGCAACAGAATACACATTCTTCTCAACTGCACATGGAACTTGCTCCAGAATAGACCACATATTGGGTCACAAATCAGGTCTCAACCGATACCAAAAGACTGGGATTGTCCCTTGCATATTTTCAGACCAGAATCATTTCAAACTAGAACTCAATCACAAGAAGAAATTTGGAAGGAACTCAAACACTTGGATGTTAAAGAGCATTCTCTTTACAAAAAAATAAATAGGTCAACCAGGAAATTAGAGAATTAACCTTTGGGATACAACAAAGGAGATCCTCCTAAGAGTTTTTTTCCAAAACTCAAATACACACACTAACCTCGCATCTAAAAGAATTGGAGAATGAACAGCAAATAAAGTATAAACCAAGCAGGAGAAGAGAGATAATAAAGATTAGAACAGAACTCAATGAAATAGAGACCAGAAGAACTGTAGAAAAGAGAAACAAAGCCAGGAGCTGATTCTTTGAAAGAATTAATAACATTGATAAACCCCTAGCCAGGCTTATTAAAAAGGAAAGAGATAAGACTCTAATAAAATCATGAATGAAAGAGGAGAGATCACAACCAATACCAAGGAAATACAATTTTAAAAACGTGTTATGAGCAAATATATACCAACAAATTAGGCAATCTAGAAGAAATCGATGCATTTTTGAAAAACCACAAATTACGAAAACTGGAACAGGAAGAAACAGAAAACCTGAACAGGTCAATAACCACTGAGGAAATTGAAGCAGTCATCAAAAACCTCTCAAGACACAAAAGTCCATGGCCACATTGCTTCCCAGGGGAATTCTACCAAACATTTAAAGAAGAAATAATACCTATTCTACTAAAGCTGTTTTGAAGAATAGAAACAGAGGGAATACTTCCAAACTCATTTTATGAGGCCAGCATTACCTTGGTTCCAAAACCAAAGACCTCACCAAAAAGGAGAATTACAGACCAATATTCCTGATGAACATGGATTCAAAAATTCTCACCAAGATATTAGCCAATAGGATCCACCAGTACATTAAAACGATTACTCACTGAGCTCAAGTGGGATTTATCCCTGGGATACAACACTCAAAACAATCAACATGATAGGTCACATCAATAAAAGAAAAAACAAAAACTATATGATCCTCCCAATAGATGCAGAGAAAGCATGTGACAAAATACAGCATCCATTCCTGATTAAAACTCTTCAGAGTGTAGGGATAGAGGGGACATTCCTCAATATCTTAAAAGCCATTTATTAAAAGCCCACAGCAAATATAATCCTCAATGGGGAAAAACTGAGAGCCTTTCCCCTAAGGTCAGGAACACAACAGGGATGTCCACTCTCGCCCCTGCTACTAAACATAGTACTAGGAGCCCAGCCTCAGCAATCAGGCAACAAAAAGAAATAAAAGGCATTCAAATTGGCCAACAAGAGGTCAAACTCCCCCCTCTTCACAGATGACATGATACTGTATATGGAGAACCCAAAAGACTCCATCCCAAGATTGCTAGAACTCATACAGCGATTCAGCAATGTGACAGGATACAAAATCAATGCACAGAAATCAGTGGCACTTCTATACACTAATGAGACTGAAGAAAGAGAAATTAAGGAATCAATCCCATTTAACAGTTGCACCCAAAAGCATAAGATACCTAGGAATAAACCTAACCAAAGAGGTAAAGGATCTATACCTGAAAAACCACAGAACATTTCTGAAAGAAATTGAGGAAGATATAAAGAGATGGAAAAACATTCCATGTTCATGGATTGGAAGAATTAATATTGTGAAAATGTCTATGTTACCCAGGGCAATTTACACATTCAATGCAATCCCTATCAAAACACCATGGACTTTCTTCACAGTGTTGGAACAAATAATCTTAAGACTTGTGTGGAATCAGGAAAGACCCTGAATAGCCAGAGGAATATTGAAAAAGAAAAACCAGGGATGCCTGGGTGGTGCCTGCCTTTGGCCCAGGACATGATCCTGGAGTGCCAGGATCGAGTACCGCATTGGGCTCCCTGCATGGAGCCTGCTTCTCCCTCTGCCTGTGTCTCTGCCTCTGTGTGTGTGTGTGTGTGTGTGTGTGTGTGTGTGTGTGTGTGTGTGTCTCAGGAATAAACAAATAAAATATTTTTTAAAAAAAACTAATGCCAGGGGCATCACAATGCCATATTTCAAGCTCTATTACAAAGCTGTGATCATCAGGACAGTATGGCAGTGGCACAAAAACAGACATATAAATCAATGAAACATAATAAAAAGCCCTGACATGGGCCCTCAACTCTATGGTCAACTAATATTTGACAAGCAAAAAAGACTATCCACTGGACACTCTCTTCAATAAATGGTGTTGGGAAAAATTGGACAGCAACACGCAGAAGAATAAAACTGGTCCATTCCCTTATACCATACACAAAGATAAACTCAAAATGGTTGAAATATCCAAAACTGAGACAAGAATCCATCAAAATCCTAATGAGAACACAGGGTCCTTTTTGACCTTGGCCACAGTAACTTCTTGCAAGACACATCTACAAAGGCAAGGGAAACAAAAGCAAAAATGAACTACTGGGACTTCATCAAGATAAAAAGCTTCTGCACAGCAAAAGAAACAGTCAACAAAACTAAAAGACAACCTACAGAATGGGAGAATATATTTGCAAATGACGTATCAGATAAAGGGCTAGTATCCAAGATCTATAAAGAACTTATTAAACTCAACAGCAAAGAAACAAACAATCCAATCATGAAATGGGCAAAAGACATGAACAGAAATTTCACAGAGGAAGACATAGACATGGCCAACAAGCACATGAGAAAATGCTCTGCATCACTGGCCATCAGGAAACACCGGGACACCTGCACCCTGATGTTTATAGCAGCAATGTCCACAATAGCCAAACTGTGGAAGGAGCCTCGGTGTCCATCGAAAGAGAAATGGATAAAGAGCATGTGGTCTTTGTATACAATGGAATATTACTCAGCCATTAGAAACAACAAATAGCCACCATTTGCTTTGATGTGGATGGAACTGGAGGGTATTATGCTGAGTGAAATAAGTCAATCGGAAAAGGACAAACATTATATGGTCTCATTCATTTGGGGAATATAAAAATTAGTGAAAGGGAATAAAGGGAAAGGAGAGAAAATGAGTGAAAATATCAGTGAGGATGACAAAACATGAGAGACACCTAACTCTGGGAAATAAACAAGGGGTAGTGGAAAGGGAGGTGGGTGGGGGGTGGGGGTGACTGAGTGATGGGCACTGAGGAGGGCACTTGGTGGGATGAGCACTGGGTGTTATGCTAAATGTTGGCAAATTGAACTACAATAAAAAGAAAAAAACATTTGCCAGGCATAATTAGGAAATGTTTTTTCTTCTAATGAGAATCTTCAGGATCCACTGTCCATATTTCATTTCAGTCATTTCAAATATACAGTTTTGCATTATTAACTATAGTCACTATACTGTACCTTACATCTCTATGGATACTCATTTTATAACTGGAAATTTGTACCTTTTAACCCTCTTCTCCCCTCTTGCCTCCTCACGCCACTCTAGAAAACCATAATCTATTCTCTCTATCCATGAACTTGGTTCTACATGTAAGTGCACACAATATACACACACACTACATCTTCTTTATTCATTCATCCATAGATGGACACCTAGGTTGTTTCCATGTCTTGGCTATTGTAAATAATGCTGCAGTGAATGTGGGGGATCTTTTGAATTCATGTTTAAAAAAAACACAGTAGCATCTTTATTTTTCATTTTTTAAATTTAAATTCAATTTGACAACATATAACACCCAGTGCTCATCCCATCAAGTGCTCTCCTCATTTGCCCATCACCCAGTTACCCCATCCCCCCACCAACCTCCCCTTCTGCAACTGTTTGTTTGGTTCCCAGAGTAAGGAGTCTCTCGTGGTTTGTCTCCCTCTCTAATTTTTCCCACCCAGTTCCCCTCCTTTCCCTTATACTTTTCACTATTTCTTATATTCCATGTATGAGTGAAACCATATGATTGTCCCTCTCTGATTGACTTATTTCACTCAACATAATACCCTTCAGTTCCATCCACGTTGAAGCAAAGGGTATTTGTCTCTTCTGATGACTGAGTAATATTCCATAGTATATATAGACCACATCTTTATACATTCATCTGGCGAAGGACATCATGGTTCCTTCCACAGTTTGGCTATTGTGGACATTGCTGCTATAAACATTGGGGTGTAGGTGTCCCCATGTTTCACTACATCATTATCTTTGGGGTAAATACATAGTGGTGCAATTGCTGGATCATAGGGTAGCTCTATTTTTTAACTTCTTGGGGAACCTCCACACTTTTTTCCAGAGTGGCTGCACCAGTTCACATTCCCACCAACAGTGCAAGAGGGTTCCCCTTTCTCCACATCCTCTCCAAAATTTGTTGTTTCCTGTCTTGTTAATTTTCACCATTCTCGCTGGTATGAGGTGGTATCTCATTGTGGCTTTGATTTGTATTTCCCTGATAGTGATGATGTAGAGCATTTTTTCATGCACTTGTTGGCCATGTGTAGGTCTTTGGAAAAATTTCTGTTCGTGTCATTTGCAAATATCTTCTCCCATTCTGTAGTTGTCTTTTACTTTTGTTGACTGTTGTCTTTTAGTTTCTTTTGCTGTGCAGAAGCTTTTTATCTTGATGAATTCCCAATAATTCATTTTTGCTTTTGTTTCTCTTGCCTTCATAGATGTATCTTGCAAGAAGCTGCTGTGGCCAAGGTCAAAAAGGGTGTTGCCTGTGTTCTCCTCTAGGATTTTGATGGAATCTTGTCTCACTTTTAGATCTTTCATCCATTTTGAGTTTATCTCTGTGTATGGTGTAAGAGAAAGGTCTAGTTTCATTCTTCTGCATGTGGATGTCCAATTTTCCCAGCACCATTTATTGAAGAGACTGTCCTTTTTCCAGTGGATAGTCTTTCCGCTTTTGTCTAATATTAGTTGACCATAGAGTTGAGGGTCCACTTCTGGATTCTCTATTCTGTTCCATTGATCTATGTGTCTGTTTTTGTGCCACTACCACACTGTCTTGATGACCACAGCTTTGTAGTACAACCTGAAATCTGGCATTGTGATGCCCCCAGATATGGTTTTCTTTTTTAATATTCCCCTGGCTATTTGGGGTCTTTTTTGATTCCACACAAATCTTAAGATGATTTGTTCCAACTCTCTGAAGGAAGTCCATGGTATTTTGATAGGGATTGCATTAAAGGTGTAAATTTCCCTGGGTAACATTGACATTTTCACAATATTAATTCTACCAATCCATGAACATGGAATATTTTTCCACCTCTTTGGGTCTTCCTCAATTTCTTTCAGAAGTGGTCCATAGTTTTTAGGGTATAGATCCTTTACCTCTTTGGTTAGGTTTATTCCTAGGTATCTTATGCTTTTGGGTGCAATTGTAAATGGGATTGACTCCCTAATTTCTCTTTCTTCAGTCTCCTTGTTAGTGTATAGAAAATGGCAATGGATGTTAGTTGGACTTACTATGGTGATCACTTTGCAATATATATGAATATCGAGTTATTACACTGAACACATAAAACATGTTATGTCAGTTATACCTCAACAAATAAAACACTTAAAAATAATTTTTAAAAATATAGATGATCTTTAAAAGAGCTATCGAGTTATCATTTACTATGATCAGGACTTGTGATTTCAATTTCCATGTATTATCTCATATAATCTTCACAGCAAACCTTTGAAATAGGTGTTATTATTTCCATTCTTGCAATCCTCAAATAAATTACAGACTTTCCTCTGCTAATGTGATGGAACCAGGACCAAACTCAAGACGAACAGCAGAACCCATGCTGTTAACAGCCATGCCTTCTCACCTCCCATTATTGCTGTACAGAATGACTACATTAGGCCTGGCTATGAAACTAGTCATACTGGGCCGGAGAACCCTAGTAAAGATCTGTCTCAGGCCTCAGTAAAGGACATAAAATTACAAGAAGACCTATAATGACCCAGTTATAACCTAGCTTCATAAACAGCTTTCTGTAGATCCTGCCACGTATCCTTCTCTCTGCTGGTTTCTAGACTGACTTTCTGAATAACCCTAATTCAAAACTCTCTTTTCTCAATTAAACAGAGCACATTTTTCCCCCTGATTACATTTTTCCCCCTGATTATTAAGTCATTGATTTCACCCTATCTTAAGATTACACAGAGACCCATTCTTAGGTGGTATGTTTAGAATACCATTATTTTTAAAGCAACCTCAAAATGCGAGGTAGCAAGGCCTTTGCCTCCTAAAGCTGATCCAAAACAACTCAAAATAGTTTACAGACATTATCAAATTCACTGTCCCAACAAAGCTAGCATTATTCTCTCCATTCTGCTTATGGAGAAACTGAAATGAGAAAATTATATGATTTTGATACTATGCAGAGGTGCTTCTGTTAACCCTGTTACAGGAGCTGGCTGGGAGGAGCTGGCTGGGAGGAGACTGGGGGAGAGGGAGACTAGAAGTGGTCTGGGCCACTTTTCAAACAACTTCATCAAACATGGCTCAATACCCTGGAGATAAAAGGGTGGCCGATGCGCAGGACCCTCTTCAACTAGAGCGGCCTGGCTTGGCATAGATTTTACTGATTAGGATTTTGTGAAAGATTTCCTTTTAACAAATGTATCTCGACTTCTAAAGAATCTGCTAAAACCACTGACCTGGAGAGATGTAGGGTACGCCACTTTTAACAAATACCCATTTAGTAATACATTCAGGGGCTATCCAAAAATCCAGAAGCAATCGTTAACGACAAACCCCGAGCTTCTCTGAGCCCAGGACTTTAGTCAACACGTGACAGGCATTAACATTTCATCCTGGTAAACTATCACCTTACTGAGGAAGACACTGAAGCTTAGAAAAGTAGCTTGCTAATGATTACGAAGCGAGCAAGGGGAACCAGGATGAAGCCACGCAGTTTAAGCTTCTTTACGGGATCCGAGCGCGCGCTCCTGCGGCGCCAATCTGACGTCTGCCATGGCACAGGGCTGCAGCGACCAGAACACTGCGTTCCGTCGCCCTAGGGGCCTGTTGTCCACCCCACCCCACCCCCATGCCCCCGACTCACCCCCGCAGGGCCTGGCAGTAGCCGGAGGCCCAAAAGTTGTCCCTAGAGCCTTTCCACGAAGCACAGCCTCAGGGCAGCCCAAGCGCGAGCACTCTGCAGCGGGGCAGCTGGCCTCCCCATTGAAGCCCCTCAACCAGGAAACGTTCTCCTGTGACGCCATGCGGGTGTCCCCGGGGCCTGGTCTGGTGAGTACAATGAGCTTTCCCAGGAAGGGAAGCAGGAAATGGCGGACGCCTTTGGGGCATTCACCTCGTGGCTTAGGCTAAGCGCGAAGGGGAGAAGTAAGGCCAAGTTCCAACACCTGGACAGGAGCATCCTGGCACCGGATGTTGCCCCCAGCTGGGGCTTCTGGGAGGCCGACCGGAAGCAGGCCCAGGACGTTGCCGTCTACTCTCGCCAGAGGCAAGCCAATCTCGCGAGATCGCAGGAGTTTTTCCCAGGCTGCCCCGGGTGGTCCGGGGGATAAGGAACCTGCCAACTGTGAGACGCGCAGCCCTGCCTTTAGCCGGCGTGGGTTCCGGTTCGTGGCAGGTAGACCCAGTCCTGACAGACCCCTCTCTACTCCGCGCACCCCGCACACCCCGCACAGCCGTCGGGGCCGCAGTGCTGCCGGGGCTCGCCCCAGGGCTTCGTTTGGGCGCCTGGCAGTGAACTGCGCATGTGTGGCCGGGGTGCGGGAGGAAGCAGGGGCTCCGCGACCGAGCGACCCGAGGCGGCCCGCGCCTGCGCCTGTGCAGGTGTGTGACTCCGTCTCTAACCCAAAGAATGACCTCACCCACTCCGGAAGCTCCCGTCGGGCAAAGGTAGAACCAGCACCTTGTTGATCCGTGCAAACTACGGAACAAAAGCAAGGTGTCCTGTTACAAGAAATGTGGATGGCCTTTGTCCTGAGTTCCTGGAAGGGAGCCTGTAAATCCTTGGAACTTCCGGAGTAAAAGAAGTGTCTTCCGTGCCTCGTTAGGGAAGCCCCAGGAAAAATTCGAAGACTGTATCTCGGGTGAACTGCCCTGGTCGGCAGTACTCTGCATTGTTACACATTGAGGAGCTGAGAGTTTGGTGCATTCGGACTCCACCCGGAAAGGACATCTCATGCTTTGAGGCCCTTTGATTCTGAGGTGTCTGACCTCTTGGCTGTAATACAACAGTGATCGTAAGTATAACACGTACCTGTGTTCTGTGAGTCATTCTAGGAGATTATCCCAAATTTGTAGCCAATTGGCCATTGTAGCCTGGCCTGAGAACCCCTGAGACTGTAGGTGGTGTGTACAGTCTTGTGGAGGACTATGCCTCTAACCTGTGAAGTCTGGTCTAAGTCTGGGTGGTTTGCATCAGGAGTCCCTGCACAAGGCTGTGTGGAATATCCTATGTTGATGTTACTTGGCTAAAATTGATCTTCAGGATTCACAACTGACCATCGCCTGGCTTCCATGAGCAGCATTTCTGTAAGGTGCTGTTGCTTCCATGTCCAGGTTTCATTGTCTCGCTTAACCAGGTGATCTCACTTTAACACCCTAGACCCTAGGCTTATTCATGGTAATGATGAACCAGAGGCGAATTTCTGCTCATTGGCTCTTTAAGTTTTCCTCCCTTACATTTTTACTCTTTTTGACCTTAACTGTGTAAGAATCTGAGATTTGGGGGTGCCTGGATGGCTCAGTTGGTTAAGCCTGTGACTCTTGATTTCCACTCAGGTCATGGTCTCAGGGTCAAGATCCAGCCCCAGTTGGGGCCCCATGCTGGGAGTGGAGCCGACTTAGGAGTCTCTCTCCCTACCTTTGCCCCTCCCTACCTCATGCACTTGTGTGCAAGTCTCTCTCTCTCTCTCTCAAAAAAAAAAAAAAATATATATATATATATATATATATAATTTTGTTCCTCATTAAAATAAAAAACAGTATCTGGGTGCATCTAACATTCTTTTGCACTGTCCTTCATACCTCTAACTAGCTATAAGTCTGAACACAGACTTGAAAAACACTAAGAATATTTATAAGAAGATAGGGATGCCTGGGTGGCTCAGCGGTTGAGCATCTGCCTTCAGCTCAGGGCATGATCCCAGTCCAGGAATCAAATCCCACATCGGGCTCCCTATGGGGAGCCTGCTTTTCCCTCCCTAGGTCTCTGCCCCTCTCTCTGTGTCTCTCATAAATAGGTAAATAAAATCTTTAAAAAAAAAAAAAAAAGCATAGAATAGATCGACCAGTGATTTAATGTAGGATTTGAATTAAGCAAAGGAAAGAGGATAGGATCTTAGAATCATAGAATTTATATTAGTTACTCTTATAAAGAACTAAGTAGGGATCCCTGGGTGGCGCAGCGGTTTGGCACCTGCCTTTGGCCCAGGGCACAATCCTGAAGACCCGGTATCGAGTCCCACATCAGGCTCCCGGTGCATTGAGCCTGCTTCTCCCTCTACCTGTGTAGAGGTACCTCTGCCTCTCTCTCTCTCTCTCTCTCTCTCTCTGTGTGACTATCATAAATAAAAATAAATAAATTTTTAAAATTAAAAAAAAAGAACTAAGTAGCAAATTTGGGAGCTATAAAAAGCCTCTGAGATAATCTAGTTCAAAACCTTCATTTTGGATGTTAACTAGATTTACCATGGTGATCACAATATACACAAATATGAAATCATTAGTAATATACCCAAAACTAAAATAATGTTATATATCAAGTATATCTCAATTTTTTTTTATTTTATTTTGTGGGTGAAGAAACTAAGGCCCAGAAAAGTTACAGTGAAATATCTTTCCCTGAGTTAGAAACTATGGTATCTGAAGACAGCATTTCCTTGGAATGTATTTTATCCTTAGTAGTCATACTTGCTAAAATTCCTCTTTCCAAAGCAGAAAATCCAAATCACCAATGTGATATCTTATTCACAGTGTAGTTTGAAAATGTCACAATTAATAGTAGAATGACCTTACCATTATGTCGTGACAATGCAGGAATCTTCCAGGTTTTTGGACAGAAAAGTAACAGTTTTTATTTCAGTGGAAGCTATTCTCTTTCTAGGAGAGTAAGGAAATGAAAATCAGGTATCCCGGATCCTCTCTAGAGCTACAGACAGTTTCTATGATTTTTTTTCTGTATTATTGCCAGTTCTTCGGTTATAAAATGGATGGCATAAAACATAGCTTGTTTTCATAATGAATGTATTTCTGAGAGAGAGTCTCAATCACAAACCAAATAGAATAAGGGACTCTGGTATTTAAAAGAAATCCTAATGTGATTCCTTTTGTAAAACCAAAAAGAAAATTATTTTCTAATGTAAGTAACCTCACCACAATTTTTCTGTTTCGTAAATTCAGGTTTCTATACAAAGGTGTTTCCTTTAAATGAGGTTCCTCTGTATTACATACTCTACATTATTCTGGGATGACATGTGAAAAAGGCAGATGAATGTGGCAAAGTGCTTGGAAAGACTCAGAAAGAGTCGCCTGATATAGGTTCAGCAGGCAAAAATACAAAGGCTTTATTTCCTTTATCCTGAACTAGCAAGCTGTTTTTTCAAGATCCAGTCAGAATGTGCCGCAGCAAATAGCTCACGAATGTTTAATACATGATCAAGTGCACCTCACAATTTCACCCAAACACCCAGTGTATTATTCCAGCAGGCTGTGAGAGACAAGCATCAATCAACATTCAGGCTACCTCATCCTTTCTCAAGGTGAAAGAACTAAAACAACTGTATTATCTGTATGACAATCACTCCTGTTTTATTTGGAGCTGCATTCCATTCTGACCATCAGAGAAGCAATGACATAGTTTTACTGCTGCTCTTATTAAATATTATTACTGTGGTGCAAGCTTGACGGTCGAGAGAGGAGAAAAAGGAGGCAGCTTCATTGCCCAGAGGAGATCCAGTAATCAGATGGTCTGCAGCCTGAAGAGAACATCAATCTTCTGAATCCAATTCTGACTATACGCTTTCGCAGTGACTGTATAGTCTCAGTATAAAACGTTGATATTAAGGCAATTGCTACCCTAAAAAGTGTGTGTTTAAGAAAGAGAACAAAAGGGACGGCTCTAGAGATTCAGAACACTGTTAAGAATACTAATTGATATTTCTAGAAAACAGTACTGAGGAAATACACTGGACTGGCCATTGGATTTTTTTTTTCCATTGTAGTGCTTTGTCTTCTTTGTGTTTTTTATGTTTTTGTGGGTTTTTTAAAAAAAGATTTATTTATCAGAGAGAGAAAGAGAGAATGCTCATGAGAGCAAGGGGCAAGAGAGAGAATAGAATCTCAAGCAGACTCCCTGCTGGGTGTGGAGCTGGATCCCACAACCCAGAGACTGTGACCTGAGCAAAATCAGGAGTTGGTCGCTTAACTGACTGAGCCACCCAGGTGCCCTTTGCAGGGTTTTTTTAAATGCCAGTCTAGTGTCCAACCTGCCCCTTTCCTGGTTTTTAAGGAGTACCTAACTCCTTGAGCATAGTCTTAGAGGGTTTCCACAAGCTCCCACAGAGAAAGCTAGAGAGACTCAATCCTTCCTTTCCCCATTCCCTAATAGGCAATGCCAGCATACAAGGCTCAGTGTGTCAGATGCTCTCACTCACCTGAATTTTGAACAAGTGAAGCAAAGATAGAGTTGGCTAAATGTACTCATAGCAGCAGCACAACCACACAGAGGCATAACCAGCTTCTCTTGTTTCTTGACTCTCTGATTCTTGTTCATTTTCCAGACATGATCTCCCAACCCCTACTATGCCCCTTATTTGCTTTAGAGTCAGAGTTATTCTCAGTTCCTTGGAAGCCAAAGCATCATAACTGACACCCATCATTATAAGACATCCATAATGAGACTGAAGCCTAGAATGGGGGACATCCTAAGGAGAGAAAAAAAGTTTGCTTTCCCAAAAACTCATTATTATTTAAGGTTCCTATTTTGTATCTTATGTCTCATATCTCCAATATGAGAAAGGCATACAGAAAACATATATTCTTTCCCTTGTATTTTTATTATTGCCACTGTATGTGTGAGACATTTTCCAGTTGTTACCTATTCCTCTGGTTGGGTGAATCCCCAAGAGTAACTAGGGAAATGGAATGATTGGTAACATGGCAGAGTTCTCTCAATAATCCCAGGTCTGTAAAGGAGCGTAAGACATATGCCTTAGGACTGAAGAAGGAACAAAGTAAGAAATACAGCAGGGGATGCAAAGTTCTTAAGTCAGAAGAAAAGCAGGCTTTGCTTACACTGACAGGAAGCTGAACTGGGGTGAAGAGCCTCTCAGGATGGATCTTCACAGTGGCTACAGAACCTTAAGAAAAAGCAAGCCCAGCCACTGCTCCAGCTCCGTGAGTAAACAAGCCAAGTGTCACTGCAAATGGAGAGTATGTAATCCAGGAAAGGTGAGAACAAAACACCAGATAGCCTATATTCCAGGCAGGAATTGTGGCACGACAGAGCAAAGCCTCCCACCTTCAGGCAAGACTTGTCTAGGAAACAGAGTGACTATACAGATGAAGGAGAGCCTAACCAGAGCCAAAGGGAATGACCGACCATGAGGCTCATATGCATAATTAAAGGCTCAGAAGTAAGTCGCAGAAATGCCAACAAGAAACAGTCTACCTTGCTTCAGATAATCAATCTGTGCTCTGAAAATGCATCTCCATCTATGTTGTATATATTCTTCAAATGCTTGTGTATAGGTGTTTAGAGATTAGTGTTGATAGTTTTTCCCATTGTTTTCTAAAATGTGTCACTCATCTTCACTGAATTAAGAGAAAAAGATCCCTAGGAGAACTACCATACTCAATTTGACCTTCGAATAAAGGAACACTAAGAAGTCTTTCTAAAAAGAAGATGAGGGAAACCCTATCAGTAATTGCTAACTCTCCAAGCCAGAGAACACACACATACGTACATACACACACACACGCATAATATGCAAACCAGGAAGTCTGGGGCTAGATTAGTACTCACTGAAGCCAAAATATGTACATGAAAATTGAAAAAAAAAAGAAAAAGAAAATTGAGCCCATAGAAAGCCTAAGCCATCACCACTAGTTCTAGGAAACGTACAAAAACTAAGAGCCAGTGGTCCTTTAAGAACTCATCTTCAAGGTGATGCATCCGCAAAGACCACCAAAGAGGTTCACTTCTGCAAGGCTATAGACTATTGAGTAAAGTCCTCTGCTGGGAGCATGGGGCATCCTGACTAGAAACAAAGGACCTAGAGTCAGCCAGATCTGAGGATGCCACCCAACTGGGTGACCTCCACCAGTCACTTAAACCTAGTATTGTGATCTATGGGTAATAACCTCCATTCTCTAGGGCTGTTTAAGATTAAATGTTACATGTTTTATGACCTGCATGTTTGTGTCTCAAAAAAAATCCATATGTTGAAGTCCTAATTCCCAGTTTGATGACATTAACACATGGGGCCTTTAGGAGGTAATTAGCTTTAGATAAGGTCATGACAGTGGAGCCCCCACAATGAGATTAGCTTATAAGGTCATCCTATGAGGACACCTTATGAGACAAGAAAGAAACTAGGGCTTACGCTCTCTACCATATGAGGATACAGTAAGAAGACAGCTGTCTGCAAACCAGGAAGAGAATCTTCACCAGACACTGAAGCTGCTGACACACTGATCTCGAACCTTCCAGCTTCTAGTACTATGAAAAGTAAACTCCTCTGTAATCCAACCAATTTATGGTATCTTGTTATAGCAGCCTGAATTGACTAAGACATAATATAAAGCTTTTTGTGCACTCCTTAGTATATAGTAAATGTTTAGGAAAATAAGAAAAGCCATGTAAGTAAGAACATAGATAAATAAAAATAAGTGAAGCCACTGACTAGGCAAGTCTGGATTTCAGTCAAGTACACCACTAATCTCATTCCACCAGGAAAACAGCTGGGAAGATGAACTAGGATGGACACACTTTTTAACTATACTTATTTGCAGTTTTTATTTTGAAGAACTGGAAACAACAGCTGCCACCATCCCCATGATAGGCCAGGCAGTTGACAAGTATTGGTGGAGCTGCAGAAGGCTCTGTCAGGGGAACAGGGACTCTCCAGCCGGTTTCATGTGGGAAATCAGGAGGACAGATTTTCTTAGGCAATGTTCTCATTCATTCTGGTTTCTGCTTGGCTAGAAAGAGTACATAAGCTGTTTGTCTCAAATGAACGCTCCAGTAGATAAGACACCAAAAGGGGTTTTGGGAAACATAACAAAATAAGAATTGCCACACTGGCTTAGACCAACTGTCTGACAATAGTACCAAGAGACATTCTGTAGGAAAGAGTTCCAACTTCCTCCATAATCATGGCTTCATAAGCTTAGAAACAACTCCTAAATGTCCTTAAATTCCTACTAATGCTCTATCATCCACAACTTAAACTCTCCTTGAGTTTTATTAGCATTTCCAGTTAATACTGTGTATGTGTCCATGAGTTTATTTATGTAACCAACTTTCATTCCTGTGTTTTACTCCACTTGACCACAGCCTTGATTCACTTCATAACCTGAAGCATGTCCCCAGGCTGATTCTGTCTTAATATCTCCATCTATAAAATGGAAAAATAATAGTGGCTCCATATTGAGGTCACAAAAGGAAGAGATTCCTGGAGCTACATTTTTCTCTGCTGAGCTCTACAAAGAAAGAAAGGGACTTCAGACTAGATACTTAAGTTCCATTTTCTTGTGCTAATTCCTATCAATCCTAGAAGAATCAAATAGAAGAATAATGGAAGAGGAAACAAAGAAAGGGAATAGACAAAATCTTGGGATCAGGTTATATTTGTCAGCCACTGAACCAATAAAAATGTGCCCATCCACAATTCAAAGGTTATTAGAATTAGATTACCTAGATTATAATACTACAGAATCTATATGGCTTCAACAAAATGGTCACTTATAAATAAAAATGTTTGGTGACAGAATAGAAACAGCATTTTTTTTTCCTTTCAAGCCAGAGAAAACCCAAAGATGAGTAGTGCTGAATTGCCAAAGTAGTAAAAATCAGTAAGAGATATGTATATACCTGAATCACCCAGATCACACTGGAATTTGACAAGAAATTTTTATTGTCATACATCAAATTGGCTCCAGACATGAGTTACTTTAGTCATTGTTTCATATCATATAGGAGTAATAATTAAAGATTCGAAGAAAAGATTTGATATTTTCTATTCAGGAAGAGGAAATGTGGTAAAGTACAATTGTGAAGAAGTTAACATGCAAGGCAGGACAGAGTGAGTGATTAAATGACACAGTGGTCTTTCCCTTTCTACCTTATTAAAAGCAAAAGAAATTTTTAATAAAGTAATATAGTCAGTTCCAGAAAGCCAAAATGAGTCCAGTGTGAAACATTTGTATGTAACTAAGTCATCTTACTTTATTTGAAATTGAATTGGAGAATTTATTGAGAAAATAATAATTAAAAGTAAATACCCTCTAAATAATTTATTACAATCTTATGATGCTCACATTTGTTAACTGTGTAAAGAGGCAAAATTTTGCTGCTAGAAGAATATATGTTATACCTAAGGTAGTTCTATTTGTTATGCTGAAAAATGTTTTTAATTAAGTGATATTAATATAAGTGCAAATAGAATTCTTTGGGGCTGCTTCCTCTTACAAAGAGGTTTTAAATATTAAATGAAGGAAAATGTAAACTACCTTAGTTTGTCCATCTTAAGGATGAAAGTTGTATGACCTTGTATCAAGGGAATGCAGTACAGATTAATTAGCTAATTAGATCTTTGTTGTATCCAGTGTTATAAAAGGCAAAATGTGCCTGTGGCTCTGGTTCAAGCCAACCCTTTTATCTAAAACACCAAGCATTTAAGTCAATACAAGGTACTGTCACCAGATCAGGGCAAGCAAACAAACCATAATTAAAGGTGTGGTTTAGTGCCTGGAGAATCAGGGCAATTTGCCCCTCGCTAGTTTCTGTGGCCTTGTCAAATTACTTGACCCTTTGGGACTCACTTTCCTAATCAGTAAAATGAATGGGGTTGAGCTTTCAGGAGTTTTTCTGCACTAAAATTCTATGGCACACAATTTTTATACTTAAGAGAAGCAAACAAGTCACTCTCCAGAGAAAGGTGCTGATTTGTTGTGGATATATCTACATGTATATATATCATGTGCCATTCCACATAAGGTCCAGGGACATGTCATGTATCCAGAAGTCCTCTTGCCTTCCTCTTGCCCAGCCAACCAGTCAACCCAGGGAGCCCAGGAAAATCCTGAGAATGTGAAAACAAAGTAGGTATCTACACATCTCTTCTCATCAGTTTCTTCTTGACCTCCATAACTCCCTTGCCAATCTGTTTTAACAATAACTGCGTTGTCCCTTTGGTCTAGAAACACTCCAAATGCTTCCTTCTTTCTTCACTCACACAAATGACATTGTTAGGTTATTCTCATTCTTCCACTCAATTCATTTATTGGCTGGTCTAGCATTTACTGAGCAACTACTATGGGCAGCTGTCTTCACTAGGCCTTGATCTCCTTTGAATGCTGTGTAAAGTGAAGCCAGTGTGTTGGTTCGTGGTGGCTGACAGCATTTTCCATGGAGTTAGACTGCCTGAGTTCAAATCACAGCTCTCTCACTTACTGTGTTATCTTGAAAAGTGTCAGTGTTCTCATTTGTAAAGTGTGGTTAATAATAGGAACCACCTCATAAAGTTTAGTGATGGGTTAAATATGTCAATTTGTGTTTAGTGCCTCGAAAAAGCATAAGAGCTGATAAGCACTAGGTAAATGTTAGTTCTTACTGTTATCCCCAAACTATCTGAATTAGTCTGAAATCAGTAGCCCCACTGTGAGCCACTGATGACACTTGACACAGTGCCTTCCATATAAAACATGATATTTCATGGTTGTGGAGTTGTTTGTCCACTTCAAAGGGCCATTGGGAATGGATTTGAGGAGTATTTGTCACTGACAAGGATTAGTGAAGCAAGCAGAGTTGCTGCTACCTCAGAGAGTTCCGGGCAACGACAGCCACTTTGTCCAAGCCTGAGCAGTAGCAAAAGGATGGCAATAACCCAAAGAAAAGATCCAGATGAGGAAGTATTATTGCCAGGCAAACCCAGGATGACCTGGAAATTTGCTCTTAGCTACTCCTTTTTGAAGATACATAAGTCCATGTTGCATATTTATTGTAAAGAAAGCATTTGCCATGCCTGGACATTAATAGTAATGGTAGTGATAGTAATCGTAATTATTGTAGTAACAGTAGCAGTAATAGCAATAGGAGGGAGGGGCAAGATGGCGGAGGAGTAGGGTCTCCAAGTCACTTGTCCTCAACAAATTACCTAGAAAACCATCCAATCATCCTGAAAATCTACGAATTCGGCCTGAGATTTAAAGAGAGACCAGCTGGAACGCTCCAGTGAGAAGAGTTCGCGCTTCTATCAAGGTAGGAAGACGGGGAAAAAGAAATAAAGACACAAAAGGCCTCCAAGGGGGAGGGGCCCCGCGAGGAGCCGGGCTGAGGCCGGGGCGAGTGTCCCCAGGACAGGAGAGCCCCGTCCCGGAGGAGCAGGAGCTGCACCGACCTTCCCAGGGGAAAGGCCTCCCGGGGAATTGGAGCAGGATCCCCAGAAAGGCGGGGATGCCCTCGGGCTCCCGGGGACAGTAACAGAGGAACTGCGCCCCGGAGAGTGCGCCGAGCTCCCTAAGGGCTGCAGCGCTCGGCGGGACCCGGAGCAGCTCGGAGGGGCTCGGGCGGCGGCTCCGCGGAGGGGGCTGCACCGCCAGGAGCGCAAATCCAACAGCGCAGGCCCCGGAGCACAGGGCGCCGGGACACAGCCCAGGATCCGGCCTCCCCCGGGACAGGCAGAGGCCGGGAGGGCCCAGGACAGCAAGGGCGCTCCTGCCTGGAGCTGAGCAGATCAGCGGCCCCGCCCCGGAGCCCCCAGGCCCTGCAGACGGAGAGCCCCGGAGCTACTGCGGGAGCTGACTCCAGGGTCCCAGAGCTGCCCCGGCCACTGTGGCTTCCTCCCGGGGCCTCACGGGGTGAACAACCCCCACTGAGCCCTGCACCAGGCAGGGGCAGAGCAGCTCCCCCAAGTGCTCACACCTGAGAATCAGCACAGCAGGCCCCTCCCCCAGAAGACCAGCGACACGGACCAGTTCCAAGGGAAGTCAAGGGACTTAAAGTACACAGAATCGGAAGATACTCCCTCGTGGTTTTTTTTTTTTGTTTTTTGTTTTTTTGTTTTTGTTTTTTTTTTTGTTTTGTTTTGTGCTTTTTTTTTCTTTCTTCTTGATTTCTGATTGCTTCCCCCACCCCCCCTTTTTTTTCTTTTTTCTCCTTTCTTTCTTTTTCTTTCTTTTTCTTCTCTTTTTCCCCTATTTTTTCTTCTTTCTCTTTTTTCTTTTTCTCTTTTATTTCCTTCTCTCTCTTTTTCTCCTTTTCCCAATACAACTTGTTTTTGGCCACTCTGCACTGAGCAAAATGACTAGAAGGAAAACCTCACCTCAAAAAAAAGAATCAGAAACAGCCCACTCTCCCACAGAGTTACAAAATATGGATTACAATTCAATGTCAGAAAGCCAATTCAGAAGCACTATTTTACAGCTACTGGTGGCTCTAGAAAAAACCATAAAGGACTCAAGAGACTTCATGACTGCAGAATTTAGATCCAATCAGGCAGAAATTAAAAATCAATTAAATGAGATGCAATCCAAACTAGAAGTCCTAACGACGAGGCTTGACGAGGTGGAAGAACGAGTGAGTGACATAGAAGACAAGTTGATGGCAAAGAGGGAAACTGAGGAAAAAAGAGACAGGCAATTAAAAGACCATGAGGATAGATTAAGGGAAATAAATGATAGCCTGAGGAAGAAAAACCTACGTTTAATTGGGGTTCCTGAGGGCGCCGAAAGGGACAGAGGGCCAGAATATGTATTTGAACAAATCCTAGCTGAAAACTTTCCTAATCTGGGAAGGGAAACAGGCATTCAGATCCAGGAAATAGAGAGATCCCCCCCTAAAATCAACAAAAACCGTTCAACACCTCGACATTTAATAGTGAAGCTTGCAAATTCCAAAGATAAGGAGAAGATCCTTAAAGCAGCAAGAGAAAAAAAGTCCCTGACTTTTATGGGGAGGAATATTAGGGTAACAGCAGACCTCTCCACAGAGACCTGGCAGGCCAGAAAGGGCTGGCAGGATATATTCAGGGTCCTAAATGAAAAGAACATGCAACCAAGAATACTTTACCCAGCAAGGCTTTCATTCAAAATGGAAGGAGAGATAAAGAGCTTCCAAGACAGGCAGGAACTGAAAGAATATGTAACCTCCAAACCAGCTCTGCAAGAAATTTTAAGGGGGACTCTTAAAATTCCCCTTTAAGAAGAAGTTCAGTGGAACAATCCACAAAAACAAGGACTGAATAGATATGATGACACTAAACTCATATCTATCAATAGTAACTCTGAATGTGAACGGGCTTAATGACCCCATCAAAAGGCGCAGGGTTTCAGACTGGATAAAAAAGCAGGACCCATCTATTTGCTGTCTACAAGAGACTCATTTTAGACAGAAGGACACCTACAACCTGAAAATAAAAGGTTGGAGAACCATTTACCATTCAAATGGTCCTCAAAAGAAAGCAGGGGTTGCCATCCTTATATCAGATAAATTAAAATTTACCCCGAAGACTATAGTGAGAGATGAAGAGGGACACTATCTCATACTCAAAGGATCTATCCAACAAGAGGACTTAACACTCCTCAATATATATGCCCCGAATGTGGGAGCTGCCAAATATTTAAACCAATTAATAACCAAACTCAAGAAATACCTTGATAATAATACACTTATACTTGGTGACTTCAATCTAGCTCTTTCTACCCTGGATAGGTCTTCTAAGCACAACATCTCCAAAGAAACGAGAGCTTTAAATGATACACTGGACCAGATGGATTTCACAGATATCTACAGAACTTTACATCCAAACTCAACTGAATACACATTCTTCTCAAGTGCACATGGAACTTTCTCCAGAATAGACCACATACTGGGTCACAAATCGGGTCTGAACCGATACCAAAAGATCGGGATAGTCCCCTGTATATTCTCAGACCATAATGCCTTGAAATTAGAACTTAATCACAACAAGAAGTATGGAAGGACCACAAACACGTGGAGGTTAAGGACCATCCTGCTAAAAGATGAAAAGGTCAACCAGGAAATTAAGGAAGAATTAAAAAGATTCATGGAAACTAATGAGAATGAAGATACAACCGTTCAAAATCTTTGGGATGCAGCAAAAGCAGTCCTGAGGGGGAAATACATCGCAATACAAGCATCCATTCAAAAACTGGAAAGATCTCAAATTCAAAAGCTCACCTTACACATAAAGGAACTAGAGAAAAAGCAACAAATAGACCCCACCCCCAGCAGAAGAAGACAGTTAATTAAAATTCGAGCAGAACTCAATGATATCGAGACCAAAAGAACTGTGGAACAGATCAACAGAACCAGGAGTTGGTTCTTTGAAAGAATTAATAAGATAGATAAACCATTTCCAACCTTATTAAAAAGAAGAGAGAGAAGACTCAAATTAATAAAATCATGAATGAGAAAGGGGACATCACTACCAACACCAAGGAAATACAAACGATTTTAAAAACATATTATGAACAGCTGTACGCCAATAAATTAGGAAATCTAGAAGAAATGGACTTATTCCTGGAAAGCCACAAACTACCAAAACTGGAGCAGGAAGAAATAGAAAACCTGAACAGGCCAATAACCAGGGAGGAAATTGAAGCAGTCATCAAAAACCTCCCAAGACACAAGAGTCCAGGGCCAGATGGCTTCCCAGGGGAATTCTATCAAACGTTTAAAGAAGAAATCATACCTATTCTACTAAAGCTGTTTGGAAAGATAGAAAGAGATGGAGTACTTCCAAATTCGTTCTATGAGGCCAGCATCACCTTAATTCCGAAACCAGACAAAGACCCCACCAAAAAGGAGAATTACAGACCAATATCCCTGATGAACACGGATGCAAAAATTCTCAACAAGATACTAGCCAATAGGATCCAACAACACATTAAGAAAATTATTCACCATGACCAAGTAGGATTTATCCCTGGGACACAAGGCTGGTTCAACACTCGTAAAACCATCAATGTGATTCATCATATCAGCAAGAGAAAAACCAAGAACCATATGATACTCTCATTAGATGCAGAGAAAGCATTTGACAAAATACAGCATCCATTCCTGATCAAAACCCTTCAGAGTGTTGGGATAGAGGGAACTTTCCTCGACATCTTAAAAGCCATCTACGAAAAGCCCACAGCAAATATCATTCTCAATGGGGAAGCACTGGGAGCCTTTCCCCTAAGATCAGGAACAAGACAGGGATGTCCACTCTCACCACTGCTGTTCAACATAGTTCTGGAAGTCCTCGCCTCAGCAATCAGACAACAAAAAGACATTAAAGGCATTCAAATTGGCAAAGAAGAAGTCAAACTCTCCCTCTTCGCCGATGACATGATACTCTACATAGAAAACCCAAAAGCCTCCACCCCAAGATTGCTAGAACTCATACAGCAATTTGGTAGCGTGGCAGGATACAAAATCAATGCCCAGAAATCTATGGCATTTCTATACACTAACAATGAGACTGAAGAAAGAGAAATTAAGGAGTCCATCCCATTTACAATTGCACCCAAAAGCATAAGATACCTAGGAATAAACCTAACCAAAGAGGTAAAAGATCTATACCCTAAAAACTATAGAACACTTCTGAAAGAAATTGAGGAAGACACAAAGAGATGGAAAAATATTCCATGCTCATGGATTGGCAGAATTAATATTGTAAAAATGTCAGTGTTACCCAGGGCAATTTATACATTTAATGCAATCCCTATCAAAATACCATGGACTTTCTTCAGAGAGTTAGAACAAATTATTTTAAGATTTGTGTGGAATTAGAAAAGACCCCGAATAGCCAGGGGAATTTTAAAAAAGAAAACCATAGCTGGGGGCATCACAATGCCAGATTTCAGGTTGTACTACAAAGCTGTGGTCATCAAGACAGTGTGGTACTGGCACAAAAACAGACACATAGATCAATGGAACAGAATAGAGTACCCAGAAGTGGACCCTGAAATGTACGGTCATCTAATATTCGATAAAGGAGGAAAGACTATCCATTGGAAGAAAGACAGTCTCTTCAATAAATGGTGCTGGGAAAATTGGACATCCACATGCAGAAGAATGAAACTGGACCACTCTCTTTCACCATACACAAAGATAAACTCAAAATGGATGAGAGATCTAAATGTGAGACAAGATTCCATCAAAATCCTAGAGGAGAACACAGGCCACACCCTTTTTGAACTCGGCCACAGTAACTTCTTGCAAGATACATCCACAAAGGCAAAAGAAACAAAAGCAAAAATGAACTATTGGGACTTCATCAAGATAAGAAGCTTTTGCACAGCAAAGGATACAGTCAACAAAACTAAAAGACAACCTACAGAATGGGAGAAGATATTTGCAAATGACATATCAGATAAAGGGCTAGTTTCCAAAATCTATAAAGAACTTATTAAACTCAACACCAAAGAAACAAACAATCCAATCATGAAATGGGCAAAAGACATGAAGAGAAATCTCACAGAGGAAGACATGGACATGGCCAACAAGTACATGAGAAAATGCTCTGCATCACTTGCCATCAGGGAAATACAAATCAAAACCACAATGAGATACCACCTCACACCAGTGAGAATGGGGAAAATTAACAAGGCAGGAAACAACAAATGTTGGAGAGGATGCGGAGAAAAGGGAACCCTCTTACACTGTTGGTGGGAATGTGAACTGGTGCAGCCACTCTGGAAAACTGTGTGGAGGTTCCTCAAAGAGTTAAAAATAGACCTGCCCTACGACCCAGCAATTGCACTGTTGGGGATTTACCCCAAAGATTCTGATGCAATGAAACGTCGGGACACCTGCACCCCGATGTTTCTATCAGCAATGGCCACAATAGCCAAACTGTGGAAGGAGCCTCGGTGTCCATCGAAAGATGAATGGATAAAGAAGATGTGGTTTATGTATACAATGGAATATTACTCAGCAATTAGAAATGACAAATACCCACCATTTGCTTCAACGTGGATGGAACTGGAGGGTATTATGCTGAGTGAAATAAGTCAATCGGAGAAGGACAAACAGTGTATGTTCTCATTCATTTGGGGAATATGAATAATAGTGAAAGGGAATATAAAGGAAGGGAAAAGAAATGTTGGGAAATATCAGGAAGGGAGACGGAACATAAAGACTCCTAACTCGGGGAAACGAACTAGGGGTGGTGGAAGGGGAGGAGGGCGGGTGTTGGAGGGGAATGGGTGACGGGCACTGAGGTGGACACTTGACGGGATGAGCACTGGGTGTTTTTCTGTATGTTGGTAAATTGAACACCAATAAAAGTTAATTAAAAAAAAAAAAGCAGTAATAGCAATAATTGTAGTATTTGAAATAACAGTGACAATAGCAGAGGTAGTCAATAGGAGTAAGAGTAACTCATAATAGTAATCCTACCAACAGTAGAGTAGCCATAGCAGTGGTATAGTAGTAATCATGGCAGTGGTAATGGTAGTCATAGAGCAATAGTAAGAGCTGTGATGTGATAGTTGGTAGGAGTGATGGTGTAGTAGTAATGGAAGCAGTGGTGATAATCATAGCAGCACTTGCAGCAGCAGGAGTAGTGGTGGGTGCAAGAAAATAACAGCTACACTTTTTTATAGCACTATTCAGAGTACTTTACATTTATTAACTCAATTCATACAACTACCCTGTGAGGTAGGGATTATTATAAATGTCTGTTTTACAATAGCACATATAACATTTTGAATTAGTACAGTTCTAACTGATACCAAACTTGGTTATGCTAGCTCCACCAACATCTCATTAAGACCGTGGTCCTCCCATCTCCAGTCCTCCAGATCCCACTCACTGAATCTTCCCCCTCCTGTTCACGTAAGATGAAGCCCCAGAGCCTCTGTATGCATGTTGTTGCTTCTAGTAGGAAAGACATTCCTTACGTAATGTGAAATTGCTTGCTTGCTTTCAATAAAGGTGTCCCTCTTGGCTGAAAAAAAAATGGGAGAAGTGTTGCCCTCCAGTGGTGGGTATGTTCTACAGTGGTTGGCTAGAGCAGTAGAAGGAAAAGAGGGAAAGGAGAAATGGTCCCTCACCTCCCTCTTGATTGAGGCAGAATCATCACACCTCCTCAGTGTCAGAAAGACGCCTGTCCTCGATTTCCTGTCACAACCTACCTTCCCACGTGACTCATTCTTTCCCTTTGATGAGTTAAGGTGTCTCTAAAATGGCCATTTCAAATAGTGATTAGGAGTCAGATAAACTGGTATGCAAATGTCACTTCTCTCCCAAATTGCTTCTTAGACTTTCTTAGACTCGGTTTCCTCCTCTGTAAAATGAGGATAATTATCACCTCCTAGAGCTGTTATAAGAAACAAAAGAGAAGATATATCAAAAGCTTGATCCAGCATTTGGCTCATGTTAAGCCTAAATGACTATTACCAACTACTAGTACTGAGGTTACCACCATTATTCTTTTCCTTCAAACCATTAAATCCATTAATGCTGTGAGTAAATATTCAGGTGTAATCCCTGTCCCCTCAAAGATCTTCTTTGTTACCCAAATAACACAGAAAATGAAATTTCAGGTCTGTAGTGTCAGAGAATCATCCAGACCTCCATTCTTTAAAGACACATATTAATCTCCCATTGCTGCTGTAACAAACGATCACAAACTTAATGGCTTAAAGCAACACAAAGTTATTACCTTACAGTTCTGAAAGTCAGAAATCTATGGTGGGTTGTCAGGAGATTCTAGGGAGAACATTCTTCTTGCTCTTTCTAGCTTTCAGAGGTTGCCCACAGCCCTTGGTTCATGACCCATCACTCCAGTCTCTGCTTCCATCATCACATATATGACTCTTCCACCTTCCTCTTTCCCTTACAAAGACCTTTGTAATTATATTGGGCCCATACAGATAATAAGGGTACTATTGCCATCTCAAGATCCTTAATCATTTTTCTGCAAAGTCTCTTTTCCATGTAAGGTAACTTAGAGTTTCCAGGGGTTAGAACATGTGTATCTTTGGGGGACCATTATTCAGCCCAACACAGATGCCCTGAAGGACTAGCTATAGGAAACACTGAGTTCTCTCCACTGAATTCCACATTCCTTATTCAGTGTTCAGAGGATCAGCTGTCCTCCCCTGATCTTTAATATATTACCCAACTTCTTTGAGAGTCAGTTTTCACATGTGTCAAACAGGAATGGCTGCACTGCATATATCAGAGTGTTTGAGGAATCATGAATGCACTTGGGTTTTAGCAAATTTTAGAATAAAATGCCACATAAAAATAAAGTAATAATTTAACTTTCTTACAAGTCAATTAATAGACTCAAACTGCTTTGAGATATTTGGATAAAAGGCATTTTCCGATGCCAAGTATATGTTGGTGTTTTGCCTTTGTCCTGTCAGCCATATATCATCAAAAGCATATTTTATTTTTCCTGTTTTAGATAAACTAATTTTCTGTGCCTATGGTTTTCCTGAATGTCTCCTTCCCTCAAGCCATGCAGCATCAGAAGTGTAGCTCATTTTCTTCACTGGGTATTCTGTGGGTGGGTAGATTTGGCCACTTTAACTAGTCTTTTTGTCTCCCTTTGTTCTCAAGCTACAGCTTTTGCTGCCTCTGACTTGGTTTTTGCTGCATAGTTATGATTTTGCCACCTCTCTTTTGAGCCTCATCAAGAGCTGCTCTGGCCTGATACGTAGGTTTCTTTCTAGTTTTACTGTCTCCAAGGAAAATGGAGTCAATATGGTTGTTCACCTGCTGAGTTAAGAGTTTGCCCTCATACACATGCCATGTTATTTTATTCTAGTTACAGGGAGCATGCAGCGATTGCACTTCCATGGACTCTCACATGAAAATGAAGAAGAAGCCACTGTGTGTCCTTCACAATCCCTTATGCATTGCCTTTGCTTCCTAGGGCAAGGATGTATACCAACTACACCCAGGAAGGCGGTACATGTGACTCTACTTTTTGAAGTTGACCCTCCCCAGAAACCAGGACCTGCAGAAAAGCAAACCTCTATTTGCTTTAAAAATATATATATATATAGAAGAAACCAAAAGTTGCATGACGTTTTTTAACTTCTAAAAAGACATGACTGCATTTAGAATAATGTGATGCTCCCGTGTATCTCCTTCTCAGGAAAAATAGTTATGTGGATGTATCAGTTCCCATTCAGATATTTAAGAGAGAGATTTAATATAGGAGAAGAATGACAAAGGTGTTTAAAATGCTGGCCAAGGGAAAGAAGGTATTATCTAAAGGTCAGCCAACTGCAGGAAGTTGCCATTGCCCCTATAGCTGGAGGAGCAAAGAGGTGAATATGGTGCTACCCACAGTCTACCACTACATACCTGCTTGCCCCTGTTGGAAATGATGGATCTGCCCTTGGATTAGTTATCTATTGCTATTATATAACAAATTACCTCAAAATGTGATGAAACAACAAACATTTACTACCTCCCACCCTGGCTGCTCTTTTAGAACCCCTTATGGTTCTCATTTAATCAGCTGATGCCCCAACATTGTCTGCTCTACATATAAAGTCTCACCACTCTTCACCAGAACCTCTCATCTAGACTTGCTTTCTCAGCCCATAGGTACACCAGGTTCCCATCCCTTCCTGCCTCTGCCTTTCTCCTTCCTTCAAAGCTTAGCTATCCTACTTTCCCTGTCCTTGCCTCCTCAGAGCTCTTTTATCGTCAGGACTGAATAATGGAAAGCTGTGAGATTTATCTCAATTCAACAAAATCTATTATGCAGATACTATGTTTCAGGCATTATGCTGGGGGCTAGGGATGCAAAAAAAGAAATAGTTCCTGCCCTTGAAGAGTATGCAGTTATGTCAGGGACACAGATGTCTATAAAACAAAGTGATAAGTGCTACAATACAGGTACATTCTGGCAGATTGATTGACAAACCACACAGATCTGTCCTCAATTGGCTTCAGGTTATCTGCATCCTTGGTTCTTGCTGGGGGAAAAAAATGCAACCTTGAATTCTCAGTCATATAATCCTTATCAAATAAACTTACAATAAATAATTTATGGTGGTTTACCGAAAAGACAAACAGCCCATCTATTACTTTAGAGATCCTAAATTTTACTGTTCATGTACACAGAAGCATAATTCAGTTCATTAAAAAAAATCTATAAAAAACTAAAACAACATGATCCATGGCCTTGTTTTCATACCTCAGTAGAACTGCTTTTACTGAACTGTATGTTGATGTCTCATCTGCCTAGATAAGCAACATTTTAAACACTGCTAAATGAAATGAAATACATCCCCAATGTAGAAATATTATGAGAGTCTTCCTGTACATCCTGTGTCCATTTTCTAAGGACTCCAGAGGGAAGTTTTTCTCAGATCTCAGATTCAGGAAGAGCCTTCTCAGAACAACTCACTTGTTTTTGTCTTATGGATAGAGCAAAAATCTTATAATCCATTCATTGTGTCTCCATTTTTGCTATCGGTGCTGGAAGTTAAGATCAAATCGTAGTGCTCCTCTAATAACCATACGAGAATGGGTGGTAGGCATTTGTTTTGCTGTCCTGATTTCCCCTTGATCCCAAATCCTCCTTTACCCTTTTGTAGGTATGTTGGTAAGATATCTCAAGCTCTCTATAGAATGGGGAGGTTTATATTGATTATAAATGAATTGTGCAGGTGTATATATGGTATTAGTCCTATTTGGGAAGAAGAAGAAAATCATAGAAAGAAATGATTTTTGATCTGATTCTTGGAAAATTATGACACGTATCTAGTCTGAGAAGATCTTTCCAACTCAGGAGAATAACATAAGCAAAGACTTAGAGTCATAAAAATACCCATGGGTTATGGGGCCAGATCCAGAGGAAGGGAGGCTCTAACATGGATGTATTTTTTCCTATTAGTACACTATCCCTCCCAGTTAAAAGAATAGTTAAGCTATTAAAATGCAACTTTACACTGATGAGCCCTTAAAGAGTGACTCTAATAATAGCAGTTTCTTTTTTTTTTTTTTTTATGATAGTCACACAGAGATAGAGAGAGAGAGAGAGAGAGAGGCAGAGACACAGGCAGAGGGAGAAGCAGGCTCCATGCACTGGGAGCCTGACATGGGATTCGATCCCGGGTCTCCAGGATCGCGCCCTGGGTCAAAGGCAGGCGCCAAACCACTGCGCCACCTAGGGATCCCATAATAGCAGTTTCTATCAAGAGAAATTAGTTGGTTTTTGTTTTGTTTTGCTTTGTTTTTATCAAGTAAGCATCTTTCTGTTTATTCAGTTTACAAGGACATCCCACTCTGTCTGCAGGTTGGCTAAGCTAGATGCTAGGCCAGCAAGAACAGCAATAGTTGTCACAAGCCTCTGCCAGAGTAGGTATGGCCAAGGTAAAACCAGAGCACCCATCCCCCAAAGCTCTGTTCATGGTCCTCTGCTCCTGCAAAGCCATCTCCTGGGCTGGCTAAGCCTGCTTTAAGGGCAAAAAGAGCAATGTGTGGGTACGAGCAGATCTTCCATATCAGGAGAGATGCTGCTCTGTTGTTTGGTACTCACAAGAATTGAGCAAGATTTTTTCCCCCTTACTACTCATTTTCTTATGATTTGGATGTCTTTAATGTGATATTTTTACCCGATCCCCTTTTTCTATAATCACACTGCCTATCTTGACAATCTGTGATATTCACTGATTTTTCCAATCTACAAACCCATCTATATACATCACAATGGACTCCCAGTAGCTAGAGATGACTTTAAAAATGAGTCATTCACCCTGCTCTAGGCAGGAAATTAAGACTTGTAATGTTGAGATATGAATAATTTTGGGTACCTTTCATTACTTTGATTTCTTTTTTCTAGTAAATATTACAATTATTTAAGCAGCTGAAAACATCATGTTAAAATGTCAGTAAATACAGTAACAAATCTAGCTCTTAAGTGAGTCCCCACCAAGGCCTCATGCAAACAGCAATTTGCTGGAATCACACATGAAAAACATTAGGCTATTTGAGGATTTGGGGTGATTTCAGTCTGAAAATTGGCCTATTTGAGAAGAAAGAACCATCTCCAGGAGGAATTAACAAAGCAATGGCTTTTGTTGTTGGTTAAGTAAATTTCCAAAGTTTTTAAATGTTGCTTTTTATAAATACCAAAGGAGAAAAATTGGGTAGCACTGATTGTAGTTTTACTATTTAGCTTTAACAGAGACCTTAGGCCAGCCTGGGACCCAAAATGAGGGACAGTCTCCTGTGGGGACCACACAGGGTAGTCAAAAAGAAAATCTGCCTCTTGTGTCAAAAAGAGTAGTGTTGGCCTGAACAAGCACCTCTCTGAGTGCAAGCACTCCACTAGCCTGGAAAGGCACTGGTAGCAAAAGGGATGTGCAAGAAACCAAATGTCTTAGATGTACCAGCAAGAAGCAGTGAGGCAAAATAGCTGTCCTTGAATACAAATAAAAAGAAACCCTGCAATGAGAGTTCTAGCCCTGAGCTGCCCACATACACATCTCTCACTAATCACACCTCCGACCTAGCCCTGACTTCCTCACCCATCACACATTTACCCAGCCACCTCTAGCCATCACATGTGCCATGACGCTGTGCTAAACACTCAGTAAATTATCTCCAGATGGTCTTCAGACTTTGTCTTCCTTTACAGATTTGCATGTACAAGTTAGCTTTGTAGATTACCCATGTATGCCTGAGATCCATGCAGTTTTCACTGGCCAAATAGCTATGTGTAGCCATTGTTGAGACTCTCCCCAGTTGCCTTAGGCTGAGACTATGAATACTTAGAACATTTATTTTTATAAACCAACCCTCATTTAGACAAAAGGCTAAATTACCTAGCATATAAAGAGCTTTTACAACCAATAAAAAAAATGCCAACAATCTTTGGAAAAGGAAAATCTATAAAGCAACATCTCACTAAAAAAGAAATGCAACTATCTTTAAAACATGACCCAAAAAAATGCAACTGTCTTTCATACTCTCTTATAATGAAAGAAAAATTAGAACAATGAGACACTTTCCTATATCAGATTAGAAAAGATTAGAAATTTTAAAGTATATAGTAAAGTATCAGAGAAACCAGGTTAATAAACTATTGATGGAAGTATAAATTATTATAATCTCATCATAGGGCAATAACTATTGAAATTTTAATACTATGGAAATTTTAAATAGATATATACTTTGACCACTTTCATATGTAAGAATTTAACCTTCAAAAATATTGTACATAAACAAGTGAGTTGTGAGGATATTGCAATATTAGCATAACAAAAGCGATATACCACAGATGACAACTGATATATGAAGACCTCCAAATGTCCAGGAGTCTATACAGTTATTAAAATGGTTGAGGTGGATCTCTACCAAAAAAAAGTCCAAAACTGCCTACAGGACAAAGAACTTTGACTGCCACACAATACATCACAAAGTAAGCAGTCACCCCCATGGCCCTGAACTCTAGACAACCAAAGAAGCCCACCATCAGGCAGCATGCCAAGGCAGCACAGGTAATACCTGGTAATCTGATAAGGATTAAAGATAAAATAAAACTTCAGGCAAGTATCTGTCTTTGGGTGTCTTAAAATTTCCATCTCATTGTGCTGAATATATACCAAAGTATGATTTGCCCAGTTTGGCAGGCTCTAGAACAAGGTCTTATTTTCAGAATTTAAAAAAACAGAGTTAAGCTTCAATTCAATGAAATAAAGTATAGAAGCCTTTCTTATTCATTTGTTAAAATATACAACAAAATACTAGTTGCCAATAGTTTGCCAGTATGTTTAAGAAAATAAAAATTTAAGACAACCAACTCTCTTTCATAAAACTTCCAATCTCTTCTCTCATTGCTTAATAATATCTCTTTCTTCCCCCTGCTTTAAGAAAAAGCTTTAACTTTCCTTCACTGAAGTTCAGGTATCAAAGCTTGTCCACAGTTCCCGGAATGCTAGCTTAGGGCAGCAGCTATCAGATTCCATTGATTTGCTGCTAGCAAATTGGAAGATTTAATGGTGTGACTTCCATATGTTGCTGGTTGGTGATCAGGTCTCACTGGGGTCTCTCCAAATGGGAAAAGAATTGCTTCCTGCTAATCTCAGGCAGCCGCATTGCATCCACATCCATTTGCTCACTGATCTTAAACAGAAAGAATACAGAGAAAGATTATGTTTCATTCTCCCACTGCGTCTACATAAAACCCAATTGCCGTCCCTTTCTGATCAGCAAGATGTTACCTTGGCAACTACTTTGTAGAGCTCTTATTCCTCCCTCCCCCGAAGCTCATCATTTATGTAAAAGTTATTTTGCCTCCTAATGACTAAGATATCAGCCAGCCTGACTGGTTCCCTGGTTCTTGTAAACAAAGGTTATAAAACGGATAGCCTAGGGGCCAAATCCAACACTAAGTGCATTTGACTACACAAAGATTTTTGGGTTTTGTGTTTTTTTCTTTTTTTTAATGTAAAATAAGGTATTAAACCAGAAGATTTGACATAGAAATCCAATATTCCAGTTGTCTTTAAAAATATTTAGACCTGGGATCCCTGGGTGGCGCAGCGGTTTGGCGCCTGCCTTTGGCCCAGGGCGCGATCCTGGAGACTCGGGATCGAATCCCACATCAGGCTCCCGGTGCATGGAGCCTGCTTCTCCCTCTGCCTATGTCTCTGCCTCTCTCTCTCTCTCACTGTGTGCCTATCATAAATAAATAAAATAAAATTAAAAAAAATATTAAAATATATATATATATATATTTAGACCTGGGAGTGCTGAGGTGGTTGTCAGTTAAGTGTCTGCCTTCAGCTCAGGTCACGATCTCAGGGTCTTGGGATCAAACCCTGTGTCAGGCTCTCTGCTGAGTGGAGAGCCTGTTCCTCTCCCTCTGCCTGCCGCTCTGCCTACTTGTGCTCTCCCTGTCAAATAAATAAAATCATAAATATATATGTGTGTGTATATATGTATATATGTACGTGTGTGTGTAGAGAGAAAGAGACCTGAAGACACTGCGTCCACATTGTAAAAATTCAGCTGTAAGCATAGTACTGGTTGTTTCCCTGCACTCAGGCCTCTTCCTTTGATTAGATTACCTGGTAGGCATTTAGGTTGTGGCCTCTGTTTGAAGATACATGCCCTTTTAAAAATGAAAATATTCAGAACAGAACAAAAGTTGTTTCTAAGATGTTTCTCTTTCTCAAAATTCAAAGGAACTTCAAACTCACCAGATGTCTTCAGAAGTGCACCAGGTTTTCTAACATTATCCTTAACTTTTTGCCACCATTCCTAATTACAGCCAGCAATATAAGATACTCTGAGGGTTTCAACAAAGAAAGACCAAGTTAAAGAGTGAAATAACTCATGTCTACTGATCAGTTAGAAGGGCAGTGAGGGTTTTTTTTTTTTTTTAATTGGAGTTCAATTTGCCAACATACAGCATAACACCCAGTGCTCATCCCATCAAATGCCCCCCTCAGTGCCTGTCACCCAGTCACCCCCACCCCCTGCCCACCTACCTTTCCACCACCCTTGTTTGTTTCCCAGAGTTAGGAGTCTCTCATGGTCTGTCTCCCTCTCTGATATTTCCCATTCATTTTTTTCTCCTTTCCCCTTTATTCCCTTTCACTATTTTTTTATATTCCCCAAATGAATGAGACCATATGATGTTTGTCCTTTTCCAATTGACTTATTTCACTCAGCATAATACCCTCCAGTCCCATCCACATCAAAGCAAATTGTGGGTGTTTGTCATTTGTAATGGCTGAGTAATATTCAGCCATTGTATAAATGTGGTCATTGTATAAATAGACCACATCTTCTCTATCCATTCATCTTTCGATGGACACCGAGGCTCCTTCCACAGTTTGGCTATTGTGGACATTGCTACTATAAACATCGGGGAGCAGGTGTCCCGGTGTTTCACTGCATCTGTATCTTTGGGGTAAATCCCAGCAGTGCAATTGCTGGGTTGTAAGGCAGATCTATTTTTAACTCTTTGAGGAACCTCCACACAGTTTTCCAGAGTGGCTACACCAGTTCACATTCCCACCAACAGTGCAGGAGGGTTCCCCTTCCTCCACATCCTCTCCAACATTTGTTGTTTCCTGCCTTGTTAATTTTCCCCATTCTCACTGGTGTGAGGTGGGATCTCATTGCAGTTT
Organism: Vulpes vulpes; assembly: GCF_048418805.1. Taxonomy (NCBI): domain Eukaryota; kingdom Metazoa; phylum Chordata; class Mammalia; order Carnivora; family Canidae; genus Vulpes; species Vulpes vulpes. The sequence continues at coordinate 75,108,752 of NC_132781.1, forward strand.
TGATTTGTATTTCCATAATGGCAAGTGATGCGGAGCATTTTCTCATGTGCTTGTTGGCCATATCTTTGTCTTCCTCTATTAGATTTCTGTTCATGTCTTTTGCCCATTTCATGATTGGATTGTTTCTTTCTTTGCTGTTGAGTTTAATAAGTTCTTTATAGATCTTAGATACTAGTCCTTTACCAGATATGTCATTTGCAAATATCTTCTTGAAGGGCAGTGAGGTTGATAAAGAAGTCAGTGGTCTTCAAACTGAAACATGCATTAAAATCATTAGGAGAGGGGATCCCTGGGTAGCTCAGTGATTTAGTGTCTGCCTTTGGCCCAGGGCGCAATCCTGGAGTCCCGGGGTTGAGTCCCACGTCAGGCTCCCAGCATGGAGCCTGCATCTCCCTCTGCCTGTGTCTCTGCCTCTCTATGTCTATCATGAATAAATAAATAAAATCTTTAAAAATAAAGTCACCAGGAGAGCTTGTTAAAACACAGATTTCTGAGGGCACCTGGAGGGCTTAGTCGGTTAGGTGTCCAGCTCTTGATTTCGGCTTAGGTCATCATCTCAGGGTCTTAAGATAGAGTCCCACATTGGGTTTTGTGCTGAGCAGGGAGTCTGCTTGAGATTCTCTCCTCCCTCTACCCTTCCCCCTATTCATGCCCTCTATAAATCAATCAATCAATCCTTTAAAAAAAAAAAAAAAACTCCAGATTTCTGGATCTGAGTTTCTGATTCAGTAGGTCTAAGAAATTTGCATTTCTAACACACCCCAGTGATGCTGATGCTCCTGGTCTGGCAACCATACTTTGAGCATCACCAATTTCTTGCTGTACCAAATATATCTGTAAATGTATAGTGGCCAAGCACAATAGAAGTTTATTTCTCTTTCACAAAACAATCCATAGCAAGTTTTCTTTCATTCATTGAGTGAGGAACCCAAGCTCCTTTGAGCTTATATCTCTACTAACAATTAGGAGCATATACAGTTGGAGGAGAGGAAAGGTATCCAGAAAGCAGACCACTTTTTTTTTAATTCAAGCATAATTAACATACAGTATATTAGTTTCAGGTATATAATATAATGATTCAATAATTATATAAATTACTCAGTGCTCATAACAGATGTCCTCTTAATCCCCTTCATCTATTTCACCCATCTCCCTATCCATTTCTCCTCTAGCAACCACCAGCTTGTTCTCTATATTTAAGAGTCTGCTTTTTGGTTTGTCTCTTTTTTGCTTTGTTCGTTTTTGTTTCTTAAATTCCACATGAGTGAAATCTTATGGCATTTATCTTTCTCTTACTGACTTATTTCACTTAGCATTATACCATCTAGATCCATCCATGTTGTTGTAAGTGGCAAGATTTCATTCTTTTTATGACTCAGTAATATTCCATTATATTATATATATATATTTTTGTCCATTCCTCTATGGGTGGACATTTAGGTTGCTTCCATATCTTTGCTATTATAAAAAATGCTGCAGTAAACATAGAGGTCCTTCTATCTTTTCAAGTTCATGTTTTCATTTTCTTTGGCTAAATACCCAGTACAATTACTGGATCATATGGTAATTCTATTTTTAATTTTTTGAGAATCTCTATACTGTTTTCCACCAACTGGCATTCCCACCAACAGTGCACAAGTGTCCCTTTTTCTCCACAGCATCTCCAACACTTGCTGTTTCTTCTGTTTTGATTTTAGCCATTCTGATAGGTATGAGGTGATATCTCATTTTGGTTTTGATTTGCATTTCCCTGATGATTAGTGATGTTGAGCATCTTTTCATATATCTGTTGGCCAGCTTTATGGCTTCCTTGGAAAAATATCTATTCATGTCTCCTACCCATTTTTAATCAGATTGTCTTTTGATGTTAAGTTGTACAATTTATTCATATATTTCAGATATTAACTGCTTATTGAATATATCATTTGCAAATATCTTCTCCCATTCAGTGGGTTGTCTTTTTGTTTTGTTGATGGTTTCCTTTGCTATACAAAAAGTTTTGTTTTGTTTTGTTTGGTATAGTCCTGATAGGTCACTTTTGCTTTTGCTTTTTGTTTCCCTTGTCAAAGGAGATGTATCTAGAAAAAGATTTGTTCAGCTGATCAGTCTACTTTTTAAAAGCCTTGTCATAGAAGTGTCACATATCACTTCATTGTTTCATTGGTGAAAACTAACCACATGATAGTATCTAGATGCAGAGAATGCTGGGAAACAGTCTCTGGCAGGACAGCTACTTCTACAAAATGGAAGGGAGAACACTTATTTTTGTGTACATCTGCATCTCAGCAGCTATGAATGTGGCTCACTCTTCCTCTGCCAACTTCTTTCCCCATTACCAAAAGGCTCTTCTCCCTTATTCTTGCTCATCCAAATCTCAACACCCTCTGGTTATATTTAACTTCCACCAGAATCCCCAGTAAAAAATATCTCTAGTCTTTTATCTTGATAAGTAGCTAAAGTAACTTCCCTCAAAGAGTTTGTTGTTTCCTTGAGGTTATTTTGATAATTATAACCTTAAGAACAAGATTCATCCTTCTCTAGTTAATCAGAAGGAAAATATAAGCTGTATGCATTTTGAACGTTTTAAAGACTTCCTAGAGTCAAGTATCACATCAAATTATGTTTCCAAAAACTAGACAATGGAAATAAGTAATGAAAAGTGCCTAAAATAATTAATGTTGTGACATTATAACCTAACTACTCTCCCTGTAGTAAATTAATACTTTCTAAAGTCCTCTCTAGCTCCTGGGATCTAAAGTGAGTTATAGAGGTGATCTGTGGGGACTCAACTAATGTCATCAGGACTGTTTTTTTCATCTCTCAACTTCATGGTGGAACAGAATGGCAACAAGGACTCTAACCCCTATGCTCTCTTTAGGTCCAGCAGATAAGATCAAGAGTACCTCAAAGAGAAAACATCACTGTGGGTTATTGGAATTGACTAGAGAGTCTTATGCTCATCCTTTAACTATTGTAACCAAGGGACACTAGTTTTTGTGTGTGGAATAAGTTTCACTTAATCCAAACTGAGTTGGAGAAGGTGGTTCTTTAGAGGGGAAATGTATGGTTATTGTTGGAGTTTGAGGCGGCTCCATGCCCCACCTTTGGAACCAGCTGAAGGACCTATGAGCCAGGTAGACACAAAAAGTTACCTTTATTACATGAGTTTAGGTCTGTTAACCAAGAGCTTGCTAATTCCTGAACCAAATGAATCTGCCCCATCACAGACATGCAGTCTCCCACAGGGGCTTGTCCCTATCAGATTTATGACAAAGAGAAGCACAGAATGTTCTCTGCATACTGACAGAGGAGGAAACGGGAATTCTGGTGCAGTGGCTGAGCCCTATCAGGTAAGTCACTCTTCCCCTGCTTGGAGCAAAGGGAGAACAACTAGTGGGTAGATAAGCTAGGATTGTTACACTGAAAAATTTTATACACACAATATAGGAATAGAAAATACATGTCTCCTAACATTTAACAAGAGAATAAATGAATGCTGATAGCAACAACAGGTGTCCACTACCAATAGAAAGTAAGACTTAGTTTTAAATACGTAGATACATAGAACAAAATATATGCATCCAAATGGTTAGATTTCTTAAGCTTTTTAGTTATAAAAGAATATTGAACCCACCTGTTATGAAAACACCATAATACCCTTTAGATACTGTACTTCACAATTATTGTCTCTTATCTAATTTAGTGTGTTTCTGTAGATGAAAAGTAACCAAGTATAAAAGTGGACTGTATGTTGATGCCCTGGGATTAAATGAGTTGCCAGAAGAATATGGTTGAGAGCTTAGGGAAAACAGTCAAACAAGACAAAGAGGAGATTCATATTGATCTGGACCTGATTCTACAATATAAGTTCTATGAGATCAGACTCCTTGTCTTCCCTGCTCACCATTTTATCTTTCCCTAGTGTCTAGAATGTGGCCTCTAACATATAGTAGATGCTCAATAAGCATTTGTGGATTGGATAAATTGCGGAGGGAGTAGGAATCAGAGGAAATTAAAATCTTGTTTGGAGTTACAGTGGCCCCAAAAAAGTAGTGTCAATTGGAACTAAACTGTATTTCGACCTTAACTAAAAGGACCTAATTTCATGCTACCTAGGATGCATTCAGCTGACCTGGAAGAGTTCGAGAATTAAGGAACCAAAAATATCTGAAATGATAGGAGTCTTACAGGTAATTTATTAATTCCCAACAATGGCTGCATATTTAAAACACTTGGGGAGCTCTTTAAACAATTAAATACCCAGGCGTCCATAATTTGCAATAGTTCCCAAATGATTCTGACATACAGCTTGGGCTGAGAACTGTTCTACTACAACCACTCCATCCTTTAGGCTGCGCTTAAAAAAGTAAAGGATTCAGAATGTGATTTGATTATGAATGTCAGTGTTTAGATATATTTTGAAATTAAATCATGAAAAAGAAATAGCTACTTCTTAATGTCAACCCTAGTCGATTCCTGAAATGAGTAAGTCTCAATCTCTCACAGTATTAGCAGAACCAACTATTTTTATAGGCAGAGAAGGATGGTTATTCCAACCCAGTAGTCTGCCTTGAAGGCCATGGGGAGCCATTGAAAAGTTTTGCAAAAGTGTCATGATGAAAAGGTAGTTTCCAGAGATGGACCTGGCTATGGTGGAAGGATAAGTTTGAAGGAACAAGTATAAAGACAGGGAGGTGACACAATAGCTATCCCAGAATGAGCCCTTGATCATCCAACATAAGATAGAGCACTATCCTGTAAAGCTGTCAACAGGGCTTCAGGACTATTGGCTTGGAAGAGTAAACGGTGAGCTGGCACCCAGAGCAACTACAGGTGCCAGCTCTTGACTTAATCCAGTTTTGCATTCTAAACAGCTGCCTGGCCTGGAGCTGCCAGAAGCTCTTTTAAAGGAGGAGAAGGAAGGGTATAAAGGAAGAGAGTGTAAAGCATGGGCCTGGGCCTGGGGGTGGGGGGCAGGTCTAACCATTTCATCTACCTGGGGAGCTTAACACTGTTGTGTTTTGTGACTAGAACCAAGTAAAGAGATGGTTGTCTCAGGAAAATCCACTTCCTGGCTACTTGGGTGACCTCCAAAGTCCTGCAGGACATTGGGCCATTGGGGAGAGGGGGTAGAGGAGTGACACCTTCTACTTGGTAGACACAAAGCTGTTTCATCACCATATTTTACTTAAGTAAAATTAAGTGTGCTAGATGAGTAAATCTATCCACCTCAAACACATTTTGCAAACCATCTAACCAGTGAAAATTTTGTTTTCAAAATTTCCCTGATTGGATCCCATACCCAAGGTGCTGTGGGGTGTTCTGCATGTATTTGCAGATATGCATGCACAGTACCTACCTTTTGCAGAGGCAAAAGTCACTCCAAGGTGAAATGATCCTGCTGAAAGAGCTTGTGGCTCTTCCAACAGAACTGAAGGGGTTGTGGGGGGAGAGGTGGTAGCCCAAGCAATCTGCCTCAGGCCAACTCTGGTAGGGCCCCAGCCCTGTGAAGGAGCAATGCCATTCCCAGGAGCCCACTACCCCCTGCCCTGGGGGGTTACGTGTGCCCCCTCAGATGCCTCCAGTAATGGGTCTTTCGCAACTTCCCTCAGGAGAGGATGCCATGGGCTAATAGACATCACTATCAGGAAGGCTTTTGTGCTGCGCAGCTTATATTTTCTTTTCCGCAGTTTCAGCTCGTTGCTCCTAATTACCTCCCCCTGAGCAGGCCCCCCCCCCCCCCCCCAGCATACAGGATCAACAGCTTGGCCTGCCTCAGCACCTCTCTGCCAGAGGCTCTTCATTCAGAATGGCCCGCTTAAAATGTAGCCCCACACTACCCAGCTCCAACTCAGGTACAGGTCCCTGGAGTTGCCCGCCTTCCTGCTACCCTGGCCTTGCTTGGGGCCTCCTACTAGCTAAGCCCAGGAGCCCCAGCAGGTGAGAGTACACCACCATCTCCTCCCCCTTTCTCTGCCTGGGCTTTCTCATAGGGTCTGCGTTCCTCCAGTATGGGGGGCACAGCCGATGGAAGCAGAGCTCTGGGTACCACGCCAGGGGGACCCAGCATTAATTATTCTCTCTTCTCCAAGCAAAGGTGTGAGAGCTGTGCCCTGTGATGATCACGGACTTGGAGTACAGTCAGCGCTACATCTACAGGCTGAAAACCAGAGAGGTTCATTCAATTCCCTCTCCTCCTGTGCCTTTTAACTCACTTTGAAATTCCTCGCGCTGCTGCAGGTGCCTCCGTGCTTTTTCCAAGGGCTAGAGCCCTGTGCAGATTTATTTGGTAACCATCGCAGGAATTTCAAAAAAAAAAGAGAGAGAGAGAGAACACCGGAGGAAGAAGCCAGGCCTGAAGTAATTAAGATGATTTGTTTCACATGGTTCAGGTAGGTACAAAGGGGAACCTGAACACAGAGAATGGAAGATCAAAGGGATAGCAGTGAGAAGGTGGAAGCTCAGCTCTGCCAAATGAAAACCCCTCTCCATATTTTTAGCTTCTCCCAGAGATAAAAGAGAGGAAGATAACATTTGTTTTAACGTTTGCTTTCAGCAGTTAGCTTCCAGAATAAAATATTCAAATGTATGATGCCAGATTTACAAGGTCATAAGATCTCCCCCTCTGAAATCATTTGTCAGTAGAAAACACTGCTTTACTTAAGCCCCAGGAATTGAGCTGCAGGAATGAATATTCCTTAGGAAGTACATGTACTTGGCAAGCTTATTGGTGGCTCTTGAGAATCCTCTCTGCAATGGGCCCTCTTCTGCCCCTGGCACCCTACCAACCACGGGATGTAAAGGTAAGGTTGAGCAGCAGAGGGGCCAGTGCAGGGGGCACATGCATACATCTGAGCATGCCACTTTTCAAAACATGGTATTTATGAAACACAGCATGGTATTTGGCTTTGGGGTTCTCCTTCCCAACAATATGCATCACCAAGAATCAGCCATTGTATTATTTTCCAACGCTATTGATACCCCGGATCTTCTGATATTTTGCCACAAGTATATACACGTCTCTCCTCTGCTAACTCTGTGGCTTCCACCTGACCTGCACTGTGACACACCTGCTGCTCACTTGTATTTCGTCTAGAGTTCCTTACAAGCCCTAGGAAGTTACACTTGTTCGGGACCACAGTGACAGACCTAGAGCTAGAATCTGGGGCTCTGGCAAAATGAAGAGGCTTTCTCTTTGTGGTTTTTCCTTTCTCATCCCCTTTCCATAAGGTGACTGAGATTTCTTACCTCCTGTGAATATGACTAAATCTGAGTATTACAGAGTGAATACTGAGCTTAGTATTTACAATATGCCCATTAAATCAGTACCATTCAGATAATCAATTTTAAAATTATCTGAATGCATGGTTGGGTGGCTCAGTGGTTGAGCATCTGCCCTTGGCTTAGGTCATGATCCTGGGATCAAGTCCCACATTGGGCTCCTCACAGGGAGCTTGCTTCTCCATCTGCCTAAGTCTCTGCCTCTCTCTGTGTCTCATGAATAAATAAAATCTTAAAAAACAAAATGGAAAGAAAGAAACTAAGGTTGGGAAAGTTAAATCACTTACCCCAGTCAGGGCTAGCAGGTGGAGGATAGAGGGATCTCTACTGCCTCTGTGAATAAACACCTGAATTCCTTTAGCACCACAGATAGCATTCACCGATGGCCTCCGAACAGCTGTGGAGACTAGACTGACCAAACAATCGAACATCCATGAGGTGTTTTCAGTGACTGCACTTTTGACAGAATTGACCTGAGTAGGTGTCACCTTGTCTGGGAGACTTCCCTCTACTTCACTAGGGCCTTTTCCTAGGAGGCTGCTGCCATGGTGGTGGTCTTGCTCCAGGCCCCCTGGAGGCCTACATACCATTGGTAGGAAATGTCGGCAGTATTGACCATGATTCTGGAAAGAAGCAAATTAATCTGTGCAGTGGTCTCCAACCCATGACATGGCCTCACTATCCCCTTGCTCTGAGCAGAAGGTTCCAGCCCATAACCCCGAAAAAAAACCCCGCAGAGGCCCTATTGACTCCTCAGCTCCAGGGGACAGGGATGTCACAAGACTAGCTTCCCTGGACCAGGCTTCAACGGAGGTGTTTCCTGTGGTGGAGAGAAATGTGTGGACAAAAAGAGATGGCCTTTTTTGTGAGTATCAGCGCTTCTCAGGCTTTGGCATACACACGAATCACTGGGGAGCTTGTTAAAACACATATTCTGTTTTAGCTGCTCTGGGGCCCTGAGATGCTACGTTTCTAGGAAGCTCCAACGCAGTGCCCACACTGCTGGTCCCGATGCTGAGTAGCCAGGTTTTCTCTGCACATATGTTTTCACAGTGGAGCCCTTGATGTCACATTTTGACAAAGAAGTTCTGTAAAGACCAGAGGCCGTGGCCTTACATCACTGCTATGAGTAGAAGGAAGGTTTTCTTCTGAAGCAGAGAACATTCTTCAAGTCACTCACCTGGGAAAAAAGCCCTTCAGATCATCCAGAAAGGAAATTCCTCACCCTCTGCTGGAACTGCACGTCCAAAGTCAAGGCTGGAGCAGTCCTTCAGGGATCAAGGATAGGCCACACATGAGGCCATAAACTCTACCATGTAACCCTTCCTGCTTGTAGTTCCTTTTGTGGCCATACTGACTCAGCTGTAAGTCATCCAGTGGGTTTGCCCCAACCCTCAGTGGACAGGAGCATGTGTCTGCCAGGGCCCACCAGGTTGCACGTGTGCCAGCAAGCATGTACCACCCATCTGTGTGCCCACTGTGGGGTGGTACAGACAGGGGCCCAAGGTTGGGCTAGCACCTTACAGGGCTCCTGCCCCAGGCATCCCGCATGTGCACAGTCACTCCTGGTCATGTGCTTATGACATAGCATCTGTGCAGTTCATCTGGGGCTCTGGAGCCACACTTGATTGTGTTCTTATTGACTCAGTGTCTCCCAAAGTCAGATAAAACCCATGGCTGTGAACTAGGCTGGACCACGTTCTTTCCATCACATCTGCACACATACATGGATGTGTGTTCACATTCCTTAGAAACTGAAAGTCTAATTTTAGGAAAAAAATTTCCAGGGCATGGTGATAGCCTGAAGTTTAAAAACAAAATTTAAGTCTCAGAAACTTGGTTCCCCAATAATGCTGGTGGACATGACGTTGCCAGTGCTGTGGCTAAAGATGAGAACACAGCTCAAGAAAGGGAGACTGGGTGAGGCCAAGCAGCCTGGTTTAGCAACCCCTGCTAGAGGAGGAGATCGCATTCATGGTCTTTGCTTCTGATTAGCTAAGGGACTTGAGCATTGGGATTCCTTGAAAGGTCATTTCTCTAAACAGAAATAACCTAAGTTCTGATCTTCCCTAATAGCATAACTACTTGGTACACATTTAGTCAACTATAAAATAATGCCGGTTCTAGAGGCAGAGAAGCTGTGGTCAGACCAGCCTTTAATGAGCAACCCAGGGCCTGGCCAGGTTTTGAAGGAACTAGCATATAGAGATATTAGCTGAACCTCAAAAACAATAGGTGCCTGCGCCCTCTAAGTAGCTCATGTGTTACAGATCTGACAAGTCTCATTGATTTAAATGGCTGGAGAACTGCTTGGATTTTAATCTCCTTCACCCTTATACCAAGGAGGTCGCTGTTTAAATGCTTTTACTTAATAATGTAAACACCTGTCACACGCCAGGGGCAAAGCTATTAAGGAGAAGGATTATTTAAAGCAATGCTCCTGAATACAACATTGTTATTGTCTTATTCTCAGTTGCCAGGGCTTTTTTCTTAGGACTAGAGCCAATGGCCAAGTCACCTAGTGCTCTGTCCCCCAGAGAGATCTGCAGAGGGTTCCTTTGACCCACACACAGAACGAGCATCTGCTCACATGCTGTCATCTGAAGGTCCCCAAACATCTGACCTGCAAAGCCTCTTGCAGTCAACACCATGTGTCTACCAAAGTCCGTTATTAAAATGGAAAGCTATTTTCATAAAGGAGTATTAGGCCATTAACCTGGTAGCTACAAGGCACAGACTAAACTAAAGTATCATCTCTTGGGATCCCTGGGTGGCGCAGCGGTTTGGCGCCTGCCTTTGGCCCAGGGCGCGATCCTGGAGACCCGGGATCGAATCCCACATCAGGCTCCCGGTGCATGGAGCCTGCTTCTCCCTCCGCCTGTGTCTCTGCCTCTCTCTCTCTCTCTGTGACTATCATAAATAAATTAAAAATAATAATAAAAAAAATAAAGTATCATCTCTTATACCTGCAACAACCCTATGATTTAATGCTGTTGTCATCCCCATAATCTGAAGTACAGAATGGTTAAGTGACTTTCTCAAGGACACACAGTATCTAGCAGGAATAAGATTAGAATCTAGGGCTGACCTCAAAGCACTTACTTTTAGGAACCAAGCACTATGCTGTATTATCTCTCTCACTTTCAAGGGTCCATTAGTGTACCACATAACCTGATGAGATGAAAGCCTAGAGGAATGATTCAGAAGAGAGTAGAAAAGAATGAGCCAGAACCTGCAGGGCTGCTGGGGAGGAAGGGCCTGAGGCTAGACTCTAAGGCCTGGACTGGGGGCTCTGGAACAAAATATTGGCATCAGGAGGCCCAGGGGTTAGAACCAGAAGGCAAAGGACCCTAACACATTTAAGAAGATACCAAGGCTAAAGATGTAAGAGCACCACCTATAGCCCAGCTTAAAGAAGGGACAGCCCCTGCTCCCTGCTCTTTTATTTTTCCCAAACTGCCTCATCAGGGGAGACACACCTGAGGCCAACACACAAGGCCTTCCCCACCCTTACCTGTCCATGTCTTCTGAATATTCACCATAGCGCTGGTCTTAGCAAAACCCAGGTCAGCCTGGACCCTGCCAACAGTACCCAAAGCCCCTATGTCTAACCAACTGTGGGTTAGTGACATTGGCCCTAGAAAGGAGGGCAAGCTTATGTGACAGTACAGGTTGCAACAGACACTGGTCTTTAATCCAAGTTACCGATCAGATATTGGTGTGGTTTATCAAGACCACTGCTCCACAAACTTACTTTTGAGAGAAAAGCCAATCCCTTTGGCTTGGTCTCAGCACCTGAATTCAGTAGTGCTTTGATGAACAAACTCTTCATAATGATACAGAACAAGAAGAGAGGAAACGGTTTGTTCATTCAACAAATATTTATCGAACATCTTTTGTAAACCTGGCACTACCTTTGGTACCAGGAATAAAGCAAAGAATAAAGTTGTCAATCTGCCCTCCCCATGTGGAGCTTTCAGTTGTGCAGGGACAGCAAATCAGTTAAAGGGGGAAAATAATGTTATGTTTTGAAAGAAAAATAATCAGAACATTGTTTCTCCAGGAGTGGTGGCCAAACCAGCAGCATCAGCATCACCCAAGAACTTGTTAAGGCACAGATCCTTAGACCTACTGAACCAAAAACTCTGGGCATAGAACCCAGCAATCTGTGTTTTAACCAGCCTATGAGGGGAATCTGATCTGTGCTAAGGTTCCATTGGGATATAAAGTAAGGGTGGGGAGAGGAATATCTTTAGGTAGGATGATCAGGATAGGCCTTTGTGATATTCAGGCTGAGAGATGAAAAAGAAACATCCCATGCAAAAGCCAAGAGAAAAAAGAATTCCAGAGACAGAGAACAGTAGGTGCAAAGTCCCTGTGGCAGGGGAAAACTTGTTATGATCAAGTAACAGGAGAAAAGTATGACTATAGCATAATTATTAAAGAGGAAGCTGAGAACAGAGGCTAGATCCTGCAAGGAATTATAGACCTCAGTAAAAGGCATAAATTGAGAATTGACATAAATGCTCTAATGAAAGAAGCATATTCCTATGTTATGAAGCATGAATCTAACCCAGATTGAGGGTCAGTGAGGGATTCTCAAAGGTAATGATTTTTGAGATAATCGACAAATACAAGATTACTAAGGAGCCATCATGTGCAAAGGCCCGGAGACAGGAAAGATCATGACACAGTCAGGAAAAATTATAATTTCCCTTTTTTTTTTTAAAATTTCCCTGACTTTAAAATAGGCAAAAGTGAGTACTGGATAGTCTAACATACCCTTTCCTAGTTATCTGTGCCTTCATTATCTTTGACCTACTTTATCACTATCGCAAATTGTAGAAAACTGAGAGTTTTGTAGTTTGTAGAAAACAGACTCTTATCCAGAGAAATGCAAATTAATGTTGCCCAACGTGTAATTGATTATTGCTCTATGAATATGGCTAGCTTCAACTCTGTTAACCAATTCATTTCAGCATTTCTCTTTTTTTTTTTTTTTTTTTTAGATTTTATTCCATTTATTCCTGAGAGACCAGAGAGAGAGCCAGAGACAGAGAGAGAGAGAGAGAAAGAAGCAGGCTCCTCGAAGGGAGCCCGATGTGGGACTCAATCCCTGGACTTAGGATCACACCCTGAGCTTACACTAAACCACTGAGCCACCCAAGCATCCCTATTTTAGCATTTCTTGATTGTATATATGTGTGTGTCTTCTATGTGTGTGCTGAATTCTCTTTTGAACCAATTGTGACCTCCTACTGGTTCTTTCATTAAACAATGAGTTTTTAAAAACTTTGATGGGGGCACCTAGGTGGCTCAGTTCAGTTAAACGTCCAACTCTTTTTTTTTTAATTAATTTTTATTGGTGTTCAATTTACCAACATACAGAAAAACACCCACTGCTCATCCCGTCAAGTGTCCACCTCAGTGCCCGTCACACATTCCCCTCCAACACCCGCCCTCCTCCCCTTCCACCACCCCTAGATCGTTTCCCCGAGTTAGGAGTCTTTATGTTCTGTCTCCCTTCCTGATATTTACCAACATTTCTTTTCCCTTCCTTTATATTCCCTTTCACTATTATTTATATTCCCCAAATGAATGAGAACATACACTGTTTGTCCTTCTCTGATTGACTTATTTCACTCAGCATAATACCCTCCAGTTCCATCCACGTTGAAGCAAATGGTGGGTATTTGTCGTTTCTAATTGCTGAGTAATATTCCATTGTATACATAAACCACATCTTCTTTATCCATTCATCTTTCGATGGACACCGAGGCTCCTTCCACAGATTGGCTATTGTGGCCATTGCTGATAGAAACATCGGGGTGCAGGTGTCCCGACGTTTCACTGCATCTGAATCTTTGGGGTAAATCCCCAACAGTGCAATGGCTGGGTCGTAGGGCAGGTCTATTTTTAACTCTTTGAGGAACCTCCACACAGTTTTCCAGAGTGGCTGCACCAGTTCACATTCCCACCAACAGTGTAAGAGGGTTCCCTTTTCTCCGCATCCTCTCCAACATTTGTTGTTTCCTGCCTTGTTAATTTTCCCCATTCTCACTGGTGTGAGATGGTATCTCATTGTGGTTTTGATTTGTATTTCCCTGATGGCAAGTGATGCAGAGCATTTTCTCATGTGCATGTTGGCCATGTCCATGTCTTCCTCTGTGAGATTTCTCTTCATGTCTTTTGCCCATTTCATGATTGGATTGTTTGTTTCTTTGGTGTTGAGTTTAATAAGTTCTTTATAGATTTTGGAAACTAGCCCTTTATCTGATATGTCATTTGCAAATATCTTCTCCCATTCTGTAGGTTGTCTTTTAGTTTTGTTGACTGTATCCTTTGCTGTGCAAAAGCTTCTTATCTTGATGAAGTCCCAATAGTTCATTTTTGCTTTTGTTTCTTTTGCCTTTGTGGATGTATCTTGCAAGAAGTTACTGTGGCCGAGTTCAAAAAGGGTGTTGCCTGTGTTCTCTTCTATGATTTTGATGGACTCTTGTCTCACATTTAGATCTTTCATCCATTTTGAGTTAATCTTTGTGTCTGGTGAAAGAGAGTGGTCCAGTTTCATTCTTCTGCATGTGGATGTCCAATTTTCCCAGCACCATTTATTGAAGAGACTGTCTTTCTTCCAATGGATAGTCTTTCCTCCTTTATCGAATATTAGATGACCATACATTTCAGGATCCACTTCTGGGTTCTCTATTCTGTTCCATTGATCTATGTGTCTGTTTTTGTGCCAGTACCACACTGTCTTGATGACCACAGCTTTGTAGTACAACCTGAAATCTGGCATTGTGATGCCCCCAGATATGGTTTTCTTTTTTAAAATTCCCCTGGCTATTCGGGGTCTTTTCTGATTCCACACAAATCTTAAAATAATTTGTTCTAACTCTCTAATGAAAGTCCATGGTATTTTGATAGGGATTGCATTAAATGTGTAAATTGCCCTGGGTAACATTGACATTTTTACAATATTAATTCTGCCAATCCATGAGCATGGAATATTTTTCCATCTCTTTGTGTCTTCCTCAATTTCTTTCAGAAGTGTTCTATAGTTTTTAGGGTATAGATCTTTTACCTCTTTGGTTAGGTTTATTCCTAGGTATCTTATGCTTTTGGGTGCAATTGTAAATGGGACTGACTCCTTAATTTCTCTTTCTTCAGTCTCATTGTTAGTATATAGAAATGCCATAGATTTCTGGGCATTGATTTTGTATCCTGCCACGCTACCAAATTGCTGTATGAGTTCTAGCAATCTTGGGGTGGAGTCTTTTGGGTTTTCTATGTAGAGTATCATGTCATCAGCGAAGAGGGAGAGTTTGACTTCTTCTATGCCAATTTGAATGCCTTTAATGTCTTTTTGTTGTCTGATTGCTGAGGCGAGGACTTCCAGAACTATGTTGAACAGCAGTGGTGAGAGTGGACATCCCTGTCTTGTTCCTGATCTTAGGGTAAAGGCTCCCAGTGCTTCCCCATTGAGAATGATATTTGCTGTGGGCTTTTCGTAAATGGCTTTTAAGATGTCGAGGAAAGTTCCCTCTATCCCTACACTCTGAAGGGTTTTGATCAGGAATGGATGCTGTATTTCGTCAAATGCTTTCTCTGCATCTAATGAGAGGATCATATGGTTCTTGGTTTTTCTCTTGCTGATATGATGAATCACATTGATGGTTTTACGAGTGTTGAACCAGCCTTGTGTCCTGGGGATAAATCCTACTTGGTCATGGTGAATAATTTTCTTAATGTGCTGTTGGATCCTATTGGCTAGTATCTTGTTGAGAATTTTTGCATCCATGTTCATCAGGAATATTGGTCTGTAATTCTCCTTTTTGGTGGGGTCTTTGTCTGGTTTCGGAATTAAGGTGATGCTGGCCTCATAGAACGAATTTGGAAGTACTCCATCTCTTTCTATCTTTCCAAACAGCTTTAGTAGAATAGGTATGATTTCTTCTTTAAACGTTTGATAGAATTCCCCTGGGAAGCCATCTGGCCCTGGACTCTTGTGTCTTGGGAGGTTTTTGATGACTGCTTCAATTTCCTCCCTGGTTATTGGCCTGTTCAGGTTTTCTGTTTCTTCCTGCTCCAGTTTTGGTAGTTTGTGGCTTTCCAGGAATGCCTCCATTTCTTCTAGATTTCCTAATTTATTGGCGTACAGCTGTTCATAATATGTTTTTAAAATCGTTTGTATTTCTTTGGTGTTGGTAGTGATCTCTCCTTTCTCATTCATGATTTTATTATTTGAGTCTTCTCTCTCTTCTTTTTAATAAGGTTGGCTAATGGTTTATCTATCTTATTAATTCGTTCAAAGAACCAACTCCTGGTTCTGTTGATCTGTTCCACAGTTATTTTGGTCTCGATATCATTTAGTTCTGCTCGAATTTTAATTAACTGTCTTCTTCTGCTGGGGGTGGGGTCTATTTGTTGCTTTTTCTCTAGTTCCTTTATGTGTAAGGTGAGCTTTTGAATTTGAGTTCTTTCCAGTTTTTGAATGGATGCTTGTATTGCGATGTATTTCCCCCTCAGGACTGCTTTTGCTGCATCCCAAAGATTTTGAACGGTTGTATCTTCATTCTCATTAGTTTCCATGAATCTTTTTAATTCTTCCTTAATTTCCTGGTTGACCTTTTCATTTTTTAGCAGGATGGTCCTTAACCTCCCCGTGTTTGTGGTCCTTCCAAACTTCTTGTTGTGATTAAGTTCTAATTTCAAGGCATTATGGTCTGAGAATATACAGGGGACTATCCCGATCTTTTGGTATTGGTTCAGACCCGATTTGTGACCCAGTATGTGGTCTATTCTGGAGAAAGTTCCATGTGCACTTGAGAAGAATGTGTATTCAGTTGAGTTTGGATGTAAAGTTCTGTAGATATCTGTGAAATCCCTCTGATCCAGTGTATCATTTAAAGCTCTCGTTTCTTTGGAGATGTTGTGCTTAGAAGACCTATCTAGTATAGAGAGAGCTAGATTGAAGTCACCAAGTATAAGTGTATTATTATCAAAGTATTTCTTCAGTTTGGTTATTAACTGGTTTAAATATTTGGCAGCTCCCACATTCGGGGCATATATATTGAGGATTGTTAAGTCCTCTTGTTGGATAGATCCTTTGAGTATGAGATAGTGTCCCTCTTCATCTCTCACTATAGTCTTCGGGGTAAATTTTAATTTATCTGATATAAGGATGGCAACCCCTGCTTTCTTTTGAGGACCATTTGAATGGTAAATGGTTCTCCAACCTTTTATTTTCAGGTTGTAGGTGTCCTTCTGTCTAAAATGAGTCTCTTGTAGACAGCAAATAGATGGGTCCTGCTTTTTTATCCAGTCTGAAACCCTGCGCCTTTTGATGGGGTCATTAAGCCCATTCACGTTCAGAGTTACTATTGACAGATATGAGTTTAGTGTCATCATATCTATTCAGTCCTTGTTTTTGTGGATTGTTCCACTGAACTTCTTCTTAAAGGGGAATTTTAAGAGTCCCCCTTAAAATTTCTTGCAGAGCTGGTTTGGAGGTCACATATTCTTTCAGTTCCTGCCTGTCTTGGAAACTCTTTATCTCTCCTTCCATTTTGAATGAAAGCCTTGCTGGGTAAAGTATTCTTGGTTGCATGTTCTTTTCATTTAGGACCCTGAATATATCCTGCCAGCCCTTTCTGGCCTGCCAGGTCTCTGTGGAGAGGTCTGCTGTTACCCTAATATTCCTCCCCATAAAAGTCAGGGACTTTTTTTCTCTTGCTGCTTTAAGGATCTTCTCCTTATCTTTGGAATTTGCAAGCTTCACTATTAAATGTCAAGGTGTTGAAAGGTTTTTATTGATTTTAGGGGGGGATCTCTCTATTTCCTGGATCTGAATGTCTGTTTCCCTTCCCAGATTCGGAAAGTTTTCAGCTAGGATTTGTTCAAATACATATTCTGGCCCTCTGGCCCTTTCGGCGTCCTCGGGAACCCCAATTAAACGTAGGTTTTTCTTCCTCAGGCTGTCATTTATTTCCCTTAATCTATCCTCATGGTCTTTTAATTGTTTGTCTCTTTTTTCCTCAGTTTCCCTCTTTGCCATCAACTTGTCTTCTATGTCACTCACTCGTTCTTCCACCTCGTTAAGCCTCGTCCTTAGGACTTCTAGCTTGGATTGCATCTCATTTAATTGATTTTTAATTTCTGCCTGATTGGATCTAAATTCTCCAGTCATGAAGTCTCGAGTCCTTTATGGTTCTTTCTAGAGCCACCAGTAGCTGTATAATAGTGCTTCTGAATTGGCTTTCTGACATTGAACTGTAATCCATATTTTGTAACTCTGTGGGAGAGAGGGCTGTTTCTGATTCTTTTTTTTGAGGTGAGGTTTTCCTTCTAGTCATTTTGCTCAGTGCAGAGTGGCCAAAAACAAGTTGTACTGGGAAAAGGAGAAAGAGAGAAGGAAAGAAAAGAGAAAAAGAAAAAAGATAAAGAAGAAGAAAAAAGGGGGAAAAGAGAAGAAAAAGAGAAAGAAAAAGAAAGGAGAAAAAAGAAAAAAAGGGGGGGGTGGGGGAAGCAATCAGAAATCAAGAAGAAAGAAAGAAAAAAAGCACAAAAAAAAAAAAAAACACACGGGGGAGTATCTTCCGATTCTGTATACTTTAAGTCCCTTGACTTCCCTTGGAACTGGTCCGTGTCGCTGGTCTTCTGGGGGAGGGGCCTGCTGTGCTGATTCTCAGGTGTGAGCACTTGGGGGAGCTGCTCTGCCCCTGCCTGGTGCAGGGCTCAGTGGGGGTTGTTCACCCCGTGAGGAAGCCACAGTGGTGGGGGCAGCTCTGGGACCCTGGAGTCAGCTCCCGCAGTAGCTCCGGGGCTCTCCGTCTGCAGGGCCTGGGGGCTCCGGGGCGGGGCCGCTGATCTGCTCAGTTCCAGGCAGGAGCGTCCTTGCTGTCCTGGGCCCTCCCGGCCTCTGCCTGTCCCGGGGTAGGCCGGATCCTGGGCTGTGTCCCGGGCCCTGTGCTCCGGGGCCTGCGCTGTTGGATTCGCGCTCCCGCCCCGCAGCCCCCTCCGCGGAGCCGCCGCCGAGCTGTTCCCGGAGCCGCGCCACCCCCTCCGCGCGGAGCTTCTTCCTCTGCCCAAGCCGCCGCCGCCGCCGCGCTGCCCCCGGAGCCCCACAGCCCCCTCCGCGGAGCCGCAGCCCGAGCCCCTCCGAGCTGCTCCAGGTCCCGCCGAAAGCTGCAGCCCTTAGGGAGCTCGGCGCATCTCCCGGGGCGCAGTTCCTCTGTTACTGTCCCAGGGAGCCCGAGGGCGTCCCCGCCCTCCTGGGTCCTGCTCCAATTCCCCGGGAGGCCTTTCCGCCCGGGAGGGTTGGTGCAGCTCCTGCTCCTCCGGGCCGGGGCTCTCCTGTCCTGGGGACACTCGCCCCGGCCTCAGCCTGGCTCCTCGCAGGGCCCCTCCCCCTCGGAGGTCTTTTGTGTCTTTATTTCTTTTTCCCCGTCTTCCTACCTGATAGAAGCGCGAACTCTTCTCACTGTAGCGTTCCAGCTGGTCTCTCTTTAAATCTCAGGCCGAATTCGTAGATTTTCAGGATGATTGGAAGGTTTTCTAGGTAATTTGTTGAGGACAGGTGACTTGGAGACCCTACTCTTCTGCCATCTTGCCCCTCCCGCCTCCAACTCTTTTTTTAAAAAAAAAGATTATTTTAGGGAGTGCAAGTCTTTTTTTTTTTTTTTTTGGGGGGGGGGGGAGTGCAAGTCTTAAGCAGACTCCTCACTGAGCAGTACTGAGCATGGAGATCAAAGAGGGACTCCATCTCAGGACCCTAAGATCAAAACCTGAGCTGGAACCAAGAGTCAGAGACTTAACCAACTGTACCAATCAGGTGCCCCAGGCATCCAACTCTTGATTTCAGTTCAGGTCATCATCTCAGGGTTGTACAATGTAGCCCCGTGTTGGGCTCTCTACTGGGCATGGAGCCTGCTTAAGATTCTCTCTCTCTCCCTCTCCCTCTGTCCCTCACACCCCCTCCTAAAAAAAAAAAATTCTTTGACACGTTTGTTTTTTGTTTATATATGAGTTATAATTTTATCTCTTTTAGAAATTAGTTTTTAACAACAGGCTAGTGTGGTTAGCAGGCTGCCAAATAAAATACAGGTCACTCAGTTAAATCTGAATTCAGATACACAAGAATTTTTTGCATAAATATGTCCCAAATATCACATGAGATATATTCATGCTAAAAAAGTATTCATTGTTTATTGGACATGCAAATTTAGCTGGGCACCTTGTACTTTTATTTGCTAAATCTGAACACACAGTACCATGGTCACTGCTGACTGTACTCCCACAGCAGGCCCCTATTTGCTCCCAGGGTTGGGAACAGAAAGAAACACCTTTCATTCAGTCTCACTTCTGCTTAGAGGCTACATCAACACATCTTAGGACTTACACAGTAGGATTTGATAATGTTTCAGATCTCACACACCCTCACCCCATCCAAAATTGCCTCTCTTCCCAGTGAGGATTCACTGCTTTAGTCTGAAGCTCTTCCATATTCAAGCTACCTATTAAAATGCAAATATCCACCCATGAGGATATCTGAACATTGGCTAACTTTTTAACAGGAATGAGCTGACATGATACACAAACCAAGCACTTGATGGGAAGCAGAACAGCAGCTTGGGAAAAGATGTAGGGAACAGGCAGGAAGGAGACCCCAAGAGAGGGGGAAGATATGCTGGAGACTTGGAGTCGTGCTTTAGTCTTCAGATCAATCTTGCAGACAAAGTCTTTAATATAAAATCTGGGAAAGAATCATTTCAAATTTAAGGCCAAATGCTCTTATTTCCCATGCTTTTCCCAAAATGTGATATAAGACACCTCCAAAAGGCCTATCCTCATGGAAATATATTTTTGACTCAGTGGGCATCCCCACAGGCTGGCAATAGAAAACACCTGCGAAATGGATAACCCCACACAGACGCATAAAAGGCAGTTCCAGTCACCAGCAGGGCTTTAATCACATACCCCTGAGCCCAGTTAGGTCTCCGAGGAATTATTATCACTTTCTGCATGTAGAGGACAATGAATGGGCCTAGCTCTCCCTGGAATGTAGGAGTGGGAGCCTGGCAGACCGAATCTCTCCAGACTGAATAAATGCTGGCGGCGGGAGGAGGGGGGGGCTTGGGGGAAGGATCACCATCCCCAAGAAGCATCCATCCCTTTTCAAGCAATGGCTCACACACACCAACTTTGGATCCCAACTTCTGTAATATTTCTCTGTTATAAATTGAATAGCAGAGCATGTGGTCAAGGAGCCATTACAAGCCCACTCAAGATTTTTTTTTCCAAGGGACTTAATTTCTTACAATGTTGGAGCAGTTATTCTCTTGGAATGTAGGACAGGCTCTCAGCCTGCCAGACAAAAACAAAAACTAAACCAAACATAAAAGCAAAGTCTTTGAAAGGATAACACACGAGCAGACTGCCTTCTGAGCACCTGGAGGCCCCTCCCTCCCAAGCTGAAGCTGCTAGATCGCTCTAATGAGAACAGATGGCACCTGTCGGGAGATGGGCTCCACATTACATGCTTCCCATGTCCTCCTCCTGAAACCAGATTTTAGCAGATTTGGAGCTGGTTGTTTAAGTGTTAGCCTAGTCATGTGCCAGGAAAGTGGGATGTTAATATGCACTAATACATTTGCTGCTGATTTTTGGAGAGCTCAAGGCACTTCATAACAGAGGAGGTGAAGTCTTCAGAAGGGCCAACTTCAAGGATGGAGGAAAAGGTTGCCACGAACAGCCCACAGGAGGTGACTCATCTAGTCATTGGCAGAGAAGAAATTATACCCCCTACCCCCCACTCCATGATTCCAGCTACCTGATGCCAGCATATGACTGGAACACGGAACAGTCCAGGTGCAGGGTGTGGAGTGTGGGAGGGCAAAGATTCCACAGGAGGGTCGGGAAGCTCATTTGAGGTAGAAGAGGCTAGGCTGAACCTGAACCTGGTACCTCTGGTCGACCCCACCCTCACCCCTGCAAGTGGAGGTCACCTGCCTGCATGTGGTAGTCATTTCTTAGCCTTTCAGGTTTCAGCAAGTGGATCGGGGTGACCTTAGAACACCACTGCAGGGGTATCCGCAGAATAAAGGCAGAGAGAGAGCTAGGTTTCCAGAGCAGCAAACTCCTGCATTTTAAACTCTACTTTTCACAAAAGGTGTTTCATTGTCGTCATAATTGCCAAATTTAAATTACTTCTATTTTCAGGTCTCAGGAAGCCATAAAGAGAGAAAGGAGAGATTTTCACGGTGAGAAATGAGAAATGATGAGGGGAAGAGGACAGCCTGTGGAGCAGAGACGTAAAGAGGAAAAATGTTTCTGGAATCAGCTGTGCTGAGGCTGAGGAGTCTGGAAAGGAAGGAGAAGTGGCAGCAGGTGAGTGGACAGGAAAAGGGGGAAGGGAGAGAGTCTGGACATAGAGCTTTGAATCAGGTCAGAGGTAAGCCCCAAAGGAAGTTCTAGGAAGGAACTTTTCAACAAGAGTCATTGAAAACGAGTATGAAAATGAATGCAGAAACAGAAATCATGTTGTTTTGTGTGCCTGTGACCAGTGTTCACCAAGGATGGTGAACCCTCAGAGTTCTAGATTTCTTCTTCTAGATTTCTGTGTCTTTAAAAAAATAAGAGAGCAAAAAACAGGAGTTGTTGGAGAAATGATGTTGATAATATAAGAAAGACTTATAAGAAATACATACTTGGTCTTCCTTCCGTTTCTGGCACAGAGCTTCTAAAACCCTAGGAATTCCGTAAGTAATAAGAGTGATCAAGGCTTCTTTTTTCATGCCAATGTGGTGGCTTTTAGATGCCCCTAGGCCACCTGAGGATGAGGCCTGGCTGGCAGAGGAACCCACCTGGTGATGAGAGGGTTGGAATCTTTAGTCTGGGAGAGAAGTACTGGAGCTTGGCTCAATCCCCAGTGGCCAATGAGTTAATCAATTATGCCTGTGTAATGAAGCCTGCATAAACCCCCAAAAGGATAGGGTTTGGAGAGCTTCCAGGTTGGTGGAGAGGTGGAGATTCAGGAAGAATGGAAGTTCCACACCTCTTCCCCACATGCTGCCCTATGGATCTCTTCCATCTGGCAGTTCCTTTTATAATAAAACAGTCATCTAGGAAGTAAAATATTTCTCTGAGTTCTGTGAGCCACTCTACCAAATTAATCAAACACAAAGAGGAGGTCATAGGAACCTCCAATTTATAGCCAGTCAGAAGTACAGGTAATAACCTGCATGTGTGTCTGTCATCTGACCATCTCCCCCACCTGGGAGGACAGCGGGGGCTGACAGACTTACAGGACAGACTCCTTAACTTGTGGAATCTGATGCTATCTCCAGCTAGACAGTGTTGGAATTAAGCTGAAGTATTGGACACCCTCCTGATGTTTAGCAATTTCTTGGTGTTCTGTGGGAGGTCTCTTGCCCCCTCACCCCACCCCACACACATATACACACACACAGGGATTGGGTCCAGGAACCTAAAACAGTATACCTGTCAACATAGGCTGAAATCCTTTTCCCCATTATTGTTCTTATATCAGCTGTGTGTGTGTGTATACACTTTTCAATAATTTTTAAGGGCTTTGTGCAGAGGTGAACTCCACTTTAGTTTCTAAATAGATGATCCCTGGAATCCCTGGGTGGCTCAACGGTTTAGCACCACCTTCGGCCCAGGGCGTGATCCTGGAGTCTCAGGATTGAGTCCCACATCAGGCTCCCTGCATGAAGCCTGCTTCTATCTCTGCCTGTGTCTCTGCCTCTCTCTCTCTCTCTCTGTGTCTCTCATCAATGAATAAATAAAATCTTTAAATAAATAGATGATCCCTCTAAGTAATATCCAGAAACATAAAAAAGTGATTATCTCTTGGTAATTAGGGCTGATAACTCTCCTTGATTGAGTATTTATTACATATACACACATTATATAATGTAGTTTATATAAAAACTGTGCATTATTTCTCCCAGTTTACAAAAGAAGGAACTTAGCCTCTGGGTGTTAAATAAATTGCCCAAGTCTACTAGTATGGATTAAATGCTTGTGTGAAAAAAAATAAAATAAATGCTTGTGTGTCCCCCCCAAAATTCATATGTTGAAGCACTTAACCCCCAATGTGATGATAGTGGGAGGTGAGACCTTTATAAGGGAATAAGGGTGGAGCCCTCACGAATGGGATTGGTACCCTCACAAGAAGAGCTAGGGGACAGCCACATGAGGACACAGCACGAAACAAGAAGAGAGCTCTCACTAGGAACTGATCAGCCCAGCACCTTGACCTTGAATCTCCCAGCCTCTAGAACTACAAGAAATCAATGTATCATTTAAGCTACCTAGTCTTTAATAGCATTTTAAGCTGACTTGCAGTTACACACCCAGTAAATACTGGAGCAAGGACTTGGTACAAAGTCAGTACTCTTTCTACTACACCAGACTGCATCTCAGCAGCAGCTTCACTCAACCCAACTCAGCTGGACATGACAACCACAGTAATATCCTGGTATATATGTGTCTCATAGAGTTAACAAAGCACTTTCACATCTAGCACTTAGGGTGTTATAAAAAAGTAAGGTCTGGAATCTTTAGACCTCAAATCCTAGATCCTAATACCCAGTGCAGAGACCCATCACGGCATGTTATTTCTAACAGAAATAAACTGGTGAAACAAACTTTAATAATGTGCAGCGTTGCTGAGGATTCTCTTGCACCTGGCTGAACATGCCATGTGGCATGAACTTTCTGGATAATCATTTAGTAATAAAAGTTTTTTAAAGCCACATTCTTTGATCCAGTAACTCTGCTTCCAGTCCTGTCTTACAGGCGAGGAATGCATAGAAAGATTAATAAAAAGGATATTCATCACAAGATAATAAATAAGACTCCAAATTTGGAAATAGCCTGAAAGCCCAAAAATTCATTAATTGATCAGATAGTATATATTTATAACCTAATACCATACATCCACTACATATCATGCCATCGAAGTATACACAAAGGTATATGCAATGTTCCTAATATTAACACTTGAGGTGAAAAAGCAAGTCAGAAAACAGTATATAAGGTATATGGTTCCCAATTTTATTCTTAAAACATGTCTACATATGTGACCAAACATAAATGCACTTACTGTTATCAATAAGGTTGCCTCTGGATGAAAATTCTAGGTAATCTTTCCTTTTCTCTATATTTTCCTAAATCATCTGTACTGAACATGTATCTTTTCTAATCAGAGAAAAAGAAAATAGAATGTAATGTTTTGTTTATAATATTTGTACAGTAAAGCCTCCTCGCTAATCATTTCTTTGCCAAGAGGCCTTACACTCACATTCACACCCACCCTTGGCCTCAGGTTGGAATTCAGGCCCATCTGCATCATCATCATCATCCCTCCCAATGTTCTTGCCATTCACATATGAGACTTGCTCTTAGCTTCTCTCCAGCATAGTTCCTTCTGTTTCTATATAGAAAGTCCCGGATAATTTTCTTTCTTAAAAACTGAATTTTCAGTTGAAAATTTGGAAGCTTGGCAAATACCGGGTCACAGCCCCTGTGATAACTAGCCTCACAGGTGATGTTTTCCCCAACCTGACTTGGAGCAAGCAAAGAGATCATCACTTCACTTCTAAATAGCCTCCAATCAAGGAAACTAAACATTTCAATTGAAAAGTTTACTTGAGGTTTTGTTTTTTGTTTTTCTTTATTGCCGTGAACACACACAAATATACCTGCTATGTCTTTTTTGAGGAAGGAGTGCAGGGAACAATAACTAGGAGGCAATATAATCAAGGATTTCATCTCTCCTGTCTTATTTCTTATCCTACCATCTTGTACTCTGACCAGCCAATTTAAAATAAGTTTACAGGAATCCCTGGGTGGCGCAGTGGTTTGGCGCCTGCCTTTGGCCCGGGGCACGATCCTGGAGACCTGGGATCGAATCCCACATCAGGCTCCCTGCATGGAGCCTGCTTCTCCCTCTGCCTGTGTCTCTGCCTCTCTGTCTCTCTCTGTGTGACTATCATGAATAAATAAAGAAAATCTTTAAATTAAAAAATAAAATAAAATAAGTTTCCAGAGGCCCCTGGGTGGCTCAGTTGGTTAAGCATCTGACTCTTGGCTTTGCCTCAGGTCATGATCTCAGGGTTGTGGGATCAAGCTCCACATCAGGCTCCTCATCCAGCAGGGAGTCTGCTTGACACTCTTTCTCTCTCTCTCTCTCTCTCTCTCAAATAAGTAAATAAATCTTTCAAACAATAAAGATAAAATAAGTTTCCAAACTGACATGCTGTCCACACCTTGGAACTTGCACACTTTACCATTCCCTCAAATTGACCTATTAACTCTGATACATCCTCAGGGTCTCAGTTTGAGCACCTGTGCTCCAACAAGCCTTTTCTGACCTCCAAGACGGGGTCAAACAGCTTGTATCACTCTGCTCTTTATTACAATTGCCTCTTTCACTTGTCAGTATCTCCACCTGGACTATAAGCATCTACAAGGTAGGGACTGTGTCTTATCTACCTTTGTTTCTCTGGCATGTAGTGTGATGTCTGGCACAAAGTAGATACTCAGTAAATGTTGGTTAAATGAATAAAGGTATCATGCCCTCCACTCCCACCCAAAGTCCCTAGCAGTTCTTGCTCCACACACAGCAGCCACTGATAGGACCACACAGTATATCCTACAGTGTCCACAAATGCATTATTTTAGTTACTCATGGAGTCTGGCTCCAGGCATGGAAGCTTTGGAAGCTGCTGGTTATGATGCTTGGGATCAGATAAACTTAAAAAACTAGAGTGAATGATCCTATATCTACATCTGTCTGTTAAAATATTTAAAAGGGAATTTATCCCTTTAATGCAAAGTTCATCCTACCTACAACTCCAGTAGTAGTGGGCTAGCAGGGTAGTGGCCCTGTTAGAGATTTACTTAGACATGTTTAAGTGTCATGCTGTAGTCCTTGATGACTGCATTGCAACTCAATACTGAATAGGCATTTTTTTAAAGATTTTATTTATTTATTCATGAGAGACACAGAGAGAGAGAGTCAGATACACAGGCAGAGGGAGAAGCAGGCTCATGCAGGGAGCCTGACGTGGGACTTGATCCCCTGTCTCCAGGATCATGCCCTGGGTGAAGGCAGCGCTAAACCGCTGAGCCACCAGGGCTGCCCTAGTTAGGCATTTTTTAACAAGAAATGATTCAGTGGGTGTGAATTGGCAAATGTGCTACTTTAATGGCTATTCATATTAGCTCTGTGTAAAAAGGTCCCAGGTTATGTCTCCATCTAGTCTGGTGTTTATTTAGTGTTCAGTGTTAGAATGAGTAATAAGCCCCTTAGCTTTGTGACAGATTGTCCTTTAAACATCAGACCCATCAGCACGCTGCCCTTGAGTTCCTGCTAACCAGAGAAGATTCCTAGGGAGTAACTCCTCGGCCCCATGGGAGTTTGTGAAATGTGAAATTGGAGGTCAGTGACAGCGTAAACAAATCTGAAAATAGCTCTTGTGAAAAATCTGCTCTGCAATGTAGAACCCACTTCTGCTAGAGCTGGTCGAGACCTTCCATGGGTCCCAGATCCCTCCCACTGAGACTAGTGGGAGGTAGGAAGAAATGTGGATTTAGCACTTGTAGCTGACTTGGAAACGCCAAGTTTGGATACAACTAATTCTTTGTAGAGTTTTTTTAATCCCAGGGTCTTTTTCTACACCTCTGTAGGGACAGAAATAGATAAAATACTCTTATCTTTGTTTTATTGATGGAGAAAGCAAAGCTTAGAGAATGGCTTGACCCATGTGGAAGGTGCTACTTGATAAGTCAGTAGTGGCACTTAGGATTCTGGAGCATAGAACATGTCCTGACCACTTGCTCATGTGTCTGACACAGTGTGTGGCATATAACACTTGGTCATACAATAAATGCTTATTGAGTAAATGAATGATGAATGAATGAAACAAATGTCCCTCAAATTTGAGTAATACGAGGACTTCTTTCAGAGAAATAATAGTCTCTTGACCCCAGAGGTTATCTATAAAACCTCAATTTAAACTTCATTCTTATTCTTTGAAATATCTACCAGTAGCAAATTATCATTGCAAAATAGAATTTCAGTCCTTATAGTTGATAAAAATACTTTATTAGTATTAAAAGAAAAACACAATTTTTTAAAGTTCTCATTGAATTCATAGATCTCAGTTAATATCAGCCAATCTCATTTAAAGGGAGCTGTACCAGATTATAAGCCCTTAAGGGAGGGCTGGTCTGAATGTTGTCCTTTATGAGATCCTCAGCATCTTCGCCTGGTACTCTCTTCCTCTGAGAGTAATGATGGTGACATGATTGTGGCCAAACTCCACCCTAAATAGGAAGGGATAGCTCTCCATGCCAGCCAGTGAGTGCCATGCACAACAGGAGAGTGCTGGAGAATGATGCTTGAATGCACTCTAGCTAAGCAGAGCTCACGTCCAGCTGGGCATTCAGAGAAGGTATCACAGGGAAGGTGGAATGTAAACTGGGCCTGGCAACATGAAGAGGACTTGGTGACACAGAGAAGAAGGAGGAGAGCTTTAGCAATGAAGAAAGGGGAGTCTTTTCCTTTCCTGCTGATTTGCTGCCTCTTAAACTGGATTTGCCAACAAAGACAGGCCTCGAGGATATCAGAAGTCCTGGCCAAACCTCAAAAGACTGCATGGGTTTTGAGTAATGCCCAATCAGAAAGGACATAATAGAAAGATAATTAAAAATCTGGGGGCACCGGGGTAGCACAGTCATTTAAGCCTCCAACTCTTTTTTTTTTTTTTTTAAGATTTTATTTATTTATTCATGACAGACACAGAGAGAGTGAGAGGCAGAAACACAGGCAGAGGGAGAAGCAGGCTCCATGCAGGGAGCCTGACTTGCGACTTGATCCCAGGTCTCCAGGATCACACCCTGGGCTGAAGGTGACGCTAATCCGCTGGGCTACTGGGGCTGCCCTAAGCCTCCAACTCTTGAGTTTTGGCTCAGATCATGATGTCAGGGTCGTGAGATAGAGCCCCATGTCAGCTCCATGCTCAGTGGGGAGTCAGTTTGAGAGTCCCTCACCTTCTTCCCCTGCCCCTCCCCCTAGCCCATGTTTGCTCTTGTTCTCTCTCTCTCTCTAATAAATCTTATCTCTTTTTTTTAAGATTTTATCTATTTACTTGACAGAGAGATAGCATAAGCAGTAGGAGTGGCAGACAGAAGAGGGAGAAGCAGGCCCCCTGCTGAGCAGAGAGCCTGATTGGGGATCATGACCCAAGCCAAAGGCAGTTGCTTAACTGACTGAGCTACCCAGGCATCCTTAAAATAAGTAAATCTTAAAATAGAAAAATAAAAAAATAAAAAAATAAACACCCTAAAGAAACTGTTATTCCTCAATGAAAAAATCATCTGAGATTGCTGGAGGAAATTATTCTTTTCTACTACTTTGTCTTCATTCTCCCCACTTCTTAGTATAAAAATGATTTTGGGCCACCCAGATCCTATTCTTGAAATAAGAAGTTTGTTTTCTAGGCTCTGAAACTTGCCTATGTTTTCTTTTTCTTTTTCTTTTTCTTTTTTTTTTTTTTTTTTAAGATCTTACTTATTTATTCATGAGAGATACAGAGAGAGGCAGAGACATGGGCAGAGGGAAAAGCAGGCTCCCTGCAAGGATGGGACCCAATCCTCAATCCAATGTGGGATTCAATCCCAGACCCCAGGATCATGCCTTGAGCTGAAGGCAGATGCTCAACCACTGAGCCACCCAGGTGTCCCTGTTTTCTTATGTTTCCTAATGACAGGCCCACACCCCTCCACAGGGGGTCCTTGAAGTCAACTATTGTGTCTTTTTGGTGTGTATTTCCGTAACCTACTGCCAAATCATATGCAGGTATTCCATAAACGTTTTCTAAAAGAATCTGTTTGGCCAAATAAGTGCCCAGAGTTATTCTATGGCCCTGTCTCTTCTCGCACATCAAAATGTACTCCTAGCAAAGGAGCTGATCACTTCAGCCACATTAAGATCTAACTAACACCACTTAGTATGTTCCCTGCCCAGTGACATTTTAAGTCCCATGTAAATTGAATTTTTTCACAAACAGACTTGGGAGATAGTTCAAGGCTAAGTAGGAGTGTTTTTTGTTTCTAAGCAAATAGGTCTATCTTCGTAAAGCTGACTTTGAAGCCAGCTCTTATCAAAAAGATGAAGTGAAATTTTGGCATACTTATAAAAGGGCGGTATAGTTGATCCTGTGGTAACAGATCTGAGCTGCAAAGAGCTGCCAAAAAAAAAAAAAAAAGCTACAGTCTACCCTAGCAACACTTATTAAGATGAGATTTAACCAAAGACTATAAAATCTTAAATGGTAGATAATAAGGTCAAGCTAAGTTACTATTTTCAGCTCAGAACAGATGACAAGACAGGAGGACATAAATGGAAATTAAAAGAAAAGGGATTCAGAACAGATCAGAAGGTCACCAAAAATAATCAATGGCTGAAATGACTTTCTGGACTCATTCACTTGTACAGAAAATATTGGGTCATTGAAAAAGTAATGAGATGATATTCTTGGGAAATGGAATAGTTAAAATGAATGAGTCCAGATAGGCCCAGAGACTTTAATCATTCTGAAAAGTAACACTTGCTGGGACACTCTCTCCTCAACCAAGTTGAAATTTCATTCTAGGGATAACTAGGTATATGGTAAGAAGACTTCACTTTTGACATTCCCTGAGTATTTGTAGTTCCTTCAAAGTTATAATGGTATATAATATCAAGGGGCATTTTATGAGTGCTGGCTCCTACAGGATCTTAACAAGAAAAATGAGCAAGACAACCACTAGAGACATGGAGACTTGGAGTTCATTCTCAGCCAGGCTCCCATCCAAAGTTGAAATCTCTGTGTACACACAAATCATGCATCTGCCAATGCATAATTCCAGGGCCAGGACAATGCCGAGGCAGCCTACTCTGCTACTGGGCAGCTGTAATTGTTAGACAGCCAAAATTGTTTCTTGCAGGGTCTGGCCTTCCTAGTGTCTACCCAATAGGCAGATCCTTTGTATCTACACCACATGTGTCTACTTCTGCTTCTAAATAGTAACTAGCAAATATTTAAAGGCAGCACAAGCTAAGTTTTCTCTTTTTCAAGCTATATATCCCCATTTCCTTCATATGGCATATTTTCCAGATTCTTTGCCCTCCTGACCACCATCTTTGCAAAGACTGTTAATGTTCAGTCATGCACACTCACATGAACATACACACACATACATATCTTACGGTGGAGTCCTCCAAATTGAACATGTGTCCCCAGATGAAACCGGGCATTGTATCAGCTACCTTCTTTGATCTAGAGATGCCTACTCTGTTTACACAGACAAATAATAGTAGTAGTAGCTACTATTTATTACAGTCTACCATATGCCAGGTACTGGGCTAGCCACTTTGCATAGGTTATTTCTAATCATAACCACAGCCAATTTTAATATTCCTATTTTATAGATAAAAAAATTAAAACTCAGAAAGCAAATAACTTGCTCAACTTCATAGGACTAGGAAAATTGAAGAAAAACATGCTGATTAAGAAGTATCCCCTGATAGAGCTGACCTAAAGCTTCCTAGAAACCAATGGAAGCTGTAGCAGAGCATCTAATGAATATGGTGACATTAAACATATTTCCACTAAGGAATGGGCTATGATTGGTTACACTGTTTTACACCTTTTAAAATTTAAATTCAATTTGTCAACATATAGTATAATACCTAGTGCTCATCCCATCAAGTGCCCTCCTCACTGTCCGTCCCCCCGTTACCCATCCCCCCACCCACCTCCCCTTCTGCAACTGTTTGTTCGGTTCCCAGAGTTAGGAGTCTCTCATGGTTTGTCTCCCTCTCTAATTTTTCCCACTCAGTTCCCTTCCTTTCCCTTATGATCCCTTCCACGATTTCTTATATTCCACATATGAATGATCTGGTTAAATGTTTTACCAAGCTTTTTAAAGATGATATCCAGTTTCTGTTAACAATGGACAAACTATGGTGGAAAAGGAAACCACCAGTTCTGTTGGACTGGGCTGAAGTACAGAATCAAGGAGAAGAAACCAATGAATCAGATCAACAAAATGAACTCCAGTTAGGTCTGCAAGACCAGCAGGTTCTAGAGTAAAGAGCTATACACCTCTTTTTTTTTTTTTCAAAGAGCATTGACACTTTGAGAGTTCATTTAACAGAAAAGGAAGATGGAACTGAGCTCGTGTGGGGCAAGGATGACCTGTCTACAATGGGTCACCTCTGCTGCAGACCTCATGCTGCTTATTTTCAGTATGAATATGAAGAGTAGATTTGGTAGAAAATTAATGGCAGAGAACATTATTCCTGCTATTGCTACAACTAATGGAGTGATTGCTGGGTTAATAGTACTAAAAGGATTGAAGACTTTATTAGAAAAGTAGACCAGTAGAACAATTTATTTTTTAATAAATAGCCAAATGCAAAAAAGAAACTTCCTGTACCTTGGCACTGGATCCTCACAATCCCAATTGTTAGACATGTGCCAACAAGCCAGAGTAACTGGCTGAACATCCACAAAATGACTGTTCTCCCATTACAGGATAAGATAGTGAAAGAAAAATTTGCTATGGTGACTCCAGATGTCCAAATTGGAGATGGAAAGGAACAATCCTAGTATCTTCAGAGGAGAGAGAGGCAGAAGCTAATAATCACAATAAGCTGTCAGAATTTGGAACCGGAAATGGGAGCCTGCTTCAAACCGATGACTTTCTTCAAAACTACACTTTATTGATCAACATCCTTCATAGTAAGGCCCTAGGGAAGGATGTTGAACTTGACGTTGTTGGTGATTCCCCAGAAAAAGGGAGGCCCCAAACAAACTGAATATGATGCCAAAAGCAAAAGCAATGGCAGGACGATGGAGCTCAGCCTTCCACGTCCACTTCACGGGAGCAAGATAATGCTCATAGTTGATTCAGATGAAGAAGGTCCTTCAGATAATGCCAACATCAACAAAGAGAGAAGTCACAAGAGGAAATTGGATAAGAGAGAATATCAGCGCAAAGAGGTCATGTGCACAACAGACAGAAGAGCTTGATAATGTTATAGCTTTAGATTGAACAGAAAGATCTCTAAACAGAACCTTCTGACTGTAGTAGGTCATCTGGGCAGAACCAGCTTCTTTGTTATGTCCCTTGTTCCAAAGGGGGAAAAAAAATGACACCAGTGACTTGAAAAAAATGATTCTGCTCCTTTGAAAGCGCTCATTTTGCTAGAATAATTAGAAACATGCAGTATGCTGTAATCATAGTAGGAATATAGTTTTAAAATCCTTCAAACAGGGCAGCCCCGGTGGCGCAGAGGTTTAATGCTGCCTCCAGCCCGGGGTGTGATCCTGGAGACCCGGGATCGAGTCCCACGTCGGGCTCCCTGCATGGAGCCTGCTTCTCCCTCTGCCTGTGTCTCTGCCTCTCTCTCGCCCTCTCTGAATAAATAAATCTTTTAAAAAATAAAATTAAAAAAAAAATAAATAAAATAAAATCCTTCAAACAAAGTGTGTGCATAACTATCTGTGGGATGAAAGAACACAATGCATGTTGCCTTTCTAATGTAAATACCCTTAAGTATCATTTAATGGTATTAAAATATCATAGTTTAGGGCACCTGGGCAGCTCAGTGATTGAGCGTCTGCCTTTGGCTCAGATCGTGATCCTGGGGTCCTGGATCGAGTCCCACATCGGGCTTCCTGCAGGGAGCCTACTTCTCCCTCTGCCTAGGTCTCTGCCTCCCTCTCTGTGTCTCTCATGAATAAATAAATAAAATCTTTAAAAAAATAAAATAGAATATCATAGTTTAGTCAAGTTGATACCTGGTTATAAATATTATGCTTTTATTTTTTGTTAGAATTATTTTTAGCCTAGATCTAACCATTTTCATACTCTTAACTGACTGAAACAGATTCAAAGAAGTATCAAATGCCATGCACTGAAGCCTGTTTTTAAATGTTAACTGGCACTATGTACACTAATGTAAAACAGTGTTCATTTACTCAAGTTTTCAGCCTGTTACTGCCTGGTATGTCTGTGTAAGGAGCCAAATTTTGTGTATTGCTATAGTTTCAGGTTATTTATATTTGATGTTTCATTAAAACATCAAATTACAACTATATGGTACTCATGGACCAAATAAATGGTATCTGCATACTTGTTTAAAAAAAAACTTATCAACTCCACACATCTTGCACTTTCATATATGTTAAAGATTCGCACTCCTCAGGGAGTAAGTTACATTGCAAGGCAGTGGCATTCATCACAAGGAATTCTAGGAGAAAAGAGCTGGACCCAGGTTGGGAGGGACACAGGGTTTTGTGGGCAGAGCTGTGGCACCAGTATAAGCCATCAATTGTCCAAACCCTAATCCAAGCAGACATACAGCCAATGCAGCCCATTTCCAGGGGTCTCAGGGAGATCTGTGGGAAGACAAGACAGCCTCAGAGATTTAAAATACCATGAGAATGTCAAGCTAACCAGAGATCCTACACAAATTCTGCCTCCACCAGGGCCTGAGAGAACAGTATATAAAGTCATGAGGACAATAAAATAGGGCTTTGCCCCCATGATCTAGAAAGGGGTGGAAAATATGAACACTCTAAGTATCCAGGAGACCCAGACAAAGGGGAACTAGACCCAAGCTTGTAAAACCTGATCTCCTGTGCAGTAAAAAGTTAACTCAGCAGGCCTGGGGTGCCCAAACTCTGCATATTTCAAAGAAAGGACTTGCTCTTCCTGGGATCAAGCCCTGCAGCTTACTCCTATTCAGCAGTAAGTCTGCTCCTCCCCCTCCCTCTGCCCCTCCCCCTGCTCATGCTCTCTCTCTCTCTCTCTCTCAAAAAAAAAAAAAAAAAAAAAAAAAAAAAAAAAAAAACTCGCCCTTAACCAGGGCCCATGGCCATGACAGTTTATGTTAACAATGTGATATATGGTAAATGCCTATTTTTGTTTGCCTGGAATCATGGGCCATACCCTGGGGAGGCTGGAGACTGAGTAGCTAAGGTCAGTTACACGAACACTCCATGTCTATATGACTGACCCCTAAAAGTTGGCAATACTTCATGTGTGTTGTCCTGCATTATTGCTGGGGGGATTGAGTGGTATCCATGCAACTCCACTGGATGAGGACAACTGGAAGCTCATACCTGGTTTCTCCTGAACTCCACCCTATACATGTTTTTCCTTCACTGGCAAACCTTCTCACTCATCAAACCTGAGAGTAGTCTTGGGGATCCCATACATATCTCCCAAGGCCAGAATATGTAGAGGAGTGGTTAAGGGGCTTAGAACACCAAGGTAAAGCCCAACACAAAGGCCAGTACTAAACCTCCCTCTTTGTTGCCATATGCAACTCTTATTAACAGACCCACTGACCTCTCAGTGGGACTAGGGGAGAGCCAGATCAGTCTGCAGAAAATGGGGTTGTCATTTGAGATAACTGGGATGGATCTAGGACAGGGGTAAAAATTCACACAGATGTCCCCATCTGGTATCCGTTCAAATGAGTATGTTTTGGGTTTTGTTTTTTTTTTTAATGTATTGGCAAAATCTATGACTCTAATTGTGAAAGTAATACATATTCATTGTCAAAAATCTGGAAAACATAACAAAATACATTAAAAAGAAAACAGCCCATTGGAATCCCACCACCCAGAGGTAAGCACGGTTAATACTGTGATATAGCTCTTTCCAGTCAATTTCTTTTTCATGAATATGCAGCAGTGTCCCTGATGAGACAGAATTTAAAATTTTTTGTTAGCAAGAAAATCTGCAAGTTAAAAGTTGCCAGCCACTTCCATGTCTAACAAGTCATCTTGGGACACATTTTTGTTCTGGAAACAATCACATGGGCAGTTTCTTTTAGTCTTGCAGATGTAAGGCAGAGGCACCCATCATAAGGCAACGATGGGTTTTTTTTTGTCATGGAACATGTTTCTTGTCAAAGGCTGCCCATCTCACCCTGCTGGTACTAAAGCCAAATGTCACTGGAAAGTAAGTGAGCCGATCTGAGAGGGAGCCTAGAAGCTTCCTAGAAAAAAAGAAATCAAGACCCCAACTACTTCTTCTTGGCTTCACTAGTTTTCAGCATTTCTGATGAGTTCACTTAGTCTTATGCCGGAGCCCAGATTACTGAACTGTTGGTGTTTTAGTTTAGGCATAACACATGGACCCAGACAGGAACCCTCTACTGCAGTGGCCACCCAGGCACCATGCATTTGAGGATATTATGTACGAGGGCACAC
Source organism: Vulpes vulpes (assembly GCF_048418805.1). NCBI lineage: Eukaryota > Metazoa > Chordata > Mammalia > Carnivora > Canidae > Vulpes > Vulpes vulpes. The sequence continues at coordinate 75,144,337 of NC_132781.1, forward strand.
TAAGAAACTGAAACAAAGAGATCCCAGGCCATTACTGGTACACAACAGTAAGAAGAAATCTCCTCTTCCCAGCACACTGAGAACTATCCCCTGACCAGCTGTGATATCATAGCACAGCCAGGGATGGCTCCAGGGAGTGGTAGCCAAGTCGGTAGACAACCCAACACACAATAGGCCAATAAGATTCTCCAGGGTTCTCTCCACAGGCACTTGTTCTTTAGTCTGAATAAAGTGGCCCAGAGGAGCCTTAAGTACATCACAAGAAGGGTATCACTGAGAAAGAGAAGAAAACTTTCATGCTGAGTGAGATAGGGCCTCTACCCTGTGCACTGGAGACATGTGACCATATTTTATACCCCAAGCTGACAAAGCAGAAGATATACACCAAACAAAAATATAAACCTGCATGATGTGTAACAAAAAGGGGATTAAACTTCATAATGTAGGTTTTTTTTTTCTCCACTTAACATTATACCTTTGAGCCTTGAATAACACAGGTTTGAACTGTGTGGGTTTTTTTCAATAAATATAGTCCAGCACTGTAGATGTGTTTTATCTTATAATTTTCGTAATAATATTTTCTTTTCTTTAGCTTACTTTTCATATACAGCATATAATACATATACAAAATATGTGTTAACAGTTTATGTTATTAGCAGGGCTTCTGGTCAACTATAGGCTCTACAAATAGTTAAGTGTTGGGATAACCAAAAGTGTTATGTGGATTTTCAGCTGCACAGGGAACCCCCATGTAGTTCAAGAGCCAACCATATACTGAGCATTTTCTGACATTACACTTATTTGGAAACGCACTATTAATAGGTAATAATAATAACTAAGACTTACTTATGTAGCACTTGTGTAGCACTTACTGTGTGAGGTAGTATTAGTAGCCTTATCTCTAGATAAGGAAACTGAGGCACAATGAGGTTGTATAACTTGTTAATGACATGGCTAGTACATGGAAAAACAAGCATTTGAACCCAATTTTGTATACATAGTATATATAATCATTTTTCCTATAAATAGTTCATTTTCCCTATTATAAACATGTAGTGATAAACATCCTTATACATAAATCTTTAAAAGTCAATTAAAAATTTTAATCAAAATGTAGAACTTCGCATTTGTTGAACTCCACCACTTAAAAAAAAAAAAAACCCACAAGTTGTCTACCTGCCACCGTGTTGGTGCTACAATGTCATGGACTATATTCCTTCCGCTGTGCCTCTTATTCCCCTAACTTATTCATTCCAGAGCTGGAAGCCTATGTTTCCCATTCTCCTTCAGCCATTTTGCCCATCTCTCCACCCCTTCCCTCTGCCAACCAACAGTTTGTTCTCTGTGTTTATAGGTCTAATTCTGCTTTTTGTTTATTTGTTTATTCATTTGTTTTTTACATTCCAATATAAGTGAAATCATATAGTATTTGTCTTTCTCAGTCTAACTTATTTCACTTGGCATAATACCTCTAGGTTCATCAATGTTGTCACAAATGGCAAAAACAAAAACAAACCCTCATCCTTTTTATGGCTGTGTAGTATTCCTCTGTGTGTGTGTGTGTTATATACACCACATTTTGCTCATCATCTATGGGTTGCTTCCATATCCTATTGTAAACAATGCTGCAATAAACATAGGGGTGCACAGGTCTTTTCAAATTAGGGTTTTTGTTTTCTTTGAGTAAATCCCAATAGTAGAATTATTGGATCATATAGTTTTTCAATTTTTTGAGGAACCTCCATACTGTCTTCCTCAGTGACTGCATCAATTTATAGTCCCACCAACAGTACATGAGGGTCCTTTTTTTTTCTTCACATCCTTGTTATTTCACTAGATATTTCTTTGAATTCCAGCACTTTTAATTTAGACCTGTGAGATTTTTCTGGAATCTTGATTCTGCAATTCAGATTTTCCACTCTCCCCTCCCCCCTCAACTTTTGTGTCATTCTGAGTTAACTGACCTATTCTCCTCAAATTCTTTCTTTCTTTCTTTCTTTCTTTCTTTCTTTCTTTCTTTCTTTCTTTCTTTCGAAATCTTTTTTTTAAGTAGCCCCCACTCCCAACATGGGACTCAAACAATCCTGCAATCAAAAATTGCATGCTCTACAGACTGAGCCAGCCCAGGCACTGACAGATACTTCATCTTAAACTTGACCTGGACAAGACAAGTTCCCATGGCTTGGTTCCTGTCTCTCCCACCAGTTCATCTCACATTCAGGCTTCCAGTTTGTCAACCATACCAAGTTTCTGTGGCCTTGCATTCTGCTCCCCTTCCTGACACCCCCTGCCTTCCCTGGTGAACTCCCAACAGTCCTTCACATCTCAACTCAAGCTGAGGCCAGAGTGAGTTCTTTGTTATGTAGTCACAGAATCATATTATTTTCCTTCCAAGTGGGAAATTCATGCACTCATTCATGAAATTATCTGATTGATAGTTGTCTCCTTTATTCAATGAAAGATTCCATGACAGCAAGGGCCACACCTGCTTTCACATCCTGGTACCCAGCGCTATACTTAGTCTGGAGTGAATGAATGAATACAGCATCCCGTGGCAAAGCAATAGAACAACTGACCTTCTCTGTTCATAATAGCAAGCCTGGATTCATCAGCTTTCTTCCAGTATGTACTGTAATTAGTTATAATTTATGACCTACCCACGTTCTCATCTTAGCCCCAGGATATTGCTAGAGAGTGTCAGATACAGCTGACATCAAGCCATACTGTGATTGACCACCCCTACTCTCTCCTCCCTCCAGACAACCTCTATATAGCCTCCAGTTGTCCTTCCTAAGGCAGCTCTGAATACACAACTTCCTGATTAAAAACCTTTTGGGGGGACTCCTGCGTGGCTCAGTGGTTGAGCAATGGCCTTTGGCTCAGGGCGTGATCCTGGAATCCCAGGATTGAGTCCCACATTGGGCTCCTTGTGGGGAGCCTGCTTCTCTCTCTACCTATGTCTCTGCCTCTCTCTCTTTTGGGTCCACAATGTCCTCTGGATGAAGTACAAGCTCCTAATCATGACATTCAAGGTCCTTCACATTTTGGCCAAGGATCACCTGCCTTGTCCCTATTGTCTGCTGCCCCTCACACTGCCACCCACTCCCCACATAGTGCAATACCACAAGTCTTCCCACACACCACGTGCTTGCATATCTCTGAGCCTTTGCTCTCTGTCCCCAGAATGCAAACCTCTCTACTCTGACAAACCCCTACTCATCTTTTAGGTCAAAAGTCACTTCCCCTCTTAAGGTCTCCCTGTCTCCTTTCCACCCTCATCAAAGGCAGAACTAATGATTCCTTCTTAAATTCTTGTTGCATTTTGTCTACTTTAGTATTTTCAATCTATGTTACATTTAGATGTTTGTGTCCTCTCAAGGATTTTGAGCTCCTTGAGGGCAAGGACCATATCTCATCCACCACTCTCTCCCCCCAGAAACCACCTCTGTTCCCAACACAAAACAGGCACTCAGTGAATGTTCATGCTGCTGTGTCTTGGGGTACTATCCCATTCCACAAGTCTTGTGGTACTTTCAAAACACATTCAACTTTTAGAGCCATTGCTGACCAACTCACCTAAGAGCCACTGGTAGATGGGATGTGGAGGTTCTCAGCCACAGAAGTGGTAAGTGCAACCTGAGGGCCTTGAGTCTCTGCTTCCTCCACCATCACACCAGCCACTAACCTACCCAGCGCCTGTCAGTCCAGTGGGGGTACCTGCTTGATCCTGCTAGTCCTCTCTGCAGCCCATCTTTTCTTTCTTTGCTTTCCTGCTCTCTACTTCTTCATGAATCAGTGACAATTCCGGACTGGCTCAAGGTCAAGAAGCTACTGAAAGAATATAGAAAAACTGATATTCAGAAATCAAGGGCAGAGAAGACTGCTGGGTTTTTTAAAAACTGAAATGGAGACATTCTGGGGTTCTAACCCTCACCTCTTTCTTCCTCTTTCTGCTCAGCTAGCTGCCTCAGTTTGCCCATCTTTCACGCACCCCACCCCCTGCCAAATTTACATGACTTTTCAGCTCAGCTCTCCATATTAAACAAGACCGTTCCTTTCAGTGTTCCAGTCCCAAAAATCTTAAAAGAAGGCTCTGATCATCCCAGTTTGTAGCTTTGGATCCGGTGTCCTGTCCCAGTCCAACCAGCCAGGGCTAGCACAAAGGTTCAGATCATGTGGCCAGCTTCCCTCCACAGAGGTTGGAAAGAGAAGGGATGGTTAGACTCAGCGACTATATCTTTAGTTAGGCACTAGACTAGGACATTTTTCAATCTCAGACAAGCCTTGAAACAGAAGTACCAGCTGTTTGGAGGTCAAGTGTTGCTATATAGGAGACAAACATTGCCCACCATCCTCAGTGTAATAGCCCAGAGACTGCCTTCTCAACATTATCCCAAGCAGCCCCCATTAGTCTGGCAAAATGAATAAATGGGTCTGTAGCTCAACAGAGAGATTTTGACTGGAGATGAAAATGTAGTCATCATCAGGATTAATGAGCAACAAATGGTGGTAGTGGAGAAGGTGGTGGTGGGTTTTGGCTCTGTACATGTAAACGGGTCCTTGGGGAGGTTGAGCAAAGTGAGGAGGAGGCTAAAGTTGCAGGGACCAAGGACATGGGAAGTTGGCAAAGGAAGAACATTTCTGAAGGACAGAAAAGAACAGCCAAGAGCAATGGAGGTCCTAGAACCAAGATCTGGCCAAGGTGGGATTGAGTTTGGAGGAAGGGAGAGGGTGCCAAACCCAAGGAGATCAAGTAAGACCAGGATGGGCTTCTGAAAAGAGGAGACGAACCCCTAACTCTGGGAAACGGACTAGGGGAGGTGGGCGAGGAGGTGGGCGGGGGGTGGGGGTGACTGGGTGACGGGCGCTGAGGGGGGCAGTTGATGGGATGAGCACTGGGTGTTATGCTATATGTTGGCAAATTGAGCACCAATAAAAAATAAATTTATAAAAGAAAAGAGGAGACGAGGAGGTGGGAGAGGATTGAGTTAGCAAACCACGGGGGGGGGGGGGGGGGGGGGTGCCCTGAGAGGTGAACAGCAGAGGAACTTAGTGTCACGGGGATTTTTTTTCCCCAAGATGAAGTTTACATGAAGATGTTTAAAAACCAGAGAGGCTGCGAAACGAGCGAGGCGGCGGAGGACGGGTGGAACGGCACTTCTGAGTTTTGAGCCCCGAAGCACCCCGAGAAGGGTCCGTGGGGGCGAGGGAAGGCTCCCCACGGGCCGCCCCGGGCCCAAGGTCAAGTCTAGGACCTGCCCGCCGCCTCCGTCGCGGGGCTCCGCGCAGCGCGTGACGATGGTGCCCTCTAGTGGCTCGAGTCGGCATCGCGGGGGCGCTCGGCACGGCCGGCGGGAGGGCCCGGGAGCGGCGGCGGGGGGCCGGGAGGACGCGGGTCTCTAAGGATACGGCTCACGGCACAAAATGGGTGGGGGAGGAAACCCGTTAGATGGGGACGTTCCTCAGTTTCTCCGGGGCGGGGGGGGGGGCGATCTGGGCCAATTAGCACAGCATCGGTCACGCCGGACCCCGAGGCCGAGGCCTGAGTACGCCCCGTGCTGCGGAGGCGGACCCGTCGCGCCCGGCCAGGCGCAGGCCACCTGCAGGCCGTGCGGCATCGGCGGGGGGGGGGGGGGGGGGGGGTACCTGCGCGTCGCGGCCGAGCACCGGAGGCGGGGGCGGGGGGCTCGCGCCGGGAGAGGACGCGTCGGCTGCGCAGTGCTGCCCTCTGCCGGGCGGGCCCGGAGGGCGCGGGCCCCAGGGCGGAGGCGCCGGCGGGGCCTTGGCGGGCGGTGTTCAGGCGTTAGCGACAGTGAGACTCACCGGCTCACGGAACAGCTCGGGGAAGCGGCAGGTGCTTTGTATTTTCCACCTTCAAAGAACAAAGAAAGATCCTCTACCTGGAACTAATATAACAACGTATGTTAAGAGTCAGGAATTAATTTTTTTTAAATAACAACAACAATGAAGAAGCTACTAGAAACAGAAACGCTCCCCTGGCCCAATAAAATCTCCAATGAAATGTACACAGCAGGGACCCCTGGGTGGCTCAGAGGTGCTCAGGGCGTGACCCTGGAGACCCAGGATGGAGTCCTGCATCGGCTCCTTGCAGGGAGCCTGCTTCTCCCTCTGCCTGTGTCTCTGCCTCTCTCATGAATAAATAAATGAATGAACGAAGGGAAGGTAGGAAGGAAGGAAGGAAGGAAGGAAGGAGAGAAAATAAATGTATACAACAAAGAGGAGATCAGTGACTGGGGTCTGGAATGGTGTGGGTGGCAGTCTCGGGGCCAAAGGTCATTCTCAGCCTTACAGATCTGTAGAGTACATGGAAAAAAGGTTTGGGGCTCAAGCCTGTTGTTTCTCATTTGCTTTTGAGCTTGGTTCCTTCATTTCTAAGGTGGCGGTGATGATGGCCTCAAAGGAATGCCCTGAGGATCAGAAATGCTGATCCTTGGAAAGAGTGTGGCAAGTGTACGCTGCATGTCATGTCGTCACAGATGCGATCAAGTGCAAACTCCTGTTCCCTATCAGAGGTGACTGAGCAAAATGCTGCCCATCCAGGAGTTGTTGGTGTGGAGGGGAGAAGTTAGGATTCTCCATTTCGTTTTCCCAGATACTGGTTTTAATAATAAAACCTGTCTTTCCTAAATGGTCTTCCCGATACCATCACTGGGATGCTGTAAGGAAGAAATTAAATCACTTAAATAAAAAGTTTACCGCTCCCTGAAGAGAGACTGACAAGGGTGTTTGCTTTTTGGAGTTGTATTTGTCAAGTCAAAATGTATGTCAGTCTTATTTTTGGCAGCTAAGCAGACTAAATGTTAGATATTTTTGCAGTGAGCATGATTCTCCCCATAATTCTTAAGAGAATACTGAAGTTCACAGAGGTTAATTTTCCAAGACCACCAAGCAAGTAAGCAGTGGGTATAAAACTCACAATTGGAGAGAAAAATCAATAAACTGTGGATAAAGCCAGCCTTGAGCCTAGGCAATACACCAGCCCTGCCATAATGTCATTTCAGATCCAGTATGAGGACTTTCCTGCCTGATAAAAAGCACTTACTCTGCCTACTTATAAAGAAAATTAGACTTATAAAAATCATTAGAGAATGATTCTTCAGGTTTAAGACATTTTTGTTCCCCTTTTTGAAAAGCAGATTCTCCTGAGAATGATAATAACTTTAAGCTTTTTTTAGTCATTTATACCTACAGAAGAAAAAGTTTATTGTATTCTTCCCCAGAGAGGAGCTTGATGAAGAAATGGATGAAAAGCACATGGAGAGTCTGAATACTCAGGAAATAAAAAGAAAAGGAACACAAAAAGGGAGGCAGGTTGCCTATTTCACTATTTTACCTAGAATTTTGGCTGTGATGATAGGATGTGTTTTTGATGCCAAAACATCATATACTGAAGACAACAAAGTTAGAGGACTGACATTTCCTCATGTCAACACTGGAAAGCCACAGTAATCATGGTGTAAGTATCACACTGTCACAGGGATTGACATAGAGATAAATAGTATAAAATTGAGAGTCAGAAATAAACCTTAACATCTACGGTCAATTGATTTTTGACCAGGATGCCAAGACAACTCAATGGAGGCAAAATAGTCTTTTCAATAAATGATGCTGGGAAAATTGGGTATCCACACGTAAAAGAATGAAGTTGGACCTTTTTGTCACATTATATGCCAAAATTAACTCCATATGGATTATAGATTTAAACATCACACCCAAAACTATAAAACTCTTAGAAGAAAATATAAGAGTAAATCTGCATGAACTCAGGTTGGGCAAAGACCTCTTAACTATGAGTTAAGACATCAAAAGCACAAGCAACAAAAGTAAAAATAGATAAGTTGGACTTAAATTTTAAAACTTGTACTTCAGGGACACCTGGGTGGCTCAGTCAGTTAGGTGTCTGACTCTTGATTTCAGCTCAGGTCATGATCTCATGGGTCATAGGATCACCCAGCATTGGGCTCCATGCTCAGTAGGAAGTCTGCTTGAGATTTTCTTTCTCCTCTCCCTCTCCCCCTCTCCCCACTCGCACACTCACTCTCTCGTTCTCTAAAATAAATAAATAAATCTTAAAAAAAAAAAAAACTTGTACTTCAAAGGACATTCCTAAAAAGTGAAAGGACATCCTACAGAATAGGAAAAAAATATTTGCAAATCAAACGTCTAATAAGGAAATTGTATCTAGAATATATAAAGAACTCCTAGAGGTCAATGACAAAAAAGACAACCCAAGTTGAAAATGCGCAGAGATTTTAACTAGATGCTTCTCCAAAGAAGATAATACAAATGGCTCATAAGAACATCAAAAGATCCTCAGCATCATTAGCCCTCAGGAAAATGCTAAATCAAAAACAGAATAAGATACCTACCACTCCATACCTAGCCAGATGCCTGTGAAGAGGCCTCTAGATGATTCCAGCCCCAGGGCATTCCCATATTCCCACTGAGGCCCCAGGCAAGGTGGAGCACAGACAAGTCAACCCTGTGTGCACTGTCCAGATCTCTGACCCATGTGACCCACATACACAAAACGGCTGTTGTTTTATCCTCCTCGGTTTGGGGTACCGTGTTATGCTATCACAGATGACCAGAACATGGTTTAACTTGAGTGCTCAGACGCCTGTTCCTCTGTGAGCCTGCACAATATAGGACCAAGAAACAAGAGAAGAATGTAGGGTTTTCCGATGAAAATTACCCGCTGTATCAATAGAGATGATTAATTGGCCTCTGCTATATGCTAGAGTGGTGCTGGATGCTTTCCAGACTTATCTCTGCTCTTCCCAGCAACTCACCCAGGGGTTATATAAGCCCCACTGTACAGATGAAGAAGCTGTATCAGGCACATTTGAATGACTTGCCCAGGGTCACGTAGATGCTAGACAGCCACGATTGACATCCACACTGATGTAGTTTCCGCCACGTGGAAAACCTATATGCTGCCCCCCGCAGCATGGCACCCACCCACCCCACCATCCCAGCCGTCCACCAGGAATGCAAAACTGTTCTAAAACTGCAAGCAAGGAATTGAGATACATAAAGAATAGTGACTTTTTTTATTCCCCTGTCAAAACTACACGAAACACGCAGAACATCAAGAGGCAGAGGCGGTCAAGGTGTTTGTTTTAATAATTCATCTTATCAAAAAATTTTTAAATAATAAGAAGGAACTGAGGGGAGCTGAAAAACATATTTCATTTTTCCGGCCTCCCCTACCTGGAGTCAAGACTGGTAAAGGCATAGGGAGAGCCTTTTCTCACTTTGGGCCAGACTTAGTATCTCCACACCTGACTGGGTCATTTCTTACCCTGTGGACACAAAGTGGTGTCCAAATTGTGGGAGACGATTCCAGTGGTCTAGGAAAAAAGCCAGAATCTACAGTCACCCTGAGGATGTTAGAGTAGACTTAGCCAATCAATCAATCAATCAATAAATAAAAAGAATAGACTTAGCCACTAGATATTTCCATGTCAGCATACCACATGCCACACGCTCAAGCAATTGTACAATTATTCAAGTATGTAAATTGTTTGTTTAACATTAGACAGGGTTCTCCAGAGAACCGCCAGGTTTTATATATATAAAACCTTCTACCCTACCCCACCGCCCCACACTTGCATGCAGACTCTCTCATAAAATAAATAAATAAAAAAGAAAAAGAAAGCATTACATAAATATTTGTTGAATGAATGAAGCATAACCCTAGGGGACTTCTTCATTGACATTAAGCTGCCAAGTCCCCCAAAAACACTTGATTATGACCACGCTTACCTGAGTATGAAATAGCACCCACGTTGAATGTCAAGGGTGCTATTTAAATGTCAAGGTCTAAAGGCAGCCGGCTGACTCAGCTGGAAGGGCATTGGAGTCTTGATCTCGGGGTCATGAGTTCGAGCCCCACGTTGGAGGTAGAGGTGACTTAAATAAAGAAAACTTTAAAAAAGAAATAAAAAGGAAAAAAGAGATGTCAAGGTCCAAAGCAGATGACCTGCCCCGTCACCACCAGTAACAGTGATGTCGAATGAAGAAGTAGAAGCTAAGAATAGAGTAAAGGCATTTAGGGATGCCGGTGAGCCTAGAGTAATCCAACAGAAATGCAACGTGAACCACGTGGGGTATGTTTAGTGTTCTAGTAGCAACAATCTTACAAATTAAGAAACAGCAATTTAATTTCAATAACACACTTTATAAATTATGATTTTTAAATATAATTATTTTACCCATATCCAAAATATCATTTCAGCATGTAATCCATAAAAAATTATCAGTGAAAATAAATAAATAAATAAATAAATAAATAAATAAATAAATAAATAACAATTATTGGTGAGGTAGTTTGCCTTCTTCTTTCATACTAAGATTCTGAAATTCATGCTCACCGCTCATCTTCACGTGAACTGGCCTCGTTTCCAGTGCTTGGTGGCCACAGGCGGCTCACTCCAGTGCTGTCTAGAGGCAGCAGCATGATGGCTGACCACTTGCAAGTAAGGATGAGTGGCATCCTCTGAAGCCCTGCTTGTTCAGTGAGGCTGACTTGACTCTCCATGGGATTCGATGTCCATGTCCCCGTGTCTTCCCTGATTTGAGAAAAGTCAGAACCAGGGTCACCATGTACCTGGAGTCCATGGAGATAAATGAGGCCAAGACTCAAGACCTGCTATTCACAACTGGTCAGACTTGGGGCACTCTCCGGGTGTCGGTATCCTCACAAAGGAAATGTAGAATTGCTGAGAGAGTTCAGTTTGAGCACCTTAAACCCTGCACAGGAACTTCGGGATGCCAGCCTGAACCCCCTGAACATGGAACTGGTTTGAACTCCTACTACTGGCTGCTTCTGCAGAATGGCTGAGGCTTCGCTTTAAAAAAAAGAAAGAAACTGGGACGCCTGGGTGGCTCAGTCGGTTAAATGACTGACTCTTGATTTCAGCTCAGGTCATGATCTCAGGGTCGTGAGGTTGAGCCCCGCACTGGGCTCCACACTCAGCGCAGAGTCTGCTGGAAATTCTCTCTCTCCCTCTCCCCTTGCCCTCTCCCCTGCTTGCTCTCTCATGTGATCTCGCTCTCTAAAAATAAAAATAAAAATAACTAAAATATTTTTTTAAAAAAAGAAGGAAATTCTACAATATGTGACAATATGGGGCACCTGGGTAGCTCAGTGGCTGAGCACCTGCCTTCGGCTCGGGCCGTGGTCCCGGGGATCGAGTCCCACGTCAGGCTCCCTGCATGGAGCCTGCTTCTCCCTCTGCCTGTGTCTCTGCCTCTGTCTCTGTGTCTCTCACAAATAAATAAATAAAATCTTTAAAAAAAAATATGTGGCAATATAGATGGATCTTGAGGACATCGTGCTAAGTGGCACAAGCCAGACACAGAAAGACAAGTAGTACGTGCTTCCACTTTTATGAGGTATCTAAAATTGTCAGATTCATAAAACCCAAGACTGGAATAGTGGTTCCCAGGAGCTATAGAGAGGGGGAGATGGATCATTATTGATCAATAGGCATAACATTTCAGTTAATAAGTTTAACTTTTTATAAAATAAGATTTTTTTTTAATGGCTGCGGCTTGAAGGAGAGCTCCCACTTCCCTAGGACTTCCATTGACCCCTGAAGGAGGCTAGCCCATAAGAGGCCATGCCAGAGTGGATTTCAAGCTTGCAGTCCATGGAGGGAGCTGGTGGTCTTTTCCCCCTGACTTGGGCTTCTAGCCCAGACATGGGAGATTTCACAAAGAGCCAGTCGAGGGCCAGAACACAGAATCCGTGGCACGCTCGATAATGCAGCCAAGCGATGCACACGCTCCCACTCTCTCTGCCATTTTTGCACCATCCCAGAAACTCAGAGAGATGTGGATGGAACACTATAGATGTTGGCATCTCCAGGGAATGACGCCAAGGTCGGTCATATTAGGAAGACAATCCCAAACTCCTCTGGGGTCCTCGCAGCTGCTTCCAACCCTCTGCCCATGGTCTGGTTTCCCATCACCGGCACACCTTCAAGTGTCTATAAGATAAGCTTCTGAAAGTCATAGCCATCTAGAAATCTAAATGTTCTCCTAGTCTCTAATTTATACATCAGCTTCCTAGAGCCCTTGACATTAACCTCCCAAATGTTACCAAATTCAAATCCCCGTTCATGATCTGTCAGCCTCTTTATCTCTTAGAAAGGTAACAGAGGGAAAAGAAACAAGCCCAAATGGCTTTTTTGGCTGCCCACAGTATTCTTGGAAGTCGGTAAGCGAGGCATCCGATGCCTTCTCCCCTGTTGTTAGTACCAGCTGGCAGGCCACGGGCTGACAACACACTTGCCAGCGTCTGTGCTATTCCATACTGTGGAATAAAGCCTGGCTGTTTCCTTCTCTCTACCAAAGTAAGAGAGTTAGAGTCATGGGTAACTGGTAAATTCTCTGAATGAGATTTTTTAAAAATGTTTAAGATACTCCTTGTTTAAATGGAACCCTACAGGAGGGCTGCTGAAGCAGGTACCCTTTCTAAGCCCCCTACCAGGGGAGGGGGGGACTGCTGGGGAGGGCGGGATCCGAGGAAGCAGGTACAAGAGAAGCGGACAGATGGAGGATGGAAAGAAGGTGGAGAAAGGATGGTTCTGGTGGCAGGAAGGAGATGTGTCTGCTGAATGCCTATGTGGCAGCCCCGTAGCTAAGCCACCCAGCCTTCAGGAAAGTGCTTGCTGTTCCTCCGCAGGAATGTGGCCAGCAGACTGCCCCAAGTGCCAACGCAGGGTCTGTCTCCGCTGAAGAGCTGCCCCACACAAGGGGGTGCCCTTTCCAGGGCAGGCACCTCTGGTAGTTGAGGGAAGCAGGCCCCATCACCATGGCTCCTTGTAGGACAACTCATTGCAGGGCTCCTGGGTTGGCTGAGGCCTTGTGGGGTTCACACTGTGTCTCAGCTTCTCCTTCTGTCCGGCCTTCTTCCTCCTCTTGCTGCGCACAGGAGCGGGTCCCTAGCAAATGCCCATACATCGAACTCCATTTCAGCATCTGCTTCTGAAAACCCAAACTGCAATGGCCTGGATTTGATTATACCAGGTATTTTACATGTTATCCCACTTAACGTACACTGTTGTATGTAGTAGGTGTGTGTGTAACTAGTATATTGTATATAGTATGTATATAATATATAGTGTACATATAGCATACTGTAAGTAAAATATTGTATACGGTATAATATTGTATACAGTGTGTGTGTGTGTGTGTGTGTGTGTGTGTGTGTGTGTAATCAGTCCCCTTTTGTAACTGAGGAAGCCAAAGCTCTGAGAGGTTTAGTAACTTGCCCTTGGCTTCCACATTAGCATAAATGGGGTTCAGAAGACCCCCTGAGTGAATTACTGATGACCTAACATGTACCAGAAAGTCAGGGAAGAGCGAGCCCTTTCAAGGGAGGGGAAGAAGAAAAAAAAAAAAACGAGAGGGGAAGAGATGGGAGAAAAAAAATGCAGTCCCCTTTCGGTGACTTTTGGAAACATACTCTATACCCAAAATACTCCTCCTCCTCCTCCTCCTCCCTGGCCAACTGCTGACTACAATCCCTTTCTTTCCAAAATTGGAGAGAAAAATTAACATACAAATCCTGAAAACAGAATTGCACCCACATGGTTAAGTCAGCAAGCCCCTGGCACCCGCACTCTCTGCTTCTCTCATCCTCTGCTTTGCTTCCCTGCTCCTCTGTTGCCCTGGATCCCTGCTATCATGAGAGAAGTGATCTGATCAACTAACTCCTTCAGAGGGACATGCAAATGACAGCGTGTGTACATTTTGCGAGATAATTCAGGACGCAGCTATTGTGTAACCTGAGCACTGGGGTTCCAGATTGGAAAGCTATTTTGAGACAGGAGGATCGTGACATTTGCTGTCACTTTGCAGATTTGTGTTTGGAAGGCCAATACTCCCAAAGCTGTTTATCTCTTCCTGTTATGTTACCCATAATTGAGATAAGGTTGACAATGGTCCTTTAGAAATTGTCTAGTGGTAAAAATAGCTATTCTTTCCATGGACACAGTTAACATAGATATTTTCTAAAAGCCGAAGTGGAATTCTTCATTAGCAACATCATTAAACACCAGTCTCTAAATATAACAACAATTAAGGGAAGTTTTTAAAATAAAAATAAATAAAATCACTTGAAGTCCAATTTTACTAGTCCTTCCAATAAGTGCTTAATCTAAGCGTAGCTTCCCTAAGGCTGGATGACTTTCGCTCTGACTCTTTCACCCTCTGACACTGCTCAAGCACACATCTGAGTTTCTCCAGCTCTGTTGTTGGCAAGACTCAGAACCCTCTATGCAGTGAAAGGGTCCAAAATGTGCCACCCTCAAATGTGCCACTTTGGCACAGGATTATTTTGAGCTAAAGGCAATGGAGAGTCAAAAGTTGTAAGAAGAATTCTCTGCCCTCCCCTTACCTGCTTAAATTTCCCTTTGGGAGTATCCCCCTCCCCAATCATCACCCCCACCAGGAATATAATTCTTTTATTTTAAGTATCATTGACATATGATTTTTGAGAAGAGCTGAGAAAAGCATTCTTATCATGCTGAAACGAGTTTTCATAAACATATCTTACTATAATAATCTTTATGTTCCATTAGTTCTCCCATATAATTCCTAGTCACTCCCTCACAATTATGCCTTGAAGCCTGTTGGGGAAGGTCATCAAAAAGATGTGACTGCCAGATGACCCATGACTTAGAGGCTCCTCATCTCCTCCCCTGTCTTGGAAGGTGGGTTCTGATTGCCTTTCCCATTCTCAGAGGCGGCTCCAAGGACACAGCCTTGAGATAGTGATGTGGTGTTGAGAACACCCGCATAGTGTACATGACTAAACCCCTTAAGGCCTCTTTATAACTTTAAAGATTTGGTGGGTGGGTACAGGGATCCATCCATCTTGTTGCTGCACAAGACAAGCTTATTAAAACCTGTCACCTACCAACCTGGAGTAACCTGTCTCTTTCTTTCATCCCTATGGGGGCCAGTTTCAGATTACACCAGAGAAGCTCCCAAGAGGGTTGTCTAACCACTTCTTTGAGTTTCATTTCTTTTCTGTGAACTTCTGTGCTAATAAAATTTGGTAAGTTTTTTTTGTTTGTTTTTTTGTTTTTTTATTTATTTTTTATTTATTTATGATAGTCACACAGAGAGAGAGAGAGAGAGAGAGGCAGAGACACAGGCAGAGGGAGAAGCAGGCTCCATGCACCGGGAGCCTGACGTGGAATTCGATCCCGGATCTCCCAGGATGGTGCCCTGGGCCAAAAGCAGGCGCCAAACCGCTGCACCACCCAGGGATCCCAAAATTTGGTAAGTTTTTATGCTGTCTTCTCTTGTCCATCTGTCTTTTGTTACTTTGGTTTTTTTTAAGATTTATTTATTTTAGAGAGAAAGAGGTAGGGGAGGGGCAGAGGGAGAGAGAGAGAGAGAGAGAATCTCAAGCAGACTCCCCGCTGAGCGTGGGGCCCTGACACAGGGCTTGATCCCACAACCCTAAGATCATGACCTGAGCCAAAATCAAGAGTCAGATGCTTAACCAACTGAGCCACCCAGGCATCCCTGTCTTTTGTTAGTTTAATTCATAGATCTCCAGTTACTGAAATTAAGAGTAGGGGATCATTTTTCCTCCCCAACATCAGCTATAGGCATCTTTTACTCAAGCCAGTGAGCCCTTTTGGTTACTATTGAGTTTCCCTCTGTCTGGACTCAAGATTTATTCTGCCTAACAATGTGGGCTCTCTTTGTTCCCTACGTCAGAGGAAAATACTTTCTGAATCATCTGTCTCCTGAAACGGAAAGGCCATCATCTCTTGGGCTTTCTCTAGGAGTGGAAACCCTTGAGACATAAGGAGTAAGTGCCAGCCTGGAAGTTAAGAGGTCTGGGTCCTTTCCTAACTCTGTTCTATGACCTCTGCAATAACCAATCTGGGGCCCAGTTTCCTTACAGAGGGAAGGGAAGGGAAAGGAAAGGAAGTAGAAGAGTTGACTCTAACTCCAGCTCCTCTGCTCGCTCTCATGAGTTGAGACCCTCTCATCTCTCTAAGTTTCAATTTCCCCATCTATAAACTGGGAACTAGGGAAGTTGACTAGATCAGCACTTCTCAAGGTATGGTCCTCTTCCACCTCCACAACCTCCCCCCCATGACCACCAACCAGCCCAGCAGCAGCAGCAGCATTGGAGAATTTATTAGAAATGCAAATGTATGTGCTTGCAGAGATCTACTAAATCAGAATTTCTGGGATGCAGTCCAGAAATTCTGTTTTAGTAAACTTTTTAGGTGATTCTCACTCAAATTTATGAACCACTGGCAGAAATGATATCACAGATCTCTTCCAGATTAGCAACCCTTAAACTCTTTTGACCCCAACCTTAAGATCTCTCTCTCTCTCTCTCCTTCTTTCTCTCTTTCTTTCTCTTAAGAACAAAACAAAAAATCTGCTACAAACGTCTCTCTCTATAGACTACTAACTTTAAGGGACTTAAAATAAAATTTGCATTCAGTTATTTCCATAGCAACCTTAACAAAACCACTAAGATGTTTTTGTTCTTTAATATACCTGCTACTTCTTTTAAAGGAACTGTGTTCCTTTTCCAGTTATAAATCCAATCTTATGTAAGGATATATCTTAAAAACATCTCAGTATTACAACTAGAGTCCCAGCCAGCAGTACAAAGATTATCATTTAAATCATACCACCTCATTGACCCTATATGCCAACTCTTCTAAAGGCCACCTCTCAAGATGGGACACAATCTAAGATCCCAGATCTCCAGGAAAGAATCTGTTTCCATAATAGTATTCCAAATACCGTTATTGATTTCACACTCTATCCACTGACCCTACTTCTAGAAATAGCTGCCAACTCTGACTGATGAGCCACCCCCCACCCCAGACCGTGAATTTCTGGTGCCGCTGATTCTACACCCAGATCCAGGTTTGGCCCATAAAAGCCTCCTAGCCCTGGACACATGACCCATGTCATTCAGAGGTAGGAATATGACCCATCGAAGCCAATGAGATGTTGACTGAAACTTTTGGAATATACGCATGTGATATTTCTCACTGGACTATAGCCAGAAATGATGACACCTAAAACTTCACAGTTGTTTTAATCTCATGACAGGAGATTTATCCAAGATGGAGCCACTGAACAGTTGGAACTATGAGGCCAGGTGAGTGAACATGGGGCCATATATCATTTCTGAGCCTGTATCCAATAATGCCTGAAACCAGTTCCCCTTTCCAGACCTTTTGGTACAAGATCCATTAAATTTCCTTTATTCACTTTGGGTTGACTTTCCTACCACCTGGCACCAAAAACATTTTAATGGGTACAGAGTATAAATTAATACATCTTTTGGTAGGCAACTTGTCAGTGTCTATAAAAAAAAATCCCATGTGCATAACTCTTGTCCTAGAAATTCTATTTCCAGAATATACTCTTCAGAAATGCTCTCACAATTTTGGAAATACACACACACACACACACACACACACACATACACACACACATTCATTAAATTCACTGAAGTATTGTTTTCAGAGAAAAGAGTTGGAAGCAGCCTAGTGTCATTTGATAGAGGAATGGACCAATAAATCATGTTGCATCTGTACCATGGGACACTGTGATGCCACTAATATAAATGAGGTAGATCAATATAGTGATGTGAAAGAAAATTCAGATTTCTATTGATAAGTAACAATAATCGGTTTCAAATGATATTTTTATACTATATTGGAAGTAGGAGGCATGAATATATGAATTGAAAAGGTCTGGAAAGATCAAATGGTCAATTCTATGGAGTAGGGTGAGGGGACATTTATTTTAAAGTATTTTATATTGCTAACTTTTTACCTCAAATATAAACTACTTTGGTAAATAATAAAATCCAAAAAAGGATAAAAGGAAAACACTAAAAAGCAATACATTGAGTTGTACTGTTTCAGCAAACACTTAATCAATGCCTACTGTATGCTAGGCTCTATGCCGGGCCCTGTACATCCAAAGATGAGCCTCAATGTGAAGATAACACTAAGAAGTATACCTGTGCCATAAGGTAACTGTGCCCCACGTACTGTTTTGAAGATTTGGCCATAATGAGTCATAGACTAAATCCATCTCTTACAAGTAAAGCCATGGGTTTTAGCGTGTGTAGGGTAAAGTTATCACCACTAAGTTACCATTCAGTGCTATCAGGAAATTTTTTGTCGCATTTTTACAACTGACTAGTCTTTCAAGGGCTCCCAAAAAACCCACAGCTCATGGTTGGTTGTGTGACTAGTGGGAAAGCCAATAGTTGGTATAGATTTGAACCCTGGTGGCTCCATAAACAATACTTGCTTTTACTCTGTGAAACAGGCAAATGAGGCTTTGATTAAAAGAACATCTCAATGAATGGATAAAGAAGATGTAGTTTATGTATACAATGGAATATTCCTCAGCCATTAGAAATGACAAATACCCACCATTTGCTTCGACATGGATGGAACTGGAGGGTATTATGCTGAGTGAAATAAGTCAATCGGAGAAGGACAAACATTGTATGGTCTCATTCATTTGGGGAATATAAAAAATAGTGGAAGGGAATAAAGGGGAAAGGAGAAAAAAAATAAATGGAAAATATCAGAAAGGGAGACAGAACATGAGAGACTCCTAACTCTGGGAAACGAACTAGAGGTGGTGGAAGGGAGGTAGGTGGGGGGTGGGGGTGACTGGGTGAGGCACACTGAGGGGGGCACTTGATGGGATGAGCACTGGGTGTTATTCTATATGTTGGCAAATTGAACACCAATAAAAAATAAATTTATATAAAAAAAAAGTACATCTCAACAACCAAGGTCAACAGGGCTTCCCATGTGCTGGGCTCATGCACCTCCTAAAAACTGATCCAAGACCACCAATTAATGTCCCAGAGGCCACCAAACACTGTCTAAGGAGGCAGAGTGTGCAGTGGTTTTGAGAGAGGACTGGATTCATTCTAGCAATGGAAAGGTTTTAGCATCCCTGTTGTATCCTCACCCCTGGGCAACCCAATCTCCATGAAGCAATGAACTATTCACACTCTCTCAATGATTTATCTGATCATGTGTTTACTCATGTTCTTGCCACTGCACGGTTAACTCCATAAGATTAGGACCATGTCTAGCCTCATATCTCCATCTATAGCATGAGGTCTGACACATAGCAGGGGCTCAAAAGACATTGTTGAATTAATAACCTATTTTTAGTCAAACCATTTTTAAAGGTTTTTAATGTGAAGTACAGTATCTTCACTTCCCTGCTCTGAGCTGTACTACAAGAAGACTAAGAATTATAAATTAAGAAGCACATGAGATGGCGTATATGGAACCTTCTGCAAACTTCAGAGTCTCCTAATACAAATCTTGGTAAGTGGTGCTCAGGAAACTGGTTAACTTCTAAGTAATGGCTCTATCATATTTCCAACTTAATAGCTGATTTGAAAATAAATTGTGGAGCAGTTAACACTTCAATACACAGGCTAAAGTATGTTTTTGTTTGTGTATTTTTTAGAAACCTGCCTCATTTGTGCATTTATGATGTTAATGATGAGTAAAGCACAACCCCAATAATAGAGTCAAAGACTTTTATTTTTTTAAGATTTTTTTTATTTATTTATTCCTGATAGAGAGAGAGAGAGAGAGAGAGAGGCAGAGACACAGGCAGAGGCAGAAGCAGGCTCCATGCAGAGAGCCTGACGCGGGACTCGATCCCGGGACTCCAGGATCAGGCCCTGGGCCAAAGGCAGGTGCTGAACTGCTGAGTTACCCAGGTATCCCCAAAGACTTTTAGAACTAGAAAGGACCTAGGTCAAGTATTGTACATCTATCACCTGACAGATGCAAAATCTAAGTCCACAGAGGTAAAGTGACTTGGCTGGTGTCACTCAGCTAATTCTTCACAGAGCCAGGAGAAAATCCTTTATCTTCTGGTTGCCATTGCTCCTCTACATCATGCTGGGTCTGAAATTCTGACTGTGCTGGTCATTGTCAGACAATGGCTGGCATCTGGCTTTTCACTGTAAAATCAATACCCCAATGCAAAAGTTAAATCAACATTATGCTCAGTGTCAAGGATAACAAATTAAGCTGCTTTAAGCTCGACAAAAATAGCTTTTTCTCTGCATACAACTTTTTTCTTTCCCTCTCTTCTTCTCTTCCGTCCACCAAACTCACACTTGTCCTGGATACACCAATGCAAGCAGCAATTCAGAAAGCTTCAGCAGCTAAATGCCAGTCAGAGCAAAGCTCTATTCTCAGCCACAGTAATAAAGCAGTTGAAAATGCTGTTCATTCAAGTCACAAAAGATATGATTTCTGCCTGAGATTGTCCGATAACAGAAATGAATGATGGTTCTTTGCCTGAAAATACGTATTGATTGTTGGCTGTGAGTTTCACCATGTTTAATGCGGAAGTCACCATCCTTCAAATGTGTGTGAATTGAAGTTGCTGTTGCCCATTCCTTGCAGGATGATTTGTAGCAAGAGACAAGACAAAGCAGGAGAAATGTCTACATCCAGGTCAGGCTGGACATTCTCCAGCCAATTTTCCATCCTGGATTATTTGATCTTCACTTCTAAGGCCCCAGTTTATTGCATTCGAAGGGCAGATTGATTGCCTGCATTTGACTAAGATGGAGGGGCCCTGGCATTCTTGAAAATCTTTTGCAGAACTGAATTCTTTAAAAATCACCCCATATTCCCAGGCCAAGCCACCATTTAACAACTTAAATCTCTAGTGGCCTCACCTAGCCTACTTTCTGCTGACCTATGAATGGGACCAAACAGAAACCAGCACCAATACCAGGTGTCAATCTTCTCTCCCTAAGCCAGACCAAACTTCATCCTTCCTGCTGCAATGCAGCAATAGCTCTTTGTATCACTTCCTGATGCTTAAAAAGCATTAGGCTTTACTGACTGATTTGGCTACCAAAATTCCTGCAGAAGGTAGTTGGCCAGTCAATGTTGGTCAACAGAGGAAGAGAACAGTCTGCCTCAGCATCAGTTTCATGCTACTCACGACTCTAAGACATCAGAGTCCAGTGATCTCAGAGATTCTAAGTAGGAAGTTTCTTATGCTATAGAATTCAAGGGCTCCTAAAAGTTTCCCCTAACCCAAAATGCTTCCCCAGCAGCCTATTACAATATCTAAAATCTCACCATTACAAATCTGTTTCATGAGAGTTCTATCAAATTAGGGTCTCTGAATGCCCTCATAAAAATTCCAGAACCACTAAGAGGACTAAATATTATCTTCATTTTAGCAGAGATGTCTTCTAAGTTGACAGGCACTGAGCAAAAGGCTTTATGCGGATGTGAAACATCCAGATTGGGGAGACACATAGGTGGTAGCGAGAGAGTCACAGAATGGAAATGCTGAAAGACACCATAGATTTCCAATTTATCCCAGGATCAGCTGGAGGAACACACCAATCCAGTTTATAAGAGAAATCAGTCCCAGTGGAATGTTCTGAAGACAGCAGTAGTAAAATTCCAGAGGACATTCCTGGAGCCTCAGTAAATCCCAGAAGAGGTTTTTGATGCCTTTCCAGTCCTGTAATTCACTTCATTACTTTCTCCTAGGTACCTAATAGGGGAAACAGGACCAGTGGATAGACACACGGAGGATTTGAGAGGAGAAACATACCTTTCAATATAATTGACTGTCATTAAAAAGGGTTTAATGCTTTATATAGTCAGCAAGACAAATTGGTTGACTTCACCTTCTTTTTTTTTTAAGTATAAAATATTACAGTTAGAGCAGCGCACACACACACAAAAATCCCCTTAGATATACCAATACCTTATCATTGTTGTCAATTCTTGCTTTGTCTAACTAATGACTTAATCATCTTTCTCCTTCCCCCAAGTTGGAATGGACTCAGTTACCCCCTACTCAATTGAGACTTAGGCTACACATGTAGTCATGGCTCCTTTATCATGTCTTTCCAGGAAAGTCTCTACTGACTGAAATTCTACTCTTTATGGATCCTGTAATTTGCCCAGAGATGCCACATGCACCAACTCCTCTTATGGTTTGTTCTATGTAACCATTACAGACAGAGGTGTACCAAACATACATGTGCCCCCATGCCACCTACTTCACGTGTATCTATTTTACTCTGGTTTATAACACTAATTGAAGCAATTTACTTCTTGCATGTTAGGACAGCCAAATGCATCCGAGATTATCCACTGTAACTATCACAGTGCTCACTGGCCTCTGAGGAAACCTGCCTAGGGATAAATCCTCCAAACCCTCTCCTCTCAATCTTTGCACGTGCTTTCCTCATATCCATCATCCTCCTTCAGATCATCTCAGGATAAATGCTATACTACCTCCCTTCTGAGAAAACCACCTCAACCTTCTCTTGGTCTTGTCCATTTCACCTCCTACTATATCTTGAAATATTAACTTTCTACCCCCTCCCTCATCGCAGGACTCACCTTCCTCCACCTACTTACTCTTATACTCTAAATCTGCACCTGGATCCCCAAATTAAAAGAATATTTCAATTCTCTCTCCATGTAGAAAGTGAAAGACTAACACAATGACTAAATTTTCCATCCCTTAAACCATATTTCTAAAATGCCAGTCATAAAAATAAATAAATAAATAAATAAATAAATAAATAAATAAATAAATAAATAAATAAAAAAAATGCCAGTCATATAATGGATACTCAAATGTGGTTATTCTTTCTACCAGCTGTGATGGATTTGCTCCTCAGCCTTCCAGCCAAGCTGGATGGTACAGCATAGTGGGAAGGGCAAAGGCAGATCTTCAGAATCAGGCAGATCTAGGTGTACCTCCCGGCTCTCCCACTTACCAATTGTATCTAAATAATGGTGTGAGGCATTGACAATTTGGTGGGATCGTGCATAAAGAATCAATGTGGGGCTTTCCCCTCTCCCATCATCAAGTGGGGACCATGATTTCAATGATCATTGCATCTATCTCCAGGCACAAGAGACACACCTGGCATACAGAAGCCACTTACTACATATTTGTTGAACTAACATGCACCAAAGATAACAAACATTATTAGACCCTATAGACACGGGAGGGAACAAACACAAGGTTTTCAGAAGCACCAAGAAATCCCTGGAAGTCAAGAGCCACTGTCCAGAAATGGAAGAGAGGGAAAAGGGTGAGGCAGGGAATGCCATGATTCACCACAGAAAAAAATGAAAGAAACTAAAGATTGCCAGAACAATGGACTCTGACACGTGGTTCCCTAGTCCTTCTTTTAAAAGGAGATTTCTATTTAAAAAAACTTTTTGAATGACTCCACTACAATATTGATATGGGCATTCTTAGTCATAAAATTTTTTGTGTGTGTCAATCCCCCCTTTTGTCAAAAATGAGCAAGAATTTTAAACTTACTTGGCTAGCTACAGGGAGAAGAGATGGAAGAAACTGGAGGAGGGTTAATTATCTGAAAGAACATCTAGGAAACATATTCAGGCATGGAATTCCAGAAGTGAAAAGGCATCTATCTCATATTAAGTTCAGGTTGAAGAAGGATGCAAGTTTCCCTAGGGAAGGTTCCTTCCAACCCTTTTGAAAAGGCATCCTTGACAACACTCTGCCCCCTGCCTTGGACGTTTCAAAATCATGTAGCATTTTATACTCCATAATTTTAGCCACTTATTTGTTCTGCTAAAAGAGTGTAGAGAGGGTTACAGAAGAGAGTCCATATATAATGAGAAACTAGAAGCTCCCCATGATTATTAAGCAAAAGATGGCTGAGCAACACTCTCCACGTAGAAGAGAATTCTCTGTCACAGAAGGAAGGAAGTCTCAAGGCCTCTGAGACTGCAACCAAAGCATGGGTCACAAGTTCCAACAGCCAGAAGGCCTTGATCAGAAAGAATGGTCATCGTCGCAGACACAAAGCTAATGATGACACCAGAGTGCCATTATCAAGAGAAGCCAGGGGCTAGCAAGTTTCCATCTGCTTGAAAAGAACATGATATTTTCTGATGTGCTTGCTCTCCTCGGAGGAACAAAAGATAATAAATGTGAAATACTAGTGGTTACCATATTTTAATGGTATTCTGCAGGGGGGGAAGAAAAACAATAGATTCTGAAGATAGGAATATGAATTTTTAACACCCTCTTCTTTGTTTCTCCTCTTTGTGACCCAGACAAAACGGGATATTTCATGGTCAGTCTCAACACAGTTCTACCTGCAAAAGAAACCAAAAGAAGGTATTGAAAAGCAATTTAAATTTTTATAGAATTCCCTTGAAGACAAAGGAAAGGGTATTGAGGGCATGACGCTAGGGAAAGCTCCTTTAAGTCTTTCTCTCTATAGATAGATAGATAGATAGATGATAGATAGATAGATAGATAGATAAATATATATCTATATATTATATATATAATCTATAAATATATATATATATTTCTCTTCAGCAAAATTCCATCTTTCAGCACTGAGGGGGGCACTTGATGGGGTGAGCACTGGGTGTTATACTATATGTTGGCAAATCGAACTTAAATAAAAACAAATGTAAAAAAAAAGAAAAAGATCAGCTTCCCCACCCCACTCCCCAAAAAAACAAAACTCCATCTTTCTTCCTTTACCTCCCACCCCAACCCCTTGCTCAGAGATCTGTTTTGTTCTTGTAATAGCTCCAGGCTCTTCCCACTATGGGTCAAACCTGTCTCCTTGCTCCTTCCAGCTCTTCCAGCCTCACATTTCCACAATTAGCACAACAAACAGTAGATCCTAGCCTCCTTAGAAAAAGAGGGGCACCTGGGAAAGCTATGATTGTTTATACACTAGTACTTTTTAATGTCAGGGATGCTATCATACCTACACTTTCTTAAAATTTTTAACGAACATGTATAATTTTGTGATCAGGGAAAAAAAAGCCATGTTTCCTTTTTTCAGTAAAACACAGAGTGTCTTTAAAATAGAGTATCCTAAAAACAGTGGTGCCCAGATTTTAGAATGTTATAATCAAGTACAACTTTCAGAAAAATCCTGGGGAATAACACAGGGCTAATAATTTTATAGCTTGACCCCGAAAAGGATTATTTTTAAAATCTGCTACCCTCATCGTTTTATCAAAGAAAGAGCATTTTAACAACCTTAACAGTGGAGAGAGGCATGGATTCTATGGTTTGGACCCATTCTTTAAGTAATGGGTGAGAGTATTTAATCAGAGTAGAAAGAAATTGACTTCTGTTAGAAGATACCCTTTTATGTTCAGAACAAGAGACAATTACATATGCTTATCATTAACATAATATTTGAACTTATTTGCAATTGTTTTTCATTTCACTGATTTTCCATTATTCCTAACTACAAAGCACTGTGCACTCATCCCCAGCCCCTCAGACTCACCAGGCATGGAAGCCGCTTAGGTAGCTTTTTCAATGGGCTTTTATACTGTTTTGCTTAGTCTTTGTTAACAAAACACTCCCTTTTCTGATATGTGTGTCCTTCTTTAGGATGTGAATCTGGATGTGTCCAAACCAGATACATTTTAGGAGACCTTAAAGGGCTTAAAATGCATGTGATAAAATAAATCACTTGTTCTCAGTAAGCGGGACCAAGGAATGCATGCTGGGTTTCAGAATTTCAGCTGATTGCAGCTGCCAACCTCAGGCCACTGGCGGCCGGCTGGCTAGGCTTGGTTGGGGCTGACTGAACTTGGTGCATGCTGGAATCATAGAACTATTCAGACAAAATTGGCCACCACCATCAGAGAGTGCTTTGTGTTTGCTTTTTGTTTTTGCATCCACATGAGAGCCTCTAAGACTTCGTTAGGATGGGAACAATACACTTTTTAATGCTTTTGAAAATTATGGCACCTGAAAACCTGAGTTAAAAAGAACCATATTTCTGGGGCGCGTGGGTGGCTCAGTGGGTTAAACATCTGACTCCTGGTTTTGGCTCAGGTCACAATCTCTGGGTCTTGAGATCAATCCCCACATCTGGCTGAGCATGGAACCTGTTTAAGATTCTCTCCCTCGGGATCCCTGGGTGGCGCAGCGGTTTGGCGCCTGCCTTTGGCCCAGGGCGTGATCCTGGAGACCCAGGATTGAATCCCACATCAGGCTCCCGGTGCATGGAGCCTGCTTCTCCCTCTGCCTATGTCTCTGCCTCTCTCTCTGTGACTATCATAAATAAATAAAAATTTTTAAAAAATGAAAAAAAAAAAAGATTCTCTCCCTCTCCCCCTGGTCCTCCTTCCCCTCCCCGACCCCCAACACTTGGCACGTGCACACTGGAACCCAATCTCTCTCTCTCTCTCAACCAAAGCAAAAACATATTTTCTGATTTACGACAGCATCCCTTCTAATTGCTTCCCTAGGAAGTAGCTCAGCTGACCTGGTTCTTAATCCAGACTCTAGAAAAGTCACTTGAATAATGGATTTGACTTTTACGGACAGTTGAAAAACCACAAAAGAATAAGCACATGCATCCAGGTACACCAGAGATTTACCACATGTAGTTGCAAGATGAAGAGTATTTTTAAAGTCTCACCTAGTTATTGATCGCCGACCTGTTTCCCCAATGAGCATCTCATCCAGCCCAAACTGGTAACAATTGCTTTACCTTTGAAGTAATTAGCTTTGACTGCTCCCAGATGTGGGAAGGGGGGAGGACATGAAGGGGACACCCAGGTGATGGTTGACAGCATGTCCTCTCGCTATCCTATGCAAGTGAAGAGAGTTGAGTCTGTCCCATCTATGTCCCTCTCCCCTGCCCTGTAATTGGCCTATATATTGTCCCCTGTGGAAAATATGTTCAATAGCAGCCACCTCTTCCCCTTCCCCTTGCAAATCTGCACCCATTTTTTTGTGCCGACGTGGACGGTTCATTCGATGTGCAGAGAGGACCCCCCCCCCGCCAGAGTGAGAGAATCAAGCCCAGATTCCCCTCCAGCATCCTGGGGAGCAGCCTGGCTCCACTGCCCCCTGGCAGCCCAGCCTCACGGATGGGAGATCAGGGCCGGGAGGACTTGGCACCTGTCGGAGCTGCCCTCTGAAGCTCATCCAATAATCCCCCCACTGGAAGCAGGAGGTATGGAGATAATGACTATTTCCTGAATATCTTGCTGTTTAAACAGCCCTGCTGTGGTGTTTGGAGAGATCCAGGATGTTTTTGCATCCCAGGTGCTGTCAGAGCTGCCGAGCTAAGCTAAACACAATGCGCAGCCTTTGAGAACAGGTGGTGGCTGGCCAGATTGCTGGCAGTCAGGGTGCTGGCGGGTGTTTTCCTTGTTCCAGAAGTTGGCAGAGGAATGCATGCTTCGGTACAATCGGTAGCTTTCCATCCTCGAAAAAGGAATGTTTTCCCTGACACCAGAGCAGGAAGACACACTCTACGCTGCTCAAAAGCCCTTTCGGAGACCCAACAAAGTCCAAAACTGCAGACTGCCGTTCAGAATCATCCTCGCTTTATCCCTGATTTTAGCTGGAGCATTTTGGCTCGGAAAATGAGCAATGCACTCAAGCTAGCTCAAGAGGCTATGTGTGGGTGTGGAGGTGGCTTTGAAGGAATGCAAGGGAAGAAATAGCTCTGGGGCTCAAAGGAGCTAGGAATCCAATCTCTCAGGGACTGTGTAGACCCTCCCGTCTCTAGTTCTCTCATGGACTCCTTTCCTGTTGGCCAGGGCCCCCAAGTCCCCTAGTCTTTGTCACCTTCCTGGAAAGGCCTTCCCTGACCCGAGTCCTTGCTGCTGTCTCTCCCCATTCTCTATCAGATAACCCTGTTTTATCATTCCATTGCCTTTACCATTGCAATGGATTGAACGTCGTTGTTCCCCAAATCCAAATGTTGAAATCTGATCCCCAATGTGATATTTTTTGGAGGTGAGGCCTTTGGGAGGTAATTAGGTCATGAGTAGGTCCATCGTTAAATGGAACCTTCGTGAATGCGATTAGCACCCTCTAAGAAGAGGCCAAAGAGCCACCCAGCCCTCTTTCCATCATGCAAGAATATAACAAAAAGCTGGCTGTCTGCAAACCAGGAAACAGGACGTCACCAGAAGGTGACCATGCGAGTGCTCTGATCTTGAACTTCCAGCCTCTAGAACCGTGAGGAATCAATTTGTGTTGTTTATTGACTGAGCACCCAGTTTGTGGTACTTTGTTACAGAAGCTTGAACTAGGACGATTAACACCTGAATTTTTAAAAAATTTATTTGCTATTCTTTTCCCCACTTTAACATACACTAGGTAAGAGCAGGACTTTGTCTTATACATCACCACAGCAGCCTTAGATCCTAAATAGCATGAGGCAGGTCACTCAGGAAATGCATGCCGGGGCCCTTTGCTCCAGAATTTCTGTGATAATGGGTTCAAACTCCCAAGAGAAAACATCTCATTGGTTCTCTAGCCAGCAAATGGACTTATGCCTTTAGTTCTGGCATCTGTCCCTCGTTCATTCAGCCAGGGCAAGGGCCAGGAGTCATAGACCACCCTTTGCTAGGTCTCTAAGGGATCTGTGGGTGAAGAAGAGTGGGGTCTCAGGGGTGTCTTGCCACCTTTCCAGAGTTACCTCCCACTACACACAAATGTACACAAGTGTGTGTGCAACCCACTCCCCACCCCATGCATGTGGGTCACCCACCAAGATGACGCATAGCTCAGATTAGACATTCAAACTGATGTATTCCTGCTTCCAGATCTTGCCCACGCTATTCCCTCCCTGCCAGAAAGGCTCACTCCAACCAGTCCAACCTCCACTATCAGCCTATAGATGTTATAACCTTATTTCAGAAATCAACTCAGATTTCATCCCTTGCCCAGAGTCTGCCTTTCTGAAGTAGCCACTCCTTTCCCCAAACTCAGGAACCGCCTTGTTGCAACCTCTATTAGCGGCTTATTCCACGCTTCTTGCCAAGAGAAAGGTAAGAATCAGATAACAAAATGTCACATAAAGACCCCTAGCAGTGAAAACCCGAAGACTTACATTAAGACAGAAGTAAAGTGTGACATCCATGCCAGGTACAAGAGGCCACTATGGGTGTGTTCATGCAGAGGACACAGCTTCTTGAAGAAGGCCATTGGAAAGAGGCTTCAAGGGCCATAAGGTTACATTTTGCCTACTTAACAAAGACAAGCTGAGTCTTTACCCAAATGCAGGCTGTCACTAGATTTTACCCCTGAGACCAATGGTCATCAACTTTGGCTGCATATTAAAGTCACCTGGGATGCTTATGAAAACTCTCCATGTCCAGACCCCACTGTAAGAGAATGGGACTTAATTGCTCTGAGGTGGGGCATGGCCCCTGAGAACCGCTTAAACTGTGTCAAACACATAAGAGACAAACAAGGGCTCTGATTCCAAAGTGGACAGAGCATAAACCCCAACTCCACTCTTTCCCAGCTTCACCATCTCTGCAAGTCACTTAAAACGTCTGAGCCTCCCTTTTCATACATCCAAATAGAACGATGCTAGTAATTCTTATCTCATGTGATTAGTGTAAGGATTAGAGAAAACATATTTAAAATTCCTAGAACGGGACCCCTGAGCGACTCAGTGGTTTAGCACCTGCCTTCGGCCCAGGGCGTGATCCTGGAGTCCCAGGATCAAGTCCCACATCGGGCTCCCTGCATGGAGGCTGCTTCTCCCTCTGCCTGTGTCTCTGCCTCTCTCTCTGTTTCTCATGAATAAATAAAATCTTTAAAATAATAAAATAAAAAATAAAATAAAATTCCTAGAACGTAATAGACCCTCAATGAGATGCTGGGTATAAGCACTATTAAAACCTCTCCGGACTTTAGACTGCAACTGGCTGCAGCGTGCTATTTAACACGCTATGGTTTAAACACCTAAGAGAGTGTTGCCTACACAACAAAATATTAGTGCTGTAAGGAAGAGGCTTGCTTTGTTTGTATATAGGCCACCTCAGCCCCATCACCGAAGAAAGTTGGTTGGCTTTCTCTGAAAAGTGACATCGTCCAGACTCTGGCTTTTCATGGAGGCAATATGCCCTTAAGAAGTAACATTTGTGTCAGCAACTCCAGACCAGGAGGCAGCTATCCTGTCACAAAGCAAATGACAGGGAAGTCCATAACCGCCCTTGAATGAGAATGCTGTGCCTACGGAAAGCAATGGGTGGCAAAGGCACGAGGGGACCATCACATGAATGTGAGCCAGGCATCTCTCACATTTTTCAGGCACATTTGTATATGAGGGGAAACCATCTGCCAGGCACAAAAGACAAGGAGAAATACATTTCCTGTTCTTCATTAGCAAAATAATAGTATCCCATTCCCAAAATCCCTTAGAGACATACTTCCTGGCTTTTTCACTGTACTGGACCCTCTTCCCACCCAATACTAGAACTAAATCTATAATGCAACGGTATGAAGCTGAGAGCTGGCAAAATCTGGCTTGATTTCAACCAAGTTTGTGGGGAAGATAAACATGCTGTCATTTATAGTCTGAACCACTAGGGAAGAGAAAATGGCACATTGTAATCAGGATAATTATTTGCTGACTTAATTTAGACTGTGGAGATATTGAGAAGCCTAGGACCCTACTGCAAAATATAAGATATGGGAGGAAATTCCAACATGGAAATTTACAGATTAAATTGATACGGACGATTACAAGGCAAACGGAAAATATCTATGACAACAAAAGTATCCTGATGGAGACCCTAATTTATGAATTAACCTATTGATTTTTCTCGGCTGTGTATATTAGCCAGCGCTTGGTTGTTCTCTTCCATAGAGGGTCAACAAACTATGGCCCACGAGTCAGACCCAGCCCACCACCTGTTTTTGTAAATAAAGTTTTATTGGTACACAGCCACATTCGCTTGTTTACAAGTCATCTATGCCTGTTTTCATGCTACAACAATAGTGTTGTAGAGTTTTGCCATTGTATAACCTGAAAAATTTTAAATATTTCCTATGTGACTCTTTGCCAGGAAAGTTTGCCGAGCCCTGCTCTGTTAAAACATGGCCTACAATCATCTCCCCACCAAAAATACTTAGGCTAACCATGATAGCGTCAGTAAAAATATATTAAAATATATGCTTGAAGATTTACGCTTTGTATGAAGTACTCAGTATAGCAATAATGTGTTTATTATTTGTTGCATACCATTTGGGGAAAATTACTAAGTAAAATTACCATATACCACTAAATATCTATTTTTATATAGATAAGAGTTATGCTAACAGTAAAGATTTCATTTCAGTCTTTATTAGTAATTACTAGATGGTTAGTTATTTTTACCTATAAGGACAACTTGGAAAAGAAATACAGTTCATATTATTTCTGTCTTAGTTTTTCCACAGATTAAATGTAAAAGGAAATGGAGCTGGTGTGTTTAATTCAACTCAGCACTTTCTAACAAGGATGAAATAGTGTCAATTATATGCACTGCAGTTGTTTTAAAGCAAACTGAAACATAAAATATACTCAATTTAATTAAAGCATAAAAATAAAATGAGGTATCAATAGTAAAAGAGTGAGAACAGCAGTATTGGTATGGTAATCTTATTTATGCATCTAGATTTACTGCATCCAAAATTGTGTGGGTTTTAAACAGTCATTAATGGGAATCCGGTTAAAATAGAGCAACAAAGGAAGAAAAAAACAATTTAAATAAGTGACATTTTTCTTTTTTACATTTAGCCATCGTCTAAAGAAGGGGCTATTAAAATTTTAAATCAGTTTTTAATCAAAGTTCAGTAGTATAATATTTAATTGAAAACACCACCAGATGTTCTTTATCAAAGCATCTTTCATAATGGCTAAATCAAGGTCTAAGAAGTTATTTAATGAGATAATTGTTGGTCTGTGAATACAGCAGCAATTTCTTATTTATTTGTAACACTAAAACACACAAGTTTGGAGGCTAGCCGAGGTTCTGTTAACTGCTGTTCACGTCTCGTATCTCTCCTTGTGTGGTCCAAGCAAAGATGCCTGCTTACAACACCAAACCTCAAAGTCCAAGCCAACAGATGAGCCCCAAGTATCAGTGCCCTGGGAGATTAGCCCCCTCTTTGAACCCCAGGAAAAAAATGCCATTGATAAGATATAGGGCATAGGTAACAAACTGCAAGGTTCCCAGGCAAACAAAAGCCAGGAAGAGAAATCACAGAGCTTGGCTTCAGGGAAGAGTTATCTTCAGAAAACAGCATTTGACAATTTTGGTAGGCAGAAATCTCAACTGACTACCCAAGATTTCCCACTCTAATTGCCAGGACTATAAATATGATGATAGATCATGCCCATGATTATGTGACATTACAAAGTAAAAGAGATTTTGCAATAGAATTACATTATTACTGATCAATTGACCTGCAGTTAAGCAGGAGGAAGATTATCCGGGTAAGCCTAGTCTAATGACGTGACCTGCTAAAGGCAGAGTTCTCTTTGGTGGCAGAAGAGGAAGTTGGAGAGACACAAGGCTCTAGAAAGATTCAACACTGCTATGACTGCTCTGAAGATGGAGGGGGCCACACACAAGGATCAGAGAGCTGTCCAGCCAACAGCCAGCAAGAAAACAGGGTCTTTAGTCCTACAACCACAGGAACTAAATTTTGCCAATAATCAAAATGGTCATGGAAGTAGAGTCTTGCCCCAGAATCTCCATATAAGAACCCAATCCAGCCTACACTCATTTTAGCCAATCTGCAAGCTACCAAACTTGTGTTAATTTTTTATGCAGCAATAGAAAGTTAATACCACCATCCCCTCCGTTATCAAGGCCAGAATGACCAGGCATTTCCAAAGCATCTATTGGCTTTTCTTTTTTCTTTTTTTTTCTATTGGCTTTTCTTATTCAGACTCTTGCTTGATCAAATTCCTAAGATCCCCTTGACACTCACTATGAACTTAATAAAAATTCCTCTCCCTGGAAGAAAAGATGAAACTGAGAATCTATAAATATTAAGCAAGTTACACTGAGATTGGCAAGCACCTTTTCCAAAAAGACAAATACTGTACCAGAGACAGCATGTAACGTTTCTGAGATTCCCAGGAGATACCTGTCTCAAGAAAAGTTGTGCTACTTTGCAGTTCAATATTGCTACTTTCAGGCAGAAGCCAACTTAACTATGAACCTGCTTCAAATGGGATGATTAAATTCAGGGCAGACATTACCACCTCTGCTATGTGGGAGGGTCCCTCCCCAAGCGCTCCACATCAGCCCATTGGTGCCCAGAACCCTCTGTGTGCACTTTCCCCTTAAAAGTGAAAGGACTAGAACTGCTTAGCCTTTGGGAAAAATGTATCTCACCAGCAGGGGGCTGAAACCAGCGTGGGGAATATTCAAATGTCATTTACTATTCTCTGAGATAGAGAATTAAAAAGCAGTAGGAAGCCCGTCTGATGCCTTTGAACCTCTCTGCCTTATCGCTTATTTGAAAAGAACGAGGAATGAGAATCCCCAAACCTGGGGAGATCCTAAGGCAGCAAGCAGAAAGGCGGAGAACTCCTGGGTGTAGAGGATACTTCACTTTTCAAGACTAAGTACTCTTCTCCCAGAGACCTTCTGCTCAGCAGATGGCTCAGAGATCCAGCTGGTAAGCTGTGCCAGTTTGGTAAGAAAGACCAGCGCTACATAAACCAGTTTCCATTTTGTCCCACTCACCATTTTAACTTCATCAGTGCTGACAATAGGGTTGTTCGAAAGCAGGGGGGTGGGGAGGTGGGGAACTTATAAAACCACTGAAAGATTTTCTTTTTTAAATGATTTTATTTGGGATCCCTGGGTGGTGCAGCGGTTCGGCGCCTGCCTTTGGCCCAGGGCGCGATCCTGGAGACCCGGGATCGAATCCCACGTCGGGCTCCCGGTGCATGGAGCCTGCTTCTCCCTTTGCCTGTGTCTCTGCCTCTTTCTCTCTCTGTAACTATCATAAATAAATAATAATTAAAAAATTTAAAAAAAATAAATAAATGATTTTATTTATTTATTCATGAGAGACACAGAGAGGCAGAGACACAGGCAGAGGGAGAAGCAGGCTCCATGCAGGGAGCCTGATGTGGGACTCGATCCCAGGACCCCAGGATCATGCCCTGGGCCGAAGGCAGATGCTCAACCACTGAGCCACCCCAGGCATCCCATTACTGAAATATTTTCAAACTTAAGGCAAATATTAGGTATCTCTAATATTCTAAGTGTGACCCACAAAGCCATTTAGCCCTACGGGACACCAACAGAGGTACCCATCAACCCCACCGCCGCCCCAACCCTGGGTACCTCTGAAAAATAAGAGAGGAATCAAATGAAGGAGTAAAGAAAAAAAAATTAATCCATGTTTACATAATTCCCCCCACACCTAGTGAGACAGGAAGGTCCAACAGTGATCTTAGTCTACTAATCAATTTTGACAAAATCATTGGTTTAGCAATCCTGTGAAAACACCAAGGAATGCACAGGAAATAATTGAATAATAGCATTTACTTAAGGTTCATTATGTCCTAAGCACTGTTTTAAGTACTCTAAATGTACTAGCTCATTTAATGTCCCTACTACCTTGTGAGGAAGGAACTATTCTATTCTTATCCTCATGTTACAGATGAGAAGACTGAGGTACAGAGAGGTTAAGCTACTTACTCAAGCTTGTAGGCCTAGAAAGTGCTAGAAACTGGAATAAAAGAAGAAAGGGAACCAAAAAATTATATATATTTATATTTAAATCGACATACACATATAATGTGTGGTGCTGAGATGTCTTAGAAAACAGCTAACCAATGAATTCACTCATTCGTTCATGCATTCATTCATGCATGTATCCACCTGTTGGGCTGAGTGCTAGAAATACAGCAATAGTAAATCAGTTTTTAAAGCCACCCATTCCTTGAGATTGCAGAGTCTGGTGGTTAGATCCAGCAACAAAGCTGAGACAGGAGATGGGCCCAGGGGGGAACCCACTGCGAGACCTGACAGGTAGAGAGGGCTCTTCCCACAGACCCTGATGTGTGAGCAGAGACCCAAAGTATGAGGACGCTCTGGGACTCAGACCAGATTGCCTCTGCCCTTTGAGAAGGACTTTTGTTCCCCCCCCCCCAAAACCCTCCAGCACTGTTTTAAAAATAGACCCAAAAAGAAGAGAGAAAGAGACTGTGGCGGCCAAATTCCAAAGGAGCCCAGTCATTTCCTCCCACCCTGAAAGTCCCGGGAGAGAGAAAGGGCTGGGCAAAGGCAGAGCAGGACAGGGTGGACTGACCCGGAAAGGCTGGAGGCTGGGATGCGATGTCCTCACCCAAGGGAAGGAAGCTCTCGAGGCCAAATCCAGCTAGAGATTGGAAGCAGATAGAAGCACACCTGCGGTATGCACACGTGCGTGGAGAAGAGTGAAAGTAGACCCCGCGAGCAGCCAACCCGGGACAAGAACTGAGACTCCTGCAGCTCAGGACCCCGAGGTCTACACCCGCAGGTGGGCCTCAGACCCCGCCACAGACTGCGCAGTCGAGTGGGGGCTTGGCTGTGGTTCCCAAGTGCAATTCTCAGAAGGGAACCAGACAAAGGAGGAGGGGTTCAGTCCCAGAGAGAGAGAGAGAAGAGGTTCTGGGGAATGAGATAAACGCTCAGCTTCTCTAGGGAATTCCAGAAGGAAGAAACAAGGTGTGAGACGTCTAGAGAGGATGGCACACTCGGGACATTGGAGTCTTTGAGTTTGGTATCAGCGAGGTCAAAGGGCAAGTCCAGAGATGCCCTTTGGGAAATTTAAAATACTTTCAAAAATTTTTAAGCAGTCTGGCGTGTTTCTTATCCACTGAAGGTGGTTAATCAACAGGATTTATTTAGGTCTAAACCTTCGATTGACCAGGGCTGCCTCAAGGGGCCCAGATTAAAAATTTCCTATGTTCTAATCGGTTTGATGCAGTTAGACCAGAGAAGAGCTTTAACTGGGTCCCCAGTGAGCCTCTTCTTGCAAATGCTTGTGGTATAGAATTACATTAAGAATAACCGAAACAGATTTATCGAGCCATCTTCTGAGAGGCACATGAAGCTGGCCAGTGTTGCTTTCCCACCTTAAGCCAATTTCCTGGACTCCCCAACGTCCATCACCACAAGGACATGCCATGGCTAAAAAGGTGGAAGGCTTCCCACAGAGTCACTGTTGCCACATTGTCAAAGCCCCTCCTAATATTCCCACTGTGTACTAACAGGACACCTCAGTTGGGTCTACTTCCCTCCCTGGGGGCTGCTCAAGCCTCCGGTAGACTCCCCAGCTGTGGGCTAGACTGTCCTCCAAACTCCAGAGACCCGGGATCACACATAGAACATGAGCGATTTCACCAAAGGTCAAGGAGACACGAGTTCCTTTCTCCTAGAGTTGTATCCTCTCTTCCCTCTCTTGAATATCTGATTCCCCAGATCACTTTTTCTGCAATAAGAAAATCACTGGGGAACCTCCCCGACCCCCCATCAAGCCAATCACCAGTACATCTCATGGGCTTCCAGAACCCGAGGCCAAGTAACACGAGGACAAAAATTTCACCTCTGAACCTTGGAGAAAACCTAAAAATGTTACTTCTCAACAAGGCATAGAAATATACTCAAGTGACCCAAGAGAATTCCACTCAACAAGAACCAAAAGAAGAGGGACTTTTTCCAGTATTCCCTTTAATCTGGCATATCAACATTTCTCTTAAAAAGCAAGCATTTTAATAAAACATTAATGCTATGAGAAGGCAGTAATGAGGGAGGTGCCCTGGCATTGGGGATCTGGATCTGAAAC
Source organism: Vulpes vulpes (assembly GCF_048418805.1). Lineage (NCBI taxonomy): Eukaryota > Metazoa > Chordata > Mammalia > Carnivora > Canidae > Vulpes > Vulpes vulpes. The sequence goes on from NC_132781.1 coordinate 75,181,048, forward strand.
TTGATAGCTCTAGATGGTGACAACACTGGAATTAGCTTGCTACTCACCCAAGAGGCTGACACACCAGCCAGGTACACTGCTGTAGTAGATAAAGTAACAGTCATGTCATTCGGTTATCAGCTTTTTAAAAAGTGAATCTTTAGCACCAGTGAAAGGAATGTTGTTATTCTACTCCCTTAACAAGTTTAAAAAAAAAAAAGAAAAGAAAAAGAAAAAAGCAATAGCAGTGAAGGAAAATTTGTTACTCAACATCTTAACATCCTAGCTGATGATCTGTTCAGAAGGGAAAAGATCAAAGCTCTTGGGATAAAAATCCTCACAGACTTTCAGACACCCAAATAACCCCCTCAGAAGCATAAAGTTTTCCTCACAGTTAAGTTTGTGACTGAACCACTTATTCTCTGAAAATATTTTTTTCATCCTTGTTTGATAGTCTCTGGGGCCTCTGACAACGATGAGGAGACATTCTTTATTTTTTATTTTTCTGCTTTGCCAAGGTGAGTTATGGAATCGGGCAACTGGAAGATTAATATGGGGGCACTGCATCATTTACCACCAAATGATCATACCATTTCCCCCATAACAAAAAAGGATGGAGCCTAATTATGGAATAACCCAAGGAGATTTCTTTCTACTTGTTGTCACAAGAAGCAATGCTTCTCTAATTTATTTTATAGGGGGATGCAAATGTAAAAGTCCATGCTAATTCAAAGTTAAAGTGTAAAATAATGAATCTGAAGCCAGGAAATGAAGCTCCCAGAGATTTAACAGCCCCGTGTGATATATCTGGTATAGTGAGGATTAGACCGTAAACCTAAATTTTCTTTGCACTTGTGTGTATTTGGAAGTTAGCTTATTATTCAGTGACCTTCCAAAATCTTGAAAGGTTGTCAAATAATAGAGCAGAATCTGAGAGAGATCATCTCCTTTGATGATCTCTAAAAGTCCTTCAGGGGTCTCTGTGCCCCTGATGACTCATGATCCGGGCTAATGGCATGCTCCAGCTTCACCTCGCTTTCAATGACCTCTAGAGAGTCCTTCAAGTTCTGTGTCTCTAACATTGAATTTTATAGGTTTTTAATGCCTTTTCAATTATATCATTAGCTATTTCCCTGCATAGCTGTAGCTCTTTTAAGAGATCAGATGTGGAATGCTGATAAGAAATCGGTTTCTGTCCTTTATTAAACAATGAGATTGTATCATCGAGGGTCTTCATATAACAGAGAGAGAACCGACGTCAAGGGCTGACTCTAAGTCAAATTTCCGGCAATGTCTCCGCAACAATGTGATATGATCACTAGGGAGGCCCCCCTTTACCTTTCTAGAACTATCCAAAGAGGATACACCTGGTTTTATAAAGAATCAGCATGTCCAAAATCAAGCTCATCATCGTCTCCTAACACAACAGTGTGCCAACAGCAGCTTTCACCAGGTCTTCCAGGCCAGAAATGTCAAGGTTTCTCTTGCCTTCCTCTCACAGTTACTTTCAGAGGCCTGTGTATTAACGTCTTAAAAAACCTCTCATCCTCTATATAGGGTCACTGCATGTCCCTCTTGTCCCAGGCAATCTTGATCTATGCCTGTTTGTCCCAGCATAATTGCGAACAGTACTCCCTTTTGCTCACGAAAGTGTCCAGGATGGACCTCATCCCTTCCCATCACCACAATTCACCTCAAGCCCTCATCGATTCCTGCCTGGATGGTAGTTGTAGTGGGCACTAGTAGTTACCCTGCTGTCTTCTCTCTCGCCCACTGACTTTTTAAAAATTCTAAGTCAGTGCCAGTTCTGTATCAGACACAATGTTGGCACCGGGCTGGGCCTCCCTATACGTCTGTGCAGTGTGCACACAGGAAGCGAGTGAGGCTGAAATTCAGCCCTCCCATCACCTGCTAGGTCCTATATTTTGGTGCAGGCTTGGTTCCCCTCCCAGGAGGAAGAGGCGACTTCTTCTTGGCACAAAGGCACCATCTACTTGCCAAGTCTTGCCCTCTCTATACTGCATCTGCCTGGGTGGCAGGCGCGGGGGCGGGGCAGGGAGCTTTTTTCTAATTTATATAAAGACACTACAAAGACTAAAGGTAGCTCCTATTTTGTAAGAATTACACTCCTTCTTCAAGTCTATCCCTATGTGAATCCATCCCTGTCCTCTGGACCAACCTTGCTACACTGCAAACCTGATCTTGCGTCTCCCCTGCATCCTTCGGCAGCTCAGTCATCTATAAAGCTCCAGTCCAAAGTCATGGGCGTGGTGTGCAAAACCCTTGGTCACCTCCTCTCTGCCTTCTCTCCAGAGTCATTTCTCCTCCCACACACCTTGCTTCAGCTATCCTGGACTTTCTCCAGTTGTTGGGATGTGCCAAAATCATTTCCACTGGCTTCCTCCTTTTCACGTGCTGTTTATCTGGGCTGGAATCATCATCCACACTGGTTCCCACCACCTGACAATCTACTTCCTGACGATGATGAAAGAAGGGGAGGGAGAGGAGGAGAAAATGAAATTATGATAGAGATGATGAATAATTATCACAACAGACTGTTAGTTAGAACAACTTTTCCTGTGCCTGGAAATGGAGCAGGATCCACACCCCCAAAACTCAGATGCTATGTGTCTCCCCACATTCTAGAAAAGAGCCAGCAAGAACTGGAGCAGAGTGCTCCTCAGTGCTAAATGGCCTACAACAATCAACCCCACCCAGCACACTAACCCCTACTCTATAAAAGCAGGTTGAGTGAGAGCCTAGTGGAGGACACAGGTGGGTTCTCCTCCGCTTCCATGCCTACCCCCGGCTACCCAAAGAAGCCAAGGTGGGGGGAGCAGCCAATGTATCTGTGGTGTTTCCAGAAAAAGGGAGACAGATGTTCCATTTTCCAGTTAGATATCTGCTGGAGAGGCAGGGCACAGAGGGACACAGCAGGGCAGGCCGCATGGCTCCATGAGCTTCCCATAAATGCCACTGAAGTGTGCTGGCCGGGGAGTCTTGGAGATGCCCCACCAAGAAGGGTGCTTGTCAGGTACATGGATCCATTGGCAGAGGGTTTGGGGGTGTGTTATGGGTCGGGGTGGGAAAATGTTGAGCTCAAGTAAGACAGAAAAGGAGCTGGAGGGCAAATCTCTCATGTGCCACTGCCCTTCATCCAAAGGCCACCAGGAGCACACCTGTAGTCAAATAATTGGCTTTCTTACTCATTGTAGAAGAGAGAATGAGCTCCATATGGAACTGAGGGATTCCCACAGTTAAGAGGGTGTTAGAAAGAACCTATTACAGAATTTGGACTTTGAGTAATTTGGGGGAAGGTCTAAGGAGGAAGCAGGAGTTTACTCTGAATGGAACAATTCTCTGATTATCTCAATAACTCTTATCTGTAGGGAAGGCAGATCCAAGTAAAAAAAATAATAAATGGTAAAGTAAAAGACTTTTTTTCTCCCAATTTTTTATTTAGATAAAGTAGCAGTCTTGTTTAGTGAGGGAAGGGGTGTTTAGTATTTTGTGGCTGGCACCTTGTCTGCAGTAGGAATAGGACCTTTATACCCTTAGGAAACCAACCCTCAAAAAAAAAAAAAAAAGGAAACCAACCCTCCCAGCATCTTGATCTTGGACTTCGAGACTCCAGAATTGGAAGAAAATTAATTTCTGCTTATTTAAGCTGCCTCATCTGTGGTATGCAGAAGGAGCCCGATGCAGGACTTGATTCCAGGACCCCAGGATCACGACGTGAGCCCAAGGCAGACGCTCAACCACTGAGCCACCCAGGTGTCACTCACTCTCACCACTTCTATTCCACATTATACTGGAGGTTCTAACCAGAACAATTAGGCAAATAATAATAATAATAATAGAGGGTATCAAGATTAAACAGGAGGAAGCATAAAATTCTATTTGCAAATGACATAATCCCTTCTCCAACACCCAGGTTTTTCATCTCACTAGAACTGAAGCCGAATAGGTGGCAACGTCTTCTTTCTTGGAAGCAAGGAGTTGCCAAATTTCTTTGTAAAGGCTCCATCTTCCTGCCGTTTCTTCTTCCTCTGAATAGCCACCTCTGTTCCTATTTTCAGGTGCTCCGCATTGACGCTGTCACCACAGCCCAGGCGCCCCCTTCAATGATGAGAACCCCGCTTTCTCTCCCGCTCGCTGGGCAGTGAGCGCCCCCAAAGGAACTCTACTGTCCCATGTGCCTGCTTTCTAACTGCTGGCTTGAATACCGGGTTTCAAAACACCACACAGCTGTGGTCAGTGCCCCCCACCCCAAACTTGTAGAGCCTGAGGGCTTCATCTGGCTGCACACCCACCTGGGAGCTAACTTGATAAGCACCTGTACCGCCTGCCTTTCTAACCCGCTCCCAAACCTCTCCCCCAAAACCCGGTGCAACTGGTGTGGCCTTATGTGGCCCCTCAACTAAACTCCTTGAACTGGGATCCTTGTTCTCAGGATCAGCTTCTGGGGACCCTAAAACTACAGCAGATAGTCATAGTGGGTCATCATGAACCTAGTGGACCTTGACCAGTGAATTCATAATGTTGCAACAGAAGAGGAAAAATCAGAGTGCAATCTGCACTCGTTTCGATTTGGGACTGTATACCGGGTCCCAAAACTCTATCTCACAGTGGGACAAAGGCAAGAATATTTAAGGAAACTCTCTCCAAAGACTTTTCATCGTTTTACAATTGTCTTGTCAACATATAACCTTTCAAACGAAAGTGCCACTTTTCCAGAAAATCTGAGGCCAAAAAAAGCAGGGCTGCTAGGTTTTCTGGTCAGGAGGGTGCTTGGTTTTTAACTCCCTGAATACATTTTGCGATTGCATAATTTCCAAAAAAAAAGTTTACAGGAATCCTAGTAAGACCGATGAGAGTGACATCCATATACTGCCGGTGGCATGGTGGACCGCACACTTTGAGTTAGCAATCCTAGAAATCCTTGGATTTATGCTAAGAAGAAAGAACTCTAAAGAACTAAAAGGTGACATGCAGAACGATGCACATGGCAGTGTTGTATGCTGGATAAAAATGGAAAGAATTTAAATGTCTGCATAGGAAGGACTTGAAGGGCAGGCTCTCAGAAAAAGAGGCTTTAAGGGTCAGTTGGCAGCGCACTTTACAGAAAGACGGAGGAAGAAACGCCAGTGGTTTAGATTAAAAATCTCAGGGGGGATCCCTGGGTGGCGCAGCGGTTTGGCGCCTGCCTTTGGCCCAGGGCGCGATCCTGGAGACCCGGGATCGAATCCCACGTCGGGCTCCCGGTGCATGGAGCCTGCTTCTCCCTCTGCCTGTGTCTCTGCCTCTCTCTCTCTCTCTCTCTCTGTGACTATCATAAATAAATAAAAAAAAAAAATTAAAAATCTCATGGGATTAATGGTGACAATTGCTGCAGGTGCCTCCAGTGGGCACATGTAGCTGCGCCCCGTTCTCTTGATTGGGAGCCAGCACAATCCAGAATGCACCTAAGGCAGTGAGACGGCTCCCTCATGTTTGTACTCACGCTTAAGACTTGATTTGGGGGCAGCCCGGGGGACTCAGCGGCTTAGCGCCGCCGCCTGGGGTGTGATCCTGGGGTCACAGGATCGAGTCCCGCGATGAGCTCCCCGCGTGGAGCCTGCTTCTCCCCCTGTGTCTCTCATGAATAAATAAATAAAATCTTTAAAAATAAAGCTTGACTTGGCATAAGAAAGCACAGGGTTGGCCATGATTTGTCCTCTTAGCCTGGCACCTAAGGCCACACGGAGCCTGTGGCCAATGGGGACACCAAACCCCATGCGGGGCCTTAAGCACCGATTGTTCTTAAGAGCTTCCCAGCCGCCGAGTCTTCAGTAGCCGGGGCCGAGCCCCTGGAGACTTCACTAGGTTATCAGCCTGGGGGGCCTCGGGCGGGGCGGAGGGCAGCGGAGGGCAGCGGAGGGGTGGTGAGGGCAGCGGAGGGCAGCAGGGGGCAGCAGGGGGCAGTGCGGGGCAGCGGGGCAGCGGGGGGCAGTGCGGGCAGCGGGGGGCAGCGGGGGACAGCGCGGGGCAGCGGAGGGCAGCAGGGGGCAGCGGAGGGCAGCAGGGGGCAGCAGGGGGCAGTGCGGGGCAGCGGGGGACAGCGCGGGGCAGCGGAGGGCAGCAGGGGGCAGCAGGGGGCAGTGCGGGGCAGCGGGGGGCAGCGGGGGGCAGTGCGGGCAGCGGGGGCAGTGCGGGGCAGCGGAGGGCAGCAGGGGGCAGCAGGGGGCAGTGCGGGGCAGCGGGGGGCAGCAGGGGGCAGTGCGGGCAGCGGGGGGGCAGCGCAGGCAGCGGGGGGCAGCGGAGGAGCAGCGCGGGGCAGCGGGGGGCAGCGCGGGCAGCGGGGGCGGGCGGCGGGGGCGCGGGGAGGCGAAGCGCCGGGAACCGCACTTGGGCCCCCTGCCCCGGACGCCCCGCCCCCCCGCCCCCCGCCCCCCCCGCGGCAGCGGCGGCCAGGCGGTCCCGGGAGGGGGACCGCCCCGGGGAGTGGTTCCCGCGGCCGGGCCGGGCGGGGCGCCGGGTTTAAGGCTCGGCCCGCGGGCCCCGACCCAGTCGCGCTCCCGCCCGCCGCCGCGCCCAGCCATGGAGCGGCCGCCGCTGCGCGCCCTGCTGCTCGGCGCCGCCGGGGTGCTGCTCCTGCTCCTGCCCCTCTCCTCTTCCTCCTCTTCGGACGCCTGCGGCCCCTGCGAGCCGGCCGCCTGCCCGGCCCTGCCCCCGCGGGGCTGCCCGCTGGGCGAGACCCGCGACGCGTGCGGCTGCTGCCCGGTGTGCGCGCGCGGCGAGGGCGAGCCGTGCGGGGGCGGCGGCGCCGGCAGGGGGCACTGCGCGCCGGGCCTGGAGTGCGTGAAGAGCCGCAAGAGGCGGAAGGGTAAAGCCGGGGCAGCCGCCGGCGGCGCGGCGGGGAGCGGCGTGTGCGTGTGCAAGAGCCGCTACCCGGTGTGCGGCAGCGACGGCGTCACCTACCCCAGCGGCTGCCAGCTGCGCGCCGCCAGCCTGCGCGCCGAGAGCCGCGGGGACAAGGCCGTCACCCAGGTCAGCAAGGGCACCTGCGAGCAAGGTGGGCACGCGCGCCGCCCCGCCCCGCCCCGCCCCGCCCCGGCTCCCCCTGGCGGAGCGCGCCCGCCGAGCCCCGACGGCCGCAGGGGCGGCGCCCCCCTCCTCTCCTCTCCTCTCTCTTTTTCCTTTTCCTCTTTTTTGCTGCTTTTATCTCGGAAGCCGGTTGCGCGCGCCAGGGGCGAGGATGCGGCGGGGCGAGCGCGCGCAGACCCCGGTGCCGCCCCCCGCCCGCGCTAAACGGCTGGCGCGGCCCCCGCTGCGGGAGACGCCGGCGCCGCCGCCTCTGGGGTCCTCCCGCCCGGGCTCGGGGCGGGGCGGGGCGGGGGGCGGCGAGCGCCGGGGTGAGGGTCCCGCGGAGTCGCTCGCCGCGCGCGTCGGGGTGGCCCGAGCGCCCCTTACAAGTCGGGTTTCGTTCACTTACTGCAAAGTCTGGCCCCTTATCTGTGGGCCAGGAGTACAAACTGCTGCAGGAAAGTTTTAACGGTGTCGCCTGTTTGGTGAACCTTCTGGCCGGTTTTGTTGTTCTTTCGTGTCCCCTTTTGGGGCCTTCATCGCCCAGGATGCGCTGCTCAGCAGGAATGCCTTTGAGGCGGCTTTATTCCGGGCAGGTCCAAACTTGCCATAAAAGAAAGGGGAAAATAAAATAAGAGTCTGGACTTGTAAGGAGGAGAAGGGAAGAAAAAAAAAAAAAAAACCTCAGAGATTTTTAACTCTGTCTGAAATAACATTTTCCATAGGCAGTGACTTCAGGGGAGAGTCAGAGCCAACCTTGGCAGCCCCTCTCTGGCCCCTGCCAGTGTAGAACAAGGGAAGGGAGGAGGCGGTTCTCCTGAAATGACAGGAGCAGTTGCCTCTTTAAAGCACAGCTCAGGCTTTCTCCACACTTTCCAGATGATTCTTTTTTTAGAGTTCTTCCCAGAACTCCGTGCTCTGATAGGTCCTATGTCACTGATTTCAGAGTTCACCCCCGAAAGCCTTGAATCGTGTAACTTACGGTTGACTGTTTATATTATGGTCACCTTAAGCCTAGAAAATCACCACCCAGAATAATTTTCAATACTTTTCCAACAGCAACAGTCATGTGTTCTTTTGGATCCCATTTATCAGTCCTACCCTGAAAAGAGAAGTGTGTGGGGTTTAAAAACTCGTTCCACGTACTGAGATTTTCTTAGAAACATTCCAAGGGGACTTTTTCCCCATAGTCTTCCCAAATCCCTGGTTATCAGAGCAGAAGGTTAGCTCGGTGATTGTTTAAGCATTGTTGCCGGTTCTGGCCGGTAGCTGGTTTTATCCCTTTTTCTCTCCTATGTGCATCCCTAAATGCACAGTGGGATTATAAAATCTTGAGACTGATAGTCCTGTAGAACAGGTCCTATCACCTCCATGTACACCCTGTTCCTTAGTTCCTTCCAGACTGCAAACCCCATGAAGATGCGGACCTGGTTTTTCTTTTTTTTTTGGGGGGGGGGGGGGCACAGAATGTTAAGAGAACTACCACCTAAAACTGAAAACCCTGACATAAATTAGCCTTTTCTTCCCAATCTAAATTTAGAGATATGGGGTCTAGGGCCTGGGACCATTTATGGGAGGAATGCCAGAGAAACCAGAAGAGAATGTGAAGCCAACCAGTGTACTTTTCTACAACAGAGACAAATGGGGCTAAAGCCATACGTGTTAATACATTTTTCCTGACGTGGATGTGTTCTGACAATTACAGAGGCAAGCCGGGCAGAGTGCCGTTTATTTCTGTGCCATTTGGTACTGGGGCTCTGCAAAGAATAGGAAATGCGTTTGCTAGCTTTCTCCAGCCATTTCCACCCCAAGAAGAAACTTGAGTTATGCTTCCTGGAGTATTTAGAGGAAGGGGGCATTGCTGTTCATCTCGTTAGCCAGCGTTTATTGAGCATCTAGCACACATCAGCACGGTGTTCTGTACAGCCAAGGATGCACCAACAGATCTGGTCGTGCTAATTAAAAGTATCCTAATTAATTAATTAAAATAAATAAAATAAATAAAAATAAAAGGATCCATACAGGTTGCAACTGCTCCTCCCTGAGTGGTTTCCTTAGAGCCCTGGAGACACTCCCAATCGTCCCCTTCTTTTCTGAGACCACCACTTAACCATATAGGAAAAGATCTTCCTCTGCTTGTTTCTGTACCTGTGATAAGAGGCAAAGCCATCTTCTTGAAGATATGTCCAGAAGGTAATGAGCTAATAATCTCAAACCTTGGAACTGCCATCACAAAGTTTGTGCCGTTAGATCTTACTGAGGTCCCTGATGTCATGAGTAACTGGAAGAGGGGATTTGACAGTTCAGTTTAATAAGGAGTTATTATAGACGTGCTGAGATCTATAATAAAATCACACAGTTGGAAGAGAATATGGTGCTCCTTCATTCCATTTCATGGTTAACACCTTTTTTTTTTTAATTTTTATTTATTTATGATAGTCACACACAGAGAGAGAGGCAGAGACACAGGCAGAGGGAGAAGCAGGCTCCATGCACTGGGAGCCCGACGTGGGACTCGATCCCGGGTCTCCAGGATCGCACCCTGGGCCAAAGGCAGGCGCTAAACCGCTGTGCCACCCAGGGTTCCCGGTTAACACCTTTTGTTTGTGGTCTTTTAAATCTGAGCTTCTTGGCAATTCCATTTTCAGTGGTCTTGGGTTTCTGTTTAGTGCTTTTAGGACCAAGTTCAAACTACCTGGCAGGGCATACGAGGCTCTTTACCATAACTGTATTATTTTGGCTTCTTCTCTCCAACCCCCTTATGGTCCAGCCACTGTAAGCGCTGCTGTTTGCTATTATTTGCAATAATAATGCAAAGGGTGCAAACACCCTCACTATCTCTCCACCCTTTGAACACCAGGCCTTCCAGAACTGGCCCATGTCCCTTTCTCCATGAAGCTCCTTAACACCCCCGTCCTTCTCCACCCACCCTCTATCCCCATAATGATGTCCTTCTCCTCCTTTGGTTCTCTGTAGGCATCCAGCCATTTTTCAACAGTATTTATTGCAGACATACTGTGTATATGTAAGCAAGAGGCGTTCTAGCAGAAATAGTAAGACACTGAGCTCTAGAGCCAGACTCCTGGGTGTGAATCTCAACCCTGTCACTTATCCTTAGGCGAGTCGCTTGATCTCTTGGGACCGGGTTTCCTCGCCTGTAATAAAACGATTCTAACCAGACCTATCTCAGAGTTGCTGTTAAGATTCATTATAAGGGAAAGGAGGGGAACTGGGTGGGGAAAAATTAGGGAGACAAACCATGAGAGACTCCTAAGTCTGGGAAACAAAGGGTTGCAGAAGGGGGGGATGGGGTAACTGGGTGATGGGCACTAAGGAGGACACTTGATGGGATGAGCACTGGGCATTATACTGTATGTTAGCAAACTGAATTTAGACTTAAAAAATTTTTTTTAAAAAATTCAGTGTTGTGGAGGTTATCCATAGCAAGTACTCAATAAATGTTCATTGTCATTGTGGAACTCGAAAGTAAGCTCCATGAGGAAAGGGCATTTTTGCTCCTGATCTATGCCTACATCAAGTGTGTTTTAAACATACGTTGAATGAGTGTATGGATTTGCCAGGCATTCTTCTAGTCTCAGGGCGAGCAGCCTTAAAATAAACAAGATCCCTCTCTCACGGCTTTTACTCTAAGCTTTAGACAGAAACAAATCTTTTCATTTGATAGCATGTCCTGTGAAGAATGCACCACAGGAAAATGGGATGGAGGCTAGGGGTGGATGAGCAGTGTTAAGTGGGGTGGGCCACGCCATGAGGAGGATCCATGTGGGGATTTCAGCAAAGGGACCAGAATTCCTGAGGGAAACAAGCTCTGCTAGTTAGTATAGCATTCCCCATGGTCTCCAAAGGGCTCTTTGAATGTCTGTCTCCCCCCTCCACCCCCACTAGGAGCATCCTAAAAGAAGACGGACTCCACCTTATAATAAGTATTTATAAATACAGTGGCTGGCAGATAATTGGACACTTTGTAAATATTTGTTGATTAAACAAAAGAATCCATGTAAGAAAGAGCCTTCCCATTTGGAAATGCAGGGTATGGACTCTCCTGCCTGCCTGTTCTCTTTTCTCCTTGTATATTGTGCCTTCCTCAAGTCCAGGCCAGCGAATACATCTGACTGTTGACTCCTCTTCCCTTCCCGGGCTATCCTGAACTCTAACATTAGGTAATCACGTTCCCCACCCCGCAAATCCCAACATTTCTCCGTCCCCACTGTGGTAAGGATTAGGTTCAGAGCTGCAGAAACTGTTCTGCAAATGGAAAAAGCTTCAGTAAAAGATTTTGGTTTTCAGAAACTCATTTTGTTTGATGGATTTTAAACATTCACTCTTTGAGAAGCTCATTTTAATGCTGATAGGCCATCATTTAAATGTCCATGTCCTATTACCAGCCGCCAATGAGTTATGAACTTGCGATACCGTGATTTATGATGAACGTATGTGTGATCATCCTCCCTGTTTCTGCACCGAAGCTCCTAAAGTCCTTGGAATCTCTAAAGTGTGGGAGTGATCAGGGCAGTTTTTGTTATGTTAATGAGTGACTTTGGGACCAAGGAGGGTGCTGGCTGCCTGCCAGTGGAACCAACCACTTGATTATTGGGTGGGAACTTTCAGACCCACCCACCCACCCCCATCTCCTGGGAGGACATAGGGGCTGGAGATTGAGTTCAATCACCAATGATTGTCATTGAATCAATAATACACAGTGATGAAGCCTCCACAAATACCCAGAAGGGGCGGGTTCAGAGAGCTTCTGGATTGGTGGACACGTGGAGATGCTGGGAGAGTGGCCCTCCTGGACAGGGCATGGAAGCTCTATACCCCTTCCCCCATACGTTGCCCTACACATCTCTTCTGTCTGGCTCTTCCTGAGTTGTATTGTTGTATAATAAACCAAGTTCCGTGAGCCACACTTGCAAATTAATTGAACCCAAGGAGGGAGTGGTTGGAACCACCAATCTATAAGCAACCAGAAGCGCAGGTGGCAAACTGGACTTGCAATAGGTGTCTGAAGTCCTGTGGGACTGAGCTGTGGGATCTTATGCTATCTCCAGGTAGATAGTGTCAGAAAAGGATTTTAGGTCACCCTGCTGGTGTCAAAGAATTGGCACTGGTGTCAGAATTGTAGAACTTTATCAAAAGTTGAAACAGGGATTCCAAAATTATTAATGGTCTGGTTTATCTGCAGGGATGGGGGGAATGGAAGCCCGTGCAATACTTTGTTAAACTAACACAGTTCTACCATAAGATGGTCCCAGAGCCCAGAGGAGAGGGATCCTTCACCCAGATTTGTAGGAAAAGAGCCAGGAAAGAATTCCTGGGAAAATAAGGTCCTGAGACAAGAATGTACAGGAATTGGCTGCAGAAGAGCTGGCATGGGAGTTGGGATGGACTTAGAAGGGAGATGAGAAGGGTATCAGCCGTGGAAGGACTAGCACGTGGTTCCATGGGGCTGCCTTGCAGAGAGAGAGCGAACTGTCCAGTTCGCTGGCAGCTGGACCGTTGGCAGAGTCCAGTGATGGAGAAGTTTAGATGCATCAAAGTTTAGAGGTGATCCCAAGAGTAATGGGACCTATTGAGTGCTGCTGTTGGATTTATGTTTTTTAAAAATCTGTATTGGTAGGGGCACCTGGGTGGCTCAGTGGGTTAAGTGTCGACCTTTAGTTCAGATCATGATCCCGGAGTCCTAGGTTCAGGATCAAGCCCTGCATTGGGCTCCCTGCTCAGTGGGGAGTCTGCTTCCCCCTCTGCCCCTCACCCCACTTGCTTGCTCTCTCTTTCTCTCTGTCTCAAATAAATATATAAAAATCTTTTTTAAAAAAATCTGTGTTGACCACCATTAGAATGGACTGGAAAGGGGCAAGACTTGCAGTCAGACTCCCATTAGGAAGCTGTTAAAGTAATCCCAACAGGAGATGCCTAGACTTCTTCACAAGACCTTAATAAGTTTCTCAGATCTTAGAAGCATTGTCAGATCTGGGTTCCTAACCTACCATGACAAGCTGTGTGTTCCTTGGGATAGAAGAGCCCATTGTGCCTCGCTTTACAAAGTGCCCTCACGTCACTAGCTCATTAGCCAGCCCTGCTCCTGAATTACAGCCCCTTGCTCATTTCTGGAAGCTCTTCCTTTCTCTCCACAATCCCCATTCCTCTCTCTCCTTTCAAATCAGAAACCGAAAAAGTCACATCCCCCCAAAAAAGTCTACCCCAGCCCAATAGAAATACTTTAAATATTTTTTCTGGCCTCCTTTGTCCTTCTTGAGCACAGAAACCTGAGGGCCTTGGTTCCTTCTTATTTTATCTAGTTTTGATCACCACATTTCAGGAAAGATTTGAAAACCTGAAGAAGCTTTAGAAAAGCTAATAGGCAGCCTTGGAAAAGGGTCTAAACGACTTAAGATTCTTTTCTAGGAAAGGAATCCAAAGAACAAGTTAATGTTTCTTCATGTTTGGGGAATGAGTTATTATTAAATGGAAGGTGCCAGACCCGTTCTACAATTCCTCAGGAGATGGAATTAAACAGCCTGGAATTAAGTAGCCATGAGGCACATTTAGATTACCCAGTAGGAAGAGCTTGCTCCTATAAAAACAAACAAACAAACAAACAAAAAAAAAAACACTGCTCCTGTTGGGAGGCCAGAGAATTCTGTTTGAAAGATTCTCTCATGGAGAGCTGAGAGAACTCAAGTGAGGAAGGGAAGCATGTGGAAGAGGCTGTTACAAGTTTTAAAATCTTTGATCCTTGGTGTGCCTGGGTGGCTCAGTGAGTTAAGCACCCACCTTCGGCTCAGGTACATGATCCTGGGGTCCTGGGATCAGGATCAAGCTCCGCATCAGGCTCCTTGCTCAGCGGGGAGTCTACTTCTCCCTCTGCCTCTTATCCTACTCATGATTCTCTCTCTGTCTCTCTCTCTCTCTCTTTCTCTCTCTCTCAAATAAAGTTCTTTTAAAAAATTAAAATCTTTGATATTCTAGAGCTATGAGATAGAATGATTGAGCTAAGCAGGCATCTATTGACACCACTAAATATGATTTCCATCCTTCCCCTAGAGCCTGCCCTCTGGGTTTACTGCACACTTGCCTTCTACGAGAAGCTGCCTTATAAGGCTCTCTTTCAGTAGTTTAGTGACAAAACTCTCTTGGACGGAGCCCAAGGCCAGCCAGCCTGCCTTCATTCTAAATCCCTCCCCACAGTGGATAAGATTATGGAGCTTCCTTTACCTCGAGCTACCCCACAAATGATCTCACCTCATCTGTGTTTTTAATTGTAAGACAGCCTCTTGTTTTTAGCAGCTATTAAAAAGGAACCCTGAATTGTCAAAAGAACTTTTAAGCCAGGGAACATATGAATGTAACCTTTTTTTTTCTGGGTTTTTTTTTTTTTTTTTTTTTTTTTGTAATTTAGATCCAGGAGTGGCACTGTTAGAAAGATTTGAGATGGGAGAAGGCTTGTGACTGTATAAACAATTGTCAGCTTATTTTTAGGCAATTCTGAAGATTTCCCGGTGAGACCTTTTACTCTTCAGGAAGGTGGGTGGGAGGGACTAGAAAGGTCTAAGGAAAGCTTTCCCAAGGCTCTTCTGGGTGGGTTTTTCAGGTGGATAAGACCCACCACCCCACTAGCCCACAAAGCCTACAAAAGAGAGTGAAGAGCTCTAAAGCCAGGGTTGATCTTGGGTGGGGGAGCAGGGAAGGATTTTTCTCTTTTTTACTTCAAATTGATATAAATAGTTCATGGTGAATTGAGTTCAAATAGTTGAACTCTTTTTTTTTTTTTTTTTTTTTTAAGATTTTATTTATTCATGAGACACACAGAGAAGAGGGGCAGAGACACAGGCAGAGGGAGAAGCGAGACTCGATCCCTGGACCCTGGGATCATGACCTGAGCCACTGAGCCATCCAGGTGCCCCTGAAAAAGTTGGATTCTATCTCAAGTTGGCTTAATGGCAGAATGATCTGGAGCCTTTGAACAAGCTTATTTATTGAATTGACATTACCCTTCTACAAAGGAGGGCTGGGTGCGGTTGACAAGGAACAGCTGGAGCAGGGGGTCGCCCCACCTAGTGCCTCCACCCAGAGAGGTCACCAGAAAGAGGAGCCAGCTGTGGACCGGGCCGCACCCAGAAGCAGGCTGAGGTGGCACAGAAGTTCTGTGTCTGAAAAGGAAGAATGGTTCAGACCTGGTGAGACAGACCTAGTAACCCAGTGTTGACAGAGCCGTGTTCATACGGTTGTGGCTTTACTCACTTACAGTAGGAGGGCCAAGGACAAGCCGGCACGTTCCAAGTAGAGTTTCCTGTGAAAAAGCAGCACCCTCAAAACTTCGAAATGACACATTTAATTAATTGCGAAGGTCAAATTAAAGAACAGATATGAAATAGCTGTGAAGTGTGCAGCACCAAACAGATGTCAAGAGTCCTTGACTAGACTAAACTCCTTTGGGGCGAGAACTCTCCTTGGGGCCTTGTAGGTGGTGAGTCACTGATGTTTGTCGGTAACTCACAGTTAACTGGGGGCTTCTGTGGATGTCTGCTTCTTTGCCACTCACAGCAGCCTTGGAAGGTAAGGGGAGTCCTCCAGTTTCCAGATAAGGCCCTGAAGGTCAGCCATCACACAGCCAGGAAACCGCATTTCTGGTGTGTAAATCTAGGTGTTTTATAGGCTTGCTGTTCAGAGTGTGGCACGTAGACCTATAGCATCAGCTCTCTGCACTTCTGTAAACCTAGAGAGTTATTTCAAAATGAACAGTTTAAAACAAGAGTCAAGGGGCACGTGGGTGGCTCAGTCAGTTGGGCATCTGACTTCAGCTCAGGTCATGATGCCAGGGTCCTGGGTTCAAGCCGCACATTGGGCTCCCTGCTTGGGGAGGGGAGTCTGTTTCTCCCTCTAACCCTCAACCTGTTCGTGTTCTCACTGTCTCTCTCCTTCTCTCTCTGTCTCTGTCTCTACCTCTCTCTCACTGTCTCTCTTCTCGCTGTCTCTCTCTCTTACTGTCTCATAATTCTTTAAAAAAAGACTTTAATGAGTTTATCTTGCTTATATTTTTCTCTTTGATGAATTGAGGGGGGTATATGATACATCCCTGTGTAAATAGCTCTAAAAGAGTTCTTTCAATGAGCATAAAATAGAAACTCTTTATGATAACAAAGTTGACGTCTTAGTTTATTGGCTCTTTGTGGTAAGGTGATGTACCTTATAATAAATGTCCTATTACATTCAATGAAAGATGGTATTTCTTACAGGAGTGCATCCGAGGGGCCCCCTCATGGATACCTGAGCTCAGTCTTGCTTCTCCTTCCAGGTCCAAACTGGGGAGTCTCCTCAGTTGCAGCCCAGAGGCTTTGGAGGGCCAGGGTGCTGGGAGCAGCTGGCCTGCATCTTTTCCCGAACAGGACCTCTTGGAGCATAACGGTTGTGCGTGGTGTTTGATCACTTGCCAGGCCTCTGGGTAACTCCGAGTGGACTGGAGGAGGAAAATCACTAAGCTAACTGTCAACACGCTCGAGTGTTCGCTTTCACCTGAAGTCTTAGCTCTGAGCCCTGCCTGGGCCCTGCCCCCCAGCACCACTCTGGCCTCCGTTTTCCCGCCTGGGATAATATTTACTCCACACCTAAGCTGTGATTCATCCTAGGCCTACTCTCTTTAGGGATCGAAGCATAGTTTTGTCAGTCAGGTGATGACTTGCCAAAGAAGGCGAGCCCTTGTAGGGGCTTGAGGACTCCAGCATAATCCATTTTGACTTTCTGAGAGGAAAAAAGAGCGCACTTTAATATTCTGACAGGCAGAAATGCTGCTGACTTCAATCACTCCCTTCTTTCATGCTGTTTTTCTTGAAGGAGGGACGTCTCTGCCTTCTCGGAGGCTTGTCTTTTCCCTGAGTGAGAAAGGCTCAAAGACATTTCATTTACATCACGACAGATGAACCGGCCAGCGGTCAAGTGGTTGAATCAGGAAAGCTTTAGATCTAACATCTGTTCTGCTCAATTCTGGCCTGACCCCAAGCGAGGGAGAAAATTTTATCAAGGAATAGATCTACTGGAACATTCAGAAGGTTTTGAAAGAGACCACACAGAAGCGAGGCTTTAGGAATTTGTCTGGGAAGCCCAAGCCTGCAGGATGCAAAGCCCGCTCCTTCTCCCTGGGAGCTTTCAGAACTTCGTGCTCCGGGAACAGAAACCCGAAAGTGAACTTCAGTAGCAGCTGCAGCAATTCCCCTGCAGCCCCGGCTTCCGAACGACCCCCCCTTGGGGAGGCTGTGCCGCCTCTGACCCAGAATGAAATGCTGAGGCAGCAGGCGGCTCCCAGTTAGAGGAGGCCAGGGGACGGGCTGCTTGTTAGAGACGCCCAGCCCTGCTGGGGAGCGCAGGCCGGCCCAGAGCAAGACGCTGCTCGAGTTTGGACAGGCCAGAGCTTTGGAGCCGGAGGCCCTTGAGAGCAGGAGGGAGAAGCTGATGCAGCTTGGCCCTTTCTGCACCACCAAGCCTTTGGTTCACTAGGAGAGAGCTGCCAGGGCTGGGGCAGGCCCGTTGGGACCCAGCTGTGATATGGGGCAGCGAGCCTCCCTCACTCCTGCCTCCTCGGAGGCCTCTTGCTTTTTGCTCACTCTGCCTGGCCTGGCCTTGCCTGCTGCCCTTTTCTCCTGCCCAAGCACGAAGAAGGATGGTTTTCTCTCCCCAGCCCTCACCCTTCGTGAGTTCCAGAGCTCGGCCAGCAACTTTATAAATGATGAACTCTGCTCAGTCCACTCCCCCAACTCCACCCCCAGACGCATGAGCTGCACCTGGCATTCCCCCGTAGAGCGTGAATAAGCAAGAAGCAAGAATAATGCCACGTCTCAAGGCCCCTGTTAACCAGGAGATGGTTGTCCTTCTTTTCTTGATGAAGTTTTCTTGGGATGAAGTTTTTTCAGATGCTTTAGGATCCCGACTTATCCTATGCATCAGCCCAAACCCAGTGGCCTCCCCCAGGGTCTAGCCTAGGAGGTAGGGGAGACAGCCATAACCCCCTTGTGACCGTGGGCTTGATAGGTCTCCAAGGCTCACCCCCAGCCGGACCCTACCAATTGTCTTCAGTTCTTAAGACTTCTGGGTCACCCAGCAGCCAAAATGATACATGTGACAAAATACAGTGGAATGGTTAAGGATGTGAACTTTGGAGTCAGACCCCGTGAGCCAAATGCCCCTTTGCCACTTAACTACTTGTGGGACCCTAACCTCCTTGATTCGTAGGTTTTTTTATTGCAAAGCAGGTATAATACTAATGTCTGCCACTTAGGGAACATGATTGAGCTAATACATGAAAAGCATTGGTATCCGGCACATAGAAAAGTCTCATTAAATGCTGTTTCATTTCCGCTTTTATTGTTACTAGCATTATAAACCCTTATACAAGTTAGTTTCTAAGTGACTTGACTGTGGCATGTTGATGTCTTTTTTTTGTCTTTCTAAGAGGGAGAGGAGGAGGGGCAGAGAAAGAGAGAATCTTAAGCAGGCTCCACATCCAGCTCAGAGCCCAATACGGGGCTCGATCTCACAACCCTGAGTTCATGACCTGAGCTGAGATCAAGAGTTGGACACAGCCAACTGAGCTACTACCCAAGTGCCCCTGACAAGTCGATGTCTTACTTTGAACAATCCAAATGTAATACTGCCTTATGTATCTCCCAAGTTAGATCTGAAACCTGTGTTTAGATCCATGCAAACAAAATGGCAGGATGACTTTGTGATCAACAAATTCCTGAAAACTCATCTACCTCTTGTTCTTGCTCTTCAAGTATTTTAGGACAGGGAGTTCTCCATCTCCAAGAGATCCCAGAGCCAAATGCAGACAGTCAAATGGGAGCCGCCCAGGATGCTGGCCAGAGGGTTCACTTTGCTTTACAGCATGGAATATTTCCATCTTCTGTGTCACGCACTTTTTCTTTCTAATAGCACCTTTCAGGTATAGAGAATATTTTAGAATCAAAGGACACTCAAATTAGTTTTTTTTTTTTTAAGATTTTATTAATTTGAGAGCATGGATGGAGAGAAGGAGAAGCAGACTCCTTATTGAGCAGGGAGCCTGATGCAGAGCTTGATCCCAGGACCCCGAGATCATGACCTGAGTGGAAGTCATCCACTTAACAGACTGAGCCACCCAGGCACCCAAAGGACACTCAAATTAAGTAATTATTGGTCTGTTTCTTCCTTGTATATATAGGAAATGTTTTGGGGTTATGTTGGTTGGTTCATTTAAAAACAAACAAATCAGAGAGACTGGCTCCAAAGAGAAACATAAACCCAAATCAGAGATTGGCCAAGAGTATGATTAGTATTGGCTACATGTTGGGTATTATGCTTGACCGCTGAAGACTTATTGGTGGAAATAATAAAACCCTTTGCTTGCAATTCATGTATGTCCTTTTTGGCTTTCACCTGTAGCCTCAGCTTAGTAAGAACTCATTTTAAAAATCAAAACACTTGGGACCCCTAGGTGGCTCAGTGGTTGAGCTCCTGCCTCTGGCTCAGGTGGTGTTCCCCGGGGTCCTGGGATCAAGTCCTGCATCAGGCTCCCCACAGGAAGCCTACTTCTCCCTCTCCCTCTGCCTCTCTCTCTCTCTCTCTCTCTGGCTCTTTCATTATAAATAAAAATCAAAAGATTTTTTTTAAACATTTAGCTATAAACAGACATATTTAGACTCAAGAAGGTATCCATGTAGGTGGGTTCTTTGCAACTACTCAAAGAATGATGCCGTCAACCTCCCAGCAGAGGGTGGAGAGCAGAAGAGAGGAGGGTATGGAGAGGAAATTTAGGAAGCTAGGTAACTTTTCAGATCCACCAGCGTCAGCAGTTTTGAGTGAAATAGAACACTGGACCCACCAACTCTTGGCACACACTGTGTGCTCCGACACATTCTAAAGCGATGGTTCTTGACCTTGGCTGGATGTCACAATCACCTGGGGAGTTTTATAAAATTCTGATGCCTGAGTTCTGCAAAATTCTGATGTAATTGGCTTACTTGTGAGCTGGGCATCAGGATTTTTAAAAACTCCTAGGTGATTTAATGTCCAGGCCAGGTTCAGAACCATTGTTCTAAAAGGACTTCAGGTGACTTTGGGGGTGCATCTTTTCCCTCGGTTAATCACGATAATGATGGACTAATTTTTGCTCCATTTATCTGCATATAATGTTTCGCAGCAGGACAATTTTTCAGAATATCTAGTTTACCTTGGGAAGCGGAAGCCCTCGAAAACATGAGCACTCAGTACAGTGCAAGCGGCATGGTAGTTTGGCCGCTGCTTATCTCCTTGGCTATTTCAGTGCAGTTATATGAGTCAGAATGGAAATATTTCTACATCTATTGGTATTTGTTGGTATTAATAAGAGTTGGAGTGCCACAGTACTTTAAGTACTAACCTGAAGCCATACGACTCAATCTTTCAGTCCTGTCCCTAGAATATAAGTTCCATGAGCCTAGTGCTTTTTATCTGTTTTGTTCAGTTTTTAATCCCCAGTGTCTAGACAGTCCTAAGGATAAGATAGTAGGTATTCAATACACACTTGTTGAGTAAATTAATGAATAATTAAGAGTGGATTAGAATGTGCCCTACGGGAAAGGGGAACCTTCACACAGGTGGACGCCAACCCCTCTCCCCATCCCTCCCATTCAGGATCTCCAATGGGGAGAGAGGATGGTCCAACCTAGAGGGGAATCTTTTGTCCCTTGGCTGAGTGTCCCAGTTGTCATCTTCTCACATTGCCCTTTATACTTACATCCTGCCGTCACAAAAACTCTGAGACTAAGAGTAAATGTTCAGTTCGATTATATCATCTCCCTCAGTCACCTCCCAGGCAGTGGCTCTGTGACCTTAGGAAAGTTACTTAACCTCTCTGAGCATCAGTTTTCTCATCTGTAAAATGAAGATACTACCTACCTCACAAGCTGGTTGTGAGAGTTACGTGAGTGAATGTATTTTAACTGTCTAGAACAGTGTTTGACCCACAATTGGCCCTTAATAAAGGTTACTTCTAGTCTGTTTTCACCTTCGGTGAAACGGCAACAGAGGAAGGCACAAATTCAGTTCGTTCCCATTATTTGTGGTACTGCAAACACTGAATTAGTGAGTACTGAACCCTTGCTCTTAGGGGCAACAAACTTAAGTTCCTGATCACATTTTCATTAATTGGTACATGTGCATTTGTTTTATGTGTATTTCTGCTTAAAGACACTTTATTTCATACGTATTGTTGATTTATTCGCATTGAACTCAGGCCAACAACCTGTAACTCCTGCCAGAGTGAAGCATTTCTAACACACATTTTCTCTGTAAGACAGGTAGCCTTTTCTTGCTGGAACACTAGACAGCACTTCAGCACTACGCTTGGGGACCATTTTAAACAGTGAAATCACCAACAGGAAACAAAAAAATGCAAAAAAAAAAATGGGAATAATAGACTGTGAAGGGGATTCTTGTTTACAGTGTGAGAGCTGAAATGAGCAGTTTGGCCTTGTTTGACCTCAGCTGGGGCCTCAATTTTTTTTTTACACTCTGCACAAGAAATTTTTTTTGTACCCTGTACAAGAATCATTTGATTTGAGGGTTAATACGGAATCCATGAATAATAAGGATCAACTGTCGGAAATAGATCAGTGACAAGCATTAGGAACTGTCAGGATTTCTGAGGACAGTCCACGTTATGGGTTGTGCTAGACTGTCCCGGTGACAAGCCTCTGTTTTCTCCCTGCAACTCGTCTGCAAGCAGGACTCCCACTCCACGGATGTTAGAAGTGTAAGTTTTTTATAGGGACAGCAGGAGGCACCTCCCATTTCTTCTCCAGCCTTCCCAGCAGCCAGAATCTCCTGCGTGGCTCTTCCCTCACACAGAGCCAGGCTTGTAGGCACCCTTCTTCACCTTGCTCAAAACCAGCTCTCTCCTCTCTGTCTGGATTTACACTCAGCAATTAGGCTCTATCCTGGCTTCTCTGGGTTCACCCCATCCCTGAGCTCAGGAAACGAAGGTTACCTGGATCATCAGAGAATTATGATTCCCTTGGAATCATGTCAAGTACCTTTTTGAAATGCTGTGCTGGGTGCCATAATAAGGACATCTGCAGTGATGAGAAAGTTAACGCCCCTTCCCTAAGGAGCCTACAAACCTGTGGTCTGTCTGATGGTTTGTGAAGTACAGGAAGGCAGATTAATATGAAAGAGGCCCGTGTAAGTCAGGTCAATAAAAATGCGTAGGAACAAAGAACATCCACATGACCGAGCCCTCAGCTCTTTATTTTGAATAATTAGAAGCATATATTTTTCCATGCAGTTTCCACTGAAAGGGAAAAAATGAACAAAGGTACCTTCACGTTTGTAGCCTACGAATACATTATAATTTAATTATTGACTTCATGAGCTGATAAATAATGTAACCATGGCTCGATGTATAGTATATAAATGACTTAGTTATTACTTTGCCCAAAGTGACATTCTGGAGTGGAGACAAATGCATTTTATTTCTTTTTTTTTTTTTTTTTTTTTTTGCTCGGGATTAAGCTAAGGATAGACTGTTGATCCAAAAGAATCTCAAAGATTGTGTTTACCCTGGTAAACACTGAGAAGAAAAAAAATACAATAAGTTCACTTTTGTTCCACCTAGTTCCCTGACAAAAAGCAAAATTATAAATAGGTACGAATGACCTACTGAAATCATGAGGTTACTATTTTGCACTTAGTGATGCATTGTCAGATGGTTAGCTTTTTGGACAAACTACAGTGGGTTTTAAATTCTAGACGTTACTTATCCTTGTTAATTAATTTCAGCTGGCATGCAGTTTATGTGTGTTCTGGGAATGTGAGCTCATTTAATTTTGTTTTCAATTAAGATCATTTTTGTTACTGAAGAAAAACCCAAACATTATGGAGGCTTGTAGAATTCATTGAAATCGGAGACTGTCATTGTTGGTTTTTTTATAGTACCCATTTCATATTTTATTATATTCTAGCAGTTTTCTAGGCATATATCATATAATTAAATAGTGTTCTTCATATATTTTTATCTTATTTTCATTTATAGTACTCTCTGTGGACTCAAAATGTCTTATAAATATTATTTATAATGCTACATGATTATTTGAATGGATCCTACTTTACCCCAGTTAGCCTCTGTCATGAATAACCTTGAAATTCACATCTTTGGACATAAAGGCCTTCTTCTGCATTATGTTTTTAGAATAGACTCCACCTTGGAATGACTGATTCAAAGGTTTGAACATTTACCAAAAAAATTTTAATATATGTTGACATTGGTAATTCCATTTTAAAAATTAGCCTCTTCTAAATTAGACATATTTTCCCCAAAGAACAAAAGGCCAAAAAACAAAGCATTCTGTTATGCAGTCGAAATTACTTTGGGGGAGTGCCTGGATGGCTCAGTGGTTGAGCGTCTGTCTGCCTTTGGCACAGGTTGTGATTTTGGGGTCCCACAGGGAGCCTGCTTCTCCCTTAGCCTGTGTCTCTGCCTCTCTCTTTCTATGTCTCTCATGAATAAATACATTTTAGAAAAAGAAAAAAATTACTTTGGAATTATCTTCAGACTTGAATTATACTGTGACTGTCCCTCTCCAATGGCATAGAAACCAATGAGAGTAGTACCTTCACCCCTGTCCCTGTCTATGAAATGTGTAGTGACTGACCAACATCCAGATCCAGTTTGCTTCCAGGCTTACCAGGCATTGGGAGTAGAGAGTTAGAGATCAGTTAAAACTCCTCCATCAGGAGTTTGCTGTAATGCCTTTCTTTTGTTAGAGTCCAGTTTGGTCAGTCATACCTTTCAAAATAATAGGGAGCTGGAGAGAATATGCCTTTGTTCATCATTGAATTGGGATTCATTAAAAGCATGTGTATCTCTGTGAGAGTAGCTTGAAAATGTCTGTTGTAACAGCAGCCACCTCTATGAGATCTCAATGGTCAACACTTTGTGAACTTGGGAGGTTTTGTCTTTAGTGTTCTTTCACAGAAGAAAAATAATAGCCTTTACAGCTCTATTTGGCCATGGTCAAACACGCTATTGATTCTCAGCATCTCGTTAAACACGAGTTCCATGCATGATCATGAGCCCAGGGCTTGACCACCTGTTTCATCTTGCTTTTGTGAGATGTACTGCTACTCTCCAGCTCTCAGGGTCAACCGATGGCCTGTTCCACTTACTAAAACTGGAAAAGAATGTGTTTACAACGTTTTACTGCACGTGTCCTTGCAGCTCTCCTTGAGTCCTTAGAGATTGGCAAAGCCTCATTTCCTTTTCCTCAAATCCTTAATCTCTAGCAATTCAGCGACAATAGTCCTCTGTGAGGCGGTTGTTCCTGCGAATACAGTAGTAACCAAAGAATGCTGAGAGGATAGATTTATAAGATGGAGAAGCTGCAGGTGATTATTCCAGCAGAATTTTTCCCATTATTTTACCAGGAGTTAGGAATAGTAACAATACCCTAAGTCAACAGGATAGTACAAGTTATAAGAATTTTTACATATGCACATATGTATCTCACCTTCTAATCCTCACAGGATCCCTGTGGTGTTAAGTGTTATCCCTGCATTATAAATTAGACAACCAAGGTTCAGCATGTGTGAGTGCCCTAGCAGAGCTCTGATGAACGGGAATCCCTTGAAGCTGGAGCGAGGGTTTTCCGCAGGCAGATGTGTACCTGGGCACACACCTTTGAAGCCACAGGAAACTAAAATTGAGTCTCAGAACCAGTTAAACCTAAGAGATGCTTCATTCTAGTCCCTAATCTGTGGATTCCAGTTTCTATTCCTAAATTGAAATTTCCTGTATTTTTATGCTATATTTCCACAACTTCCAGTTACTCTGATTATTACCAGTGTGTGGAAATGCATGTGTTTGTGCTGTGCTTGTTTTGTTAAGCCATGTATGTCTTGTTGAAGAAAGATCTCCAGAAAGTCTAAAGCTGTTGTTTTAGTAAATTCAAATAATGTAAAGTCGAGGTGTTGGCAGTGGCAGTTGCCTAGTTTAGCATGATAAAATTATCCCCTAAGTGCCCATGATTAACTTGGTTAATTACAAGTAGCCCAACTCCCAGTTGTGCACACTGCCTGGATTGTTGGTTTTGCTCAATAAGCAGTGTGTCATTCAGTATCCTGGGGAAAATTCCAAATAAGTTTAAAAAGGTAATCAGGTAAATCACTGCTTTCACACGTATTTTCTAAAACTCATCACTAAAAAGTAGAACTTGGGGCGCTTGGGTGGCTCAGTCCGTTAAGTGTCTGACTCTTGATTTCGGCTCAGGTGGTGATCTCAGGGTCACGGGATCAAGCTCTGTGCTCAGTGGGGGGCTCTGTGCTCAGTGGGGAGTCTGCTTCTCTCCCTCTGCCCCTCTTCCCCTCTACCCCATGTGTACACACTCATTCTCTCTCTCAAATGAATTTTTTAATTGTTTTTATTTTTTTTTAAGATTTCATTTATTTGAGAGAGAGAGAGACCAAAAGCCGGGACAGGGGAAGAGAGCAAGAGAGCAAGCTCCATGTGGGGCTCAATGCTAGAGCTCCAGGATTGGGACCTGAGCAGAAGGCAGGTGCCTAACTGAACCACCCAGGCACCCCTACATAAAATTTTTTTTTAATTTTAATAAATAAAAAGCAGAAGAACTTTTGAAGAACAGATAAGTTTTCAGTCAATTCGAATAAAACTGAGTCCTGGGAGATTTATCATGGGTCTGTGTGTCTGTGATCTCTACGGAATGAGAATGTGACCTGAAGCCCTTGAAACCAACAGGCTGTATCCTAACAACTGAAAGGCCTAACTTTGAACACTGCCAAAGAAAGCAGGAAATAGATTCCTCATGGAAATATGACAGCGCAGACCCAAGAAGTTCTTAGGCAGAGAAGTGAAGGGATATTTCCCAACAGTATTCTGAATTAGCCGTGTAATGTAGTTTGTATGCAGCTTGTATTATTCTTTAGTTTGTAAATACTGTCGGGTTATGGAAGTCTGTGCCTGATGAGAAGGTGCCATTCTGTACCGGTTCCTTCAACCTGTACGGGGTGGTTGGATTTGGGGAAGGGGAAGAGAAGAACCATCCCCAAAAGAAGGCAGCAGCTAGTCTATCAGTAAGGAACATGTTCAGCTGCAAGTAACAGAAAACCTGGCTACAGTGGCTCACCCAGTTCGGGGTCTGCACCGCAAGGAGTCCAGGTGTAGACAGCTGCTGGTATGGATTTAACTGCTCAGTGATGCCACTGAGGACCCAGGTCCTTTCTGCTCTTTCATCCTTTGCCTTGTGTTGGCTTCTGTCTTCGCGCTAATCGTTTCAAGGGGGCTGCTGTGCCTCTGGTCATTGAGTCGGTGGTTAGTAGGAACAGGGACAGTGCCAGTTGTATATCCCGTTTTATCAGGTGAGCAAATTTTTCCAGAAGCTCTTCTCTCAGCAAATGTCTGCCTAATCTCATTGGCCAAAAATGGGTCAGTTGGCTACACTACAGCAAGAGAAACTGAGAAGAGGGAGGTAGAGATCAGGGCAGAGTCAGGCCTACCCTCTCTGCCAGAGCTGGGCAGCAGTTTCTCTTTGCAGAACTATCAAGGCAAATTCAGAGGATGACTGCAAGTTTAGTGGTTTGGAGTCCACAGATGCCATCAGACTTCACTAAACAGCAACCAGTCACTTTTGAAAACCAGATGATAGGGCACCTGGGTGGCTCAGTGGTTGAGCATCTGCCTTTGGCTCAGGTCGTGATCCTGAGGTCCTGGGATCGAGTCCTGCATCAGGCTCCCCTCTGGATGCCTGCTTCTCCCTCTGCTTGTGTCTCTGCCTCTCTCTATGGGTCTCTCATGAATAAGTAAATAAAATCTTAAAAAAGAAAAGAAAAGAAAAAAAAGCCAGATGATAAAATAGATTATGTCTGGGGGAAAAAATGAGACCAGCTTTATAGCAAAATATGTCATTAAATTCAGTGTGAAGAGGTTCTATGGAAAATGTACCAAAGATCTTCACGGAGGCCATTATGAAAGAAATGACACTTCACTCCTTAATGGTTTCCTTTATAGAAGGGATAGGTAACAGGTTTGAGGATTCCTGCCTAATTTGCTTTTATGATGTGGAAAGGGATACTTTGAAGGTAAACAACAAGGTTTTTAAAATTGCTTTTATGCAGATATGTACTGTGAAAATGCTTAGTAAACAAACTTTATGCAGTTTATGAAAAATCAAGCTTCAACTCATCCTCAGGTGTCTTGGTATGATGAATTCCTAATTGTTATGTTTTTATGCTTATTTAAACCATACGTATTGCAGAGGGGTTTGTTTAGGAGAGCGTGGGGTTCAAATTCCTACTCCTATAGTTACTATATGCATGATTTGGGGGCACCTGGGTGGCTCAGTTGGTTAAGCATCTGCCTTCAGCTTGGGTCATGATCTCAGGGTGCTGGGATCGAGCCCCACATTAGGCTCCCTGCTCAGCAGGGAGTCTGCTTCTCCCTCTCCCTCTGTTCTTCACCTGCCCCCTCTCTCCTTGCTCATGTTCCCTCTCTCTCTCTCATATAAATAAAAATCTTAAAAGTAAATAAAAAGATTTAAAAAAATAAGGGCATGATTTGGCCAAGTTACTTGACGAAACTGAGGTTCGGAGAAGCTGTCTGTAAAGTGGGAACAGTACTGCCCGCCTAGCAGGGCTGGTGAGAGGAGGTGCCGGGCTCACAGTAGGATTCACAGTCTGGTTGCTGCCCTCAGCATTAGTGGTACTGTGATGCTTCTGGAACAGCCCCAAAATGTCATACCTTGGTACTTTTATCCTTGTTCTTTCCTCTTTTTCTTTTTCTAGAGTTGTGGTGATTGAAGATAGAGGCAGAAACTCAGTGGTAGGAGTGGTTTTAGGGATTGCAGGGAGAAAATTAGGATTATTCTTGCCCAAACTAGTCCAGAACCTCTCTGTTTTTATATATGTATAATATATACCCTGCCTTCTTCTGACATGGGGTGTGAATAGTTTGTGTCCCCACGCTCTTGGGTGTAACAATGGTGTTGTAAAACACATTAAGCTTAGAAGAGAGTCCAGACTATACATTGAGTGGATGCGTTGTATGGGCAGGTTGCTTAGTCTCCTGGACCGCTCCATCCCTTCACCTGTAAAGTGGAGCTAGCAGGGCTTGTATTAAAAGGATAGGGTTGGAGCTCGTGGGTGGCACAGTTGGTCAAGCGTCCAGTTCTTAGTTTCTGCTCAGGTCGTGATCTCAGTGTTGTGAGATCGAGCCCACCTGGCGCTGCACGCTGAGTGTGGAGTTTGCTTGAGGTTCTCTCTCCCTCTCCCCTCCCCAGTTCTCCCTCCCTCTCTCTCTCTCTCTCTCTCTCTATCTCTATCTCTATCTCTATCTATCTCTCTCTCTGATAAATCTTTAAACAAACAAAAATAAAGAGGTAGGATTGTGGGAAGAAATAAGCGAGGTAACGTGTTTGAAAGCCCTTTGTAATGGTAAAGCATGGTACAAACGGAAGATTTTATTCCTTTTGGTTTCACCAATTGTTACAGCAACAGCTCTCAAATATGCCCACCAGGTTAACTATCTCATATACATCTGTGTCAAATGTTTACTTTCTAATGGGTTGCCCCATGTATGACCGGGCCACCTCCTTCCCTTCAAATCACCACCAGCAAGTGATGCCCAGGGACTGCTCACGTTATAGCGTCCGCCTGAACCAAGCATAATTAGTAAAGAAATCTGTCACAACAAATTCATACACAAGAAAATACAAAGTACTTTAAGGTCAGCATCAATCTGAGATCATCTGTTCCTCTCCTGCTCTTCATTAGTCGGGTAATCAAGAGTTGGCAGTGTTCTTTGCAGAAGCTCATGCTGCATATTGACCTGGGTAATGATGGCAACTTTTATGTTAACCATCAATCACTTTAATGAGTATAAGAATGCCTCCTATCAGCCTTCCAGAAGATGCAGGCATTAAGAGTAACTTGTTCACGGGTGAAATATGCGAGTGTCTTCTCTGGGTTGGGTGCTGTGTTGGTGCCGTGGGCATAGCACCGACTTCTGTCTCCAGGACTTATAGTTTGGTAATGGGGCTGTGGCAGCAGACTTCGTTGGTCCCCTGAATTCAACTTCCTCATAAAAACAGAGCCATACAAGGGTGGTTGCCAGGGGTTGGGGAAGGAAGGAATGGGAGTTGTTTAATGGGTAGTGAGTTTTATTTTTGAAAGATAAAAGTTCTGGAGGTTGGACCACAGCTTGGTTGTTACTTAACACTATTGAACTATACATTTAAAAATAGTGAAGGAGGTGCTAACCTTTATGGTAAATTTTAAATTTTTAATATTAAAATAAAGCCACTAGATCCCAAACCAAAACCCCATGGGTGATGTTTACCACACAGAGGTGACAAGCTGTCCCTTAGAATCCCAGAATAGGAGTGTGTTAAACCACCTACGTCACAAGGTCTGCATGATGTTGATAGCTTTGTGCAAGGAAGCAGAGGAAAGTCATGAGATGATGGACAGACCCGATTATAGGCAAATCCCAACGCAACCAGCTAGTACTCACTGGAAAGTGTGGTGTGTACCGAGTCCATTGGTGGTGAGTGCAAGGAACCCACAGAAGGATCTGAGGAGCTGGAGCAGCCTGGACCCCCAAGATAGGGTCCCTCACTAGGGAGAACTTCTAGAAGTAGGATCAAAATTGGGTGGGAAAGAGACAACAGAGATGAAGGAAAGAGGAGGCCAGGTAAAAGTGGGGAGGAATTTAGCTCCTTGTGATTGCAAGACAGCTCAGCAGCAACCACAGACAAAGAGGGTTGTGTCTTCTCCTGCATTCCACATTATTATTATTATTCTCAGAGAGAATTTTTCTAAGAAGTGCTCCAGTAGATTTACCCGTAGGTCTCATCAGCCAGAATTGGATCACACACACGCCCCCCGCCTGAACCAGTGACTTTGACTGTCAAGGGGAATGAGATACTGTGATTGGCTGACACCCAGTCATAATCCACCCTTGAGAATTAACCTTCTCTTGACACATGAGAGCCTGAAGACCCAAACGCAGTCTGGTTTGCCATTAAGGAAGATGGGGCCTGCCCGTTGGGTATATGATCAACAGTATTTGCAATAGTTTGCTGTCGTGCTCAATTATGTTGTGGCTCCTAGTCCTCAAATATTGTGATCACACTAAGTCTGTGGGAATTCTCCTGTTAACTACATTTGGTAGACATGTTATCATACATGTAAAATGAGTCTTCAAGGGTGACCTATGCAGTTGTGTGTGAGCCTCTTTTCAAAATATCCGTAATTCTCTTGAGTAAATTAGGTACATGCTCTACTGCTATAGTATTAATTTAAGTATTATTGACTAATATATCAAAATAATCTGTAAATTGTGGTGGAATATAAATGAATAAGGTATGATTTCTGTCTTTAAGGCTCTTAGACTATAATTAGTATAAAGATAATCATCATTTAAGCCTATGACATAATTTTATTGTCTAAGTCAAATGAGTCTCAAGAAGTACCTGGATCTCTTATCAAGCAGTTCACCTATGGAGTAACTCAGCACCAATTACAGAAAGTTAAAATTCTTCCAGTTAAAAAAAAGAAAAGAAAAGAAATTGCTGGGGAGGGCTATAGCAAGGAATTCACACAAAGCAAGTCACCATATATTTTTTTAAGATTTTATTTATTTATTCGTGAGAGACACAGAAAGAGAAAGGCAGACACAGGCAGAACGAGAAGCAGGCTCCACACAGGGAGCCTGATGTGGGACTCGATCCTGGTACCCCAGGATCACGCCCTGAGCCAAAGGCAGAGGCTTAACCGCTGAGCCACCCAGGCATCCCAAGTCACCATATTTTTAATACTAAGTGAAAATAGCACAAAATGGAGTTCTTGAGAAATTAGAAAAAGGTATTTTGGAATACCTCCTTCTGAAAGTTCAGGAGAAAACCAATTTTACATGAAAATAAGCACAGAAAAGGATTAAGGTTGATGCCATATTAGAAAGAAATCTCCTATAAGGACGGAAAAGAGAATAACATACCTGCAGATAATGAAACCATCCACAAAAGACATGTGCTCAAAACAGATAAAACTATAGCCTACTATTCAAAATGAGCGTAGAGACTGTTTTTAAAAATACAAGGTATGAAATAACAATAGAGATCAGACTTACAAACACTCAAAAATGAGGCAAATAGTTCTAATCAAATAAAAAACAATTATTTCAGATTAAGAGTCAAAATCAAACAAACCCAATAGCAAGCAAAAGCAATAAATAATTTCTTGAAAGAAATAGAAAGGATAAAGAAATAGAAAGGCAAAAGACATTATTATTATTATCATTATTATCATTTTCATTATTATTTATTATTTTGAGAGGGAGAGTCCAGGAGGCCTAGAGAGGGAGGAAAGAGAAAATCTTAAGCAGGTTTCCCCAGCACGGGGCTCAGTGTCACAACCCTGGGATCATGACCTGAGCTGAAATCAAGAGCAGGACACTTAACCCACTGAGCCACTGAGGCACCCCAGAAGGAGGAAATTTTTGAAAAAAGAAATGAAGAGATAAAAATAACTATTGAAAATCTGCAAAGCAGGGGTACCTGGGTGGCTCAGTGGTTGAGCATCTGCCTTTCGCTCGAGGTATGATCCCAAGATCCTGGGATCGAGTCCCACATCAGGCGACCTGCAGGGAGCCTGCTTCTCCCTCTGCCTATGTCTCTGCCTCTCTGTGTCTCTCATGAATAAATTTTAAAAAAGAAAATATGCAAAGCAGATCTAGCATACAAATAAATGATAGAGGTAACTGAAGAAGAAAACTGAAGCAGGAGAACAAAATAAATACTTAAGGTTATATTCTAGAAAGTTTCCGTAAAATACAACAACAACAACAAAAAATTTAAAACTACATTGTGGAAGAGCAAACAGCCTACTTAAGAATAGTGATGTAGAATGGCAGACAAGAAGTCATTCTAGTAACATTACCAGACTTAAAAAAGAAGAAGAAGAAGTCCCTTAAACATCTGAGTAAAAAGGGACTTATAAGGGGAAAAAAGTAAATCATCAGACTTTTAACAGCAGCTCTTTATGTCAAGGGAAAATAGTGTAACCACTGAGTTAATAGAGGCAATTTCAGTTTACTTGCAATCTATTTTGTGAGCGGTGCCTGTGAGTGGCATAAACAGGAATCCCTAGAAGAGTCCAGGAAAAATTTTAAAAAGCCATCACTCTCAACTAGAAAGGCTTCATGAAAGAGGTGGAAAAGAAATCTTGGAAAATTTTTAAACTAATACATTTCAGAATTATAATACATAAATGTGATTTATCCTGAGTGCTCAACTATGTATAATACTGGATTCATTGCATACCACCCTGTGTCCATATTTCTTACTTACTTTTATAAAAAATATAAAATTCCTGGCTAAAAGTTCTTTTTTTTTTTTAAATACTGGAATTTGAGTAATTCTGTGAATCCAGAATGTGTTGCTATTTTAAAAATTACATACAATTCAGTGATTTTTTCAGTAGATGTGATAAACGTAAATTTTTGTAAGTGGAAACCTGGATAATCCAGCTTTTGAGTTGGTTGATTATTGAGACAAAAGTAATTACATATAATTAAACAGAATTCTGAGCAAAATTAACTGTCAGAGTCCTCTCCATCTTTATTTTTTGGTTAATTTCTTTTTATAGCACATAGAATGGATGGTAGAGTATATTTATATTTTATTGTATAGAATACCTTAAAATCTAAAGGGAGTTTTTCGTTTTTTAAAAAAATATTTTATTTTTTAAGTAATCTCCACACCAAACCTGGGGCTCAAACTCACAATCCCAAGATCAACAGTTGAATGCTCTACCAACTGAGCCAGTCAAGTGCTCTGAATTTTCATTTTGTGTAATGCTTTTAATACAAGGTAGTGGCCAAAGTTCAGAGTCAAACAGTTCACACTGCTTCATACCGTATTAAAAACAAATTCAGGGTGGTTAATAGCAAAAAAAGTTAAACGGATAAAGCTATTCTGATAGCCCAGAAACCATAAAGGAAAAGATCAACTGACTTGGCTACATAAAAATTCTAGGCTTATATATTTATTTATGCATTTATTATTTTTATTGAGATCATACTAATTACCAGGCACTGTTCTTGGTGCTGAAGATACGGCCTAAATAGCCAGTGCCACATCTCACAAAGAGCTTATATTACATGCTATATGGCAACCAATACCATAAATAAATGGCTATGGGGAAAAAAAAAAGACATGACCTGGAGAGATTCTTTGCAAGATATATGATAAATATCTGTAATAAACAAGGGCTCATAATAAATTAGTAAACAAGTAACCCAATAGACAAATAAGCAAAAGTGATAGTGAATTAAAAGGAGAAACAACTGGAAATGGCCAATAAACATGTGAAGAGTTGCTCAGCCTGAAAGTAGTTCTAAAAATGCAGTTGGAACAACTACAGCATACAGTGTTTCCCCCTTCAGCTTGGCCTAATTTCTGAAAATTCCTAACTCCCACTGTTGGGAAATGTGTGAGGAAATGAACACAAGTCTAAGAATTTCTAGCCTTTTTGAAAGTAATCTAGGAGTGTCTGTTAAAATGAAACATTCTCATACCCTTTGACCCAGAAAGCTCATTTTCTGGAACCTCTTCTACAAACATAAAAACACTAATGCCTAAAGATATGTGTAAGAGTATTTACTGTATCATAGTTTATTTTGTATGTAGAAGAGAATTGAAAGAGGTTGACTGCATTATGGAACAATTTGTAGCAATTGAAAAGAATGAATTTGATACATGTGAATTATATTGACCCAACAAGAATATACATGAAATGCTGATCGTTCAATGACCATTTTCAATGGCAATTTGTTGGGTAATAGAATGAAATTTTTAATTAATTAACTCTTTTTGATATAGTGTTTTAGCTTTGTTCAGATAAATACCCAGAAGCGAAGTTGTAGGATCATATGATAATCCTATTTTTAGTTCTTTGAGGAAAGTCCATACTGTTTTCCATACGGCTGCACCAATTTAAATTCCCACCAGTAGTGCACAAGAGCTCCCTTTTCCTCATATCTTCACCAACACTTATTTCTTGTCTCCTCTTCCTTTTGAGGGGGTGAGGAGGAGCAGAGGGAGAGGGTGAGAGAAAATCTCAAGCAGGCTCCCTACTGAGCGTGGATTAAGGATTAAGCCAGTAGCCATCCCCTACTTTCTTCCCTATATTATTCCCGTCTAAGAGATTTCAAACCTGACTGCTCCAAAGACACCAGTAATAGAGTTCTCTCCAATCACAGTTTGCTACCCATATTGGTCTAGAATGGAAAATTTCACAGTATCCTTTGCAAACTGAGATTTACCGTATGGAGGTCTTTCTTACTGTGAGTGATATCCTTTGGACTGATGCTTACACCTGTTTTCTCCACTTCAATTATCAGAAAGAACGAACCAGTAATTATTCTAGGCCTCTAAAGGACTTTCTGGAGGTTGCTTCAACCTTCCCATCTTAGAGGTGATAAAACTGAGGACCAAGTAGAGTGTGGAACCTGCCTGTGGTGAGAACTGATACCAAAACCCGTTTATACTCCATGCCAGCCAAGTGCACTTCCTGCTGCCCTTGTCCTTTCTCTCAGACAGACACCAGCATCACCTAATTGGTTCTACATTCAGTGCCTTTTACCTACTGATACAAGGTCGGTGAGGTACAGACTGTCATAACTTTTGAAGTAAAAACTAATCTATTGGGACTCCTGGGTGGCTCAGTGGTTGAGGGTCTGCCTTTGGCCCAGGGCGTGATCCTGGAGTCCCGGGATCGAGTCCCATGTCGGGCTCCCAGCATGGAACCTGCATCTCCCTCTGCCTGTGTCTCTGCCTCTCTCTCTATGTCTATCATGAATAAATAAATAAAATCTTTTAAAAAAAACTAATCTATTAATGTTGGGATTTGCCATCCTATAACAAAGTAAGAGTGTTTCAGAGCAAGGATAAAACTCCAAATCACCACTCATTTTGGACTGAGAACCTGGAAGCTCCACTTTCCCTTCCCTGGTTTAGGCTCCATGCTGAGACTTTAATTTAAAGTCAAAGCCTCACAGGATTAGGAATCAAGGATATATTTTTTTTTCATATCTACTCAAAACTGAAGCCCTACTGCCATTAGGCAGCTCAGATTCTTTGCTCAGCTTCTGCTTATGTTTGGGCAAAGTGAAGACCCCTGGGTGGGAGTGAATGCTTCCAGCACCGCATGGTTTCCACACAAGGTCCAGGCATTCCTCCTGGCCTGATATGAGGGTCACACCAGAAGGATGTGACTAATAAAGAATGTGACTTCAGAGACTCTGCGAGTCCAGACAACTTCTGATAAACATTTAAACAGAGGTTAAGAATGTTTTCTTTTCTGAAGGGAAACTATGTGGTCTGTGGTGTGAGTGGGAGGGAGTAGAGGGGAATAAATCTAAACATCAGCTTCCTCTTTTCATAATTCTTAAGCGTTTTAGCAGCAGCCGTTTTTAATACCCTGACAGGCTTTCATATTTAGAACCCAGAGCTGGATGCCAGCCAAAAGAGAAGGGGGATGGAATCTCTGAAGACCAGGCAATTCCAAAGTGATTGCCAAGCAAGTTTAAACATAAGCTGGACATTGAGGCCAGTTTCCCTGGTTCCCACCCTAAGTCCGGGAATGCTCCAGAAGGTGTCCACTCAAGGCACACTTTGAGTCTCCTGGTTGGGATCCTCACTTCCTATGCTGACAAAAGGGGGAAGCTCTGTAGAGGAAATGGGTGTTGACTTCAGGGGGAGGAAAGGTGAGGTGGACCAGATGGCACCTTTCAGCATCCTCAACCCACCTAAGGCATTCTGGGAACACTGGTCCAGGACAGGGAGGAGACAGCCGACAGGGTTACCCGGCTGGCAGGGGAAAGGAAAGCAGCATAGTTCTGGTGACGCAAAGCAAAGCACTTTCATTGGTAGTGCTGACCCAACGAATATCTTTGAGCACTTTCTCCTCGTGGGCTCTTTGATTTATCTCCTCACATTTCCTGGATGGTGTGTGTTGGGGGAAGGGGGTGTGGATAGCATGGCACTTTCTCTGCTGGATTCTAAATAAAAAGTAAGAAAAATAATGTCATTCAGCAAACTCTAAATGGGGAGGGGAGGGAGTTCAGTATTGGAAGGAGAGGCATGGGTGTTAACTTTAGGAAAACCCTTCGTGTATCTGAAGTTGATATTCTTTTGAATATGTCTGCTTCCATTATTTTAGCCATCACCCCTACAGCCAGGAGCACTCAGGACCAGTGGAGGTGGAATGTGGTTGTGTTAGTTCCTTTCCTTTGAATTTTAAGGGGGTAGAGAAATTATTTTTTATTTTGAAATCCTAAGTATTCCCATACTCCATTTCCGACATTTCTTGCTTTTCTGAGAGCAGTTTCTCTAAAAAGGCTAGTGTTCAGAAAGCACATTCATCTTGGTTTGTTCATTTATGTAGTCCTTCATTCGTTCATTCATTCAAGTGTCCACCAAAACCTGTGATAGGCTCTGTTAGGATGGAAAGGGCCATCATCCCATCATCAACAAGGCCATGACTCAGAAAACTGGGAGTCATGGTTAGGATGAAAGTCGTGGAGTTAAACCTACCCTGAAATCTTGGCTCTGCTACTGATAACCTGTGTGACTCTGCACGTCATTTAACCTCTCAGAGCCTCTGATTTCTCATCTGTAAAATGGAGCTAAAAAGCATAAGCCCCTCATTGGATTCTTTTTTTTTTTTTTTTTAAGATTTTATTTATTGATTCACGAGAGCCACAGAGAGGCAGAGGGTGAAGCAGGCTCCCTGTAGGGAGCCTTACGTGGGACAGGATCCAGAGACTCCAGGATCACACCCTGGGCTGAAGGTGGCGCTAAACCACTGAGCCACCCAGGCTGCCCACCCCTCATTGGATTCTTATGAGAATTACCCAAAAAAAGAGGAAGACCCTTCACTCTGCCCAGCATATAAGCTCAGTAAATGATGGTAGAGGCAAGATTCATGGTAGCTTTAAGGCTGGTGGCGATTTTTATTATTATTATTCATGAGTGATAGGGCAAAGCACTGTTAGATGTCAAGGTCGGGGAGAGAGCGCTGGACCGGAGTGCCTGCAAAGATTCCCTGTAGAACGTGACTTGCCAGCTTGCTCTCCCTTGAGCTCTCTTATTTTTTTCAATCACATCTTCATGGAGAAATTGGGAAATTCCTTTCCCTTTGCATTTCACTTTCTATTACATTCCTGAAGACTGAAGCTTTAATGCAGTATTCAGCTGAAGGCCACATCCCAGTATTTGCATTGACCTTGGAGTGCCAGCATAATTATTTTGTCAATTATTTGACTTTTTAGAGTGTGCTTACCTTGAAGAACCTCCGCAAAGGAGGACCGTGTTAATGTGTAACACAGAGATAAGCAAGGAGCTGCTTTCTCTCTCTCTCTCTCTCTTTTTTTCATGGCCATTCAACTGGAAAACTGAAATGGTTCTATTTGCATCTCATCGAGCATGTTGAAAGGTGGGGGCAGAAAAGGGGCTTTTGCTAATGAACTACCCTGGGGTGTATATTTTAGCAACACTGAATGCAAGGAGTCACCTGCGATTTGTTTTCTGTTTTAAGAAAAAAAGAAAATTACAAAACAACGTAATCCCTTGCTTGAAGAAGTGGCTGGTGTTTAGCAAGAAGACAGCAAATAGGAATCCTCTGAGTTCAGCCAAGGAGCAGTGTGCTCCCTTGTAGATGGGATGAATGAATGAATGATTCTCACTTGCATTGGCAGCAAGGTCATTTTTCTCACCCTAAAAAGAAGGCATTAATCATCGGGGCTGGAGAACATGTGAGACAAGAAGAAATGAGTGACTGCAGCAGGAGACACAGAGCTGGGCTGGGCAGCTTGGCGACCCTGCGGGTGGGAGTCGGGCCTGCCCAGGTGGCCCCTCCCAGGCTGGCAGGAGTGGGTGTGGGAGCTGGTGCTCCTGAGCCCTAACAGTTCTGTTGGGAACTTTCCATTGTTAGAGAAACCTCCTAGTCATCATCCAAGTGCATTTCTGAAATGCCTGACTGCTCAGGGCTTGGTAAGCTCAGGATTAGCCAGCCTTCCACGTACCCAGTGTGTATTACAAGCAGGGATCAGGGGAACGTGGCTGAGCCAATTGTTTTTTTTTTTGTTGTTGTTGTTGTTTTTAAGCCCCAAACCCACAGGTAAATGGAAGGTACATATTTATATCACCGACCCATCAAGGGCAAAGGTGTTTTGCAGGAAGAGAGAGAGAGAAATTATCACGAATGAAGCTCTGGAACTTAGAGCTAGAGGAATTATGGAAGATTGAGCAAAGGAGATTGAAAGCAAACACCGGACCTCTAACCAACTTTTCCATCCACCACAACCAGTGGTTTGCCTGTATATCTGTTCGTTGACTTGCCCAGGCAGGCTCTTAGGTCACCTATACGGTAATATGGGATCTTGGCTGGGAGCCTGGGTTCTAGAACCAAATTACTTAGTTTTGAATCCCAGCACACCTACTTATGAGCCTGGGGACTTCGGGCAAACTCTCAACCTTTCTTGGCCTCAGTTTTCTTTTCTGTGAAATGGGGGACAGCCCCAACCAACCTCACAGGGTTGTTGACAGGGTTAAATTAGTTAACGTATCTATCTGTCCATGTCAAGCGTTGGTGGGGAGCTGGGGGCAGGAGTGAGTGGAAGGGCGGGGAAAGCCATGTGGAATAGAATAACAGAGTAGGGTGGATGCAAGGAATGAGCAAGGTCATTTAGTCCAGCCTCCTCCTCAACCAGGAAAACAAATCCTGTTCCATTTTAGAGGATTTATGAGAGAGACCAACCAAAAGCGCACCTGCCAGCAGGAGGAGGAGCAGAGGGGGAAGGCAAGGGAGGGGGAAAAT
The DNA here is from genome assembly GCF_048418805.1 of Vulpes vulpes. NCBI lineage: Eukaryota > Metazoa > Chordata > Mammalia > Carnivora > Canidae > Vulpes > Vulpes vulpes. Next base: position 75,220,009 of record NC_132781.1, read on the forward strand.
CTCCAGCAAACTGTAGGCTGAGCATGGAGCCCACATGGGGCTGAATCCCACCACGCTGAGATCATGACCTGAGCTGATACACATGTGCAGATGCGCACGCACACTCTTTTTGAAATAAAGAAGCCTTTAAAATAAATAATAAATAAGATGATAAATAAATACTTCCTTTGGAAAATCTCATAGGAAATTATAGAGTCAATCCATCATTTGATTGACTCCATCATTCAGTTTGGTTGAAATTGTGAATAAAATGAAGAATCCACCCACTATTAACTCTCAGCCTTCGCTCATATCCACAGGACTACATTTTAGGAAAGTCTGTTTATTGTTGGACATCTTTAACTGCTGGTGCTTTGCTACCTTGACTTTAAACATGCAATGTAACTTTGATCTTAGTGTTCTGGGGTAACTAAAATCAAGACTTCTCATTTCCTGATGTGGCATTCCTTCAGACGTTAGAAGATATTTAACGGGTACTTCCCCTCTCCAGGCTTCTCTTCTTCGAGCACCCCACATCACCTTCTACGTTGGTTTTCCGACCCTACACCATTGTTTGATGGGTCTCTTCCACTCTTAACCTCTTGGATGGGACCCAGGCCTGCAGGACTGAGAGGATTAGTGCAGAACACACTAGGACCATAGGCTCACATGCATGCAGACCAAGGGGGCTGGCCTCTAGCCTCTTAGCCTCATTGATGTCATGGTGGGCTCCTTGGTTAAATAAGGCAGAGAGGCAAGTAGGAGCAAGGAAGGAGCTTTCCCGAACTGTTTCAACTAGTAGTCTTGGTATTGTTGCTGCTGTTTGTATTTTAAGTAAGAATTCCTCATTAAATTACTTGTAACAAAGAGATCCTTGGCATTCAAGTTTTTTTTTTTTTAAGATTTATTTTTTTATTTTAGAGAGAGCATGGAGGTGGAGTGAAGGGCAGAGGGAGAGGGACAAGCAGACTCCCCACTGAGCCCTGAGATCAGGACCTGAGCTGAAACCATGAGTGGGACACTCAACTAACTGAACCACCCAGGCGCCTCAGCATTCAAGATTTTTATAGACTATTCATAAATTCTCAAGCACGAGTTCAAACAATGAAAAAATGTTCCTCCTTTTTATGAGAGGGGACATCTGTAGCTATGTTGATCAGAGATCTGTATGACAAATAGACCAGGACCCATGGAAAGGGAGAGATTTAAAGATCTAGATGTCAAGATACTCAGGTGACTCCTTTGTGATCTAACTACTACGCTGCTTCCTGCCCACCCCTTCTTTCAGATTGGAAATTATTGGACTTTATTTTTCTATGTGTCACATTCTCTGTAGCTTTTTAGTTGCTGCACTGAATCCTTTCCCTTAAAGGCATTTGTTGTTAGGTTGTTGGGTTTGTTTGGGTTTCTTTTTGTTCTTTTTTTTTTTTTTAACATTTTTGCTTCACTGAAGCTTAGTGTGCTTTTTATGGTTTTATAGTTACCTTGCAGAAATCTCATTAGAAAAGCACTTTAATATATTACTTGGCAACCAGACATCTGACAGTGTTCTAGTTCATTAGTTAGGAAACCTCCCCAACCTTGTAGGAATGGACATTCCTCAGTGAACAGGGAAGCTTTGATCACTCCTGCAGGGGCCAGGATTTATTTTAATGCATTTTGGGAGTAGGGGAAGAGGGGCTGTAAATGTGGCAAAATAAAAATAACCAATTAAGAAAAACAATGAAACATTATTGAAAAAGAAATAAATTTAAGTTAATATTATTCTGTGGTATCTCCTGAGTCTATTGAAGGCAGAGCTTGTTTTAGGAAAATGGTCCTCCTGTCGTGAACAAGAAGCTAGTTAAGCAGCCTCACGCCAGATCACAGATTACACTGAACTGATCCTAATGAGGATAGACTTTTCAAAGCTATATTCATTTTACCATGAATAAATGGATTCAAGTCTTATTCGTGGGTTTTTAATTTTCAACTTTGAATTTGCAAACTATCAAATTCCTTCAAAGCTATGGTGTGCAGAGAAGGCTCTGAGTAATAGGATTGCTTATTCTTAAAGTCAGATGCCCTTTAGCAAAGCACTAGGCTTTGAAATGTGATCAGTCAAGGGTCCAATAGGCACGGATTGCCCCACATGGCGCTGTTTCTTGTTGAGTTCTAACTAGATTTAGTATCTCTCACACAAAACACAACTCGGCCCCGAGGGCTTCTAGTGCATTCAAAGTAGGTAATGCTATATTGTTTTAACACAGATTATACCAAATGAAGTGCAATTTAAGTTCCTGAAGCATGACGGTACTTGGGTGCTGGTAACTTTTTTTATTTGGGAGCTGGATCTTTTTTCTTTTAATTGAAAGGCTTGAAAGAAGCAAGCTGTCTGGAAAGGTGTTTTTTTTTTTTTTTTAAAAGAAGACTCCTTTATTAGAATGTTAAGAATAAGCCAGAAAGCAAATGGGGTATTATGAAAGAACTTCGAGATGAGAGAAAGGAGAGTTTTGGCCAGAGTGTGGGAAGCCCCTGAGGTAAAGCTGGAGAATAAGCTCGAGCATCCCACGTAGTGGGAGGATAAGTGCGTGGAGCCTGTGGTGCTTTCACACTTGCCTGAATGGGGAGCAGAACCCAGATGCCAGATGCTCACTTTTACCTTGTGAGGCCTTCAGAGGCAAGTAGAAGGAAGAAAGGGAGAGCCGAGCAATAAAATGTGTTTGTTCTGGGTTAGAGACGCGGTTTCCAAAGAGGAGACCAGGTCAGGCAGTTGGGAGGCCCTGTGTCCTCACACCAGGATAGGGCCGTGTGAGCTCTGGCCTCAGGCAGGTTCCTCACCTCTGTACCAGCAGTCGCTGCAGTTCCCAGTCAGCGCCACAGGACTGTGCCGAGGGTCAGCTAAGGTAACCCACTTGAGAAGGTTCTCCACAAATGGGTGGTGAGCAAAGTTGGAGGTGGTGGTGATGACTGTGGGGTCGTATCTGGGCTGACTTACAACCTGGCCGGTTACTGTGCAGTCGTGGAAGTTTATGAGGCCACCCAAAACCCATGCCCATTCTAGTCTAATCCTCATGATCCAGAGACCCTAGTGATCTCAAGCAATTCTGGGACATTCTTAGAACCACCTCCCTCCCCGCATCCGGTGTTCCTCAGTCTACCCAGAACAGCTATTCAAGACAAGCCCTCCTAAGCAAACCCGATGTTTTGAAAGCCCTTGTGGATCTGCCCTCCTGATTACCCTCGTATCTGCCATGCCACGTATGCCACGAGCCACAGGCCGTGTGGCTCCCTTGTGTCTGACCTGTTAGGATACTAACCGAGGCCAGCCCCCCTCTGTTGGGCTGAGTATTGCATCTGAGGGCTGGGGGCCCCCAGGTCCCTCCCCCAGAGAGACCCACACCCCCTCAGTGACCAACCAGGGAAACAAGGGAGGCTTGCTGAGCCTGTGTGTTGGAACTCTCCCCAGTGTTGGAGAGCTGGGGTTGCTTCATCTAAGCCCGAGTGATCAGCACCAGACGTTTACAACGTACAGAAGCAAACATTTGTCAGCACAGATGGAAGAAGGAGATGCTAGATGTGAGAGTCCCAAGGAGGCCTCCTACCGACTGACTCTCCTCTCCCTACGCATGCAGGACTCTCCTGATGTGATGAGACATGTGTGCACTCAGTGACAGCATGGAATGCAGTGTTTGACTAGAAGAGGCTTTCCAAAGGCCGGAACAGGAGGAGCGTTCTTAGTGAATTCCAGCTGGTGTTTCACACTCCAGATGTATCAAAAATACATGCCTTCAGTAGGACGTAGACTTGTGCGTTGATGGGCAGCACTTCTGGCCATAATATACTCATGCTGCAGCCTGAACTGACTCGCATACTTCCTTCAGCCCGACGTTGTCACCACCATATGCCCATGGGCCCCAGGGACTTTGTTAACCTCGGGATCCAGTGTGTTCAGCACAGGAGAAATAGGAGAAATAATGTAAGGTGAACACACACTGGGAGAGCCCATCTGCAGATAAAGTAGCCTTTGTAATTAGCAGTTTTATTTCAGTAAGTTATTTAATAAACTGAGATGTCTGTGTGGTACCATTCGACTCTGATCCACAAGATTGATCACGTTTGTTTTTCAAGATTTATCAATCTCACTCCAGTAGAAAAATGCACCGAGGGCTCCCCCCACCCCAGTGTTCATTGCTTATTAACCCCCTCCCCAAAATTGTCAGCTGGGTTGTCTCAGACATCCATAAGAGAAAACAAAGGTGTTCTTATTTAAGCTTTTGGCTTTACATTCACACGTTTTGATTTGATTGGAGAACAGTTAAAGACTCAGGGAGGTTTAGGCCTGCAGGAGGAGATTGAGGACTTTCCATCATTATAAACGTGTCCTGGGGCGCCCACCTCATTTAACTAGAGCATAATGCAGAGGAGTGATTTGGGACTTACTATTTCTTCCCACAAACTAATCTTTTTAAATGGCTTGCACTTTTTGCTGTCCCCAAAGGGATTTGTGAAATGTGATTTTCAGCAGGAAATTGGCTTTTTTTGATGTTAGCCATAATGGAAATGTGTAGATAAACAGAATCTCGGTTAATATAATAAGACAATCAGGCATTTGGGGGGTAGGGGGCGGAGAGGAAGGCAGGAGAGAGGAAACAAAGCTAGGAAGACCTCTGTCAAATGTGGAAGGAGTATGTCTTTGGTTTTCATTTTTATTTAAACCAGCCTCTTTATAAAATTAATTTCTTGTTAAGACATCGTACAGTGAGTCTGATCAACATTTTGAGGGGAAAATGTCTCGCTCTGGGTGGGCTTCTGGGAGAAAGAGACTCACCTAAGATTCCTGTGGGAAACCTAAGGACAACTCTGATGCTAAAGGTCTCCTGATGGAGGAACTTCCATTTGTGTTTTGGTGGAGGGGCCGTGGACAACCTTGAGAGACCAATCTCAGCATTCGGAAGTGCCCCCTATAGCCCGACCTGTGGTCCCTGCCCAACTTCTCTCTGCTCATTTGGTTTCTTTATTTTTCTCTTTGGCTCCCTCCAGCCCAAAATGGCCCAAGAGACACAAATGACCATTTGGGTTTCCACACCAGTTTGAATTTCCTTCCCAAGGCAAGTCCGTGTGTCTTGATGGTAGCGTTGTGTCCTTAAACAGTGCAGTGGGAGGGTGTGGGAGTCTCCTTCATCCCCACCTCTGGGAGCACAGCTGGAGGAAGGCCTCATGGGGGATCCAAGCCAGGCATTCAGCACCCCCCCCCCAATGTCTGGGCAAGGGGCTCAGAACGTTTCTGTGGTCTCAACCAGAGGGTCTTCCTTCCATGGTTTTTTTCCTCTCCTGTCATTGAAAAGGGTTCCACACCCAAGACTGGCAATTGAAAAGCTTCAGGGAATTTGCTTTTAATGTAAAAAGAAGTAGCAAGCTGAGTAAGTGACTGAAGAGAAAGCCTACCCCGGCTGCCGGTCCACTTGGAGAGCATGAGCATGACAGGATGTCCTCAATGTAAACATAACTTGTCCCTTTCTCCTTGTCCTTAGAAGACATTAAGTTTCCTTTCACTTCCCTCAGGGCCTTCCGCTAACCCCATTCCTGGTTTAAGGCCCGGCAGGGAAAATTTTGTGTTTGCACTGTGAAAATCCAAACCTTAATGTGCCATTTACTCTCTTTTAATATCTTTTTTCCTTCTTCCTGTGGAAAATGAGGTAAAAGAATCAATAAAAAAAAAAAAAGAATCATTTTTTATCCCAACCATATATTAATGAATGGGAAGTATTTCCGTCCTTATTTTTCTCTGCCATTACTGACATATTACCAGGCTCCTCTTATCTCTGCCTTAGCTTCTTGCTTATCTGAGTCTTCACTGGCTTCTGTTTTTCCCTGTTCTCTTGGGTATTGTGTCTACAGGTCTTTGGTGTTGGGGGAATGAGCTAGTGACCTGGTGACATCAGACCTTTGATTGGAGTCTTGCTCTTCAGATGCCTGGGTATTTTTTAAAGCCCACTTGTCGTGAAACCTCAACACATCTCCAGATCAGCAATTCCCAGACTTGTTGGGCTTATTACTATCCTTGTTTTCCTACCTTACCTTTGGTTTATATGACTTTCTTCCTCCTCCTCTCCCATCCTGACAATCCTCCGAGAAGAAGAGTGCAACGTTTGTATCTATTAATATAAAAACAAATAAAAATTTGTTTAATTTTGAGGAATTTTAAGACAGCATGACACGTATACTGGAGAAATTCTGGGGTGTTACAGAAAAGAAATCACTGCTATAAATCTTGGAATAAGGTCATTTTAATCTCATTATTCCTTTTTTTTTTTTTTTTTTTTTTTAGTTTTCATTTTGGTAGAAAACATGTAACGTGAAATCTACCCTCTTAAAAAAGTGTTAAGTGTACAGTACAGTATTGTTAATGGTGTGCACATTGTTGTACAGCAGATCTTTAGAAATTTCATGTTGCATGACTGAAATTCTACACTCCCCATTTCCCCTTCCCTCCAGCCTCTGGCAGCCACCATTCTACTTTCTGCTTCTGTGAGTTTGGCTCTTCATGTACATAAAAATCATGCAATATTTGTCCTGTGACGGGCTTATTTCACTTAGCGTAATGTCCTCAAGGCTCATCCATGTTGTAGTTTATGGCAGGTTAATTTCACTCACCATTAAAGTGTAAATACGAGACTCTTAAGGGGCAAAAAAAGTCCCTTATATCTTCTATGGGCTGTTTAAGGTTACAAACGCTCACATTTAGGGCTTCTGTTTTAGAGATCCTGGGGTGATAGAAGTTCCGATTCTTTATTATATAATGATGAAGTAACATAGAAGATTGTAAGATAGCAGATACAAAAAACGGTTAAGAAGAGTCCTTGAGAATACATATTATCATCTCCTTAGTCATCTCGTTGGGATTGAGCAATAATGGCCCGAAATCAGTAAATATCCATCATGAGGACTCTGAATATGTGGGAGTATATCCTTGGGAGAAAGGACTTTATGACAAACAAAAAAACCTCATTCTCCAGGGAGGATTATGATTAATTAAGGAACTAGTTGATGGTAGAGAAGGTTCAAAGATGTTGTGTCGGTTATTTATTGCTACAAAAAAAATTAGTCCAAAATTTAGCAGCCTAGAACAACAAAGAATATTTATTAACCCACACATTTTGTATGGGTCAGACATTTAGGACTGGCTTATCCAGGTAGTTCTGGCTTTGGAATCTCTCATGAGGTTACAGTCAAGATGTGAATGGGCACTGCAGTCATCTGAAGGTTTGACTGGGGTTGGTAGGATGTGTTTCCACACTGGCTCACTCACAGGACTGTAACTATAAGTGTGTAGTCCATCACACAGCCTCTCCATTGCACTACTGGAGCATCCTAACAGCACATCAGCTGGCTTCTCCTAGAGCAAGTGACCCTAGAAAAAGGACGGAAGCTTCTGTGCTAATGGCCTAGTGTCAGGAGTCCTACTTTGTCACTTTAGCCGCATTCTATTTGTGAGGAGTCCAGCCCACAGGCAAGGGGAGGAGAATTAGGTCGTGCCTAGAGAGGGAAGATTTGATAAGGGGACGAGGAGGCCTGTGCAGTAAGATTTATAAATAGGACCTGGACTGGATATTGTAGTGATGCTGCAAGACAGACAGATTTGGACACAAACTCACTTCTGTGGTTGTCGTGGGGCTGATGTGTGGTGGAGAGAACTAGGGACACAACTGGCTGGGTGCCCTAGAGAAGTGATACAGGTAAAGGCAGTGGCTTTGACCCGGGAACAAAGGTAGGTGCTCTGGGCCAGCCCAGGAGTTGGGCACTCCTGGAGGGAAAAAGTACTTTTTACCAACCAGGTTTTTGTTTGCTGTCGCTGAAACTGAACAGTACCCGCAGGTTCTCCGCTGCACTGAAGATGCTTCTTCAGCTCAGCAAGAAGCTGGCTCAGAACCCAGACTCCACGGTTCTGTGAAATCGGAGGAGGGCTAACATCTTGCTGCCGTTTGTCCCTGGACTTGCCCCTTTGTGCATGTCCGTCTGTTGGCATTTCCAGAGCTTAGGAGTGAACCCTTTTCTGTTTTCCCCGTGAAGTCAGATTCTGGGGTGGGCCTCGATGTTTCTCCAAAGGCCCTTTCCAAAGCTTAACTTGTGTTTACTTAGAAGAAAGTTGCCTGAATTGCCTTCCTAACCTCCGTAGACTGAGTTTATTTGTCTTGAGGGAAGAATCAGAGTTTCGAACTCATCTCTTTGGCTCCAGCTCTCTTGGCAGAGGACACAGGGAGAGAGTTTTTGCTTATGTGTGTGCTTGGGGAGGATCTTTTTTTTTGTTTTTATTTTTTTCTGTCCCAGCCATAGCCCATGGGTGAGCCAGCACCTGGGACCTTGACAAGCCTCCATGCGTGGGCTGGGGTCACATGGGGAGTTCTACCCAGGAGGACCATTTGTGATGTTCCCAAATTCCAGAGTAGGCGGTGGTTTTCCCAATTCAAGGCTCAGGGGAATTGGGGGAGTTACTTTCCTGGAGCCAGCCTTATCTTATTTATCCATGTTCTACTCACGCAAATTAGACATATTCCCACAACTAAACTGTGTGCTGCCCATCTGCCGAGAAATGGAGCTGTGGATGCTTAATGGCTTTGCTCAGCACCTTTCTGATCTCTCAGCTTCACCCCACCTAATGGTGGCCAGCTGATCGAGGACAGATAATGTTTTTTCCTCAGTTAATAATAAAGTGCAAGGAGATGAAGTCACATAGTTCTAGTTTTTGTTGCTACCAGCATCCAGTGATGAGCAAAGGCAAATGGTCACAACCCCCACCCCCAGCCTTACTTGTAAAATGAAGATCTGGACAAGATGTATATTAGGGTCCTTCTACGTCTAAAAGTCACGGCCTATATGATATTTTAAGAGAATGAAAGCATTAATAGGAAAGGACTTCTCTACTAAAAGAGGTGAATCTCATACTCATTCCTATCCCACTAGAAAGGGCCTGTCCCTCCACTGGAACATTTCCTCTCCATGTGGAATCAGCAATTTTTCCTGTTTGGAAACAGATTTTTAAGTAGACCTTTTCACTTAAAACTTGATATAAATGTTTTTAACATCTTTGGGTAAGTGGGGCTTATGCTTTGCTGTTTTTTTAATCCATCTCTTCTAATATAACAATATCGTTGGTCAACATGGATTTGAACTTTGGCGCTTTGAAGTATTTACACCACTTTTACTCTGGTTTCTCCCAACAAAAGTCTGAGCAGTGATCCTGGATTTTTAAATCTCACAAATTGACTAATCAGGCAGCATTTGCTACAGACTCAGTCTTTATCTTTTGTCTCCTGGGTTTTATCTACGTTTTTAAATGAGATTGCTATTTTTGTATAGACTTTTTTTGAACATGTGATCTATGTTAGTATAAGGGTAAAAATACAGAATCAGCAATTCTGGCCATTTGATTGCTCTGTTGAGTAGCTGAGTCAGGAACATAAGAAAGGCAGACCGAAGCATTGACCTGTTTGTACCTATGAATGGTTGAGGACCGGCTTTTAAATAGGCCACAGTTAACAAAATCTCTGCACTTTCACCTTTCCCAAATGCTAAGACATGCCCTGTACAAACTCTGGAACAGAAGTAGTTTATAGCTGGCTAGCCCCCCCCCCCGCCCCCCGAACACTTTTAATAATCAACAACACAAAAGCTAGTTTCTTGGAATGGTTCCTAAACTCATGCTATTGAAACCTTCACATGAAAATACTAAAAATATTAAACCTGGTGAATAATTTACTAGAGGCATTGTTTCAATCAACTACTCAGCAGTGTATTATTGGTCATCTACTCAGTGCTAGGCAGTGGGACACAGGAAAGAACTAGAGAGAGCAGGTCGACAGGTCCTTACCAGCACTGAGCCCACAGTGTGATGGGCTATGTAGACACAATCAGACTGCCTTGTAAAAATGCTAGGATGAGAGTCAATACAGAGAGCCAGGTAAAAACCAGAAAAGAGGCCCCCATTCTAAATTGGGTGCAGGGAAGGGGTGAAAAGGAGAGGAGGGAGATGAAGAAGGAAGGGTCAAGGAAGATTCATTAAACAAAAAGATAGCTGAGACCCAAAAGATACCTAGGAGTTAACTAAGCAAAAGTGGGGAGGAGTGAGAAATGGAGGAGAGAGGGATTGTTCCAGAAAAAGGAATGATATCTGCAAAGATTAGCAGAGAGCAAGGACATTCGAGGAACACAAGAATTCTCTATGGCTGGAGCTCAGAGTTCAAGAGAGATGTGGCAAGAAATGAGGCTGGGAAAACATCAGGGCCAAATCTTATTTATTCTGGATTTTATAGTTTAGTAAATGTTTTCACATAAGGCCCTGATTCTCTTTCTGGCAATTAAAAAGTTTTTCTCAAGATGAAGATATAAATCTAGAACATATCTAATCCCAGAGAAATGACATTTTCACTAAGATAAGGATTGCCTGGCTCTGCCCAGGAATGTTTACTAAGTGTTAACGTTGCCTTACAAAGTTCTCATAGGATTCCTGCATATATAAGATACTTTCTAAGAATCTGGCATCTTCTTAATGATTTGTAAGACAAAACATGAAATGTATTTTCTCACACTGATTGTCACATTAAATATTTATTTAATAAAATCTTTTTAAAAAAAGAAGAAGAAGAAGAAAGAAAAACTAAATTCATGTCCTGGCCACACTGTTCTCAATCTGGGAGACTTTCCACAAGCCACTTAGCCTTACTGAACCTCAACCATTTTTTTTTAAGATTTTATATATTTATTCATGAGAGACACACAGAGAGAGGCAGAGACATAAGCAGAGGGAGAAGCAGGCTCCCTGCAGGGAACCCGATGCAGGACTTGATCCCAGGACCCTGGAAATAAGACCTGAGCCACCCAGGTGCCCTTGAACCTCAACTTTTGTATCTGTAAAATGACTAGCTAATCTCACAAGATTATTGGGAAACTCAAAATGAAGTAATAGACATAAAAGCTCTCTGTGTGGTTGGTGTAAAGCCCAACACCAATATAAATTATTATTTTTCCTGCAAGTGACCTCTCATTTCTTTGAGCACGCTAATCCCATTGCCTGCAATCTCCTCACCTTTGCCGCCCACCACCTTTAACTTTTGAAAGGCCCTTTCCTCTTCCACGAATTCAGTTCTCACGTATTCAGTCAATATTTTTTATATTTATATCATAGGACCAGTTAACACTCCATCCATATTATAATTGCTTATCTACTTGTATGCTTGTCTGCACTTTCTGTATTGTAAACCCCTATCAGGCAGGAGTCCAGTCCAACCATCTTTCCGTCCCATGTCACCAGCACAACACATAGTTCGTGGAGGGCCTGAAGGAATTAATCCGCTCCTTGTTGTTACCTGCTTTGTGCCAATGCAATGCTGAAATTCAGTTTAGTTAATATCATTGTGGATCATTCTCACCTTTTATGCCATTTTCCATGGGGATATTCCCTCCCAGAATAAATTCAAGTAGGCAATAGTAGAAGTTAGTGCTCTAATTACAGGGATGGATGTTAATGATGATGAGGTGACATTTTTCCTTTGATATCACCTAATTATTTGGAATTAAATCTTTGGCCAGCCCAATTTTACATCTGATGACCGACCCATCAGTGTATTTCGGAAAGGTCTGTCCTTTAAACATCTTCTGAGTGTGTTAACATGACATTGGGGAAGCTATCTAGTGCTGACACTATAGAATATGTGTTGAATTGTGATTCCTCAGTAGTTTTGCGTAGGTTAAAATGCTGCTTGCTCATTAAAACAAAACAAACAAAAACCTATCTGAAATGGATTGATAGATTGACCTTTCTCCACTCCAGAGGCCATGACCCTCAGTTTTCACAGGCCAAACTCACATGGATATATGGGTGGAAATACAGAGAGGTTGCATGATTGGCCAACATCCAACTTATTTGAGTCTCCTTTGAATTTTCGTCTCTTCAAGTGTTGGTTTAACTGACAGACTCAAAAACCATAATCTTTTCCCATGGACTAGATGAGCCTGGACTACTTTCCCTCCTCCTCCCCATTGTCCATGAGCAGAACAAGCATGAACCCCCTTGTGAACAGGCTTCGTCTTTGAAGACTCCAGCTTCCTAAAGAGGTCACACGTTTCGCTGGGGAGATTTCCCGAGAATGTGTTCAAAGGCAAGGCCTGAGGGGGTGTCAACTGCAGCTTTTACGTCACTTTCAGGAAGATTGAGGACATTTTCTTCCCCAAGTTTATAAAGAATGAGTTTTCCTACTTTTATGTATGGTTGCTCTGAAGAGGTGCCAAATCTGAAATCCCAGCTGCTTGATGAGGAAATTATTTTTCATAAACAAAAGAATAAGGTCTCCACGCCTGGAACTGATGGTGGCTCTAGAAGGCACACCTGTGGAGGAAAAAAATGGTTCTGAGGGACGAGGCTTTCCCCCAGTGTCACCTCACCTGCAGGGTACTTGGCACGTGGTTGCTCCCAGGCCTCACAAAGATACAGCGGCCTAGATTTTAAAACCCAAGCTACTGAAACCATGAAAAACTTCCTTGTTTCTTCCTCTGTTGTAAAAAGAACGAGCAACTTAAGGAAAACAAAACAAGAGAAACTAAAACAAAACAAAACAAAAAACCATAGCATCACTAATTACAGAAAAATAATCACTGCCTAAAAATAAAGTGCCAAAGTCAAGATGTTTGGTCCTGTAACTCCTGGGAAGAGCAGCCAAGAGCATTCCCATGTCCCAAAGGTCCCTTTTTCTGGAGAAATTACTCCCCTGTGCATTGACATAGCTTTGCTTTACCTGCTTCCCCAATGTCCTATCCCTCACACCCACCCAGATGGGCTCCAGGTTGTCCTCCAGCAGATGAGAGCAAGCATGATTTGCCTCACTAATGAAAAATACGAGATCCTTATTCATAGTTCTCCGGCTCCTACCAGATAGCTCTGCCTACCCTGAGGTCAGCAAGACATACCCATTTTTCTGACTGTCAGACTGGTGGTGTTTGGCACTTCTGAGCCCCCCTGAACAGTCTAGCTCACCCAAATCCAGATGGCCTAGCACCTTCTGTGATGTGAACTTCCTCTCAGCACCCAGGAGGAATGTCTTGCCCTTGTGCCAGAACACACAGCACCTTCACAGTGATTTATAAAGCTAGCAAGCCCCGAGACACACACACATGAGAATTAGCCCACAAGGTAGGAGGAGTGTTATGCTCTAGCCTGAGCCTGGGGGGCAGCCCTAGAAAATGCAGAACGTGGGAGAAGAAACCCTAAATCCTACCAGGGAGGGGGAGGGAAATCTGAGGACACTCAGCAAAGGGGAGATAAACAAAGGCTGAGTCTTGGGGTAAATAGCTGAGAGCTTTCAAGCCTGTGGCCAACATCACAGAGGAGAACAGAAAATCACCAGAGGGTTTTGATTTGTATTTCCCTGATGTGGGTGGGGGGACGGGGTGACTGAGTGACGGGCACTGAGGGGGGCACTGGATGGGATGAGCACTGGGTGTTATACTGTATGTTGGCAAATCGAACTCCAATAAAAAAATATATATTAAAAAAAAAGAAAGAAAATCACCAGAGGGCACGAGAGGGAATGAGAACGCTGAGAAAGAACAGGGGGAGCTCTTTTGTGGGCGGCTGATTCACGTCTGGGGTTGGCGGCCAAGGAGGCAAGTGTAAATGAGCTCTAGGGGAGCTGGAGCCTGGAGGCCGAAAACCTCATCAAATAGAAATGCCAGCCGGGGCCTGCGCTCTGCTCCGCGGCAGCCTGGGGGGTGCTGTTTTCTGGCACCGGGGTCCCTAGTACCCTGCCCCTGGCCCTCCCCACGCCAGGGCCCATGTGTCTTCAGGGAGCCAAGCGGAGGGGCAGGGGCCCCAACTTGGCCAGATTTTCAGGGGGTAGGAGTTAGGAGGTAGCCGAGGGGGGCAGGGACAGGGCTGAGAACCAACTGCTTTATTTCAGGAAAATGAGCCAAGGCGACTGAGAGCTTCCGACAAAGCTCCAGATGCAGTCCACGGGGGCCCCCCTTCCCCCACCAGGCCCAAGTGGCCAGAACAGTAGTAAGCACCAACACCGGGTCGCTGCCATCGGGCTTCGCCCCCTTCCCTGGAGCGGCTCCCGGAGCTTGCTGTCTTCCCCAACCCTCTGCACCTCCCAGGGCCCCTCGGCCTCTCCCCGAGGAGATTGGAAGCCTTCTGTCTTCAAATCTGTCCTCCCCGCCTCTTGTCTTACTTTGCGCCTTCCTGTCTGTCTGCCTGCCTCCTCCTCTGAGCGTCTCTGGCTCTGGAGCTGTGTGCTCATTGGTCCTGCCTGGAGAGGGTGCTTGTTGTTGTTGTTGTTGTTGTTTTAATACTGGGCCAGACCAGTGAGAAACTCCGGGAGCGTGGCCCAGGCCTGGGCCCTGATCTTTCCCGGGGGAGTCCAGGGCGCAGCCAGGATTGGCAGCCTGCCCCCCCCCCAGGTAAGATGCTGCAGGACCCCATCCTGCAGGCCCAGTTCCTGGTGGCAGGAGCCCCCCACCCCACCCCTGCCCCCCCAGCTCTGTGTGCCTGGCTGCTGCTTATTTCTGCAGGTGCCTCTCTGTGAGATCTTTCCTGACCCGTGTCACCTCTGGAGACTGGACGCCTCTTCTCCTTTTGGCCACTCCTAGTCTGAAAGAGTGACTGTGCTGGACAGTCCATTCCCGCAGCTTCTTCCAGAGTTGTCAGCCTGGCTGGAGGCGATTTGCTAGGACCCCTCTGGTGTAAACCTCTTCTTGGACAAAGTGGAGCTCATGGGAACACCTGTGTCTTGGGGATGGCGCACACTGTGGCCCTTGTTAGGGGCGCAGGGCCCATGGGCAAAGGTGAAGCTTTGAGGCTGGGTGACCTCCAGGCTCCAAGAGACTTTTTTTTTTTTTTTAATTTTTATTTATTTATGATAGTCACACACAGAGAGAGAGAGAGAGAGAGGCAGAGACACAGGCAGAGGGAGAAGCAGGCTCCATGCACCGGGAGCCCGACATGGGATTCGATCCTGGGTCTCCAGGATTGCGCCCTGGGTCAAAGGCAGGCGCCAAACCGCTGCGCCACCCAGGGATCCCCCAAGAGACTTTTCTTATGCTCTGGTCCAGAAAGCACTTCCCGACGCCTGACAGCACCAGGCACCAGGTGTGTATGGAGGGGAAGGGGAGCGGGCAGGAACTCAAAGGTGAAGCATCCTGGGGGAACTCACTGTCCAGGTTTCTAACAATCCCAGAACCAGGTGGCAAAAAAAAAGTGCCCTTCTGTGGAAACTTCCCCACCCGTTTCAGTGCTTATGGCATAGGAACAAGTAACCTGCATTTTTCATAGGTTGGATTTAAGGGAAGTGAGTCATAGTCCAGACAGAACAGGCCCACGAGATGTAGAGAAAATGTATCTCCGAGGCTGCATTAACGAGATACACCCACATAACTGGGGAGTTGCCCTTCGTAATGGTTCTCCATATGAGGTCAGTTCTTGCACATGCCCCAACCAGATAAAAATCTAGCCCACTCGCTTAACTTGTATGGACATCAGTCAGTCGGGGGGTGTGATGGTAGTAGGCAACTGCTGCGTGAGCTCATAAGTGAGCCCATCCCTTGGCATGGTGGCCGACACAGCCAGGTTAGCTCATCTGCCACGTGGCTACCCCCGGGACCGCTCTACCTGACCCATCTGAACCCTTCATGGATTTGCTCTACGTAATGCAGGGTTCCTCCCAAGGTGACCCCAGACCACGTATACCAGAATCACCTGTGGGTGGCAGTCACCCCCAGGGGTCAGACCCTTGGTCAGTACCTGTCTCCTCCTTGTGCTAGACCCAAGGTAGGGGAAAAGAGTAAGAAAACATGGTCACAATAAGAGATCTGTTTGTAAGCAACAGATTGTAAGAAGCAACTTTCTATTCCTGTTCCATGGTCAGAGTTAACGGTAAAAATTTTGAGACACTGCAAGATTCGCAATCATCATAGAATGACTTGTGAACACTATGATATCTACTAGAGTTAAAAAAAAGGGGGGGGGTGTTGCTGGAGTGGGCTAATACATTCTGGGAAGATTTTTGGCATTGAGAATTGGAGCCATAGTGGGGTGTCTCATTAAAACCCAGAGGTTAAATAATAATAATAATAATAATAATAATAATAATCCCAAAGGTTAAGTAGGAGTCAGGAGATGTAGCGGACAGGACCTGTGTACGCCACCACCAGGGTTCCATCACTGGGCACCCTGCTTTCACCGTGGCTCATGGCCACGTGGCTCATCTCCTTCTCTGCCTTGGGCTGGCTGGGGATGCAACCAGCTATCTGAATTTTTGCAGAGAAGCTGCCCATGGGATGGAGAGCCAAATCTGCCTGCCTTCCACACGAAGGAAGCTACCTAGCCTTCCCAGGGCTAGAAGGTGAACTAGACGACATTGACCTTGGCGCACCTGGTCCCCGCAGCCTGTATCCTTTCCTCTCTTTCCATTGGGTTCAGACCTCAGTCCCCAGATGGTATCTCCAGTTCAGCAAACTAAGACCCAGATGCATCCTTTCCCCCTTCCCCAGACTGGCATCCTGCTCATGCGCATGTGTAGGAGCCTTCTCTTACCCAGCCTCACACCTTTTGACTCAGCCCCCACTTCCCCCATCCAAGCAGTTACTGGATGGCATGAGTTCCTCCTGAATACTCTCTGCTCTCCTGTCTGTTCCCCTTGCTGCAACCTTGATTTACCCCCCCAATCCCCACCGTGTCCTAATCCTGCTGCAAAGGCCTCATGCCTCTCCAACATTCGGGGACACACTCGACTATAAAGCCCCAGCTCCCCCCACACACACACACACCCCAGATCTCTGCTCCTCCTCTTTTGTGCAACGTGCTCTCCCAGAGCCGGCCTGGCATGCTCGCCCTTCTGCTGGCAGGCAGGCATTTTCCTGCCTCCACACCTCTGCTCAGGCAAGTCCCTGAAGATGGAAACATCCTTAACAGAAGTCCTATTTCCGAACTTCAGGGCCTACTCAGCTGCCATCTCCCTTCCCTGGCCATCCCAAGTCCAAGTGGTGTGTGGTTTCCATTGGGGAAGAAACAATTTTCATCAGCTCCAGTCATAAGGAATTTGCTTTGAAACAGAAGCAAGAACTGTTTACCTCATGCTGCAGGTTCCAGGCCAATTGCTGTATCTTGTTTGATCTTTCTAATAATCTAATGATTTGGATATTGTTGTCTCATTTCAAGATGAACAGACTGAGAGAAGTTAAATAATTTGGGCACTGTCACACTACTTGGAAGTGATAGAACAGGATTCCTGATTCCAGGGTCCATGCTCCAAACTCACGAGATAGTCTCTTAACTCCCCAGAATTCTGTTTGTAGTTTAAACTGTTAAGCATCCCCCATCCTATCCCACTAGATTGTATATGGAGGAGAGGAAGCAATTCTTACACACTTTTGCATCCGGCAGTGTCTGACAGGGCCCCATCATTAAAAACTGTTATGTCTTCATTCACACTAAAGTGTAAATGACTAATAGTAGCTACCATAACCAGATGACTTTGCCTTAAACTAAATGAAATTAAACCTAGCCTCTGTTGCTTGAGATTTAGTACTTTTTCCTCCTGCCTTTGCTGTCATCTGCTGACACCCTTGAGACTGTGTGCTAGAGTCCCATATCCAGGTTAGCTGCTACCTCACCCCACCTCTGGAAGTTCCCAAAATGACTTGCCTTGGCAGATAGCTCTGCTCTTTAATTAGCCATGGAGCTACTGCTTCCCCTTATTTAATATCAGGAAGTTTTTGCATGTTTCATCCCCTTCCCCGTCTTGGCCATAGTGCCTTCCTACTATTCTTTTCCTAGTTTGTACTTTTGTTTAGTGTTTTTCCCTTCGATGTGTTATCAGAATGCAATCTGGGGATTTTTGCCAAGGTGTCTGAACTCTTTATCTCCATATGTGGTATCACAGTTCTTTCTTAAGCCCTCCTTTTTTGGTATGAATACACATGTGCTGTATGAACTATTCCAAGATTTGGCATCTCTGAGAGTCCAGATGAGTGTGGTTTGCAGACCCACCATAATGTAGAGAAGACTGTATACATCACTGTCTTAGCCATGTTGATAAATACTCAGCGGGAGCTGTAATGTCCATTGTATAACCCAACATGGTGCAGAAACCCTGTTTTTCACGTGAGGATGATTGATGATCTTTTACCCCCAGCAGACCTACCCTCCTTGTTGGGATTTCTTAACTACTATATACACATTAATTTGCATCCCCTGATCATATACAAACAGGCTAGTGAGTGGGCAGTAGCCATGATTCATTGCTTACGGCAAGAGAAAGTCAAGTGGAGGATTAAAGAAAATTGTGATAAATTATCTGCCAGCTGGTAAATAAGCAGTGGTTCTAGCATCACTTTGGTTATGTGTCTTGGCAGTGTGTGCACTGGTGCATTTTGAAGACTGTGGCTAACTACTCAGTCCCATATGGCTAATCACATTCTGTTCTGAATTTACTGCTGCCCTTTACCCACTGCATGTAATCTGGGCTGTCCCTCCTTCCAGTGAATGCAAAGAACATCTGATTCCAGAGTTTCTGGCTCAGTTCTGACTCCATCGGGTCACTGGTATCTTCAATTAGCTCTGCTGGGGAAAGCATTAGAGAACAATGATGTGCTAAGTCATATGGCACTAAGTGAACACAATAGAATTTCCCAGATGAAATAAGTGGGAATCTTAGCTATACAGAAGTGCCAGAGGAGGTGACACTTCAGTCCTAGAGCTTCAAATAAAGGATGGGGCATAGATAATAGATGAGAGGAAGGACATCCCAGGTGGGCCAGCGCATTATCATAAGTAAAGCTTCAAAGCAGTAATGAGCATGTAATGGTGGGTGAGCCCAGGAATGAGTTTGGGTAGAAGTAAGAAGAGCGAATTTTTAGTGTGAGAACGAAAGAGATGATAAGGGAAATGAAAACAATGAAGAAAAAAAATATATATATATGCATATATGTGTGATTAAATATCAATAAAATAGGACAAAAATTGACTATTGGGGAAAATTTGGCTTTTGACTGTTTTCCAGTGGCTGTATTCAGCTTCAGAAGACCTCTCCTAACATCTTCTATGCAGCTTTTTCAGACTAAAAACTTGGCTCACTAGGTAACATTTGATACTTTAATAAGCTCTATCTTATTCATTGCAGAGAGAACAAACTTTGTTATGAGTCACATATGTTGCATTTAGGTAGGGGAGGAGGTCACTGGACTGCTGTGGGCCGTGAGAGCTCCAGAGGCAGGCAGCACAACTGCAAAACTTCATGGATGTCAAAGATGCCATTTGACTTGTAGTCCTGTGCTCTCAAGGACACATTCACTTCTAAGCCCAAAGAGAAGATTCTCAGGCCCGTCCTGGTTTCTTCTGTAACGATGGGTTAGTGACTTTTCCAGGGTCTCTTGGCCAGAAGCAGCAGACGAGGATCCAGAGCCAGGTGTCCTGTCCCCAAGAGTGTTTTATTTTTGTGTTTTTTTAATGGTGACATGGTGAGGCCATCTCAGGTCATGTCAGGGGAGTGTTTTGTGCTCTGTAGGAGAGTAGGAAATTGTTCACATATTTCTTATACATGACCTTCATGCGTTTTATAGGATAACAAATCTTAACCCTGTTCTACTACAAGTTCATGTAAATTAGTTTGCATGAAATGTTGGTCAACTTAAAAATTCTGCTTCAGGATCTTCTGGTATTTGTGTGTTTTGTGAGAACTGCTCTCCTTAGCCTCTTCAGAATCAAATTGAAATATTCGGGGCACCTGGGTGGCTCAGGAGGTTGGGCATCTGCCTTTGGCTCAGGGCGTGGTCCCGGGGTTCCAGGATCGAGTCCCATGTCAGCTCCCTGTGAGGAGCCTGTTTCTCTCTCTGCCTGTGTCTCTGCTTCTTTCTCTCTCTCATGAATAAATAGATAAAATCTTTTTTAAAAAGTTGAAATATTCCAAATTTAAATCCATCCATCTTGTCTACGTTTTTCATGATTTCTTGGAACATAGCTCTTTCTAGGTTGTGATTGAATATTCCTAAAATTAATTGGTCACGTGTCTAAAACTTAATTGAAAGGAGCCGAGGAGAAGGAGGTACATCTAGATGGAAATTCTGCGGGAGATTTCTAACTCCTCCAAGGTACTTTTAAGGTGACATTGATTCAATAAAGTTAATTTTCGTTTTCTTCCAAACTTAGGACTTTCTTCTTCCTTGCTGCAACTTCATTTAGGATCTGGCTGTCTTGCTTCTCCTCCACCTTCTGCCTCCCTCCTTCTTCCTCCTTCCCTCCAAAGAATGATTAAAGAGAAGAGACCATGTAAGGTCACAAGGCAAGAGTTACTAAAAAGGAGGGGGGCAAGAAAATTAAGAGATTGGATGAGAATGGAGTTATGAGATGTAAGAAAGGAAAAAGAGTGGCTCAGTGGTTGAGCCTCTGCCTTTGGCTCAGGTCATGATCCTGGGGTCCTGGAATCAAATCCCCCATAGGGAGCCTGCTTCTCCCTCTGTCTCTGCCTTTCTCTCTGTGTGTCTCTCATGAATAAATAAATAAAATCTTTAAATAAAAAAAGAAAGGAAAATGAAGGACCCTGATTTGGGGAAGCATTGGGGTAGACTCCTTGTGCCAGCCGCCAGGCAGCACTGTGGGCAGCTTGGTTGCTACGTGGAGTTGCCCAGGGTGGGGATGGGGAGGAGACAGGTGGTGGGCCGTCAGTTATCCTCCATCCGCACAGGATGTTTGCTAGACAGATGTTTGAGCAGCCTCAAGTGCTTACTGGAACAAAGGCCAGGATAAATAAATAACTGAATCTATCCTGGTGTCTGTCCTTATATATTTAAATATATAAATTGCTTGCTTTATATGGAATCTCCACTTTAAATGGAATCCAAACATCAAACGTGATTTAGACAGTAATGTCGGTCCCGTTGGCCCAACCTCAAGAACCAGATTCTGAGCTTTCTGCCTGAAACCAAGGTCAGAGTGAACCAAAACTTCCTTTACCCTTAAAGAAACAAATTCTCGATCTGCTTTGGACTTCTTGGGAACAAGGCAGAGTGGAAGGAGAAGCTATTTGGCCAAGAGTCATTTTGCTGAGCTCTCTCCTGAGGTCGAACAGACTCTTCAGGAATTGAACTGTGGGATAGACTCACAATTCCAGATGATGGTGGTGAATGCTTATCCGTGGAGCATGTGGGATGATGGTGATTCAGGTTGGAGGAGGGGAGTACAGTGTTTTTGGATCTGCCACCATATTAGCCCAAAATGTTTTCACTATCCCTTCACGTCCAGACAAAACCTGTCCACTTGGTGTCCCTGTGGGTCACCATTAAGGCCCTTTCTTACTCTTTCTCACTGTGTATCCTCACTCGTCTTTCTGTACTGCTGCTGTGTCCTGCCCTCATCAAAGTTTGTCCGCTCCCCCTTCTTACCTGAGGGAATTTCCTGACCGGTGAGTGGCAAAGTACCAGGCAAGAGTTTAGTAAGTAGGTGACCCAGTAGGTATCAGCACTGAACAGCATAAACAGGAAGAATCTGAAACCGTGGATCCTTCCAACGCAGGAAATCAGATTGAAGCCAGCCTGCCCCCACCTACTCCAGGAGGTTGGTTGATCTCTTGAATATTAGTCTAATCATTCATTGATCTGAGCTGCTTTGCAAGAGACTGCATATCCACATCTAAATCTAAAGGTCATTCCGTAGGTCAGCAACTATCGAGAGTAGATATTGCGTATTCAAGTTTTCCTTGGGTTCTTGAATCTGACATTTGTTCAGGGACATATGAAATAGCCAAGGGTTTTTGTAAATGCTGTTCTGGCAAATGGGTCCTAACGGCCACTCTGCGCCTCCACTCCATCAACTCAACTGGATTCAGAGGGTAATACAGAATTTATGGTATGGAATCTTGTAGAATTCTTGGGAAAGCCTGGTAGCAGAATTGTAGAGATCATTTATGTTCTTAGAATGGTCCAAATAGTGGCTCAGCCCATTCACCCCTGGTTTAATATGTACTTCAAGGGTTGGGAGAGAGAAAGAGGAACCCACAGCTTGATTTGTCCTAATTTTGAACTTCCTAGCGATGGCTCTCATTCAAAGTATTCCTGGCTTCAGATGTTTTGAAAGAATTCTTGCTCTTCCTGAAATGTAATGCTTCTTGGAATAAGGAGAGGATTGGGGAGGGGTGGGTGTAATAGATCTTCTCTCTATTCGGTGCTATACTTTTAATACATTTCTTTTTTCTTTTTTTTTTTTTTTTAATTTTTTTTTTTTTTTTTTTTTTTATTTATGATAGTCACGGAGAGAGAGAGAGAGAGAGAAAGAGAGAGAGAGAGAGGCAGAGACACAGGCAGAGGGAGAAGCAGGCTCCATGCACTGGGAGCCTGATGTGGGATTCGATCCCGGGTCTCCAGGATCGCGCCCTGGGCCAAAGGCAGGCGCCAAACCACTGCGCCACCCAGGGATCCCTTTTAATACATTTCTAAATTACACCATAGTCATTATTAGCGCAAGGACAGGCACATAGACCGATGGAACAAACTAAAGAATCCAGAAGTAGACTCCCACACATATGGTCAGTGGATTTACCATTATGATTCTGCAGGAAAAGGATGGCCTTTTCAACAAATGATGCCAAATCAATTGATGACCTGGGCTGGAAGGGGTGTGGTGAACTTTGACCTCGACGGTGGAGCATGCACAAAGATCAATTCAAGAGGGCCACAAACCTAAATGGGAAAGGAGAAACCATAAAGTTTATAGAAGAAAACAGGAAATCTTTATGACCTTGGGGCAGGCCAAACATTTCTTTAAACAGGGCACCTCCAAAGCACTAATCATAAAAGAAACGTGTGATAAATAGGACTGTGTGAAAACTGAGAATATCTTAGCTTTAAAAGTGTGCCCCGGGAAGAATTCATAGCACGTCTTCAAGGCCTGTAACAGAAAATCAGGCTGGGCTTGTTCCCCGCGCCCCTGACAGAGGGGGGCCTCGGCTGCCCCTCCTGACTCTAGGGAGGTGGATGGACGCAGGTTCAAATAAGTGGTTGGTTCTAAGGCTCAGGCACTGAGACCTTACAGCAAAACGCCATCTTACGTTCCTTGTGTGGTTTTACTACATGAGAGGCAGCTTTGTTCCCGAGCCCCTGCACCCCTGAACACTAGGGTATTCTTCTCCGAACAATCTCTTGAGATCCCCTGAGCTTTGAGGTCATCCTGACGAGTCTGTGTGGGAAGGAGGACAGAGCCACATGGAGGCCCTCAGAGAGGTGAGGGAAAGTAGTTCACATTCCAGCCAGATCCGGTTCGCTGGCAGCTCAGCCCGTGGGTCCCAGGACCCTGGAGGAAGGCTGGGGTGGGGTCAGGCCCGGCCCAGGCCTTTGCGGGGTCCCCGGTTGCTTCAGTCAGACTAGGAAGCACCGGAGACAGAGCCAGAAAGACACACAAACACAGCCTGGCCTTGCTCACCGCATCTCCACATCTGCAACTGAAAAGCCAAGACCCCTGGCCAAGATAGACGTTTCCTCCTCAGACCTATGGTTTAGAGGGAAGGAAGCACGAAATATATTTAGAGCTTTCAGAACTTTGATTGTTTTGCACATTCTTACAAAGGGGAAAAAATAAAAATACCCCGAGGGATTAGAAAAAAAAATCAGCAACTAATACTTTAGATGAGTGGGAAAAAATCTTATATGCTGGAGTTATTTCCTTTCTATTTCAAAAAATTACTAGTGTGCTGGAAATAGCCTGTTGCAAAAGGGGAGATTTTGTGTCCTTTGAATGCTGATTATGCCAGAAAATTTTCCAGGCCTAAAGGGGAAGTTGTCCCTTTCCCAGGACACTGACGCAAGATGACCCTTACAGTTAGACATTTTATTTGGCAGAAGACTCGAGGCAGTGGAGAGCTGAAATTCAGAGGGAATGATTAACTCATTCGTTCAAGAAACAGCATTGAGCATTGAGGATGGGCCAGGTTTGGTTCTGGAGCGGTGGGCCGTCCTACCAGGAAGAGGGGGCGTGGGGGGCGGGGAGGTAGGCTCCAGCTCAACCTCCCTCCCTCTTCTGGGGACTGTCCCTAATCTCCCCGAAGGCCCCTGTGCTTGAGACCTGCCATTCAGAATTAGCAGAAGTGAAATATTAAATACAACCCACTAAGAAGCAGGTGTGTGGGCCTCTTCTACAGCAGATGCTGGGGAGCTGCACCCCCCACCCCCCCACACCCAAGAAGCAGTGAGCATAGCCCTCTCAGTACCTATTGGTTTCAGAAGTGTTATAGTTCAGAGCTGGACCAGCAGGTGGGTTTACCTGCACCAGCTCCAGGTAACGTGTAGAGGAAGGTCGTGTGGAGCCCTGCGGCTTTCCTGTGACATCTTTAGGCATTGGTAGGCTGATGAGAGAAGGTATCAGCACTTCTTCCTTAAGGGGCCAATTTGTAAATTGGCTGTTTCAGGCCATACAGCCCCAGGCCACAATTGCCAGACTCAAGGCATGACTGTGTTCCAGTAAAAAACTTAATTTTATGGACACTGAAATGTGACTTACAATTTTTGCATCATGAAATACACACACACACACACACACACACACACACACACACACACCCCAACCATTTAAAAACACAAAGACTGGGGCGCCTGGGTGGCTCAGATGATTAAGCACCGACTCTTGATCTCGGCTCAGGTCTTGATCTCAGGGTTGTGAGTTTGAGCCCTGTTTTCTTAAAACAAGAAAAAAAAAATCCTGGTAAACAAGAAGGAAATAAAGCTCAACAGTTTGGAACTAAATTTTATTATATTAATTGGGCATCCCAGATAATGCAAAACAGCTGGTGCATTTAAACCATTAAACATGGGCAGCCCGGGTGGCTCAGCGGTTTAGCGCCGCCTTCGGCCCAGGGCGTGATCCTGGAGTCCCGGGATCAAGTCCCACGTCGGGCTCCCTGCATGGAGCCTGCTTCTCCCTCTGCCTGTGTCTCTGCCTCTCTTTGTGTGTGTCTCTCATGAATGAATAAATAAAATCTTTTAAAAAAATAATAAACCATTGAACATGAATCAAGGGAGTGGAAAATTTTGTCAACAGTGAATTTTTCTTCCTAATGATTTCTGTTTAGATGTGTGCATTTCCAAAGCAGAGCTTCAAAATCATGCTGGTGGCAGGGGGATGCCAGGCTCTGGTCTTTGAGAAATACTTTAGGTAATGCACAGAGGGCACAGCCTCCTAAACAGAGTCAAGTATTTACTTCCTAGAATGCTGACTAACGTGAGAAAAAGACGGTTTAAAAAGATGTGTTTGGCTTTGTGTTCTCTCTTGTAGGTCCTTCCATTGTGACACCCCCCAAGGACATCTGGAATGTCACCGGTGCCCAGGTGTACTTGAGCTGTGAGGTCATCGGAATCCCAACCCCTGTCCTCATCTGGAACAAGGTCAGTGGCCCAGATTAGGAAGGCCTCCGAGGCTGCCGAGCTCCCCTCTCACCGTGCAGGGACAGCAGGAACCCAGACCTTTAGCCTCTCCTATTCCCTGCCGCTCCTCAGAGGTGAAGCCTTGTGGTGACCTTCCAGACACTTCCCCTGGATCCACAGACCGATTTTACTGACCTCCAGAGTGGTCTCTGCTCTGCTTTTGTTATCAGGGCCTGAGGCTGGAGTCTTAGGAACTGGAAAACTATAATGCTGAACACCCAAACCCAGCCTGTGAGTGTGTGCGCCTGTGAGTGTGAGCATGTGGGTGTCCTCACCAGAGATGGTACAGCATAGCAGCATCATGGTTAAAGACGTGAGTAACCAGGTCACGAGAGTTCTAAGGCCCCCCTGCCCCCAGGTTTCTTCCCCTGAGCACTATTAACATTTTGAAGCAGGGATCCCTGGGGGGCTCAGCGGTTTAACGCCTGCCTTTGGCCCAGGGTGTGATGCTGGAGTCCCAGGATCGAGTCCCACGTCGGGCTCCCTGCATGGAGCCTGCTTCCCCCTCTGCCTGGGTCTCTGCCTCTCCCTCTGTGTGTGTGTCTCTCATGAATAAATAAATAAAATCTTAAAAATATATATATTTTGAAGCAGACAATTCTTTGATGTGGGGGCTACGCTGTGCATTGTTAAGATGCTTAGCGTCATCCCTGGCCTCCATCGGCTGGACGCTGGTAGCACTTGCCCCCTCCAGCTGGGGACAGTCAAAAGTGTGTCAGGACGTTGCCAAATGTCTCCTGGGGAAAAAGAATCGCCTAAAGTAAGAAGTAGTGCTCTAAACCTCAGTCTCCTCCTCTGTATGATGAAGGTGCCATATAGTTTTTGTAGAGTCCATAAAGGAACGCAGGTAAAATCACTTGGCTTGTTATCAGAGTTAACGCTGTTGGTGTCAGCTACTGTTCCTGGAAATATTTCTCCTCAAGTGGTATCATCTTGTGTAATTGTCATCACATTTGAAGGATAACGTATTCCCAGCATGTCTGTAGAAGGGAAAACACTCATTTCCCAGATCAAGTAGTACTTCACAGTTATACTCTGATGATTTTACATTATTTCCTTTTTTGTGCATTTTCAAGGTTTTATTTATTTATTAAAGATTGTATTTATTTATTCATGAGAGACAGAGAGAGGCAGAGACCCAGGCAGAGGGAGAAGCAGGCTCCATGCAGGGAGCCTGTTGTGGGGACTCGATTCCAGGACCCTGGGATCACAACCTGAGCCAAAGGCAGACACTCAACCACTGAGCCACCCAGGCACCCCCTTTTTTCCTGCATGTTGACTGGGTGAAGCCTCCCAACAATGCGATGGAGTAAATACCATCAAACTTGTGCTAACAACAAGGAAATAGAGTTTGAGGAGAAAGGCATACCAGGTACCCCTTTCTGGGCTGGTTCACTTCTCCAGCGAGCTCTGAGATGGTCTCTCGATTATTTTGTTTGCGGGTATCTGACCAGAGGATCCACTTCTGGAATTCCGGGGTGATCTTGGCTCCCATGGTCAGAATCTTGATGTGGCAGGTTGTAAGAACCTCCCTTCAAACTACCCTGAGCAAGAAAAAGGGAGAGTGGGGACTGGCGACTCCTGCCTCTGGGGCGCCTAGATCCAGGTGCGCAGTGTGCTCAGGACTCGGGTCTGGACTTTGATCTCCACCTGTGGGTCTCATGTTTTCCTTCTACTTCAAAAAGCCCCACATGGTCTGCAGCATTGTCATTGGCAGCTCCGGACGCACGTTGTGATCACCCCTTGAAGACTCCAGAGGAAAGAAAGGGCTTCCCCTGTCCCTGCTGCATTGTCCCCTAGAAGGACGCTGACTTGGATGGGGCCACCTGCCACCCTCTGGCCTCCCCCCTCTGGCCAGCGGGCTGCATCATCCTCATGGGGCCATGTGGTAGGAGTGAGGTCAGGGGGATTCCAAAAAATGGGGGTAGGGGGGCAGAGACACCACCAGCAGTGTTGCGACCAACCTTTACAGCTGTCACTTCTGTTAAAGAGGGCAGTGAAGGGGATCCTTGGTGGCTCAGCGGTTTAGCGCCTGACATTGGCCCAGGGTGCGATCCTGGGGTCCCGGGATTGAGGCCCGAGGCCCGCATTGGGCTCCCTGCGTGGGGCCTGCTTCTCCCTCTATCTGTGCCTCTCATGAATGAATGAATGAAATAAATAAATAAATAAATAAATAAATAAATAAAATCTTAAAAAAAAGGACAGTGAAATTTCACAGTAAATTTTGCATATTTCAAAACGCAAATTTTTTTTTAAGATTTTATTTGTTTATGATAGACATAGAGAGAGAGAGGCAGAGACACAGGCAGAGGGAGAAGCAGGCTCCATGCAGGGAGCCCGATGTGGGACTCGATCCCAGGACTCCAGGATCACGCCCTGGGCCAAAGGCAGGCGCTAAACCGCTGAGCCACCCGGGGATCCCAAAACGCAAATTTCCAACGCAAAATGTATTTGTCACCACAGGCCATGTCACCGACCTAAATAATTAAACAAGCCGTTTGTTTTCTCCCCACTTTCCCTGTAACCAAACTGTTAAGAATACAAACCAGAAAAAGGTCACGTTCAAATTCAATTTAAGCCCAGAATTGTTTTCGGTTTATAAAGGGATGTTAGAGTCTCAAGTGTCAAGCTTGAAGTTCAAGAAGGCAGCTTGTCTTCCTTGCTCAAGAACTAACTCCCAGTGGGCAACCCGGGGGCTCAGCAGTTTAGCGCCACCTTCGGCCCAGGGCCTGATTCTGGAGTCCCGGGATCGAGTCCCACGTCGGGCTCTCTGTATGGAGCCTGCTTCTCCCTCTGCCTGTGTCTCTGCCTCTCTCTCTGTGTCTCTCATGAATAAATAAATAAAATCTTAAAAAAAAAAAAAAAAACTCCCAGCAGCCGCAGAGCGTGCGGAACGAGCCTTCTCCCTCAGACACTGAAGGCTATGGTGGCGCCTCTTGTGGTCTGTACGTTGTGGCCTGTAGTTACTGTGTGATGTTGACGAGGCCCATACTTCTCCAGCAAACCCCCAGCCTAGAAAAATTTCAGGAGCAGTATTTTGAGATGGAGAAATGAACTGAAATAGCCATATTTTAGGCTGAGAGAGCCTTAACCCAGGCAGGTCAGAGATGCTTATGGAGAAGATAAAACACCTAGAATTCCTTCCAAATGCTTGTAGTTTCTGAGACTGAAACTCTTTGTTCTTTTCCTGCCTGAACATTTCTGCAGATTTGGGATTTCATGACCCCCAAGAATAGTTCTTTAATTAAAAATAGTGATGGGGAAAAAAAATAGTGATGGGGCACCTGGGTGGTGCCCAGTTGGTTAAGCATCTGCCTTTGGCTCAGGTCATGATCTCAGGGTGCTGGGATCGAGCCCCGTGTCAGGCTCCCTGTGCAGTGGGGAGTCTGCTTCTCCCTCTACTTCTGTGCTCTCGCTTGCTCTCAAATAAATAGTTAAAAAAATTTTAAATAAATTTTAAAAAGTTATGATAGTAATATTAGGAGAGACTCTTCAAAGACATAAAAAAAAAAAAAAAAAGAGTTCAAAATCTCCCACTGTCTTCCACTCCCTGAAATAACCAAGTGAACTGCCCTGGTTTTTCTTCCTAGACCCTTATTTGTGTCCAGACACCGGCATATATTCCCATATTCCCAGTATGTGGCAGGCATAGGGAGGAGCATGTTACTGTGATATTGGCTTTTCTCAATTAATTTCTTGGGCATCCCTCCAGGTCTGCTTCTCGGTAACTACATGATATTCCTAGTATGAGTGTACCATGATTATTAAACAATTCCTGTATTGTTTCTGTTGTTTCTAATTTTTGACCACCTTAAATAATATGAGTATATACATATCCTATATGCAAGTGCTTTTATTTTTTTCCCCTAGAAGATGGACTCCCCCCCCCCCCCAAAAAGATCCATGACTAGGTAGGTCAGAAGATTTGTTTTAATGCTAGTTTTAATAGACATTGTCAGATTACTTTCTAAATAGATTGTAGCGGTTCACACCCTCCCCAGTAGTGTAGGGGTGCCATTTCCCTGCATCCTCACCAGCACTGAATATTGCCCAACTGTTTAATTTTTGTTAATGATGGCTAAAAATATCCTTTTGTTATTGCTTTAATTTCTTTGACTATGTTGAGGATACATTTTATCACATTGTAAATTTTCTTTGGGGTTCAGCAGTCTTTTATTTTAAATTTTTTAAGATTTTCTTTATTTGAGAGAGAGCACACGAGTGTGGGGGTGGGTGCAGGAGGACAAGCAGACCCTTCTCCCTTGTGCAGGGAGCCCAAGCTGGGCTCAATCCTAAGACCCTGAGATCATGAGCTGAGCTGAAGTCAGATGCGTAAGCGAATGAGCCACCCAAGGGCCCCTAATTTTATTTTAATTCCAGTATAGTTAACATATGTGTTATATTAGTTTCGAGTGTGCGATATAGTGATTTTTATCAATTCCATACATCACCCGGTGCTCCTCACAAGCGCACTCCTTAAGCCCCCTCACCTATTTCATCTGTTCCCCCCTCCACCTTCCCTCTGGCAACCAGCAGTTTGTTCTCTAGAGGTAGGGGTCTGTCTGTAAGGGCACCTGGGTGGCTCAGTGGATTAACCATCCCATGCTTGATTGCAGCTCAGGTTTTGATCTCAAGGTCATGAGTTCAAGCCATGTATTGGATTCCATGCCCAGCATGGAGCCTACTTTAAAAAAAAAAAAAAAGTCTATTTCTTGATTTTTTTTTTCCCTTTGCTTCTTTGGTTTCTTAAATTCCACATACAAGTGAAATCATTTAGTATTTGTCTTTCTCTGACTGATTTCACTTAGCATAATACCCTCCAGCTCCATCCATGTCATTGTAAATGGCAAGATTTCACTTTTTATGACTGAATAATATTCCATTGTGTGTATGTGTGTGTATATATATGTATATATACATTTCAGTGGACACTTGAGTTGCTTCTATAATTTGGCTATTGTAAATAATGCTGCTATAAACATAGGGACGCATGTATCCCCTTGAGTTAGTGTTTCTGTATCTTTGGGGTAAATAATAGTGCAATTCCTGGATCGAGCCCCGTGAAAGGGTCGTTCTATTTTTAACTTTTTGATTAGCCTCCATACTGCTTTCTTTCCACGGTGGCTGCACCAGTCTGCATTCCTACCAGCAGTGCATTAGGGTTCCATTTTCTCCACATCCGTGCCAACACCTGTTTCTTGTGTTGTTGATTTTAGCCATTCTGACAGGTATGAGGTGATATCTCATTGTAGTTTTGATTGGTATTTCTCTGATGGTGAGTGATGTTGAGCATTTTTCATGTGTCTGTTGGCCATCCACATTTCATTTTTATAGCAATGTCTGTCTTCTCATTTTTAACTGGATTGTTTTGGGGGGGTTGAGTTGTATAAGTTCTTTATATATTTTGAAAAGAGTATTTTTCATATTGTGGGTTATGTGAATTGTGTTCAAATATTCTTTACCCATTTCTCTTTTGGGTTGTTTCTAATTACTAGTCTGTGGCTTTTTGTACAGGAGATATTTATTGACCCTTTCTCGCATATTACAAATATCTTTCCTAGACAATTACTTTGTTTTTAGTGGGTTACAGTGGCCGGGGATATGCAAGTTTCAACAGACATGCATTTATTTCATCATAAACCTCTTCTGAAACTTCATCAAAAAGGCACAGCAAGTATGTTCTATACTGCATAAAAATCCTCTAATTGTCCCCTGAAATTCAGTGAACCCTTGAAATGTATTAACCTGTAAGAATCAGACTAACTCATCCTGCTTTGTAACCACGGGCACTTTTCATTAATTGCTTATTTGCAATAGCAGGATTCAGGAAGATGTTGTTGCAGCTAAAATACAAGCAGACTGAAATGACTTCCTGGGTCTCCCTCTGATTCTCCTAGTTGACCCCTTATGGTGAGCAGTGACTGCTAGGCAGTTTTTTTTTTTGTTTTTTTTTTGTTTTTTTGCCTAAATTTCTAAGGTTCAAACTCTGAAGTACGTCCAGCCCATTGCACATCTGTCAAATTGTCTTAGAAACCACTATTTCTCAGCCAGCATCCTTTTTTTCTTTTTTTTTCAAACTATAAAACACATTGATTGGCAAACTCCCCTCACATGAAGGAGCAAAGGAAATGTGCCATATAAAAATGTACCATGTAATAATTCTTGACATTTCTACATGTTTTCTATGTGGTGAGTAGCTTTTTACAATGTATTAGAATATGAGTTCTGTTACATACAAAGATTTGCTTTCCAATCCCAACTTGAGAGCAGTTTCTCTGCACACAGTAGACCAGGTCTACTGGCGCAGAATGCTCCTAAGAGTGACGTAACCTGAGGACCAGCAGTTGCTGAGATTATTTTCCATGGAGTAGAGTTTTTCTGCTCTGGTCACACACAGCTCTAGAAGAATTCTGAAATTCACTAAAGACCAGAGATACGTTACTTTGGCCATTGAATCAATACACCATTGTTATAACCGTTTTCAAATATTTCAAAATCTGCACTAGCATGAACTGTTTTTGCCAGCTACTTGGTAAACGGGAGGGAAAAAGATGCCTACGGAGTTTATCTGTTTTGTCTTGATAGCTCTTCCATGTGAAAAACACTAACCTGGCTTTCTCCAATGGTCACAATAGGGGGAAACCCTGGGGGGTGGGGGGCGCTAAGCAAGCAAGCAAGATCCAGGCGTTCCAAATCAATAATGCTAGATATTTTTGTATAAAGTAGAGGAGTTGGCCTAGGTCCCTCATGGTTTTCAGAGCCCTAGCCCTGGTGTCATGCCACGGAAAATGAGTAGACTTGAAGTTGAGACAAGCTTACTGACTAGTAGGAGTGGGACACACAGGGAGATGCAACACTAATGTAGAGTGTCCATACAGTATGTCACCTGGTTTTTTGTGACTCAGAATCTGCTCAATAATAAAATGAAAACTACTTGTGAGATTGCAAGTCCTTTTTTCTAATTAGAAGTTACTTATCAGTTAAACATCAACCTATCTCTTACAGGTGGCCTGAGATGGAATAAACAAAACATTGCTTCCTGTATCGCTTTTTTCTAAAGCCCATCCTTATCACAAGCCTTAAAATATTTGTACCGACTCAACAATTACACTTTTAGAAATTTATACTAAATGTGTATGTACATAAGGGTTACAAGTACATTTTATTTTTCCATATACTTTTGCGTATTTTCCAGTTTATAATATGAACACAGGTCATGAAGGGGAAATTAGGACAGAGTTCACTATTACCCTCAAACCAAGGAGATGGAATGTCTTAACCCATCCCTATTTCCATCATGACGCACAGGGGTGGGCAGCAAGCAGCTTTGGTCATAAGAGAACAGTGCCAGCAGTGTGTATTTGACAGGCATTTTTTTGCTCTCCGTTCTTTAGTAAGTCATTAGAATGAACTCTTAGCCCTCCGAACAAAAAGAATGGTACTGGTTTTGGACTCAACCTACTGTTTTCTATTACTGAAGTGGTTGCAGAGCATGGCCTCCTACTCAAGGTCCC
Organism: Vulpes vulpes; assembly: GCF_048418805.1. NCBI lineage: Eukaryota > Metazoa > Chordata > Mammalia > Carnivora > Canidae > Vulpes > Vulpes vulpes. The sequence continues at coordinate 75,252,933 of NC_132781.1, forward strand.
AAGAATCAAATCTAGCACTTGGTGACAGTTTGTCAAACACGGCATGGCAAGCAAGAAAAAGCTCAGCAAAAAACAGAATTTATGAGGGCATGAGTGAATGATGGTAGTCAGTGGCAGCAAAGTATGATGGTGTGCCTTCCCCAAGCATGCAGAAAAATAATTAGTTTAAAATATATAAACTTAGAGGGAAACTGACAGGAAAAAATAAAAGATCTATAGTTAAGTATTCAGGAAAGAGTAACAGGGAAATTGCTGGGTTTAATCCAGTTAGAAAGTCTGACGCATACCCCACACAATTCTAAAAATGTGGCTGCTTCCAAGTTGATTTTTCAGTACAAGAAAACTTAAGACTATTTGCTTTTGTTTTTGCAGGTAAAAAGGGGTAACTATGGAGTTCAAAGGACAGAACTCTTGCCTGGTGACCGGGACAACCTGGCTATTCAGACCCGGGGTGGCCCAGAAAAGCATGAAGTCACTGGTTGGGTGCTGGTGAGTACCAAAAGCTGCCAAGGATTTCATTCCTAGGATTAGACACAGCAAGCCTGGCAAAAGTGCCAGATGTCCTGCCAGGCTGCAAGTATTTGCCCTCCCACACCACACACTTTGGAACAAGCCTACCAGGAAACTGCTAACTCCTCTTTCAGAGGGAACTTAAAGAGCTGAGATTGGTTCAACGTTTTGGAAACAACCAACAAATAAATGAGAATATTTTCTCTTAAGAATTCAAAGCATGGGTGCCTGGCTGGCACAGTCAGTAGAGCATGTGACTCTTGATCTGAGTTGTGAGCTCAGTCAAGGCCCATGCTGAGCCTGGAAGCTTACTTTAAAAAAAGAGAAATTCAAAGCAAAATCCTCACGGGGAACTAAGTGGCTCAACCATTATTTTAATCAATTCTTAATGGTTATTTTTATTTGACCTCTGATGCTCCTAAATTGTACTTATATTCACTATCAGTCTTCCTCAAGCTGGTACAGCACATGTCCGCAGTTCTTCACCTATACATTGTGGTCAGCTGCCTCACTCTTCCAGCACAGTATCTGCACTGTTTCTGGCAGTACCTCTGCTAGGAATCCCCTATTCAGCCTAAGAAATAATGACCTAACTGGAGCCACTGGGGAAAGAGAGGACTGCCATAGAGGAGCTAATGATCCTTTTTCTTTCATAGGTATCTCCTCTCAGTAAGGAAGATGCTGGAGAATACGAGTGCCATGCATCCAATTCCCAAGGACAGGCGTCAGCATCAGCAAAAATCACAGTGGTTGATGCCTTACATGAAATACCAGTGAAAAAAGGTAGGTAATGAATCTCACAACCATTTAAGGATTAGTGCTATTTGTCTCATAGAGAAACAGAACCACGGATGAAATTTAGACGTAGCTCTTACTGAAGTTGTTAGCCACAAAGACAAGCCATCAACATGTGGAGCACATGGCTCTACGAGAACATCTGCACAGTTGATGGAACGCTACTGTTAAGACTTAGATGCTTTCATCTTATCTCACATGTAAAAGTCAAAACTCAAAACTTCAATGGAATGGCTTATATTTCCCACAACTTTCTATCCACATGGCAGTCTTCCTTGGTGTTGCAACCATTACATTAAATTTCCACTTTAAAGTAAATGATTGTGAGCAATTCTGGTCCTTCACTTTGAGCTTTTATAAGAGAAAGCCAGAAGGGACAGTATACTGGCAAGTACCCAACTCTACTCTGCCTTGCCATCAAAAAGCTGCCTCTCAAGCACCTATCCTGGCAGCATCAGAGCACTGCTACTTTACACTTATATACTGGTCTTAGACTGATGTCCGAACTGGCTTCTCTTAAACCAAAAATAACAAAAATTTATTATCAGCATCTGTCAAAACATCCTGCTGCACAGATCGCTCGGGAGGAGGAAGTATCAAGTAAATATGTGCTTGGTCAGATTCTCCTTGGCCAAGATGTGGACAGCCAGGTGATGAAACAGCAGTAGCTGACAGTCATGTTTCCGTCTCAGCTCTGCCACTAATTATCCTCCACTTGGAATTCTGAGAGAAAGCTTGATGACACAGAGGACAGTTCCTTCGTGTCTCTGGATCTCAACTTGCTTGTGAAATGAACTCTTCCACTTCTATAATTAGGTCCATCTCTCATTCGTAGACCAGAACAACAAAATCACATAGGTCAAATTCCAAAGAGTGTTTCACCCTATCATGTGTTGTTTTAGAGATTTTAATGTATTCATTTTTTTTAAACTTTTATTTATTTATGACAGTCACAGAGAGAGAGAGAGAGACAGAGACAGAGACATAGGCAGAGGAAGAAGCTGGCTCCATGCACCGGGAGCCCGATGTGGGACTCGATCCCGGGTCTCCAGGATCGCACCCTGGGCCAAAGGCAGGCGCTAAACCGCTGCGCCACCTAGGGATCCCCGAGATTTTAATGTATTCAGGAGAGGCAGAGACATAGGCAGAGGGAGAAGCAGGCTCCCTGCAGGAAGCCTGATGTGAGATTCGATCCTGGGACCCCGGGATCACGCCCTGAGCCGGAGGCAGGCGCTCAGCCACTGAGCCGCCCAGGCGTCCCCCTGTCGTTTGTACAGTTACTCACATATCCTTTATCCCCACATTTTAACATTTCCTTTATTATTATTATTTCTTTAATTTTCATCTTTTTCTTTTTTTAAACAGGTGAAGGTGCTGACCTATAAACTGCAGAATGTATTAATCTGCAACACTAAAAGTAGTCCTGGTAACTACAGCCTCTGTTCTTGCCTAATAACCAGTTTCTTTTCATCCAGTCCACTAACGCTTAGTTATATATTCACTGGTTTTACATAAAGGAAATCCAAAATAAAGATAACACATCAAGACTATCTACAAAAATTTATTGTCTATATACAGAAGAAAAGCATGCATGTAATTAAAATCAATAAAATGCTTTCTCTCACAAAGCAGTACACTGTTTTTTTTTTTTTTAAACATACTGAAGAAACAAAAATATTTACAAGTATCTTGAGGTTTTTAAAAGAACTAAACACTCATCATTCGAGGTGCAATACTCATAGACATAAGTTCCTGAAACAACAGCTTGCACGCATAAGGCATTCGCACCAAAGAAATCTGGAGGGAGAAGAAAAAGGTAATTAGCAAAACTGTATTTGAAATGACCCCACTCTCCTACCCCAGAAAAAGGTATGAGGTCTTGGTACTGTAGGTGATAAATAAGGGCTGATAACATTCATCCCTTATTTGCTACATAGGCTTGTGGTGGTTCTTTCTCCTGAGAGGCTTTGGTATTTCAGTCTTCTAGCCAGACATAATTTATATTCAACTTTTTTTAACACCTTAATTTAAAATGTTTAAAATTCCTTGTACACATCCTTATTTCCAAAAGATGAGACATTACCCCACTACAACTGGTTTTTAGAAAAATCAAATTATCTTTTTCCTCATTTAAAACTAAGAATCTTATATAGGTGTTAATCAAAATTGTGAAAATGCCAATCGGTTCCACCACACTGAACCTGCCTGCATAATTAAACCAACATAGTTATATCCTAAACAAGTATCAACTGCCAATAAGGTCTACACACCTGGGTTTTATTGCGGCAGCCTCGGCATTCATATGTATGGGTCCTCGTGTTAGCAATCGCCATTATGCCACAAAGATTGCAGACATGAACCTGATATGGATCTGATGCCTCAAACAATCTTTCCCTTAAAAACTGGGCTGCTCCGTGGGCAATCTGACAATCTCGTTCCATTTCTCCAAAACGTAGACCACCATCACTGTTAACAAAGAACAGATTCTCCATGAATGAGTCCCCCAGGCAATCAAGCCTACACTGATAAATGTACACTGGTAAAAGTAATGGAAAGAACAGGTGAATAATCACGGGTTTCCCCAGTATGGAAGTGAAATGAAATGCATTATTCAAAGGGCCAAAAAGTGGATGGTTACAGCTTCCATTTAATAGTCTCAATACATAAAATTCATAAAACCAATGATTTCTTAATGATTTTACCAAAAACCAAATCATCAACTTTGGAGAATGATAAACCAAGAAAGAATCAAGCATTTATCTTGCCTAAATGAACTACGTCACAAGGTTAACCAGTTGAGGAAACAAAGTTTCTCTCTATACAGAAGTATAAACAGGGACATCAAGTAACGATCATTAATGGCTGCTGAAACTGTAAGACACAACCAGATACTGGAAATATACAATACTGCCTATGACATTACTGCAAAAGAGGGCAATTCTTCATTTCATCAAAGCTCAAGATCTAATTAGCTATTTACAAGAAAAATAGGAATATATAGCCCCAGAATGCAACCGGCAAAATCCAGAGTGTGAGAAACCCTCCAGGGCTAACAATCCAGTTTCTTCAACACATAAACACTGCAAGGGAAAGGAAAGGTAGAAGGCAACCTACAGATTTAAAAAACAAAAACAACTCCAACTGCAAAGCACAGATGTATCTATATCCTAACTGAAAACAAACCTCCTTAAAAATTATCCAATCAGGAAAATTTGAACATTGGATACTTAGTAATATCAAGGTACAGCTCACCCTGAACAAAGTGTAAGGGGCTCTGATTCCTAACCCCCTCCTGCAGTCAAAAATATGTGTAAACATCTGATCCCCCAAAAATCCTAATAGCCTACTGCTGACTGGAAGCCTTACCAATACTAGTCAGTTAACACATACTGCACATATGTATTCTATACTATATTCTTTTTTTTTCTATACTATATTCTTAAAGCTAGAGGAAAAAAGTGTTAAGAATTGTAAGAGAAAATACATTTACAGTACCATATCAAAAAAATGTGCACAAGTACACCACAGTTAAAACCTGTATTACTCAAGAGTCAACTATAGTGTGATTAGGTGTTTTGGTGGGCTTTTTGTAATGTTCTAATACTTTAAAGAAGTTTTCTGAGTGTAATCTGTAGACCCAGTAAGGGTGGAAACTATTTTCGTAATATAACACATTTTTACTTCTTTCACTGTATTGACATGTGCACTGAGATGGTTGCAAAATAAACTACAGGACACAAAACAAGGCAGTGGAACCAAACTTACTAGCAGTCATATTCTCCACTGTGAAGGGAAGAGGGAAAAGCCAGTTTCACTTAAGAATGTCATTAATAATAAAAGCCTGGGTGGCTCAGTCCGTTAAGCATCTGGCTCTTGATCTTGGGATCAAGAGTTCAAGCCCTGTGTTGGGTTCTGCCCTGGATGTGGAGCCTACTTAAAAAGAATGTCATTAATAAAACCGTAAAAATAGTTTTATTAAACCCTGATTCTTGAGTACACGTTTTTCTTAATATTCTATGACAAAACAGTTCTAAAGCAGTTCTGTTCTATACTAAGGATGCTTGTCTTAAAGAAAAACACTTGCATGATTCTGAAATAATTTCCTTTTCTCATGAAGTATCTTGAAAAAATCGCTGACACCAATTTTGTTAATTCACCAACACGAAAGACACCAACTATGTGAATCTGAATTCAGACCTGGGTATTGGACAGACTTTTTTTTTTTTTTTTGAAAATGAACACAGTAATCCTTTCACTTTGAGGAAAACTTCTAAGTATTTGTTGAAAATGATTAAAATTTGAGCTTTCAATCAAAAATTAAAAATTTTAGAAAACCTCTATTTAACACTGGCCTTGAGAGCTTCTCAATAAAAGATTTCTGATAACATTGGTGAAGGCACTACAAATGTGAACTTTTTTTTAAATAAATGAAACGCATCAACATGAACCAGTTTTTTCCAAATAGCCCCAGTTATAATGCTACAAAATTATACATGTGTAAAAGATACATTCAAAGTGCAAGACAGGCCAGAATTTTAATACAATATGGTTTCAGCTTCTACATCACAGCTAACCTTTAAGAAACTACAACTTGTTATTTTGGCATAGCATCAAAAAGAATATCCACAGTCATCTAAAAAGGTTATTAAAATATTTCTCCCTTTTCCAACTATATGTCTATATGAGGTAGGATTTTCCTCATATACTTAAATATAAAAAATATTGCAATGGATTGAATGCAGAAGCAGACACAAGAATCCTGCTCTCTTCTAGTAAACCAGCTCATTAAAAAGATTTGCAGGGGTACCTGGATGGCTCAAGTCTAGGTTAAGCATCTGCCTATGGCTCAGGTCATGAGGCCCAGGTCAGGGTCCTGGGATCAAGTCCCAAATGTCAAGCTCCAGGCTCAGCAGGGAACCTGCCTTTTAAGGACATTAAGGAGGGCATGTGATATGATGAGCACTGGGTGTTATAAGCAACTGATGAATTACTAAACTCTACATCTGAAACTAATGTAATAGATATAGGCTAACTGAATTTAAATAAATACATTTTTTAAAGATTTGCAAAAAGGTAAACCAATGTCACTCCTCACTAAGTTTACTTAGAAAATAAATTTTTCTTTAAAAATGTTATTTATGGGCAGCCCAGGTGGTCAGCGGTTTAGCGCTGCCTTCAGCCCAGGGTGTGGTCCTGGAGACCCGGGATCAGGTCCCACGTCGGACTCCCTGCATGGAGCCTGCTTCTGCCTGTGTCTGTGCCTCTGTGTGTCTCTCATGAGTAAATAAATAAAATCTTTTTTAAAAATGGTTATTTATATTAATGCCTAATGGGCTTATTAATGTTTTCTGTGATTTATTTTAGCAAGAAAGAGCAAGCAAGCAGGGGGAGGGGCAGAGAATCCCCAAGCAGACCCTCCACTAAGTGCAGAGCCCAATGCAGGGCTCGATCCCACAACCCTGAGATGATGTCCTGAGCGGAAATCAAGAGTTAGATGCTCAAAAAAAAAAAAAAAAAAAAAGAGTTAGATGCTCAACTGAGTAAGCCACTCAAGCCCCCTTATTAGTGTTATTTTTTTACTAAATTAACATTTTAAGTCTTAATTTTAACTTCTACCATGATTAACATCAATAGAAACAACTCAAAAACTCTTTAGGGTCCTGGAACCAAGAAATTTGAGAACCACTCTCATAAACATATCCTGAAATATATTCACAGAAGAAAACGATGTCTAGGCTTTGCTTAAAAGTAATCAGGAGCTGGTGGGAGTAGGGAGGTAAATGCAGTCAGTAAGTCTGGCCACTGATAATTACTGATGTGGAATGAGAGGCACATGGGAAGTTTCATTATACCATTACCTCTATTTTGGTATGTGTTTGACATTCTTCATTAAAAAACGTTAATTAATAATAACAATGATGGTGATGCAGCTCTCTTACCGAGATCTACCCTCCATGGGCTGTCTGTTAAGGATCTGAATAGGTCCCCTGGCACGAGAATGAATCTTATCATCCACCATATGCTTCAAACGCTGGTAATATGTGGGACCAATAAAAATCTGTGACGTGATTTTTCGACCAGTGAAACCATTGTACAGGACCTGAAACAGATTTTGAAGTACAGACTTAAAAATATTAAATATACATGCATAGACCATATGATTTCATTTATATGAAAACTGAAAGCAGACAAAGAGAGAGAATGTTTACCTTGGGGTGGGAATAGTAAATGGAAGGATACATGAGGATGGGAATAGTAAATGGAAGGATACATGAGGGGGCATCCAGGCCTAAAAGAGTTCTAATTTTTGAGATCTGGGTGCCAGTCACACAGATGTGTTCATCAAGCTATACATTTATGATTTGTGCACATATTTAAAGCACTGTCATACTTCAGTAAGAATTGATTTTTTAAAAATGAAACTACACATATACAACAAAGGATATAACTACTAATGTAAGAGCAAACATACCTCATTTCCTCTGAGATGGTAGCCATAATCAGATAACAGATTAGAAATCTTCTGCACGTTAACAGCATCATTAAATGGAGTGGCATCACCAATTTCACCCTTGTTAGCTGATACCTTTTTTTTAAAAAAAGTAGTCTTTAAAAGCTGGGTCTTTCTGTATTCCCTTAGAAGTCTTTATCAATAAAAATATATTCAGTTAAAAAATCCTTTCTATACAGGGAAGATTTTGAATTTAAAAATCTATGTTATGGAAAGCTGTAATATGTTTCATTTTATTAATATCTTAAATGAAATATTTATAACACTCTAATTTACTGAAAAAAATTAAACTTGGGCAGCCCCGGTGGTTTAACGGTTTAGAGCCACCTTCCACCCAGGGCATGATCCTGGAGACCCGGGATCACGTGATCCTGGAGACCCAGGATCGAGTCCCACGTCAGGCTCCCTGCATGGAGACTGCTTCTCCCTCTGCCTGTTTCTCTCTCTCTCTCTCCCTCCGTCTCTGTGTGTCTCTAATAAATAAAAAAATCTTTAAAAAAAAATTAAACTCAATTATAAGCCTTCAAAAAGGGAAGCTATCCATGAAACCAGATACAAAAAGAATGAGACTCCCAACTGTTTCCTATGGCTCAAAGAAAGTGACACTTTAATGCCCTCAAACCAAGTCACCTATGTGTTAGGCTATATCCATTCCGCCAGAACAAGATTCTTAAAAATGGAAAACCTACTGAAAGAAGCATGAATATAGCTAATAATACAGCTATACAATTAAGTTCACACTGAACTAACCACCAATGAATTAACTCCTCATCTACAGAAAAGAACCAGTCAAAAGATAATTAATAGATGTATGTAGAGGTCGGATGTAGTAAATTTAATAAAAATTCTGACTTAGCCAAAACGTCACAAATTTTTGCTGGGGGAAGAAACACACAATCATAACCAACTTAAAAATTAAAAGCAGGAAAAAGAAAAAAAAATTAAAAGCAGGAAAGTGGGACGCCTGGGTGGCTCAGCAGTTGAGTGCCCGCTTTAGGCTCAGGGCATGATCCTGGGATCCTGGATTGAGTCCCGCAACAGGCTCCCTGTGGGGACCTGCTTCTTTCTCCCTCTGCCTATGTCTCTGCCTCTCTGTGGGTCTTTCATGAATAAATAAATAAATCTTTATAAAATATATGAAAAAACAAAAGCAGGAAAGTAAGTATCATATAATCTTTTTTCCAAAAAAGAACCCTGACTCAAATATGAGAGAATCACCTATCATCATTTTGGAAGAAACATCAGTTTGGAACATACATTTTTAAAGAATATTTCTTACCTTCCCTTGAAGACATTCAATCAAGTGACCAATAGTCATGCGAGAGGGAATGGCATGGGGATTTATGATGATATCAGGGGTGATACCCTCACAGGTAAAAGGCATGTCCTAGGAAGAAATTTTTTAAAGGAGACAAATGTAACTCTCTTAACTATGAAACTGAAATGGATCCTCCCCTCTCTGAAGTTTCCTATGTTCTCAATTCTGTTCAACATGCTCTATTCATTTACTTACTCAAAATTAAAAAATCAAGCCTCTATCACCTTTGCACTTTTAAGTTAAAGCAAATTTTGATTCTGTAAAATGTTAAACTGTGGGTTAGGGTGAGGGAAATAAGAGATACCTACCTCTTGTCTGTACTGAATACCACAAGTACCCTTTTGACCATGTCGACTAGCAAATTTGTCTCCGATCTGTGGAATTCTAACAGAGCGGACCTGAATTCATACAAAAATAGGTTAGTTAACTTAAGTCAAACTGGTTTACTTTTCATAAAAAGCAGTATGAAAAAGCTATACTCACCCTTATTTTACAAAATTTATATCCTTCCTGGTTGAGAGTTACCATAACCTGATCCACAATGCCAGTCTCACTAGTTCTAAGAAACGTGCTACAGTCTCTCTTGGTATAGCGTCTATTAGTGCCCTCTAATTCATCTTCATTTTCAGGCAAGGTGACTGTTTTGCCTATAATAACATCATCTCCTGATACACGGACTCCAGGAGCTATCAAACCATCATCGTCCAGCTTGTCATAAATGGCATGCCTCATACCTACGAGGAAACAGACACAGAATTTTCTGAAATGGTACTACTATATAAAGTATTTAAAATGTCACATAACCCGGGGCACCTGGGTGGTTCAGTCTGGTTAAGTGCCTTTGGCTCAGGTCATGACCTAAGGGTCCTGGGATTGAGCCCTATAATGGGCTCCCTGCCTGGTAGGGAATCTGCTTCTCCTCCTCTCCCTGCCCTTCCCCCCAAACTTGTGGTCTCTCATTCTAATAAATAAATAAAATCTTAAAAAAAAAAAAAAAAAGTCACATAATCCCTCCAAAAGATTAAAACCAAATCCTGAATCAGTTCCAAGTCAGAGAGAAGTTCATAGGAATCTTTAACACCATGAGCTATGTGTAATAATAATACAATGCTCTTACTCCAAATCCTACAAACTATTCTGAATTCTAAAAAAGTACTGGACTAACACTGGAAAATCAAAATGTCTATGACTTTGGATAAGGGTGTTGCCATCTTCTGATCTCAGAGGGCCTGGGTTGTGCAGTCGGTTAAGCATCTGACTCTTGGTTTCAGCTCAGTTCTGATCTCAGGGTAGTGAGATCAAGCTCTGCATCCTCCTCTGCCACTGGGGGTCTGCTTGGCTTTCTCTCTCCCTCTTCTTCTGCCCCTCCCTCCTACACTCACACTCTCTCATTGAAATAAACAATCTTAAAAAAAAGAAAGAAAAGAAAAAGAATATGCCCTCTACACACATCCTCTCAAGGAAATTTTGAATTTCATCTTACGTAATCTTAACTCCACTGGACATCAATTCACTACTACACAGAACCACCCACAATGGCTCTATTTCTATGGGATAACAGAAAGATGACTTAAAAAACAAGACACATTTTACTTCACACATTACCATTAGAAGTCAAAACTGTAGCAGATACATACATTTCCCTGGGACAGCCCATCCATCCCACTGCATACAGTTTTTAAGTGTCTATGAAAATAGTAACTAGACAATAAGTTTGAGTTTTCTAAACAAAACAAAAAATTCCAGGTATCCCTTTATCTGTTAAATGTATACAAATATGGTGGCTAGACAAATATTATGGACACACTACAATGTGGAGACGGGAGGGAGTTCCCATGCAAATACATAAACTGAGTGAAAAGTTCACAGTACAGAAGTACTGTATCCCATGAAATTATATGACCTCTGTGATGTCCTAAATACCCTCTCTGATGCAGGATCTACCAGGATGGAAGGATCTTAACAAGCCAACTCCTATGTGTAAAGACTTTTGGCGAACACACATATTTTCTTATATATCAGCTCTAAAAATAGTGGAGGGGGGCAGGGGGGAGGTACTAATTAGGAAAACCATGGTGAGTTAACTTTAAATTCCATTATTTTAAATGTCAGTATCACTTACCCTGGCATGTTTCGCGAGTTGGCTTCTCAAAAACTTCTTCTTGATCAAATCCTTTCTTAGATTCCTGTTCTTTATATGATCGATAGAAGACAGACCTAAAAATGCATGGTTATAAAGGTAACTTCTATTTTCCTTTTATAATAGAGATTAGAATATACCAATAATTTTTACTTTGATATTTGGGAGACGATTTAACCATGAATCTAAAATAAGAGTTAACTGTATTAAGAGTCAAAGTTAAATCTTAAATGGTATTATATGCGCCACACATGTAGCATTTGATCTGTATCTTAACACAGCTGGATTATATGTGAGAACAGGAAGGACCTAAGGTCACAACTGCAACCTCCTACCTAAAATAAGAATCCCTTCCCTAATAACCCCCAGAGAAGGTCATTCAGGATCTGCTCCAATATCTCTAGTGAGAAGTTTATGATATTCAGATATCATGCCCACTCTCTGGTCCTAGTTCTATCCTGACACTATGCAGAAAAAAATCCATCTTCTCAATTTCTAGTTTTTAACCAATCTTCATATGCCATGTATCTGGGACTGTCAATAAAATAACTAAAGCATAAGAATAATAAAGATTGAAAAAATACTATAATTTTAATAGTTATTTGCGGGTCCTAAGATTAATAGGTTTATTTCTTTAGTTTATTTCTTTAGACATTTCTGTATTATAATTGCAAACATGTATTTGCTTACCAAAAAGAGTAGAGGGTGGCGACCTCAAAATATTAGCATTTGAAAATCCTGAGACACAGGAAATAGTGTCATTCCTTCAGTCATTCATGACCATGAACCAACTGGGCCTGTTTTCTGGAGCAGGGCACTGATTTCGCCACACTGAACTCTATACAGCTATCTATACAACAGTATGTACTGGCCAGATATACACATGGCTTCATGAATGGAGGCAAAAGAGTAAATATCGTAACAGAAAAACTCTGCTGTCAGATCATTTTTTCTTCTAGCCTGACTTTCAAAACCACCAAAAGTTTGGATACATACAAGCCAAATCTATTTTTTTTTAAACTTTTTTTGATTAAAGTATTAATTCTTGCACTGTATCTGTGTTTTGACAACTGTTGTAAATAGCTGACCTGAAAAAGCCTCTGTCTACAGCTGAACGATTCATGATAACAGAGTCTTCTTGGTTATATCCAGTGTATGATGCAATGGCCACAATGGAGTTGATACCTGTAGTGCATGTAAGAGCATACATTAAAGCCTCATCCGGGAAACAAAGAAAAACTTTCTTTATTTTTAAAAAGTTAAAAATTCCTTAAATTTTTTATTCCTGGTACCACTACTGCAATTGACAGGACAATATACATGATGTAATGAAAAAGACAAAGCTACAACAGCTAAAAGACCTCAGGAATATACATCTAGGGGCGCCTGGCTAGCTCAGTCAGTAGAGCAAGCAACTCTACTGGGTCAAGCCCCCATGATGGGTGCAGAGATTACTTAAAATCTTAAAAAAAAAAAAAAAAAAAAAGAGGAATGTTCATCTAATTGACACTACATCGCATTAAGCAATAGCTGCATGTTTTGAAAACTGTGGCTATAACCATCCTGAACAAGAAATGTTTTCTATTTAAGCTCTGGTAACTTTTCTGACTATGGATCATTTCTCCTGCGGCAGACTTTTACAGACGACTATTTCAAAGTAACCTGCAGCTTTCCTGACCAACTCACTCTCTCTCCTGCTAAGAACTGTAACCCTTTTCTTCTGAGTTCTTTTAGAATCTTCTGCTATCATATCCACCACCTTCCACCACCAGATCCATAACCACCACCATAGGGACTACCCAAGTTTGTTTCTTCACCAAAACTGCCCCCCTTCACAGGTCCATAATTTAATTGCTGTTGTCCACTCTAATTTCCAAAATCACTAGGTTCCCACCATCAGCATAGTTACATCCTCCAAAATTTCCTCCTTCACTGTAACCCCTGTATCTTCCACCACCACACCACAGCTTCCTCTACTGCTACAATCAAGACCACCACTATCACTGCCACCACCCTCCATAACTACCTCTGCTGCCACTACCTCCACCACCACAGCCTCCTCTTCCACCGAAGTTTCTTCTGTGATCCATAAAGTACCAGATCCACCTCTACAACCTCTTTGTGATCCAGCAGACTGCATTTCTTGCTTAGAAAGGGCCTTTTTCACTTCACAATTATGCCCATTAATAGTATGGTATCTCTGAACAATAATTTTGTCAATTGTATCAATGATCATTCAAAGTTACAAAAGCAAATCCTTTTTTTCCCATCTCTTCCTGTCTTCCATAACTTCTATAGTTTCAATCTTGCCATACTTTTAAAAAATACTTAAGGAGGGGCAGCCCGGGTGGCTCAGCAGTTTAGCGCCGCCTTCAGCCCAGGGCCTGATCCTGGAGACCTGGGATCAAGTCCCACATCGGGCTCCCTGCATGGAGCCTGCTTCTCTCTCTGCCTGCGTCTCTGCCTCTCTCTCTCTCCCTCTCTCTCTCTGTCTCTGATGAATAAATAAATAAATAAAATCTTAAAAAAAAAAATACATAAGGAATCTCTATACCTAACATGTGACTGGAACTCACAACCCTGAGATCAAGAGTCATACACTCCTCCAACTAAGCCAACTACGTGCCCCTAGAGTTTTTTATTTTTTAAACATTTTATTGATTTATTCATGAGAGAGAGAGAGAAAGAGAGAGAAAGAGAGGGAGAGGGAGGGGGAAGAGGGGAGGGATAGAGACAGACAGACAGACAAGAAGGCAGGCAGAGGGAGAAGCAGGCTCCATGCAGGGAGCCTGACATGGGACTTGATCCCAGGTCTCCAGGATCACGCCCTGGGCTGAAGGTGGCGCTAAACCGCTGAGCCACCCGGGCTGCCCCAGAGTTTTTTTTTTTTTTCTTTTTTTTTTTTAAGATTTTATTTATTCATAGAGACACACAGAGAGAGAGAGAGAGGCAGAGACAGAAGCAGGCACCACGGAGAGAGGCCGACGTGGGACTGCGGCGCTAAACCGCTGCGCCACCAGGGCTGCCCCAGAGTTTTGTTTTTAACTTTAATTCATTTTTAACACTTTAAAAAGTAAATTTACCTAAAAACTTAGATTTTAAACTTTTCTTTAAAAATCAGATCTGGCATCACTGGGCCCATTTATACACATCACAACCATAGCTAAAGCTGAATAGGGATAACCCCAGTGGAAAGATAAACCTCTAACTCACCAATCCTCCTAAACCTGTAGGAATTAGAGGCTGCAAGCCCTGTTTAAAAGATAACACTAAACATTTTATGCTAAATATAACCTTGACTGCTCCCCAAAGAACAATCATACTAACAAGAGGGTATTTGTTCTGAGCACCTTGATGAGTTTGTATATTTGAATTTAGATCTAAAATGCTCTCCTTGAGGAGGAAAGGACTCTGATATTCTCCAAGGAAAAACCCCAGTAGTAGCAAGGCCTTCAGAGAATCAGAAAAGTCCAATAAACAGTCACTTCTCAGGTATGCAATGAAAACTCCTCCCGAAATCTAAATGATTTGCTCTAGGAAATCTTTAGTAGCATTCACACTGGTCACCATCCTTTTGTGTGGACTCTTTGGGGGAACTAAAAGAATTTTTAAAAACTTCACAAATGATTAAGCAGCATAATGCAAGGAAAACACATAAAAAGCCAGTAGTAGGACATAGATCACATCTGTGGTACATGAAACAGGCAAGACTTCTCCAGCATGTCCTTACATTTAGGTGGAGAACCACCTATACCTATGTCCTGCACCTTTTCCCAGATGATATAGCCTGTAGGTGTTCAACTGTCTTGGCCTTGTGAGGCTTTCCT
The DNA here is from genome assembly GCF_048418805.1 of Vulpes vulpes. Taxonomy (NCBI): domain Eukaryota; kingdom Metazoa; phylum Chordata; class Mammalia; order Carnivora; family Canidae; genus Vulpes; species Vulpes vulpes. The sequence goes on from NC_132781.1 coordinate 75,268,034, forward strand.
GCTTTCATGTGACAATCCCTGGATCACCTATATATAGGACATCAACTGGAGCCCAGAAGATAGTCCCTTCCAACCTACCTTTATCCAATCTATCTGGGCAAGTCTGAGAGATCAGCTAAATTTAGCTAAAAACATGAACTTAAGTATGCTTCTAATAGTTTTTTTCTTAAAAGCCCCAAATCAGGGCAGCCCCAGTGGCACAGCGGTTTAGTGCGGCCTGCAGCCCGGGGTGTGATCCTGGAGACCCTGAATCGAGTCCCACGTCAGGCTCTGCATGGAGCCTGCTTCTCCCTCTGTCTGTGTCTCTGCCTCTCATTCTGTCTCTATGAATAAATAAATAAAATATTAAAAAAAAAAAAAAGCCCCAAATCAAGATGCAATTGTAGTGAAGAGCAAAAGGCACCAGAAAGAGAGATGGGAGGAAAAGGTCTACGTTTGGTCAAAAAGGAAAAACAGGCCAGTTTAAATTCTGGATTTATAGTTCTTAAGTTGTTTAACTCTGGGCAAATACCTTAACCTTTTGGATCCTGTCTCCACAGTTGTAAAACAGAGATAATATAACTACCACTATCTCTAATCATTTGACATTTATTCCTCCTTTACTATCTGCCAGGCACTAAGCCATCAGTTTTAAATGGATTTAACCATTTAATCATCACAAAAGCTTTATGAGGCAGGTACTATTAATCTCATTTTGCAGGTGAAAAAAATATCAAAATGTTTTTATGATGTTTAGAAATAACATATGTAAAAAACCTTTGGACGGTGTTTCAAATTCAATGCTCAATAAATATTAGTAACTTTGATAAAAATATCTGTGAGCTATGGGGTGCTTGGGTGGCTCAGTCATTGAGTAGCCACTCTTGATGAGTAGCCACTCTTGATTTCAACTCAGGTCATAACCTCGGGGTTCTGGGATCAAGTCCTGAGTCTGGCTCAAAACTCAGGGGAAGTCAGCTTCAGGATTCTCTCTCTCTCTCCCCTTCTCGCTCTCTCTCTGCCCCTCCCCCTACTTGCTCTCTCTCTAAATAAACAAAGCTGTGCAATCCTTGCACACATTCTAAGATGAAATTCTGTCACAAGCATCTTTGCTCCCAGAAGATGTCAACAAGGTAATAGTATACTATTACCTTAATAGTGTATGATACCCCTACAAGAATGATACTCATTAAGAAGACATTCCTTAAGATAACTTGATTAGCCCAAATCTGTCAATCAGGGCTCAAATTTGGCCAATGCAGCTGGCATGTTAGACAAAGCCAGGGCCAATAATTCAGCCAGGAGGTCAAGAGATTGGTTACATCAATAGAATGAGCAAATAAATAAATACACTGAAGTCAGCGGGAGCCAGATTTCTCCCTATCCGAAAATGGAGTTCTAAAATAAACACTCTCGTGTTGGACTGGGATGGAAGATGCTTGTGTGGACCTGTGTTACTTAATATACAGAATCATAAAAATAGACAAAGTTGTGGGAGCAGTATGTACATATGCATTTTTCTACGTATTAGCTGAGGAACCCAGAAACAATGATATTCTAATAGCAAGAAGCACACTTAGCACCCACATTCTGGTTTCCACATATTATCCCTTCACTGAAAGAAACTTTTGAGTCCAGGTTTAGGGAAAGCACAAAATACAATGAAGTGCATAAAGAAAGATAAGGGACCTATCAGGAGTCAACTTCAAGTTGTTCCCACTGCAAAGTCTGGAACAATTTTAGCATCAAAATGGAAGGAATGATGGAATAAGAAAATCACCATTTGACAACAATCATGCTACACACTAATGGCTGAAAATTTGACAAGGAACAGAATATTTACATCATCTCAAAGTATCTCTTCCCAAAACACTTACAACTTAGTACAAAATACTTTTAATTAACAGAAAGTGGAGAAATCTGGCATCTTAATCACATGAAAAGTTAAAAGTCACTATTGGTACATATAGACAGCATGTGCCTCCTGATATGATGCAATAAGAATACAGTATTACGTCTTTGCTGGTCCTGCCAAAAATTCATACTAACCCTAACCTGCATACAGTCATGGGGAAACAACAGCCAAAGCCAAACTGAGAGGACAAAGTACAAAGTATAACTTTGCCTGAATGCTTCAAAAACGTCAAGGTCATGAGACAAGGAAAAACTAAAGAACTGTTCCACACTGAGGAAACTAAGGAAACATGCAACTAAATGCAATGCACAATCCTGGGTTAGAGCCTAGACCCATGAAGGACAATATCTAGACAATGGCAAAATGAACTAGGGACCGCTCACTAGATGGGTATCCATGTTAAACTCCTGATTTTGACTGTGGTACTATTGAGGAGATCTTTGTTTTTTAGGAAACATTCACTGAAGAATTAAAAAGTGATGTGGCTTCATGTCTACAACTTACTCTTCAATGATTCAGGAAGAGAAAGGGAAAGAATAAGACAAATGTGGTAAGATATGAACTAGGAAACTGGATGAAGAGTATACAGAAGTTCTTTGTACTGGTCTCACAACTTTTCTATCAGTTTGAAATTATCTCCAAATACAGTTTTTAGAATAAATAATGTGATTAAAGCTTGAAGCAAAAACAGAACTGAAAAGTGTATGTAGTCCCTACCAGCCATGACTTCACCACTTCAAACCAGATACCAAAAGAACATTTTATTTCAAATCTAACCTTTTACCTGTATTTCTTTTCTTCTCTAGTCATAAACGATTATCTAAATATTGAAGAAAAACACAACAGTGCAAGCATCCCCCAAAGATAGGAGCACACTGTAGAAAAACCTAACATTGTGTTTTCCTAGTCAAGAGTAACCCCTTGTGGAGGACTTTGAAAATAAACCATTCTAAACTGTGGGAATTTACTATCAAAATGTTAGATTTTCTAGTATAGTTAATTTAAGGCCACCATTTACAAAGCAAAATTCTATATAACATTATATAGATAATGTTACAAATAAATAACATTACCCACAGTTAAAGCCCAAATCCTATTAATAGTAAGGTAAGAAGACAATTATGCCAAAGAACTTTGCTGCTTTGATTAATATTCAACACTCCCCTACCCTTTAGACGTTTCTGCACCATCTTACCTGTTGTCCAGTCTCCCTCCTAGAAATCTGTAAACTCCTGATTCTCCTATCAGTTACATCTCAAATCTGTTCTCCTAAATTCTTTTCCTGGTAAATAAAGTTCGGTCTCTGGCTTTATTCACACTTTGAAATTCCCCTCAGTAATTTCATGGTAATCTAGAATTATCACTAATATATCAAAAACCTCACAGCTCTAAATTTGACCTTCTTCCAAATCACATTTGCAACTATTAGAAAATCTTTTCTCGGGACACCTGGGTGGCTCAGCAGTTGAGCGTCTCTGCCTTTGGCTCAGGGTGTGATCCCAGTCCCAGGATCAAGTCCCACATGGGGTCCCTGCGAGGAGCCTGCTTCTCCCTGTCTGTGCCTCTGCTTCTCTCTGTCTCTCATGAATAAATAAAATTTAAAAAAAAAAATTCTTTTCTCAGTTATGGCAACAACTCAAAACCAACATGCTGAAAACTGAACTTATTATTTTACCTCTAAAACATCCTCCTTCTGTGTTCCCAGTCTTATTAATAGTACCCCTCTCTTCTTGATCACCCAAGCCACAAGTAGCAACGTATTTCCATTCCTATCTTCTCTCCCTTCATCACTCTACAACCAATTAAGTCCATCATGGGTATTCCAATAGGCACTCACCTCCTACTCTTCATTTCTTAAAGACCTTACAAATTCTGACACCACTGAAAAAGCCTCTAAATTATCTCCTCTAATACCATTCCTGACTGTAATCTGTATCAACTATCAGAATGATATTCCTAAAATAAATTTCAAATTGTATTACTTCCTTGCTCCAAAAGGCCGGATAGGTGTCATTCTCAAAATTCATTCTGTTCTCTCCACATTGTGAGACCAAGGTTCATTCCTGTGCACTTATTCTCAGTCATACTAGAGTGCCAGGACTACTACTAACTGTTCCCATATCTCATACATTCATGTATCTAAGCCCTTCCTCAACCTATCTCTCAAATTCAAATACTCTTTCATCAACTTTACACTAGTCTAAAATGCCACCTCTCTTGTGAAACTGGCTCTAGATTTCCAATAGGATTCAATCATTTCCTGTACCTCATCCTAACACTTACCACATATCTCTTTATTATTTGTGTTGTTTCCCACATTATAATTCTGAGAGAAGAGATGCTGTGTCATATGCATTTTATTAACCCTCCCAAGCACCCAGAAGTGCCTTAAGCATGACAGGATCTTAAAAACTAAAGAGCAAAACTGAACATACCTGCTGGAAGCTCTCTAAATCGTAGATATTCCATTGACCGTGTAGTCACAAGCGGTTTTTGAGGATAGTACAGAACATGGGCCAGTGTATCCATACGAACATGGAAGTTGGTGATATAAACTCCCATTGCCTGCTTACCCATAGCAGACTGATATGTGTTTCTAGGGGACTAAAGGTAGAAATGAAAAAAGCAGAATCAATGAAAATTTAATTGCTTCTGGGGTACCTGGTTGGGTCAGTTAGTTGTCTGCCCTTGGCTCAGGTCATGATCCCAGGGTTCTGGGATGAAGACTAGCCTCAGGCTACCTGCTCCTGGGGGGGGGGGGCCTGCTTCTCCCTCTCCCTTTGCCTGCTGCTCCTCATGCTTGTGCTCTTTTTTCTCTTTCTCTCAAATAAATAAATAATCTTTTTTTAAAAAATTTACTTCTGAAGGAACAAACTTTACAGGGTGCTATGTAAATCAGTAATATGGTTGATAAAAGTTACACTTTTTTGTCAAAGATAAGTGATAAGCATTTGGAATAATCAACTATGGCTTCTAATCCAACTATGGCTTCAGAGAAAAAAGAAAATAAGTATATTAAATGCAGATTCTCTAGGAGTTCACAGTCCTTTCAACAACATGCTTTTCTTTAGGAAAAACTAGATTAATCATTTTTCTACTTCCTCCAAATTCTCACAAACCAGAAGTTAAAAACTCCTACCAACCTGGTTATGATCAGGAAAGGGAATAATAGATGCACAGACACCAAGAATCATTGATGGATGAATCTCACAGTGTGTATATGTGGAACAATAAGCTACTTCTTTTTCCTGTAAATCATCTGGAGTCATTGCAAGCATCACTGTTTCTTCTTCCAGAGTATCAATATATTCTACTACCCCACTGGCCACAAGATCCTGCCAACTAAAAAAGAATAACTCACTTTATTTCCTTATTTACTGAATTATTTTAAATAAACTTCCTACTTAACAGAGTATTCAAAAAAAAAAAAAAAAAGAGTATTCCTCTATCTACATATACAGATAAAGTTCCAAAATAGGTCTATTATTGTTAATAGTGGGGAAAAAATCAAGTTACTAAACAATACACATGAAGTATAGTTCTATCAATATTACCATTAGTTTGTAATGCTTTGTCCTAAAGGGAACTATTTAGGGGAAGGCTGGCTCAGTCAGTGCAGCATGAGACTCTTAACCTTGGGATTGCTGGGATTGTTGAGTTTGAGCCCCATACTGTTGTAGAGATTACTCAAAAAATAAAAAAAAAAAATTAAAATTAAAAAAAAAAAATAGGAGCGCCTAGGTGGCTCAATCAGTTAAGTGTTTGCCTTCGGTTCAGGTCATGATCCCAGGGTCCCAGGATCGAGTCCCGTGTCAGGCTCCTTGTTCAATGGGGAGCCTGCTTCTCCCTCTCCCACTGCCTGCTGCTCCCTCTGCTTGTGTTCTCTTTCTGTCAAATAAACATTTTTTTAAAAAATAATAATAAATCGAATTATTTGTGGATGTATACGTATAGGTTACGTAATTTTTTTTTTTAAGATTTTATTTATTTATTCATGAGACACACACACAGAGAGGCAGACACACAGGCAGAAGGAGAAGCAGGCTCCATGCAGGCAGCCTGATGTGGGACTTGATCCCAGGACTCCAGGATCATGCCCTGAGCCGAAGGCAGATGCTCAACTGCTGAGCCACCCAGGCATCCCACGTAATTACTTTTTAAGAGGAAAATACAAATTGGGGGCTTTTATGTACTTTTATTATACATACTGTTTGAAATATTTTTACAATAAAAAATAAATTTTAAAGCAGGTTCATCTTATTAAATGACTGTTACACGTAACATATATATAAATTTATATTATATGCTATTTATTATTTGATAACATGTCACAAAGACTTTATTCTTCAAACTCTACAAGTCCTTTACTTGATGACAAAAATTAAGAAAAATAAATATGACTGCTAATACAGAGTTTCCTTCTGGGGCAATGAAAGTGTTCTGGAATTAGGTAGTGGTGAGAGATGCACGATCTTATGAATATACTAAAAACCACTGAACTGTATACTTTAAAATGGTTAATTTTATGGTATGTGAACTAAATCTCAATTTTTTTCTCTTCTCGAATGTTCTTACCTGTAGTTGTTATATTCTCTTTCTTTCAACTGATCAATGTGTCTCTTCTTCAAAAGTAGTTTTTGTTTTTCTACAATCAGAAGTGGCCTACAAATACGGCCTGCATCTGTATAAATCCGAATCTCCCTCTCTCGAATATCTCTGATCATAGAAACCTTCCAGTAAAAAGACAAAACAGTGTTATAAACTTTAATTTTCTCTATCATTAAACCTTAGTGAAAAATAAAATTCTTAATTTATGGAGCAAACCATTATTAAATAAAATGCACAAATCTCAAGTTTCTCGTTTGTTCAATATACTAAAAACCTAGTTATAATTTAAAATTTTATAAAAAAGGGACACCTGGGTGCCTCAGCATTGAGCGTCTGCCTTCAGCTCAGGGTGTGACCCCAGGTCCAGGATGGAAGCCCACATCAGGCTCCCTGCAAGGAGCCTGCTTATCACCTGGTCTACGTCTCTGCTTCTCTCAGTCTCTCTCATGAATAAATAAATATTTTTTAAAAGATGTATTTATTTATTCATGATAGACAAAGAGAGAGAGGCAGAGACACAGGCAGAGGGAGAAGTAGGCTCCATGCCAGGAGCCTGACGCGGGACTCGATCCCGCAACTCCAGGATCGTGCCCCTAGGCCAAAGACAGGTGCTAAACCACTGAGCCACCCAGGGATTCCATAAACAAATTTTTAAAACAAAATTAAAAATAAAATTAAATTTTGTAAAGAACAAATATTTAACACTGATACTTATAAAGCTGAATAATATCCAGCAATGGGGATCTCTGGGTGGCTCAGCGGTTTAGTGCCTCCCTTCAGCCCAGGCATAATCTTGGGAGTCCCGCGATTGAGTCCCACATGAGGCTCCCCGCCGGGAGCCTGCTTCTCTGTGTGTGTGTGTGTGTGTCTCTCATGAATAAATAAATAAAATCTTCAAAAAAAAAATACCCGGCAATGATGTCATGCAAGATAAAGTAAAACAGAAAATATATTTTTGGCATCACAAACACTAGTATATTACAACTTATTTTGCCTCTTTAATAATTACACAGACTTCACTCTGCAACCTTTCAATAACCAACCCTGTATCACTTTGCATTGATCATACTTTCTCAGTAATAAGCCCAACTGAAACTTATTTATCAAACAAATGGCTTACTGTCTACCTTCCAATACAGCAGTCACTAGCTACATGTCACTATTAAGCACTTGAAATACACTGCAGTGTATAACATGTATAAACTACAAGGTAGATTTCAAAGGACAATATCACATAAAAAAAAGTACCACATTAAAAAAAGAGAAACAGACCCCTAAATACAGAGAACTGGTGGTTAAAAGAGGTGGGGGAGGAACACCTGGGTGGCTCAGTGGTTGAGCGTCTGCCTTTGGCTCATGGCATGATCCCGGGGTCCTGGGATGGAGTCCCTCATTAGGCTCCTTGTGAGGAGCCTGCTTCTCCCTCTGCTTAGTCTCTGCCTCTCTCTCTCTCATGAATGAATAAATAAATAAAATCTTTTAAAAGGGGCGGGGGGAGCAGTGGTGGGGATGGGCAGAAAAGGGTAAAGAAATTAAGAGGTACAGATTGCCAGTTATGGAATGATTAAGTCACAGGATAAATGGTACAGTTCAGAGAATATAGTCAATGGTATTATAATAGCATGTATGGTGATAAACGGTAGCTACATTTGTGGTGAGCATAGCATAACGTAGAGTTGTCAAATCACTGTTGTACACCTGAAACTTACGAAATACTAAGTGCCAACTATAATTCAATAATTTAAAAAAGTATCACAGAAAAATAAAGAATGTAAAATTTCTCATAAATAATCCGTATACTGATTAGATACTGAAACTGTAATATTTTGGATATATCAGATCAAATAAAAATATTAAAATTACTTTCATGTTTCTAATTTTTTTTAACATGGGTACTGGAAAAATTTAAGTATGTAGCTCATATGATATTTCTACTGGGCAGAACTAGAAAATATATTCCCAGAAAAAAATTTTTTTTCAAAGATGTTATTTATTTATTCATGAGAGACACACAGAGAGAGGCAGAGACCCAGGCAGAGAGAGAAGCAGGCTCCATGCAGGGAGCCTGATGTGAGACTCGATTGCCGGTCTCTGGGATCAACCCCTGAGCCAAAGGTAGACACTCAACCACAGAACCACCCAGGAGTCCCTCCCCGAAAATACTAAAAAAATATCTGGGGCAGGGACACCTGGCTGGCTAAGTCAGAAGAACATGCAATTCTTGATCTCAGGGTCATGACTTCAAGCCCCACGTTGGACAACGAGCTGACTTCAAAAAAAAAGGGGGGGGAGATCCCTGGGTGGCGCAGCGGTTTAGCACCTGCCTTTGGCCCAGGGCGCGATCCTGGAGACCCGGGATCGAATCCCACATCGGGCTCCCGGTGCGTTGAGCCTGCTTCTCCCTCTGCCTGTGTCTCTGCCTCTCTCTCTCTCTCTCTCTCTCTGTGACTATCATAAATAAATAAAAATTTTAAAAAAAAAGGGGGGGTAAACTTACAATAAAAAACATAGTGATTACTAGAAGCACTGTAGAACTTGAACTACCTGTTTACAAAGAAGTCAAAAAGAAAACAAATAAGAATTTCCATTGAATTATATAATTCTAATATATAATCTTGGAAGCCAACTAAAGAAATGAATTGACAAAGAGTTGGGAAATGGAAAAATAGATTCGTATTTCTCCAACAAAAGTACCTTAAGAAAGTAAAATCACATCTGGATACTTTTATTAAAGACTGAATTTATTTAAGAAAAATTTGGATTACTGGGTTTAAAACCAAGAGTAAATCATAAAAGCTTGATCAAAAACACCAAGGTCTCCAAAACTAAAATGTCAAAAGCATTATTAATGTCTATTAAATAGAAAATGTTCAGGCAGCCCGGGTGGCTCAGCGGTTTAGCGCCGTCTTCAGCCCAGGTTGTGATCCTGGAAACCTGGGATTGAGTCCAGCGTCGGGCTCCCTGCATGGAGCCTGTTTCTCCCTCTGCCTGTGTCTCTGCCTCTCTCTCTCTGTCTCTCATGAATAAGTAAATAAGATCTTTAAACAAAAAAAAAAATAGAAAATGTTCTACATCCTTAGCCCACTTCCTGTCCTTGAAAAACAATGAGGAGAAACACTATGTCTTTGAGCAAAACACGATCAGTGACACTGTCAAGTCCTAGAAAAGACACTGTTTTCAAATGCATTGCCTTGAATCCTTAGAGAATTCCTAATAAAATACAGGTCTATTGTCTTTTTTTTTTTTCAGTTCTATTGTCTTAATAGGACAACATAAATTGTGAACTGTATCTTCTCAAAGCCCCAAAGGAAATGGGTGTACTTTAGGTCTAGAGAGGACTACTGACAGGACAGCCTAAGTCAGAAATTGGTAAAATGACTACCTCTGGTAGTCACAAAATATGAACAAAAAGAAAAAGTGCCAGATTCCTTCAGGAAAATATACCCAATTCTCCCACTTACTTAGAGGCTCCCATAATCACTAACAGGAGATTAAAGTACCTAGTCCAAGGCACAGGATTATTTATATATTCAATAAACACTTAGTGTCTACTATATGTCAGGTACTATGCTCATAGCTGAAAATAGAAAGTGGTATTAATACATGTTCCCCGCCTCTGGAGAGTTAAGAGTGTAGCGAGTGAGGCTGGCATGTAAGTCAACAGTTCCCATCTGGAACAAGCATTCTGTCACAAATATGTAAGTAAAATACACTGTATACAGTCACAGAGATCTAAATCGGGGGTCAGGGAAGAGCACACAGGCCAAATCTACCCTTGTCATCTGTTTCTGTAAATAAACAGATGGTTTAGGTACTGCCTATGGCTGCTTTTCACTACAACAGCTGAAGTGAATACACAACAGAGTATATGGTAAACAAAGCCTAAAATATTTAGTATCTGGCCCTTTCCAGAAATCTTTGTCAAGTTGTGATCAAATCAAATGGGGCAGGGGGAGATGGTCAGGTAAGGTACCCTGAAGGAGCCAAAGGAGATGAGAAGTTAATATAAGCTTTGCAGAATAAGTGAGATTTATCTGAAAAAAGTAATAAACACCCTTTTCCCTACTGCTCATTTTTGGGGAGGAATGGGGACAGGAACACAAACATTCTAGATTAAAGGAATGGGCCCATGGAAAGGTAAAGAGGCCTAAAACAGCAGGAGGAATTTACTCTAGGAAATAGAAAAGCTGAAGAAGGCTCTTAGAAAAACATAGTATTACCAAAGTTCTCAATCATAAAAAGTACAGCCAATTTTAGTTCTTAGGCTTCTCTTAGTCCTGCCTGCTCTCAAGTAAAGCATGCTGTTGCTGCCTTCAAGCTGTGAATACTCCAGATTCAAAACCCAGGGTCTGCCTGCTAGAGAAAAGCCTAGAGCAACTGCTCTGCTCTGCTAAAAAGAAAAGAGATCAGCTACTGACTTAAGTGTTAGTTTCTCTCCAAACCCACTTTCTCCTAGACATAATCCACAATATAGATTGGGGGAAATCAAAAGACTGAGCCATCTCTCTCAATAAAGTACACTAAAAGCAAAAGCCCTGTTTTGGGTAGTAATAAAAGTAATAAAACCCATATAATATATATTAATCCTTAAAAAAAAAAAGCTCTCCTAATCCCAAAGAATTTTAATATCCACCTAAATATAAAAATCTTTATAAAGGTGTATCACATTTTAAGAATGAATCTCTGGGGATGCCTGGGTGGCTCAGTCAGTTGAATACCTGACTCTTAATTTTAGCTCAGGTCATGATCTCAGGGTTGTGGGATGCAGCTTCAAGTCAGGCTCCGCACTTAACGTGGAGTCTTCTTGTCCCTCTCCCTCTCCAACTCCCCATCCCCTATTTGCATGTGCTCTCTCTGAAATAAAATCTTTAACAGAAAAAAAAAAAAAAAAAGGGAACATATCTCTGGATTCAGACAAAGGAAAAATCAGAACTCATTATTCTCTTTTCAAAAGCATTATTGTCACCTTTACAAAAAGACCCTCAAAAGAATTCCTTTTACTTTAAACTATAATTTGAGTTCTAAAATTATAATTAAAATTACATGTCAAATTTTTATTTTTTTAAAAGATTTTATTTATGTATTCATGAGGGACAGAGAGAGGCAGAGATATATAGGCAGACAGAGAAGCAGGCTCCATGCAGGAAGCCCAATGTGGGACTCGATCACGGGACTCCAGGATGCCCTGGGCCGAAGGCAGATAATCAATTGCTGAGCCACCCAGGCGTCCCTACATGTCAAATTTTTAGAGTATATACCTAAAGCATTAAAACAAGCAATATCTTATATTTAGCTCAAAACATCACCCAGACTTTTGACAATGTACTTTGCAAGGGAAGCAGTTAAAGATGCCAATGCAAATAAAACTGTCACTAGTCTTATGCCTTGTTTAGATATCCCATAGGATCATGCACTCTCAAAAGACTCACTTCAGACACAATGATGTCCATCTGACGCCGCAATTTCCTTAGAGTATTCATAAGTTGTTCAGGATCTTTATGTATTCCAACCCAGCAACCATTAACAAAAATCTTGGTTGCACTAAAATGTGAAATCAAGAGCATTTTGCAGTTAGTATCTGTATACTAAGCAACAACCCAAGATTAACAATAGTTTCAAAAGAAATCACATTTATACATACTCAGCAATAGCTGCAGGAGAAATTTCTTCTAAATTTTCCATACTCCATTCTTCTAAAAATTCCAGAATTGGAGAAGGCTGAGACCCAACTGAAATATAAGCCATCAGGGCTAAATTCTTCACAAGTCCTACAGCATGGCCCTACAAATAAACATTACTCATACTGATTTAGCATGCCTATCAAAATTCTTTTCCATAAACGTTTTTCCTTCAATTTGATTTCGGGATTTATTCTAAGAACAAAATCATAAATAAAACATTAGTTCTAGAACCACACAGCATAACTAAATACTTCCACAAGTAATTACATATCCTACATAATTATTGATAGACTTTTGGACTGAATGTAAACTCTAATGTATTACCTCTGGGGTCTCAGCAGGACACACCATTCCCCACAACGTATTATGCAACTGTCTTGGTTTTGCTAGCTTGCCATCTCTACCAATAGGTGAATTCAAACGACGAAGGTGAGAAAGAGTAGATGCAAAAGTCAGGCGGTTTAATACCTAGAAAACAATAGCAAAACTTTAAAAGTTTGGGCATTTCTGTTACTCATCCTATCACATTTTTGGTAAATACTGGAAAGAGGCAAAGTCACATTTTTACTTATAATCAATTGACATCAAACTCTCCCTATCACTTCTTTCTCCATCCTTTCCCTGAATAAGATCATTCACCTCATAAGTGCCTGTTATAGCAGGGATGGTAAACATGTGAGGTACAATTCTAACATGTCACATAAATGCTTTATTTAAAATCACCTCCAACCACTAGGATGTTAGTTCCACCAAGAGTTGGTGACCCTAACCCCCACGTGTTCACAAGTCAACAGTGTACTGTACTTTGCATCAAAGAAAGGGAATACCCATTTATTCTCTGGGTTGGTGTCTAACATGGAGGTCTAAAAACATAAAAATTTCACTAACATGGACCATCTTTACCTCCCAAGCAGCTACACTAATTTATTAACTATCTTGCTGTAAACCAAAATCTTAATTTCTCTTAAGTAATGCTAACAGCTAATTTTAAGACAAATTTCATTTTCATAATCCAAAACCCCCAGTGCTGTTATACCTGACAGAAAAAAAAAAAAGGCAAAACAATTTACACTCAATGAATGAAAGGATTTCTTAGTCCCATGACATTTTCCTATCAAACCTGTAATCATAGACCATGTCCTACCTGAGATACTCCAGCTCTGGCTTGATGAGCTTTCTTTTGGTCACCCCAGTTTCCAGTAGCTAAGGAATACTTTAGGCCATCAGATATAATCCTTGTTTTAATTGCCAACTCCAAGTTAAAATCCTTTCCTCGATCAATAAACTTCTGTGCATAGATCCGCACTTCTTTAAGCAAATTCTTAAACATACTGTCAAATAAAATAGTATCATTTCAAATATGTAAAGGTCAACATACATTCTCAATATGGACAATACTGCCCACAAGGGGGAGGAAAGTGTTATTACTCTCTTTATGTAAAAAGCACTGATGTACTTACAGTACATAAACATACATAAGAGGAGCAACTAGGGAAAAAAATGTCAGAGGAGACTCCTTAATGGGGTGAAAACAAGACTGAAGAACACCAATCCAAAACACACAAAACAACAGAATACATAGAAACACTACTATAATCTTTTTATATTGTCTGCATATTTTGTTTTTAAAAACCTCTGATTATAAAAGTGTTAGATGTTCATTATGGGAAATATGGAAAATATAAGAACATATGAAAAATAAAACTCACTTTAAACCAATATTGCTAATATTTGGATAGATTTCCCTCCAGCTTTTGTGTTTTTATAAAATGCAAAAGCAGGACTAATAAAAATTCCAATATCATCTATACTTAGAAAATCAAGACAAATGCCTTATAAAGCTACCAGAGGAATAAAGAAAATGTAAATAATAAACTGTCCTCACAAACCTGAAATTGTCAGACACGAACCAGAACAAAATCTGGGCAAGTGGCACAAAGAATGTAGCTAATTTCCTATGTACCCAATATGGATGCCAAGAAAGTTTAGTACTTCCATTAGTGCAATGACTAATCTAAAGTGAAATCTCTCTACTTTTAACAACATCGTTTTATATCATTCCTTACCCTCTAAATAAGAATGCAAGCAGTGGCCCAGCAAGATCCAATCTTTTGTTTCCATAGTGATCCCTGTCATCTAATTCTCTTCTACCCAAGGCTGCTAGAAGCAACCTATGAACCATGTACCTTGAAAAAAAGAAAAGAAAAGAAACAAGAAAATGAAAAACAACGCATATGGCTTTTGGCTTTTTAAAAAACTCGTATATTAAAAACGCCATTTCCGATATTTTTAACTTTAAGGAAAACTTTATCTCGATGGTATCTAGGCAAAAATCTTAACATACCCCAAAAAATAAGCTTTTTTGGTCTCACAAAAGTCACTGACACCAACATGAGGGAGCATTTCTTTTTGTAAGACTTCTTTTGCATATTTAATTCTTTTCTCTTTAGTGACCCCAGGCTTTGCCCCTCTTGAGCCAATGAAATTTAGTGCAACATTCTGTTCCTGGATGACAAAAGCTTCATCGAGAGAAGGTTTCACCTATCAGAAAATTCAAATGAAAGTTACTTTCAAATTCATATTTTCACCTTAAAATAAGTCAACTGTTAATTTTAATTTATAACTTGTTAAATATCCCTATGTACCTAACAGAATACACAAATATTTTTTTAAAAAACAAGGAACCACAAAATGCTAGAACTTGAATACATCTTAAGATCTAGAGATCTGACAGAATCTACACAATTACACTTCCTAAAATAATACAAATAACCCTATTATTTAAAAAAAAAAAAAAGCAGTTTTTGGTTTTTACATTTTAGTTAACAATGGCAAAACAAAAATTCCTAAATATCTTACACCAATTTAGAAAAATTTAATAGTCAAATTAAAATTGACTCAACTACAAATGAATAAATGCACTAGGCTGGTTTTAGTCTTGGTTTTAAGAGGTTTTTAACCTATAAATAAAACTACTCTGTTTTTTGTAAAGGACAATATTTCTAAGGCAGACTGTTAAAGACACCTACACGTTCCATACCTGCAGCAAAGTGGGTGTGGCCTCTAAGCAGTCATGTAATCAGTTTCCTTGTCTATGAGGTGGTCAGACATGATAATCCCCAAGTTTTACTCACTCTAGTTCTAACATTCTAAAATTCCAATTTTACATAATGAGCATGAAGAATGGGTACCACTTACCTTTGGCTCCTGTATATATATATACACTTTAATCCTATCACATTTTCTGAAATGTCTTTCCTGCCTCTGACTTCCTATGTCTATTTATCACTGATTCTCAAAAGTCTAAATATCCATATTCCAATCATGGAACCAATGATCAGAAAAAGGTAACATAAACCAGTCAAAGTGAGGCCACAATATGGTAAATGGAAGTGGTCTTTTTAAATCATCAATGTTATGAAACTGTTTTGTTAAGGTTAATATGGATTTGGAAAAAAGGAAAACAAAAGAAAAAATTAAAGTACTCTTGCAAAGTGAATGCTAGACTCAGACTGTAAAAATTGGCCTAAGCTTCGTAAAGCTAAAGGAACAAGCAATAATTAAAAATAAATAAGTAAGTAACAGACATAAAGCAAATCGGCTCTTTCACTTTCCTAAGAAAATTCCAGTTTGAATATGATCTGAATCAATTTTAAATCATTTGCAATGCCTTTTGGATTAAAAGATAATAAATTTTCTTAAATATTTAAACAATTACTATCTTTAACTATTTAAAGAAAACAAAACAAAACAAAAAAACCACAAAAACGCGACCATTAGTAAAAGCTTAAAGTAAAATCTAACCAGAATCCATTTTTCTCATGGAACTGCATCAATGCTCTAATAACTAACGTACTCATTCTGCTATCTCACTTTGTGACCAATGTTTGGCCTCCATTTAACCTTATTACTTAGTAGTCCTAAAGACTTTAGACAATTCAGGACAACTGGCAATAACCTAAATAAGACCTATGGCCTAGTAGTATTAAAGCTAAGTATTATGAATATGTAACGAACGTCCTGGTTTTCATAGGAAATACACATTGAAGTATTTAGGAATAAAGGGCACAATGCCTAAAACTTACTCTCAAATGTAGAAAAAAATAACATGTATAAATAAAGAGAATGCTAAAACAAATGTAGCACAGGTAACAACTAGTGAATCTGGGTGAGAGTATACAAAAGTTCTTTGCAAGTTTTCTACAAGTTTGAAATTACTTCAAAATAAAAAGTTAAAAAAGGTTATCAACTATTCATTTTCTTTTTTTACTAAATTGCACCATATTGGTATGCTTTCATGATTTTCTTACTATGGTTTCTTCTTGTTGCTATCGGTGAACTCTGGCTGCCTCTAGTTTTTATGTCTATTTTACACAGAATTGTCAAGAAAGAAGCTGAAGCAAGGCTGAAGGCTTTTGCTACACAGTAAATAGCATGGATCTGTGACCGCTAAATTACTCCTCAAAGCATCTTTCTACTATGTCTTAAGATTATCAAGTCAGTAACTTTAAACCTCTCATAGAACACTGCGAATATATTTTGCTTTACATTACCATTTCCATCATCTCTGGATCTTCAAAATCATAAATAATATGCTCTAAAATATCTCTGTCAGACACAAAACCTAATGCTCTAAACACAATAATGATGGGAACTTCCTGCTTGATATATGGTAGAGTTGCCACAATGCGTTGACCAATAGCACTCTTTTTTGCACCCTAGAAAAATAAAACATTAGAATATCAGTACAAAGAGATCACAGTCACATAAAAATATCATAAGAACCATTTCATATCATGTCCACAGTATGTATTTCAAAAGAAGTATACCTTTCAAACTTTAAGGAATGTCCAATGGCTGCTTGCCAAAGACACTGAAACAGGTTTACTAATTCTATGAACAGGCTGATCACTTAGACCTAAGAGAACTTCCATCCTCTATTATATGCCTGCCAAGACTCTCTCAAAAATACACAAAAAAACAAAACAAAACACAAAAAATTCTCTGGAAGACATAACGGGTCAAAAAAAAAATATATATATAGGGTAGCCCAGGTGGCTCAGTGGTTTAGTGCCGCCTTCAGCCTAGAGCCAGATCCTGGAGACCTGGGATTGAGTCCCACGTCAGGCTCCCTGCATGGAGCCTGCTCTCCCTCTGCCTGTGTCTCTGCCTCTCTCTATGTCTCTCATGAATAAATAAATAAAATCTTAAAAAACAAAGTATATATATATATATATATATGGGCAAACATAGGAAAAAAGCTAAGCATGAATGAAAAATATTAACTCAGAGCTGGTAAGGTATCTCATTTGAATAGTATTTCAAAATTAAAAAGCCGCTCTCTCACATAATTTTTTTTCCAATTTCTCTTTAATTGTACACATACAGAAATGAAACAAAAGTTACTAGCCTACACTTTCATAAAAACTGGCTTCTCGGGATCCCTGGGTGGCGCAGCGGTTTAGCGCCTGCCTTTGGCCCAGGGCGCGATCCTGGAGACCCGGGATCGAATCCCACATCAGGCTCCCGGTGCATGGAGCCTGCTTCTCCCTCTGCCTGTGTCTCTGCCTCTCTCTCTCTCTGTGACTATCATAAATAAATAAAAATTAAAAAAAAAAAAAAAAAACTGGCTTCTCCATTTTAATTATCTTTAATATTAAACTCTATCTCCTCTTGGCCTCATAACCCTATATTATCATGGTCCCTCTAATAACAATTTCTGTCATCTCCTCCTATTCAGGCCTGGGTCCTTAGAAATCTTATCCAATTTTATGGGTATTCAGTTAATGGCTCTTCAAAAATGATATCCAAACTTTCATCTTGCTCTTCTTCCTGTACTCTGAGCCAAATGCTCGTTGGTTTCTACTTAGAGATCAATTATGCCATTCAGTCTGTGATTTGTTTCATCATAGATCTTTTTCAGAATAAGCAAAACATAAGAAAATAATGCACACATCATGTACCCCCCACAAAATCTTTTGTCTAAGAAATGAACTCACTACATTCTAAAAATCAATTCTTAGAAGTTTTCTATTTCACTCAGAACTTGAGGATAGAAACCACAGAATCGGGGCAGCCCCGGTGGCGCAGCAGTTTACCGCCACCTGCAGCCTGGGGTGTGATCCTGGAGACCCGGGATCGGGTCCCATGTCGGGCTTCCTGTATGGAGCCTACTTCTCCCTCTGCCTGTGTTTCTGCCTCTCTCTGTCTCTATGAATAAATAAAATCTTTAAATAAAAAATTAAAAAAAAAAAGAAAAACCACAGAATCTTCAGTGACTCATATTTTACCAAATCTATCACTAAATCCAGATTTTTTTTAAAAGATTTGATTTTTAAGTTATCTCTACACCCAATGTGGGACTCAAACCTACAACCCTGAGATCAAGAGTTGTATGCTCTCCCGACTGAGCCAGTCAGGTGCCCCAGATGACTTTTCTTTTCTCTGCCTCTAATTTGTTCATTTTGTCCATAACTGCCACAGTAATCTAACATATGTTTTCATTTCTTTGCCCTCCATGATCTAGGCTAATGCTGCTCAACAAAGAATGCACATCAGGAACACCCGAGATCTTTTGCAAACACTTGTACTTGGGCCCCATCCTACCTCTATTTGCAAATAAAAACCACTTTAATTCTTAAAAACACCTATTCTACGGGTCTATTTAACTTCAGGTAGCTAAAATTCTCTAATCTTCAAGTTCAGAACTGTTTGCAAGGGCACAAGACTAGAAACCTAAATGCCGATCAAAAGGGAAATGGTGGGATCCCTGGGTGGCGCAGCGGTTTGGCGCCTGCCTTTGGCCCAGGGCGCGATCCTGGAGACCCGGGATCGAATCCCACGTCAGGCTCCCGGTGCATGGAGCCTGCTTCTCCCTCTGCCTATGTCTCTGCCTCTCTGTGTGTGTGTGTGTGTGACTATCATAAATAAATAAAAAATTTTAAAAAAAACACCTTTAAAAAAAAAAAAAAAAGGGAAATGGTTAAATAAATTTGCTACCCAAAAAAAAAATAAAATAAAATGAATTATGCTACCAAAAAAAATAATAATAATAAAATAAACCTACATCTATAAATAAATAAGTAAATAATATAAATAATATAAATAAATAAATAAATAAATAAATAAATAAATAAATAAAGCAAGCAAGCTACATCTACATATGGAATATAATACCTCCAAAATAATGATAAAGTGCTGATCTAAACATGTTTTTAAAGGATACCAGCAGGGACGCCTAGGTGGCTCAGTGGTTGAGCATCTGCCTTCGGCTCAGGTCATGATCCTAGGATTGAGTCCCATATCAGGCTCCCCACTGGGAGCCTGCTTCTCCCTCTGCCTATGTCTCTGCCTCTCTCTCTGTATCTCTCATGAATAAATAAATAAAATCCTAAAAAAAAAGATACCAGCAAAATTCAAACTTTGTATCTCATGCTACCATTTATATTTTTTGCATTAAGACTATTTCTGAACTGATTCATGAGAAATTATTAAAAATGACTGCCTCTGTGGAAAAGAAGGTGAAAGGAAGACTACTTTTTATATTAAACTTTTTTCTACTTTTGAACTATTTTAATGTGCATGTATAACTTATTCAAAACAAAATATAATAAAAACTGTACCTGAAATTAAATAGAAGCAATTGCAACTACTTTTGAAGACCGTTATAAAGATAATATCAAGCAATCAGAGTAACATAACTACACACAGCAAATAAGAAAAGCTAGCTATTATTTTTTTAAAATAAAGATTTTATTGGGATCCCTGGGTGGTGCAGTGGTTTGGCGCCTGCCTTTGGCCTGGGGTGCGATCCTGGAGACCCGGGATCGAATCCCACGTCAGGCTCTCTGCATGGAGCCTGCTTCTCCCTCTGTGTCTCTGCCTCTCTGTCTCTCTCTGTGACTATCATGAATAAATAAATAAAATCTTTAAAAAAAAAAAAAGATTTTATTTACTTACTTACAGATGTTAGAGACAGGGAAGGGGGGAAGTGGGGGAGGGGGAAAGACAAGGGAGCTTGCTCCAGTGTGGGGAGGGGCAGGAGGAGAAAGAGAGGGGAAACCTCCAGTAGATTCTACACTGAGCACAGAGCCCAGTGCTGGGCTCCATCTCACGACCCTGAGATGATGACCTGAGCTGAAATCAAGAGTCAGACACTCAACCAACTGTGCCACCCAGGTGCCCAAGGCTAGGTATTATTAATTATTACAAGTCACATAGTAGGGACGCCTGGGTGGCTCAGTGGTTGAGCATCTGCCTTCGGCTCAGGTCCTGATCCCAGAAGCCATGATCATGTTTCACATCGGCCTTCTTGCAGGGAGCCTGCTTTTCCCTCTGCCTGTATCTCTGCCTCTCGGTGTGTGTGTGTGTGTGTGTGTGTGTGTGTGTGTTGTCTCATGAATAAATAAATAAAATCTTTAAAAAAAAAAAAACACACACACACAAGTAACATGGTAGGCAGCTTCTAAGATGGTGCTCATGGACTCCTGCTACTATTATTCCCTTGTATAACTGTCTTCCGTTGAAAAGGGGCTGAACATAGTGGCTTATATCTAACCAAAGAGAATATGGTAGAAATGATAGGATGTTGTTTCTAAGATTATGCTATAGAAGACTGTGATTTCCATCTTGCTTGTCCACTCTATGGTCTTCTCGATTACTCTCTCTGATGAAGCAAGCTCCATGTTGTCACCAGCTACATGGAGAACCACGTGGCAAAGAACTGAGAGAAGGTTCCTGCCACCAGCCAGTAAAGAACTGAGTGTCTCAGTTCAACAGCCCATAGTGAACTGAATCACAATGGTTTCACAGACAACCACATGAAATGAGCCTTTGACGAGCACAGCTCAGGCAAACACCTTGACTACAGCCTTGTGAGAGATGCTCAGCCAGAGGACCTAGCGAAGCCACCCCAGATTCTGGATTCACAGAAACTGTGAGATGATCTATGTTGTTACTGGGGTAATGTGCCACATAGCAATAATAATACATCTACCATATAACACTGACAATATGCTCCAGAAAACATTTTTTAACTAAGAATGGAGTCTGACGGGACACCTGGGGGGGCTCAGCGGTTGAGCGCCTGCCTTTGGCTCTGGGGGTGATCCTGGAGTCCCAGGATCGAGTCCCACAGCGGGCTCCCTGCAGGAAGCCTGCTTCTCCCTCTGCCTGTGTCTCTGCCTCTCTCTCTCTCTCTCTCTCTGTATCTCTCGTGAATGAATAAATAAAATCTTTAAAAAAAAAAAAAAAAAAGAATGGAGTCTGATAAATTATAAGACTAGACAGAAAGAAATAAACCCAAACATCATATCCCAGGCCATACCTGTCCTCCTCTTGCCAGCATGCTAACCCAAATAGTACTTGTGGGTCGGGAAGAATTCTCCAGACATGATCTACACTCTCCCGTGTAGGCATATTTAGAATCCTTTTTGGCGAACACATAGACGGTGTTTGTCGCCATTTTCTCTTGAGCAATCAGAACCTTTAGGGACAATAACACAGTTATGCCATAAAACCCACAAGTCCTTGAAGTAGAAAGAAGAGTAAAATCTGCATCTTAATTTAAGCTGATCAGATGGGCTCACTGAAACATCAATTCTTAAACTTTACAAACTCCATTTTACATAAATGCTTCACAGAAACATATGAGCTCAAGCAACTGACCACATTTCTAGTATTTACTATATACAACTAAATAAAGGTTTGGTTTACATAAGTTTGGCTGTCACTCCCTAAATAATTCAACGCCACTTCTAGGCTTTTCTGTATACAAGTTTACTTTTTAATTTGAAATTTCATAATCTAAATCTTAATTACGATTTTGTAATTTTCTTTAAATAACACTTATTATACCTTTTCTGATCCATTAATAATGAAATATCCACCAGGATCCAAAGGGCATTCATTTAACTCACAAAGATCACGATCTGTTAAGCCATTCAACAGGCAGTAAGTTGAACGCAACATAATTGGAATTTTTCCTATAAAAGTTTTCTGATGCTGAGTTTGAAGTTGTTCTTCACCTTCTTTAATGACTGTTTTTGTTATATCAACATAAAGTGGAGCAGAATACCTTTAGAAACAAAAGTAAAATCACAACTAAGTAATAGTAAGGTGTCTGCTAAAACTCAACTGGTTAAAAGCACATTTTCTGAACTACAGTATCAATTATTGGAAAAATTCTTACGTGAGATTTCTTAATCTGGCCTCATTTGGCATCATTGGCGAAGGAGCACCATCTCTTTCCCAATGGGTAGGCTTGGAGAGGTAAATTTGTTCAAACTTCAGCAAGTATCTTGGCTAAAAGGAAACCAAAAAACATGAAAAGGATAGCTTTTTTCCATAAAAGTTTTAATGATTCCATTTTAATCAACATTAACATTTGACTAGGAGCAGCTCTAGAAACTGCTGAAATTCACCCACTTTACTAACACTGGGGACTCTCAAAGGCCAATATCCCTATTTCAAAGATGTCAAGTTTTGTACCTGCTTTCTTAAGGCAAAGACAAAGAGACTTCAAATATCCCAAGTAAATAAAGATTATGCATATATCTCATATGCTCTATGTTTATATCAAATAGTTAAAAGATTTGTGTCAATAATCTATATACTTCTGTGTGTCCTCTCCTCAGTTAAGGTCAGAAGTTCATACAATGTTACCAGAAAAACAAAGAAAAGATAAATTCAATTAGGACCATCCTCTAATCTACTCAACAGAACACCGGAAAAAATAAACCTATCTCTTCAATTAAATTTACAAAAAAATCCCAATTACTCTATATCAAACTGAGAACAACTTCCAACCCTGATAAAAGCACAATGTACTCCCCCCACCATAAAAAGTTTTCAATCAATATCTGTTCCCCAATAAAACAAGATCCATGAGCACTTTCCAGAGGTAAATGGATAATGGGTTTCTCTCTAAACCAGATCTTAGAAAAAGAAACAATGGGACTAAAACAGACCACTAATGGTAATTAACATCCAAGTTCCCCAAATTGGACAATTCCTAATAACACCCAAAGCCCATGACAATCTCATTCTATCTTACCTTCCACTAACACATATCAAAAACAGATCAAGCTAAAAATCATCTATTGACTGTTGTGATCATTCCATACCCAAGTCAAATAACACCAAGTATTTTCTTGCTGAACCCCCTAAGTATCCTGTCTCTACTAAGACAAGTTCTACCCCGCCCTTCATAGTCAGCTTAAGTCTGCCCCCATCTTTTCCACCAAGTTCTGATACCCCAGCTTCAGATCTCTTCCTCCAATAGTACTTAATAGTAGTGGCACTTTGAACCTGTTACATTGTTACCTCTCTGTTTTGCAAATACTAGGAAAATATTGTGTTAAAAAAAATTATGCCCATTTTTCCAGCACAGTGCCAGAAGAACAGACAATTTTTGTTAAAAGTCTATGCAGCATCTCCAACTAGAATTAGAAGAAAAGATCAGCCCTTAAGAGATTAGCTACAGAAAAGGAGGACTGAATTTGCCAAAAATAAAAGGAAGATTGAACTGGGGCTCTCCCTGACTCACTTGGTTTTTCAGTTTCCCCATCTCTCTTCTCAAAAACTGGGGACAGCATTATTTTGGACCATATACTTCTTTACAATAACTCATATAAAACCAGATTATAAAATTATAACCTTGCTATGATTTTAATAATGCTAAGAACATATGTATGTATAAACAGACTATTAGGAACTTAGAAAAATTGGGGATCCCTGGGTGGTGCAGTGGTTTGGCGCTTGCCTTTGGCCCAGGGCGCGATCCTGGAGACCCGGGATCGAATCCCACATCGGGCTCCCAGTGCATGGAGCCTGCTTCTCCCTCTGCCTATGTCTCTGCCTCTCTCTCTCTCTCTGTGACTATCATGAATAAATAAAAATTTAAAAAAAAAAAAGGAACTTAGAAAAACTAAAACAGCTGGTATGTTTGGGTGATTTTCCTTTATTATCTATTGTAACGTATTTCTTACAAAAATAAGGGGGAAAGTCCTTCAAATAGATTTTCTTTTATGATTGTTGAAAAGAAACCACGAAAGGAAGAAAAAAGGGGGGGGGCTTTCTGAAGCAACATGACTATTTGTGGCCTGCTTCTCCTAGTAGTTCATCATATTTCTAAGCTCCCCCTCCCCAGTTATTAAATCCCTACTATCTGAATAAGGATTAGGGTTTTGGATTACTTGCAAAAATATATCTATTAGTAAGAATAAACAGGAGCTGATAAAAGATGCTGCAAAGTAACCTACTAAAAACATTCACTTTTTTTTTTAACCTTTAAGCCAGGTGAGAGGACTGAAATTTCAAATCAATAGTCTTCTTTTACATGTTACTTTATTAGAATAACCCTCTTACCGGTTCTTCAACTTCTCCACTAGCATGCTGAGCTTCAGCTTGTAGGTCTATAGGTGGAGCATCTTCCACAATTCTTTGAACAGACATCTGAATAAACTCATCAAAAGAATCCAGCTGTTGTCTGACCAAGCCTTTCTCGTCAAAATAGGAACTGGGAAAAAATATTTGAGTTTATAACTAGTTACAACTCAGTGATGTTTTCTAGAGTATTTCCCCATTCTCATTATAATTAAATCCAACCATTATAAGTCCATCATTACGCAGATACTATGATGTATCCAAAAAAGGAGTAAAACTAGAAACAGTTTCTCTGTAGGACTTAAGTTTTGGGAATCAAGACTTATGGGTAAAATAATTAAAGCACAGCATAAAAACTATAAGGAATCCCTAATATAAAGGTCTCTTATAAATTTTATCCAACCTCTTTAAAATGGACTGATTGATTTATATAAGTAAGTAATCTCTACATCCCACGTGGGTCTCAAACTCACAACGCCAAGATCAAGAGCTGTATACTTCTTTGACTGAGCCAGCCACGTACCCCTCATCCAATCTCTTTGAAATAGTTTTTCAAACTAAAGAAAATGTGGGACACCTGAGTGGCACAGTCAAGCATCTGACTCTGGGTTTTGGCTCACGTCACGATTGCAGGGTGATGAGATCAAGCCCCACATGAAACTCTGCATTCATTGCAGAGTCTGCTTAAAATTCTCTCTCCCTCTGCCCCTCCCCACCATGCTCTCTCATTCTAAAATTAAAAAATCTTAAACTAAAAAAATGTATAAAGACAAAATAATTCTAATTTGAATAAGAGGAAAGATGATACCCATAACTAAAATACTGAAGGTATAAAAACCTAATTTAAGGTTTAAGAGTAGTTCTATTTTAAATATGCTAAAGCTGAGATGGCACCTGGGTGGCTCAGTTGGTTAAGCGTCTGCCTTCAGCTCAGGTCATGATCCCAGGATCCTGAGACTGAACCCCACATTGGGCTCCCTGCTGAGCAGGGAGCCTGCTTCTCCCTCTCCCTGCTGCTCCCCTTAACTGTGCTTGCTGTCAAATGAATAAAATCTTAAAGAAATAAAAAATATAAAGGTGAGATGTGAATAAGTCATTCAAGTGAAAATACTCAGCAAATGACTGATGTTAAAAAATGAAATGAGTTAAAAAAAAAAAAAAGAAAAGAAAGAAAAGAAGTATGGGAGAGATGGGAGTTACCAATAGATACAGAAATCACATAATGAAGCCCTAAAGAAGAACCTACAAGAGTAGACATTCAGTTTACAAGGAACAGACACTTCTTCACATGAAGGAAGCAAAAAGAAGAAAAAAAAAAAAAAAATATATATATATATATATATACACACTAAAGGTAACAAGAAGCTGTAATTGCAAGAGCAATCTCACTCCTCACCACCCAGAAAGTATACAGCTGGGCTTTAGGGAGACTATGAGAGCTCTGAGATTTACCACACTCTTATGGACTGGATTATCTCATCACCCCTCAGCAGTAGCAAACGACCCACAAGCACACCACCATGTCCCCATTCCTTCATCTTGTGACCCTGCATCTTGTACCTATGACAATTTCTTAGTTTCTACTCACCTCTCCCTGGCCACTACCAATCCCTTATCCTTACATCAATTTTCTGAGGCAATATGTACAGCCCAACTAATGGTCAGTCTCCCATTTTGGCATCACCAGGTCATTTCACAGGTCACTAGCAGACCTAGATTGGATGGCTTTGGGTCAAGCAAGATCTCAACCTGATTCAATCATGGACATTAATATTAGAAGTTAGGTCCTATGGCAGAGAATAGAAAACACAATCATTCTTATATGAGACACAGCCTAAAAATGGCTATGGCAATTTCCTTGTATAACTGCAAGCTAACAGGAAAGACATTTCTCACAACCATTTGAGTCTGCCATTGACATATAAGAAACATATGGAAGAAGGCACTATAATTTAAGTAACAATATGTTTTTTTTAAAAAAAAAAAAAAAAAAAGATTTATTCATGAGAGACAGAGAGAGAGAAAGAGAGAGAGAGAGAGAGAGGCAGAGACACAGGCAGAGGGAGAAGCAGGCTCCTCGCAGGGAGCCCGACGTGGAACTCGATCCCGGGTCTCCAGGATCACACCGTGGGCTGAAGGCAGCACTAAACTGCTGAGCCACCTGGGCTGCCCAGTAACAGTGGTTTTTATGGACAATTAACAATGAAAAATTCTTTACAAAACTGTGGATAAGTTTCACTTCCCCCAGAAGACTTCCCAAAATCATTAGAAACGTTAGAATGTTACCCCTGGGGTGCCTGGGTGGCTCAGCTGGTTAAGCATCTGATTCTCAATTTCTGCTCAGGTCGTAATCTGTCTTGATATTATTTTTTAAAAGATTTATTTATTTATTCACAAGAGACACAGCGACAGAAAGAGGCAGAGACACAGGCAGAGAGAGAAGCAGACTCTATGCAGGGAGCCCGATGCAGGACTCGATCCGGGATCCCAGGATCACACCCTGATCCGAAGGCAGACGCTCAACGGCTAAGCCACACAGGCGTCCCTCCGTCTGGGTTTCTTTTTTTAAGATTTATTTATTCATGAGAGACACACACACACAGAGAGAGAGAGAGAGAGAGGCAGAGACACAAGCAGAGGGAGAAGCAGGCTCCATGCAAAAAGCCTGACGTGGGACTTGATCCCGGGTCTCCAGAATCAGGCTCTGGGCTAAAGGCGGCGCTAAACCGCTGAGCCACCCGGGCTGCCCCTCAGTCTGGGTATTAAGCCTGGTGTGGGATTCCACGCTCAGCGAGGAGTCCGCTTCTCTCCTTTCTCCCTCTGCCCTTCTCCTACACAAGCACCCTATCTGTGTCAAACAAACATTAAAAAAAAAGGTTGTCCTTTACGTGACTAAACTATATAAATATTTCATATTTATATCTATCTTATTTTACCACAAGCCCTCTTACTGAAGTCTCTGACATTAAGTAACATCACATTCACACTGTTTGGGAAAAATCACTTGACGTTAAAAAGTGAGAAAATTAAGCATCATCTCACAATAGCCAAAGAACCTATAGCCTATTAAAATGTAAAAATCAAATATTTTGTAACAAATGTTAAATGGGGTGACAGCTCAAAAACAGTTTACCCTGAACAATCATATATGTTGAAAACAGTTCTTTTAAGATCAAAATATTCCTTCTCCCTGGATATTGCAGAATATAGGAATACTCACAGAATATCTACCTATTTTTTTTCCTAGTAAGACACCTCTTAGTGTTTATTTTTATTTTTTTTTTAAAGATTTTATTTATTTATTCACTCATAGAGATGCAGAGAGAGAGAGTAGCAGAGACACAGGCAGAGGGAGAAGCAGGCTCCAAGCAGAGAGCCTGACGTGGGACTCG
This sequence comes from Vulpes vulpes, assembly GCF_048418805.1. Lineage (NCBI taxonomy): Eukaryota > Metazoa > Chordata > Mammalia > Carnivora > Canidae > Vulpes > Vulpes vulpes. Next base: position 75,295,993 of record NC_132781.1, read on the forward strand.
ATCCAGGGTCTCCAGGATCACGCTCTGGGCTGCAGGTGGCGCTAAACCGCTGCGCCACCAGGGCTGCCCTCTCTTAGTGTTTAAAACTCAAACATCATAGAGGATACAAATGTCTTAATACAGAGTTTTTATAGCCCATGTTTAGTAGTAAAAAGACACATCTCAAAATTGCAACACATTTTTAACAACAACAAAAAAAAAGGTTCAAGAACGTTTAGTTATATTCCAAATACAACTGGTACAACGTTGGAAGCATGTGTTCTTTGAAAAAGAAGAGACTGTGAACCAAGAGGGTGTGCACCTTGGAGACAAAGGGGCTCAAAGAGACATCACATCAAGTGTTGGTTTGATGAGAGCAGAGTTGTAGCATTTTATATTCTAATACAGCAGGATATTAGTTCACTACTTAAAAGTTACTTTTCTTACCTACATAGAAGGCTTCTGAGTTTTAATTATACTTAGAATTGGATGGGAAGTTGGGTTGAAATACAACCTAATGTAACTTTATCCATTTAAAATAAGAAAACCAAGGAATTGGGAAGCCTGAGTGGCTCAGCAGTTAAGGGTGTCTGCCTTCAGCTCAGGGCGTGATCCTGGAGTACAGGGATCCAGTCCCACATCAGGCTCCACGCAGGGAGTCTCTGTCTCTGTCTTTCTGAGTCTCTCATGAACCAACAAAATCTTAAAAAAAGAAAGAAAGAAAGAAAAGGGGATCCCTGGGTGGCGCAGCGGTTTGGCGCCTGCCTTTGGCCCAGGGCGCGATCCTGGAGACCCAGGATCGAATCCCACGTCGGGCTCCCGGTGCATGGAGCCTGCTTCTCCCTCTGCCTGTGTCTCTGCCTCTCTCTCTCTGTGTGTGTGACTATCATAAATAAATTAAAAAAAAATTTAAAAGAAAGAAAGAAAAGAAAAAGAAAACCAAGGAATCAAATTAACATCAGCAATGGATAAAAACAGGTTATATCACATGCCTCCTGATGGACTACAGATAACATCACTGCTGCCAAAAGTAATCATATGAATCTAATTATGAGAAAACATCAGACAAACCCAAACTGAGGGGCATTCTAAAAAGCAACTGGCCTGTATTCCTCAAAAGTGCCGAGATCAAAAAAAAAGGAAGACTGAGGGACTGTTCTGAATTACAGGAGACAAAAAAATACGAAAACTAAAAGCAATATGTAATCCTAGGCTGGATCCAGAATCAGAAAAAAATTTACTTTGCTATAAACATTAGTGGAGCAACTGACAAAATTTGGGTAAGATCTATAAATTATTGTATTAATATCAATTTCCTGATTTTGATGACTTAGAACATTCTTATGTCTGCTACTTACTCTCAAATGTCTCAGGGGAAAAAAAAATAGGGAAAAAAGGCAAAGAAAATATGTAAGGTTAACATCTAGGGAACCTGAGTGAAATGTATATATGAATTCTTTGTGTAACTTTACTGTAAGTCTGAAATGCTTTAAAAGTTCAAGTTAAATATATATATATATATAAAATAAAGAAACCAGCTTTCATGTGACATATTCATATAAAATATAAATTTTTTTAAGATTTTATTTATTTATTCATGAGAGACAGAGAGAGAGGCAGAGACATAGGCAGAGGAGAAGCAGGCTCCATGCAGGGAGACCGATGTGGGACTCAATCCCAGGACTCCAGGATCACGCCCTGAGCCGAACGCAGACGCTCAACCGCTGAGCCACCTATGTGTCACTAAAATATATAATTTTCAGTAACAGAATAAGCATGAAATCCCTTTATGGGTTATTATGCCTTTTAAGGCTTATTCAGTTTGGTCTCAAAAGTTACCTGATTACAATCCAGCATGCTTCTTGCCACAAGTCTGGGGTGATTTCATCATCATCTTCATCATATTGCATATCTGCAAAAACCAAAAATATTGTACTTGTGTGCAATAAAATCCTAGTAGTTAACATCTTGCTCCTATGATTTGAAGTAGCAGAAACACATTTACTCTTTGCTAAGTAAAAAGCAATCCTTTACCCCACTTCTCTAAACTTTCAATTAACTAAATTATTACTAACATACATAGGTATATACCTATGTGTATGAAGTCTACATCACATAGGTATTCTCCCAATATACAAAGAGGCTTCATTACAAAAGTTCAGTATAAGTTGTGTGAATGTGTTAATATTCCATCTTCTCCAGAAAGTCCATGTAATTCTCATCAATAGCTAAGTAATGGTAACTAAGATGAAGCACATAATCCTCTAATCAATAAGCTCCTTAGAGACTGGAGAGAAAGATTATGTAAGGAGGTAAAGCCAGAGAAGGGTTCCAATAGCTGGGCAATACCTTAAGGTTCAGTAGACTATTATAGCAACATTTCATAAAGGTAAAAGAATGACAGATTGTATTTTCTGAGGATGGCCACAACTATATTCTTCCATTTCACATGCTCTTTTACAGGGTCATCTTTGCCCACCATCAAGATATAGAGATCTAGGTTTCCTCCCCTTAAATCTGGGTGGGTTTTTGACACTGCCATAACTAAAAGAATGCAGCTGAAGACATACTACAGGACTTCAAAGGTAATATTAGGTAAGAAAAGGCAATGCAATGTGTTTGCTAAAACACACACTTCTAGAGGTCTCTGAGTGGCCATTAGTTAAGTCCTACTACTTCAAGGCTTGTATAGTACGAGGAAGCCCAAATCATATGGAGAGGACGCTTGTAGATGCCACGGTCAGCAATCCTGGTCCTTGAGTCCCACTAGGCTAGGTGCCAGACATGTGTAATAAACACTCTAGATCACATAGGTCCCAGTCATCAATACCTAGCCTTTGAGTCTTTGCATTGAACCACTGGTCTCATGGAGCAAATAAGGCATTCCTATTATACTCTGTGCAAATTCCTGACCCACCTAATGCATGAACACATTAATTTTTTAAGCAGCCAAATTTTAGGGTAGTTATGCAGCAACAGTAATTTGAACAGCAGGAGGTCTGAAAAATCAGACTGCACAGGTCCTCTGATATTAGTCTCATCATCTGTAAAAGAGAAGTATGCTGTATTTTTGTTTTTATATTCTAACTTATATAGTCTGTAAAACTTAAGACTTTCGGTAAATTTTTTTTAGGAAACTTAATACATATTCAAAACAAATTATTTCATAAATGCTTCTTGAATGGATTGGAATTACTGACCCTATTCTGGAGGTGGGGGTAGAGTAAGAAAGACAAAGGTATCTAAAATAGCTCAGAGATACCTAGCTCTGATGACAGATTAGAGGTTAATATCACAGCCACACAGAGAAGCAAGAAGGTGAGAAAAGGAGAGAAATGAGGTTAGCTTTAGGTATACATGTAGATCATTTGTCCCCTTAAGTACTTGCAGTAAACAACTGGATATAAATGAAGCTCAAATAAGGGGTCTAAATTATAAATCGAATAAATAAATAAATAAATGAATTATAAATCACTGAGAATCATTACAAGTGGTTGGTAGAATATGGAGAGCTTACATAGGAAAGGAAGACTGAAGGCAAGATATTAAGGAATACCTCTATTACAGTCATGTGAAAAAAATCCATGAAGGAGAGTCGTTTATTCATTCATCCATTCCCATTCATTAAATATTTATTGCATGTATTTACTATATCCCAGGCACTGGAGACACAACATTCAGCAAGACAAAAGATGGCTATATCCTCAGAGAGATTATTACCTACTGGAGGGATACAAACAAGATGAAGTCAATTAAGAGGAAGAACAGGGCAGCCCCTGTGGCGCAGCGGTTTAGCGCCACCTGCAGCCTACAGCGTGATCCTGGAGACCCTGGATCGAGTCCCACGTCAGGCTCCCTGCATGGAGCCCGCTTCTCCCTCTGCCTGTGTCTCTGCCTCTCTCTCTCTCTCTGTATGTCTCTATGAATAAATAAATAAATAATCTTTAAAAAAAATAGTAAGAACAAAGTGAAATGGACAGTCCTAAGACCTGAGGAGGTTAGGGTAGCCTTCCCAAAAGAGGAGCTGAGCAGAGACCTCATGTATGAATAAACAGGAGTAAACCAGGCAAAAGGAAAGGATGAGGGTGGGAGGGGCAGAGAAAGTAGTCTTTCAAAAAAACAATTTGTGCAAAAGACTCCAAAATGAAAACTATTCAAGGAACAAAAGGCGGCTAATGTAGCTGAAGCACAGAGTATAATATAGTAGTAAAAGAGATTGGTCTTTACCAAATAAGAGCTGTGAAGAACCATTCTAAGATTTTAATAAGGGTGTGGTAAATCAGATTTTCATTTCTGAAAAATCACTATAGCCACAGTATGGGCAGTGAAATGGGAAACCAAGAATCCTGGAGAGCATACAAACCAGTTGAGAATCTGGAGAAGTTAATCTAGGCAAGAGATTAGTGAGTTCGAGTGATGGCCTGACCTAGAAATTGTGGCAGAAGGGACAGACAAGTCACCAAATTTGACATATTTGAGAGACAGAACCCTTAGAACTTGGTGGCTCATTAGATAATGAGAACAGAAGAGAGGAATTAGGAATGATGCCCAGGCTTCTGACTTCCACAACACAAGAGGGAGATACTACTCACTGAGATGGAGAACATAGGACAAAGCAGATTAGGAAGACAGATGAGTAAAGGCAAATAGTTCAGTCTGGACAATGACAAGTTTGAGGAGGCTGGGGCATATCCAAGTGAAGTCGTCCAGTGGCAGTTAGACATGTAAGACACTTGGACTAGAAATATAAATTCGAAGTCATCCACATATAAATCATACCCGAAGCCATGGAGAAAAGATAGAATCCTCCTGAAATAGTATGAGTAGAAGAGAACAAGAAGGAATGTCAGACAGGTAAAAAGAATTACATGAGAGTTATGAGACAGAAGGACTGAGTTTCAAAAAGGAAGTCATCAACAATGCTGAATACCACAGGGTCTGGATACAGTTTGAAAAATGTCCTTCTGGGGTGCCTGAGTGGCTCAGTTGGTTAAGCATCTGACTCTCCTCTTGATTGTGGCTTAGGTCATGATTGCACAGTTGTAGGACTGAGCACCATGTTGGGCCTCCGTGCTCAGAGCAGAGTCTGCTTATCCCTCACCCTATGTTCCTCTGCTCTCCTCATTCTATCACACACACACACAAATATTTTTTAAAGATTTTTTAAAAGATTTTATTTATTTACTCATGAGAAACAGAGAGAAAGAGGTAGAGACATAGACAGAGGAAGAAGGTTACCTGCAGAGAGCCCAAAACAGGACTCGATCCCACGACCTTCACCTGAGCCAAAGGCAGACACAACCACTGAGCCACCCAGGTGCCCCAATAAAATTTTTTTAAAAAGGTCCCTCTGATTTATCAATTGAGAAGTCATTAACATTCTTATCATGAGCTACTTTAATGTAGTGGATAAAGTATAATTAGATTGTTGTACAATCTGGTTGTAGGACTCCTGGGTGGCTCAGCGGTTGAGCATCTGCCTTTGGCTCAGGGTGTGATCCTGGGGTCCCGGGATGGAGTCCCACATCAGGCTCCTGCATGGAGCCCGCTTCTCCCTCTGCCTGTGTCTCTGCCTCTCTCTCTCTCTCTGCGTCTCTCATGAATAAATAAAATCTTTAAAAAAAAAAATTTAAAAAGACTAAACAGTAGAGTTTACGCTTCTGCTTCTTTTTCTCCCGAGAGTGGCCTGGGGATAAAGAGAAACATGAGAAGTGGCCACAGGATTGGGAGTCAGAAAAAAAGTGAAGTCTGAAAATAGTAGCTGTGGAGAATGAGAGACCGAGCATTAAAAATAATTAAAATAAATTAAAAAATAATAATAATAATTAAAATACACTAGACCACGACTAAGATTTCCACATGTGAAAGGAAAAAATTAAGACATAGTGGCCCTATTCAATAGGATACATAACACCTGAACACTCTGGCATCTTGTGGGAAGACGGAATTTAAAGGTCATCTTTAAAGACCATTGACTTGGACGCGTGACATCACCAAGGGATATGCCCCGACACACACACGCTATTCTTTAACCCGGCTGTATGCGTGGCACAGGCTGACACTCCACGATTCAGGGGCTCCATAAATCCACTATGGCCTTGAGGGAAACCCAGAAAGGAGCCCTTTGCTTCAAAGTGAAAACAATGGACTCTGTCTTGCGGCTCGGCGCGCCATTTCTGTCCGGGAAGGCGGTGTCAGACTACCCAGGAGCCGAAAGTGGAGAGACAGGAATCAGCTGACCGGGGGCATTAGCGCTACGTTCCCCGCACCCTCCACGCTCACGATCCCGGCCTGAGGAACACCGGGGACACGACCGGGAACACTCGAGCGGCGACTGAGGAGAGGCCGCAAATTCAGCTCCCCGCTTCTCCCCCCTTAGTTCGCCGCGGGGCGTTCCGAGTAGTTTCACCCACCTTCGTCCGCGTCGTACATATTGGCAGACGGTTCCCAAGTTCCTAACTCTTGAAACCGGAGAAAATCGCGCAGCAGCCACCAGCGCCCGCAGCGTGAGGGGAAGTAACTTCCGTCTCCGGCGTTCCCAGAATGCTCTGCTTCTCAGGGCCAAGGCCGACCCACAAAGCCGCCAACGTAAGATCTGCGCCTGCGCAAGTCGTCGGGGGTTAGAGCTGCGCACGCGCAAACTGCAGACTGCCGCCTCAGGTGGCTGCGAGGTATGTTCCTGTAGTTTGAGGGTCGGATCCCGCCAGCTTTTTTGTTTTTCGATATCGTTGAACAAACAACACCTGATAAAAAAAAAAAAAAACATAAAGACTTATTAATAAAAGGCTTTAATTGAGGCCATGAGGACGCGGCGGTTTTTTTTTTGGGGGGGGGGGGTAGTTCTGAAGACCAAAACCACGAAGCTTTGAAAAACGTGATTCACTAGAAAACCCGTCACTGGCCTCTCCGGCCCACGCAACTCAGCCCAGGTCGCCAACGCTTTTGCAGTAGCTTAGAAAGGGTTCTCGGGCCTCAGATCATTCTCGCGAGAACTCACAGGATTCGAAGTTTGGTGTCGGACAAATGACCGCCCACCAGTAGTCCCGGGCTTCGGTCTCGGGTTTGACGCACGTCTCGGACCCTAGTGCGCCTGCGCGCACGCGCCTCCCTCCCTGGGTCGCGTTCCCCATGCTACCTGCACGCCTCGCCCGCCGGCTGCTGCGGCCCTTCCTGCGGGGATCGGCCCCCGCGGCGGCCGGCCATGGCTCTCGGGAGCCGCTGCTCGAGCGACGTGCGGCCGCGCCCTCCTCCCAGCAGCCGTCGTGCCTGGTACGCGGGCTTTCCCGTGGCTCAGCGGCGCCTGGGGGTTACGAAGGGGGGACTGACGTGGAGGAGCATTTTCTGTTCCCGGAGTACGTCTCGGAGCCGGAGCCTGCACCGACCGTCGAAGAGCAGCTGCGGGAACTGCAGCAGCGGCAGGAGGAGGAGGAGGAGCGGCGGAAGCGGCGGCGGCCGCAGAAGGGACCTGCCGGGAGTCGGGGCCACCCGGTCGTGGGACACCCGGACCCGACGGTGCCGCCCAGCGGCCTGAGCTGCTCGGGCTGCGGAGCGGAGCTGCACTGCCGGGACCCGGGCGTGCCCGGCTACCTGCCCAGCGAGAAGTTCCTCAGCGCGGCGGCGGAGACCGACGGCGGGCTGGCGCGAGCCGTGTGCCAGCGCTGCTGGCTGCTGGTGCACCACCGGCGCGCCCTGCGCGTGCAGATGAGCCGCGAGCAGTACCTGGAGCTGGTGAGCGCCGCGCTGCGGCGGCCCGGGCCCGCCCTGGTGCTCTACATGGTGGACCTGCTCGACCTGCCCGACGCCCTGCTGCCCGACCTGCCCGCGCTGGTGGGCCCCAGGCAGCTGATCGTGCTGGGGAACAAGGTGGACCTGCTGCCCCAGGACGCGCCCGGCCACCTGCAGCGGCTCCGCGAGCGACTGTGGGACGACTGTACCCGCGCAGGGCTGCTGCGGCCCCCTGGCCGCCGGGGGCCACAGCACGCCGGCGAGGACGGGCAGCGAGACCGGGAGGAGAATTCGGATTCTGCCGCCAGGGCCCGCCCGGTGCTCAGGGACGTGCGGCTCATCAGCGCCAAGACTGGCTATGGAGTGGAAGAACTGATCTCCGCGCTCCAGCGCTCCTGGCGTTACCGCGGCGACGTGTACCTCGTGGGCGCCACGAACGCTGGCAAGTCCACTCTCTTCAACACGCTCCTAGGGTCCGATTACTGCATCGCCAAGGGCGCTGAGGCTATCGACAGAGCCACCATCTCCCCTTGGCCTGGTGAGCCCTCGGGAGGCCTGCCTCCTCTCTTTTCTGAGACGCTGGAAAGGCTGGTTGCGGCCCAGGCATCTAGTCCATCCTGCCTTAATGCCCACGTGGGGCGCAGTCTGGAGCCTTCCATTTAAAAGTTCCCTCCCAAAAATTAAAAAAAATAAAAAAATAAAAAAAATAAAAGTTCCCTCCCGGGCATCCCTGGTGGCTCAGCGGTTTACTGCTGCCTTTAACCCCGGGATGTGATCCTGGAGACCCGGGATCGAGTCCCACGTCGGGCTCCTGCATGGAGCCTGCTTTTCCCCTCTGCCTGTCTCTCTCTCTCTCTCTCTCTCTGCATTTCATGAATAAATAAATAAAATCTTTAAAAAATAATAAAATGAAAGTTCCCTCCTGGGCAGTCCGGGTGGCTCAGCGGTTTAGCACCTGCCTTCAGCCCAGGGCCTGATCCTGGAGTCCTGGGATCAAGTCCCACATCGGGCTCCTGCATGGAGCCTGCTTCTCCCTCTGCCTGTGTCTCTGCCTCTCTCTGTCTCTGTCTCTCATGCATAAATAAATAAAATCTTTAAAAAATAATAAAACATAAAACTTCCCTCCCTACTATGGTCACACCTGTCTTTTGTGTCAGCCTAGTGCTTGGAAAGTTAGTATATGTTAGACTCATTTTCTCATGGGAATATTTATGGAGCACTTCTGTGTTCCAGTCACTGTTCTTTAGGCACTGTGGATGAACCAGAGAGCAGAGCTCGAGTTCCTCTCTCTTGGAAGTTTCCCTGGTAGCTTGACCTTGTATGTTTCTCTGGAAAGTCTCTTTTTCTTTTCTTCTTTTCAACTTTCTAAACTTCCACCCTCTCTTGTTAAGTTTATTCATAAGATCAAATCCGAATACTATACGCATTTAATATTTGAATAATTCACTAATTGTCATTTGGTGTGTGGCTTTGAGAAAAAAAATGTCAACTGTGCGGTTTTAAGAAACTTCGGTAATTGCAAAATGGGTCTTTCTGTGACCCTGTTGGTATTTAACTGTTGGCAAAACTCTTGTTCCTTTGAAACCAGTGCTTAACTTTAATAAGCTGTTCTTCTCTGTCCAGAACTTTGTTTGAATTATACACAGAAGTGCTTTTATACTGGATGGTAGTACAGTGAAAATGGAAAGAAAGCAGGTCTGCAGATTTGGGATTCAAATCCAAGTTGAGCCTTTGATCCAGTCTCTGAGCCTATTTCCTCATCTGTAAAATGAGAATGATCTTGTAGAGGGTTGTCTTGAAGGTTAAGTGAAGTAAATAGCAGTACCTGAGACAATGTAGCCCCTCAAAAATGTTAGTTTTCCTCCCCTTATTTCCTCTTGTAAAATGTTTATAAGAACATTTTTATTTTTTGGTATTTCAGGTACTACATTAAACCTTCTGAAGTTTCCTATTTGCAACCCAACACCTTACAGGATGTTTGAAAGACAAAAAAGGCTTAAGAAAGATGCAGCTGAAGCTGAAGAAAATCTTAGTCCACAAGAACAAAATCAGCTTAAGCTGTTGAAAAGGCGTGGTTATGTAGTAGGTAAGTATCTTCTATAGGAAAACTCTTGTTGGGCCTATGCTAACATTTTTTTGTTGAGCAACCTGAAATACAGCTGTCTGGGACTAGCCAGTTTTTGTGGGGAGAGACTACCCCTCTTATTCTAGAACAAAGAGGCCCTTTAGAGGCAAGGCTACTGTTTGAAATCCCAGAGTTCATTGTGCTGAGAAAACTGAAACAGTAGATTCTTGGAGAAATCAAGGAGAGGAAACCTGCAACAACTACCCACGTAGCCAATTGCCAGCAGTCGAAGCATTTTCACTGAGAAACAGCACACTCTGTGCAAACCAGCACAGGTTGCTGACTCCACAACACAGCTTTAAATTACCTCGTCTCTCTTTCCTTAGTATCTTTTTTCAACCTTCCTTCACTGAAAACAGTTTGATTTCCAGAACTTTCCCCCACCCACCCAACCCCCTGCCCAATGTACACAGCTAGCCACAGATTTGACCGTTGCGAGAGTCTGACTCCCACTGCCTTTGAAAAAAAAAGGCAAAGGTATCGTTGGAGTCTTGCTTCCAAGCACCATAGTTAGTCTAAGTAACTTGTTTTTGAGGCAAGTAAAGAGAATAAGAATTATCTGTCTGGAGTCAAAAGCTTCAAAAGAATGACTAATAGCTTAAATATAACTTATTCTAGGAAGAGTTGGAAGGACATTCTTGTATTCAGAAGAACGGAAAGATGAAGTTGCCTTTGAGTTTGATGCTGATTCACTTGCCTTTGACATGGGAAATGACCCTGCTATGGTTGCAGATAAATCCACCAAACGAGTAGAATTAACTCCACAAGATATAAAAGATGCCCACTGGTTTCATGACACCCCTGGAATTACAAAAGAAAATTGTGTATGTATTTGATGTCTTTTGGAAATAATAACTTTTTTTTTCCAAGATTATTTATTAGAGCACAAGAGGGAGGGGCAGAGGGAAAGGGAAAAGCAGACTCCCCGTTGAGCAGGAAGCCTGATGCGGGACTCTGTCCCAGGACCCTGAGATCATGACCTGAACCAAAGGCAGACATTTGACTGACTGAGCCACCCAGGCACCCCAGAAATATTAACTTTCAGTTGCACAAGTACTGTCTTAATTGGCAGAACACAGGAAAGGAGTATCCTTTCACTTTAGGCTCAGTTCTGATTCATTCATAGAAGCAGTTCAGGGTGATCTGTGTGCCATCAAGATCAGTATTCCATTTTGTAGGCTTTACTGCTCACAACCTCTTTGTGTTATTGTGGTTGTTACCTTAGTTAGGGAGACATTTATGAAATCCTAGATTTTGAGGTTGGAATAAAACATAAATATCACTGCAGTCCCGCCGCATGTTCTGTGCTTGAATTCCCTCTAAACATAGCCATTTGTCTTGAACTGAAATAAGGAGTGACTTAACCATCAGCTAAAGCAGTGTCACCTGATCTCCCATGGTAACCCATTTGGCCTTTGACCTGCCTTTTGTGTTGAGCTGAACAGTCTCCCTGTAACTTGTACCCATTGTTCCTGAAATGGTCCTGCATGGAATGAACAGAATGCCTGTTTTCCTTCCTAGACTTTGAACTACTTTAAAGGGTAATGTCCTATATCTTCTCACTCTTCTCTTTCATTAGTTCATCCTACAAACATTGAACATTTACAGTGCTGACATAATCCAGATTATTTCTCTTTGTTTCTTGCGGCTGTTCTGAGAGATAGGCTTTTCATCAATTCAGGCCTCTTTTCAGAATATTTTCTAATTTGCTTTTGTCCTTAAAATATGACACTAAGAACTAAATGTCTTGTATAAGTATCCTCAGATGAGCACAACTTGGAATAGGATTAACTCCACCTGTCTTGCCCTTATACATCTTACTCTAGTTGCAGGATCTCCTGGGCAACTTTGTTTTATTTCATTAAATTAAGCCCATGTCCTATACACTTATTAAATCTCACAACTTTTTATTCATTTGCAATTTTGATTATCATCCAAGTCATAGGTTGACTGAAGAATGCATCCAGGATACAGCCTTACAACAGATCCATTAATCAGTTTCCTTTGAATCTGGTCACTGATACAAGTTCCTGGTTTGCCTAATTATGCCTGTTTATGCCTAGGAAAAGTGGTGTCTTAGCTTCTTTTCCTTCTTTGTGTTAACTGAATCACTTAGTTTCATTCTCAAAATTATGCTCTACTTATAGTGTCCCATATCATAGAATCATATGGAGCTTTCACCTTTTTTGTGGTCCAAAATATAATGGCTTGTGTCAACTTTCTCTTCCTTAGCAATCCATAACTTCAGAGTAATTGGACTGCTTTCTAATAATGTTCCAGCACTTGAACTTCACCATTCATTGATTTATTCTTCCCTTTTAGACTCAAGTCAAGGATAGCAGGTACTTTAGTCATATGTACCTTCTTGTCAAATAGTCAGAAAAGCAAGAATTTGCTAAATATTGTAGCCAGCAAAATGAGACCCTCAAGTCATTAGATCTAAAAGGTCTCTGGCATTTTGTTTCTGTCGGTTTATTGATAAGTTTATTGGATGCCTTAAACCAGTGTTTTCCCAAACTAAATCAAAGAACTCTGCTGAGAAATAAAAATATTAAGGTCTCTGCTAAAAAGAATTAAAAGGCTTCTACTGCAGGTGGCTTTTATTTATTTTATTTTTTAAGATTTTACTTATTTGATAGGGAGAGCACACAAGAAGGGGAGAAGCAGGCTCCCCCCAGAGCAGGGAGCCTGATGTGGGGCTGTATCCCAGGACCCTGGGATCATGACCTGAATGGAAGGCAGATGCTTAACTAACTGAGCCACCCAGGTGCTCCTGTAGGTGGCTTTTAATAGGCTTTTTTTAATACAAATGCTGAGGGAAAGTACTTGCAGGCTCCTTGTTATGTATTTGCTTGTGAGGCTCTCTAGGTTTCATGTGTTCTTTATTTACTTATCTTTCTTTTTTTGTTGTTTTTAGGATTTTATTTATTTATTTGAGAAAGTGAGGAGAGTAGGGGGCAGAGTGGGGAGGGAGAGAGAAAGAATCTCAAGCAGAGGGCAGCCCGGGTGGCTCAGCAGTTTAGCTCCACCTTCAGCCCAGAGCCTGATCCTGGAGACCGGGGATCGAATCCCACGTCAGGCTCCCTGCATGGAGTCTGCTTCTCCCTCTGCCTGTGTCTCTGCGTCTCTCTGTCTCTCTCTCATGAATAAATAAATAAAATCTTTAAAAAAAGAAGAATCTCAGGCAGACTCAGTGCCTATCACAGGGCCCAATGTGGGGCTTGATCTGATGACCCTAAGATCATGCATGACCTGAGCTGAAACCAAGAGTCAGATGTTTAACCAACTGAGCCACCCAGGCGCCCCTCCTTATTATTTTTCTTAATCCAGTTCACAGGTTTTTTTTATCCACTTTTTTACTGACTCTAATATTTCTTTAAAAAAAAATTTTTTTTATGTAATCTCTACACCCAGTGTGGGGCTCAGACTCAGAACCCTGAGATCGAGTCACATGCTTTACCAACTGAGCCAGCCAAATGTCCCCATAATATTTCTTTTTAAATCAGATTTTGAGTCCCTGAATTCTATCAGAATCTTGTGCTTCCTGGCTTTCCATTCTATTTTCTCTAGTTTCTTGGAACTCTTCATCCTTAGAAGCCAGAGAATTCATGACTTTCTCATTTTTTGCTGACACTTCAGGGCAAATAAGAAAACTGAAGACCAGAATGTGGAAAAGCGTTCTTCAGAGCTCTCTAACTGCTCCTAGAATGAGGTTTTTTTGCATTTAATGCATGCATACTTGCCACTGGGATAGAAGGTGGTATACTGCCTTACTTTTGGCTGATAACTACTGGTCCCTAGAAGCCTTGATGGAGAGAACATAGTGCTGTTTTGGGAATGACTCAAAGGTGTTTTCGGTTCACACCAGTTTTGACATTTGAGGGATACTGCTGACATACAAAGTCTCATACTCCCATGTAAGTTGTTTTGCCGGTTACTCAGTATTACATTGTGAAACGAGCTATCCGTAAATTGATTTAAACAATATAGCAATTTTATGTGCAACAAATTCTGACATACTTTGGTTTATCACTTTTTTACCTTAGAGGATAAATCACAATATATCTTCAATAAATTCTCTAAATAATAATTCTCTAAAACATCTGCCCTCTGCTTTACAGATTTTAAACCTTCTAACAGAAAAAGAAGTAAATATTGTTTTGCCAACATGTTCCATTGTTCCAAGAACTTTTGTGCTTAAACCAGGAATGGTTCTATTTTTGGGTGCCATAGGCCGCATAGATTTTCTGCAGGTAAGGAAAGTCTGTACTGTTAAAAAAATGATGTAGGATTACTTTAAGGATACAGGTATATGAACGAGATTGGCAAAATGTTGATAACTAGATCATGACTGTGTAGGAAGTTGATTATACTTTTTTGTTTGCAAATGTCCATAATAAAAACTTGGGGAAAAGAAATGGGAGGAAAAACAAGTAGTGGGTCTCAAAAACTAGATCTTCATTAGGTTATTGAATGCCCATACAGCTTGGCATGAAGAAAAAGATGCTGTCCCTATCCTGTGGTATTGTTTCACATGGAAATCATAGGTTAAAAAGAAAAAAATAGGTCCAACCTTTAGGTACATGGTTAATATGCATCAAATAAATCCCACTTTTTTGTTTTAAGCTTTTTTTTTTTTTTTAAGCAATCTCTACACCCAACATGGGGCTTGAACTCACAACTGATCAAGAGTCCCATGCTCCCCTACCTGAGCAAGCCAGCCTCCCTTCCCCCACTCTTTATATCCCCAAGATATGTATACATTTATGTATGTGCTTTTTTGTTTGATATTCATTTACATAGCATCATTCTGGGGATTTTTTAGTATTTACAGAATTGCTCCGTTTTCCCAAAGAGAGGAGAAAAAAGGGAAATGAAACATGGATGTGTCCAGCAACAGTAAATGCAACTTGGAGGCCAGTGCTATAGCTTATTTCTTGGGTTTTGTGTTTTTTCATAATTTGTTAGCAATTTAGCCTTACACACTTATGTTTCATTAAAGCCTGCAGAATGTTAACTTTACACTGCACAATTTACACTTTACAATGCGCAATTAAAGCATTTCCTTTTACTCACATTTCTTTGTGGGGGGGTTTTAATTTTTCATTCCATAAAATAATTATTTTCTTCCTTTCTTAAGGGAAATCAGTCGGCTTGGTTTACAGTTGTGGCTTCCAACCTCCTCCCTGTGCACATTACTTCCTTGGACAGGGCAGATACTGTGTATCAGAAGCATGCAGGTCATACGTTACTCAAGGTGAGTCACACACTTTGAAGATTACACAATTAGGTTAACATACACTGTGACAGTCTCACAGCTCTGCTAAGAAAGAACTGTGAGAACTTACCGTTGAACTTACCATTTTTATTATATGATCAGCTAGCTCTCTCCTCACCTGTTCTGCTTGAGGATTTTGGCTATAAAGTAAAGTGAGCTCTATGAGAAAACGGATGTTATTTGGACTCATCCTAGAATAGCTATGGACTTGTGTTTTTTCTAAACTACACTGGCCAATACCGTAGCCACAAGTGGCTATTTAAATTTAAATAAATTCGGGACACCTGGGTGGCCCACCAGTTAAGGAGTCTGCCTTCGGCCCAGGGGCATGATCCTGCAGATCCAGGATGGAGTCCACATCAAGCTCTTTGCATGGAGCCTGCTTCTCCCTCTGCCTGTGTCTATGCCTCTTTCTGTGTCTCTCATGAATCAATAAATAAAATCTTTTAAAAAAAATGTTTTTTAATAAATTCAAGGTAGATAAAATTTAAAGTTGAGTTGTTCAGTTGCACTAGCCATTTTTGACTGCCCAGCAGTCACATCATTGCGGAAAGTTGTATCAGATAGCACTGAATGAAGAGAAGTCACACATTTTCTCACAATTGGGGTTGCTACTGGCATCTGGTAGATGGAAGCCAGGGATAATGCTGGAATCCTATAGTGCACAAGACAGACCCTCACAACAAAGAATTATCTGGTCCAAAATGTCCATAGTGCCAAGGTTGATAAGTCCTGGCCTGAGTAGAAAAGCCCTCCTCCTAGGTTCTTAATCCCAGACGCTTACAGATTATCTTGGTTTTTCACTCCTGCTCTACTTTCCCCTTGTAGGTATGTTACAGTTTCTCTCATATTTTTTCTTTTTTCTTTTTTTAAGATTTTATTTATTTATTCATGAGACACAGAGAGAGAGGCAGAGACACAGGCAGAGGGAGAAGCAGGCTCCCTGTAGGGAGCCAGATGCAGGACTCCCATCGCAGGACCCCGGGATCACGACCTGAGCCAAAGGCAGACACTCAACCATTGAGCCACCCACAGGCCCCTCTCATCTTTAAAAAATGAAACAAAACTCAGGGTCCTGCTTGTTCCTTCTTTTTACAATCAACATGGTAAGTGTTGGTAATGATGCTGAAGGAACACATCTACAAAAACACCAGGTACATCTAGCAGAAATGATTTAGCATTAATTAGTGTTAATGTAACTGAATATAAGCCAAAATCCAAAATATATACCTGCCTGCCCTTCAAGGAGAATAAAAATAAACCTGACTTGAGAAGTAAATGCTTTTTTCTCTCTGTATTTTCTAAGAGAGCCAGACTAAAGTTAAACTCCATTGAAATAACTGCCATAAGGTTAATATTCCAGAGACTTGTAGGATTTGCAGAATGGGTGAGCATATAAAGGCAATCAGCAATATAGAACCTATTGATTTTTCTACACTTGGAAGCCTTTAAGGGTAGCCCGGATGGCTCGGCAGTTTGACACTGCCTTTGGCCCAGGGTGTGATCCTGGAGACCCGGGATCGGGTCCCACATCGGGCTCCCCGTGTGGAGCCTGCTTGTCCCTCTGCCTGTGTCTCTGCCTCTCTCTCTCTCTCTCTCTCTCTCTCTCTCTCTGTGTTTCTCCCATGAATAAATAAATAAAATCTTAAAAAAAAAAAAAAAAGCCTTTAGTTCTCCTGTTATATTTGCTCACTTTTTAGGCCAAACAATAATATACGAGGTGAAATACAGTTAAGGACTCACAAGAAAGAAAACTTACTCTATATAACATGGTGCTCATAAAAAAGGACCTGTGTGGTGCTCTATCCTAATGTATTTGTGTAGTTTTCAGAGCGGACATCACTGATACTTTCCAAAGTAACAATCCCAGTCTTCTCTCCTACTGTAACGGAAACTTTTTTTGGTGGGGAGGGCTGTTCAGACTCACTCTTCCATCCCGTTTTTCTTACCTCCCAAATCAAAGTCAGCCTTGCCTCCTGATTATCACTGAATCCAGTCTCCCAATTCAAGCTGTAATCTGGTTTCATTAGGTTTGTTGAGAACCCAAAGTATTTTCTTAGCTTCCAGCTTTTATTGCCCTCCTCCCCCAGTATACCTCCCCAACCACTAAAGCAGTGGTTCTCAACCAGGGGACATTTGACAATGACTAGAGACATTTTTGTGTTTCACAACTTGGTGGATGCTGCTAAAAATTCTACAGTGCACAGAACAGCCTCCCCACCCCCACAACAAAAAACTATTCAGCCTAAAATGTCGATAGTGTCGAAGTTAAGAAACCCTGCGCTATAGAGATCTTTCCAAAATACAAAGCAGGTCACAGTATTTTTTTATTCTTATCTGTTCTTTTTCCTGCTAATTCCTTGGTATTTCCACATTACTAAGAAATCTAAACTGATAGCCTCGTCACTAATACACACACATACACAGACTGAACATACCCTAGACAATTCAGCTACAATTCCCCGAACTCATCCTTTTTCCTGTTTTTGTGTCTATACTTGATGCTAACCCTGAATACCTTTCTAGTAAGTAATTTCAACCTATTGCTCACAGTACTACTCAGATATTGCTTCTTCATTAATGTTTTCCTTGACCAAAATGTGTTCATAACTTCTTCCTCCACAACTGTAGTACTTAATAGATGCCTCCCATCACATGCCTTACCTTGTAATTTGTTTACATGTTCTTTCCACCTTCTGACCTCCTTGAGGGCAGGCACCATATTGTAACATCTATTTTGTGTCCCTAATGTTAAACCAGAAAGATCTATTAATAAGTAATTATCCAGCTACTTCCCATTCATGGACACATCTGTAAACAGAAGTTGAACCTTATCCATCATACATGTACCCTTCACTTGCAGTGAGGCAGGGATTAATCTTTGAGGCCAGCCAGGCCTATGAGAACTAAGGTATTTTGAAGGATATTATCTTAATTGCCAAACATTACTCTGCAAAGCTTAATGGAGGGCTGTAAAAATAGTGTAAACTGATAAAGATTCTGCTATCAGGAGGTTACCACTAGACACATGTTCACATGCATTCTTGGCACTGGAATAGGCTTCATCTCACAGAGCTCCCATGCTTTTCATTGGAACAAGAAGTGATTTGGGATTTTCAGTAGCTGAGAATATTTATCTCAATGGCAGGTTCCAATGGGTGGAGAAGAACGAATGGCAGGATTTCCTCCTCTTGTTGGTGAAGACATTACATTAAAAGAAGGACTTGGGGAATCTAAAGCAGTGGCTGACATCAAATTTTCATCTGCAGGTAATTTTACACCGAGCACTTTTTAAAAGGTGAATAAAGTAGCCTTTACTGACTTACAGTAGATTTTTTTAGAAATGTGCATTTAACTGACATAAACTGAGGATTTTAGGAAATACGTACTAGTTTATTCATTAAATGAAACCTACTCTAAAAGTAAATTTGTACCTTTTCACAAATGCATGCCTTCTTTAAAAATCGAGTGAAAGAGCAGCAGCCTCCTTTGGTGTTCCATTTTGAGCCTGGGGTAGGTGTTTTTTTAAGAAGATATTTGCTAACACCATTTTGTGTTCTGTCCCATGCCTGCATAGGTTGGGTTGCAGTAACACCTCAGTTTAAGGACAGACTGCATCTCCGAGGCTATACACCTCAAGGAACAGTTCTGACCGTCCGGCCCCCTCTCTTGCCACACATCGTTAACATCAAAGGAGAGCGCCTCAAGAGAAGTGTGGCCTATAAAACGAAGAAGCCTCCTTCCCTTGTGTACAATCTGCAGAAGAAAAAACAGATGAAGTTGACCTTGTTCACTGAATATTAACACAACTACATACATAAATATAACCATAATAAAGCTGTCTTTGCTCCTACCCTTCTTAAACCACCCAGGACTGTACCTGTTTGTAATGTATTGAATTTGTATATACAAGGGTTTTTTTTGTAAGGTGTATATATGTATGTATGTGACCCAAATATACTTAAAAAGTAGTTAAGCTACATTCAAATTTCTTGCACTATTAAGACCATATACTGGGGTCCCTAGTTGGTTCAGTCAGAGAAGTGTGCAACTCTTAATCTTAGGGTCATGAGTTCAAGTCCACATTGGGCATAGAGATTACAAAACAAAACTTAAAAACAATAAATAAAGAAAAAGACCAGATGTCATTTCTTATTTACAGCCTAGTTGGGAGAGCAACATAGCAGCTGGCATATGAAAAAAATGGTAAGAAATGAGTCTCCAAAATACATTGGCTTAAGTAAAATAGAAGTGAATAGTGCCTCTGCTCCATATAGTTATCAAGTATCCAACTGGTGGAACACTCCATGGCTTCATCTGTAGGTCTACATCAATCAGAAGTCTACCTTTTATTATTCCTAGCTGAGTAAATAGCACTGTAGCTGTGTACAGTGAATAATTGGCAAGTCCCAGATCCCAATGTTAGATAAATGCTCGTGGGATTAGCTGGCCTGAAATGCAGTCAGATCCATGAACTTCCTTGTAGACTAAGGTTTACCATAGAATTAATAGACATACCTATGTCTTCAGTCAACAGGCATCCATCCCCTAGCCCCCCATCTCACCAAGACAACTTAGAATAAATGGTTAGCATTTTAAGATGTAACTTATAAGAACTATAGATCTTGCTTTCATCATGTTTCAAAGTAAATACTATTGGCATCTTGGGGAAGGGAGCCCCTTATATGTAAAACTGCATTTCAGGATGCCAGCATCCCTCCCCAGGTACTAAATGCCACTAACAGCTCCCCCTGCCCATTAGTCCTGGTGACAAATGAAAAGTACTTCTTATATTTATATATTTTATATATTTTCCTCTAGAGGGCAGTAGCTTCCCAAGTTGAGAAATTTAATTTCCAGTTTTTATTTTGGAGAAAATAACATGCCATTAATTTTACAAGTCAAAATCTGGCATTTACATAGAAATATAGAGGAATGCCAGGGTGGCTCAGTGGTTGAGTGTCTGCCTTTGGCTCAGGGTGTGATCCTGGGGTCCTGGGATCAAATCCACATCAGGTTCCCTGGGAGGAGCCTGCTTCTTCCTCTGCCTGTGTCTCCTGCTTCTTCCTCTACCTATGTCTCTCATGAATAAATAAAAAAATCTTAAAAATTAAAAAATATAGAACCTAAGAACTAATGCTATCACTCTAATAACTTCTGAAGTATTTTAGAAAGCAAAGCATTCCTCCTTAATGTCCCGTCTCTTTTAGACCTCTTGACTAACAAACATCCAGTTTTTAAGTGTTCATAATTTATACTCTCAGATTTTTACCTCTGAAATTCAATGGTTTTGTTTTATAAAGCTTGACTGAAACAGGTGTTTCAGGGTATCTTGCTAGAAGTTTCGAACAGTACAGTTTACTAGGCAAATTTAGTTTCCCTGGTTATATTAGTTAATGTCTTCAAGTCTTCATTTTCTCACCTACAAAAGGAGAGAAAGATGTTGGATTTTTCTCAGTCCTTGTATTATTCTCAGCAAAAACAGGAAAGCCAAGAAAGAGTGTTTCCTATACCACAGACAAAAAAGATGCCCCATCCCCAGACAGTTGAGGCCTTCAGCTAGGATCTATGTTTACTCCATACGCTGTCAACATAATACAGCCCAGGGCAACCCTGGGTGGCTCAGCGGTTTGGCGCCGCCTTCGGCCCAGGGCGTGATCCTGGAGACCCGGGATGGAGTCCCGCAACCCTGCGTGGAGCCTGCTTCTCTCTCTGCCTCTCTCTTTCTGTGTCTCTCATGAATAAATAAATAAAATCAAAAATCATTAAAAAGAAAAATGCAGGGATCCCTGGGTGGCGCAGCGGTTTGGCGCCTGCCTTTGGCCCAGGGCGGATCCTGGAGACCCGGGATCGAATCCCACGTCGGGCTCCCGGTGCATGGAGCCTGCTTCTCCCTCTGCCTGTGTCTCTGCCTCTCTCTCTCTCTCTCTCTCTCTGTGTGACTATCATAAATAAATAAATAAATAAATAAATAATAATAAAAATTAATTAAAAAAAAAAATGCAGCCCAGGATCACTGCTGGTATATTCAATTCCACGGTAGATTTTACTTTAAGAAAGTTGTTACTGTATTGGTTTCTGAGCTTTATTTATTGATAGTTTTTATTTTTCTTTAGAGATTTTATTTATTTGAGATTTTATTTGAGAGATTTAGAGCATGAGCAGCGGTAGAGGCAGAGAGAAGCAGGCTCCCCACTGAGCAAGGGAGCCTGATGCAGGGCTTGATCCCATGATCCTGAGATCATGACCTGAGCCGAAGGCCGACACTTAACCAACTGAGCCACCCAGGCACCCCTTTACTGATACTTCTTAATCCAGTAATCTAAGTATGAAGACCTCCCTTGAATCAGTAATCATTTACACTACGGCAGCATGCAGGAATAAGTAAAATTAATGGCCAAGTGTCAGGACAACCCGCTCACTTTTCCACAGAACAGAGACTGGGGCAGCCCCTGTGGTGCAGCAGTTTGGCACCGCCTGCAGCCCGGGGTGTGATCCTGGAGTCCCAGGATCGAGTCCCACATCGGGCTCCCTGCATGGAGCCTGCTTCTCCCTCTGCTTGTGTCTCTGCCTCTCTCTCTCTCTCTCTCTCTCTCTCTGAATAAATAAATAAAATCTTTAAAAAAAAAAAAAAAAAAAAAAAAAAAGAACAGACTGTTTTGAGTGGCCAGAAAACAATTAAGCAAGTTTATACTAGATCATTTACAAGTTCAGCTTTGTGGTGGTCTGCATGTCACCTCTTTTGTACTTATGCCTAAAACAAGTAAAATATGTGTCATCAAAAGTTCTTGACTTCTATTTAACATTAAATTCAAAGGTTTTGTTGTTGTTGTTGTTGTTATACCTTCTCTCTCCTTTCCCCCTCGAAACAGCAGCATTTTCTTCAAAGCTACTGAAACAAAGTTTAACACATCTTGTATTTTTAATCACCATAAATGGCGATTAGAACTTTACCACGTAGTTCCCTAGAGTCTAAATTTGTTTATGTTGCTTGCAACACTCACTTCCCATGACAACCAGGGAGAAGTGCAGCACAGATGCAATCTTGGATGCTTGTGTTTCTTGATCAGACACTTCCTACAAAATGGAGATGAAGGCCAGTTCCCTGCAGATGACTAACGTGGAGCTCCAGCTGTGCCAGCCATGGCAGAGTTGTTATTGCTTCACTGAGTAGGCACCCAGCGCTCAAGCTGAGGCGAGCTGTTTCGTAGACAGCCTCTGATCATTTATCCTGGCTCCCCTCCCACTTGGCTCTGTCTTGTGGAGCAATAGAATCATTTCCATTCTTTCTCAGACTGTTCCATTTTCTCTTGGCTGCTTTCCTCCTCCCAGGGGGATTGTTTTCTCAACTGTCAAAGAGTAATGCTTAAACATTAAAAACAAGACCTCACACTCATGTGAATCGAATAGATAGCACCTTTGCCTGCTCTGAAAGTCACTGTGTCATGTTGTCTGCCCCCCACTTAATGTCCAGTAGTGAGAGGGGAACGGTTCAAGGTTAATATTTTAACACCATATAGGAATGATGCCTCACTTTTTCCCTTCATGTCAAAGAGCATTGTTATTCTCTCATTTAGTACAAGAGTTTCATGATCTGAATATTACTAAGTCTATCTAGAGCATCCTGAAGATACCCGTGGCTTGGACCCGCCAGGTTCTTGTGTTTCAAAAGCTTCCTTTTCCCTCCCAGATAATTCACAGAATTTACCTTGTAGGTAATCAACCTAGTAGAAGAATTTCTCTGGTCTTAATGTTCTCATTGGTAGATGCAATAGATATGATGCTTAATGGCAGACGTTATCAGTACCTCTAGCCAGTAGCTGTGGCAAATCTGAAAAAACACAGGACACACCAAAACAAACAAACAAAAAAGACACACGTGTGCTAGAGAACACATCATCAGGTGATTTTAGAAGGGAAGAATGCCAAGGTCCTTTCTAACTTTTCGGTAAGTCTGTGGAAAATAGCAGGCATTCAATCCATAATTGAATGAATTAGGAGAATGAGGGGATTTTCTTGTTTGGTTGGGCTTTCCATTCCCTGGAAAATAGCAACAGAGCAGACTTAAATTTGCATAGTAGAGGGGCGCCAGCATGGCTCAGTTAAGCATATGACTCTTGATTTCAGCTCAGGTCATGATCTCAGAGTCATGAGATCAGTTCAGGTCATGATCTCAGGGTTGTGAGATGGAGCACCACAATGGGCTTAAGATTCTCTCTGTCCCTGCCCTCCCACCATGTGTCCATGCACACACACCCATGCTCCCTCTTCAAAACAAAATAAAACAATTTGCTTAGAAGCATTTGCATTCTCCTAGGGTTTCTTTCTTTCCTGCATAAGGGCACCACCTCATGGTAGTTGTATTTCAGACTGCTAATGGTCGCTAGGATCATATATTACATTATAATAAAAATAGCTATCTCTTATAAAGCACATGCAATAAGCCACACACAGTTTTAAGTGTTGTATATATATTAGCTGAATCTCTACAGCAAACACCATGAAGGAGATATTACTATTACCTGCATTTACAGATGGGAAAACTAAAGCACAAGTAACTTGCCCAGAGTCACACAATCAATGAACAATGGAGCTGTGATTGACACAAAACCCAAGCACTCTAGGTTCAGCACCCCTGTGGGTTTAATTGTACAGTAAAACTAACTTTATTCCCTTTCATCATACAGCTCCATGGATTTCAATATATGTATGTTTGTGTAATGACCTTCATAATCACAATACACAACAGTCCCATTCGACAGCACCCAGGTTTCTAACCACTACACAATACTTCCTCTGTATATGGGAACGCATCACAAGTCTAAAAGAGGGAACTTTTCAACCTCAGGGGGGAAACATGTTATCTCAGAAAGGCCACTTTGAAGAACTCCAAAGGAAATGACACAATTTCCATGGAAACTCTAAATGCCACATAATTCTTTCTAGCTTTCTTGAATGCCACTATAAACAATTCTACTGTGAGAAAGGTATTTCTCAGGGCTAGGGCAGTGTGTGTGTGATGTGCTATACTCTTGCTGTCTTACTTCAGCAGTGCTGAACCAACGTCAAGTGTCCCAGTGTGATTTCCTTGCTCTCTTACCAATCTCAGATAGCTTTAAATCAACTGTGCTTTCATGGCTGGCTGGGAATCTTTTCACATTGCTAGTGAGCTTTGCCAAGTACCACGGACAGATCACAGCATGAGTGGAGATCCTGACCCACAGTTCTGATTAAGAAAATAGTAAATTAAATACACAGGAAATCTGGAATGCAAACATCCAAAGAATTATACCACTAAACTATCACAGAAAAGAAACTGATTTTTAGTTCTGACTCTACTAATGACATAGAACTGTATTAGACCAGAAGAACTCTATTCACAAAGCCAAATAGCCTCAAATGCCAAACTGATTTGGTCTTGAACTTGTTTAAATGGAATTGCCTTTTCTATTTGTATGGCATTCATCCTCTTCCTGTTCATTTTTACATGTTTTACTAAAAGGGAATCCTGGTTGCCAAACTAAAAACTTTCTATTATCTCCCGTTTTTCTCAACATTTAACATCAGGCTTAAAAAGTTGTGGGGGTTTTTGGTTGTTTTTTTTTTTTTCCTTTAAACTCCATGGTTAAATTACTCATTAGGAAGGAAAATTAGAAACTACTTTTCTCTAAAATGCCAGATAAAAGATGTATTTTGGTGAAACACTAGCTAAAGAAAATGTCTTTTTCACTGGACAAATAAAGCGATCGTGTAAAGCTAATTCTGAGAAATGTGAAAATTTTCAGCATGGAAACTTGGATGAGACTGTTCAACAAAGGAAAACTATGCCTAATGGTCCCATTTACCCACTAATTCCCCTATTAGGCATAAGCTAAGTCACTTCTAGGTAGTTGCTCATTTGTTAATTGGAAATGCTTTTTTATTGGGGCGCCTGTTGGGTGGCTTAGTTGGTTGGGCATCTACCTTTGGCTCAGGTTGTGACCTTCCTGGGATTGAGCCTCAGGCTCCCTGCTGAGCAGAGAGCCTGCTTCTCCCTCTGCCCCTGTTTCTGTGTGTGTGCACGTGCATGAGCACACTCTCAAATACTTAAAAAAAAGGAAATGCTTTTTCATTTTTTTAAAATTTTTATTTATTTATGATAGTCACACATTGAGAGAGAGAGAGGCAGAGACACAGGCAGAGGGAGAAGCAGGCTCCATGCACCGGGAGCCCGACGTGGGACTCGATCCTGGGTCTCCAGGATAGAGCCCTGGGCCAAAGGCAGGCGCTAAACCGCTGTGCCACCCAGGGATCCCGAAATGCTTTTTCATTAACTAGATTCGGGGCATTATTAGATTTGTATCCTTGTCTATTACTGGGTAACAAACTAAGTGACAAACTCAAACTAAGTGACTTTACACAAGCATTTATTTGCTCCCATTCCTTAGTTTGGCAGTTTAATCCAGGCTCAGCTAAGTGGCTCTTCTGCTCTATAGAGACATACACTTGCAGAGCTCACTCTGTATCAGGAGCTCCAGCTGGGATGGTCATTAATAACTGGGAAACCCGGGCGTTTTTCCAGCGGTCACTCCTTCTACCCAAGGTCTCACCCTCAAGCTTGTTCACAAGGGAACAGTGTTTAGAAAGAGCATGAGACCAAGGGGCAAGGCCTCCAGGGGCTGAAGCTCAGAAGCTACACATGTCACTCTGCTGCATTCTGTTGGTCAGAGCAAGTCATGATGGCAGCAGCACAGACAGGGACTCAAGCTGACTGGAAAGGCTACAAAGAATCTGTGCACCAGATTTTATCCACCAAATATCTGGCATGTTGACCACCTTGAGGAAAATGCAGTGTAACATGCTATCCCTTCTAACAACCTTATGAAGAGAATCCACTGTAAATCTGCAAAATAAGAAATTTGATGTTAGTTTAAATTTATCTCAGGAGTGAGGTACATATACCAGTGATGCAACTGAGGAGAGGAGAGAGGAAAAGGCTATGGAATGTTGATGCCATCATAAATCTTTCAGGAACATTGTTTTTACCCATGCATGTATAACTTTCATAACTTAAAATGAAAAAAAAAATCCATTCAGGGATGCCTGGGTGGCTCGGTGGTTGGTAGTTGAGCATCTGCCTTTGTCTCGAGACATGATCCTGGGGTTCTGGGATCAAGCTGGGATCAGGCTCCCTGCAGGGAGCCTGCTTCTCCCTCTGCCTGTGTCTCTGCCTCTCTCTGTGTCTCTGAGAAATAAATAAGTAAAATCTTTTAAAAAAAAATCCATTCAGATTCAAATACAGCCTACCTCCACCCCCATGAAGTACTTACAGTAGCAGAAAACTATCTCAGGAAGTGAGCTATCTACAAAAATCTCTCTGGGGGGTAAGGTAATGAGAACACAGAATTTAAGGATCCTCAAAACAGTATCCTACTGCTCTTCAAGAAGGAATTAAGAGATTTGAGGCAGAATCCAAGCTGAGGATCCTCAGGCCCTAGAAACTCTTCTTTTCCTGGCTCTGCAACCAGGGTGAGGGATGGAGTGACATGGGGTTGGAACCCCTCTTTTACCCCTGACCACCTACTAGCACTTTTTTCTACCAGCACTTCTTGATCTCTGCAATCTCCTCCTCTTTTAGTCCTGTGGAAGGACACTGGGTCCTGGCTTAGACCGGAGTGGGGGATGGGAAGCAGAAGGAATTCTATAGGCAGTCCCACTTGCTCCAGTCTTCAAATCAATGTTTAGAACTGTACACTGGGGTATCTAGAAATTTGATAACATATTAGCCAGGGCAAAATTTGGGCATTTCTAGCTCCCTGGCTTCAGTCCCCCAACCAGTAAAACCTCTCAACCTGAAAACTCTAAGCAGATGTGCAAAAGAAAAAAAAAAAAAAACTTCAACTTTTAAATAACCAGTATTTTCCAAAGGGAAAATAACCACACTACTACATATCTTAGCCTTGGGGGTGGTGGAAGTACAATGGGATTATACTCAATAAATAGCACAGGCTAAAAATGGTTAACATCTCAAAAGAAACCATGTGAACTATCCCCACCAGTTGATGTCAAAATTATGAAAGTGGAAAAAAAAATAGGCAAAAAGTTGTAACATTGAAGACTTTTATTATTTTTTAAAAGATTTTATTTATTTATTCATGAGAGACACACACAGAAAGGCAGAGACAGACAGAGGGAGAAGCAGGCTCCATGCAGGGAGCCCGATGTGGGACTTGATCCCGGGTCTCCAGGATCATGCCCTAGGCTGAAGGCAAGTGCTAAACCACTGAGCCCCCCAAGCATCCCACACTGAAGACTTTTAAAGCTGTATTGTATATTTACAGAACTGCCCAAAGCTTGAAAAGGACACTTTATTGATATTTACTCAAAGTGATCAAATGTTCTAGCAAGACTGGGGATCCAGAGATCTGCAAAGGTCTCAGGATTATCATCTACTATTTTTCAGGCCCTACTGGAAAGCACATTTCCCATGTATGTGACTTTACCCAAAGAGTCTCAAGAGTCCTTACCTCTGGAACCCACTGACCTGAAACTGAGGCCCTGAAATAAATCTGGACCATCCACCTTCACCTGCATGGGGTGGACTGACCTGGGCCTGCTTCCTGGCAAGCCATCTGCTTATCAGAACTCTAGCCAGCATTAACGTGTGTATTCCTGTACGTGTATGCTCATGCTGAAGAACACCAAAAAGGCACAAGATGGAGAGAGAAATGCCTGCTACTATTATTGCTATCAGGGTTATAACTGCTGACTGGTCAACAATAAATAAAACATGGGAAGACAGCACAGAGAGAAGATTACATTGTTGTTGTTGTTTTTAAGTGAAAACACCTGGTGTCCAGTGGACCTCAAGACTATAGGTAGAAACCTTGGTCAGGGACATCTGCTGCTCTTCCTCCTTCCTGCTGTGTAGAATGGACAGCCTATTACTGTTATGTCTCCACTACTCCCAATCAATTCTGGGAGACTAGGAGACACCCATGCACAGCCAAGTTATCTACAACTTGTGATATTCTAATCAATGGGTCAGATGGGACAAATGTCAAGGCCTGTAATACAGCAGGCTCACAGGGCCCAAGAACCAAGGGCATTTTCAAATAAATACAGCTCTCAGGGTGACTGGGTGGCTCAGTTAAGTGTCTGCCTTCATGACTCAATCAGGTCATAATCTTGAGGTCCTGGAACTGAACCCTGCATGGGGCTCTCCGCTCAGTGGTGAGTCTGCTTCTCCCTTTCCCTCTCCCTCTGTAATCTCTCTCACTCTAACAGAATCTTTAAAAAAGAAAAAAAAAATCCAGCCCTCAACTTTAAATTATGACATATTCTTATGCTTTCAAATAGCTACCCCCACAAGGGTGCCTGGGTAGCTCAGTGGGTTAAGTATCTGGCTTTTGATTTTGGCTCAGGTCATGATCTCGAGGTTGTGGGGTCAAGCCTTGTGTCAGACTGCGCTCAGCATGCGAGTCTCCTACTAAAAATTCTTTCCCCCTCTCCCTCTGCTTCTTTCCCAGCTCATGCTCACTCTCTAAATAAAATTTTAAATATATAGCTACCACATTATAGTATTATCTAAAAATGCCAGCTTAAAAAAATTAACATAAACTATCTCAGAACTAGGCTTAAGTAGGATTAGGGCACAATTCTTTTATCCTACTTTTGTTTCAAAAAGGTGAAATTGGGATCCCTGGGTGGCGCAACGGTTTGGCGCCTGCCTTTGGCCCAGGGCGCGATCCTGGAGACCCGGGATCGAATCCCACATCGGGCTCCCGGTGCATGGAGCCTGCTTCTCCCTCTGCCTGTGTCTCTGCCTCTCTCTCTGTCTGTGACTATCATAAATATAAATTTAAAAAAAAAAAAAAAAAAAAGGTGAAATTAATCTACTGATGGCAAGCTTCTGATGTGGTCTTTACTAAATATAAACTGACTAGAAATTGATAGAGGGATGCCTATTTAAAGAGCGTCCTTTTTATCATGTTAATAGGGCACTGTAAATTGGGAACATTCAGATTAGGCTGATATCCCTTTGATCACTCCTAATTGCTCCTTTTATTTTTGTAACATCCATTTCCCACATAATATTCACTTAATCAGGGGATCCCTGGGTGGCGCAGCGGTTTGGCGCCTGCCTTTGGTCCAAGGGCACGATCCTGGAGACCGGGGATTGAATCCCACATCGGGCTCCCGGTGCATGGAGCCTGCTTCTCCCTCTGCCTATGTCTCTGCCTCTCTCTTTCTCTCTCTGTGTGACTATCAAATAAATAAAAGTTTTAAAAAAAAATTCACTTAATCAAAAAGGCAGTGTAACAGACCTGCCACTTCCTACTCTAATATCACAATTTACTTGTCTGTAGGTTGCAATGTTTGAATAACAACTTACTTCTTGGTTATGTTAAGGGGATGTGCTTGATACTTATAAAAAGTACTTATACTACTAGATGTTAATGCAGGATCACCAAGCCCATGCCACGTTTTGTTCCCAAAGACTTAGGAGTTGTCTTACATGGATCACGAGTAAGTCCTACCTACTCTTACATGAAATTAGCCATTTTATTTCTCTCCAACAACAGCTTCCTTTAATGGAATCTCATACTTCTGTGCACAGGGCACAGAACATCTCATCAGAAAAATCTTTGTTCTTTTATGCCAGTAAGACTCCCGTTGGGCTCCCCACACGGGTCAAATAGACATGGCCTAGCTAGTTGTATCTTATGCTCAAATAGGGAGCTTAAAAACTGTAATTCTTTCATATATCATTATATGGGTAATTCATTCACCCCAGTAATGGTAGCGTAGTGTGAGGTGTTATTACCTACCCACATCTATGCTGAACATTAAATGTTGGACATGCTATTCATCAATCTATTTTAAGCAACACTAAATTAAACACTCCAAATATATACATCTTCTGTGTTTAAAAAAAAAAAAAAAAAAAAAAAGCTTTCACACACAAAGTTTAAGACTTGATTACTGGGCAGCCCGGGTGGCTCAGTGGCTTAGCACCGCCTTCAGCCTAGGGTGTGATCCTGGAGTCCCAGGTCGGGCTCCCTGCATGGAGCCTGCTTCTGTCTCTGCCTCTCTCTCTCTACGAATAAATAAAAATTTAAAAATCTTTGGAAAAAAAAAAAAAAGACTTGATTACTGTTAGAAAACCTGAAAGAAGTTCTATTAAGAACACAAGCATAGGGACACCTGGCTGGCTCAGCGGTTGAACATCTGCCTTCAGCCCAGGGCATGATCCTGGATTCTCAGGATTGAGTCCCACGTCGGGCTCCCTGCATGGAGCCGGTCTCTCTCTCTGTCTCTCATGAATAAATAAAATCTTTAAATATATATAACTATTATAAAAAACACAAGCACAAACATAACTTTTAAGATTATAAGAGATTATGGGTCCTCTGAACCTCACTTCATGAGAATACTTCCAAGATTGTCAACCAATTTTGGTGATAAAGATATCAGAGAAATAGGAATTAACGTGATTAGACGATGACACATCCACCTTTTGGAACATTATGCAATAGCTACAAAGAATGAGGAAGTTCCTAACTACTGACAACAATCCCCAAATTCTGCAAGGTGCAAAATATCAATAATGCTATTTATATCAAAAGCATAGTAACCAAACAATATGTATACAGATACGGAGATAAAGAGTTAACAGTAAACCATTAAAAGTAAATAAATCTAAAGAACAAATGAGAGTAGCAGGGTTAACAAGAGAGCTAGTCAAGATGGACTTTTTAAATGAGAATTTAGTTACACATGCATTGTGATTTTTATTAAAATATTTTTTATTTATTCATAAGAGACAGAGAGAGAGAGACAGAGACATAGGCAGAGGGAGAAGCAAGCTCCATGTAGGGAGCCAGACACAGGTCCCTACATTGTGATTTTTACAAAGCAATCAGGGCACACACACAAAGAAATAAAAAGGATGGTATTTCAAAATCAATATAAGAATGAGGATACTGATCTCTAAAATTGCCCCTTCTGGTAGTAGAATCTTGACCACTGGTAAATTTCCACCTGCAGTTTATCTCTTAAAGACATTCCAGCAAGCTTCCATAATTTTATAGCACTGTTATGACTTAAGCAGAGGGATATTCGATATATCTGAGTTTCAAAGTATTCGGTCATAAGTAAGAATCTTCAGTGTATTAGGACTAAGTCAATTCTTATGAAAGGAGCCAGGCAGAAAGGGCACTCCCCACCCCCAACCAAATTGGGGTGAAGTGAATGACTGCCAGGTAACATATGAAACAAGAACTGGGATCTACCAGAAGGAAAAGCTCTTCCTGATAAGAATACTAATGAACATAGAAGGTATAATGTATTCAAGCAAAAATAATCACATGCTAAAATCATTGGGTTTCTTAAAAAGATTGTTTCAATATATCTTCCCACAGATTACAAAGGGAAAAAATAACTTAATAGAGAAATCTGGTGGACCACACCTTAACCAAATGAGTTAACACCAATAATGGGATTAACTGACAGGATGTATGCCATCTGGAGTAATACACCAGTATTTAGTATTCCTGCCAAAATGCAGAACCTGAACTGAGGCATGAAGAAACAGTATTTAGAATATTCTAAATTAAGGAACACTCTTTAAACCACTGGGATGAACTCTTAAAACTCATTGTTGTGAAGAACAAGCTAGGGAATTGTTCCAAATTAGAGGAAACTGAAGAGATGAGACAATTGAATGCAATGGGTGTTAGGAACAGGGGGACTATTAAAAGGTTACTATTAAGACATTTGAGACAATTTGAACATATATTGTAATACATTTTATCAATCTTAAAAGTCCTACATATTTTAACTAGAGCGTGGTTGTGCAAAAGAATGCCCTTATCCTTAGGAGGCAAGAACTGAAATATTGAGATAAAGAGGTATGCTACTTAATTTCTGGTGGTTCTACAAAGCACACATATTATACAGAAAGCAAGTATGAGTGAATCCAAATGAGGGTACACAAAATTTCAAGATACCATTGCTGCAATTTCTCTAAGTTTGAATCTTTTTCAAAATAAAATTTAACAAAGTCTCTTTCTCAAGATTTGCTATTTCCTGTAACTTGGGTTGACTCCCAATATCCTCGGTCTGTGAAACAAGAGATTTCTGCATTATCAGAATTTTAAAATTACAGTAAACCTACCATTGTAAATTAATTAGCTGAAATCAAGGAGAAACACAGAAACACCTCACACACAATTCTTGGCCTGGGCAACTATTTACCCTACTAAGGATCAGATACTATTTTAGCTGCTTAATAAAGTAGTGAACATGAAAGCATTCTGACTCCTAAGATATTATAATGTAGTTTGACACAAAAGCCCATGTACTACTTTAACATTAAAAGCTGTTTTCCAAGACAAGCAAGTCAATTACACAACTTAATCATGCCCAAATAGAGGAAGAACTTCAAGTATTTAAGGATACTTACTTGGTTTGTCATGTAGTGAAAGAGGTCCTAGTAAAAGTATGTATCAAGCTTAATAAGCATTTAACACTCAAAGCCACTCTATGGATAGAAATTCCATGTCTCCTTTTATAGATGAATAGGTTCAGTAAAGTTAAAATAGTTTGCCCATTTTATACTGGTAAGGAAAAGAGGCCCATTGTGAACCCAGCTCTAACTCGATGCAGTGCTCTTTGAAAAGGCAACCTCTTAACACTGAAACTTTCCCTTATTACCAAACACTACTGCCTTGTTCTTAGCACCTTCACCAATCCGCCTTTTTGGGAGCCGAGGATGAGTGCTGTGGAGTACCCTAGGTGGGAGGTCACAGGATTTTTTTTTTTTTTTTTAATTTATGATAGTCACAGAGAGAGAGAGAGAGAGAGAGAGAGAGGCAGAGACACAGGCAGAGGGAGAAGCAGGCTCCATGCACTGGGAGCCCGATGTGGGATTCGATCCCGGGTCTCCAGGATCGTGCCCTGGGCCAAAGGCAGGCGCCAAACCGCTGCGCCACCCAGGGATCCCGAGGTCACAGGATTATACAGCAAGTCTACCTACAAATGAATCAAGCCCTGAGACCTGGGGAGAAAAAAAAGATGGCCAACTGGTTTAAGTGTAAAGGCAGGATATATGTAAACATCCTAACAAGGGTGAGCCCCTGGGAAAGAAGTAGAAAGGGACTGAAGACACTTGTAACCATTCCTTCATTCATTAAAGATAACAAACCAAATCAGACATCAATAGCATTTATGTATTCAAGATAAATTCCCCATATATCCTTGGTCCGTCAAACTTTCATGCTCTTTGTCACTGATTCTACTATCTCAATAAAGTAAATGCTTGGAAATTCATTTTGCTTTTTGTTGATAAAGTCTTACAAAAGACATCAAAGGAAGAATCACTCTCATCAATATGAAATATCCATTCTTTATGACTCAGGAGGTTACAGGTCACTTGCTGTTATCAGGCCACAATGCAATCCAATTGTTTTGATGCTTTGCAAAGCCAGAGGTTTCTCCATCACCTTCTCCTCTTTTTGTCAACAAAAACACTTTAAAAAACATGTTTCTCCATTAACAAAAGAAGCAGACTCTTATTTTCTTCTCAGAGGTCCATTACAGTAAGATCCTTAAGACAGTAGCCTGGCAGTCAACACTTAGTATAACTTATTTCCCCTTCAATGCATCTTTTTCCAATCATGAGTCAAAATGTACTAACACCAGGCCTGCTATTGAGAAAGGATATTTATATTAAAGCTGTTAAGGGAAGGACGTCTGGGTGGCTCAGTTTTAGGCTCAGGGTGTGATCCTGGGGTCCTGGGGTCATGGGATCGAGTCCCTCATTGGGCTCCCTGCGAGGAGCCTGGTTCCCCCTCTGCCTATGTCTGTCTCTCTGTGTCTTTCATGAATAAATAAATAAAATACATTTTTTTTAAAAGCTGTTAAGGGAACCTGGGGTTGGGAAGTAATTACTATGTAAAGCATCCTGTGATTTGTCTTCAGGTTTTTTCTCCCTGACCTCAACCTCCTAGAAAGTAGAGGAAGATCTACTTTGGACGACTACCCACTAGACTGTTACCCCAAACAACGGATTGTGATGACCTTTCTACCTACCATGGTTTATCAGAGGTAATAATTTTGGAATTAATACACTTGCAATTCTAGCAAAATAATTCGGTTTGATACTTGACCTACCAAATAATAAACAAAGGCATAAATGCTTTTTAAAACTTTATTTCAACATAACTATGCTTACAGAAATACACTCATATTGGTTAATAGAATGCAATTTAAGTTTAACTTATCCTACACAATTTGGACCAAAAACTTGGTACATGGTTTAAGCTTTAAAAAAAAAAAAAAAAAAAAGGATTCGCAATCTGGTTTTTCATCTATTACAAATGTATATAAAAGATCCTCCCATCAAATGCTGCTAAAGCAGGCAGCAAGAACCTTGAGAAGTTAACCTTTGGTTTGTCTCGGAAAAATAACACGTATTGCACTGTAAAAGTTTATAAAATTGGTGCAACAAAACATTGTTGTAATGTTTCAATGCCAGTTTACAAAGATCAATTAACTAATGGATGTTGAAAAGGGTGGGGAGAGCCTATGTACAAAGTGAAAATGTAAAAGCTATCTGATTTAGTTAAAATTGCATGTAGATTGCAAGTCTACACAAACCAAGATTCAGATAATTTCGCGAATCTGAAATAACACTATCAGCTCAGTTCATCTGCTGAGGTCAACAAGGAAACTGCACACTAGCGGTTTTTCTGGTTTATGCAAAAAAGAAAATTTTCTTCCCCAGCTTTTCAGTCCAGAACTGATATTATACTACAGGCAAGGTATTCCTTCCATTGTCAACATTCATGGGGTGACATGTGATAAGGTCTACTTGGGTTTAAATTTATTTGCATTAGCACTTATATGCAAAATAGTCCCCAAAGTTAAAGACCACATGACTTTAGAAGTGACTCTAAAAAATAAAATGGCCCTTCTTGGAAGACTAGAACAAAACATCCAGCCATAGTTATAAGAAGCCTTATCAGAAAAGTAGCCCCTTATGAATTACACCTCAATAAAAAAAAAAGTAGCCCCCAAAGAAGCAGCTCTGAAAAGAGGAAAAAATATAACTTAAGATATCTTGAAGAGCAATGTGAATATAGATAGGTTCAGAAGATAAAAAGAGATACATTTTCATAAGACTACCTAGGATTAGGCTTATAATGTATTCTAGTATTTCAAGTTTATCTCTAGTTACTAAACATCAATTTACAAATAACATATTCACTTTTTATTCCTTTAACAAAAGGGAAAATTCTAGTTTCAATTCTATCCAGTGGAGGGGAAACTGAGAAAACAAAGATTCAAACAGTTCCATGCAAATATCACATTTTTCAAATGGAAGAACTCCCAACTAAACCAGAAGTTCATATTACTAATATATTTTTCATTGAAACAATTTTTAACAAGTACAAATACATGGCATTAAGGTTCAGAACCTAATATAGGCCTGACAATCAAGTCCTTGTTTTCTGGAAGAAAGGCCTCAAGTCCCACTCAATTTCCAGTAACAATGTTTTCACAGATCAATTTAATAATAAGGGGTTTTAATTTCCTTCATATTTTTGTTTTTTAGCATTCTAGTCTTAAAAACTAGATAAGAAAATTAGTCCAATTCCCCAGACATCTAATTTTTCTCTTTTGTAGGATGAAAGAATCCACAAAAATCTCTTCCCCAAACTGATTCCCAATCTCCAATCTGTACTTAACATGAGTCTTTTCATATAGAATGTAAAGGTAACTTACATAAAATGTACCCATGAACATTAAAACTAGTTGTTAGAAAGATTTAACTAGCTTTATAATTTAAGTTTTAAAACATAAATATTTGCAGCTTGATCTTCTGTTGACAATGATTGTCGGAGCCGTGAATTCACCTAGAATTCAACATCATTTATAATTCCCATTCATGCACACAAAACACACACCATTAACACACAACTTACTCCTCGTGTCTTGAGAGAATCTTCTCTTCTTTAAATCTTTGGCCTCCCAGTCAATCCCAAGTTCAAATGTCTTTTAACTCAAACTTCACTCTCAGATATTTAACAAGTTTCCAACCACACTTCATCAATGCT
The DNA here is from genome assembly GCF_048418805.1 of Vulpes vulpes. NCBI lineage: Eukaryota > Metazoa > Chordata > Mammalia > Carnivora > Canidae > Vulpes > Vulpes vulpes. The sequence continues at coordinate 75,332,201 of NC_132781.1, forward strand.
TTTCCTATTCTTTTCATGTTGCATTGCCAAACTCTGAAGCCTGCCTCAAAGAGATCACCAGATAAAAGAAAATAAATGAAATATAAAGTGGTTATTTCAGAATAGAACATGGGAGGATCAGAATTGTTCAAGATTCCCTACTGGGATCATACTTTGACTGCAATGAATTAACTGCTATCAGCAAGAAAAATCCTGTTGGATTCTTTCAGTCTTTGGCAACTGGCCAAAGAACCTACCAAGAAAGTTTAGAAGTACACTCTTTCTTAATACAAAGTGCCCCCACAGGAACACCAGGATAGCTGCAATTCATCTGAGGCCTCACCTGTAGAAAGAGGCTGTCACAGGGACAGCCAGGACACCCACTAGTTTGTGGAGATCCCTGAGAAAGTATGATTTTAAAAATCTGGACTGTACTTGAGTTTCACCTGCCTTTTTCATTGTATTCATAGGAAGTAAGTAGCAGCTGGTCTACCAGCACTCATACTACTACCTCTCTCATCCTAGGTTTTCTGTGTAATTGCTATGGCTTTGGAATCTCACAACCGATATTCTGTATAACTTAAAGGAGTAATTATGTCTCCTAATTCCAGGTTTGCAGTTTCCAAATATCACTTACAGTTCTTTATTCAGCTGAGTAGCCATATGGACACCAACCATCTATGCAGAAAGGTTTTCCTCAAAGATATGACTTAACACTGCACATTTAGGAAGTAGTTCTACTAAAACAAGCCAAAAATTTTTACTCATGGTTGGTATCTGAGATAAAAATCTGTCTAATATAGAGTCTAGTGGTTTATTGTAAAAGTCAAAAGGAGAGCTGTGAATTCACTACATCCATTTAAAATAAATAACTTATGTGAAATACAGATTCTGGCATAGATATAAGATGTGAAATTCAAAATCAATGGATTGAACCTGCATGTTTCATTTGCTCACAAATTTGCACACACTAATATTCTGCAAAAAAGACAATTGCAGCAAAGGAAAAAGAAAACTGCCCTTTTGCAAACAAGACTAAAAGCATCCCTCGAAAGAGGACAAAATAAACATGCATATATATGTATAAAGTGTTACTGTTCAACACGAATACTATTTCTAGAAAAAAATTGAACTGCATAGGTTAAAAAAAAACAAAACAATGTGCAACATCTTAAGCCATTAAAGCACCAAAAAAAAAAAAAAAAAAAAACTTGAAAGAAAAAAAACACACCAAAATCATTGTTTTTATGACGATTAACATACACAAATAAGAAATATTGATCAAAACTCAGTAAGTAAATACCTGGACTGATACAATGTCCACTGTTGGGAGAATTTTTCTTCAATTTAAATGTCTCTTCTCATCTCTAAAAAAATTTTAAAGTGCTAACTTTATATAAAGCAGGCAAATTCAAGTAATTTGCTATTTAAGTATGCCAATTTTTATAGAACTAAACAAAGAACTAAGAAAAAACTAAAGTGAAACAAGAAGACAGACATGGCAAGAAAAGTGACAAGTTACAGCCAGACAAAGCAACAGAATGCTACAATACCACCTTGGCCTTCTCATTTCAATTAAATGTATAAACTAACAGATTTAGGTATCTGCTGGTTTAGTACACTAACTTCCTTGGATTTGCTAAAATTTATCCATCAACAGATATACAGAGTCCTAAGGAAAAGAGTGCCACTTAAAAATCAACATTGGACACTAATTAAAGCAATTTAAAAAAACAAAAGGTTGTCTACAACTATAAATGAATATTAAACGTAATAGATCGCATAAACTAAGAACTGAAGCCTTATCCTAAGATTAATTACTCCTGCCCTTTAGCTGCTTTTTCAAGGAAGTATACGTTAACCAAATGACGATTGAGGTGCTTGCTGTAATCTTTTTCCTTTCTAAAAGAGCGATCACAGAAGATACAAACAAAATCTCCCTCTCCCACTTTGACTGCTAAGGCTTCCTTTGCATTTTTCCTGCTGGTTTCTTGTGGAACTGGCCGGGCCCCATTCAATCCAGAGTCATCACTACCCTCTGACATGTTGTCACTTAGATCACTTCCATCATGACTGTGGATGCCTTCATCTTCATCCATTTCCTGAGACTCATTTACTGCCATGGTGACAGGAGGTGATGTCACAGCAGTTTTAGACACTGCTTCATGGTTTTCTATTGGTAAGGGATGCAGCACTGGTGAAACAGGTTCTTCAACTGCTGGGCCTTTGCCAGGGGGATTCTCTGTTTTGTTCTCATCAGTGTCCATTTCCATTTCAGAAAGCACAGTGTCAGCCTGACACTTAGCATCTAAAATTTCACCCTCTGGTATAGTCAAGTTTTGTTCAGAGGATGAAATATTGGCAGATTCCTTAATAGCAGCAAGACCAGCTAGACCTTTCTCTGCCTCTTCTACTTCTACTTTTTGAAGAGGGGCTTCTTTACTTCCTTCGTTTTCAGTGAATAATTTTTGGTCTTTTGACTCCTCTTCTTTTGAGTTTTCCTTTGGTGGCGGCAGTGGTGGTGGTGGTGGTGGTGGTGGTAAGTGATCCTGTGCACTTGCACTTTCCTTTAGAAGCTGGCTATCTTTAACAGGCACTAAGCCCACTTCAATAAGGACTTGCTCCTTCCGTGCCATTTCACTCTGTATGTTGGACTTTTCCTTTTTATCTTTTCGAGGAGACTTTTTGGGACTTGGTTCCACGTGAAGAGAAGGCTCTGTGGGAGGAGGCTCCATCTGAACAACCTCCATCTGAACAGGGCCCATGGGAGGAGGTGGCTCCGTCTGAGAAGACCCTATCTGAGCAGACTCCACTGGGGGAGGCGGCTCCATTTGACCAACATCCATCTGAGTAGACTCTAGGGCAGGGGGTGGCTCCATCTGAGCAGGCCCCCTAGGAGGAGAAGTCTCCAACTGAGCAGGCCCCCTGGGAGAAGGCTCCAATTGAGCAGGCCCCTTGGGAGGAGAAGGCTCCATCAGAGCAGGCCCCTTCTGAGCAGGCTCCTTCTGAGCAGCCTCTTTCTGAGCAGGCTTGCTGCTTTTTTTACTTGACTTATTTTTCAGACTTTTCTTCTTTGTACTTTTTTTCACGCAGGTATTTTGCTTTTTATTCTCCTCTACTTTGCTATCACCTTTTGGCACTTCCTGACTATTTTTGGATTTGCTTTCTGCCTTCTTTTTCTTTTTTGTCACAGGTTCCTCATCATTCACAGGGTCTTTTAAGGAATGGGCTTCAGCTTCCATCCTCCTTTTGCTTTTCTTGGTTTTACCGATAGCTTCTGAATTATTTCCTGTATGCACATCCATTTCTTTAGTTTCCATTGCTGATTTGCGAGTTCTAGTAGTCACTTGGGTGGAAGCATTACTACAAGACTTTTTCTCTTTTGAAACATTATCTTTTTTCTCCACTTTTACAGACCTCTCATTCTTCTTTCCAGCCACATCCCCCTTTACTTTTGTCTGTTCTGTCTCTGTTTTTTCATTGGTAATATTGTTATCAGGCAGGTCAGCCTCTCGCTTTTTGGTTTTCTTTAGTTTCACTTTTGAGACATCCATTGTTTTATTAGGACAAGTTGGATGCTTAGACTTGAAATGATACTGCAAATTACACTTCTTAGAAGCTGCATAGTCGCATACAGGGCAATTGAACTGCCGTGGATTAACATGTAGCTCTACGTGTTTTTTGAAATTACTTCTATCTGCTGTTTTGTAGTCGCAATGTGGACAGTTGAGAGGTTTAGGCCCATTATGAACCTGTCTTGCGTGGCGGGTTACTTCATGTTGATTAGAGGCCACATAACTGCACTGATCACATTTAAATGGCTTCTCACCTGAAGGTAAATAAGAGATGTTAGAGAGAACATAGGTTAAGAAATGAACTCACGCTTCTATTAAAATATAAGGAATTGGATGTTAAAACATACACACAACACAAACTATTCATTGAAAAGACTGTATCATGCACTTTACATTTACCATATTTATTTGTAGATCTTTTCTCTACCCCTTGACATGGATTCTCATACTAAATGGAGGAACAATTACCTCATTTAACCATCATCTTCTAAAAAGTTCGTCAAGCTAGAACTCTCAAACACTGTATAAGAGAACAATGATTCATCAAGAAGTACACAACAATTATTGGCAAAGTTGGTTGGGCTGTGGATGTGAATTTTGGGGCAAGGGCACTCAAAGAGGAAAGATAATTTTTTCTTTTGAGAAAAGATTAATTTTAAATGTTCTACATTTAGATAAAACAAATATATAATGGAATAGAATATATAATTCCCATACATTTTTTAAGATAAATCTTGAGACTTCAAAAGGAGTATCTTATACTCCAGGCTACATTCTCAGACCTTAGATGTAGAAGTTGTAAAACAAAGTTTTTGGCCTCAAGGAGCAAAAGGCCTTTTCTTTAAATTTAACCCTTTTATTCATCCCAGCAAGAGTAAAGTTTCATTCAGCAAACTCTTCCAGATGCCAGAATTGCTATTTTAAGGCAAAAATATAATCAAACCAGAAACCTTTTGATTTTTCCCCACCTTCTTCTAACATATGGGCAAAGAAATTCTATCAATGAGAAACAGCATACAAATAGATATGGTATGTAAAATAATCGAACAAAGTCATGATCACAGATCACAGGTACATACAAAACCAAAACCACCCCCACCCCCAAATTAAAGGTATAAGATTAACACATTCTACCTGAATACATACCCATCTAGATCACACTCTAGTAAATATTACCAAATGGTATCCATACCCCACTGGTCCAATGGAATGCATAGTAGAAAAATGGAAATTGACATTTATGAAAATTCATCTCTCAAACATTCTCAAATTTATATCAAATCTAATTTTTTTTCACAAAGTAAATTTCTCAGACATTAGGTAAAACCATGGTAAGCTTTACATGATTTGAAAATGTCTGATGATAAAATAATTGCAGAAACAAAAACTTACCAGGTATATCAGATTGGTTATGTAGCTAACTGGACAACTCTTTCCCATGTTAGACTACTAATAGATTCATAAATAGAGATTTCTACAACATGCTGCATTACTCTATATTTGGCTCTATCTTGTCCTCTCCAATGAATGACCTCAGTGGGGACAATCGTTTGCATAATATATATAAGACATAGAATGGGGGAAAATAGGTGGCATAATGGTTAAAACCTTTTCAAAAATGAGACAATTTGGGGGATCAAATATGGGCTCTTCTCCAACTCACTGTGAAATCTTGAGCAAAGTACTGAAAACTGTAAGGCTCAATTTCTTCATCTGTAAAATACTCAAGTGTTGTGAGCTATAATTTATTCTACATAAAGCATTTAGGATGAACAGAGAGCCAAGCAATTCATATACATTCCCTATACATCATCACTTTTGGGACTGGTACTTTTAGAATAGGTTAATAAAATGCAAGATTCATGGGTTTATCCTGCCTGTCCATTTAAACCTTACCTCTGAGTAAACAAATGGCTGATGAATTTTCTCTCTTTAGGAAAATATTTATGCTAATAAAAGAATTATAATGGAGTATCACCATTGTATAACTCCTAAAAAAAGAGGATATTTACATAGCAAGCATCAAAATGCAAGCCTCCAAAAACAAAAACAAAAACAGAAAACAAAATGCAAGCCTCCACCTATGAAATGGTCAGAGAATGGGAGTTCATAAAAACCTATTTAAATTTTGATGGCAAAATTTACTTGCTCCATTCATTCTCCCCCTCAATTTTATTTTCTTGCCATTAAATATTACTTGTATTAGGAGATCTAGTCATCAAAACTGTATGTTATTAGCACCTAGTTGAATATATATATATATATATATATATATATTTGCCTTGTATCAATGATTTTAACTTAATTCTTTTCCAATTCTAGTAATATTTATCTATATTTTTAATCTTTATAAATGTGTCAGATAGCTATTTTCTTCTTCCCAAAGTAACTTAAAGGTACATTACAAATTCAAAAGGCAAAGCTTTTTATACAATTTATATGTTCTTATCAAGAATCCAAAAAGAAAAGGGAACTTTTTATAAAGAACAGAGCATACAATTGATTACTAATTAGCAATAAAAACAAAGTTCTGATAAAGCAGCATGGGATGAATGTCAAAAACATCTTATAGAACAATGTTAGAATAGTCTTTCTTGCTAGAAATCAGTATCAGTTGGGGGGAAGTACTGATTGGAAAGGGCAAGGACAGAACTTTTCTGAGGGTGTAAGATTTCTTCCTCTAGGGGGCAGTCAAACAGGAGAAATCCTGTGAAGTAACTACACTTCAGATGCATGTATGCATTTTCATGTGTTAATGAACCTCAACAGAATACTGTTTAAAAATTTATTCTACATACCTGCAACTAATGTAACATTGCATATTAACTATACTTCAGTAAAAAATGTTTACTGACAAAAAGCCCAAACTGCATAGTAAGTTGAATTTGACATGGCATACTAAAATGGGAATAAAATAAAATAGCGAAGACCCAGGAAAAAAACATATTCTGGAATTCATGAAGACTTTTAAACCATAACGCCTTTCAAATAAACCCAGCTATTAAAATAGTGCCGCCATAATAATTATGAAATCCTTGGTTAAAGGAAAATAAACTTATTGTTGAATAAAATAGTTTTCCATCTTAAAAAGAGTAATAAATGGAGATAGAACTTGGCAAGTTGTTGATCTCCTTTAACAAAAGCACCCAACAAAACAAAACAAAACCAAAACACAAAAGCATCCAGGCAAATCAAATTCAAAGTAAAAAAAAAAAAAAAAAAGTTACTAAAAAAAGCATCCATTACACTCATTATGGAAAAATACTCAAAATGAATTCCTATGCTAGCAGAATAGGGAACTAGCCAGTATGATATATACAAAAATATCATTAACAGCAAATACCAACTGTATGTATTTCATCAAATGGTAGTTTATCTCCATTGAGAATAAGAAAAGGGAGAGCTGTGGATAATGTCAGTGTAGATTCTAGGACTAGCCAACTGAAGGATACTTTAATACCATTAGGTAGAAACACCAATAAAATAGAGAATAAGACCAGATATCTCAGACTGGTTGGTTTAGTGTGTCAATTTTTCACCTCATCAACATTCTGATCCCTTCCTAATTTAATTTGGCCTAAAAAGACTCATTTTATGGATGAAACTGCTCCAAGTAAACAACCAGTGTTATAAGCTGTCAATTAAGCTAAAATGTATCAACTCCATAGAGCCTAATCTTTTCCAAAAATAAGAGCCTAATAATAAGCACATACTTTTTCTTCTCTAAAACACACTCACATGAACAAGAACCAACCAATAACCCATGGGGACCTTAGAAGATTCCAGACCACAGAGAAGGCACCCAAGAGATTCACTCCATGCAAGACTCCATGCAGTCTTTAAAAAAAGACTACCTATCTAGTTTGACCTAACTTAGCGTCACTTTTTATAATTGCACACTCATACACAAAACAAACTAACCATGTTTGTTTCCTGTCTGCCACTCAAACTATTGGCATCCAATAAAACACAGATCCCAGCTCTCTCCGTACGCTGTGATTCCAATGTCATTATGCTATAGTCTCTTGGGCCATTTTCTGAGCCATAATGTTCTTTTAACTCTGCTTAACTGAAAATGTGAGGTTAAGGAGTTTAAGGCCAAATCCTACCTCTTCTGATCTAAAGGAATGACAATTAACCATAGGTAAAACATTTAGCCTCTCTAAATCTAATCCATAAAGTAAGATAAACCGTTTAAGGAATACTAAGATTAGAGATAACAAATCCCAATTTCTCAAAATAGTAGCTACTATTAGGGTGCCTGGCTGGCTCAGTAGATAGAGCATGTGACTCTTGATCGTGGGGTTAAGTTTGAGATCCACACTGGGTGTAGAGATTACTTAGAAAAATAAAATCCTTATTTTTTTTATTTTTTAAAAAATATTTTATTTGACAGAGAGACAGCACGCACAAGCAGTAGGAGCAGCAGACAGAGGGAAAGGAAGAAGCAGGCTCCCCGCTTGGCAGGAAGCCTGATGTAGGTCTCCATCCCTGGACTCTGGGATCATGACCCGAGCCGAAGGCAGACATTTAACCAACTGAGCCACCCAGGGACCCAAAATAAAATCTTTAAAAAGAAAATTGTAGCTACTACTCATTAAGAAATTTTTAAAATACTTGCTGTACTGTAACAGCCAACTACTGAATATCATCTTTTTAATACAGCAAAGAGATTCAAAAGACAACAGTTAGCAAACACAATTTTTTTTTTTTTAAGCAAACACAAAATTATTCAGGCAGAAGTTACTGACTGGTGTAAAACACCACAGACACTTATACAGTGACAAAAATATTATCTATTCAATGAAAAAGATACAAGAATGTCATCATTCTAATCCAGTAACCCAGCAACAGTACTAGTGAGCCAACCAGATAGTACTTTCAAATGAGACACATGAAGTAGAATCCAAGCATTCCAATTTAATTTCCAGTGTACAAGTAATACAAGGTCACAGGGAAAGAGGAAAAACCAAATGACACCATGAGAAAGCAAGTAAGACAAATCTAGAAAGGAGGACACTCTACAGAAAAAACGGCCACATTTCTTCAATGCCTTAAGTTTCCGCATTGGTAAAATGGGGACAATAATAGAACCTATACATTATAGGATAGTTATAAGGACTAAAATTAGTTAACTCACATAAAACTTTCAAACGTTTCATTTTAAGGGCTAAAGCACAACTATCAATAGAACATGATGCCTACCCTCAACAAAAATTGAGACAGCATCCAAATTACCCTCAGAAAAATGAAACCAGGAAATACCCCTAAGCAATAAATTCAGGTTTCTGGTTAAGTGACTCAATTCAATAGCTTAGGAGATTTAGAAAGAACATTCAAAGTATATTAACATGACAAGAATGTAGGATGAAGAAAAGCTAGTAAGCATATTATGTGACCCATTTATAGTGCTCAAATCACAACCTGTACTATAATCAAATGTTACTTAATTATTGACTTAAAATTGCAATATCCAATAGAAATAAAATACAATATATGTAATTTTAAATTTTCAGTAGTCACATTTACAAAGGTAAAATTAAATTTTACTACTCATTTAACTCAATATAACCAATGTTATGTCAATATGTAACCAATAGTCAAAAAAATTTTTTAGGTTTTATTTAAGAACTCTAGACCCAATGTGGGGCTCAAACTCACAACCCCGAGATCAAGTCACATGCTCCTCCAACTGAGCCAGCCAGGTGCCCCAAAGTAGATATTTTATGTGCTTTTATTTATACTGTTTGAGTTCTACTATGAATTTGATACATTTCAATTCAAACTAGCTACATTTCACAAGTTCAATAACCACATGAGGCTAGTGGCTACCTAAGCAAACTGCACAAATTTCAGGCAATTAATTATTAACTTAAAGGAGGTTAAGTCTACACAGACTTCAGTTATCACCAAAATTTTGGCATAGTTTGAAAGTATTCTGACCAGTTGTGGTGGTTCACCAAGGGTCAATTATAGCCAAAATGAATTATCCTTTAAAGACTACCTATGCAAAAAAACCACCTATGCTAATATTTACTTTTTGCCATCTATCTACCTTGATAATGGGGGCCAATTCTGGTTGGTGATCACCATTATTATTTCAGTCACCAGAATGGACAAATCTTCCACTGCATTTATAGTCCTGCATTTTATCTATTATATGTTAATAAATTGAGATCCTAGAATTACCGATTATTCTTTAAAGTCTGGCTTTTGTAAATTAGTCCACAGAAGCCCTATCAGCTCTCAAAAGAGGACAAATTCACACTTTAGGACCTGAGAAGTTAAGAAGGAATCCCTATAACTGGAAATCACATACTATGAAACTTGGTGTTATACTGTGTTGGGAGTAGGGGAGAGGGTGAAAAGGTAGGGGTTGTTCATAAGTATGAACCAGCATTGGTCTACAATAGCACTTCCAGTTTTATGAATCATGGAATTTGAAGATCTGGTGAAAATTATGGACCCTTCAGCCAGAAACCATGCATACGTGCATTTATATATTCAGTTTCAAGAGTTCCACGTATGGATTCCTTGTTAAGAACCTACATTTAAATACAACACTGATTTTTTAACTCTAATTTCTAAATTATATTAAAAATAAATCATAAATTGATTTTTAAAATAAATAAATCATAAATAATGACCCAGTTCCAGGTCTAGAAGAACTTCCTTATAATGAGGTATTGAATACTAAAAATCATAGAAGGGTTTCCATTTCTTACCAACCTGAATGAGTACGCATATGTCTAGTTAGATGAGTCTTCTGAGAACTTGAGTAAGGACAAAGCTCACATTTGTATGGGCGTTCCCCTGCAAGAATATAATGATTAGGGTTTAAACATGATAAAATAAGGGAAATACAATTCTAACAATATACACAATGTTCAACACTGAGCATTTTTTTTTTTGATAAAGATTCTTTTTTCCTATTCCTGGCAAAATGGTCAATTTTTTATTATGTATTAGACACATAGATGATTTAACTCAGAATTCACATTACCTACATTTCAGCTTTGCTGACAAGAAAGATCACTGGTTTTCTGAATTCTCATAGCCCTCTTAATTTTCCCAGAATGCTACATACTATCACATTAAATATTAAGAACTGAATACTTATCTTGATAAGATATCAAGTAGCATCTTTAAATTAGCATTACCCTTAGAAAAAAAAAATCTACCCAAATTTTCTCCTGTTGTGACTCGGAGTATTTTTTTTTTTTTTATTCTTGTGAAAAATAAACCTATCATTTGAAATTGTTAGCTTAAAGCCAAGAACACTTGAGTGGGGATAATGAAGCTAAAAATTTTATAAAAGGTAGATAAACCTTTCATAAATTAGATCAGTGTTAAAGCAAATCATGCTCATAAAGCCATAGAACTGATAGCAATTGCAGATGAGAAAACCGTGATTTCAGTACTAAACAATTTAAGACTTAACGGCAGGAAACGTTTATTTTTGGGATATGGGTTGTCAACCACAAAACAGGTTTTTTAAAAACCTTGACAATTAAAAAAGAAAGGTCAATTTGTAATTTGTTTTCATCTAGTCTTTGGCCACAAGATAATAATTACGACCTTGGGCAAGTTTCCTCAGTAAAAGTAAAAGCGCCTTTATTTCCTAGAATTGTGAGAATTTAAATTTAAGGTAATACAGAGCATTTGACATTGTGCCTGGCACATAAAGCCCTCAATAAATACCAGTTATTATTTTGTCTATATGGTAAAACTTCCAGTAACAAATATGTCTAATAAAATGGACAAGGAAAAGACAAAAAAGTCAAAAGAGGAAGAATATGATAAGGAGTAGGAAATGTGTTCCTAGTAGCTGTACAGCTGTTACTAGTTGGTAGCTACAGATTAGCGATATAGGTCATACCAAAAGAATTCCTAACTTCAACCTCCAAGAATTTAGCTTAAAAAATGTTGCATGTGTTCCTGTAAGGATATATAAATGACAGATAAGCATGTGAAAAGATTCACAATATCTTTACCCATGATGGAAATGCAAAACAAAACCATAATGAGATGAAGGCTTCACACCCATGAGGATGGCTATAATCAAAATGACAGATGTTAACAAGTATTGGTTAGGATATGGAAAAATTGGAAGTCATACAATGTGAGGCTGTAAAATAGTGCAGCCACTTTGGAAAACAGTTTAGCAGTTCCTCAAATGACTAAACATAGTTACCATATGGTCTAGCAATTCCACTACTAGGGATAAACAGTTGACTCTTGAACAACATGAGTTTGAACTGTTTGAACTATATGGACCTCCACATATAGATGATTTTTTCCCAATAAATACACTGCATACAGTACTGTACATTTATTTCTCTTTCCATGGAGTTTTTTTTCTTCTTAAAAAAACATTTATCTATTGGGGCGCCTGGGTGGCTGAGTCAGATAAGCATCTGCCTTTGGCTCATGACCTGAGCCAAAGGGTTCTGGGATTGAGCCCTGCATCTAGCTCCCTGCTCAGCGGACCCTGCTTCTGCCTCATTCTCTCTCAAATAAATGTTTTTAAAAGTTATTTATTTGAGAGAGAGAAAGTGAGGGGCAGAGCAGGAGAATGCCAAGCAGAATCCCCACTGAGCAGAGCCTGAGGCCCTGAAATCAGGATCTCAGCCCAAATCAAGAGTCAGATGCTTCATCACCGACTGAGCCACCCAGGAGCCCCCTCATGGATTTCCTTCATAACATTTTCTTTTTTCTAGCTTATCTTATTTTAAGAATACAATATATAATACATACAACATACAAAGTATGTTAATCAACTATGTTATTGGTAAGGCTTCTAGTCAACAGTAGGCTACTAGCGGTTAAGTTCTGGGGGAGTCAAAAGGTTATGTGCTCATTTTCGACTGCCCCTAATCTCTGCATTGTTCAAGGGTCAACTGTATATTCCCAAGAAAAATAAACGTATGTCCACACAAAAACTTGTATATATAAAAATTAAAAAAATATTAAAAAAAAAAAAAGGGATCCCTGGGTGGCGCAGCGGTTTGGCGCCTGCCTTTGGCCCGGGGCGCGATCCTGGAGACCCGGGATCGAGTCCCACGTCAGGCTCCCGGTGCATGGAGCCTGCTTCTCCATCTGCCTGTGTCTCTGCCTCTCTCTCTCTCTCTGACTATCATAAATAAATAAAAATTAAAAAAATATTTAAAAAAAAACTTGTATATGAATGTTCGTAGCAGAATTATTCACAATAGCCAAAAAATGGAACCAATCCAAATACTGTGATTTATTAAATAAACAAAATGTGGTCTATCCCTAAAAAAGATTATTTGGCAACAAAAGGAAAACAAGTACTGTATACAGGACATGGATAAACCTTGAAGACATTATGCTAAGTGAAAGAAGGCAGTCACAAAGGACCATATATTATTGTATGACTATTTATATGTACTGTCTAGAACAAGCCAATCCACAGTGAACTGTATGGTATGATTTTTTTTTTTTTAGATTTTTATTTATTATTTATGTATTATAGTCACAGAGAGAGAGAGAGAGAGAGGCAGAGACACAGGCAGAGGGAGAAGCAGGCTCCATGCACCGGGAGCCCGATGTGGGATTCGATCCCGGGTCTCCAGGATCACGCCCTGGGCCAAAAGCAGGCGCCAAACCGCTGCGCCACCCAGGGATCCCGAACTGTATGGTATGTAAAACCTATCTCAATTAAGCAGTTACAGAAAGAAATGGAAGAAAAACTAAATACCATTATAGATTAACATAAAGGATCAACTAAGGATAATTTACATTTAAATTCTTTATAACAGAAAAGAAATTTAAAAAAATTCTTTATAACAGAATAGATTGCTTCTCGCTGCAATTCTACAAAATGAGCATAGATACTTCAGAAAACTTAAGTGATTTTTCAGTCCCACATAGAGGCAAAAATGTCCTCTTTCAAGTAGAACTTGTGAACTGGTTAAATATCAAACCCACAAAATTAAAAATCTTTGGACTCAAAACTCAAATGAAAATAATCCTCAGCCCACACCATGATAATTACCCATAAAAAGAGAACTGAACTTTGACTCTTGGCTATATATGACCTTGGACACATCACTTCAGGGTTTCTTCTTAGTAAACATGGGCTATTATAACTTACCTTATGTTCCTCAATAGATTGTTCTGCAAATTTGCATAGAAGTACCCAACACTGGGCACTAAAGAACAGAAGAGACCCATTAAGTGAATCTGAAACTAGGGTACTTAAATGAGAAGTGATTCAATCATTTCTTATCTCTACTTTTCAGCATTAAATAAATTCATTTTTCCATAAACACAATTTTCAGAACCATGCATTTAACATCAGAAATACCCAGAATTCAGATAATCAAAATATTATCCTCCTGATGTAGTATACACTACCAAATGGTTTTAAAATGCCTACCAAAAATTTCAAAATTACAAAGAAGATTAACATTAGGAAGAAAAAAAAAATCTTTTCAAAAAAGTATTAAGATCACTCAAGTTTAACACTAAAATGTGGGGGGGAAACACACACACGCACATATAAATGTGAAATGAGATACATACAACCACTGTTAACTTACTGTGAAAATACCAACCTTAAATTAATGGCAAGAAAAACTCATGGATAGTATAGTTAAGGACATAAAATATACCCATTAAAAAGTAGTCAACTAAACTTCAGTTAGATTAAACCACTGTACAAAAGAATTTTTAAATGCCAAGAGTTTGTTGTTGTTTTGCTGTTGTTGCTGTTTTTTTTTCCTTGAAGTATTATTTATTTTAGAGAGAGTATTCTACTTGAACCCACAGAAAGAGGTAGGGGCAGAGGAAGGAGAGAAGCTAACTCTCCAAGCATGGAGGACTCTGGGATTTTATCCCAGAACTCTGAGATCATGACCTGAGCCTAAAGCAAGACTCAGAGGTTTAACTAACGACTAAGCCAGCCAGGCATCCCAAGAGTTCTTTTTAAAAAAAACAAAAAACAAAAACAAACAACAAAAAATGCTTTACATAAAAAAAAAAAGAAAAAAAATTAGAAATACACATAAAATACTAAAAAGCTTTTCCAGTACTCTCCATTTTCTTTTTGGTTCTAAAAATATTCTTAAATTGACAAATTTAGATTTACTGTTGAAAACATTTTTAGCTTTTTGGGGGAATATGAATTACTCAAAATACGAACTGTCAAAAATCAAAATGTATTAAGACAAAAGCACTGGGGTACTGATAATATTCTCTATATTGACTTGCATGGTGGTTATGAGTACATATATTTTTAAGAGTCATCGATTATACTTTGATTAAAACAATTCATAAAATGTACAGATCAAAATCATGCCCTGGCTATTCCTTGAAAGCTGTACAGATCACAGCCAATCTAAATTAAGCCCCAAGGTTTTCAAAAACCTGTTAAATAAATAAGAAGTACTTATGGCTGAAGTATATACAGTAGCTGGGATTTATTTTAAGATATTGTATATAAGGTTAGTCTGTTTAATTCAAACTATTAAGTGATTAATGGGGTAGAATTTCCAAATAACTTTCATTTCCTATGCCATGTAATTTTGTAATGTTTGAACTTCTTGACTTTTGAAATTAAAATGGTTTCAAAGCATGGAGAAAATCACAGGTTACAACAAATTCCAAAGGATCTACACATTTTTTTTACTTGACTAGATTTTAAAGCTTTAAATACAGGAACCATCTCTTAGAGGCTTAGAAATCTTGCTTCAGACATCTTTTTTTTTTTCTTTTTTAGTTTGAGAGAGAAAACACAGCGGGGAGGGGAGGTGCCACAAGCAGACTCCACCCAAGTGGGGCTTGATCCCACTGCCAAAGATTGTGACCAGAGCTGAAATCAAAGAGTCAAGTACTCAACCAACTGAAGCCACCTGGGTGCCCTCTTTTTTGTAATAAGTTCATCTGCAAGTTTTATTAAATCCATCACTTCAGTAAGCACAATGGAATCCCCTCCCCACTGTACCCTACTTTACCTGTGGGGTTCAGCCCTACTAAGTGATGACTCTTGCAAAAGTGACTTGATGCAAACAGCATCTCCACAACCCCTTTTCACTTCTGATCCAGAGTACTGTACTAGATTACCCTTTCCATTTTGTTCAGACCACTACTCAGTCCTCAAAGGTACCAATTCTTAGCAGAAAAAAATATAAGAAAATTAACTACCATTAAGTTGCAAACAAAAAATGAGATTCCTTGGGGTGCCTGGCTGGCTCAGTCAGTGGGGCATGCAATTCTTGACCTCAGGGTCTTGAGTTCTAGTCCCACAATGGGTCGAGAGCTTATATTTTAAAATGAATTATTAAGGGGTATTGAGGAGAAATGGGGTACAAACACTAATAGCATTTGTGCGTGTGTGTTGAAGGTGTCCTAAAAACTGACTGTGGTCATAGTTACACAACTTTTGTGAATATACAAAAACCAGTGAATTTTAACTTTAAATGGATGAATTCTGTGGTAGCAGACTGTATCTCAGTAAAGCAAATAGTTATCCACCCCACCCCCCCCAAAAAAAACCCAAACTGCTAAATGTGATAAAATATCAGTAACTATTAAATATAGGTAATGGACATACATGTTGGTATTTGAGATGCTTGAAATTTTTAACATTGTTCCATTTTTTTCATAGAGTACACTTACAAATGAGAAAGGTCCTCTTCGGTGCATGAGTTCAAACATGCTGAACGGCATTGGTTTTGGTCTGAAAAATAGCTTTATTTTCCACCTGTGTGTTTGCTTTCTCAGGAAAATGACTGCAAGTGTGGCAATCCCACCAATCTTTTATTTTTTTTTTTTCAAAGATTTTACTTATTTATTCAGGAGAGACACACAGAGAGAGGTAGAGACACAGGCAGAGGGAGAAGCAGGCTCCACGCAGGGAGCCGGCCGTGGGACTCGATTCCAGGTACCCAGGATCACACCGCGGGCTGCAGGCGGCACTAAACCGCTGCACCACCGGGCTGCCCCCCACCAATCTTTTAAAAACTACTTCTCACATTCCTATGTTTTGGAGACAAGTTGTTCCACTTAGGAACTCAATACCCAGACAAGTTTTTTAAAAAGTTTAAGGCTTCTGTGAAATGGCTCTATGCAAGGGTTAATCGCTGAGTTTTCCTTCCTGTCTAAATCCTTGATTTCTTTGGGAAACTACATTGCGTCTTCGATATATTCACTATCAACTAAATACATCTTCTAAGAAAAAAAAAAAAGTCTAATTTGGCTAAATGATCTATCCCAACTTGTCAGAATATGAATTTTAACAAGAACATTGATAATATTTCTCTTGGCCATTCTTTGAAGCAAGTCTTCTTCATGTACTCTCCAATCCCATATTGTTATTACCACCATGGAGAGAAACTGAAGCACAAAGGGGTTAAATCACTTATCCAAGGTCACAAAGACAGCAAAAAGAACCAGAATCCCCCATCTTTAGTACTACTTTAAACTGCCTACTGAATTAACGATCAGAAGAGAACTGAACTTAAGGACTACAAGGTACTCTTACCTGTATGAGTTCGAACATGTTGAACATAATTATTTTTTCTGTCTGAAAAATAGTTGCATTTTCCACATGTGTATACTTTCCTTGGAAAATGGTTTCTCAAGTGTTTCCTCCAGTGATACTCGCTGATTGTGGTGTATGTGCAAATGATGCACTTGTAGACTCGCTCATTATCCCCAGCTCTGGTGTGGTGTTTCAGGTGAGCGGTATAGTGATCATATCGATTGGTATTGTAGCCGCAGCGGTCACAGCGAATGGGGCCCTTGGAGAAATCTCCCTCCTCTGCAGTGGAAGACCCAGATTCTCTGGCTTTTGCTTGCTTCTCTGCACTTTCTTCCACAAAAAACTTCTTGGCACTATGAACTCTGATGTGATGCACAAACTGTTCTTCTGATTCCGCTTCATACTGGCATGGCTTACAGCGAAAAGGTTTGCTCTTCAAGTTCTTGCATTTGTCCTCTGCTCCAGGTGTTTCAGGAGGAAGATCTTTATTTGAGTTGTAAATTTCTGGGGCAGCTGATACCTCAAACACAGGCTGTGGTTCTACAACACTGAGCTCCAAACTTTCCAGTTCCATGTTTTCCAGTCCACTGGGTTCACCTTTTATTTCAGGAGACTCTTCAAGTCCTTCTCCGTCACTATCTGAAAAGTTGTTATCTCCAACAGGCATCAATTCTGCCATCTGTCTTTCTTCACCAACCAGGTAATCACAGCAGCTGCCATTTACTTCCCCAGTTAAGGCCACATTTGCCAACATGATAAGCTGGGGCGCCGCCAGTTCAGCTTTGGAGAGGTCATGCAAGTCATACATGTCGTTAGGCAAGGCCATGCCAATGTTGCCACTGCCTGTGAACAGCCCTCCTCCTCCAGAAGACTGCCCCATTACCTGGGTGGCCATGACTGTATTCTGAATTCAAAATAAGACGAAACAAAGAAAGAAAAGAAAGAAAGAAAGAAGAAAACACAAAAGTACCAGTTTAAATACAACATCCAAAACGTTGCTGTAATTCCTCATAACTAAAAAAAAGTTCTCCAATGTAATCTTTAAATTCAATATATGCTGTTAACTGCTAAAATTAAGGCTTTGATACATTTTTGTACTTGCAAATTTTCTTTACTGCAGTCGCCAAAAAACTTCTACTATCCCTACGAAAATTTCTATCAATTGTTGGATGTAACTCATGCATCAACTAGGCCTACGCCTGGCATGCCTTCCCTCAAGCAGTTTTAAATCTTTCTCGTGAAAAAAAAAAAATTAAGGAACTTCATTTTTAATGTTAGTTAAAATCATTTTTAATTTCCATATGTGAAGAGTAAACTTGCTGTCCTCCCAACTGGCCCCCTTCAGCAGTTTACTGGTCGGAAAGCGGAGAAATCCAATAACCATACTGTGCATTTGTTAAGTACAAACACGTCTGGAAAGTAGAAGCCTGTATTAATTGGTCAAGTGAACTGAATTTCGTATGAACTCAAGTAACTCCAGAAGAATAAACTGAGAAAAAGTACCCCTCGGCTTATTTATTTATTTTCTTAATGACTCGACCTTTTTAAAGGGAGGCAAAAAAAAAAAAAAAAAAAGAAGAAAAAAAGCGAACCTTTCTTCCTGTAAAAAAAAAAAAAAGGGAAGCTCCATGCCTTCAAAACTTCACTAATGAAAATAAAGAAACTTTCAACCCTGCTAATAATCGTACAGCTCGACCCGACGACCGGCAACTTTCTTGCATTGTGCTGGACTTGGCCTACTTGCTTGGGGGAAGCCATTACAAGATCACCTTCTTGCAAACATGCTGGGCTTTTAAAGTCGCCTTAAACCACGTTACTTTCCCATCTACAGGGTGCTATTCTCAAACTGAGCGCTGTCTTGCAAGTTAGAAGAAGAAGGAAAAAAAAAAAAGCAAGCAAAGTTATGCTGCAAGCCCTCAAAAAATAAAAAAATAAAAAAAAAATGCAATCAGACCCCAAAGACGAAAAGCAGTCGGTTTCCCCCAGGTGCAGAACTCAAGCCGAGCGGGTCTGCGAGGTCCCGGAGCTGGGGCCGGATGCCATCACAGGGCGCACACCGAGGGCCCCGGCGGCCCCAGGGCTGAGCAGCCCGGGCTCCTCGCAGCTGGCCCGATCGTCCACTTTTCTAATTGCAGCCCCCCCCCCCCCGGCCCAGCCCTAACTACGGTCCCTAAAGGAATCTTCACGCCGGCCGGGGGAGGCCGTCCGAGCAGAGCCCGAAAGCCCAACGTGCTGCGCGGATTCCTCCGTGCGGCCGCCCCCAGCGCCTGCCTCGGCGGCATTCCTCGCTCCAATAGGCATTCGGCCATTTTCTCAAAATACCAAACACAAAGCAGCTCTTTGCAAAACTCGGGCGCTCTCGCTTCCTCCCGGCCGGGCGCGCTCACTGCACGCACTCCCACCCCCACCCCGGCTCGCGGGACTCGCCCCGACCCCCGTCCCGGAGCCCTTTCCCCGGCAACCCCCCCCCAAACGCCGAGCGGGGCCGGCGGGGCAAGCCCGGGGCGCCGTTGGGCCAGACCCGGGCCTCCCCGCTCGCCGCCGCCGCAGCCGCCGCCGCCGCCCCCTCCCCGGCCCCGCGGGCCCGAGTCCGGGAAGGGGAAGGCAAAGTTACCGCGTCGCCGGCGCCCCGGGCTCACCCTCCGCGGCGGGCCCGGGAGGCTCCGCGGGCGCCCTCCGGAGGCGTCGGGCCCAAGCGCCGGAGGGGCCCCCACGCGCGCCCCGGAAGTCTGAGAACTCACTGCCCCACGGCGCCCCGCGGGCCGCGCGCCCCGGTCCCGCCAGCTCGCGCGCGGAGGCGGCCGGGCGCGGGGGGCCGCGGCGGCGGGGCGGCCCGGGAGCAGAAATCGCTGTCCAGCCCCATTGGCGGAGCCGCCCGGGCCGCGGGGCTGACTCAACCCGCCCGGCCGCACTCAGCGGCGCCTTCCGGCGCAAGGGAGAGGCCGCGGAGGGAGGGGGCCGGCGGGGCCGGCGGGGCCGACAGGGCCGCGGGCCGGCGAGGGGCTGCGGCGGGCCCTGGGGGCCGGGGCGCGGGGAGGCAGCTCCGGGGCCGGGGCCGGGGCCGGGGCCGCAGGCGGCGCGGCTCCGCGGGACCCCGCTCCGAGGGCGCCCGGGCCCGCGACTGGGGAGGGGGTCCTGGCCCCACGCCGCTCCCCGGGGACGCCCCCGGCCCAGCCCCCGGGCCGCGCCGGTGTAACCCGATCCCGCCCGGCCGCCCGCCCCCGCCCCGCGCCGCGGCCGCCGCCGGAGCCACAGTATCTGCAAATCAGCCCTGGACAGCGCCTCGCTCCGCGTCCCTCCGCGCCCTCCCCCGGCCGCCGCCGCCGCCGCCGCCGCCGCCGCCGCCGCCGCCGCCCGGCCCTCCCCCACCCGGCCGAGCCCCCGGCCCTGCGCCGCGCTTACCGGCCTTCCCCGGCGAGGAGGCGCGGGCGACCCGCCGCCGCCGCTCCCTCGCCGCCTACTTTTCTTTGTTGCTGGAGTTTCGGGGGGAGGGGAGGGGAGGATGGAAAAGTTGGGCGCTGGGGACGTCGAGGCCCGCGAAGGCCCGGGAGTGGGGCTCGCAGAGAGCGCTCAGACCGCCGGCTCTCGCCCCGCCGTCCCGGCCGCCGCCGCCGCCGCCGCCGGGGTCTGGGGCCCGGGGCCTCGGCGGCGCTCGCTCTGCTGCTGCGCCGCGAGCTCGCGGGAGCCGCACATTCCAGCACAGGAGGCTGCGCCGCGCACCCAGCCCGCGCCGCCGCCGCTGCCGCCGCTGCCGCCGCCGCCGCCGCCGCCGCCCGCGGGACACGCCCCCTCCACCGCCCGCGCGCGCCCGCGGGACACGCCCACCCCGCTGCCCGCGCGCGTGTCCGCCGGGCGCGCCCCGCCCCTTGGCGGAGGGGGTTGGCCGGGCCCGGCCGGCCGGGGGCGCGCCGCGCGGCCCCTCGCTCTGCCCTCGGGTCGCGCCGGAGGCGAGCCTCGCTCCCTCTCTCGGTTTCTTTCATAAACAAACAACAGAAAAGTTGCCCCATGGCCCTGGCGCGCGAGGATGAGAATAGAGCTGTTAAAAGGAAGAATCTGCAGGCTCTGACCGTTCTCTTTACAACTGTTGTCACCCGCCTTTCAAGTCTAAAGCGCTCGAAAAATGCCCTTTTAGAAGCTCTTGAAATCTCCACCCGTGGCCACCCTTTAGCTCATTAAGGTTCCTTAAGCTCACGCGGTAAAAAAAAAAAAAAAAAAAAAAAAAATTGCATCCCGAATTTGAAACAATAAGCAGGGAAAATGCAGGCAGCTCTTGAGTTGCGAGGAGAAACTGTCCCGGGAAGGTCGTGGACTCAAAACACAACTGAGGGGGCAAGTCCATAGACGTGGCAGGTGGCAGGTCCTTCCTGAGCGTGCAAGACACGGTTGCAGGGGCGCAGGGGCGCAGTTACCGTGTGGGAGAGTAAGCCTGGCTTCCCCGTTTCTAAGCTGGGGTAACCATGCACAATAGCTGGTGCGTAGCAATATGCTTTTAAAAGAGAGAGAGACCGTAGTCTCATGTACCCCTTACCTCCTGTTTACACCAGAAATGCCTTCTTAGTCTGCCTTTGAGAGCTAAATCGTGCCCATCCTCCAGAATTTAATGGCTTCCTTAAACTTCTTAGTTTAGCATTCAAGGCCCCGACCAACCTCACCTAGATAACTTGGACTGTCACTAGTATTAAAATACCGGTAGCAGGAGCACCTGGGTGGCTCAGTGGTTGAGCCCCTGCCTTCAGCTCAGGTCCTGATCCCAGGGTCTTGGGATGAGTCCCCCATCCGGGTCCCTGGAGGGAGCCTGCTTGTCCCTCTGCCTGTGTTTCTGCCTCTCTCTGTCTCTCATGAACAAATAAATAAAATCTTTAAAAAAATAAAATAAGAGGTAGCAGCAAGTGCTATGGGGGTTCAGAGTAGGGAGATGGTCCCTAGTTAAGAGAACCTAGAAACTTCTCACAGTACACGATTATCCAATCTGGCCTTAGAGAATTAGGAGAATTTCAACAGGTGGAAAGTAAGGGAGGGAACAATCTACACAGTGAAAACAGCAATCTCAGAAACCCATCAACTGAGACCGAACTCCTCCTCCAGCTCTCCCAGTTTTTCTGTCAAGTTCCTTCACGTTTCTCTTAAGACCCAGCTTCCACACTCCTCACTTTCCTAGTCTACACCCTAGTAGGACCCTTGTTTCCCTATATTAGGACAGTAATATTAGATTAATTAATGCAGGCTAGACTAGAGGCCCTAAGGGTTCAGTTACTTAATACCACATGCAAGCACTCCCCCATGAATCAAATTTGAGAAGTATTCATTTTCACTGAACCCAAAAGAGAAAGATATGCAGAAAGGAGGAAAGGAGAGAGACAGAAGAGAGGGAAGGAAAGGAGGAAAGAAGGGAAGAAGAAAGGAAAGGGAGAAAGAAAACTTTTAGTCTGCTATAAACGTGTCTACCTTTTCCTTTTTTAAATTTTTTTTTCCTTTTTTCTCCTTTTTAAACTTAAACCTAATTCAAGTTGCATGGCTTTTTTAGATGTTGTAGCCCAGAAAATAATTCTGGCCTCTTTCATGGCCCTCAAAGACATACAGTGTTTTCCCTTTTTTATGTCCAAAAAGGCAAAAATGAAACTAACTAGATAAATGTCCTTCATTTCCTCAGTCTGACTGCTGGAAATGTTTTATTAATTGCAAATTTACTCCCACATATTGTGATGCAAAAAGAAGAATGACAAATTGGCAGCTGCATTCATTTAAAATTAGCAGAGGCTCTTGTTCAAGAGATGGCATATTCAGAGTGACCCAAATTATCATGACATGAAGGCCACAGGTCAAATTCAAGGCCAAGTTACAAATCAATAGAAAATTTCCTTCAGAGGAAGCTGGTGCTATGAACTTGAATTCTTAATTGTTTGTCAAGAGACTGTATAATTTGCTGCATCCAAAATTTAAGATCTGCAAGATAGGACTTTGAAACGTGAATAAGTTCTGGTTTTTTTATTTAGAGAATATGGATTCTTTCCTATATATTTAATTGATCAGTTTTTTTATTTTAATTATCATATGTTCTTAATAACATTTCCTCTGGAGATTTATTTCAAAAGTTTGGTAGAATGTTTTTGTGCTTCCGTGTGCTTTTTATTCTTAACCATGTTTCATTTTGTTTTCTCTAGAAAAGAGTTTAGTTTGACTGAACTCACATTAATGTTTCACTGAAGTTCAACTACTTGCTTTACACATGTTACATAACTCAAGGTTTGTGAATGAAAACTGGGGTACATCTCCATTCTGATGTCGAAAGCTTTTGCTTCCACTCTTGCTGTCACCAGCCAAATGGAAGACATCAGTGCGTCAAGGACTAATGTTTTGGGTGTTTCTCCCACTTTCTCTGCATTTGCAGTAGTATCTGCCACTGTTCTCCTCTCCAGGAATCTTCCCCCCAAAGCAATTGATCCTGCAGGGCCTGAGCTCTGGCCCTAAACTTTGTGCTCTGTGAGTTAGCACAGTTTCACTTTGCATTTAGATCACAGTGATTTAAAAAGACAACTTAAAAAATACTCCTTTGTGGTGCATCTGGGTGGCTTAGTCATTGAGCCTCTACCTTTGGCTCAGGTCATGATCCCAGGGTCCTGGGATCAAGTCCTGCATCAGGCTCCTTGCAGGGAACCTGCTTCTGCCTCTATGTCTCTCCCTTTCACTGTGTCTCTCATGAATAAATAAATAAAATCTTAAAAAAAAAAAAAAAAAGATTCAAACCCAGGCCATTTGATTCCAGGTACTCTGTTTAGATAGATAGATAGATAGATAGATAGATAGATAGATAGATGATAGCTTTGCTTTTCTATAACCTTATTCTGAAACTTTCAGTGAGAATAAAAAAAGAGTGCACTGGATACTCTGGTTTCTCTTCAGATCATATAAATGTTTTGCCTTTTACTAAAGATTTCCATGGAGAGGAACAACTTTGAGTCTTAAGTAGATTTTTTGGGTCCTTGTTTCAGTAAAGTTTACAAAGAAAAAAAAAAAGAGAAAGAAAGAAAAGAAGGGAAAGAGTGAGTGAACACTGGCCAGATAGGCCAGAGAACTGTTTCTCCTTCCCTCTGTCATTTTAAGAAATCACTTCTCATAGCACCTGGGTAATTTAGTTGGTTAGGGGGTTAAGTCTCTTCCTTGGGCTCAGGTCATGATCCCAGGATGCTGGGATGGAGCCCCAGCTCTCTGCAGGCTTCTGGCTCAACAGGGAGTCTGCTTCTCTCTCTTCATGCTCTCACTCTCTCTCACAAATAAAATCTGGAAAGGAAAGGAAAGGAAAGGAAAGGAAAGGAAAGGAAAGGAAAGGAAAGGAAAGGAAAGGAAAGGAAAGGAAAGGAAAGGAAAGGAAGGAAGAAAGAAAGAAAGAAAGAAAGAAAGAAAGAAAGAAAGAAAGAAGAAACAACGAAAGAGAAACAAAGAAAGAAAGAAGTCACTTCTCTTGTGTTTTGCCTATAAAATAAAGAGGTTGGGCTAGTGATGTCTAAAATTATCAGCAGCTTAGAAATCTAAGGTGCTTTTTATTCTGTTTGAAATTTCAAAGCATGTGTAGTTGTTCCTGGTATAATTATATATATTTAAGTTCAGTGTACTGGGGACCCTAGTGTCTTCTCTATGGTTCTCTCTGCCCCCTTGGAGAACCACCAGTAGCCTTGAGCCATACTGGTTTAAAGATCTGTGTGTCGTCGTCTAAAGACAGGGATCTAAGGCCTGGTCTGGCTTTATTAAGTGCGGGATAACCTAGCCTTGCTTCCAGTTGAACCCTGACCCTTTGTTCTGGTTCTGACAATTGCAACGCAGTCTTATCCAGTACAGTATCCGTATCTGCAGCTATGTAGGCACAGGAGATGTTCCCTAAATGCTGAGAGGAGGGAGGGAGGTGAATTAGGGAATTCCAGAATGAGCTGGGCTCCTTCCTGCCCTCTGCAAGAGCCTAGAATATACTTTGAACTACTCTCCCCTTGTTCCTCTTCCCTTCAGCACCACTGGCCTCCCTGAAGCCTGGTTCCTCTCCCCATTGTGGTTCCTTGTTCCGCTTGCTGTTCCTCTCTGGAGAGACTGTCCAGTACCCTCTGTCAATGCTTCTCGGTCCTGCCCCTTCTGATTCAGATGTCCTCGTCTCATTCACCAAGCTGTTAGAATTTTTTTTAAATTTTTTTTAAGATTTATTTATTTATTTATGATAGACATAGAGAGAGAGGCAGAGACACAGGAGGAGGGAGAAGCAGGCTCCATGCTGGGAGCCCGACGTGGGACTCGATCCTGGGACTCCAGGATCGCGCCCTGGGCCAAAGGCAGGCGCCAAACCGCTGAGCCACCCCGGGATCCCCCCAAGCTGTTAGAATTACAACCTCCTCCCCTTTGCATCCGATCCTGTCATCCTTCCTCACTGTTTTTATTAGCTTTTATCACTAACTATAACATAGTTATAGCATAGCATTTATCACATGCTATGCATTTTATTTACCTTATTTTTACTTTCTTTCCTTATGAGAACTTAAGCTCCAGAAAAGAAAAAAAATTTTTTTAAGATTTTATTTATTCATGAGAGACAGAGAGAGACAGAGAGAGAGGCAGGCTCCATGCAGGGAGCCCGATGTGGGACTCGATCCTGGGACTCCAGGATCACGTCCTGGGCCTAAGGCAGGCGTTAAACCACTGAATCACCCAGAGATCCGCGAGAAATTGTTCTTTATCTCCAATGCCTATAACATGGTAGTTACTCAACAAGAGTTTGTGAAATGAATGGTTAGGGGATCTCAGCTTGGTTTTGGCAGTCTTTCAAAGTGGGGACACCCCTTACCCATATCGGCATCCCCATTTCAGTACCCATCACAGACCTCCCTCATGCTAAATGCTAGCCTGCCTCTTTGACTCTCCCCTACAATATCCCCTTTTCAATAATCATTTGTGGAAGGAATAAAGAAATGCTCCTGGATCCCTGGTCCCTGTGGTTTGTCCTCTTATTGGAAATCTTCCTTCCTGCTCTTCTGCATAGCGTATTCCTAGCACATCACTACTTTCACATGCCAGTCTCTAGTTGGATTTTCCTTGGTGCCCCTAATAGTCTGCTGAGCCTCCAGTGTCCCTCTGTTTGCCTGTAGTCTAAATATAAGCCACATCCCCCTCCCTGCAGAGCTGTCATCTGCATTGCCCTGCCCTCCTCTCCCCTGCATTCTGTCTCTTCACTCTGGTCTTTGTCATTGTTGAATTCTCCTGGATGGTATGCAGACCACAAAATCTCACAAATGAAAAAGCTCTTAGAGGTCCAAGCCCTTATTTTATAGATGAAAGAAGATAGGCCTGCAAGTATTTGGCTTGTGCAGGTTTGCACTCAAGTTAGGGTACAGCTGGAACTAGGATCCAGAGGCTCAGATTTCCAGCCAGTCTGGTCCTCCTTCCATCTCTCTCAAAATCTCCAGTCTTCCCTTGGTTTTTCCCTGGCCCAGTGGCCTCCTTCCCAAAACCATCTTTTACTTCTCTGGACCTGATGAGCCAATTTATTCAATGGCTATACAAACAATGTATATTTCAGGTAAGAAGTCTTTTCAGATTCACATTTTCCTTATTTTTAAGCCTATTTTCAAATTAAGATTAATTACTCTCTGGCTAGGGAAGCCCTTACTGTATTCTATTGCATTTAAAATACTCAAGACCTAAAAAAAAAAAAAAAAAAAAAAAAAAAAAAAAAAAGGGATCCCGGGGTGGCGCAGTGGTTCGGCGCTTGCCTTTGGCCCAGGGCGCGATCCTGGAGACCCGGGATCGAATCCCACATCAGGCTCCCGGTGCATGGAGCCTGCTTCTCCCTCTGCCTATGTCTCTGCCTCTCTCTCTCTCTCTCTCTCTCTCTCTCTGTGACTATCATAAATAAATAAATAAATAAAAATAAAAAATAAAATAAAATAAAATAAAATACTCAAGACCTGGAGCAGCCCGGGTGGCTCAGCGGTTTAGCACCGCCTTTGGCCCAGGGCCTAATCCTGGACCACCCGGATCCCGAGTTGGGCTCCCTGCATGAGGCCTGCTTCTCCCTCTGCCTGTGTCTCTGTCTCTGTCTGTGTATCTCTCATGAATAAATAAATAAAATCTTAAAACAAACAAACAAAAAAACCCTCAAAACCCATGGTGACTGGGTGGCTCAGTCTGTTAAGCATCCGACTCCAGGTTTCAGCTCAGGTCATGATCTCAGAGTTCTTAGGGTCTTGAGATCAAGCCCCATGGCAGGCTTCAAGCTCAGTGAAGAGTCTACTTAAGATTCTCTCTCCCTCTCCCTCTGCCCTTCCTACTCTCTCTCTCTCCCTCTCAAAATAAACAAATAAATCTACAAATACTCAAGACCCAACACTGACATTTGAACCTACAAAACTGTACATCAATTTAGGAAAAAGAGGACTTAACTTTAAAGACAGAATCTGGCAGCCTTTTCCTTCCTCCCACAAAGAAGCAAAAAGCTCCCAGTATGTGCTCCCAAAGTGCCATGAAAAAAAGTTTACTTGTACATGTTTTCTTTCCTGTGTCTTTCTCACCTGACTATGAGAACCTGGAGATAAGGAAATGTTTGTATGTTCTCAATATAATATTCCTTCCGCAAGTCAAAAAATCAAACATCTGACAAAGTGTATCACTGGTTTTATCAATAAATGTTTCTTAGAGGAGTAAAACCGTACCTTTTCCTTATTTGTTTTTAAATAATCACTTAATATACTAGAATGGCTAAAAGTAAAAGAGCTGGCAATATAAGTATTGATAAGAATGCTAAGCAACTGAAACTCTCATATATTACTGATAATGCACATTGGAATTGGTCTATGTAGTTTTCTTTCTTTTTTTTTTTGTCTATGTAGTTTTCTATAGAGACACTTAGCATATAATCTAGGGATCCTATTGTTAAAAAGAAAACCACAGGCCCAAAATGGCGTCACTGAAGCCAAGTTTCAACCTCCCCCTAAATATAGTCTTACCTGGTCAGTCAGGAATTTTCTGATCAACATCAATGAGGTAATCTGTCACGTGGGCTCTCTTAATCTCCCCCCCCCCCCCTTCCAAGAAAAGATGAGGTAATCTGCATGATAAGATTCCTGTTCTTCTCCCTAAGGGAAGGTGACCTTGTCTGAAACAATCTTTTCTTTCCTTTTGTTAATAACTTCCTTGCCCCACCCTCCTTCCTATAAGAACATTCCATTTTGTACAACTCCTCAGAGCTCCCCTCTACCTGCTAGAGGGGATGCTGCTCACTTCATGAATTGAGCAATAAAGCAAATTAGATTTTCAAATACACTTGGTTGAATTTTGTTTAACAGTACTAATACAAGAGAACTGAAAATGTATGCTATCCGTGCAAGGACCCTATAGGAAAGTGTCCAAAAAATGGGAACAACCCGAAAGTCCAACTGGTGAATGAATAAATAAATTCTAATACACCCATACAATGGAATAATTGTGTCAGGGAACTAAAACTTTCCCTGTACTCTCTTAGTTTAAGTGATTGGGGCCCTGAGAATTGACTAACAAAGACAAATTAGCAAAAGATAAAATTTAATCATTGTTTTTGTTAAGGTACAAAAACTTGTACCTTAAGGGTACATAGTAAAATGTGACACAAAGGGGCTGTTAAGATTTGGGGCTTATACACCATCCTAGTAGAGGCAGGGGAGGAAGAGAAGGACACTTACAGAAAAACTAATGGCTTCTTATTAAGGAAAAGTGGGGGAAGAAAGAGCACTTATGGGGAACACAAATGAGCTTTTGGAAAGATAAATGGGCCTCAGAAGAGATGAGAGATGTAACAATTTTGTGACAATGTCTGTGTGATATAATATGGAGACCTCTCATCTTCTGGGATAAGTGATAAGAGTCTTTGGTCCTTGTTGATCCTAGGGAGAGGATTTATGACAATTGGTTTTTTAGTTCTTTTGACAGGCTCTACTTTTAGGAAGATGAGAGATTTCAGGAACTCAAAATAAATGCCCCTTCCAAAATGTTTTTTAAGATTTCATTTTTTTTTAATTTTTAAAAAAGATTTTTTTTATTTTAGAGAAAGAGCAAGCACAGGGCAAAGGGAGAGGGAGAGAGAAAGAAATTTCAAGCAGGTTCTGCACTGAGCGTGGAGCCTATGCAGAGTTGATCCCAAGGCCCATGAGATCATGACCTGAGCTGAAACCAAGAGTCAGACACTTAACTGACTGAGCCACCCATATGCCCCTAAGATTTCATTTTTAAGGGGGCACCTGGGTGACTCAGTGGTTGAGTTCTGCCTTTGGCTCAGGTCGTGATCCTGGGGTCCTGGGATCAAGTCCCACATCAGGCTCCTTGCAGAGAGCCTGCTTCTCTCTCTGCCTATGTCTCTGCCTCTCTCTGTGTCTCTCATGAATAAATACATAAATTCTCTTTAAAAAAAAAAGATTTTATTTTTAAGAAATCTGTACACCCAATGTGGGGCTCTAACTCATGACCTTGGGACCAAGAGTCATATGCTCCACTTGCTGAGCCAACTAGGGACCCCTTCTAAAATATTTATGCCGCAGTGAGTGGCATATTCTGGACCATTCAATAGCAATAAGAACTAGGCTATAAAGCAACTGCATTGATGAATCTTTAGAGTTTTATGCCAAGTGAAAGAAGCCAGATACAAAAGGCCACTTACCATATGATTCCATTTGTATAACATTCCAGGAAAGGCAAGCCAATAGAGACACAAATCAGATCTGTGGTTGCCAGGGGCTGGTGGTTAAGGAAGGGAATTGACTACAAGATGGCATAAGGGAATTTTGGGAGTGATGTCAATGATTATATCTTGGCTATGGTGATGGCTACACAACTGTATAAACTCAAAATCCATAAAAATGAACAACTTAAAAGGGCAAATTTTACTGAATGCAAAGTATACCTTAATAAGCCTGACTTTTAGGGGCCCCTGCGTGGATCAGTGGTTGAGCACATGCCTTTAGCTCAAGTCATGATCCTGAGGTCCTGGGATCGGGTCCTGCATCGGGCTCCCCGCAGGGCATCTGCTTCTTGCTCTATGTCTCTGCCTCTCTCTGTATGTCTCTCATGAATAAATAAATAAAATCTTAAAAAAAAAATAAGCCTGACTTTTAAAAAATATAGCTGTAAAGAATAGAAATGAGTTTTTCTTTGTCTAGGTGTTTATTTGAGTTATTTTGGAAAGTGTTTGAAATCCTTTCACAAAACATTACATCTGAGAATAATGATTTTTCTAATAGAGTCTCTACCAATTTATACTTAAAAGACACTTACCATCCCTAAAGTTATTTTATTCCACCAATATTTACTAAGCACCTCCTTTGTTTAGGACACAAGGATGGGGATGCAGGGTAGGAGACAGTAAAGAAATATAAACTAGGTGTTGACCTTCACGAGCTTACAATTTAGCTCAGTAGAAGAACAGACAGTAAGAACTTCTTGAGTTTGGAAGAGAAATTGCTTCCAGCTAGGGCAAAGCTTCAACAATGCAGAACAGGATGTCTTGCAGGAAAAGAAGCAGCTCATGGATTTGGTTCATAAGGAAAGAGTTCAAAGTCTGGAGATTAGTTACCTTTAGGTCATTCCTAATGTGTCATTTCAGGAGGAGGAGAGACTGGTCTTCTGCTGAAACATGAAGCATGAGCAGAGATGCAGGAAAGAAAGTCAGGTAAACCAGAATTGCAAACCAGCTGGGAGCTGAAGCAAAACAGGGTTGAATGGGAAGTATATGGCACCAGTCTAGGACTGGCACCCTTTTTTTTTTTTTTTAAGATTTTATTTATTTATTCATGAGAGACACTGAGAGAGAGAGAGAGAGAGAGAGAGAGGCAGAGACACAGGCAGAGGAAGTAGGCCCCATGCAGGAGCCCAATGTGGGGCTTAATCCTGGGTCTCCAGGATCACACCCTAGGCCTAAGGCAGGTGCCAAACCACTGAGCCATCCAGAGCTACCCCCCCTTTTTTTAAGCCTGGCACCCGTTTTTTTTTTAAGATTTTATTTATTTATTCATGAGAGAGAGAGAGAGACAGAGACAGAGACATAGGCAGAGGACGAAACAGGCTTCCTGATGCAGAACTCTATCCCAGGACCCTGGGATCACGACCTGAGCCAAAGGCAGACACTCAACCACTGAGCCACCCAGGCGTCCCAAGACTGGTACCCTTTTAAGTAGGGGCTTGGCTTTCTACTAACAATATCTTAAATAAGTAGTGATGAATTCTCTCAGAAAAACAAACAAAAATTCAAACAGAATCAGCACTGCAATCTAATTACACTTGTGATTGTCACACAATCAAAGCCTAACCAAGGAAGTATATTGATTTTGATGAAGATAAACTGTAAATTCCTGCATGGTGCTCAGAAGAAAGAATGTGTTTCTATTAT
This sequence comes from Vulpes vulpes, assembly GCF_048418805.1. NCBI lineage: Eukaryota > Metazoa > Chordata > Mammalia > Carnivora > Canidae > Vulpes > Vulpes vulpes. The sequence goes on from NC_132781.1 coordinate 75,363,648, forward strand.
GAAGCTTAGTCTGCCTGTAATCTAGAAAGAAGGAAAATGAAGGGGAAAAAATTGACTTTACCTCACACTTTCCAGAGAGGATTGAAAGGCTGAATGTGGCAGTTAGAAAAACCCATATTCTAGATTTAGGACAAAGGACAAGTTCACTTGGATTTTCCATGACTTAGAATGGATGTCAAAATTATTTAATCTTTCCTGACATTGAGTCCAGGCTCACAAAACAATATAATAGTCATAATATTCACTCCACACTTTGACTTCAAGACACATTTTTTAAATTAAGATTTTATTTGTTTACTTGACAGAGAGAGCAAGAGCATAAACAGGGAGAGTGTCAGAGGGAGAAGCAGACTCCCTGAGAGGAGCAGGGAGACTGAGGCGGGGATTGATCCTAGGACCCTAGGATCATGACTTGAGCCAAAGTTTGACACTTAACCTATTAAGCCACCCAGAAACCTCTCAAGACACAATTATTTTTTTTATTTTATATTTATTTTTTTTATTGGAGTTCAATTTGCCAACATATAGCATAACACCCAGTGCTCATCCCATCAAGTGCCCCCCTCAGTGCCCGTCACCCAGTCACCCCCACCCCCCCACCCCCGCCCACCTCCCTTTCCACCACGCCTTGTTCGTTTCCCAGAGTTAGGAGTCTCTCATGTTCTGTCAAGACACAATTATTAACTGGTATTCTAATTTTTGAATTTTCTCCTGTTATTCCCCCCTAACATCTACTACATCTCTTTTTCTCACTGGCTGGCATTCGCTGAGCTCACCACACATGGCAGGCATACTCCTGCCTCAAGGCCTTTGTAGATGTAATTAAATTAAGGATCTTGAAATGAGAAGATCAACCTGGATTATCTGGGTGTGTTCTAAATCCATTGACTTGTGTCCTTATAAAAGACACACAGAGGAGAAGGCAATGTGAAGACTGAGGCAGGGATTGGAGAGATATGGCGGCAAGCCAAAGAGGCTGGCAATCACCAGAGGCTAAGAGACCTGGAATGGAGCTTTCCCTAGAGGTCTTTTAGAGGGAGCCTGGCCCTACTGACAGCTTGATTTTGGACCTCTAGATTACAGAACTGTGAGAAAATAAATTTCTATTGTTTTAAACCACCCAGTTTGTAGCAGTTTGTTACAGCAGCCCTGGGAAACTACTGCACTGCACCATTCCATCTATGTAACATAGCAAACTGACAAAATTATAGACACGGAGAATAGATTAGATGTGGCCAAGTGTTAAGAATGGGATGAGGGTGGTGGCTTGCTGAGTACAAAGGGGTACCACAGGGATGCCTGGGTGGTTTGGCGGTTGAGCATCTGCCTTTGGCTCAGGGCATGATCCTGGAGTTCCCAGGGGTCCCACTTGGGGTTCTCTGTATGGAGCCTGTTTCTCCCTCTGCCTAGGTCTCTGCCTCTCTCTCTGTGTCTCTCATGAATAAATAAATAAAATCTTTTAAAAGGAGATCTTTGTGGAGACGGAACTTCTGTCTGCATGTAAATCTGCAGATATCCGAATAAGGATTTCCTTCTCTGTGGATTATACCAATGTCAATCTCCTTGCTTCGATTTCATATTATAATTATATAAGATCTTCTCATTAGAGAAAAGTGGGAAGGAAGAGAGTACAGGACCCTTCTGTACTATTTTTGCAACTTCCTGTGAATCTGTAATTATTTTTTTCATTTAATTTTTAAAGATTTTATTTGAGAGAGATAACACATGCACTTGCACACACATACACGGGAGCGTGGGGTGGAAGAAAGGACAGAGGGCGAGAGAGACGTAGGCTCCCCACTGAGCAGGGAGCTTGATTTGGGACTAGATCCCAGGACCCTGGGATCATGACCTGAGCCAAAGGTAGCTGGTTAAACAACTGAGCCACTCAGGTGCCCCTGTAATTACTTTAAAACAAAAAGTTGAAAGAAGTAATTTCACTTCTTTCTTCTTACTATTTTCAGTTGCAGCTACTAGAAAACTTTAAATGACATACGTGGCTTGCATTATATTTCTATTTGATCAGGGCTGCTCTAGAATGTTATTTTCCCCTGTAGGGCTCTGTAAAGCTGAACAGTCTCCTGCCCTGAAATCTCAGCCTCACCTTCTATAATTGCAGTAAAAACAATACAAGCCCGGGAAGTAAAGTCATAAGAGGAGGGAAAGTACAAGCTGAGTCAGACAGACCTGGGTGGAATCCTGGCTTTGCCATTTAGAGTCAGACTTCAAGCCAATTCTTTAACCTCCCCCCCGGCCTACCTCTCTTAGCCTGGACAATCAGAATAATAATGCCATTTTTTCAGCAGGACTCCTGTGAGGACAAAATGAGATCACGGAAGTACCTGACACAAATTGAGTGTTCATTAAATGTCAGTTTGTTGCCTTTCTGTTACAAGTTTCTCACGTCACATTCGATCTTGGATGTTTCCAGAAAAGGGAAGAAGAGGGAAGTGATAATTAGGGCCATCTTAGAGGCTGTCTATCATGCATGGGAAAGTACATTATTGCTTTCAGGTCCTTGATTTCATTCACTGCTCATGATAATCCTGAGATAGAGATTATTGCTCTCAATCATCAATGTCCCAGAAGACCGTCAGAAAAAGTTGCTGAGGAAGCAAAGCTAAGTTTATCAGAACACAGGGAGAGGGAGCAGCACCTCACCTTAACAGAATCTTGGTAGTCAGAGGAGGATATTTATACGGTTTAGATTGTTATATGACTTATGCAGGTCTGGGAAGACAGGAAACCGGTTGGGAATGAGCAGAATTTATAATATAATAGTTTAGGATTAGTGAGGATAGCAAGGTGAGGGTTGTATTAATTAAAACAAGTATTAATGAGCAAGTTGTTAATCTTGATTAGTAACTTCTTTTAGTTGGTTCCTAGTGGTACCTTTCAAGAACAAGAATGTCATAGAGTGAATAGCTAAGTTATTTCTGTCTAATCCCAGAATTGTTTAGCCCAGGAACAAGAAAGTAAGTTAGTTTCAGCTCTCATGGCTAACAATTTTAGAGTACAAACACAATAAATGATTAATGGTTCATGGTACAGCAACAAGAAAAGGTATTCTGCAGCCATTAAATGTAATGATTAAAAGTACTTGAAAAAGTGTCTATATTGTATGTTGATGATATAATGTTAAATGAAGGAAACAGAAGACAAAATCTTAAGTTACATGGTTATGACAATGTCAAAATATGTCAGGATTTGGAAGAAAATGTGCTAAGAAAAGGATGCAAGGGTGGTGAGGTGATGAGTGAATCGATCAGGGCCCCATCAGGACACAGAATCCATTTCTAAGTATTTAAAATAGAGGCAATTTGAGGCAAGGGCTTGTTTACTGAAGCGTTGGAAGAGCCCAGAAGCCAAAGAGGGCAGCCAAAGAGCTAGGGGTATGCGACAGGTGCTAGAACCTCCACTGTGGGCCTGTTTAGCAGGAGGCGGAGTCAGAGGTGGAGCAAAGGGAGAGATCACTGCCTCTGTGAAGACACTTCTCAGGACAGAGAGAGAAACTGCCAGACTTCTCACTTCCTCTCGGCTACAGTCCCTTGCCAGTGCTTCTCATTAGCCAAACTCGGTCAGATACCAGCTTACGGGAAGCCTAGGAACTGCAGCTGCAAAGGCCAGCCTCCTGCAGATGCAGAGGCACACAGAAGAGCCAGGAGAAATAGATCTGAGGCCACAATTAGAGTTTTTCCTTTGTTTTCAAATATATGCAATTGCTGGTGTTTTACTGCTTTTTCAAGTGGAGGAGGGAGAGGAGATGTAAAAAAAAAAAAAGTAAATTAATTATTCTCAGAAAGAAAATTCTAAGCAGTCTCTCTTACACTGTAAGTTGCTGTGTAAATAGGTATCACTGCTTGGGAGGGTAACTTGGCTACTGCGCTCAAAGATCTCATTGTACTTATCCTTTGTCCCTGCAATTCCATCTCTAAGATTTTTTTTAAAGATTTTATTTATTTATTCATGAGAGAGACACACAGAGAGAGAATGAGAGCGAGGCAAAGACACAGGCAGAGGGAGAAGCAGGCTCCATGCAGGGAGACCGACGTGGGACTGGATCCCAGGACTCCAGGATCATGCCCTGGGCAGAAGGCAGGGCTAAACTGCTGAGCCACCCAGAGATCCCCCAACTCTAAGATTTTACTCAACAGAAATATTTGCAAATATTTGCAAACAGATAGATGATAGATATATACACAATATATACACACACACACACATATATATGGATGGTAATTGTAGCACTATTTGCAATTGCAAAAAAACTAGAAATGCTGAAGTGTCCATCATTAGGAAGTTGGTTTTAGATATAGTTATAGGAATAGTATCTAAAAGGGACAAAATAAGGATGCTGGGTGGCTCAGTGGTTGAGCATCTGCCTTTGGCTCAGGACATGATCCCAGGGTTCTGGGATCGAGTCTCACATTGGGTTCCCTGCAAGGAGCGTGCTTCTCCCTCTGCCTGTGGCTCTACCCCTCTCTCTGTGTCTCTCATGAATAAATAAAATCTTTAAAAAAAATAAAAATAAAAGGGACAAATAGAAGTGTATATTGATATAAAAACATACCTTAGGTGCATTGTACCATTTTTAAAAAAACAAGTTTCAGAACAGAGCATAGAGCATGAGCCACTTTTTAATTTTAAAATTATTTATTTTTTTGACAGAGGGAGCACACAAGTAGGCAGAGCAACAGGCAGAGGGAGAGGGAGACTGAGCCACCCAGGGGGCCCCCCTTTTTAATTTTTTAAAAATTAATTTAATTTTTAAAAAATTATCTGGAATAGCATTTCAAACTATTTGTGGTGGTTTAAGAAGTAGGCTTACAGGAGACTTCTGCTTTCAAATAATACTTTTCTTGCTGTTTGAGTTTTTTAATCATAATGGATTTTGTTATTTTATAACGTGAAACACATGGGAGGCCTGGGTGGCTCAGCAGTTGAGCACCTGCCTTCCGCCCAGGGGGTGATCCTGGAGACCCAGGATCAGGTCCCATGTCGGGCTCCCTGCATGGAGCCTGCTTCTCCCTCTGCCTGTGTCTCTGTCTCTGTCTGTCTCTCTCTCTGTGTCTCTCATGAATAAAAATAAATAAAATCTTGAAAAAAAATAACGTGAAACACATTCAATCCAGCAAATACCTTCCATATCAGTTAGCTTTGATCAGTTTCTCAAATTCGGTACTGACATTTTGGGCTGGATAATTCCTCATTGTGGAAGCACTGTCCTTGTACTGTAGAGTGTTAGCAGCATCGTGGCCTCTCCCCACTAGATGCCAGTAGCACACACCCCAACCCTGAATCTTAACTGCAGAGATGGACAATGCCTCCTATGGATATGGTTGCTTCCCACACAGTGATCCAGTTAAATTTGAATTTTGAATAAATGATAAATAGCTTTTTTGTTTTATTCTGTTTTTGTTTTTAAAGATTTTATTTATTCATGAGAGAGACAGAGAGGCAGAGACACAGAGGGAGAAGCAGGCTCCCTGGGGGGAGCCTGATGCAGAACTGGATCCCAGGACCCAGGGATCACGACCCAAGCCAAAGGCAGACACTCAACCACTGAGCCACCCAGGCATCCCAACAAATAGTTTTTTATAAGTATGTCCCATGTAATATTTGTGTTGCATCATATGTTTTTATTTGTTAAATCTGGCAATCCTAACTTGGGAGCAAATAGCCCTGGTTGAGACCCACTAGCCAGGGTATTATGCTGCTTCATCGCTTTTCTGAGCAGCAATCTTTGCATGGAAAATCTGTTTGTCCCTTTATTCACCATGAAACAGACATGGCCAGAAGGCTGATTGGAAACCTGTAAAGCACCAAGTTATTTTCCCGCTCTATTCTCTTGTACTATCTGCCACCAAACAATCAATAGTATCTTCCAGAAAATTCTCTCATCCAAACTAAGCTCCTGCAATGTTTTAAATGAATCTATTGGGCCAGACAATTTTGTGTAGAAAATATACATCATGTCCTTCTGTTTGGCTCTGGTTATTTTATAACGTGACAGAGGCAGATCATGCCATCCTTTATTATTTTTTTTAAAGATTATTTACTTGAGAGAGAGCACACAAGAAGGGGAGGAGGCAGTGGGAGAGGGAGGGAAAGAAGCAGACTCCCCACTGAGCAGAGAGCCTGACATGAGGCTCAATCACGGGACCCAGGGACCATGACCTGAGCCAAAGGCAGGCACTTAACTGACTGAGCCACCCAGGTGCCTGGTACGATCCTACTTAAGCCAGATCAGCTATGCCTATAAAGGTTTATACTCCAAACTTTGAAAATAAATTGTAAGACAGACATCGATAAAGGTTTAATGAAATATTTATGGATATATTCAGTTGACATAACTTAATAAACTTAGCATTTATTAAAATGTCATTTTTTAAAAAGCTTATAGGCTAGATTTTCTTACTTCCTAAGAAATCCTGAGTATGTAGAAAAATTATCAAGAAATTATAGCTGATAAATTAGTTTATTATGGCCAAGTATTTTTTTTTAAAGTTAACTTATTACCCTTTTTAAAAAATATTTTATTATTTATTTGACAGAGCATGAGCAGGGGGAGCCACAGGCAGAGGGAGAGGGAGGTAGGGGAATGGAGGGGGCAGAGGGAGAGGGAGAAGAAGACTACCCATTGAGCAGAGTCTGATGAGGCTCTATCAATCGATTTCAGGTCCCTGAGTCCATGACCTGAGCCAAAGGCAGATGCTCAACCAGCTGAGCCAGCCACCCAGGCACCCCAACTTATTGTCCTTTTACATATTTTACACACACACACACACACAATATTTGATGGTGGACATCTGAAGATGATTGGTATGATGCAAAGTAGAGCCCTGAAATGTGAGGGTACTCAGAGCCTAGAAGGTTGAGGCAGGCATGTCTCTCCCAGAATTTTTTAGCAAAGACATACATTGTTTACTTATGCTGGGGGATAAAAGAAGAAAAGATAGAATAAAATTGATTTTGGGAAGTGACTATATTTACTATATTGTTGTCTTATTCTAAAATAATCTCAAAAATTGGATGTAGCAAAATTTAATTTTCTACTTTGTATGCTCCCAAATTGTTCCAACTCTTTTTTTTTTTTGTTCCAACTCTTTTTGAATGAATGTATCACTTTTATAATATAGAAATCAAGGATTTTTAAAGTAAAATAAAACAATCATGGGCCATCTCACAACACTATGTTTGGGGAGCATAAATTTTGCAACTCTTTTGGAGAATAAGATGGCTTTGCCAAAACACACACACACATACACATACACACAGATAGACACAGCTTTTGACCCAACATAACCTTCCACAGTGCACAGAGATATACAAGAATGTTCAATCCAGTGTTTTTAGAAAGTTACAAGTCAAAATATTAGCCAGAATTATTTTGTGGAACAGACTTTCACTTACTAAAATATGCATTTCTATAAAATGCATCTTTTAATGTTATATTTAAATTCTAGGACTCAAATTTGCTTATGAATTGCTTCATTCACTGGACAATATTTGGCACTTACAATATGCCACCAGGTTTCCCCCTCTGAATCTGCCTTCACCAATATAAGACTGGGATGAAAAAATAATTGTATTTTTATTTTATTTTTTTCTTTTTAAAGACTTTATTTATTTATTCATGAGAGACACAGAGAGAAAGGCAGAGGCACAGGCAGAGGGAGAAGCAGGCTCCCTGCAGGGAGTCCAATGTGGGACTCAATCTCAGGGTCCCAGGATCCTGCCCTGAGTGAAAGGCAGACGCTCAACCACGGAGCCACCGAGGCATCCCTGAAAAAAATAATTTTAAAAGGAGACAAAATAGGGAGGTGATTAACTGCTGGTTTGTTTTGTTTTGTTTTGTTTTGTTTTTTGGATACTGGAGAATCTATGAGGCACAGAAACACTGGGAAGAAGATAACATAGAGGGTACTATCTGAAGAGTTCTTGATCACATCCTCTAAGGGAGGCCCACCCCACCAGTCCCTTTAGAAAGGAAACTGATGCTAAAGCTAACTAATCCCTTCAAGTGTCAGCCACCACCCTCCAAAACCCAGAGATTTCAGATTGAAAGCAAATAGGATTACCTCGCCCACCCACTCACCCATCTTCCATGAAATTGTCTTAGTGAATAAAAACCATTATCTTTACTTTCTATATTCTGAAGCTATTAAATGAGTAACAATCCCCAGCTTAAATGAAAAAGAAAAAAAAAAAACAGACCTTCAAGTTTATTTTTAACATGCAATATAAATTATAAATAAACAACTATTTGGTCACTCTCAGTGGTTTACCCAAACAGTTGTGGTGATACTGATTACTCAGCTTCAAGGAAAAGTTAAGAAAAAAAATAGCCTTCATTGATCAGGAAATATGGAACATATATGGACTCACTTTAGTTTCACAACATCCACTCTATAAAAAGGTTCGAAGGACGTCTGGGTGGTTTAGCAGTTGAGCGTCTGCCTTTGGTTCAGGGTGTGGATCCTACAATCCCAGGATCAAGTCCCACATCGGGCTCCCCATGGGGAGCCTGCTTCTCACTCTGCCTATGTTTCTGCCACTCCGTTTTTGTGTCTGTTGTGAATAAACTAAACTAAAATAAAATCTTTAAAAAGGAGAAAAAGAGGTACTGATAAAGTCAATTTGTATATGCGGACCCACTAAATGGAGGCTGCCTCAGTGGCCCAGCCCAGGTCACAAACCTAAGTAAATCTTTGTGGAAGGATTTCAATCTAAAATGGAACCAGAGGATATGAAATGGAGAAATTCATGAATAGGCTTTCAGAAGAACGAAATCTAAGAATAAGAGACTGATTTCCATTAAATGCCTGATTTCTGAAAGACTGAGGGACATCTGCCAAGACTTTCTTCTCATCTTCAAGCCCTAACTTACTCCTGGAACTCTGGCTGGACTTCTCCTTCCTTACACTCTCTAGGCGTTAATACAGCCAATCCCAAACCTCAACACACCCTAGCTTGCTACAGCATGTGCTTCTCGAATTTCAATTCTTCTGTGATTTCCAAATAATCTCAATTCCAGGTAATTCAAAATTTTCCAGTTTACCTCCTTATTCAGGTTGAGAGCCTGAATTTATAAGAAATGCCTCACTGTCAAGGAAACCTAACATAAACCAATCACAATCCTCCATCTAAGCTAGTTTACCCTACAAAATAGGACCTGCTAGGTTTGTTTTTTGGTTTTTTTTTTTGTTTTGTTTTGTTTTTTTGGTCCCCACCCTAAGGACTTGCTAGTCTTATAAGGAAACCCCCAACCTCCTAGCCAATCACTCCCTGTTTCTATGTTCCCTCTTCTAACACTCTGTAGGACTTACTCTTGCCCAAAATCCCTTGGTAAGAGTACTCACTGCTTGTTAGCACTGTATTTCCCCAATCCATGGATAGTTTTACCTTGAACAAAGGACACCAAACTTGTTCTGAGATTGTATTATTTTAGTCATTTCTCCCAATATGATAGCATATTATAGCATGGACTCCCAATTTTACAGAGAAGCCAAGGAAAGGGTGGGTGTCTCTAGGCAAGTCCAGCAACCTGGCATTATCTATGACATGACAATCAGTTCTAATATCATCCAGCTGAGTTCACCAGGCTGGGAACCAGAAGGTACTATATAAGTACAATAGCACCAGGAAGCCCTAGACTGGTTTCCTTTGCCAAACTGTTTCGAAGGCTTTGAATTTGACCTATGCCCCAACAATTTTAAAGTATTACTTCTTATAAAACTGCTTATCATCAACATTTTCAAACATCGAAGTAAAAGAAGAGTGCAATGAGGGTGCCTGAGTGGCTCAGTTGGTTGAACATCTGACTCTTGATTTTGGCTCAGGTCATGATTTCAGGGTTGTGAGATCCAGCCCCAAGTTGGGCTCCCCACTGGGTGTGGAGTCTGCTTAAGTCTCCCTCTCCCTCTGCCCTCCTGTCCCCTGCTCATGCACTCTCTCTAAAAAAATAAAAAAAATAGTGCAATGAACTCCACATACCCATCACTTAGGGAAGCACTGAATTTTTTTTTTTAAAAAAAACTTGTTGAGTCACATAAAGAGGTCCATAGAAAGAGACAAGATGCATAACCAGTTTGCAGTCCTAGCTCTGCTATAGATAAACTGTACAGCATTGAGTTCTTCGTGATGCCACCCTGGGACTCGGTTTTCTCAATAACTGAGATAATAAAACTTGGATGGGATTTTGGGGACTTTCCAGGCTTATATCCTATACTTTGATCCTAAAATTCATTCACTCAATGTCCACTCATTAAGTCACTATTACCTTTTGCCTTGACTAATCTCTCCTTGCCCATTCCTGCTCCTCTACATTCCATTTTCTATCTGCTGGCCTAAAAAAGTCAACTTTTAAAAATGCAGATCTGATCACCCGATTGGGTCATTCCTCTGCTAAAATCCCCTTAGTGCCTTCACATTTCTTTCTTTCCTTCTTTATTTTTTTAAGATTTGTTTTAAAAGAGTTTATTTATTCATGAGAGACACACACAGAGAGAGAGGCAGAAACACAGGCAGAGGGAGAAGCAGGCTCCATGTGGGGAGCCTGATGTGGTACTTGAACCTGGGACCCCAGGATCATGCCCTGAGCCAAAGGCAGACGCTTAACCGCTGAGCCACCCAGGCATCCCTTTTAAGATTTTGTTTATTCATGAGAGATATAGAGAGAGGCAGAGACACAGGCAGAGGGAGAAGTAGGTTCCCTGCTGGGAGCCTAATGCGGGACTCCATCCCAGTACCCCAGGATCATGACCTGAGCCAAAGGCAGACACTCAACCACTGAGCCACCCAGGTGCCCCAGCACCTTCACGTTTCTTGTAGGATGATGTTCAAGCTACTCAACAAGACCCATGAGGTGCCACATCTGGTCTATTCCTGGGCTGCTACCTCTCCTTTCACTGACTCTACCTCACTGGCCATTTCCAGCTCAGGCTCCCTCTCTGGGCTGTTCCAACTCCCTGGAGGGTTCCTCTGGGCCTTGGCACTCCACCTACCTCCAACCCGACACAGACACATTCTGCTTGGGCTACATGTTCTCGTTCTTCAGGAATCTGCTTACGTATAACATCCTTCAGAATGCCTTCACCTGAACCGGACCAGGTCCTAATAAGTCTGTATATGCTCTGTTAGCACTTGGATGTAGTGGCATTAAACACCATTTTACTTAATGAATCATTTGTGTATTTACTTAACAACTAATTTCCCTCACCAGACTATAAATTCCACAATGTCGTCTTTACTGTTTTGGCCATCACTGCAATTCCAGCACGTAGCACAGGGCCTGGTACAGAATGAGTGTTCAAATACATATTTGGGGACAAATGACTCGTTCCCTGCTAGGTCTTAGGGATTAAAAAGAAACTCATAGTTTAGTGGGGAGGACAGATTGAGAAGTGATAGAAAAAAGACAATGCATTCCTAGAAGTGCTAGGATGAAGGAACAGATGCAAGGTGGCTTGCACCTAACAGTCTTGGGAGACACCTAACACAGTCTTGGCCAGGATAGGCTTAGCAGGGGAGTCAGTGACATCATGGAGGAAATCCATTCAACAGGCCTGGATACAGTCTCTATGCGGGCAGGGGTGCAGTGAGGGAGGGAGACAGTCTCAGTGACCTTTTAAGAATGTTCAGATGCGGGGATCCCTGGATGGCTCAGTGGTTTAGTGCCTGCCTTTGGCCCAGGGCATGATCCTGGAGTCTCGGGATCGAGTCCCACATCAGGCTCCCTGCATGGAGCCTGCTTCTCTCTCTGCCTATGTCTCTACCTCTTTCTCTCTCTCTGTATGTGTCTCTCATTAATAAATAAATAAAATCCTAAAGAAAAAAAAAAAAAAAAGAATGTTCAGATGCTGACATGCCCATGTGATAGTCCTCCAGACTTTGGCCTATGGTTAGGTGCCATCTATCCTTTCTCACTTAGAGGGTTGGAAGCAGAATAAGTATTCATCAGTACTCAGTTGGGCTTGGTTAGTAAATGAGTAATAATGGGGTAAGCCCTTTTTTTCCCAAAGAAGGGAGTGGGAATTACAGTTAAGAAGGTAGACTTTTCCTTAATTTAAGCTGCAAAATGACAGCATAACTTTTTTTTTTTTTTAATAATAATCACCAATAACTTATCAGCAAGTATAAGGTCATCTTGAACTGAAAGTCCAAGGGCGTCTTGGTGGCTCAGTCAGTTAAGAGGCCGACTCTTGATTTCTGTTCAGATCACAATCTTAGGGTCTTGAGGTTGAGCCCCATGTCCAAGTCCCATGTCTGGTTCTACATTCAGGACAGGCTCCTCAGGATTCTCTCCCTTTCCCTTCTCTGTCCCTCCCCTTGCTCATGTGTATGCTCACTCTCTCTCTTTCTCAAATAAATAAATAAAATCTTTTTTTTTCTTTTTTTTTTAAGAAACAGGATTGTAGAAAATATCAAACATTTCAGAAATGTGCATCTGAAAACTAGAATTGTGTATATTGGGAGACACTTAACACTCCTGCTCAAGAATAACTAGTATCAAGAATTACACATTTAGTTACATAGGATTTTTTTCTAACTATATGAAAATATACATACAAAATAAACATTTTTAACTAAAATTATTTTGTATTGTCCTGAACTTTTTTATTTTAACTTTTTTCTTTTAGTAATATATCTTGAACTTGTTATTTTATGCAGATCTATCTGGTTCTCTTTTTTTTTTTTTTAATTTTTTTTATTATTATTTATTTATGATAGTCACAGAGAGAGAGAGAGAGGCAGAGACACAGGCAGAGGGAGAAGCAGGCTCCATGCACCGGGAGCCCGACGTGGGATTCGATCCTGGGTCTCCAGGATCGCGCCCTGGGCCAAAGACAGGCACCGAACCGCTGCGCCACCCAGGGATCCCTGGTTCTCTTTTTTTTATTTCATTTATTTGAGAGAAAGAAATAGGGATAATGACAGAGATAGCAAGAAAGAGCACAAGCAAGGAGCAGAGGGAGAATGGGGCTGGATGCCAGGACCCTGGGATCATGACTCAAGCTGAAAGCAGACGTTTAATTGATTGAGCCACCTAGGCACCCTTGGTTCTTTTTTTTTTTTAATGAGATTTTATTTATGTATTTATTTTTGCCAGAGAGAGGGAGAGGAGGAAGGGGCAGAGAGAGAGGAAAAGGGAGAAAGAGAATCCCAAGCAGACGCTGCACTGAGCATGAGCCCAACATGGGGCTCAGTCTGAGGTCCCTGAGATCATGACCTGAGCTGAAGTCAAGAGTTGGACACTTAACTGACTGAGCCACCCAGCCACCCTTATCTAGTTCTTTTTAATAACCTCCCAGAATTCCATTAAACATTTTAAAGCATTCCAAAACCAAAATTAAATATTTGCCTACTGAAATTAAGTCTGTACTAGATTGTACCAATGAAATATACTTACCTATCATTTTCACTGGATTGTGTACCCTAGAAAGATCACAGCAAAATTTGCTCCAGATATAAAACACACCAAATCAAATTGAAAGGTCAAATTGAGGGATCCCTGGGTGGCGCAGCGGTTTGGCGCCTGCCTTTGGCCCAGGGCGGGATCCTGGAGACCCAGGATCGAATCCCACGTCGGGCTCCCGGTGCATGGAGCCTGCTTCTCCTTCTGCCTGTGTCTCTGCCTCTCTCTCTCTCTGTGTGACTATCATAAATAAATTTAAAAAAAAAATTAAAAAAAAAAAAAAAGAAAGGTCAAATTGAATTTGTTGGAGAAAATCTCCTCAAAAGCAGGGCCTGGGTGGATAGAAGGGTAGAAGAAGTCAGTATGGAAGAAATAAAGAGGGTGTTTCACAAACCTGTGTATTTGTGCATTTGTGATATACAGTTTCAAGATATAATGAAAAATTTGTTTCCCCATTTTTTACAAAAGGGAAGTCTTTAGAGATAAGGGTTTCAGTAGAATAGATAACATTGGTTTGTATATTCAGGTCATTGCAGACTGATGTCTAAAGTTCCTCTAGGATCTGGAGAGGGAATTCCTCCCCTGCCCCCATCACTGTAGAAAAAAATTCGTATTTTCTTTTCAGATTGGTACTTTTTTTGCTGAAATTTCTTTGGTGCTTAAGTATCTAGCTTCTTTAAGTGTTCTAGGAGTTTGGATTTTTGGCTCTGTTGCAAACAGACACAATGGGGGATTTAAAGCAGGAGAAGGAGCAGATCTGATTATGTTTACAAAAGGTCACTTTGGCTGGTGGAGGAATGGATTGTAGAGATGTGTAGCAGCCTAAGTGAGGTCCTATAAATAATGCACAAGGGTCAAGTCATTCCTTGGCTCAAAAGCCTTCATCCCAAAGTAAAACCAAAAGCCTTTTGGTGTTCTGTCCCCTTTCCTATCTTCTTCCCTCTTGCATATCATGCCAACCTCCCTACACCCCCACCCCCACTATTGGGGGATTCATGAGGGCAGGGGTTTTGTTTTCTTCATTGCTAGAGGGCCAATGCTTAGCAGAGCTTCACATACTAGTGCTGATAATGTTGGTTATCGAGTGCATGGTTCTCCTTTGGCTTTAGAATAAATTTTTAGATTCTTGACTTGGTATCCAAGGTTTATTTAGGGTAGTCACAGCCCCATCTTATCATTAATGTCTAGGGCTTTTGCTGCAGCCACACTGACCTTGCTTTTAACTTTCTCACAGTCTTAGAATTCCCTGTGGCCTCTGCCTAGAAGGATCCTGACTTCCTCTTTTCTTAGCCGACTCCTTTTCGAACTTCAAGTCTCAGCTTGTATGTGATTTCTTCAGAAAAACATTTTCTTGTGACCTTTAGGAACTCTAACAACAAATACTCAGTTCTTTGCCTTCTTGGTGTTTATCACAAATAATTTTTGTCTTTATTTATGGTGAAAACCTTTTTCTTTTTTTTTAACTTCTAGATCTTATCTTTTTAGAACTGTTTTAGATTTACCAAAAAATTGAGCAGATAGTACACAGTTCCTATAGACTTTCTCTCCTGCTAAAAAGAAAACCACAGGCCCAAATGGTATCACTTGGGCCAGGCCAAATCGCCAAACTGGGGCTTAATCCCAACCTAATTGCAATTTCAACTTCCTCTGGAAAAAATATAGTCTTAACCTGTCAATCAGGAATTTTCTGATAAGTACCAGTCAGGTAATCTGTCATATGGGGGCCCTTTTTGCCCCCGAAAGGAACAATGAGGTAATCCAAGATCCCCTGCCATCTCCCCCACCACCCTGAAAGGGAAGGTAATCTTGCCTGGAACAATTCTTTCTTTTCTTTTACTAATAGTTTTCTTTCCCTACCCTCCTTCCTATAAAACTTTCTATTTTGCACAACCCCCCTCAGAACTCCTTTCTACTTGCCAGATGGGATGCTGCCCAATTTGTGAATCCCTTAATAAAGCCAATTAGATCTTCAGATTTACTTGGTTGAATATTGTTTTTTTTTTTTTTTTTTCTGTTGTCTTTTTTTAACATCCCCAACACACAGTTTCCCCTGTTGTTAACATCTACGTGGAGAAAAGATGGAGTCACACACATCAAGTAGTGAGGTAAGCAGCCAAGGACAATGCAGCTAAGACCAGATATTGCTGGAAACAGCAAAGGCCAACGATATTCAGAACTGATAAACTAGCAGAACCAGAAGAGGCCTGCAAAGGCCCAAGACTGATTAAACTCCTTTCAGTGGGAGGACTTCTGTAGCAAACCTTCAGACTCTTCAGGCACTGACCTCCCTCAGGTTTGACCACATCAAAAAAGCCACTGCCACCAAAGTCTCCACCCAACTGATCTCTGAACATCACAGATTCTACATGACTTGACTATAATAATCAGCATGTGCCAAGAGCTGACCAGAACCGGACTGAGTCCTCATCTTAATTATGTGCTCACAGACCGATTTTGCATTGGCTAACTTCCTATTCCTTGTAGTATCTTTGTTGTGGAACTTTGGACTGTGCTTTGCTTTGTGTGACATGTATGAAGCCAAGTTTAAGATTTTTTTTAAAAATTATTTAAAACATTTTTAAGTAATCTCTATACCCAACATGGGCTTGAACTTACAACCCCAAGATCAAGAGTCGCATGCTCTAATGGCTGAGTCAGCCAGGCGCCACTGAAGCCAAGTTAAACGCGTAGTGAAATGTTATTTGAGTTTAGAATCCTAAACCTGCTTTACAACTATATTAAGCTTGCTTTACGATTAAATAAAGCTGATAGTATGGAAAGACACAACTCATGTGTGCCATCATAGTGTGCTTTTGACAATATTATATTAAAATGGTGCATTTCTGGGGCACCTGGTTGCTTCAGTTGGTTAAGTGTCTGCCATTGGCTCAGGTCATGATCCCAGGGTCCTGGGATCGAGTCCCACATTGGACTCCCTGCTCACCGGGGAGCCTCCTTCTCCCTCTCCCTCTCCCACCTGCTCCTGCTCTCTCTCTCATGCTTACTTTATTCCTCTCAAATAAAATAAAATAAAGTCTTAAAAAATAAATAAAATGACACATTTGTTATAGTTAATGAACCAATATGTGTTCATTACTCTCAATACATTATTATTAATTAAAGTCCATAGTTTATGGGATGCCTGGGTGGCTCAGCGGTTGAGCATCTGCTTTTGGCCCAGGACGTGATCCCAGAGTCCCGGGATTGAGTCCTACATCAGGCGGGCTCCCTGCATGGAGCCTGCTTCTCCCTCTGCCTGTCTCTGCCCCTCTCTCTGTGTCTCTCATGAATAAATAAATAAAATCTTAAATAAAAAAAAAGTCCATAGTTTATTTAGATTTTTTTTAGTTTTTACCTAATGTCCTTTTCTGTTCCAGCAACCTATGCAGAATACCACATTACATTTAGTCATCATATCTCCTTAGGCTATGACAGTTTCTCACACTTTCCTTATTTTTGATAACTGTGAGTTTTGAGGAGTTCTGGTGAAGTACATTGTTGGATGTTATTTTTTTCAAGTAAACTTTCTATTTAAGTATAACATCCCAGTAGTAATTTAATTCTCTGTCATGCAATTAGTATTAATTTTTCTCAGTATATTATAATCTCCAGGAAGGTCAGGGTCATGTCTGATTTACGCAAAGTGATAACACAGATTAACACAGAGCAGACACTCAATATAAACTGCTGGATGAATAAATTATTTGCTCATGAAACAACAATTTGTGCAGTACTCATCGCTGGAAATTCCCATTTGTAGGAATTCTCCTTGGGGCTAAGTATAGCCTTAGTATATCAATACAAATCCTATTCCTCCTTCTGGTTGAATTCTAGATTCCTTTTTTCCATTAAGTTTTTCCAAATTATTTTACTTTACAATATTTCTCTTTTTCCTTAACTTTTTTTTTGGCATTCATTTTGTCACTTACATATGGCTTTATTACTCACCCTTACTGAGCATTAGAGAGCATATCAAAGGAGCTGTTACTACAGCAATGTATTAGGAAAACAAGTCTCCTTTTTTTTTTCTTCTTTTTTTAAAGAGAGAGAGCACAAGGGGAGGGGGGGTGGCAGTTGGCGGATGGCAGAGGGAAAGGGAGAGGGAGAAGCAGACTCGCAGCTGAGCAGGGAGCCCAGTGTGGGACTCATCCCAAGACCCTGAAGATCATGACCTGAGCCGAAGGCAGATGCTTAACTGACTGAGCCACCCAGGCACTCCAAGCATTTTTTTTTTAATTTTTTTTTTTTTTAGAAAACATACCTACTTTTGAGTGGTTTATAATCTACCTGAGGAGACTGGACATGTACATAAATATAAATAACATTAAGAAAAAAAATAAAACATTAGATACATTGGCAAATGAATAATACCACCCTGAAGTACTTTCTAGGTCTCTCGGGACAGAGAACTCATCGGGACTAACAGACTAGGCTTTGAGGAAATCTAGAAATAAGATTGCACCTTCCAAGTTATAAGAACACTTGGTCCTGGTAATGGATATTCAGTTGTAAGCCCTAGAGCCTGGAAATCTCTATAGCACTCCTCCCAAATAAAAGATATCATGTGTCAGTGGAGAATGATGGAAAGAATATGAATTCTAAAGTCAACACCCCGGCTCTGTCCATTATAAACTGTGGCTTAAGGAAAAAGTGTGTTAGGATTCTGACATTTGTTAAGAAAAAGGATCCAAAATTTGGAAATAGGCAAAAAAAGAAGGCTGTGTATCCTTTTAGTGTCATACTTGAGTTCTATCTTAACCAGTCTGCCCAAGGATGATTTAATTCTCTAGGGAAATGACCACTTTTGCTATGCTATTTACAACTGATTAGGCCCAGACTCGGTGAAGAGTTAAAATTAAGTTACATGATTAACTTGCAGATTCTCTGATAGAGAAGCAAATAATTTCTTCCCAGGAGAAAAGATACCTCCAGTCTTATTGCCCAGTAGGAAGTGAACTAGTTTTAACTCTCACCTCGCAAACTTATTTCAGAATGTCTTTCTTGGCAGACTTTATTGTCCCAATTGGGATTCATCCCAAGACCCTGAGATCATGACCTGAGCAGAAGGCAGGTGCTTAACTGACTGAGCCACCCAGGCACCCCAAGCATTTAAAAAAAAATTTTTTTTTTTTGAATCTCTATTCTTCAAAGGGTTTTTGAACTGGCTTCACCATTGCCAGTTCCCTAGTTTCCCCTCACTGATAAGTTAAATCTCACACACACACGTCTGGGAGCCATATTCCTTTTGGGCAAGTTACTAGTAGATATTTTCCTTACCACTTAGTTTCGCCCTTGTAGTTAATGTCATGGTGACAAGACCTTTCGGTGAGAGACTCACCTCATCTCCATAGCTTGCAGGGTTTATTTTTTCTGCATCTACCGTACTACCAAGTTTAGTTTTGAACACATGAGGTTTGAAATGTCCATGACACATGCCAGTAGAGATGTCAAGGAAGTTCTGAGCTCAGAGTTGAGGGAAGAGCCTGGGCTGACAATATAAGTTTGGAAGTCATTAACATCCTCAGGAAGATATTTAAAGTCATGAGGCTAAATGGGGAGGGCTGAGGGAGGAGGAAAAGGAGTGAGAAAAGAAATGAAGACAGTTCACCTGAGGCAACATCAGCTTGGAACTGGGATATTTAGAGACCCATGGAGGATGAAGAAGTAGCAAAAGACGCTGGAAAGGGAAAGGAGGACATGAGAGAAAAAACAGCTTAGGGTCAGAGAAACCAGAGGGCTGATCAGGGTAAAATGCTGCTAAGTAGCGATGTTAGCAGGGACTAGAGTGCATATATTAGATATGGTAACATGGAAGATGGCAGTGACTTGAGAAGGTCACTCTGTGTGGAGGGATGAGACAGAGGCCTAGCTAGCTAGATTCAAATGGGTTGAAGCATGAACTGAAGTTGAAGCTGTGGAGACAGCACAAATGGAAAACTTGTAATACAGATCAACCTGAGACTTCTGGCAGAGATCCAGACTCTACAACCATTTATTACATTTCCCTTTGTAAGATTGATTGATTGATTGATTGATTTAAGAGAGAGAGAGAGAATATGTGAGCATGATTCTGGGGAGAAACAGAGGGTGAGTGTCTTCAAGCAGACTTCCCCCTGAGCTCGAAGCCCATTCATGGGGCTCAATCCCACAACCCTCAAGAACCAGATGCTTAACTGACTGACCTACGCAGGTGCCTGACAATTACATTTCTAACAGGATCCTGATGATTTCATCAGTATGAAATCCAACAAGATTGGATGCCTACTACACACCACACTGTGTTATGTTAGAATTATTGAGAGGAGGGCGCCTGGGTGGCTCAGCTGGTTAAGTATCTGCCTTCAGCTTAGGTCATGATCTCAGGGTCCTGGGATCAAACCCTATGTCGGGCTCCCTGCTCAACAGGGAGTCTGCTTCTCCCTTCCCCTCTGCCCCTCCCCCCCACTCATGCTCTTTGTCTCTCCCTCAAATAAATAAATAAACTTAAATAAAATAGAATTATTGAGAGGAATACCCCAGGAAGCTTCCACTTGAGTGGAATATGAGTTCTAGAGCCCAATTGCCTAGGCTCACATCCCAGTCCTGTCACTAACTAGCTTAATGAATTTCAGCAATTACCATAACATGAATCTCGGTTTCTTCATCTGTACACTGGAGAGTACCTATATGATAAGGCTGTTGTTGAGATGCAAAGTGTTTAGAATATGCCTGGCATATAGTAAGTGCTCAATAAAAGTTACTTTCATTATCTTTTTCAAGGAGCTAGTTTAAGTTAGAAAATAAAGAGACTTACAAATCCAAGGTATAAAGTGTCATGATCAAAGCATGCACTGGGGTTGTGGAAGCCCAGAGGCATTGCTTGGCCTAATAGGAGCCCAGGAAGGAGTCTCATTGAGCTGAGGTATAAACCACCTGGACTATATCACTTTTTTTCTCATGACGACCCTATAAAGAGGATGTACTGAATTTTACAAAGAAATTGTAGCTTAGAAAGTATCAGAGAACAGTTGATGAAGAATCCAGAAAGCTTCTTTAAAGATTGATTGATTGATTTGGGTATTCTGCAAAACTATAAAGGCCTGGGAGTCTGTAGCTTTGAGACCATATATATCTTGAACAAAGACTGTATCTCTTATCCTATGCTTTATGAAATTTCTCAACTTGCATTTAAATTGCTTTGAGGGAGAGTGGGAGACAGGAAGAGATAAAGACTAGGCCAGGGCTTTGTTGTCCTACTACTTGGTTTCCTTCTCCAGTGGTGACTTGTGTGTTAATATTGATGTCATGGGATTTCTTTTCCTTTAGTGCCCACGGTTCTTGGTCACAAGCTTTGAAGAATGAAGAGGTAGACCAGATGAAGAATGGTGGGCAGCAAAGCAAAGTTTATTAAATGATAGTAAAGCAGTTTATTGAGTGACAGTACAAAGCTCCCAGAGAGGGAGAGAATCTGAGAGGGTTGCCACCACAGTTTCTAACTAAGTCTAGGGGTTTTTATGGGCTTGTGGGCAGGCTGTTTTAATCTCATTAACCCTCCACGCACTTGTCATCGAATCAGATTTTTGTCATCTACCCATCACTGGGAAAGGGTGGAGGGTTTCTTCCAGGTAGTGTAAAATAGTTTTAAGGGTGGTTTCTGCCTAGGGCAGGCCCCCTTGCTCCTGCCTGCCTTTCTTCCAACTATCCTTCATTATTGACTCTGGGACTAAAATTTAGTGCTTAATTAATAAGAAAGGAGTGATAGTAAACCAATCTGACCAAGTCCCTTTTTTAAAAACCCAACCATGTTTCTCCATGGTCAAGCTCTCAGCAAGTCCTGGTTTAAGATTGGAAACTCTTCCTTTATTAATACATTTACTCCCTACTTTTGAGACCTGCTTGCACTGGGGTTTAAGAATTCCGTGATCTAATATCTTGCTGCACATAGTCCCTGGACCAATAACATGTCGTCACATGAGAGCTAGTTAAAAATGCAGAATCCCAGACCTACTGAATCAGAAATTGCATTCTGACAAGCTGTCTATGCACGTTAAAATTTAAGAAGCACTATTATAAAATAGGTAAAAGGAACTTAGGAAAATTTCAGGGAACCAAGAGATTTTTGCACAGAAGCAGGACAAGTTAAAAGTAAATCTAACATAGAAATGTTTTCTAAAATCAGATTTTTTTTCCAAAATCAGATTTTTTCCCCAAAATCAGATTTGTAAGTTCAAAATAAATGTTGTGACATTTAGTATACCCATTCAAGTGAATTGCTACAGAGTTTAAACTCCTTCGTAAGTACTCAACTTTTTTCAGAGAGCTGGAATTTTGTATTGATAAGTAGAACTTCTCTATGAAAAAGACAAATTTCTTATTTTAGACACAGTCCTGAGACAAAGTCATCTTAAGAACATGGGTCATATAGAAGACATGAAATGGCTTCTTTTGCCATATCTTTTTTCTTTCCCTTCCAGAATCAAGTGTAGCCACTTAAAAAAAAAAATCTTCTTTTGCTATTTCTATTCTTCTTTTTTTATTCTTCTTCTTTTCTATTTAGGAAAGATCTTGGGAGCCCAAAGTACAACTTTATCCAGTATGGCTGGCATCCTTAGTTTACCGTACAAGGAAATGGCCAACAGTGGAAACCTGGAAAGAAAGGAATGGAAAAAGGAGCCTCTTGTCCTTGACTAATCCTCAAAGTTTGGTGGTCTGAGAATCAAGACAGCTGTTAAACTCTTTTAAAAGTTCATAATGGGGGCACCTGACTGACTCAATGGGTAGAACATAGGATTCTTGGTCTTGGGGTTGTAAGTTTGAGCCCCACATTGGGTGGAGAGATTACTTAAAAATAAAATATTTTTTGAAAAAGATTCATATGAAATACTTTCAATAGTCTTAAAATTTCAGTTCTATCCCCTAAATCAGGATCCTTTAAAGGTGAGCATTTTCCTCTAATGTAATTAAACTAATATGTTGGGGGGCACCTGCATAGCTCAGTTGGTTAAGCATCTGACTCTCAGCTCAAGTCTTGATCAGGTTTGTGGAGCCTACTTAAAATAATAATAATAATAAATAAATACAAATATAAATAAAATAAAATAAAATAAAATAAAATAAAATAAAATAAAATAAAATAAACTACTAAGTCGGATTAGGTATTTTTATGCCAATCCCTGTGAAGCACTGTCCTGGTGCCACTTACTGAGCATACTGCTCCAAACAAGCCAGTTATCTTTTCTTTTCTTTAAGATTTTATTTATTTATTCATGAGAGACACAGAGAGAGAGAGAGGCAGAGACACAGGCAGAGAGAGAAGCAGGCTCCATGCAGGGAGCCTGACATGGGACTTGATCCTGGGTCTCCAGGATCACACCCTGGATGGAAGGCAGTGCTAAACTGCTGAGCCATCCAGGCTGCCCCAAGCCAGTTATCTGGAATCCCATTTCCCCACTCCACCAAAGCTCCTTATAGTAGAAAGAACATTGTTTTATTTTATTTTATTTTATTTATTTATTTTAGGTTTATTTAAGCAATCTCTACATCCAGTGTGGGGCTTGAACTCATGACCCCAAAATCAAGTGCTGCATGCTCTACCAACTGAGCCAGCCAGGTGCCCTAGAACAACATAATTTTAGATTCAACAGATCTAAGTTTAAACCCCAAGAGAAACTCATTTTTCTCATCTGTAAAGCAGGACTGACGGTACCTCTTTTTTTTTTTTTAAATATATATATATATATTAAATCTCCAGCAGACTCCCCACTGAGCATGGAGCTTGATGCAGGACTTGATCTCATGACCCTTAGCTGAAATCAAGAGTTGGACGCTCAACCAACCAACCCAACCATGCACCCCACTGATAGTACCTCTTAAATGTGGTAAGATTAAGACAAATCTGTACAGCCTGTGGCCCACAGTCACTACTCAATAAATATTAGTTCCTTACTCTGGCATGCCTAAAATATCTTAATTCTTCAAAAAAGATTACTGAGTGTAGAAGGCAAAAATGGTTTATGGAAGATAGTTCCTTAGGGCAGGATCTCTTCTCCCTACCTGTCCTCAACCTCAGTTGCAGCCTTGCAGTATTAAGAATTACTGTGAACAAGGCAGAGGCAGTTGGGGGATCTAGTGGAGATTGGAGATGGAGCTGTCACCCCAAACTATGATGGTGAACATACACTGGAGGAAGGAAAATCATGGATTTCAGTGTGAGCAAACCCTTAGAAATTTCCTTGGCTCTCAATGTAGCCTTCAGCACTGCCTCCAGCCTCCACCACTGCTGATACCACTGTCACTGAGGCAATAGTCTCCATTGTTGTGGGCAGCCTCCCCGGGTAATTGACAGCGACAGGGGTTAGGAGAGGTAGAAAGGCCAAAGAACAGACATCAAAGGCAATTATCACAAAATCCAGCTTGCTGTGAATGGAGGCAGTCACTCAGAATCTCATTTTGGAACTGAACTCCCCAGGCAGATTAAAAATTCTGATCATCACCAAAGTTAAAATGAGACACAGAAGCTTTCTATGAAAAAGATGTTTTGACCAAAACCATACCAGCATCTGCTTCCTGGGGTTGGGTGTTTCCTGGTTTGCAAATACACTCCTTCCCAGTACCTCAAAAGCTGTTTAATTACATTTCCGAAGTAGTCACATCTGTTTTCCATTGTGCAGTAATGGTCCTACATTCCTTCCTGCCCACTTGCAGCAAATAGCCTTGCAGCACCTACTACGTGCAAAGCATTGCTTTGGGTTGTATGAAAATCTGTCCATAGAGATGGGCAGGGGAGCACATTAACACAAACCAGCCATCTTAAAACAGTTATCACCCTGTCAATTATATTTGTCAGTATTGGCTCCAGGCCATCAGGAAAAATTCCTCTCCAGTTGGCCATAAAATCTGATAGAGCCAATGTTTTTGAGGTCCCAGAGAATTAAGCTTCCCGCATTTTTCTTGTTCTTAACATCGGGAAATAGATCCCAAATTCAAATGATCTCTCTCTCTCTCCCATTTTTATTATTATTATTTTTTTATTTTTTAAAGATTTTATTTATTTATTCATGAGAAACAGAGAGAAGAGAGAGAGAGGCAGAGACACAGGCAGAGGGAGAAGCAGGCTGGCTCCTTGCAGGGAGCCCAATGTGGGACTCGAAGCCGGGTCTCCAGGATCATGCCCCTGGCCAAAGGTGGCACTAAACCACTGAGCCACCCAGGCTGCCCTCTCCCATTTCAAAAAGTATTTTACACACTTATATTTTACTGTATATACATCTCAATTTTGTTATTATTATTATTTATTTTTGGTAATATACCTACATATCCCTAAAATGGAGATTCCTATACTGTAATATTTTGCAATTCCCATTTTTCACTTAACAATATACTCTAAAGATCCTTGCATATCAATAAAGACCCAAATTTTTATTTTTTAAAGCTTAAAAAATAAATTTTTTAAATTAAGTTTAATTACTTTTTTTATTACAATTTTTTTTAGTAAGCCCTACACCCAATGTGGGGCTTGAACTTATGACCCTGAGATGAAGAGTCACATGCTCCTCTGATTGAGCCAGCCAGGTGCCCCCCTCCCCGGATTTGTATTTTTCTTCTTACTACACATTAGTAGCTAAAATTAAGCATTCTGTTATTAGTTATCCCAACTTATTTTTGTTGATGGTTTTGTTCTCACACAATAATGCAACCTTCAGAATGCAGAGAACTTGTCTGCTGTATTCTCTAACTGAATGCCAGGCACATAGTAGAAACTTCATAGATAGTTGATAAATGAATGATTAAAAAATATTTTACTTTAGGGATCCCTGGGTGGCGCAGCGGTTTGGCGCCTGCCTTTGGCCCAGGGCGCGATTCTGGAGACCTGGGATCGAGTCCCACATCGGGCTCCAGGTGCATGGAGCCTGCTTCTCTCTGCCTATGTCTCTGCCTCTCTCTCTCTCTCTGTGACTATCATAAATAAGTAAAAATTAAAAAAAAAAACTTTAAAAAAAATATTTTACTTTAAACGTTAAGATGTAACTATTATTTTATTAATTTTTACTATTTTACTTTTCTGAACTTGTTATTTACTCCACTTAAAAATAATCATGGAAACCACTGAATTGTACACCTGAAACTAATGTTACACTTCACGTTACCTAACTGGAATTTATTTTATTTTATTTTATTTTATTTTTTTAAGGTTTTGGGTTTTTTTTTAAAGATTTTATTTTTTATTTATTCATGAGAGACACAAAGCGAGGGAGAGAGAGGCAGAGACACAGGCAGAGGGAGAAGCAGGCCCCATGCAGGGGCCCGATGTGGGACTCGATCCCCGGTCTCCAGGATCACACCCCAGGCTGCAGGCGGCACTAAACCGCTGTGCCACCAGGGCTGCCCCCTAACTGGAATTTAAATAAAAACTTCAAAAAATCATGGAACATACACTCTTAAAAGCATAAAAAACTTTAAGTAGTAATATAAAAATCAAGGGAAATTTTCTCTTAATATTTGGGGAACATGCTTAAAGAAAGGCCTGAACTACCTCCAAATATAAATCAGTAAAAGTAGGGAATTTGATTTTAAATAACTTGTTTGAGGGATCCCTGGGTGGCTCAGTGGTTTGGCACCTGCCTTTGGCCCAGGGTGCAATCCTGGAGTCCTGGGATCAAGTCCCATGTCAGGTTCCCTGCATGGACCCTGCTTCTCCCTCTGCCTGTGTCTCTCATGAATAAATAAATAAATAAAATATTAAAAAAAATAACCTGTTTGAAAAAGGTAACCAGAATAACCAGAAATCTAATATATCCTTTTGAAGAAGTCATGCTAAATCTTTCCATGACTGAAATTTGAGGAACACTGAACACCTGAAATGACCAGAAGAATAATTGACTGAAGCATGGGCAGATGAAAATTGTAAAATGTCAGAGTCATATGCTCCATTATATATATTCATTTGCTCCTACTGAGCGTGCTTGAAAATATGCATTTCTTTATGCCTGGTTTCACAGTCCTTCTTTGAGAACAGATATTTTTGAAACACAGAACTTGCAAGCTGCAAGGGGCTAAAATTGTCACTTCTTAAGAATGTGTTTACAGATCTCTCTGGATGAGAAACAGAGAACAGTATTCTTCCTTTGTTCCTTGCATGGGACAAATGAAGCTCAGAGTAACATGCAAAAATCAGAGGGAAAATGAGACTGAACCATAATAATAAAAGCTCTGGATTATTCTGTGTTTGTTGATCATTATTAAAGATATCTGTGTATGACTTTTGTTTCTCCAAACAAAACAAAAACAAGAAAAAAAAAAAGCCCTTTAGAGATAAGAAATTTCCCCTTCATATTAACAAATGTTTACTGTGGTGCTATGATGGGAAATTCAAAGACGTCCGTAACACGATTGCAGCCCTCGGCCCCTGTCTTCATAATCTTGGGGAAGATAAATCTAAAAACCAGGCCCAGGGCAGCCCTGGTGGCTCAGCAGTTTAGCGCCTGCCTTCAGCCCAGGGCCTGATCCTGGAGACCCCGGTTCGAGTCCCACGTCGGGCTCCCTGCATGGAGCCTGTTTCTCCCTCTGCCTGTGTCTCTGCCTCTGTGTGTGTGTGTGTGTGTGTCTCTCATGAATACATAAAATTAAGAAAAATTCTAAATAAATAAATAAATAAATAAAAACCAGGCCCAGGATAAAAGGAAAATGTGGGGGCCCATTCTTAAAAAAATTTTTTTAGGACTTTTAAGAAAGTGACAACAGAGCATTAAATCAAACACAGAGCCTTTCTAATTGCAGGGTCCCATTCACTGCACAAATTACACACCCATGAAGCAGTCCTTGTGGAAAACAACAAACCATTAAGGCCAAGGAGAATGAAACAAACTCTAGAGGATACACAAGGCGCTGAGGAAATAAAAAAGGAAAAAGCCATTAGGTATTCTTGCTATAAGAAAGGAGCTAAAAGGGGGGTGGGGAAAGGAAAAAAGAAAGGGGCCAAAAGATTATACAAAAAACGTCAATACTTCCTCTAAGGGCAGTGGATGTGAGGCTGAGGAGGGTAGGGAGTTGATACAGGGAGATTTTCTTTTTTTCTTTTTCTTTTCTTTTTTTTTAAGATTTCATTCTTTCATTTGAGAGAGAGAGAACAAGTAAGGGGGAGGGGCAGAGGGAGAGAGAGAAGCAGACTCCCCTGCTGAGCAGGGAGCCAGACTGGATGTGGGGCTCGACCCAGGACTCTGAGATCATGACCTGAGCCAAAGACAGAAGCTTAACTGACTGAGTCACCCAGTTGCCCCAATACAGGGCGATTTTCTTGTTTAGTCTCTGTACTGCTACATTGTCTGAAATCTTTTACAATGAGTTTATATTTATGTATTTGTAAGTTCAGCAAATGACTTAACAAAGAACCTATGCTATAGCTTATGGTTTCTTTCTTTCTTTTTAAGATTGTTTTATTATTAAGTAATCTCCACACCCAACGTTGACAAGACTGAGATCAAGCATTGCATGCTCCACCAACGGAGCCAGCCAGGTGGCCCTAGCTTCTTGTTTCTTAATACTTATCTCAGGAGTCAGAGGGAGACAAATCTCAGTATTCTCTACTTCTGCACTAAATCAAAACTTAGTGTTTTTTTTTTTTTTTTTAAGATTTTATTTACTTATCCATGAGAGACACAGAGCCAGAGACGCAGGCAGAGGAAGAAGCAGACTCCCTGCAGGGAGCCTGATGCGGGACTCGATCCCAGGACCCTAGGATCACCACCTGAGTGGAAGGCAGATGTTCAACTACTGAGCCACCCAGGCACCCTAAAACTTAGTGGTTTTAAAACAATAGCAAACACTAATTAGCTCAGATAATTTCAGAAAATTTGGAGCACCTTTGCTGGCTGCTTCTGTCTTAAGGTCTTTCATGAAGCTGTGGTCAAGATGTAGCTGGGGCTATAGACTCATCTGAAGGCTTGATGGGGCTAAAGGATCCACTTAGAAGATGGCCCACTCATATGACTGGCCCGCTTGGTGCCAGCTTTTGGCAGAGGCCTTCATTCCTCATCAGGTGGAGCTTTCTCTCCCAAATGTCCTTAAGACATGCAAATCAACTTCCCCCAAAGCAAGTGACCCAAAACAGCAAGTCAAAAGCTGCAATGTCCTTTATGACCTAGACCAGGAGTTGGCAAGCTACAAGTAGCCAATAAAGCCAGCTGCCACCTGTTTTTATAAATAAAGTTTTATTGGACTACAGTTATACTCATGTATTTACTTATTGGTTGCTTTAATGGTTCAGTGACAGTATTGAGTAGTTAAAATAGAAACCACATGGCCTGCAAACTTAAAATATTTACTATCTGGCCTTTAAAAAAAATTGCCAACCTCACACACCATTACTCTGATATATTCTATTGATTACTGAGATAAACCCTGATCTAGAGCAGAAGGGGACTACACAGATTATGTATACCACGAGGTTGGCATCCCTGGGGACCATCGTGGAGGCCAGCTGCCACACACTTCCCCTCCTAGAGGCTAATATCTCTATCATTGCACTTGCCATCTCAATTTGGTTACTATCTGTTCATGGGTGAGCCTCTCCCACTGCAGTACTCAAGCACCTGTTCCATCTTTGGACTTTCATTTAGCACAGCAACAGCTTTCTGCTTAATAGTTGCAAGAGCTCCATAATGTGTGGGTTCTGCTTACATGTAAACTGGGAGTGGCAGGAAAATTTGACTTCACTGGGCAAGGGGCTTTCAAACATCTTGAAGGATAGGTTTGACTTGATTAAGCAGAGAAGACATGGCAAAAGAAGGGAAGACAGAGAAATAGAAGATTGAAAAATAATTAGATACAGCTGTTGATTATCTGTCTGATGAATGACCATAATCTGCTCTTCTCAAAAGCCTATGGACTAGTCAGGATCTCTCTGGCTGCAAATGGACCTCTCCCAGATGGAGGAGAACCAGGGAGGTGTAGAGGTGCAAATGGGTCTCAGGGCTCTCCTGAACCAGACTATAATGTCACAGGAATCCCTTTCTCCATATCTTCCCTACTCCTCTGCCTGTGAATGAGCTAGATGGCCTCTGGTTTGGTATTGTAGTGGAAGAGACTGACCCAGGAATAGAATCTTTTTCTCTAATGCTGAAGAGAGAGATTCTAGGAGAGGATTCTGGATTGAGGCCTAGGGCCAATCCTGTGATGGTGGTTAAGCGTTGGCAAAGGATGGGGTATTTAAATTAGAGGTGCCCACAAGAACTCCCGACTTGAGTCAGAGGAGTTGTACTTCCCCAAAAGAACCAGAATGTAATCACTAATGGAAGGGAGGAGTATTGAGTAGACAATGGTAATGATGTCTATTCTAACAGTGGCTTCCATATCTTTTTGACCTCGATGCCCTGAAAGAAAAGGAATTTTATTATTAGGACCTACTACATGTATACAGTACTTTGGGTTACCAGGAAAGCAGATTCTGGATAGAGAACTGCAAGTAACTTGTTTATCGGCGTGTACTCTGGAATCAGCACCTGTGAAAGAACAAAGGATGCAGGACTGGGCAGAGGGAGAAGTTGAATTGTGATGCCCTTGCCACCTGGGTGAGGCTTCATTTGATTCTACAGAGGGTTCTGAAGTAGGCTCATCAGTGGTGTTCCAAATTGTGGCAAAAGTATGGTGGCCAACCATCCCATTTTGTCTAGGACTGAGCAGGTTCCCAGAATACAAGACTTTCAGTTCTAAAGTTAGGAAAGTTCTAGGCAAACCAGGATAAATTGGTATCGCTAGGAGGGCTAGACCTTTGTATTCACCTTCCAAGTTGACCAGTCATTGGATGTGGGCTTTCCCTGGGGAAGGATCTTAACTCTGGGTGATTCAGTTCCCTCAAACTAAGGGCAATTTCTGGGGAGAGACTCATTTTGAGTCCTTGGTCAGCAGTAAGCTACATACCTGGGAGCTGGGGATTATGTGTCTTACTCCTGTAGCAGGTCATTGGGTAGTATACCAAAGCATCCACTACAATATATAAAACTAAACAAATGTTTCAGGAAAAAATACCTCCTTATGCTATGTACAATCTACTCTGATATTTTCTATTCTGTTCCATTTGAAAAAATATACTGGCCCTCTGAATAGGCACTTCACAAAAGAAGATACTCAACTAGCCCATAAACAAATAGCCATATGAAAAGATCCTTAACTTCATTAGTCGTCAGAGAAATGCAAATTTAAACCACAATGCAATGCTACTGTAAACCCAGTCAAATGGCTAAACTGAGAAAAACAATGCCAATTGTTAGTAAACTAATGGAGTAACTGGAACTTTCATAAATCATTTATGGGACTATAAATTGGCACACGCAAAAAAAACCCACAACTATTTGGCATTGTCTAATAAAGTTAGGCATATCTACAGATTTCAACTTAGCAATTGCACTCCAAAGTACCTATCCCACAGAAATGTTCATATGACCATGAAAAATGTCTAAGAATGGTCTTATGCCCAGCCAGGGCATATTTGTATATTCCAAAAAGACTGCAAACAGTATCTCCTATCTCCTATCCTTTCCTACAATGTAACCTAGAGACCCTTCACTAGGAAGAGTAGGATCTGCGTTTCTATCCTTTGAAACTAAGCTTGTGACTCATTTGCAACAAATAAAATGGTGTGGAAGTAATGCTGTGTTAAGTCACGTGCAAAGTTAAGTCAGAGGGTAGAAGAAAACACCACCCAAAAATATGCCATTTGGGCATTAGGATTCTTTTGAGCTGAAGGCAATTGAGAAAAAACATATGTAAGAAAAGCTCTCTGCCTCCCCCTGTGTGCCTAAATGCAGGGTACAGTTTGTAAAAGTGTCCCCCCTCTCCTCTCTACCAGGAAGGACAGAAGTTAATCGCCAGATGCAACTGTAGATCTTATCAGCCCAGAGATGGCACTAGAGGAATCTACATAACAAACCTTTAAAAAAATTTATTATTTTTTTAAGATTTTATTTTATTCAAGAGAGAGATACACAGAGAGAGGCAGAGACATAGGCAGAGGGAGAAGCAGGCTCCATACAGGGAGTCTGATGTGGGACTTGATCCAGGGTCTCCAGGATCACACCCTGAGTCAAAGGCAGACTCATAAGCACTGAGCCAGCCAGGCATCCCTGTAACAAATCTTCTAACGGAGGCTTATCTCCCATTAGTTCTGCCATATAGTTCCCTTCCCACATATAATTCCCATCCTAAAAACTTGAAGTCCTATTCATTTGCCTTATCATTTCTATAAAACTTTGTTATTGTTTGGTTAAGATGCTATACAAGCCCAAGTTCTAACTGCCTTCTGTGTCACTCATCACAGAGTGTCTCTTGTGTACATGTGCAATGTACATGTTAGTAAACTGTTTTTCTCTTGTTAATCTGGTTTTTTGTCAATCTAATTTATAGGACCCAGCCAATCAACTAAGATGGGTGGAGGAAAAAGAGTTTTTCCTCTGCTCTATCAGAAAAAACCTTGTTCCCGGGGACACTCATGCTTGGAACTCTGAGCTATCTTGTAAGAGGTCCAACTGCCTTGAGGTCACCTTCCTGTAAGGAAGCCAACCGACTAGAAGAATCCACTAAGATGACCTAACTGACCTACTTAGTCTTAAGGGTTCTCTCAACCCAGGTGCCAGACATGGGCCCACCCCACTGTCAATTCACCTCCAATCACTGAGCTTTTCAGCCAGAGCCTCAAACCTCACTGGAGTAGAGATAAGCCATCCCCCCCATACCTTTTCCAAATTCTTGACTCACAGAATCTGTGAGCATGATAAATAGCCATTCTTTTATACCACTATCCATAATGGCCAAAACCTGAAAACAACCCAAATGTCCATTAAGAGCAGAATGGATAAATTGCAGTATATTCATTATAATAGAATATTCTAGGGCAATAAGAACTTTTGATACATACAACAAAATCGATGAATTTCACAAATAATAATGTTGAGCAAAAGAAGTCAAATACAAAATGATTTTATCAGGGATCCCTGGGTGGCGCAGCAGTTTGGCGCCTGCCTTTGGTCCAGGGCGCGATCCTGGAGACCCAGGATCGAATCCCACATCGGGCTCCCGGTGCATGGAGCCTGCTTCTCCCTCTGCCTATGTCTCTGCCTCTCTCTCTCTCTCTCTGTGACTATCGTAAAATTAAAAAAAAAAAAAAAAGATTTTATCATACCATATGATTTTATCTGTATGAAACTTCAAAAAAGACAAAACTTGGGAGTGCTTGACTGGCTTAGTCAGTAGAGTGACTCCTGAGCTTGGGGTTTTGAGTTTGAGCCCTATATTGAGTGTGGAGATTACCTAAAAATAAAATCTTTTTTTTTTTTTAAAGGCAAAACTTATCTCTAGTGCTAGAAATCAGGCTACTGGTTAGCTTTGGAGGGAGGTAGTGACTAGGAAGGCATTTGAGGAACATTTCTCTGATGCCAGCAATATTGTTTCTTCAAGTAAGGCTGGCTACATGGGTGTGTCCATTCTGTAAAAATTTTGTTGAGCCTATTCTTTTGATGTATTCACTTTTCTGCTTATAGGTTATACTTCAATAAAAAATTTTAAAGATGCTGGCCATGACCTACAAATTCATTTCCCAACCCACAGATTACAACTCACAGTTCTATGTAAATGGTGGCTTATGGAGATATATGGGACAGCGACCAGTGGTGATCTTGTCTCAGCCAGATGAGTATCTTGGGTTCATAACTAAATGTTCCCAATACAAAGCTTCCTGAATATCAGAGCCAACTACATAGGCTGTTCCTGCCTATGAAGGCTGTGGGGAATATTATTCTTTCCCTTCAGATTACGATTGAATTTGAGGTATGACCCTAAAGAAGACAGAAATATCTTGGT
Organism: Vulpes vulpes; assembly: GCF_048418805.1. Taxonomy (NCBI): domain Eukaryota; kingdom Metazoa; phylum Chordata; class Mammalia; order Carnivora; family Canidae; genus Vulpes; species Vulpes vulpes. The sequence goes on from NC_132781.1 coordinate 75,396,892, forward strand.
GTTTTAAGAACATGGACTTGGGGATTTGATAGTCTTTGAATGACAAGCAGCGGTTAATTTAACCTTAAAATTTTATTTTTTTTCTCTTCTTTCTTTCTTTCTTTCTTTCTTTCTTTCTTTCTTTCTTTCTTTCTCTTTCTTTCTTTCTTTTCTTTTCTTTCTTTTTTTCTTTCCTTTTTTAGCAAGCTCTATGCCCAACAGGGGTTTGAACTCAGGACCCTGTTATCAAGAGTCGTATGCTCTACTGACTGAGCCAACCAGGTGCCCCCTTAAAAATATTTCTTTAGCACTTACTCTGTGCTAGTATTTTACATGTACAGTCTCATTTATTATCAGAAAAAATCTATGAGGTAACTTAATTACTAGGACTCTCTCCATTTTGAGAGATGAGACGATTAAGAACTGGAGAGTTACATAACCTGCTGGGGTTTCCACAGTTGAGCTCACTTAGCTGGGTTGGAAATGTCTGAGGATTGGGGTGTCTGGGTGGCTTAGGCAGTTATGCAACTGACTCAATTTTGGCTCAGGTCATGATCTCAGGGTCTTGAGATCAAGCCCCACATTGGCTCCATGCTGGGCATGGAGCCTGCTTCAGTCTCTCTCACCCCCTCCCCACTCTAAAAAAAAGAAGAAAGAAAGAAAAGAAAGAAAGAAAGAAAAGGAAGAAAAGAAAAAGAAAAAGACAAAGACAAAGACAAAGAAAAAGAAAAAGAAAAGAAAAGAAAAGAAAAAGAAATGTTGAAAGATACAGCCTGACATATTACTTTATTTTCTGAGTTGCCTGAATATATGGACAGACTTCAAATTGAAGGACTGTGAAGTATGAAACTAGTCAGCCAAGAATGGAAGAAAGAGCTTCCTGAGGATGTTAAAGATTCTTGGTCAAGGGCAAGATCAGGTTAGGAACACATGAATCTGGGGGTTGACTAAGTTGAGTCATTTGAGTTTTTCTTTTTGCACTGTGTTTTTTCCCCCTCCTACAAATTACTGCTTTTAGAGAAATAATTAAGATCTTTGTCCCTTTGGATCTTTGTATGATTAGCTTCTTTGTATCATTCAGGTCTCTGCTCAATTCCACTTCCCCAGGAAGCCTTCCCTAGCCTTGTCTAAAGATCCTGCTTCCCACTCTCCTACTCCTCTTATTATTTTTTAGTTTTCTTCTAAGCAATTATCAATACTTGAAACCATATTATTTACTTGCTTATTGCTTGTCTTCTCCATTATAATGTGAGCTTCACAAGGGTAAAGATTTGTTGTCTTGTTTACCCAACATCCCCAGTGCCTAGAATAGAGCTAGAGTATACTGGATACTCACTGGGGAAGGAGAAATGGAAGGAGGGATGGAAGGAGGGAAGGAGGGAAGGAGGGAAGGAAGGAAGGAAGGAAGGAAGGAAGGAAGGAAGGAGAAGAGAGAAGAGAAGGAAGGGAGGGAGGGAGGGAGGGAGAGAAGGAAACTGGTATAAAGACATTTTAAAGACTTTGAGATGAAAATTTTTTAAAAAAGGTTTTATTTATTTATTCATGAGAGACAGAGAGAGAGAGAGAGAGAGAGGCAGAGACATAGGCAGAGACATGGAGAAGCAGGCTCCATGCAGGGAGCCCGATGTGGGACTCGATCCCAGCACTCCAAGATCATGCCCTGGGCCAAAGGCAGGCATCAAACTGCTGAGCCACCCAAGCATCTGACATTATGTTTTTAAGACTATATTGGTAATACTAGCTCCTATTTATATGAGATAAATCCCTCAAAATCTCACTGGCTTAATACAAAAAAGCTTATTTCTTACTCACAAAATAGTCTTTTTTTTTTTAATTTTTATTTATTTATGACAGCCACACACAGAGAGAGAGAGAGGCAGAGACACAGGCAGAGGGAGAAGCAGGCTCCATGCACCAGGAGCCCGACGTGGGATTCGATCCCGGGTCTCCAGGATAGCGCCCTGGGCCAAAGGCAGGCACCAAACCGCTGCGCCACCCAGGGATCCCCTCACAAAATAGTCTAATGCAGATGTTCCTCATTAGATTTTTCTCCTCTGAGTAGTGATTCAGGGATCCAGGATCCTTCCATATTTTCTTTAAAGATTTTATTTATTTATTCATAGAGACAGAGAGAGAGGCAGAGACACAGGCAGAGGGAGAAGCAGGCTCCATGCAGGGAGCCTGATGGGGGACTCGATCCCAGGTCTCCAGGATCAGACCCCAGGCTGGAGGCGACGCCAAACCACTGCGCCACCGGGGCTGCCCAGGATCCTTCCATATTAAAAATGTGGCTTCCAAGGTTGCCTTGGGAGTCATCTCCATTCCTTCAGTTGGGAGGGTTCAAGGGCACAGACAATGAGGCATTGGAGCTGTAATGGGCCACATGTGGAAGTATTCCATATCACTTTTGACCATATTCCACTTATATAAAGTGTAAGGGCAGCTGGGAAGTATAGTCTAGCTGCAGGCCTAGGAGGAGAAGGAAACAGTTCTGCTGAAGAGCTAGCCTATCTTCACTGTGGTTGAATAAGTTGGTTCCTGTTAGATATCTGGAAATAAGGAGTTTAGAGTAACATAATTCATTACTGTATATTTGTATTGATGAAATCTGGAAACTATTGGTTTCAGAGAATATCCAAAGAATCCATCCATGATAAAACCATTCCTATTCTTGAAAGCTATCTTTTACATTCCCTGGGGAGAGGAAAGAAAGGAGAAACTTGAACTTGATTTTTGTAAAAACTCCCATTTGTATCTAAATTGCCTTACAAGATTGTAAAATGTTTAATATAAGCTATAGGGTTTTTTTTAAAAAAAGATTTTATTTATTTATTCATGAGAGACAGAGAGAGAGAGAGAAGCAGAGACATAGGCAGAGGGAGAAGCAGGCTCCATGCAGGGAGCCCGATGTGGGACTTGATCCCTGCACCCCGGTATCACGCCCTGAGCTGAAGGCAGACTCTCAACCACTGAGTCACTCAGGAATCCCTAAGCTATAGTTTTGACTTGATTACAAAACCTACCAGGGTTGCCCCCAAAGGTATGGATTTTCTAAAAATGTCACTGTCAACACTCCCAAATACATTCCCAAGAATTCAAAATCTTATCATCTAGAAAGAAATGGATTTTTTTAAAATTTTTCAAATTCTATTTTGGCCCAGGCTAAGCCTGGTGTTTCCACCAATTGCCTTACTATAATGTTTCTCTTCTAATTTAGTACTGGTCAAGACTATAAGCTCTGAAAGAATGAGTTTCAGGTCATTGGTCAAAGAGGTTAGAAAGGGGATAATAGGAAAGAAATAAACATCTATGCAGAGTTGTTTGTCAGGACTGTGCTAGGCACTGTGCCCATGCACTTGACTTCCAGTAATCCTCACGTTGACTTTGCAAGGAAGGTAGCAAGACTCCAGATTTATCGTTGAGGACCCTTTGTCTCTGGGAAGCTAACTAACTCACCTGTGGTCCCATGGACAACAAAAGACAAAGCTTGGATATGAGTTGTGAGCTGAGGTGGCTCTGGCTCCAAAGCCCAGATTCTTGACTCAACCAAACTGGGAAAGAGAATGAAAATGAAGAAATTGGGGCATCTGGGTGGCTCAGTGGTTGAGTGTCTTCCTACGGCTCAGGTGGTGATCCCAATGTTCTAGGATCAAGTTCTGGATCGGGTTCCCCGGAGGAAGCCTGCTTCTCCCTTTGCCTATGTCTCTGTCTCTCTCTGTCTCTCATGCATAAATAAATAAAATCTTTTAAGAAAAAATAGAAAAGAAAAGAAAATGAAGAATTTAAGAAATGAGCTAGAGATCAACACTGAAGCACCTGGAATTTGATTTCTCAGTCTTTCCTTTCCTGGAAATGACTAATTCCTTTTTGTCTCTATTAGCCACTACACTGTAGAAAGACAGAAGTCACCTGTACCGTTAGTGCTTCAGATCCCAGGACTAGCTCTCTGATGTTTGTAGTCACTTATTAAAATCACCTCGCAAGGAGTTTTTCCAAAGTAGCTGTCTGTGGGAGCAATCAAATTCCCACCCTGATTCTGACTGGGAAGGGTTGGCCACCCTGATCACGCCTCCATGGGAAAAATGAAACTGACAGATTAAGGGAACAATTCCAAGAATAATTTTGGCATTCAATTTAAGACTGGAAAATAATTTTCCTTCTTATTTGGGCAAGGAAAATGCCTGAGGGACAGTAAAAGCCTGCAGGAGAGGTTCAGTTGAGAGCCCTTTTTCCTCTTCCCCTTTGCCAGGCTCATGTCTGTAAAACAGCTGAACTATTTGCTACCTTCCTGAGTTTGTACTCAGTTGTTTAAAGCAGACTTGGAAATATGCACATCATTAAAGTAAAAAATTAGGCTAAATAACAAATCTTCGGATTGGGAGAAACAACAATTTTTACAAGTATATGAATTAAGCTAAATTCCAGCCTTATCTATAAAGTAAGTTTTTGAATCCTAAGAATTATATTTTGCAAAATGGAATGTATGTATCATTTTTGGAAAAGCCACTCCTTTACAATCTTCTTGGATTGATACCATTTTCAAGTTTCCTTTCTTACAGCTATTGCATAAAGGAACAACTATGCTAAGACCCATTCCCTGTAAATTGGTACAATCTCTGTGGAATCTTGATGAAGTGTACATTGGCAACATTTATCAAAATTGCAGTACAAAATTACATATTTTTTGACTCAGATATACCATATTCAGAAATTTATATTATAGATACACTTGCATATGTACTAGTGTATGTATATGGTTATTCTGCACCATAGTTTATACAAAGACTAAAGGATGGAAACAACCTAAAAGTCAAGAGGGCTAGATGAATAAATAATAGTACATGTATACAATGCGATAGTATACAGCCATCAAGGGCTGCTTGGCTGGTTCAGTTGATAGAACATGTGACCCTTAATCTTGAGGTTGTGAGTTCGAGTCCCACATTGGTTGTAGAAATTATTTAAAAATAATATCCTTAAAAAAATAGTATACAGCCATCAGAATGAATAAGGAAGCTAATATTTAATGAGCTCCAGGATATATTGTTAAGTGAAAAAAGCCTAATGCAGGACAGTGGTGCAAGTACAGACAAAAGTTAATTTGTGTGGGTGGGGGATATAAAATTTTTCTAAAGACTTTATTCATGAGAGACAGAGAGAGAGGCAGAGACATAGGTAGAGGGAGATAGAGACTCCCTGTGAAGAGCCTGATGCAGGACTTGATCCCAGGACTCCAGGACCACGCCCTGAGCCAAAGGAAGACCTCCACCACTGAGCCACCCAGGAGTCCCTATATGTTTTTGCTTTATATGCAGAGACTAGCTGTAGAAGGACACAGAGAAAGTTGTAACATTGATTACTGCAAGAGAACTGGGTAGCTGGTGAGAGATTTCACTGTATGTTCTTTGTATCTTTCAAGTTTTGAACTATCCCAGCAATTTAAAAGGATAATTTTTTAATTGAAAATATTCTGAGGGATCCCTGGGTGGCGCAGTGGTTTGGCGCCTGCCTTTGGCCCAGGGCGCGATTCTGGAGACCCGGGATCGAATCCCACGTCGGGCTCCCTGTGCATGGAGCCTGTTTCTCCCTCTGCTTGTGACTCTGCCTCTCTCTCTCTCTCTGTGACTATCATAAATAAATTTAAAAAAAAAAATTAAAAAAAAAAAAAGAAAATATTCTGATTTAAAACACATCACAAAACAAACAAAAACAAAACAAAACAAAAACACATCACAAAATAAGAATAAAAAACAGGAATTACGGAGTTATATTTTAGATCCTAAGATCTGGAATTTGAAAGCTCTCTTTATAATAACTTTGTATCAAAGAAAAATCCAAGAGAAGATCTAAGTGGAAACTACAAACTGTACAGAAGATAAATACTATGAAATTTCTAGATATTTTCATGGTTTAAAAGTGTCTCTTCACAGACTGTTTAGTAGTTGCAAGGAGCAAAAGAGTATATGGTAAAGAAACTGGACAAACCTAGACTGGATAATTGAAATTAATATCACTACCAGAGGCAGACAGAAATTTTGTGATAACCTGAAAAGGTCATAAATCACTCATGGGAATGTAAAACCAGGTTGTACTCAAAAGGAAACACAAACTGAAGAACATTCTAATAACTGACCTGTATTCTTTTAAAAATATCATTGCTATGTAACACTGACTCTTCCACATTAAGAGACTAAACAGACATGACAACTAAATTCAACTAAATGTCTTCCTGAACTGTGTCTGGAACTAGTGGGAAAAACAACATTATAAAGGACATTATTGAGACGATTCACAAAACTGGATTAGAGACTATAGATTAGATAAAAGTAATGTACCAAAGGTACATTTTTTTTTAAAGCTTTTATTTATTTATTCATGAGAGACACAGAGAGAGAGAGGCAAAGACACAGGCAGAGGGAGACGCAGGCTCCAAGCAGGAAGCCCAATGTGGGACTCAACCCTGGGACTCCAGGATCACACCCTAAGCCGAAGGCAGATGCTCAACTGCTGAGGCATCCTTACCAAAGGTTTTTATTTTTTTCTTACCAAAGGTTTTATTTGAAATGTTGTCCTTCAAAAGCTCATGTAATCACAGTGTGAGATAAAGGAATGTGACATTTACTCTCAAATGGTTGATAAAAAATAATGATGCATAAATATGCATGCATAGGCATGTATCTACAGAGATAGTGAATTATAAAATGAATGTGGTGGGGTGCCTGGGCAGCACAGTCAGTTGTTTGTTAGTTTTGGCTCTGGTCTGATCTCAGGATTGTGAGGTCAAGCTCCAGAATGGGGCTCTGCATTCAGCGGGGAGTCAGCTTGGGTTTCTCTTTCCCTCTCCCTCTGCCCCTGCTTGTACCTCTTCCCCCAGGGACATGAGCTCTCTCTAAAATAAATAAATAAATCTTAAAAAAGAATGAAGTAGGGACACTTAGATAGCTCAGTCAGTTAAGCAGCTGCCTGCAGCTCAGGTCATGATCCAGGGGTCCTGGAATCAACCTCATCAACGTCTGCCTGCTGAGTGCTTTTTCCTCTCCCTCTCCCTCTGCCCCCTGCTCATGCTTGTTCACTCTCTCTCTCTCTCTCTCTCTCTCTTGCTTGAGCTCTCACTCTCAAATAAATAAATAAAATCTTTAAAAAAAGCAAATGTGGCAAAATGTCAAAAATTGATAGATTTATTGTGAATGTACTCATTGTCACTCAAGTGTTCACTTTACTTTTTTTTAAAGATTTATTTTTTTATTCATGAAAGACAAAGAGAGAGACAGAGAGAGGCAGAGACACAGGCAGAGCGAGAAGCAGGCTCCATGTAGAGAGCCCGATGTGGAACTCGGTCCCGGAATCCGGGACCAGGCCCTGAGCTGAAAGCAGACGCTTAACTGCTGAGCCCCCCAGGCGCCCCAACTGTTCACTTTAAAATGGTTAATTGTAAATGTTAATATGTAAATTTCACCTCAAATAAAAAAAAATCAATGGATTTCAGCAAAGGGTATAAGGGTATTGAGAATTTCTGTGTACTATTCCCGCAATGTTTCTATAAATTGGAAATTATTTCAAAATAAAAAGTTAAAGAATTTCTCTCTGTTGAACCACCCTGGTAGGTGGTTCAACAGAGAGGATTTAATTTGGAAATTTAATCACTTATACAGATCTTAAAGGTCAGGAAAAAGCAGACACTGAGGTAACACCAAGGTAATGCCTGCAGGTAGCAGCTGCCATGCTCTAGCAGAGGTCCCACTGAGCTGAGAGGTACAGTGGGGCTCATTCAGGGACCATGGAAAAGAATCTGAAGGCTAAAACCAGCTGCTGCTGTCACCACAGTAAAAAGATGTTGCTGGCCAAAGTTCTGGTTTCCTCCTCCTACCTTCTAGTCCCCCTGTCTAGTGCCCCTTCCCGGTAGAACCTAATAGCAGCCAGCTGACAGAGAAGGAATGCAGCTTATAGAGTTCCAGCCCCACCTCACAGAACCCAGCAAGGAGGATTCAAAACCACTAGCCTGTAGGATTTGAGGTACCTGGAAAGCAATTGTTTCTGGGTTTGGATTTTACAGAAAGTAGCTTAACAACAGACACACCTTACATATCAGAATGCTGAGATGCACAAAAAGCCCACCTTGAAAGAAAAGTCACAGCCTTAAATACAAACACTAATATAGCTTGATTCATATTATTGTAGTAGTATTATTATTTGTAAAAAAAAAATTTTTAAGTAGGCTCCACTCCCGGCACAGAGCCTAACATGGGGCTTGAACTGACGACCCTGAGATCAAGACCTGAGCTGAGATCAAGAGTTGGACACTTAATGGATTGAGCCACTCAGGCACCCCTATTTGTAAATTACTTTTTTTTTTTTTAATTTGTAAATTCTGTCAAGTTGCTGCCAACACTAATTTAACAGGTACTGAACCACTGCTCCTGGGGAAAATACAGGGTTAGCTTCCTGTGACACTATGGTCATAATATTTTTGTTCAACAGCCAACGTATAACTTTGTTTTATGGGTGCTTCTGCTTAAAGACAGCTTACTTATTATATATTTGTTGACAGATCAACTTTGAATTCATGTCTAATAGCACTATAACTCATGTCTAAATGAAGTTCCTCTAACACATGTATTTGTTCCTTAAGGCATATCACAACATTCTTGCACATAGGAATACTAAGCAGCTCTTCAACACTTAATGTAGGATTACAAACAGTGAAGTCACAAATAAATAAAAAGCCACACAAAAATATGGAAAATATGGCACTAATTAGACTGTGGAAGGACATTTGTTTATAAGATGAAAGCTAAAAAAAAAGGCAGGGGGTCACCTAATTCAACCTTATTCAATTCAGCTGGCACACCAGCCAATTTAAAAATTTTGCCATTCTGCACATGTCTGAGGATGACTGCAAAAGCACCCAAAGATTTACTCTATGTAGGTGTGGTAGGCAGTACTGACATGGTTCTAGTGATCCCTAATTCCTGTATTCACACCCTTGTCGAATCTCTTTCCCTTAAGCATTAACTAGACCTAATTTTCTTCTAATGAATAGAATACAGCAGTATGATGGACTGAAACTTCTGTCAGCAGATTACTGCAGGGTAGAAAGAAAATCCTTTTCCTTCTACCATTCTAAGTCCTCAGCATGAGCCTCTGTAACAAATGACATATCAACAAGAGAAAAACAAATTGACATTAATAACATGTAGATCTCACATACGCATGGGAGAGACTCAGAGTAACTAAAAAAGGTGGCTTAGAGCTCTGGCTTATACAGTATCTTCAACAAACAACAGTAAATCTGTAGAGAGGGATGCCTGGTGGCTCAGCGGTTAAGTGTCTGCCTTCAGCTCAGTGCGTGATCCTGGAGTCCTGGGATTGAGTCCCACATCGTGCTCCTTGCATGGAGCCATCTTCTCCCTCTGCCTGTGTCTCTGCCTATCTCTCATGAATAAAGAAATAAAATCTTTAAAAAAAATTCTACTTAAAAAAAATCTGTAGAGAAATGACAGGATAAAGGAAGGTAGTTTTAGACTTCCTAAAGTGGCAAACTCTAGGAAGGTAAATATATAGAAAACTAATGATAAACAAAAGCTAGTTAGGAGGCACCTGACTGGTGCAGTTGGAGAAGTATGTGGCTCTTCATTTTGGGGTTGTGAGTTCCAGTCCCATGTTGGGTATACAGATTATGTAAAAATAAAATCTTTTCTTTTTTTCTTTCTTTCTTTCTTTTTTTTTTTTAGAGGGAGAAGAGAGTGCACACCAGTGGGACAGGGGAGAGGGAGGGAAAAAGAGAGAGATGATCTTTTTTCTTTTAAGATTTTATTTATTTTTTCATGAGAGACACACAGAGAGAGGCAGAGACATAGGCAGAAGGGGAAGCAGGCTCCCTGTGGGGAACTCGATGTGGGACTCAATCCTGGGACTCTGGGATCACACCTTGAGCCAAAGACAGATGCTCAACCACTGAGCCACCCAGCTGTCCTGAGAAAGAGGATTTTTTAAAAAAGATTTTATTTATTTATTCAAAAGAGAGACACACAGAGAGGCAGAGACACAGGAAGAGAGAGAAGCAGGCTCCTGTAGGAAGCCCAGTGTGGGACTTGATCCCCAGACCCTGGGATCATGCTCTGAGCCGAAGGCAGGGGCTCAACTGCTGAGCCACCCAGGCATCCTCGGAGAGAAAGGGGATCTTAAGTAGGCTCCACCCCCAGTGCACAGCCCAACTCAGGACTTGATCTCATGACCCTGAGATCATGACCTGAGCCAATATCAAGAGTCAGAAGCTTAACCAACTGAGACACCTAGATGCCCCCAAAATAAAATCTTAAAAAAATAGGAATAAAAGATAGTAAAGTTTGTTATATAGATTCCTCTAGTGCCATCTCCAGGCTGCTATAGGTCTAAGGTTGTGTCTGGTAATTAACTTTTGGCCTTCCTTGTAGAAAGGGGAGGAGGGATACCTTTTAATATTTAGGTCGTACTTTTAGGCAAATAGGGGGAGGGCAGGAAGATTTTCTTGTATCTACTTCTCGATTGTCTTTAGCTCAAAATAATTTTTATATCAAAGAGGATATTTTGCAGTGACATATTCTGGGTTCTTTCATTATAAAATACTGTTATCCTCATCTTACTGGTCCTTTTTATCCATGGCTCTCCTCTCATGCCTGTCTGATGGTAAGGGCCAGCTTCCAAGGAAATAACAGCCAACCTCAGACCAACAGCCAAAGAGGAACTAAACCACTGAGTGGGCTTAGAAGTGGTTCTGTCCCAGTTGAATCTAAAGATGACTGTGTCTTTGGCCAGTACCTTTTATTATTTTAAGTTTATCATTTTAAAAAAATATTTTATTTAGTTATTCATGAGAGACACAGAGAGGGAGAGGCAGAGACACAGGCAGAGGAAGAAGCAGGCTCCATGCAGGAAGCCTGATGTGGGACTCGATCCCTGGACCTGGGATCATGTCCTGAGCCAAAGGCAGACACTCAACCTCTGAGCCACCCAGGTGTCTCTCAAGTTTATTTAGGTAATCTCAACACACAACATGGGGCTTGAACCTGCAAGATCAAGAGCTGCATGCTCCACCAACTGAGCCAGCCAAATATCCTTCATTGGCCAATATCTTGATTGCAGCCTCACCATAGATCCTGAAGTAGGGGGCCCAGTGAAGCCAGGATTTTTGACCCACAGAAACTATAAAATAATAAATGATGCTGTTTTACAGACACATGGAAAAATGCATAACATCACTAATATTCAGGGATATGCAAATCAAAACCACAATGAGATACCGCCACATACCTGTCAGAATGGCTAATACAAGAAATAAACAAGAAATAACCGGTGTTGGCAAGATTATGGAGAAAAGAGAATTCTTGTATACTGTTAGTGAGAATTTAAATTGGTGCAGCCACTCTGGAAAACAGTGTGGAGTCTCTTCAAAGTCTTAAAAATAGAGCTACGTATGATCTAGCAATTCCACTTCTGGGTATTCATCCAAAGGAAGCTAAAACACTAACTTGAAAAGATATATGTCCTCCTATGTTTACTGCAGTATTATATACAATAGCCAAGACACGGAAGCAAGCTTAGTGTCCACTGATGGATGAATGAATAAAGAATATGTGGTATATAAAAACAATGGATATTACTCAGTCACAGAAAAGAAGGAAATCTTGCTATTTGTGACAACATGGGTGGACCTAGAGGGTAATATGTTAAGTGAAATAAGTCAGAGTAAGACAAATATGACTTCACTTATGTGGAATCTAAAAAACAAACCACATGAACAAACAAACAAAATAGTAGAAACAGAACCATAAAAAAACAGAGGACAAACTGATGGTTGCCAGAGGGAAAGGGGAGGGCGGTGAGAGGATGGGTAAAAAGGAGTGAATGGGCGGTGGAAATACAGGCTTCCAGTTCTGGAATGAATAAATCATGGGGATGAAATGTAGAGCATAGGAAATACAGTTAATTGTGTGGTAATGGTGTTGTATGATGACAGATGGTAGCTATACTTGTGAACATAGCATGACACATACAGAGTGTGGGATCATTATGTTGGACACTTGAGGCAAATGCAATGTGTGTCAACTATGTGATTTGATTTTTAAAAAGTATGTTTTACATCACCAAGCCCTAAGGTAATTTATTAGCAATAATTAGCAAGAGGCAATTAATATAGTAAGAAAAATTAAACAAATTCAGCACTGAATATGAAAACATGTAAAAGACCAAAACATAAGAGAAGCAAAGATCAAATACAAAAATTAACTACTTAGAGATTTTTAAAAAGGTACCACTAATAAATAAATCCAAGAACTGACACTCTGAAATATGTTAAACTACTAACTTAAAAGAAATAAAAAAGAAGAAAGCATGAATACACCAAATAAGGAATGAGAACTGGAAAATAAGCACAGATAAAGAAAAAACTTTAAAAGTTCTTGGTTGAGAGGCCAGTCTAACTCTTCTCTGTTGGTACTGTGTCTCCCACCAGCTTGAGCTGCAGCCCTGGTAAAGCCCTGCCTGTGCCTTTGGAAAAAGGAAGAGGAGGAAAAAAGTACTTGATTTGACTTTGTGAATTATTAAAATTATTAAAAGAAAATATTTGTTTCATACCTGATTCCCTTCCTTTTCCCTATGGGGAAGTCAGATGATGTAAATTCGGGCTTGGTGTCTTTATCCTGACCATTTTCTGTAATTCAGGGTGAAACTGGGTGAAAATCTTACAAAACAGTATTTATCTCCCTGCATGTTACAACCTATTAATTCTTGACCAGAATTTTAAAATGACATACAATAGAATATAAAATTTGGAGTGTAATACATACTATATTAATAAAACACAATGAGGATAAGTATTGTTTTCATAAAACTTGTACCTCAGTTATGTGTGAGTGAATGTGTACACATTAGCTGTTGTATAACAATGTACTTCTTGGATGCCTGGGTGGCTCAGTCAGTTGGGCGTCTACCTTTGGCTCAGGTTGTAATCCCAGCGTCCTGGGATCAAGCTCCCACATAGGGCCCTCCACTTCTCTCTCTCTTCTCCCCTCTACCTCTGCTCACTCTCTTTCACTGTCTCTGTTTCTCAAATAAAATAAATAAAATCTTAAAAAAATGTATTTCATTCTTCAAATGGCTCTTTGTCCAGGTCAAAAGCATTTGAAAGCCACTAGCGCAGGACTTGGGGTATATGGAATGTAATTTTGCACACATAGTTAGCTCCTGAGAGCATCTTTCTTTGGGAGCCCCAACATCAAAACAGGATGGTACAACTTTTCTCCATTAAGATGTATGCCACAACCTCATAGGTTTCAAACTGTGACTCATTTTTTCCAGGGGTTAACTTTCCTTTTCCTGCTGTAATTAATCCTGCTGTATAATAGCACTGGCGATTTCCATCTGTTCCAATGATCTTGTATTTCAAGGCAACTGACTTCTTTGGTTTTATCCATTTCAAAATTATGTTTGCATGTTTTTTATATTGAGAATTTGTTCATTTCTTGCTACATGGTGGATTCCTGAGCTTTATGCTATTTTTCCTTTAGTTTTAAGTATATATATATATTTTTTCCACATGGACTCTATCTGCCTAACATATGGGAAAACCAAAGGGAAACACTGAAGATCCAACTATTTCACCAGTCCTTTGGATTGCCCTTACCTACTACCTTAATTCCTTCTTCCTGCTGTTCGCTGCTTTACTCTTAAATATTGCACTGAGAAGGTATTGGCATTCTTCTCTCTCAGCCTGCACTCACTCTGGGGGACGGATTGCCATGGTGTAAGTGGCCCAATGGAAAGGCCTATGTGGCAAGGAACTGAAGACCGGCTAACAGCCAGCAAAGATCTGAGGTCTGACGACAGCCACATGAGCAAGCTTAGAAGTGGACCCCCTAGTTGAGCCTCGAGACTACTATTCTTCTGGCTGATAACATAAAAGTAACAGACTCCGAGCTAAAGGATCCAGCAAAGCTGTATCTGGATTCTTGATCCACAGAAAGTGTGAGCTAATGTTTGTTGTTTTCAGTTGGTATGATTTAGGGTAATTTGTTACACCACAAAGATAACGAATACAGGGGCAAGTCACCCATTGTTTGAGCTTTGTTGGAGGCATGACTCAGCCTCTGTCAGGGGTATTGAAAGGAACCAGGTATGGTCTGTCCTCACCTCAATTGCTGATGAATATGGGCACATGACCCAGGCTCAGCCTATTCAGGAATGGCTTGGGATTTAGTGTCCTAAATCCCTAAAGAAATGGAATGCGGGACATCTAGGTGGCTCAGCGGTTGAGCATCTGCCTTTGGCTCAGGACGTGATCCTGGAGTTCCTGGATTGAGTCCTGCATCAGGTCCCTGCATGGAGCCTGCTTCTCCCTCTGCCAGTGTCTCTGCCTCTCTGTGTCTCTCATGAATAAATAAAACTTTAAAAAAAAAAAAAAAAAAGAAGTGTAATGGTTGAGAAATGATTCTTCAGAGTGCCTGCCCTGAGGGTTCCACAGTAGAGGTACCAGTGGCAACTTCCTAGCCAGACTATTCTTGTCTCTGGTCCTCAATTTCCCTATCTGTAAAATGGAGACAGTAATGCTTTTCCCTATAATGTAGGGGTGTTGTGAGGATTATGTGGATTCCAATAAAGTGCTTAGATCAGCACCTGGCATACAGTAAGTGCTATTTTAATGCTGATTTTTATGATTATTTTATACATGAGGGAATTAAGGCCCAGAGAAGTAATTTGCCAGGATTGGATCTCATACTGAAAAATGGAAGGGGGTATAAGAAAACAGGGGCATCTTTCCCCTTTGCTTTTAGGGAACTTTTTTTTTTTAATCTTTTTTTTTTAAGATTTTATTTATTTATTCATAGAGACAGAGAGAGAGGCAGAGACACAGGCAGAGGGAGAAGCAAGCTCCATGCAGGGAGCCTGACATGGGACTCGATCCAGGGTCTCCAGGATCATGCCCTGGGCTGTAGGCGGCGCTAAACCGCTGCGCCACCGGGGCTGCCCGCTGCGCCACCGGGGCTGCCCGCTTTTAGGGAACTTGTAGAAAGATGCTCTAAAATTGGGAGTTGTTGGCACTGAAGACAGAGATTCAATGGGAGAATTTTGAGTAGCAAGGTGGAGTCCTGCTTTACCACCCCCAAGTCATTCAGTCTCTCCTGCATGGGTGAGACTTCAGATTCCCAGTGTAGTGTGCTTCTTCAGGGTTGAGCTGCTGACAAAGCTTGTGTTGAGAAGTGGGATCAGGGCATCCCCAGGATCTCCCCGTGAGCTATCCCAAATAGTTAACACCTCCTGAGAGCTTACTGTGTGACCCACACTAGTTACCCACATGCTTTCTGTGCATTAACTCATGCCAGCAACCTTATGGAGTATACTTCTCATTAGCTCTATTTTACAGATGAGGAAACCAAAGCACAGAGAGGTTAAGTCACTTATCCAAGATCATACAGCTCGTGAATAGCAGAGCTTTGAATCGGGGCAGTCTGGCTCCATATTATGCTCTTAACCACTAGACTTCCCTGCCTTTCAGGTGAACTGGCTCAGTCCTACCTACCTCCAGGCAGGCTCACTCAAGTGCCCAGTAACCACCTTAGTGCTGGTCACTATGATCAGCTGAATAACAGCCTCCAAAGATACCCATGTCCTAATGTCCAGAACCTGTGAGTGTTACCTTAGATGGAAAAAGGACTTTGCAGATGTGATTAAACAGAAGATTTTGAAAGGTAGAGAATATCCCAGATTATCAGGGGCAATGGGGGGGACATTAAATGTAATCACAAGTACCCTTCTAATAGGGAGCCAGAGGGGGATTTGAGTACCGAATACCAAGTAGGAGACCTGAGGACAGAGGGAAGAAGTTAGTGATTCCAGGAAAGTGTCAGGTGTTAAGGGATGCAGGCAACCTTGAGAAGTTACAAAAGGCAAGAAAATGAGTTCTCTCCTATACCTCCAAAAAGAGCCACCTTGCCTACACCTTGCCTGTAGCTCAGTAAAACTGATTTCAGACTTCTGACCTCAAGAACTATAGGAACACAGATTTATGGATTTTTTGAACCACTAAATTGGTGGTAATTTGTTATAGCAACAATAGGAGACCAAAAATAGTCACCCACATTTGAGAGTGCCTCATTTTGGGGGTCATGGCATTACGGCAAGGATTACAGGGGACTCTGCCCCCCTCGAGCCCCGTCTCCATCACTCATCTTCAAATCATATGCCAGCAGCTTTCATTCCTTCATTCGCATATTCTCCAAGGGCCTCTTAGGGTCTAGGCACTTCTACAAGTCCTGGGTTTATAATAAACAGTAAACAAGACAAAAGCGCTTACAGTTTCCATTCCAGTGAAGGAGAAAGATCATACACACGCAAAGGAAGACATAAATTCTCTGAAGACATTTTAAAAGTAATCTCCACGCCCAACGTGGGGCTTGAGCTAACAACCCCCCGATCACGAGCGGCAAGCTTCGCTGCTCCACCGACTGAGCCACCCAGGTGCCCCCAGAGTTATTTTCCTAAATGGCCCATCAGCCCTGAGGGATCAAGACCAAACTCCTTAGCTTGGCTCAAAAAATCCTGGCTTTGGTCCTCACTCCCCACTCCAGCCTCACTCTATTCCCCTCTTTCCCTGCCTGACCTCACCCCCCAGCCCAGCTGACCCACTGGTGTTCCCGAACTAGGACCCTTCTCTAGGCCTCTGCCTGTCCACTTGCCTGCCAAGGATAGGCTTCCCCATTCCTCTTTCAGAAAGCCTTCCCAGGACCCCCAAGTTTGGGTTGGGTTTCCAAGGCACCCCGGGAACATCCCACACATAGCACTTACCCTATGGTAATATATTTACATGTTGTCATTCCTCAACAAGCTGCAAGCTCCTTGGGGAATGGGACTGCCCACTTCATTCATCTTGGAATTGTAGCGTGCCTTACAAAACCTCCAGGCACACAGTAAGCCCTCATAAAACATTTCCTGAATGAACAAGTCTGAGTGAGGAGGTTTCACAAATCTAACCATGAGGGTGAAGAGAAAGAAGTCATTCATGAGAGCTAGGTGTGCCTTTCAGAGAATGTGAAATTTCAGACATGCCTTGTAGAAGGGCCAAGGCTTGGCAGGCCTTCCTCATGCTGGCAAGCTGGGGCGGGCTTCTGGAGACTCAGCAAAGGAAGGCTGGGGAAGAGGCTGAGAGGAGGAAGCTTATTCCTGGCTGCAGGCAGGGATGTTTGAAGAAAACAAAGTTTTTTCAAGCCATGTTGGGGGCGTGGGCCTTAATTATTCAGGTGTCAGAAAAGTAATCAGAGGCAGGTAAGTTGTTGGGCTTCCATGGGTTCACCATTAGGAGGTCTTTCTCCAGAAATGTGTAACTAAGAGTCACTTCTGAAAGCACGTCTCCGCCTGGTAAACCACTCAGCCTTGAAGGAAAGAACTAGAATGTTTCTTCCTTTATCCGGGCCAGGCTGCTTTAAGATGGCTCCAACCCCCCACCACCTCCCACCTTTGGGGAGGAAGAGGAAAAGGGTAGGAGGAGGAAGTCTGAGATAGGAGGCAGTTGAGACCAAGTTGCTAGAGGCACCCCAGAATCCCCAGCGGGGCCGGGTTTTTCCGTGTGTGAGCTGTAGGCACTTTTAAAGCTGGAAGGGGAGTGGCATTTTCATTGTGTATCTAAAGCTTGTTTACTCCCCTGGAGCTGGTTCTTTGATTGCTGGGCTTTAGAATATTTACATATGAATTACACACAATGGGACAATAGTTTATAGAAACCCCCAGGTGGGCTGGTTTCAAGGACCAGAATTGAAGGAAGATTGACCTTCAACTCTTCTGGGAATCTCTACGGCAATTTAATGGACTGCAGAGTGTATTCAGAAGATGGCCTGGGTGGGGCCTGAACTTGTGTTCTCTTTTAACTGCTTTTAGGCGGAGAGGAGATTGGAGAGGATGAAATTTCAGTCTTGCATCAGCACCCCAGCTCCCCCTCACTGTGGCCCTGGACTCTTGTCACTTTACTCCATAATCCCCACGCGCAGCCTCTTCCGGTTGCCACCACATGTAGCATTTTCCAAGAGGCTAGCATTTTTGTGGTTGTTCCCAGTCTGTGACAATAATCCTGATGCCAAATCTCTCCCCCGTGTCTGTCTTGGCCCCTTCACCCTCCCCCCCCCCACGTGGTGGTGTCATCTCAACATTTCTTCAAAGGTGTCTGGTGTTGTCAGCTCATACTGAAGTGGTTGCTACTAGTGATGTTATTTGTGGAATTTTAGCCTAAAAGTGGAACCCTTCAGTGACTGAGAAATAAAAAATGTTTAAACATAATTTCAGAAAACTTGAGGACCATATATACATTCATACCTCTCCTGAATTGGGATTCGTGTAGAAGATTGCTCATGAGGGGCTCCTAGCTGGCTCAGTCGGTTAAGCATCCTACTCTTGACTTCCGCTCAGGTCATGATCTCAGGGTCATAAGGTCCAGCCCCGTTTTGGGCTCTGTGCTTGGGATTTTCTCTCTCCCACTCCTTTCCCTTGTGTTCTTTCTCAAATAAATAAATAAATCTTAAAAAAGAGGAAGCGGGGAGAAAAGATTGCTCGTCACTAATCCATGCTTGGTTTACTGACTTCTCAAAACTTCATAGGAGAGGCATACAGGTCCCTTAGTAGCCAGGACTGTTGAATCCTTGAGATCTGAGGCTGTTTCACTTACTCCAGGAGCTGACACATAGCTGACATTCAGTAAACATGTTTGTATATTTAGGAGAGAAGCCACCAGTATTCTCTGGGCTGACTTTTTTTTTTTTTTTTAATGTTCCTCCCTTTCTGCATAAATCATAGACTCAGATCTCATCCCTGCAAAACCAAACCAAACCAGTGTCTCCATAACCCACCCCCTGCCTTACCCTACTCCCTCTCACGTGCCCCTGCCATCGGCCTTACCTACCGTCCTTTCTCTTTGTGGAGAAGAGTGTGATCTGCCTTGAGCATCCATTATTCACAGAAACTGTACCCTCCACATTCGTCAGTAGCCTCTTCATTGAGAAATCAGCTGGGCCCTGTTTAGTCTCTTAGACATGCTGCTGTTGATTGTTTCACGTGGGCATGACTCCATCATGGCTTCCCTGACAACATACTGTTCCAGTTCTCCTAGGATCTCTTCAGGGCTCCTCTCCCCTCCTCCACTTCAGAGTCTCTTAATTTTTATCCACTGCCTCATAAACACAGGTGTTGCCAAGGCATCTAATGCTGATCTCTGCCTCCCTCCCTTCTCTGTAGAGCATTGCTCCCAAAGGTGCTCCACATTGACCTCCAACATTGGCATTATTGACAGCTTGTGAGAAATGCAGAATCTTAGCTCCTACCTTGGGCTTCCTGCATCAGAATCTGTATTTTTACCAAGTGACTCATTTGCACATTAAACTGAAGGACTGCTGGTCTGTAGCAGCACTGGCTAATGGAAATACAGTGTGGGCCACATGTGTAATTTAATATGTCTAGTTACTACATTTAAAAGGTGGAGAGAAGGGGCACCTGGGTAACACAGTTGGTTAAGCATCTGCCTCTTGATGGGGGCTCAGGTCATGGGGTAGAGCCCCGTGTGGGGCTCTCCGCTCAGTGTGGAGTCTGCTTGGAACTCTTTCTCTCCCTTTCCCTCTGCCCTTCCCCCTAAAATAAATAAATACATCTTTAAAAGTAAAGAGAAACAAGTGAAATCAATTGTAATCATACATTTAACTCAGTATATCCACACTGTTATAACTTCAATATGTAGCACATATAAAAATTATTGCAATTTTTTATGCTGCTTCTTTCACAGTAAGTGGTTGAAATCTGGAGTATATTTTACTTTCACGGCACACCTGGATTCACCCCACCACATTTAAATACTCAATAGCCACATGACTAATAATGGCTACAGTATTAGGCAAAGCAGCTGTAGAGTTTAGCATGAATATGGGAATTTAGGGTTTAAAGTGAAAAATTTGCATATGAATCTAACTTCAGCACTTACCAGCTTCATGATCTTGGGCAAATTTCCCTCTCTGCGCACTTCCTTTCCCCATCATGTTAGCAGGGAGTAATATTCACTATCCCATTGGGTCTCAGTGAAGATTAGAGATAATGTACATAAAAAGTACATAGTACTTTTTTTTTTTATCAAGTACATAGCACTTGATAAATGGTGACTCTTAATACTTTTCTCTATTTTTTTAAAAGAAGATTTTATTTATTTATTCATGGAGAGGCAGAGAGAGGCAGTCTCCATGCAGGAAACCTGATGTGGGACTTGATCCCGGGACTCCAGGATCATGCCCTGGGCCCAAGGCAGACGCTCAACCACTGAGTCACCCAGGCGTCCCTTTTCCTGTATTTTTGGAACTCTATCTAATTATATGCTAGGTTTGCCTCCTTGACAAGCAACATGTTAGTTATCATTATTATTTGCAAAAAGCTTTTACAACATTTAATGGTTGTTCAAAGATTTCTTCAGTGCATCTTCTTATGGTTCTCATTGACCAATTCAAAATGCAGACTTTTTATTTTTTTATTTTTATTTTTTAAAAAAGATTTTATTTATTTATGAGAGAGAGAGAGAGATAGAGAGAAGCAGAGACACAGACAGAGGGAGAGCAGGCTGCATGCCGGGAGCCTGATGTGGGACTCCATTCTGGGACTCCAGGATCATGCCCTGGGCCAAAGGCAGGCACTGAACCGCTGAGCCACCCAGTGATCCCCTATTTTTTTATTTTTTATTTAGGGATGTCTGGGTGGCTAAGTGGTTGAGAGTCTGCCTTTGGCTCAGGTCCTGATTCTGGGGTCCTGGGATTGAGTCCCTGCAGGGAGTCTGCTTCTCCCTCTGGCCATGTCTCTGCCTTTCTCTCTCTGTGTCTCTCATGAATAAATAAATAAAATCTTTTTAAAAAGATAAAATAGGACTTATAATAGTCTCTGTACTATGGAGTTTTTGTGAAGATTAAATACACAGAAATTCCTCACACCAGTACCCAACCCATAGTAGGCACTGCAAATTATAACAATAATAAAGGACCCTTTAACAATAATACCTATGGGTTTGGGGATATTGGAAATGCCTATTATGATGTTAAATAAAAGAAACAGAACACAAAATAGTTCTTGTAGTATCATCACAATTGTATTTAAAACAAAGTAGCTTAGTACTATGGCTAGGAGTGAAGCCATAAGTGAAGTGCTTCACTTAGTGAAGCACTAAGTGTTAATTGTGATTATGTTTCAGAGATAGAATTTTCAGTGATTTTTTTTTCTGCTTTTCTAAGTATGCATGAATTTTGTAACAAGGAGAACCAAATTAACTTGTATTTCTTAAATTGTTTACTGGTTAAGAGAATGGGCTCTGGAATAAAACTCCTTGGGTTCCCTTGAGGGCATTATGTTAAGTGAAATAATTCAGACAGAGAAAGACAAATACTGTACAATCTCACTTATATGTGGAATCTAAAAAAAGCCAGACTCACAGAAACGGAGAATAGAGTAGTGGTTGCCAGCAGCTCTGATGTGGAAGAAAGAGGAAAAAGGTCAAACCTCTAGTTTTAAGATGAACAAGTTGTGGGGAATCTGATATTCAACATGGTGACTGTAGTTAACGATATATTAAAATACTGGAAAGTTGTGGGGAGCTCGGGTAGGACAGCTAGGTTAAGTAGCTGACCCTTGGTTTTGGCTCAGGTCATGATCTCAGGTTCATGATCTCAGAGTTGTGAGACTGAGCCTTCCGTTGGGCTCTGCATTTAGCACAAAGTCTGCTTGAGATTCTCTCTCCCTCTGCCTCTCCAGCTCGTGCTTGCTCACTCTCACTTAAAACAAGTACATAAATCTTAAAAAAAAAAAAAAAAGCACTAGAAAGTTGCTAAGAGTAGTTCTTAAATGTTCTCACTGCACAAAAACCTTGTAGTTATGTGAGGTGACGGATGTGTTAGCTAACTTTATGGCAGTAATCATGTCTTAGTATCTATGTATCAAATTATCACATTCTATGCCTTAAACTTATATAATGTTATGCATCAGTTACATCTCAATAAACTTGGAAAAAAATAAGAGATGGAGGAATAAAAGATTCATTTCATAGATGTCAGAGAAACACATTTTAACTTTAATTATATACAATTTTGAAATAAAAAATTCCCAGGGCACCTGGCTGGCTCAGTCAGAGGAAGAGTATGCAACTCTTGATCTCAAGGTTGTGATTTCGGGCCCCACGTTGGGTATAGAGATTATGTGGAAATAAAATCTTTAAAATAAAATAAAATAATTCCCTAGGCTCCAATTCTGGCTATGCTATTCACTATTGATGACTTTGGATAACTTGCTTAACTCCTTGTGCCTTGATTTTCTCATCTATAAAATGGGAATAATAATTATATGTCACTTCTAGGAATTGTTGTAAGGATTAAATTATGTAATACCTGTAAAGGATTTAGGAAAATTCCTGGCACATAATGACAATGTTTTGAGGAGAAGAAGAAGAAGAAGAAGAAGAAGAAGAGGAGGAGGAGGAGGAGGAAAAAAGTGAAGATGATGGTTGGTGTTAGTGACATGTGACTCCTCTGGTTTGAAACTTGGTGATCCTATTTACTAGCTATTGCAGTATGGGTATGTTTTTCATCATCGCTAAGCCTCAGCTTCTTCATATATAAATGGGAATAATAACACAGGTGTAGTATCACAGGATTGTTATGGGTGTTAAAAAAGAAAGCCACAAAAATAAATAAATAAAAAAAAAGAAAGCCACAGGCCCAAAGCTGAGTCATTTTTGTCAGGCTAAGTCACCAAACTGAAGCTTGCTACCTAATTTAATTGCAGTTTCAACCTCCCCCAGAAATGTGGTCTTGTCAGTCAAAACTTTTCTGATCAGCACCCACACAGTAACCTGTCACACAGACCCTCTCTATTTTCCACCCACTTCTGCAAGGGAAGATGTGGCGATCTGCGTGTAAGGCCCTAGCCCTTTACCTTAGGGGAAGATGACCTTGTCTGGAACAATCCAATTGCTACTAACTCAGCGTACCACCCCCTTCCTATAAAAACCTTCCATTTTGTACAACTCCTCAGGGCTTCCCTCTTCCTGCGAGATGGGATGCAACTGGATGATGACTCAATAAGCCAGTTAGGTCTTCAAATTTACTTCATTGAATTTTATTGTTTGTTGTTGTTTTTTTAAAAGATTTTATTTATTCATGAGAGACACACACAGAGAGAGGCAGAGACATAGGCAGAGGGAGAAGCAGGCTCCACGCAGGCAGCCGGATGTGACCCCAGGACTCCAGGATCATGACCTGAGCTGAAGGCAGATGCCCAACCACTGAGCCACCCAGGCGTCCCTGAATTTTGTTTTTTAACGTGGGGAATAAATAAGATCATTCATGTATAGTGCTTGGCTCATAGTTAGCTCAATATTAATTTAAAAAAATGAATTGGAAAAACAGTATCTACCTCATAGGTTAAGATAAAGTGAGAGCCCTTTAGAAACTACTATGAGGCACTAGTTATGTCAATTCATGCCCACTAGATGGCCGTAGACACCACCAAATACAGCTTGGCTCAACTAAAGATGGCGCTGAGGAAAAACAAATAGAGGATAGTTTTCATGAAATTACTTACCAGACCTAGTCTCAAATCTGTGATTATACTGGAATGTAGTGATCACATATAGTATTTCAAATGAGTGAACTACCTGCCTGGGCTTAGGAATCATTTTGTTTGATATATAGATTGTAAAAAAGAAAATAAAAGAAAAGAAGAAAGAAAGAAAAAGAAGAAAGAAAGAAGAAAGAAAGAAAGAAAGAAGAAAGAAAGAAAGAAAGAAAGGAAAGAAAGAAAGAAAGAAAGAAAGAAAGAAAGAAAGAAAGAAAGAAAGAAAGAAAAAAAGAAAGAGACAGATGATTTTGACTAGGGACTCTGTTCTAGTTCCACATTCACCTCTGTCAGGTTCGATTTTCACTTCTGGACATTTCCACATGCACTTATACTCTGGCCTACTCCCTTGTTACTCAAGGTATGGTCCATGGTCCAGCAGCATCAGTTTCAACTGCACTTGTAGAAGTGCAGCTTCATGGGCCTCACCCCTGATTTGCTGCAGAAGCAAACTGAACTCTTGGATTTCTCTAAAGACGTCACGCTGGCCATTGTACATGCTGGTCTTCCCAAATCAGAAGCACCTCCTTCTCCATCTGCTGGGCAAATGGGCCTCTTATTTATCCTTCTTACTTAACCCATTAGTGAGGAAACCAGCAGGACAGTAAACCAGTTCAAAGGAGAACGGAAGAGACTAGTAAATATATGGTCTGTGGGGAAAAAAGAACTTTGGAATAGGACTGCAAAACCACATGTAACCAATATTGCTTTCTATCGTCAGAGCAATAAAACAGTAACATTTGGGGTTACCTTTTCTACCCAGCAATATCATTTGCCACTTATCTTCCACAGCTAATATCTAATAGACTCTAGGTCCCATCACCAGTAAATAACAGGGCAAATAAGATGTAGAGTCAGATGAGTCCCACTCAGGCTTCTTAGACAATACTCTAGTATGACTCTGAAAAGGCACATAATAATATTTTGCCCTATTTCCAAGTTTTCAATAATTTTTCTTAAAAGTTTATTTATTTATTTATTTTTAAAAAGATTTTATTTATTTATGAGATACACACAAAGGCAGAGACATAGGCATAGGGAGAAGCAGGCTCCCTGTGGGGAGCCTGATTTAGGACTTGATCTCAGGACCCCAGGATCATGACCTGAGCCAAAAGCAGACGCTCAGCCCAGGTGCCCCTTTTCTTAAAAGTTTAAACTTGGTGACAGAGATAATAAGGAATATACATGTTGGGCTGCTAAACTTAATATCATAGAATATGTTCGTTTCAGAGGATGAAGTGAAGATCCACACCACAGAGCTGAGTGGAAAGGAAAACAAGATAGAATTAGGTTGTCTTTTAAAAGATCTCTTCCTGACCTTCTTTGAGCCCCACTACACTAACCATAAAATGGCTATAACATCTATTTCATATGGCAGTTGATTTCAAATATTTTGGTCTTGGGAGTCCCAGACCAAATTTTAATACTCTTGAAAATTACTGAAGACCTCAAAGAGTATTTCTTGTTATATCTATCAATATTTAATCATATTAGAAATTAAAACTGAGGAATTTAGAAAATATTCTCATTTAAATAAGAAGAATAAACATTATTTGTTCACATTAATAACAACTTTTAGGAAAAGAAACTATGTTTTCCAAACGCCAGAAAGATTTGGCTTTGATTCAGAGGACCCAGTTAAAGTTTCCTCAGTGCCTCTGGTACTTCAATAATTTCTTAAAAAAAAAAAGAAAACCAAAATACATTTTATTTTTAGTAATCTCTACACCTATCATGGGGCTTGAACTCACAACCCCAGGATCAAGAGCCTCATGCTCTACCAACTGACCCAGCCAGACACCCTGCAATTTCTATTTAGATGAGATTTGATAACATGCTGGTTTAAGACAAGCCTAGGTGTGACAACATGTATTTTTGGTATTTATATGGCTCGATTTACTATACTGCCTAATTTTTATAAAACATCCTCTGATCTGTAGGTCTTGTGTAATCAATTAGGAGTGGGTTATACATTGATGGTTCCCATTACTTGAACAGGTGTTTTCTTAAAGGCCTTTTATCATAGTAATATCACTAGATATTAGAATTAATCCCTGCCTCTTGAGGGCAGGGATTTTTAGTAGGCATTGTTCGCCGCTAATCTGGTTCCTGGGACAGTGCATAGATAGCATTTTGAAATATTTGTGGAATGGATGAATGAATAAAACGAATGACATTTCTAGAATCATATATCCTTCTGGATAGTGTGTATGGTTTCATTAAAAAATAACCATTAAAAAAATTTTTTTA
This sequence comes from Vulpes vulpes, assembly GCF_048418805.1. Taxonomy (NCBI): domain Eukaryota; kingdom Metazoa; phylum Chordata; class Mammalia; order Carnivora; family Canidae; genus Vulpes; species Vulpes vulpes. The sequence goes on from NC_132781.1 coordinate 75,422,767, forward strand.
ACTTGCAAGTTATGACCCTGGAGGCTACCCACCAATATTTCAAAGAGGGCTCTAAAAATTTCTTTGTGATAAGAGTCATAAATACTCTTTGAGAATTCTTCCCAAATTAGTATAATTTAAAGTTACTGATTAGTTAAAATTCTGAGAACCATATGTAATGAGCTAGCAAAAATGTTTTCAGTAAAGTCTCAGTTTCGGCTATTATTTCTCTGCTTTCTAGCTTTTTGAAATTGGTTTTCTTTTCCTTAACGCATCATAATGCCCTTGAGATCCACTCACATTGTTGCATGAATCAATTGTTGATTCATATTTACTGTGGAGTAGAACTCTGGAATGAATTACCACAGCTTAATTGTTCACTTGATGAAGGATATTTAGGTTGTTTCCAGGTTTTGGCTATTACAAATAAAGCCGCTATGAACATTCATGTTCAGGCTTTTGTGTAAACATAAATTTTCAGTTCTGTGGGAGAAATGCCCAAGAGTACAATCTCCAGGTCATATGGTATTTGCATGCTTAGTTTTTTTTTTTTTTTTTAAGAAACTACCAAACTGTATTCCAGAGTGGTTGTACTGTTTGACGTTCCTGCCGACAATGAATGATTCAGTTTCTCCACCACCTTGACAGCATTTGATGTTTTTATTTTAGCCATCCTGACAAATGTGTATTGGTATTTCATTGTGATTTGCATTTCCCTAATGGCTAATGATACTGAATATCTTTTCATGTGTTGTCATCTATATATCCTCTCTAGTAAAATGTCTGCTCATAAATTTGTTTTCTAATCAGGTGGGTTTGGTTTTTTGTTTGTTTCTGTGTTTTGTTTTGTTTTACTCTGGAGTTTTGAGATCTCCTTATATATTCTAGATACAAGTCCTTTGTTGCATATGTGGTTTGCAAATATTTCCTCCCAGTCTGTATTTGTCTTTTCATCCTCATTACAAGGTCTTTTTTTTTTTTTTTTTCAGATTTTATTTGTTTATTTGAGAGAGAGAGTACAAGCGGAAGGGAGGAGGGGCAGAGGGACAAGCAGACTCCTGGCTGAGCGGGAAGCCAGAAGTGAGGGCTCAATCCCAGGATCCTGAAATCATGACCTAAGTTGAAGTCAGACACTTAGCTACCTGAGCCACCCAGGTGGCCCCTCATTACAAGGTCTTTCTCAGAGCAAAGGTTTTTAATTTTGATGAGGACCAATTTACCAATTTACCAATTTTTCTTTTTATAAATCATGCTCTTAGCCTCAAGTCTAAGAACACTTTCCCTAGATCCTAAAGATTTTCTCCTATGTTTTCCTCTAAAATCTTTCTTTGAGGATTTTTTTCTCTTTTGAAGAATAATTACATACAATATTGTATTAGTTTAAGGTATACAACATACTGAATGGATATATATATATACACATTCAAAAATGGTCACCACAAGGGGTGCCTGGCTGGCTCAGTCAGTGCTATGTGCAACTCTTGATCTCTAAGTTATAAGTTCAAGCCCCATATTAAGTGTAAAGATTATAAATAAATAAACTTGAAAAAAACTTTTTTTAAAATTTTTTATTTATTTTTATTTTTTTATTATTATTTATGATAGTCACAGAGAGAAAGAGAGAGAGAGAGGCAGAGACACAGGCAGAGGGAGAAGCAGGCTCCATGTACCGGGAGCCCAACGTGGGACTCGATCCCGCGTCTCCAGGATGGTGCCCTGGGCCAAAGGCAGGCGCCAAACCGCTGCGCCACCCAGGGATCCCTGAAAAAACTTTATAAAAAAATGGTAACCACGATAAGAAGACTGGTTACCATCTGTCACCATACAAAGTTGTTATAATATTATTGACTTAATCCCCTGTGCTGTACATTATATCCTTGAGTCTTTTTTATTTTATAACTGGAATATTGTAGTGTTTTAACAATATGAACTTCCAATCAATGAGTATAGAATATCATTCCATTTCTTTGTGTTGTCTTTAGTTTCTTTTGTCAGTGTTTTACACTTTTCAGAGTACTGGTCTTTTACTTCCTTGATTAAATTTATTCCTACATATTTTATGCTTTTTGTGCTTTTAAAATTCTTTTTAATGTAATTTAAAATCTAAAAGTTACACATTTTACATTTAAATCCATGTTTTACTGAAACACAGCCATGCCCTTTCTTTGAAATATGGTCTGTCTGCTTTTGTACTATATCGCAGTGTGGACTAGTTGTGACAGACTGTATGATCCACAAAAATCTTTTTTTTTTTTAAAGACTTTATTTATTTATTCATGAGAGACACACAGAGAGGCAGAGACACAGGCAGAGGGAGAAGCAGGCTCCCTATGGGGAGCCCGATGGGGGACTTGATCCCAGGACCTCAGGATCATGATCTGAGTTGAAGGCAGACGCTCAACTGCTGAGCCACCCAGGTGCCCCTGATCCACAAAATCTAAAGTATTTACTCCGTGGCCCTTTACAAAAAGTGTCGACTCTTGTTCTGGGCTGACAAATGCTGAGATAAACTATATGGAAACATTTCTAAGGTGTAATATCAACAGTTTTTTTTAAGATTTTATTTATTTATTCATGATAGACACACACACCCAGAGGCAAAGACACAGGCAGAGGGAGAAGCAGGCTCCATGCAGCGAGCCCGATGTGGGACTCGATCCTGAGACTCCAGGATCATGCCCTGAGCCAAAGGCAGGCATCAAACCACTGAGCCACCCAGGGATCCCAATATCAATAATTTGGAAGAAAATAATATGAAGGCAGCAGTGTGCACCCACATAAATTTATGACAAATCTGTTTGAGGCTTTTCTTTTTGTAGCTGCAATTCCTAACACAACTCTAAGTATTGTTCCTAAGTCTATGCTCAGATTTTGGATTGTTTTCCTGAAACATCATAGACAAAGATGTTTATAAGCAAGTGTTTGTTATTTGGTAATAGGAATCTAACAAGGTTGAGAAAGTATGTGTGTGTGTGTGTATAGTATATATGTTATATATATACTTGATGAATGAATGCCTTTGGCAAAATAAGCCATCTTCAACTCATGGCCTTTATTCAAAGAATTTACATTAGGTGACTCAGAAATATATTAACATATATTCCAAATTTACCCTCCAGCCTCAAACATGACACTAGTCAGAACTCAGCCACGCATGGTGCCGGATGGAGTTTAAAACTGCATATTGTCTTCTCATCCCAGTACTTGAGGTTACTAAAACCAAAGGGTGGGATATGTGACCATGCCAGTCATTAGATTATTGTATGTCAGCTCTAAAACCTCCCTGCCAGACTCTGCGAGGCTAGAATTCATTTCTGCCTTGCCAGCTGGCTTACTGAAGTTTCCAACTGGATGTGTTGGGGGACCCTACACGGCAGGACAGAGGAGGGACTTGATTCTGCATTCTGGCTATTTCTTTCAGCAGTCCTGTCCCCGCAATGTCCCTTCACTGGCTGTGGCAGCTGCTTCCAGTCTCTGGCTTTGTCACACGCCTCAGACGGCCTCACTGTGCTCCCTCAGAACCATCAGCACTAGGAATGCAACATCCCCACTCAGAGGTCTAAATCTCAGCTTTCTAGCAACTCTCCTCCAAATTTCTAGATAATCTCAACCTCTTCTTTTATTTTTTTTTTTAAAGATTCTATTTATTTATTCATGAGAGACACAGAGAGAGAGAGAGGGGCAGAGACATAGGCAGAGAAGCAGGCTTCATGCAGGGAGCCTGACGTGGGACTCGATCCAGGGTCTCCAGGATCACGCCCTCGGCCAAAGGTAGATGCTTAACCGCTGAGCCACCCAGGTGTGTCCCACAACTTCTTTTCCTCCAGACCTAGGGCTGATACCTATGGCTTGGAGTTACCATCTTTGTGTATTACCTCACTGTTCCCTTACTGCTTTTTTTTTTTTTTTTTTTTTTTTTTTTAGTTTTCCAATACTGGCCTGGCCAATCCCTTATGTTAAATTCTTTGGGAGGGACACCCGGGTGGCTCAGTGGTTGAGCATCTGCCTTTGGTTCAGGGTGTGATCCCAGGGTCCTGGGATTGAGTCCCACATTGGGCTTCCCATTGGGAGCCTGCTTCTCCTTCTGCCTATGTCTCTGCCTCTCTTTCTGTGTCTCTCATGAATAAATAAATAAACATCTTTTAAAAAATTCTCGGGATCCCTGGGTGGCGCAGCGGTTTAGCGCCTGCCTTTGGCCCAGGGCGCGATCCTGGGGACTGGGGATCGAATCCCACGTCGGGCTCCCGGTGCATGGAGCCTGCTTCTCCCTCTGCCTGTGTCTCTGCCTCTCTCTCTCTCTCTCTCTCTCTCTCTGTGACTATCATAAATAAATAAATAAAATTAAAAAATATATTTAAAAAAATTCTCTTTGGGAGAATTCCTAGTGAGGCTTGTGTTTTCTCCAGACTGGATGCTGAATGATACAGGGAATATTTCATGGGATCAACATTTGACACATAGGCATACAAGGCAGGAAAAAAAAAAAAAAAAAAAGGTCTGCCAATTCACTAACTTGTTGTGCCTCTTTGGCAACATTAGTTCTCTTCTCCAAACTTCTCATCAAGATTTGCTGAACTGGGGATCCCTGGGTGGCTCAGCGGTTTAGCGCCTGCCTTCGGCTCAGGGTGTGATCCTGGAGTCCCGGGATCGAGTCCCACGTCAGGCTCCCTGCATGGAGCCTGTTTCTCCTTCTGCCTGTGTCTCTGCCTCTCTCTCTCTCTCTGTCTCTCTGAATAAATAAATAAAATCTTAAAAAAAGATTTGCTGAACTGTTACCAAAATTAGTGTTCAGAATTTGTAAATATCTCAGAGGGTGCTTGTCTAGGGAGAAAATCAGTAAATCAATATTATTCTCCAATACTATATGAGTTATTGTTAGAGTGCATGAATGTGTTTCTTTCAGAGTAATCTTTCTTTTGTTAAATTTCTTAAAATGAAACCTTTTAATACAAAATGATACATGCATATAATTTATTTTATCACATACATGTACTGGTTTGCTAGGGCTGCTGTAACAAAGTACCACAGATTGAGTGGCATAAATAATAGAAATACATTTTCTTTTTTGTTTTTAAAGATTTTATTTATCTATTCATGAGAGACACAGAGAGAAAGGCAGAGACACAGGCAGAGGGGGAAGCAGGCTCCATGCAGGGAGCCAGATGTGGGACTCGATCCCAGGACTCCAGGATCACACCCTGGGCCGAAGGCAGAGGTTCAATCGCTGAGCCACCCAGGGGTCCCTAGAAATACATTTTTCTTGAAGGTGGAAGTCCAAGATCAAAGTGTTGGCAGGTTTGCTTTCCTCTCAGCTATTCTCCTTGGACTGCAGATGGGGGTCTTCTGGGTCCTCAAAAGGATACCCCTCCGTTTTGTGTACTAATCTCCTCTTCTTATAAGGACACCAGTCACAGTGCATTAAGATCTACCCTAACAACCCTCTCTTGGGTTTGAACTCTTGTTTCCTGGATCCTGTGTCTGTTTTGGGTCTGTCTACTTGCTGTGATGTCAGTTTAACGTTTCAGGATTCCTCTACGCAGCAAACATGTACTGAGCCTTGTGTCAGGCATGGTGCTAGGCACTAGGGAGAGGCAGGTAAGAGAAACAAAGCTACTGCCTACAGGCTGCAATGGCTCTGTGACAGCACAATGAACCAATGTGACTGGAAATCGGAGCAGAGGACCACTTGTCTGGGAGCACAAGAACTGCCCCCTTTACAGATGTCAACATGGAAAAAATAGAAAGGGACTAAAATGTATTGAGTTGTACCATGTCTGAACACATGTAGGTCCTTACCTCATTTAATACTCATACGAGGGCAGCCGGGGGGGGGGGGGGGGGCGGGGGGCGGCTCAGCAGTGTAGCGCCGCCTTCAGCCCAGGGCATGATCCTGGAGATCCGGGATAGAGTCCCGCATCCGGCTCCCTGCACGGGGCCTGCTTCTCCCTCTGCCTGGGTCTCAGTGTCTCTCCTTAATTAGTTATGATACCCACTTTAGGAGGAGAGGATGGCGAGGTGGGGGGCTAGCCCCGCCCCGTAGCCCCGCCCCGTGGCCCCCCGCCCACTGTAGCCCCGCCCCCAGTCCAGCCCCGTGACCACGCCCCATGTAGCCCGCCCCTTGTAACCACGCCCAGTAACCACGCCCACATATAGCCCCGCCCCATAGCCCCGCCCCTTGTAACCACGCCCAGCATTCCCCTCCCCTGTAGCCCCGCCCCTCGGTCCCGCCCCGTGACCACGCCCCCATGCAGCCCCCATGTAGCCCCGCCCCTTGTAACCACGCCCACTATCCCCCTCCCTTGTAGCCCCGCCCGTAGCCCCGCCCCCGTAGCCCCGCCCCTTCCCCGCCCCCCGCCTGCCCGCAGCCGCTCGGACCTGGGCGCCCGGAGCAGGGTTCGGATGGCGGGCCGCGGAGGGAGCCTGGCGCTCCGGGCGGTGAGCTTGGTGCTGCTGCTCCTGGCCCGGGACGTGGCAGGTAGCCCTCCCCGCGGGTCTGGTCGGCCGGCACGGCTGCGGGCGGAGTATCCGAAAGTGGGTCTGGCCCGGGGCTCCCAGCCCCCCGGCCGGCGGCCCTCCGCGCACCCGTTACTGGCGGTTCCCCGCAGCCTGGCCTGTGCGCGTCCAGGGGCTCGGACGGGGGGCGGGGTGCAGGGCTGGGGGATGGCCCTGGGGCCAGCGCCGCTCTTTCCTTCTTGCTTGGCCTTGGCTCCTGGCCTCTTCTTAGTGACACCCAGCTATCTGCTGTCTCTCTCCCTTGAAGATTTTCTGGAGCCCAAGATTATTAGAATTTGTGTGTGTGTGTGTGTGTGTGGACACGGGGGCCCTACTGAACCCCTGCAGGAAATGAACAGGAACTAGGGATTGTGAATGCCAAGTGCATCAGGCACTCTGAGGCTTATGAGAAAGGGGCTTTAAGTCCAGCCAGACTTGACACCTGTTTGAAAATGGAATTATTATTATTTTTTAAATTATTTTTAAATATTTATTTATTTATTTATGATAGAGAGAGAGAGGGGCAGAGACACAGGAGGAGGGAGAAGAAGGCTCCATGCCGGGAGCCCGATGCAGGACTCGATCCCGGAACTCCAGGATCGCGCCCTGGGCCAAAGGCAGGCGCCAAACCGCTGAGCCACCCAGGGATCCCCCCTGAAAATGGAATTAAAATGGTAGCACCTAATGTTCAGTTTTGCGTCTGTTACCCTGAGCCACAGAGGAGAATATGGTGAATTAGTAAGAGTTACTTCTCTTTTATTTCATAGCTCCGAAGTGCTTTCTCAAACCAGTGTGTTAGGGTAGTCAGTTCCAGAATCCGTACCAAATATTCCTTATGTGTGCCTGCCAGGAGAGGTGCCAGAAAACAACTTATTAGCCTTCTTTGGGGGTGTGGGTGATGGGGGCTGTTCCAAGAAGCTAGGCATCTGAGAGGAAGGGAGAGGTTGTGGCCAGGATAAAGTATAAGCTGGATTTTAAAAGCCCCTTATGAATAAGAATTGACCTTAATCATATACTTTAAGATGTCTGTCTTCTTCTCACAGCCTCTTTGGACTCTTTGAGCTCTGCGTTTGGTCAACCTTCAGAATACAGAACAGTAAGTAGGAGCCCACTTGTATTATTTCCACTCCCACAGGCTTCGGGTTGGGGCTAGTTTTCAGGTCTGACTTGCCAGTTTTTGTTTTTGTTTTTTCCCCTGACCTGCCACTTTTGAAACTGTTGACTGCCTCTTTAGAAATCAGATTCTAAGGCAGGCCTTTTGATGCAGATCAAAATTGTAAATTTTGGCCAGAAATAGCTCAGTCCTTGAAGGCCTCAGCACTTTGTTTCCTTTAATAGTTTCTTTGATGATTCAAAAAGTCCTTGGTCTAATGGTTATGTCTTGTACTAGACATTTTATGAACATTATCTAAATAAGTCTGTGGAAGCAAATGAAGACCAACTAAATGAAAACAAGCAAAAGCAAGATTTCAGAGCTTGATGTGTAGCACAGGATTCAGCCACACATCTTTTGTGTTTTGGTGGAAACTCAAAGGCTGGCAGAGGAGAGAGAAAGTGCTATAGTGGGAAGAAGGGAGGATTTCAGGTGTGCCCTAATTGGAGGCTGTTGGCCTGGGGAAGCTAACTAGAAGGTGGGCTAACTAGAAGCAGGAATCCTATGTGAAGGGTAAGATGTGCATATTTGGCTTTCTCTGGTTGGTGCTAAGTTAGAAGTGGGGAAAAACATTAGTGAACTTGTCAGTATCAATCAAATCCTGGCCATTTTGGGCTAGTTGTTATGTAGGTTATTGTTTGGCTTCCTGGATTGTCATTAAAGATAGCTGTATGACTTCTTACAAGTCTGACTTATACTAGACTGGCTTCCTGGGTTGGTTATTCTAAATAATGAATTGGTTTCCTGGGTAGGCTGCTATAGGTTGTGGGTCAGAGTTTTTTATATACGTGTGTGTGTGTGTGTGTGTGTGTGTCTATTAGAAAGAGAGAAAAAACACATAAGTGGTAGGGGAGTGGGTTGCAGAGGGATAGAAAGAATCTTTTTTTTTTTTTTAATTTTTTTTTAATTTTTTTATTTATTTATGATAGTCACAGAGAGAGAGAGAGAGAGGCAGAGACACAGGCAGAGGGAGAAGCAGGCTCCATGCACCGGGAGCCCGATGTGGGATTTGATCCCGGGTCTCCAGGATCGCGCCCTAGGCCAAAGGCAGGCGCCAAACCGCTGCGCCACCCAGGGATCCCGGATAGAAAGAATCTTAAGCCCAGCATGGACCCTATGGTGGGACTCGATCTTGTGACCCCAAAATGATGACCTGAGCCAAAATCAAGAGTCAGACGCTTAACTGACTGAGCTACTCAGGTCCTCCACAGTTCAATTTTAATAAGTGATATTACATTGTCTGTTTGTATATTCAGTCTCTCAATCCTCATAGTGACCTTGTAAGATATTATTTTATGTATAAGGATATCGACCTCAAGGGGTTAAGTAACTTTGAGTATTCAAATCAGAGTAGACCTCTCCAGGAAACCTTCCCATCCCATTTTCTAACTCCAGAGGAGATACAGATGCACTTTTTCTTTGTTTCCATTCAACCTATACTGCATCATCATCATCGTTATCATCATCAGATGACAGTGTAGGGAAGATTATTTATTTAAGATTTTTAAAATTTATTCATGAGAGACACAGAGAGAGAGAGAGAGAGAGAGAGAGGCAGAGGGAGAAGCAGGCTCCATGTGGGGAGCCCGACGTGGGACTCGATCCCAGGTCTCCAGGATCATACCCTGGGCCAAAGGCGGCACTAAACCTCTAAGCCACCAGGGCTGCCGTAGGAAAGATTTAAAAGCTTTACACTTCTAAGTTCTCAACTGGGGCCTCTTGAACACAAGACAGTTTAACAAGAAAAAAAAAAAAACCAAGCAAGTTTATTAAGTGTATCATACATACACACATGGAAGCATTCAGAGATGAGTAACTCAAAGAGGTGGTTTAGAACTCTTATATAGAGCAAATTTCTAGAGACCTGACAGGACAAAGTAAAATGGTTTTAGGCTTCCAAGGGTGGGATACTATAGGAAGGTAAATATATGGGAAGAAACTACAGAGTAAGGTTTGTTTGCAGGTTCCTCCGGGGCCACCTTGGGCAGAGTCTAGAGTTGTCTTCAGTAAAGGAGAAACTATATTCTGCCTTTGGGCAGAAAAGGGGAGAATACAGAGCACTTTTCTTGGGATTGCTACTTCTTAATTGCCTTAAGCTCAAAATATATTTTATGTCAAAGAGTCATATTTTTGGGATGACATATTCTGGTTTCCTTCAACGGTAAATGCTATCTCATCATAGCATTGAATTGTAATTGCCTGTTTGCCTGTCTCCTTTCAGTAAACTGTATACTCCTGTGATCAAGTATGATGTCTTATTTGTTATTTGGTCTCTAATCTTCAGCTCTTAGCAGACCCCAATAATACATTTTGATCAGATGACTCCATTTTTGGGTGGTTTGATTTTCTCTCAGAAAATGGGAATAACCCCACCTCCATCTCAAGGCTGGGATTAGGGTAAGGTGAGTTGGGTGCCTAGGGTGCAAATTTTTTTTTTTCTTTTTCTAGGGTGCAAATTAAAAAGAAATATTATTTACTCATGAGAGACACAAAGAGAGGCAGAGACATAGGCAGAGGGAGAAGCAGGTCCCATACAGGGGGCCTTATGTGGGACTCGAGCCTGGGACTCCAGGAACATGCCCTGAGCCGAAGACAGGCGCCCAACTGCTGAGTTGCCTAGGCATCCTGCTAGGGTGCAAAATTTAAAAAGGCACTCACTCTCAGGAGGCAAATGCTACAGGACTCTGCTCAGTTTGTACAGGATTATTAAAAGAATGAATTACTCAAGAGATTTTTGTTTTCTTCCCCAGTTCTGTTGCCACTGCTCTGGTTTAGGGTCCCCATTACCTCTTACCTAGGCTAGCATAGTGGCCCCCTATGCAATTTTCCTGAACTCTTTACTATCTCCACTTCCTGACCCCTGCTACACACTGCTGCTGCAATTCCTTTCAAAACTTCAGCTCTAGGTATGCCTGAGTGGCTCAGTGGTTGACGATCTGCCTTTGGCTCAGGGCATGATCCCGGGATTCTGGGATCAAGTCCCACATCAGGCTTCCCACATGGAGCCTGCTTCTCCCCTTCCTGTGTCTCTGCCTCTTTCTCTCTGTGTTTTTCATGAATAAATAAAATCTTAAAAAAAAAAAAAACTTCAGTTCTAAGTACAGCATGTCCCTATGCAGAACATAGAGACTTCCCAGTGTCAACAGAGTGTCCTTACTGCAGCCTATCTTTCTACCTGTACCTTCCACTGTTTTCCCATAGCTTATGCTCTTCTATCTCTATGCTAGTGCCACACTGTTTTTTTTTTTTTAAGGTTTATTTATTCATTTGAGAGAGAGAGTGCCTGGTGTGGGGAGAGGAGAAAGAGAGAAGCAGACTCCCTCTAACACCTCTCTTAAAATCTTATTCATTTATTGAATTTTTCAAAAGAAAATATTCAGAGTATAAAGCTCTGAGAATTACTTAAAAGCAAATCACATCCTTCTACAAATATTAAATTGATTCTAAGAAATAAGTAAAAATGTGAGATGGCCCTCTTCCAGAATGAGAGTGTCTTCTAAAGCTCTGAGGAGCAGTCTGCCATGGGTGTAAACTCTCTTCTATAGTTGGCATGTCGTGGCATGTAATTTAGAGCCTCCCCTGATGGTGAACCTATTCTGAATTGTTTTTCTTCTGTCATAAATTTGGGTAACTGAATAAAACTAAGGGTTGGTGGAGGCATAATTTATTAATGAAATTATTTGACCTCATTGATAAAAGTGAAAAGTATTTATTCGTAAAGCCTCATGTTTCCACTCAGAAAATCCAGGAAGTGAGTGGCCTAAATTTAATGAAGTTAAATGGTGGATAGCCAAAGTTAGCTTTGAAATCAAGAGAATGAGACTGGAAACAGACTGGAATACCAACATTGTCTTCCAGCTGGCTAGATACCTTGGGGATCTGAGAGACATCAAAGATCTTCTGCTTAAAAAACAAAACACAACAAAGGTAAGGTTCCTTACCAGCCTGTTAGTGCTCCTCAAAATTCATATGTTAGTCATTCTTTGAGACGAAAGCATTTGAAAGCTTCTGTTGAATATAAAAAACCCTAAGACCTTCAGGCTAAATAGATTGATTTTTTTTTTAAATTTTTATTTCTGATAGTCACAGAGAGAGAGAGAGAGAGAGAGGCAGAGACACAGGCAGAGGGAGAAGCAGGCTCCATGCACCGGGAGCCCGATGTGGGATTCGATCCCGGGTCTCCAGGATCGCGCCCTGGGCCAAAGGCAGGTGCCAAACTGCTGCGCCACCCAGGGATCCCTAAATAGATTGATTTTATTTTATTTTTTTATTTTTTTTAAATTATTTATTTATTTATTTATTTATTTATGATAGTCACAGAGAGAGAGAGAGAGAGAGGCAGAGACACAGGCAGAGGGAGAAGTAGGCTCCACGCACCGGGAGCCCGATGTGGGACTCGATCCCGGGTCTCCAGGATCCCGCCCTGGGCCAAAGGCAGGTGCTAAACCGCTGCGCCACCCAGGGATCCCCTAGATTGATTTTAATTAGTTGTTTATCTAGTCAGTCAGATAGTGGGCATAGGCAAGATATGTTTTAGCTAAAAAAAGGGAGGCAGGAAAGGTCTAGAGCAGGAGCTCCCTGAAATTGTGTGCCAAATTGTGTATCTCAGTGTATTCCCCTTATCTTCCAAACGTAGTCTAAGTGGATTGGATGTCAAGATGATTGGGAACAGCAGTTCCTAAACCCAGTCCTAGCTGAATCAGAATTCAGGGGCCTCTAGACACACGGATTCTAACCCTGGAGATGCTAATTGAATCTGGCATGAGGTTCCAAATCAGTGTTTTCTTTTCTTTCTTTTTTCTTTAAGTTTTATTTAATCCATTTAGTTCACAGTGTAATATTAGTTTCAGGTGGACAATATAGTGATTCAGCACTTCCATACAACACCCGGTGCTCATCACCACAAATGCACTCCTTAATCCTCATCATCTACTTCATCTACTTCACAGCCACCTTTCCCCACTGCCCCCCCCCCCCCCCCCCCCCCGCAGCCCCAACCTCCTCTCTGGTAACCATCAGTTTGTTCTCTGTAGTTAAGAGTCTGTTTCTTGGTTTGCCTCCCTCTCAGTTTTGTTTTGTCTTTCCTTTGCTTGTTTGTTTTGTTTCTTAAATTCCACATATGAGTGAAATCCTACAGTATTTGTCTTTCTCTGACTTCTTTTGCTCAGCACAATACTCTCCAGCTTCATCCATGTCATTGCAAATGGCAGTAAATCAGTGTTTTTAACACGCTTCTGAGGTGACATGCTCAGGCAGCCCTGTGTGGGTCCACTGGGGCTAGTTGTTAACACTAAACACTCACTGAACACCTTCCGCTTAAGCAACTCACAAATGACCCTCTTCCTTCTCTCTGAGCAATTGCCACAGCATAATGACCATTTCCTGGCTGTAGGTAGCCTACCCTCTTATTTGTATACCAGTAGACTACTTCCCATCAGTAGAGTTGTATTCTTACCAAGACTTAAGTGTGTGTGTTCACGAGCCTGTTGTGGCAGTTACCAGTCTTATTTTAACAAAAAATGTAAGGACAATAAAAACATGAGTATAAAGAAATAAAGTCATAGATTATATGAGGACTGAATTGAATGCTTTTGAAAGACTTGGTAAAAGACATATTGTTAAAAAAAAGTTGCTGTCGAGTTAGGTGTAGGTGAAACAACTGTAAATAATTGTAACAAGATTTTTAAAAATTGTATATTACATTGTTTTAAATTCTCACAGTATTTTTTTTTTAAGATTTTATTTTTAAGGAATTTCTACAACTAGCATGGAGCTTAAATCTGCAACCCCAAGATCAAGAGTTGCATGCTCTACCGACTGAGGCAGTCAGGCACTCCTTAAATTCTTACTGTATTTTAAAATAGTGGTTCTCAGCTGGGGGCAGTTTTGCCCTCCAGCAGACATTTAGACTGTTATTTTGATCATCATCATTGGGGAGTTGATACTGGCATCTAGTGGATAGAGAACATCCTACAACATACAGTCCAGCCTCCCACTCCAAAGAATTATCTGGTCCAAAATATAAACTGTGGTTGAGTAATCATGTTTTAAAGAAAGGAAAACAGTGTGTACTTATTATGGGTATCATTTTTGCAGTGATAGCACACAGAACTCCTAATTATAGTTGACTCCTGAACAATATGGGGATGGGGATGCTGACCCCCCCCCCCCCATAGTCAAAATTCTAAGTATAACTTTTGACTCCAAAATTTAACTGCTAAGAGCCTACTGTTGACCAGAGGCCTTGCTAATAAATAAAGACTTGATTAGGGGCACCTAGGTGACTTAGTTGGCTAAGCTTCCTGACTTTATTTTGGCTCAGGTTATGATTTCAGGCTCACGAGATTGAGCCCCTCATTGGGTCATTGGGTTCGACACTCAGTGGGGAGCCTGCTTAAGATTCTCTCTCTTCCTCTGCCCCTACCCCATTCCTCCCTCTCTCGTCCTCTCTCTCTCTCTCTCTCTATTAGAAAAAAAAAAGAGAGTTGATTAATACACATTTTGTATGTGTTACATTCTTAACTTACCGGTATTTTTGTAAGTTAGAGAAAATAAAATGTTATTAAGAAAATCCCAAGGGAGACAAAATACATTTAAATACATGTTTGTTCAAGAGTCAGCTGAAGTTGAAACATTCAAAGGAAAGATCTCTTGTATCAGGATTAGATTCAGCTGCAAGTAACAAGAGACAAAATAGGAGCACACAGTGCTGCCATCCTAGAATGTGCCCTTTATCCTCCTGATGTATAAGATAGAGATTAGAGCTCCATGCACCCAGAAGCAGGATGGAGGAATGGACAGAGAAAAAAAATTGAGAGAAACAAAGGACAAGTAACTGCTTTCTCTTAAAGGACATTCCCAGAAGCTACTGCACAGTAATTCCATGTATATCCCTAGCTACAAGGAAAATTATATTATAGTAGCATTACAGGTGGCCCTATGTGTCTTATATCCAAAAATTGGAAATATTGTTTTTCATCTATGTGTTTTATGCTAAAATGTTTAGGGTATATATATACATATATGTGTGTATATATACATGTGTATGTGTATATATATATGCAAATACAGTTATTGTTTTCTTGCTTTAATTGATTTTATCAACTAAACAACCAACTACCACTTGTCCCAATCTCATTGGATAAGAGGGCATCCACTCTGCCTGTGAGAGCAGCCTCACAAGGCATCATCTTAATGAGCTTTGGGCAGCATATCAGGCTCCTGAATGAGGGCTAAATGAGAGAATGGGAAGGGTCAACAAAACCTCTTTTACTTTAGATTTTAATCCATGGCCATCCCTGCTTAGGTCTTTATAAATCCAGATAATATCAATAGAAAAATGCACTGCATTTATTCAGAGTGCTAAACCAGGATGACTTCTTTTATTCTGAAGTGAGAAAAGTGATTACCATTTACTAAAACAAGTATATATATATATAAACATATGTCTATAAAATAGAAATATAGTGGACCATATATTTGACCTTTGTTAAAGTGAGACTGCACACCATAGTCTGATCGCTGTGACCACATCTAGTCCTGGCCCTGCTGGAGATTAGCAGCTGTGAGAAAGATATATCATTTGTCTAGCCTCAAATCCATCTAATCACAGGGTTGAGTTCCATGATGCCATGTCAGTTTCTTAGGGCTGCCGTACTAAAGTTCCACAAACTGGAGGAGTTGAACAACATAAATTGAATGTCCCACAGTTCTGGAGGCTAGAAGTCCTAAATCAAGGTGTTGGTAGAATTGGTTCCTCTTGAGGGCTGTGAGGGAGAATCTGTTCCATGCCTATCTCCCAGGTTCTGGGAGTCCCAGATGTTTTTTTTTTCTTGTAAATGGCATTCACTTTGTCTTCTCATGATCTTCCCTCTGTTTTAACTCTATGTCCAAATTTTCTCTTTTTTATAAGGACACCAGTCATATTGGATTAGGGTCCATTCTACGGACCTCATTTCAACTTAATTTCCTATATGAAGACCCTGTTTCCAATAACATCACATTCTGAGGTGCTGGTGGTTACAACTTTAACTTAATCACTTTTTGAATGGGTATAATTCAATCCATAACAACACCTAAGGATGGTCTAATTCTGAACCTGCTGTTTTCTTTGGTGCTGTTGGTTAAATGCCAGTATCTTAAAGGTCCAGACTAAAAGATTAGATTCCTGAGTTTATCTTGACATTATGCCAAGGGATTAATTAAAATGGAATGTAACAACTTTCATTTGGAGTTAGTAGTAAAGTACAAATTACAAAGTGGGTATGATGGTGTGTCTTGGACTTTCATTTAAAAATCAGCCAGACTGGGGTGCCTGGGTAGCTTAGTCAGTTCGGTGTCTGACTTTTGATTTTGGCTCAGGTTATGATCTCAGGGTTGTCAGGTCAGATCCTGCATTGGCCTCTGCACTAGGCATGGAGTGTGGTTGAAATATTTTCTCCCTCCCTCTCCTTCAGGGTCCTCTAAAAAAAAAAGATAAAAATAAATAAATAAAATAACAAGACCGAGGTCCCTTTCTTACATAGTAGGTATTAAACTATTGCTTCAATATTGCACCTGATTTTTGCATTAAAAAATCTTTCTTGGGCAGCCCTGGTGGCCTGGTGGTTTAGCACTGCCTTCAGCCCGGGGCATGATCCTGGAGACTCAGGATCAAGTCCCACATTGGGCTCCCTCCATGGAACCTGTTTCTTCCTCTGCCTGTGTCTCTGCCTCTCTCTGTGTGTCTCTCATGAATTAATAAATAAAATCTTTTTAAAAAAATCTTTCTTGTGTGTGGGAAATAGAACTATTTCTGTAGGATGTTTCTAGGAAATCTAGGAGACTTGGGACTTTGTCTTACCCTCAGCTATTTTGTGATGAGAATGTCTCAGTTTTATAATTTCTGTTTTTCTTTCTCTTTTCTAGCCAAACTGCAATCAGTATAAATTACCAGGATGTCCCAGAGACTTTAGCCCTGTGTGTGGAAGCGACATGTCCACTTACCCCAATGAGTGTACTCTGTGCATGAAAATCAGGTAACATAGTTTTATAGTATAGACTGGTCAAGTTTTCCTTAGTCCTTTTCTTGATTTTTGATTACTTAGGAAGTAGCAATTCTTTTCTTGGATGTAAGAATCAAATGTGACATAATAGTTCTGTTTTCAGACTGACATTTAAAAAGGCAGAATCAGGGACGCCTGGGTGGCTCAGCGGTTGGATGCTTGCCTTCGGCTCAGGTTGTGATCCCGGGATCCAGGATGGAGTCCTACATTGGGCTTCCTGCAGGGAGCCTGCTTCTCCCTCTGCCTGTGTCTCTGCCTCTCTCTCTCAGTCTTTGTCTCTCATGAATAAATAAATCTTAAAAAAATAAATAAAATAAAAAGGCAGACTCATTCAGTGCATTTCCCAGATCA
The DNA here is from genome assembly GCF_048418805.1 of Vulpes vulpes. Classification (NCBI taxonomy): domain Eukaryota; kingdom Metazoa; phylum Chordata; class Mammalia; order Carnivora; family Canidae; genus Vulpes; species Vulpes vulpes. The sequence continues at coordinate 75,439,786 of NC_132781.1, forward strand.
AAGTTAGAGAATGACATTTGTGAGTAGCCAACTATAGACCAGATAACCAGGTTATGTTACTCTCCACGAATGGGCAGTTTCCCCAAATTAAGAGTATATTTAATTCTTAAACTCTGTGACATATTCATCTTTCCTTTATTTTTACTCAATATTTTTAAAAAATGGTTTTTTAAGTAGGCTCCACACCCAATGTGGTTCTTGAACTTATGACCCTGAGATCAAGAGTTGCATGTTCCACTGACTGAGCCAGCCAGGTGCCTCTTGAATCGTCTTTTAAATTCAGAGGGCATGTGCAAGTAACCTGTATCCCCTGCAATATGAACTGGGACATAGGTCTTAATCATTCCACCTAGTAGAATGTTAAGCAATGTATGTTATGCTTGATGCCCTTCATGTCACTCACTGGTGATGTGACTCCTATAGGTATGAAGCAGGATGAATCACAGGGTTAAGATGCATTTCAAATAACCATGTAGTGCCAATATTAAATTCATGAATTACTCAGTTTATTGCAAACTTTATCACACAAGTTAGTCACACAAGAAAGCTAGCGGAGGCGATTAATGAACCACTCTGAAGAGGATCCAGGAAGGAGGCATCGCAAGGCAAGCAGTGAGGCACCTCTCCAGTGACAAGCTTTGGCCTTGATTTCTGTCATGCCACTCTGTGCTGACAGCCTCCAGCAGCATCTGTCCTGGCACAGCAAACTTACACCTATAGCCTGGGTGGTTGATTGGCCTTAAAATGTCTGCCGGACAGCTTCTACATTTAAGGATCTGCTTGGTTGGGGGTAACAGTTGTATCCAAACATTTTTGCCGCCTCAGCTCCATCCACTTGGTCTTACCATAGATGTTTTCAAACAAGTTATTTATCTGTTGGTTACAGAGCCAATGCGTATGGGCACACTCTAAGTCTGCATCAGACATTGACCAACAATTAATTATAGGAGTTCACATTGGCCACTGAGACTCCATCTTGTCTTCCTCTAACTTAGCTTAATGTCAACTGTGAGTAGGAATCACATACAAAGTAGCACCCTATGACAAGGGATGCTGATTTGTATTTTGGGGGTTCATTCTCTGGTGTCAGTCTTTTTTTTTTTTTAAGGTTTTATTTATTTATTCATGAGAGACACAGAAAGAGAGAGAGGCAAAGACACAGGCAGAGGGAGAAACAGGCTCCATGCAGGGAGGCCACATGGGACTTGATCCCGGGACTCCAGGATCAGGCCCCAGGCCGAAGGCAGCGCTAAACTGCTGAGCCACCCTGGCTGCCCCTGGTGTCAGTCTTTAGTGAGTTACTAGGTCTTCTCAGTATGCATTTTTGAGGTTAGCGCCCTATACCCTAGGGTTAGAAAAAAGTGGCCAACTTGGGGCTTTTACACTCATATTTTAACCGGATGTAGCTTTAAAAATGTTTAAGTTAGCATCACCTTAGAAGGAATCCAACATATAACGACATGGGTACAAAGAGCGGGACAGTTTCGGTATGGGAGGTAATAAATGTGTCTTTATGGTTGTTCAATTTGCAGGGAAGATGGGCGTGACGTTAAAATAATCCGGAGTGGACCGTGTTGATGGAGCAGTCCATAGAAGAGAATTCAGAACCACCTTCAACAGTATATGCTAGATGAATTCCATTTCCCCTTTTTCTCTTTCCTATGTTCTTTTGCATGGGATTTGTTAGCCCACATTTTCTGAAAGGAGGTGTGGAAGAGAGCTAAGTGCAGTGACTGATAATTAAAACAAACACAAAAAATCCTTGTTTCTTGGCTTTTACCCCTTGAGTTAAGCTTATTGCCTAGGTGCCTTGTGTATTGCTTTATTTAGCTGGAATAAAATCAGCATTGTGTTCAAGTATTGCTGTTCTCTCTTGAATACCCATTCTTACTCCGCAGCCTCCTGGTGACTCTTTTCCTTTCAGGCAAAGGTGAATTTCATTAGGGCAAAGTGGAGTCTTCGTTGAGAGGGCAACATTTATTCTACTTCCCCCTTCCTCCAAATCTTACAGAGTTAATGTAACGGGGACAGTGTTCTGCACAGAGCACATAACCATGAAATACTTGGAGCTGATTTTAGCCCGAGCCAGTAAAGTCAAAGAATCATGCAGGTTGAAATATTTACTAGATTCAATGTCTTCTTTCAGTAGTTTCCTCTCAGGGTTTGTGCAGGTATTTGGCTCCTTTTATTTATTTATTTTTAAAGATTTTATTTATTTATTCATGAGAGACACACACACACACAGAAAGAGAGGCAGAGACACAGGCAGAGGGAGAAGCAGGCTCCATGCAGGGAGCCTGACGTGGGACTCGATCCCAGATCTCCAGGATCAGGCCCTAGGCTGACGGCGGCGCCAAACCGCTGAGCCACCTGGGCTGCCCTTTTTCCTCCTTTTAGAGCAGTGGTTCTCGACTCCAGGGCTATTTTCCCCCAGGGGACATCCAGCAATATGTCTGGTGTTTTGTTGTCACAGTTGAAGGGTAGGTGCTACTGATGTCTAGTGGGTAGACACCAGGCATGTTGCCAAACATCCTACAGTGCCCAGGTCAGCTCTCAATAAGAATTTTTTCAGTTCAAAATATCAGTAGTACTGAGGTTGCAACATCCTGTTTTCAAGTTTGATATAACCTAAGAATAAACATTAGCAATAATAAAAGTGACGGGGGATTACTTTAAAATGATGCTTTCAGATAGAGGATTTTGAATCAAATCCTGGGTGAGGACTAGCTTCTAGGAAACCATGAGCCATGAAGCAAGAGGTGGCTGAGAAAGTGTGTAGTGGAAAGAATATGGCTTTTGGGGTCAGCAAAACCTGAGTTCGAATTCCGATTCTAGCAGTTGTGCTTTGATTTTTTTATATGGAAAATGGGATAGTGCTCAACTCATGGAACTGTTGAGAGGAAACTGCTTAGCACAGTGCTTGGACGTAGAAACCACTGAAATAGCAGCTGCTGTTATTTCAGGTACCCCTCTTAGAAAGAAAGAAACTGAGGCCCACAGAGGCAAACCACCTTGCCCAAGTGATAGAACACATTGAAAGTCTGGCCTAGATGCCTGGGTCTCCAAATTCCCAGTCCTCTGTTTCTTAGATGGAACAGAGACAATAAAGTGGGAAGTTGTATAGAATAAATGGGCTCTAATAATGTTCTGTAGTTGTTTTTGGCTTAAGATTTTAGTTTTATTAAAGTAGTATGTACTCTGGAAAATTAAGAAATGCACAAGGATATTTAAAAAGTGGAAGTCATGTCCATACTAGCCTCCAGAGGTAACTGGTATTAACCTTCTGGAACACAGTGTCCTTTTCACTCTCCCTAAGTATGTGTGTGTCTATCAAATCATACAGACACATAGAAACACACACACACACACACATACAAAATCCTGTCCTAAACTTGCTTTTCTCCTTATATTAGATTTTTAATGTCAATGAAGATTATTCTTTTCAAAAGCTATATAGTATTTTATTATTGTGCTATAAGGCATCCAGCCTCTATTGATCTATATTCGGATTGTTTTTTAGGATTCTCTTGGTTGAAACTGGAAGAATCCCAACTCAAACAGTCTTAGCAAACAAGGGAGTTAATTGGCCCATTGAGTCATATTTGCAGAAGAGCGGGGTAGCATTAGACTCAGAGGCTACATTTATTATTTATTTGCCTCAGAGGCAACTGGGGACTCTAATGCATCAGGACTTCCCATCTCTTCATGTCTCATCTCTGTTTATTTTGGCATAAGCAGCTTCATTCTTAGGCTTGCTTCACCTCCTGTGTGAGAGACAAAATTGGAAGTTACAGATTCTATCCTGGCAGCTTCCTGAGCTAACAGGAAATAATTATTTCCTATCAGTTCCAAGTGAGTAAAATCTCCTGGAGTTACAGTCCCAACAATAGTACTTTCTGAAAAGAAAATGACTCTTCTGGACAAAGACCCTGATTGGTTCATGCTAGATTACATGTTCCCCCTTCAGGCTGATTGTTGTGGTCACAAGAAGTAAGGTGGTGTAGGATTGGTTTAGCTATGGGACATTGGGTGCTTTGTTCCTAAAGGAAAAAAGGGGGAAAATCCAAAAGGGGGAAAAATCAATAGATGTGAACTATAGGTTGTTTACAACTTCTAATGATTATAAAACTGTTTCAGGGAACATTCTTGCCCACACAGCCTTATCACTCGAGAAAAAAAATATATACACATACACAAGATGAAAATAGCTCTAAAAATTTTTTTAAGAGAAATTTATGCTTGTATAGTACACACTAATTGTTTGGTGTACCTAGCACCTCTCCCTTCTTCTGCCCTAAAGAAGCATTGCTTCTACCTTCCCCTTTCCTTTTCCACTCTGCTTCCAACTTCTGGCCGAAGGAAGCTGCCACCTTCTTATAGGATCCCATATCCCTGACCCTGGAGGCAGGCTGAAAGGTGAATGCCTGGACCAAATTAGACCAGTCACGGTCAGTCATAATTCCTGCTACCTTGCTCACAGGGTTGGTCTGCAATGGGTTTGTGACCATTCAGAGTCCATCCTCAGAGAAGAGCCCTTTTCTCCTTTTAGGTGGTGAGATTGAGAGGCTGTGCCCCTAGAAGCTGCTGGAAGCCCTAACCTCTCACTATTGAGAAAGACTATGGTAGGAGAGCATGAGGCTAACATGCCCAGGGAAGCAGAACAAAAGACCCAGAGTGTCTTGGAGAAAGTAGATATTTTGGTTCTGGTTCGAGGGCTTAGGGCTCCTATTTCCTGCCTTGCCATGGCTTAGGCTTTGTTAGTCAACTTCTCCTTTGAAAAGTGAGCTGGCCTACTGTCCATTTCAATATTCCCCCCTGTGCAGCTGGGTTTTTTTGTTTGTTTGTTTTGCTCATAGCAGTTTGAGTTGGATTGTCTTTTTTTTTTTTTTTTTTTAAAGATTATTCATGACAGAGAGAGAGAGAGAGAGAGAGTGAGAGAGAAGCAGAGTGTGCCGGGGCTGCCCTTGAGTTGGATTGTTATCACATAAACTCTTCTAATAAATTCAAGCACTTTGGAAATATGTAAAGGAAAAGGGTCTCCCTGTTTTAGTCCATTATTTTGGACAGGAAAATAATGAAATGGAAGGCTTTTATAGTCAGAAAGAACTAATAATAGTGATATTTCAAAAGAAACTCAAAAGTATAGATATGTATTATAAGAATTTTGTTGCAGTATTTATTTTTAATTTTTAAAAAAATTTTGTTTGTTTATTCATGAGAGACACAGAGAAAGAGGCAGAGACATAGGCAGAGGGAAAAGCAAGCTTGCTGCAGGGAGCCTGATGTGGGACTTGATCCCAGCACCCCGAGATCACGACCTGAGCCAAAGGCAAATGCTTAACCACTGAGCCACCCAGGTGTCCTTGTTGAAGTATTTTTTAATGATATTTAACTGTTAATACTTCCATGCTTTTTTGTATAAACTTTTGTCTATTATTTTAAAACATATATATATTTATATATATTTTCTGTAAACTTGCTTTTCTGTCTTACATTAGGTTTTTTTTTTTTTAAGATTTTATTTATTTATTCATGAGAGACACAGAGAGATAGAGAGAGGCAGAGACACAGGCAGAGGGAGAAGCAGGCTCCACGCAGGGAGCCTGATGTGGGACTCGATCCTCAGTCTCCAGGATCAGGCCCTGGGATGAAGGTGGCACTAAACCGCTGAGCCACCAGGGATCCCCTAGGTTTGTTTTTATATTAATATATGTAGTTTCATCTTTTTATTTTTTTAAGATTTTATTTACCTATTTGAGAGAGCGAGAGAGAGAGAGAGTGAGCATGAGTTGGGGGGAGAGGCAGAGGAAAAAGAAGTAGCAGAATCCCCACTGTGCAGGGAGGCCAAGGCGGTGGCACTTGATCCCAGGACCCCGAGACCCAAGATCATGACTTGAGCTGAAGGCAGATGCTCAACTGACTGAGCCACTCAGACTTTTAAAAAGCTACATGGGGGATCCCTGGGTGGCGCAGCGGATTGGTGCCTGCCTTTGGCCCAGGGCGCGATCCTGGAGACCCGGGATCAAATTCCACGTCGGGCTCCCGGTGCATGGAGCCTGCTTCTCTCTCTGCCTATGTCTCTGCCTCTCTCTCTCTCTCTCTCTGTGTGTGACTATAATAAACAAATTAAAAAAAATAAATAAATAAAAATAAAAAGCTACATGGTATTCCATTGTATGATTGTGCTATTATTTATCTAGTCTCTATTGAGCTATATTTGGGTTGTTAGGATGTTCTTGGTTGAAAGGGGAAAATCCCAGCTTAAACTAGCCTAATTAAAGGGAGAAGTGGTTCCTGGATATAACTGAGTGACTAAGCACATGAGCTCCAAATCACATATCTACATTCACTGAGCAAGTTATGATTTAACTTTGTTTCCTCATCTGTAAAGTGAGGATGATAAGCAGTACCTACTTTCCAATGTTGCGGTGAGGAGTAAATAAAATAATACATATGAGGTGCTTAGCAGACTTGAAATGTTGCCTTAGAGAAAACTATACATTTAAAGAAAAGCAGCCTGCTTTTTTTTTTTTTTTTACTTACCCCTGGCCCTATAACAATATATCATGTATATTTTCCCCAGTCATTACATATAGATCTACTTCATTTAAAAAGTAACTACATTATATTCTATTATATGGGTATAACATAGTTTATTTATGCAGTTCCTCAGTGATGGACATTTAGGTTGTCATTTTCCACTGTCACAAATAATGTTGCAGTACCATCTTGGTACATGTATCCTTCTTTATGTGTGCAAGCATTTTTAAGGACAAACTCCTAAGATTGGAGTTACTTGGTTAGAAGACAAACCAATTTAAAATGTTGGAAGAAGGGTGCCTGGCAGGTTCAGTCAGAGCATGTAGCTCTTGACCTTGGATTGTGAGTTCAAGCCCTATGTTGGGTGTAGAGCCTACTTAAAAAATGTTCAAAGATATGTTGGCAAATTGAACTCCAATAAAAAAATTTTAAAAATGTTCAAAGAGAGGGCAGCCCCGGTGGCTCAGCGGTTTAGCGCCGCCTTCAGCCCAGGGCGTGATCCTGGAAACCCGGGATCGAGTCCCACGTCAGGCTCCCTGCATGGAGCCTGCTTTTACCCCCCACCCTGTCTCTAATAAATAAATTTTAAAAATCTTTAAAAAAAATGTTCAAAGAGACTACAACATTTCTTCCTGAAAATATTGTACCTATATATGCACTTTTTGTGGTAAATGAGTGCCTGCCCTTATTTTCACTGTCACTGTTATGTAATACATGCAGTGCTGCCCCAAATATGCTCAGAGTTGTATTACAAATTCAGATTTGTATCCACCCTTTATTAAATAATTCCCCTTATCCGGGATCCCTGGGTGGCGCAGCGGTTTGGCGCCTGCCTTTGGCCCAGGGCTTGATCCTGGAGACCCAGAATCGAATCCCACGTCGGGCTCCCAGTGCATGGAGCCTGCTTCTCCCTCTGCATGTGTCTCTGCCTCTCTCTCTCTCTCTCTCTGTGTGTGACTATCATAAATAGATTTAAAAAAATTAAAAATATAAAAATAAAAAAAATAATGTGCCTTATCCACTCTTAAAAAAATAGTCAAAAGTTTATACAAAAAATTAATAAATATATTAAAAAATATATGTAGTAGTTATAATCACCGAAAGTAAGTGGAGAAAAGAATAGTCTATGGAAAGTTCTAGAATAGAAGCTCCTAGAGGATAGAGATCTTACCACTCTTACTCATCATGGGATCCTCAATGCTTGAGACAGTGCCTAGCACAGGGCATATTTGTTGATTGAAGGAAGGCTTGGGAGGCCTCATGATATAATGACGACAAAACCACTAACCTTCCCAAATTTCCTTCCTTCCCCCCAAACAGGCAAGGTAACTTAAACACACTACCCACACACTACAAGAGAAATAAGCTTTGACTCTTGCCCAGCAGTGAATTTCATTTATTTTCCTATGTTACTCTGAAAAATAGAACAGCATAAAATGCCCAGGTAACCTTGAGCAATTCTAGGAGCATGACTTAAACTTGGTTTATGGTTTTTATTAAGTATCCACTTTACACCTGTTCATTCATGTATGCCATGAAGATTTGTGGGTATCTCTTACATGCTGAGCACTGGGTATACAATAATGAGTAAAAGATACCCTTGTCCATGCAGAGCCTATAAGATCATCGTTTTAAGTTTCTCTGAAAAGCAGAACAACTCTCATTTCTGCAAACCAAGATTCTTTTTTTTTTTTGTATATTTTTTTATTGGAGTTTGGTTTGCCAATGTATAGTATATCACCCAGTGCTCATCCCATCAAGTGCCCTACACTGTGCCCGTCACCCAGTCACCCCCACCCCCTGCCCACCTCCCTTTCCACCACCCCTTGTTCATTTCCGAGTTAGGAGTCTCTCATGTTCTGTCTCCCTCTCTGATATTTCACACTCATTTTCCCCCCTTTCTCTTACAATCCCTTTCACTATTTTTTATATTCCCCAAAAGAATGAAACCATATGATGATTGTCCTTCTCCGATTGACTTACTTCACTCAGCATAATACCCTCCAGTTCCATCTACGTTGAAGCAAATGGTGGGTATTTGTCGTTTCTAATGGCTGAGTAATATTCCATTGTATACATAAACCACATCTTCTTTATCCATCATCTTTCGATGGACACTGAGGCTCCTTCCACAGTTTGGCTATTGTGGACATTGCTGCTAGAAACTTCGGGGTGCAGGTGTTCCAGCGTTTCACTGCATCTGTATCTTTGGGGTAAATCCCCAACAGTGCAATTGCTGGGCCATAGGGCAGGTCTATTTTTACCTCTTTGAGGAACCTCCACACAGTTTTCCAGAGTGGCTGCACCAGTTCACATTCCCACCAACAGTGCAAGAGGGTTCCCCTTTCTCCACATTCTCTCCAACACTGGTTGTTTCCTGTCTTGTTAATTTTCACCATTCTCACTGGTGTGAGGTGGTATCTCATTGTGGAAACCAAGATTCTGATATCTGGTATAGACTATAAATTCCATGAGGTTTGAACCCATATTTGTTATGTTCTCCACTATAGTCCAAACCTGGCTGAGTAAGTCCTTAAAGAATATTCTGGACTTGCCAGCTAAAGTCAGTTCTGTTCTGTTGGTTTTGGCATTCCATGGCCAGATTTAGGATGGCAAGAGTATTTTGAATAGGAGAATCTAAAATTCACACAGCAAAGCAGGCTGAACAGTCAGACGTTAATCGTTCTCATTCAACCTCCAGGGATAGGGCGCTTTCTCACTAGCTGCTGGAGGGAAGCTCTCTCAGGAGTTCAGCCTTGAAATAAGGGCATCTGCATCCTTGCTTATTGGAATATTTGCTGAGTAATACTTATTTTTAAGAAAGCGCTTTGTTTTTCTTTTTTTTAAAGTTGTTTTGAAACACTGAATTTTTTTTTCTTGGCTAAACTAAACGCTGTTTCTGTCTATGAAGCCCAAGTATAAAACACAGACTCCTAGTGTTTGAACTGGGGGCAGACTTAGATACATAACCAATCCAATGTTCTCATTTTACATATAAGAAAACTGAGGAACAATACTCAAAATGACATTGTCTCTCTGGATCTGGTTAGGCAGGTCAAGAGGTCAAGATAATAATTATGACTAAATTCTAGCTTGGCATTAGCTTTCAGCTTTGTAGTTTGCTCTCCCCACTTTGGAAGCAGGCAAAGACAGCAGAGAGCTAGAGTAGATAGATGGGAAGGACAATTGCCAAATTTCCTTGGGGCATGAGGAATTCATTCGAACAGTCTCAATCAGAACGCAGGCAATCAACTGAGATGGTAAGAGAAACCACAAGCCAGAACGGTTAAAGCTATGAACCTCATCCAGGTACTTGTGGCCTGGTTGGCTTTCTGCAGCCTCTGCTCTGCTGAGCCGTCTCTTGAGAAATGTGTGCCCACCTTTTACGCTGCCCTCACCTGCTCTCGAGTAGAGCACCCTGTTGCTACTTTTGTAAAAAGCTAGTCAAGTAGATCTCTCTGGATCCTTCCTGTCATCTCCACAGACTGGTCTAAAATGCAAATTCCACTAAAATATATCGGATATATATGTTTTACCATGACCTGGATTCAAATCTCATATATTTCAGAGAATAAAAATGGATTTAAAAAACAGGGCACATTACAAGCATGGTAACAAGTAAGAATGTGTGATAACAGCAATCAGAGACTTTGAGGTGTTATAATTAACAGTTTAATATTCAATTTTTTGGTAAAATTGTTCAGGTTTATGCATTATTATTTTATGTGCATGCATGATAATGGCCATTTGCAATTGCCATTAACTGGATCATTTAAATGACCAAATTGCATAATTCCCCTAGATCATCTTTACAGGAGGAAGTTGTATTTTTCTGTACTGAAAGTGTTAAAATGTCTATGTGCATTTTTTTTTAAAGTAGGCTCCACACCCAGTGTGGAGCTCAACAGGGCTTAAACTCACAACCCTGAGATCAAGACCTGGGCTGAGATCAAGAATTGGGTGCTCAGCTGACTAAGCCACCCAGGTGCCCCTATCTACATTTTTTAAAAGTGGTATATAGGAAGTAGGTGGCCTATGGAACTTTATTCCTGTAGAATTCAAGTGATCTGTGGGTCAAAGAAATGGGGAACTCCTGTTCCAGACTCTTTTGAAATATCCTCTTTGTCACAAGATCCCCAAAGAGAATAAAGGATAAGAGAAAGCAGCTGAAGCTACATTAAACTTCCTCTAACCCCATTCCAGTTCTTAGTCACAGACTCCCTCTGACACCATGCATTCATATTTATATTGTATGGTATGCACACCTAGATGATATGGACAACAATTAAGATATAGAAGAAAAGGAACTTGGAGAAACAAATGACTCCTTTTCCACTCCTCCCGACATGCCCAGATCTAAGCCTTTGTTTCTACATTCTCCAAAGTGAGGAGGAAGCAACAAATCTACATGGCATTTAGAAATACGATAAATCACACTGAAAGCAGTTGCCAATGACTGGATCAATTAGACTGCCAAATTTCCTAATTCCACAGGGCACCTTTAGAGCAAAGAATTTTGGTATTTTTTGTCTTGAAAATGAGATAATATTCAATTTAATGTGTTTAATAGTTGTATTCACCACAGTGTTTGTAATTCACAGAATTGGAACTATAGGCAAATTTTATAAGGCTCTATGATTTAAAGTGCTATTTTTTGCATCTTATGTTTTTTTAAAAGGATTTTATTGATCTATCTATTTATGAGAGACACTCACAGAGAGAGAGAGAGAGAGGCAGAGACATAGGCAGAGAGATAAGCAGGCTCCATGCAGGGAGCCTGCTGTGGGACTTGATCCTGGGACACAAGGCTCACACCCTGGGCCGAAGGCAGACGCTCAACCACTGAGCCACCCAGGCGTCCCATCATCTTATAGTTTTTGAAAGAAAAAAGGCAAATTGTTTCTTTGTACTCTAGCAAACTTGAAAGTTGATTTTCTTGTTGTGGAGAAGAGATCATGTTTATATAACATTTATGATAAAATTAGATTTCATAGTTCTGTGGGTTTTTTTCTATTTCCAAGTAAAATTGGGTTTCCTTATATGGAAAAAGAAAAAAAATCATGGAAGAAATACATCAAAATGTTAACAAAATTAAATAATTCTACGTGAATTTTTCTTCAAGAAGTATACACTACTTTGATAATTATAACACAATGACTTTTAAAAAGTGCATATTGGGGAGGAAGAATGATTATGATTTTAAAAGCCATGAGATGAAAGGAAATCTTACTTAAACCAACAAATCTGAGAGGCAGAAATAGCCCACCAATAATCTTTTACAGATTTTTCCAAATGTTTTTCCCCGGCGTGGGGTAATTCCTGGCCACCGTTGAGACACAAGGGGGCAGTGGCTCCCTGGGAACTGCCAGCAGCTCTGGAGCTCAGCCTGAAACCAGCTAAGTGACGCGTCTCTAACTCATTGCCACTGGCCTGGGAGAGTCACATTTCACTTGCAAACTGCTTATTAAAGCCTCTTTTGCTTTGATTCTTTGAAGACACCATTTCTATGAAAAAACTAAACGAATGGTCCAGTTGAGATTAACATGGGGTCAAAGACCCAAGTGAAAAGATGGGAAAGAAAGGCAAATAGAAACAATTTTCAAAAAAAAAAAAAAAAAAAAAAAAAAAAAGAAACAATTTTTTCCCCTCTGGAGTAGGAGTTAAGGAAACATACTCAGATTGTCTGGAAAAACTGGAATTTGAAAAGATTCCAGAGAAGGAGAGTTAGCTGACCAAGCTTAGCTGACCAAGCAAACAGCTCTGACACAGAAACTAGCCACTGACCTAAGATAATTTAGGAGACCCCTTCTCTGTGGTAGGCAAGTTTATGAGGAAGCTTCCAACCTTTCTTCCCAAGCTTTTCTGCTTTACTGTCCCCCCTCTGGTTGTCTTCATCCTAAAACTTCTACCTTTGTGAGCTTTTGCATTACTTCAGATAAAGTACAATATGCAATATTTGCTCAGCTATCTTCAGTTTACAAAGTCTTCTATAATTTAGGGGTACCTGACTGGCTCATTTGAAAGAGCATGTGACTCTTGACTCTTGATCTCAGGGTCATGAGTTCAAGCCCCATGTTTGGATATAGAGATTTACTAAAATAAATAAATAAATATAATAAAAGAAAATAAAACAGTCTTTTGTATTTTATTAAGCACTTTCATGTATGTTTTCACCCACATTTGAAATGTTTTGACTTCTGACCCTCACTTTTAATTAATTTATTACTGGAAATAAGAACTTCACCACCATGACCAAACCTAATATATATTTAAAAAAAGAACAACCCCAAAAAACAGTGAAAGGCTGGGAACTCATTGCCAAGGACATTGTATTGGCCTGGCAACGCAGACCAAGCTGTAGGTTAAAGGTCCAGATACAGACAGAATGGGAATGTTGGACTTTTGGTTATGGAGCTCAGCAATGGATTCTTCTCTTCAAAGGAAGAGCAAGGAGGCACTATAGAAGCATTTTCACTCAAAGGCTTTCAGAGGCATCCATGCACATGAAATCAGCAATGAATATGTACAAGACAGATGACCCTAATTTTCAATGTGGTATGTTAGTCTTTGGAGGAATGAAGAAATCCTTTGTTTGCCATACAGTGATGTCTTAGGAAAAGTTGTCCTCATAGGCCTTATATTTTGATAAGCTGCAACAAATCTAAGCCAAACAGAAAGCCTCTCAAAAGGAGCTTTTCCTATGAAGTTTTTAGGCCTGTGTTGTTTTACATATTTAATAAATTCCTGTAACTATATTTGATTTTTTTGTTCTATTTTTTATGATCAATATCATAATGTTTGTGGTGGGAAATAGGATTGTGCTTATAGAAAAATCAGAGTTCCATTCATGATGGCTTCTCTTTCAACTGTCAACCAGCAATGATTTGGTTGTAAGTTGGAGGTTGTTGTGTCTCTGTTTTATGGTTTAGGAAACAGTCTAAAATAGATCAAAGGACCTTGTTCCTGGTCAACTAAAAGGCACAGCATGTCTTCTGACTCCAAACTTGGAGTCCTTTTTTTTTTTTTTTTTTAATCATTGTGCTCTAGAAATATCTAACTCTGTTAAGAGAGTCTTTTTAACAGACCACCTTTCCTTCATCTCTCTATGATAGATTTGGTGGCTGCTATTTTCCATTTTGGACATACAAAACTAAGGCACTGAAAGAATTTGGTGTTTGCAGCGCTGCTGAGTGAGGAGCTTCTTACTTACACCCTGTTGGGAAAAATGTCAGTGCCCAAATAAGTGGCAGCACTTGGGTGAGTTATTTTTTGCTGAATGCCAAGGGCATATTGATCACAACATACGGTACATTTGTGCCTTCTGTAAGCCCACTTTCTCAAGCTCCTTGGCTCATATCACAGACAGAGAATAAAATAAGCAACAGACCAAGGAGTGTAATGTGAAGCATGGAAAGTTGGTGGTGGTGTTATATAGAAACCATATTAGCAGCAAAATAAATTGCAGCACCTTGGGCAAATTTTATATATTTAACTAAAATTTAAACTCAATATTAGATCCATAAAATGGTGGTTTGCAAAGCTAGGATTGGCACTTTTTCTGTGCTCTTTCAAATTGAGTCTCTCTTTTGTTTTTTCCTTTGGCTGGCTTTTTTGTTTTGTTTTTTTGTTTTGTTTTGTTTTGTTTTGTTTTTTGGTAAAGATTTATTTATTTGAGAGAGAGAATGAGCATGAGCAGGGGGAGAGGCAGAGGGAGGGAATCTCAAGCAGACTCCCTGCTGAGCTCAGAGCCTGCAGGATCCAGCATTCCATCTCCTGACCCCCGAGATCATGACCTGAGCTGAAACCAAGAGTCAGATGCTTCACTGACTGAGCCACCCAGTTGCCCCTGAGTGTCTCTTTTAGGACAGATCTTCCTTCCGGTTTCTTCTGCTCTCTTTTTATGGCTTCCCCCAGCTATTTTTTCCCATCGCCCTTCTGCAAATGTCTGAACCTCCATTTATCTTCAGTGTTTTAATAAAGTGTTGTCTCTTTCACATTCTTCTTCTAACATGCAAATATTCCACAGCAATATGTTAAATTCTTAATGCCAGGATGGCAAGTTCTAGGCAAGTTTTGTGGCACGCTCCCAATATGGGGGATGTTATTAATCCATCACAGCATGCTTTCTCATGGAGTCTGGAGTTAGAATCCTTAACACAGTGCTGCTGGCAGCCTCTACTGGCTAATCAAAGTTGGCACAGGAGTTGAAGCCTATTTGGCATCCCTATCTCAGCAGTGTGATCCGAATGAGTTGCTAATATAATATCCCCTTGGTCAGAGTTCTAGAAACCAGGAAACTGTGAATAATAAGGGCATGAGAGTAGCTACTAAGGTCAGGCTTGTTCTACATCACAATTTCACCCCAGGCTCTTTGCCTGATACCGTTTAATAGCAGAAATAAGAAATCAGGGTGACTGATCTACAACATAATACTTTCAGAAACACACACTTTACAATAGTGGAATATTTTCAGGCCTGCCCAAATGGATGACTGTTCATCTCTAAATAGCTCATTCATCAAGTCTTGTGCACAGAAATTCACCTATCTCTAAGCCAAGTGAAGACCACACACAATGGGCCTGAAATTGTTAAATAGAAAAATGTTAAACAGCTACTGCTAAGGGGAGTTTGATAGTGTCGTCCAGAAAATAACAAGTAAATGTCTCCTCTACACTGGGGGAGACTTTCCAGGTAGTTCAGTGTTGCTTGAAGAACTGCCTTGAGTTTCTTCTCCTCCTGCCCAAAAGTTGGTCCCCATGATCCCCATTATAGAGAAGCAAAGGAAGAGACATACAGAAAGCGAGAAATTCTTTTAAGAGAGTGGCAGCTGCAACTGGCTCATTACATAAAGCACCTTGAAAGTGAATAAGGGCCTAATAACAGCAGGAGGTAAAGCTGTGAAGGTATAGTCATTTCTGTTCTTGGTCTGACCTTTGACCTATTGCAGAGAGACACAATTTTCAGTGGTGAGCAGAAAAGTCTTGAATTATTCCTTCAAAAAAAGGATTGATGTAGTCACTGTAGTACTAACAAAAAGTATAGACTAAGGTGACAGAAAATGGGAGAGCCGGAGGGGAGTCTGTATTGGATCGAGGTGGTGGGAATATTTATCCTCCCTTTGGCTAATTAAAGTTTTATTTATTCCTTAGTGATGTGTAGTCATATTCTACAGCATATAAAATCATATTTTAAGTAATATTCTATAGTATTTGGGATTCTTTTTCATACTCTGACACATTTATACATATCCATATTTTAAAATCCTGCCTTTTTTTTTTTTTTTGGCCTATTCCAGAAAGGATTTAAAGCACCTGGATATGCATGTGTCTATCTGCATTTTTGTATGGAGGGACAGATGAATGGATGAATATATCTGACACATCATTTAGGTCAAGTGAGTTAAGGCTAGCATGTGGGATTAGGCAACACAACTCTACGCCCTATACCTTCCACCATTCTACAAGACTGCTGTGAAGTTTAGATAGGTCAGTTTCCCAACCATTAGAAAATATTCGGAGAGCTTTGAAACCATTCTGTCATGCTCAAGGATACTGACTAACACAGAGGTCCAAACATATCCCTTGCTTCACATGGGGTCCAGAAATCCTATGGGAAGGGCGTGGACCCCAGTCCAGAGTCACAGTTCAGACGTGTAGAAACTGGTAGGGACTGTGACCCTCAAAGAAAGGCCTGAAAGGAGGGGCAGTAGGACCTTCTCATAGAACTGGCTGGACTGAGCATGGGGACTTGAGACTGTCCCAACGGAGCAGTGTTCTGGTGGGCTGGTTTGGCCACCTTGGCCTCCAGCCCCTTCAGAGACATCACATGCACCTGGGGGAGGAGGGCCATGGTGTAAAGGAAAGGAAAGAACCTTGTCACCAGGAGCCAAGAGCTTTGTCTTGGGAACTCTTTTCCTCCCTGAATTCAAATTCCAACTCTGTCACTTATTAGCTTGGCAAGTTACTTAGCTACTTTGTGCCTCAGTTTCCCCATCTATAAAATGGGAATAAAAATTGCATCTATCTAATAAGAGAGATGTCAGAATTAAACGAGTTAACATTAATAAAGAGCAGTGAACACAATCTGGCACATCATATGCGTTTTATAAATGTTGTCAAATACACACACCAGTCTTTGTCTTTGAGAAGCTCACAGTAATGGCAGGTAAAGAAGCAAGTTATAATATATGTAATAAATGCTATAAAGACATATAGTGAAGTGCTGAACTTTCTTTGCTGCGTAAGGGACTACAGTAAACTGTCTGGGGTCTGGACAGCATGTGCTTGTTACATATAGCTTCTTTCTGTAGAATCACAGTGGAGAAAACCCAGCAAGTTTTTATCCTTCCTTTTTATAGCTGCTACCATGACAACAACCTCCATTATGCTAATGTATAATTACCACAAATGGTTTTCAAAAACCTTTCTATCAAATTTAAATGAGAGTGAAACTTGTTTGGGAGACCACCTGCTTGAACTTTACAGGGCACAGGTGCAATTTATGTGAAAACAGGATTGGGCAGCTGTTCTGCAGTTTCTGCAGTCGGAACCCTGGGTGGGGCACCGTGTGAACTAGATGTGGCAATAACCTGCAGAATTAGGGTGTCCAACTTACGCCAGTTTGCACAAGACATTCCCTGTATAGGGGTTGAAGGTGGGCCACCCCAAGATGAGCCACTTTGGCATGAAGGTTATTTTGAGTTGAAGGCAATACAGACCCTACAGGCTCAAAAGACAGTTTTGCCCTTCCCTTAACTACATAGAAGAATCTAAGTTGGGAGTCTTCCCAGAATAAGGGTTATCAGCAGGGATAAATTTTATCTGAGTGATCCATCTGTATGGCAGGACAAACATCTCATTAACAAACATCTGCTCTTCTTCTAACTGCCCTGTGAAATGCATTCCTTCCCTTTGAAGTCCCAAGCCCTCATCTCCTTCCCCTTAGTTCAGAATAACCTTTTTGTCTGTCTTTGGAACTTCTGTGTGTGTGGATTCCCTGAATGTATGCTACTAAATTTGATTTTCTCCTGTTAATCTCCCTCATGTCAATTTTAGTCTTAGTCTGGCTAGAAGGACCCTTGAAGGGGACAGAAATTCTTGCTCCTTGACATCACTTTTATTTATGTTTTATAGATTTTATTTATTTAGTTGAGAGACAGTGAGCACATGAGCACAGGGAAGAGCAGGAGAGGGACAAGCATACTGCCCTGAGTGCAGAGTCCAATGCAGGGTTTGATTCCACGACCCTGAGATCACAACCTGAGCTGAAATCAAGAGTCAGATGCCCAACTGACTGAGTCACCCAGGTGCCCCCCTGACATCAGTTTTAAAACAGAAGGTTCCACTTCTCAGGAACCCTCTCAGTCTTGGACAAATATTTAAAATCATTACAACCCTTTTGATAGGAAATGAAAGATTTAAAAAAGAAATCCAAAACTAATATAAGGTTTTATGTCAGTTGTACCTTAATAAAAAAATAAATTAAAAAATTCATGTTGCAAAAGTACTATTTCAGACTTTATACAAAAAGAAAGAAAGAAAATATAATTATTGGGTCCTTTGGACTGGTGATAACTGGAAAGTACAGTAGAAATCAATAGACATTTATTGACTTTCTACTGGGGGGACACACATGTGTTCCTGTGCCTGATAAGCTACAATCTCATTCAGGGAGCAGGAAATAAACTAATGTAAAGTTAAATCTAAGTACATTACATATCATTTCAAGACAATAAGGGAAATGATGTTACAAAATGGCTAATGGCTAAATGAGTTTTCTATTCTAGAAATGCTTTGGGAATGGAGGTGAGAGGAGAGGAGGGGCCCTCATGGGGGCTGTAGCATTCATGGGAAACTCCACAGAGTTGTTCTACTTCACGATGGTCTGGAACAACTGGGGGGACTTTGATACCCAGAGATGAAGGCAGGAGCCATCATACACAGATGGTACACGCAGGCAAACCCACAGATATGGGAGAAGCATAAGGCAAATCCAGAGGATGGGAGGCAGTGCAGGGAGAGGAGGAGACAAAGGAAGAGACATGCTGTGAGATGAGGTTAGGAGTCACACAAAATTCTGCACTAACACACACTGCTCTTAAGCTTTGTTGGAAGATCATCTGCCAAAAGACCACCCTCCCTGTGTGAAGAAATACTATCATTCCCCCCAAATGTTTCTATTTCTACATTTTTCTATTTTTAAATCCTAAATATAGTATGGGGAGAGTATGGGGTAGAGTAGCTCTTTGTTTTGGTAATTCTAGTGTTAGATAATAAACCACCCTAAAAGTTCCTGTGGACTCCTCACAGTGTGGTGGTCTCACAGTGGTCAGCCTTCCTATATGGCAGCAGGTTTCTCCCAGAGTATGAAATAGGAAAGTGGAGGCTTCGAGGCTTTCTTAAGTTCTAGGCCTCAAGTTGGCCCAACATCACTTCTGGCTCATTCTGTTGGTAAAAGCAGGTCACAGAGCCATCAAGAGTAAAGCAGAGGGTAGGTATTTCTCCCAAAGATACAAATGTGGTGATCCAAAGGTACACCTGCATCCCAATGTTTGTAGCAACAATGGCCCACAATAGCCAAACTATGAAGAGCCCAGATGCCCATCAACAGATGAATAAAGAAGAATATATATATATATACCACATTTTCTTTATATAATATATATATATACACACACACACACACAGTAGAGTACTACTCAGTTATCAAAAAATGAAATCTTGCCATTTGCAATGATGTGGATGGAACTAGATGGTATTATCCTAAGTGAAATAACAATCAGAGAAAGACAACGATCATATTCTCACTCATATGTGGAATTTAAGAAACAAAACAGGAGCATAGGGGGAGGGGGAGAACAAAACAGAGAGGGGGACAAACCATAGAGACTCAGTCATAGGAAACAAACTGAGGGTTGATGGAGGGAAGGAGGGGCCGATGGGGCTACCTGGGTGACAGGCATTAAGAAGGGCACGAGGGGCAGCCCAGGTGGCTCAGCGGTTTAGCGCCGCCTTCAGCCCAGGGCCTGATCCTGGAGACCTGGGATAGAATCCCACGTCGGGCTCCCTGTAGGGAGCCTGCTTCTCCCTCTGCTTCTCCCTCTGCCTGTGTCTCTGCCTCTCTCTCTCTGTGTCTCTCATGAATAAATAAATCTTAAAAAAAAAAAAAAACAGAAGGGCACATGATGTAATGCGTACTGGGTGTTATATAAGACTGATGAATCACTGACCTCTACCTCTGAAACCAATAATACACTATATGTTAATTAATTGAATAAAAAAAAAAAGGAGTCAAAAAGAGGTGACTATACAGGAGGCATGGCTCATGGTGGGTTATGACAGCCTACACACACCTCCTCGGGCTTCCACTGCAAGGTTCTCAAGTCAAAAACCTCTTTCACAACTCAAAGATTTTACTTAACATTTAAGTTTATGCACCTCTGCTTAGAGGAAGAAGCCAGCCAGCAGTTTCCCCCAGGGAGGACAGAACCCAAACAGGAAGTTAGGTCTGTTGAGTCCTCAAAGGGACAGCTGTGTAAAGACTGTGATCAAGGGCCTGAAGCTGGGTAGGTGCCCAAACCCAGGACAGAATATCCTGAAAGGGAATTCAGTGTTTGGATTTGAACCCCAGAGTTCCTGTTCACATCTGCAGGGACAGGTACTACAAGCAGAGAATTCGCCTTGGTCACCCACAGAGCCCTGGCTGCCATATGGCTGGACATTTGAGAGCTCCCAGGTGTGAAGTCAGACTCTGCAAGACTAAGATTGGAGGCTAGCGGAGTCGTCATGGTCTCCCGAGTGACTTGATGATGCCAGGTGAATGTTTTTCATGTGTCATACTGCAGAATTTCATAAGGCCATTGACAATAACTTTGTGCAATGGCTCTTTATTTTTTTGTCTTTCTCTTCCACCCCCCTCCCCTTGTAGTCAAGATACCAGGTGCAAGGTTGAGTTGAACAAACACCAATCTCAGAATACATTCTCATCAGCGGCCTATGCAGGGCCCTTCTCTTTTAAAAATTTGCTTTTCCCCACCCGCACCAGCTATTTCCTGTGCCTGATTGCAGGCCTCCCACTCTGGTGTGATTGAGATGTGCTCCTGAACACACATATATCCTCGATGCACATGTAGTGTGCTGCGTGTTTGTGCTTAACATACACAAGCAGGGGACACCTGGGTGACTTAGCCTTTGGCTCTTTGTCTTTGGCTCAGTGCATGACCCTGGGGACCCAGGATCGAGTCCCACATCAAGCTCCCTGCATGGAGCCTGCTTCTCCCTCTGCCTGTGTCTCTGCCTCTCTCTCCGTCTCTCATGAATAAATAAAATCGTAAAAAAAAATACACAAGCAGGAAAGAAGAAAATATGAAGTGGTCTGCCGGGTGAGTCCTGCCCCCTCTTCGATGAGCTTTGTAGATACCCTACTTGACTTCTGCTTCCAGCTCGCCAGCCAAAACTTTGCCACTCACCCACTCCCATCTGTCCACCTGAGAGGCTGGGGAAAGTAACTGATCCTATTTGCTGACCTGAACATACTGATGTTTGCAGTAAAATAAAAGTTTATTAGCCAGGAAGAAGGGGGAAATGGCTGTGGATAGCCATGTAGCTCCTTCTGTAGGAATGAAGAAGGGACTGGCTAAGATTTCCTGGTCTCAGGGGTCCCTATGCGAGGGACAGTGCAAGGAAGCAGGAAGTCTGAAGAAAGGAAGCTGACCCAACTTCATTCCATCTGCATTCACTTCCTTAGGAGCGGAGATCATAAAAAGTGACCACAAAAGACATTCACTATAAATGTGCTTTCATCCTAGAGGGAACATGGCCAGATCTTGAGATAATTTTAGAAGGGCAAGGGAAGAATAGGGAAGTGGTAGGATCGACAATTTGTGAACATGAACTATAAATGAGGGTGAAGGGGGACTTCCCTTCACATTTTACTTGCTTTCTACCTTCCTTACAAGGCCAGCTTGCCTACACTGAAAAATATCCCCAGCATGTTGTTTAAATGAAACTGCTTCTTTTTTTTTTTATAGATAAATTTTTAAAAATTTTTATTTATTTATGATAGTCACACAGAGAGAGAGAGAGAGAGAGGCAGAGACACAGGCAGAGGGAGAAGCAGGCTCCATGCACCGGGAGCCCGATGTGGGATTCGATCTTGGGTCTCCAGGATCGCGCCCTGGGCCAAAGGCAGGCGCCAAACCACTGCGCCACCCAGGGATCCCATGAAACTGCTTCTAAGTTAAATACAAAAAAATTTTTTTAAGATTTATTTATTTACTTATTCATGAGAGACACAGAGAGGCGGAGACACAGGCAGAGGGAGAAGCAGACTCCATGCAGGGAGCCCAATGTGGGACTTGATCCTGGGACCCCAGGATCACGACCTGAGCTGAAGACAGATACTCAACCACTGAGCCACCCAGGGATCCCCCAAATATAAAGATAATAAACTTTTGAGGAATACCTATGAAAGCTACCATGTAAACCCACATGAAGGAGGAAACAGCTGAACATTTCAAGGTGCTAAACTAAAACAAAACAACAAAACAACAAAAAATCAAAACCATAGGAAAACTCTCATGCATTAAATATATACATGTGTATGACACATTTAAAGATTGTGATTGTGAGGGTTCATTTTATGTTATGTGTCTACTCAACTGGTCATGGGTTGCCGAGATTAAATCTATTTCTGGGTGTGTCTGGGTGTTTCTGGATGAGATTAGCAGTTGAATTCATTGACTTCAGCAAATTGATTGCTCTCCCCAGTGTGGGTGAGCATCATCCAATTCATTGAGGGCCTGAATCGGACAAAAGGTAGAGGAAGGAGGAATTTACTTTTTATTTTTTCTGCCTCACTGATTAAGCTGGGACATCTCATTTCACCTCCTGTCATAGACTAGGTTTTACATCATCGTCTCCCCTGGTTCTAGGCCTTTGGACGCTAGCTAAATTATGCCACTGGCTCTCAGTTTCCAGCTTACAGATAGCAGATGGGACTTCTCAGCCTCCACAATCATGTGAGCCAATTCCCCATAAGAAACTTCCACAAATCCATATCAGTATCTGTCTTATTGGTTTTGTTTCTCTGGAGAACCCTAAGACAGTGGCCTTTGGGGGAAAACTGCTGATATTTCCATTATCCTGATTTTAAGATACTAATTTCAGCATTGCAAATGACTCTTGATTTTTTTCAATATTTTTTCAGTTTTGACATTAGTGTGAATTTATTCTTACGCATTTCTTTATTTTTGCACCTGAAATTGTCTCTCAGGCACAGTGAAGGGACATTGTACCCCAGTGCAGTTTCTCTCCCTGTGAAAGTTGCCAAGGGGAATCTCTGGGAGGCATATTATTGCCTTTCGAGCCCTAGCACCAAAGTTCTGCTAACCTGGTGATGAAGACTCTAAGGATTTCCTTGGCTCCTAGCAAGAGCTACTTTACCATGCTAACCAAGAGGCTGAGCAATTGGCAGAGCCATTGGCAGGAAGGGTGAAGATCAAAGAAGTAGAAGTAGAAAGTTACATCTCTTGAATCTTTTTCCTGACTCCATTTCATTTTGAGGTGCTGAGTTTCCAAAGACGCTTAATTTACAATCAATGACTACACACCTGTTTCTAAGCTACACCAAGCAGGTACATAACTTGTTCAATAGCTGGACAGACGCACAGCTGAGATGATCTTGGAGAGAGACAGATCCTCTTCGCCCCATTTGAGAAGACCCAACTAAATGAGAACAATGGACTGCTCTGGCAGTCAATCCTTTGAGGAAATTCTGGGACACACCTTCAGATCCTGCCTGTCACAGCCTTGTCAGAGCCATCACTATTTCTTTGCTTTGGTGAAAGCTACTTCTTGCAATAATTGGATTTATTTCAGCAATATCTTCTCATCAGAAAACCCAGGCCTCTAAGTTGCTTGTCTCCACAAAATCCATCTGGCTTCAACAAATCTGTCTTTTCTCATTGCTCTTGGCAATTGGGTGTATGTATCTAATTTCTTTAACCCAACTTATATGTATCACAGTCTCATAATTACATAGTTCTCTGCATCCCAAGCCCAGGAAATAATTTGGCGAGTTGGCACATGTCCCAAGGGTTACTTCTACTGTAGTCAAACTCAGTTCTCTTCTTCCTTAGAAAAGCACCAAGTAGGGGCACCTGGCTGGCTCAGTCAGAGAAGCATGTGACTCTTGACATTGGGGTCTCAAGTTTGAACCCCACACTGGATGTAGAGATTTCTTAAATAAATAAACTTAAAAAAATAAAAGAGAAGCATCAACTAATCTAAGACAGAAAACTGCCAAGCCATCCAGGGCAATTCCTAGAGTGCCAAAGACTACTGTGAGAAAGGGAGATGGGGAGCGGCAGTCATTTCTGTTCCCTTTCTCCAGTCTTCCCAGATCCAGAATCAAATTCTATTCTTGCAGAGGCACAGTAGGTCAAAGGCAGAACCGCAAAGGCCACAATCTGCATCCCAGGTTTTTCCATTCTGTCTCCTTTCTGTACTCCTGGAGCCCCTTTCTCGATCTCTAGGTACCTGTTATTCTCTTCTTCTCCACCTTACTAACTCTTATTTAAAAATTTCCTCAACTCTTTTGGTCACTCTAAACATTGATAGCAATCCAAAGTATTATGTTTCCCAAATGTGTCTCCATTTTAGCAGGGATCAAAATCTCAAATTAAAGCAACAGAGCACTGACCACTGAATAGAAGGCATCACCCAACAGGAACAGATGGGAAGGAAGGGGGCTGCATGAATCCCTAAAATCACACCATGTAGACAAAGGTATAATCCACCTGCACTAAACCAGCCCTGTCTTCAGGCTTTGGGGCAAAAATGACTTCTTTCCTACTGGAATCTCCAAGGTGACTTTATTTTCTCATCAGATCATTGATCAGAAGGTCCAGGCAATTATCCACTGCTGTTTTTTCTTTGTAATCATAAGATTTCCTCAGGCTCATCTGCTCTCTCAGTTACCTTCACATCTCTTTCAGACCATGGGATGTTTGACTCTTGTTCAACTGACTCTATGGCTCTGGGAATGTCAGTGGGACCATCTCATTGCACCTTCAAGTCATTTATACTCTGTGCCCATTGCATGCTGGGTGCAGGCAGGTCCTATGATACTGGTGTTTAGGGACAAGTTTCCTCTCCTTTGGTAGACCTCTACCAAGATGGAGGTTCCATCATTTCCCCTCACTCCATCCTCAGACTTGGTCCAGAGCAGGACATTCATCAGATTTGTTCTTGATCTTCACTTCTGCTCCAAAGATCTTCACCAACTTTAGACTGAGAAAAGCCCAGTCTTTTACAAGCATGCATTCTCTCAAATTTATTGATGAGAAATACTTATTGCCCTAAAATCTTTGAGATTTTAGCCCTTGGTACTCAAAATCCAGATACTGATGCTCCAAGGAAAGGCTTTGGGGACTAAATATATTTTCTCTCCAGCTACGTCCTCTAGCACAAGTTTCATAGTCTATTTTTAAACTGAAAAGCTAGGAATCAATTCTGTCTTTTCATGTCTGCATTTCTACTCTACAAAGCCTATGTTGAGGGCACTGAATACAGAATATTCTCACTACTGCCCAAATGAGAGATGGGTGGAGGTGACAGGACATCCTGGAAACAGAAAATTCCAGATAATCACAGTGAAATCCACTAATACCTCTGCTAGAAGAGCTAAAATTAAAAAGACTGACAATACTAAGTTGCTGAGGTAGCCATCAGATGGATAGATGATTATCCATCTGTCTATACTGCCTTCAGGAGTATAAATTGGAAACCTGCTTACTTTCTACTTGATCTGAAATAGGTATATTTCATGAACCAGCAATTCCACTCTTGGGTCTGTATCAACTGAGTCTTTAGATTCACCAAAAGATAGTGCAAGAGTTTTCACAGTAGTATTATTCATAATAGTTAATACAACAACAGCAACAACAAAACCCCCTGGAAAAATCCTGATGCCTATCAACAGAAGAACTGATAAATTATGGTAGTCTCATGGTGGAATACTACTCAGCAATTAAATTTACATTTGTATGTAATAACATAGATAAAACTTAAAGATAATAGTGTTAAAAAAAGGAGTCAGAAGGGGATCCCTGGGTGGCGCAGCGGTTTAGCGCCTGCCTTTGGCCCAGGGCGCGATCCTGGAGACCCGGGATCGAATCCCACGTCGGGCTCCCGGTGCATGGAGCCTGCTTCTCCCTCTGCCTGTGTCTCTGCCTCTCTCTCTCTCTCTCTCTGTGTGACTATCATAAATAAATAAAAATTAAAAAAAAAAGGAGTCAGACATAAAAAGATATTATTGTATATGATTCCATGTATATGAAGTTCAAAAGCAGGCAAAACTAATCTGTGGCAACAATTAATGACCTTTACGGGTCATTACCTGTTAGAGGGGGCATAAGAGAGTTTGTATTCATTCTGGATAGTGGTGCTGCTGTAGTGCACATACTAAAATCCATTGAGCTGCACACTTTAAGATTTGTGCACTTTCCTATCTGCAAGTTATACCTTGATATCAAAGGAAAAAATATATAATTTAATATATGTGAGATAATAAAAAAATATACTGGTGTCTGCCCTGGCTCCAGGCACAGTGCTCCCCAAACCTTTGCATTTTCCTAGGTGAAAAGAGTGTCTTTTTTCTAATGAAGCGATTCTGAATGTGCTCCAGGATGGCTCCTGGATGGGGGCTGATGGTTCAAAGAGTGTCTTTTTTCTAATGAAGCGATTCTGAATGTGCTCCAGGATGGCTCCTGGATGGGGGCTGATGGTTCAAAAAATCAAACCACAATTAGAAACTTGAAATTTTCAGCTCCAGTCCCCATTATTTTAAGAAAGGAAAAGGGTTGAAAATGGAATTAATGATCAATCATGCCTACACAATGAAGCCTCTATAAAAATCCCAAGAGCACAGAATTTGATGAGCTTCCAGGTTGGTGAACACATCCAGACATAGGAAGGCTGATGCACTCCAACTCAACAGGGACAGAAGCTCCTGGATTCGGACCCTCCTAGACCTCGCCCTATGTATCTCTTCATCTGCCTATTCATCTGTATCCTTTATCATATCCTTTAATAAACTGATGAACCTAAGTAAATGTATCCCTGAGTTCTGTGAGCTGTTCTAGCAAATCAATTGAACCTGAGGAAGGGGTTGTGGAACCTTCTATTTGTAGCCAAATCAGGCAGACATTATAGAGCAACTACTACTTGGGTTGTAGGGGACCTACTACTTGTGTTTGGCATCTGGAGCAGGGAGGGAGCAGTCTTATAGGACTGAGCCCATAACCTTTGGGATCCGACACTAACTCCAGGTAGACACAGTTAGAATTGAATTAGATTGTAGGGGTCAGGGCAGCCCGGGTAGCTCAGCGGTTTAGCACTGCCTTCAGCCCAGGGCATGATCCTGGAGGCCCGGGATTGAGTCCCACGTCGGGCTCCCTGTATGGAGCCTGCTTCTGCCTCTCTCTCTCTCTCTCTCTAATAAATAAATAAATAAAAATATTAAAAAAAAAAAAAAGATTGTAGGGGTCAAGGTGCCTGACTGACTCAGTCAGTAGAACCTGCAACTCTTTATCTCGGGGAGGGTGTGAGTTCAAGCCCCATGTTGGGTGTAGAGATTACTTAAAATTTATTTTAAAGAAATCTTTAAAAAATGAATTGTAGGGAACTCCACTCTGTTACAGAGAATTGCTTGGTGTAGGGATAAACCTACACATTTGGTGACCAGAGGTGAATTATTTTATAGTAGTAGTAAAGGAGACACACAGGAGGGGAAGATTGAGTTTTTCCAGTTCATTAAAATATGATCCTGCCTTACAGTCTATGTTGTCAGTGCTCAAAGAGTTGTATATGGATGTAACGGACGTGGAGGAGGAAGGACAAAACCTGCCTTGGGGAGTCAGGGAAGGCTTTCACAGAGATGGGAATGCTTGAAGCAGGACTTGAGGGGCTTATAGGCATTGCCAGCTAGACGTAAGGGTAGAGCAGAGAAACAGAGCATAGAAAGGCAGGGAGGCCTAGCATATTTGAAGATTACAAAGTTTGTTATTTCTAGAGCATAAAATGCAACAACAAAGGATTTTTAAAAAGTATGAAATTGGTGTAGGATAAGACTGTTTACATAGAAAGGGAGCCAATTCTATTGTTCTGGATGTGAATCCACTGAAGGTGAACAAAGGATTGATGTATATAGAGCTGCTTTGGGGGCATTGTGGTGGATGGGTGGCCAGGAAATGTGTCTGGAGTCAGAGAGACCAGTAAAGGAGGCTGGTGTCTTGTCCATAAAAGAAATGATGAAAACTTGAAAAAAAGAAGGCAACAACGGTAGGAATGGAGAAGCAAATGTGGATATGAGAAAGATATCAGGGGCTAATGGCCAGGACTTGACAAAGGGCCAAGGAAGGACCCATACCAACAGGACTTAGGAGGTCTCTGGTCAAAGAGAAGCCTACAAAAAGACTGAGAAGTTACTAGAGAGGAAAAGAATCGAAGTGAGCAGAGACAGGAAGGGGGGTAGGGGAGACATGAAAGAGACACATGGGGACATGAAGGAGATACATTCCCACTATGGAGGGGTTCATAATCCACTAAGCCAGTTAGATCAGGATGAAAATACACCTCAAATTACAAGAAGGGTATAGTTTGAGCCGAAGAGAAGATCTGGGGGTTTCTTTCTGGTTTTTCCACTTTTGCACAATTCTTCTTCCAAAGGCTTGAATTCTCTTTCTATAAAACAGGCAACTATGAGATTATCTTATTATAGGTAATAATATAATTATATGTAATATAATTAGCAGAGTTGTTTTCTTAGTTGAATGAAGTTATGTCTGTAGGATTCTTTGAAGTCCTAGGGAAACAGGGCATTCTTATTTTCTTTCTCCTCATTTTTCCATCATCTATAAATTTTTTTAAAAAGATCTTACTTATTTGAGAGAAAATGAGAGGGCACTTCTCTCAGGAGGGAATGGCAGAGGGAGAGGGAGAAGCAGGCTGAGGCTGCCCTCTGAGTGGCTAGTCCGACTTGGGGCTTGATCCCATGACTCTGGGACCATGACCTGAGCTGAAGGCTGCCACTTAATGGACTGACCCACCCAGGGGCCCTTCTATCATCTGTAAAATTAATAGCTTTCAACATTTGTTAATTTCACTCTGGTCTGAAAAATAAAACTAGATTTAAAATTTCTTGACCTCTAGATATGGCCTCTGAGAAACTTGTTTCAAATGACCACTAACATTCAGCCACTCATATCCAATGTGTTTAAATTATTTTTCACATATTGGAAGAGACAATCAAATTTTCACAAATATGAATCATACGCCCACATTTTAAATATGAGAAATCCGCACTACTCTTTGAATATTTGTTTTTTTGAGCCCTGAAGCTTCTAGAACTCACCTATTTTTAGAAAATATTGCCGTGTGTTCAAAACGCTTTTATTGGTACTGATAAAATATTTAGTAATATCATTTGCCTGAGCTTATTTAATAATTTAGCAAGTCCACCTAAAGAAATCTGGACATTGTCCTAAGGCCTATAGTACAAAACTGACCACCTTTTGAGGAAAATTCTGAGAAGTACTCAGGAACCAGAGAAAAACACATGTGAATACCGCTTCTCCCCCCTAATTTTCCACCCAAGTTTAGGACGATGTAAGGAGATATTTATAAAACACTTATTATCATAGCACATTGTCCATTTATTTTTCTATATCAGCTTACATCATTTCTGTTATTCAGAGGTGCATTTAGTTTTTCAGTGCATTGTATTATTTATAAATGGTGATTTTTGCAATGGCATCATCACCTACGTTTATGACCACTTGTCGATAAGAAATTGCTATTAGGTCTCTCTCCGCAGAGATGTCATTATCATTATTTATGTTTGGAATAATGCAGGGACACAACAGTTCTTTTTTTTTTTTTTTTTTAAGATTTTATTTATTTATTCATGAGAGACACACAGAGAGAGGCAGGCAGAGACATAGGCAGAGGGAGAAGCAGGCTCCATGCAGGGAGCCCGATGCGGGACTCGATCCCTGGTCTCCAGGATCACACCCTGGGCCGGAGGCAGCCACTCAACCACTGAGTCACCCAGGTGTCCCACAACAGTTCTTGTTAAGTGGTGCTGAAGTTATGAAAACAAATCCTACCAACCTAGAGATAAGGGGATGGAATTAGCCTCATCTTCTCCGAGAGATTTATTTGGTGACCAGTTTAATGTGCCAGAGGAGATAAGATGTTGGAATATACTTTGTGAACTTATAGAATGTTCTATAATTGCTGTGGCAGTGGTAAGGAAGCTAGAATTGAGTTTTTACCCTGTTTTTAATGTTTTGAAGAGTACCTATTGTACAGTAAGCACTCACTGAATATTTGTTGAACGAATGGATGATTGAATAAATAGAAATTGTCTTTCTAAGACCTTGTGAATTGTGGGGTAAGAGTAGAAGGCCATTATGAAAACTAAGATTAGTCAACTGTGGATTGACGAGAGGTTGCTAACTGGCAGAAAACAATTTATCAGCCTGTACCCTTGCTATTGTTTTTGGGGAATTGGGAATTGGTTATTTGGGTAAGTGGTGATCAAATACTATCTGCTCGTTCTATGTTGCAAGAATATATTTGAGGTAAGATAGCACCTGATAAAACTATTGCCTCAGTAATGATTCCCTTAGGCAGTGGTCAAGATGTACTTCTACTAAACGCCATGTTGTAAGGTCAGATTAGAGCAATCTAGTTGTACAATACATTCTGTTCTACTATGTTAACATCTCATTTCATGCCTACATCTCTAGCTTAATATTTTCAAATTTCATACATGTGTGCTTCTCTTTCTTTTTTTGTACTTGTAAAACTTAATGTAAGGCATGCTTTTTCATAAGCAGGTTTAATTAAATTCATTTGCTGTAATAGAGAAAGGCCCTGACCCTTGGAGTTAATCATGGAAGGAGGGGAGAGAGCTCCCTGTACCCTGATTTCAGGCCCAAACTGTTCTGTGAAGGCTCTGAGCTACACCCACAATGTCTAGGGTGATAAGAGGATAATGGTACTTTGGACTTGAGCCTTATAAACTAAGCCTAACATATCTGAAATATCAAAAGGAAGACAAATACAATTTTATATCTTTAAGCAGATAAAAGATGAGGGGTAGAGAATTCTCCTTAAGGGTAAACTATTCTTTTATTTCCTCTGAATTTCATGTAGAACAACAGGCTATATTTCCATTATTTAGAGTTGCATAGCAATGCACTCTAAAACATAGTGGTTTGGAGACTCTCAAGCAGCTGCAGTTGGGTAGTGACCTGGCTGGAACCTTCAAGAAGGTGTCATTCATATATCTGGAGCTGCAGCAGATTTGACTAGAAGGCTGGGACCTCTATGTACATGGCCTCTCCTTCTATGTGGTCTCTTCAGTAGTGTAGCCTGACTTCTTATGTGGTAGCTCAGAGCTCCCAAAAGTGCAACCTAGATCTGACACAAGGCCACTTCTGGCACATTCTTTTTTTTTTTTTTTTTTTAAAGACTTATTTATTTATTTATTTATGATGGACAGAGAGAGAGAGAGAGAGAGGCAGAGACACAGGAGGAGGGAGAAGCAGGCTCCATGCCGGGAGCCCGACCTGGGACTCGATCCCGGGACTCTAGGATCGCGCCCTGGGCCAAAGGCAGGCGCTAAACCGCTGAGCCACCCAGGGATCCCCTACTTCTGGCACATTCTATTGGACACGTGAGTCACAGGGCTAGCTCAGATTTCTTGTTAGAGAGGACTATACAAGTATTTAATGCCAGAAGGCGTGGTTCTTTGGGGGCTATCTTTAGAGACTGGCTACCACGTCATCTTCTAGAATGGATGGACTTTATATGTGTGTCTCCAAGGAGCTAAACTGTCCTGAATGATAATGTGTAAGAGATAGACAGTATATTACTTTTAATTTCTGGTAAAGGGATGCACGTGTATTGGTGTGCAAATAGACAAGAGATTAGGACACAAGACTCTGAAAATAGCTGGACAGTTGTTCTCTTGAATGAAAGGAGATTATAAAAAACAAACTGGATTGGGTTTGCTATGCCTGACCTGGCGCTAGCCTGTGATCCTAAAGAATATTGAATTGTTTCCACCTCGTGAGAAACTGTTTACCCAGTTGGGGCAAGTTTAGCCCTGTTGGTTGGGAATGAGATATTCCTGCTGTCAATTATTCTGGGAAAAGTTAGGTCTTGGAACAAAAGACTAGGCTGCTGAAAGGGGGCTTTATACAGGTGTGAGTGGGGGAATTCCTTCCTCTACTCGAACCTGAATTCTTGGCAAAGAAGATATACACTTGGCAAAGAAGACTCACTCATGAGGTCAGGAAAGAAGTAAAGGTCAGTGGCCTCACTACGTGATTGTAGGCTAGGGTTTAAGCAAAGCTGTGCTCCACACGGGAGTTATGTGGAAGGTTCAAGGCCTGTGAAGATTTTCGGCCTATGTTATAATTCCTTCGTGTTAACCACCAGCTTCCAGAAAATCTTTGTTAAGCATCACAGCCTGGTTTCAGCTAGTACTCTGTAGAAACAAGGGAGGGGGCTGTGCCAGATTAGGATGAAGCAGTATAAGAGAAAGCAGTAGCAACCAGAGGGAGAACACTTAGGAACCTCTGGGAGGAGGGATTTGGCACACCAACTGGTGGCCCAAGATGGCTCAGAGATGGCCTGATCATTACTAAGGAGGTATGGGCCAACTGGATGGATTTTGGAAGCAAGTAAATTTTTCTAGCAATTTCTGTGATACTTGGTGTGTACTAACACTAGGTTTCCTGAAAGCAAACTAAATGAGGGCTTAAGTTGATTTAATTAGGCAACAAGAAGAAAAAGCAACACTATTTGTAGTCCCTGTTGGGAAAGGCCTAGCCTTTGCATTTAGTTTACAGGATATGTAAGACCTATGTCTCTCTGTCTGTCTACCTATCACATGTGTGTAAAGGGATTTAAAAAGTCCTTTAATATTTACCTATAGTAATCATTCTTTGCCATGATTTTTTTTCCAAGTAACCTATGCCCAACATGGGGCTTGAACTCATGGCCCCCAAGATCAAGAGTTACATGCTCTACTGACTGAGCCAACCAGATGAACTAGGCATGATTCTTTTTTTTTTTTTTTTTCCATTACGATTCTTTCAAATTAAATTCCCCATGCAACAATTTGACAGCTAAGAGAGATTTTGGCACAATCTTTCTTTTTTTTTTTAACTTTGAGCTTCATGAAGACATATCTATTGAAAGCTGAAAGCTGTCATTAGAATCAGCCCTTAAGCTGACCAAAAACCGTAACAGATCACTTTGGATTTCTGGAGATAAACTCACCTAGCGCCAAATAATCCTCTCCAGTCATGCTCTGGTCACAAGAAAACCCTCCCCTGTTTGCATTTTCTATTATCCTTTCTGGCTTCTACTAGTACTGTACATAGATGAATGCATGAGCTTTGTCTCCGGGCTGGCACTGACATCTGAGCTTTGCCACTTCATTTCATCCTATCATCTCCCCATGTTTTTCTTGAGCTGTAGCATTGTTTGCTTTATGTTCTGGTTTCATAGAGGCAGTTGCTTCATTATGTTTTAGAGATTCATGATAGAATACTTGATCACAATTATTATCTGCTTATAGACACATTATTCCCTTGCATATTCTTTGTCTACCATTTGGTTTCTTGCACTTTTCCACTTTTTTTTTTCCTTAGAGGATCTTTGTACAGTTCCTTGCACTGGTTTCTATTCTTCAGCATTGCAGGAAATGAGTTTTTTCTTGAGCTCTTTAGAGAAAGTTTGTAAGGGGAAGTGTCAGGCTACTTGAAATTTTTCTTGATTTTTTAAGATTTATTTATTTATTTTAGAGGGAGGGGAGGGGCAGAGGGAGATGGGGAGAGAATCTTAAGCAGACTCTGTGCTGAGCTTGGAGCTCCCAGTCTCATGATCCTGAGATCACAACCTGGGCTGAAACCAAGAGTCCGATGTTTAACTGACTGTGCCAGCCAGGCACCCCTGATTTGGGGTTTTGAGTTTGTTGAGTTTATTTCTCCCTAACCAATCAAGATAAACAGCAGTGAAGTTTTTACAACCCAAGGACTCTTTTGTGCTACTGCAGAGACAGTTTCTTGCAAACATGGCCAGTCTCTGGTTCCTAGGAAGACTCATCTCTGTCTTTTAACACCAAACAGGATCTAGGGAAGCTGTTGGTACCAGCGAATGCACACTTGCCCCAATATTGTGAATGAGGGGAGTTAGGTTTTGCCCCTCAATTTCAGGGATTGTACCCAGATCTTTCTGAGATACATAGCTACTGTGTCCCCTGGCTGTAGGGTTTTTTTTCTGCTTGCTTCCACATGCCCCCTTAAGTAATTTTTACTGCTTTGGGCAGTCCTTCCAATAAAGTGGAAACCTGGGGTTTCAGCTATCTCCTACTTTCTAGGAATAAGAATTTGTGTCTTTGTTTTTCTGTCTTTTTGTTGCTTTTGGCTGATATCAGTGAAGAGAAGAGAAATGCTTTATATCACCATGTTTGAACCAGAAATAGAAACTCATAGGCTTTCAAGTCAGACAGAATTGGATTTGAATCTTGGCTCCACTACTCACTGTGTGACCTTGGCAAGTTATTTAACCGTTTTGTTCTTCAATTTCCTTATCTTTAAAATGGCCATCTCTATAAGGGCTGTTAAGAGAGTTAAATGAGGTGATGCTTTTAAAGTTCCCAGGACAACACTTGACACCTAGTAGGTACTCAATAAAGAGGAGTTATGACTATTAGTGTCATGGCCACCAACTGGCTCTGTTGAACGTCTAGCCTGCTGTTCTTTGGGAAAAATATTCTTCTAAATTAAAATAGTCACCTTGAAGAGATCAGGGTTTCCAAAAATGTGTTCAACAGGGCACATATAAGAAATGGTTCCCAGGTATGACTCAACAACAAAGGGGGGGGGCGGTGGATTTCATGGCCTAAGGGACACCATGTACTATAATCCACCCCTTTCAGGAATCACAAGGCACATAAATCCATGATGGTGTTGCAATAGGTCCCATCATGGAGGAATGCAATACACATTATCATAGAGCACAGAGAGTGTTCTGACACATTTATGGGAGAGAGTCTCTCCCACACATTCAGGTAAGTGTCTCAAAGGACGATGAAAGAACTGACAACTCTCCTCCCACAGAGAGAAACTGCAGAACTTTACCATTAAGTCTGGGAGTCCTTCTGGGATAGCAAAGGACACTGCTCTTCAGAAATACTCTGATTTCTTATTTTGGTAAGCATAGCACTTACACATGCTGGGCACTACTCTAAGTGCCTTCACATATACTAACTCACTGAGTCTACAACTGTTTGAAGAGTTTATTTATTCCCCTTGAAAAAAGAAGAAAGAATTCTTTCCCAAAGAATAAAGAAAGCGTTCCCTTCCCTGATAAGAAGGATCTAGATGGAAAAAGTCCTTGAAAGAGGAATGTTGCCTTCCTAGTGTGGGTGTAAATGTTACTGGCTTAATTTATGTATTCACTGGTAAAGGAACCAGCGTGTAATGCAACTCACATTGGTGGAATATTGAAAGAGAAAATCATGTAAGGACAAACTTGGTCCCACTGATTCTTGGGACCTAGGCCTCAGCTATCTACTGCTCATGCCTTTCAGGTTTTGCAAGTGGTCCCAACACCCGGGAAAGAGAAGGAAAGGAAGCAGGATTGAACAAAGGGAGAAGCTGAGTTGTGATGTAGACTCAGCAAAAGGCTTCAAACCAATCCCACAGGGAGATGTAGATAGGAAATAGTTCGCAGAGTTGTCCCAAATTGAAGTGAGAGGTTGGGCCTTTACTTGGGCCGCATTCAATGACTTTTGATTAGTCATTGAATGTGGGTTATCCTTTAAAGAAGCTGATTTTGGGAAAGGCAGTTTTTATCATCAAAGGCAGTCCCCAGAGAGGGCTGACACTTGAGCACTGTCTTCTTGCCACATTTCCAGGAGCTGGGAGAAAAAGTCCTTCATTCCAGGCGAGGACCCACGTGGTACATTTCCAGGCAGAAAGTTTTGGTTTTTTTTTTGTTTTTTTTTCCAGATAGGAAGTTTTAATGCACGGACTGTGGAGAGGTGAACTCCATAATCCAGGAGTGAGCTCCCTCCCAAGTGGTACCAAAGGGGACTGATGCTTTGCCCGCCTCTTATTCATAGATCCAGTCAAAAGCACAAGACTTGCAGTCAACCAATTCTTTAGACTTAAACCATAGGCTGATTTTTTCTCTCAGCACTTTTTACTGAATCACTGCCGTTATTAATGTTCCTGCTAACTTGAATGCAGAAGTCCCCATGAATGGTGCATGGGTTAGAATCTGCTGGATTGATCTCCCCAAGCATCACTTACCCCATTTCCATCACGTTTAGCCCTCTCAGACCATGGTCACCACCAGTTCTGAGTTCATGTACTTCACCAGCCCTGGGAAGAATGGACACAGTCTTTCAGGCCATTGTAGTGCTGCTTCAAGAGTTCCTCAGAGACCTGAAGGAGCTTCATGGCCACAAAGTGGAGTATCTTCTGCTTGAAAGCTTTACAATCTCACCCACCAATCCATGCTGCATGCACATTGGCTTGATGGCAATGAAGGTGTGCTCCATGTCAGCTATGGTTGAAGCAGGCAGGGATGGAACTGGCTCAAGAGGAGGCAAAAGTATTTAATTTTGATGAAGTCCAATGGATTTATCTTTTTATTTTGTCATTTGTGTTTTTGGTATATATATATAAAATCATTGCCAAATCCAAGGGGTGTGTGTGTGTGTGTGTGTGTGTGTGTGTGTGTGTGTATGAAATCATTACCAAATCCAAGGTTGTGAAGCTACACACCAGTTTTCTTCTAAAAGTTTTATAATTTTGACTCTTACATTTAGGTCTTTGATCAACTTTGAATTAATATTTGTACATGGTATGATATTGAAGTTCAACTTAATTCTTTAGTATGTGAATATCCATTTGTCCCAGCATGATCTGGTGAATTTTATTATCATTGAATTGTCTTGGCACTCTTGTTGAAAATCAGTTGACCATAAATGTAAGCATTTTTTGTTGGACTCTTAATTCAGTTTCATCAAACTATATATCAATTCTTATGTACTGTCTATATTACTGAAGCTTTGTAGTAGGGTTTTTTTTTAAGTTTCATTTAAAAAAAATTTTATTTATTCATGAGACAGAGAGAGAGAGAGAGAGAGAGAGGCAGAGACACAGGCAGAGGGAGAAGCAGGCTCCATGCAGGGAGCCTAACGTGGGACTCAATCCCAGGTCGCCAGGATCAGGCCCTGGGCTGAAGGCAGCACTAAACTGCTGAGCCTCCTGAGCTGCCCTTTTTTTAATTTTTAAATTCAAATTCCAGTTAGTTAACATACCGTGTAATGTTAGTTTCATGTGTACCATACAGTGATTCAACACTTCCGTATGATACCTAGTGCTCATCACAACCAATGTACTCCTTAATCCCCATCACTTTTTTTTTTTTTATGATAGTCACAGAGAGAGAGCGGGGGGCGGGGGGGGCAGAGACATAGGCAGAGGGAGAAGCAGGCTCCATGCACTGGGAGCCCGACATGGGATTTGATCCCGGGTCTCCAGGATCGCGCCCTGGGCCAAAGGCAGGCGCCAAACCGCTGCGCCACCCGGGGATCCCCCCCATCACTTTTTAAACTCATCTCCCTCCCCACCTTCCCTCTAGTAACCATTGGTTTGTTCTCTATTGTTCTTGGTTTGCCTCTCTTTTCTTCCCCCTTTGCTCATTTGTTTTGTTTCTTAAATTCCAAATATGGATGAAATCATATGGCATTTTACTTTCTCCGACTGACTTATTTCACTTAGCATAATACTCTCTAGCTAGCTCTCCACGTTGTTGCAAATGGCAAGATTTCATTCTTTTTTATGGCTGAGTAATATTCTAGTGGTGTGTGTGTGTACCACATCTTCTTTATCCATTCTTTAGTCAGTGGACACTTGAGCTGTCTCTGTAATTTGGCTATTGTAGATAATCCTGATATAAACACCGGGATGCATATATTCCTTTGAGTTAGTTATTTTTTTGTTTTCTTTGGGTAAATACCTAGTAGTGCAATTGCTAGATCTTAGGGTAGTTCTATTTTTAACTTTTTGAGGAACCTCCATACTGTTTTCCAGTTTGCATTCCCACCAACAGTGCAAGAGGGCTCCTCCTTCTCCACATCCTCACCAACACCTGTTTCTTATGTTGTTGATTTTAGCCATTCTGACAGGTGTGAGGTGATATCTCCTTGTAGTTTTGATTTGTATTTCCCTGATGATCAGTGATGTTGAGCATCTTTTTATGTGTCTGTTTGCCATTTGTGTATCCTTGGAAAAAAGTCTCTCCGTGCCTTCTGCCCGTTTTTTTTTAACTGGATTATTCATTTTGGGGGCGTTGTTTTATAAGTTCTTTATATATTTTGGATATTAACTCTTTATCAGACATGTCAATTGCAAATATCTTCTCCCATTCCCTACATTGCCTTTTAGTTTTGTTGATTGTTCCTTTGCTGTGCAGAAATTTTTTATTTTGAGACACCTGGGTGGCTCAGTGGTTGAGCATCTGCCTTTGGCTCAAGGTGTGATCCCAGGATCCTGGGATCGATTCCTGAATCAGGCTTTCCATGAGGAGCCTACTTCTCTCTCTGCCTATGTCTCTGCCTCTCTCTGTGTGTCTCTCATGAATAAATAAATAAAATCTTAAAAGAGAAGAAACTTTTATATTGAGGAAGTCTCAATAGCTTATTTTTTGTTTTGTTTCCCCTGCTTGAGACATATTAGAAACTGTAGTAAGTTTTTAAATCAGTGAGTCTTCTAACTTTGTTCTTTTTCAAGGTTTTGGCTTTGAGTCCCTTGAATTTCCAAATGCATTTAGGATCAGCTTACCAATTTCTGCAAGAAGGGAGCCAGGATTCTGATAGGGAATATGTGAAATCTGTAGATCAATTTGGGGAGTATTGCCATCTTAACAATAATAAGTGTTCTGATCCATAACCACAGATGACTTCCCATTTATTTGAAACTTTAATTTCAACAATATTTTACAAGTTTTCAGCACACAAGTCTTGTACCTCTTTTGTTAAATTTATTCCTAGATATTTTATTCTTTTTAGTGTTATTATAAATGAAGTTATTTTCTTAACTTCATTTCTGGATTGTTCATGCTGGTGTATAGAAATACAATTGATTTTTGTATCTGTATCCTGTAAACTTATTGAACTTGCTTATTAGTTCAAAGTTTTTTTGTGCATATTTCTTAGTATTTTCTTGACAAGATCATGTCAACTTTGTTTTTTTTTTAAAGATTTTATTTATTTATTTATTCATGAAAGAGAGAGAGAGAGAGAGAGAGAGAGAGGCAGAGACACAGGCAGAGGGAGAAGCAGGCGCCATGCAGGAAGACTCCAGGATCCTGAGACTCCAGGGTCACATCCCAAGCCAAAGGCAGATGCTGAACAGCTGAGCCACCCAATCATGTCAACTTTGAATAGAGATAATTGTGCTTCTTTCTTTTTTAGTCAAGGTGATTTTATTTCTTTTTCCTGTCTAATTTTCTAGGCTAGAACCTTCAGCACCATGTTGAGTAGAGGTAGTAAGAGCAGACATCCTTGTCTTATTCCTTATCTTAGAGAGATAGCATTTAACATTTTTCATTGTTAAATATGTTAGCTATGGGTTGTTTTGTAATACTCTTGCATTAATTTGCTTTTGTCTTTAAAAAATTTTATTTATTTAAGTAATTTCTATAGCCACCATGAGGCTCAAATGCATGACTCCAAGATCAAGAGTCACATGCTCTTCCAACTGAGCCAGCCAAGTGCCCCTATCTTGCTTTTGACTGTAAGATACAGAACATCCTGACTTACACTGACTAAAACAATAAGAGATTCACTGTATCACTGGTGGGTAAGTCTAGAGTAAGGATGGGCTCCAGTAACAGTGGGGATCAATTTCTTGATGATGTCCTCTAGAATTTAGGTTCTTTTCCACTCCTTCACTCTGCTGTCCTCAGCTTCATCCTACTGGTGATTTTCCTTAGGGTTGTAAATTACCTGCCAGGATCATCAGAGCTACACGGCAGTGCTTCCTTATTGAGGCTCACCTGGCTTTTCTTACAGAGAGGTGTGAGGGAGACACAGGGAAAAAGAGAGAGAAAATGTTCCTCCCAACCACAGACTCTTCATACTCTGTTTATTTATTCATCTATTAAAATTTTTACTTATTTATTCATCAGAGACACACAGAGAGAGAGTCAGAGACACAGGCAGAAGGAGAAGCAGGCTTCCCATGGGTAGCTCGATATGAGATTCCATCCCAGGACCCCAGGACCATGACCTGAGCTGAAGGCAGACACTCAACCACTAAGCCACCCATGTGTCCCTACTCTACTGTTTAATTGGGCCAAATACCCATTTAGATTGCACACCCACCTCTGGATCAATAATAATCATCAGGGGAACCGAGATGTCTCTGATTTCCCGTCATCACTCCTCAGTATATTACAGAACAGGAAATAAGCTAGGGAGATGGAGGAGGACTATAAATACTACCTTTTCTCCTATTAAAATCCTATCAAGTTGTGGTGGAATGGTTCTGCATTTTGATTGTGGTGGTGGTTACATGGATCTATACATGTGATAAAATTGCATAGAACCACACACACACACACACACACAAGAATGCATGTGTAACTGATAAAATCTAAATGAGCTTTGTGGCTTGTACAAATATAAATTTCATGGTTTTTTTTTTAATTTTTTATTTATTTATGATAGGAACACAGTGAGAGAGAGAGGCAGAGACACAGGCAGAGGGAGAAGCAGGCTCCATGCACCGGGAGCCGGACGTGGGATTCGATCCCGAATCTCCAGGATCACGCCCTGGGCCAAAGGCAAGCGCCAAACCGCTGCGCCACCCAGGGATCCCAAATTTCATGGTTTTGATATTATAGTTATGCAAGATGTCAGCATTGTGGGAGAAAGAGGGAAGGGTGCATGGGACTTTCCCATACAATTTTTTTGTGATTTCCTGTGAATCCATAACTATTTTAAAAAATTATATCCAGTGGATTAAATATTGGAGTTTTAGGCAGTGATCAGCAGTATGGAAGGGAGATCCATGGCAGATTTAGGAGTAGAAGGAAAGACTTAAAGGATGCATGGGTGGCTCAGCGGTTGAGCACCTGCCTTCAGCCCAGGGTGTGATCCTGGAGTCCCGGGATCGAGTCCCAATGTGGGAGGAGTCCCACGCAGGGAGTGTGGAGCCTGCTTCTCCCTCTGCCTATGTCTCTACCTCTCTTTCTCTGTGTCTCTTATGAACAAATAAATAAAATATTTTTAAAAAAAGAAGGAAAGACTTATTTATATACAGTATCAGTATCAGGTAACTTATCTCATATGACCCTATTAAAAAAATTTGAGGTATAAGCTACATACAGTAAAGTGCAAAAATTTAGTGTAGCTTGAATTTACATACACACACACACACACACACACGTGCGCGCGCGCACACGTGCTCTTTACCAGCTGGAGTTAATCACTATTCTCATTGCTATTGTAAAGATTAATTTTGCTAAATGGCCCATTTTTATTTATATTCATTAGCACTCTCAGTGCTAGTCTAGGAAAGAAAAAGAAAACAAGTCTATTGATATTGTTGCTTATAGAACTCTGATTAAAAAGAAAGCAAGCAAGAAAGAAAACAACCTAGGTAGTGGCACTTTTCTCAAAGGAGATCAGAATCTCCTTGCCGCCTGCTCTGGAAGACCTACCTTCATCCAGGTTGAGCTAACGCTGGTGTAGCAGCTCTGATGACCCAGATCCTGCACACTAGGCTTGCATCTGCTGTCTTGATTCAATGCTTTTCAGTGCCAGCCGGTGCCCACAATCCCTTGCCATGTCAAACTTACCACTCAACTTTTTTTTTTAACGCACCCCATATAAAAAGTTGATTGTATAGATTCCTCAACCAGCAGAAGAGGTAGCATGTAAGAGTGTTGAGCACATTCATTCCAAGAGACAGTAGGTATGAGACACCAAGTTAAAGATGTAGGTGGAGGCAGATGGTACTTCTGGTCTTTTGTCATCTGTCATCTTTTCAACTGCAGAGGTACAGAGCACCTTGTCTGGGGCCTGAAATCTCTGCTCTTCTCAGTGTTTTAAAACAGGGCAGAAAGCTTAATGGTAACAAAGTTGCTCAAGCTTTTATTTCTGCTGAGTAGGGGCTTTCCTCTCTCAGTTCATGTGATTGGATACCTTAGGGAAAGAGGTCAAACTTCTCATTCTTGAACAAGTATTTTAAATCCAAAGAGGCAGAGATGCTAATGGGTATTGCCCATTTTTAAAAACTTCCTGCAGCTCGCTCATTCACAGGTGCACTTGACTGTGCCAGGACCCACCGCCAGGAAAAACCAGGCAGGGCTGCTATATTTTCCAAATGGAAAGACAACTGCCAGGGTCAAGGGTCCCGAGGACTGGACTGTGCACCACCTTTGCTGGGTGATAGGCACCTGTACTCAGATCAGTCAGGGTCCTGCAACAGATGCCACACCAGCAAAGAACAATGGAGCCTGGTTTAATAAAAGGCTATTACAAAGGTGTGGGTAAGGTTAAGGGAAACCAACAAGGGATGCTGAGGACCAGTCCCACCACCAATCACCCCCAGCCCTAGAACTTTACCTTAGGTCTAAAGAGACTGTGGAAGGAAGTGGTTACAAAGTTCAGACAGAGTTGCTAGGAAGAGGAACTGACTAGCCTGGGCCTTCAGTGGAGGAACACTGCCCATCTGTAGCCCAGCAGGAGGGCAGCCAGGGGCCTGATACCTTAATCTCTCTCTTCTCCCACTTCCAATCTTCTGCTGTGGCCTCCCATTTTCCTAACCCAACTCACAGTCCTGGGACCAGAGATCCTTGTGGGTACCTTTCATAAAGATCATCCCACTAAATCACAGAGTGGGATTGAAAGTCCATCTGGTGGGATAGAGTAGAACATACCCAGCACACCACTCTTTTATTCATCATTGTATAGTTGCTACTCCAAGGGAGCACTATCTCCCCAGGGAGGGGGACTTCCTACCCACTGGGGAAAAGGAAAAAAGAAGAAAGTAAATTCGTCAGTGGTACTCCTTGAGAATGTTAATTCAGGCTCACACATAGGGTCAGAGTGGATTTAACCTCCCATTTTCTTTCTGCTGCTGTACTCTCTGGGTCCCTGCACCACTCACAGTATCCCCATGTGGGTTTTTGTCCATTTGTTTGCTTGTTTG
The DNA here is from genome assembly GCF_048418805.1 of Vulpes vulpes. Classification (NCBI taxonomy): domain Eukaryota; kingdom Metazoa; phylum Chordata; class Mammalia; order Carnivora; family Canidae; genus Vulpes; species Vulpes vulpes. The sequence continues at coordinate 75,482,642 of NC_132781.1, forward strand.
TTTTAAAGACTTTATTTATTTATTTATTTAGCAGAGGGGGAGAGAGAGAGAGAGAGTGCAAGAGGCACACACACACACACACACAAGCAGGGGGAGCAGCAGAGGGAGAGGGAGAAGCTGACTTCCTGCTGAGCAGGGAGTCTAATGTGGGGCTCAATCCCAGGGCCCCAGGATCATGGCTTGAGCCCAAGGCAGACACTTAACCAACTGAGCCACCCAGGTGCCCCTCACATGTAGATTTGATGAAAACAATTTAACTCTATTTCTGGTGGTTATTAGGATGCCACTGATCATCATCACTGTCATCCAGCCCATACGTCTCTTTGTGAGGGATCATGAATGTCATTTGAAGTCCATCGCAGAGAGGCTCTCAAATTAATCCAAACAACCCAATATCCAGAGACATATCCTGTAATGAAAACCTGTAGACAGTCACTGAATACACCAGCAGTCATTAAGGTGTTTCTATGGAGGTAGTTTTTAGTAAAGTGGTGAGTGATGAGGGCACTGTGCGGGCTGTTACTTACAAATTTCTCTCCATCTCTCACCCAGAGAAGTAGCCTTACCTCCACTTGATGCAACTGCAGCTGTAGGTGCTTAAAACCTCAGAGAAAACAGAGGCAGGGACAGATCCTACCTATCTGTAAAAAAATGATAATTTGTTCACCATGGATTTTTTTGCATTTATTGATTTGGTAAAATATTCCATTATTATCCATCTTGATTGCTGAGTGTCTGGGCATCCTCTTACTTATCTCACCTTAGTCCAAGTGCTGGAGGGACGGCATTTTATAAAACTTTCTGGGGAAGATCCTTCAGTGACCTTGCCTATTGCATTGTGAATGGCAATCACTTTAGAACATTTTCCCCTAACTTTTCAGTAACATAGGTAGTATACAACAAAAGATCAACTCCTCTCTTTTCTTTCTTGGTGTTTTAAAGCTCCTAGAGGCAATCTAACACCTCCAATGCCTCAGGTCCCGTCTCCAACTCCAGGCTTGTCCCCCAGCTCCGAAACTCCCTTTCAGCCAATGGACAGTCTTTATTCTGAAGAGAACTCTGTTTAACCCTGAGAGGGAATTAAATTCAAGTTATAAAAAAACAAAACTTAAGTCTCTCTACTTAGTTTCATCCTGGCCTCTGGTATTTACTCATAGTGCTTTTTTAACAAACTGGTCTGACAGAAACTGATACTGCAGGAACCAGGAGCCCAAAACAAACAACTATATATATATATATATATATATATATATATATATATATATATATATATATAATTTTTTTAAAAGCATTTGGGTGCAGCCCATGGGTTGCTGAACAGGCTCCCAGCAAGTAAAACCCAGTTCTTTGCAGTAAGCCCACCTACCACTTTATCTTATCACAGAACATCAAACCCTAGCAGTGAGACCCTGACCCTCCAGCCCAGGCTTTCCACTGTAATGCTCTCTCCTACTTCAGTGCCAAACCAAGGATCCAGGGATGCCAGCCTTCACTCTGTGCTCTGCCTTTGGAGGTCTGAGCTGAGGCTTTCCACGGACACACTGAAGGAGAATGGTTAGGGTGGCAGGACATTCTCCATCTACTTGAGTGTTTGGAGTGTTACATGGGGTTCTATCAAGTAGCAGATTAGTAAGGCAGGTCTGCAGGGAAAAAGACAATAACATAATCTGCACTCACTTTCTTTAAAACAAAACAAAATGAAATGAAACAAAACAAAGCTCAGGTTCTGCTTAGCGATCTCAGGACTTGCCCGAAGATAGTCCCCTAGGTGTTTTAACAATGTCTAAGCCCCATCCAGTCCTACCTACATCCCTACCCATAGCTCTTAAATAGTTTGATGTGCTGGTACTGCCTGTAAGTTCTTGGTACAAGGAACCCCGCTGGACTATGTCTTAGTATGTACCTGTGGTACCCCAAACTGCCAGGGTTCTACCTCTGGTCTAGTATGTGTTCCAGGTCTTTGTTCATTCACCTCCTACAGATCCCAAATTTGTTTGAGACACATCAGGCGTGACCTTTGAAACTGGCCCCAGGCTGGGCCTGGCACATATCATGTAGACCCAGAACGACCTGAAGGCTTAAGCTGCGTGGGATTGGCTGGTGAAGCCTTGATAAGCACTAAGCTGGCTATTCCTCATGAGGCAGAGCACACTGTTCCACAAGAGGCAGGAGTTGGGTCACCTGGAATGGGTTGACTTGTCAGATTAACGGCCTCAACTAGAGGTTGCAGGAGTCTCTTCTCTACTTCCTCCAAGTCAGCCACAGGTTCTGTGTACTGGTATTGTGTACAAAGGTGTTCACATAGTAAGGTCACTGGATGTTCTTGCCCCTTCCTGGTAATGCAGGATCCCAGCTCCCTGCAAAGTCCTCTATGCTTGTCATCTTAAAAAATTCTGGTCAATCAGAGGGAGTTTCTCTTGGGTCCTTATGATTAAGTCAGTTCAATTATAGTGTTGTATCTCTGAACTCTGCTCCCAGTGTCTTTTTTTTAATAATAAATTTATTTTTTATTGGTGTTCAATTTGCCAACATACAGAATAACACCCAGTGCTCATCCCGTCAAGTGCCCCCCTCAGTGCTCGCCACCCAGTCACCCCCACCCCCTGCCCTCCTCCCATTCCACCACCCCTAGTTCGTTTCCCAGAGTTAGGAGTCTTCCATGCTCTGTCTCCCTCTCTGACATTGCCCACCCATTTCTTCTCCCTTCCCCTCTATTCCCTTTCACTATTATTTATATTCCCCAAATGAATGAGACCATATAATGTTTGTCCTTCCCCAATTGACTCATTTCACTCAGCATAATACCCTCCAGTTCCATCCACGTCGAAGCAAATGGTGGGTATTTGTCATTTCTAATGGCTGAGTAATATTCCATTGTATACATAAACCACATCTTCCTTATCCATTCATCTTTCGATGGACACCGAGGCTCCTTCCACAGTTTGGCTATTGTGGACATTGCTGCTAGAAACATTGGGGTGCAGGTGTCCTGGCGTTTCATTGCATCTGTATCTTTGGGGTAAATCCCCAACAGTGCAATTGCTGGGTCATAGGGCAGGTCTATTTTTAACTCTTTGAGGAACCTCCACACAGTTTTCCAGAGTGGCTGCACCAGTTCCCATGCCCACCAACAGTGTAAGAGGGTTTCCTTTTCTCCGCATCCTCTCCGACATTTGTGGTTTCCTGCCTTGTTAATTTCTCCCAGTGTCTTATACTATTACCCTGTGCTACTGAAATTCAGGGCAAAGCAGGGGAGAGTACCCTGTCCCCCTGCTTTAGATTTTACTTCATTATTAGCATGTGACAGTAGTGTGGTAGGCCAAAAAAATGGCCCTGTGAATGGAATGGAATCTGTGAGTGTTACCTTATTGAGAAAAAAAGTTTTTATTAGTTATTATTATTTTTAAAGATTTTATTTTTTAGAAGTAATCTCTACACCCAACATGGGGCTTGAATTCACGACCCTGAGATCAAGAGCCACATGCTCTTCCACCTGAGCCATTTATGCACTCCAAGAAAAAATGTTTTTGTAGGCATGACTAAGTAAAAATTTTTGAGAGGAAGTACTTATCCTGTACTATCCTAGTGAGCCCTAAATACAATCATTTGTATCCTTATAAGATAGACATACAGAGAAGATGCAGACATACACATAAGAAAGTGACATAAAGAGGGACGCCTGGGTGGCTCAGCAGTTGAGTGTCTGCCTTTGGCTTGGGGCGTGATCCTGGGGTCCTGGGATCAAGTCCTGCATTGGGCTTCCTGGATGGAGCCTGCTTCTCCCTCTGCCTGTGTCTCTACCTCTCTCTCTCTGTGTGTCTCTCATGAATAAATAAATAAAATCTTAAAAAAAAAAAAAGAAAGTGACATGAAAGCAGAAAGACTTGGAATGATGTGGCCACAAGCCCAGAAATGCTAGGGCAGCCATCAGAAGATGGAGGAGGCAGGGATGAATGGTCTCCTAGGCCCCTGGAGAGAGTGCTGTCCTGATGAGATCTTGATTTCAGACTGCTGGCCTTCAGAACTACGAAGAACAGAACTATAAGTTCTGTTATATCAAGACACCCAGTTTGTGGTAATTTTTGTAGCAGTCTCAGGAAACAAATACAGTGTTGCTTAGATTCTTCTACCATCCCATAGAGATATTTTTGTTTTGTTTCACTTTTTAAATTGGGTGAGTGTTCTTTAACTGAAAAAGCTCTTTTGGTTATTTCCCCCCATAGGACTCTAACACGAATATATGGGGATCCTGGGCTGAGACACTAAGCCAAGTAGCAGCCACCAAATTCTACTTGCGAGCACAAGCTTGTTCTATCGGATTCCTTCCTTTAGGAAGAGTTCTCTCCAAAGGGTTCCTCAGCCCTGCATGGAAGTCATGGAGACTTTGGATAGCTTACCCCCATCAACTCATACGACATGTGAAGATCTTGTTGATGGAAGGGTCTTGGACTTGAACTAGAAATAACACAGATACACAGACATGTGCAAACACAGTGTACAAAACTTACCGCAAGGGTTTGTAATGGATTCAAATGTACAGGGAGAGAAGGGCAAGCTTTTCTTTTTTGGAGGGCATAATGTAAAATTCCATTACAAATTGAATCCCAGTTGCCTTTCAGCTTTTTGAAATAGTCAGCATTTCCTAAACCATTCCTTCTTCATTTTCAAGATGCTCAAGACTCTGCTATGAAAATCTTTCTTATGTTGACAATTGATATTGTTGTATGTTCTTCACCTGGAGAGCAAGTTACCTCAGAGTGCAGCAATTTTTAAATAAAGGTACCTCAAGTCACAGTTTATGATGACGCACTTTGGAGTGCTCTAGAAAATTCCCAAATAAAACTTTGTATTTACAAAAACATAATTGTTCTGGGCAGCATGCCCAGTGTAAACTTACTCTTGAAAAAATGATTTTAAAAAACTATCAGAAAAATAAGTTAACTTTTTGAATTCATTAAAATGATTCAAAAGTATGAAAGAGTATAACATGAAAATTTCCTTCCATTTCTGCCCTGCAGCCACCCAGTCTCCCTCCCCACTATACAGTTTACTTGTTCACAGGAAATAGAGAGGCAGTTTTTTCTTACTGTACTTTCAGAGATGTTTTCTGCACAAATGGTAGCATCCTACATATACTTTTATAACTTATTAATTGGAGTATAATATACATAAGGAAAAGTGCATGAAATTGAATGACAAATCAAAAACTCCCAAGAAACTAAAAAAAAAAAAAAAACAAACAAAAAAAAACAAAAAAAACTCCCAAGAAACAAAGGTCCAGGGCCAGATGGTTTCACAGGTGGATTTACCAAACCCTTAAAGAAGAATTAATACCATTCTTTTCAAACTATCCCAAAAAAATATAAGAGGGAGGAAGACTCACAAATTCATTCTATGAGGCTAGCATTACACTGATAACAAAACCAGATAAGGACACTACAAAAAAGAGAACTACAACCCAATATCTCTGATGAACATAGATGCAAAAATCCTCAACAAAATATTAGCACACCATATCCAACAATACATTAAAAAAATCAATCACCATAATCAAGTGGGATTTATTCACAAATCAATCAATGTGATACATCACATCAATAAGAGAAAGGGTTAAAAACTATAAGATCATGTCAGTACATGCAGGGAAAGCATTTGATAAGGTACAACATCCATTCATGATAAAAACCCTCAACAAAGTAGGTTTAGAGGGAACATAATAAAGTCCTGATATGAAAAACCCACAGCTAACATCATATTCAATGCGGGGAAAAAAGTCCTAACCAGAGCACTCAGATAACAAAAAGAAATAAAAGGCATCCAAATTGGTAAGGAAGAAGTAAACTTTCACCATTTGCAGATGGCATATAGTGTATATAGAAAACCCTAAAGACTCCACCAAAAACCCACTAGAACTGATAAGTGAATTCAGTGGGGTCACAGGGTATAAAATCAATCTACAGAAATCTGTTACAATTCTATACACTAATAATGAAACGGCAGAAGGATAAATGAAGAAAATAGTCCTATTTACAATTGCACCAAAAATAATAGAATACCTAGGAATAAAGTTAACCAAGGAGGTGAAAGACTTGTAATCTGAAAACTAAAACACTGATGAAAGAAATTGAAAATGACATAAAGAAATGGAAAGATATTCCATGCTCATGGATTAGAAGAAAAAATATTGTTAAGGTATCTGTACTACCCAAACTAGTCTACACATTTAATGCAATTCCTATCAAAATACCACCAACATTTTTCACAGAACTAGAACAAATAATCTTGAAACTTATATTGAATCACAAAAGACCCCGAAGAGCCAAAGCAATCTTGAAAAAGAACAAAACTGGAGGTATCACAATCCCAGTTATCAAGACATATTACAAAGCTGTAGTAATCAAAACAGTATGGTACTGGCATAAAAATAGACATATAAAACAATCAAACAGAATAGAGCCCAGAAATAAACTATTATATGGTCAACTAATTTTCATTTTTTAATTTTTTCTTTTAGATTTTACTTATTTATTTGAGAGACAGAGAGAGTGAGCAAGAGAGAGAGAGAGAGAGAGAGAGAAGGAGCAGAGGGAGAAGCAGACTCCCCACTAAGTAGGGAGCCCGACATAGGGCTTTATCCCAGGACTCCCAAGATCATGACCTGAGCCAAAGGCAGACACTTAACGACTGAGCCACCCAATTAATTTTCAACAAAGCACTCAAGAATATGCAAAGGGGAAAAGTTTCTTCAACAAATGGTATTGGGAAAACTGGACAGCTACATTCAAAAGAATGAAACTGGACTCCTTTCTCACACAATACACAAAAATAAACTAAAAATAGATTAAAGACCTAAATGTAAGCTCTGAAACCATAAAAATCCTAGAAGAGAACACAGGCTATAATTTATTTGACATCAGCTGTAACAACATTTTTCTAGATATGTCTTCTAAGGCAAGAGAAACAAAAGCAAAAATAAACTATTAGGACTACATCAAAATAAAAAGCTTCTACACAGTGAAGGAAATAATGAACAACATTAAAAGACAGTCTAAATGGGAGAAGATACTTGCAAATGACATGTTTGATAAAGGGTTAGTATCCAAAATATATGGATAACTTATACAAAAAACCCCAAATAACACAATTAAAAATAGACAAGAAACCATGAATAGATACTTATCCAAAGAAGGCATACATATGGCCAACAGACACAAGGAAAGATGCTCAACATCACTCACCACCAGGGAAATGCAAATCAAAGCTACAATGAGATATCACCTCACACCCATCAGAATGGCTAAAATAAGAAACAAAAAACAAAAAACAAAAAACAATGGGCGTTGATGAGGCTGTGGAGCAAAAGGATCCCTCATGCATTGTTGGCGGGGATGGTGGGGATGCAAAGTGGTGCGCACACTGTGGGAAATAGTATGGAAGTTCCTCAGAAAATTAAAAATAGAATTACTGAATGATCCAGTAATTGCACTACCATTCATGTGTCAAGGCCAGAGCCAATTTTAGGACAAAATCGTGAAGTTCACAAGTTGAGGGGGTTCCTGACCCTTGTTGGAGCAGGGATCAAGAAGAATGGCACTGTGAGCAAGTGGATAAAACTGACCTTGAAGCTAGGAAAATCTGAGTTTAAGTCCTGTGTCTGGCTCTTACTAGCTGTGTGACTTTGGGAAAATCAGTTAGCCTTTCAGAGCCTCAGTTACTTTTCTACAAAATGAGGCTAATATGATCACCTTTCACTGTTGTTGAAAGTATTAAGTTATATACAGTAGGAACTATATTACATACACAAATAACTTATGTAAATTCAACAACACTTGCCCTTTATATATATATATATATTTAAAAGATTTTATTTATTTATTTGAGAGAGTATAAGTTGGGGAGGGGCAGAGGGACAAGCAGATTCCCCGCTGAGTGAGGAGCCTAATGTGGGGCTTGATCCCAGGTCCCTGAAATCATGACCTAAGCTGAAGTCAGACGCCTAACCCACTGAGCCAACGAGGTGCCCCTATGTTTCTCTCTTTTATGTAATAAAACACCCTGAAATATTTTAATATGTAATGCTTATTACATATGTAAGATGTATGTTTCACATTGATGAAATATACATATGACTCTCTCTATATAAAGTATTTTCTGAGTGACTTAAGGAATTTTCAAGATTCATTTTGATAATATGCAATTTTTGTTTGACATGCTTGTTCTGGAATCTCATCCACACATGAGATGGGGTTCATTGTCCTCAGGAGGTGCTCAACCAACTTTAGCTCCCTTTCCCCCCTTTCCCTGTATTGGTTTCTATGTTTTAGAATTTCACGAAAGTACTTAATGTTCTCATGCTACCACACCAACTCTTATGAAAGAAAAGCTGCCTTCAACATACCTTAGCTTCTAATACCTTTATCATAAGCAGTTAGAGATAATTGGTTATGGCTTCCCAGAGTATCGCTGCAGTGGAGAGCACAGGGAGCAAAGATCAACCTAAAGGGATCTGTGGGAGAATATTGGTCATGAGTGGGAGTGGTATTTTGAAGCAAAAGTGGGCAGGGAACTTCTCTGTGCCTCAAATGTCATTACAAGGCAACCACCAACTTTACCCCCATAAAAGGCCAGCCCTATGACTAGAAAAGTTTTATCCTAGTGGTTCCATAATGGACCACAGTGGCTTTCTTGTTAGAAAATTTAGATACCCATGATCCTGTTTGTTGGCTGCACCATATAGAAGTAGTAGAATTTATTTAGGTAATCTCCTCTTGATAGACATCTAGGTTACTTCCAGGGTTTCACTGTTACAGACACTATAGTAGTGAACATTCTAAAAGACAGTCTTCTATGTTTCTGAACTCTGAAATCATTAGGATAAAATTCTTAGAAGTTGAGTTGCTGTCAAAAGGAAGGTATGTTTAAAATATTGATGCACATTGAATTATTTTCTAAAAAATGTGTAGCAATTTATACATTTAGGAAGAGTGCATTTTTATTACACCCTTGCCAAACACTGCTCATTGACAGCTTCTTCCTCTACGCACTCCCCCTTTTTTGGTAGAGCTTATAAAGTATGAGAGTTAAGAGCATAGACCATGACATCAGAGTACCTAAATTAAAATCACAGTCTGCCACTTTTGACCTTGAGCAAATGACTTAATTTTTCTGTGCTTGAGTTCCATCATCTTTTTTTTTAAGATTTTATTTTTATTTATTCATGAGAAGCATGGAGAGAGAGGCAGAGACAGAGGTAGAAGGAGAAGTAGGCTCCCCACAGGAAGCCTGATGAGGGACTCAATCCCTGGACCAGATCACGCCCTGAGCTGAAGGCAGACACTTAACCACTGAGCCACTCAGGTGTCCCATAATGATTGATTTTAAAACCAGATATCTGGTCTCAGATCATGATAAATTCTCTAGATTATTTAAAGTTTACCAAAAGTCATGTTTTATTTCAACCCTTCTGAAATCTTTAGGTAAATGAATTCTTCCTGTAGCAGTAAAAATGTATATATTACACAATGTAGTCTTTAGGAGAGCCAAGCTCCGCCATCTTTCATCTTTCTCCTCTATGCTGCCCTCCAGAAGAAAAATTTGCAAAGATTATTCAAATTCTAAGATTCTTATTGGGTCAAATCTACTAGTGATCAGTGTGCATTAAAATGTCATTCATTTAGGGTGTGGGGGGATTGGAGCTCTTCAGCACTCTCTTCTCTCTCCATGCTGCAGAGTTGGAGGGTGTCAGGGCTCACTTGCTCACACACCTCACCTATGTTATAGAAGTGGACACAGAGCCTGCTTCTCCCAGTGCTACCCAGGGTCCAGATACCTCTCTTCTTTTTTTTTCCCTTCGGCTGCTGATGGGCCAGAGGCTGCTGCCTTTCCTGCGATTTTTTTCAAAGACACACAGGGCTCACTGCCCCAGTAGCAGTTTAGGCCAGCTCAGCACTTGAACAAATGAGCACTCTCTATCTTGCTGCTTGTGTGCTTCTTTTCTTTATGTCTTGCTGGGTGTGTCAGGTTGAGTTTTGGTCTGAAGTGTCTTAGTCCTAATCAGATTGGCAAAAAATTATTGATCCACTCAGTTCTATTCAACTCACTCACTGGGTTCCAGGCCCAAACTTGGCCAGCAGCAAAGGTGCACTAGCTACTCCTGGGAGTAAGGCATCAGTGTGACGTCCAGATTCTACTTGCTGGATAGGACGGGGCCTTGCTTTAGATGTGGCTGAAGAGTAGCTGAGCTTGCAGCTGAGGAGATTGACGAACATAGGTGCACTTGGATTTTGAAAGGATGCTTAGCCCAGGGCTGGGGCATAGTCAAAAGGCTCAATAAATGTTGATTGAGGTGATGATTGAGGTCGTAAAGACAAAAGAAACACATGGGAAAAATTTTTTTCACAGTGCAAGAGCATATGTCATCAAATACTGTGTAGTGAGGCATGGCCAAAATTATGTAGGAGATTGTATTAGTTAGAATAAAAGTGGTGCTACTACAACAAAAAGCCCCACAAATTCAACTGGAAGAAGATAGAAGGTTTTTTTTATCTCTTGGGTAGAATAATCCATTTAGTCTAGGCTAGCAAGACAGATCTACTCTGTAAGGCCACTCAGAATCAAGCGCTTCTTCCACCATTGCTTAGTGCTGTAGTTCCCAAACCATGCACCACGTGGTCCCAGAGAGCTTCAGTGAACCTACAGGAGAACCACTTTTGAGGAAAACAAAGGATCCTCAACATCTGACAGACACTGCATATGCTACTAGCTTTAGTTCACAGTTTCAACATTGAGAAAGTATTATACTACTTCCTTTTGATGACATCATACCTTTATGAGGCCAGGTCTTTGGTGGTTGCTATGATAAAAAGCAACTACGATGAGAAAATAAGCGTGGAAGAGAGAATGGGGTGGTGGTATCTAATCTTATCCCAAGGTTTGAGGAGTTGTGTGGTGTCCAGCAGATGCGCACATCCCATTACCAAGTGATTGCAGTTGTTTTAAAGTAAAACTATTTTTTCTTTTGATTTATGCATAATATATATTTTTTGCAAATGGCTTCTAAATGTTGGGAGATGATGCTCCATGTATTTGTCATGGTTTTGCATCTATTGTAAGCATCATATTGCAAGAGACACTTATTATCTTTGATCCCCAAATTGATGTTTGTATAGCTAATAGACTTAGAAGACAGAAATAATGACTCCATCTGGAACAAAGAGCAGGTCTACTTACTGTCTAGTTTAATAGAAATAATGTCTCCCTCTAGGGCAGAGATCAGCCAGGCTTACTGCTCATTATAAAAGATTCAGATTGCCAAAGCTTGGTAACCTGAGATTCAGGTTACCTCTCCTGTAACACAACCCACTGTGTGTGCAGGTGTCACACAGCCCTCGTCACATAATCCCATGGAATTGAAGCTCAGGAAACCAAACTAATGCTGTCACATGGAGCATTGCTGCTGCCATGAGTAGTGCATTCCTTTCTCTCCGACCCAGGAGTCTCATGTCAACCTCCATGAGATGTGGCTGGCTAACTCATTAGCTTACCAATATAGTAAAATCTCAGACCCTTCACAGTTCTCGACATGAAGTTGTTAGGACATAAGTATTTATTAGGTTGTTTGGACAAAGCCACTTAATAAACAGAACTGTTATTTCTTCCTTTTGGCCCAGCAGCATTGTGATAAAATTACTGAGATACTAAGGGTACTATGAACTGAAAAGTTGGGAACTTCTGGCTCAAATCATTGTTCTTATCTGCATGTTTGAAAATAAGACTTGTCACTTCCCCACTGGCAGAGAGGGGAAAGGAAAAAGCCAAAGGAAGCAATTTCTTTTAAAAAGCAAGCCAGGCACAAGTCACACACAGCTCTTCTGCTCACGTCCCATTGGTGAACACGTGGCCACAGCCAATCACAAAGGAAGCAGGGAAGTGGAATCTCTACATGAGTGTGTCTATATGCTTGGCTTAAAATTGATATCTAGGGAAGGAGGAAGATGGATTTTGGAAGACAACTAACATTTGCCACCACATAGGTATTTCCCTATGGTTAGTTATTGTCGCTGAAATAGGAGTGTGGGGTGAGATGTATAAACAATCTTTGAATATCTTCACTGTAAGCTGGCTCTATATGGCTGTTATCTGAGAGGCATTTGCCTTGGTAACCACTTCAGTTTCCTTCCTTCCTTCCCTTCTCTTGGCATCCTATCCCAACCCTAAATTCCAGGAACCCATTAGTTAGAATCTTTTCATTGGCAGACTCTGGGATGCTCTGCTTCTTATCCTGGGTGGCAGGCCCTGCCATCTGCAATGTGCACTCTTGGCTTCAGAGCTCTTACATGAAGGGTGTAGCTGTGCATGAGTTAGGGATACCAGACTTGTGTTTACATCAGGGTGGAGGAATCACATTTTTCATCAAATCACCTAGGCTTTGATGGGCTTAAAGTTTAAATAATTTGGGGGCCCTCTAAATAAAAAAGAGAACTAAATTAAGCATGCATAAAAAACACAAAATAAATATTTAGAACGAGACAAGAATTCATAGTAATTTTCAATTGTAAAAAAGCTGGCAAATATTACAAACATCAAATTTTTTAAAATGACAAGTTTTTATTCATGTACTGCCCAACATGCCTCTATAAAGTTTTAGGGCAATTTTTATATGATCAGTAATTCTAAAAAATTTTTATATGATCAGTAATTCTAAAAAATAAGGCATACAGAAGAACAATTTTAACTTGTTTCTTGTACTGACATGCAAGATCATGTAATCTAAGTATATTACTTACATTGATTTATGAATGGATACGTGTGGGAGTTTTGGCAGAACATTTGCTTCATCTGGCCATTTTTCTGTGTCTAAGGGAACGTTGTATTCATTTTCATCAACCAACAGATTTTGTTAGCACAAAGAGCGTCAGATATGCTAAGAGGTGAACTGATTTGATGTGATAAACATCTGACTTCATATACAGATATGCTTGCTGTTGGTAATACTGCCACAGGTTCATGACCTGTAAACCGTAAGAATTGTGATCCATTCTGTTTTGCAAGATTCCCAACAACAAAAAAATTGGTGGTTTAATATTCGTGTACATTGTACTATTAAGTATATTTCTGATAGTAGCAAACTTTTAATTAGGTGTAAAAGAGAACTGAATCTTCTACTTACAATTGTATACGTCTAATAATCAAAGAGCTTTTTGAAAACTAGCTGTTGGTCCCATATGTTTCAAATCTTATTGCTCTTCCATTACCGAGTGCTGAGTACCATGGGACATGTTCATACCACAATTTTGCCCTTGGCCCTGCACTTTGATGTTATGGTGCCAAATGAGTTGACATTGTAGAGTCAGGAGAATTCCTGGAAGCCATTCCTATACTAGTAGGCCTGGTGATAACCTAACTACACATGGAAGTGACTGTCAACTACAGAAACATGTGCCACTCAGTCCAAACTTCATGTATCCCTGACTCAACTTCTCTTTGTCCAGATACCAAAAATGCCTATTGACACTCATTACTGTTCAGCAGGGAAAGGTGGGTGGTGAAAAAGTTGGAGAGGAAAGACATATTACTTTTTCCAATTACTTTTAAAATATCATTATCTCCCAAACTTTACAAAGACACGTGACCATTGGAATACATGGTTAGGACTGCTCAAGGGGGCTTGGAAGGAGCATGTACAAGTGAAGTCTAACCTCCATTAGCTTCCCCTGGCTAGAGGTTGTGAGCGACCACAAGGAGATCTATCTTAAAACAAATGCAATATCCTCCCAAGCCAACTATCATTTTGAAGCATTTTATGATTTACAGAGCTCTCATACCCATTATTATATTTGATCTTCAGGGCAGCCTGTAGGTTGCCAAAACAGATACCAAAATTTTGAGAAGTAAAATTATTTGCTCCAGGCAAGCAAAATTTCCCTGGACTTAAAATTGAGGTCTTCCGACTTCAGAATTCAAGCTTTTCTACTATATCATCCAGAAAAGACTCATAAAAGACACTTTTTGCATGACATATATTAACTGCTTGAAAAACATATCTGTGGGACAAATGAAAGAGAAGAAAGAAGTCAGGAAGGAGCCAGGAATACTTTAAATGACCAAGGAAAGACAATCCTTCAGTGGAAAGGAAAATGGGCCAGAATCCTACCTTTCCAGCTGGAACATATATTTCCTTACATTTCTTCCAGATGTCAACCTGTTTTCCATACCCCAAAGCCCAATCCAGTGTTACAGGGAATAGGACATAGAGGATTACTCCGTAAAAGGGCTCTGGGTTCATATGTTCTCATAAAACAGTTTCTATTTTTCTGGGTTACAGGTGGGGAGTGGGTTGGGTTTTCCTCTCTAGGTGGGGGTGAGGCAGGGCAATGGGGAGCAGATGGGTGGGCCTCAATTAAGGTTAATTGTAGCTTTGATAAATTATGCCTAGATAGATTTTGATGAATGCATTGTTCACCAGTTCAAGACCTGTTGCTTAATTTTAGTTAAGTGTGAGGAGGCATGGAAAGAAATCTGTACTTTTAATTTAAAGATCAGCTTGCCTGATCTTACTCCAGATGTAGTGAGATCAATGACATGCTCTTGAGCTTCTTCCTACTTTGTCAGGCCTCAGACAGGAGGAGGCTTTTAATGCCGAATTCCAACACCTTAAACGCAGATGAAGGGATGGAAACATGCAAGTTGATTTAACATGGCCCAGTTCATTCAGGAATCTCATGGGTCTCTGGAATTTCTGACAGCCCAATTTCTACCCTTTAGCAAGAAAGCAGAGATGGGCTTATTTAAAATTGAGACCCAGTAATTTAGAGAATTGAATGATCAGAGTAGGGAGGTCTCACCTAAGGAGGTGAAGTCTGTTCAGAATCATTTCCATCTATGTTTAAACCTTCAAAGGCCTCCTTTTATTCTCCTTTGAAAAAAAGCTAAACTCTCTACTGGAGGGTCACCAACAAGACCCATAAGTCCTGGTCTCTTATCTCCTTTACTGCCCATCCTCCTGCCATGCCAGTGGCCCTTCTGATCCTCACACATGGCACCTTCTTTCTGACTTTTAGCCTTTGCATATGTTGCTCTGGCTTTTAATATATTCCTATTATCTTTCAGGTCTCAGCTTAGATTCTTGGTGGTCTCAGCTTTCTCATGGTGGCCTTCTCCAACCACCTCATCTAAAGCAGCAGCATAACTTCCTTCTCCTACTAACCTAACCACCATCATCTCACTGTTTTCTCCCTTGCACTTCACAGTCTAACATGTTCTTATTTAGTTGTTCCTTACTTATCTGCTTCCTCCCCTGGAGTATAATCTCCATGAGGGCAAAGGACTTATTTCTGTCATTTTTCAGATATCCCCATCTCCTAATACAGTGTCTAGCCCATGAGAGATGCTCCATACATATTTATTGATTAAAGACTGAAAAAATGGTTTCCCTTCACAGCACTAGCTGACCCACTTGTGGAAGGTTCATCTTAGCTTTCAGGGTGGTTTTCAAACTCTCAACACCTTTCTTTGCCATCCTACCCTAGGTTAAGCCTTTGCTCCATCTAAAGACCAAGTAAAGTCTTGACTTATGTTGCTCTGTGGTCTCAGTCCTGGTATACTGAGCGTGCAAAGGGAGCAGATATTTTTGCAGTGGGTGAAACAACCTGTTTCCCAAGGGTGTGCCTTCTCTCAGGTTGGACAGGATGTGCCCTCAGAGCTTGCCAGGGCATGCTTTTCCAATAATGGAGGCACTGTTCAAGTTCAACAGGCAAGGCAGCAGAAGCATAGCAGCCAGGAGCATCCATGGGAGACAACCAGCAAGCTCAGGAAAGACACACATGGAAAGCAAAACTCTTGCATTAGGAGCCTACTTAGGGCTGGAAAGTCTACTTTGAATGAAATCCAACAGTTCAGAGCCAAGAGAGTTGGAGAAAACAAAAAAACTCCCGTCTACATACGTTTTCCATTGGAGCCCATTCTATCTGTATTTGCACTTCAGGGCCTTGCCAGGAGGACCATGCTTGCTTTGACTATCAAGAGCATTTGGTTCAGGGAGAAAAGAGAGACAAAAATGGAATGAAGAAAAACAATGGAATGAAGATAGCAAGGCCACAGAGGAGGAAAATGGGCTTCTGTGGAAAAACTTCCTGATTCTAGAGGATGTTGATTTTTGAAGATGTTGATTTTTGGAGTTTCCCTGAAGTCTCCTCTGGACCCTTTATACCCAGGAGGAGGAATATTACAACAGGGAGAGCCATGGCCTGATGGCCAGTACCCCCGAGTTCTACTACTCCCAAATCTGCCACTCACTTTGCCAAGTGACGTCCGGCAAACCACTTCACCTTGAAACTCAGATTCCTCTTCCATTAAGTGAGAAATTGAAAAAAAATTGTGGCAAAACATAACATAAAATTTACCACTTTAGCTACTTCTAAGGACATATAGTTCAGTGACATTAAATATATTCACACTGTCATGCAACCATCACCACCATTCATCTCCAGGACATTTCCATCTGTTTCCTAAATTGAAATTATATACCTATTAAACAATAACTTCTCATTCCTCAGCCTCTGATACTCACAATTCTATTTTCTGACTCTATGAATTTGACTATTATAGGCACCTCATATAAGGGGAATCATACAGTAATTGTCCTTATTTGTCTGGTTCATTTCACTTAGAATAATGTCTTCAAGGTTCATTATTATTGTAGCATGTGTCAGAATTTCCTCCTTTTAAAGTCTGAATAATATTTTTTATGTATACCCCATTTTGTTTTCTTCCACCTTTTGGCTATTGTGAATAATGCATTGCTTCCACCTTTTGGCTATTGCTTGCACCTTTTGCATTGCTTCCACCTTTTGGCTATTGTGAATAACGCTGTTGTGAACATGAGTGTGCAAGCATCTGAATCCCTGCCTTCACTTCTTTTTCATTTGTATACCCAGAAATGAAATTGTTAAATCATATGGTAATTTAATATTTAATGACTTGAGGAACCACCATACCATTTTCAACAGTGATTTACCATTTTACATTCTGATCAGTAATGTACAAGGGTTCCAATGAGAAATTGAATTTTTATTAATCAGAGAATCCATTCTTCAGAGAAATGCTCCAGGAATGCTCTATATGCAAAAGAATTATAGGGGTGTACTCTAGAGCAGTGGGAGTGAGGAACCCAATAACCTCAAAGAAGCATTTCTGTGGAGTGAAATGAAACTCCACAGAAAACTAGAGAAGACATTCTCTGAGGCTTCTTCACATATCAAGCATCTATTAGCTTACATTCATGTGACAAACTGAGCAGGTATATTTGGCATAGCTGATTTACTTATGCATTACCTGTTCACAAAGGATTTGAAGGGATTTGCAAAAACCCATACAACGGAAATGGACGAAACACACAGTCAGGGATATCAGGGCAGAAAAAATCGTAAGGGATATCTTTAAGATATATATATGAGCCTGCACTGCCTCCACCCACAGGCTCTCTCAGTCTGAAAGTTGTAGATGAAGGAATGTTGGAGAAATCCAGGGAGAGACTGCTGTATGGACGTGTGGAATTTCCAGGGGCAAAGCAAAGGAAGATTGTTTATGTTATACATACCTGCCCCCAAAGTTACATTGCAAGACTCAAAGAATAAAAGGAGCAAGAATCTATTTTGAGCAGAACAGAAACATGTTGAAGACGCAGAGCAAGTGCTTCTAAGAATGCACCCAAGTCATAAACTCAAAGTTTAAATCCTTGCTCTACTGCCTGATAATCCAGGGCAAAATACTAAGCTTCTTTAAGCCTCCATTTTCCCAACTATAAATGAGTGTGATGCTAGGGATTGCTGTGAGGTTTAAGTGATACAATGCATGTCAGACACTGAGTCTGGGGCCTGGTCTATAAGCTATCAGGACATGGTAGCTACTGCTACTGGAATTATATTTCAGAGGCACCCATGCCATATCATCGTTGTTCATTTCTCTGTCCCTGGCACTTAGCAGAATGCTGGCTCATAGTAGGTGTTGAATGGGTATTTGTAAACTTGAATTGATATAATTGTCTTTCCTGTTTGACATGCCCTGTGCCACACTCCCTTTGACAGTGGTAGGTGACAGGGTTGAAAAGCATGAGGTCAGGTTAGTTAAAAGCATTGCTCATGAGGTAACACCCAGAGACTAAATGCTCATGGGCTTTGATGAAATTCAAGCTGTGTAATGTATATGACTGTGACCACCCAGTTCAGGGGCCTCTACTGCTTTTCTTCATCCTCCCTCTTTAAAGGAATGTGTCTTGCTTATTCCAGCAAAAGATGTAAAACGATAAATTAGATAATAAATTAGGACCAGAGAAGTTCAAACTTCAGTTTAAATATTACTTACTAAATGTTTAACATGTAACCTGTTTAAGACTTTCTGCTGGGCACTGTAGGATATTTGAAGTTCAACAAGAAAAGACTTCTCTCAAAGCATGTACTTTTTAATAATTGAGTGGTGTATGGATATGGTAGTATAAGAAAAATGCCATAAAGAAGATCAAATGAAGGCTTTGAGAAATGAAAGAATTACTAATTACTCAGAATTACTAATTACTCAGTTGTAATTAGCTGAATATGTTTCTTGGAAGAGGTGGTCATTTCTGATAGTGTTTGAATTTGTTTCCATGGGTGGGGGGAGGGAAGGTTTCGGAGGCAGGAGGAATGATGGGAGTAGGAGGCATGGGGCAGAGAAGTACAGAGGGCTTGGCAATCAGTGAGTTATCTGTTTTAGATGGATCACACAATATATGTAGAAGAATATGTCTAGAAAAAGGGCTTGGGAGTCTTGAAGGTTTTGAGGAGAGTTTACAGAGAAAGGGGAACAACTGAGATTCTTGAGCAAGGAAGTGGTAAGATCAGATTGGCATTGGGGAAGGCTAAACTGGCAGTGGTACTTGAAGTGGATTGAGGTGGAGAAAAAGATAGGAAATGGGGTATGACTTACAGGACAGTTGAAGAGATCAGGGGAGAAGAATGAGGGTATTGGCAGCAGGAACAGATGAGAGGGACCATTGGAGGAAGGATTTTGCAAAGTAGCTACTACAGGACTTAATAGTCCTGTTGTTTTACTTTGAGAGAGATGAAGCATGGCTATGTCTTTCCTGAATCAGCTCTTGTAAGCTTCTGGTGAACAGACTCCAGGCTTGGAAGCAAAGTGTGGACCTGGGGCCTGTTGGTTGGCAGAGTGGGTTGGAGAACTCAAAGCATCTCTCATTCTCCTTGATTCTCCATGTGCTTTAACCCAATTCACAGTCTCAGAGGAAAGAGCTAGATGAGTTAGATATGAGAAGGAAGCTTCTCCACTTGGCAGTCTCATCTGTGACTGTAGGGACATTGCACAATAGTCACGCGTCTTTTGGAATGTGACAAAGACCCGGATTATCAGCTTATGTGTTCCTAGCCTCCTGTCCTCTCTCCCCTCCGCATCCCCCACCGCCAAAAGAGAATTTTCTCTTGATTTCTCAGCTTCTCCCTCTCCCCTCCTCACTTAGGAGACTTCTGTCTACACATTCTATGTTTTTCTTATGACACAGAAATAGGGAGAAGAAATCAGATGGGACAGTTAGGAGGAAATGAGGTAAATTCCTGGTGTCTTGGCTAATTCCAGGATTACCCTTTGCTCTGTAAAATTCAGGTCATGGGCTAAATAAACAAGATAATAAAGAATCAAGCCAGAAGACCAAGTCAACCCATATAATAAGGATCTAACAGAGAAATAAGGAAAAAGAAAATAAAAAATAGCCTGGGCTGTGTTTCAGAGAACATTTGAAGGGGAGACTTGGCAAATAAAAGGCTCTGAGACACAAAACATGTTGCTGTAGAGTTTCAACAGAATCTTTTAATGATAATTAAATGTTGGAATTTCTGTTTTTGTTGCTCAATGTTTTTAATGTTTTATGTTTTTAATGTTTTGTTTTAATGTCATAACATGCTGAGACTGGACAACATTGCATCCCAGCTTATAGTCAAGTTGTAGAATAGCAGAATGGTTATCAGCAGCAATTCTGAAACCAAACTCTTGAGTCTCAGATCCCATTTCCACCACTTAATAGCTGTGTGACCTTTGGCTAGACACTTCTCTATGACTCAGGTGCTTTGTAAAATGAGTTAACAAGAGCATCCACTGTTGTGAAGATTAAACATGTCTATAGAGCTCATATAAAGTTCCTATAAATCCTGACATGTAGTTAATGTCATATAAGCATTATTAAAACAGCAACACTTATTTTTTTATTTTTAAAAATATTTTATTTATTCATGAGAGACACACACAGAGAAAGAGAGAGAGAGAGAGGCAGGGACACAGGCAGAGGGAGAAGCAGGCTCCATGCAGGAGCCCGACATGGGACTCGATCCTGGGATTCCAGGATCACGCCCTGGGCTGAAGGCGGACGCTAAACTGCTGAGCCACCCGGGCTGCCCAAAACAGCAACATTTAAGGTTATAAGATTTTTCTGCTTTAGTTCAATGAAGATGGTGAAGATCACTACCAGAGAATTATTCTCAGCAAAACAGTTTTGGAGGAGAATGGAGGATCTAGATGGTTGTCATAGGCAAATTTCTAAAATGTCCCTCAGTGGAGGCAAACCATAAGAGACTCTAGACTCTTAACGATAGAGAACAAACTGAGGGCTGAGGAGTGAGGTGGGGGGTGGAGGGACTAAGTGGATGATGGGGATTAAGAAGGGCACTTGTTGTGATGAGCACTGGGTGTTAGATATAAGTGATGAATCACTAAATTCTACTTCTGAAACCAATGTTATACTATATAAGTACAATTTAAATAAAAATTTTAAAGACAAAAATAAATAAAATGACCCTCAGTGACTCGTATCTCTGAGTATTCACACTCTTGTGTAATCTACTCCCCTTGATTGTGGGCTGGACCTGATGACTTGTCTGTAACTCATAGAATATGGCAACAATGATGGGATGCCACCACGGCGATTAGGTTACAAGAGGCTGTGACTTGAGTCTTGCTACCCGACTCTCTCCCACTGTTTTTTTGATGATGTCAGATGCCTTGTTGGAGAGGCACGTACGGCAAGTAACAGAAAGCCTGTGGCCAACAGCCTGTGAGGAACTGCCAGTAGCCAAGGAGTGAGTTGGAAATGAATCCTGCCTCATTTGAAACTTGACTGTAGCTTTTTGAGAGATCCTGAAGCAAAGATCCCAGCTAGGCCATATCCAGAGTCACAACTTCAGAAACTGAGATAATAAATGTGTGGGTTTTTTTTTTTTAATGTGTATCTTAAACCCTTAAGTTTTAGAGTGATTTGTTAAATAGCAACAGGTAACTAATACAGTAATGTGCCAGAGTAGGAACTTGGGAACTGAGTAAAGGGCAGCAATCTAGCTGTTGGTCAACCGGTGGAAGTTGGGGAGGGCTTGAGGATGGCAGCCATGCTAGAAGGAGCATCCCATGGGCAGCACTGGTGAACCCACAGCGCAGGTGTCTGTGCAGAGGAGAGTGACTCAGGCTGAGCCCTCGGGGTTGGGGTAGCTGAGGTTGTCTTAGTGGGAACATGTAGTTCTCATCTTGCATCAGTGACCTCTTCACAGCACTCGAGCGTGGAAATGCCTCCTTATGTTTATAAAACTCCTCCATTTGTTTGTTGATTGGTTCATGCAACAACTATGAGCTGGAAACATCTACGTGGTATGGACACAACTCGAAGAGAAGAAATGGCCCACACACACTTTGCAATTTCTTTTAGCTTTATTCTTATCTTTCAAACTGCACCTCTGTCTCCTTCACTGGGGGGATTTCTGATCACGTACCTCTTCAAGTCGGTGTTCTCCATGGCATTGTCCTGTCTTTTCTTCTTATCTTACTTGTGTCCCTGAATGATTCCAGGCTTTATCACTTGTGTGTTGATGATCCTGAATCTACGTATGTAGCTTAGCACTCCAAGTCCCCAGATTGTACATCCAACTGCATATGCTACTTCTATCCCACAGACACTTCAAGCTCAAAAATGACGAAAATTAAATTTATTTCCTCTACCCCTTCCCTCTCCTGTCCTGTCCAAGCATTCCTTTTCTCCAACATTTCCTCTTCTAAAGAACAGCACCATCATCCCCCCCGACTGAGGATAGGAGTCCTCCAGATTCTTTCTTCCTGGCCTCCCCTTTCCTCCTCCAATCTTACTAAGTCTTATAGATTTTTACCTTCTCAAGAGCCATTTCCTGTTCTCCATCATGTCTCTGATGAGTCCATTTTAAGCTTGTATCTTCTTTCAGTAGATTTGAGGCAATAACCTTTACATTGATTTTCTTATCTCTGTGCTCATGCCTACTGTTGCATCTTTCACACTAGTGCCAGTATGAGATTTCTAAAGCTGAACTATATAGTTCTGGCTCGAACCCTACAATGATTCCCCATTGCCAACAGGGTGAAGTCCATATTCATTAGCTTGCTGTTTGCAGCCCTTCACAGTCTGACTCTGGCTACTTCTCACCCTCATCTTCAGCTACTTCTTCACACAAACCCTATGCTCTAGCCATACCATTTGCAGTCTTCCTGACATGCTGTGGCTCACTCTCTTTCACTTGGGAGGCCATCCCCTGATCTTGTCTATCAGATGAATTCCACATCATCCTTCAACCATTTTTTTGGCTTCTTCAGGTAGAATTGATGTCCCTTACTATCCTCTGCAATACTTTTATTATGGCTCTTTTTATATCTTATTTGCATTCAATTATCTCATGTCAGTGTTCCCTGCTTGTGAGCTCCTTGAAGGCAGAAACCCTGTGTTTTCATCTTCAACTCCGGTACTTGACTTTTACTAGGCATCTAGCAAAAGTTTGCTAAATGAATAAGTGAATGAATGAAAAAATGATTCAACTGGCAGTGTAGGCCTGAGTCTGCAAGTGGGGAGATAAATGGGCCCAGCCACAGGGAGTTCTAGAAGGAGAGCAGAGGAAATGGAGCTATTCCTATCTATTCTCAGGGCCTGCAGCCCAGGCTGTTTACTCCCTTATACAAATACACCTGCCACAATCCTTCCAATCTAGTGTGTTCAGCCCATATGGTATGAATCACATAAAGTCAAAGTTAGCCCCTTGAGTATCTCTTAAGGTGTCTCTTAAGTATGTTGTACAGATATACCATTTCTCAATCCAGTACATCTGGTTTTCTCTCCAGCATGAGAACAGATCTCTCTTCAATTGAGAGCCAAATGAAGAAGCTGGCTTACATTCAAGGGCTTTGTTGAAAGATAAATGATTATCCTACTCATCATGGTTATGCTCCTCACTGAGAGAAATAGGAGAAAATGGAGACTGAACAAGACCAGCTGACCCTCATTCCATATACCTCACTCCCATTTGGGGCTGCATGTACTCAACACCCCACTAGCCTCCCTACTTCAGCCACTCAAGTCCCAAGGCCACTTCTGGACTTCAAAGCCCTTGCCTAAGCTGGCCCCTCCTGACCAATCCAGCCATGTGAACTGCTTCTCTCAAGAAGTGCTGTCTCCGTTTAAGTGAGGTCAGCATTCTCCCAGATTTCCCTCTGAGATCTTTCCTACCTTCCTATCTTTCCTCAAGCTGTACACTCTGATAGAATGCCTTCTTGTTCCCCTTCCTTTATTTAAATCCCACCAATAGGTTGAAGCCCCACACATTTCAATCTCTCCCAAGTTTTCTCTCTCCTGTTTCTTCTGTTCCTGTTGCCCTTCAGGGTCAGGACTGAGCATTTTAGTCCAGACTTTGACTGTTAGTCTGTGGAAACTTTTCCCATGGCAAGGAGTCTTGCACTAGCAAATATCTGTAGCTCTTTGAGAAATCAAGAGGAGTAGAGAATTGGAAGGACTGACAAAAACCAGTGTTGGCAAGACTATGTAGCAACTGAAACTCTCATACCCTGCTAGTGGGAGTGAAAACTGTTTGGCAATACTTACTAAAGCTAAATATTTACATATTCTTTGACCTAGCAATGCCATTCTTGGGTATACACACCCAAGAGAAAGGAGTGCTCATGTCCACCAAAAGATATGCACAGGCATGTTCATGCCAACTTTATTCTTAATAGCCCAAAATGGAGAACAATTCAAATGTATGTCAACAGTGCTTGGATAATATTCTATAGAATGGAATGTTAAACAGCAATGAAAAAAGAATAAGCTACTGCTGTACACAACAACACGGAGGAATCTCACAGACACAATATTTGTTTTTAAATGTTATTTTTAGGTGGCCCAATTCTACTTGTATTCTACTTATTTTCATCTTAATAATCTTTTAAGAATTGTGGTTGACACACGTTAGATTAGTTTCAGGTGTACAATCTAGTGATTTGACAAGTCTATTTGTTATGCTATGCTCACAAGTGTAGCTGCCATGTGTCATCATGCAATACTATTATAATACCAATGACTGTTCCCTATGCTGTACCTCTCATCTTCATGGCTTATTCATTCCATAACTGGAAGCTTTTATGTCCCACTCCTGTTAACCCTTTTGCCCATCCCTCCATGTCCCTCCTCTCTGGCAATTACCCATTTGTCCTCTGTATTTATGTGTCTGTTTCTGCTTTTTGTTTGTTCATTTGTTTTTTAGGTTTCCCCATATAAGCGAAATCATATGGTATTTGTCTTTATGTTTTATTTCACTTAGCATAATATCCTCCAGGTTCATCCATGTTGTTGCAAATGGAAAGATTTCATTTTTTTTGGCTGAGTAGTATTCCATTTATATTCACAGACATACTGTTGAGTGAAAGAAGCCAAACACAAAAGATTCCACTTACAAGAAGTTCAAGCACAGGCAAAATAATCTATGGTGTTAGAGGTTGGAATAGCAGTTATCTGTGGGGAGTCATGATGAGGAAATGGCATAAGAGAGACTTTGAGGTTTCTGAAAATAATACTGATTTGGGTGGTGATAATCCAACTGTGTAAAAAGTTATCAAGCTGTATGTTTAAGATTAGTATAGTTCACCTACTTTGAGTGATATCTCAATAAAGAGGTAAAAACAAGAAGAGTGTGTCGTTGATATGTTGCTTTTGCTATCCAGCATTTATTTATCCTTTTCTTAAAGTAATTTCACCCCGATTTACCACTGGTTTTCACCGTCAGGGGTTGTAGATATATCAGGTCGCATGATCCAGGACTCTTCAATCAGAATTTTCCAAATTCTAGCCACAGTAATTGGTTCAGAGATAGACACGTGATTTTAACCAAACCAGTGATATTAAACTGAGAACTTTTAAAGATTTATTTATTTATTTATTTATTTATTTATTTATTTATTTATTTATTTATTTTAGAGAGAGAGAACATGCACGAGCAGGAGAGGGAGGGAAAAATCCTAAACAGACTCCCTGCCAAGCACAGCGTTCGCCACAGGACTTAATCTCACGACCCTGATGATCAGGAGATGAGCCAAAACCAAGAGATGCTTGCCTATCTGACCGTGCCATCCAGGTGCCCCAAACCCAGAACTTTTTAAACAAATCCTAAGCCTATATGTATATTTCCAAAAAGATGAGTTCTATTGAAACATGTCAATAGCCTGTTCTTAGATATAGCTCTTCAGAGGGAGAACACAAAAAAGATTTTCTAGGGAAGCCTGGGTGGCTCAGCAGTTTAGCGTCTGCCTTTGGCCCAGGGTATGATCCTGGAGGCCCAGGATCAAGTCCCATGTCCGACTCCCTGCATGGAGCCTGCTTCTCCCTCTGCCTGTGTCTCTGCCTCTCTCTTTCTCTCTCTCTGTCTTTCATGAATAAATAAAATCTTAAAAAAAAGATTTTCTAATCCTCACAGTTCCCATACTGAAGCTGTTGCCTGACATTGAGAAACAACTCCCTACTATGTCCGTTCTTCACTTGCTTGAGGTTGTTGCCTCCTTGGGTAAATGGATAGGCGTAGAAAGAGTATGGTTTTGGGTTTGTTAGATGCCTCCATGAAGATTCAAGGATCACATGACCACAACCTTGCTGCAAGAGACATTGGGCAACATAGAAGTGTTGAAACAAACACATTTGGTGGCCAATGTTACATTGCGTTGGCCACCTCTGAGCTCAGCCATGGCTACTGTTCTCACCGACAGCCTCTCACCTCTAAGTGTGAAGAACTTGTCCTTCAGTATCCTGCCCCAGGGCCTTCTCCAACACCATGAGACCTTCCTTGTTCAGCCCACAGATAAGAATAACCTCAGGTACAGGGGTTACTCATGTCCCTCTTAGTGACTTCCAATCCCTGGGAGATGGAAACTGGCTGATAAAGGCTCATCTTTAGGTACTTTAGATATAGTGGTAGAAACTTTCTGTATCCTCACCTTGATAACACACTTTCCTCCTTGACATCACCTTCCCTGTCCCTCACTCCTATTTCAGATGTTCTCTCTTTGGTATGTTACCTATACCAAGTGCTTCTCTCAGACTCTGCTTTGGGAATGAGGCTCAAACTAGGACAAGAGCTCATGGAAAATCTAGGGAGCACTAACTGTTCTCAAACTGCAAGCTACAGAGCTTTGTCAACATAAGGTAAGGGAAGGTTTAAAGATGTGAGAACCTATTGCAGAATTGCATGTTAGGCCTCAGGGGTTTACAGAGCCCTTGGGAGAGGCAGGGGTACCACTAATATCTTAGCCTCCCTCCTTCATGAATGCATATTAGATTTTACTCCAAAGTTATTTTGGATTCCCATTTATTGTCTTATTGGTTTATGTTAAAGCAGGTTTTTGCTGAGGGGGCAGTCCAGGGCTTAGTTCCATCACGTAAATGACAGTGGCGTGTTATAAATCTGTTGCTTCTCTTTTCTGTTGAGATAATGTGATTGTGTGGCTTTGATTTTTATGTAAGATTATGCTCTCATTGCAGCCCTAATCTATAGCAAATCTGGTTGACACATATAAAGTTTAATTATTATTACCTAGCTATTATCTAACTTTGGCAAGGCATACCTCAAAGGTAATTCTGATCCTATAAGTATCTAATTGGGCCTAGAAGTTTCTGGGCTTTGCCAAGTAGATTTACAAATTTAGATCACACTAAGTTGGTGGTGGTTAAATAGCTACTTCTTGATAGGAATTTCAGAGTTTCTCTGATTAAAAAGGAAAAGGCAATGATTAGAAATGTATTTAGCTCTTACTCTGTTGCCCCCCCACCTCCCACTCACATTGCTAAGCTCTGGCAAGGTGGTAGTCATAATTTCCTCCTTTATAGCCATGGAAGCAGGAGGCTCACAGAACCCCTGGTCCCAAGGTCATACAGCAAGTACATTGACAGAACAGATATTTGAATGCGGATCCAATTGATTCCAGATTTTTTTTACTCCTCCTTCTGTATGATATACTGGTATATCTCTAAGTAGGAGCGTCTATTGAAAGGAGAAGGGAAAGGAGTATCCCACAGATGAATCATAAGACCAGAGCATCTCAGACTTGGAAGGAAGTTTAGAGGCCATCTATCCATACCTGTGGGCAGGACACATGAGTCCCTCCTGCAGAGGTGTAGGCAGGTCAAGAATCAGGGCAAGGAACCTGACAAGGATGTGGGGCTGGGCCTATATCCTGGGCAGGTGATGGCAGTGGTGGCAATTATAATAAAAGAACACCTTGTGCCTGCTTTCTCTACTGTTTTCTCAGCCCTGAGTTGTGTATCTGTGTATGTGTGCACTTGCACACAAATACACTTAATAGAATTTGCCATATTAACCATTTTATAGTATATAATTTGGTGGCATTCACAATGTTGTACAACCATCACCACTATGTAGTTCCAGAACATTTTTATCTTGCCAAAAGGAACCTCACTTCCTTTGTGAGCTTAAGAAGTCACTTAAGAAGTCACTCTTGGTTCGTTTCCCCGAGTTAGGAGTCTTTATGTTCTGTCTCCCTTCCTGATATTTCCCAACAATTCTTTTCGAACTAGGGGTGGTGGAAGGGGAGGAGGGCGGGTGTTGGAGGGGAATGGGTGATGGGCACTGAGGTGGACACTTGACGGGATGAGCACTGGGTGTTTTTCTGTATGTTGGTAAATTGAACACCAATAAAAATTAATTAAAAAAAAAAAAAAAGAAGTCACTCTTGGAGCACCTGGGTGTCTCAGTTGGTTAAGCATCTGACTCTTGGTTTCGGCTCAGATCATGATCTCAAGGTTATGAGATAGAATCCCACATCTGGCTCCATGTTTAGTGCAGAATCTGCTTGAGATTCTCTCTCCCTCTGCCTCTGCCCCTCCCTTGACTTTCACGGACTCTCTTCCTCTCTGAATAAAATCTTAAAAACAAACAAACAAACCCAGAAGTCATTCTTCCTTCCCCTCTTCCCCCAGCCACTGGCAACCACTGCTTTTTCTCTCTGGATTTGCCTATTCTGAACATCTCACAGAAATAGAATCATACAATATGTGGTCTTTCTTATCTGATCTTTCCTACTTGGCATATTTTCAAGGTTCATGATGTTGTAGGGTGTATCAGTACTTTATTACTTTTTATGTTCACAGCCTTGTCTTTAAAGAAAAAAAAGATTTATTTATTTATTTCAGAGAGAGAGAGAGAGAACAAGAACAGGTGGAGGGGCAGAGGGCGAGGGGAAGCAGACTCCCCACAGAGTTTGGAGTCCAAGACAGGGCTCAATCTCTCAACCCAGAGATCATGACCTGAGCTGAAACCAAGAGTTGGATGCTTAACTGACTAAGCCACCCAGACACCCCATAACCTTGTATTTATACTGCTTTCTTTAACCTGTTTTCATTATAGTTTTAAAAAAATATTAATTAGGTGTCATTTGAAAAGTATCCCCTTTTGAAAATGTGATCAAAGGGTACAATTACTTTCTTGGGACCATGTAGCTACCTTCCTTGTAGATACAGGGCAACCTAGTTTCTTCTTGGTTTCCTGACTTCTTGATAGAAGGAAGCCTTCTCTTTCATTACAAAAGTATATGCAAATGGGTGCCCGGGTGGCTCAGTGGGTTAAGCTTTGGACTCTTGATTTCAGCTCAGGTCATGATCTTAGGGTTGTGGGATAGAGCCATACGTCAGGCTCTGTGCTGGGCATGGAGCCTGCTTAGGATTCTCTCTGCCCCTCCCCAATTTGTGCACAAATGTACATTTCTCTCTGTCTCAAAAAGAAAAAAAAGTACACAAGATGAAAACTATAAAACTGAGAGTTGTGTTAGACTTAAGTGGAAAGACAAAATTTGTTCCTGAATAGGAATATTAAAGATGTTTATTCTTATGAAATGGATTTATAAATTAAATGCTTTTCCAATCAGCATCACCATAAAATTTTTTTCTTTGGTAACATAATATTATTTTAAAGTTAATCTGGAAGAGTAAATATTTCAGAATATCAAAGAAAGCTCTGAAAAATGATAATCCTAAAGGGTGTAGGCATTTTTTAAGAGTAAAACTATTTTAGAGTTAGAGTGACTAAAACAGGATACTAATCATTCTGGAATAGGTAGTTCAATGGAACCATCTACAACAAAAACAAACTCAAATGGCCATTCACTTGGTCTAATCTCCTATCCTTCTATGTGTCTTCTTTAGGTATCCCAGTAGGCCTGTTTCCTCAATTTTATCAAACCTTGAACCCTGACCCCTCCACTTCTTTCTGTGTCTACCTGTTCATCTTGTCTTTCCTTCCTTCTTAACCTAGAGTTCATGCTTCACCACTTCCACAATTCTTTGCTCACACTTTCAACTTTCTTGCTCCACTTGCCTTTTGTTATACCCATGGCAAAAACCCACGACAAATCAAAACAAACTTGGATCTAGTGACTGGAAAGAGACACAAAGAGAATATACTAGATTGAATAGTGTCCTCAAATTCAAAACCTCACCAGAACCTCAGAAATGTCCTTATTTGGAAATGGGGTCTTTGCATATGTAATTAAACTCCTACCAGGTGAGAATGGGTCTTAACCTCAAAGATGGTGCCCTATAAGAAGGCCATGTGAAGGTGGGGAGGCATAGAGGCACAGACATACACAGAGGGAAGACATCCATGTGAAGATGGAGGCAAAGAGTGAAGCAGCTACAAGCCAAGGAACCCCAAGGAATGCTAGGAACTACCAGAAGCCAGGAAGAGCCAAAGAAGGATTCTCCTCTCTAGAGTAGATACCTTGATTTTAGACTTTTAGCCTCCAAACTGAGAGAATAAGTTCTATTGTTTAAAGCCACCCTGTTAGGGGATCCCTGGGTGGCTCAGCAGTTGAGCACCTGCCTTTGGCCCAGGGCGTGATCCTGGAGTCCCGAGATCGAGTCCCACGTCGGGCTCCTGGCATGGAGCCTGCTTCTCCCTCCTCCTGTGTCTCTGCCTCTCTATGTCTATAATAAATAAATAAATAAATAAATAAATAAATAAATAAATAAATCTTTAAAAAAATAAATAAAGCCGCCCTGTTTATGGTTTTTCTGTTGAAGTAGCCCTAGAAAACTAATATAGGGGGTTCAGGGATGCTGGGTACACAGGTACCTTCAATAAGTGAATTCATCAAGCTATACATGATGCATGCATCCTTTCCCAAGTATTACACTTCAATTAAAAGTAAAAAATATTTTGGCAACATATACAATTATAGAATGGGTTTTTTTGTTTGTTTGTTTGTTTTTGTTTTTTGAGGTGGAGGAGGGGGAGAGGGAGACAGAGAATCTTAAGCAGGCTCCATACCTAGTGTGGAACCCAATCCAGGGCTCAATCTCATGACCCTGAGATCACGACCTGAAATCAAGAGTCAGATGCTGAGCCAACTGGGCCACTCAGGCACCCCTAGAATCATTATGTTGTACATCTGAAACTAATATATACCAATTATATCTCAATTTTTAAAAAAATTTAAGTAAAAAAAAAAATCAACTTATCAGTCATCACCCTTCCTTATCTGAACCCACACCTGTGCTGTTCAGTGCTACTAGAGAAAAACTCCCAACCTCAGTGAGTAATGCCTATTTCTGTGGGGCTCTTGCTCTGCCTAGTGACACTTCCTTCCCTATGTCCCTGGGAAGGGCTTTCTTTTGCTCCTCTGGAGCTATTTCAAGGTTCTCTTGTCAAAATTTATTCCATGAGAGCATTTCCTCCTTTGTTTGCATCAAATGACCTTGCCTCCAGCTTCTTTGTGAAAAGACACCATTTGAGGGAGACTGCATGGTGTCCTGCCATTCCCCCAATATACCTTTCACTCCCCTTTTCTCCCCTAGTTCAAATGGAAGAGATTTCTCTCTGTCAAGAAATATTTTGTTCTCTGGATCTCATCTCTTCCAGCCTCTAAAAAGATCTCTCTTTCACAATGTTCTCAAATTTATAAATAAATCTATGCTCTTTTTGGCTAACATAAAGATTTTACCAATCCCTTCTCATCCCATCCCCTGGAGATACTGATATTTTTTCGTTAGCAAGGTGTGCTTTTGTGCCTTTTTAAGAATCCCTCTCTCTTCCCTCTGTGCAAGTAAGAAGAACCTGTGGGACACCATTTTGGGTCGTTTGCATCACGTAAGCCTTAAATACAAATTGTGTATTGTTTTCCGAATGTGGCCGGGTAATATATTGAACCTTTGTCCTGGGATTTCCTGTCACTCTTTCCCAGCCAGGCATTTTGTTCTGTTGTCTCAGGGAAACTATGATACAGCAGAATGTGAATAACAAAGGACACTCATTTTTGGCTTTGGAATTTCAAAATCCCAGGCCTCAGGACAAACACAGTAAATTGGAAAGAATATTTTAAAAAGCCAGGCTATCCTTCTAGACTAAAGATTCTATAGTCTGATGAGTCAGAGGAGAGAGGGGCCAGGGGCACAAAGAAAGCTCAAAGGCCAGTGAGCCACCTTGTGTGTGTGTGTGTGTGGGGGGGGGTGTTATGGCCGCTACTCACATGCCCCCTTCAGGGCTGAACACTCATCCCCTCCAGCTTCCAGGAGTCTTGACATCTCACCTGAGTGTCTCCCCAGGGCATGCAAGAGGCTGCCTAGCCCAAGATTATACCCTCTCTCTAGAGACAACTAATAAGAACATTTCTTCTATGTGGAAGAACACAGGTCTAGCCTACTAGCTTCACTTTAGGAGGACTCTGAGGGGCTGTTTAGCTTCAGAGCCCCCTTAGGAACTAGTAGAGGCCTCAGCTGCACCTGTACCCCAGTTCGAGTGTCTCTTTGCTCCATCACAGCTGTTGTTCAGAAAGGCTCCCCACCCCCACCAGCTTCCTGCATACAAGTATTCATCTACCTAAAAAGGTTGTTCCAACAGGGCCTAGCTACCTCCTGGGAAGATGTACCTGTAAACTGAAGAAGGGAAGAAACCTGAACATAACCCTAGAGTTCCAGAAGCTTGGCCTAGTACAGGAGAGTAGAGGAGAAATGGTGTGTGGCTTATATAGGCTGAGAAGGCCCAAGTTGGCCTCAGCGTTTCCCATGGGCCCGAACATCTGCCAGATGAGTACAGGATCAATGATATGGCCAGGAGTGTCCCAGTCATACACTGGCAGATAGTGGGCCTGAAGAGCCACAAGGCTAGGATCTGCATGGACACAGAACTGAAGACCAGATAGGAACAAGGATATCTCAGAAGGTGCCACCATCATGGACAGGAAACACTGGGCACCCAAATGCAGCCCTCAAGGGCTTCATACTATCTACATTCCTCTGAACTTCAAGAAGAGGAAATCAGGCTGGGAATGGACAGAAATCTCAGTCATATAGGCTATGAAATGACATTTATCAAACCTCCATGCAACCTCCAAGCCAATAATCAAAACAAAAAATAAGCAATAGATTAGGGGAAATATTCAACAAATCTAAAGACAAAGGTCTACTATTTTTTTTTTTTTAAAGATTTTATTTATTTATTCATGGCAGACAGAGAGAGAGAGAGAGAGAGAGGCAGAGACACAGGCAGAGGGAGAAATAGGCTCCATGCAGGGAGCCTGATGCGGGACTCGATTCCGGGTCTCCAAGATCACACCCCAGGCTGAAGGTGGCGCTAAACCGCTGGGCCACCGGAGCTGCCCAAGGTCTACTATTTTTAACACAGGAATCTACACAAATGGACTAGAAAAAGACAAAGGCCCCAAATGGGAAGGGGGAAGGCAGAAATAGGCACCAAACAGTTGTAGTGAAGATCTTGGGTGGTGTGGGTGGAATTATGGGAATTTTTTCCATTTCTGTAATGTTTAAGTTATTACAAACTGTAAAAATATAGTTATAATAAAAGCCAATATTTTATTGAGTCTTTGTGGTCAGACATCACACTCCGCTATTTGCATAAATTACATCAGTCTATCTCCATTGTCTTTTGAAGCATGTTCTATCTTTTCCCTGTGTGAGAAAAATGAGGCATGGGACATCACACAGTAAGTGGTAGAGTTAGGATTCATACCCAGAGCCTGACTCTGTAGCCTCCGTCCTGACCAGTATGTTATATTGGCATATGTTATATATGCCAAAGCAGCATATTTACCATAGTATGTTTTATATGTATATATGTTTTATATACAAATACATTTATATACAAAACATTATATGCACTGGAGGCATAAACATGCATGTGTTTTAATTTGCAATTAAAATATTTATGAGGACAATTACAGACACTGAAAATGCCAGTGACATAATATTACCTGAAAGGTGACCCATGAAATGTGTATACACAGTGATATGGAATTTTCTACATACATAACATGCATCTCTAAAGAGGCTATAATCGTGGCATGGATGACAGTGATCTTTTCTCCTTATTTGTCAAAGTACAGAAAGTAAGTACCACAAGCCAAGTGGCTGCCCTCATTCACATGCAGTCCACGTGTCCAGACTAGACCAGCTCCCTCTCCTGCCTACATCACCACCCTGGTTCATCCTACCATGCTATCATTGTCAACATCATTGTTTGCTTCTCCAACTATGCTATAAATTTATGAGGGAGCTGAAGATCAAAGAGGTGAAGTGTCTTGGCTAAGGCTGCACAGCTAGGAAGAAGCCAAGCAGGGACTTAAACCAAGCTTCTCTAGGTTTGACACTAGTTTTCCTGATCCCTGTTATAGTGGCTATTACCATTCCATCATTCTACTTTCTTCTCTCTCTAGGAATTGAAAGATATTTGGGTCTTTTATTTTTGGAGAAGGAGCATGAGGAGGCTGGGGTCAGGGGGTGAAAGGAATCCTAAGCAGGCTTTCCACCTACTGCAGAACCCAATGCAAAGCTCGATATCAAGACCCTAAAATCATGGCATAAGCTGAAATCAAGAATTAGACACAACCAACTGACCCATCCAGATGTCCCTGAAAGCCATTTTTTTAAAGATTTTGTTTATTTGTACATGAGAGACAGAAAGACAGACAGAGAGAGAGAGAGAGAGAGAGAGGCAGAGACACAGGCAGAAGGAGAAGCAGGCTCCCCATGGGGAGCCTAATGCGGGACTCCATCCCAGGACCCCAGGATCACAACCTGAGCCAAAGGCAGATGCTCAACCACTGAGCCACCCAGGTGCCCCTGAAAGTTATTTTTTTTTCAATATGCTTTTTATTTTGGAATAAGTTTGGACCTACAGGAAAGCTGCAAAAGATAGTACAGGTTCTCTATACTCTTCACTCAGGTTGCCTTAATGTTAACATCTTTCATAACCATGGTACATATCAAATTTAAGAAATAACTATTACTACGATTATTAACCAAACTGCAGACTTTATTCATATTTCACCAGTTTTCTCACCAAGATCCTTTTTCTGTTCCAGGATCAAGTCCAAGATACTACAGTTGGTTGAAACTAATTTTTCTTTCATACACTAAAAACCATCAAAACCCACTCTTTAATTCCAGTGGAAAAGACTGCACAAATCTGCCTGTGGTTTCCTAAATGTGCTCAAGGAAATTTTTGCTTTTTCAATGGCCATCCTCAAGAATACACAGTCCAGTCAGCTCTTCCAAGTACAAGGAACAAAGAGTCCCTCAACTTAGCTCAAGGAAGGCTTTGGGGAGAGTCCATGGGAGTTCATGGACAGGAGTCAAAGACTCAAGGATGGGAACTGGAAGAGCCATAAGGAATGGGGTCTGTTATTTCTGGTTTGTCTGAGCTCTCTGTCCCCTCTACTCCCCACCTCCCCTTCTTTGCCTCTTCCTGTACCTCTCTTCTAAACCCACTTTCTCAGCTTAATTATTCTACAAATACCCACATTAGCCATCTTAGCCCACAATTCCTCATAACTCAGCATGTATCACCAACTGTAACCTCACTCTGATTAAATCTCAGCTCGTTTATTCCAGCCAACTCCTGATTCTCATGGGTGCTAGTCAGTTAATGAACGGTGGTGAAACTTGGGTCTATCTTCCAACCTAATCAACTTTTTAATACATTTATTACAATGTTCTTTGTTACTGTGGCATAAAAGTCAACTTATGATGCAAGTTATCATTAATCTTTGACAATAGATTTATTAGAATCCATTAAAAAAGACAGAGAACAGGGATCTTCAACATTAAATTTTTAAGTGTTGAGGGTAAACTAGACAAGAATAAAATCTCTAGGGATTTTTAAATATAGCTTTCAGAGACTATCTCAAAGGCTTTTGGACAAACTACATGGAATTCAAACATTTCCCAGAATTTCAGTGGAAACAGAATTTAGCTAATGTCCTAGAAAAGAAAGTACACAGCTAATTCAAATCTGCTAATTAATCTAATAGAACATACTGGCTCTTGATGGCTTTCCCCTTTGGGAGAGGAAAAAATAACCCTTCTTATAAATCAATGTTTCCTTAAACACAAAGACTGAAATTTATGGCAGTTCTTCAGGGATTTTAGGCTTCAAGGAACCAATGAGAAAGTTCTTACTTGAATGTACATACACACCCTGTTCCACCGTTGACACTTTCCACACTTCCTCTCTCTCTCTCCCTCTCTCCCTCCTTCATTCCTACCTGATTCAGGGCCTACCGTATATCTCTTAGGCCTTGATGAAACAGCAGTGAACAATAAGTAATAAAGGGGTTCAGAACATGCCACCTCAAAATAGGCTGCTTTGGCATATTATTTTGAGCTTGAATCACTTGTAAAAACAACAGGTACAAGGAAAGCACTTTGACCTTTCCTTTTCTTCCTGAAAAGGAGAGATGAAACTCCCGACATGAAAGCTGTCCTCCTAATATCAAGAGGAAAAGAACATTTTTATCAAGAAAGATGGGGAGCTGAGGTCGAGGGAAATTTGTATACAATAACTCTTATTTTCTGGTCTCCCCATATATTTTAGTTACTTTTCTACAACTGCCACTCTTTTTTTCAACTTAGTATATAAGCACTTGGGTCTAGATACTTCTTTGGGTCTTTATTTTCCTGTGAAGACTCCTAGGTACATGCAAACATTTATTAAAATGAATGTTGTATGTTCTTCTCCTCTTACTCTGTTAAGACAGTCCCAACCAGAAACTCTAGGAGGATAGAGGAGAAATTTTACCTCCCCTACAGTAGTAAATAGACAAAATAGAATATTATATGTGTAACATGTTGGGGGAAATATAAAGCAAGGGAAGGGCCAGGGAGTGCTGATGAGAGAGACACTGCTACTTTTAAATAGAGGGTCAGAGAAGGCTCCTAAGAAAGGGATATTTGAGCATAGCCTGAAGCCGGTGAGGCAGAAAGACTTGAAGATATTTGGGGCAAAAGCAAATGGAAAAGGGTGGGGAGTTTGAGAGCAACAAAGATCAGAACTGGCATTAGTGGGAGATGAGCTGTACAAACTCAGGATCGGATCCTGCCTTTTGTCCAAATTTTTAGATTTTGTGTACCATGGATTTTTTTTTTTTTTGCATTAGTTTTGATATCTCATTAAAATGTTATTTATCGGGATCCCTGGGTGGCGCAGCGGTTTGGCGCCTGCCTTTGGCCCAGGGCACGATCCTGGAGACCCGGGATCGAATCCCACGTGGGGCTCCAGGTGCATGGAGCCTGCTTCTCCCTCTGCCTGTGTCTCTGCCTCTCTCTCTCTCTCTCTCTGTGTGTGTGTGACTATCATAAATGAATAAAAAATTTAAAAAAAAAATAAAAAAATAAAAATAAAATGTTATTTATCTTGATTACTGATTTTTTTTTTTTTTTTTTTTAATTTCAAGCCTGGTGCTTCATGAGCTGCACTCTGGTCCAGGCCCTGGAGTTGATAGAAGGGGTGAGGGGAACCCGGGGGAGAGTAGTAGGAAATGATGTCAGAGAGAAGGGGAGGTGGGGATTCTGAGGAACTTGGCTTTTACACTGAGTGGGATGGGAAGTTGCTGCCAAAACAAATTACCACAAATCTAGTGGCTTAAAAACCATAAATTTGTATCTTACAGTTCTATAGATCAGAAGCTCCAAACAGTCTCACCAAGATAAAATCAAGCTATTGGCAGGGCTGCATTCCTTACCCTGGGAGCTCTGGGGGAGAATCTGTTTCCTCACTCACTGGGTTTGCTAGCGGAATTCAGTTCCATGCAGTTGTACGACTGAGGTCCTGTGTTCCTCATTGTGGGCTTGTGACCCCTTCCTGCATTTCAAAGCCAGTCGTGAGAGGTCAAGTCCACACAACAAATCTCTCCCCACCTTCTGCTTCCCTCTTCCATTTTTAAAGATCCATGTTAGTAGATTGGGCCCACCTGGCAATCGGGGACCATCCTCCCACCCATACACTAAGCACACCTGCTAAACCCCTCCTGCCACACAAGATAACATACTCACAGGTTCTGGGGATTAGGATGTGGACATCTTTGAGGAACCATCATTCTGCCTACCACGAGGGCTTTGAGCAATGGAGCGATGATCCCTCCAGCTGCTCGGTTGAAAACAGTTGGGGGACGGGGAGGGGCACAGAGGATCAGAGCAGGAACAGGGAAACTCATAAAGATGCTGAAGCAGCAGTAATTCAGAGGAGAAATACGGTGGCTTTGCCAGTGTGATGGCAGGTTTTATGGGTCAACTTGGCTAGCCTACAGTCAGCAGTTACTCAATCAAACACCAGTCCGGGTGTTGCTGTGAAGATATTTCGTAGATGTGACTAATGTCCCTGGTGGGTTGACTCTAAGTCAGCAAACTTATCCTAGATTCAGGGGCCTGATTCAATCAGTAAAGAGCTTTTTGAGCAGAACTGAAGGCTCCCCGAGGAGGAACCAAATCTGCCAGTGGACAGCAGCTTCCTCTGATGCCTGGGCATTCCTGCTTGCCTTTCCAGAAGGCCCACCCTATGGCCTTCAGATTCTCCTAACTAGTCCCACAATTAGGTAAGCTGACTCCTTGCAACGGATCTCTGAATATGCCTCTCCAACTGGCTCTGTTTCTCTTGTGGAACCACATACAGGTGTGTTAAAGATAGACTTACTTTTGTAATTTAGATTGTTATTGGTATAGATACTGATATAGATACTGAAGGAATTTTGAATGTGGACCCGACAGGATATGCTAGTGGACTGGAAGTAGGATGGGAGAAAGAGAGGATCAGAGATTATTCCAAACTTTTCTTCCTGAGCAGCTAGAAGGATGGCTCACTTGTCTCCTTCTAAGATAAGGAATCACTCTACCATGAAAGCCACTCGAAGAGCCCATTCAATTCCCCGACCCAAGGCAGCGCCTTTCAGAAAGAGGATGTGCACAGGCAGGAATGGGTGGGTGAGCCTAGCCAGCCCTGAGGTAGGCAGGCTTGAATCCAAAGGGGGAAATAGAGAAAAAAGTCACTGCTGTGCCACTCATCCAGAAATATTGTGGTTTTCTGTTGCATTTGGGAAGAGCAGGTCTCTTTACTGTTCTCTACTCTGAACCTCACCTCCCCTGCTGGTCTGGGCTCTGTGGGAACCGGTTAGCTAAACCCTGAGCCAAAAACAAGCAAGGAGAGCTGAATAGAGACTTTATGAATAAATGTTGCTCTGTGGGCTTCTTTTTTCCCTTGTGAGAGAACAGGGTGTGCTTGAAAGTAAAAAGTGAGTTGGGTTTGTTTGTGTTGTTGTTTTTTTTTAATCTTCCCGGAAGGCACAAAAGAAAAAGATAAAAAGGAAAGAACACCATTTATTTGTCGCTTGGTACTGCTCTGGTTAACACAATGGTTGGGTCCCTGACCCTCTCATTGCTAATCATAACCAAAAAAACCCCAAGCTGGCTCCAGACATGTTTCTGACCAGACATGTCTCTGACCTGGACTTAAGATCTGCCCAGCCGAAACATCATGTGAGTCTCTGAAGAGACTGCGCCAACTGTGAAACCACAACTGCCCCACCATCCCCAAGGGGTTATGGTGGTGGCAGCCTAGGGTGCTTGAATTTAGCCCTATCTTGCCTCTTCCCTGACTTTTTGGAAAGAATCTGTATCTGTTTCTCTCTCTGTCTCTCTCTTTATTCTTCAATCTCATATCCCCCTGCTCACTCTGAAGAGAAAGCTGGCCAATGTATTAAATGAAATTGGATCATTTCCTCCTAATAGAATTTTTTAAATACTAGAAATGAAGTTCCTAATGGTCACCAGAGAGAAGTGCTGCTATTTCTAGCACCAGAGTGATAAGAATCGTGCCTGTCAGAATTAAGCACAGCAGGTGCAACAGGGACATTAAATATGGCTAAAACGTGACTGGGATGTATTTTTCGCTCATGGAAAAGTTCTGATTCAGGGCTGGTAAGAAGGCTCCAGAGCTAAGGCATAGCTAAAGCATGATCTATTACCTTATAAGGTTGTCATACAAATTAAGGTAATTTATTTGGTGTCTAGCACATTATAAACTCTTTCTTTTGGTTTGATAATGAAAGTAATAATAAATAATATTAATTGACTTTATCTACGTCCAGGCCCTGGAAAAGGGCTCTCTGCCTATCAGCTCATTTAATCTTCACAACAGCTCTATGAGGAAGGGACAGTCATTGTCCTAGTTTTATAGATGATAACACTGAGAGATAAGCTATCTTGATAAAGATTGTCAAATTAGGTAGTTAGTGCAGAGCTATGATTCAAACTCAGCCTGTCTGATTTTTGAGCCCAAAGACCTAACCACCAGGCTATACCACCATCTCCTTACCAAAACCCTTCCACCACCCATCTCCTTCACTCCCCTGGCTATAAGACAGTTACAAGGTACCTGGGAAAATAGAGCATGTACAAACAAAGAGCAAATTTATAATATAAGTCAGTGGGGTCTAGGAGCCAATGAGGGCTATAAGTCAGATAGAGAAGTTCCACTTTCCTGGAGTGGGCATGGAAGTTGTCACAGCAGAGAGAGTAGCCAGGTTGGGTTATGAAGGACATACAGGATTTAGAAGAGTGGAGGAGGGCATGCCAGGCATGAGAAATGGGAGTGGAGAAGGCTTGGAGGTGGGAATGGAAATAGCATGATTAAGGGATAACAAGGAAACAATCTTGGCTAAATCATAGGATTCTTACAGAGGAATCCTGAGAGAGCAATTTGGAAATGAAGAGTGGAATTAGATTAAGAAGGAATTTGAAGGTCATTCTAAATAGCTGAACTACAGTCAGTGGACATTATTGGGTAGTCACAGGGAATGTGCGTGGCGGCAGGGGCAGGGTTTGAATGGTGAAATTGTGATAGAAGCAGTCTCTTTAGGGATAATGTGGTGATTGTGGGAGGGGTGACTTAGAGACATGGAGCCTGGGACTCCTGTTAAGAGGCTTTTGAAATGATCTAGACATGAGGTAATGAGAACTTGAAATGGAGTGTTAGCACAAGGCATGAATGGAATGGCAGGGATGTGAGAGACACTACTAGTGCAGAATAGAGGGGCTTGGTGACTAGGTCTGGGAGCGAGGGAGCAGGAGGGATCAGGGTTGCCTGCCAAACTGGAGTGATGGGAGAACACTTGTTAGTGGAAGTTCTGACTCTTCTAGTCAGAGGGGAACTCCATTTGTCATCCATCCTCTGCAAGGTCTCTGTATCCACTGAGCAACTTCACGTACTTAGCGTTTACCAAAGGTACCTGGACCAGATGGCCGTATTCTCTTTCTTCTTTGCTGCCAAGTGTTACTTCCACCAAGGAAGACTCTAAGTCAGAGGGGAAAAGCATAGACTTTGGGTTAAAAGAGATCGTAATTTAAATTTGCTCTATCCAGCATCAGTATGGTAAGCTTAGGTACATTTCTTAATTTCTCTGAGATTCAGTTCTTTTTAAAATTGGGATGACAATACCTACTTGATGGGGTGTTGGGGGGATAAGATAATAGAAAGCATTTAGTATTGTGCTTGACACATGGTAAATACTCAGTAATAACAGCTAATGCATTGAGCTTACTATGGGCACTGTTCTAACTGCTTGACTTACATTCACTGTTCATTCCTCACAACAATCCTATGAGGAGGTACCATTATTACCTCCAACTCCAGGTATGTGGTAAGGAGAAGATACAGAACCCACTAAGGTCACAGGGACAATATGAGGCTGAACCAGGGCTTGAACCCAAGCAATCCAGCTTCAGAATATTTTATTTTTCACCACCACCCTTCCCTTTAAAAAGTATTGTTTATGGGGCACGTGGGGGGCTCAGTGGTTGAGTGTCTGCCTTTGGCTCAAGTCGTGATCCCGGGGTCCTGGGATCGAGTCCTGCATCAGTCTCCCTGGAGAGATGTCTCTGCCTCTCTCTGTGTGTCTCTCATGAATAAATAAATAAAGTCTTTTTTTTTTTTTTAAAGAGCATTGTTTGCAAACACTTAGTGCAAAGCTATTGTTTGTATTAAAGGGATGCAAGAAAAAAAATAATAAAGGGATGCAAGAGTCTCAAAAACATTCCCTTTAAGAGGACTATTAAAATACACAGCAAGAACGGCTAGATTACCAATATGAGAGAATGGCTACTGGTCATAGCTTGGAGTGGTCTCTTAGGGCCCCTTTGGATGCTGGATCCTGGAGAAGGTGAATGAGGGAGAGGTCCCAGGGGAGGTAAAGAGTTCAGTGCCTGTGGTAGGTTCTCAGGGGGCAGTGGCTTTAAACAATTTATAGAGATTTCAGTAACTTAACTTCCAGTATGGCGGTATGAGTGTGTCCCAGCAAAATACCAGAACTGGTTATCTTTTACCAGTGTTCTCTAGTCAACCTATGGACAAAGCACAATGATTTTTAAGGAAATTCCCAGTGTTTAATATTATGTGTTTTCTTTATTATTGATACCATGTTTACATTATCTTCAAAAAAAGATTTAAGTAAAAAAAAAAACTCTTTAAAAATAAATTCATTAAAATATGTATAAATGATAAATATTGTGAATGTAAAAGTTTTATACCTGAAAACTTAAACTAAGATGAACTGAGAAATGGAATGAGTTTCCTAGTATTGATTATGAAAATTGACCTAAATGCTTAGATCCCTGTGCTTAGAATTCAGGTGTGCAGGACCAGCATGGTATTTTGATATGAAGATGAGGAGCCTCAACTTCTATTCTTGCTTAGAAAGAGCTCTACATCATAGGCTATTCCACTGAGTATCCTTTAATCTAAGCAAGATGTACCTTACTAGCTATACTTCTGCCAAGAAAAGAGGCAATCACAGCTTTAAAGTGAATGACTGAAGAAAAAATGTGGGGAAGGGTATGCTTGGTACCTCTGCAGAGGAGCTTGTGATTTGCATTTGCTTTTTACTTTAATGGCCTGGCTAAGAGTAAAATGCTGGTCTGGGTGGAGTCTCGAATTATCTTAAATAAGATAATTTGCATGCCACTAATTTTCCTTCATTCCAAGTATAGGACCAGCCAATGATATGCAATCTTCTCTCATCAGAAGAAAAACCAAGAACTCTACAAACACTAGAGAGCATTATGGCGGCTACCAGTCTTCCTGGGGAGGCAGCCACATAAGATGTCTGGATTCTGTCTGGCAGGACCTTCCTAGAATTTAGGAAAGACCCTAACGTTTGCTATTCTTGTTTGTTGGCTTCAGACTAGACCAAAGAATTTCAGAGAACTTGTTTCCAGTAGAGTCCCTGATCAAGAAGATTACAGTTTTCTAAGACGGGAAGTAACAACTTCCAGACCATTTTTAGTATCGATATATCCTGATTTTCCCAGATCTCACAACCCAGTGGGTACAGAAGAGATTTAATTGGGATGCCCACCTGCTGCCTAGGGTTTCATATCCCAAAGGTTCTCCTTGTGATTTCTGAGACTCCCCAGGGGGTTTTCCAAGCACTAAGAGCGGGCTTTGTCCCGCTCTGCTAAGCATTGTCCTTGTTTGCTGGGCATCTGCTAAATCCTGCCTCACCTGCTGCTCCTCCAATGATAGCAGAGCAAAGAGGAAAGTGGGGATTTGGCTTCTTGGAAGAGGAGAAAGGGATGAGGTCATGAGAATCTGCCCCTGGTTTGCATAAAACAAAGTTTTAGTTCGTGAAATGGCAGACACGTGGGTCAAGTCCTGATTTGTTTTACTGTAGCCTTGCACAGGTCACCTTGGTGATTTTTGCTTCAAATTCCTTTACTAAAAATGGCAAGAATCCTCACATCTCACAAAGATGTAGTGGGAACTGGCTATTTAACGATTAGACAGTATTTTGAAAACATCAAATACAAGATAAGTGCTAGGTCAGGAAAGCCAAAGACATGTGGCTTCCCTAATGAGGCAGCGGGATGCGCCTCTCCTTCTTTCTTTTTGCTTTAAACATCCAAAGGAAATACATTTTCAACTGTCTGCACAATATTAAGAGAGAACAATCTCAAATTCCCAAGTCAATAAATTGTTCTTTGAACCTCCTTAAATGAACAAAGTTGCTGCATAGGTGAGGCCCAGGTTCCACGGAGGACAAAGTCTTGAAAAGTCCTATGCAATTTGAAGTTACATAACTAATGCTTTTAGGATTATAGAGAATTTGGGAAGGAAGGAGACTCCATAACCAACATCTGATAATGATATTTAAAAGTTTTTATTTATTTATCTATTTAATGACATTTCAAGAAAAAAACACCTTTAATCCTAAAATCCTCTAATGGCATTAATAGCTTTAATGAAAACCTTTTCTTAAAATTTGAAACTGTTAAGGAGATAGGAGAGAATGTCAAGGGCCATGGAAAGAAGATATAAACTTTGAAAATGTTACTTGCAGTTGGGTTCTACTCTCCCATTCGTACTCTTAAAAACCCTATCAAAAGAAGCTCCTGCCTTCAGCAAATAAGAGACATGTTGCAGGTTGAATAGCCTCCAACCCCCACACTAAATTCACATTTTGAAGTCCTAACCCCAATACCTCATCATGTAACATTATTTGGAAATAAGGTCATTGCTGATATAATTAGTTAAGATGAGGTCACAGGGGAGTGTGTTGGGGGGCTAATCCAGGAGGACTGGTGTCCTTATAAAAAGGGGAAATTTGGACAGAGCTACATGCACTGGGGAGAACGCCATGTGAAGATGAAGGCGAGATGGGGGCGATGCTTCTACAAGACAAGGGACAACAAAGAATCCTAG
Organism: Vulpes vulpes; assembly: GCF_048418805.1. NCBI lineage: Eukaryota > Metazoa > Chordata > Mammalia > Carnivora > Canidae > Vulpes > Vulpes vulpes. The sequence continues at coordinate 75,526,993 of NC_132781.1, forward strand.
CAAATTGCCAGAAGCTAAGGGAGAGGCATGGGCCAGTTGTTCTCCTACAGCCTCCAGGAAGAATTGACTGTTATCTGAGACTTCTAGCCTCCAGAACTGGGAGACAATGAATTTCTGTTGTATAAGCCCCTCAGTTTGTGGTACTTTGTTATGGTAGCCCCAGAAAACTAACACAGCACATTACATCCCACCGTTTGACCCTAAAGAATCAGAGGTAATGTGGAGAAGAAGGGGTTGAAGTAGTTAACACTAGGTTCTTCAGTACATAGTTCACTAATTGAGAGATTTATTGGGTTAATGTTATTTTCTTAAAATATAAACATTTGTTTGTTTTTATTTTTGTATATTTTTTTTATTGGAGTTCGATTTGCCAACATATAGCATAACACTCAGTGCTCATCCCGTCATAAACATTTCTTTTGAAGGCTATAATCATCAGTCATTCAGATCTTACAGCATACTGCATTTTCCAAAGATGGCCACAACATCTCCCATCCCACACTGGAACCTTGCCATTTCTCCAGTAAGAATGAAGAATTCTCTACTAATTCCCCCTTGGGTTTGGTGGGTTTGTGACTCACTTGCAACCAATGTGAGAATGTAGTAGAAGTGATGTTACATGACTTCTAAGGTCGTGTCCTAAAAGTTGATGCTTCTGTCTTGGGAGCTGAATTACTTGCACTGGAGCGCTTGACTGCCATGTTGTGAGGAAGCTCAACCAGCGTTATGGAGAGACTGCATGGAGAGGTCTTGAGGCTACGTGAGGGAGATACCCAGTAAGACTACAGTTTCTCCAGCTCCTCTGCTGTTCTTGCTTCAGCTACTATCTAACTACAACCATATGAGGGGCGTCAGACCAAAATCTACTGCCCTCCCCCCGCCAACCGCCCCTGCAGTCCGACCACAAAAACTGAAAGGGATAATAAAATGATTGTGGTTAGTTTAAGCTTTGGAGTGATTTATCATGCAGTAATAGTTAATGGTCATGACTTAATGCATTATTCAGATAATCAAATTTCCTGACTCTTGAATTAATTGGTCCAGAATTGAATTTTCTTTAGAAAGGGGTGGGAAACACAGGAGAAAAGATAACTTGGTAACCTGGAAACATCTACTTTGCAGGTTTCCCCAGAGCCTGGTGGGTAGTTTTGTGTGCCACCAAAAGCCAGCAATATTGCCATCCTTGTCATCCTAACACTCATTAATTTAGAATGTAAATATGAAGGAGTCACCATTGAATTTGAAACCATCGATCACACTAATGTTTATATAAATTAGTAAATTCCTGATTGGAGAGTCCTTTTTCTTCCTCTCCTCTTAAATGTGACCTAATTATGCAAAATTGTGCCATCAACTGCTTTGGCCGAGTTTGCTATCACTGGTGCCAGGGTCTTGCATGTTGAATTTCCCAACTTCTGCAAACTTCTATTTTTCAATCAGAATCTGGCACTAATTCTAATGTTTCTGACTTCATTTGTGGTGGGGCTGGGCGGGTGGGGATAGTAAAGACGGTCATGCTTTCAATCATCTCCAGCCCTTGGCATCTTCCTAATAAGAGCCCTCCTCGTGTCATTAGTGCTGACATAGCTCTGCTCAACACAGAAGGAACATTTTCCCCAGTCACTTCCTTCTGTTCAGAAAAAGCCTGGATCCCTTTGACACCTTCATGTTCCAAATACTCCCTATCAGCTTGCAGCTTGTTTTCTATGGTGTCTTTGATTAAAGCCTTTTTCTATCAGGACATTTGAATAAATAATTCCCTTGCCTCTCTTTTGTTATCAGAGTTCTTGCTTGCTGCTTCTGGTCTCCAAGACAGCCCTGGGTCCCTACTGCCAGGGATTAAGACGCCTGTGAAATTCACCCTTGGGCTGCAAAATGCCTTGCAAGGGAATCTTTTGAAAACATTAACTTCTTTTCCCTTTTCAATCCCGAAACAGTAGTTACTGGGGAATAGTCACTCGGAACACGGCTATTAGTTAAGAATTTCTGCACACAATAACTGAGGGGCAACAAGGAAGCTGAAAAGAAAAGGCTTCATAATCCCTTATTTGTGACTCCTGAGTGGTAGCTGCTAAAAGTGACTTCTGCAAGCAGGCAGCTGCTTCTGCCATTTACACTTAATCAGATAATCACAGGGCTGGGAGAGACAGTAATCCAGCCTTCTGCATAAACCAGGGCCTGCAAGGCTTTCTGGATTGTTCCAGAAACCTCAAGTGTCATGCTCATACCTACACTTGGAAAGGTCAAAACACAGGGAGGAGAGGAGATCTCTTCTCCCTGAAACAGAGGCAGAAAGACATTACTTTTGTCACCTAATCCTCTCTTTTCTTCTTGAACAATTTTTGGGTGGATATCAACCCTACTCCTCAAATATCTATCACATGAAGCAGTGATCATTATCTTCATTTCACATATGATGAAATTAAGGCACAAAGAGGTTAAATTCCTGGGGCACCTGGGTGGCACAGTCAAGCATCCAACTCTTGATTTTGGCTCTGACGGTGATCTCAGGGTCAGGAGATCCAGCCCTGTGTTGAGCTCGGTGCTGAGTCTGCTTAAGACTCTCTTTCCCTGGGGCACCTTAGTGGCTCAGTCGATATGCCTCTGCCCCTGGCTCAGATCATGATCTCAGGGTCCCAGGATTGGGCTCCCAGCTCAGCGAGGGGTCTGCATCTCCCTTTCCCTCTGCCCCTCCGCCTGCTTGTGCTCTGTCTCTCTCAAATAAATAAATAAATAAATAAAATCTTTTTCTTTTTTTTAAGGCTTTCTCTCCCTCCTCCCCTCCCCCTTCAAATTAATAAATAAATCTTAAAAAAAAAAAAAAAAGAAGGTTAAATTACTGGCACTGATGTGAAAAGACTAGGACAGGTTGACCAACCATCCCATTTTGCCCAGGACTGGGGGGTTTTCTAGGATATGAGATTTCCAGTGCTAGACCAGGACAGTTCTGGGAAAACCAGGAAAGTTGGTCACCATAGATCTGAGCCAGGTCCACACTGTCTCTAGAGCCTTCTCTCTGAATCCCGGTACCACCCTAAATTCTCTTCAGCCTGAGACTTGGCCTTGGGCAACTACTGGCAGCACCACGAAAAACAGAGAGGTCATTTCCCTTTGAGTCAGAGAACAAAGTCAGTGGTGTTGATGTGAAATATTGGGGTTCAGGAGCAAACAGTCAAGAAAGGATTCTTGAGATGTCTTCGTGCTAAAAGGTGGTTTTATTATAACACAGGGACAGGACCCATGGGCAGAAAGAGCTGCACTGGGGTTGTGAGAAGTGACTGATTATATATGGTTTTCTATCCTCTGGAGGGGAGGGTTGGGTTAGGGCCCCAGGAAATGGAGTCTTTAGGTTTCTGGAGGTCTGGCTGTTGGTAAGACTGCTTTTATTTTTTTTCTCATAAATCATTAAGACTATTGGAAACTGATGGAGACTCATATCCTATGTGACTATGATCTCTATTAGTTGACCACTCATTTTTCCTATTCCTTTGTTCTTGGGCAGCCGGGAGTGCCTGAGGAATATCACAAGCATCCCACCTGAGAGCAGGGAGTGGGGTGTTAGCTTATGCTTTGCCCTCAGCTTGCCTTTTGCTCTCTCATCAGTGTCACCTTTGGGAAATCAACTCAGGACACCAGGCACTCTTGCAGGTCACTCAGAACCCACTGGAAAGACCAGTCCAGGAGCTGCCTCTCCAGAGAGGTGAAAGTCAGACGCAAGACTGTACACCACCATTTATGTAATTCACCACATCAGAAGCCATTTTACAAGAGACCTTAAATTACTGCCCACTGCCCTGCCAGGGCCTCATTACAGAAACCTCAGAGAAGGCCATGGAAGAAGGAGGTTTTTGTTGAAATGTGCAGAGCAGAATTGCACTGAATTGGTTAACAAAATCAGACGAAAGCGTATTTTTGCCAAAAGCAGAAATTAAGAACATTAGACATTTTTTTCAGGGCTGAAACAGATATAGTTCCTCTCTCCCTCCTTCCTTCACCTACCCCGCCCAACCCATCTCCCTAATCTCCCCCACATCAGGGTTCTCTCTTTTAAGATGTCTCTCTAGATTGCACTGAAAAGTCAGGCACTGACTTTTCAAACCAAACCAAACACATGCTTGGAGTATCGTAGCTGGAGCTGAGTTCTGGTTGCTCCCTCTGCTACACCCAAGCACAAACACACACACGTACCTATGCACACACAGCCAGGTGTTACCCTCTAATTACTGGATCCCAAGAGGTTTGGGGAGGCCCAGGTTGTTGAGGAGGAGGACTAAGGAGTCTCGGGGAGTGGATCCCTACCAACAGTAGTAAGTGGAGTGCTTTCGTGTCACAACAGTCGTGCAATTGTACCTGTCCACTGATGCTTCCTCTCATTTCTCTAAGCCCTAAGTGGAGGGAGCCATCCTCCCTTATGGCTGCTGGGAGTCCCTCCTGTCTACCCAGTAGCCCCTGCCTCTCTCCCCTTGGAGGGTAGAAGATTAAAACAGAAAGGACCTCAGAGGAATCATCTTGTTCAACTCCCTCCTCACACAGACAGGGGCTGAGGCATGAAGAGGGGATGGGAGCTTCTGGAGTCACATGCTGAATCCGCCCTGCCACCTCTGAGAGGAGGTGGCAGAGGAGGGGGCTGGAAGGAGAAGGCCTGTAGCTGCTAACCAAAACTTTTCTCTCCCTTCAGCAGATCCACAATTTTAGCCCAAAGTATTTCTAACTTTTTCACCACTGTATCAGATATGCATTTTTGTTGTTTGGTTTGTCTTCAACTTTATGTTTTTGTTATCTCCCCTTTTTCCTTTCTTCTTCCTCTCTGTTTCCAGGTAAAATCACTCACAGAAGTCAAATATCTTAAATAGAGCTTGGGGTGGGTGTACTCATGGGGAGGAGGCCAGACCTGCTCTTCCTCGCCTGCCTGGGGCTCCAGTGAGTCACCGTGAGAAGTGGCCACCAAGGTCATGCTGTGTGGTGATTGATAGCATGGACTGTGCCTGAGTTTGACGCCCAGTCAAGTAAGTTTTCTTTTTCTTTACCCCAGCTCCCCACCCACTGCTTTCTAAAAGCACAGGGTGCATCCCTGAACTGTCATGGGTGTGGGGACTCTCTTTCCTCACCCTGTGTGTTAGGGGATGACAATCAGGCTGAGGTGGCCCCAAATGGTGACACCTTCCTGTCACTCATGGAAGAGCCGCCATTTAGGTGAGGGTTCACCCCCCCTTGAGAATGTCACCCTGCAGCTCCTGCTGGCAGCAGTGAGTCCTAATGCTGAGGGCAAGGAGTGGACACATTTGGGGACATTTGTGGGTGAAGATAGAGGCCCCCTCTCCCTCCCTCTTTCCACAGATGCGTGATACTCCCCATTACCAAGGGCCTTCCCCTTCCTCTGACCAAGAGCATGAAGGGGTTTCTGGGGAAAATGATGCTTGTGACCTCCCCATTCATTAGACTCTGGCTGAAACAAAAGGGAATGAGAGGAGACTATGACTTTTAAGTCAAAGAGTAAAGGCAACACGGACCACACCAGTTGGAACAGCCCTCCCAGGCCTCTTCTGCAGTGGGCACTGTGGCTGGGCTACAGCATCCTGACTCCTCATCATCCACGGACTCAGGACTCCTCAAGGACAACAGGTGGATTAGGTCAGATGACGGAATCTACACTTGGAAAGAAACACCTGCAGTTCACTGAAAGAATGACCTAATCACTACCGGCTCACAACAAACTAGAGTGTGGTTCTGTTAGAACTCAGTCCCTCCTCACCAGGGACCTCGTGAAGCCCTCTGGCAGGAGCAGCCAAGGGAAAGATCTCCAGCCTAGGTTAGCTGCCATCCCTTTCTGGTCCATGTTCCCTGTCATTTGCTACTTCCTGCGCTGTTTTCCCTCCAGCCAGGCTGGGCCTAGGCAGGGCGCCCTGGGAGTCGGCGTTTCCACACCATCTGCACATGGGATGAGATTCTTGGTCTCTCTGCAGGTTTACACCTTGGGGGCAGAGCTCTCAGCAAGTATGCTTCTACACTCTGGTAACTCTTCTTCCTAATTTGCTTCTGTCCAAGTCAGATTTTGGCCTTGGGGAGGTTTGTATCTCTTGTGATCAATTGTCTTAAATGTCTTTGAAAGTTTTCTGTTCCCTAGGGAAAGGCTTCTCTCTCCCGCCACCATTGCATGCTCCTCACTCATGAAGTGGCCCTCTGCACTTTGGTGATCTCTGGCTTTGAGCATGAAAGGAATAGCTGCTGCCCACTGTCCAGATATCACTGCCTTCTATGTAGCAAACACTCCTGTTGGCTCTAGCATCCGGGGCTTTAGGGTCACTATTTTGTGCCCACCATGTGTGGGCTTCGTGAAGATGACTAAAGAAAAACGGGCTTCTTGTCGTAGCTATTAGTGGTAACTACTATTTATTGAGCATATACTATGTTCCAGGCATTATGCTAAGCAGCTTACATATATTATCTCTAGTCCTTGTGGCAAACCTATTTTATAGATGTCGAAACTGAGTCTGAGAGAAGTTGTATAACTTGTCCTGGCTCACACAGATGGGAAGTGGCAGAGATGGGACTTGAATCCAAGCCTGCATACAGAAGACCAGACTCCTTTCCAGCATTCTTCCAGTCACTCAACAAACATTTACTGAGTCACCGACCATCTCCCAGACATGTTCTTTTGATGACATCCTTCATCCTAACTCTCTTGATCTGTGACAACGAAGAGTTCCTCAAGTCCACCACATGGAAAAAGTCTAGAACAGCAAAGAAAAGGAAAACAAAATTACCTATCTGTGTGTTAATTTGAAGTTTGCTAATCACCAGGAGAAAATGAAAACGAGGTAAGAATTACTGTGTCAACCATGTTTCCAGTTTTCACATCTGAAGCAGTAGCTAGAGCTCCTAGATGCAAACATGGGAATATGGGACTCCACTGAAATATAATAGACAAGAGGAGGAGCAGGAAAATGAGTCTGAAACCCTTATAGACTATTTGGCAACGCTTTTGTGCTTAGTTGCAGTATTAGATTTGATGTTTCTGAGAAATAACAGCATCATCAATCCCAACTGACATAGGAGAAGAGGCTGCGAGATTATATGCTATTCCTTGGATATGCAAAAAATCAGTAGTGATGCAGACTTATCATCTAAACCTGCAGACAAAAAAGAAATTTCACTGTAGCCAGCTATTTCCCTTATTTGTGGGTTGTTGAAATAGTTTTGATTTTGCTGAGAGTTGAAGTAAGCTTTTTTCATTAAAAAAAAAAAAAAGTGCATGCAACAGAGAGCTGATAGAGTGAAGCACAATTGTCATGACCTGGACTGGCACTCAAGCTGTAAAGGGGTTTAGGTTATCAGACTTTAAAGATTTATGTATTTATTTGGGAGATTGAGTGTGCGTGTGCGAAGGGGGGAGGCGCGAGGGGGGCAGAGGGAATCCCAAGCACACTCCCTGCTGAGCATGGAGCCGGACTTGGGGGGCTCTATTCCAGGACCCTGAGGTCATGACCTCAGCCCAAACCAGGAGTTGGCCACTTAATGGACTGAGCCACCCAGGTGCCCCTAGGTTATCAGACTTTAAAGGATTCCTTAGATTGGTAGAATTATTGGTAGCACTTTTCTACTTCTGCCCTGTTAACTGAATCCTGATTTTGTGCAGATATCAGGGAAATTTGTTTGGGAAAGGTAGATCCTTCTCTGGGGCCCATAAAAGGAACCACAGTCAGCCCGATTCATTTCCTCTCTGCAGATGATGGGTTTAGCCAGTGTGGTGGCCATTTGACCCAGTTCTCAGCAAGGGGACACAACTGGAAGTCTGCTAATGGCTTCTGGAAAGACGTGTCTAACAAACAAAGAGGGACACTAAGAGAAAGCCTATTTCCCTCCCCACTTGTCTTTGCTTTTTTTCATTTAAGGATAGGTTATACCAAGCTACCACAACAACCTCACCACTATGAAAAAAGGCAATGCCACCACACTGAAGACTGCAAAATAGAACACAGAAAATGCCTGGCTTCTTGGTAATCTCATTGCATCACCGAGCAACCTGAAACCACATACCTACAGAGTTCTTAAGTGATGTCAAACTGCCCTATGGTCTCTGCCACTTTTAGTTTCATCTCCATGATACACCGGATAATGAGGAATCGCTTACAGCCAACACATTATACAAGAGCAAAAGAAACATGTGTGAACCAAGGTGACGTTACTGATTCCAGACGTTTGGTCTGTTGGGTCGCACATCCGTCAAAGGAATTTAGAAACTAAGCAGACAGCACATATCTGTTGAGCACCTGCCATGCGCCAGACACTGTGCTGGGTGTTGGGGTTACGAGGGTGGGCGAGACTGCAAGGGCGTTGAGGTCATGGAAATCACATTCTAGAAGACAGATGATAAACAAACAAGGACAACTGAAAACATTCTGAAACAACTTTTAAAATATTGATTCAAATCAGTCCTGAGTGTAAACCCAGATGTCATCATCACCATCGTCATTGTCATTGGTAGAAGCATTTGTGCCAGGCTCTGTCGGTGTCAAAAAGCGAACAAGACATAGACCCTGCATTCAAGAAATCTGGGGGGTCAGAATCCAGATTTGGCCATAGAACAGTCAAAAGTTAGGCAATGAATTAGGCAACAAAAGAATTCTTCTGGTAACCAGGGTTAGGATAGGCCAGGCCCTCTGTCTCTACTATTCTCCCACACATGTTTTATAACCATTACCCCCTTTTCCAAGAGAGAAAGGAATATTCTTAGCGATTGCTGTTCTTCTTTCACATACGGCTTCTGTTCCCGAGAGAATCAAGTGGGCTCTTTCTTTGTCCAGTGAAGTGAAGAATATAGGCTGTGTAAATCTGGGTGGCACTTATCAGCCTGTGCTGTGGACCCGGCAAATCCCCACAGATACTCCCATAAATGATCTCACCAAGCTCTATCTCCCTTCCTTCATTCTCTCAAAATCATACCACCTAATGTGTTTAGCATGCTGCTATTGACTATGAATTGCCATATCTAGCCATAAAAAAAACCAGATAAACAGCCACTAACCGGGTCCCCACACCCACACACATACCCTCACCCTCAGACACGTTTCCACTGACAGTCACATGACCCACTGAACACACTCACGCTTGGAGAACATCTTCCCACAGGCTTGCTCACACACTGGCTTTTTATTTGAGCTCTTGTGGGGAATCTTTCAACTCTTAGATAGGAATTTCATTAACAAAGGAAGGGGAGGGGATGTCGAGATGAAAGTATAGACACAGAAGAAAGAAATGAAAACATCTTTTTTGAAGGGGACCTAAAATTGTATCATCCTAGCCTAAACCTCCCCTCTAACTGTTCTTTGTTTGTACGTTCTGTGCCTGAAAAAAAAAAAAAAAGAACCACAACTTTTCATTGATTGGGCAACTGTCCAGGCTCTTAGCTTGGCATCCAGCCCGCAGAGCTGTGAAATCAACCTCACCAAGCCTATGGCTTAAAATGAGGCTACATCTAACTGGAAACCCATTCAAAATAAGGAACTTGGCACAAGGGTCCAGGGTCCTTTGTTTCTTCCTTCCTCCCAGCGGCACCTCTCATGTAGTCTTGGGGAAGCCTCTTACTTGGTGAAGACAGAGATCAGGAACAAGAAGGGGGTGCTGAGAAAGTTCCATGAAACTCAGAAGTCACCGCCTGCATATCAAACCCGAATAACCAGGAGAGATGTAACCTGGGCACATGTTCAGCGGTTTCCCTGCTGCCCACACTGCAGGTTTTTCAGGTCCTTGCTTGAGCGTGCATTCACGGGCGTAAATAAGCGTGCCATCAACAGCCTGCGTCAGCCAAGCCAGCTATTTAAGCGGGCTGGCATCAGCAAACTCTGCTTCCCAACCCAGGGTTGCCTTTGCCACCTCCACGTAAGTAGCTTTCAGAGGTTTGCCTTTATTGCACAGGAATGAAATTGTGTAGAAAGTGGACTGAAATGCCATCGTTACCGTATTTGCTGTTCTGTGGGAGGGGGGAATGGTATTGGTGAGAGGGACAATGAAAGTTAAGAGCTGGTCCCAAGTGGGGAGCCAAAGAACATTTCTGGGTGCAAGATACCAGAGCCTTGAGAAGGTGCAAGGGGTGGAGGGGCGTTGGGGGCAAGGTGGAGTCTATTTTGGCCTTTTGACCAGCAGGTGAGATGTTTTGCTTGCTCTCTCTTGTCTCTGGAAGACACTTGGAAACTGGTGTTTGTATGACTGTGCCAGATGCATATGAATTTATCATTTGGAGGCTGATGTTGCTAATATTCATCTCGATCTAAAATCAGAGCATTATTTTTAAATATTTTTTTGTGTGTATGATACAGGGGAGTAAGAGGAGGTACCTCTGGATTAAGTAGAGGTGGCTCAGCTGTGAATTTGCGGTGCTGTTTTTTGTTACGCCTGGTTCTTATAATACTTATTTACAACAATGCAAACACCGATCTTGTTTAAGATAAAAAGGAATCCCATGCTCTGGGGTTTTGAGGAAATGCAGGTTTGCGATATTTGAACCACAATGGTATCCAGGTAATCAGGTGGAGTGTACGTAAGATGCAATAAGAATCATTGAATAAAGAGGCATGACACTCCACATAACTTAGGTGAGAGGGTCTTGAAGAAATGAGGAATGCAAAAGTTCCCATGGGGCAGCGCCTGCCACTGGAGGGGCCCGTAGTGTCCCTAGTGAAGTAGGGTGAGGCATAACCAAAGCAGGCAGAGAACAAAATCAAGATTCTGAGGAGAGGGGAAGGGAGGGAGAGAGGGGCCAGACAGTAGAGGAGTTACAATTAGGCATCATATAAATGAAATACATGTAGGATTCTAATAGGAATAAAGCAAGAATCTGGTGATTAAGAATCTGGCGAATCAAAAAACAAAATGAAATCTTGCCATTTGCAATGATGTGGATTGAACTAGAGTATTATGCAAAGCAAAATAAGTCAGAGAAAGACAATTATCATATGACCTCACTCATATGAGGAATTTAAGAAACAAAACAGAGGGTCATAAGGGAAGAGAGGAAAAATAAAACAAGATGAACTCAGAGAGGGAGAAAAACCATTAGAGACTATCACAGAAAACTGAGGGTCCCTGGAGGGGAGGGGGTTGGGGGACTGGAGTTACTGGGTGATGGGCATTAAGGAGGGCACATGATGTAATGAGCACTGGGTGTTACATAAGACGGATGAGTCACTGACCTCTGCCTCTGAAACCAAGAATACATTTTATGTTAATTGAATTTAAATAAAAATTTTAAAATGCAAAAGAAAAAATAGAATCTGGAAAAAGCCAAGGACCTTTCCCAGGTAGTTCCCCCTGCCCCCAACACATGCCTTGACATTCATTTTCTGGAGCCCTAGAACCCCACGGACCCCAAATGAATGCACTTAAGCTAATGCATTATTATTATTTTTTTTCTAATGCATTATTTTTAAACTGAGCTGAAACCTGCTCACTAGGAATCTGCAGAGAGGTAGTGGGGAGTTGGCCACCAAACGGAAGCTCACTTGTAAGGTCACAAAGGTCTGATTCCCATCAAGGAAATACTGATAAAGGGGTTTCTCTGGGCAAAGATAAGTTGGGGGCCCAAGGGAAGAGAAAATAAACAAAAGGTGGCTTCTGTTCTCAGAGAGCTTGAAATCTGAAGTATAAGGACGTAACGCGAAGCCAAGTGAAAAATAGAATATACGGTATGATTCCATTGGTATAAAATGATAGAAAATGCAAACTATAGTAACAGCAGATCAGTGGTTGGTTACCTGGGGAAGAGAAGGGGGGAGATGAGGGGTGACAGGATTACCAAGAGGCACGGGAGACTTTTGGGGGTGATGGACATGTTCACTATTGTGATTGTGGTAACCATTTTTACCAGATCATACACTTCAAGACATGTGCAGTATGACATGCCAATTATACCTCAACAAACAATACTGTTTTCTGTATAATTAAAAGCATTTCTAAAAACCAGCCTATGCAACATCCTGAAAATAAGAAGTATGTTTGTAAAAAAAGTTAATTCAATAAATAAAATGGAGCATCAGACTGTCAGGATTGTGGGGTTTTATGGAACTTGGAAGATTCCAGAGATCATCTAACTCAGCAATTACAGATCTGGAAAACTGTTTTTAAAAATACCTAGGATGGGCCCCAACCCAACCAATTAAATATGGATCCCTGGGTGTGCAGTCCTGGCATTATGGGTTTTTGTTTTGTTTTGTTTTGTTTTGTTTTGTTTTGTTTTGTTTTTGTCAGCTCCCTGGGTGATTCTAATGTGTGCTGCCAGGGATGAGAACTAATTGAAACCCCAACCTCTCCCTTGACACACGAGGCCAGGGAAGCCCGGAGAGCAGGTGGGTCTGCCCCTGACCATACAACCACCAAGTCCTATGACCCAAGGAAGAGAGCAGCAGGATCTTGGAGGAAGAGGAACCCCTGAGACCACAGAGGCCTCAAAACCACACTTCCAGCTCTAGCTAGGATGGGGCATCGGGTGCATTTCAAGCAAATTCATGGAACTCAGACACACTTAGGGCAGCCAGAGGGAAGAATTACCCAGAACCTCAAAGGTGCATTATTTAAGGATTGTGCTAATGCATGAGAAGGGAATGGTGAGAAGGGATGTTGCAAAAACGAATGTTTCCTTTTGTTCCCTCAAAAATATCTGGGATAATTCGGAGGATTAGAGTCACTGAGAGATTCACAGCAGACACTCTGCTGGGGCGGGGAGGGGTGCACTGGGCCAAGATGTTCTTTGGGGAAGTAGCTCGAGTTCTCGGCATTGGAATGAGTCTATTTGGCACCACGGGGGCTTTTCATTGTGATTTCCAGCTCAGCCCCGGGCAGAAGCATGAGTGGGTGAAGTCTGTCTCTGTGGCTACCGCTGTTCCTGTCTGTGTGGGTGCAGGGGTGCCCGTGGGACCACACACCTCACCCCCTCTGCCCGGGCCACTAGATGTTTCAGGTGATTTCTCAGCTCCCTTCCAGCCCAAATGCATCTGGCTTCCAGGGTCTCCTCCCCTCAGGGCTTTGCCTCTGTCTCTGGAAAACTAATTATAGTTATGATGTTAATAGACAATAATTGTTTAATGAGTTATGTTCCTCTCCCCTGCCCCCCAGTATATTAAATAGGTTCTAACAAGATAACATATCTGGGAATTCTTTGAAATGTCATTTAAATATAATTACCATTAGAGGCAATCAGGGGAATCGAAGTTTTAGGGAAATGTGTGTATAGGCCTTCGTGGTGAGAATTCCAAGCAACTGGCTGGGGGAAAATATACCAAGTTTGGGGGTTTGCAGTAGAATTCCTCAAATCACACTGCACAGGGAATTCCCTACGGACCGTGGGGCTGACAGATGCTTTCTCTGAATTGGTCTACTGTGCCATGCGTTCGTGCTTATTAGCCATGACTACATTTATCTTCCTGAAAAACAGAGCGCCACCGTAAGGACACTACAGTGGAGGTTGCACGTCAAGAAATTCTGCTCATGGGGCCTTATAAAGATTACCTAGCTCCTTCTCCCATGTGGAAGGTTGGCACTGGCAGGGCAGCTTGCCTAGCCTGGGTGACAAGGGGCCTCCTTCCTTGGGGACCCAGTCCTGCAGCCTGGGGCAAGGGGCCCCCTCAGTTCCTGTGACTCGGGGTCCTCACCAACCCTTTCTTCCATTTGGAAAGCTGAGGTTGCCACAGCTCTTGGTGGCAGGTGCCCGGTGGCAGTTGTGTGGGGCACGTCCTGCCTCTGAAGAGAGGTGTGGCCAGGTGTGTGATTAACCTCCCTCAAGGGAAGCAAAGTCTGCAGGCAGCTGGAGCCCAGAGCAGCTGGGCAGCCAGAGGGCACAGTCTTCACCGGGGAGCGTGGCATTGAGGACGGGAGGAAGAAGGTGAGCACCATCCTGGCTCCTGGGAGTCAGGGAGACGGAGCCCTACACTCCGGAGGGAAGGATTAGGCAACTGGCTTGGCGGTGGAAAGGGGGGGCAGGCAGCCAACACTGGTTTAGTGCTGCTGTTTGCTTCCTCTTGCCATTCAGAGTTTCACCAAGAGTAATACTTTTTTTTTTTTTTTTTTTTTTTTATTTATTTATTTATGATAGTCACACAGAGAGAGAGAGAGAGGCAGAGACACAGGCAGAGGGAGAAGCAGGCTCCATGCACCGGGAGCCTGATGTGGGATTCGATCCCGGGTCTCCAGGATCGCGCCCTGGGCCAAAGGCAGGCGCCAAACCGCTGCGCCACCCAGGGATCCCCGAGTAATACTTTTTTGAAATATGAGTGGCGGGATCCCTGGGTGGCGCAGCGGTTTAGCGCCTGCCTTTGGCCCAGGGCACGATCCTGGAGACCCGGGGTCGAATCCCACATCAGGCTCCCGGTGCATGGAGCCTGCTTCTCCCTCTGCCTGTGTCTCTGCCTCTCTCTCTCTCTGTGACTATCATAAATAAAAAAAAAAAAAAAAAAAAAAATATGAGTGGCATGATTGCACAGGGGAGAAAATAGTTTTGTAGACCAGTGACCGAATTTCTGCCTTCTTTGGATGCCTTTTCTTTCTTTTTTTTTTTTTTTTTGTTTTGTTTTGTTTTTTTCTAATGAGAGAGAGAGAGAGAGGCAGAGACACAGGCAGAGGGAGAAGCAGGCTCCACGCAGGGAGCCCAACATGGGACTGGATCCTGGGTCTCTAGGATCAGGCCCTGGGCTGAAGGCCGTGCTAGACTGCTGAGCCACCTGGGCTGCCCTGGATGGCTTTTTCTTTAAACAGTTTCCCCTCCCCTTTGTTTTCAAATTCTCTTAGCATGGAGCATGGCATGGTTTAGTTCACTCAGACATTTTTTTTAAGGCTGTGTCATGACCTAACCCAGATTAATTTTTAAGATGTTGTCGATGGCTTCCTCAAACTTTTAAAAAGCCGAGTGAATGGGGCTGGTCAACAGAAGGATGCAAAGATGAAATTGTTGGCAGAAGGATGGCATGTGGCCCACAATAATTTATAGAGTGCTCACCTGCCCATTTAAAAGCCAGCACCTGGGGATCCCGAGGCAGCCCCTGGACCACAGCCATCCTGTCTACTCGCCTTGGGCAGGCCGGTGGAGAACTGGCTTGAGGCTGCAAATATGAAGGATTCTCCTGATGCAGGGGGTGTGTGCACCTGTTCTCTTCCTGACCCTGGCTCCCTTCACCACCCCACCTTCCAATGACCCTGATGTGGATTTGGCATTCCAGGGCTGTTGATTCTGAACACATGTGGGGTGAACACATGTGGGGTTTGGGTGTGTAGATACGTGACCAAACAGGTAGAGGTCAGGCTGTCCTTTCTCTTTGCTGGGTAACTCCTTTCATCAATCTTCAAGCAATATGTTAAACACTCTTCCTCAGACTCCCAGTGTAGACAAGTCCTGGCAGATGATAGGCCAGCCTAGGGAGCAGAGTATGGGTCTGATGTTCAGGAATCTGGGTCCTATTTTCGGTTCTAATTCAGTTGTAATGGAATTTTAAAGCAGAGGAAGCCCGAAATATCAGTTGTCCCAGTGGATTGTTAATAGCTACCCCCCTCCACCCCCGCCTTTCGTTTTTAAAAAATACTTGGCCTGAGCAATAAACTATATGGCCACCTATGAATACAATGCATAAAAGTTTAAGAATAAAGTGAGTTGTCGTGCATCTTAGGATCAGTTGGTGGCTGAGCTGGCTCTGGAACCTAGACCATTCTGGTCTCTCTGCCAAGTCACTCACTCTCTCTGTGACTCAGGGTCCTCGTGGGAAGCATGTATCTGTACAGCCCAGATGAAGAGCTGATATATTTATATTGGCTTGCCAAACAGAAGTTCAACATGAACGCTGGGGGTTCAAGGAAATGTTCGCCACAAGGTCAAATTACTCTATTTGCTTCAGGTTCTAATGTTAGCTTATGGCCATGTTTGGATAATGATAGAAACTCTTCTAAAAGTAGAGAAGTTAATTTTTACCCATCCTCATGTAATTTCTTGTAATTTGCTTCTGGTAGTTTTGATAAAATGTGGCCAAACATGAAAATCCTCCAGATCTTTCAAAACTACTTTGTCCTTTGATGTTAAAAACAAAACCAGACACAATCTAAGGCGACATTGATCCGTTCTAATCTCTTAGTGTGTATGGAAACCAATGGCTGTCATTCTAGCCACCAGACCTAGAGGCCTGGAAGTTTCCTGGAATTCTCAAGGACATGACAGATATGCTTAAATAGTCTAGTCTTCACTGCTGTAGTTTCATTTCCTTCCTGTGTGGTTTCTCCCTAAGAAAGTTATATAAACAATGTCTCTAGCTCTTATGCCCCTCTCTCCTTTCAAATTTCTAGCCTACTAGTCCCCCAGAGTGAAATTTATTTTTAGAAAAAACTCAAAATCAATAACTAGCGCTTGGAAGGGTCTGTTCCCTTATTACATATTGTTCATACCCTTCCTGGGGAGTAGAATAGCATCCTTTGGAGATGGCTGGCTTTGGCATGAATGAAGCAGGACTAGAGAAAGGGGGAGGTCATCTCCTTTTTCATTAGCACTATACCTGGTTCGAAGGCAGACACTTCACTGACTGAGGCATCCAGGTTCCCCGCCCACCCAGCCTTTCTGCAACATCCCTCTAATGCTAGAGGAACGACCTACAGGAGGTTCAGAGTTATCCCCCAAGCTGGACTTTGTGAAGTATCTGTCCTTTTCAATTATGTTGAAATGAAGTTATGTTATGTTAGTCTTACGTTAATAAGAAGGCTGTAGCTGCACATCCTCTGTTTATCCCATTAGTTGAACACCTGTTCATAAAAACAACTGGGTAAAAAAATAAAGCCCGTATAACTGAGTCTCACGGCAACAAGCAGCATGCATGGTTGGACTTTGACATGACTTGGAGCACTAAAAAGTACCAGGTGCATGTCATTTTACTCATTACCTAATTACAGTCATAAAATAAGAATAGTGGTTGGACCATAAAAAATAATAATCGATTCAAGTATATTTGCATAGAGATAACTCCATTCTTCAAAGAGTCTTTTCTAGACATTTCAAAGTGTACAAACAACCTACTTGCATTAGACATGTTACAACGGCCTACAAACAGGCAGCCTAACCATCTACGGATCACGCATGTGCGATACCATGGAAGTCCCTAACTACTGTTCCTTACTATGTAATTAGGGCTCAGGCAAAAATATTGTAGAATCCAGTATACACTTAAAAAAAAAATCATGATGGACACTTCCTCTCCCTCTGCCTGCCACTCCTCCTGCTGTGCTCACACTCTCATTCTAATAAATAAATAATTTTTAAGAAAATTATTTTTAAAAAATCATGATGAGGGCAGCCTGGGTGGCTCAGTGGTTTGGCGCTGCCTTCAGCCCAGGGTGTGATCCTGGAGACCTGGGATCGAGTCCCACATCGGGCTGCCTGCATGGAGCCTGCTTCTCCCTCTGCCTGTGTCTCTGCTTCTCTCTCTCTCTCTCTCTCTGTGTCTCTCATGAACAAATAAATAAAATCTTTAAAAAAAATGATGAAATGTCCCCAGAATTACAAACAGGCAGCCTTTTTCAGAGTCAGGCACTGGGAAAAAACTCTCCAGAAAAATACTCTAATTTGTTTGAAAAAATGGCTACAGAGCAATATAACATATCTACCTGACTCTCAGTTATCTGTGTGTGGCTTCACTGGATTTGATTTTTTATTTTTTTAAAAAAATTTTTTTTTATTTTTTATTTTTTTTTTTTGGATTTGATTTTTTAAATACCAGACTGATCTCTATGATCAGTGTTTAAAAAGATTTTGAGCACCTCTCCTCTTCTAAGAAAGAAATCTATCTCTCCCTACCCTGCAGCCTATTGCTCTAATTAATTTAATTAATGTTCTCCTGGTCAAGCAGAATTAGGGAGCTAAATGGGTAACCAAAAATGAATAACTTAAACATAAAAAGGATATTTATAGGGGCGCCTGGGTGGCTCAATTGGTTAAGCATCTGACTCTTGATGTTGGCTCAGGTCATGATCTCGGTCATGGGATCAAGCGCCGGAGTTGGGCTCCTCAGTCAGCGAGGGGTCTGCTGAAGATTCTCTCTTCTTCATCTACTCCCCCCTACCTCTTGCTCTCTAAAATAAATAAATCTTTTTTTTAAGTGTATTTATAATCAGCCATTTTACTTACTCGTGCCACTTTTCCTCTCTACAAACTGTTTATACAGTTGGCTTTTCTGTTATTTGTTTCTAGCCTTAGTAATGCAAATTTTTCTTTATGTTTAATGGTTTTCTTTAGAAAATATTGGGATCCACACCCCCTCCCCCAGCAGAAATCTATTTGTCTGATTTCTTGGTGTATTAGGGCATGAGACATTTTCAAAGAGATTTAATCATTCAATTTACTTCACAAGTCTCACCCCTCCTGGATTATCTGGTTTGAAAAGCCCAGAGCACATGGCTGTGTCGGTGGAAAATTCTAGTACAAGCCGTTTTTTGTTCCTTTGTTTATATTTGATCATAGGACCAAAGTCTGTTTGAGATGTAATGAATATTCACACTCACTAAGCATTAGCACAACCATACTAACAATACCCGAAACAGGCAGAGGCCCAAGCATATTCATCCCATCAGACAAATTCCTATCCTACCTATTCAAAGTGGAATAAAAATGAAAGGTCAGGAAATTTGAAGCTATAATGTATTCTCTTATCTTTAACCACAAGCTGCAACAATATGATTTCTTAGGAGCAAAAGCAGCCTCCTGTTCCCTACCATGGTTAGGAATATGCGTTTCTGTTCTCCAAGGTTCTAACAGAACTGCATCTTGCTACTCTGTAACAGCAGTGCAGATACCTGAATTCAACAGGAATATTTTTACTATCCCACACCTAAGTGAGAAATTTAAAGTTTTACAACAAGGGGACCAGATGTCCAGGTTCGCCTGGGACACTTCTGATGCACTGTTGTCTTGATGTAATTATTCATAGCGCCCCTTTCACACCTATGTGTTCCAGGTTAGATGGCAAATTCTTTGGTCACGTTACTTTAACAGATAGGCTGGATATTAAAAAGCACCTTGGTTCAAAATGTTTCAAGGGCTCTTTAGTCGTCCTTTGAAGTGTTCAGGCACAAAGTGTTCAGCAAACCAGGGACACAGCCTAGAATATGCTACGGTATTCCCTTTCAGCAGGTCAGTGACATTAGTAAACTGTTGTTGAGAATAGCATGATCATTTAAACCCAGGCCATGCTGATCATTAGAATTGTAGAGGACAAATGATCTCAGAGGTCATCTGGCCCAGCATCTTCGCTTTTCTAGATGAATAAATCATTACACTTCTGGAAACGTGAATGTCATTGTACAGTTTTCTAAGTTGTTTCTTGAGCCGACTCTCACTGGATCACAATTGAAGTAGGCAAGGAAGGAAGTTTTTAGCCACATTTTACAGAAAAGAGAACTAAGTTTCAAATAAGTTTAAAAAAACAAGAAATCCACACCTGGCCAAGGTCATGAGACTATGAAAGTAGAGGAGCTAAAACTGAAATGCAGCTCTGACTCTTTGCCCAGTGCTCTTTCCAATATCTCATACCGGGTTAGTATTTTCATTCATTAGTGAGGATTTAAGATATATCTCCTACGTATAATCCATTAAAGATCTACCACCCTTTCTCTTCCCCACCTGCAAAGAGCTCTCTGGCCAGCAACTGAACTGTTCTGGCCCGACAGCGCCTCTTGGTGGCTGGCCCAGGAAGTGCAAAACACAAACCCTTTACTATCCCCTTCTTCCTTGTCCCTTGGGTAGAAGAATGAGGAGGTGAGGACCATGCGAGGTTACCTCTGGCTTTTTCTTTATGTTCATTAATTATGTCTCAAACAAAACCTGATTCTTACATCAATGCTTCTCAGCATTCCCCTTCTCCCCCCTCTCCCTCTCTTGATTTCATCTCTGAGACGAATACAGCTCTAATGATTATGCCTTAATAAGACATGGTGAAGTCAGACTTCCTGAAGTGAAAATAAAGTTCCATCACCATGCATCCGTATGTATTCACTTCCCATCCCACAATGTGTCAGGGACTGCTCCTGACTCTTGGGATACATCAGACTTGTGCTATAAACCTCCAACCTCTTCCAAGTTCCCTGAAACCCCTTCAATATCTGCACCAGAACCCCATTTCTCTGAGCCAAGTTTCAAGTAAAACTGTTTCTTAAGCATTTGCCTTCAAAGTGAAATGATATTAAATTTCCCTAAGATATTTCAACAGGATTATTTTCTACTTTTTTCTTTCTGTAACAAATATGTAGCATTTTAGTTACACTCTATGTGTGGGTTAGCCTGGGGTTCTATCCACAATTTATAATGTTCTGTCTAGAGAAAACTTTTTCTGAATTCGTAACAGTCACTACAGAGATAGCCTTTTGGAACAGCAATCTGGAGCCATAGGGAGATCTCCCATGAGGAGATGACAAAATGAGGTTGCTTTCTTTCATTTGCCCATTTCTTTCTTTCTTTTTTTTTTTTTTTAAGATTCCATTCATTCACTCATGAGAGACACAGAGACACAGGCAGAGGGAGAAGCAAGCTCCATGCAGGGAGCCGGATGCGGGACTCGATCCCAGGATTCCAAGACCACACCCTGGGCCAAAGGCAGGTGCCAAACTGCTGAGCCACCCAGGGATCCCCTGCCCATTTATTTCTAAGGAGGTTGATTAAATCCTCTACTTATTTCACAGCATGAAGAAGCCCAAGGATTTATTATTGTCTTTAACCATTTCCCCATATTTCTACATACAAAGCTTCGACTTAGAGCATGAGTTGGGCTACCAGTGAAAAGAACTCAGTGTGTACACAAAAAATTTTATTTCCAGGATTAATTAATTTATTCACCCCTCCTTCCAATAGCTTTTCCGAGCTTGCTATCCTCTGTAAGTAGCTGTAAAAAGTCTAGACTGCGGAGGGACTCACTTCAACAAGTTTCAGGATATTCCTTAAATCAATAAAACTCTGTAAATCTAGGGATTAAGTAGCAGCCACAGTCCCTAATACCAGCTGGTCTGGTTGAAGCTAACCTTTCTATTCCATTGTGTCGGATGCTGACACCTTTTCTCATTTGTACACTATATTATTCACATAATGTCATCTTTCAATTATCTCTGTTCCAATTAAAGAAGAGCATGTGGGGAAAGAAAGCCAGCCTGGCTGGTGGTGCTGGTAGTGTTAACTGAAATCACTAGCTAATCCATTTAGCTAGGTCAGAGCCTTGTCTGGTCACCATGTTTGTTTTGAAACATGTCACAGGGAGGAAGACATTGCTGCCAGACTGGCTCCACCCCACAGGGAGCCAGTGTAGACACAGGACACTGCCTTAATTTTCTCCCAGGATGCACCACCTGGCTTTACCTCTTCTTTTTCCACAACCACCCATCAAGGCTCTTCTGCCTACACGGCTACTTCATGCAAAGAGGAGATATAGGGTAGTGGCTAAGAACATGGAGGCAGAAGCTAGACTTTCCGGGTTTGACTCTCTTCTCTACCACTCACTAGGTTTGTATTTGGGGAAAGTTTTATACAGCTCCCGGGGAAAGGTATCTAAGTTTCCATATACAT
The DNA here is from genome assembly GCF_048418805.1 of Vulpes vulpes. Taxonomy (NCBI): domain Eukaryota; kingdom Metazoa; phylum Chordata; class Mammalia; order Carnivora; family Canidae; genus Vulpes; species Vulpes vulpes. The sequence goes on from NC_132781.1 coordinate 75,548,555, forward strand.
CAGTTTCTACAAGTATAAAATGGAGATGAGTGCCTCTACCATAATGCTCCTTCCTCTGGCAGTTACATGAGGTAACTCATCTACGACATAGGACTGTGCCAGGCATATAGTAATTGCTCAATAAATTCGTTGTTCTTGTTATAGCAGGGATGAGGTTTCTGTATGCAATTTGATAATAGGAATCAGCTCTGTGCTGTTTTAGGCAGGAAGGACTAAAAGATATTAGAAGGCTGGAAAGTTATTTTTTCCAATGTAATGTTTTGGTTTTGAACTTGGTCAGTCCTGGTTGTTGAAAGAAAACACAGAGCAGTATCTTTCCAACTTATGTCCTATATCAAGTCCTGCCAGATGCCATTGGTTAAGTTCAGTTCAGCAGACAAATAATAAGCACCTATTAAATGCCAGATACTCCTAATGAATGCTGGTGAGATATAAATGTATAAGAGATGACATATCCCCCATAGAAGAGCATATAATTTAGTGGGGAAGACAGGCCCAGGAACAAATAATTTTAAAACGATTTCAATTTGGTCATTTTTCTCATAGGCCAACACACCTAGAAAAATCTACTCACCAAGTCATATTTTTTCCTGCTTATTTTTAACTCCTTACTATTCCCTTTCTGCCCTATTAATGCTTCCTTATTAATAAATAAAAAGATAAATTGAAAAGTGCTTGTGAGAAATGAGAAAAAAATACCAACAACTAAATTCAAATCAGTGCACAGTATAGAAGTGCTAATAAGAAAACATGCTAAAGATAGGACATCCTCACCTCCTCCCATCCCCACCTCATTAGTTTTGAGAAATTCCATCCAGGGATATGTCTTATGATGAAGGAATACAGACCGCATTTGATTTTTTTTTTTTAAGATTTTATTTCAGAGAGAGAAAGAGAATGAGAGGTTAGGAGGGGCATAGGGATATAAAGAGAGAAGCAGACTTTCTGCTGAGCAGGAAGCCCAATGTAGGGCTTGATCCCAGGACCCAGAGATCATGACCCGAGGCAAAGGCAGACGCTTGATCGACTGAGCCACCCAGGCACTCCAGCATTTGATTAAAAAAAAAAAAAAAAAATTTTTTTTTTTTTTTAAGGAAACTGCAGCCCAGAAAGACTGAAACTTTCAACTGTCCTTACCAGCTTGCCACCCAGGAGCTGCCCTGCTGAATGCCTAGCCCACAGTCATTCAAAGAACAATAATATCTTCCATAAGCAAGCACTTTACAGCTTAGACATACTTCCCTACAATAATGTCATATGAACTTTATAACAAAGCTGTGAGCTAGGTGAAGGTGTGTGTTATATCCCTTCTTCACATGAGAGAACTGGAGGTATTGCAAGTGATGTCTTTTGTGTTTTGGGTTTTTTTAAAATGAGGCTCTGCACCCAGCATGGAACCCAGTGCAGGGCATCTCATTCTTCCTGCTTTGTTGAATCAATTGTAGCCTGTTCTGGGAGAACAGGTGCATGCCATTGTGAGCTGGCAGGTGGTTCTGCATGTGCCAGGAGCTCTTAAACCAAGTCAAAAACTAAGAGCTCAGATCTTACTGGACAAACTTGAACAAATCTCCCCCACTTTATCTGTACCTCTAATAATGGAGTCAGAACAAAACTTGAGAGGGGTGAGTCCGTTAACCCTGTTACCTTGGTGTCAAGTGGACACTAGGCTTTCCCGGGAGGCATGTGGAGGGCTGCAAGAAGTCTGCAGTAGCAGCTAAGGGAACGAGGCTGGAGAGACCACAGCAGGTCAGCAATGCCTGCCCCACACTGGGAAAGACTGGCTGCCACCAGTCCCAGTTCTTCACTAAAGTAACAGGTAACAACTCCAGTTAGAGCTCAGCAATCCAAATAGGTGATTCAGTGATATCTTAGAATCTCTGATATCAGTAGACCATGAGGAGAATATAGGTTTTTAAAAATATTTTATTATTTATTTTAGAGAGAGAGAACAATCAAATGGGGGAGAAGGGAGAAGCAGAGGGAGAAGGACAAGCAGACTCCATGAACATGGAGCACCAGGCAGGGCTTGATCTCATGACCCTGAGATCATGACCTGAGCTGAAATCAAGAGTAGGATGCTTAACTGACTGAGCCACCCAAGCGCTCCAAGAAGAATATATTTTTAAAGGTATAAATCAACCTTGTTGCTCAAGATACCACAAACTGCCTGTACTGCTAAAGCCAGAATTCTGGGTTTTCCTCTGATGCTATAAACAAGTTAGTTAACCTTCCTCTAACCACAAAACAGGACTAATTCCATTCTGATTACTATGAAAGGATTATGAAAGAAATCAAAAGAACTAATAGCAACCTGCTTTTGAACTGGAGCTCACACCCCCTGCTCCTGGCATCTCAGTCCAAACACTAGAACACATTATTTGGTTTTACATGTTTATATCCTGTTTTAAACCCACAGCCTAATAGTCTCTTTACACTTCCTGTCTATCCCTACATCCTTTCTTCTTTTACTCAGTCATTTTAAATCCATATCTGTTATTTTTTGTTCGGAAACTTTGATACTAACTTTGCAGGGGTGAGGGGTGGGGGTGGATAATTGATATGGTTAACATGTTAACTTTTTTTTTTTTTTTAAGTATAGAATCCAGTCCTCACTTCCAGGAGCTCTGTAAAAGGGAAAATAAGAACATTTTTAGCATAAGACAGACAAAAGATCTAATATAATTGATTTTCCATACATCTTTTTTATTGTTTTTGGTGACCCATGGAAATAACAAGCTAGCCTAGAGACAGACTCTAAACTCAAAAAACCCTCAAATCTCCTGCTGGGCTGAAACAGGAAATACTTTTATACAGTAAATAGTAAACATATGGAACCTTTTAGCCCCAAGAACTTATGCAAGCTGAACACATAAATAGCTGCAAGAGGTTTAGGTATTACTCATGGATTTAAAAAAAATACATAACAAAAATTAGCAAAAATTAAGAAGTTTGACAGTACTGATGAGGATGTGGAACAAGGAAACGTTATACACTGTAGAGTATAGTTCAACAACTTTGGGGAAAAAGTTGATATTATTTGTAGTTAAAAGCCACATATCTTGGGGCACCTGGATGATGTAGTTAGTTGAGTGGCCAACTCTTAATTTTGGCTCAGGGTCATGAGATTGAGCCCCAAGTAGGGTTCCCTGCTCAGCAGTGAGTCTGCTTGAGGTTCTCTGTCCCTCTGCCCCTTCCCCTCCAAGCACTTTCTCTATATATAAAATAATCTTTTTTTTAAAAGGCCACATATCTTAAGACTGTTATAGGAATACCTAGAGATGTGTATACCTAGAGAAACCCTCCTAGATGCACTTCAGAAGGCATATGAAAAAATACTCCAAGAGCAATGTTCATAATAGCAAAAAACTGAAAACCAAATATCTACCAACAGGAAAAGACATAAATAAATTATAGTATATTCACAAAATGGAAACAGCACTGAATATGGATGAACTTCTCTACATGCAGAAATTACGGGTGAATCTTGGAAATTATTGATGAAAAAAGCAATTCATAGAATAATTATATATAATACTACTTTTATATAATTCCAAAATATACAAAGCTAAAATAATATGTTCTTTTAGGATCCATACATATGTGATGGAACTACTTTAATAATCAAAGGAATAGGGGCACCACTGAGCCACCCAGGTGCCCCCAGGGATATTTTTTTAAGAAAAAGTAAATAAACTTCTTAATTTCAAAATAATAAATGCTCATGATAGAATAGGGAGGAAACAAGAAAATATAAAGAAAAAAATTTACATCATCTGTAGTCTCACAATTTAGATATAATCACTGTTAACCTTTTGTTGAATTTTTCTCTAGTTTTTTAAATATGTAAAACTAGAATTGATAGTAGCATTTTTTAAAAAAGATTTTGTTTATTTATTAATGAGAGACACAGAGAGAGAGAGAGAGAGAGAGAGAGAGAGGCAGAGACACAGGCAGAGGGAGAAGCCGGCTCCACGCAGGGAGCCTGATGTGGGACTGGATCCCGGGCCTGCAGGATCACAACCTGGGCCGAAGGCGGCGCTAAACCACTGAGCCACCCAGGCTGCCCTGATAATAGCATTTTAAAAATATATTTTCCTATTTCTGTTTGGAATCCTGTTTCCCTGAAGATAGTAATGATGTTATGTGTATATGGAGTATTCATAATCTAATGTTCAGTTTTAAGTTCTATTATACAAGTTGTCCGTGCAACTGATAACTTAAATTTTAGCAGTTCTCTCCCTGAAAACTTTAAGAAATTAGAGGACAGTCATTTGTCCAGTTTGCCAAATCTTTTCCACTATAATTTTTGCCATCTAAATCAATTACAGATAACTGTATGAAGAGGTGGAAGGGATTTTTCTTTTGATGACCTGCTTTCTTACTCTGATGTCAATATAAAAATACATTTTTCAAGATTTTTAAGGGGTTTTATATTATTTCTAAATTTTTGAAAACAGGGAAATTTCTCTGAAAATTCATAATTTTTTTAAAAAATATTTTATTTATTTATGTTAGCGAGACAGAACATGACTGGAGGGGATGAGCAGAGGGACAGCAGACTCCCCATTGAGGGTGGAGTCTGACTCCATCCCAGGACCCCAAGATCACCACCTGAGTCAAAGTCAGATGCTTAACCAATTGAGCCCCCAGGTACCCTGATAATTCATAATTTTAAAGGCAATTTCCCCATTCCTGACCATACATACAAAAGATTAATAACATGGTGCCTAAATGTTTTTTCTGACATGTATCTGTGTACTTTAAAAACTTTATTCCTTAGGGGTGTCTGGGTGGCTCAGTTGGATAAGCATCCAACTCTTGGTTTCCACTCAGGTAATGATCTCAGGGTTGTGGGATTGAGCCCTACGTCAGGCTCCATGCTCAGCTCAGAGTCTGCTTGGGATTCTCTCTCTTTCCCTCTGCTCCTGTCCTCACTCTCTCTAAAGTAAATAAAATTTCAAAAAATAAATTTTCAAAAAGACTTTATTCCTTTAAAACTACCTCAGCCTATCATCTACTCAATTGTTGAGATGATACACAGCATCAAAGGTAGAAGATAGGGATCCTTGGGTGGTGCAGCGGTTTGGCGCCTGCCTTTGGCCCGGGGCGCGAGCCTGGAGACCCAGCATCGAATCCCACATCGGGCTCCCGGTGCATGGAGCCTGCTTCTCCCTCTGCCTGTGTCTCTGCCTCTCTCTCTCTCTGTGTGTGACTATCATAAATAAATAAATAAATAAATAAATAAATAAATAAATAAATAAATAAATAATTTAAAAAATTAAAAAAAAAGGTAGAAGATATTTTAATGAATTTTTATAGGTATAAAGTATAAGATGTTCTAAACATTTATCATTGACTTTAATAATTACAAAATCTTGTAAGAGCTGAGATACATTTTATAACCCTTCCACACTGGATTCCTAAAGTGGTTCTGATAGAGGAGGACTATGGGAGGCCCGGACATTTCTACTGGTGATTCTGAGGACCAGTCAGGCACAAGAGCTACTGCTCTAAGCATTAATCAATCAAACAGAAAAACAAACACATACACAAACTGTTTTTTCTTTGAAAGCAGACTTCATGGGGCATCTGGGTGGCTCAGTGGTTGAACGTCTGCCTTTGGCTCAAGGCATGATCCCAGGGTCCTCGGATCCAGTCCTGCATCAGGCTCCCCACAGGCAGCCTGCTTCTCCCTCTGCCTGTGTCTCTGTGTCTCTCTCTGTGTCTCTCATGAAGAAGAAAGAAAGAAAAAGAAAGAAAGAAAGAAAGAAAGAAAGAAAGAAAGAAAGAAAGAAAGTCTTAAAAAAAAAAAAAAGTAAAGTAAAAAAGAAAGCAGACCTCATGTTAACCTGGAGAGGCAGATCAATATTCCACTCCTGTTTGTCAATTTCTCTCTCTTTTTTTTTTAAAGATTTATTTATTTGATGGAGGTAAGGACAGAGGAAGAAAAGGGAGAGAGAGAGAATTCCAAGCAGACTTCACACCGAATGTGGAGCCAGATCCCAGGACCCTGAGATCACAACCTGTGGGGAAATCAAGTCAGTCAGATACTAAACCAACTGAGGCACCCAGGCGCCCCCTATTTGTCAATTCTGACAGACACAGACAGCGTGGATGGTGCCCTTTGTGCCCTGTCCAGAGTAGTTCAGTAAGTGGTGAGTGAAGAACCTCTACTTCTCTTGGGGATAGGACAGCACATTACTTTTCTCACTTAAGAAAATACAATGCTTCTGGAGCCCATTGCTTCCCAGAAGTCCTGGGCTAATGGAAATTGAGAGATGGCCCTAAAAAATGATTCAACTGCTTTTTTCTCTTTTGGCCAGCTCACCATGTTTATGCAGAGGATCTACCACTGATAACCATTTGGTTTGATATTAGTGGCTTTACAAAGAGGTCTGATGGTTGGGGGAGGGAGGAGAGAGATAGTAAATGAGAGCTCACAGCAGTCTCTGCAGGTTAGTTTGTAGCACTCTCTGTAAGCTAGTTCATCCAGGTAAATATCTTTAAAATAAATAACCATAGAGTTAGGGGGCAAGGGTAAAACTGTCTAACCACGTGTAGGGATTCATTTAGAAGAAAAGCCAGCTGTTTTCAGTTAACCTCTTGAAAAAGCTTTATGCGTTGTCTTCCCCCACCACAAAAACAAACCACAGGACAAGTTGCTCTTTGAATGTTTCATATGAATATAACCTCAGCAACAATAGAACTTATGCTGAGATTAAAGTTTAAGAAGCTTTAAGATATTTTTAGTTCTTTTCATCTGAAAGTGTTTAGACTACTACCTCGAGAGAAGCTTTTCAACAGCTTCCTTACTGGAAAGAGTTGAGAAGTTTTATAAGGCCAAGGTTATGGGGGTGATTTGGTTTTTAAATTTCCTTTAAAAGAGGGAGAAGGAGAGAAGAAACCAAGCAACAGCTGCAAACACTTGTCAGCCAAAGGGGGCTGAAATAACAGCAACAGTTTTGTGGAGAACAGCAGATAAGTCTCACTATCGAGGTCAGACCTTTTATCTTCATTTCTAGAAATCAAGCTTGTTTGTTTGGTGTATGTTGGAGAAGCAGGTATTTTCAAAAGGCCCTCCCACAAGTCTCCTTAGCAGCCAAACAAGTCCAGTGGCCCTCAGCCAACTAACCCAAGGAGCACTTTCAAGTCAACCGGAAGCTACCCATGAAACCTCATACAGAGTCCTGTAACAGGAAGCCACAAAAATAGAAGAGAAAATGCACCTGATTAAATGTTAGGACAGTAACAGGCTTTGACTTATATAATAAGTATGTAACAAAAAGAGAGAAAGAAGTACATGCCGAACAGACCTTGAATCTGAGTCCAGTTTAGAAATCTATACACTTGGTTAATATTTTTGAGGGACTAAGAGTTCTACAAAGACCCAAAATGTTTCACTGAAAAGAGGCAGCATAACTGTGTCAAAGGAATTAGATGGAACCTTTCCAAGAAATAAAATCAGAGGCAGTAATGTCCCCTCTTCTATATTCTTTTAGGCAAAATGAGCAGTGGGGGGTGGTTCCAGGAGGCAGCTTTGGCTGGAACTGGGATCCTATGAGGACAGTCAATGCCCATTCAGAAGCTCCTGCCTTTAAACTGCTGCCCTCCTGATTTTTTCCGCCCAACTAAAGTCAGAATGGCCTGCTGGGAAGGGTCTTGCAGAACACAGGACTGAAACTAAAGCTAAGGGTGTCGGTCATTAACTGGGCAATGTTGGTAGAGGAAGTCCTTCTGTGCCTGCTTCTCCTGGGCTGTTCCAGGAGAGGACTGAAAAAAATCTCCGAGATTCTTTCCAGCTCTGAATTTCTGGGTCAAAGAAAAGGGGAGATGGGTGCCCACAGGAGAGGTGACATTTCTGACCTGGCTTGAGCCTGTGAGCACTGTAACAGGAGTGACTGGTACAGATTTTGAAATTGGGGAGGGGGCATATAACTCATCTACAAACAAGGGACTTCATGGTGGCCTGACAAGGGCCTTGAGCCCAAGACTCTCGCACGGTGGAATGCTTTTTTGTCCCACCTGGAAACGTCTCCAAGTGACCCAGAGGGGAGGTAAAGATATTTACCAGGGAGCACAGGAGGCAGGTCCCAGTAGAAAAGGTCGTACCAGCATCAGGTACATTATGCAGGCACATCGGTGGAGTGTGGCTCCTCCCCAGGCACAAACCACTTCAAAACCTACTCAGGATTGTGCTGGATGATTTTGCAATTGTTTGTTTAAACAACAAACCAGCCTGATTCCCACACTTGGAACTTGTCTTTTACTGTCAGCGGAGTCAAGTCCTGACCTGTCTGTACCAAATCCTCAGCCAAGATCTTCAAGACTGTAGCTTCCTATGCCTCGGTACATCTTAAATTGTAGGATGGAGAGGGGTGGGGGGGAGGTGAACATCTGATGAACATCTGCCCCCCCCCCTTTTTTTTGACCCAGTTCAGAAGCTATTTAGATATGGAGAGGATGCAGCAGGAAGTCATGCTACCCAAAATCTGCCAGAGCGATGTTTGGCTCTGAAGCAAGAGCCCCTGGAGCTGGTGACCAAGTGGCTGGGCCCCAACGGCCAGCAGCGCCGGGCAGCGGGGAGCCGCGCGGACTGGAGGCTTCAGAAAACTGGGGGTGGAGGGGTGGGGCGGAGGGCCGGGGAGGCTGCAGATTGCAGAGTGAGTCACACAAGCCCTCAGGTGGACACTTCTCCTGATGCTCAGCTCCCGGTCTTAGCGCCTCCAGGAGTAAACGACGTCTCTGGACCTCTGTCCTGCTCTGTGGACGGGAGAGAGTAAAAGTGCGGCTCCAGTTCCCCAACTTTAAGTAACTTCCGTCCTTTGGGTCGTTTCTTCGAGGGAGGGGCGGGGTGGGGCGTCCTGCCCCCCTCGGCTTAGCCGCGTTCGAGGCCGACGCACGCGCACCCGCGAGGTGGGTCCCCAGCCCCGCGACCCGTCGCCACCGCCCGGGGCAGCTCCCTCTCCCGGGGGCGAAGCTCCGGGGGCGACTTTCCAGGAGCCTCGGGCCAGGAGGGCGCGCCGCCGCCCCAGGGACCGCGGCCGGGAGACCCCGCGGGCAGGTCGGGCCCCGAGGCCGCGCCGCGATCCCCATCCCTGCCCGCCGCCGCCGCGCTCACCCCCCGCTCCTCTCGCCCGCAGCCGCGCCGCGACTATGTCGGCGGAGACCGCGAGCGGCCCCACCGAGGACCAGGTGGAGATCCTGGAGTACAACTTCAGCAAGGTCAACAAGCACCCGGACCCCACCACGCTGTGCCTCATCGCGGCCGAGGCCGGCCTTTCCGAGGAGGAGACCCAGGTGAGGCCGGCACGCCCCCACCCCGACCCCTGCGCGCCCCCACCCCGACCCCTGCGCGCCCCTCCACCTCCCGGCCTCTGTGCACCCCCATCCCTGTGCACCCTCCACCCCCGACCCCTGCGCGCCCCCACCCCGACCCCTGTGCACCCCCATCCCTGTGCACCCTCCACCCCCGACCCCTGCGCGCCCCCACCCCGACCCCTGCGCGCCCCTCCACCTCCCGACCTCTGTGCACCCCCATCCCTGTGCACCCCCCACCCCCGACCCCTGCGGCCCCCCACCCCGACCCCTGCGCGCCCCTCCACCTCCCGACCTCTGTGCACCCCCATCCCTGTGCACCCCACCCCGACCCCTGCGGCCCCCCACCGCCGACCCCTGCGCGCCCCTCCACCCCTGCGCTCTCCTCCACTCCCAACTCCTGTGCGTTCCTCTCCACCCCCATCCCTGAGCGCCCCCCACCCCTGCGGCTCCTCCACCCCCGACCCCTGCACGCCCCCCCCGCCCCCCCACCCGACCCCTGCGCACCCCGCCAGCCCCCGACCCCTGCGCGCTCTCCCCATTCCCCAGACCCCCGCGCTCCCCTCCATCCCCATCCCTGTGCACCTCCCCACCCCTGCGCGCTCCCCCATCCCCCCCGACCCCTGCGCGCCCCGGGCCGCCTTGCGCACGCGGGGGCCCCCCCTGCCCTCCCCGGATCCGCGGTCGCTCCCGCCCGCACCCCGCGAGCCCGGACCCCGCGGCGCTGCCCCCGCCGCACGCCAGCTGCCCGGCTCCGTGCGCCCCGTGTCCGACCCTCCAGCCCCAGCCCGCGGCGGCCCCCCGGGAACCGCGTGGAAACCTCACGGTCACCCTGCCCCCTCCGTGCTTCGCTGCTCTCCCCGTAGCCCGGGAGAACCGCGCCGTCCTCCCTGCGGCTCCGGGAGCTGCGTCCCTGGGCCACTCTCGCCTCGCTTCCTCCTCCTCCTCCTCCGCGCGCGATCCCCCCCGCCCCCCTTGGCCCGAGCGACACCTTCCGAAGAGGAGCCTCGTGCGCCCTCTGAGCCCCGGCTGGCAGCTCTGTTCTCGGCCGAGAGTGCCAGGCTGGAAGGGACTCTAGCGATCAGCTGTAGTAAATTCAGCCCTCGGTTTGGCACACGAGGAAACTGAGGCCAAGGAGAGAGTTGCCAGCGTAGCAAGGGTCGTCAAGCTTGCTCTTTCCACACTCCGCGCTGCAGTGCCCCTTAGCTGCGGAGCTAAACTTGTGTATAGCCAGGGAGATTTCACAGTTCAAAAAATTCCCGGGCTCTAAGTCTTTTTCTGGAGTTTTCCAAGAAGGTAAGCGTCTGACATTTACAACTGAAGGGAGTGGAAGCAGATGTCCCTTTAAGTGCTTTGATTGATTTATCTATTTTTAAAAGCTCCTATTATTCGGAATATTGTTTAGGATAGAGAACGAAACACTGTGATTATGAACCTCCAGGTGCAATGTTGCTTCAGCAGGCTTTTTTTTTTTTTAAACCCTTATCTAGAGTTTACTCTTCTATTTTCCCCTTGGTCATGGAAAGACAATTAGTTATGCATGATACTACTACTTGGAACCGCTCTAGCATCTCTCCCACGGGAGCCTGAAGCACTTCCACACCTCTGGTCTCAGCTCTAAAGCAGGGATTTTCTTATTTTTTCCCATTTTATAGACCAGAGCATTAGGCACTTTGACCTCTCCTCACGTTGGACCATACTCAGCTGAGGCTTAAAAGCTTGTCATGGGTGCTCTAAGATATCCCAGAACCAAGACCCTGGATCCCAAGTCTAAAATGATTTTTACTAATTAAGCCAGATGTACTTTGGGGAGTTTGCCCATAGAAAATCTTCTCATTCCTAGCTGCAACCCTGACATGAGTGGTTGTAGGGGTGAGTCAGCCTCTGAGCAGGGTGCCTGGCTTCCTTCCCGCCCCCCCTCCGGGGGGGGGGGGGGGGGCAACACCTTCTTCCTCTCTGGGGCTGCTATGACTCTGCTTGCCCCTCTGCCTTCTTGTGTAGACCCGCAGGGAAGCACCAGAGACCCCAGAGCTTAGAGGGAGGCAAAAGTTAGCAAGTTCAGGGGAAGTGTCTGTCCTCTGTCACTCCTTACTTGGTTGGGTCCCATTTTCCAACTTCCCATCCTTTCCACCCAAACTTTTACTCAGCTCCTCCCACCCCCATGTGCACTGGTTGGTAAGAATGGGGTTCTTCTTTAATCTTCTCAAACAACATTCATATACATATACACACACATATATATGTATTTTAGAGAGGGGGAGGGGCCAAGGGAGAGGCAGAGAGAAAGAGAGAATCTTGCTCCACACCCAGTGAGGAGCCTGACATAGGGCTCAACTCTGGGGCTCGATCCCAAGACCCTGAAATCATGACCTGAGCCAAAATCAAGAGTTGGATACTTAACCAACTGAACCATCCAAGTGCACCTCAAACAACATCTATATTTTTTAAAGTGTCTTCTGGAGATACAATGCCCAATGGTGAACTTTCAGACATAAATAAAATTATTTTAATTGACAGCAGGCTTTGGAGGGACTCTTTAAATAACTCCATGAAGGCCAGGGTCTACAGGGCCAACATATAGACTGTGTCTGGTATCAGCACATCCCCTGTTTCTATTCTTTATCTGTGTTGCCCCTTTCCACAGGAAGAGATCTCCAAAGCCAAAATACTACTGATTTCTGATGCCTGGTCCCTCACCCCTACCACCACCCATCTCCAGAATTGGAATCATATTCTTTATTTTCCTAGAACAAGTAATGCTTTCATGGAAGAAAAATAGGCACGAGATGCTCCTTTGAGATAATTTGCTAGAGCTGATTGCTGATACTTTGGCAGGGGCAAGAGGGACCAGAAGTTTGAAACATTCTCTGGGGGCTTGGATGACCTCTTTGTAACTGTCCCACTGTCGGACAATGTTCTCTGCTATTAGAGGGACACCTGTAGGTACCAGGAGTGAGGTGAAGGGAGCGCTAAAGTTAATGACATTTTAAGTTGCATTGCTGGGATCCTAGAATGGGTTTTTTTCTCATGACAGTAATAAGATATCTCCTACAATGAAATTAGATAAACCTTACAGAATCCCAACCCCTGTGTCTTTTATTATTTTGAAGTCAGTGTTAGAAGGGGCTGGGAAAGGTCTTCTATCAGTCCCTTGGGAGGCCAGGAAGATCTGGTATTTTCTATTATCACCAATTCAAGCCCAGTGTAGCTGGCGTTGGTTCTTACAGAGGTTTCCAGTATCTTTATCTCCTCTTAATGCCCTGGGACTATTCCCAGAACTCAGTGGTTTTAGTTGTTGGACGCTTTATCAGTGGAATAAAGATCTAAAGGTCTCCCCCTGAAAAGAATAAAATGTTAGTTACTAGAGAAAAGGACAGGAACAATGTTATTTGGCCCCCGCCCCTCCCCATCACAGTGTCTAATTATCATCTGTTCACTCAGAGTAAATAAATCTCCATCAATGGGGTGAGGTAATGAGGGCATTCATTTATAAGCCAGTGAGGGATGAATGTCTTTCCCAGGGGATGACGGAAACAAGGAAGAGAAGAATAAAGCCAGGTGGAAAATTAGTATTGATGTGAGTGAGATATAAGATTCAGCTCTGGAGGGGAAAAGAAGCAAGCAAGGTGTTTCATGGTTTTTGTTGGACAGCGACTGGTTTGCCAAATTACTATATACATATCTGATCTAAAATATATATCTTTAGGAAAATCGTTCAGCTTTTCTTGAACCTTGTCCCATCCCCCAATACTAGGGTTCACTTTGGTAGGCATTTGGATGCCAACTCTCCAATTCACGAATGTGGTCCTCGCTGAAGTTATTTTTGGTAACTGTACATTAATATTCATTACTAGTATAAAGATATGGGTGGCTCTTCTGAATGAGGCCAGCTCAATCATTTTGTCTTAAATGAATCCTGATAGAAAATGAGACTTTCCTCCTCCAAGTTTTAATTAGTCAGTCTTTAAAACTTTGCCATTTGTTCAGCTCTAGTAACTGGAAATCCTATTGAATCAGACCTTGTAGCCTCAGAACCCCCCACAGAGCTACCTCATTAGGGGAACTGGAACCATGCTGCTCTCACACCAGATTCCAGAATTAACCAAACACATGCGGGTTATGGAAGAAAATGCACCTACCTTTAGTGGTAGAACTTTGGTTAAAGCCACTAAAGTTAACATGAGCTAGTGATCTCCAGGAGTAGAATATGGCATCTGGAGAGCAACTGCCCCACATGGGTAGTCTGCTCCCCTTGGCTTTAGGCTACTTTTCTCTGCTCCCACCTCACAATTCAGGACAACTGATCTTGACAGCCATGTAAGGCATTTCAGTGTGTAAACTCTGTTGTACAGTCAGGGCAAGTTATAAGTATGGTCCCATGCTCTTCAGCCAGCTTAGCACTGGTGCAGAGCCCTAAATGGCCCTGTGGCCCCAACTCCTTTCTGGCTCTACAGGTCTTGATCCCTAGAAGCACTCCTTCTCCTGTGGTTCTCACACTTTCTTCTGATCATGGGCTAATGCTGAACTACCTTTCAGCTCCCGAGATCTCTGCAGAGATGAGATCTTCCCCAGCATGACCCTAGAGTCCACCCTCTTTGTCCTGAGGTTGAGTCTACTCTGGCCATACTAAGTCAGAGCCCTCTGGATGTTTCTTACCACACCATCTCCATCAGCACATCCCAGGTCTGGTGTCCATCTCATAGCTGTGTTCTATTTGCTTCTTTTCTGTCCCCTCATGTGCTTACCTTTGGAATAGGTGAATTATAAAAACCCAGAAGGGACAGTAAAGACCCCCTAAGCTTACCTCTTCATGTACAGTTGAGCTGACTGGCACTATTTTTAAGGGGCTTCCTTGGGTTCCCGTAGCCAATTGATCACCATAGAGCTTCCTATTGGCAGGGTCCAGGACTACAGAGTCCTGGTGGACACCTACCCAAGCAACTTGCCTGTTTATCCCAGTGTGATGTGAAAAATATCATCATGCCCAATGTTTGCCATGATGAGTGAAAGGCTGGGAAACACAGGAGAAAAAAGCCTGAGGTCTGACTTCCCACAGGGCCCTCTGACTCATCCTCTCCCATGAGGATCAGGGCAGGCTGCTTCTGTTTCCTCACTAGTCCCCCTTCAACATTGTTTTTTAAAAATCCTAGCTTCCTCCTGGCCAACCTAATCCACACCCCAGCTGATTCGCCAGCATGGGTTTCCTCCTTGTCTTTTGTTTACAGGATCCCCCAGCTCTCAGTAGCATAGTAAAAGGCAGACCTATGACACATAAATGTGTTTTAGCCCTCACACGGTACCATGTCCAGAAGCATCCCATCCAGGGCCTTCCCTAAATCCCTGGTCTCTTTTGTGAGATGTGAAGATTTGGAGTACACAGAGCTAGAAGGTTCTAGTAAGTAAGCTGGAAGGACAACTTTTTCTTTTCTTATTATTTAGCAGCCCCGCAGCAGGAGAGTTTGGGCTAGCCTACTCCATGGATCCCTAAGAAGCAGTACCTTAAGGTTGTCCAGGGCTGGTTTCCACACTACTGATGACCAAGGCCCTTGATGAGGTCACCACACATTGGCGAGATATAGCAGCCATAGAGGTTTATCTGGGGCATCAAGGAGATCCTTCAATTTCTTTCATTCATTAAACAAACACTGATTAATCCCTGTTAAGCTCTGGTGCTGCGTGGGGGCAAAGGATGCAATCAATGATGATGATAAGATGAATACAGTCTCCGTTTTCATGGATCTTATATTCTAGAAGGAAATGTAGACTAACAGCAAGTGATTAAACATAGTAATTACAGATACCAAACATTCTGTGAAGGTAATAAAGTATTAAAATAGAGAATAAGGAGATGGGTAGAGAACCTACTTTAGACAAAGTGGTTAGGGAAGGCTTCATTGAGAATGTTCTATTTAAGCTGAGACCTGAGGATGAAAGGGAGATCATCAGATAAAGAATGAAGGCAGAACATGCTAAGCATAGGAAATAGCATGTGCAAAGGTCCTGGAGCAGAGAAGGTAAGTGTCACAGTGAGAAAAACCATCCCCGTGGACACATTCCTTGCTCTCCTCCTTTCTGGTTGGACCACAGAAAAAGAGAGAATGTTCCAGTTTTCCAATATGTGACAGGTAATTTTGCTATTTCCCTCCTCCAGAAATGGTTTAAGCAGCGTCTGGCTCAGTGGCGGCAGTCAGAAGGCCTCCCCTCAGAGTGCAGATCCGTGACAGACTGAGGAGATGGTGGGCTGGTGCCAGGAGCTTCCCTCCATGAAGACCATGCACCGTTTCTCTCAGCTTAACCATCCTTTTTGTTTTTTCAGCATAGTGCTATGTGTTTCATTTTTAGCTGTCCTGCTATTTAACACAATGTTGTATTTTTTAAATGTATATAACTAGGAAAGAAAATAACTATAGGAAGCTGTATGTAGCTTCTGTGTAAAGCCGTGGCTGGGCTGAAAAGTGGCGGGGCTTGCATTTCCTTTCGGGTCTTGATGATAGATGGTATGAAAATCATCTAAGTATGCTTTTGACCATCATCTCCCCATACAAGTTTATTTTTACCATCCATTTCAGAGTAGGCAAGGCCTCCGTTGAAAAGATGACATGACCAAGAGGGGGAAGCATTTCCTTCTGGTTCTAATTCCCTAAGTTGTTTTCCTTATGTTGCATTTAATACATGGAGATTGAGAATACAGAGGGATATTTGAGTCATTCAGATTTCATAAAGCAGTTCCTTGGATTATAGCTGCATTAACTTGGAAAGAACCCAGTTAGGCTGGAAGACAGAAACTCCAACGGGCAGAAAATCAAGTAACCAAGGGGGAAAATAAAATCCACAGGAGTATTGAATTTACCTTACTTAAATGTATTTGTTAAATTTATTTTAGTAAACAAAATGAACTGCTTTTTGTCTCTGAAATGATACTCTAAATAAAAACCTCTTTGTTGAAAATGCACAGAGTCCTCTGCAGGTTTTTTTTTTTTTTTAATTTATTTATGATAGACATAGACATAGCCTGTGCAGGGTTTTTTTTTTTTTTTTTTTTAATTCATTTATGATAGACATGGGGAGGGGCAGAGGCAGCGGGATAAGCAGGCGCCATGCCAGGAGCCCAACACGGGACTTGATCCTGGGATTCCAGGATCGCACCCTGGGCCAAAGGCAGGCGCTAAACCACTGAGCCACCCAGGGATCTCCCTCCTCTGTAGGTTTTTAACCGAATAATACACATATCAGAGAAAAACAGAAGAACTCCAACATAGGAGCAGACTGACAAAATTGCTATCGATTTTCAAGTCTTTGCTGCTCAAAGTGGAGTTCATTACTCATATTATCAGCATTAGCAGCGAGCTTCTGAGAATGCAGAAATTCAGACTCCAGTCCAGCCCTACAGAATCAGAATCGGCATTTTTAACAAGGTCCCCAGGTGATGTATATGCACATGGAAGCGTAAGCAGTACTGGCCTCTCACAGCCCCTACAGGCAATTTGCCTCTATCTTCTATGATAGCATATTAAAGGTCTTTTTTTTTTAAAGGTTTTATTTATTTATTCATGAGACACATAGAGAGAAAGAGGGAGACACAAGCAGAGGGAGAAGCAGGCTCCATGCAGGGAGCCCAACATGGGACTCCATCCCAGGTCTCCAGGATCAGGCCCCGGGCTAAGGGCAGCACTAAACCGCTGGGCCACCAGGGCTGCCTCACATATTAAAGGTCTTAATGTCTTACTTATTAAATGTGTGTTTGATTGGGGCCCCTGGGTGGCTCAGTTGGTTAAGCGTCTTGGTTTGGGCACAGGTCATAGTCTCACAGGTTGTCAGATGGAGCTCTGCACTCAGTGGGGGGGTCAACTCGAAAGTTCACTCCCTCTGCCCCTCGCACCCTCAAGAAAATAAATCTTTTTTTTTTTAAGTGTTTCATGTATGAAACAATAACTCTATCATAGTGGATTAACCAAAATGGCTTTTTGTTTAATTGCTTGATTATTTTTAATGAGACATCAGCAGGTAAGTGTCTTTCTAATGTCAAGGACCTGTGGTCACTCTGTCTCCTACTTTGCTGTCTTTAACATGTAGGTTTTGTGCTCATGGCATACAAGGTGGATGTTGGCCATTAAGTCTGCATTTCAAGTGAAAGAAAAGGGCGGGGGGAAATGCCAGCTAAGTCCCTGACCTTTAAAAAAGGTTTCCTGGAGGCCCCCACCTAGCAACTCTCAGCTACATCTCACTGGCCAGAATTGAATCCCATGACTATTCGTAACAAGGGAGCCTAGGAAAGTGAACATTTTTAATTGGGCATATTGTTGCCTTGAGCAAAATCAGGGTTCTGTTGGTAAGAAGGGCAGAGGGGCACATAGGGGGCTCAGTTGATTAAGCATCTGCCTTTGGCCCAGGTCTTGATCCCAGGGTCCTGAGATTAAGGCCCACATTGGGCTTCCAGCTCAGTAGAGAATCTGCTTCTCCCTCTCCATCTGTCCCTTCCCCACCCCAACCTGGCTTGTGCTCTTTCTCTGACATTCTCTCTCTCAAATAAATAAATAAAATTAAAAAAGAAAAGAAAGAAGGGGAGGATGGATATTAGAAAGGCCACTAGCAGTGTCTGCTAACCCAGCCTGGAAAGACACTAGTCTACACTTTCTTTTTTTAAATTGGCTCCACACCCAGCATGGAGCCCAACGTGGAGCCCAGTATGGAGCCCAACACGGGACTTGAACTCACAACCCTGAGATCAAGACTGGAGCTGAGATCAAGAGTCTGCACTTAACGGACTGAGCCACCTCGGCGACCCATCACTGGTCTACACTTCTGAACTCTGACCTACAATGCAGGCACAATTTTTTTTTAGAGCTTTAAAATAACGGGTCCAGAATAAGACACACTAACAGTTATTCAGAATACAAATGTTTACAAGATCCTAGTACACATCCTTGGCAAGCTTCCTCTCCCTATACCTTAGAATATTTCTTCTGTAAACAACACATAGTGATCCAGGGTCTGAAAGAATAACCTCATCTGGCATGCTCCCTACAACCTAATTAGTGATGCCCTGAGCATCTCTCAGCACCCAGGGCTGGATGCTGACATCACTTTCTGGAAAGAAGGAAGGGAAAAGGTGGAAATGAGGTAGGAATGTGTGCACGTAATAAATACCTGTATCGAGAGAATTTTCTTTACCTTCCAAAGCTTTTATAGATACTGGCTAACAGGAAAAAAAAATGACTGGGGGCAAAGCAGATGGAGAGCACAGTGATTTACCCATATCAGGCCCTGAGAGAGATGCTAAACCAGGTCTAAGACCCATGTCAGAAGTCTTTCTAGACCCCAGAGACACTTTTCAAGAACAATCCATCCAGGACAAGAAGAGTTAACCAGTTGGGCAGAGAGTGTGCCTTGGTACCAAGAAGCACCATTTGGGACAGAAGGATCACTTCCTGTGTTCATCAGGCCCAGGAGTCAAGAGTCCTTGAATAGCACATGCTGGGAGAAAATGAGATTCTGTGTCCTTTTAATTAATTAACTAGTGTGTTTAAACAAGTGCCAAGTTTTTTATGTATTCATTTCTTGCATTTGAAGTACTCCTTAATGGCATCCTTGGCTTGAGAGTCTTTGCTGTTGTCCTTAACTACCGCACAACTGCAACCAACCACGTTCCTGTTTTCCCTAACACTTTTACAGAAGCCTACCCATTCCCCTAGTTTGGTGTTGTCATCCACCTTAATTATGTGGATTTGGCATTCGGCACAAAGTGCCTCCACCAACTTGACATACATAGCCTCATCAGGGTCGGAGGCAGCTACACCAAGATGGGTTTGGTGCTTGTCTGAGGCTCCTACAGGTTGGCAATTCCCTGTGGAGGCCTTCATGGATGAGGCCGGTCGTCAGCACTCCTGGTACAGCAGTCTTAACCTCTCCTACACCCTACACCACCAGTGGCAGGGTCTTCTTTGCCCCTGGTGGTGGGGAAGGGGAGGCCAATCTTAAATGCTCCGCAGCCTCTGGGGGCTCAGCAGAGGCAAGGAAAGACTCGGTGCCCTTTTAAGTGTGGATTTGTTAACAGTACTAACCTTCCCGAGTAATATGAGGATGGCAATACACTACTTCAAAAAAAAAGCACTCTGTAAATAGTAATAATAATTACTCTTACTACAAGGTATTAATGAGAATGGAAAAGGATCATCTTGACGCCTGAGAGAAGTCTTAAAGAGAACCCAGAGCTCTACATTTTATTGTCAGAAGTCTCTTCTGGACACCCAGGACCACACACCAAAGTGGTAACACCCACCCCGGAATGAGAAAAATCCCTCTTTCTACCCTTGATGCTCAGTTCTGCCATTGCAGATGGTACTGGCTGCTTAGACTGATGATTATCCCCAGCCCCTTTCTCTGTTGCCACCTTTCTCCCAGCAAGGCTGTAGAGGTTAAAAAGCCAAAATGCTCCTTTTTCCATCCTCACTGGAAGCTGTGGCAGTCATGTGACACAGTCTTGCTGCTGAGACTGAAGACCTGGGGTGAGGGGAGGTGGGAGGAGATGGGAGGCTTTGGGGAGAGGTTTTGCATTTTCTGGTAAAGGGGGAGGAGAGGGCAGCAGGCTCAGTCTGTTTTTCCTTGCTTGCCTTGAACCAGTTTCATCTGGTAATTGTAAAAAGAGATAAGCAAAAGAGAGAAACAATAAAACCAACAAAATCCATAAGAATTACCCATGATCCCACTACCCAGAGGTAACCTCTTATAAATGTTTATGTTACAGGAGAATATATTGAGAGGAGGCATGTTTTTGAATGTTTTATATAAGAAGTTCCCAGGACCCCCTCCTTGGGTGTGACTGATTGGCTAGAACAGTTCACAGAATTCAGGAGAACAGTTTCCTCACTGGATGACCAGTCTGTAATAAAGGATATAGCTCAGGAAGAGCTAGATGGAAGATACGGACATAGGGGTGCTCAGCTTCCATGCCCATGCTGAGCACACCACACTCCCTAGCACCTCCTGGAAGCCCTGTGAATCCTGTACTTTGGGGCTTTTATGGAGGCTTCATTATGTAGGCATGATTGATTAAATCCTCAAACTTCAGGAAAGTTTTAGCACACGATGGCCTTGCCTTGGTGATCCTTCAGGGGATGGGGAAGGAACTGCTTGAGCCATGTGGGTGGCACACAGTGGACTGAAGAAATGTTTCTGTCTGTTCTCTTCTCATAAAGGGGTAAGAGCACCCCCTTCCCTACTTCATGTGGTCCTGGTAGAGCAGTTACAGCATCACAGGTTCCCCACCCTACTCAGAATTCAACACATGGCCCTCGCTGGCCTATCACAATGCCATATCCCTGTGCACACAGGGACTGAAACAAGGTATGGGATCTTAGCCTTCACCAGTTTTCCCAGTTGGAACTGGAGGGGTAATTCTCTCTTGTGCTCTTGCCTGGAGAGTTATGAGAGGCCTGGGGTTGTAGGCAGCCATCTACCCAAGCACAGAGAGCAAAGCACTCTGTAGTGGAAGAGAATGAAGCCATGCAGAGATGGGAGTTTCAAAGAGAAGAACAGAAAGAGGGGTCAGGTCCTGAGGCCCTGGTTCCCACTCTCCCCTTGGGCTTACATGGCTCTGTGAGCTAATGAATTCTCTTCTAGCTGCGAATCTGTCACTTGCAGCAAAAAGAGTCTCAACTAATGTCAGAGTCAAGAGAGGAATGCATAGAAGGAGGACTATCAGCCGCTAGAGTAATTAAGAATCCAGGAGAAGCAGAGAAGCAGAGTAAGAAAAAAATAAATAACCAAGAATATGTCGGCCAACAAACCTTGAAAATAATTGGACAGAGTACCAGATTTTTCTCAATTGATGGGGACTTGAGAAAAAGATTAGTTTTGCACATTATAGGACAGGATGACAAGTAGATAATTTAAGGGCATCAAGGACATACTTTTTGAACTAAGTGTAAATGTTGGGTAGATACAAGTTTGTGACCCTTGCCATCTCCTTGTAGACATTTTGCTCCACATGTTCCACTGTCCAGTAAAAGATCATTTTAAAACCTGATACCAACTGTTTCAAACACATCCCTGCCCAAATCCAATGCCAAAGTATCTAGCCATAACAATGCTAATAAGAAAAATAATTTGAAACTTCACATTCTTTTCCCATGATGGAAGTACTGAGAGGTAGTGAAGTGGACATAAGTCAGGCCATGATCTGGGATATCAGCCACTGCTTATGTTGGCAGAGCAGCATAATAGGATTTTGGGTGCCTGGTGCTATGTTGTTGTGCTCTACATAAACAATGAAGGGCACAAGGACGTAGAGGTTTCTAGAGATCTTCTCCCTTTTCCTTCACTATCATTTTTAGGCTTCAAAGTATTTAAGTGCTGTCACACTGGGGATATGCTCCTGTAAATATAGATTCTTCTTATAAGAATTTACCACTTTAACTTAGAAAAACACAAGAAACATTAGGTTTGAATCTCAATTTATGTAACTCATCCAACTACTTCCATATAATGGTAAACTGACTCATAGTTCATATGACTCATCCTTGGAGTTCCAGATTAGCAATGCAGAAGGACTTTTTTTTCTCTCTCTTTTTTTAAATAGAGACAGAGGACATGATGAGCAGGGAGGAGAAGCGGGGGAGGGAGAGAGAGAATCCCAAGCAGGCTCCACGCTCAGCATGGAGCTCAATGTGGGGCTCGATCTCACAACCCTGAAATCATGACCTGAGCCAAAATCAAGAGTCAGTTGCTTAACCCACTGAAACACCCAGGCACCCAGAGAAGGATTTTATTCTTCCTTCCAGATGGAAGCTCCCTCTCCCACTCCTTTCCTAAAAAGCTTTTTATATGGGAATTTGGCATTGTCTGGGATTGAAGAAGGCAAGTTCCTGGAGATAGTGACCTTAAGGATAAGAATCCTCTGGGACACAGGAACTACAATTCAGAAGCCTAGAATCTTTTTAAGATATAGGATGTGTATTCATGTATGAGGAGAGTGCACCTGTAAATATGTGTGGCTAGAGGCGAGTACAGAGAATTCTGTGTGTCCCCTTAGCCCTTCTCCCTTTCTTCCTGTCTAAGGAGATGGCTGCCCAGCTAAAGACTAGCTTTTCCCACCTCTTTTACAGTGAGGTTTTTAAGCCAGCCTCCAAGATGCTTCTAATGATCTCTGCCTCCTGGTATTCCCACCTTTGCATAGTCCCTTCCCACATTGTACCAGGGTTGGTCTGGGTGACCATTAGGGTGACCATTTTATTAGGTTAAAAGACACTGCAGCTTCTCTCTCTGTCTCCATCTGTCTTTGGGATTACCTTATCTGGGGGAAGCCAGCTGTCATGTGGAGCAGCCCTATGGAGAGGCCCATAAGGCAAGCAACTAAGGCCTCCTGACAACAGCCAGTAAGGACAGAGGTCTGTCAACAACCTTGTGAGCTTGGAAGTGCATCCACCAGCCTCTGTCAAGCCTTCAGATAACAGCAGCCCTTGAGATATAACCTATCCAGCTAAGCTGCCCCTTAAAAATGTTTCTTGTTCTAATCTGCCAAGCTTTGGGATAATTGGTTTTGCAGCAACAGATAACTAAAGCACTAGGTGTGGGTAAGGAAGTGCTGTGTGCTATTTCTGGGTCATGCCTCTAAAAAGAATAATGTGCCCTGTTGTTTCTCTTCCCCCTTCTGAACTAGAGCTGTCTCAGATCTTGTAGATGACAGTAATATCTTAGGGTTTGGAAAGTAACAAAACAAAAGGAGCCTGGGTCTCTGTATTATTCAGAATACCAGGTTTAACTGCATTAACACTCAACGTCCAATCAGTGGCTTAAAAGCAATGCTCTGGGGATCCCTGGGTGGTGCAGCGGTTTGGCGCCTGCATTTGGCCCAGGGCGCGATCCTGGAGACCCGGGATTGAATCCCACATCGGGCTCCCGGTGCATGGAGCCTGCTTCTCCCTCTGCCTGGGTCTCTGCCTCTCTCTCTCTCTCTCTGTGACTATCATAAATAAATAAATAAAAATTAAAAAAAAAAAAAGAAATGTGTCCTTTAAAAAAAAAAAAAAGCAATGCTCTATTTCTTACTTCCACAAATAAGCTGCAGCTCTGAGAAATTTTTCAGGATGGCTGTCCTTCATATTAATAGTGCCTCCATGCAAATTTCAGTGAGAGGGAAAACGTGGGCAACTAAATGCTTCTGTGGCACACCTCACACTCACATTTCATGGACCAAAGCAAGTTGCATGACCCTGTCTAACCCCAACAGGGCAGAGAAGGACAATCCTCCCTTATTTCCAGAGAAAGAAGACTGGAAATATTTTTTTCAACAGAACTAATATCTACCAAAGCACACAACACCATCAAGTCATCATATCAGCTCTGGATTCCTATCCAGGAAGGGGCCTAATAGAGAAATAAGTTTTTATTTTGGTGAAGTCACAATGTTTGGAGATCTCTTATAATGGAGCCTAGCCTGTTTCTTAAACAATAAAAGCATAGAGCTATTTTGAAAAAATGAATCCAGGACCTGTCTACCTATTAACTGGGTTTAAAGTTATTTACAAGGAAGGTGAAGGCACACAAATGGATAATCCTTTTTTTTTTTAACAAATGGATAATCCTATTTGCTCTTTCAGATCCACTCTCCACCCTTTTTTACTCTATTCTGTGGCCAAGGAGGGTGACCTTTACAGATCGCCTCAACCAAACTCCCTTCCTTCTGACTACTGAGTTTATTCAATGATACTGACTAGCAGGAAGATCATAGGATAAGAGTAATGTCAGTGTATTTTTGCCCTGTTTATGTCTATCCAGAGTCATAGTTTGACAGTGACTATATTCTTCTGGCCAACGCCATAGCTTCTGGCAGGAGACCCTCCCCTAAATTATTGATCTCTCCAGTTTCCAATAACATCTCCCTTTCCTTGATCCATACCAAGCCTAGAAATAGTAATTGTTATTAGCCTTAACGTTTCACTATCCCTTGTTGGTTTTCCTTAATACTCTCCTGTCTTTGTAGAGCCTTTCACTAATCATTGGCAATTACCTCTGCCATCTATTTCCTGTCAGTATCCTGACCAATACAATCCCTCTCCCTCGAATTATAGCTATTAGTCAAAACAACCAATGACATTAAAAAATGGGCAGACATGAAAGTCTCAAAAGGATGATGATGATCTTTTGGATCAACAATGTAATAATCAAAGCAAACAGGCATTAGCACCCAAATTTCACTATGCAAGGGAAATTACCATTACTGGCCTCATCATGGTGAGAAACCAAGTGGCATCTTAAATATTTGTGGCCCTATCCCAAATCATTCTTGCAAAAAGCTATCTGACATACTTATTCCAAAATTAAAGCTTATCCCCCCAAATCTCCATTATTCATTTCAAATATCAATGGCTTACCAACTTAATTCCTTAGCTGGAGTTCCATTGAGTTTAACCAGGAAGCTCTGAATTAGGATGCAGTTTGCCAGGTTTCTGTTTGAACAAGATTCAAGGAGTCTCCAAAAATCCCATAGGCCACAAAATACAGTTTGCAGCCCACTCATTCCATGGTGAGAGAAGAGAGAGAGAATGAGAGCAAGAAGGGGAGGGAGAGAGAGATGAAGAGAAAGAGAGGAAAAAGGAAGGAAGGAAGGAAGGAGGGAAGGAAGGAAGGAAGGAAGGAAGGAAGGAAGGAAGGAAGGAAGAAAGGAAGGAAGGAAGGAAGGAAGGAAAGAAATAGGCAAAGAAAGGAAGGGAGGAAGGAATCTGCCTATTAAGTTCATCATCATCAAATGAGGATCTGCCTCTTCTACATTAAAAAACCAAAACCAAACAACAACAACGACAAAAAAATAGAAAAAAAAAAAACCCTTTCATTTGGGAGTGCTCCCCAAAGGGCACAAAGTAGGGGACCTAGAAGAAAATGTGGCTTTGCTTCCAAACACATCTGCTTCCAATGGAGCATCCTCAGTGGCCAAAGGAAGAGGAGCCAGTAAGATCACTGAAGGTGATTTTTTCTTTCTTGTTCCTTTTTTTTTTTTTTTTAGACAGAGAGAGAGGGCTACAGCACAGAGGGTGCAGGGACAGGCAGAGGGAGAAGAAAAGAAAGACTCCTAAGCAGGCAGGCTCTATACCAGTAAGAACTTGATGGAGGCCTCAATCTCACAACTCTGAGATCATGACCTGAGCCAATATCAAGACCTGGACGTTTAATTCTCTGAACTACCTAGGTGCCCCGTGGAAGATGATTTTTATCAATAAAGATATCTGGGATAGAAACTCATCTATGGTCAAACAACACAGCTGAGAAGAAAATGAAAAAATAAGATTCTTCATCTATTCTTTAAAATATTTCCCCATCCTACCCCAAAACAGACAATGCCAACAAAAGCATGTATATTTGTTTAAATGCTTCTTGCTGTGACTTCTCAGGCTTTCTATTGTCTCATATAATAAAAGGTAGGTGATTCCAGGTTTGCCTCATTCAGCTGCCTAACTAGGCCAGAGCTCTGGGTTATCCTCTCTGGGATCTCTTCTCTATCTTCTTGTGGTTGCAAGACACTGCTCCAGTTCCAAGCATCACATCCCACATAATACCCTCCAAATGCAAGAGGGAAAAACCCTGGTTTTCTCTTTAGATACCTCTCATTTTACTTTATCAGGGAGGAAAGTCTTTTCCCAGAACCCCCAGTGGTCTTCCCCCCACCTCTCATTATCTAGAATTGGGCCACATGCTCCATCCACCACATGCCTATAATTGGTAAAATAGTTAGCACTTAGCAAGCAGGAGCTCATTAAATATTTGTTGAATGAATGAAAGATGAATTGGATTACCATGGTTGCCTTAGACTAATTACAGTCCATCTCCTAGAATCCATGTTCCTAGCACAAATTGTCACTTGATGGCTCAAAAAAATTGGCATAGTCTTATCAAGGAAGATGGAATGAGTGGCTCCTGGGCAGTCACCCAATAGCAAATGCCACATTAGGCTATTTCTTCTTAAAACAGAGAATGAGAGCCACCCAGGAAAGGGCTTATTATTTTCTAAGAGTTACTTTGGGGAAAAAAATGTTTTTGGATTTAAATAAATTGCTCATGCAAGAAGGTACCTCATTAGCAGACAAGTTACCATATTGTAAAAAGATATTAATCTTCTATTTTGTTGCCCCAGCTTGTGCATCATTTCCTTCAGCGTATTCTCTCTTTGCCTAAACCCAGATTGGGTTGCTTGTATTTCCTGTATATTACCAAGCACTGTCTACCTCCCCATAGTACAGCACTTACCCCACCAGATTATGCTTCCTGTTTGTCACCCCTGCAGTAGAGCTGTTACGGGTTCACCAAAGTCAGATTTCTTTTCTTTCCTTTTCCACTCAGCTACATTTCCCAATCTCCTTTGCAGTTGGGTGTGGCCATTGACTCAGTCTGGTCAATGCAATGTGGGTAGAGTGGTGTGAGCCACTTGTAGGCTTGGCTGTAGAACCTAGCCAGCAATCTCCTGGCTCTCTCCTTCCATCTGATGGCTGAATGGAGGGGGGGTTCTGTGGGCACAGAGGAGTGTGGAAGGAGCTTGGGACCTGGAAGGGCTGCCTAGAGCAGAATATCTGTCCTCTTACCAACATGAATTGGACCGGGATGAGATGCTGAAGAACATGGTTTCTTACTGTGCTAAATGACTGAGAAGCAAGGGTGCACGTACCCTTGCTTTTATTACACGTTGCCCTCCACCCCTGATTAATACAATTCCCCATTAGGATGAAAATCTCTTGAAAATAGAAGTCAAAAAATAAGGGAAGGAAGGAAGGAAAGAAGGAAGGAAGGAAGGAAGGAAGGAAGGAAGGAAGGAAGGAAGGAAGGAAGGAAGGGAGAAAGGAAAGGAAAAAGGAAAAAGGAAAAAGGAAAAAAGAAAAAAGAAAAGGAAAGAAAAGAAAAGAAAATAGAAGTCTCTTCCATCTTCATTTTTTTGTTTGTTTGGCTTCAGAGGTGGGTGAAGTGGGCTGTGGTCAGCAGGGGCGGGGGGTCGTCTGCGGTGAGTCAGGTGGCTGAAGAGGGGCCATTGGCCAACAAAGGGCCTCCAGTGGCCATAGCAGCAGAAGGTCAACCTGATGTGGGAAGAGGAAGAAAGCTTTGACAGGGTTTCAGCTAGCTCGAGTGGAGGGTTGTTTGTCTCCCACTTTTTGCATGGATTTTATATGTACTTTATATGGGTATTCCTTGCCCTAGAATAGTACCTGTCACATCACTGGCACTAAGTGGATTTTTAAATGAAATAAATGTAATCAAGTAGCTACTAGGTGCCAAAATTGTTTTAACTTTGTAGTGTTATCTTGGTAATTTTTTGTAGCTCATCATAGCTCAACATTGAAACTAACAGTAAATCCCTTTAAAAGGGGGATGGGGTTATCCGAGGTGATTGTCCTCCTTGGCAGCAAGAAAGGGAGAGAAAAAGCTGCCTGTTGCTTTTGAAACTGCATCACTGGGGAAGAAGAACCCTCCCATCCTCCGCCCCCTGGGAAAAAGGGGGAACAGTGGAAGCTTTTCCTCAATATTTATGTGCTTTAAAGGAAACTCAAAACATTTAAAGATCAAAAGGACCATGTCAACAAGGTGCTCTAACCTAAATTCAAGTTAGATGGGAATATTCTTGCTGCTATCCCCAGCACACAGTATGTGCAAGCATTGTTGAACCTCTAAACGATGTTTCTTAGTGCTTTTTGAAACACCAGTATCACTTGCAATGTCTCCTTAAGAGTGTAAATTCTGTTTTTAACCAGCTCTCCTGCTCAGTGAACTATGAGAAATATTGCTACTACCTACCCTGCTTTTTCTTTTTTGTATTATTGTTTTTCATTATTATTTGGAAAGAATTTTAGCATCTCCCATTCCATCAAATTCCTTTAACTAGCTAATGTCCATGCTAAGAAAAGACCCCAAAATAGCTGCAGGGTTTCCTTCCTGCTGGCACTGATCCAGATGGGACAGTTACAGGTGCCCTCCCTGGCCTCTGTTTTTATTATTTTTCTTTCATCCCTCAGCTGCAAAGCATTGCTGGTTCCCTATCTTACAGATCCTTGCAAAAGTCATGCTGCCAGGAGTTTGGCTCAGGTTAAGGTAGTTTGCTGACTGCTCTTTCATCTCAAAACTGACTATTGGAATTCTCACCGTCGGTGAGTGAAAAATGATACAACCACTTTGGAAAAAACCTTCTGCAGTGTCTGCTAAAGTTAAACATATAACTGACCTATCTCCCATCAATTCTATTCCTAGATACAGCCCCCAAGAAAAACAAATGTTTTGTCCACAAAAAGGCATGTATAACCAATGTTCATAGCAGCTTCATTCATAATAGACCCAAACTAAACAACTCAAATGTTCATTAACAGGACAATGGATAAGCATTATGGCATATTTATATCATGAAATACTACTCAGCAATGTCAAAAGAACAAACTACAGATACACATAACAGTATGCATAGACCCCCAAAACATTATCCTATGCAACAGAAGCCATACACAAACCAATACATGCTGTATAATTCCATTCATATGAAATTCGAGAATAGGCAAAACTAATCTATAGTGATAGAAATAAGAACAGGGCCACTTCTGAGTGAGAGGTGGGGACTATTGACCTGGAAGGGTTATAAGAACATTTTCTGGGAAGAGGGAAATATTCTAAATATTGATTTGGCCAATGGTTTCATAGATTTATATATATGTAAAAAATCACTCAGATCAATAATCACTATATTAAGACGTGTGTATTCTACTTTATTTAATTCAATTCTAAAAATATAGCTGATTTCCACAGCTCTCACGAAGCAGATCTACACGTCTGCAGCTCCTACTTCCCTACCCTCTCTGGTCTACCCTTCCTGCACTCCACAGGCCTCTGCAATTTTACTTACCAGAAGTTTCCTGAAGTTGTCAGTCTCTCCTTAGTTTCTCTTCTAGAGTTTCCTCTCAATGCTATTGCCATGTGTGGTGCCAAGGCTGATCCTGTATGCTTACTGTCATCACCCACCACAAGAGTGGGTTACTAGCTAGAACAGCACAGGCTTGGTCTTTATAACCTAAAAAGTAGCTGTTGCTGATCCTTTTATAATAGTTCTTTTACATTTTCTAATTTTTATTTCTTCACCAATGTCTTCTTCACAAATTGCCTCCAGCTTCAGGGGATGAATGAAAAAAATATGTTAAGTGGATTTAATTAGCACCACTGTGATTTGGGACACAAGCCCAGATAGTTTTGCCACACAGAGTGAATGTGATGCCAAAGCAACGTGGTGATCTGCTAGCAGCAGAGGTTTTAGAACACCAAAGACTGGGACTTTAGAAGGCCAAGATTAAAGATGGTTAAATAAACCTGAGTGTTACAGTTAGATAAAAAGTACAAAAGAGCGAGAAAAGGCCCAGTATAAAAATCTTCACATTTCTATCTCCTTGCATCTTAATTTTTTGTTCAGAACTTCACAAACTATAAAATCCAGATTTTTCAGAGCATAAGTGCCAACCCATTTGGATAGAATCCAACTTTTGTTCCAAAGTGGAACAAATGATGCTCTGCCCACAGTTGAATCACAGCAACCTAACCCAAAGTGAAGAAAAAAAACTGTAAAGCATGAAATGTGTTCTTTTTGAAGTACTGAACATTCCGAGTCACCCACAGAAAGGAAAACAGCAGTGAATTAGAGGAGCGATTAAGGAACTATCTTGACTTGGAAGAGGAGTCTGCTGTCCTTGAGGACCATGCAGCTTTCTTTGCTGATTACCATTACTGGAAAGAAATAGAGCGGGAGACCAGTCACTTCTTGAGTGAGCCCAGCTTGCTGAGGAGCCATGGTTCTCCAGGCTGTGGGATCTCAACCTTGGTTACACATTGGAATCATGTATGGAGTTTTGGAAACCCTGAGGTCTGGATCCCACTGTGGAGATTCGGACTGAATTGCTCTGGGGTATCACCTGAGCATCAGGATGTTTTAGGTCTCCCACATGATTTTACTGTGCAGCTGAGGTTGAAAAACCAACAGTCTAGGTTCTAGACCCTAGACCCAGCAGGGTACCTAGCAGGCTACCAAACATTCAATAAATACTTGTTGCTGTGGGTCATAGTAATCTAGAGGAAGATTTTTTTTTTAATTATTTTTTTAAATTTTTTTTTTATTTATTTACGATAGGCACACAGTGAGAGAGAGAGAGGCAGAGACACAGGCAGAGGGAGAAGCAGGCTCCATGCACCGGGAGCCCGACATGGGATTCAATCCCGGGTCTCCAGGATCGCGCCCTGGGCCAAAGGCAGGTGCTAAACCACTGCGCCACCCAGGGATCCCTAGAGGAAGATTTTTTATTGAGATAAAATGCACATAGAAAATTCATTGCTTTCGTGCTTATAGTTCAGTGGTTTTCAGAGTTATACAACCAGACCACTGTATAATTTCAGAACATTTCCATCACCCCCCAAAAGAACCTTGGTACCGATTAGTGGTCAGTGCCTCTTCCCCCTCCCTTCAGTATTTCCCCCAGCAAACAATCTATTTTCTGTTTTCATGGATTTACCTATCCTAGACACTTCACCTAAATGGAATCATATAATACCTTTTGTACCAGGCTTTTTTCACTCATTATAATGTTTTCAAAGTTCATCCATGTTATAGCACACACTAGTACCTCATTCCCTTTTAATGGCTAAATAATATTCCATTGTATGGATAAAATACATTTTGTTTTTCCATTCATCAACTGATGGGCATTTCCATTATTTTTACTTTTTGGCTCTTATGAATAATGTGGCTATGAGCATTTACATACAAGGTTTTTTGTTTGTTTGTTGCAAATGTGTAGTTTCATTTTTCTTGGGTATATACCTGGGAGTAGCATGGTTGTGTGATGTAGGAAGGCTATATTTAATTTTTTTGAGGAACCACCATAGTACACTGTTCTACACCAACAGTGTAGAAGGATTCCAGTTTTTCCCTATCCTTGCTAAAACTTGTTATTTTCCACTTTCTATAAACATAATATGAAGGAGTGGAATTCATTGTGATTTTGATTTGCATATTCCTAATGATTAATGATGTCGGGGATCCCTGGGTGATTCAGGGGTTTAGCACCTGCCTTTGGCTCAGGGCATGATCCTGGAGTCCTGGGATCGAGTTCCGCATTGGGTTCTCTGCATGGGGCCTGCTTCTCCCTTTGCCTGTGTCTCTGCCCTACTGTCTCTCTCTCGTCTCTCACGAATAAATAAAAAAATAAAATCTTTAAAAAAATGATGTCGAGCATCTTTTCATGCCCTTATTGACCATATGTATACCTTTTTTTTTTTTTTTTTAAGATTTTACTTATTTATTCATGAGAGATGCAGAGAGAGAGGCAGAGACACAGGCAGAGGGAGAAGCAGGATCCATGCAGGGAGCCTGATGTGGGACTCCAAGATCACACCCTGGGCCAAAGGCAGGCGCTAAACTGCTGAGCCACCCAGGGATCCCCTGTATACCTTCTTTTGAGAAATGTCTATTTAAATCTTTTGCATATTTTTATTTAGGATTATTTGTCTTTTTATTGTTGAGTTTTAAGAACTCCATATATTCTGGATACTACACCCTATCACATATATGGTTTGCAATTTTTTTTCTCCCATTCCTTGGGTTGTCTTTTCACTTTGTTGATGCATGAAAGTTTTCAATTTTGATGACATCCAATTCACCTACCTTTTCTTTGATTGTGTATTTTGTGTCATATCTAGGCCATATAATTTTGATTGCAAATAAAATGGTCATTTTTTTCCTCTTTAGCTGTGGTAGGCAGCATCTAAGATGGCTCCAGTGATCCCTATCACTTGATATTCATGCTGTTGTGAAATCCCCTTCCCTCGACTGCAGGCAAGACCCTAAGGCATGGGATATCACTTCCAAGATTTGATTACAAAAAGACTATAACTTCGGTCTCTCTTTTTTGCTCACACTCTTATTTACTCTGAGGGAGGCTGCTGCTATGTTGTGAGCTGCTCTCTGGACAGGCCCATATGCTAAAAAACTGAGGGAAGGGCCAATAGCCAATAAGGAACCAAATCATCCAACTAAGCTGCACCCAGATTCCAGACTCACAGACACTGAGCTGATAAATACTTATTTTAAGCCACTGAGTTTTGGCGTAGTTTGTTACGCAGCAATAGACACCTCATACAAGGACTTTTTGCAAAGGCAAGAGAGAAATTACTAATCTAAACTAATGCCCTAGCAGCAAAGCACTCCTGCCCCAAAGGTAAAATGAATGGAATTCAGATGGTTAGCAAAATAGTAGTCACTGAGCCATTGCTGCACAAGTGTCTTATTTACTAAAGGGATTTCCAACCAAATAAGTATATATTGTATATTTAATATAATATATGATATGCATAATAGAAATAATAAACTATACATAACTAGTTCCAGCTCAACAGAGCCCATATCTCTGAAATACTCATTCAGAACATCTGAACCATTTTCTCTCTTCCCTGCTTCCCCTCCCACAGCTGTTTTTGCTACCTTCAAACTGAAGTGAGGTTACAGAATACAAGTAATTATACTATTTGTCTAAGCAAGACAAGGTTAGAGAAATGACTTAGTACTCTAAATAATATACAACATACATAAAGTGACTATATCTCTTGCTTCCAGGGCAGTCTTGATTTCAAATCTTTCTGATGACCTGAATGTGTTCTCTTTGGGGTTCAGAAAATAGAGCTACAGGGGTACCTGGGTGGCTCAGTCGGTTAAGCATCTGACTCTTGATTTCAGCTCAGGTCATGATCTCAGCATTGTGAGATCGAGCCCTGCATTGGGTTCTGTGCTCAACATGGAGTCTGTTTGCTCCTTTCCCTCTGCTCCTTCCCCTTGAACTCTCTCTCTCTCTCTCTCTCTCTCTCTCTGTCTCAAATGAATAAATAAAATTTTTAAAAAAGAAAAAAGAGGTGCACCTGCATGGCTCAGCCGAGAATCTGCCTTCAGCTCAGTCATGATCCCAGTATCCTGGGTTTGAGCCCCACATTTGGCTCCTTGCTGAGCGGGGAGCCTGCTTCTCTTTCTCCCTCTGCCTGCCACTCCTCCTGTTTGTGTGCTTTCTCTCACTCTCTCTCAAATAAATAAATAAAATCTTTTTTAAAAAGTTAAATAAGAACGAAGGAAGGAAGGAAGGAAGGAAAGAAAGAGAGAAAATAGGGCTGCCACATATATACCACAAGGTCAAATAGCAATCATTTGGAATCTCCTACAGGTTTATATAATCCACTTCTACTTAAATTAAGTCATTGTATTTGCACCAACAATTGGGAGCTGTGGGGGTTAGTGGCTGAAAACTTTACCAAGAATTTGAGATTCTGTAATTCATAAATAGGCCATAGACTATCTTCAAAGCCCAGAAAATTCCAAAAACAGTAGCAGCAACCTAAGGGGTCTTGTGCATGGATTTAGCTGAGTCTAAACAAGCATAATAATAAAAGAACTTGCCTTACACTGTCTGGGGGAAAAGCCATGGCAGGGTCACATCTAACACAAATCCCAGACAGAGGGTTGTTTTGCTCCAAGGAGCTTAGCTGCTGGCCGGAGGGAAGAGAGAACCTTTGGCATTCCTGTCCTGGCCAACTGTCATTCCTTTCATCTTCTCTCATAAGGAATCCGCTATGTTGTCCAGTCCTGGTGCAAAATACTTATTCCATAAAAGCACATGAGTGTCTGGTCTGCAAATAAGAAGGGGCCTTTCCCTTCACTTTCTACTCCTTTGTACCCTGAACTCCTTACTGCTTGGGAGGAGTGGAGAGCAATAAGAAAAGCAGAGGCAAAGAATTTGAATCTTTTGAGTCAAGTAATAAAATTAATTGATCTTTTTAAGAGCCAGAGAATTATTTGGGGATGTTAAAAAGCCTGGTAAAGTAGAATCAGGTTCTAGAAATGTGGACTAAATGCACTTTCATTTCATGACAGTAAACATTGAGTGGTTCTGAGGTGGCAGATGCAGGGCTGGAAATGGGGGTGCAGGAATGAATGCCTCTGGACCTGCTTCTCTAGATAGATGGCCGGGGATCCAGCCCCAGCACGGCAGCGGAGTCCCAAGGGCCGTGTACTCCGGCCTCATATACAGTACAATTGCCCCCTGAGTCTGTAGGCAGCTTAGAATTGAACTCAGCTTCAGGGTCAGGCAGGGGTTTCAGTAGGGGGTCTTTGCCTTCCTTGCTTTTGGGAGGTGCAAAGCCAGAAGTGTGTAAGCTCACCTCGTTGTGAGATGTCCCAGCAGGGCCTTCTTAGCCGCTTTTCAGCTGCTTTGGGGATCAGGGAATCACCCCAGTGTCACTTCAATGGGAATTGGAGAGGGGAAGGTGATGACTCCAAGTACCCAGTTCTCCATTTTCAGCACACAACAGAAGGCTCGACTTCAAAATAGCTTGTGATCCAGCTGTGGCAGTATGGACCCTTCTTTAGGGAGGGAACACTAGAGGTATAGAAGGTTTCGAATGAAAGAGTTAATGGCCTTGACAAGGCTTAAGGCTGCAGGGGGCTAGGTCAATACCCTCAGCCCTGTCTGGTGGAAGCAGGAGAGAACTGGTGGAAGGCTGGGCAGCCAGAGCAAAGTTCATTCTCCCTTCTCAGTCAGCATGGCACCTTCCAGTGGTGAGCCACCCACCTGAGGCCCTGGGACTCCGGCCACCCAGCCTGGGGAGCTAAATACCCCTACTGGGTAGAGTGGAGAATGAAAAAAGCTGTCATTGGACAACTCACATAAAAGCAAATTGATAGGCTCATACAACCACCTTGCCATAGAAATCGGGCCTATGTGTCCTGAACAAAATTATGAACTTTTGTCCTGGTTTCGAGCTGCTTTCATATGTCATTTCTAATTCCAATCACCCATGGGAGACAATGGCCTTTGCCTTTTCCAATTTTCACCCTTTTCCATCAAAACTTACCTGTCTTATGTCTCATTCCTTCAGGGTTTGTGCTCTGCTGAGTAACTACCAAGGTCATCTAAGACCAAGTAGCACGTTTTACATTTTAAGATAGGTCTTTGACGCCTCAGCTTAAAGGAGTATCCAATGTGAAAATTTTGAGCCAAAGGAGTATCCAATGTGAAAATTTTGAGCCGGGCAGCCGGGGTGGTTCAGTGGTTTAGCGCTGTCTTTAGCCCAGGGTGTGATCCTGAAGACCAAGGATCGAGTCCCATGTCAGGCTCCTTGCATGGAGCCTGCTTCTCCCTCTAACTGTGCCTCTGCCTCTTTCTCTCTGTGTGTCTCTCATGAATAACTAAAATCTTTAAAAAAAATTTTTTTTTGAGTATCATTTTTGGGGTAGGAGACTCAAAATATTAAGTCTCTTCTTGTGCTTCTTCCCTCCCCATCCCACACACAGTAATAGTAATATGATGATTTATATTCCCAAATAATTTGGACCAAAACTTTCCCACTTGATAAAAAAAGTTTTAAAATTCCATCCATTGTGGTGAACTGTGTTCGGATATAACCAATATCTCCAAAGGTGACCAAAAATATAATTGTTGGCAACAACAGAGAAGGGAAGTCTTGTGATTTAACATCAGGGATGTGACTGTCACGACCCTATAGGATAGCTCCAGAACTTTCCTCAAAACAGGCCAAGGCTTAATAAGGAAGAATGACCAGAGGTTGTCAGAGCACACACCTTCTCTCTCCACAGATATTGTGGAAGACACAAGAAAACAATTCATACCATCAGGTCACTTAAAATATACTAGGGGAAGTAAGACCTACATACAAATAAAATATATAGCCAAATAATATTTCTTCCTTTTCCTCTCTGGAGGGCTCATTCTCTTCCTTCCATCCCGGTAGGCTCCAGCCTTATTGCCTAGGGGGAAGGATGTGTAGCAAGGGAGAAAAGACAAAACAGTTTGAAAGTAATGTTGCTCCTCCTTCCAAGAGATTAGGCCCTTAGGGAATCCTTGGGGTGGGGCATTGTGGGGGAGATTAAAGAAAGAGAGTCTGTGTCATCCCCAGACTGGAAAGGTTTCTTTGTAGGTGGGAGTAAAGGGGGAAAAATAAGAGTTCATGGATTCCAGGAGCAGAAAGGACCTGTGTCTGGCTTTGCAAAATAGTTACTACTAAGGAAAGAAAATCCCAGAGAAAATGGCTGTGTCCAAGCAGGCAGGATCAAAGGCAGCCCTGCCGGAGACTCCTTTATCCCCGTCACATCAGAAAAGCAGCAGAAAGCTGGAGGACCTACAGGGAACATATGGAGAAGGGATGACAAGTCTTGGCAGTAGCTGTGTGGACCAAGCCCAGAGGACCGTCCCCACCCTACCCTCAAGCCACACCACTCAACATCTTGGCACTGGGGAGGCTCCTGGAAACCCACAAAGATGTGAGGCTGTTTTTTCCATCAGCTCAGTGGAACAAGGCTCAAGGTGAGAAAGCAAACTGAGTTACAGAGAAGAAAAGCATATTTTACACAGACCTGAGTTTATGTCCTTGATTCAAGGCAGAGAAGGAGGTGAGTGGCCTGAGGGAGAAGGCTGTGTGACTAGTCCCAGGGCTACGGGAGATTTAGAGTCTTGGTCATGGAGAACAGTTTGAATTTTCCTCAATTACCAAACTTCCACAGCAGAGAGGACGTTAAGGAGCTGGTTCCCTCCTGAGCAAAAGCTGTGTGTTCTGATGATGAAGTTAAATGAGGGATTGCTGGTCAATGAGATAGTAACAATAAAGCACTTTGTTAACACCTTCAAGTATGCTTGTTGTGTGGTGAATCCTTTAATAAGAATCACTAAGATACAGCCTTTATTTACTGAATAAACTGAGGGAGATTTGGAACCTTTCCTATAAGGCTGAGATTGACTTCACCAGGTAGATTGATTTAATGTTCGTGATTGTCAACCTAATGAGAAAGCTTTTTTTGGCAACAGGTGCGAGACATTCTATTGCTCTCATTTTGTTCTTTTATGCCCTTGCAAAGTAAACAATGCACCTTTATGCAAAGTAAATGAAGAACCAAAAGCATGTTTTAGCCTGATTTGTGTTGGATGATTCAAGATTTCCCCAAGAATGTACCTACCTTGCGGCAACCTCCTCTTCCACCCATTTGCTTTTTATCTTTAATTAATACACTGTAATTTGGGGGGCAGTTTTAGGTTTTCAGAAAAATTGAGTGGAAAGTAGAGTTTTCCCATATACAGGCGTACCTCCTTTTATTGAGCTTCACTTTACTGAGCTTTGCAAATATTGTTTTTCATCAGTTGAAGGTTTGTGGCAACCCTGAGCAAGTCTATTGGTGCCATTTTTCCAATAACACTTGCTCATTTTGTGTCTCTGTGTCACATTTTGTTAATATTCACAATATTTCAAACTTTTTCATTATTATTAAATTTGCTATGGATGATTTGTGATCAATTATCTTTGATGTCACTATTATTTTTTTCTAATAAATTTATTTTTTATTGGTGTTCAATTTGCCAACATACAGAATAACACCAAGTGCTCATCCCGTCAAGTGCCCCCCTCAGTGCTGATGTCACTATTATAATTGCTCCAGGCACCACGAACCATGCCCATATACATAGGATGGCAAACTTAACCAAAAATGTTGGTGTGTCCTGACTGTTCCACCTACCAGCCATTCCCCAGTTTCTCTCCCTCCCCTCAGGCCTCCTTATTCCCTGAGACACAACAATAATGAAATTAGGTCTATTAACAAATCTATAATGGCTTTGAAGCATTCAAGTGAAAGAAGAGTCACATATCTCTCACTTTAAATCAAAAGCTAGGAATGATTAAGCTTAGTAAGGAAGGTATGTGGAAAGCCAATAGGCCAAAAGTTAGGCCTCTTTCACCAGTCAAGTTGTGAATGCAAAGAAAAAGTTCTTGAAGGGAATTAAAATGTTACTCCAGTGAACACACAACTGACAAGAAAGCAAAATAGCCTTATTGCTGGTCTGGAGAAAGTGTGAGTGGTCTGGACAGAAGATCAAACCAACCACAACATTCCCTTAAACCAAAGCCTAATCCAGAGCGCGGCCCTGACTCTCTTGTCAATTCTATGAAGGCTGAGAGAGGTGAAGAAGCTGCAGAAGAAAAATTTGAAGGTAGTAGAGGTTGATTCGTGAAGTTTAAAGAAAAAAGCAGTTTTTAGGGACCCTGGGTAGCTCAGTCAGTTAAGCATCTGCCTTCAACTTGGGTCATGATCCCAGGGTCCTTGAATGGAGCCCCACATCAGGCTCCCTGCTCAGTCAGGAGTCTGCTTCTCCCTCTCCCACTGCCCTTCACCTTGCTTGTGCTATCATTCACTCTCTCTGTCTCAAATAAATAAATAAAAATCTTAAAGAAATAAATAAGCTGTTTGTATAATAAAAAGTTCAAGGTGAAGCAGCAAGTGCTGATGTAGAAACTGTAGCTAGTTACCTAGAAGATCCAGCTAAGGGAGTGAATGAAGGTCGCTAGAATAAACAACAGATTATTGATGTAGATGAAACAACCTTATATTGGAAGAAGATTTTATCTAGGACTTACGTAGTCAAAGAGGAGAAGTCAATGCCTGGCTTCAAAGCTTCAAAGAACTGGCTTTTGTTGGGGGCTAATGTAGCTGATAACTTTAAATTGAAGCCAATGCTCACTTACCATTTCAAAAGTTCTAGGGCCTTTAAGAATTATACTGAATTGGGGTGTCTGGGTGGCTCAATGGTTGAGCATCTGCCTTTGGCTTGGGTCGTGATCCCAGGGTCCTGGGATCTGGTACTGCGTCAGGCTCCCTGCAGGGAACCTGCTTCTCCCTCTGCCTGTGTCCCTGCCTCTCTCTCTGTCTCTCATGAATAAATAAAATCTTTAAAAAAGAAAAAGAATTATACTAAATCAACTTGGCCTGTGCTCTATAAATGGAACAGCAAAGCTTGGATGACAGCACATCTGTTTCCAACATGGTTTACTGAATATTTAAGCCCCCTGTTGAGACCTAATGATCAGAAAAAGAGATTCCTTTGAGAAGATTACTGCTTATTGACAATACATCTGGTCACCCAAGAGCTCTAATGAAGATGGACAATGAGATTAATGTTGTTTTCATGCCTGCTAACACAACATCCATTCGGGAGCCCATGGATCTAGGAGTCATTTTGGGTCTTATTTCAAGTCTTATTGCTGAAGAAATGCATTTCATAAGGCTATAGCAGTCACAGATAGTGATTCATCTGATGGATCTAGGCAAATTGAAAACCTCTGGAAAGGATTCTCTATTCTAGATGCCATTAAGAACATTTGTGATTCATGGGCAGAGGTCCAAATATCAACCTGAGTAGGAGTTTGGAAGAAGTTGATTCTGACCTTCATGGAGGGCTTTGAGGGGTTCAAGACTTCAGTGGAGGAAATAACTGCAGATGTGGTGGGAATAACAAGAGAACTAGAATGAGAAGTGGGGCCTGAAGATGGGACTGAATTGCTGCAATCTCATGACAAAACATGAACAGATGAGGGGTTGCTTCTCATGAATGAACAAAGAAAGTAGTATCTTGAGAGGGAATCTTCTCTTGGTGAAGATACTGTGAAGACTGTTGAAATAACAGTAAAGGATTTAGGATATTACATAAACTTAGAAAGCAGCAGCAGGGTTTGAGAGGATTGATTCCAAGGTTGAGAGAAGTTCTACTGTGAGTAAAATGCTATCAAATAGCATCATGTGCTACAGATAAATCATTTGTAAAAGGAAGGCAATTGATGTAGCAACTTCATCATTTTCTTATTTTAAGCAATTGCCACAGCCACCCCAAACTTCAGCAACCCAGGCCCCCATCAGTCAGTAGCACTCAACATTAAGGCAAAACCTCCACAGCAAAAAGATTATAACTCACTGAAAGCTGAGAAGATGCTTAATATATTTAGCAATAATATTTAATAAAGTTTTGTTTTGTTTTGTTTTTTAAGTAGGCTCCACATCCACATGGAACCTAATGTGGGAGTTGAACTCACAACCCTTGGATCAAGACCGGAGCAGATGGGGCACCTGGGTGGTTCAATGGTTGAGCGTCTGCCTTTGGCTCAAGTGGTGATCCCTGGTCCTGGGATTGAGTCCCACATCGGACTCCATGCATGGAGCCTGCTTCTCCCTCTGCCTGTGTGTCTGCCTCTCTCTCTGTGTCTCTCATGAATAAATAAATAAATAAAATCTTAAAAAAAAAAAAGATATGTACAGTGTAGGAGTGCTTGGGCGGCTCAGTCCCTTAGGCTGCCTTTGGCTCAGGTCATGATCCCAGGGTCCTGGGATCAAGCCCCAAGTTGCTGTTGGGCTCCCTGCTGAGCAGGGAGTCTGCTTCTCCCTCTGCCTCTGACTCTCCCCCACCACCCCACTCATGCTCTCTCTCTCTTGCTGTCAAAGAAATAAATAAAATCTTAAAAAAAAAATAGATACAGTGATTTTTAGACATAAATGCTATTGCACAGTTAATAGATACAGTTTGGTATAAACCTAACTTTTATGTGTACTGGGAAACTAAAAAAAAATTGTCTCTTTTTATTGCAGTATTCACTTTATTGGGGGGGTCCAGAACCAAAGCGACAATATCTCCGAGGTGTGCCTATATCCCAACACAGTTTAGTTTGTACATTAACATGGCTTTAACTATGCTACTACCTTCAATAATACAGCTTTAGGAAACTCTTGCCTAAAACGATGAAGTTGCAAATAACTTTGTTATTGACCTGAAAGTATTCCACTAGTCTCATCAATCCTCAAAGGCTCTTTCAGAAATTCTTGCCTTGCATGGGTCTATTGATCCATTGCCCAATCCTAATGGATCCCAAAACTCATGAATACCTCATCGCCGCCCTTTCCTTACTAGATGCTGCTAACATTCTATGAAGGCAGCGATCTCCCTTATCTTACGTAAGCTATAAATTCAGCTTTGCTTTGTTCACAAGCTCTCTGGTGGTGCTTTGGGTGGAAATATTTGACTGTACTAATCCTTACCTCCATTTTACAAGTGAGGAAATTGAGACCCAGGGAGGTTAGTTATTTTATCCAAAGACACAGAGCTAGTAAGGGGTGGGTCCAGGGTTTATAAATCCTGCCATTCTTCTTCCGGAAAGTACACTCCCAGCCACAAGTCTATACTTCCTCCCTGTGTATTTGAAATCATACGATACAGTCACTGATTCTTTCTCCACCAGTGGTCAACCATGTGGTAAAGATCCCAAAGAAGCCAGAACTCAAAATGACTTCCTGAGTGAGGCTGTGCTTTAAGCTTGCTGGAGCCGGGACTGTGGTGCTTTTACACTCTCTAAACCCTGAGGCACCCCCACCTGCTTAAATTGTTCCACAAATAACTGGGGTCCATTATTGCTTTGCCTTGATGTCCGCCTGTCCTGAGCCACAGCCACTCTGACCCTTTACTCAGAGTGGCTGCCTGACTGCCACCATTGTGTCCCTGGTATCCTGGGGTGACTTTGCTCCCCGCTTGACTTCTTTCTGCTCCCTTACTTCACACAACCACCATTCTCCGTCCCCGTCTTATGCCTGCCCTGTCTTGCAATCCAGCCCAGGATGCTTAACTTCCTGGAAGTTCTAGCAGGCCGCACCTTGGCAACAGAGGGCCAGAGAGCCGCAGATGCGTGCTGCTACGCGGTCATTTTGAGTTCTGGCTTCTTTGGGATCTTTACCACATGGTTGACCACTGACTGGTGGAGAAAGAATCAGTGACTATATCGTATGATTTCCAGTACACAGGGATGAAGTATAGACTTGTTGGTTGGGAGTGTACTTTCTGGAAGAAGAATGGCAGGATTTAAACCCTGGACCCCCCCACTTACTAGCTCTGTGTGTTTGAATAAAATAACTTTGGGGTGGAGGAGTTTCCCATCTGGCAGCTCCTCCCACAAGGAAAAGAAAAACCAACGCAAATCAGGAAAGAACATGTATCTTCAGGCTCCATCTGTCTCCTCACTGCCTGTGGTATGTCTCTGCTGCTGAGGGAGGCCATGGGCCAGGACCTCCTCAGCTAGGTCTTGGGAGGCAAAACCCTCCTGACAGAGGAGTGGGGAATTAAGTGGGATTACGTCAGCAACCAACACACCGCTCTGCCTCAGTTCACACAGGTTCCTCCTGGCCAACCGCGGGGCACCCAAGCTCAGGTCTCCTGTGGGTTGCAGGTTATCACACAAGTTGATCAAGAGGCTCAGAACATCTGAGGGAGAAACGTCTGCCTGCGCATTAGCATAAACAAGAGCAAGGACGTGCCCACGTACCTGGGGCAATCAGCCAGCTGCAGTGCGAACCCCTTGGCCCTCCCCACCCCCTTGGCACCAGTCTGATGCTCCAACAGCTTATTACCTGCTTCAGTTAACCATTGCTGAATAACAAACAGACCCAAAACATAGTTGTTTTAAAACAATAACCTTTTTTTTTTTCCTTTCTGACAATTCTGTAGATTTGCCGAGCAGTTCTCCCACTGGGCTCGCTGGCTGCCTCACGTGGGTGCCCTCAGCAGAGGGTGAGCTGGAGGAGGCCCAGAGGCAAGGCCTGACAGGGCTGAGGCTCCCCGGCTGGTCTCTCAGG
The DNA here is from genome assembly GCF_048418805.1 of Vulpes vulpes. Lineage (NCBI taxonomy): Eukaryota > Metazoa > Chordata > Mammalia > Carnivora > Canidae > Vulpes > Vulpes vulpes. Next base: position 75,591,360 of record NC_132781.1, read on the forward strand.
GAGGCTGGGTTTCTTTTGCGTCCACATGGAAGTCCCAGGGCAGCGTCAAAGATGGCAGGTGTGGGAAGTCACAAGACTTCTGGAGGCCTGGGCTTGGAAGTCCTACCAGGTCACCTCTGCCTCGTTTGCTGGCTCTAAGCAAGTCACAGGTCAGCCCGGACTCCAGCCCGGACTTAAATCCTGCCATTCTTCTTCCAGAAAGTACACTCCCAACCAACAAGTCTATACTTCGTCCTTGTGTACTGGAAATCATACGATACAGTCACTGATTCTTTCTCCACCAGTCAGTGGTCAACCATGTGGTACCAGGTGGAAGCAGGCTCCACCTCTCAAGAGGTGGAGTTTCACTGCACTATCCAGGAAGACAGGAGAAGCTTCTTAATACCCACTATTAAGGGGCACCAGGGTGGCTCAGTGATTGAGCATCTGCCTTTGGCTCAGGTCGTGATCCCAGGTCCCTGGATCGAGTCCCACATCCGGCTCCCCTCAGGGAGCCTACTTATGCCTCTGCCTACGTCTCTGCCTCTCTCTGTGTGTCTCTCATGAATAAATAAAATCTTTTTAAAAAAGAAAAAATCCATTAATAATGGTTAAGAAAACAAAACGCATTTCCTATGTACTGGGTCAGTACTTCACAAGAACCCAGTGAGGTGGGTGTTACAGATGAACATTTCTTTCCCAGTGCTCCTGCTTCCATGTGGAGGCAAAATTCTCCAGAAAAGAACTCCCCCTGCTTCTGCCCTCACCCAGCCCTATTTCCCCCTACCTGTGGGAGCAGTGACTCCTCTCCTAGTGAATCTAGGAGAAGGAGAGCATTTCTTCCTTCTTGAGATCTCAGAGCCATAGTCATGGTACATTCTGTCTGGTTCTGGGGGGCAGGGTTACCCTGTGGAGGATTTTCAATTCAATTCAGGAGGAGGGGTATATTAGCAAAGCCATTTGGTTTACCAAAATCATCTTCTCCAAATGGCTTTATCCTTGGTAAATGAATTATTTTGAACTCCATCTGCCTGGGTTTCTCAATGGTTTCTGAACTAAGGGAGGGAAGGGAAGGGTGTAATTTATTGGAAACTTTCAAATCCCAACAGTAAACACTATTAGCCCCTTGTCAAGGAAAAGCTAAATAATTTGTACCAGGTTGCATAGCTACTATTTGGTGAAGCCTCCTTCCTGGGCCTCCTCCACCCCCTCTCTCCCTGACTGCTGGAAGAAATTTAACATTTATGTCACCATTTTCCTTCCTTCAACCGAGTCCAGATTAACAGTCTTTAATTTCTTCCCACTTGGTTTTTTTTCTCCTCCCCACTTACGCACGTCTCAAGTGTCAAGCCTTTGTAACCCAGAGGTCAACAGAAGCATGCTGACCTTTGAACATTCAAAGAGAACTAACTTGAAAACCCTATGGTACCCTTAGTGTGGTGAAAGTCCTAAGTCCCTCCCATTCCCCTGGATTTGGGTGAGAGTACCAGTTTGTCTTACATTACCTTATTCCTCGTGGGTTGTAAGCCCACAGTCCTACTGCCACCAAATTATAAATTAACTCACCATTTTGTTCATGCTATTTCTCCACACTGTGCCTGGATGTGGGATACAGACAAGTTGCATTGATTTCCCCCTTTAAACAGCCTTTACACGGAACCTTTGTGGGTTTGCTTGTTTGTTTGTTTAATTTTTAAATTTTATTTAAATTCAGTTAATTAACATATAGTGTATTATTAGTTTCAGAGGTAGAAGTCAGTGATTCGTCAGTCTTATATGACACCCAGTGCTCGTCACATCCCATGCTCTCCATGCCCATCCCCCAGTGGCCCCATCCCCCCCATCACCTCCCCTCCGGCGACCCTCAGTTTGTCTCCTGTGATTAAGAGTCTCCTTTTTTTTTGTATATTTTTTTATTGAAGTTCAATTTGCCAACATATAGCATAACACCCAGTGCTCATTCCGTCAAGTGCCCCCCCAATGCCCATCACCCAGCCACCGCAACCCCTCGCCCACCTCCCCCACTACCACCCTCTGTTCGTTTCCCAGAGTTAGGTGTCTCTCATGTACACTGAACCTTTGGAAACAAAGCGGACCTGACTGAAAGTACTATGTTGGGGAAGCTTTGCATTGTCCAGCATCCTGCTCCCCAGCCTTTGCTGAGACCTGTAACTGTCCATCTCTGTTCCCCTTCCACTTTGCACTTTATTATGGAAAGCTTGAGGCACATTGAATAGAAATGAGAATACTATAATGAACCCTATGTTCCTATCACTTAGTTCAACCATCAACTCACACTCACATCCACTCCCTTGTTGGGATTATTTCAAAGCAAACTCCAAATATCCCACAATACACGAGTATTTCAGCACGCACCTCTAAAAGAGCTGCTTTTGAAAGCAAAACCCTCATACCAATACCCTCCTAAGTGTAATTAATAGCAATCCCTTAACATCAGCAAATATCAAGTCGGTGTTCACACCTTCTTGGTCCCTCTTCTCTCCTGGGTTTTAATCACACCTGACAGAGATGACTTGCAAGTGTTAATCTTCAGCAGACAGGTCTACTCGCAGCAACACAGACCCATATATGGATTACCTACCTTAACAGGGCCAGCTGTCTTACTGGACAACGTAGGTAGGCGCAATGCCTACAGCTCATAGTATTTTTAGGAGCTCACAAAAATGCTCTAGTTTTAAATGAGAAGGGAAAAATCAAATTTTAATTAAAAATATTTTTAATAGATGATATTAATATGTCCATATTTATACCAAAGCAGTCACAAAATGTAATTTTTAATATTATTTTAAGGAAGAACCCAGAAAGGCAAAAGTGCCTAGGAGCCATGCAAGTCATAATATAGCCCTGCACCTGGCATCTCCTTTGAGCTATCTCAAAGGTATCCTCTAATCTAAGTGTCCAGAACAGAACACATGCTGCTCTACTCTCCTCTTCTGGTTCTCTCCAGTGAAGGGACAAATTGTGGAAATAAAGATTACCCAAATGAGGACACACCAGGCTATTTATTTAGAGCTTCTATTGTGAGTCAGCCATCATTACTTGCGGTTGGCAGAGACTCAAAGGCAGAGGAGTGTTAAACCTTTAGAGCAGACATGGAGGAAGCTTTGGGTATGTTCTGATTAAAGACTGCTGGCAGTCTTGGAGATGCGCTAACTAGAAATAGGGCATCCTGTGTGACTGGCTTAGGGAGTATATTTGGCTTTCTCTGGTTGGCCCTGACTTGGAAGTGCAGGCAAAAATAGGCACCAGTAAGGACCACTGACCAGATCCTGACCCTTCTGGGCTAATTGCTACAGAGGTTATGGTTTAGATTCCTCACCTGGCAGTCATTATAAAGGTTGTGAGTCAGAGTTCTATCATCATATATGGCCAGGCCATTGTCCATTTGTATATTCAGACTCTTCTTATTTCTTAATTTAGAAATCCAGGAATTATCTTAAATGCTTCCCTCTTTCCCACACCATATCCAACCCATCAACAAATCTTATAAAAATTCACTTCCTCAAATCTCTCTCAAGTTTGCCACTTTTCTTTTTCTTTCTTTCTTTTTTTTTTTTTAAGATTTTATTTGTTCTCTGTGAGAGACACAGAGGGAGAGGCAGAGACGTAGGCAGAGGGAGATGCAGGCTCCCTGTGGGGAGTCCAATACAGGACTCAATCCCAGGACCCTGGGATCATGACCTGAGCCAAAGGCAGATGCTCAACCACTGAGCCACTCAGGGGCCCCTTGTCACTTCTTTCTATTTGCACTATGGTACCACAAAACTATTTTCATCTTGTGTCTGATCTATTAAATAGCCTCCTAACCTAGTTTATCTACTTCTATTGTCTCCTCCCCAGTTTATTTGTCAAGGACATTTTTTTCAAAAGGCAATCCTGATTACATTATCCCTATCCTTAAATTACTCTGACAACTTTCATGGGTTTTAGGATAAAGACTAAAGTCTTCAACATGACCTCCAGGGCCCTGTATGGTCTGGCTCCCATCCTTCTGCTTCCTCTTGCATCATGTAACCCCTTTTTACCTCTCTTTTTGAGCCAAACTTTTTTTTGTTTTTCACTCCCCAACACATCTGTCCACCTGCCATAGGATTTACTAGAAGGCTGTGGGCAGCTCCTGAGTCAAAGGAATAGGTGAAGGGCTAGAGTAGCTCCAGGGATACAGGTGGCTGGGTGAAAAATGAAGTCCCACCAGGGCACAACTGCTGAGCAATATTGGCTCCAACTATACCCCCAACCTCCTGCACCACTCTGCATAAGATCCAAAGCCCCAGGGGCACTTAGGTCACTCAGTTGGTTAAGTGTCTGCCTTCTGCTCAGGTCATGATCTCAGGGTCCAGGGGATGGAGTCCTGTATTGGGCTCCCTGCTCAGTGGGGAGTCTGCTTCTCCCTCTCCCTCTGCTCTTTACCCACTCCTTGTGTGGGCGCTCCCTCTCTCAAATCAGTAAATAAAATCTTTTTAAAAAAATACCAATCAAGCTCTAAGTAAGAAAGACCAAGTAATTCTCAAAAAGAAAATTAGGAGTTCTTATAAGAAAGAGGGGAAACGGACGCAAGATGGCCCTCAAATCAACCAATGTTCACTAAACACATGTTCCCACTACCTGGACTGACTTTCCATCCATTTGGTTAGTTAACCCTACTCAATTTTTATTTTATTTATTTATTTTTAAGATTTTACCTACTCAATCATGAGAGACACAGAGAGAGAAGCAGAGGCACAGGCAGAGGGAGAAGCAGGCTCCATGCAGGGTGCCCGATGTGGGACTCAATCCTGGATCTCCAGGATCACGCCCTGGGCTGAAGGCAGTGCTAAACTGCTGAGCCCCCCCGGGCTGCCCCCTACTCCATTTTTAGATTCCAGCCCAATAGTCCCTTCATTAAATAAGTCTTCCTTTGCCTTCCCAAGGGAGTCAAAATTCTCTATTCTGTTATTTCATAGTACTTTAACCTCTCTGTCATGGCACTTTGCCACCGCTGTAATTTTATATTTATTTGTGAAAGTTTGAATTACATCCATCTCTTCCATTGGCTGAATAGTCCATGAGAGCACAGCCCATATCTGTTTGGGTTAGTATGATTATCTCCGATGCCTGGCACAGTGCCTGGCAAAGCAAAAACACTCAACAAACATTCATTTAATGTATGAATCAAGCCATAAATATCTTTATTTTCTCATTGATATGAACTATGCTACACCCTCCTTAGAAGCAAAGGAACTACATTTTTTAAAAAGATTTTATTTATTTATTTATTTATTTATTTATTTATTTATTTATTTATGAGAGACACACACAGAGAGAGAGAGGTAGAGACACAGGCAGAGGGAGAAGCAGGCTTCATGCAGGGAACCTGATGTAGGACTCGATCCCGGGACTCCAGGATCACACCCTGGGCCAAAGGCAGGCACTAAACCACTGAGCCACCCAGGGATCCCCAGGAACTACATTTTTAAACAAATTTTTCTAATTCATACTTATTACACAATTTTATTTTTTTTAAGGATTTATTTATTTCTAGGGGGGGAGGGGCAGAGAGAGTCCTGAAACAGACTCCCCATTGAGTGCAGAGAGGGACTTCCAACTCCATCTCAACCCTGAGATCATGACCTCAGCCGAAATCACAAGTGGATGCCTAACTCACTGAGCCACTGAGCCACCCAGGTACCCCTGAAATTTTATTTAATCTTTATAATAACACAGCAGGAACCCATTTTACACGTAAAGAAACAGTCACAGGGTGGAGGAGGGGAGGGTGAGAAAATTTGTTCAAAAATCACATACCTGGCAAATGATCCATGAGGGAGACTAAGCCAGGTCTGCCTGATGCCAAAACACAGGCTCAAAACTACTATATAATATTGCCTCTCCATAACACTAATTATCTCCTTAATACAAAGCATTGGAGATAGAACTTATCCATCTGTAAAACTGGCTTTCAGATAAATTCATTTTCATGTAAATCTAGATATGTCATAAAAGTTTCATTTGTAAAATACTGATCCGTGGAGAGAATAAAACAACTAAATTTTAAAAACTCTGAGCAGATGCAATTTGACAGAGAATTATAATGCTTACCAAATGCCTCACTTTTTCTGTCACTCATGATAAATGACCCAATGTGAGTGAAGGGACAGAGATTGGTGCAGAGGTGATTATTTAAAGTAACCTGTTCTCTAAATTTAATCTAAAGATTATAAAAAGCATTTCAAGTTATCCCAAAAGGCTTCACCATTTCAATGTTATTTCTCAGTTAGGGAGGGGGGATTGGAAAAGTAACACAAAGAATTACTTCAATTCTCAGGACTTATTAGAGCAGGGACTGAGCAGAGACCAGCTGCTGGGGAATATGGATCTCTCCAGGAAAAGAAAAAGAAGCCCAGGAAATAAGAAAGAGTGTTTCTTCAGGTCAGTCAGAGCAATGAGATGGTCTCGATGCTCATGGGGAGAGATAGTAAGGAAAAGTCAGGCCCCCTCAGTTTCATTTTATTACATGCTCGAGTCCTCAAACCTTGCTAAGGACATGACTACAGGTAATAGCAGGAACTGGTGTTTCCTGGGGGCCTCATACGGGTTTTGGAGAGATAGGGGAATACAGAGTGATGGGACCAGTGTAGGGAACTAAGTCACCTAATATGTTTTCTAGATACATAACTAGAGTCTGACTGACGTGGCTTTCTGTTTTTAACGCACAATAGGTTCTGCCAATTCTTGGATCCTTGGAGTACACTGTGTTTTCAGAGCAGCTGGCTTGACTTTAAAGACATCTGGATCGTAGTATACAATATGCACAGGAGACCTGAAATGGGGGGAAAAGAATGCGACCTGAAAACAGATGAACAGAAGATGGAACTAACATTTTTCTCAACCATCCACTCTGTGTTAGGCTGTAGGATATTATTCTGTGTTGGTTTTTCATAAGCCCCCCATGAAACAGACGTTATGTCTCCCACTGTACAGATAAGGACATGAAGGCTCAGAGAAGTTATAAAAATGACCTGTAGTCAAATCCAGATTTGTGTATCCATCAGATTCCAAAACCTTTGCTCTTTCCACTAAAAGTTAATTCTGGAAAATTTTTTCAATAATTTGGCAACTGTTAAAACACACCCAGTAGTCCTCTGGGGGACTTAAATCAAAATTTTGAAGTTTCCACTCTTAGCATCTTACCACCAAATAACAACTTTGCCACTGGGGTAGACCCTGAGTACTTGATCTTACTTTTCCCCTTTCCTTTGTCAATGAACAGAGAATGAGCTTCACTTCACTGCTGTTGAACTTTATTTCTTTTAAAGGCAAACACATCATAAACATTTAAAAATATTTTATTATATAAAAATGAACATATTTCCCTGTTCCCTGAGCTGAAGATTTCTATGACTTTTCCAGGTTTCTCCTAGGTTTTCCTAATGATGCTTAAAAAGGGGGATTAGGCATTATCTCAAGAAGGAAACAAAATGACCTGGTGTTCAGGCAGGTTAAGAAATCTTCTAAAAAGTAAACAGGAATTAGAGGCTATTTCTTCTTTGTTGAATGTATTATTTATTTCAAATAGATAATGTATGTACATGATGCAAAAACATGGAAAAATACAAAAGCATATTTAGAAAAAAAATAAATCTCCCTCCCATTCCAGTTCCCTCAGGCCTCCAAAAGTAAGCATGGTTACTACCTTCTTGCATAGTCTTCTGAAATATTATAGGCACGTGCAAGCAAATATATGGCACCTATCTATTTTCTTACATAAACTAGAACACGTTTTGTGCTCTTACGTAATTTGTTTCACTTTGCAATATGTTAGATAAATAATCCTATATCCATCCTTACAAGGTTGTTTCCTAGATCTAAGTTTCAAAACTAGTCCACTAACCCTTTAACTGCTGCCTTATATTTGTGTTAAGTCCATAGATTTATTACAAGTAATGTTACAAATGAGATGTTTTTGAAAATTTCTTGTATTTCTACAATTCTTTTCATTGGTCTTACTAAGTTAATTTTTCCCTCTCCCTAGCACCCCTAGCTTTCCTGTCCCAATCTTAGCCATAAATTGACATACCTTGTATTTGGATTAGCTAGTTCTTGAATTCTAGGAGATATTTTGCAATGGATAGCAGCATAAGATACTGGCCAGTGGGCATCACGGATAGGTAGATAATCTTGATGAAGAGGCTTGGCCTTAGCTAGAGCTATTATTCGAGGGCTAGGTTTGTATAGCAAGGCAGCGTGGGATATCTATAGTGGAAACAAAAAGATGCAAAAATATATCCCAATTTTCACACCTCCCTCTCTTTACAGCTATGGCCTAATTGAATCACTATGGAACATGGATCCTCTTCTGGATTACTGCAGCAGACTCCTCACTGGTCTCTCTGCTTCCATTTTTGCTCTGTACAATCTAGCCTTCATATACCAATTACTGGAGGAGAGAATGAGCATTTTAATGAGTGTATTCCATGAGCCAGACAGTGTTCTAAGTGGGGCACCTAAATTATTCCCACCTAATCATCATAATAACCCTATGAGTATGTACTTTCTGAAGTCCAAGTCAGATTATATCACTCTTGGAGTTTAAAACCTTCTAGAGGGATCCCTGGGTGGCACAGTGGTTAAGCGCCTGCCTTTGGCCCAGGGCGCGATCCTGGAGACCCGGGATCGAATCCCACATCGGGCTCCCGGTGCACGGAGCCTGCTTCTCCCTCTGCCTTTGTCTCTGCCTCTCTCTCTCTCTCTCTCTCTCTCTCTGTGACTATCATAAATAAATAAAAATTTAAAAAAAAAACCTTCTAGAGGTTTTCCCATTTTGCTATGAATAACATTTAGACTCCTTACTATGGACTAGAAGGCACTACATGATCTGACTGCTATCCTATTCCTCTGACCTCATCTCCCTCCCTTCCTCACCTTGATCACGATGATCCTTGCTATGTAAGGTCCTTCTGGCCGAGCTCTTTCCACCTTGGGACATTTTTACCTGCTATTTCTGCTTGAAATCCTCTTTCCTCAACCTTGTCATGGCTGCCTCTTCATCATTCAAGTCTCTAGACTCAAATATCACATTCTCAAGGACATGGTCCCTCACCATCCAAGATACATCATTCTTTTAAGCCCCCTACTTATTTAATCTTCTTTTAGCACTTACCAACACCTCATTTTGCTCACTTATCTCTTTGTTGGTGTGTTTATTGTCTGCTTCTCCACATTAGAATATAAACTTCTTGAAAGAAGTACATGTTTGCCAAAAGCTAGAATAAGTGCACAACTGGTACTGAACATATGTTGATTGACTGATTGATCAACTTCCCCTGGTCTTACTTTGAAAATCGCATCTGCCAGGTTGCCTTTGTATTATGTTGCTTTGTTGGTAAAACTGGAAGGATGACATATAGCTCCTGTTCTCTCTCTTAAATTCTCACAGTGAGAATTTAAGAACCACAATGGATAATAAACACCCCTCGGTAGCCCTGAAAGTACTATTTTGCACTGGTATAGATCTGTTTTGAGTTCTAAGAGTACGATTTTCTGCAGTGGTATCACTTTTTTAAAAGATTTTTTATAAATTCCCAAACAATTCTAGCAACTAAAGAAAGGTAACTAATCCCCATTTTATATATCAAAAAAACGGAAAATAAAGTGATTTGTCCACAGGTCACAAGGCAAGTCATTTTAGCAAACTCAAAATGCTCTCCTGAGGGGTTGTGATTCCCCTAGTTTTCTTTCCTAACAGAATTCCATATCATATCCTCAGTTTTTTTTTTTTTAAAGATTTTATTTATTTATTCATGATAGTCAGAGAGAGAGAGGCAGAGACACAGGCAGAGGGAGAAGCAGGCTCCATGCACCGGGAGCCTGACGTGGGATTCGATCCCGGGTCGTCCAGGATCGCGCCCTGGGCCAAAGGCAGGCGCCAAACCGCTGCGCCACCCAGGGATCCCATATCCTCAGTTTTTAGAAACAGGGTAAAATTTATCCAGCCTCCTTGGCAACATGGTCATTAAATATTTATTGAAAACCCAGCTGGGATTGAGCACTACAATGAATGGAAGGGAATGTCAAGGAGGAAGAGGGAGGGAAGCCACAGAATTTGCCAGGCTCTGTGCTGAGCACCAAAGTCTTATCTATTATTTCAAATCACAACAGTCCTCTAAGTGGGAACTGTTAACTTTATAATCTCTTTGTTCAACTTGTTCCACCCAACTTCAAGGCCATCTCTTCTTTAGACTTCTTTTCTCAGGATCTCTCTTAGCTAATTCCTCTTGTCACTCAGATTTCATACCAAATATCCCTTCCTTAGAGAGGTTTTCCCTGACTACCATATACAATGTAGCTTATTCCCCACCCTCACCCATAGTCAATCATTTCCTTTTTTATTTTCTTTATAGCACTTATTACTACCTAACATGATCTTATCTGTTTACTTATTTTTTGTCTTCATCTTGTTTACTGGAAATGGTATCTGGCACACAGTGGGCATTCAAATACTTGAATAAATAAATAAGCAGGAACATTCACAACATCACAGAGCTACTGGTAAGGCTGGAATTTGAACCCAGCTCTTACTGATTCCAAAGCCCATATTCTTCGCCTTCTATCCCCAGTCTCTTTACATATCTAGGTCTTCCTTCATGCCACTGACCACTCTTTCAAGATTATCTTTCCCAGTGACTTTGACCTGTGCCCTATAGTAGCAAAATAGCACCCTAGGAACAACTAGAAAGTGAAGTGAAGGATGCCAAGGCAATGGTGGCTTACAGGACGGATGGGCAGTTCATTTCTTTCTCTTTCAAAGCACAGACCCTCTATCTTGATCCTTGGATGAGCAAGGTCTACAATTCTTGGAGTTGCAACAGCAGTCAGGGCAGAAACTGAAATCTTGGTTTCAATCTAGGGGAGAAAAATAAAATAGTATCTGTAATATCAAATAATAAACATCATCTCCATCAAGATTATGAAGAACTGTCTGGCCTCTGGACCAGACTTCTCAGCAAATCAAGCAGAAAGAATGAGAATCTTCAGTAACCCATGATCATGGCTGAAAGGATCAATTTTCATCTTTCTCAAACTGTTAAACTAAAGATGGGGAGGAACATGAGAACACTATAAAGGGGAGAGCTCTGCTTTGTTCTTAACTAGTTTGGCCCTTTGGAAACTGTGACTCATGTTATCACAGATCCCATACCTAAAATGAATCCACGTGGTTCTCTTCTAACTGGAACAGATAAGAAAAAGAAATCAAAGCCAAGAAGAAAGACAGAAAGAACCACAATCTCCATAGACAATGCTGTCCTAATCCCCCAAGTCATTCCTTACTATCTTAATTATGGAACTGTATTCAAAACATGGACTTCTATTTAAATTACTAGTATTCAAATTCAAAACTTACCACAAGACTTCGAGAGGGAATATAGTCAATAATTGGAAACAAAATAAGGTTTTAACTGTGGGCAGAAAAGGAATACATGAGGTATGTTCCAAATCCCATGAAGGTGCTTCTGTGAATATTCCCAAATGAGTCTAGCCTTTAAGTCATATCAGCCAAGGTACCACATACAGATGTTGTTATGGATAGACTATTTATGTCCCCCTCAAATTCATATGTTGAAGTCCTAACCCTCAATGTGATAATATCGGGAGGTGGGGACTTTGGGAGGTAATTAGGTTTGGATGAGGTCTTGAGGGTAGAACCCTCATAGTGATATTGATGCCCTTATAAGAAGAGAGATAAGAACTCCTCTGTGCACACCCAAAGAAGAAGCCATGTGAGCACACAGCAAGACGATGGCTGTCTGCAAGATGAAGGAAGAGAACCAAGAAAAGAGTGGTGGTACCCTGATTTTGGACTTCTCAGTCTCCAGAATTGTGAAGAATAAATGTCTTTCAAGCCACCCAGTCTCAGGCATTTTGTTACAGCAGCTCTGGCTCACTAAGGTGTGAAGGAACTTTCAATCCCCTACCATTTCAGACAGACAAGTAATTAGAGATATCTCAGCTGAGAGTTCTAACTCTTAAATGCTTGAGTGTAATGAAATGCTTGTTGTTTTATACTACTAAGTTTGAGGTATCTGTTGCTTTGGTATGAAGCAACAGATAACCAAATTGCCACTTTAAGAATTGATTCTCTGTATTGGTTCTAGATTACCCGGAATTTGTTTTCTGAGCCAATTGGATTTAAAGGTATTAATTACTACTGGTAGTCCATAGTATGCAGTGGCAAAACAGAAAGCAAGACTTTGGGTGACCAAGCAGCTGCTGCCAGAAATTATTTTAGTGAAATAAAGAGGTATAATGGGGTTAGTTGTTTTTTTCTAAGTGCACTAGAGAAAGTGAGTTAAGAAATGACTGGCTCAGGCCTTTAAATTTCCACCTTAGTATCTGAGTAAGGAAGGGACCAGAAAGTTTCTGTAATGTCCCTAAAATAAATCCTTATATTCTATGGTTATAGTGCTGAATATTCTGAAAACCAAATTCACAATCTAATTCTGTTCGTGGGTAAATTACAGTGCAAATGGAATTACCAAATTTGTTAATTAGAGCAATTTTAAAGTTAGAACAATGATTGGGAAGGAATAGGACCTTGAAAATTGGAATGGGGATATATGCGCAGATTCAAACAAAGCTGGGGACTTTAAACCCTTAAATACTGCTGAGCCTTCCTTACCAATACAATCAGCCCTTCCCGAACCCTCTTACACTGTTGGTGGTAATGCAAGCTGGTACAGCCATTTTGGAAAACAATATGGAGGTTCCTCAAGAAGTTAAAAATAAAGTTATCCTACGACCCAGCAATTGCACTACTGGGTATTTATCCCAAAGATACAGGTATAGTAAAACAAAGGGGCACCTGCACCCCAATGTTCATAGCAGCAATGTCCACAATAGCCAAACTGTGGAAGGAGCTGAGATGTCCTTCGACAGATGATGGATAAAGATGTGACACACACACACACACACACACACACACACACACACACACACACTGGAATATTACTCAGCCATCAGAAAGGATGAGTACCACATCGACGTGGGTGGAACTGGAAGGTATAATGCTAAGTGAAATAAGTCAGTCAAAGAATGACAATTATCATATGGTTTTACAGATATGTAGAATATAAGAAATAGTGAAAAGGACCATAAGGGAAGGAGGGGGAACTGAATGGGGAAAAATCAGAGAGGAAGACAAACCTTGAGAGACTCTCAACTCTGGGAAACAAACTGAGGGTTGCTGAAGGGGAAGCAAGGGAGGATAACCTAGCTGGGTGATGGGAGCTCTTAACAGGAGAGCATGTGATATGATGAGTACTGGGTATTATACCATATGTTGGTAAATGAAATGAAATGAAATTTTAAAAAAATAAATGAAAAAAACAACCTCCTGCTTGAGGAGGTTAGAGTTCTCTTGCCTGAAGAACCTGTAATACGTTTCCCTGAAGTAGATACCTTCCATGTAACTGCTGACCTACCCTTACTATCTCTCGTTGCTTCTAGATTTATAACCAGATCCAAGTTCCAACTGCCAAAACAGCCTTCCATGGACTCCTCTATCAGCCTCCATAATTGCTTAAGGTCTAATTCTACATTGCTGTTCTGCTTCTCTGATCAAATCCTAGGTGACACATAGAGGAGGTAGTCAAAAAAGTTCATTTGATGAAAGGGGAAAATAAATAGGGAGAAAAAGGAAAATACACCCAGAAATAAAAGGAAAGTATGTTACACTTATAAACATGTTGCTACAAAATCAATCAGGAACTGTTTCTTTCATTTACCCTTTTTGGAGGAACATAGTTTGGATTTGTGGCTTTGGCTATGGAGAGTTGTAATATCCGGGGAGAAGGATCAGAGCTTTGAAGAGCATCTCTTGATAAGTACTCACTGTAGGACCTATATGCAAATAGAACATGAAATATTATAATTATTGGAGGAAAAATAACCACATTTTTTCATTGCTATATTCAATCTCTGATCAATTATGTATATTTCTTCCTATCTTAGAAAACTCTTTTCCCATAATCATTAGTGTTTTTTCTACCAGATTGGTATTTCCAAAAAATTTTTTTACTATGATTCATGGTAAGAAGTTATATTGTGATATAGTATATGTAAATCTGTGAGCGTGTGTGTGTGTGTGTGTGTGTGTGTGTACATGTTGTCTGAAACAAAATTATCATGAAACAATGCTTGCCCTGAGCAAGGCATTCTGGTTTTTAAAATTCCATTTGATTTCATTAAAAAAAAAAAAAAAAAAACCTAGAATCAATTTCATGATCCACTGACAGGTTGAGATTTGCAGTTTAAAAGGCACTTCACAGGCAGCCTGAGTGGCTCAGCGGTTTAGCGCTGAAGGCGGCCTTCAATCCAGGGCAAGATCCTGGAGACTCGGATTGAGTGCCACGTCGGGCTCCCTGCATGAAGCCTGCTTCTCCCTCTGCATGTGTCTCTCTGCCTCTCTTTCTCTCTGTGTCTCTCATGAATAAATAAATAAAATCTTAAATAAATAAATAAATAAATAGATAAATAAATAAATAAATAAATAAATAGCTAGCTAGCACTTCACTTCCTACCTAAACCTTATATGAAATCTCTGAGATAAAAATTCCAGTCACTACCAAGGACCCCTCTGTGATAGCCAGTTTCCTCTGCAGTGCAGTTTGAGATAGTGCTGGTCATAACTCCCAGCAATTTGTCCAATTTTCATAGGCTGTTCCCCACATATTCCTTTCCTGATACAAAAACCTATCAACCAACAAACCTACAAACCTAATATGAAAAAAAATTTCACAAATAAATATATGATTCCCCTCTAAAGGTAGTCCGTTACTTTTTAAAAATTGATACACAATTGGGGTGCCTGCATGGCTCAGTTGGTTAAGCATCTGCCTTTAGCTCAGATCATGATCCCCAGGATTAAGCCCCATATCAGGCTCTCTGCTCCAGGGGGAGCCTGCTTCTCCCTCTCCCTCTGCCTACTGTCCCCCTGCTTGTGCTCTCTCTCTCTCTGTCAAATAAATAAATAAAATTTTTAAATAAAATAAAATAGATACACAACTAACCACAGAATTAATGTATACAATTTTAAAGTGTACAATTCAGGGGTTTTGGCATATTCACAAGGTTGTATAACTACTGTCACTATCTAAATTCAGAATGTTTTCATCATCCTGAAGAGAAACCCCATACTGATTAATAGTCCCTCTCTATTTCTTCATTCCCCCACCTTGTGCCCCCAGAACCACTAATCTACTTTCTGTCTCTATGAATTTGTGTATTCTGAAAATTTCAAATAAATGGAATCATATAAATCTGTAACCTTTTATGTCTGGCTTCCTTCACTTAGCATATTTTCAAGATTCATGTATCAGTACATCATTCTTTTTTATGGCTGAATAATATCCCATCATATGATTTACTGTATTTTGTTTATCCATTCATCCATGATGAACATTTGCGTTGTTTCCACTTTTTGGCAATTATGAAATGCTGCTATGAATATTCATGTACAAGTTTTTGTGTGAGCATATGCTTTTAATTCTCTTGAGTACATGCCTAGAAGTAGAATGCTGATCATATAACTCTATTCTTAACATTCGAGGAGCTAAAAAGTGGTTTTCCAGTTAAGCTGCACCATTATATTCCAACCAGCAATAGATAAGGGTTTCAATTTCTCCACATCCTTCCTCACTCTCTTCTCTAAGCTAAACATGTCATTTCCCTTAATTATTTTTCATGTAACATAGTTTACAGAGGCCTCATCATTTCATTCAGCTCCTTCTGAATAGTATCAAGTTTATTATCAGTTTCTTTTTTAAAAAAAGATTTTATTTATTTATTTTTCAGAGAGAGAGACAGAGACACAGGCAGAGGGAGAGAAGCAGGATCCATGCAGGGAGCACGATGTGGGACTCGATCCTGGGTCTCCAGGATCACGCCCTAGGCTGAAGGTGGCGCTAAACCTCTGAGCCACGAGGGCTGCCCTATTATCAGTTTCTTAAGGTATAACATCCATAAGTGGACACATACACTTAATGTGTCTTGACTAAAGTACTATACTGTAGTACTATCATCTCCTTATAATTGTACATGATACATATTCCATTAATGCAACTTAACATTTTTCCAAGAATCACATCACAATTTTGGTTCCATGTGGAAGTATTACCTAGGCTGTCCTTTGAAGACAAAGAGAAATTCAGCATTCAAAGCAAAAGGAAAAACATTTGGAAAGTCATAGAAACCTAAGAGAAACATCAAGTTCTACAAATTGCAAAAACTTGTAATGTTTCATTTTCATATTTCCTTTTAATTGGCTGACAATGGTAAGTTCAGTGTGAATTTTACCTTCACCACAATTTGAATCAAATATAATTACTGGTGGGGTACCTGGGTGGCTCAGTTGGTTAACATCAAACTCTTGATTTCAGCTCAGGTCATGATCTCAGGGTCAAGAGATTGAGCCCTGAGTCAGGCTCTGAGTTGGGCATGGAGCCTGCATGAGATTCTCTCTCCCTCTTCCTCTGTCCTGCCCTCCCTGCTCATGCATGCTGTCTCTCTCTCTCTCTAAACAAACAAACCCCCCAAAATGTAATTACTGGTGATAACATTCTGATTACTTACAATTACTGCACACATTCGAGTTTTGACTCCTGATCCTTTGAAACACAAGTGAACTTCTAGTTTATGAAACTGTATACACTAAAATAAGAAAAATATTGTGAGATTTAACCAAATTAGGTTAGAATTTATGGAGATTACCTATTTATTAGATATTCTTTCTTGAATCTGTTGGGCAGTGCCAGCTTCTGGATCCTTTTGGAGGGTTGGCTAAACAGTGCAGGAGAAGGGATCTCCCAGATTACAGAGTCTCTACCACAGCTGTAGTAATATTGAGCCCTGCAAGTCATAGAAGAGAAAAGAACGAAGTGAAATGAGTATGAATTCCAAAGATTGTAATTTCCAACGCTGAGCCCCAGCCCTAGGCCTAGAGGAGGTATGACAGTTTACCCCTTTGCTGCTGAGCTATGGGGAGAAATCAGAAATGGTTGCAGCCATCAAGTTTCAGCTGGCTTCTAACATCCTATTCCAAAACATTAGTTTTATGAAATAAATTGCATTCTTTTAAATAGACCAAAAAAATGACTAATGCAAAGGGAAAACTTGCTGTTTTTATTTGTTTTTTTAACTTGCTGTTTTTAAAACCAAATACTTTCTTAGTCTCTCAGATACAATCACTAGAGCTTTCACAGATATTAAAAGGAAAATAAGAGGCTATATGAACAACTTCATGCCAATAAATTTTAAAATTTAGGTGAAATAGATAAATACTTTGAAGGACACACACTACCAGTGCTCATTCAGAAAGATATAATCTGAATAGCCCTTGTCAAGAGTTTACTAAGTATCCCATGGTCTTGCTGCCTCTGCACCCATTTTTTTTGACCAAGCAGCCTCCAGGGACCTTTAAACTGACTTTAGTCCATCTCACAAGCACATGCCCTAGATAACAGTCCACAGAGTCATAAGTAAATGTACATTCCTGATATGAATTTGCCAATAGCCCCGTAACCAACAGTCTCCTGACTCCCAATGCCTTCCTTTCCTTATGTATCCTTTAGATATGAGTCCCAAGGAGCTTACCAAAACTCTGCTCTTTTGTTTGAATTGGCCAATTTGGCCTTGGTCTCCACCTGCAGATCCTAATAAGAAATGTGCCGCAGTTCCTGTCTCTCTTTGCACCCATCTTTAACCTCCACATGTGACTCCTTGAGACGTGCCAGGTACTTCTACAATCTATGAGTAATAAACTTCTCTCTTTCAATTTCTGTTATGGTCTATTGTTGAACTGTGGGCCCATGCTCCACTTAACAAGTATTATTTTGACAAATTCATAACAGCCCTATATCTATTAAATTGAATTTATAGTTAAAAACCTAAACTAGGGATCCCTGGGTGGCTCAGCGGTTTAGCACCTGCCTTTGGCCCAGGGTGCGATCCTGGAGTCCCAGGATCGAGTCCCACGCTGGACTCCCGGCATGGAGCCTGCTTCTCCCTCCTCCTGTGTCTCTGCCTCTCTCTGTCTCTCTCTGTCTATCATAAATAAATAAATAAATCTAAAAAAAAAAAAACTAAACTAGAGGGTATTATGCTAGATGAAATAGGTCAGTCACAGAAAAACAAATACTGTATGATTTCACCCATATGTGGAATTTAAGAAACAAAATAGATGAACATAGGAGAAGAGAAGGAAAAATAAAATAAGAGGAAAACAGAGAGGGAGGCAAACCATAAGAGACTCTTAACTACAGGAAACAAACTGAGAGTGGGTGGGTGAGGTATAATTGGGTGATGGGCAGTGAGGGGGGAACTTGAAGTAATGAGCACTGAGTGTTATACGTAACTGAAGAATCACTAAGTTCTACTAACAATATAGTATATGTTAATTAAATGGAATATATGTAAATTAATGGAATTAAAAGGGGCACCCTGGGTGGCCCAGCAGTTTAGTACCGCCTTCAGCTCAGGGTGTGATCCTGGAGACTCGAGATCAAGATCGAGTCCCATGTCTGGCTCCCCACATGGAGCCTGCTTCTCCCTCTGCCTGTGTCTCTGCCTCTCTCTGTGTCTCTCATGAATAAATTTTTTAAAAATCTTAAAAAATCTTAAAAAAAATCATTGGTAAATAATTAATGGAATTGAAATAAAAAATTTAAAAAGAAACAAAACAAAACCTTCCCATCAAAAACTCCAGACCCAGATCACTTCATTGTGGATTCTATGAAATACATAAACAAGAAATGCCAATTCTATATATTTTCCAATTGATTCCATGATAACAGCATTACCAAAAGCAAGTAAAGACATTACAAGAAACAAAGACATTGCCACAAAGACACTATTAAATACAGACTAATACCCCTCATAAAAATAAATGAAAAAATTCTAAAGTTTTATTGGAACACAGACATAATGAGTTTTCAGAACATCTATGGCTGCTTCCTGCCACAATAGTGGAGTTGTGTTGTTGCAAATGGAGACTTTGTGGTAAATTTTACTATCTACCCACTTCCTTAAAAGTTTGTTGACTTTTGACTGAAGTCGTATATCAAAAAGAGATCGAGAAATGGCCATCTAAATTATCTTGGAAACCAAACTTCAGATAAATAATGGCATCTTTGCCTTTTTCTTGTTACTTTAACCTGCCTCACTACTTGTGCTCATCCCCTTCCCCCCCTCCACAGTGTTTCCTCAAAGAACCAACCAGCAGAAAGCCTAGTCATTCAACAAACATGCACTAAAAGCAAATTGGCAATGGGTATCAAAAGTCTTAACAATATTTTTTTTGTCTTAACAATATTTTTACCTTTACATGTAGTAATTAACTCATGCTAAGCCCATGGTGATATACAAGATCCACGAGAAGGTGCATGCATAAATAGTTCATGCACAGCAATGTTATGTATGGCACATAATCCAGTGTAATACTGCCACTTTGTTAAAAACTCAATGAGCACCTGGTGACTCAGTCAGTTGAGTGCCCAACTCTTGATTTTGGCTCCAGTCATGATCTCAGGCCATGGGATCAAACCCCACATGGAGCTCTGTGCTCAGCATTGAGATTCTCTCTTTCCCTCTCCCTTGGCCCCTCTCCCTACTTGCTCTCACTCTCTAATAAATAAATAAAATCTTTTTTAAAAAACCCTCAAAATCCTATTAAGCCAAAACATTGTAAGATATAAAACAAGTTTGCAATTGCTAAATAGTAATCTTTCTCCGGAAAAATTTTATTGTAGCATCAGGTTAGGAAATATATGGAATCGCTAATCCTCAATAATTTTTTACTACAGATTGGATCATTTATGGCTTTGAGATAAAAGGGTTGGGTTCTGTGTTCATTTTCCCTAGGGATTCCTTTTTTTTTTTTTTTTTTGGGATCCCTAGGGATTCCTAATAAAGTAATCTGATAACATGCAAACACTAACCTGTTAGGTACATATCGGTGGGAGATTTCTTTGGGATGGGCAAGGTCCTCAAGTCTTTTGGTCAGGTGAGCCTTCAAAGCAACATGGGCGATAGGGCAAATAGGATCTTGATTCCCCCAAAACAGTCTTCTGTTAAAAAGCAGAAAAATCAAATGGTAAGGAATTCACTACTAATGGACATCTTAGAAATGGATCTTGATGGCGTCCACATTGATTTTACTTCACTTCCAGAGCTATCTCTATTACAGAATTTAACAATTTCCAGTCATCAGAAAGAGATCAACTACTTATGTAGTTAAAATAAAAATAAAAGGACTGTTTTACCTACTGTCCTAAAACATGGTGATCAAAAATGAATCTATTAGAGTTCTGTTTCTGACATTGTATA
Organism: Vulpes vulpes; assembly: GCF_048418805.1. Classification (NCBI taxonomy): domain Eukaryota; kingdom Metazoa; phylum Chordata; class Mammalia; order Carnivora; family Canidae; genus Vulpes; species Vulpes vulpes. The sequence goes on from NC_132781.1 coordinate 75,611,715, forward strand.
ATTAGCACTATAATTTATAACCAGCTCAACATAAAACAGGCATGCCATGTACCTGGCACTGAGCTCCTGTTGTGGGTGAAGCCCTGTACCAGGGGGTCAGAAAATAAAATAGTATCAGGGTAAAATTAATAGCTCCCATTAGTGAAATATTGTGAGCCAACCACTGGGCTAAGTGCTTAGTGACATCAGATCTTTTAGTCTGTAAAATAGGCATGATCACTGAGCAGAGGGTGAAGAGAAAAGGAGAATCAGTGTGGGATTCACTTGAAAGTCTTCATAGAAGAAAGTGAAAGGCACAGACTGCCAGAAATAAGGCACATTCCATGTTGGGGTAACTGTGAGAAAAGAGAATAATCAAGTATTGATCAAGGCATGTTTGGACAGAAGCATGTTGGGAAATAAGTAGGTAACATTGCTACAATGCGTAGGAAAGGCGAAAGGAGTCAGAAGAAGGTACATCGGTACCTAACTTTGTATATAACTGAAATTGTTAATTTGTTGAGTTTAACTGTTTAAAAGGCACTGTTTTATAAACTTTGTTTATATTTTTGTATACATTTATTTCTCTACTTTGCAACCATCAGCCAGAGTCACCATTAGAAAGATTAATTAATGAATTAATATTCCCATCCTCTACATTCTGCTGATTCCATTTCCTAAATATGGCTTAAATTTGTCCATTTCTCCCTATGCCTGTTATTACTTTCCTTGTCCAGATCTCATCATCCTCATCCTTTGTCCACACCACTGACAGAGTGATCTTTCTAAACTCCAATCTGCTCAAAAGAATCTTGCTTAAAAAAAAACAAAAACAAAAACAACAATAACAAAAAAGAATCTTGCTTAAGACTCTTTAAAGGTTTCCATTGGCTTTTTAATGGAGTCCCAACTCCTTACTGTAGCTTATAAGCTCCTCCACAATTTTTTTTTAAAGATTTTATTTATTTATTCATGAGAGACACAGAGAGGGAGAGAGGCAGAGGCACAGGCAGAGGGAGAAGCAGGCTCCAGGCAGGGAGCCCGACGCAGGACTCAATCCCGGGTCTCCAGGACCATGCCCCAGGCCGAAGGCAGGCGCCAAACCACTGAGCCACCCGGGCTGCCCAAGATCCTTCACAATTTTTACAAGAAGCACCTGCCGCTCCAGCCTGTAAGTTCATCCACGGGAAGGAGCATGACTTAATCTTTTGAAGATTTCTCACTAGGATAGTTTAGTGCTTTACATGACAGGTACTCCATCACAATCTGATGAATGAAAAAAGGGTGAAAACTGGGGACTCACCTGATGGTGATGTAAAACAGAGTAGAAGAGAGGAGAGTATGACCGCAGGGAAAAGAAGAGGCTACAGCAAAAAAATTCAGGCCTCAGGTGATGAATGCCAGGGTGGGAGTGACATTGGGGGAAGATAGTAACTGTTTCCAAAAGAGAAGACTTTTGGAAATAGAGGTAAGAACACCATGGAATGGGAGAAGAAGATTTCAAAACAAGATGCATCAAATATATCAGAAAGCATCAATTATAACTAAGACATCAAGAATGGAAACTGAAAAAAACAAAAGATGATGGGACTTGGCCAGGAAAATATCAGTGGTAATAGAAAAACACCAATAGAAGTGTAGAGCTTCTTAAGGTAAATACTAAAACTCTGGTGGAGAAAGGCTAAAGGAGTCAGGGATTAGGAAGCAGAGGTGACATATATACAGCTGACTCTTAAACAATGAGGAGTTAGGGGCACTGACCCCATGCAGTTGAAAATCTGCATATAACTTTTGACTCCCCAAAAACTTAACTATTAAAAACCTGTTGATCAGAAGCCTTACTTCAGTCAATGAACACTTATTTTTGTATATGTATTATATGCTGTATTCTTACAATAAAATAATCCAGAGCAAAGAAAATGTTATTAAGAATCACAAGGAAGAGAAAATACTTTTAAGTACTGTACTCTATTTATCAAAAAAAAAAAAAAAAAATCTGGGTATAAACGGACCTGTGCAGTTCAAGTTGTTAAACATTCAACCAATGTATATTTGTTTTGTATTTATTGTTTCAAATGCAAAACAAAAGGTACTTTAGACACAGTAATTATATCAGTCCATAATATATGGTCCTGATGAGGAACTGAACCCTTATGAGATGGTCCTGATTAGAGACTGAACCCTCATGGGATCATTATCCACTTGAAAATTTTGGCCATAAAAACTAGAAAATACATAATATAAACTAAAAGTATTGGGAACTATGTAAAAGGCAGGAGAGCCAGCTCAAAGTAAGTTAGAAGGAAAGGATCAGTGGGGATGAGAAAAAGCAGAGATTATACAGTCGAGAAAAGTAATGTTCATCAGAAAGTCAGGAAACTAACCGACATGTCAAAGTAACATATTATGCAGATGACTCTTCACTCTACTCTGACAGCATTGAAAAATCACCTATGTTTAGCTGTTATATAGCTAACAACATCACGGAAATAAATATTTAATCTTCTATGGTCCATAATGAGGATTTGACCCCAAAGCATACAGTTTTTACCCATATTATACCTGTTTAATGGATCTGTGAGATATAACAATGTCTGACACAATCACACTCCTAGAATTCTAGAATAAGGGACCTAGTAAAGTTCTTGAGAGTTCTGTGTTCAGTCCCTTTTCTGAACAGTGAAGTCCCTAGTCTTATGTATTTCCAGAATCAGAAAACAAAAAACAGCTTTCATTAGTCTATTTCCAGAGTGTTATTGTTCTGAAATTCTTACACCCTCTCCTGTTATAACATTTATTTAGCTTTCATTTCTATAAGCTGCTTTATGTACTTGAAGATTTTTGAGGCAGTCTTTAATCTTTCTTTGTCAGTCTGGCCAACTACAGATTTTTTGAATGTATCCTCATAGGTTCCCTTTTTCTTTCTTTGTCTTCCTTTGTCTTTCTTTCTTTTCTTTCTTTCTCTCTCTCTTTTCTTTCTTTCTCTCTCTCTTTTCTTTCTTTCTCTCTTTTCTTTCTTTCTCTCTCTCTCTTTTCTCTCTTTTCTTTTCTTTCTTGATTTTATTTATTCATTTGAGATAGAGAGAATGTACGCACAAGCCGGGAGGGGCAAGCAGAGAGGAAGAAAGAATCTGAATGAGACCCTGTACTGAGCACAGGGGCCCAACCCAGGGCTCAATCCCTCAACCTTGAGATCATGACCTGAACTGAAACCAAGAGTCAGATGTTCAAACAACTGTGCCACTCTTGGCGTCCCTCCATTTTTCTTTCAATAATTTTCTTCCTTGGCTTTTGAGGCTCTCTCTTTCCTAGTTCTCTCTCTCCCATTCATGCTCTCTCTCTCTCCCTCTCTCATTCCCTCCCCCCACTCTCTCTTTTCGTTTTACTGAGAAATAATTGGTATACATCACTATGTCAGATTAAGGCATACAGCATGATGGTTTGATTTACATATATTGTGAAATGATCACAATAAGTTCAGCTAACATCTATCTTCTTCTATTCTCTCTTGCCTACTCCTTCTCAGTTTCCTTAGGTAGTGTTTCTTTTATATCTTAAACAGTGGCATGTGCCAAAAGTTTCCCTCTTCTTTGATAGCTTTTTTTTTTTTAAAGATTTTTATTTATTTATTCATGCAGAGACACAGGCAGAGGGAGAAGCAGGCTCCACCCGGGGAGCCTGACGTGGGACTCGATTCAGGGTCTCCAGGATCACACCCCAGGCTGCAGGTGGCGCTAAACTGCTGCGCCACTAGGGCTGCCCTCCTTGATATTTTTTTTTATTAATTATCACCAAAGGGGCACCTGGGTGGCTCAGTGGGTTAAATGTCTGACTCTTGATTTCAGCTCAAGTCATGACCTCAGGGCCATGGAACTGAGCCCATGCTGGTCTCCAAACTCAGTGGAGAGTCTGCTTGGGATTCTTTCCTCCCTCTGCCCCTCCCCCTCATACTTTCTTTCTCTCTAAAATAAACAAATCTAAAAAAAAAAAAAAAAGTATCACTAAATACTGATGTTTCCAAAATAGTATCTCCAAGAATTCTCAATCATCTCTTTGGAAATTTATATTTCCAAATTCTAGATGTCTCAAAAACATCTCACATGACCAAATGTACCTTCCTCCCAAACCTTTCCCCCTCTTGCATTTCTTTTGGCAGTTATAATAACATTTTCCACCTTATTTCTAAAAAGCAGAAACCTAAAAATCAATTTGACTCCTCCTCTTACTCGGGCTCTACATTTGTCACTAAGTTCTATCTATCTCTATCTTGACCCTAACCTTTCCTAGAACCCTGAAAGCCACTCTCCTGGGACAAAGACTTCATTATTTCTCTCCTGCATTATTGTAATAGCCCCAAACCAACCTTCTTGACTCTAATTTTCCATGCCATCAAAGGGACCATGCCTTTCTAAGAGAGCCATTGTGATATAATTTAAGGGCTATTACAACAATGCAGGAAAGAAATAATGTTATTATATTATATTATAAAATTAACTTGAAATGTATCATAGATCTAAATGCAAAACTATGAAACTTCTAGAGGGTAACATAAGGAAACTCTAGGTGACCTCCAATTTAGCAATTCATTTTTAAATATGACCAAAGTATGATCCAGGAAAGAAAAAATCAATAAGTTGAGCTTCATTAAAATTAAAAACTTTAGCTCTGCAAAAGAAACTGCTAAGAGAATGAAAAGATGAGTCACAGACTAGGAGAAAATATTTGCAAGACTCATATCTGATGCCTGACAATCTTATAATATTGTAAAGTTACAATACCAATACCACAGATAGGATGTCTTATAAACAACAAAAACCTATTTCTCACAATTCTGGGAGTTGGGAAGTCCAAGATCAAAGTGTCAGTGGATTTGGTGCCTAGTGAGAACTTGCTCTCTCACTCATAGTCAGGCATCTTCTTGCTGTGTTCCCACATTGCTGAGGAGAAAGGGAATTCTCTGAGGTCTCTTTCATAAGGACATTAATCCCATTCATGGGAGCTCCATCCTCATGACTTAATCACATCCCAAAGGCCTTACTTCCTAATACCATCATATTGGGAATTAGGTTTCAATGTATTAATTTTAAGGGGATATAAACATTCAGTCTATAGCATCTGATAAAGGATTGGTATTCAAAATATACAAAGAACACTTCCATTTCAACAGTAAGAAACAAACACCCAAAAAGTGGGCAAAAGAAGTGAACACACATTTTACCAAAAAAGATATGCAGATGGTATATAAGCATATGAAATATGCTCAGCATCATGTCATTAGAGAATTACAAATTAAAACAATGAGAGATACCACTATACATCTTTAGAATGGCTAAAATACAAAACACCAAATGCTGGTGAGGATGTAGAACAATAGGACCTACTTTATTCATTGATGGTGGGATTGTTGGAAACTTTAGAAGATGTTTAGCAATTTCTTACAAAGCTAAACAGATTCTTACCATGTGATCCAGAAATTGCATTCCTGGGTGTCTACCCAAATAGGTTGAAAACTTTTATCTACGTGAAAACCTGCACATCAATGTTTATACCATTTTTATTCATAACTGCCAAAAAGTGGAAGCAAACAATATACCCTTCAATAGATGAATGGATAAGCAAACTGTGGTACATCAGACAATGGAATATTAGTCAGTGCTAAAAAGAATGAGTTCCCAAACAATGAAAAGACATGGAGGAACCTTAAATGTATAGTGTTAAATCAAAGAAGCTGATATAAAAGGCTATATACTATATCATTTTAACTATATGACATTCTGGAAAAGGCAAAACTGTAGATATAGTAAAAAGATCAATGGTTTCCAGGGTTTGGAGATGGGAGCACAGAGAGAAAGAGATGAATCAATAGAGCACAGGTAATTTTTAGGGCAGTGAAGCTATTTGACATAATACTATAATGGCAAACACATGACAAGAATTTGTCAAAATCCATAGAGCTAACAACACAAAAAGTGAACTCTAATGTAAACTACAGACTTTAGTGAATAAAGTGTCAATATTTCTTCATGAATTGTAACAGATATATCACACTAATACAAGATGTTAAGACTGGGGTAAGCAATAGGAGTGGGTAGTGATACAGAAAGTTTGTACTTCTGGCCAGTTTTTCTGTAAGCCTAAAACTGTTTTAAAAATAAAGTGTAAGGGGGCAGCCCGGGTGGCCCAGTGGTTTAGTGCCTGTCTTTGGTCCAGGGCGTGATCCTGGAGTCCCAGGATTGAGTCCCACGTTGGGCTCCCTGCATGGAGCCTGCATCTCCCTCTGCCTGTGTCTCTGTCTCTCTCTTTCTCTCTCTGTGTCTGTCATGAATAAATAAATAAAAATCTTAAAAAAAAAATAAAAATAAAGTGTAAGGACACTTGGGTGGCTCAGCAGTTAAGCGTCTGCCTTAGGCTCAGGGTGTGATCCTGGAATCCTGGGATTGAGTCCCACATTGGGCTCTCTGCATGGAACCTGCTTCTCCCTCTGTCTCTATCTCTGCCTCTCTCTCTCTCTCTCCCTCTCTCTCTCTCTCTGTCTCTCATGAATAAATAATCTTTAAAAAAATAAAAATAAAGTATTTTTTAAAGCAATAGGGGGTCAGAGAAAAAGGAAAAAAAATAAGGCTCTATTCAGAAGCCAAAGAAGGAAAGGGGGGTCCTGTGGACAAGGATGGTCAGTGTGTCCTACTGGTTGGAGATCCAGAGAACAGGTGTGCTTTAGGCAGAGGTTTAGAGACAGTACATTAGGAGCAACAAAGTTGAACTCTAAGGATGGACAGAAGAGTTTCAAAGTAGTTTTCAAATCTGTCTGCTTTTTAGAATTATCTGGGGAACTTTTAAAACTCCTAAAGTCTAGACCGGACTCCAGACCAAATAAATCAGGATTTCTGGGGATGGGGTTCAGGTCTCAGTGTTTTATAGGTCCCCAGGTGATTCCATTGCAGACTAATTTGAGAACTACTGTCTTAGGGTTAGTCTTCCATGTGTTGACTTAACTGAGGGGACAATATTGATTCCATGGATTCAGTTGAGCAAAGAGTGGATAAACCTGAGATGCAAGGTTAGTGGACAAGTTCGAATAATACTTACCTATTTAATATAAGGAACATAATCCTCACAAAGAAGACTGTAATGATGCCTTACCTATCTGGGGCTCCCCATTGTTTTTTAGGCCTAGAAAGATCTTGGATTCTCTTCCTAGAAAAAAAACTAACAAAAACCAGCTGATTAATTCAGAGAGACTGTTTAACAAATATGGTTATATTTGGATAGCTCTTACTCAAACAAATCCCATCTTGGGAAGGGGGGACACAAAGCTCTATTTGATAGGATTTGAAGAGTACTAAAAGCGCAAAGTATTCAAAAATATTGCGGACCCAAAATTCTCACTTCTAGAATCATGAATAATATAGAACATACTGAAACAAAGACAATATATGTGCAATAAAACCAAGAGCAACTTGTCTCCAGAAGACCCCAGATAAAATGCACAGTTAATGGGTAAAATTCCCATTTCTCATATTAAGTGAATTTGTAAATGGCCTGATGGCACTGGATTTTGAAGCAACTGCACAGATAAATTTCAGACAGTTGGTTTTAGGAAAACTATGAAATAGACAAAATATGCTTTGAGTACCACTCCCCTTTCTTCCCTACTTTGCTCCTTTGAACCTTCTCTGATTGTTCTGAACCTACCTATAGCAGACACAGTTTGCACTCACCAGGTGTCTGTGTGTTGTGTTCCTCCACATTTCCAAGCCTCCTTTCAGTTCTTTTTTTTTTTTTTTAACTTATTTATTTAGAGAGGGAGAAGGGAGGGGCAGAGGGAGAGAGACAGAGAGAACTTAAGCAGGCTCCATACCCCCATATGGGGCTCAATCTCACAACCCTGGGATCATGACCTGAGCTGAAATCAAGAGTCAGATACTTCATCAACTGAGCCACCCAGGTGCCCATCCCTTCAGTTGTTTAGAGCCATGTGAATAGTTCTGTCTTACTTCAGCAGAAATATTGAATATCACTTCCAGAGCAAGCTAAAAGCTTAAGAGCTACTGTGCTTCCTCCATTTCCCTCTTCTCCTGTTGCAGTAACTCTGGAAGCCACATATTCCAGATGGCACAGCTAAAAGACAGAAGAGGTCAGCCATCTCACACTGGACTGTGACACAAGGGAAAAATAAACCTTTCTTGCATTAAGTCATTGAGAGTTTTGTATCTTATTTGTTACTGCAGCATTGCTTATCCTGTGCAGATTAATATGCCACCTGTATTACTATAATTTATATTGTAATTATTTAGGTACTTGCTTGGATTGCTTGGAGTTTGAAGGGCCCAATAAATAACAACCCTTTATTGCCCACAGTTAGGAAGTAACTGAAAAATAGGTACAGTAGTCAGATAAATTGAATAAAAATACTTTCTCGTATGTATGTATGTATGTATGTAATTATTTATTTATGAGAGACACACAGAGAGAGAGGCAGAGACACAGGGAGAGGGAGAAAAAGGCTCTCTTTTTAGGAGCCTGATGCGGAACTCAATCCCAGGATCATGACCTGAGCCAAAGGCATATGCTCAACCACTGAGCCACCCAGGTGCCCCTGGTGAAATGGTTTTGAAAGACTAGTGTGGATTCCTGACATCCCTGAATTGAACTTGTCCCTCAAACTGCAAGCCTCCCCCTACAAGGGCTAAGTTTGATATATAAAGAAAGCAGATCACAAAGATCATTCACTATAGATAGGCAGGTCTCAAAGAAATAGGACCTTCAAAGGGTCAGTTCTCTCTCCCAACTCCATCAAACAAAGTCATTCCCACCCACCCCCCTTCATCCCGGAGTCTAACTAAGGGATAATAAGGCAAGAGGTCAGGAAAATTACTCAAGGTAAGTGCTTCTAGATACAAAAAGGAAAAGCATTCTCCCTAAAATTTGTCTGAACTCTTGATAGACTTTTTTTTTTTAGTTTCAAGTTTTTATTTAAATTCGAGTTAGTTAACATGCAGTGCAATATTAGTTTCAGGTATAAAATTTAGTGATTTATCACTTACATACAATAGCAGGGGCTCATCACAAGTGTACTCCCTAATCCTCATCACCTATTTAACTCATCCCCCACCCACCACCCCTCCAGCAACTCCATTTGCTCTCTATAATTAAGAGTGTTTTATGGTTTTCCTCTCTTTTTCCCCACTGTGTTCATTTGTCTTATTTCTCAAATTCCACATATGAGTAAAATCATATGGTATTTGTCTTTCCCTGACTGACTTATTTTGCTTAGCATAATACTCTCTAGCTCCAACTATATCATTGCAAATGGCAAGCTTTCATTCTTTTTATATTTTGCAAGTTTCATTATGGTATGTCTTGGTTGCCTGCTTTTGTTGATTTTTAGTCTCTTGGACTTGAATGCCTGTTTCCTTCCCCAGACTGGGAAGTCATCAGCTATACCATGTTCAAATAGCCCTTCTGCCCCTTTTTCCTACTCTTCTTCTGGGACTCCTACAATACAAATATTATTGCACTTTATGGAATTACTGAGTTTCCGAAGTCTATATTCATGATTTAATAGTATCCTTTCCCTCTTCTTTTCAGCTTATTTTCCATAATTTTATCTTCTATACCACCTATTCATTCCTCTGTTTCTTCCATCTTCATTGTGATTATATCCAGACAGTTTTGCATCTCAGTTATAGTATTTTTTATTCCAGCCTGACTAGTCTCTGACACAGGGTTTCTCTGGTGTCTTCTATGCTTCTTTCAAGTCCATTCTTATGACTGCTGTCCTAAATTCTTATTCAGGTATATTACTTATATCTGTTTTGAGCAAATACCTGCTAAAATTTCTTCTTGTCTTTTTTGAGAGAGAATTCCTCTGTCTTGTCATTTTATCTGTTTCTGTCTTTTGGATGTTATGAAAGCTTGTTATGTTTCCTGCTCCCAAGAGCAAAGCTATATTAAGAAGCAGTCATACACTATCCAGGGCCTGGCACTTCAGGAAGTGTTTCTGGTGCATGCTGTGTACACTCTGCTGTTGCATTTTGCCTGCTCTTTCCCACGGGCCAGTCCTTTGCAAAGTTCCTCCTTGCTTGCCGAGGGGAGTTTTTGGAACTTTAACTAGGTGTGCTTTGATCTGTTTGTTAAAATGAGCCTGATTTTAAAAATAATAATAAAATAAAATAAAATATGAAAAACCTGATCCAAGAAAAGAGTAAAGGAAAAGGAACAAAAAAGCAAACAAAAAACTATAAGCTTGATTCCAAAGAAAAAAGAAGGAAAAAAGAAAAATAAAGAAGGCTGATCCAAAAAATGAGAAAAGGAAACAAACAAATGAACAAAAAACTATAGGCCTAATTTCAAAGAAAAAAGGAGGGGGGAGAAAGACCTGGTGCTATTTCCACCAGAACTGAAGCTGACACTTTGGAGTAACTCTATGATCAGTAGCCTCAGCAGATGGTGAGGCGGATGGGGTGCTGTGTTGCTCCTCTAGGGGAAAAGTCCACTCCACTGGCTCATAGTCAGACCTGTCCTAGGAAAAGTGTCCCTGCAGGGTGCAGTTTGATGTGAGCAGCTCCAGCCTCCACTGGGAGCACTGTGTTGCTCACTGAAGTCCAATCATGCCGGTGGGCAGAGGTGGAAGATGGCATCTCCCCACCCTTTCATCCCTCTCATCTCATGGGAACTGGTGCCCAAGGCTGTTCAGGGGGTCCTTACAAGAAAAGTGAATAATCTCCCCTCCTATGTCCCAGGCTTCCATCAGATTCCTTTGCTCAACCTGTCTGCCTGCGCTCCTAGCACACTCAGCACCACAGTTCTCCTGGGTTTATCTCTGGCCTGCAGCTAGGATTCAAAATTCCAAATCTTAAAGGACACAGCAAGGTGCAGACCTGCTCCCCTCCCCCAGAGAAGAGCTTCTTGGTGCTGTGCCCAGCACCACTCTGTCCCAGAAAATCAGTTGCACAGCTGCACAGGTGCCTGGAGTTAATGATGAAGCACAGTGAAAAGCTGGGACCAGGTTATCTGCTCTCTGCCCACACCTCTGTGCCCTACTGTTGAATAGCCACTCAATGGTGCCCACTGGGTCTTTTGTCCTTGCAGAGGCAATATACTCTCTTCTAAATGTACTCCAGGAAAAGGAGCGATCTCTGCCAGTGTGACCCAGGAGATCCCCACACCATGATGTCTTGTGCAAGCCCTACGTGCTGCTCTCTCATTTCCTCTCTCCCTGTCTTCTCTCCAAGAAAAGGGTTTCCTTCCCTCTGTGGCACTGCAGCTTTTCTTTCTCCCAATTCATGACTCCAAATCTCACATTTGCTACGTTCCCTCCCTCTAATTATGTGGATTATTATCTTAATCCTTAGATCAGTTTCCTAGTTGTTCAAAATGATATGATGTTGATCTAGCTGTATTCAAAGGATGAGGCAAACCCAGGCTCCCCCTACTATTCCATCATCTTAACTCTCCTCTCCTCCCAAGATTTCATTCTTTTTGATGGCTGAGTAATATTCTGATATATATATACATATATATATATATATATTTATACACACACCATATCTTCTTTACCCATTCATCAGTGGATGGACATTTGTGCTCTCTCCGTAATTTGGCTATTGTAGATAATGTTGCAGCAAACATCAGGGGGCATGTATCCCTTCGAGTCAGTATTTTTGTATCCTTTAGGTAAATATCTAGTAGTACAATTGCTGGTCATGGAGTAGTTCTATTTTTAACTTTTTGAGGAACCTCTATGCTGGTTTCCAGAGTGGCTGCACCAGTTTGCATTCCCACCAACAGTGCAAGAGAGTTCCCCTTTCTCTGCATCCTCACCAACATCTGTTGTTTCCTGAGTTGTTATTTTTAGCCATTCTGACTGGTGTGAGGTGATATCTCATTGTAGTTTTAATTTGTATTTCCCTGATGGTGAGTGATGTTGAGCATCTTTTCATGTGTCTGTTAGCCATCTGTATGTCTTCTTTGGAAAAATTGTCCATTCATTATTTCTGCCCATTTTTTAAACTGGGTTATTTGTTTTTGAGTGTTGAGTTTGGTAAGTTCTTTATAGATTTTATATATTAACTCTATATTAAATATGTCATTTGCAAAAATATCTTCTCCCATTCTGAAAGTTGCCTTTTAGTTTTGTTTCCTTCACCGTTCAGAAGCTTTTTATCTTGATGAAGTCCCAATAATTCATTTTTGCTTTTGTTTCCCTTGCCTCAGAAGACAGATTTAGTAAGAAGTTGTTACAGCTGATGTCAAAGAGGTTACTGCTTGTGTTATCCTCTAGGATTTTGATGGTTTTCTGACCCACAGTTAGGCCTTTAATCCATTTTGAATTTATTTTTGTGTATGATGTAAGAAAGTGGTCCAGTTTTATTCTTCTGCATGTTGCTGTCCAGTTTGCCCAACACCATTTACTGAAGAGACTGGTTTTTTTTTCCACTGGATATTCTTTCCTGCTTTGTTGAAGATTAGTTGACCACAGAGTTCTGGGTCCACTTCTGGGTTCTCTATTCTGTACCATTGATCTATATGTCTATTTTTGTTCCAGTACCATATTCTCTTGATCACTACTGCTTTGTAATATAACTTGAAGTCTGTAATTATGATGCTTCCACCTTTGCTTTGCTTTTTCTAGATTGCTTTGGCTATTCGGAATCTTTTGTGTTTCCATACACATTTTAGGATTATTTGTTCTAGCTCTGTGAAAAATGCTGGTGGTATTTTGATAGAGATTGCATTAAATTTGTAATTGCTTTAGGTAGTATAGACATTTTAACAATATTTGTTCTTCCAATCCATGAGCATGAAATCTTTTTCCTTTTCCTTGAGTCATCTTCAATTTCTTTCACAAGTGTTTTATCGTTTGCAGAGTACAGACTTTTACCTGTTTGGTTAGGTTTATTGCTAGGTATCTTATGGTTTTCAGTGCAATTGTGGGATCAATTCCTTGATTTTTCTTTCTGCTGCTTCATTATTGGTGTATAGAAATGCAATAGATTTCTGTATGTTGATTTTATATCCTATGACTTTGCTGAATTCATGTATTGGTTCTAGCAGTTCTTTGGTGGAGTCTTTCAGATTTTCTACTTGGGTATCATATCATCTGCAAATAGTGAAAAGTTTGACTTCTTCCTTGCTGATTTGGATGTCTTTTCTTTTTGATATCTGACTGCCGAGGCTAGGACTTCCAGTACCATGTTAAATACCAGTGTTGAGAATGAACATCCCAGTCCTCTTCCTGACTGTGGATCTTACATTAATGTGGTGTATCATGTTGATTGATTTGTGAGTATTAAACCACCCTTGAAGCCCAGGAATAAATTCCACTTGATTGTGGTGAACAATTCTTTTAATGTGCTGTTGGATTCCATTTGCTAGTATATTATTGGGAATTTTTGCATCCATGTTCATCAGGGATATCAGCCTGTAGTTCTCTTTTTTAGTGGGGTCCTTGCTTTAAAATAAGCCCTGGCCTTGGTGTCAGGTAGGATTCAGGTCTGATACAGCATGGGGCAAATCCTTGTGTAAAAGACATGGCTTCCCTAATTAAATAGCAACTGATACCTCATGAAGCTCCTTTGAGAAAAGTGGGAGGAGGCAAGGATTCTATGTACACAAGCCAGGCCACGGTGTTAACAGAGGGACAGGTCCCCTGAGGATAGTATGGTGCTGGTAGCAACCAGTATTGGGGATGTGGACCCTAGGTCCAACAATTCTGCTCATCTAAGAAATTATTATCCCAGAAACAACACTGGAGATTCTGGGTTTTTATTATTTTAAAATGAAGAGCCATTTTCTTATATTTGGGCAAGTTACTTAATTCTCTGAGTTTTAAGGTGTATGGGGTGGGGAAAGGGTTGCAATTTTAAGTAGGGCGGTCAAAGAAGGCATTGCTGATCAGGTTATATTTGAACAATGACTAGCTATACAGATTTTTCAAGGGAAGATCTTCCCATTCCAATGATTAATTAGAAGAGCAAAGGCCCTGGGACAGAAGTGTGCCCCAGAAAAATAACAGGAGGCCAGTGTGTTTAGCCCCATCTATAAACGAAAATAATTCTAACCATCTCAAACGGTTGCATGCCTACCAACTTCTAAGCAGGGAGTGGGTATTCAATAAATGTTAGTTCCTTTTTCTTTTCCCACCCACAACACCTAGTATGACACCTTGTATGTAGTAAAAGCTCAGCAAATGCTAATTGATATTAATTGAATTGGTATTTAATTGTTTAAAATATAAACTTAGGGGCACCTGGGTGGTTCAGTCACATGAGCTTCTGACACTTGGTTTGGCTCAGGTTATGATCTAATGGGTCAGGAGATTGAGTCCTGTGTAGTGCTCCATGCTGAGGGGAATCTACTTCAAGATTATCTCCCTCTGTCCGCGCCCCATGTGTGCAGGTGTGCAGACACAGGTACTCTAAAATAAATAAATCTTTAAAAACTAAATAAAATAAAATCTTAGTTTAAGTGTCTTATAAGGGAAAATCATGGAATTATTGGTAATCCCTTATCACTTGAATAGGTTTCTAGATAAAAATTACTAATTACTATGAGGTTTAAAATTACTAAGAGAGGTACCTCACCTCCATGCTCCTTTTTCCCCAATGTCTAATACTCTGGAGTCTTCTAATTTCCCCCTTTACTATTGCAGTTAACCTATCTGCATTTTGTCCCTCAGGACTCTGCTGGCTGCTTAATTCACAAGTTCCCAGCCCGAAGTTCTCAAACTCTTAAGGGATCAACAAAGAAAATACTGGGAGTCCACAACCTTTAGAATATTTCAAAAGGTCAAATGGCATCCTCATTCAGGCGGTAGAGGCTACCCCATATACCAACTTTGTTTCTGAATTACATAATCTCCATGTGGCTTCATAATGATAAGAAACTCTGATTAATACATAGATCTACCTTTAATTTTTAAAAAATGAAAAAAAAATGAACAAATGTCATTTGTTTTGTGAACAACAACAACAAAATCTTTCAAAACATGAGATTGTGGTTGTGGGTAGAGATATCAAAATATTTTTTGGTGGTAAAATATTTGGGATCAGTCACATAATTGATATGATTCAACCCCCAAGTTATGCCTGTTAATATCTAGAAATAATGAAGATATTGTTCACTGGCAAACAAAACAAAACAAAACAACCCACCTACATCCTTATTCAATAGAAGAAGGGCTTCATCATGTAAGCACCACATGAGCCCTACTGAGAGAGCCTGAGCCAACTTTCTGGGGAGGATGGCTGTGTGGAGGAAAAAGAAAGCCAGAGCTATGGACAAAACATATTATATACATTAATCTTTTAAAACAAGGGAACTTCTGGCCTCTGTCATCACTTCCAAGCCAACGTTTTCCTTGCTACGTTTTCTTCACTGGCTAAATGTTTTTTTAATATATCGTTTTATAAACCAATGACAGTTTCTTAGTTTTTTCCTGTAGACACTTTATTTGGGTTGTTATTTCAGTTGGAAATAATCTCATTAACATTTGCTAATTCTGTGTGGAAGTCTAACACCTGTCCTCTTCACTCATATCTTGTACATTATGTCACCACAGCTACATCTCCATTCTATCCCTTTGTCTTAACACAGCCTTCCCCCTTCTTTCAAGCCTTGCATTATCTCACAATGTGTAGTCATGGTCCTATGCAGAAACAAAAGAATGTGGCTGAAGGATTTTCACTCTTTTTTTTTTTTTTAATTTTTTTTTTAATTTTTATTTATGATAGTCACAGAGAGAGAGAGAGAGAGAGGCAGAGACACAGGCAGAGGGAGAAGCAGGCTCCATGCACCGGGAGCCTGACGTGGGATTCGATCCCCGGTCTCCAGGATCGCGCCCTGGGCCAAAGGCAGGCGCCAAACCGCTGCGCCACCCAGGGATCCCCGGATTTTCACTCTTGAAAGCAGATTTTTTTTTTAAATGAGGATTACATTGTTCTCCCATGGGTTCATTGATTATTAGTCTCCTATAGTTCACCAATAGCTCAGAAAGTTTTTAAAATCCTTACCTTGGATGCAGAACAATAAATATACCTTCATATAGCAATGATTATGGAAACAATTGCATGTCTGAACTGATGGGGGAAAACAAACAATTCTCTCCTTCAGTCACAATACTAAGTTTGCATATAACTATGTTGTTTACATTCAGAAAATATTTTCTTTCATAACAATCAGGCACAGCATATTTTTTTAATGAGAATTTTTTTAGACGATGGGGACAGGGATAAATAATAGATAGCACAGTTTCCTCATCGAATCAAGCCAAATTAACCAGCCAAACAAGAAGGGTGCAAAGAAGAGCAAAAATATTTTCTTAAAAAACATTCTCTTCACAGTCTTTTCTTAAAGTATAAAAGCGTATTGGGTATAAGCTATTTCACTGTCTATTTAGCCATGGGAGAGTTTGCTCACCCAGCATACATTTATTTGAAGTGATGTGGTATTTTAAGCAGGTACTTGGTAATGCTCAGTAAATGTTAGTTCTACCAATTCTCAGCCACCACACACAAACCTGGGAAGGTGTCATGATTTCCCTGAATTTCATTTTTTTCTCAGTAAAATCTCATTGATTATATCTGCCCTATCAACTCCTCAGGAGTCTTAAAGAAAAAAGAAAAATTTTTTGACTGCAAAGTATTACGTAAAGATAAGGTGGTAGTATTTAAGGGGAGGTGGGCGGGGGGTGGGGGTGACTGGGTGACGGGCACTGAGGTGGGCACTTGACAGGATGAGCACTGGGTGTTATTCTATATGTTGGCAAATTGAACACCAATAAAAAATAAATTTATATTAAAAAAAAAGGTGGTAGTATTTACTGCCTGAAAGCATTGAGGGGAAAACAAACAAACTAGAAAGAGTAGCAAATAAGAAATCCAAAAAACTCTAGCCTGGTGGCCCAGTCAGTTGAGCACCGGATTCTTGGTTTCGGCTCAGGTAACAATCTCACGGTCATTGGATTAAGGCCAGTATGGGGTTCCAAGCTCAGCAGGGAGTTTGCTTGAGATTCTCTCTCTCTCCTTCTGCCCCTCCCCACCACTCACTCTCTCTCTCTCTCTCTCTCTCTCTGAAATAAATATATCTTTCATAATGAGAAAGAGATCTCTCCCTATCTCAAAGATAGGGAAAATTAACCAAAAAAAAAAAGTCCAAAAAACTCTAAATAATAGCAATAAACACAAATGTTAAATAGTAACAATAAATATGAATGATTTAACCTTTTATTAAAAGAATGTACACAAATAAAATTATTATTATTTACTTCCCATCTATATGAGCCATTGATATTAATCTTTGGTATTTCTGTTTAATGATTCTACTCTGTTACTTCTTCTAACTCTATCTTAGCCAAACAAAGAGAAAGAAACAATTTTCTATTTTGTGTACTGTATATACAGTTCTTTTTTCCATAGAGAGCACTTCCTTGAAACTTCATTAGCTATTGTACTTGAAATAGAGATGAGGGGAGATTGGGATATATTGACCTGGAGTTTCATACAATCTGTGACATGAGATTGTCAATGCAGCATCCCAAATCCCTTAAAGGTTCAGACCTAGCATGTAACATACACCTAGTATTTAACAAATAAATAAAACACTGAGTGAATCTAAGGAGAGTTCCAAATCTCAATCTTCTTCCCCCATCTCACTTCTTAATCACTTTATTTCACGTTTCCTATTTACGTAGGAACTGCCATTAGAAAACAGCTTTATGACCAAGGAACCCCCATGATAGGCTTTCCTTTCAGATGCCCCAGATTGAATCTACCCCATCAGCTAGTTAGAGCCTGGGAGTATAGTATTTTATCTACAGTCTTACCATTTTGTTGTAATGCCATAGGGAAAAGGATCTATAAAAAGAAAAGTAAAAGCAAACATTAGATTCAATAAGAATCAAAGATATAATGAAGATTGAATCTTCATAGATTGATTCAATCTAAAAAATATCTCTTATTTTTTAAAATATAAAATTTATATTTTATATAATTATATAATAATTATATAATATTATAATATAATATATAATAATAATATAATATAATATATATTTTATATAAATATAAAAATATTTATATTTTATCAATATCAAAAGATTTTTGATTCAATCTAAAAATATCTCTTATATTTTTAAAATATAAAAAAATTTATATTTTATATAAATATAAAAATATTTATATTTTATCAATATAAAAAGAGACTGAAAAATAACTATCTAGGGGAATGGCTAAATTACATATGTCACATCATGTACCAAAATAAATCACAGGTAAATCGAGGAGTTAAATATTTTTTAATTAAATTAAAAGAAAAATAAGAAAATATCTACTTAAATAGATTTTAGTCTGACTTAAAGGTGACAAAAGATATACAGGAAAAATATAAATAGATTAAAAGATTTAAAGCTTAAAACTTCTATGTGCCCCAAATTAAAACTTGAAGAGGAAATGAAAATATCCGGCAACAAATACGACAAAGGATTAATAGTCTTAATACCTGAAGATTATAGAAGTATAGATGAATAAGAAAAACACCAAGGTATGTGTCAAAAGTTAAAAGGACAAAGGACAGAAACTGAATTCATATATGAAGATATAGAGACTTATAAAAATACATGCATACATAAATTAAAGGAAAAGTTTGCACTTGCTTATAATCAAAACCACTGTAAGTAAAGAATGACTTTTTTTAAAAAAACTATAAAATTAGCAAAAATAGTTTGCAGAGGACAATGAAATTAGACAGGTAAGATAAGATGAGTACTCTTGTGTACTGCTGGTGGAAATCTAAACTGGTACGCCTTTTGAAAAATAATTTGGCAGTAGAAATCAGCAAGGCTTAGATTCCCTAATCTAATTCTACTTGTAGAAATGTACCCCAAAGAAATTATTCCAAGCATAGACAAAAATATAGGCACAAAAATGTTCATTGCAATATCAATGGAAAACTGGATATACCTGAAATGTCCAAAACAGAAGAAATGATTAAGCAAATTAAAAATCATGTTTTGGGGGATCCCTGGGTGGCTCAGCAGTTTGGCGCCTGCCTTCGGCCCAGGGCGCAATCCTGGGGTCCCGGGATGGAGTCCCACATCGGGCTCCCTGCATGGAGCCTGCTTCTCCCTCTGCCTGTGTCTCCGCCTCTCTCTCTCTCTCTGTACTCTCATGAATAAATAAATAAAATCTTTAAAAATAAATAAAAAATAAAAAATAAATAAAAATCATGTTTTGGGGGTGCCTGGATGGCTCAGTCAGTTGAGCATCTGACTTCAGCTCTGATCATGATCTCAGGGTCCTGGGATCCAGCCCTGCGTCAGGCTTCCCACTCAGTGCCCCTGCTCATGTATGCGCTCCCTCTCTCAAATAAATAAATGAAATCTTTTTTAAAAAATCATGTTTCAGGGTGCCTGGGTGGCTCAGTCGGCTAGGTGTCCATCTCTGAATCTTGGCTCAGATCTTAATCTCAGGATTGTGAGTTCAGACCCCCCATGGACTCCACACTGGATGTGGAGCCTACATAAAAAAAAAAATCATGTTTAGTTTCTTTGCTAAATGTGGGAAAATGCAGGAGATCATACAAACCATGTTATGAAAAGGCCTATTAAAATAGACCTCATAAGAACAGATTGATTCAGTTTTTTCTTGAGAGTTTTTAATCACATCTGAGAGTTCTGAAGTACCATTTCCTACCCTCTGAAGTATTTTGGGTAAAGGAAAGTGGGTGTGTTCTGGCATCAGACAGACATGGCTCAAACCCCAGTTCTGTTACTCAGCCATACCACCTTGGGCAAACTGCTTAACTTCTCTGAGACTCAGTTTCCCTTCTCAGAT
The DNA here is from genome assembly GCF_048418805.1 of Vulpes vulpes. Classification (NCBI taxonomy): domain Eukaryota; kingdom Metazoa; phylum Chordata; class Mammalia; order Carnivora; family Canidae; genus Vulpes; species Vulpes vulpes. The sequence goes on from NC_132781.1 coordinate 75,631,526, forward strand.
AGGAGGGTAATAGGTATGTCTGTATAAAGATTAGTGACATATGAAGTACCCTGCATATAGTAGATGAATGATAATCAGAATTATTAGTACAACTTTTAATGTATCAATGTGGGAGCAATGCAAGAAACACAGCAACCCAGTATTGATTGTGTTTCTACTCCGTGCAGCATGGAACAAAAATGAGTAAGACATATTCACTTCTCAAGGAATTTATAGCATAGTAGGAGATAGGTTACAAAGTTAAAAAAAAAAAAAGTAGCAAATGGAATTTTTTAATTTTTTTTTTAATTTTTATTTATTTATGATAGTCACAGAGAGAGAGAGAGAGAGAGAGAGGGAGGCGCAGAGACACAGGCAGAGGGAGAAGCAGGCTCCATGCACTGGGAGCCTGATGTGGGATTCGATCCCGGGTCTCCAGGATCGCGCCCTGGGCCAAAGGCAGGCGCCAAACCGCTGTGCCACCCAGGGATCCCTTAAAAATTTTATTTTTTAATTTTTTTTTAAATTTTTATTTGCAAATGGAATTTTTGAATTGGGATATTTTCTATTACTCTACTTTTTAAAAAGATGGATTTTAGAGACAGAGAGAGAACATGAGTGGGTGGAGGGGCAGAGAGAAAGAGAGAGAGAGAGAAGCAGACTCACTGCTGAGCACAGAGCCCAATGTGGAGCCCTATATGGAGCCTGATCTCATGACCCTAAGATCATGACCTGGGCTGAAATCAAGAGTTGGATGCCCAACTGACTGGGCCACCCAGGTGCCCCATCTATTACTCTACTTTTTAAGGCTAAACTGACTCAGACCCATGGAAGAGTGGGGAGTAGGCTACAAATAAGCCCCTTGTGCCCAGCATGCCATCACCCATGACAGATGAAGCAATTATTCTGTGGACTTTTCATGTATCACCAAGCTTGGTTCCCAGTTTTGTATACACAGGTCAGAAAGTCAGTATAATATTGAACCAATCCTAAAAACACTTCTACAAATACTGATAATATGAATGAATAACACTTTTCCTATTGCCCTTTCATGGTAGTTTCTGCCACAAGTAGGGCTTGCACTCCTTTTTTTTTTTTTTTTTTAAGAGAGGGAGAGGGGAGAAGTCAAAGGGAGAGAGAGAGAGAATCTTAAGCAGGCTCCATGCTCAGCACCTGACGTTCGGCTCCATCTCATGATCCTGAGATCATGACCTGAGCCAAAATCAAGAGCCAGACATTTAACAGACTGAGCCACCTAGGCAGCCCTTGCACTCTTTTATTTTAGAAATGCTTTTGATGTTATCTTACCAATTGGTGGGATAGAATAGTTCTCAGGTGGCTATCGTTAGCTAATGTCCCAAGCAAAGCACGTTACAATGGTTTCCAAACTTGTCTGCACATTAGAATCACCTGTGGATCTTTTAAAAAAACTATGGGGCCCAGGTCACACCTTAGACCAATTAAATCCACACTCTTTGGAGGTGGAACACAGGCATTGGTATTTTTCAAAGCAGACAAGTTTGGGCTCTACAACAATATTATTTAATGGGTAAGACTTCTAGCTCTGGAATCAGGCTGAAACCAAATCCTGGCTGTAACCAGGAGAGAGAGGAAAAGCATTTCAGGCAGAGGAGAGGGCAAGTGTAAAGGCCCTGAGGTGAAATCAAGCAAAAGACAAAGGAAAACAGTTGGTCAGGGTGGCTGGAGGGAAGGGAACACGGGAGAAGGCAACAGGATTTATGATTGGGCCAGATCCCACTGAACCCAGGAGGAGTTTGGCTTTTATTTAAAGGCTACCAGGAGGAAGCCCTTAAAGAATTTTCAGCATAATGATGAACACCAGCTCCCTCTAACAGATTATCAGAATGTTTTGGCTACAGTAAACCCTATAAATGTATTTTATTCTGTAGCACACAGCCACATCACTCAGGTTGCCACCTACAGCTAAAAAAAAACAAAAACAAAAACAAAAACAAAGTGGGGCGGGGGGGATGATCTAAGCCATTTGATGGAGAAGGCTGCCATCTGCTGGGAGAGAGCATGATTAAACCTGTTCTTCCCTGATGGCAGTGATGAGCATTGTTCACTGTGAGTCCCCCTGCAAGCGCAAGTAAAGCGTTTTATTTTGTAACATGACAAGGATGAAATGTCCAAGTATAACTGTTCTCCACTTTGCCCTTTACCCTGACTCTTCAGAAGCCCATGTTTAAGATGTTCAGCCTCTAGTCCTGGATTGTACTAAATGGGGTACTACTGACCTACAAAGAAAAGGCAGGGAGCAGTTCTCAGAATAGTTCTAGAAGCACAAGAAGGGAGGGTAAGAGAGAGGCAAGCTGGGGCTTGAGAGAAATAGGAAAGGTATTTTTGGAGATTAGCAGTCATGGGGATTGGGACTTAGCAAGAGCATTTCCTCAAGAGCATTTTTAGCAGGTTTTGCTCTGTTAGATGGTATAGTTCCCTGTAAGATACTTCAGTAAAATCTACTTTAAGCCTTTTTGAAGTAAAATTTGTGCTTGTTGTATATGCACTGTTGTTTTGGAGATTGGTCACGAAGCAGTCTATTTCTATATTGGGTATGTTATGTAAACAAACAGTGAGGTGTTTTTTGATATGATGTAATAATGTGTGTATGTGTAATAATGTGATCCATTACTACTGTTCATTCTTCTTGTTCCTCTCCTAGGCATGCCTCCCTTGCAATGTGCTCCTCACTGCCTTAGCTCAGGGTCATCGGTCAAGAGATAGAAGAGCATGGGAAATGGTTTTGCTTGAGGTTGAGAAGGTAGAGGCATAAAAAGGACAAGTCCCACTCAACTGGTTAAACAACAACAACAGAAATCAGGGACTTCTGTGCAAACTAGAGCTCAAAACCATTACATCCTCAAGCTAACTATTAAGCTGTGCCTCTTCTCACACCTACACTCTTGTGACCCTTTTTCTCAAGTTTCAAATCTATTTTTCATGTTTCTTTTTAGCCGATTTCATCTATGTGAAGACAGAACTGGCAGCTTGGATAGACAACTGCTAAGAAAGCTGGGTTTATAACTCTCACCCAACATCAGGATGAATTCTTACCAGATCAAAGATTTAAATGTTTTTTAAAAATTATAAAAGAAAATACAAAAGTAGTTCTTTCATAACCCAGAAGAGGAAGAAGGCCTTTCTTTTTTTTTTTTCTTTTAATTTTTATTTATTTATGATAGTCACAGAGAGAGAGAGAGAGAGAGAGAGAGGGGCAGAGACACAGGCAGAGGGAGAAGCAGGCTCCATGCACCGGGAGCCTGATGTGGGATTCGATCCGGGGTCTCCAGGATCGCGCCCTGGGCCAAAGGCCGGCGCCAAACCGCTGCGCCACCCAGGGATCCCGAAGAAGGCCTTTCTAATTATGGTTTCATACAAGAATCCATAAAAAAACAATTGAGATAAATTTTACTATAAAAATATTTTTGTGGCAAAACAAAATGAAACAAAAACAAGCAAAGACAAGGAGACCACCCACAAAACAGAAAAAAAAAAAAAAACAGGTCAAACATATCCCAAAGGGCTAATCTCCTTGTAAATAAAAAAAATACCTAGCAAATCAAAAGGAAAATAGAAAAGGAGATGAAAAAATAAAAATCTAAAAAGATGTTTAATGTCATTAATAAGATAAATGCAAATTAAAAGTTAATTGACATACTAGTTTTTCATCAATTAGATTTTCAAAAAGCCAGAAGTTCAACCATACACTATAATAATGAGACTGTGAGAACAGACATTTCCATTGCCACTTTCATTGGGAGTAAAAAATGCATCAACTTCCATAGAAGTTAAATAGAAAGCCATTTTGTTAAATCAAATTTCTAGATGTGTTTGCCCTCCAGTATCCCACATCTGGAAATTTATTCCACAGATATAGCTGTATGACATGTACTAAACGACACCATGTACAGGTTTATCTATTACAGCATCGCTTGTAGCAGCAATGAAAGCAAATGAGGTGTTAAACTAGTAGTAGCACAATTATGTAATAAAACATGAGACATCTGCTTTTAAAAAAAATGAGGAAACTTTTATGCAGTTATATGAGAAGATATACCATCAAGTGAAGAATGAAGAGAAGTATAGCATGTGCTACTCTTTCTTAAGAGGAACACACACATAAGCTTGTGTAGTATTTTATCGTATTTATATAAAGATGCATAAAAATGAATAAAAGTGGTTACTTGTAAAAGGGAAAGAGGGGACAGGGTGGGAAGGTGACATTTCTTTGTAGTCTTTTAAGATTGTTTTGGTTTTTTAATCATGTAAATGTCTTAAAGATTTCAAAAAAGTTTTAACTTTAAAAAAGTTTACTCAATATAATTTCCCTCCATACTCCCACACTTGCCTGAGAGTCTTTCTTTTAAATCACTTCCCTAATCCCTTACAAATAAATCCAAATTAAGGGGCACCAGGGTGGCTCAGTCAGTTAAGCACATCTTGATCTCAGCCCAGGTCTTGATCTAAGGGTCATGAATTCAAGCCCTGCATTGGGCTCCACACTGGGCATGGAGCCCAATCAATCAATTAATCAATCAATCGATAAAATCCAAATTAAGTACTCTGAGTTCTGTATATTTTAGATTAAATATTTAATCTCTATTTCATCCTATTTTAGTTAAGTGATTAAATGATTACTTTGGTCCTACTTTTTTCTGAGCCTTTCTTCTCCATTAAAAATAGAAGTTACTGGATCCCTGGGTGGCGCAGCGGTTTGGCGCCTGCCTTTGGCCCAGGGCGCGATCCTGGAGACCCGGGATCGAATCCCACGTCGGGCTCCCGGTGCATGGAGCCTGCTTCTCCCTCTGCCTGCTTCTCCCTCTGCCTGTGTCTCTGCCTCTCTCTCTCTCTCTCTCTCTCTCTCTCTCTCTGTGTGACTATCATAAATTAAAAAAAATAATAAAAAAATAAAAATAGAAGTTACTATTGCCATTCGACTCAGAAAAATGATGCGACTGTCCTGTGGGATACTCCAATCCACTTTGTACGCTCTATGGATATGTTATTGTTAGGGATGTATTCAGCCTCCCAACCACATTGACAGTCCTTTAAGGATGGGATCCTTGTCTTACTCATCTATGGTTCATAGTCTACACCCAGAACATAGTAAGTGCTCTATAAATTTTAACAGTGACACCAATGATTAGGTGATGATACATTAGTAAGGAGATAGATGATAGGCTTTATTCTCTAAGTTTTAAAAATATGCACACAACCTGACCACCATGTCTCAGTCATCTTTACAGCCCCACAAGACACAATGAGTGCCTTAGTAGATGCTCAGCAAATGTTTGTTGGATAAAGGAATCTTACTAAGTGAACAGAAGCATGGTGACATGCTGACTAAATATTTCCCAATACTTACATTATTTTATGTAAAGAGAAGAAGTTGAGAAGAAGTTTTTTTAAAAAAAGATTTTATTTATTCATAGAGACACAGAGAGAGAGAGAGACAGATAAAGGCAGAGACACAGGCGAGGGAGAAGCAGGCTCCATATAGGAAGCCTGATGCAGGACTCCATCCTGGGTCCCCAGAATCACACCCCAGGCTGCAGGCGGCGCTAAACCGCTGCGCCACCAGGGCTGCCCAGATAAGAAGCTTTAAGTAGTATTTTTTAAAGCAGAGTAAGAACTCTTGAGAGAGTCTCATCATCAAGCTACTTGGGGGGGGGGGGGGGGGCGGGTATTTTAGGCATCATGGACAGGGAAGGGTCCCTAAGATCTGGGCTTTCCCACCTTTTAAAAATGTGGACTGGCAGCGAAAAACAAATACCATATTTCACTCCTATGTGGAATTTGAGAAACAAAACAAATGAACATGGAGTGGAGAGAGGAAAACCATAAAACAGACTCTCAGCTATAGAGAACAAACTGAGAGTTGCTGGAGGGGAGGTGGGCAGGAGACAGGTTAAATAGGTGATAGGGATTAAGGAGGGCACTTGTGATGAGCACCTGGTGTATGTATGTAATAATGAATCACTAAATTCTACACCTGCAACTAATATTACACTGTGTTAACTGGAGTTTATTTTTTTAAGATTAAAAAAATTTTAAGTAATCTCTACACCCAATGTGGGGCTCAAACTCACAACCCAGAGATCAAGAGTCATATGCTCCACCAACTGAGCCAGCCAGGTTCCCCATAACCAACAAATTTATTTTTTTTAAGATTTTATTTATTTATTCATGAGAGACACAAAGAGAGAGAGGCAGAGACACAGGCAGAGGCAGAGACACAGGCAGCTCCCATGCAGGGAGCCTGATGTGGGACTCGATCGGGGTCTTCAGGATCACGCCCTGGGCCAAAGGCGGCGCTAAGCCGCTGAGCCACCAGGCTGCCCTAACGAATTTAAATAAAAACTTGGAAAGATGATAGATAGATATTTAAAAAGAAAAAACAAAACAAATTAAATAAAAATCTAGACCTTAAATTAAAAAATGAGACCTGAATAGGAATTAATCACGAGACAATCCCAGAAAATAATAAGCATCTAAGGAGAGGAAACCACAAACACGGGTTGTGAAGCAGGGGCAAGTAGGAGATTGGCCTTGTAGAGAACAGAAAGAAGCCAGTACGACTGGGACAGAGTAAGCAGGAGGGAGTGGAAGGGAGTGAGGTCAGAGGGCCCATGGAACTTTAGAGGCCTCTGCAAAGGTTTGGTATATCCTAAGAGGAATGGGAAGCCATAGGCAAGATTAAATATTAAGGGTGGCATCCTTACTTTATGAAATAGTGTCCAGTTTGATCAAGCCAAAGAAAAATTATTTCTCCCTGACTCCTCTTCCTTCACCTTCAAATGAAATGCATCCAATGCAAGCTATTAGTTTTTCTATCTCCTGAATTTATTTATTTCCATTGCTACACCGTCATCCCAATTATGGCCATTTTTCACCTGGATTTCTACATGAGCTGCTCAAGTAGTCTCCCTGCTTCTACCCTTGTTTCCCCTGTAATCTGTTTGCTATTTTCTGGAAACATTCAGTTGGAGGAGTGAGGGAGGAACAAGACTGGGGAAAAAAAAAATCAAGACTTCTATATCAAAGTATATTATATTTGTGATGCCTATGATATATCCAAACGGAGATGTCCAGTAGGCAGTTCAATACATGAGTGTGGGACTCAGGAAAGAGAGTAGAGCTGGAATATATAAATTTAGGAGGTAGCAGTATAGTCATGCTATTTAAAGCCATATGTGTACATATGACAGCCCAGGAGGGAAAAGGAAGGAAAAAAAAAGAAAAGAAAATGGGTCAGGTTGGAGGGCTTTAGAGTTCAGGAAAATAGGGAGGGCTCAGCAAATGAGCCCAAGAGCAAGCAGTCACATAGGTGATAAAATGGAGGATTGTGGTGTCACAGAGGCCAAGAGAAAGACATATATGTTTCAAGAAGGGTGTGGTCAATTGTATTAAATGCTGCCCATAGGTCAAATAAGATAATACTAGCATCACTACTAATAATGGCTAACATCTACTAAACACTTACCAGTACCACAATCTGCTCTAAATGCTTTATAGATATTAACTCAATTTTCTTAACAACCCTAAGGATAGAGAAGGAATCACTGGACTTGGTGATACAGAGGCTGAATGAAGAAATCTTTCATTAAACAATAATTGCTAAGGCCTAACTTGTTCCAGACACTTCTTGAGGCACTGAGGATGAAACAGTGGCTAAGACAAAGGTTTTGCCCTCTGAGAGCTTAATATAAACAGTAAATAAATAGACACAAAGTATTTTTTTTAATTTTTATTTATTTATTTATTTATGATAGTCACACAGAGAGAGAGAGGCAGAGACACAGGCAGAGGGAGAAGCAGGCTCCATGCACCGGGAGCCCGACGTGGGATTCGATCCCGGGTCTCCAGGATCGCGCCCTGGGCCAAAGGCAGGCGCCAAACCGCTGCGCCACCCAGGGATCCCAACACAAAGTATTGTACAGTCAATAAACAAGTACTTGAAAGCAAATAAGCAGGCCAAAGAGTTCTTTTTGACAGAGTGATTTCTTCATAAGGTGACAAACACTTGAGGGAAGTGTGTCCTGGCAGAGGAAAAGTCAAATGAAATGACTGTGAGGTGGGCCTACACGGTTGGAGAGCAGAGATGGTGGGACATTTGGTTGGGGAGGCAGGTGGGAGCCAGATCATGTGGGGCCTTGCAGGCCTGCTAAGTACTTTAGATTACAAACTATGTGAGATGAGAAACCCCCCTGGAGAGATGAGAGGAGAGTTGAGTAAAATTTAAGTTCTCAGACCCATGACCACTATATGAACAATAAACTGGGAGTGGGGGAGAGGAATGGGGCAAGAGTGGAACAAAGAGCAAGATGAAAGCTACTGTAGTGGATCAAGGAAGAGATGATAGTGGCTTACAAAGATGATGAAGATGTTAAATGGTCAGTCATGATATATCTCAAAATTGAGGTTTGCCAATGGTTTGGAGGTTGAGTGTAAGAGAAAAACAGGTGTCAAGAATGACTTCAAGGTTTTTGATCCTAGCACTAGATGAATGAGTGGTGGTACCATTTGCAGAAATGAAAACAATGAAGGAAGAGCAAATTTGAGTGTGGAAATAAGAGTTCAGTTATGAATACCTTCAATTTTACATGCCTACTAGATACTCAAGTAGAGATATTAAATAGACAATTGATTATAAAACTCTAGAACTCAAAGGAGAAATGTGAGAAAATACCAGCATTCAGTTAAATCCATGGAACTGATGACATTGCCCATGTAACAAGGAAAGTTCTGATGAATCTGAGAAAACAGTCATCACTCATTTCAACCTAGAGGCTGAGAAGAGAGGAAGGATCTAGCTAAGAAAACTGAGCTGGGAACAAATGATGAGATAGGATGACGATGAAGGCAAGTAAAGAAGGACTTCCAAGAAAAAGCGAGCATGAATGTGTCAAATGAGTAAGATGAGGATGAAGAATTAACCATTGACTTTGGCAAGGCAGAAGTCATTATGACCTCAACAAAAGCAACTCCATCCAACTAGAGGAGATGAATGTTTACATTGGTTCTAAAGAGAATGAGAAGTGAGGCTATGGAGATAACTGTTTGGAGGAATTTTTCTTTAAGGAGTAACAGATTAATAGGACTGGTACCTGGAGGGGTACATAGGATTAAGGGAGAGTTTGTTTTTGTTTTTGGTTTTTTTTTATGATGGAAGTTATTGCTGCATGTTCATGTGATGAGTCATCCAACAGAATAAAATGATGCAAGAGAGAGAGGGAGTAATTTTAGAAGAGCTTAAAGTTAGATAGGATGGGATCCAACATACAAGTTGAGGGAATGGCATTTAATAGGAATAAAGACAGTTCATCCATTATTAACAGGAGAAAAGGCAGCATATATATGTACAGATGCTAGTAATTTGGTAGATTCCATGTTGGAAAATGAATTGACAGGGGACATGTAGTATGTTTGCCAAGCAGCATTAAGAGCTCACTTGAATTTCAAGATTAATTTAAAATCAGTCAGCAGAGTTGTTTGTTTTTCTTGTCATTGTTTTTCAAGTGAAGGCAAGAACTGGATTTAACTGGCAAGAATGGTAGAGGAGGAAGCAAGGGAAGTAAGGATATTTGCAAGGGAGTGATTCCATTAGCAGACCATGGACTATCAAGTAAATAAAGGGAGACAGAGAACAAAGGTAGTGATATAGGGGCACTTGAGTGTCTCAGTCAATTAAGGGTCTGCCTTCAGTTCAGATCATTATCCCAGGGCCCTGGAAAGAGCCTTGCATTGGGCTCCCTGTTCAGCAGGGAATCTGCTTTTCCCTCTCCCTCTACTCCTCCCTTCTGCTCTCTCTCAGTCTCAAATAAATAAAAAAAAATTGTTTTAAAGGTAATGATATATAATGAAAGGTTAATAACCTCAGTAGGTTAGAGGTCCTTTTGATGCTGAAGAATTGATAAAGGGGGTACAAGGGGGAATGGGAGAGCCTGAAAGCTATGACATGGTTAGAGATTAGAGTGCTTGATATTGAAATTTTGGAAATGGTACAGCAATTGACATTACAAAGGTTAGAGAAGTAAATGCCTAAGATGGGGTGAAGGATGCCATTATTCAAAGTGAGGAGGTCAAAGAACCGGGAAGCCAAGTGAATCATCCAATGGATACTGAAATCCCCATGCATGGTAACAGAGTTGGCAGTAGACAGAAAGTCAGTAAATTATAGGAGTTTCAGTGGAGTGGAGGGAAAAGAAGCCTAACTAGGTGGGTTGAGGAGAGAACAATGAGTGGGAAAATGGAGTCAGTGAGTATAGACAACTTTTTGGACAAGTTCTGCAATGAAAGGAGAACAGAAAAATGATAGCTATGGTGGGAAAAGGAGGGGTCTGAAGAAGGCATGGGGTTAAGGCTTTTCTCAAGATGAAAGGTTCTTGAGTATATGTTTATAGATATATGTGATCATTTATGGGACTGATTTATTAGAAACGGAGAAATTAGGCACCTGAGTGCCTCAGTGGTTGAGCCCCTGCCTTTGGCTCAGGTCGTGATCCTGGGATCCTGGGATTAAATCTCACATTGGGCTCCCCACAGGGAGCCAGCTTCTCCCTCTGCCTCTGTTTCTTGCCTCTGTGTGTCTCTCATGAATAAATAAATAAAACCTTGGGGGGAAAAAGAAATGGAGAAATTAATTCTGTAGGAGAGAGGGGGGATTATGGCAAGAACAAAATTCTTTGGGAGACAAGAGCAGAATCCAAAGCACAAGTGGAGGATTTTGCTTTTCATAGAGAAAGGCACAATTCTTTGAAATATGGAAAAAGAATCCACAGGTATAATTTGGGTAAGGCAATAGATTAGTGGTAAGAAAAAAGCTCATGAGTGATTGCGTCTATTTGCTCAATAAAGTGTGAGACAAAGTCTTCAGCTGTTTAGGAGTCAAAAGTGTAACATTTAGAGGAGGGAAAAGAGGACAGTCATTTTCTCAGAGATTAAGAGAACTAACTTAAAGTGAGCTTGCTAGGAAGTATCAAGCGACCAATTAAAATGCGTGATCATGAAATTGAAATAAAAGAAACCATATGATTGTGTGATATTGTACAGCAAGAGGCAGCTGCTCAGGTGTAGGCATAGGATGGATGGTTAAGTTTAACCAGCGTTGGTGTTTTAAAAGCTTGGGGAAGTTTGGTGGATAGCCAAAGAGTCAACAGGGTGGTGGAAAATGTAAGTGAGCCACTGACAAACCATAGAACGGAAGCTGATAAAGAGGAGTCAAGGAGAACATGAGATTAAAAGTGGTCAGCTGAGGGACTGGAAGCCTAACGTGGGCAAAGAATTGTTTTGAGTAGGGTCATCAATGAAAAGTTGTAAGTGAACCAGTGTGATTAGAGCAAGGGGTGTTTATACCCAAGACCCATTAGCCCTGTAAGGTACCTTGTAAACTTGGTGAGGACTGCAAACATTTAGTAAAGTGTACACTTTGCATTCCTGCTCAATTAATATTTTGTTACTACCACTTTAATAATGTAATAGCTAGCATTTATTGGGTGCCACCATGTGCCAAACACTGACAAAGATATCCTCCCTTCAAGGATCTCTCCCTTGAATTAGGGAGAAAGATAATGATGTAATACATCTTAAGTGTTATAATAGAGGTACTGTTCAGTGGCAGCCCAGAGAAAATGCAATGACTAACTGTAGAGAAGAATTAAGAAGAGCTTCAAGGGGCATCCCTAGACGGCTCAGTGGCCTAAGGGGGTCAGACTTTTCAATTTGGCTGAGGTCATGATCTCCCAGTTGTGAGGTAGAGCCACATATCCGGCTCTGTGCTCAATATGAAGTCTGCTTCAGATTCTCTCTGCCTTTCCCCCACACTCTCACTCTCAAATAAATAAAATTTTAAAAAAAAAGAAAAAAAAGAAAGAAAAAGCAAGCCTCAAAAAGGAGTTACAATGGGGGTGCCTGGGTTGGGCCTCTGATTCTTGATTTCAGCTCAGGTCATGATCTCAGGGTGGTGGGATCCAGCCTAGCTAGGGCTCCATGCTGGGAGTGAAAGCCTGCTTGAGATTCTCTCCTTCTCCCCTGCTCATTCTAATTAATTAATTAATTAATTAATTAAATCTATCTTTTTAAAAAAGTTACAATGAATAATCAAAGACAGCTAGGAGGTCATCAGATAAAGGGAGGAGAGAGTGAAGATATTCAGTTTCATTGTCAGAGTCCCACACAGTCCAAAGATAGAGGACTACAAAGCAGCAGGTAAATGAGACAAAAAACACCTTTCTTTAAAACAAAGTGAGCTCTTGCATGCAAACATTCACATTAGGACCCTCAGTCCCTTGGGAAGGGCCCCAACACCTACCTCTCGGGGAATATCGCAGAACCCGTGGCGGGAACCTGGTCACCAGAGAAGGGGAGACCACCACGGCAGCGCCGGGAAGCAGCTCGGCTCCACTGGGCTTGCGGGGCTCGTGGAGAGCCTGGGGCTCTCTGGGTTTACGCGGCTCACGGGGTGCATGGGGCTCGTAGGCCTTGTGGGACTCCGGGAGCTCATAGGGTTCGTGGAACTGAGAGGCCTTGTGGGGCTTATAGCGCTTGCAGGGCTCATAAGGCTTGTGGGGCTCACAGGGACTGTGCAGTTCAGATGTCTCCTCGGACTCCTCACACTCGTATCGGTCTCCCTGGCTCTGCTTGCGGGCCTCCTCCTCCGGCTCCTCGGGCCCCTCAAACTTGCTGTGCACGTCGAGGAGCCTGAGCACAAAGGGCTTCTGAAGGGGTTCGGAGGCAGTGGATATTTCCGTCGTGCCATGCCCATCTGAAAACTCAGATGAGCCTGAAAATTGTTTCTCCATTGACGTCCCAGAAGCTCCCGCAGCGCGCTGCGCGGACCCTCGTGCGGGGCGGGCGCGCTGCGAGCCTTCTGCAGGACCGGGGGCTGGGGGTGCTTGGCTGCGTGCGCCCCGCCCCATAGCCCCGCCCCCATAGCCCCGCCCCGGCCCCTAGGCCCCGCCCCCGCCCCTGCCCCGAAGCCCCGCCCCCAGCCTCACTGCGCTTCCTCTGTTGCTAAGGCGACGCGCGCCCGCGGGCGGAGAGGTTCCCCTGCGGAGGCTTTGGGGACAACAGCAGTTTCCATTCTAGTTACAGCACCACTGGGACAGCCGTGCCAGGTCCCTGATAGGTTCAGAGGTTCTGTGGAGCGGGTTCTCCACGGGCCTTTGTTTCCCAATCATACTGCGAGGGATAATATTCTAAGGCCTCCATCACTAAGATTGATTTCCATCAGTTTCTAGTAAATGCACAGCAGTCATAAGGTGGGTGTGCGAGATGGGCGACACCAGTGTGTCATTTGGGCCCAATCTAATATTTTTTAAAAATCTCAAATTTAGATTTTTTAAAAAATGTGTTTATTAATGAGAGACAGAGAGAGGCAGAGACACAGGCAGGGGAAGAAGCAGGCTCCTTGCAGGGAGCCTGACATGGGACTCGATTCCAGGTCTCCAGGATCAGACCCTGGGCCGAAGGCAGGCGCTAAACCGCTGAGCCACCCGGGCTGCCCCTGAATTTAGATTTTTTTAAAGTTTTCTTCACATGAAGTTCTACACACAGTGACAAACACAGGATTACAAGAATAATTCATCTACAACCTGTGTCTTGTTACAGGGCACACTGTCTACTGAAGTGCACTGTAAATCATTGTGCTCTATAAGTGATTTTATAAACCCTGTATCTTGTGAATAGCACAACTGTTGGTACCATATGTGTGTGTGTTGAGAACATCAATTTGTTACATGTGATATTTATAAGGATTTTATTTATTCATGAGAGACACAGAGAGAGAGGCAGAGACATAGGCAGAGAGAGAAACAGGCTCCATGCAGGGAGCGTGATGTGGGACTCACTCCCCGGACTCCAGGACTACGCCCTGGACCAAAGGCAGATGCTTAACTGCTGAGCCCCCATGTGATATCTTTAAAATACAATATACCAGAACTTTTATAACCTTGTTTTTTACAACCCCTTCCCTCTTATGTCTTATGGAAATTGGATCATACAATATTTCAGGATTGTTAGAAACCCCGGATTTCAGCCTCTGCCCCAAAGATCACCAAATAATGACCTTTGGACAAATCCCTTAACCACATGGTATCTTACCTGGTCTTCACTCTGGAAAAAGATTAAATCAAATGCAGACTACTTCCAGCCCTAAACTCTGATTCTGTCTTTTCCTTGTTTTCTAAGGTAGTCAGGGATATACATTATTTCCTGGACACCTACTTCAAAAGTGATGCCAAAAGCTTTTAGGATCAGGAATGATAACTCTATTCAGTCTTGTTTTTCTCACATTCTGATTCTAGCTTCTGCATTTTGATAGTAAGTGTCGTGGCTGGAGATTTTCCCTTAGTGAGGAGCTGTTGAGTGCCAACATCGTGGTGGCTGCTTGATACTGAGGATAATTAAAGCTGGGACTTGAGATGCTCTCAGGCTAGTAAGGGACGTACATGTCGCAGGGGTTTCTAATGAAATGGCACTCAGCCAAGACAGGTTGGCGTGTTGTCAAACAGGCTGCCTGGCTGCCAGCCTTCCCAAGAAACCTCATAGGTGGCATTCATTACCCTAGAATAGTGACCACTGCCAGCATTCCAGGCTCAGAAACTTTGTTAGCACATGGAGTGGATCTGTCTCTTCAATTATTAAGTCAACATTTGTTGAGCCCCAACTATGTACCAGAACTCTTGCAGTTAAAAATGATAGAAATTGAACTTAAATTTGTGTGTGCCCAAAAAGGGCATTGAGGGGTTGGAGGACTCATTATACTGGGAAATCTAGGCATGGGCAGATTTCAGGAGTTCAAGGACAACAAGGATGTCTCTCCATCTCTTGGTCCTGCGAGCCTCTGTTAGGTTTAGATTTGTCCAAAGGCCATTATTTGGCAATTTTTAGGGCAGAGGCTAAAATCCAGGGTTTCTAACAATCCTGAAATATTGTATGATTCAATTTCCACAAGACAGATAAAAGAAGGTCTGACTGACATTAGAAACCCAAGTGGCTGTTGTGATATGATACTGTTCAACATTATTCTGCAGCTCTGAACGTGAGAAAGCCAGCAACCTTCAAGTATCACACTCTAACATCTCATCTCTCGGAGGGCAATTAACATTTTGCACATGTATGCCTAAGTTCAAGCATATTCCATTTCAACCCACTACTTGATAGTTGAGGCTATGTGCTAACATTCAAAGGGGCTAATCATCCTCACTAATTTTTTTTTTATTTTGCCACAGATGCCAAATTTTAAAAGGGAGGATTTGCAGAACAGATCCTCCTTTCAAATCTTTTTTTAAAAAACTCAGTATGCTTAGGTGTTTTTTTCTAATATAATTTTTACTTATTTTAATATTTTTGGTTACTAAAAGTTGTTATTGCTAAATAGAATATATTTATATAACTTCAATGCAATATTTTAACACATAATATAAATGGTTCACTTAAGTTTAACACACAAATAATATTTACAAAACACTGTATGGGGGGACACCTGATGGCTCAGCGGTTAAGTGTCTGCCTTCAGCTTAGGGCGTGATCCTGGAGTCCCAGGATCAAGTCCCACATTGGGCTCCCTGCATGGAGTCTGATTCTCCCTCTGTCTATGTCTCTGGCTTTCTTTCTGTGTCTCTCATGAATAAATAAATAGAGTCTTTAAACACACACACACACACACACACACACACACACACCCAAACTCCAAAACACTATAGGAAAAGGTAGGTTCATGAAAATTCAATTTAAGTAAAAGATTAGTCTCATTATCACTACTAATAGGAGGAAACCCAAACCTTAAGTGATGAGAAAGAAAGTCCCAAATTTCTTGGTGTCCCAATATTCTTTAGATTGGAGGAATCATCAGTGCAGGAGCTGACTGCTATGTCCAGCATGTGAAGATGGAGGAAATCCTGCCAAGGAGGGGGCTCCCCTAACTCCATTCCACTGACCACACTGACCCTCTAATGGATCACATGGGTGTACACAGCCTGTCAGGTAGGAGGCCTCAGTTTAGGGGAGGGAACAGCCCTGCTTTAGGACCTGGTCCACTCCTGGGGAAGGGTCCATCAGGCCTTGGCTTTTGGCAACCTGGAAGTTGGAAAGCTCCTTGTGATGTGCTGATTCTCATTATTGGTCCTAGGCACTTAAGCAATTTTATCATCTATCCCCACTTCCTTCTTGTCCTGGATGGCTGGAGCTCTCCCCCTTCGATTCTTGAAACAGGGAAGTAAATTCCTGCATTAGTATCATGTTGGTCCTCTTTCCTTTCCTATAATATAGATTATTTTTTAAAAGATTTTATTTATTCATGAGAGACAGAGAGAGAGAGGCAGAGACATAGGCAGAGGGAGAAGCAGGCTCCCAGCAGGTCCTCCTATGTGAGACACAATCGGAGGACCCCAGGATCATGACCTGAGCCAAAGGCAGACACTCAACCACTGAGCCACCAAGGTACCAAATATAGACTATTTTTAAAGCAGTTGTAGGTTCACAGCAAAATTGAGCAGAACATAGAGATAATCCCCATATATCCCCATTTGCACATAACCTCCCTCATTATCAGTATCCCCTGGTACAATGGGATATATTTTCCCATTGATGAACCTACACTGACACATCATTATCACCCAAAGTCCATAGTTTACATTAGAGTTCCCTCTTGCTGTTGTATATTCATTCCATGGGTTTAGCAAATGTATAATGACATATATTCATCATTATTATGTCACACAAAGTAGTTTCACTGTCATAAAAATCTTCTGTGCTCCACCCATTGATCCTCTCCCCTCCCCCATCTGGCAACCACTGATCTTACTGTCTCCATAGTTTTGCTTTTCCTAGAATGTCATATAGTTGGAATCATACAACGTATAGTCCTCTTGGATTAGCATCTTTCATTTAGTAATATGCATTTAAGGTTCCTCAATATCTTTTCATCACTGAATAGTTCATTTCTTTTCAGCTCTGAATAACATTCCATTGTTTGGATGTACCACAGTTTATTTATCCATTCACCTACCGAAGGACATTTTGGTTGCTTCCCGGTTTTAGTAATTATGAATAAAACTTCTATAAACATCCATATGAAGTATTTATGTGAACATAATTTCTCAGCTCCTTTGGATAGATGCCAAGGAGTGTAATCATGTGGTAAGAATATGTTTAGTTTTGTGAGAAACTGCCAAATTGTCTTCCAAAGTAGTTGTACCATTCTGTATTCTCACCAACAATGAATGGAGAATTCCTGTTACTCCACATCCCCCAACAGCATTTGGCATTGTCAGTGTTCTGGATGTTAGCCATTCTAATAGGTGTATGGTTGTATTCAACTATTGTTTTAACTTGCATTTCCCTAACGGAATATGATGTGGAACATCTTTTCATGTGCTTGTTTGCCATCTGTGTATCTTCTTTGGTGAGGTATCTGTTAAGGTCTTTGGCCCCTTTTTTAATTGGGTTGTTTGTGTTATGATTGTTGAGTCTGAAGAGTTCTTTGAATATTTTTTTAAAGATTTATTTATTTATGATAGACAGAGAGAGAGAGAGAGAGAGAGGCAGAGACACAGGCAGAGGGATAAGCAGGCTCCATGCCGGGAGCCCGACGTGGGACTCGATTCTGGGACTCCAGGATCGCACCCTGGGCCAAAGGCAGGCACCAAACTGCTGAGCCACCCAGGGATCCCGAATATTTTGAATAATAGTCCTTTATCAGATGTTTCTTGTGTAAATATATTCTCCCAGTCTCTGGCTTGTCCTCTCATTTTCTTGATAGTGTCTTTTGCAGAGCGGAAAGTTTTAATTTTAATGAAGCTCAGCTTTTCAATTTTGTTTTTCATGTATAGTACCTACCTTTGGTGTTGTATTTAGAAAGTCACCACCATAACAAAGACCATCTAAGGTTTCTCCTTGTTATTTTTTAGGAGTTTTATAGTTTTGCATTTTACACTTAGGTCTGTAATCCATTTTGAGTTAATTTTTGTCAAGGTCATAAGCTCTGAGCCGAAATTCATTTTTTGGATATGTTTGTCCAGTGATTCTAGCACCATTTGTTGAAAAGACCACATTTGCTCTGCTGTATTGCCTTTGTTTCTTTGTCAAGGATCAGTTGACTATATTTATAGGGGTATATTTCTGGGTTCTCTGTTCTGTTTCATTGATCTATTTGTCTGTCACTAATATTGCACTGTTCTGATTACAATAGCTTTATGGTAAGTTTCAAAGTCAGTGGCATCTGTCCTTTAACTTTATTCTACTTCAATATCATGTTGACATTTCTAGGTCTTTTGCCTCTCCATATAAACTTTAGAATTGGTTTGTCTATATCCATAAAATAACATGCTGGGACTTTAATTGGGATTGCAATGAATCAATAGATCAAGTTGGGAAGAACTGACATTTTGACAACATTGATTCATCCTATTCATGAACATGGAACATCTCTATTTATTTAGTTCTTCTTTGATATCTTTCATTGAAGTTTTGTAGCTTTCCTCACATAGATCTTGTAAATATTTTGTCAGATTTAATACCTATGTGTTTCATTTTTGAGAGGGTGCTAATACAAATGGTATTGCATTTTAAAAAAAGATTTTATTTATTTATTCATGAGAGAAACAGAGAGAGAGAAGCAGAGACACAGGCAGAGGGAGAAGCAGGCTCCATGTAGGGAGCCTGATGTGGGACTGGATCCCCGGTTTCCAGGATCACACCCTGGGCTGAAGGTGGTCCTAAAGCGCTGAACCACCCGGGCTGCCCTGGTATTGCATTTCTAATTTCAAATTCTACTAATTCATTACTGATATATAGGAAAGCAATTGACTTATGTGTGTTAACCTTGTATCTGGCAACCCTGCTATAATTGCTCATGAGATCCAGAAGTTATTTTGCTGATTCCAATTTTTTAAAAGATTTTTATTTATTTATTCATGAGAGGCATAGAGAGAGAGAGAGAGGCAGAGACATAGGCAGAGGGAGAAGCAGGTTCCATGCAGGGAACCCAATGTGGGACTCAATCCTGGGACTCCAGGATCATGCTCTGAGCCGAAGGCAGGTGCTTAACTGCTGAGCCACCCAGGCATCCCTGATTCCAGTGTTTTATGTAGATGATCATGTCATTTGTAAACAAAGACAATTGTATATTCTTCTCAATCTGTATATCTTTTATTTACTCTTCTTGTCTTATTGCATTAGTTAGGACTTCCAGTATGATGTTGAAAAGCAGTGGTGAGGGGAACATCTTTGCTTTGTTCCTGATCTTAGTGGGAGAGCTTCAAGTTTCTCAGCAATAGGTATGATGTTAGCTATAGCTTTTCATAGATTTTTTTATTTTTATCAAGTTGCAGAAATTCCCCTATTTTCCTAGTTTACTAAGAGTTTTCATTGTGAGTGTTGAATTTTGTCAAATGTTTTCTCTGCCTCTATTGATAGTGTATTGATTTTTTTTTCTTTTTTAGCGTATTGATGTGATTGATTATATGAATTGAATTAAATGTTTTTTAAACAATATTTATTTGAGACAAAGAGAGAGACACCATGAGCAGAGGGAGGGGCAGAGGGAGATGCAAACTCCCCATTGAGCAGGGAGCCCAATTTGGGGCTTGATCCCAGGACTCTGGGACCATGACCTGAGCCAAAGGAAGACACTTAACCAACTCAGCCAGCCAGGAACCCCTGATATTTAAATGTTAAACCACCTTTGCATACCTGGAATGAATCCCACTTGGTTGTGGTGTATAACTATACTTACACGTTGCTGGATTAAACTTGCTAATATTTTGTAGACAACTTTTGTATCTATTGGTTTGTGGTTTTCTTGTAATGTCTTTGTTTTGGTATTAGGGTAATTCTGGCCTCACAAAATGAGTTAGGTAGTATTACTTCTGTAGAGAACTGATATAATTTCTTCCTTAAACTTTTTGTAGAATTCACCTGTGAGCCCATCTGGGCTTTGTACTTTCTGTTTTGGAAGGTCATTAATTGTTGAATTAATTTCTTAAATAGGTATAGATCTATTCAGATTGTCTATTTCTTCATGTATAAGTTTGAGGAGATTGTTTCTTCCAAGGAATTGATCCATTTTGCCCTAGGTTGTCAGATTGTGAGCATAAAGTTGTTAATAGTATTCCTTTATTATCTTTTTAATATCTGTGAGATCTGTAATGATATCCCTCTTACATTTATGTTATTACTTATGTGTCCCTTCTCTTTTTTCTTAACCTGGCTATAGATTTGTCAATTTTATATATCTTTTTTAAAAACCAACTTTGGTTTTCTTTTATCTATCTTTTTTAAGTAGGCTCCATGCTCAGCATGGAGTCCAATATGGGGCTTGAACTCATGACCCCGAGATCAAGACCTGAGCTAAGATCAAGACCTGAGGTAAGAGTCGGAGTTAAATCGGCTTAACCAACTGAGCCACCCAATTATTGCTTTTCTGTTTTCAATTTAGTTGATTTCTGCTGTTGCTTATATTGTTTATTTTCTTCTGCTTACTTTGGGTTCAATTTGCTTTTCTAGTTTCTTAAGGTGGAAATTTAGATGATTGATTTTACAGCTTTCTTCTTTTTTAACCTATGCATTCAATGCAAAAAATTCCTTCTAAGCACTACTTTTGCTGCATCCCACTAGTTTTGATAACCTGTGTTTTCTTTTTTTTTTTAGTTTTATTTATTTATTCATGATAGACAGAGAGAGAGAGAGAGAGAGAGAGAGAGAGAGAGAGAGAGGCAGAGACACAGGCAGAGGGAGAAGCAGGCTCCATGCCAGGAGCCCGACGCGGGACTTGATCCCTGGACTCCAGGATCAGGCCCTGGGCCAAAGGCAGGCACTGAACCGCTGAGCCATCCAGGGATCCCCGATAACCTGTGTTTTCATTTTCATTTAGTTCAAAATACTCTAAAATTTCTCTTGAGAGTTTTTCTTTGACCCATGTGGTATTTGGAATTGTGTTGTTTAATCTCTAAGTATTTGGGGATTTTCCAGCTATCTTCATTATTGATTTCTAACTTAATTCCACTGTGGCCTAAAACTAGATATGGTAAAAAAAATTTTTTTTTTAAGTTTGCTAAAGAGTGTTTTATGGCCCACAATGTGGTTTACCTTGGAGAATATTCCATGTGAGTTTGAGAAAATGTGTATGCTGTTTTTGTTGGATAGAGTACTCTATATTCATTATATCCAGTTTATTGATGGTGTTGCTGATTTCAACTATATCTTCATTAATTTTCTGCTCCCTGAATCTGTCCATTTCTGTTAGAGGGTGCTGAAGTCTCCAACTATAATAGCAGATTCATCTATTTTTCCTTGAAGTTCTATCCGTTTTTGTATCATGTACTTTGACACACTGTTGTTAAGTGCATATATATGAATTGTGGTATCTTCTTGAAGAATTGATCCCTTTGTCATTATATAATTTCCCTCTTTATCCTTGATAGCTTTTCTCACTCTAAAATCTGCTCTAAGATTAATATAACTAGTCCTGCTTTCTTTCAATAGGTGTTAGCATGGTATATCATTCTTCATCCATTTGTTTTTAATCTGTATGTCCTTATATTTAAAGTAGGTTTATTATAGGCAACATATAGTTGGGTCTTGATTTTTGATCCACTCTGACAATATCTGTCTACTAACTGGTGCTTTTAGACAATTGACAGTCAAGTGATTATTGATATAATTGGATTAATAGCCACCATTATCTGTTACTGTTTTTTATTTGTTGCCTTCTTTCTTTGTTTCTATTTTTGTCCTCCACTCTTTCTGCCTTTTGTGGTTTTAATTGAACATTTTACATGATTCCATTTTCTCTCCTTTCTTAGTACATCGGTTATACTTCTTTTACTTTTGTTAGTGGTTGCTCTAGAGTTTGCAGTATACATTTACAGCCAATTCAAATCTACTTTTAAATAACAAACACTATATTGCTTCATAGGTAGTAGAAGCACCTTGTAACAAAAAATCCTAATTCTTCCTTTCCTACCCCTTGTATTATTGCTGTCATTCATTTTTTTTATATACATAAGTATAAATGTGGGACGCCTGGGTGGCTCAGTAGTTGAGCATCTGCCTTCGGCTCAGGGCGTGATCTGGGGATCCTGGGATCAAGTCCCACGTCGGGCTCCCTGCAGGAAGTCTGCTTCTCCCTCTGACTATGTCTCTGCCTCTCTCTGTGTGTGTCTCTCATGAATGAATAAATAAAATCTTTTTTTTTTAATTTTTTATTTATTTATGATAGTCACACAGAGAGAGAGAGAGAGATAGGCAGAGACACAGGCAGAGGGAGAAGCAGGCTCCATGCACTGGGAGCCCATGGGATTCGATCCCGGTTCTCCAGGATCGCGCCCTGGGCCAAAGGCAGGCGCCAAACTGCTGCGCCACCCAGGGATCCCTAAATAAAATCTTTTAAAAAAAAGTATAAATATGCAACACATAAGAATCATGGTATTCTATTCTGAAGAAACTGTTCTCTAGGAGATTAATTAAGAATAAAAAAAATAGGAGCACCCGACTCAGTCTGTTAAGTGTCTGCCTTTGGCTCAGGTCATGATCCCAAGGTCCTGAGATTGAGCCCATAATCCTGAAGTCCTGAGATCGAGCCCCATGTTAAGGTCCCTGTTCAGTGGGGAGTCTCTTTCTCCCTTCCTCTGCCCCTCCCCCTGCTTGTGTTCTCTATCTCAAATAAATAAATCTTAAAAAAAAATTTTTTTTAAATTAAAAATAAAAGTTTTAATTTTACCTTCACTTATTTCTTTTCCTGTACTCTTCCTTTAAGTAGATGTGAATTTCTGACCTGTACAATTTTCTTTCTCTCTGAAGAACTTCTTTTAACATTTCTTGCAAGGCAAGTCTATTGTTAACAAATTCCCTAGATTTTCATTCATATGAGAAAGGCTTTCTCCCTTACTTTTGAAGGATAATTTCACAAAGTACAGAATTCTAGGTTGGTGGGTTTTTCCTCTCAACATTTTAAATGTTTCACTCACTCTCTTCTTACTTGCATGGTTACTGAGGAGAAGTCAGATGTAATTCTTATCTTTGTTTTTCTATAAGTAAGGTATTTTTTTCCTCTGACTTCTTTCAGGATTTTTTTTCATATCTTTAATTTTCTGTAACTCAAAAATGTTATGCCTATGTGTAGTTTTTTGAGCATTTAACCTGATTGGTGGTGTCTTCTGGAATCTGTGGTTTGATATCTGACATTAATTTAGGGAAATCTGCAGAGTCATTATTGTTCCCAATATTTCTTCTATTTCTTTTTTTCCTGTCTTCTTCTGGTATTCACATTACATGCATTTTACATCTTTTGTTGTTATCCTACGGTCCCTGGATATTCTGTTCTTTTTTTTTTTTTTCCACCAGTCTAGTCTTGCTTTTCAGTTTTGGAAGTTTCTATGGAGATATCCTCAAACTCAGAGATTTTTTTCCCTCAGATGTGTATAGTCTACTAATAAGCTCATCAAAGGTATTCTTGATCTCTGTTACAATGGTTTTTTTTTTTTTATCTTTAGGATTTCTTGTTGGTTCTTTCTCAAATTTTTCATTTCTGCTTACATTGCCCATCTGACTTTGTATGCTATCTACTCTATCCATTAGAGCTCTTGGCACATTAATCACATTAATCATCAAGTTGTTTTAACTTCCTGTTTTGATAATCCCAACAACTCTGCATACTGGAGTATGGTTCTGATGCTGAATATGGTTCTGATGTCTGTGTGGTTGTTCTTTTGTTTGTGTTTTGTATTAAGTAGGCTGTATGCCCAGTGCAGAGCCCAACACGGGGCTTCATCTCACAACCCCAAGATCAAGACCCAAGCTGAAATCAAGAGTCAGACAGTCAACCAATTGAGCCACCCAGTGGCTTATAGTATGTCTTGTAATTTTCTTTGGTAGCCAAAAATGATGTACTAAGGAAAAGAAACCGCTATAAACAGACCTTTAGTAATGTCATAAGGTGTGGGGGGAGAAGTGTTCTATAGTTCTATGATTGTTCTCAGTCTTTCAGTGAGCCTGTGCCTCTGGACTGTGAACTTCACATACATGTTTTTGTTTATGTCTTTCCTTACGTGGGACAAGATGACTGGAATGGGCTGGAGTTGGGTATTTCTCTTCCCTAGGTTAGGGTTTGATAATACCCCAGCAGGTTAGGTTCTGGTTAACTAGTTTTCCCTGAAGGTAGGCCTTGTTAATAAAAACAGAGTGCTGGGCAGCCCAGGTGGCTCAGGGGTTTAGCTCCACCTTCAGCCCAGGGTGTGATCCTGGAGACCTGGGATCGAGTCCCACATCAGGCTCCCTGCATGGAGTCTGCTTCTCCCTCTGCCTGTGTCTCTGCCTCTCTCTCTCTCTGTGTATTCTCATGAATAAATAAAATCTTTAAACAAACAAAACAAAAAAACCAGAATGCTTTAGTATATCTCAGAATGCTTCCCTTTTCCCTCCTCTGGAAGCACCAGGGGATTTCTCTGATATTTGCTGCAGGAATCTCATCAAGCTCCTGAAGATAAATATCACAAAATTGTAGGGACCCCACTATGACTGGATCCCCTGGAGTTTTTACGCAGTTATCCATCTGAGTCTCCAGCAATTTGTCAATTACAGTTCTGGTTTTCTTACCCCGGCACTGATTCCTACAGTTGGTTTCCACTCATGAAGCTCTGTTCCAATAAGTTGTTTTTCTCTATTCTCTTGTTGGTCTCTTCAATCTTGGGAGCAGCAGTTTGCCTTGTGTTCTCCTAGAAGAGTTGTTTATTTTCCAGTCTGTTTAGCTTTTCACTTGTCATCAGAATGGAGTGGCAGCTTCTGAGCTTCTTACATGTTGACTAGAAAATGAAGTCCTTTTGTTTGTTATTTTATTATGTTTTTAAGATTTTATTTATTTATTCATAGAGACACACACAGAGAGAAAGGCAGAGACACAGGCAGAGGGAGAAGCGGGCTCCATGCAGGGAGCCCGACGTGGGACTCAATCCCAGGTCTCCAGGATCATGTCCTGGGACTGCAGGTGGCGCTAAACCGCTGCGCCACTGGGGCTGCCCTGTTTGTTTGTTTGTTTGTTTTTTTGTTTTGTTTTGTTTTGTTTTTTTAAATCAAGACAAGACGCTAAGGATAAAAGTTGAATTTTTATCATGTTTGTAGGTAAATAGAGTTATCATAAAATATTTCTGGTGGGGATGCCTGCGTGGCTCAGCAGTTGAGCGTCTGCCTTTGGCTCGGGATTTGATCCTGGAGTCCCAGGATCAAGTCCCACATTGGGCTCTTTGCGTGGAGCCTGCTTCTCTCTCTGCCTCCCTCTCTCTCTGTCATGAATAAATAAATAAAATCTTAAAAAGATATAGATGAAATAAACAGTCATCTGCCTTATCTTAAAAAAAAAATTCTGGTGAAGAAAGCTTATCTTTGTATAAAAACAAAATGCCAAGTTTTTAAAAATCAAATTCTCCAAGTGTTCCTATTCTAGTGTATCAGGCTCCTAAAAAAGAAGTCTTTCCTGTATCTAAATGCCATTAATTCATATTTCCATAATCGTCTGATACTGCTTACTTTTCTCATTGCTTTATCTTGATATTTCTTTCCTTACAGTGTTAAATAAATCTACTTAAGGGAGAACACCTAGATTTTTACTTGAAAAGAGGTAGTTTATTAAAGTATTTTAATATAAATCTCATGTCATTGAAAAACTACAAATGCTTTGAATGCTTAATGTTCACTTTAATTTTGTTGATGAAAATTTAAATCCCCAAATATATTATTTTACCAATATTTTTAAAGTTCAAAATCTAAACATAGGCTCTTAATCAATTAACATTATCTTTGTATATATATCACGCATTAAGAAAATAGGAAATGGCTTATTCTTTATTTGACAGCAGAAACCTTTGGCTTCAAACCTGTAATTCAACACTCCCTGGTGACATTTAGATCAAGAACTGCACAGTGGGCCTGGGCTTGGTCACTGCATATCTGCAGCCAGGTGTGCAATCAAGTCTTTGGCATCTTGCATGACAGAAGGGATTTCTGAGCCATTCTCAGTCACTTGGGTTCCAAACAAGAACATCTTCCTGTCATTTCCCACCTCAGACAATGCCAAAGCTTCATGGATATCTGTAATACGATAGGCTGCTTCAAGATCCTTCACCCAGAATAGAAAAGGATAGGACAAAGCTGGTTATTTTGCAATCCTTTTGGATAGATATATTTATTACTCTCATTTATTGCTCTCAATGATCCCACCTCCATTTTAATGTGGAGGATATTGTGACCCCATTATTATGACTCCAGTGGTCGTCTGAATATAAAAATTTTAATCAGAATTATACCAGCAATGGGGCACCTGGCTGGCTTAGTTGGTAGAGCATTGATCTTGGGGTTGTGAGTTTGAGCCCCATATAGGGTATAGAACTTGGGGTTGTGAGTTTGAGCCCCATACAGGGTATAGAACTTACAAAAGAAAAAGAAAAAGGGCAGCAGAATTATACCAAGAGTTATGAGCTGTCATCAAAAAAGAATTTTGGGAATGAATTTAATCCATTCTAATACCTTAATTAGTTTTCTAAACACTGTAGTCAACCTGCTTCTATTTTCATTTTTCCATTTCTATTTTATTTATCCAAAATCATATTCAGTAGGATTTTTTAAATGAAATATAGTTGACACACAATGTTACATTAGTTTTAGACATACAGCATAATAGACAACTCAATGTTATTCTATGCTCACCACAAGTGTAGTTACCATCTGTCACCATACAATGCTATTACAATACCAATGATTATATTCCCTGTGCTGTACCTTTCATCCTTGTGACTATTCATTCCATAACTGGAAGCCTGTATCTCCTATTCCCCTCTCACTCCTTTTTGCCCATTCCCTTACCACTCTTTTCTCTGGCAACCATCAATTTGTTCTCTATATTTATGGGTCTATTTCTGCTTTTTGTTTGTTCTTTTGTTATCTACATTCCATTTATATATGGAATCAGATGGTATTTGTCTTTGTCTGATGCATTTCACTTAGCATAATACCCTCTAGGTCCACCCATGTTGTCACAAATGGTAAGATCTCATTCTTTTTTTTTATGGTGAATAATATTCCAATATATGTTAATATACTACATCTTCTTTACCCAATTTATCTGTTAATGGACTTTTGGGTTGCTTTCACATCTTGGCTATTATAAATAATGCTGCAATAAACACAGGGGTGCATATGCCTTTTGAATTGGTGTTTTAGTTTTGAGTAAATACTCAGTAGTGGAATAAGGATCACACACTATTTCTGTTTTTAATTTTGTGAGGACCCACCATACTGTTTTCCACAGTGCCTGTACCAATTTACTTTCCCACCAACAATGCACAAGTGTCCTGTTTTCACACCCTCACCAACACTTATTTCTTGTCTTTCTGATTCTAGCCATTTTGACAAGTGTGAGGTGACAGAGATCTCACTTTGGTTTTGATTTGCATTTTCCTGATGATTAGTGGTGTGTTGAGCATCTTTTTCATGTGTCTGTTGGCCATCTATAAGCCTTCTTTGGAGAAATGTCTGGTCATGTCTTCTATTTTTAATTGGACTACTTGTTTTTTGAATGTTGAGTTGTGTAAGTTCCTTACATATTTTGGATATTAAGTCCTTATCAAATATATATCATTGCCAGATATCTTTTCCCAATCAGTATTTACTTTTTAAAAAAAGATTTTATTTGAGAGAGAGAGATAGTGAGAGAGATCATGAGCGGGGGGGGGGGGGGCAGAGAGAGAAGCAGACTCTCTTCTCAGCAGGGAACCCAACATGCAGCTCAATCCCAGGACCCCAGGATCATGATCTGAGCCAAAGGCAGATGCTTAACCGACTGAGCCACCAAGGCATCCCTTGCCTTTTGGTTTTGTTGATGGATTCCTTTGCTGTGCAGAAGCTTTTAATTTTTATGTAGTCCCAATAGTTTATTTTTGTCTTGTTTCCCTTGCCTCAGACATATCTAGAAAAATGTTTCTGGTGGTATCTGGCTGCAGTTGATACTGGTGTTCAAGATGTTGGTCATCCCAATATATTGCCTAAGATCAGAATTCATTTACTCTTAGAGTCTACAGTGACTTTAAACAGTGTTAATGGATCCAGTAATATGTGGACAATGTCTGAAAGTAATAAATTCACTGATTGGAGAGGAAGAAAATGAGGAGAATGCTGGATAAAAAGAGAGGTTCCTTGTGGTGATAAAAGCACATTAGGGATAGAGGGGTCTGGCTGGCTCAGTCATAGAGGATGCAACCCTTGATCACAGGGTCATGAGTTTGAGCCCCACATTGGGTAGAATTTACTTAAAAAAAAAAAAAGTAAAAGTCAATGTGGTTTTAAAAAAAGGCACATCATGTATAAATAGTACGTTTATCTCATATTTGCATATTGTGCATTTATAGAATAGAGGTCATCACTCCAACAAGAGTAAAAACAGTAAGATGACTTTTAAAAGCTATAAATGAGACACCAAATGGCTCTGTTTAATTAATATGAGGAAAATAAGAGATACAAATCACAATAGAAGGCACTGATAAAGTAGACTATTAAAAATGGAAAACTATACAGGTGAGAAAAATGTGCAAAATGAGATCAGATGTAGGGAACTCAGAGACTTCATCAAAGGTAATAACATTCACATTATAGGGATCTTAGAAGAAGCACATAGTGGAGAGGACAAAAAATTTATTTAAAGAAATAATAGCTGAAGATTTCCCTAATTTAAGCCAGGAAACAGGTAGCCAGATCTAGGAGGCGCAGAGATCCACCAACAAAATCAACCAAGAAACACAGTGATTAAAATGGCAAAAAGTAGTGATGCAGAATTTTAAAAGCAGCAAGAGAAAAGAAGACAGTTACATACAAAAGAAATCCCATAAGGCTATCCACAGAAACTTTGCAGGCCAGAAGAGAGTGGCAGGATATATTCAAAGGGCTGAAAGAAAAATATCTACAACCAAGAGTATTCTATCCAACAAACCTATCATTCAGAATAGAGCCCTACAAGAAATGTTAAAGGGGATTCTTTGAGTGGAAAGAAAAGTAAGTAAGAGTAAGATAAGCAGGAAGCACAAAAGCAATACAAATAAATAGATTTGTAAAAATCAGTCAAGGGACTCACAAAATAAAAGGACGTAAAGTATGACACCATATACCTAAACGTGGATCCATGGGGGAGAGGAGGAAAGAATGATTTCAAACTTAAGTAACGATCAATTTAATACAGACTGCTATGTGTAGATGCTATATACAAACCTAATTGTAACCACAAATCAAAAACCAGTAATATACTGCAAAAAAGGGGATCCCTGGGTGGCTCAGCGGTTTGGTGCCTGCCTTTGGCCCAGGGACGATCCTGGGGTCCCGGGATCGAGTCCCGTGTCGGGCTCCCGGCATGGAGCCTGCTTCTCCCTCTGCCTGTGTCTCTGCCTCTCTCTATATATATGTCTATCATGAATAAATAAATAAATAAATAAATAAATAAATAAATAAATAAAATAAAAAATAAAATCTTAGATACTGCAAAAAATACAGAGAAAGGAAAGGAAGTATATCACTAAAAAAAAAAAAAAAAAAAAAAAAAAGCCAGCAAACCACATGAGAATAAGAGAAGATCAGAGAACTACAAAAACAACCACAAAACAAGTTACAAAATGGCAAAAAATACATACCTATCATTACTTTGAACATAAACAGACTATACGCTCTGATCAAAAGACACAGAGTGGCAGAATGGATTAAAAAACAAGACCCATGCACACCTGAGTAGCTCAGTTAAGCGTCCAACTCTTGATTTTGGCTCAGGTCATGATCTCAGGGTTGAGAGAAGAAGCCCTGCATAGGGGTCCAGACTAGGCATGGAGCCTGCTTAAGATTCTTTCTCCCCCCGGCCCCTCCTCCCTTCCCTTTCAAGAAAACAAAAACAAAACCAAAAAAACCCAAAACCAAAAAAGCCTGAGACCCATATATATGCTGCCTATAAGAGATTCATTTTAGGAATGCCTGGCTGGCTCAGTCAGTAGAGCATGCAATCTTTGATCTCAAGGTTGTGAGTTCAAACTTCACACGGGGTGGAAGGTTTACTTTAAAAAAAAAAATTATCCTATGACTAGTAATCATGCTACTGGGTATTTTCCAAAAGAATAAGAAAACACTAATTCAAAAGGACACATGCACCTTTATGTTTATTGAAGCATTATTTACAGTTGTCCAACTATGGAAGCAACCCAAGTATCCATCAAAAATGGTTAAAGATGTGGTGTGTGTGTGCGCATGTACACACACACACATACACACAGTCAGAGAAAGACAAATACCATATGATTTCACTCCATGGAAAATTTAAGATACAAAAGAAAACAAACAAACAAACAAACAAACAAAAAACAGAAAAAGAGACATACCAAAAAACAGACTCTTAATTATAAAGAACAAACAGTTACCAGATGGGAGGTGAGTGGGGAGGAATGGGTGATGTGGGTGAAGAGCATTAAGAGTATACTTACCTTGACAAGCACTGAGTAATATATATGGACCTACTGAATCACTATATTATATACATGAAAGTAATGTTAACTACACTGGAATTAAATAAAATTTTAAAAATGTGCTGTTTAAAAAAATAAATGGAAAGCTGTATATAAAGAAGAGAACCATCAGCAAAGTAAAATAATAGTCAACAAGTTGCTGAAGAAGATATTCGTAATGCATATAAACACCAAAGGATTATTTCTTTCAAAAGATAAAGACCTCTACAACTCAAATAAGAAAAAATAAACACTCTAAAGGAAATTTGGGAAAAGATATTGAAAGACAATTCACAGGGGCACCTGGGTGGCTCAGTCAGTTGAGCAACTGACTCTTGATTTCTGCTCGGGTCATGCATGATCTTGTGGTTGTGGGATTGAGCCTGATGTCAGGCTCTGCACTGGACACGGAGCCTGCCTGAGATTCTCTCTCCCTCTCCCCTGCCCTTTCCTCCTCTCTCATGCTCTCTCTCTCGCTCTAAAAAGAAGTAAATAAATAAAAGATAATTCACAGATGTGGAAATTGGTTTCAAAGAAAGAAAAGAATTTGAAACTAATAACCAATGCACACCTGAAAAAAGGTTCCAGCTCACTAATAATTAAGGAAATACAAATTAGAATAATGGGATAAAATTTTAGCTCTATTAGATTGGCGAAAATGAAAAAGTTGGACAATATCAAGAATTGAGAAGGATGTGGAGCTGCAAAAATCTGTCATATTCTGTTGGTGGAAAAATAAATTGGTGCAATATCTTTGGGAAAGCAACTTAGTAAGATCTAGTAAAACTGAATATGTACAAATCCGAAAACCTAGCAATTCCTCTTTTAGATGTATGCACTAGAGAAATGTTGAGACACATCTACAAAGAGACACATACATAAAGGTTCACTGTAGCACTGTTTATGACAACAAATGATTGGAAATAACCCAAAATACCCAGCAAGAAAACATTAAATTGTGGTATATTCATGCAATGGAATACTATACAGCTCACTTACATGTACCATGGTCTTTGTAGTTTTTGGTACTTAAAATATTCCAGTTTAAAACAAAACAAAACAAAAGCTCCAGCCCTTATTTTAAATATAATCTGCTGGACTAGCTTCTATTCTGGACTGTACTATACACCCTCTTTTAAGTCATCATTTGTAATTACTTAATTTACAGCCATAAACATTCTCCCTTCGAAGTAGTGGAAGAATCAAGTTCCCTAATGATTGGCAATCTTAGCAACTGAAAGAGGGGCTTTAATATCACAATGTTATAGATGTTTCGTTTTTTTACTTTTTTATTGTGGCAAAATACACATAACAAAATTTACCACCTTAACCATGATGAGTGTACGGTTCAGTATATTCACAGTATTGTGCAACCATCTACCTCCAGAAGTCTTCATATTGCAAAACTGAAACTTTATACCAACAAAATAACTCCCATTTCTCCTTCCCCCCATTTTTTTTTTTTTAGGATTTTATTTATTTATTCACAAGAGACACACAGAGAGAGAGAGAGAGAGAGAGCGGCAGAGACACAGGCAGAGGGAGAAGCAGGCTCCATGCAGGGAGCGTGATGTGGGACTTGATCCTGGGTCTCCAGGATCATGCCCTGGGCTGAAGGTGGCCCTAAACCGCTGAGCCACCTGGGCTGCCCTCCTTCCCCCAATCTAAGGCAACCATCACCAATATAAACTTTGTACCCATTAAACAATGATTCCTCCTTCTCCTCTCCTTCCATTCCCTGGTAACCTCTAATTTACTGTCTCTATGAATTTGCCTACTCCAGGTACCTCATAAATGTAGAATCATACAATACTTGTTACTTCATTACTGGCTTATTTCACTTAGCATAATGTCCTCAAGGTTATCCATATTATAAGCATGTGTCAGAATGTCCTTTTTTAAGGCTGAATGATATCCCATGGTATGTATATATCATGTTTTGTTTATCCATTCGTCCATGGAGGGACACTTGGGTTGCTTCTACCTTGTGGCTATCATGAATAATTCTGCTGTGAACATGGATGTAGGAGTATCAGTATGAGTTCCTGCTTTCAAATCTGTTGAGTATATACCCAGAAGTGGAATTGTTGGATCATATGGGAGTTCTAATTTTAGTTTTTTTAAGGAACTGCATACTGTTTTCTAAAGTGGCTGCAACATTTTACATTCCCAATGACACTGTACAGGTTCCAATTTCTCCATGGTCGTTTAATATTTTTTATGTGTGTGAAATAAATTCAGGTCAGGTTAACTGATCTAAAACAAACTATTTCTTTACATATGGTAGACACTCAAATATTTTATTGAAATCAATTCAACCATCAGTAAATGTTTATTGAATTAAATTCAACATGTATTTGTTGAATTTCTACTATGCTGGTTCAGTATACAGGTATTATAAGGCACACAAAGATGAATAATGGTCTTTATTCTCAGGGAGTTTATAATCCAGTAGATCTAACAAGTATAAACTAAACTGAATGTATTGCATATTGTTAAATATCTAGGTATTAGAGGTAGACATTTCTTTTATTAACAATAAAACTACTGAGTACAACTTATATTTGCACAGATTTTTACCTGTTTGTTTGCAAACACAACCAGAGGAAGGATTGGGTTTGTTCCAATTAATTGATGAAGGTGTTTCTTAGCTTCAGGCAATCTGTTGTGATCTGCTGAATCCACCACAAAGATCAGCAGCAATCCTCTGGACAGGTACATTTCCCAATAAGAACGGAAAGGTTCACTGCCACCAACTACAGAGAAGAGTAGAGAAAGAAGACACCAAACACATTGCAGAAGCATCCACTGAGGAGGCAGGAAAAGCACTTTTAGATAACTTCCAAACACCGGACAGGTGTTCTGATAAAATACCACTGTGTTAGAGTGTATCCAATTCTGAGAATGACTGGAGACATGCTACTGGGGAAATTGGCTGGCAGAAATATCTACCCTCCACAAGTGGTGTAATCATTCTGGAACACAAAGGGTCAGCATAAAGACACTAGACACTCACCTTCTGGTCTGTAACACACATCGGCCATGTGGGCCACTGTCTATCTATCCGTTAAGCTCAGAAAATGTGAGTAGGTTACTAAAATAATTCAAATTGGTGGGTTAAAACACATCTTTCTCTAAAATAAATTTGAAATGGACTGAATTCACTGGCTAGCCTCACTTGCACAATCGTTTTCCTTTGTCAAAATCCCAGAACTAATTTATCCTATTAACACTGCACTAAGAGTTAATATGATCCTGTAGGCATTAAGGAATACATGCCTCAGAAAAAAATGCCTTTAGGTTATTTCATTTTGCTGATTCTTCCCAGAAGAAACTTACTGATAATGATAATAACATATACACAATGAACTGAGTTTTTATTTTTCTCCTAGACCAGAGGTTGGCAACCCATGGCCCACAGTCTAAATCTGGCCCGTTGCCTGTTTTTGTAGCCCACGGACAAAGAATGGATTTTTCATTTTTGAATGTTGGAGGGAAAAAAGAATAAATTCCATGGCACATGAACATCATATTGCATTTGGATTTCAGTGTCTACAAAATAAAGTTTTATCAGAACACAGACATATGGACTTGTTCACATATTGTCTATGGCCACTTCCATACTACAACAGAGTTTAGTAGTTGCATAGAGACCATGTGGTCCCCAAAGCCTAAATTAGCGCCACCTAACCCTTTACAGAAAATTTTCAAGACCACTATTTTAGGAATTTAAACAAAACATTTAAAATAGTATCGGGAAAGGGTCTTGATTTGCCTGTCCTTTGTTTCCTTTTTACAGAACTAGGCTAATTCCCTAAAAAGTATTTTGTGTTATTAACTTTTTAAAAGAATGTTGTATAATCTTCTAAGTCATATGGTTTTAACATATTTAGTTTAAGGATGAATGAACGTTTGAGTTGTTCCTCATTTTTTTGTGACACATGACATTTCACTCATATAGAGGTTTTTACCTTTTTGTTATTAACTTCTAACTTAACTACAATGCAAACAACATGGTTTGTATGATGCCCCTTCTCTAAAAAATTGAAGACTTGATGTATGGTCCACTAGGTGGTCGTTTTTGGTAAGTGTTCCATGAGTATTTGAGAACACATGTATTTTAGCTTTGGGATGTAACTAAAATTGTCTAAGTGGGCAATCTTATATTGTCCACTGGGTGAAACTTGTTGCTTTTGTTCAGATTCTGTGTATCTTTGCTTATTTTTTTCCTCTTTGATTCTATTAATAATTGACAATATGTTGAAATCTCTCACTCCAATGGTAGATATGTTCATTTGTTTCCCCAAGCTGGATTCTTCCTTTCTTTTCATTCCTTCATTCCTTCCTTCCTTTCTTTTCACTTTTTATATTTTGAGACTATTTTCTTAGCTATTTGGTTAAAATTATTATTTATTCTACATCTTCTGAACAAATTAAAGCCTCTATTCCTAATAATGTTGTTAGCTGAAAGATTTGCCTACACATTTACCAATTTATCTGCCCATATTTTCTTTTTTTAATTGGATGAAAGCAAAAATAAAAAGGTGATTGCAGTAATCTAAGTGAGAGATGGTATAGGTTTTAACTCAAATAGGTACAGTAGGTAAGAATATAATTAATGAATCTAAGATTTGTTTTAGAGGTAGAAAAATTCAGTGTTTTGTTTGTGTAGTGGAGGTGGGGGTGCAAAAGGAGAAATCAAGGGTGACTCATAGTTTTCTGGCTTGAGTAACATGATAGGTGAGGAGCCCTTTACTGACCAGTAGATTATAGGGAAAGGAACAGATATGGAGATAAATGAAGCATTTTGAGTATTTTAGGTTTGAGAGGCCAATTAGATACCCAGATGAAGATGTCAGCTGATATTTGGCTGGACAGATAAATTTGGGAGTCATTAGCATATTGATGGTATTTAAGGCCAATAAGGATCGATAAAATCATCTAAGGAGAGAGTGTAGAGAGAACAGAATCTAATGCAACTTTGGGGAAGAGCAGTATTTAGAAAGATGACAACTCCAGAATTACTTTAGTGTAGAGACGTCTGGGCTGCCCTCTGGTTACAAAAAGAGGTTTGTGGCTTATTTATAGAAATATGCTGTATTTACTTAGATTGAATGTTTATTGGAGGTAGTAAGGGAAGAGAGAGGCTACTATAGGTGGGCCTTTCTTGCAGCTCCCTCTTATGCCAGCCACTGTAAAAAGGAGGAAATAAGAATAGAGGGTTATTTCCTCCACACTGCACTATTAAACTATATATGCATTCAAAAGTGTAGGGGAACCTGACCCAGTGTCACTT